>NC_143253.1:71612500-74112500 GCF_984573655.1 Nuphar pumila
TTGTAAGTACTTGCAGTCGACATCTTGTTTTGCTGTAAACATCTACAGCAAAACCCTCTGTTGCTGAAAATACCCACAGCAAATGCTTCATGCGGCTGTAAGTATTCCCAGCATCCATAGCTTACCTTTGGCATATCATCCTATTATGCCCTTCAATCGCATTGTTGCATTACTTGTCCACAATCTTTATGTGCTCTCACTCACACAAGTCCCCATCTCATGGGCATTGGTTCATGTTGGTCAGCCATAACATTCATTTTCCTTTGTTACTACATCATCAGCGGCCACTATTTTTCATATAGCACCTCACAAACTTATATATATATATATATATGTATACATTTACATAATTTCTTCTATCTTTCCATCATTTCATATCTTGGTATATGAACATTTTTGTAGATATCCACATGATATATGCCATTTTTCTTCCATTTTTCATGATTAATCCAGTTGTTTTGTAGGGAATATGAGGAGAATAATATCACTTGAGATTTGAATTTTCAAAACTTGTAATAAGTTAGGACTTAATGAGAATTTACATTTCCTGTTTTAGATAGAATGAATGAGCTTTGTAAATATCATAATTTGCTTATTTTCATGCTCTTTGCTTTTGTTTCTCAAAATCTCACAATGGTGAAACACGAATGGCGCGTGCACCATTTCGTAAGAGGTAATTAATCCTAAGTTGATGATTTACATCAATGGCCATAGTCAGGATGTAAACAAAACTTAGGATTTTTATCTTTTATAAAATAAACACTGGATCCACACTAGATCCTTTTCAAAATTCATCATAGTTTCTCTAAATATTTTCCTCTTTTATTAGAGTTAGTTTAAAATTAATTCAATACGTATACCAATGGCCATAGTCAGGGTATACTGAGATTTAATTTCTTTCTAAACTCTATGAAAGCACCAAAATGTGTTTTATTCTTCATTTGAATTGAAATATGATCATTATATAATATATTCAATGACCATAGTCAGGAGTGTATTATATCATTAATCCTATTTACATTCATTTAAAGAATGAAATATGATTTCAAAATCCAATTTCAAAGTTATTTTTCATTCATCATTTAGGATAGAATTGCATCATGTTTTCAAAATTTCCCTTTTAAAAACTCAAGTGATTGTGAATATCTTTTCTTCAGTTTCTATTTCAATTCATCAATTCTATCTCATCTTCAAAGTCCAAATTTTGACTTTGAAATCAAATTCAAAGTTCAATTTAACTTAAAAATTCTTGATTCATTCTCTAAATTCCAAATTCAAGCTTCAAATACAAAAATCCAATTTTGAAATTCATGTGTATATTCAAAATTCCATTCTCAAATCAACTTTGAAATTCCAAGATTCATTTTCAAAATTCAAATTTAAATTCAAAATCAATTCAGATATCTCAAAATTTCATCTTTTAAAGTTCAACTTTGAAACCTCTAATTCGTCTTCTGATTTCAAATTCAAAATCAAGTTTGTTTTCTTATCTTCAAGTTAGATCTTAATCCCAACTTGGATCCAGATTTCCAAGTACAAACTCTACTTTTTGGATCTCAGACTTCAGATCCAATTCTATTTTAGGATCCAGAATCCAATTTCACTTTGGATCTCAGACTTCAGATCCAATTCCATTTTTAGGATCCAGAATCCAATTTCACCTTGGATCACAGACTTCAGGTCCAAATTCCAGTTAGGATCCAAAATCAAATTCCATATTGGATCTCAGACTTCAGATCCAAAATTCATTCCAGGATCCAGAAACCAACTTCATCTTGGATCTCGGATTCAGATCCAATTTCCATTTAGATCCAGAATTCAATCTCATCTTGGATTTCAAACACCATTTAGGATCCAAACTTTAAATTCAAATTCCATCTTGAATTCCAGATTTCAAATCAAATTCTATTCTCAAATCCAACTTTTTCAAATCCAATTCCATTTCATTCCAAAATCCAAGTTTATCTTGATTCTCAAAATTCTAAAAACCAATTGTATTTCTTAATTCTATTTTGTATTCCTCAAATCTTATTCTGATTTCAAGCTTTACAAATGAAATTCAAATTACTTTCATCTATATCCTAATTCAAAATTCTAAACTCAAAGTCCATTCATGACTTTGAGATTTCCTTTCTTCCCCTTTTTATCTCATTTTTATTGCTTTCAAAGTCTAGATTTATTTTCCCAAGCTCTGATTATTCCAAAACTCAGAACTTTAAATCTTAAAGTTCTAAGTTAGAAGCCATTTCTTCACTCCCTTATCAGATTCATCTCAGAAACATTTGGGAAATTTCAAATCATTTTCAAAAGAGAGCATACATCTTTGCATTGCACAAGCATGATTTCTTGTGCATTTAGACTTAGGACATAGTCTTAGATAATCTTTTAGCAAAGCAAAAGCTATGAATTCGACCCTTGGTTCGATCACCTCTGGTAAAGGCGCCAGGAACAGTGAAACCTCGTACCGACGAGCGAATCCTGTCTCCCAGTTTTTCCGCAAATATTTCAAAACGGATGCGAGTTATTTTCTCAAATATCTTCAAAATTAAGGTCAAGTGAGACATCGCAAAAAGAGTTCCTCTTCTCTTCTTTTCTTTTCTCTTCTCTTCTCTCTTTCTTTCTGTCTTTTATTTTCTCCCTTCAAAAAGGAGGAAATAAAGGTTGGAAAGGAAAAAGAGAAAGAAGAGAAAGGATATTACGAGAGGAAAAATTTTGCGATGATCACAGTTTTGGCGACCATGATGGGACACATCTTCGTCCGGTAGAATTTTAATGCCTTTTCCTTTTGCTTTAATAATTATCTAAGTCTTTATTCCACAAATGTCAGCTTGATTTCCATGTAAACCTTAGAAGCATAGACTCTGTCCTAAGCTGACATCATTGAATATAGGATTTAAGTATGGTTTGGTAGGACCATATTGAGGAGATTATTCCATGCTCACACTAGATTTAGGTCTGAAGTAGGACTCTCCTCAATTCTTGGGATTGAATGCAAACTATGTATGCAAGTGTATGCTTCTTTTTTATTTAAATCTATCTCTTTAGGACTTGCATTAGAGCTCTCTAGTTTTTATCCGCATGTTGATCATGTTTTTGAAAATATCCCTACCTATATTGTCCCGGTCTTCACGTTGCTGGGCTGTCTCACTGAACCATAGTTCGGGAGAGAGCCTCACAACTGGACCACTTATTTGGGTTCGCGCCCCCTACCATGTACCTAAGGGCCATAGTCCGAGGTATATCGGTAGGTGCTTAAGGATGTTGGGAAGCCATTACCTTAGAACCGGAGAAATATTTCTATGCCACGTACTTCGAGCTTCGGCTTGGGTATATTGGCATATCTTGATTGGAATCAGATGATCTGAACCTTAGAGTTAGGATTAAGGTCCTACAAGCCATTTCAAATATTGCATTTAGAGTCAGCCTTTAGGGAGTGCTGTGTGCGCATCCTTGTTTGTGCAGTTTTTTTGTGATGTTTATCTTATTTTCTCATATATACATATCAAACCTTTTTCAAAACCCTGGGTGTATTATTCAAAACTTCTCCTTACTTTCAAAAACCCCAGGTGTATATTTTTCTCTAAATACATTTCTTTTCTCTTTAGATCAAATTTTCTTCAAAACCTTGGAAAAATCCTTAAAATTTCCTCGATCTTTCAAAATTTCCAGGTTTTGTATCTTCAAAGAGTCTATCCATAAGTCCTGCATTGTATCTGATTCTCCTCATTTCTTCTTTGCCCCAGTATCATTTTGATGGCATCTAATTCTCTCGATAATGTCTTTCCTAGAGATCATGTCTTCTATCAGATTCAGGATGGATCCCCGGATCATCGGGTCATCCAGTCTCGTCCTTTCTTCCCTTGGTGGTATTATTCTTGGTTCGCCACCTTCTCATGTATGTTCCCAGACCACTTCGATGATTGTGGGTTGGAGATGGCATCAGCGGCAGGCATGCGAACAATCAATGAAGCACTGATTCAGGCTATGGCAGAACAGTGGAATCCACGTACCTACACATTTTGGCTTCCATGGTGAGAGATGACTTTACTGATGGACGAGTTCAATGATATTATGGGATTGCCCGAACCAGCTGGTCAGCCAGATGATCCTGTCGAGCAGCAATTTTTGAACAACATCAAAGGAGTGGATGTTCGAGAAGCCTTGGTCAGAGCAACAGGGAGCAGATCCTGGCCCCTTACTGAGATTGATGGGAATCAATTCATTGACCTGTTCGGACTCTATCGCAAGTACAGAGCTTACGAAGAGGTTGACACTTTGTCTCAGGCAGCAAAAGATAGAATTCAGCATGCCATGATCCTATGCATAGTAGGATTAGCTTTCTTCCAAGATGGCCAAAATTTCATAGATGTCAGAGTTGCCCAGCTCTTTCGAAGATGGGGAAGCAAGCAAACCCGTCAGCTATCAGTTTCTATGGTAGCCTTGGATTTTCTTTACCGAGGCTTGGCTCGATTTGCTCTTGGAGAGACTATTCTGGTAGAAGGATGCACTTACGCCTTGCAGTCGTGGTTTCTGCGACATGTTCCATCAAAGGCTAGTTCCTTCAGATTCAGCAGTAAGCAGCCAAAATCTGCCATTCAATATCGAGCCTTGATCAAGAAACTGCATCAAGAGGAGATTGCTCGGGACTTCTTCGACAAAAGAGAGTCAGTTTCTCGTTACACTTACGCTCGTAGCAAGCGCTACAGATTGCTTGGCCCCTTCTTTTATGTTGATTATCATCCAGAACGATGTCTTAGACAGTTTTTGCAACAGCAGGTTTGCGCCAACACCCGCTTCCCGACGGGCAACATGCCAGAATTCAACCTACAGTCGGATCAGTGGTCTGGGGCATACCATGTCACCAAATACACTTGGGACTCCTCTGTTTCTCTATCTGTATTTCCTGGATCAAATGTATCATTTGAATATCAAGAGTGGTGGCAAACTGTCTGCCCACCCTCTTTTTGTCTTTGAATGATAACTATCAATAAAAATTACTTTTTGGCCAAAATTTTATTTCTTGTATTTTGTTTATAGCACAAATGGTCACAATTTTGGTGACGACCTCATACCGGGTAAATGGGACATTCCTCCCACATTTCTTTAATATATCATGGTTGATGACCTCGCCTAGGTAACAAGGCACATTTCTCTGTTATCATCAAAATGATAACACAATTATCATAAATCTTGTGATGACCCAATCCTGGGTAATGGGATAATCTCTTGAAATTGTCTACCAAAATCCTTCATTCTTTTTCCTCAAAAATTATGATTTTCAAAAGCTTCTTCGTACTCTAACCATTCTCATATTCTTCAAGAAAACTTTGGCATCCAAAAATGGTTCAGACAAGGGCCGGTAAACGAACTATTCAGCGACACAGTGACAGCGAACAAGAAGAGACGAATTCTCCCAGATTATCCAAAAAGCATGACTCAGAGGATGAGAGCGATGTTGATTCGGCCATGTACCGGGTCTTTCAAAAGATGATGACTAAAATGATGGCTGAACAGGCTAAGGCTGGTTCGAAAAAAGCAGCTTCTAAGAGCAAGGTTAAGAAGAAGCCCATGAAAAAGCCTGTCAAGATCAGCAAACAGAAGGTATAGCATGACAGTACTTCTGAGGATTCCGAGTCAGCTGAAGAAGTCTCTAAAGAGGAAGAGCAGCTGATTTACGTCCCAAAGCATCTACGATCATCCAAAAGGCCAGTGGAAGAGTCATTATCAGTGAACAAACCCAAGTATGGGCCCCCCACAGAGGATTCAATCCAGGCACTGACCAAAATAGTCAAGGACCTGCAAATCCGGGACAAAGGAAAAAGGTTGTACACCAGGCAAGACTTCTACCTCGGCTTGGAAGGGGACAGCAATTTGGAAAACCTCCCCAGAAAATTCATTAAGTTTAATGGATGCGGCGATCCTATGGCCCATCTTGCCATGTTCTTCGCAGAATGCGCCCGGTTCAGCGAAGACAACCGTGCCTTCTTCCTCTGTTTCTCCCGCAGTCTGGAGGGGATAACTGCTAAATGGTACGCCAAGCACGTCAATCCCATCAAATTAAGGTATTTTGACAAAGTTGTTAATATGTTTGTTGAGCGTTTCCTGTTCAATACGAAAGCTCTTCCCACCCTGAACCATTTGTGCAACCTCAAACATGAACCCAATGAGAAGGTCAGGGACTTCATCCATAAATGGAGGAGTGTTTGTAACAAAATGAGAAATCCCATTTCTGAAGAGCATGCCCTCTAAGTCATTCTCAACAACTTCTCTCAACCCATGGAAAGCCACCTTTTCCCATATCCATCCAAGTCAATTATCGAACTGACAGAACAAGCAGAATGTCTCGAGATGGGGGTAGAAAACGGGATGTATGAAGGTGTCACTTTGGCCAAAAATGTCCAGGATCCAAAGAAAAAGACACACTTCACTTACTCAGTCGAGGTTCCAGGGGACGACCAGGGCAATAGCAGCAAGCATGGCAGCGGCAGTGGCACGAAGCCTGAACAGAGCAGAGGGAAAAAGGGGAAATTCTTCAAGAACAATGACAAGCCTCTCCCGACCGGTCCTCAACAAAAAGGGGACCTTCAGGAAAAACCCAAGCACATAAACTGGAGCAGGGATCAAAAATTTACTCCCCTCGACCAGCTTTTGGAAAAGGTACTGGAATATTTACTATCCCATGGAATGGTGAAGCTTCCCAAAGTTGCAGATCCGCCAGTGATCATGGGAAGATTCAAGGAACAATATTGCAAGTTCCATAGAGCGACATGCCACGATATAGAATATTGTTTCGTCCTGAAACATTTGATTCAGAACTGTATTGATAAAAGCATCCTCATCGAGGATAAAGAAGAATGCAAAATGGATATCCTGTCTGACCCATTTCCAAAACATTCAGCATCAACCATTTCACAACATTCTTTTCTTCTGCAGAGTCGTATACGTCCATGCTCCAGTGAAGACATAGGTCTTCACATCAGGTGATGATTCTACATCAGGATCAGCCCGCATATCAGAGGATGAACCTCCTCTCATTTTTTAACTTAAGGGATATGTCAGTTGAGAATGGAAAAACTCAAGTTTTTTCGAAAAGATTTCTTAAGAAGGAAGTCTGCACAGAGGAAGCAGAAACCTTCGAGGCAGCAGAAGAGCGGGCCAAAAACCTTCAAAAGCCTATTACAGCGCTCTCTAACATTTTTATTTTCGAATTAACTCATGATTCTTCACAGCATCGGGAAAAGTTAGATGATTTACTGAGAAAGATTAAGGTGAAGCCAGATGCTACGTCAGAAGACATGGCGCAGATAGTGAATCAGGCGATGACTAATGCGCCTATCACTTTTTCAGATGAGGACTTGCCAAAGCCTCATTCTTTTCACAACAATGCATTCTACATCATGGTAAGGACCAGGGATATGATTGTCCCACACGTACTTGTCGATGGAGACAGCAGTCTAAACATTTGCCCGGAAATGACAGCGAAGGCTCTGGGATTGAAAGAAGAGGAATATGTACCTGATCTCGTTACCATCTATGGCTTCGACAATCACGGGCAGACTGCCAAAGGCAAAATCTTTCTGAAAATCTTTATTAATTACTCGGTGCACACTGTCTTGTTCCATGTTGTCAATGTGCCGCCAACTTACAATCTCTTGCTAGGACGAACATGGATCCACAATGCTAATGTCGTTCCGTCAACCCTACACCAGTGCATAAAATGGTCAAAGGGAGGAATGATTACCACTATTTTGGGTGAAGATCCTGAAGAGAGGTTGCCACATCCTATGATTCCCCGCCCAACATTTATGGCAAATATTCCAAGCATCCGGGAAGCGGATGAAATCAACCTCAGCGAGAGCTTAGAAATGCTGAACTGAAAGATGTCATAGAAGAAGAAAATATGACAACAGTTGTCCAATGGCATGGACCTTGTTTCTTCAAGTTAGGAGGATGTATCAACTACACCTCCTTCAAAGATCATCCCTTATTTCCACAATTTTTCAAAGCCAGAAAGGGATTTGATCTGCTGATAAAACACGGATACCAACCGTTCTGGGGCATAGGGAAAAATGAAGATGGCATAGTGGAGCCTATCATTCCCATTCAGCATGCAGACAACTCAGGGTTGGGGTTCACCGGCAAAGATTCTAGCAAGAAAACCATTTTTGCTAGAGGAAACAAATAAAAAGATGATGCCTCAGTTTTTCTGCTTTTCCGTTCTAATCTTGTAGGGACAACACAGTCCCATCTTTTTTCAAGTCTTGTAAATGTTATACTTCCAATCAATGAAAAGATCAATTTTTCTCTTCATATTCAGGCATCTGTCATTCTTATATTTTGTCTGTGCCGTTATTCTTTACTTTATGCAAAAATTTGTTTTGACTCGTACTTTCTCTTAAAAACCTCTTCTTGGCATTTTCAGGACCATTAACTCTTGAACCAATGAAGAAATTCATTATCAATCCCAAATATCTAAAATTGGCAAGGTTCCCTGAGATGAAAGACAGAGCAGAGGTCAGCCAGGCAGCAGAGCAGACCGAAGAGCTAGCCGAGTTTGATTCAACTATCCAAGAATTGCCAGAATTTGCTCACATTCAGAAGCAGGATGAACCATCATCTTTAGTTCAAGATCCAACTAAGGATATTAACATTGGGTCGGAAGATGATCCAAAAATTCTCAAAATCGGTTCGGGCCTAAAGGCAGAAGAAAAAGCAAGACTCGTCCAATTTCTTAAACATCATCAAGAAGTATTTGTCTGGACTTATGAAGATATGCCAGGATTAGATCCCAAGCTGGTTGAGCATCGCCTCAAATTGAAACCAGATTTCAGGCCAATCAAGTAGAAACTGAGGAAGTTAGACCCTCAAATTGAGAAGCAAGTCAAGGAAGGACTTGAAGATTTGTTAAAAGCAGGCTTCATCCGAGCCATAGATTATCCAGATTGTTTGGCAAATATCGTGGCAGTCCCTAAAAAGAATGGCAAAGTTCGAATTTGCATTGATTTCAGGGATCTCAATAAGGCTACCCCAGAGGATGATTATCCACTTCCCAACGTTGACCTGTTGATCGATAGCACAACAGATCACGCCATGTTTTCTTTTATGGATGGATATTCAGGCTATAATCAGATCAAGCTGGTCGTTCGTGATCAGTCAAAGACTTCCTTTACTACACCATGGGGAACCTTCTGCTATACTGTCATGTCGTTCAGGCTCAAAAATGTCGGGGCAACTTATCAAAGGGCAATTGTAAGACCTGCAATTTTTCAGAAAATATCTGAATAAAATTCATGAGGCATTTACCGGTAAAAATAGCATTTTTTCTCAGAATGCGAAATGAATCAATTTCTGCGAGCCATTTATACTTAGGATATTCGTTGAATCGCGAATATATGCTCAAACACTCTGGAAGCCATAACTTCCTATCTGAACGAAATCAAAGGATTCCTGTGAGCCAACTTTCTTAGTTGCATCAATACGAAGATAATGACCTACTCAAAATTTTTCGGAAAAAAATCGCTAAAAACCCGAAATTTTTGCGGGACCCACGGAAATGTTGGTGGGACCCACAGAAATATTTCTCAGAAAATATTCTAGAATATTCTAGAGCCTTCTAGGACCTTCCAGCACCTTCCATGGAAGGAATTTTTGAAAAGCCCAAGGGCATTTGGGTAATTGGGGTTGCTTAGCCCCTAAGCAAGCTCCCCTATAAATAGAGGAGCCCCCCCTCCTTTAGAAATCGCCAACCCCTCTCTCTCTCCTCTTTTTCCAAACCTCCCTTACCTAGCCTAGCCCACCTAAGCCCACCTGACCTGGTCTGAGCCTGCCTGATCTGGTCTGAGCCTGCCTGATATGGTCTTTAGCCTGCCTGACCTGGTCCTAACCCACCTGACCTAGGTCTGAACCTACCTAACCTAAGTCTGAACCCAGTTGACTTGACTTGAACCTGGTTTGGTTCAAAGTCAAAGTCCAAGTCCTTTTTCGTCCAAAGTCCGGAGTTGATCCTTTTTCGAAGTCGAGCCTCGTTCGAAGTGTTTGAAGCAATCAGAGTTGTTTCTTCCTCAAATTGAAGTAAGTTCGCTTCATTAATCCATCTCTCTCAAGTATTTGATTGTTTGTATATAGCATATACTTTCTGAAGTAGTATCTTGCTTTAGTTCTTGATTGAGCCCTCTAGGACGCTTTGGTGTTCACGCGTTCGCCTCGTAACTATTGTCAGATATATATGTTCGAATGCGCAGTATATGCGTTCTTCAAAAATAGTATCTCGCCCTAGTTCTTGGTTGATCCCTCTAGGAAACTTCGATGTTCACTCGCTCGCCTCGTAACTATCGTTGGATACAGATCCAGGTGTATATTTGTTGATTTTGCCGACACGTCCTATATCGCACAGGCTATGTAATTTACCTTTGTCGTCGCGTCGTATGATGACAAGGCTCCCTGCTTTCTGCAATTTCCAATTACTGCACTTCCGATTATGCATTTACTTATGCTGTAGCGTTGAATGACGTCAAGGCTCCTGTTTTGTTATATATGTAGAATATTTTGTTCAGTTACACACCCTGAACAATAGTATATGCATTTTTCTTTACGCCGCCGCTGTATAAAGCACAGGCTTCTGCTTATACTACATATATGGCGCATAAATGAGCGTTCAAATGGAGATCAAACTCCAAATCGCCAATGTGATTCCCTTACCGCCCCTTGCTCAAGATTCTGCTTGACGAATGAAGCCCCTATTAGAAAGGCTTCAGTTTTTGGCAAAATGCTCTTTACGTAAAGACTAAGTCAATTACGTGTGGTCTGGCTATGGCCTAGGGTTCCTGCAACCTTGATGGATGCAATGTATGCACAACGGTGCGCATCCATTTCCCGAGTTAAGCGTAGAGATCTCCACCAAAGAGGGGAGATGCCGCTGAAATGGATAAAAGAAACGCACGCTTTCTCCGTTAAAGAGAGGAAGTACTGCTGAAATTCCTGAAGGAGCTAAGAATAGCTCAAAAAGAACATAGCAGGATACTCTGACATATAGCAGAGTGCTACCCAGTTCATGGAATGCCTTCTACAACGTAGAAGGGTTCGTCACACCACTACCGGTAGAGTAGAGGAGGTGCTGACAGAATGGTTGACAAAAGAGCTGTCAGAACTAGTTAAGTGGCACAACGATGTCGTTTGTTGGAACGACGTCAGAATGACTCGTCTCCCTGATACATACAAGGGCACCATACTTATAAGAGCCATTGCGCCAAGGTAGTGGTAGCGCCTTGACGAGGTCCTGAGCTCGTTGCATAAAAATACGTCGAGTAGCCGATCCGTAGAGATCGAGTCATGTGCATGCTCATTGAGAATTATCAGACAACCAGACTCATAAGGGCCGCTGAGCCGGAGTGTGTTCTTTCCACCGAAAGAGGTGAAGTGCTCGTCAAGGCCGAAGTGCCGAGAGCAGAGTTAAGCATGCATATGAATAAAACCTTTGTTCCACGGTGAAAACCGTGTGGTTGATTGGGGTCGGGTACATACTTCTCAAAGGCTTCCCTATAGGCATGCAATGTTCGTCAAGTAATTATAAGACCGGCAGGCCCCTTTCAAAATTTCTCACCGAGAAAGACAGTGATGGCGCAGCCTTGAGTGACATATATTTCACCCGAACCTGATAGAGTTCATTGATGGCCTTCGTCACTCAGAGGTATGGAGGTTGTGGTTATCCTTAAATATCTAAGGATTGAACCCAACTATTGCAGTAGCAGAATGCATTCGGATACCTAGTAAGGATCTCTTATAGTATGTTGTACCATCCTACTAGGGGGATGGGGTCAACAGGCCTCTGGGGTATCTAAAATACATAGAATAATCAACCCCCAGATCGTCGCGTTGTCGCTCAGATATGAGTCCCCTAAGCCCAGGGGGAGGTGCAATTATCGAAACAAAGCATTAGCTTAGGTTCAGCGATACTTTGAATGTATGCGTGTATGGATGTTGTTGAGTCAGTCCTGCATAACCTTTGTGAAGGTGTTATGGTCGGTATACTACTGGACCGATTGGGAAAGAACCCCATTGATATCCGTACGACTGAGCGAAGCTCGGAGAGTTGTCCTTAGATTTGTAGGATACGGATGTGCCAAGCATAAAGGCTTGAGCTAGACATCCATTCGTGACCCTAAAGAGGTCAAAGCTAAGTCGTAAAGACTTAAGCGATTATTCCAACTTACAGCCCTGAAGAGGCTTATGCGAAGTCATGAAGACTTGCGTGGATGTTCAACTCATAGCCCTCAGGAGGCTCTTGCGATATACGCTAAGTCATGGAGGCTTGAGCGTCGTATTACGAACTGCGACCCTGAGTGGTCTACTCATTTACTTGAGTTGAATAGATAGGTGTTTGCTTACTTACCAGACCTTCAGTGGTTCTGACCCTGTGTTATGGGGATTTCAGGTGTTGAACCTGCGTTGGTATATATGGAGCAAGGCGGCATCTAGTTTCAGGGTTTCTCTAGACAGAGTTGTACTGCTTCCTTTTATTGAACCTACACTGCTTTTCTAAGCAGTAGTGTTGTAATAAACATGTGTTTTAGATAAAATGGAACACTCTGGTGGTCAATGAGTTGCTTGGCCACATATCTGCAACATGCTCAGAGTTTTCTAAAACCGACGACTCATTATCGTCTAATTCCGCTGCTAAAAGCTTTTCTAAGTTCCGCTGCAAAGAAAAAAAAAAGAAATTTATGAAAATTTTAACTTAGCTTTGTTTTGGAAATCCAGGGCGTTACAGCAATGGCCATTATCTTCCATGATCAGATGCACAAAAATATGGATGCATATGTGGATGACATTCTGGTTAAGTCTAAAGAAGAAGAGGATCACCTTGATGCTCTTAGTCAAGTATTTGAAAGACTTGTTCTCTACAAATTAAGACTTAATCCTCAGAAATGTGTTTTTGGAGTAGAGTCCGGCAAATTGCTCGGTTTCATTATCAACAAGAAAGGAATAGAGGTGGATCCAGCCAAGGCAAGAGCCATTATTGACATGCCACCTCCAACCAATCTCAGGGAACTGCGAAGCCTTCAAGGGTGTATTTAGTCTATTCGCAGATTTATTTCCAATTTGGCTATGAGATGTGAACCTTTCAATCATTTGCTAAGAAAAGGAGTTAATTTGAATGGGGATCAGAATGCCAGCTCTCGTTTGAGCGCATCAAGCAGTATCTCCTTAATCCACCAGTTTTGAAGCCGCCTAAATTAGGAAAGCCTCTTTTGCTATATATTTCCGTAAATCAGAATACCTGCGGTGGATTCCTCGCACAGTACGAAGAAGGTAGTTTGATAGAGCATGCCATCTACTACGTGAGCAAAACCTTCATTGATTATGAAAAGAAGTATTCTCAAATGGAGAAGACTTGTCTAGCTCTAGTTTGGATGTGCCAGAAATTAAGACATTACTTGTTGGCTTCTAAAATCAAATTCCTATCGAAACTTAATCCTCTCAGATATATTCTTGAACAACCATTTCTCACTGGACGAATTGCAAAGTGACAAGTCCTTCTAATGCAATATGACTTAGAGTATGTTTCTCAAAAGTCGATTAAAGGTCAAGTGATCGCAGATCAGTTGACGGATTTTACTTTAATAGAAGAAATTAAAGCAGAGGATGATTTTCCTGATGAGCACATCTGCAATGTGCAACAGCCCCCAGTTTGGATCTTGTTCTTCGATGGTTCTAAAAATATGTTTGGCATAGGGATTGGAGTCTTGTTAATCACTCCAGAAAAAGAAATAATCCCTTATTCTCTCAAACTTGGTTTCCAATGCACTCATAATATGGCCGAGTATGAAGCTCTAATACAAGGCCTCAAAATTCTACAAAATTTCAATGTCAAGAGAGTGCACGCCTTTGGCGATTCATTACTTGTTGTCAGTCAAGTTAACACTGAATGGCAAGTGAAAGATTCAAAATTGATCCCATACCAGAAGATCGTCCTAGCTCTTGTGGACAGCTTCGAAGAATTTCACCTTAATCACATGAGAAGAAAGCACAATCAGATAGCTGATGGTTTAGTCAGCCTGGGCTCCATTTTATCCTTCAAAGGTAGTGAATCATATCTTTGTTTTGAAGTTGGCAGACTTGAGCAACCTGCTTTCATTTCAAATATGCAAATAAACCAGGTCAATCAGAAGGAGAAGCCTTGGTATCAAAATATCAAGAATTATATTAAGACTGGTGAATTTCTACCAGAAATGCCAAAAAGGGAGCAACGTGCAATTCAGCGTATGTCTACCCGATATTTCATTTTTGCCAATATCCTCTACCGCCGTGGGTTCAGTTCTGAGTATTCAAGATGCTTAGACAAAGAAGAAGCTATGAAAATTATCCAAGAGGCACATGAAGGGATTTGTGGTGGCCATGTCGGTTATCAAACTCTCGTCAAGCAGATCGATCGAGCAGGTTACTATTGGAATACCATGCAGCAAGACTGTCATAGATTTATGAAGAAGTGCATCAAGTGTCAAATGCACGCACCTTCCATTCATGCACCGACCACTTATCTACAATCAGTTGTTTCTCTTTGGCCATTTTCTATGTGGGCTTTTGACGTTGTGGGCCCGATTACTCCTTCTGCTTCCAACGGTCACAAATACTTTCTGGCCGCTACAGAGTATTTCACAAAATGGGTTGAAGCCGTTACTCTACGCACAGTAGAAGGCCGTCATGTGGTTTCTTTCATTCACAAAAACATTCTTTGCCGCTTTGGCATACCACATGATATTGTCTCAGATAATGGAAGTCATTTTAAAAATGAAAGGGTGAAAATATTTTGTTCTAAATTCAAGATTTGCCATCATTTCTCAGCTCCCTATTATCCTCAAGGGAACGGCCAAGCAGAGGCTACCAATAAGATTCTGATCCGTATTTTGGAAAGGATTGTGAAGACAGGTCGAGATTGGCATGAGAAAATTCATGATGCACTTTGGGCGTACCGAACCACCATTTGAACTCCGACCAATGCCACTCCTTCAGAACTTGTTTACGGAACTGAAGTGGTGTTACCTCTCCACGTCCAGAAACCCGCTCTCAAATTTGCTTCCCTTATAGAATTGTCACTTGATCAGTATCAGCAACAGAGATTGGTGCAGCTGGATCTGCTAGATGAAAAGACGCTCAAGGCAGCAGAGCATGCTCAAGCTTATCAACAAAAGATAGCTCAACATTGTGCCAAGTCTGTCATTGAAAGAATATTTCGAATTAACGATTTGGTGCTCAGATCGACAGCTCATCTCAAGCATCGACCACGGAGCAAATGGTCACCCAATTGGGAAGGCCCTTGTGTGGTTAAGGAAGCATTGTCTCGCAATTCATATCATCTAATCAATGCAGACGGGGTGAAAATGCCAGACCCTATCAACGCTCTGCATCTGAAGAAATTTTATACTTAGAATTTTCATTCTAAAGCCTTTTGTGCTATTCAAAGAGCCATTTCAATAAAACAATGATCTTCTACCAATTCTTACATTCTTCTCCATGATACTGGGACATTTTATTTTTATCAATGATTGTCTTCTTCCATCATATGCAGACAGGATTAGACAAAAGGTCTTTTTCTCAAATTTTATTAATTCTCAATTGATCTTGTGATCTTTATTTTCATTTCATTTTATTCACTTTTGGCTTGAACAAATTTTCATCAAGCTATTGCCAATTTCTGCCAAGTTTTAACAAATTCTCGTCAATCTTATTAAATTTCATCCATCTTTACCTTTGAAAAATACCCTTTCAGGTTAAGGGATAAACCTGATGCCTCCTTTCAATGAGGTTTTTTTTTTTTTTGTTATTTCCCCCGTTCAGGATAAGGGGATAAATCCTGAATTATCTTCTAAAACTCATTTTGAAAATCTAGCTCATCTTCAAAACCCGGTCCTCACACTGGTTATCTCTCAAACTTTTTCAATCATATATCAGGCTCATTTGGAAAATCCGGTTCTCACACCGGTAAATTTCTAACATCAGTCTTCTGATCAAATACCTTCCTTTTGTAAAATTCAAGTTCTGACTTGAACTTCCCAAGATTTGATATTTCCAAAAGATCCGACATCTCGCTGGTCATGTATTTTCCCAAAAGGATCCAACACTCGTTGGTCATGTCTTCCAAAAGATCCAGCATCTTGCCGGTCATATATTTCCAAAGGATCCAGCATCTCGCTGGTCATGTATTCTCAAAAAGATCCAACCCTCGTTGGTCATGTATTTCCAAAAGGATCCAACACTCGTTGGTCATGTCTTCCAAAAGACCCAGCTCACGCTGGTCATGTATTCCAAAAGGATCCAACATCTCGCTGGTCATGTATTTCAAAAAGTCCCAGCTCACAAGTGTCGAGCTCCTCAAGTCAATTTGTTCCACAAATCAAACCTTCAAGGTATGATTTCTCCATTCTCTCATTTCCAAACCTTCGGGTTTTCAATCTTCTCAAATTCAATCACACTCAAACCATCAGATTAAATCCTTCATTTTCAAAATCAAGTATTTTTCACTGGTAGGGATTTGAAATCCAGTATGTTTCACTAGTCGAGATTTAAAATCCAGTATTTTTCACTGGTCGGGATTTGAAATCCAGTATTTTTTTCACTGGTCGGGATTTGAAATCCAGTTTTCATAATTGATCAAGATTTAAAATCCAGTATTTTTCACTGGTCGAGATTTGAAATCCAGTATTTTTTTCACTGGTCGGGATTTGAAAACCAGTTTTTTTAACTGGTAAGGATTTGAAATACAGTTTTTATAACTGGTCGGGATTTGAAATCCAGTGTTCTTCACTGGTCGAGATTTGAAATCCAGTTGTCATAACTGGTCGGGATTTGAAATCCAGTGTTCTTCACTGGTCGGGATTTGAAATCCAGTTTTTATAACTGGTCGGGATTTGAAATCCAGTTGTCATAACTGGTCGGGATTTGAAATCCAGTGTTCTTCACTGGTCAGGATTTGAAATGCGGTATTTTTTTCACTGGTCGGGATTTGAAATCCAGTTTCTTATAACTGGTCAAGATTTGAAGTCCAGTGTTTTCACTGGTCGGGATTATCAAAATCCAGTTTCTCATAACTTGTCGGGATTTCCAAAACCTAATGTATTTCATGAGTCAAGTTTTCTAAGGTCCAATTTTTACACCATTTCTTCAAATTACAGCTAAAGGTCTCATCAAAATTCATATTGAGCGATTATTTCATAAAAGAATGCTGGAACATTATGCCAATTTGCTAAAAATAGTTATTGATTCCAATATTCTCACTACACAAAAGAATTACCTCAGTTTACCTCTAGTATTTCTTTCCAAAAAGGTGAAACTTTTTGCAAAATAGAGGTAAAATTCAAATCTTTTCCTGCTGATCAACCAAAAGGATGTAAGAAATGTCCTTGGTATGATTAGCAAAAGAAATATTCAATGATGTTGAAAAGCCAGAAACGAATTGATATTGATCATGGCTATGGCGCATATTTAAAGACTACTATCTGGCAATCAGGCAGTGGAAATATCTCGAGCAATAAAAAGAATCCATGATCAAAGTTGCAATCAAATATCCGCAAAAGGGATCTCTCAACTGTCGTCAAGATGAAGACGAATATGCGAGCTAGACCCCGGGGCCAAAGAAGATTTGGATCATCTCCGAGATGAAGGTGTTTGTGAAGAATCCTTCCAGGGAAAGTTCAGATCACCGTCGAGATGAAAGCGAGTGTGATGGACCTACTGACAAACCTTAAAGGATATTTGATTTCTGCTATCATCTAAAGACCTGTTTGAGCCTATATGATACCTGAAACAAAAGAAGGATCGTTATAGGGTGATCCGTGTTTTAAATTTTCTCTGACATTGTAGTTTACGTTTGGAGTGGAATAGTTTGATTGTCTTTAGCGACAAGTATCTTTTGTGTTTTCTGCATAGGCATGAATGTCATTCCTTCATTTACTTGGTTCAGATGATAAAACTCATGTTCATCTAATATTCCATTTTGGTTATGTCTTTATCCCTGCTAATACACTTCATTAACCAACATACATCAGAATCATTATTCTTTTGTCCTTTTCTCTTTTATCTGCTCCATTCGCATAGCATCAATGTTGTTATATTACCTATATTAATATGGACCTCTTATTAGTCTCTTGCTTTGATATTATGTTACTTGCGAATGCATCATTTTTTTTCTTCCTTTTTGTATTGTCAAATATGGAATCTGGTTCATCTCCTAAGTTTTGTAAAAAATCCAACCTATACATGTTTTCTGTAAATATTGTTATCTATTGTATTGTTGGTCGATATTCAATAGCCTGTTAGCTTCGTTTCTCAATTTTTTAGCACCACATATCAGCTCATCTTTGCACCCCATCGCACAATATGCTGTTACAGCATGTGTGACACCTTCGTGGTACTTCACCACTTAACATTTGCAAAGCACATTGTTCAGCACTATCCACGTGTGCTCCTTCCATGAGATGGCAGATCTTGCCAAGCTCTGAATGGCTAAGAGAGGATTAAGAGCATTGATGTCAGAAAAACATGAATTTCTGTGTTTGCGCAAGCAAAATCAGAAATCAATGGCTGTCAGTATATTGAATGGGTCTGGACATGCACCTTGTCTAGGACTCCTGATTGATGGTGGGACATCTGGGGTTCCATTCAGGAATCATTTTTTTCATAGCCTATAGCAACTGCGGCAAGTTTGAAAAATCCTTATACAGAAGGAAGCTGTCATTCTAAAACCGAGATTCAGAAGTTTTCTGCTAGAATAAATCCTGTTGATAAAATTGACAAGGAAAATAAAGGTTGAATGAAAGGGAATGAATTGTAAGCTCCCAGCATCCAACCTTTGCCATTTGAAATGTGATCATGCATATATTTTAGGGATATTTCATATAAAAATATGCATGATTTCATGAGAAAATGAGTTAAAAACCCAATTTTATGTTAGTTTCGAGTAAACGTGCTAAAATAATATAAGAATAGAAAATGCATGAAAAATAGTGTTATTTTACATTTTAATGCATATTTTAGTGTTTGACATAATTGTAGTAGTTTTGTTTTTGAAAATCATAAAAAATTAGAGTTAAAATAGACTTAGTTTTGTATTTTCTAAAACATAGTTATTTTGAGTTGTTTTGTAAATAACTTTTTGAAGAGAGGTTTTTGAAATGCAATTTTAAAAAGAAGAGGGACTTATGGAGAAAAGTTCAAATCTTTAAATATGATACGTAGAGGGGAAGAGAGGCTTGTCTTCTCTCTTTTGCCCAAGCCCTCTCTTCTTCCCCTTCCTCTCCACCTCTTCTTACCTCTTCTTCTCCTTCTCCCTATTTTCCTCTCTTTTTCTCATCCTCTTTCCGGTGGAGAATTCCAACAAATGGCTGAAGCAAGAGAGAGGATTCCACCTCTCTCCTAACCCTTCCAGTTACGTATGAAGTTCTTCTTCTTCTTATCCTTCTCTTTCTCTTCTTCTAATTCTCTTTTTTTTTTTTCTTTGAATTGTTGTTTTCATGTTTAGACTCAAATTCCATTAGAGAAAAATAAAAAAACATGTTGTTTTAGATTTAGAAATTTCCAGTTTGTAAACATTCTCAAAATCTGTGAATCGTTTAAGTGTTTTTACTGTATTTGAATTTTTTTTTAGTTTACTGTATTAGGAATTTTGTTTTCTTTGCTGTATTAGCATCCAATCATCAGAAAACCAGACAGATGATCAATTAAATTCATGATTTGCTCTTTGCTCTGTTAGAAATTTATTAGATCAAGCATTGAGAATCTGGATAGATCTGCAATTCTTCCAACAATTATGTTTTTTAAAAATCATTTGAGTAAAATTGCTGGCATTGATCGGATAATCATTGAATCCGATCAATGATTCTGATAATGTAAATGATGAAGGCTTTGATTTTACCCGCCATCTGAGTGCTGAAAATATTAATTGATTCCATGGAGTTCAACTGCTTATCATCAGCTGCAGCAAAAATTTTATTCAACACCTAGCCGCCGGGAATTTCTTATTTGAATCGTGAAATCTTGTCACGATTGGCATCCGACAGAGGGATAATGCTGTGTATTTGATAATCGTGAAACATTTACTGAAATCCAGAAATCTGAGCAATGATTTTACTGTTTCTGGTAAAAAGTTGAGATTCTGATAGATTTCATTTTGAAATTCCGGTGGATTAATATGTGAGAATCCGGCGATAATTTGAGTATCGGATTAGTGTTTGCTTGTGTGAAAAATCAGCATGATCACTTGATCTACTGAGATCTGGTGTTGCCAGGTGTTCTGGATTGATTTTCTTTCATTAAAATTCAGAGTTATCATCGTGACTGAGAATCCGGCGGCGATTGTATCCCAAACCAATTGAATTTCATCACCGGCTAATTCTAGCCGATTGAAATCTTGTTGAACTCTGTTTATGGTTAGAATCCCTGGTTTAAGCAAAATATCACTTCAAGTTTATCGTGAAAATATAAATCAGGCGTTTTCCTTCTTGTGCCACCGTGAGATTCATTTCATAACTGATTTTTTTTTTCCGGTGGATGGTGTCTATTCTGTTTATCGTTTAAATCAATGTTCCTGTTTGAAGTTTAAATCAATGTTTTGTTTGAAATTTAAATTGATGATCGCTAGAAAAATCAGATTAATACTTACTGTTGATTTTTTTTATTTGATGCTGATAGTGTTTTCCGGTGACTGGTATTTACCATATCTTTCGGTGAATACTACTGCTGTTGGACACACCAGTGAATGCTATTATTGATAATTCTAGGGAATATTTTCAATCAAATTTGATCAGATGTCTGAATATGATAGGAATGTTGTTATTAATGAATTTTGAATCAGGGGTTATTACTTTCCTGTGAAGGCACTGAGGTTTATCTGGGAATTGTTTTTGTTTTTACATTAACTTCCGACAAAGGGACTGTTCTCTGATGATTGAAGACGAAAGTTGATTATTAGAGTTTGCTGAATTAAATGAGTAGTGTTTTCTAGGATAATTGACATCTGAGTTTCCTGTAATGAGTTGATTGTCTGAATACTGTTGGACTCCAGACCAATTGAGTTCCTACATATATCGATCTATTGATTCTTGAGCATTACTTGATGAGCATTGTCAAACTTGAATGAACATTAAAGAATTCAAAAATATAGACTTAGTATGAAAATAAAAATGAATTGGATTTCAGGTGTTGTTGCTAAATGTTTGATAAAATGTTGTTAGATTAAGTGAGTCATTAGTTGTTAATTAGTAATTAGTTAGTCGGAATTAATTAGAATTCATTTTCAATTGTAATAAGTCATTTAGATTTCGTGCATAATTTCCTTTATATGTTAGCATTTAGTTAGTTTAGTATAATTTCTACTTTTATCTCGTGTACTGCTCGTGTTCTTTCTACTTGTGCAGGATCGCAAAGGAGTGAAGCTGAAGTGCACATGTGACACGAAGCACATAAAGATAGAAGATTTCTTTTCTTTTCTTTTATTTTAGAATTTAGGCATTTAATTGGGTTTGTAAATATTGCACTTTACGCCCTCTACGAAGGGTATTCATTTGTTGTAATAGTTAGTTGTTTCTACCTTTCTTGAACATTTTACATTTTAATAATACGGCAATAAAGATTAGTTTAGACTTGTGTGCTTGAATACAAAATATTCCCGTTCCCTGAGTTCGACCCGGTCTCATCCACTAGTGAGAACCGGTTTTTATTATTTGATGTCTGGTTTTCACATGTTTTTCATATAAAAATCTTTTCAAAATTACAACGATTTAAAAGAAGACATCAAATTTTTGGCGCCGTTGCCGGGGAACGGCGTAATATTAGTATTCACTTTATTGCCTAGTGTTTGTGTTGCATTTAGGTTTAGAACCACGTATGTGCATATCTTAGAGATGAGCTTACTTTTTTGCACAGCCCACCTACTAGGACCCCCTTAGAGGTGACTGTGTACGATTGGTACCGTACACATAGATTTCATATTTCTTTGCATAATCTCTGTTATGTGTAACTGCGTGGTGTTTGTTTAGTTTTTGTTGTTTTTAGTTGCTCGCTTTGTGGTTTGCGTGGTTTGGCCGCTTAGTGCGTTAGTTAGGTAGAAAACCCAAAGTTAGGACGTGTGCTACACCGGTCTACTCCAAGGTGTATGCAATGGCTGACGATCATCAATTGATCCGTCCTTTGAGGGAGTACTTCATGCCAAATACGTATACTCCCGCCCTCCTGCATCACGAGACCTGATGTAGGAGCGAGCCATTTTCAGATTAAGGCCAGTGTGATTCAAATGTTACCTTCGTTTTATGGCCTTAGCAATGAGGACCCATATCGTCATCTCGACGAATTCCTTGAGATTTGCTCGACTGTGCGAATCAATAACTTTGGAGATGAGACTATGCAGTTGACTTTGTTTCCGTTCTCTCTCAAAGATAAAGCCAAGCACTGGCTAAAATCTTTTGAGACGGTTCATATTACTACTTGGGAAGGAATGCAAAGAGAATTTTTAAAAAAATATTTCCCAATTAGTAAGACGAACCAGTTTCGTAAAGCTATAACCAGTTTTTCTCAAATTGAGGGAGAACAATTTCACGAGTCTTGGGAGAGATTGAAAGATCTTCTCCGCAAGTGTCCCCATCACTAGGTGCCTCGTTGGCAGTTGGTGCAGTATTTTTATGACGGGCTTACTGAAAAGCAACGTCAAATGGTTGATTCGTCTTGTGGGGGCACTTTTATGCTCAAGAGTGAGGACGAGGCGTGGTCTCTATTTGAGACCTTGAGTGAAAACACGATGCATCATACATTGTCTTCATGGCTCGATAGGACTACATCTGTGTCTAGTGGTCCTAGGAAAATAGGGATTTCTGAAGTAGGGTCCGAATTAGAATTGCGTACCAAGGTTGACCAGTTGACTAGGAAGTTAGATCAATTCCTAGCCAATTCTTCGAGAAGTCTAGTAGAAAGAGTGTGCGAGCTATGTGCTAGCCCTGCACACTGTGTTGCGGATTGTCCGGCAGTGCCATTATATCCTGAATTCGTTCAGGAGCAGGTGAATGTTGCCCAAGGTTTCGCTAGACCCATGCATGATTCATTTATATCCTCATATAACCCAGGTTGGCGAAACCAGTTCATTTCCCCATCCCATCAGCCCTCCCAGACACAGTATAGACCCAGTAACCCTTCACAAGGTTACTCGCATCCCATTTTTCCACAGGTTCATCCCCCAGCCCAACATGCTTATACTCAACCCCATCCTCATGAACCTTCATTTAGTCAATCCTTCCAAGATAGGATATTACAAGTTTTGAGTTCCCATACGCAGTCAATAGCCAAGCTAGAGACTCAAATGGGACAGTTGGTTGAGACCTTCAGTAGGCAAAGCGAGGGGAACCCATCTAGTAATTCTGTTATCTCAAAGGGAGAGTGGGAAGTCAAATCTGATACATCCCTTCAGAGTGGGAAGGTGTATCATCCCATTCAGGAATCGACTCATGAGCCCCATATCATTTCCACTGTCGAGTCGCTTTCCGTTATACCTCAGCAGAAGGGGCAGGGCTCTCAGTTGTTACAGTCTTCAAATAAAGCCCCATTTTCTCAGCTTTTAGGATCACCGATTGTTTTTAGTAAGCAAGAGGTTCAGATGCAGAAGGTGCTTGACCAAGTCAAGCCTGATCATATTCACCACTTATCTGAAGTTTCATTCATTGATACTCGGTCGGTCCTAGACTCTCATTTCTTGAACAGTCTCTTAGATGAGACTAATCTATGTTCTTCATGTCGAGAGAGTTATGATCCTACAGTTAGAGGTAGACGGGATGGAAACACAATACGTAGTGTCACAGATGACACTCTTTTCTACATAGAGACCGGTTGAGCCTGACTTCATGTCCATTGATCTCATGGATGATGAAGGATTTTTCCAGGGATCCGTCTGGCTGGGGACGTGAAACTTAGCGCTTTATGGGAGGCAACCCATATCTTGTATATTATTAGATTTGCTTAGAATTTATAGATTTTATTTTGTTTTTACTTTTTCATGAGTTTTTCATGTTCTTTTTGTTTCATTCTATGAGTTTCATGTTTTGTCATGTATACATTGCATTCATTACATTCATAGAACGTGTATTTTTAATTCATGTCAGGTCATTCTACTCTTTTCCCTCATTTATTTCTCTCATGTGCATTCACGTAGTTTCATATAAGCATGGGGGAGTGCCACTGGGACAGTGTCATTCAAGCATGGGGGAGGGTGTAGTTTGCACACCTTGATATTTCTGTTTACGTTCTTGCACATGTTTACACATATCTCATGAAAAGTAGATTTTTAAAGAAAGTGTTTGAACTTATATGAATGTTATTTCAAATCTGATGTTTTTAGAGGATTTTTAAACCCCATGAAATTTTTTTCTGACATAGATCTAAAAATTATGGTTGTTTATGCGGATTTCAAAGAAATGATGATAGATACATGTTAGAATTTATTTTGAATCATAAATATGAATATGCACAGTTCTATTTTTGAAAAACTAAGCAAATGAACAAAAGCGTAAAAATGAGCTCAAAAGAAAAAAAATATATAGCATGCGTTAGTTGTTTGGATAATTCCACAATCCTTAGTAGATGAAACTTAGATGTAAGTTGAAACTTTTAATTTCATTTCGAAAAGGAGAGTGGAAAACTTCGTGATCCTAAGTAGCTGAGAACAGATACAAGTTGAAATGTTTGACTCTCATGTTATAAGGGTGAATGAAGGAAGTCACTTTTATGTCTTAGTTGATATCTTTTGGTATGCATTGAAAAAGTATAGAAGATATTGACATTGCACAAAGCATAAAAGCAGACCACACGCAAGCTATAAGAGAAGAATAAGTGCGCAAAAAGAAAAAGCGTGAAAAAAAAGAAGAAGAGAGAAAAGAGCTTAAAAAGAAAGAAAAGTTCAGTGCTTAGAAGTGTGATTGAAAAAACCTGTGCAAAAAACATATAAGTGAGGATAAGTAAATAATAATATGTTTTTATTGGATTTTCTAAAAATAAAACATAAATAATTGTGATATTTAGAAAAGTGAAAGAAATTCTTTTTCTGTGGGGGTATATTAAAGACTCTAATTATGTCTTGATTTTTTTTGTAACATGAAATATTTGTAAAAACAAAGTCTTTAATTACCTACTGCTTATGAGGATGTGTAATATTATGCATACATGACAGAGATGTTTGTGGGTAGCATCACTGCAAACCCTCACGAGACCTTACTCGTCCACTGGGGTAACCCAGGGGTTGAAAGGGCTTGTTGCATGAGCTAAATGCAATCGTGATTCCTACGAAAGTGAGTTAGGTGATAGTTTAATTTCTTGCATTTTTCTAGTTTGCTCGAGGACTAGCAAAACATAAGCATTGGGGTATTTGATCATGCATATATTTTAGGGATATTTCATATAAAAAATGCATGATTTCATGAGAAAATGAGTTAAAAACCCAATTTTATGTTAGTTTCGAGTAAACGTGCTAAAATAATATAAGAATAGAAAATGCATGAAAAATAGTGTTATTTTACATTTTAATGCATATTTTAGTGTTTGACATAATTGTAGTAGTTTTGTTTTTGAAAATCATAAAAAATTAGAGTTAAAATAGACTTAGTTTTGTATTTTCTAAAACATAGTCATTTTGAGTTGTTTTGTAAATAACTTTTTGAAGAGAGGTTTTTGAAATGCAATTTTAAAAAGAAGAGGGACTTATGGAGAAAAGTTCAAATCTTTAAATATGATACATAGAGGGAAGAGAGGCTTGTCTTTCTGTCTTTTGCCCAAGCCCTCTCTTCTTCCCCTTCCTCTCCACCTCTTCTTACCTCTTCTTCTCCTTCTCCCTATTTTCCTCTCTTTTTCTCATCCTCTTTCCGGTGGAGAATTCCAACAAACGGCTGAAGCAAGAGAGAGGATCCCACCTCTCTCCTAACCCTTCCAGTTACGTATGAAGTTCTTCTTCTTCTTATCCTTCTCTTTCTCTTCTTCTAATTCTCTTTTTTTTTTCTTCTTTGAATTGTTGTTTTCATGTTTAGACTCAAATTCCATTAGAGAAAAATAAAAAAACATGTTGTTTTAGATTTAGAAATTTCTAGTTTGTAAACATTCTCAAAATCTGTGAACCGTTTAAGTGTTTTTACTGTATTTGAATTTTTTTTTAGTTTACTGTATTAGGAATTTTGTTTTCTTTGCTGTATTAGCATCCAATCATCAGAAAACCAGACAGATGATCAATTAAATTCATGATTTGCTCTTTGCTCTGTTAGAAATTTATTAGATCAAGCATTGAGAATCTGGATAGATCTGCAATTCTTCCAGCAATTATGTTTTTTAAAAATCATTTGAGTAAAATTGCTGGCATTGATCGGATAATCATTGAATCCGATCAATGATTCTGATAATGTAAATGATGAAGGCTTTGATTTTACCCGCCATCTGAGTGCTGAAAATATTAATTGATTCCATGGAGTTCAACTGCTTATCATCAGCTGCAGCAAAAATTTTATTCAACACCTAGCCGCCGGGAATTTCTTATTTGAATCGTGAAATCTTGTCACGATTGGCATCCGACAGAGGGATAATGCTGTGTATTTGATAATCGTGAAACATTTACTGAAATCCAGAAATCTGAGCAATGATTTTACTGTTTCTGGTAAAAAGTTGAGATTCTGATAGATTTCATTTTGAAATTCCGGTGGATTAATATGTGAGAATCCGGCGATAATTTGAGTATCGGATTAGTGTTTTCTTGTGTGAAAAATCAGCATGATCACTTGATCTACTGAGATCTGGTGTTGCCAGGTGTTCTGGATTGATTTTCTTTCATTAAAATTCAGAGTTATCATCGTGACTGAGAATCCGGCGGCGATTGTATCCCAAACCAATTGAATTTCATCACCGGCTAATTCTAGCCGATTGAAATCTTGTTGAACTCTGTTTATGGTTAGAATCCCTGGTTTAAGCAAAATATCACTTCAAGTTTATCGTGAAAATATAAATCAGGCGTTTTCCTTCTTGTGCCACCGTGAGATTCATTTCATAATTGATTTTTTTTTTTCGGTGGATGGTGTCTGTTCTGTTTATCGTTTAAATCAATGTTCCTGTTTGAAGTTTAAATCAATGTTTTGTTTGAAATTTAAATTGATGATCGCTAGAAAAATCAGATTAATACTTACTGTTGAATTTTTTTATTTGATGCTGATAGTGTTTTCCGGTGACTGGTATTTACCATATCTTTCGGTGAATACTACTGCTGTTGGACACACCAGTGAATGCTATTATTGATAATTCTAGGGAATATTTTCAATCAAATTTGATCAGATGTCTGAATATGATAGGAATGTTGTTATTAATGAATTTTGAATCAGGGGTTATTACTTTCCTGTGAAGGCACTGAGGTTTATCTGGGAATTGTTTTTGTTTTTACATTAACTTCCGACAAAGGGACTGTTCTCTGATGATTGAAGACGAAAGTTGATTATTAGAGTTTGCTGAATTAAATGAGTAGTGTTTTCTAGGATAATTGACATCTGAGTTTCCTGTAATGAGTTGATTGTCTGAATACTGTTGGACTCCAGACCAATTGAGTTCCTACATATATCGATCTATTGATTCTTGAGCATTACTTGATGAGCATTGTCAAACTTGAATGAACATTAAAGAATTCAAAAATATAGACTTAGTATGAAAATAAAAATGAATTGGATTTCAGGTGTTGTTGCTAAATGTTTGATAAAATGTTGTTAGATTAAGTGAGTCATTAGTTGTTAATTAGTAATTAGTTAGTCGGAATTAATTAGAATTCATTTTCAATTGTAATAAGTCATTTAGATTTCGTGCATAATTTCCTTTATATGTTAGCATTTAGTTAGTTTAGTATAATTTCTACTTTTATCTCGTGTACTGCTCGTGTTCTTTCTACTTGTGCAGGATCGCAAAGGAGTGAAGCTGAAGTGCACATGTGACACGAAGCACATAAAGATAGAAGATTTCTTTTCTTTTCTTTTATTTTAGAATTTAGGCATTTAATTGAGTTTGTAAATATTGCACTTTACGCCCTCTGCGAAGGGTATTCATTTGTTGTAATAGTTAGTTGTTTCTACCTTTCTTGAACATTTTACATTTTAATAATACGGCAATAAAGATTAGTTTAGACTTGTGTGCTTGAATACAAAATATTCTCGTTCCCTGAGTTCGACCCGGTCTCATCCACTAGTGAGAACCGGTTTTTATTATTTGATGTCTGGTTTTCACATGTTTTTCATATAAAAATCTTTTCAAAATTACAACGATTTAAAAGAAGACATCAAAATGTAAGTGGAGGGAGTTTCTTTTGAACAATAGGGTGTAACCAATCTTGTGTCATATCTGTCAGATGAGGGTAATTGGCCGTGTGGCTTCACATGGGTAAAACATTTGGCTTCGGCAGGAACAATCATCAAAGATTGGAGATGTCCTGAATCGATGAAGGCATTATCTGCTCTATCCTCAAACCAATATTCATGAAGAATGCATTCACCTTCTTGTTCATTATATGGAAGGTTTTGGGATAACATTTTCAATACAAGGATAAGAACTCAAATATTGCAGAAGTTTTTTCTCTTTTCTGTTGAAACAATGTTTCTTTGGCTGAGAACTCGCATCAGTTTCCTAAATAATTTGTTACATATTATACTCCAAGCTGTATAGAGTATTGTAGCATCATCACATTATAGGGTACTACAACACCATTACACTGATATGTTATTCACAACACTACGCACATTCATTGCTTCCTTGTCCCATATTCAGCATCTAGGTTTGGCCATTTGCCCACACTATGCTATATGTAGCATCTTCTCAATAGTTCATGATACTTCATCAGCACTATTACCTACAACCTCCATTGGCCACCTTCATCATCTATACACCTTTTACCTGTTACCACCTGCGCTTAACACAACTCTTATAGCAGATACACACACACTCTTGCACCCACAACCCCTGTTGCTTCATTACATCAGTCCATGGCATTTACAGCAAATGCCTTGATTTGCTGTAAGTACTTGCAGTCGACATCCTGTTTTGTTGTAAACATCTACAGCAAAACCCTCTGTTGCTGAAAATACCCACAACAAATGCTTCATGCGGCTGTAAGTATTCCCAGCATCCATAGCTTACCTTTGGCATATCATCCTATTATGCCCTTCAATCGCGTTGTTGCATTACTTGTCCACAATCTTTATGTGCTCTCACTCACACAAGTCCCCATCTCATGGGCATTGGTTCATGTTGGTCAGCCATAACATTCATTTTCCTTTGTTACTACATCATCAGCAGCCACTATTTTTCATATAGTACCTCACAAACTTTTATATATATGTATATATATATATATATGTATACATATACATATATATATACTTATATATATATATATATATATAAGTATGTATGTGTATAGGTATATACATCATTTCTTCTATCTTTCCATCATTTCATATCTTGGTATATGAACATTTTTGTAGATATTCACATGATATATGCCATTTTTCTTCCATTTTTCATGATTAATCCAGTTGTTTTGCAGGGAATATGAGGAGAATAATATCACTTGAGATTTGAATTTTCAAACTTGTAATAAGTTAGGACTTAATGAGAATTTACATTTCTTGTTTTAGATAGAATGAATGAGCATTATAAATATCATAAATTGATTATTTTCATGCTTTTTGCTTTTATTTCTCAAAATCTCACAATGGTGAAACACGAATGGCACGTGCACCATTTCGTAAGAGGTAATTAATCCTAAGTTGATGATTTACATCAATGGCCATAGTCAGGATATAAACAAAACTCAGGATTTTTATCTTTTATAAAATAAACACTGGATCCTTTTCAAATTTCATCGTATTTTCTCTAAATATTTTCTTCTTTTATCAGAGTTTAGTTTAAAATTAATTCAATACGTATACCAATGGCCATAGTCAGGGTATACTGAGATTTAATTTCTTTCTAAACTCTATGAAAGCACCAAAATGTGTTTTATTCTTCATTTGAATTGAAATATGATCATTATATAATACATTCAATGACCATAGTCAGGAGTGTATTATATCATTAATCCTATTTACATTCATTTAAAGAATAAAATATGATTTCAAAATCCAATTTCAAAGTTATTTTTCATTCATCATTTAAGACAAAATTGCGTCATGTTTTTAAAATTCCCCTTTTAAAAACCCAAGTGATTGTGAATATCTTTTCTTCAATTTCTATTTCAATTCATCAATTCTATGTCATCTTCAAAGTCCAAATTTTGACTTTGAAATCAAATTCAAAGTTCAAATTAAGTTTGAAATTCTTGATTCATTCTCTAAATTCCAAGTTCAAGCTTCAAATACAAAAAATCCAATTTTGAAATTCATGTGTATATTCAAAATTCCATTCTCAAATCAACTTTGAAATTCCAAGATTCATTTTCAAAATTCAAATTTAAATTCAAAATCAATTCAGATATCTCAAAATTTCATCTTTTAAAGTTCAACTTTGAAACCTCTGATTCATCTTCTGATTTCAAATTCAAAATCAAGTTTGTTTTCTTATCTTCAAGTTAGATCTTAATCCCAACTTGGATCCAGATTTCCAAGTACAAACTCTACTTTTTAGATCTCAGACTTCAGATCCAATTCCATTTTAGGATCCAAAATCCAATTTCACTTTGGATCTCAGACTTTAGATCCAATTCCATTTTTAGGATCCAGAATCCAATTTCACCTTGGATCTCAGACTTCAGGTCCAAATTCCAGGTAGGATCCAGAATCAAATTCCATATTGGATTTCAGACTTCAGATCCAAAATCCATTCCAGGATCCAAAAACCAACTTCATCTTGGATCTCAGATTCAGATCCAATTCCCATTTAGATTCAGAATTCAATCTCATCTTGGATTTCAAACTCCATTTAGGATCCAAACTTTTAAATTCAAATTCCATCTTGAATTCTAGATTTCAAATCAAATTCTATTCCAAAATCCAACTTTTTCAAATCCCATTCTATTTCATTCCAAAATCCAAGTTTATCTTGATTCTCAAAATTCCAAAAACCAATTCTATTTCTTAATTCTATTTTTGATTCCTCAAATTTTATTCTGATTTTAAGCTTTACAAATGAAATTCAAATTACATTCATCTCTATCCTAATTCAAAATTCTAAACTCAAAGTCCATTCATGACTTTGAGATTTCCTTTCTTCCCCTTTTTATCTCATCTTCATTCCTTTCAAAGTCCAGATTTATTTTCCCAAGCTCTGATTATTCCAAAACTCAGAACTTTAAATCTTAAAGTTCTAAGTTAGAAGCCATTTTTTCACTCCCTTATCAGATTCATCTCAGAAACACTTGGGAAATTTCAAATCATTTTCAAAAGAGAGCATACATCTTTGCATTGCACAAGTATGATTGCTTGTGCATTTAGACTTAGGATATAGTCTTAGATAATCTTTTAGCAAAGCAAAAGGCATGAATTCGACCCTTGGTTCGATCACCCTTGGTAAAGGCGCCAGGAACGGTCAAACCTTGTACCGACGAGTGAATCCCGTCTCTCAGTTTTCCCGCAAATATTTCAAAACGAAGGCAAGTTATTTTCTCAAATATCTTCAAAATTAAGATCAAGTGAGACCCTACAAAAAGAGTTCCTCTTCTCTTCTTTTGTTTTCTCTTCTCTTCTCTCTTTTTTTTTGTCTTTTATTTTCTCCCTTAAAAAAGGAGGAAATAGAGGTTAGAAAGGAAAAAGAGAAAGAAGAGAAAGGATATTACGAGAGGAAAAATTTTGCGATGATCACACATAGAGCCATATCATGTGAGATAAACAATGGCCTAATAAAACAAACAACTTTAAATAATCTTTTTATTTTATGAGAATGTATTCTAAATTCGTGAAAGATGAATTTAGAAGGCGACAAAAGAAATACATGAGTGAGGAGTAATGATTTCTTATATAAGAAGTATTTTTATGGATATGCGTGGAAGGAGTAAGAGTAGACATAAAGAAAGGATGATGCCATATACAAATTTAGAGTGAGATAAGAGTGGACAAAAAGCAAATAAAATGATGATTGATATGAGAAGAATGACATAAAGTAATGTCATGATTGACATGAATTGATGTTTATTTAAAGGACATGGTTTTTAGAGAAACTTGATTGGAGGGAGTTCATAGTTTTTGAAAAAGATTAATTATTTCAAAACATGTAAAGGAGTCAAAGTCACGGATGGAGGCTCAATTCGTATAAGAGAGAAAGAGAAAAAGATGGTACTAATGAAAAGAACATATAATAGTTAAAAAAATGAAAGACAAGTTGTCGAGAAGGAGTCTTTTTATGGAATATATATATAATTTTTTTTATAGAAAAGTGTGAAAGATGATAGGACAAAAAGTAGATTGTACTTTGACATAAAGTCTTTGATTTGAAGGCAACTTGTGATGTACGAGACTCTTAGAGAAGACTTCTTTGAAAAAGGTGGTATAAGGGATGAATAAAAAATAATAACAAATACAAACACTCGATTATGATAAAAAATAATTTGTGAAAGAAGACAAGATTTCACATAAAGTATTTTCACTATTCTTACTTGTTAATCTTTGGTTAAGATGAATTTTGTTAAGTGAGGATTATATTTTAATATTGTGAACTCGAGTGGACTAATTTTTTTTTTTATATTTTAATTATATAAATCACTTAATTTACATATTCCTAATTTTCTTCTAATTGTTATAAAGTCTTCATTTTTTAAAGGTTTAGTAAAAATGTCCGCTAGTTGTTTATTAGTGGTTATAAATTCCAGTTTGATTATATTGTTTAGGACTTGTTCTCTTAGAAAGTGGTGTCTAATTTGAATGTGTTTAGTTCGAGAGTGTAAAATAGGATTTTTAGATAAATTTATAGCACTTGTGTTATCACATAAAATAGTTGTATTTTCGAATTTTAAACCAAAGTCTTTTAAAGTTTGTTTCATCCAGATGACCTGTGTACATGCTAGGCTAGCAGCTATGTATTCAGCTTCAGTAGTTGATAATGATACACAATTTTGTTTCTTACTGAACCATGAAACTAGTGAGTACCCTAGCATATGAAATGTTCCACTTGTGGTTTTTTTGTCACATTTACTTCCAGCAAAGTCAGCATCACTATATGAGATTAAATCAAATGTAGATGATTTTGAATAAAATAACCCAAAATCAATTGTGTCTTTTAGATATCTCATTATTCTTTTTACAGCTTTAAGATGTGCTTCTTTTGGATTTGACTGAAATCTAGCACACAAGAAAACACTGAACATGATATCTGGACGGCTAGCAGTTAAATAAAGTAGTGATCCTATCATACCTCTGTATAACTTTGTATCCACAGTCTTACCATCTTCATCTTTGTCCAAAACAGTAGTTGTGCTCATAGGAATAGTTTTTGAAGCAGTTGTGTAACGCCCCAAATATTTAACTTGAAAATTTTAGAATAAATTTTTTTTTTCTAAACAACAACGGAAAAGCTTTCTTAAATCCTTCGTCAAATTATTTGGGCGGGTTACAAGTAATAGCACAGAATCAAGGCATTTAAGTAAAATAAATTCTTGCATTGAAATACTACTTATTTACAACTTAATGATTTATTACAAGTCATATTCCTCAGGACATCCGAAGAAGATATGGTCACATGGCACTGTCGCAGCGACGACCACAATTGCTCGTCATTCAGTTTCCTGAAAAACATTAATTCAGAAAGGGTCAGACTACCACGTCTGAGTAAGTGATACAGTCCAAAATACATATGTGCAGTTTCATGTGAACAAGTATATGTGCGACAAGTTTAGATAGAACTAATAACCATTTAACAATTGATAAATGTAAAAGTCACTAAAGTCAAACATTTGATGATATATTTCATCCATATCAAAGCACGATCCATAAACCATATTTATATAAGTAATAACAACTTTGGAACTTATGTGGGTGTACAACTGACTTAAGTAAAGCATTTCATGTAAAGTGTGCATAAAGCACAATTATCAATGTTCAACACATTGTTCATAAGTTATCACAATTTTCATGTAAAGGAAAACCAATTTGAATCATGCCCTGCAGGAGTCACAACTTACTCCAAAAATTTCAACAGCAAACAGTATGCAACTACTTGAAGATTTTTCTCAATGCACTAACTTTATGTTTCATCTTGTTAATCACCCTGTGGGTACGCACAGGCATTCGACATCGTAGCGGACCGAGACCACACGGGGGTTTATTCTTTGATAACCCGTATGACTAGCCGTACGGATATCCAAAGGGGATGGTTCATGACCGAGAGAGTACTCCCCAAAGGCTAGAACTAGAATTTGGATGCACCCTTTACTTCTGCAGAAGACTTGGATCTACCACCTAGGACGAATTGGTAGTCCTGGTCCCCTAACTCCGAGGACTGGGGACCGGGTGAGACGCCTCGCTCTCACAAAATAAGAATGTCCCACGGAGTTTGTACCATCTACCCTCTCTAAGGTAGACCATGGGTCCAGTAACATACACCGTCTTTCAGGTGTACCCAGAGCCCTGGGAAACCAGTAACATATACCGTTGTCAGGTATACCCAGTATCCCGGGAAACCAGTAACATATACCATTTCAGGTATACCCAGAATCCCATATATTATTTTATATGTGCATGATTTTCATTCTTTCTTTGTTTGGATCCAGTAACATACAACGTCTGTCAGGTGTACCTGGAACTTTGGAGAAAATCTAGTAACATATACCCTCTTTCAGGTATACCTAGAATCCCAAATAGAAACTGGTAACAAATACCGTCTTTCAGGTATACCAGAGTCTAGAATTTTCCTTTATGTCACCATGTATTAATTTAGCCTTTGTTTTTGGTGCTAGGGTATACATATCGTACCCCACTGGTTACGCCGCAACATAACATTATTCAACTTTATCAGTTCTTAAGTGCTCGTATGGCACTACGAGACCGCAAGCTCGATTTTGAGCTCTTACATGATCATGACATGACAAGTGCCCTTTATTAGGCAATTATGTGCAGAACAAGCATACATCAATCGGCACAAAACATGTCATAATATTTACAAGCGATCGTGACTCAATTATATGCAATTCTCTTAGCATTATATGTACCCGTTTGGCACCACAAAGATTTGTCCTGCGCAGTTTCAATTTGTTTTATCGTGCTTTCGTAATATTTCTCAATTTTGCAATTATAACAAACATGTGTGTTTACCAACAAGCCACATACAAAACCATAGGCAATATGACTACATCATTATTATCTCGTTCAATCCTCAATACGTACATTCTCAATACGTACAACCATGTCCCAGTGTGTGTGTCCACGGTAATAGCAACACCCATTTGAATTCCCATATTAATTCAGGTAGTCGAATAAATAAGGATATGTTAAGAATTGAGGTCTTTCAAATTCAAGCATTTATGATCTAAAGATTTCACAAGACCTTCGTCGCTCAAAGAGAGAAGATTCAAGGGATACATTCATTTGTGCTTCTCTGTGTTACGACATACGTTACAGGACTACAAAAAAATCTGTTTGCATTTGGATGCCACAATGTGTTTATCATTCTAAGTATAGTAAAAGAAATCACAGCACACATGGCTTACTTTCGTTGGTGAGCATTATGGTTTACCCATGTAATTCATGGGATATGCTTACATGTTTCTCACCTATCACAATAGAGATGCTAAGACAAACTCTTGATCATGTAATCATCTAAAGTTGACATTAAAAAGGAGATGTGCTACTTCAACAGGGAAAACTAATTGGTTTATGATAGAGTCTTAGTATCACGATTTCACATCAGGGTGTTCATATCCAGTAGCAAAACATAATGGTAGATTATCATGCAACTTGCAGTCATTTGCATGATAATGAATCTTAACACTAAGTTTGAGTTGCTGAAATTCAGATTGCAAACTGTCAGTCAAGGGTGCATCTCATTTAGAATGGTAGATAACATTAATGCTAAGTCTGAGTTTAATAGAACTCAAGCTTCAACTGTTAGTGAAGGTTTGCATCACATTTGTATTGAAATTTAACGTTAATATGAAGTCTGAGTGCACTGAAACTCAGATTTAAAACTGTCCAACTATATATATATATATATTTTTCATTGGATTAATACAATAGTTTAACCTGTTGTGTTAAGTATCCAATTTGATACAAAGCTAATTAAGTAACCCCATTAGATACTAGATGATATTATTTCGTTGAATCCCATGTATTATGTTATTAGACTAACTTTAAGTAGTCAAAACGTGAAGTTACGTTCTCCTTTGTTTCCATAGTGCTGGAAATAAAAATATCATGGTGGTAGATGTAAATCATCTAGTGAATGAATGCAGTTCCATTGGTCCACCCTATGACAACACTCTAGTTGTTGGGTGCGGTTCGCTGACTCACCACTGTGAGTTTGGCAACACAAGCAGTTGGTCGCAATAGAACTCGGTTCTATTGAACCCTACCACATCTGCCATCACTATCAGTCCAGACATGTCAAACTGGACCCCAACCATCATGGCCCAGCAAGTCACAAGAGGCCCTACAACGTGCCATCTAGTTGCCCTATTACTAGCTGCAACAACGACTGATTTCAAATAAAACTCCCACTATGTTATGTCATTAGGCAAGCCACCTCTTAAGTTCAACCAAGAAACAGAACGTGTGTAGACATTCATATAGGTAAACCTTTAGACAGCCTGATCCTTATATGAGTTAGAACTATTAATATGATAAGTTAAATACTACCATTTGAACAAGTTCATGTTGAGATACCTTGGTCTGGACATATGATAACAGAAATTTTCCTCTCAATATAATTGTATAATCTCAATATGTCTGAGTAATAAAAAAAACTATTTATTTCAATACTTTATGTTCACACTAGGCATACAACTAAAACTAACAAGCACGTGATCTGAAATTGAACTATTTCAAACCTTTATTATACATATAGTTACATTGGAAATCTGCTTTATTTAATGTTATTTATTCTATGGTAATAGTCCGAAACCCAATTCCAATCCCAACTACATGCATAGATTTATTTATTTTTTTGTTAGTTGATTGTCTAGGCCCATTATGTCATTGTTTGCTGGCAGCCCTCAATGAAACGTGAGAGGCATATGAAACAACAACAAGAAGGAAAAAAAAACAAACAGGTTGGGGCTAATAAGTCTACCCAGATTTTTTTTTTCTTCATTTCATCACACGCAGTCCAACAAGTTGAACAAACCACGCAGGGTGTGTTTTGTTTCCTAACGTCTAAATTTTATGCTCAGGTCCTGTTTATAACATATTTAAACAAACTTTACACAGGATATATCTTTATTTCCCTCTCACAACTTAGATCTAAATATTACTCAATGTCAATGTAGTATATATATATATATATATATTTTTTATACAGAACCAGCAAACATAATTTTATAATTTAGGTACACACTATACTACCCATATGTATTGAGTTGTGCATCCCCTACCTCGTGAAGCTGCAAATCCACCGAAAAAATGTTCGCCTTTCTCGCGGACGTCCGGTAGCCTTGCACCAGCTCCTCGCCGGGTTCAATGGTGGAAGACAATGAAGGTGGGGGAGTCGTCCAACTGGTTGGAGGCTTGAGAAGGACAAGGCAACACTTGAGAGAGAGAAGGGGAGTTCACAAGGCTGGGCTGAAAGAGGAGGCGTGAGAGAACAATTTTTTTTTTTCTTTAAACCCTTTCCTCATTGAATTCCCACAGTTTCCTTATTAATGTTTTGTAACTCCCAGCCCATTATGGGATATAACTGCACCTTTTTAAAAAAATCGTGGGATGGGCCTTCCTATTCCAAACGGTTGGGTTTCCAACCGTGGTCATCCACTCAGCCCTCTTTAAAAAAAAGAAAAAAATGGAATTTCTTGTTTTAATGCTCCCTTTAAGTCCACATTTTTTTTTCTAGCGTACTTCAAATTTTTTAAATCTCATTCCTCCCTTCTTTTTGTTGTTTTGGCCAAAAAGATCTTCTTGACACAACGGAGGATTTGAACCGAGGTTCTCCTCCTGAAGGGGTAACGAGCCCCGCCAGTGCGCTATGTCTCATTTCGTTGCAAATTCTTGCAACGTTAATTTATTGAAACTTTAGTAAGGTTTTGGCAGAAATTCCAAAAATAACATTTTTGACAAAGAGACGTCTTTTTTTTTTCTAAAATATGTGTGAGTGTAGTTCATGGGATTTGAACTCAGGTTGCCTCATCACTAGGCAATACACCCCACCACAACACTGTTTCCCATCTTATTGCACTATTGGCCATGTTTAATTCTTTTATATACGAATTGGATAAAAACTATATTTTAGATCTTTTGAACATTCTAACTAGATTTTTGGATCTTGTTCTCAATTCAACCTTACTTGGATCCATTAAGATCCAATTGGATTCTAATTGGGTTTCGAATCCATCCAGGATCCAAATCCGTTCATCGTACCCGAATCCATACGTCATATCCAAATCCAAATACTGGGTCCATTTGACCCAGTTTGGATTTCAAGATCCATTTGGATCGACTCTATATCATTTTATCGTATTTATTTCAAAGGATTTTATCATTTACTTAGTTTGATAATTATCAAAATTTTGCGGGTTTTACATCCTTTCCCCCTAAAAAGAATTTCGTCCGCGAAATTCGTTACAAGGATTAAACAATTGGATTGGGATATCTTACTACGTGTGTTATACTTAATGAAATTTTTCAAAATCGATTGCAATTTAAACCTTGCGTCATGTTCAGAGTCTTATTCAGGATATCAACAATCCCTTCTAAATCCCTAGTGGCAAAATCTTCATTTTCACCTAAGTAGCAAAAATTCTCGGGTTATATTTTTATTCTAGTTTACTATTTAAAGATTCTTCGTTATTCATCCTGACTTGGCATTGTGGTTGCTTGTTGTGTCACAACCTTAGTTACATTGATTAGTGAATCAAGGAGATTATCACACCTAACTTCTCAAGCCATCTACTTGAACAAACAACATAACATAAGTCTCTCGCCTATCTTAATCGCAACGTATATCGAATGGTGTTCCTAGCAATATATCTAGGTATAAAAAAAAATTATGTAATAATTCATTTTTTTACAAACTAGAAAACAAAATTAAACACTTACAGAGCTTTTGTAGGGTCGCTGGAATGCCATGAACCATATATTCTTGTCCTGCTCTGATACCATAGTTGTAACGCCCCAAATATTTAACTTGAAAATTTTGGAATAAATTTTTTTTTTCTAAACAACAACGGAAAAGCTTTCTTAAATCCTTCGTCAAATTATTTGGGCGGGTTACAAGTAATAGCACAGAATCAAGGCATTTAAGTAAAATAAATTCTTGCATTGAAATACTACTTATTTACAACTTAATGATTTATTACAAGTCATATTCCTCAGGACATCCGAAGAAGATATGGTCACATGGCACTGTCGCAGCGACGACCACAATTGCTCGTCATTCAGTTTCCTGAAAAACATTAATTCAGAAAGGGTCAGACTACCACGTCTGAGTAAGTGATACAGTCCAAAATACATATGTGCAGTTTCATGTGAACAAGTATATGTGCGACAAGTTTAGATAGAACTAATAACCATTTAACAATTGATAAATGTAAAAGTCACTAAAGTCAAACATTTGATGATATATTTCATCCATATCAAAGCACGATCCATAAACCATATTTATATAAGTAATAACAACTTTGGAACTTATGTGGGTGTACAACTGACTTAAGTAAAGCATTTCATGTAAAGTGTGCATAAAGCACAATTATCAATATTCAACACATTGTTCATAAGTTATCACAATTTTCATGTAAAGGAAAACCAATTTGAATCATGCCCTGCAGGAGTCACAACTTACTCCAAAAATTTCAACAGCAAACAGTATGCAACTACTTGAAGATTTTTCTCAATGCACTAACTTTATGTTTCATCTTGTTAATCACCCTGTGGGTACGCACAGGCATTCGACATCGTAGCGGACCGAGACCACACGGGGGTTTATTCTTTGATAACCCGTATGACTAGCCGTACGGATATCCAAAGGGGATGGTTCATGACCGAGAGAGTACTCCCCAAAGGCTAGAACTAGAATTTGGATGCACCCTTTACTTCTGCAGAAGACTTGGATCTACCACCTAGGACGAATTGGTAGTCCTGGTCCCCTAACTCCGAGGACTGGGGACCGGGTGAGACGCCTCGCTCTCACAAAATAAGAATGTCCCACGGAGTTTGTACCATCTACCCTCTCTAAGGTAGACCATGGGTCCAGTAACATACACCGTCTTTCAGGTGTACCCAGAGCCCTGGGAAACCAGTAACATATACCGTTGTCAGGTATACCCAGTATCCCGGGAAACCAGTAACATATACCATTTCAGGTATACCCAGAATCCCATATATTATTTTATATGTGCATGATTTTCATTCTTTCTTTGTTTGGATCCAGTAACATACAACGTCTGTCAGGTGTACCTGGAACTTTGGAGAAAATCTAGTAACATATACCCTCTTTCAGGTATACCTAGAATCCCAAATAGAAACTGGTAACAAATACCGTCTTTCAGGTATACCAGAGTCTAGAATTTTCCTTTATGTCACCATGTATTAATTTAGCCTTTGTTTTTGGTGCTAGGGTATACATATCGTACCCCACTGGTTACGCCGCAACATAACATTATTCAACTTTATCAGTTCTTAAGTGCTCGTATGGCACTACGAGACCGCAAGCTCGATTTTGAGCTCTTACATGATCATGACATGACAAGTGCCCTTTATTAGGCAATTATGTGCAGAACAAGCATACATCAATCGGCACAAAACATGTCATAATATTTACAAGCGATCGTGACTCAATTATATGCAATTCTCTTAGCATTATATGTACCCGTTTGGCACCACAAAGATTTGTCCTGCGCAGTTTCAATTTGTTTTATCGTGCTTTCGTAATATTTCTCAATTTTGCAATTATAACAAACATGTGTGTTTACCAACAAGCCACATACAAAACCATAGGCAATATGACTACATCATTATTATCTCGTTCAATCCTTAATACGTACATTCTCAATACGTACAACCATGTCCCAGTGTGTGTGTTCACGGTAATAGCAACACCCATTTGAATTCCCATATTAATTCAGGTAGTCGAATAAATAAGGATATGTTAAGAATTGAGGTCTTTCAAATTCAAGCATTTATGATCTAAAGATTTCACAAGACTTTCGTCGCTCAAAGAGAGAAGATTCAAGGGATACATTCATTTGTGCTTCTCTGTGTTACGACGTACGTTACAGGACTACAAAAAAATCTGTTTGCATTTGGATGCCACAATGTGTTTATCATTCTAAGTATAGTAAAAGAAATCACAGCACACATGGCTTACTTTCGTTGGTGAGCATTATGGTTTACCCATGTAATTCATGGGATATGCTTACATGTTTCTCACCTATCACAATAGAGATGCTAAGACAAACTCTTGATCATGTAATCATCTAAAGTTGACATTAAAAAGGAGATGTGCTACTTTAACAGGGAAAACTAATTGGTTTATGATAGAGTCTGAGTATCAGGATTTCACATCAGGGTGTTCATATACAGTAGCAAAACATAATGGTAGATTATCATGCAACTTGCAGTCATTTGCATGATAATGAATCTTAACACTAAGTTTGAGTTGCTGAAATTCAGATTGCAAACTGTCAGTCAAGGGTGCATCTCATTTAGAATGGTAGATAACATTAATGCTAAGTCTGAGTTTAATAGAACTCAAGCTTCAACTGTTAGTGAAGGTTTGCATCACATTTGTATTGAAATTTAACGTTAATATGAAGTCTGAGTGCACTGAAACTCAGATTTAAAACTGTCCAACTATATATATATATATATATATATATATATATATATATATATATATATATATATATATATATATATATATATATATATATATATATATATATATATATTTTTCATTGGATTAATACAGTAGTTTAACCTGTTGTGTTAAGTATCCAATTTGATACAAAGCTAATTAAGTAACCCCATTAGATACTAGATGATATTATTTCGTTGAATCCCATGTTTTATGTTATCAGACTAACTTTAAGTAGTCAAAACGTGAAGTTACGTTCTCCTTTGTTTCCATAGTGCTGGAAATAAAAATATCATGGTGGTAGATGTAAATCATCTAGTGAATGAATGCAGTTCCATTGGTCCACCCTGTGACAACACTCTAGTTGTTGGGTGCGGTTCGCTGACTCACCACTGTGAGTTTGGCAACACAAGCAGTTGGTCGCAATAGAACTCGATTCTATTGAACCCTACCACATCTGCCATCACTATCAGTCCAGACATGTCAAACTGGACCCCAACCATCATGGCCCAGCAAGTCACAAGAGGCCCTACAACGTGCCATCTAGTTGCCCTATTACTAGCTGCAACAACGACTGATTTCAAATAAAACTCCCACTATGTTATGTCATTAGGCAAGCCACCTCTTAAGTTCAACCAAGAAACAGAACGTGTGTAGACATTCATATAGGTAAACCTTTAGACAGCCTGATCCTTATATGAGTTAGAACTATTAATATGATAAGTTAAATACTACCATTTGAACAAGTTCATGTTGAGAAACCTTGGTCTGGACATATGATAACAGAAATTTTCCTCTCAATATAATTGTATAATCTCAATATGTCTGAGTAATAAAAAAAATTATTTATTTCAATACTTTATGTTCACACTAGGCATACAACTAAAACTAACAAGCAGGTGATCTGAAATTGAACTATTTCAAACCTTTATTATACATATAGTTACATTGGAAATCTGCTTTATTTAATGTTATTCATTCTATGGTAATAGTCCGAAACCCAATTCCAATCCCAACTACATGCATAGATTTATTTATTTTTTTGTTAGTTGATTGTCTAGGCCCATTACGTCATTTGTTTGCTGGCAGCCCTCAATGAAACGTGAGAGGCATATGAAACAACAACAAGAAGGAAAAAAAAACAAACAGGTTGGGGCTAATAAGTCTACCCAGATTTTTTTTTTCTTCATTTCATCACACGCAGTCCAACAAGTTGAACAAACCACGCAGGGTGTGTTTTGTTCCCTAACGTCTAAATTTTATGCTCAGGTCCTGTTTATAACATATTTAAACAAACTTTACACAGGATATATCTTTATTTCCCTCTCACAACTTAGATCTAAATATTACTCAATGTCAATGTAGTATATATATATATATTTTTTATATAGAACCAGCAAACATAATTTTATAATTTAGGTACACACTATACTACCCATATGTATTGAGTTGTGCATCCCCTACCTCGTGAAGCTGCGAATCCACCGGAAAAATGTTCGCCTTTCTCGCGGACGTCCGGTAGCCTTGCACCAGCTCCTCGCCGGGTTCAATGGTGGAAGACAATGAAGGTGGGGGAGTCGTCCAACTGGTTGGAGGCTTGAGAAGGACAAGGCAACACTTGAGAGAGAGAAGGGGAGTTCACAAGGCTGGGCTGAAAGAGGAGGCGTGAGAGAACAATTTTTTTTTTTCTTTAAACCCTTTCCTCATTGAATTCCCACAGTTTCCTTATTAATGTTTTGTAACTCCCAGCCCATTATGGGATATAACTGCACCTTTTTAAAAAAATCGTGGGATGGGCCTTCCTATTCCAAACGGTTGGGTTTCCAACCGTGGTCATCCACTCAACCCTCTTTAAAAAAAAGAAAAAAACGGAATTTCTTGTTTTAATGCTCCCTTTAAGTCCACATTTTTTTTTCTAGCGTACTTCAAATTTTTTAAATCTCATTCCTCCCTTCTTTTTGTTGTTTTGGCCAAAAAGATCTTCTTGACACACCGGAGGATTTGAACCGAGGTTCTCCTCCCGAAGGGGTAACGAGCCCCGCCGGTGCGCTATGTCTCATTTCGTTGCAAATTCTTGCAACGTTAATTTATTAAACCTTTAGTAAGGTTTTGGCGAAAATTCCAAAAATAACATTTTTGACAAAGAGACGTCTTTTTTTTTTCTAAAATATGTGTGAGTGTAGTTCATGGGATTTGAACTCAGGTTGCCTCATCACTAGACAATACACCCCACCACAACACTGTTTCCCATCTTATTGCACTATTGGCCATGTTTAATTCTTTTATATACGAATTGGATAAAAACTATATTTTAGATCTTTTGAACATTCTAACTAGATTTTTGGATCTTGTTCACAATTCAACCTTACTTGGATCCATTAAGATCCAATTGGATTCTAATTGGGTTTCAAATCCATCCAGGATCCAAATCCGTTCATCGTACCCGAATCCATACGTCATATCCAAATCCAAATACTGGGTCCATTTGACCCAGTTTGGATTTCAAGATCCATTTGGATCGACTCTATATCATTTTATCGTATTTATTTCAAAGGATTTTATCATTTACTTAGTTTGATAATTATCAAAATTTTGCGGGTTTTACAAGTTGAGTTCATGTTGAACCTCTTCAGAAGTTCATGAGCGTACTTAGACTGATTGATGAAGACTCCATCCTTGGTTTGCTTAATATGCAGTCCAAGAAAGTAGGTGAGTTCTCCCATCATACTTATTTCGAATTCTTTCTGCATGGACTTAGAAAAATCTTCACAGAGAGTGTTGTTAGTAGATCCAAAGATGATATCGTCCACATAAATTTGAACGATTAGGGTATGATTATTCACTATTTTTACAAATAGAGTAGAATCTGCTTTGCCTACAGAAAAACCAGTTTTTAATAAAAAGGTTTTAAGTTTGTCGTACCCAGCATGAGGTGCTTGTTTTAATCCATATAAGGCACGTTTTAGTTTGAAAACATGGTCTGAAAATTGTTCATTTTCAAAGCCTGGAGGTTGTTTTACATATACTTCTTTATTTATAATACCATTTAGAAATGCACTTTTGACATCCATTTGATATAGTTTGAAATCCATATAGCTTGCATATGCTAAAAACATTCTAATAGATTCAAGTCTAGCAACAGGAGCAAATGTTTCATCAAAATCAATACCTTCTTCTTGGTTGTATCCTTGAGCTACTAGTCTTGTCTTGTTTCTTATAACATTACTTGTTTCATCTAGCTTGTTTTTGAAGATCCATCTTGTCCCAATGATCTGATGATCTTTTGGTCTTGGTACAAGATCCCAAACATTATTTCTTTGGAATTGATTCATGTCTTCAATCATGGCTAGCATCCAGAACTCATCGATGATGGCTTCATCAATCTTCTTTGGTTCAAGTTGAGAAATGAATGCCATGTTTGCAATCCGTTCCAGCTGAGCTCTAGTTTGAACCCTCTTAGTCAGGTCTCCCAAAATCTACTTTTGAGGATGATCTATGATTTCGGCAAATGTTCTTTGAAGATCATCTTCATTGGGTTTAGCTGTGTTATCTAAGAATAAATTTATACTTTCAACATCATCATCGTTAGTCTGCTTATGAACAGATTGATTAATAGATTCACAAAAACTGACATGCATAGATTCTTCAATAGTATTTGAACTCTTATTAAAAACTATGTATGCTTTACTATGACTTGAATATCCTAAGAATACGCCTTCAACAGATTTAGCATCAAATTTATCAAGGCTATCTTTTGTGTTAAGGATAAAACATTTACACCCAAAGACTTTAAAGTAGTCTATCCTTGGAGTTTTATCATAGAATAATTCATAAGGAGTTTTATTTAATTAGGGACTAATAAGAACTTTATTTGATATATAGCATGCAGTATTAACAGCTTCTGCCCAAAAATATTTAGCAAGGTTATTATGTTGAAGCATAGTTCTAGCAGATTCATGAAGGGTCCTATTCTTTCTTTCTACTACACCATTTTGAGGTGCAGCTCTAGGAAAGACAAAGTTATGAGAAATACCATGCAAGTTACAAAAATTTTACAAAATGATCATTATCAAATTCTCCTCCATGATCACTACAAATTTTTATAATAGAACAAGATTTTTCATTTCGTAACTTTTTACATAAAATTTTAAATTCACAAAACGTATCACTTTTGTTTTTTAAAAATATTACCCAGTGTGATCATCGCAAAATTTTTCCTCTCGTGGTATTCTCTCTCTTCCTTCTCTTTTTCCTTTCTAACCTCTTATTTTTCTCCTTTTTGAAGGGAGAAAGATAAAAGACAGAAAGAAAGAGAGAAGAGAAAAGAAGGAGAGGAACTCTTTTGCGGGTCTCACTTGACCTTAATTTTGAAATTTTTTTAAATAACTCACCTCCGTTTTTGAAATATTTGCGGGAAAACTGAGAGACGGGATCCGCTCGTCGGTACGAGGTTCGACCGTTCCTGGCGCCTTTACCAGGGGTAATCGAACCAAGGGTCGAATTTATGCCTTTTGCTTTGCTAAGAAATTATCTAAGAAATTATTCTAAATCTAAATGCACAAAGAATCATGCTTGTGCAAATGCAAAGATGTATGCTCTTTTTTAAAATGTTTTGAAGAATTTTCATGTGAATCTGATAAAGTAAAGAAATGATTTCTAACTTAGAACTTTAAGATTAAAGTTCTAAGTTTTTTTAGAATAATCAAGGGCTTGGGAAAATAAATCTGGATTTTGGAAAATGATTTTGAAGTTTTGAGATAAAAGGAATTTTCAAAGTCATAAATGGACTTTGAATCAGAATAGAAATGAGAATGGAATTGAATCAGAAGGAAAGATAGAATTGGAAAATTTGAATAAAATTGAGAAATAAAATTGATTTAAAAGTTGGATTTTCAAGATGAAATCCGAATCCGAGATCTGGATTCTGAATAGAGTTCAAAGTTGAATTTTGGATTTAGGATCCGAAATGGGAAGTTGATTTGAAATCTGGAAATGAAAATGGAATTGGGTTCAAGATTTGGAATTAAAGTGGAATTTGCATTGGGAATTTTGAGTGAAATTGGATTCAAGATTTGGAATCCAAGATGGTATTTTGGATCTGAAATCTGAGATCCAAGATAGGGTTGGACTCTGGATCCTAAGATGGAATTGGATCTGAAGTCTGAGATCCAAAGTAGAATTGGATTTTGGATCCTAAGATGGAATTTGGATCTGAAGTCTGAGATCCAAAGTAGAATTGAATTCTGGATGTTAGAACGGATTTTAGATCTGAACCTGAGATCCGAGGTGAATTGGGTTCTGGATCCTAGAATGGATTTTGGATCTGTAATCTGAGATCCAAAGTAAATTGGGTTCTGGATCCTAGAATGAATTTTTGGATCTGTAATCTGAGATCCAAAGTGAAGTTGGATTCATACTTGGAAATCTGGATCCAAGCTGAGATTAACTGTGGATTTTGGGCTTTGAAAGTCCAAATGGGACTTTTGAAGATGGATCTGGGTTTTGGAAACCCAGATTGAACTCAGGAAGGTTTGGATTTTGAGATTCAGAGTCAATCTCAACTTTGATTTAAAACTTGAAGAAAACTTGATTTTGAATCAGAAGATGAATCAAAAACTTCAAAGTTAAATTGAACTTTGAAATTGGATTTTTGAATTGAGTTGGAAATTTGAAGTTTGAATATAAAGTGATTTTGGAGTTTCAAAGTCAAATTGGACTTTGAAATTGAATTTTTGAATCTTGAAATGAGATAGAATTGAATTTGAACAAGATTTGATCTGAGGAATGAAGAAGAAGAATCACTTGAAATTTTGAAAAGGAAATTTTGAAAATATGATGCAATTCTATCCTATATGATGAATGAATTTGAATAAGTTGAAATTGGATTTGAGAATTATATTTCATTCTTCAAATGAATCTAAATAAGACTAATGATATAATACACTGTTATCATCGCAAAATTTTTAACTTTTGCAAATCAAACTGACCTTTGAAAAAGATTTTGAAAATAACTCGCCTCCGTTTTAACATGCGGGATAATTCCGAAGAATGGGATTCGCCTGTCGGTACGAGGTTTGACCGTTCCTGCCACCTTTAACAGGGGTAATCGAACCAAGGATCAATCTACTGCTCTGCTCTATTCAACTTATCTAAATCATATTCTAATTTCTAAATGCACATAGAATCAGGCATGTACTATGAATTTTCAGAAAATGCACATTTGAAAACATGATGTTTGCTTTGAATGATTAGAAAATGTAAATCTTGGAAATGATATCACATGAAAAATCGTGAATTGGGATTTGAAATGTACTTCTGAGAGAAGTAAAAATCGATTTTGAGGAATCCTTGACATTTGGTGCAAATCGATTCTGAGAAACTTGGTTTCTCTGAATTCAAACTTTGAAATTGAAATTCTAACTTAGAAAATTTGAATTTGGAACTTGGGAAATACTTGAAATATCATTAGCAAATCCATTTTCTTTTGAAAAAGACTTAGAAAAAATCTAACTTCAAACTTTGAAATTGACTGCATAACTTTGGAAAATTGAGTTTATGAACTTGAAAAACACTTGAAATATTCTTTGAAATTCAATGCTTTTGGGAAAATCGATTTTGCTATAAGACTTAGGAGATTTTAAGAAAATGAACTTCTTTGAATTGAGATTGGAATTGGAAAATGCATGAAATGAATGAATATGGATTTGAGGAATTGAAAAATACTTTTTGTATTTTTGAGAAATGCAGTGCATTTTTTTTAAGTTAGCCTAAGAGTGTAGGCTGAATGTGGATAATGTGAAGATCATAAATCTAAGTATCAATCGTATTCTGACTATGGCCATAAATACGAATTCCATCAAGTTTATAAACTTCATAGAAGCTAGTGCATATGCCATTCGTGTAGACCATGGTGAATTTGTAAAAATATGCATGAATCATCATCCATCACACATTAAAAAAAAATAAACTATATGCAATGCTGCCTAAGCTAAGCAGGAAATGTAAATTCTTATTCCAAAGTTTAATTACAAATTACATCACTATTGAAATTTAAATACATGAAAAATAAAGTCTTCAATGTACCTGCAAAACTAAAAAACTTTGTTAGTGATGATATGTTGGCTTTTCTAGATTTATCCAGCAATATCAGGAAATTGCTAGATTTTGCTAGATATAAGCCTTTTTGCCATGATTCTCTTAAATCAAAATAATAAAGTATGAAATAAAATTGAATAAATATGAAAGAGAAGATATGAAATTTCGAAATTGGGGTCAAAATGACCAAAATACCCCTAATAACAAGACTATGGCCTTGAAATTAGAGTTTTTAGAAAGATATTTTAATAAAATGCAAGTTTTGAAATTTGAATGCAAATAAATTAGGCTAAAATATGATATGACATACTTAAACACATGAAAATTAAGGTTAGGGATTTCGAAATTTAGGTCAAATGACTAAATTGCCCTTGATAGCAAGACTATGGCCTTGAAATCAGGGTTTTTAGAAATAGATTTTTGGTAAAAACTTAGGTTTTATGCACTAAATGAAATCAAATGAGCACAAAATTAAACCTAAAGCATCCTAATATGATTATGAACATGATTAAATCCTAAAAATATATGCTCATGCACGAAAATCCAATAATATCACAAAAACTGTGATTTTAGCAGTGTTTTTGGATCTTTCAGGAACCCGGTTTTGCAATTTTATTAATTCAGAGATCAAATGGATTCAAAAATCAATAAAAATTGGTACCTGCACTTTTTATAACCCTAATGTCGAATTGGAATTATAAAAATAATTTTTTGACATTGAATTAATCTGAAAATTGCATTAAACTTTAAAAATATGCTATTTTTGACCTAATTCACCAACCAGTTTCAATCCAAGACCTGAACCAGGGGTCAAATCTCCATGGAAATTTATGAAATTTTACAAAGACTAACTAAGAAGAAAAACAGAGATTTCCCAATTTACAGATCAGAAAAATCATCTCCGATTAGGGAGAAACCCTTCCGGCAATCTGAGCTAAAATATATCACTTTTAAAAGGGATTAAAACGGCTACTTCAGATTCAAAAAATACAGACATAAATAGCAATCCTAAACAAAAATCTCTGAAATTTTAGTGGTGAACATTAGACAGAAAAATAACAATACTCACTTTTTACAGATCATGAATTGGATCTGTGGTTTGGGATTTATGACTAACACAAGTCTGATTAGGGTTTTGGTAAACCCTAATGAGTTTTAAATTTAAAAACAGATTCCCTGTAAGGCAAAAAATACTAAACAGTAACCAAAAAATCCGAAAATTTCACAGCAGACAGATATACTCAATGTAAATCCATACCAATTTACAGATCTAAAATCGAATATAAGATGAGAGAAATATCATAACAGCAAGTTACCTTCTTGATTTTAACCACGATTTTAAAGCTTTAAAAACCCGATTTGATGTCTTATTTTTTTGACAGGGTTCCCGAGATCCAAAACATCTGATTTTTCTATAGTAACTCAATAACTCATGCATGCACCACATATAAAAAAATCAGAAATAAAAAATGAGAACTTCAATCCGAAATAACATTATCTTTACTGTTCTAAACCTAAAACACACAGAAATTTAAGAAACTTGGAAAACCATGCATTAACTAATTTAAATCAATAAAATAAACCATAAAACAGTAAATAAAAATTATTTCTATGCAATAGAACGTAAAACAAACATGAATAAACCATGAAAATAAAATAAAAACAGGGAATCAATGGCTGGAATTTGATATCACCTTTAAAACATAGATTTAACCCATTAAAAGGGTAAATCATATATTTTATTGGTTAATAATGTAAAGAATCATATTAAAATCAATTTTAATGGATTAAAATTCCTGTAAATCAATAAAAACAGGGTTATATCACCTTCTTGGATTGTTCTTGCTGATTCTTGATGGTTCTTGAGGTGAAACCATGGTTGAATCCATGAAATAGGAGGTATTAATGGCTAAAATTGATTTAAAACTATTAAAAACATGAAATAAAAGCTAAAAATTAAACAAAATAATTACCTTGAGGTAGCTGCAATGGAGGAAGGGCTGGAGAGGAGAGAGAAGCTCCAAGAATCCCAAGGAGAGCAAGCTGGAAAAATCGACCCCCCTATGGAGACTATTTATAGAAATTTTTTAGGTTTAAAAATTGGAATTTTTGAATTTTTTGGACTCTAACAAGGGGGGGCGATTTTTGGGTGGAAAGACCTAACTACCCCTAGCCTAAATTATCTAAACTAATGCCTAATTAACCCCTAGACTTTCCTAAAACATCCCCAAATGTAATGCCACTTGGCATTTTCTACATTTGGCTTTTTAAAAACCTTTAAAAACACTAGTTTTAAAAACTAACTTTCAAAATGAGTTTTTTTTCAAAATGGTTTTGACTCTTCTAAACCTCTAACATTAACCAAGCCATCAACTAACCCTAGTCTAGCCCTGACTGACTCGAATATGGCGCCACCTCGAGTGGGCCCTACTTGAGTTTTTTCAAAAAGTGATTTTAAGACTTGAAATTGAAGGAGTTTTCAAAAGGATTTTCAAAGACAAACTTAAAAGTTATAATTTTTGAAATGGAATAGGGTCCTAACTAGGTTAGAACTCCTCTGGATATGGTGTCAACTGAGTGGGCCCACATCGAGTTTTGGAAATTTTGAAACAAACACTGAAAATGGCTTTGAAAAAGGGTTAAAATTGACATTTGAAATTCAAGATCTTTGAAAATAGGGTCTCAAGCGAACTGGAACTCCGAGTTAGAGTCCTGAACTCTTAAGACTCTGAGATTTTAAATTTTTAGAATTCAAATGAAAGAATTTTCGAAAGATTTTATCAAGAAATGATAAAATAAGTCAGAAAACACAGTCAGGGTTACACTCCTAACTCGACCGAACTCTAAAATAGAGTTTTGAACTAACTAGACTCTGTAAAATGACCTAAATTTTGACAATAATCGAAAAAGACTGAAAATGGAAGTAAAACAGATTTCAAAACAGACTTCTGACAGGATTAGGACTCTGACACAGAGTCCTGATCGGACTGAAACTTTCAAAACTTTGAGAAATTTGATAAATAGAGGAATTCAGAAGCGACACCACCTCAATGGGTCTCATCTGTGAATTGAATCGATTAAAATTTGAATTTGAAATGAATCCAGATTGTTTCCTTGAGAAAATATTTCGAAATATAAAGTCCTGGGGTTGGAAAATGACAGAGTATTGAATAAAAACCCAGGTTTTGAAATTGATTTTGAAATAAAAGCTTTAAAATTCAAATCTGGATTGAATGTTTTGAAAGCTGGAGTGCTGGATCTCAAGAATGAGATGCAATGTCATGCAATGCTATGCGATGCAATGAAATGGTATGTCGAATTCATTCAGTGATATGCAATGACATATGAAATGGACAAACACTGAATGAGGGTGAAAATTTGGGGTGTTTACAGATGCCCCTCTTTGCTACTAAGCCGGTTGTGAGCCGAGCTTAGTGGCAAAGAAAACATACCAAATTTGAACCATAAAAATGCCCCAGTTAGATAAATCTGACTGGGTATGAAAGAATTAATTCAAATGATGATGGTAGATATAAAATGGAGAATAAGGAGAAAATTTTATTTCAAAAGAAGTGAGATTCAGGTTTTGCCCTTAACCTGGATGGGACGGGAAATACCTCGTATGGAACGAAGCTCAGGCTTAACCTTTAACTTGATTTGGAAATAAAATACCTCATCACGTGAGGCTCAGGTTTGTACCCTTGACCTGATTGGGCAGAAAATGGAATACCTCATCAAAGGAGGCTCAGGTTTGTACCCTTAACCTGATCGAGCAGAAAAATGGAATACCTCATCAAAGGAGGCCCAGGTTTATACCCTTAACCTGATTGGGCAGAAAATTGACGGAATCCTCGAAAGAAGAGACCGTGATGGAACCTTCGGATTTCCGCACAATGAATCCGATAGGAGTTTTGCAAAAGGAAGTAAATTGGGGCCCCTTAAGTTTGAAAGGGGATTGATTTTGGGCATCACATTGCTGAGACTAATTAACTTTTGAAATTGCCTTTTGCTGGAATTGGTGGCTTAACCTCAAGCCAAAATTAGACTGTCTATGGTGGGACAGTGGGGACACAGGGAAGTGTGCGAATCTGAGAGCCCATGCGCTCAGATTATACCAAAGAAGGGAAGGAATCTTGAAAACTCCCGTAATCAAGTCCTAAAAAAGGGATGGTGTCAGGATGCGCCAAAGATGAACCTCAAGCTCTCGCTTCATGCTAGGATAGATAGAAAATATTGTCAAAATGTTGAAAATTATTGTTGATTCAAAATAATTGAAAGTGATGCACATTGTTTTGAAAGTATTCCCTCTTTTCTACCTGAAGTATTACCTCCAACTGGGCTTAACTCTGTAGAATCAAGATTCGAATTCAAATTGCTTGCGATTGACTTTCTTTCAAGGAAGCTATCAATTTCCTTGATATGGACGGGAAAGAAAATATTGTTGATATTGCGAGAGCTATTGGTGAAAGAATATTGATAAAAGAATTTCACAAAATTAAAGAAAATTCTTGATAAATTTGGCAGTCTGATATCCTGGGATTCTTTTCTCATGATGATCTTTCTGCACTCTTTTTTTTTTTAGCAGATTGGAGCTCTCTTGGATTTTTCGGGAATTACATCATCCTTCATTTTGGAGATGTCCTGACTTGTCTCTCTCTTTTTTTCTTTTTTTTGGGAAGGGTACGTCACAAACTCCTTCATCTCAGAAATGTTCCGATCCTTATTTTCTCTCAGGGATTATCATGATGATTATTGGCTCTTTGGTAGGAAATCTCTTGATGATAGCTGGAATTAAATATATTTTAGGGTTTGTCGGTAGGCTCATCACACTCGCCTTCATCTTAACGGTGATCTGAACTTTCCCTGGAAGGATCCATCACAAACTCCGTCATCTTGGAGATGATCCAAATCTTCTTTGGCCCCGGGGGTCGACTCGCTTAATTCGCCTTCATCTTGACGACAATTGAGAGATCCCTTTTGCAGATATTTAATTGCAGGTTGGGTGTTTGAGGAGATATGGAGATTGAGTGGATTTTTTCTGTATCACCCAGGATATTTCGACTGCTTTATTTTTCAAAAATGATCCTTAAAACCGTGCCATTGACTGCGATCAATATCAATCACTCATGGCTTTGCAACAACATTGAATTCTCTTTGATGGCCATATCGCAGATTTATTCTTCGTCCTTTTGGTTGGCCAATAAAAAGATTTTGAACTTTGAATCTTTTTTTGTGAAAGCCTTGTCCTTTCGGAAGTAATACTGAAGGTATTTTGAGATAATAATTTTGTGCAATAAAGATTTTTGAAATCAACAAATATTTAATGACAAATTGCCAAAATTTTCTTGAAATCCTTTTGTGAAAGCGAGCATTTGAAGCACAACGCAACACATCCGTGACAAAAATTCTCTTCTCCTTTCCCCAAAGGAGAAGATTCAAAAATTAGAATTGGGAATTATTCCTCTCTTCCCTGAAGAGGAGTTGTTTGCAAAACGAACTTTCGAAGAGAAATTAAGCTTTCGTCAAAACTTCCTAACATTAGGCTTCTCTTATAGAAAGGGGGCCGGAATTGGTGAGGTTAGTAAATTGGTCATGAAGGAACGAGTTCATCACACTCTCCATGAAAAGAGGGTCCTTCATGATGAAATGGCCTAGTCTGAAATTATGGGGCCACAAGGAAAGCAAGTCTCCGTCGAGTCTCTCCCTATAAAAAGGGTTCCTTGTGTGAAATTTGGAATTTTGTTTTGCAAATGGTTCACAAAGACACGAGTCCCTTCAAACTCTCCCTTAAAAGGGGCTAAGTGAACGAATTGGATAGCATGTGAAAAGAGTGAGCTCCCTCGAACTCTCCCTATAAAAAGGGTCTCTCGCAAGAGAATTTTTTTTTTTTTTTGAATTGGGTATTGGGTGACCAAAAGGTCAAAATTTGGAATTTTGAATTTTGAATTTTTGAAATTGGAATTTTGCTATTTGAAATTAGAAATTGGAAGTTTGGAATTTGATATTCGAAAATTGGAAATTAGAAATTAGAAATTGGGAATTTTGGAATTTGGAAATTGATATTTAGAAATTGGAAATTAGAAATTGGGAATTTTGGAATTTGATATTTAGAAATTGGAAATTAGAAATTTGGAATTTGGAAATTGGATGAGTGATCAGCACGAAGACTGAACTCAAGAGGTCGACTGACATGACCATTCAGTGGAACACTAACACGAGTGCTCGATTTTGAAAGGACACCGGTATGCATACCGGATTAAAAATGTACCAGTTTGGATACTGGATTTTGGTTTAGTTCTGGTGATTGTCTTTCAATCTTGAATCGTTAGGAATTGTGATGGGATTGATAGTTGAAATCTCAATATTGACCAGATCGTTATTAATGCGATTGAAAGCAAATGAATGCAAATTGATGCATATGAATTCACAAGTGCGTGAAATGAGAGATTTGTTTATCCTGCCTGCATACAGGACATTTGTAGATAAAAACAAAATTTTAAAATGCCCCAGTGTAACTGGGAAAAAGAATTTTGATCATTATTGAAGAAAATTTGGAAGAATTACAAAGAATAGGAAATTGTTCAAGTATAGAATTTTTTCAAATGTCGAGCATTGATGGGATCTGGTAATTCTATTCCATCAGCATTGATGAGCCGATATGAATTGCGAGGTAGTGCCTCTTTGACAACATAAGGACCTTCCCAATTTGGCGACCATTTGCCACCCGGGCGATGCCTGAGATAAGCTGTTGATCTGAGCACTAGATCATTGACCCGAAATTTTCTCTCAATGACAGATTTTGCATATTGTCGGGCTATCCTCTGGCGATAGGATTGAGCATGCTCTGCTGCTCTGAGCCTTCTTTCATCGAGCAAATCAAGTTGTACCAGTCGCTGTTGCTGATACTGATCAAGAGGTAATTCTAGAAGTGATGCAAATTTCAGAGCAGGTTTCTGAACATGTAGAGGCAGTACTACTTCAGTTCCGTAGACAAGTTCTGACGGAGTAGCATTCGTTGGAGTTCGAATGGTGGTTCTGTATGCCCATAATGCATCATGAATCTTTTCATGCTAGTCACGGTCCGTTTCTAAAGTTCGTTCCAGGATTCGAATCAGAATCTTGTTGGTGGCCTCTGCCTGACCATTCCCTTGAGGATAATAAGGAGCGGAAAAATGATGATGAATTTTGAACTTTGAGCAGAATGTCCTCATTCTCTCATTCTTGAAATGACTGCCATTATCCGACACAATATCATGCGGTATACCGAAATGACAAAGGATATTCTTATGGATGAAAGAAACCACGTGTCGACCTTCTACTGTGCATAGAGTGACTGCTTCTACCCACTTAGTAAAATATTCTGTTGCGGCAAGAAAATATTTATGACCATTGGAGGCTGAAGGAGTGATGGGGCCTATAACATCGAAAGCCCACATGGAAAATGGCCATGGCGAGACGACAGATTGCAAGTATGTCGCTGGCGCATGAATGGAAGGCGCATGAATCTGACATTGAGCGCACTTCTTTACAAAACGATAGCAATCTTGTTGCATAGTTTTCCAATAATATCCTGCTCGGATGATTTGTTTGACGAGAGTCTGATAGCCAACATGACCACCGCAAATGCCTTCATGTGCTTCTTGTACAACTTCTTTGGCTTCTTCTTCGTCCAAACATCTGGAATACTCAGAACTGAATCCACGACGATAAAGGACGTCGGCAAGAATAAAATATCGAGCAGACATGCATTGAATTGCTCGCTGCTCTCTCTTTGATAATTCTGGAGGAAATTCGCCAGTTTTAATGAAATTCTTGATATCATGATACCAAGGCTTCTTCTTCTGCTCAGCCTGGTTTATCTGCTCTACTGGGACGAAAGTGAGTTGATCAAGTCTGCCAATTTCAAATGAGCAACAAGGTTCTCCACCCTTGAAAGACATGATGGATCCCAGATTGGCTAAGTTGTCTGCAACTTGATTGAAATCTCTCTTGATATAGAAAAGTTGTAATTCTTCGAATTTGTTGGCAAGAGCTGAGACAATCTTTTGGTAAGGAAGTAATTTCTGATCTTTTACTGGCCATTCGACTAGGACTTGATTGACGACGAGCAAGGAGTCGCCATAAGCATGCACTCTTTTGACATTGAAATCCTGTAGAATTTTCAGACCTTGTATCAAAGCTTCATACTCGGCCATATTGTGAGTGCACTGAAAATCCAGTTTGAGAGAAAAGGGAATCATCTCTTTCTCTGGTGTGATTAGCAGAATTCTAATTCCTATGCCTGCCATATTCTTGGAACCGTCGAAGAATAAATTCCAAATTGAGGATTGTTGAATATTGCAGATCCGCTCATCGGGGAAATCATCCTCAGCTTTAACATCCTCTGCTAGAGGAAAATCTGCTAATTGGTCTGCAATTGCTTGGCCTTTGATAGATCGCTGAGAGACATATTTCAAGTCGTATTGCATTAATAGAACTTGCCATTTGGCGATTCGTCCGCTGAGAAATGGTTGTTCAAGAACGTACTTGAGAGGATTTAATTTAGATAGAATCTTGACTTCAGACACCAACAGATGATGTCACAATTTCTGACACATCCATACCAGAGCTAGGCATGTTTTCTCTATCTGAGAGTATTTCTTCTCTTAATCAATAAAGGTCTTGCTCACATAGTAAATGACATGTTCTATCAAGTTGCCTTCTTCGTATTGCGCCAAGAATCCGCCGCAAGCAACTTGATTAACTGAAATATATAGCAATAGGGGTTTCCCTAATTCTGACGGCTTTAAAACAGGAGGATTGAGAAGATATTTCTTGATGCGTTCGAATGACTGCTGACACTCTGGTCCCCATTCGAACCTCACTCCTTTTCTGAGCAAATGATTGAAAGGCTCACATCTCATGGCCAAATTAGAAATGAATCGCCGAATTGATTGCATGTGTCCTTGAAGGCTACGCAATTCTTTGAGATTAGTCGGGGGCGGCATGCCAATGATAGATTTGGCCTTAGCGGGATCCATTTCTATCCCCTTCTTGCTGACTAAGAAGCCTATCAACTTGCTTGATTCGACTCCAAAGACACATTTTTGTGGATTGAGTCTTAGCTTGTAAAGAATGAGTCGCTTGAAAACTTGATTAAGAGCTTCAATGTGATCTTCCTCTTCTTTGGATTTCACCAGAATATCATCGACATATGCATCCATAGTCTTGTGCATCTGATCATGGAATATAACGGCCATAGCGCGCTGATAAGTGGCTCCAGCATTCTTGAGCCCAAAAGGCATGACTGTATAACAGAAAGTGCCCCATGGCGTGGTGAAAGATGTTTTGGATTGGTCACGAGCGGCCAACTTGATTTGATTATATCCGAAGTATCCGTCCATAAAGGAAAACATAGCATGCCCGGTTGTGCTATCGACTAGGAGATCAATGTTTGGGAGCGGATAGTCATCTTTCGGAGTGACTTTATTGAGATCACGGAAGTCGATACAGATTCGCACTTTCCCATTCTTCTTAGGAACTGCTACGATATTCGCCAACCAATCCGGGTAATCAATTGCTCGAATGAATCCTGCTTTAAGCAGATCCTCAAGTCCTTCCTTGACCTGTTGCTCGATTCGAGGATCCATTTTTCTCAACTTCTGCTTGACTGGTTTCGCCTCAGGCTTCAAAACGAGGTGATGTTCCACCAATTTCGGATCTAAACCTGGCATATCCTCATAGGTCCATGCGAATATTTCTTCATGCTGCTTGAGGAAATTAGTGAGCCTTTCTTTCTCTCCTGGGCTCAAACCACTGCCAATCTTGAGAATTCTAGGATCGTCTTCTGATCCAATATTGATATCCTCAATCGAGTCTTGAACTAAGGATGATGGCGCATCTTGTTTCTGAACCGATGCAAATTCTGGCAGTTCCTGAAGAGCTGGATCGAACTCTGTGGATTCTTCTGACTGCCTTGCAGTCTGACTACATTCTGTTCTTATTCTGACCTGATGAATTATTGCTGATTTCGAACAAGCTTTTGGATTAAAGACGAGCTTCTTGATTGATCGGGAAGACATTCTGAAAATTGGAAGATAAATTGATTTAGGGAAATTGCTCATCATGAAATAAATTGCTTTTATTGAAAATAATTGGAAAGATAAAAGAGCAAAATGATTTCAATTTTGTGAAGATTTAATATTGAGGAGTAAAGAGACAAATGGCACCAAGATAGACAAAGGAAACTGGCAACTTTATTGAAAGATAGAATTAATCAAAATGACAATGATGAAAATGAAATGGGATATCATCCCAACAAAAGAATAGAAAATGAAAGACAAATAAATTCTTCTAATGCGTTCCCTTAATGAAAACAGTCCCTTTCTGAGATCTTCGGCCGTTAAAGCCCAATCCAGTCCTTTTAGGGCAGTGCTGAGGAATCACTGGTTCAAGACGACCATCTTCATTTTTGCCTAAGCCTTGGAAAGGCTGGTAGCCGTGCTTCACTAGTAAATCAAATCCCTTTTTAGCTTTCATAAATTGGGAGAATAGAGGATGATCCTTAAGTGTGCTGTAATCAATTCGTCCCCCAATCTTGAAGAACTGTGGACCTCCCCATCGGGTCGTAGCCATCGTATGCTCGGGTTGCTCTGTCATCTGTATTATTCCCGAATTCTCTTCAAAGCTGACCTCTTCAATACCCCTAATGCTAGGGATGTCAGTAGTGAAAGAGGGCCTGGGAACCATGGGCTGTGCTAGCCTCTGCTACGGATCCTCGCCCAAGACTGTCGTGATCATACCACCTTTTGACCACTTGATGCACTGATGCAGAGTAGACGGTACTGCGTTTGTGTTGTGGATCCATGGTCTCCCGAAAAGTAGATTATAAGTGGGCGGCACATTGACTACGTGAAAGAGAATTGAATGGACCGAGTAGTCAATGAAGATCTCCAGGAAGATTTTTCCTTTCGCTGTTTGGCCATGATTGTCGAACCCATAAATGGTGATCGGATCCGGGATGTATTCTTCTTCTTTTATGCCCAAAGCTTTGGCGGTCATTTCCGGGCATATGTTGAGACTGCTGCCTCCATCGATCAGCACATGAGGAACTGTCATCCCTCTGGTTCGAACCACAACATACAAGGCATTGTTGTGAAATACATGAGGTTTAGGGAGATCCTCATCGGAGAATGTAACTGGAGCATTAGTCATGGCCTGATTGACTATGTGGGCCATGTCTTCCGGAGTTATGCTTGGTTTCACCTTGATTTTCTGTAACAGATTATTTAATACTTGCTGATGTTTAGCAGAGGCTTGGGTTAAGTCCAAAATTGAGACATTGGATAATGCTGTAATAGGCTTTAGAGTGGATGTCCTGCTTTTCTTCGGGGTGGACTTTAACGAGATGCTTAGGGAGCCATGGCATACTTCTGGCTACCTTGGGAGATATCCCAGCGGGCTTGTCAGATACTTTCAATTTGCCGAAAGCTAAAATAAGGTCCATCTTTTGGGCCTTGGACCGAGCCTGCTGCAATACCAAGACTTGATGCTGAGCTTGCATGTCATTTTCAGAGCACGGCCTGATATGCTCCTGTGGTCGAAACAACTGTTCAGTAATGACTACTGTAGAAGGACGAGGAAATGGCTCTTTTAGAATATCTATATTTTCATCTTCCGCACCCTCTACCAGAAGATTTTTATCAATAAGGTCCTGAACAATGTTCTTCAAAACAAAGCAATTCTCAGTATTGTGCCCCACTGTTCGATGAAATTTGCAGAATTGGTCTTTGAATTTTCCCATGGGAGCGGAAGGATCGACCAGCCTGGGCAATTTGACCATCTCCTTGGTCAACAGGTACTCGAGTACAGTCTCGAGTGATTGATCTAATGCAGTGAACTTCCTCTCATAGCTCCATCCTTCATGCTTCACTTTCTCTCGGGGTTTTGGTCTCTGCTCTAGTTGAAGTGGCTTGCTGAATTGCGGGATCGGCTTCCCTTTCTGATCATTCCTGTTTGAACCTCCTGCCCCATAACAGAAGTCTCTATTCTGTCCCTTGCGATGATTCCATTTATTATTACTGACAGAATTAGTGAAATGAGTCTTCTTTTTCGACTCATTCTGACTGTTGTTCTTGGTGAAAGTGAAACCTTCGTAGAAACCATTCTCCATACTCAATTCGAGCCATTCGGCTCGTTCTGTTAACTCTATAAAGGTTCTGGATGGTTGGGTGGAGATGAGGCCTTTTAGTGGCTGGGAGAAATTGCTTAGAATCAAGGACAAAGCATGCCCTTCTGATATGGGGTCTCTCATCTTATTGCAAGCTGACCTCCAGCGGTGGATAAAATCTCGGGCCTTTTCATTTTGTCTTTGTTTCAGGCCACAGAGGTGGCTGAGGGTCGAGAGCGCCTCAGCATTAAACAGAAAACGCTCAATGAACATATTCACCACCTTATCAAATTCTTTCAGCTCTATGGGGTTGATGTGCTCCGAATACCATTTAGCTGCCGTTCCCTCCAGACTGCGAGGGAAGCAAAGGAAGAGTGCCCTATTGTCACGCTTGAATCGTGAACATTCAGCAAAAAACGTGGCGAGATGAGCCTTAGGGTCGCCAAAACCATCAAACTTGATAAATTTTTTGGGGTGATTATCCAGATTGTCGTCCCCATCTAAACCATCATAGAAGTCTTCGCTGGTGAAGACTTTCTTGCCCTTGTCGCGGGCCTGCAGATCTTTGACCATTCTCATCATATCTTTTAATTGTGACTGGGTAGGGTCGTCAACAGACTGATTTTTGGATTTGTAAGCCGACCCCTGACCCTGAGTCGACCTTTTGAATTCATATTTATTTTCACATTCCTTGTCAGCATCGTCAGCTGATTCTGATTCATCAGACATTTCCTCATGACGACTCTGCTTTTTGCTGATATTCTTCACGGTATGACCCTTATCTTTCTGTTTGGTCTGAATTTGCTCAGTACTGGCTTCAGCTTGCTCTGCCAGCATCTTGGTCATCATTTTCTTGAACATGACGTACATTTGAGGATCAATGTCATCCTCAACCTGCTGTCCCTGATTTTTAGCTGATCGGGGGGAATCCATTTCCTCTTCTGAAGCGATCGAGTATGCCACACCTTCGATTGATGATGTTTTCTTTCCAGATCTTGTATGAACCATCGGGTATCACAAATGTTCTCTTGAATATTGCTGATGCTCTCTGCAAGGTAGGATTGATGGTTAGGTTCTTGAACGAAATTTGGTTGGAGGAAAATATTTGTTGAGAATTTTGGTAGACAATTGAAATAATATCCCATTACTAGGGATTGAGTCGTCGCTGAAGTTACGACAATTGCGTTGCTATTCTTTGCAAGATAAACAACTGGAAATATGCCTTGTTACCTAGGCGAGGTCGTCAAACCAAAGTGAAATATAAAATAAAGGAATTTTATTGAGGGGAAAAACATGATTTCATCAATAATACACTTGACAGAGGGGAGGGGGACAGACAATTTTCCACCACTCTGGATAATCAGAGGACACTCGAGGACCAGGAAAAATAGTAAGATTGACAAAGGAATCCCAGCCATGTCGGGCAGAATGGTATGCTCTAGACCACTGATCTGATGCGAGGTCGAATTCTGGCAGAACTCCTGCTAGTGGACGAATCTCTACGCGTTTTTGCCTCTGAGAGAACTGCCTGACGCACCGCTCTGGATGATAGTATGCGCAGAAGAACGAGCCAAGTAGTCTGAATCGCTTGCCGTATGCATAAGTGTATCTGGGAGGTGATTCCTGACGATCAAAGTAGTCCCATATGACTTCTTCCTCCTGAAGGTTGTTGATCAAGAACCAGTATCGCGCAAGTGGAAGAAGCTTTTCACCATTGTATCTGAATGAACTAGCTCGGGTTGGTACATGCCGGAAGAACCAAGACTGCAAGGCATAGGTGCACCCTTCGACTAGAATTGATTCTCCGAGTGCGAAACGAGTCAACCCTCGGTATAGAAAGGCGAGTGTGGCCATGGCTATCGAGAGGCGGCTGGTCTGTCGACTTCCCCATCTCCTTAGAAGCTGAACTATTCTGATATCCATGTAATTCCGTCCATCTGGAAAGAAAGCTAATCCTACTGTGCACAGAACCATCGCATGCTGAATTCTCTCTTGAGCTGTTCTGGACAACGAGCTGACTTCCACAAATATCCCATGCTGTCTGTAGATTTCAAGCAGGTCCACATATTCATTTCCATCTTCTTCAATCAGAGGCCAAGACTTGCGTCCCGTCATGCGAGCTAAGGCATCTTTTGGGTCCAGACCCTTAACATTAATCAAAAACTGTTTCTCCAATGGATCTCCAGGCTGACCGGCTGGCTCGGGCAATCCCATAATCTCTGAAAATTCATCCATCAGTATTGTCATCTCGCCCCACGGAAACCAGAAGGTAGAAGTGCTCGGATTCTACTGCTCTGCTAGTGCATGGATCAAGTTGCCGTTGACTGTCTGCTTTCCCACTGCGGACGCCAGTTCCAATCCACACTCGTCCAGATGGTCCGAAAACATACGAGAGAAGTTCTTGAACCATGAATAGTACCACCGGGGAAAGAAGGATCTGGTGCTGAGGACTCGATGTTCGGGAAGACTTTGTCGCACCTCGTAGGAGATGTGACCCTCAGGGAAGACTGAATCAAGCTGACTGGATGCCATCGGACTGGAAGACATGGAAATTGGAATAAGACTTGGAAAATACAGGAATTTTGAGGAAAATGTAGGCAGGATAAAAATAAAGCAGGAAATTCGAGATCCAGAAGACAGGAAAGATGGGAAATCACCTGGAGTTTTGAAGAAAATTAAGGGAAATTTGAAAAATTGTCCAGGGTTTGATGAAATATGAAGAAATAAATGGAAAATGAAGTATTTGGAAAATCATTTAAGGTTTAAAACATGGACAGTACATGGACATAGATTGAGGAATTTTGAGAAAATCGTCCAGTATTTTGGAAAATTGGGGAAAATATGGAAAATAAAAAGGAAATAGCACATTCAATCAAATTCTGCATAAACAAGTATGCACAAACAGCATTCGCTAAAAGCTGACTCTAGATGCACAAATTTTGAAATGGATGTGGGACCTTAATCCTAACTCTAAGGCTCAGATCATCTGTATCCAATCCAGTTATGCCTATATACTCAAGCCAATGCTCAATGTACGTGGCATAAAATCAATTTCTCTGGTTCTAGGTTCAAGTTTTCTAACATCCTTGAGCACCTGCCGATATACGTTGGACTATGGTCCAGTTGTGAGGCTCTGTCCCGAACTATGGTTCTGGAAGAGAGCCCAGCAACGTGAAGACCTGGACAATATAAGTGGGGGTGTTTTTTTTGAAAATATGAGCACATGCAAGCAAATAGAAGGCTTAAGTCCTAAAGAGATAGATTTTTGAAATATTTGAAGAAGCAAGCATTGTTTTCATACAATTCCTAAATTGAGGAGTGTTGTATTAGACCTAAGTCTATGTGAGCATGAATAATTCTCCTCAATATGGTCCTACCAAACCATACCTAGTCTATATGCATTCCATGTCAGCTGGGTTCAAGTCTAGGCTCCTAGGTTCACATGATAGCATAAATTAAAAGCTGACATTCCATGGAAATCGATTTTGACAATTTGAACTAAGTAGAGCATTAGATTGATCAGGCAAAGACAGGTCCCATCACGGTCGCCAAACCTGTTATCATCGCAAAATTTTTAACTTTTGCAAATCAAACTGACCTTTGAAAAAGATTTTGAAAATAACTCGCCTCCGTTTTAAAATGCGGGATAATTCCGAAGAATAGGACTCGCCTGTCGGTACGAGGTTCGACCGTTCCTGCCACCTTTAATAGGGGTAATCGAACACGGGATCAATCTACTGCTCTGCTCTATTCAACTTATCTAAATCATATTCTAATTTCTAAATGCACATAGAATCAGGCATGTGCTATGAATTTTCAGAAAATGCATATTTGAAAACATGATGTTTGCTTTGAATGATTAGAAAATGTAAATCTTGGAAATGATATCACATGAAAAATCGTGAATTGGGATTTGAAATGTACTTCTGAGAGAAGTAAAAATTGATTTTGAGGAATCCTTGACATTTGGTGCAAATCGATTCTGAGAAACTTGGTTTCTCTGAATTCAAACTTTGAAATTGAAATTCTAACTTAGAAAATTTGAATTTGGAACTTGGGAAATACTTGAAATATCATTGGCAAATCCATATTCTTTTGAATAAGACTTAGAAAAATTCTAACTTCAAACTTTGAAATTGACTGCATAACTTTTGAAAAATGAGTTTATGAACTTGAAAAACACTTGAAATATTCTTTGAAATTCAATGCTTTTGGGAAAATCAATTTTGCTATAAGACTTAGGAGATTTTGAGAAAATGAACTTCTTTGAATTGAGATTGGAATTGGCAAATGCATGAAATGAATGAATATGGATTTGAGGAATTGAAAAATACTTTTTGTATTTTTGAGAAATACAGTGCATTTTTTTTAAGTTAGCCTAAGAGTGTAGGCTGAATGTGAAGATCATAAATCTAAGTATCATTCGTATTCTGACTATGGCCATAAATACGAATTCCACCAAGTTTATAAACTTCATAGAAGCTAGTGCATATGCCATTCGTGTAGACCATGGTGAATTTGTAAAAATATGCATGAATCATCATCCATCACACATTAAAAAATAATAAACTATATGCAATGCTGCCTAAGCTAAGCAGGAAATGTAAATTCTTATTCCAAAGTGTAATTACAAATTAAATAACTATTGAAATTTAAATACATGAAAAATAAAGTCTTAAATGTACCTGCAAAACTAGAAAACTTTGTTAGTGATGATATGTTGACTTTTCTAGATTTATCCAGCAATATCAGAAAATTGCTAGATTTTGCTAGATATAAGCCTTTTTGCCATGATTCCCTTAAATCAAAATGATAAAGTATGAAATAAAATTGAATAAATATGAAAGAGAAGATATGAAATTTCAAAATTGGGGTCAAAATGACCAAAATACCCCTAATAACAAGACTATGGCCTTGAAATTAGAGTTTTTAGAAAGATATTTTGATAAAATGCAAGTTTTGAAATTTGAATGCAAATAAATTAGGCTAAAATATGATATGACATACTTAAACACATAAAAATTAAGGTTAGGGATTTTGAAATTTAGGTCAAATGACTAAATTGCCCATGATAGCAAGACTATGGCCTTGAAATCAGGGTTTTTAGAAATAGATTTTTGGTAAAAACTTAGGTTTTATGCACTAAATGAAATCAAATGAGCACAAAATTAAACCTAAAGCATCCTAATATGATTATAAACATGATTAAATCCTAAAAATATATGCTCATGCACGAAAATCCAATAATATCACAAAAATTGTGATTTTAGCAGTGTTTTTGGATCTTTCAGGAACCCGTTTTTGCAATTTTATTAATTCAGAGATCGAATGGATTCCAAAATCCATAAAAATTGGTACCTGCACTTGTTATAACCATAATGTCGAATTGGAATTATAAAAATAATTTTTTGACATTGAATTAATCCGAAAATTGCATTAAACCCTAAAAATATGCTATTTTTGACCTAATTCATCAACCAGTTTCAATCCAAGACCTGAACCAGGGGTCAAATCTCCATGGAAATTTATGAAATTTTATAGAGACTAACTAAGAAAAAAAACAACGATTTCCCAATTTACAGATCGGAAAAATCATCTCCGGTTAGGGAGAAACCCTTCCGGCAATCTGAGCTAAAATATATCACATTTAAAAGGGATTAAAACGGCTACTTCAGATTCAAAAAATACAGACATAAATAACAATCCTAAACAAAAATCTCTGAAATTTTAGTGGTGAACATTAGACAAAAAAATAATAATACTCACTTTTTACAGATCATGAATTGGATCTGTGATTTGGGATTTATGACTAACACAAGTCTGATTAGGGTTTTGGTAAACCCTAATGAGTTTTAAATTTAAAAACAGATTCCCTGTAAGGGGAAAAATACTAAAAATTAAGACAGATCTACTCAATGTGAATCCATACCAATTTACAGATCTAAAATCGGATATAAGATGAGAGAAATATCATAACAGCAAGTTACCTTCTTGATTTTAACCACGATTTTAAAGCTTTAAAAACACGATTTGATGTCTGATTTTTTTGACAGGGTTCCCGAGATCCAAAACCTCTGATTTTTCTACAGTAACTCAATAACTCATGCATGCACCACATATAAAAAAATAAAAAATAAACAATGAGAACTTCAATCCGAAATAACATTATCTTTACTGTTCTAAACCTAAAACACACAAAAATTTTAGAAACTTGGAAAACCATGCATTAACTAATGTAAATCAATAAAATAAACCATAAAACAGTAAATAAAAATTATTTCTATGCTATAGAACGTAAAACAAACACGAATAAACCATGAAAATAAAATAAAACAGGGAATCAATGGATGGAATTTGATATCACCTTTAAAACATAGATTTAACCCATTAAAAGGGTAAATCATATATTTTATTGGTTAATAATGTAAAGAATCATATTAAAATCAATTCTAATGGATTAAAATCCCTGTAAATCAATAAAAACAGGGTTAGATCACCTTCTTGGATTGTTCTTGCTGATTCTTGATGGTTCTTGAGGTGAAACCATGGTTGAATCCATGAAATAGGAGGTATTAATGGCTAAAATTGATTTAAAACTATTAAAAACATGAAATAAAAGCTAAAAATTAAACAAAATAATTACCTTGAGGTGGCTGCAATGGAGGAAGGGATGGAGAGGAGAGAGAAGCTCCAAGAATCCCAAGGAGAGCAAGTTGGAAAAATCGACCCCCCTATGGAGACTATTTATAGAAATTTTTTAGGTTTAAAAATTAGGAATTTTGAATTTTTTGGACTCTAACAAGGGGGGGCGATTTTTGGGTAGAAAGACCTAACTACCCCTAGCCTAAATTATCTAAACTAATGCCTAATTAACTCCTAGACTTTCCTAAAAAATCCCCAAATGTAATGCCACTTGGCATTTTCTACATTTGGGTTTTTAAAACACCTTTAAAAACCTTTAAAAACACTAGTTTTAAAAACTAACTTTCAAAATGAGTTTTTTTTCAAAATGGTTTTGACTCTTCTAAACCTCTAACATTAACCAAGACATCAACTAACCGTAGTCTAGCCCTGACTGACTCGAATATGGCGCCACCCCGAGTGGGCCCTACCTGAGTTTTTTCAAAAAGCGATTTTAAGACTTGAAATTGAAGGAGTTTTCAAAAGGATTTTCAAAGACAAACTTCAAAGTTATAATTTTTGAAATGGAATAGGGTCCTAACTAGGTTAGAACTCCTCTGGATATGATGCCAACTGAGTGGGCCCACATCGAGTTTTGGAAATTTTGAAACAAACACTGAAAATGGCTTTGAAAAAGGGTTAAAATTGACATTTGAAATTCAAGATCTTTGAAAATAGGGTCTCAAGCGAACTAGAACTCCGAGTTAGAGTCCTGAACTCTTAAGACTCTGAGATTTAAAATTTTTAGAATTCAAATGAAAGAATTTTCGAAAGATTTTATCAAGAAATGATGAAATAAGTCAGAAAACACAGTCAGGGTTACACTCCTAACTCGACCGAACTCTAAAATAGAGTTTTGAACTAACTAGACTCTGTAAAATGACCTAAATTTTGACAATAATCGAAAAAGACTGAAAATGGAAGTAAAACAGATTTCAAAACAGACTTTTGACCGGATTAGGACTCTGACACAGAGTCCTGATCGGACTGAAACTTTCAAAACTTTGAGAAATTTGATGAATAGAGGAATTCAGAAGCGACACCACCTCAATGGGTCTCATCTATGAATTGAATCGATTAAAATTTGAATTTGAAATGAATCCAGATTGTTTCCTTGAGAAAATATTTCGAAATAGAAAGTTCTGGGGTTGGAAAATGACAGAGTATTGAATAAAAACCCAGGTTTTGAAATTGATTTTGAAATAAAAGCTTTAAAATTCAAATCTGGATTGAATGTTTTGAAAGCTGGAGTGCTGGATCTCAAGAATGAGATGCAATGTCATGCAATGCTATGCGATGCAATGAAATGGTATGTCGAATTCATTCAGTGATATGCAATGACATATGAAATGGACAAACACTGAATGAGGGTGAAAATTTGGGGTGTTTACATACACTCCTGACTATGGTCATTGAATGTATTATATAATAGTTATATCTAAATTCAAATGAAGGATAAAATACCTTTTTGGTGGTTTTATAGAATTTAAAATGAAATTAACCCTCAATATACCCTGACTATGGCCATTGGTATATATTTTGAGTTAATTTTAAGTTAAATTCTGATAAAAGAAGAAAAATATTTATGAAAAGTATGATGAATTTTGAAAATGGATCCAGTGTGGATCCAATGTTATTTTGTAAAAGATAAAAATGCTAAGTTTTGTCCACACCCTGACTATGGCCATTGATGCGGATCATCAACTTAGTATCAATTACCTTTTACGAAATGGTGCACGTGCCATTCGTGTTTCACCATTGTGAGTATTTAAGAAATAAACGGCAAAAATACATGAAAACAAGCAATTCAAGATGTTTGTAATGCTCATTCATTCTACCTAAAGCAGGAAATGTAGGTTCTCATTCCAATCTAACTATTACAATAGATGAAATCAAATGTACAACCCCAGGTAATGATATCTTTTCCATATTTCCTGCAAAACAACCAGGTTAGTAATGAAAAGAAAAGAAAAACCATATCTATATGGAAATCAAATAATGAAAATGTATGTATGGTAAAAAGGATGGAAAAGGTATATATATACCTATATGCATATATATACATACATATATATAGGTATATTCACATGTATATAAATATATATAATCTATGTATAGGCATATATACATATATATATACATATGGGGGTATATTCAATGGGGAGATGTGCTGAGGTGATAAATTCAGGTTGTAATAGGAGGGAATGAGGGATGTACTGTGCTTATGGCAGCTGGAGATGAATGCTGGGTGATATGGTGTTGTGATTAAGTGAAACAGGCATGAACACAAGATGAACAACGAAAGTGACATACATATGCTGAAATAATAAATAAAACAGTGATATAATGTGAATAGTGTGTGTTTGCAGGAAGTAAATGAAGTTGCTGGAGGTTATGTGATGTTGCAACAGAGAGGGCTGGGACTATGCAAAATGAACAAATTTCTGGGGGTATAGAAGCTACTGCTGTAGCTATTGTTGGATATGAAGTGTGAGCAGCAATAGAGGAAATGAATGTTGCTGGAAGAGGGTTGCATGTTATACCAGGAGTTGGAAAATTACAGCAACAGCTGTGGGTGTGAGGTGCCTTGATAAATCAAGGCCTGAGGGTGGATGTGAATACAGGGAAGTGAACTTAATGCACTATACAAATGGTGCTTGTGAGTGAATGACTGGACAACAAGTGTGTGTCGTGCGCTGACCAATGAAATGCTCATCTCTGAAAGGAGTCCACCGGGAACACAGCGGGGACTCAGCTATATTTAGCGATGTGCAAAGTGTTTCAGCACAATTGGGTCAATTCATGATCTCTCAACACCTTGAAAAGCTCTATAGAGGTACTTGACACAGAGCTCTATTGTGAAGGCTGCAAGTTTCTTCATTCTCAAAATAATCAATAAGGTAAAACTTGGAAACAAGTATGGCGTGCTCATAGTAAAAGCTTGCAACAATTTCTTTTTGGTTCTCAGCACACAGACGGCAAGCAAGGGTCTCTCTGACAGAGCCTTTCTGGAAACAAACTGCAGTCATAGAGACTCACAAGGCTTTTGAGATATACAAAGAGGAAGATCCATCTGATAAGACCGGCCATGCTTTTGCAGTAAGTTCTGCTGTAATGAGCCAACTTCAACTGATTAAATCCAACAACGTATGTGGATATACATGATATGGTAGATAAGCTTATGATTAATAATACATGGTGCTACGCAGATGCTTAGGAAGCTAGGGAGTATTACACAGGTTAAAACAAAGAGACACGATACCCCTAGTAATGTAATGATGAGTAAGATCAGCTGGAACCCACACATATTTCAAATGTAATCAGGGGAGCTGCTTGATGCGAATGAGATGATAATGCATATCATCAAACTTAATGTACGTGGTAGAACAAAGAAAAAAAAAAAAACAAGCAGGGGAAAATGCACAGAAGATGAATGACTTAACAAAAGAGGAATGAGGAAATGTTAAGGAAGATACAGACGCTGGCTAAAGTTCTGGTTTATTAGTAATGACAGCATTAACACAAGATGTCCTTTCCTTATCATCTGGTTAAAAGAAACACAACGTTACATCCTGGTGTAATCGGATCCAGCAAATTATCTAGGGGGCTACCACAACTACCAGGTTCTGATGCTTCCAGCAAGAAGTAATTTAAGCAGACTAAAGTGGAAAAAAAAAGAAGGGAGACAGAGCTTTCCTGAGTAAGCTCTATACCATTTCTTGTTTGACAAAATCATTAAACACAACAAAGAAATTTTTTTTTTACCAAATTCTCTTGATCCAGCATCGCTTAATAGTTCTCCACTCATTGTAGCAACCGCGATTATCAATCTTCTAAGCATCCTTGTATGATTACAAGGGGATTATCTCATTCCTTAAAGGCAACTCTACAAAAGGCTGAATATGTGGAATGCTTGTAAAAGAGCAGATAAACCAAGGAAACCGGTAGTTCTCTGAAATCAAAATCCAACCCAGCTTCAAGGCCAGAAGTGATAGGGTTACCAAGCTTATGGGACAACATACGGTGAGAGTTTCCAATAACTTCTTTATTCTTCTGAACTTTTAAACTATACAACCTTAACATTCTAGAATAAGCAATTCCAGATGCCGATGGTGGAGATGTATCTACTGAAGGTACCACCGGATGCTAAGAATATTATTAGGAACTAAAATAGGTGAAAAATATGTGTTAATAAAAACATAAGAACACAGCAAACATCATAAACTAGAGTAAAACAAATGTCAAAACAGGAACAAAAGAAAAGATCAATGAGAGTTAAGGGGAAGTGTGCGATTCAAATGGGTTTCGCTTAAATGAGAACTAACTCTCCATATATCATTCAGTACGATGTATGACCTTAATAGAATGGTGGATGATCGGGAGTTGCGTGAATGGAATAATCCAAATGCAATGATCATATAGAAACAGAAAAATCGATTACCCAGTAAGAAGATGATGAACAACAAATTAAACATTCATAGAAGGATCAAGATGAAAACAAGAAATTTAAATTTGGGGTTTCAGGTGAACCATATCAGACGGTAAGACAAATAAAAAGAGAAGGAAATTAAAAGAAGTAAAAGAAAATTTGTTGGAATGGAATCATTCCATTATTTTTGCACGATGGAGATGTTGAGGTTGCTATAGGCAACTCAACACTGTCATTGGTGCTTCTACAGGGCCCGAAATAAAAAAAAACCAAAAAGGAATCAGAATCAGGAAGGGGATGAAAAGAGGAGTTTTTTTACCTTTTTCAGGATCCTAAAGAGGGAAGGGTCTTCAGTAGCTCGTAGAGGAAATGTAACGCCCCAACTTTTTATAGTAAAAATTTTGGAGTAAATTTTTTTTTTTTTGAAATAGCGGAAGTGCGGAAAACACAAGTAGGGTGCATTACAGTGTAAAACAGAGAAATACTAAACATACCATTCATTAATTGAAACATTAATGTCATTAATTACATCCCATAACAGAAATGTAAATCTACTAATCAGAGTTCAAACATAAAATACTGAATAAATGAGATCTCTTGGCTTTATCCAAAATGACACCCCGATGCTCCAACTAGTTGCTACCTTAAAAACATTTCAAAAGGAAGGGTCAGACTCCCCTGTCTGCGTAAGAAGCATTATATTTATATGTGGTGCTCAGTGACCTGTGTACAAATATGTGCAAGTACTGCAGATATAACTAGCATGGAAGTTTATAACATTCTAAGAAGATGATTATGCTTTCTAATTCATGATACAGTGCAAAGGATGACTGAACTAGAAGTATATTTATCCACCTTAGTACAAGCTGTAGATTCCACGAGTTTTACTAAAGTCAACTCAACAGAATGTAATTCTTCAGAGATAAGTTTCCAGTCAACTTAAATTATTTAATGCTTATCTTACTCTTACCCTGTGGGTACGCACAGGCATAGACCTCGTAGCGGACCGAGACCATATGGGGGTCTATTATTTAATAACCCGTATGACTAGCCGTACGGATATCCAAAGGGGACGGTCAGTGACCGAGAGAGAACTCCCAGTGGCTAGAACAAAAATTAGGATGCACCCTGGACTTCTGCAGAAGACTTGGATCTACCACCTAGGACATACTGGTAGTCCTGGTCCCCTAACTTCGTGGACTGGGGACCGGGTGAGACGCCTAGCTCTCACAAGAACAAGAATGTCCACGAAGCTTGTACCACCTACTCTATCCAATGTAGACCATGGGTCCAGTAACATACACCATCTTTCAGGTGTACCCAGAGCCCTGGGAAACCAGTAACATATACCATTTTCAGGTATAACCAGAATCCAACAGATTTAATTTATATGTGTATACATTTTCATTCTTGTTTGTTTGGATCCAGTAACATATATCTTCTTTCAGATGTACCCAGAACCCTGGGAAAGCAATAACATATACCATCTTTCAGGTATACCCAGAATCCCATATTTAATTTATATGTGTATAAATTTTCATTCTTATTTGTTTGGATCCAGTAACATACATCTTCTTTCAGATGTACCTAGAACCCTGGAAAACCAGTAACATACCATCTTTCAGGTATACCCAGAATCCCATATTTAGGTTATGTGTGCATATTTTTATTTTATTTTATTTATACTTATGTGCAAGTCATTGCACCACAGGGGATTTTCAAAACCCCAACTCATACTCAGGTTGATCTTAGTATATGCACATTACCCATCGAATGCCTCAAAGGCACCAACCACAATTTCTCATAATTCTGGTTCAACTTTGTTTCGAGTACTTAAACATTCGGCATTTTCAGTTTTGTTTATGAGCTCGAGTGTATGTTTCGTACCCCCCACTGGTTATGCCGCAACATGGCATTATCCAACTTTATCATATGTGTTCAATGTATTGGACATAATCCTAAAGTCCATATGTGAATCACATATTTAGTTTACCATCGAAACTATTTCCTTCATAGATATTTCAATTGCATTTCACCTAAAAAGTCTTTAGAAAAAATTTTCTACAAGAACCCTTCACGAATTTTTTTTTAGAAAACTCTTTACTCAATTTTTCATGTTTATTAGTCGACCAATAGGCTCACCGGTCGACCAACCTTTTTGCTTCAAATCTTCTAAGCAAAATGTGATATTTTTTTTTTATAAAAATTAGTCGACCGAAAGTTTTATCATTCGACCGGACAGAATGTCTGTTTTCTGGAAAATTTAGCAGCAGTCGACTGAAGGTTTTATCAGTCGACTGAACAAAATAACAATTTTCTGGAAAATTTAGCAGCAGTCGACAGAAGGTTTTATTAGTCGACTGATCAGAATGTCTGTTTTCTGAAAAAATTTTAGCATCAGTCGACTGAAGGTTTTATCAGTCGACTGATCAGAATGTTTGTTTTCTGGAAAAAATTTAGCATCAGTCGACTGAAGGTTTTATCAGTCGACTGATCAGAATGTCTATTTTCTGGAAAATTTTTAGCATCAGTCGACTGAAGGTTTTATCAGTCGACTGATCAGAATGTCTGTTTTCTGGAAAAAATTTAGCATCAGTCGACTGAAGGTTTTATCAGTCGACTGAACAGAATGTCTGTTTCCTGGAATTTTTACAGCAGTCGACTGAAGGTTTTTATCAGTCGACTGAACATATTATTAGTCGACTAACTATTGTCCCAGTCGACTAATTTTGCCGTTTTTCTGTAACTTTTAAAAGGGTGTGTCTTTTTATTTTTCAAACATTTTGATCATTCTAAATGGACTGTTTTGCCACCCCTTTCATCCTCAATGTATGGAATCTTTCAACTATAAATATGAGTGCATTCCACACTCAAAAACATCAAATCCAATCAAATTACCCAATAAGAATGATATATCTTTATTTTACCATGATGTGAAATAGCAATCACGTATACATAACTTCAGACTTGATTAAAACCATTCAATCTACAAAGTATGAAAGGTGTATTGAACAAGAAAATACAACCAAACAATAATTTCATGAATAATAATCAGAGATACTTAAGGTTCCACGCCATTTGCCTACTTTATTTTTGTTTCGATCTTGAATCCGTCATGGCTAACACCCACACCAAAAATATATGCATTTCCCTACATAGATTCGAACTGTAGGTTTTGATATGAGTACTACATATCACCAGGCATACACATAGGAACATAATGCCCTTACAAAGAACACCACAGTGCCCCAACGTTGGCCAAGGGTGAAAACCATTGGCTGAACCACTACATATTAACCTATTGGCGAGTAGGTGTTTCAACTCATGCCACCTGGGTCTCGAGGACCTAAATATACCTACATATAGGTGGTGTTTGTCGCGTAAACTCCATGATATTGCAACATAGATGTGCAACAAGGCATCGACCACTTACATACAAATAGCAATGCTCCTTACCTCTTTGGAGTTTCACGACGGCAAGGCTGCAACCCCTTCTCTTCGTTAGAGCGGCACCCCACGTCGATAATGGATGTTCACGCATTCAGCAAGGGAGGTCCACACAGTCCAACAATGGAGGTCGACCACCACCGAGAGAGAGATAGAGAGAGAGAGAGAGAGAGAGAGAGATACGTCTAATGTAACTCCTTACCAAAAATCTCTCATTTAACTTTTCTATCTAGGGGGAAGTTACCAAATTTTCAAAGCATTAAATCTTCACCCAAATCTCACGTTTTTGGTGGGTGATGTCTATTTCCAACAATGCCCCCTCCTCTCTTTGGCATGATTTTCTCTAACTTCCCTCACTATTTGCTTTATGGGTATCCCTCTTCCATGTCACTTGGGATTCTCCTCAATCCTTGGTAGAGCTAGATGAAAAAGGCCAAAAATTTAGGCTTAACATAATCCCACGTTTTTACCATTTTCACCAAGGTAGAAATAATCACTTTCTTGAAAAAAAATAATTTGTGCACAGGGGTTTTGAACTTGGGTGGTGGTATCACACACCGTGTGTCCTACCACAACACCACACCATCACTTGGTGTTTACTTTTGCAGAAAATTCTCTTTATGTCACAATGGGACATTTTTCCTTGTTGATAGATTCCTTTCGTTTTCATATGGATTTTTCACCCGTTTGGTCTAAACTTGCACTCGCTTACTCTAATCATGTTTCGGATCTCACGTTATCATTTCGAAACCATAAGGTTTCCCATTGGGCCCCGTAAGTCGGGTCGGATCATCGGATCTCGCCAAGATCCGAATCCAAAACCACTTGTGAGAATTTGTTATCGGTTTCGTTCTAGAAACCACAAGTCATAAAAATTGTACTACCTAACTTAAAATCTTACTATTTCACATAACTGCTTCCTTTTATTCATTTAGAATTTCATAAATTTCACGGGTTTTACATCCTTCCCCTCTAAAAAGAAATTTCGTCCGCGAAATTTGTAATACATATCAATCAAACAATTGTGGGTATTTGTCCTTCATTGCTGCTTCCGGTTCCCACGTGCATTCTTCTAAGCCATGATGTCTCCATCTCACTTTGACTAATGGGATGATCTTATTTCGTATCACCCGCTCACTGCGATCCACGATTTCAATCGGTCTCTCTTCTACGGTCAGATCTTCTTGCACACTGATGTCCTCGAACTGAATCACGTGTGACGGATCTTGAATGTATTTTCTCAACATTGATACGTGAAATATATTATGAATCTTGGCAAGTTGAGATGGTAACTCAACTCGATAAGCAGTTTCGCCGATCCGCTCCAATATCGGGAAAGGTCCGACATATCTAGGACTCAACTTTCCCTTCTTTTCGAATCTGAAAACGCTCTTGGTCGGCGATACCTTGACAAACACTGCATCTCCCACTTCGAAACTAAGCTCTCTTCATCGCTGATCCGCATAGTTTTTTTGTCGACTCTGTGCTGCTCTAAGTCGATCTCGTATCTTCTGTATCTGTTCAGTGTAATGTTGAAGTACCATTGGTGACTCAACTGTTCTTTCACCAACTTCATCCCAATATACTGGTGATCTACAAGGCCGCCCATACAGTGCTTCGAAGGGCGCCATGCCAATACTCGCATGGTAGCTATTATTGTAGGCGAACTCTGCTAGTACCACGTGAGCATCCCATTCGCCTTTCCAATCCAACATACAGGCACATAGCATGTCCTCCAGTGTCTGTATGGTCCTTTTTGACTGTCCGTCGGTTTGTGGATGAAAGGCAGTGCTGAAGTTCAACTTAGTTTCCAATGCCTTTTGTAACTGCCCCCACAGTCGTGAGGTAAACCGAGGGTCTCTATCGGATATGATCGAGACAGGCACCCCGTGTAGTCGTACTATTTCTTGGATATACAGGTCGGTCAAGCTCTAAAGTGACTGATTCTTCCTCATTGGTAGGAAATGTGCTGACTTAGTGAGTCGGTCAACCACTACCCAAATAGAGTCATGGTTCTTTCGGGTTCGCGGTAACCCCATCACAAAATCTATCGTGATATGTTCCCATTTCCATTGAGGAATTTCCATCAGTTGCATCGTTCCTCCTGGCCTTTGATGCTCGATTTTGATTTGTTGACATGTCAAGCACTTTGCGACGTATCTAGAATGATAGCAAAAATTAGCATAATTTCAATCTTATATCATAGAAAGAACAACCTAATTAGAACACATAAATTTTTTTCTCGTGAATTGGTTACCTTGCAACATCGCGCTTCATACCATTCCACCAGTACCAGTATTGAAGATCTTTGAACATCTTGGTACTACCCGGGTGAATGGTATACTTGCTCTTATGTGCCTCTGCCAATAACTCTTCTCTGGTCTCTTGATCACTCGGTACCCATAGTCGATCTTTAAACCATATACTTCCATCCTCTTTACGCTAGAAAACAGTGTCCTCTTGCAACGCCAATGCCTCCATCTTCCCGTACTACGAGTCTTCTTTTTGCTTAATCATGATCCGCTCTCGTAGTTCTGATCGTACAGTTAGGCTAGACAACCTAAGTACGCCTTGATCATCGGAGAAAGGTCTCCATTCTGTGAACTCAGAAATCATCTTCCATCCAAGGTTTACCAGGCTAGAAAGATTTCCTCCAGCCTTACGACTAAGGGCATCAGCAACAACATTTGCTTTCCCTGGATGGTACGAGATTGTAAATTCGTAGTCCTTGATGAACTCTAGCCACCTTCTTTGTCGCATATTAAGTTCCTTCTGAGAAAATAGATACTTCAAGCTCTTGTGATCAGTGAAGACTTCGAACTGCTCTCCATATAGATAATGTCTCCAAACCTTTAAAGCTAAAACCACCGCCGCCAACTCCAGGTCGCGCGTGGGGTAATTCCTCTCATGAATCTTCAGTTGTCGTGATGCATAGGCAATGACCTTGTCGTGCTGCATCAATACACACCCCAATCTAGTACCAGAAGCGTTTGTGTACACCACGAATCCCCCGCTTCCCGACGGTAAGGCTAACACTAGAGCTGTGGTAAGCTTAGCTTTAAGGGTTTGAAAACTTTCTTCACTTCTCTCATTCCATTCAAACTTTACCCCTTTTCATAGAAGCTTTGTCATTGGCATAGCGATTCGGGAGAAGTCTTGGATGAATCGCCTATAGTAGCCAGCTAATCCTAGGAAGCTTCGAATTTCGCTGACATTCCTTGGTTGTGACCAATTCATCACAGCTTCAACCTTGGCGGGATCTACTGAAACTCCATCCTTCGAGACTACGTGTCCAAGGAACATGACTTCTTCAAGCCAAAATTCGCATTTCGAGAACTTGGCATATAACTAATGTGTCCGAAGGGTTTCTAAAACGATTTTCAGATGTTCTTTGTGTTTCTCCACATTTTCTGAGTATATCAGTATGTCATCAATGAAGATAATGACGAAGGAGTCGAGGTATGACCTGAATACCCGATTCATCAGGTCCATGAATGCCGCAAGAGCATTCATGAGTCCAAATGGCATCACCACAAACTCAAAATGCCCATATCTGGTTCGAAATGCTGACTTTTGGATATCTTCATCTTTTATTCTCAACTGGTGATAACCTGACCTCAAATCAATTTTTGAAAAGACCTTTGCTCTTTTCAATTGATCAAATAGGTCCTCGATACGAGGTAGAGGGTATTTGTTCTTCACAGTTGCTTGGTTCAACATTCTATAGTCTATGCATAGTCTCATAGACCCGTCCTTTTTTTTCACGAACAGGACCGGTGCTCCCCATAAAGACGTACTCGGTCGTACAAAACCACGCTCCATCAACTCTTGCAACTGCTTCTTCAGTTCTTCCAACTCTTCTGGTGCCATCCGATAAGGTGCTCTTGATATTGGCTTTGTACCTGGCATCAGTTCGATCCCAAACTCGACTTCCCGCTGAGGAGTAAGTCCAGGATGTTCTTCTGGGAATACATCGGCAAAATCACAGACAATTTTCAAATCCTCAAGCGGAGTTAGTTTTGTTTCACCTCCAATCATACTAACCAATAAAGCCATATCTCTCCGATGGAGATACTTTTGGGCCTTGAGGGTCGAAATAACCCTTTTCTTGATTCCAGGCTTTGCTAATCAAAATTCCACTTCCGGCATATCCGGTCGAGACAGAATTACTTTTTCTTCTCTACAGAGGACTCTAGCATAGTGTTCAAAGAGCCAATCCATACCCAGTATGACATCGTATTCGGTCATATCAAGTATGATTAGGTTGACAGGTAAGCTGTGTTCTCCTAAAATAACTTCTACTTCTGGCATATAGTTCACACAAACTTCATTGAATCCTATAGGGTTATACACTACTAGTTCTTGATTCAATGATTCTGTGGGGATTCTAAGTTGTTTTGCAAAATATAAAGAAATGAAGAAATGAGAAGCTCCACAGTCAAATAAGACAAGGGCAGCTTGGCCTGAAACAAGCACGGTACCTTGCACAAGGTCCCCCTTCTCCAGTTGGTCAGTTGTAGTAGCATACACACGTCCAGCTACGCGTTGTGGAGCTGCCTGAGGCTGTGGTGGTGCACGATGTTGCTGTGGCTGCTGTCCTCCAGTGCCGCGCCGTGCATCATCGGCCAGCTTCTTCCGACACTCCTTAATGTAGTGCCCCATCTTTCCACAGTAGAGACATCCTCCTGTCTCACGGGGACATTGTTGTCCGGGGTGAAAGCGATTGCACTTCTGACACCTTTGATTTTGTTCTGGCATGTGTCGGGTACCTCCATCATGCCTTGGTTTCTTAGTTTGATGGTTGAAACGTTTTCCACCAAACCTCTTCTTGAACTCGGGTTTCTGAACCCCTGTTCTGTTCTTTTGCGAATTTTGCCCCTCCTTCCAGTCATCGTCGAGGAGAGTCGGAACCTGAATAACAAGGATAGTTGATAACTAGTCAATGTTTCTTGCTAGTCTAAGTGTAAATTTTGATAACTTAAAATAAGACTTGTATCATAAGGAATATAGTGATTTTACCTGAATGGCTTCGTCAATGTTCTTTGGCCCTCGAGTATACAGACGGTTTCTCAAGCCCGTCTTCAAGCCTCGAGCAAACTTCATTGCTCGATCTTCATCCGATGTATACACATTTGGGCAATAGCGTTCCAAACTGTGGAACTTAGTGATGTACTCGGCGAGGGACATCTCACCCTGCTGTAGGTCCAAGAACTCCTACATTTTCTTCGCCCTCTCGTGCTTTGGAAAGTAGGCAACGTTAAAAACCTCTACGAACTCCGTCCAAGATACAGGACCATCCTGGAACTTGACTGCCCTGGTGGTTTCCCACCATTTTTCAGCATGATCCTTGTGACGATATGTCCCAAAGTCCACCTGACGCTCCTCGGGCACTTCCAGTACACGGAAGATACATTCGATCTCCCGGATCCAACTCTTAGCAGCTTCTGGATCCGTCTTTCCAAAGAAAGCAGGAGGATCCATGTCCATGAATTTCTTGTAGGACATAGTCCCACCGTTTGTACTCTTCTCATGGGCCACATGTTGTAGATTGTCACCCATCTGCTGCATTGTCGTAGCTTGCTGGCCTACTACTTCGGCCAGGTTATGTAGCATTTCCATAACATCGTTGCAACGATTTGCCCATGCCATCTATTTGAGCAAATAAAATTCATTATAACCTGAGCTATGATTTTGCGAATTAATCGTACGCACTCATATGTTTCTTGTTTCTATATTACAAAAAAACTTTTCTACATACTTACAGAGTCATCGCGGTCACTGGAAGAGCCAAGATCTCAGATTGTTTGGTCCTGCTCTGATACCAAAGTTGCAACGCCCCAACTTTTTATAGTAAAAATTTTGGAGTAAAATTTTTTTTTTTTAAATAGCGGAAGTGCGGAAAACACAAGTCGGGTGCATTACAGGATAAAACAGAGAAATACTAAACATACCATTCATTAATTGAAACATTAATGTCATTAATTACATCCCATAACAGAAATGTAAATCTACTAATTAGAGTTCAAACATAAAATACTGAATAAATGAGATCTCTTGGCTTTATCCAAAACGACACCCCGATGCTCCAACTAGTTGCTACCTGAAAAACATTTCAAGCGGAAGGGTCAGACTCCTCTGTCTGCGTAAGAAGCATTATGTGAAATAGTAAGATGAATGTTGGGTGATATGGTGTTGTGATTAAGTGAAACAGGCATGAACACAAGATGAACAACGAAAGTGACATACATATGCTGAAATAATAAGTAAAAAAGTGATATAATGTGAATAGTGTGTGTTTGCAGGAAGTAAATGAAGTGGCTGGAGGCTATGTGATGTTGCAACAGAGAGGGCTGGGACTATGCAAAATGAACAAATTTCTGGAAGTATAGAAGCTACTGCTGTAGCTATTGTTGGATATGAAGTGTGAGCAGCAATGGAGGAAATGAATATTGCTGGAAGAGGGTTGCATGTTATACCAGGAGTTGGAAAATTACAGCAACAACTGTGGGTGTGAAGTGCTGTGATAAATCAAGGCCTGAGGGTGGATGCGAATACAGGGAAGTGAACTTAATGCACTATACAAATGGTGCTTGTGAGTGAATGACTGGACAACAAGTGTGTGTCGTGCGCTGACCAATGAAATGCTCATCTCTGAAAGGAGTCCACCGGGAACACAGCGGGGACTCAGCTATATTTAGCGATGTGCAAAGTGTTTCAGCACAATTGGGGTCAATTCATGATCTCTCAACACCTTGAAAAGCTCTATAGAGGTACTTGACACAGAGCTCTATTGTGAAGGCTGCAAGTTTCCTCATTCTCAAAATAATCAATAAGGCAAAACTTGGAAACAAGTATGGCGTGCACATAGTAAAAGCTTGCAACAATTTCTTTTTGGTTCTCAGCACACAGACGGCAAGCAAGGGTCTCTCTGACAGAGCCTTTCTGGAAACAAACTGCAGTCATAGAGACTCACAAGGCTTTTGAGATATACAAAGAGGAAGATCCATCAGATAAGACCGACCATGCTTTTGCAGTAAGTTCTGCTGTAATGAGCCAACTTCAACTGATTAAATCCAACAACCTATGTGGATATACATGATATGGTAGATAAGCTTATGATTAATAATACATGGTGCTACGCAGATGCTTAGGAAGCTAGGGAGTATTACACAGGTTAAAACAAAGAGACACGATACCCCTAGTAATGTAATGATGAGTAAGATCAGCTGGAACCCACACATATTTCAAATGTAATCAGGGGAGCTGCTTGATGCGAATGAGATGATAATGCACATCATCAAACTTAATGTACGTGGTAGAACAAAGAAAAAAAAAAAAAACAAGCACGGGAAAATGCACAGAAGATGAATGACTTAACAAAAGAGGAATGAGGAAATGTTAAGGAAGATCAGAAGATACAGACGCTGGCTAAAGTTCTGGTTTATTAGTAATGACAGCATTAACACAAGATGTCCTTTCCTTATCATCTGGTTAAAAGAAACACAACGTTACATCCTGGTGTAATCGGATCCAGCAAATTATCTAGGGGGCTACCACAACTACCAGGTTCTGATGCTTCCAGCAAGAAGTAATTTAAGCAGACTAAAGTGGAAAAAAAAAGAAGGGAGACAGAGCTTTCCTGAGTAAGCTCTATACCATTTCTTGTTTGACAAAATCATTAAACACAACAAAGAATTTTTTTTTTTATCAAATTCTCTTGATCCAGCATCGCTTAGTAGTTCTCCACTCATTGTAGCAACCACGATTATCAATCTTCTAAGCATCCTTGTATGATTACAAGGGGATTATCTCATTCCTTAAATGCAACTCTACAAAAGGTTGAATATGTGGAATGCTTGTAAAACAGCAGATAAACCAAGGAAACCGGTAGTTCTCAGAAATCAAAATCCAACCCAGCTTCAAGGCCAGAAGTGATAGGCTTACCAAGCTTATGGGACAACATACGGTGAGAGTTTCCAATAACTTCTTTATTCTTCTGAACTTTTAAACTATACAACCTTAACATTCTAGAATGAGCAATTCCAGATGCCGATGGTGGAGATGTATCTACTGAAGGTACCACCGGATGCTAAGAATATTATTACGAACTAAAATAGGTGAAAAATATGTGTTAATGAAAAACATAAGAACACAGCAAACATCATAAACTAGAGTAAAACAAATGTCAAAACAGGAACAAAAGAAAAGATCAATGAGAGTTAAGGGGAAGTGTGCGATTCAAATGGGTTTCGCTTAAATGAGAACTAACTCTCCATATATCATTCAGTACGATGTATGACCTTAATAGAATGGTGGATGATCGGGAGTTGCGTGAATGGAATAATCCAAATGCAATGATCATATAGAAACAGAAAAATCAATTACCCAGTAAGAAGATGATGAACAACAAATTAAACATTCATAGAAGGATCAAGATGAAAACAGGAAATTTAAATTTGGAGTTTTAGGTGAACCATATCAGACGGTAAGACAAATAAAAAGAGAAAGAAATTAAAAGAAGTAAAAGAAAATTTGTTGGAATGGAATCATTCCATTATTTTTGCACGATGGAGATGTTGAGGTTGCTATAGGCAACTCAACACTGTCATTGGTGCCTCTACAGGGCCCGAAATAAAAAACAAAACAAAAAGGAATCAGAATCAGGAAGGGGATGAAAAGAGGAGTTTTTTTACCTTTTTCAGGATCCTAAAGAGGGAAGGGTCTTCAGTAGCTCGTAGAGGAAATGTAACGCCCCAACTTTTTATAGTAAAAATTTTGGAGTAAATTTTTTTTTTTGAAATAGCGGAAGTGCGGAAAACACAAGTCGGGTGCATTACAGGGTAAAACAGAGAAATACTAAACATACCATTCATTAATTCAAACATTAATGTCATTAATTACATCCCATAACAGAAATGTAAATCTACTAATCAGAGCTGAATAAATGAGATCTCTTGGCTTTATTCAAAATGACACCCCGATGCTCCAACTAGTTGCTACCTTAAAAACATTTCAAAAGGAAGGGTCAGACTCCCCTGTCTGCGTAAGAAGCATTATATTTATATGTGGTGCACAATGATCTGTGTACAAATATGTGCAAGTACTGCAGATATAACTTGCATGCAAGTTTATAACATTCTAAGAAGATGATTATGCTTTCTAATTCATGATACAGTGCAAAGGATGACTGAACTAGAAGTATATTTATCCACCTTAGTACAAGCTGTAGATTCCACAAGTTTTACTAAAGTCAACTCAACAGAATGTAATTATTCAGAGATAAGTTTCCAGTCAACTTAAATTATTTAATGCTTATCTTACTCTTACCCTGTGGGTACGCACAGGCATAGACCTCGTAGCGGACCGAGACCATACGGGGGTCTATTATTTAATAACCCGTATGACTAGCCGTACGGATATCCAAAGGGGACAGTCAGTGACCAAGAGAGAACTCCCCAGTGGCTAGAACAAAAATTAGGATGCACCCTGTACTTTTGCAGAAGACTTGAATCTACCACCTAGGACATACTGGTAGTCCTGGTCCCATAACTTCGTGGACTAGGACCGGGTGAGACGCCTAGCTCTCACAAGAACAAGAATGTCCACGAAGCTTGTACCACCTACCCTCTCCAAGGTAGACCATGGGTCCAGTAACATACACCATCTTTCAGGTGTACCCAGCGCCCTGAGAAACCAGTAACATATACTATTTTCAGGTATACCCAGAATCTAACATATTTAATTTATATGTGTATACATTTTTATTCTTGTTTGTTTGGATCCAGTAACATACATCTTCTTTCAGATGTACCCAGAACCCTAGGAAACCAGTAACATATACCATCTTTCAGGTATACCCAGAATCCCATATTTAATTTATATGTGTATAAATTTTCATTCTTATTTGTTTGGATCCAGTAACATACATCTTCTTTCAGATGTACCTAGAACCCTGGAAAACCAGTAACATATACCATCTTTCAGGTATACCCAGAATCCCATATTTAGGTTATGTGTGCATATTTTTATTTTATTTTATTTATACTTATGTGCAAGTCATTGCACCACAGGGGATTTTCAAAACCCCAACTCATACTCAAGTTGATCTTAGTATATACACATTACCCATCGAATGCCTCAAAGGCACCAACCACAATTTCTCATAATTCTGGTTCAACTTTGTGTCGAGTACTTAAACATTCAGCATTTTCAGTTTTGTTTATGAGCTCGAGTGTATGTTTCGTACTCCCCACTGGTTATGCCGCAACATGGCATTATCAAACTTTATCATGTGTGTTCAATGTATTGGACATAATCCTAAAGTCCATATGTGAATCACATATTTAGTTTACCATCAAAACTATTTCCTTCATAGATATTTCAATTGCATTTCACCTAAAAAGTCTTTAGAAAAATTTTTCTAAAAGAACCCTTCACGAAAATCATTTTAGAAAACTCTTTACTCAATTTTTCATGTTTATTAGTCGACCAATAGGCTCACCGGTCGACCAACCTTTTTGCTTCAAATCCTCTAAGCAAAACGTGATATTTTTTTTTTATAAAAATTAGCCGACCGAAAGTTTTATTAGTCGACCGGACAAAATGTCTGTTTTCTGGAAAATTTAGCAGCAGTCGACTGAAGGTTTTATCAGTCGACTGAACAAAATATCAATTTTCTAGAAAATTTAGCAGCAGTCGACTGAAGGTTTTATTAGTCGACTGACCAGAATGTCTGTTTTTTGGAAAAAATTTAGCATCAGTCGACTGAAGGTTTTATCAGTCCACTGATCAGAATGTTTGTTTTCTGGAAAAAATTTAGCATCAGTCGACTGAAGGTTTTATCAGTCGACTGATCAGAATGTCTGTTTTCTGGAAAAATTTTAGCATCAGTCGACTGAAGGTTTTATCAGTCGACTGAACAGAATGTCTGTTTCCTAGAATTTTTACAGCAGTCGACTGAAGGTTTTTATCAGTCGACTGAACATATTATTAGTCGACTAACTATTGTCCCAGTCGACTAATTTTGCCGTTTTTCTGTAACTTTTAAAAGGGTGTGTCTTTTTATTTTTCAAACATTTTGATCATTCTAAATGGACTGTTTTGCCACCCCTTTCATCCTCAATGTATGGAATCTTTCAACTATAAATATGAGTGCATTCCACACTCAAAAACATCAAATCCAATCAAATTACCCAATAAGAATGATATATCTTTATTTTACCATGATGTGAAATAGCAATCACGTATACATAACTTCAGACTTGATTAAAACCATTCAATCTACAAAGTATGAAAGGTGTATTGAACAAGAAAATACAACCAAACAATAATTTCATGAATAATAATCAGAGATACTTAAGGTTCCACGCCATTTGCCTACTTTATTTTTGTTTCGATCTTGAATCCGTCATGGCTAACACCCACACCAAAAATATATGCATTTCCCTACATAGATTCGAACTGTAGGTTTTGATATGAGTACTACATATCACCAGGCATACACATAGGAACATAATGCCCTTACAAAGAACACCACAGTGCCCCAACGTTGGCCAAGGGTGAAAACCATTGGCTGAACCACTACATATTAACCTATTGGCGAGTAGGTGTTTCAACTCATGCCACCTGGGTCTCGAGGACCTAAATATACCTACATATAGGTGGTGTTTGTCGCGTAAACTCCATGATATTGCAACATAGATGTGCAACAAGGCATCGACCACTTACATACAAATAGCAATGCTCCTTACCTCTTTGGAGTTTCACGACGGCAAGGCTGCAACCCCTTCTCTTCGTTAGAGCGGCACCCCACGTCGATAATGGATGTTCACGCATTCAGCAAGGGAGGTCCACACAGTCCAACAATGGAGGTCGACCACCACCGAGAGAGAGATAGAGAGAGAGAGAGAGAGAGAGATACGTCTAATGTAACTCCTTACCAAAAATCTCTCATTTAACTCCTCTATCTAGAGGGAAGTTACCAAATTTTCAAAGCATTAAATCTCCACCCAAATCTCACATTTTTGGTGGGTGATGTCTATTTCCAACAATGCCCCCTCCTCTCTTTGGCATGATTTCCTCTAACTTCCCTCACTATTTGCTTTATGGGTATCCCTCTTCCATGTCACCTGGGATTCTCCTCAATCCTTGGTAGAGCTAGATGAAAAAGGCCAAAAATTTAGGCTTAACATAATCCCACGTTTTTACCCTTTTCACCAAGGTAGAAATAATCACTTTCTTGAAAAAAAATAATTTATGCACAGGGGGTTTTGAACTTGGGTGGTGGTATCACACACCGTGTGTCCTACCACAACACCACACCATCACTTGGTGTTTACTTTTGTAGAAAATTCTCTTTATGTCACAATGGGACATTTTTCCTTGTTGATAGATTCCTTTCGTTTTCATATGGATTTTTCACCCGTTTGGTCTAAACTTGCACTCGCTTACTCTAATCATGTTTCGGATCTCACGTTATCATTCCGAAACCATCAGGTTTCCCATTGGGCCCCGTAAGTCGGTTCGGATCATCGGATCTCGCCAAGATCCGAATCCAAAACCGCTTATGAGAGTTTATTATCGGTTTCGTTCTAGAAACCACAAGTCATAAAAATTGTGCTGCTTAACTTAAAATCTTACTATTTCACATAACTGCTCCCTTTTATTCATTTAGAATTTCATAAATTTCACGGGTTTTACAGGAAATGCCGGAAGGACGAAATGGATGTTGCTTGATATGAAACAGATTGCAAGTGGATATTTTCTGCAGGGAAGCTCCGTGAATGCTTGCAGATGTTGCTTGATGATGAGTTTAGTGTATGCCGATAACAATCCAGAAAGAGGAAATTCGGTGAAGGTCGATTGTAATGGATGCCTCCAGGAAAGCCAAGTAATGGATGTTTGATTGAAGACCCGATGCCTGAAGGTAGAGGATTGACACCAAAGGAGAAGGAGTAGATGATTAAAGCATGCTCAAGAAAAATTGCTGCGTGAAGATGAGTCTCATGGATGATTAGCCAGAGAAAAAAAAAGCCATCTCCCCACAGAAGATCGGGGTCTCTTCTTAAAGAGGGCTTGGAAGGCTCCAGAGAGGAAGTCGTTGGAGATGGAGGATGGAGAGGGATGGGATTTGTTGGAGATTGAAGGTGGGGAGCCCTCCTGCGAACGAAGCTTCCAGAGGAGGAAATGCGCGGGAGGGGGCCGTTTGCAACTTTCCTTTTTTTTTCAAAAAGAGGATTTTTTTAAAGGAACTTTTGAAAAAACGGTTCTTCAAATGAGTTTTTTATAAGTAAAAACAGCTTTGAAAAGCTTGAAACCATTTGTTTTTCCTCGTAGTTTTTCCAAAATTTTGTTCTTTTTGGTTTTTATGTTATTTTTCCATTTTTTGTATTTTTAGAATAAAATCCTAAAGCTTTACGAGAAATCAAAGATTTAAAACTAATTTTTTTATGTTTTTGTAAAATATTTACAAAAGGGAATTTTTCTGAGAATTTAAAAGCTATTTTAAGAAAATTTTCTTCAGAAATGGGTTTATGTCCAAATTTTTGAGAAATATTTGAGGTTTACAACCTCAAACTGAGAAATATAGGACCGAGGATCCAACAAAGTGCCGAATGAGCCGCCCGAGCCTTTCAAAATCATTTTTTGGTATTTTTGCGCTTTTATTTTGGAAATCGGACAATGGGGATCAAATTTGGATTTAAAATACTGAGTTCAGACCCGGAGTTGAATTTGAATATATCAATGTGGAATTTAATCCAGAAATTCGAAGAAAGACTGAAATTTAGCTTTGAAATCACTTTGATCTTCTCAGAAAATGGGGTTAGGGGCAAAAGGGTCATTTTTATAAAATTTTGAAAAATTTGGGGTGTTCACAAATGCCCCTCTTTGTTACTGAGCCGGTTGAGAGCCGAGCTTAGTGGCAAAGACAACACTCCAAATTTTGAAAATGCCCCAGTCAGCAGGTCTGAACTGGGTGTGGAAGAATTATTTTGAAAATATGGCTTTTCAGGCTTAAAACCTTATCCTGAATGGTTTTGGGGAGACAAAATCCTCGAAATGATATGATTGAGTAAAAGATGAAGAAATCGTGATGGGACTTTGGATGGAAATTCTGAAAATGGTGGGAAATGAGAATTTTGATCAGGTTTCATGGGTAAGACAAGATACTCTTTTTGAAATGATTCAGGTTTAGCCCTTAACCTGGATGGGACGAAGATATATCAAACATGTGTTAAATGAGGAAAGGAACACACGAGGACATTGATGGGACATTTTGAAACATGCCTCGTGAGACGAAGCTTAAGTAAAATCCTTTCTTGGATGGATGTACAAAGTATGGATCCCTCAATGGGCAGAACCGTGATGGGATTGGAAGGAAACATCTCGTTAGAACGGGGAATCTCATTGGAACGAGTCTCAGGTTTAACCCAAACCTGAAAGAAAGATACCTCGCGAAGCGAGGTTCCGGGTTAATTCTTAACCTGGATAGGAAATCTACCATACGAGTTTCTCAAACGGAGAAACCATAATGGGACCTTCGGAATTTGGACGAACAAATCTGAAAGGGGTTTTTGCGAAAGGAGGAAATATATGGTTCCCTAAAGCTTTGAAAAGGGGAAGAAATGGTGCATCTCATTGCTGAGACTGAAATAACTTTTGAAGTAAATGATCTTTCGCAAATGGTTCAGGTTTGACCCTTATCCTGAGTGGGAGAAATCTACCATACAGGTTTCTTAAAAAAAATGGAGAAAGCATGATGGGACCTTCGGAATTTGGACGAACAAATCCGAAAGGGGTTTTTGCGAAAGGAGGAAATATAGGGTTTCTTAAAGCTTTGAAAAGGGAGAAGGAATTGGGTGTCTCATTGCTGAGACTAAAATAGCTTTTGAAATCAAATGATCTTTCGCAGAAATTTCAGGTTTGACCCTTATCCTGAGTGGGTACACCATACGGAATCCTTGACTGAAGAAACCGCGATGGGGCAGGAAGAGATACTTCAACTGAGTGAGGCAACTCTTCTGGAAGATATAGACAACGCTAGATTGCATCAAAAATGGATATTGAATGTTTATTTCATTTTTGGAATAACTAGAAAATTTTGCCAATAAGATAAAAATTATAGCTGATTCAAATGCTTGGAAATGTGCACGTATGTGCAAAAAATATTCCCTCTTTTACCTAGAGTATTTTCTCCAAATGAGGTTAACTCCTCAGTTCTAAGAGTCAGATTCAAATTTTTAGCACTGATGATTTTCTTCAAGGAAGCTATCAATTTCCCTGATATGAGAATAGAAGAAATATTCTTAATTTCATAAAAGCAAGTAATGAAAAGATATTGATAAAAGAATTTTGCGTGAGAAAAGATGACTTCTGGCAACTTTGGCAGTTTGATATCCGGGTGTTTTCCCACGATAATCTTTTTGCACTCTTTTTGAGTCATTGGGCTTTCTCGGTTTTTCACATCATCCTTCATTTGGATGTCCTGACTTTTCTCTCTTTTTCAGGGAAGGGTACGTCACAAACTCCTTCATCTTGGAGATGTTTTGATCCTTCTTTTATCTCAGGGATTCTATATGATATTGGCTCAAAAAGGTCTTTAGGTGATAGCTGGAATCAAATATCTTTTAGGGTTTGTCGGTAGGTTCATCGCACCTGCCTTCATCTCGACAGTGATCCGAACTTTCCCTGGAAGGATCCGTCACAAACTCTATCATCTTGGAGATGTTTCAAATCTTTTTTGGCCCCGGGGGTCTACTCACTTAATTCGCCTTCATCTTGACGACAGTTGAGAGATCCCTTTTGCGGATATTTGATTACAACTATGGATGAGAAGATATGAGTGGATTCTTTCTATAGCTCAAAATATCTCCATTGCCTGATTGCCAGAAAGTCATTTTGAAACATGCGCCATAGCCAAAATCAATATCAATTCACTTCTGGCCTTTCAATATCATTGAACATTTCTTTCACTGATCATATCGAGGTCATTTCTTACATCCTTTTGATCAACAAGAAAAGATTTGAATTTTACCTCTTTTTTGCAAAAAGTTTCACCTTTTGGGAAGGAAATATTAGAGGTAATCTGAGGAAATTCTCTTTGTGTAGTCAGATTTTTAAAATCAACTAATGCTTTTAGCAAATTGGCAAAGTCTTCATGAATTTTTTTTTTTGTGAAATAATCACTCAATATAGATTTTGATGAAACATTTAGCTGTAATTTAAAGAAATGATGTAAGAATCGGACTTTAGAAAACTGGACTGATGAGATACATTAGGTTTTGGAAATCCCGACCAGTTTACGAGAAACTGGATTTTGATAATCCCGACCAGTTATAAGTACTGGGTTTGAAAATCCCGACCAGTTATAAAAATTGGATTTGAAAATCCCGACCAGTTATGAAAACTGGATTTGAAAATCCCGACCAGTTATGAAAACTGGATTTGAAAATCCCGACCAGTTATGAAAACTGGATTTGAAAATCCCGACCAGTTATAAAAAATGGATTTGAAAATCCCGACCAGTTATAAAAACTGGATTTGAAAATCCCGACCAGTTATGAAAACTGGATTTGAAGATCCTGACCAGTTATAAAAACTGGATTTGAAAATACCGACCAGTTATAAAACTAGATTTGAAAATCCCGACCAGTTATAAAACTGGATTTGAAAAAATGAAGGATTTAATCTGATGGTTTGAAAGTGATTGAATTTAGGAGGTTATAACCCGAGGGTTAAGGAAATGATAAGATTTTAAAGATATTGCAACCAGAGGTTGAGAAACTGATAGAATTTGTGAGATTGAAGACCTTGGAAATGATAGAATTGAGGAGTCGCACCCTAAGGGTTTGATCTTTTGGAATATACGACCAGTGGGAGCTGGATCTTTTGGAATACAGGACCAACAAGATGCTGGATCCTTTGGAAATACATGACCAGCGAGATGCTGGATCTTTTGGAAATACATGACCAGCGAGATGCTGGATCCTTTGGAAATACGTGACCAACGAGTGTCGGATCCTTTTGGAAATACATGACCAGCGAGATGTTGGATCCTTTGGAAATACATGACCAACGAGATGCTGGATCCTTTGGAAATACATGACCAACGAGTGTTCGATCTTTTTTTGGAAATACATGACCAGCGAGATGTTGCCTCCTTTAGAAATACATGACCAACGAGTGTTGGATCTTTTTGGAAATACATGACCAACGAGATGCTGGATCCTTTGGAAATACATGACCAACGAGATGCTGGATCCTTTGGAAATACATGAAGTTTTGGGAGATTTAAGTCAGAACTTGAATTTAGAAGGAGAAAAGTCTTTGGTCAGAAGACTGATTTTAGTAGGTTACCGGTGTGAGAACCGGATTTTCCAAATGAGCTCAATTTTGAGAAATAACCAGTGCGAGAACTGGGTTTTTGAAGATGAATTAGACTTTAAAAATGAGTTTTTAGAAGATAATTCAAGATTTATCCCCTTATTCTGAACGGGGGAAATAATAAAAAGAATACCTCATTGAAAGGAGGCATCAGGTTTATCCCTTATCCTGAAAGGGTACATTTTAAAGATAAAGGTAGATGAAATTTGAAAAATTTGTTAAAACTTGACAGAGATGAGCAATAACTTGAAGAAAATTTGCTCCAACCAAAAGTGAATTAGATGAAATGAAAATAAAGATCACAAGATCAATTGAGAATTAACAAAATTTGAGGAAAAGAGCTTTCGTGTAATCCTGCCTGCATATGATGAAGGAAGATGATCATAGATAAAAAATAAAATGCCCCAGTATCATAGAGAAGAATGTAAGAATTGATAGAAGACATTGTTTTATTGAAATGATTCTTTGAATAGTACAAAGGCTTTAAAATGAAAATTCTAGGTATAATATTTCTTCAGATGCAGAGCATTGATGGGATCTAACATTTCCACTCCATCTGCGTTGATTAGACGATACGAATTGCGAGGAAGTGCTTCCTTAACCACATAAGGGCCTTCCCAATTGGGTGACCACTTGCCTCGTGGTCGATGCTTGAGATGAGCTGTCGATCTGAGCACCAAATCGTTAACTCAAAATTTTCTCTCAATGACGGACTTGGCATAGTGTCGAGCTATCCTCTGTCGATAAGCTTGAGCGTGCTCTGCTGCCTTGAGCCTTTTTTCATCTAGTAGATCCAACTGCACCAATCTCTGCTGCTGATACTGATCGAGTGACAATTCTATAAGTGAAGCAAATTTGAGAGCGGACTTCTGGATATGGAGAGGCAAAACCACTTCAGTTCCGTAAACAAGTTCTGAAGGAGTGGCATTAGTCGGGGTCCGAATGGTGGTCCGATATGCCCAAAGTGCGTCATGAATTTTCTCATGCCAGTCTCGACCTGTTTTCTACAATCCTTTCCAGAATACGGATCAAGATCTTATTGGTAGCCTCTGCTTGGCCGTTCCCTTGAGGATAATAGGGAGCTGAGAAATGATGGGAAATTCTGAATTTAGAACAGAAGGTTTTCATTCTGTCATTTTTGAAATGGGTCCCATTGTCTGAGACAATATCATGTGGTATGCCGAAGTGGCAAAGAATGTTCTTGTGAATGAAAGAAACCAAATGGCGGCCTTCTATCGTGCGTAGAGTAACAGCTTCAACCCATTTCGTGAAATACTCTGTCGCAGCCAGAAAATATTTGTGGTCGTTGGAAGCAGAAGGAGTAATCGGGCCGACGATGTCAAAAGCCCACATAGAAAATGACCAAGGAGAAACAACTGATTGTAGATATGCGGTCGGAGCATGAATGTAAGGCGCGTGTAATTGGCACTTGACGCATTTCTTTACAAATCTATGACAGTCCTGCTGCATGGTATTCTAGTAGTACCCTGCTCGAACGATCTGCTTGATGAGAGTCTGATAGCCGACATGGCCACCACAAATCCCTTCATGTGCCTCTTGGATAACTTCCATAGCTTCATCTTTGTCTAAACATCTAGCATATTCAGAACTGAAACCACGGCGGTAAAGGACATTGGCGAGAATGAAATAACGGGTAGACATACACTGAATCGCACGTTGCTCCCTTTTTGGCATCTCTGGTGGAAATTCACTAGACTCAATAAAATTTTTGATGTTTTGGTACCAAGGCTTCTCCTTCTGATCGATCTGGTTTACTTGCATAACTGAAGCGAAAGCAGGTTGCTCAAGTCTGCCAACTTCGAAAGAACGACATGATTCACTGCCTTTGAATGATAAAATGGAGTCCAAGCTGGCTAAGCCATCAACTATCTGATTGTGCTCTCTTCTGATATGATTGAGATGAAATTCTTCGAAGCTGTCCACAAGAGCTAGGGCAATCTTCTGATACAGAATTAATTTTGGATCTTTTACTTGCCATTCAGTGTTAACCTGACTGACAACAAGTAGTGAATCGCCAAAAGCATGCACTCTCTTGACATTGAAATTTTGCAGAATTTTGAGGCCTTGTATTAAAGCTTCATACTTGGCCATGTTATGAGTGCATTGAAAACCAAGCTTGAGGGAATAAGGGATCATTTCTTTTTCTGGAGTGATTAGCAAGACTCCAATCCCGATGCCAGACATATTTTTAGAGCCATCGAAAAACATATTCCAAACTGGGGGCTGTTGGATATTACAGATGTGCTCGTCAGGAAAATCATCCTCTGCTTTAATTTCTTCAATCAGGGGGAAATCCGCCAATTGATCGGCGATCGCTTGGCCTTTAATCGGCTTTTGAGAGACATACTCTAAGTCATATTGCATCAGAAGGACTTGCCACTTCGCAATCCGTCCAGTGAGAAATGGTTGTTCTAAAATGTATCTGAGAGGATTAAGTTTCGATAGAAACTTGATTTCAGAAGCCAACAAGTAATGTCTCAATTTTTGGCACATCCAGACCAGAGCTAGACAAGTTTTCTCCATCTGAGAATACTTCTTTTCATAATCAATGAAAGTCTTGCTTACGTAGTAGATGGCGTGCTCTATCAGGCTGCCCTCTTCATACTGCGCGAGGAATCCACCACAGGCATTCTGATTGACTGAAATATATAGCAAGAGAGGTTTTCCCAGCTTAGGCGGCTTCAAAACTGGCAAATTAAGGAGATACTGCTTGATGCGCTCAAACAAGAGCTGACATTCTGATCCCCATTCAAATTTAACTCCTTTTCTAAGCAAATGATTGAAAGGCTCGCATCTCATGGCCAGATTAGAGATGAATCTGCGAATAGATTGAATACGCCCTTGAAGGCTTCGCAGTTCTCTGAGATTAGTTGGAGGCGGCATGTCAATAATGGCTTTTGCCTTGGCCGGATCCACCTCGATCCCTTTCTTGCTGATAATGAAGTCTAGTAATTTGCCGAACTCAACTCCAAAAACACATTTCTGAGGGTTAAGTCTCAATTTATAAAGAATAAGTCTTTCAAAAACTTGACCAAGAGCATCTAGGTGATCCTCTTCTTCCTTAGACTTAACCAAAATGTCATCCACATATGCATCCATATTTTTGTGCATTTGATCGTGGAAAATAACGGTCATTGCCCTTTGATAAGTTGCTCCGGCATTTTTTAGCCCAAATGGCATAACAGTATAGCAAAAGGTTCTCCATGGGGTAGTAAATGAAGTCTTCGACTGATCACGAACGGCCAGCTTGATCTGATTATAACCTGAATATCCGTCCATGAAAGAAAACATAGCATGACCTGCTGTGCTATCGATCAACAAGTCAATGTTGGGAAGTGGATAATCATCTTTTGGGGTGGCCTTATTGAGATCCCTGAAATCAATGCAAATCCGAACTTTTATGTTCTTTTTGGGGACTGCCACGATATTTGCTAACCAATCTGGGTAATCGATGGCTCGGATGAAACCTGCTTTTAATAAGTCTTTAAGTCCTTCCTTGACTTGTTGTTCAATTCGAGGGTCTAACTTCCTCAGTTTCTGCTTGATTGGTCTGGCTTCTGGTTTCAACTTGAGTCGATGCTCAACCAGTTTGATATCCAATCCTGGCATATCTTCGTAAGTCCAGGCAAATACTTCCTGATGCTTTTCAAGGAATTGGATGAGTCTTGCTTTTTCAATTTCGCTTAGACTCGACCCAATTTTGAGAATTTTCGGATCATCTTCCGACCCAATGTTGATATCCTCGGTTGGATCTTGAACCAAAGATGAGGGTTCATCCTGCTTCTGAATGTGAGCAAATTCTGGCAATTCCTGAATAGTGGAATCAAATTCAGCTGGCTCTTCAGTCTGATCTGCTGCCTAACTGACTTCTGCTCTGTCTTTTATCTCAGGAAACCTTGCCAATTTTAGATACTTGGGATTGATAACAAATCTTGTCATTGATTCAGGAGTTAATAGTCCTGAAAATGTAAGAAAGGTTGTTTAAGAGAAAGTATGAGCCAAATCAAATTTTTGTATAAAGCAAAGAACAACGACATAGACAAAGTAATAGATGCCCGAATATGAAGAAAAGCTTGATCTTTCATTGATTGAAGTAAAGTATTTACAAGACACTGACAAAAGATGGGACTGTATTGTCCCAACAAGATTAACAAAAGATGAGAAAAGAAAGCAGGAAAACTAAGGCATCATCTTCACTTGTTCCCTTTGACAAATACTGTTTTCTTGCTGGAATCCTGGCCGGTAAATCCCAACCCTGAGCTGTTCGCATGCTGAACTGGAATAATAGGCTCTATCATGCCGTCTTCATCTTTCCCCATGCCCCAGAATGGCTGATATCTGTGTTTGATCAACAGATCGAATCCCTTTCTTGCTTTAGAAAACTGAGGAAATAAGGGATGATCTTTAAAGGAGGTGTAATTAATGCGTCCTCCTAACTTGAAGAAACAAGGTCCCTGCCATTGAACCGTGGCTGCAACATTCTCTTCGTCCATGACATCTTTTAATTTCAGCATCTCTAGGCTGTTGCTAAGATTGATTTCATCTGCCTCCCGAATGCTGGGAATATCTGCTGTAAATGTTGGGCGGAGAATCATAGGCTGTGGCAGCCTTTCTTCAGGGTCTTCGCCCAAAATGGTAGTGATCATTCCACCTTTGGACCACTTGATGCACTGGTGGAGAGTTGATGGAACGACATTAGCATTGTGGATCCATGTTCGTCCCAACAGAAGATTGTAAGTCGGCGGCACATTGACGACGTGGAATAGAACCGTGTGCACTGAGTAGTTGATGAAGATCTCTAAAAGGACTTTGCCTTTTGCAGTCTGCCCGTGATTATCGAAGCCATAGATAGTGATAGGGTCAGGCATATATTCTTCCTCTTTTAATCCCAGGGCTTTTGCCGTCATTTCTGGGCAAATGTTGAGGTTGCTGCCTCCATCAACGAGCACATGCGGGACAGTCATGCCCCGGGTCCTCACTATAATGTATAGTGCATTATTGTGAAATGAATGAGGCTTAGGCAAGTCCTCATCAGAGAAAGTAATAGGCGCGTTTGTCATCGCCTGGTTTACAACCTGCGCCATGTCTTCGGGCGTGGTGCCCAGCTTCACTTTGATTTTTCTCAGTAGATCATCTAGTTTTTCCTGATGCTGGGGAGAATCATGAGTCAACTCGAAAATAGAGATGTTAGAGAGCGCGATAATAGGTTTCTGGAGGCTTTTGGCATGCTCTACTGCTGCCTCGGAGGTTTCTGCTTCCTCTGTATAGGCTTCTCTTTTCAAAAATCTCTTTGGAAAAACATGGGTTTTTCCACTCTCAACTGACATGTTTCTGATGTTCAAAAATGAGAGGATATCCCCTCTCTGAGATGCAGGCTGATCCTGATGTAGAACCATTACCTGATGCTGCAAACTTGTCTCCTCGCTGGAACAAGGATGTATGTGACTCTGTGGGAGAAAGGAATGTTCAGAAATGGTTGATGCTGAATGCTTTGGGAATGGGGCGGACAGGATGTCCATTTTGCCTTCTTCTTCATCCTCGATGAGGATGCTTTTATCGATGCAGTCCTGGATCAGATGCTTCAGGACAAAGCAGTATTTTGTGTCATGGCCCATTGCCCTAAGGAACTTGCAGTACTGTTCTTTAAATCTTCCCATGAGCACTGGCGGATCTGCAACCTTGGGAAGTTTCACCATCCCGTGAGACAACAAGTATTCCAGAATTTTTTCTAGAGGCTGATCAAGGGGAGTGAATTTCCGATCCCTGCTCCAGTTTATATGTTTAGGTTTTTCTTGAAGGTCCCCCTTTTGTTGAGGACCGGTCGGGAGAGGTTTATCATTGTTCTTGAAGAATTTGCTCTTTCTGCCTCTACTCTGTTCGGGCTTCATGCCACTGCCGCTGCCCTCCTTGCTGCTACTGCCCTGATCACCCCCTAGAACCTCGGCGGAGTAAGTGAAGTATGCCTTCTTCTTTGGATCCTACACATTTTTGGCTAAGGCGACACCTTCATACATCCCGTTCTCTACCCCCATCTCGAGCCATTCTGCTCGCTCCGTCAGTTCAATAAATGATTTGGAGGGATATGAGAAGAGGAGGCTTTTCAGGGGCTGGGATAAATTATTGAGAATGACTTGGAGGGCATGTTCCTCAGAAATAGGGTTTCTCATTTTGTTGCAAAGGCTTCTCCATTTGTGAATGAAGTCCCTAGCCTTCTCATTGGGCTCCTGTTTCAGGTTACACAGGTGGTTCAGGGTGGGCAGAGCTTCCGTGTTGAATAGGAAGCGTTCAACGAACATGTTGACAACTTTGTCAAAATCCCTTAGTTCAATGGTGTTGACGTGCTCGACGTACCATTTGGCAGCTATCCCCTCTAGACTGCGGAGAAAACAGAGAAATAGAGCACGGTTGTCTTCACTGAATCGGGCGCATTCCGCAAAGAACATGGCGAAGTGAGCCTTAGGATCCCCGGATCCATCAAACTTAATGAACTTTCTAGGGAGGTTCTCCAGATTGATGTCCCCTTCCAAGCTGAGGTAAAAATCTTGTCTAGTGTATGACCTTTTCCCTTTATCCCGAACTTGCAGGTCTTTAATGATTTTGGTTAGTGCCTGGATTGAATCCTCTGCGGGGGGGGCATACTTAGGCTTGTTCACTGACACTGGCTCTTCTACCGGCCCCTTGGACTGCTGCAGATGTTTCGGGATGTAGATCAACTGCTCTTCTTCCTCGGAGACTTCTTCTGCTGACCCGGAATCCTCAGAGGTACTGTCACACTGTACTTTCTGCTTGCTGATCTTAACCGGCTTTTTTATGGGCTTCTTCTCAGCCTTGGTCTTGGAAACTGCCTTCTTGGGAACCACCTTAGCCTGCTCGGCCATCATCTTGGTCATCATTTTTGGAAAACCCGGTACATGGCCAGATCTACATCGCTCTCATCCGCCGAATCATGCTTTTTGGATAATCGGAGAGAATTCATCTCCTCTGGCTCGCTGTCACTGTGCCTTTGAGCAGCCTGTTTACCAGCCCTTGTCTGAACCATTTTCAGATGCCAAAGTTTTCTTGCAGAATAATGGAAATGGTTAGAGTATGGAGGAGATTTTTCGAAAATTATAACTTTTGAAGAGAAGAAGAAAAAAAAAGAATGAAGGATTTTGGTAGACAATTTCAAGAGATTATCCCATTACTCGGGATTGGGTCACCACACGATTTGTGATAATTGTGTTACCATTTTGATGATAACAGAGAAATGTGCCTTGTTACCTAGGCGAGGTTGTCAACCATGAGAAAATATATTGAAGAAAATGTGGGAGGAATGTCCCATTTACCCGGGATGAGGTCGTCACCCAAAATTTGTGACTATTATTTATGCTATGAACAAAATACAACAAACAACATTTTTGGCAAAAAAGTAAAATTTTTATTGATATTTTTAACATTCAAAGACAAAGAGAGGGTGGGCAGACAGTTTGCCACCACTCTCGATATTCAGATGATACATTTGGCCCAGGAAATATAGACAGAGAAATAAAGGAGTTCCAGGTATATTTAGCGACATGATATGCCCCAGACCACTGATCCGACTGCAGGTTGAATTCTGGCACGTTGCCTATCAAAAAGCGGGTGTTGGCACGAACCTGCCGCTGCGAAAACTGCCTCAGACATCGTTTTGGCTGATAATCAACACAAAAAAAAGGGCCCATCAACTTGTAGCGCTTGTCACGGGCATAGGTGTATCGAGGAGCGGTCTCTCTTCTGTCAAAGAAGTCCCAAGTAATTTCTTCCTGATGCATTTTCTCAATCAGAGCTTGGCACTGAATGGCTGACTTCGGCTGCTTACTATTGAATTTGAAAGAACTGGCCTTCGAGGGAACGTGTCGCAGGAACCACGACTGCAGGGCGTAAGTGCACCCTTCTACCAAAATGGTCTCCCCAAGAGCAAATCGAGCCAAGCCTCTGTAAAGAAAGGCTAATGCGGCCATGGAGACTGAAAGTTGACGGGTCTGCTTGCTTCCCCATCTTCGAAAGAGCTGAGCAACTCTGATATTTATAAAATTCTGGCCATCTTGGAAGAAAGCTAACCCCACTGTGCACAGGATCATGGCATGCTAAATCCTGTCTTTCACTGCTCAAGACAGAGTGTCAACCTCTTTGTAGGCTCCGTATTTGTGATAGAGTCCGAACAGGTCAATGAATTGATTCCCTCCAATCTTAGTGAGAGGCCAAGATCTGCTCCCCGTTGCTCTTGCTAAGGCTTCTCGAGCATCCACCCCTTTGATGTTGATAAAAAACTGCTGCTCGACAGGATCATCTGGCTGACCAGCTGGTTCAGGCAATCCCATAATATCATTGAACTCATTCATCAGTAGAGTCATCTCTCCCCAAGGAAACCAGAATGTGCAGGTACGTGGATTCCACCGTTCCGCCATGGCCTGAATCAAAGCTCCATTGATGGTTCGCTTGCCTACCGCTGATGCCATCTCCAACCCATGGTCATCCAAGTGGTCTGGGAACATATATGAGAAGGTGGCGAACCAAGAATAATACCACCGAGGGAAGAAAGGATGAGACTGGATGACCCGCAGATCCAGGGATCCATCCTGAATCTGATAGAAGACATGATCTCGGGGAAAGACAACATTGAGAGAATCGGATGCCATTGGAATGATACTGGGGCAAAGAAGAAATAAGGAGAATTAGATAGAATGCAGGACTTACGGATAGACTCTTGGAGAATCAAACCTGGAAATTTTGAAAATGTTGATGAAATTTTCAAAGGAATTTTCCAGGATTTTTGAAGAAAATTTGATCTAAAAGAGAAAAGAAAAATAGGTAGATAGAAATATACACTTGGGGTTTTTGAAAATAAGGGTAAGTTTTGAATAATAAACCCAGGGTTTTCAAAAAGGGTTTGATACATATATATGAGAGAATAAGAGAATTATCATATAACTAAAGCTGCACAAACATGGATGCGCACACAGCACTCCCTAAAGGCTGACTCTAAATGCAATATTTGAAATGGCTTGTAGGACCTTAATCTTAACTCTAGGGTTCAGATCATCTGATTCCAATCAAGATACGCCGATATACCCAAGCCAAAGCTCGAAGTACGTGACATAGAAATATTTCTCCGGTTCTAAGGTAATAGCTTCCCAACATCCTTGAGCACCTACCGATATACCTCGGACTATGGCCCTTAGGTACGTGGTAGGGGGGCGCGAACCCAAATAAGTGGCCCAGTTGTGAGGCTCTCTCCCAAACTATGGTTCAGTGAGACAGCCCAGCAACGTGAAGACCGGGACAATATAGGTAATGGAGGTTTTCAAAATATGCTCAACGTGCAAGAAATCAAATGGCTCTAATGCAAGTCCTAAAGAGATAGATTAAAATGAAGAGAAGCATACACTTGCATACATTGTTTGCATTCAATCCTTAAAATTGAGGAGAGTTGTATTTCAGACCTACGTCTAATGTGAGCATGGAATAATCTCCTCAATATGGTCCTACCAAACCATACTTAAATCCTATATGCAATGATGTCAGCTTAGGACAGAGTCTAGGCTCCTAAGGGTTGCATGAAAATGTAGCTGACATTTTGGAGAATAAAGACTTAGGTAATGTCAAAGCAAAAGAAAAAGGCATTAAATTCGACTGGACGAAGACGAGTCCCATCACGGTCGCCAAAACTGTGATCATCGCAAAAATTTTCCTCTCGTGGTATTCTCTATCTTCCTTCTCTTTTTCCTTTCTAACCTCTTATTTTTCTCCTTTTTGAAGGAAGAAAGATAAAAGACAGAAAGAAAGAGAGAAGAGAAAAGAAGAGAAAAGAAGGAGAGGAACTCTTTTGCGGGTCTCACTTGACCTTAATTTTGAAATTTTTTGAAATAACTCGCCTCCGTTTTTGAAATAATTGCAGGAAAACTGGGAGACGGGATCCGCTCGTCAGTACAAGGTTCGACCGTTCCTGGCGCCTTTACCAGGGGTAATCGAACCAAGGGTCGAATTTATGCCTTTTGCTTTGCTAAGAAATTATCAAAGAAATTATTCTAAGTCTAAATGCACAAAGAATCATGCTTGTGCAAATGCAAAGATATATGCTCTTTTTGAAAATGTTTTGAAGAATTTCCAAGTGAATCTGATAAAGTGAAGAAATGATTTCTAACTTAGAACTTTAAGATTAAAGTTCTAAGTTTTTTAGAATAATCAAGGGCTTGGGAAAATAAATCTGGATTTTGGAAAATGATTTTGAAGTTTTGAGATAAAAAGAATTTTCAAAGTCATAAATGGACTTTGAATCAGAATAGAAATGAGAATGGAATTGAATCAGAAGGAAAGATAGAATTGGGAAATTTGAATAAAATTGAGAAATAGAATTGATTTAAAAGTTGGATTTTCAAGATGAAATCTGAATCTGAGATCTGAGATCTGGATACTGAATAGAGTTCAAAGTTGAATTTTGGATTTAGGATCCGAAATGGGAACTTGATTTGAAATCTGGAAATGAAAATGGAATTGGGTTCAAGATTTGGAATTAAAGTGGAATTTGGATTGAGAATTTTGAGTGAAATTGGATTCAAGATTTGGAATCCAAGATGGTATTTTGGATCTGAAATCTGAGATCCAAGATAGGGTTGGACTCTGGATCCTAAGATGGAATTGGATCTGAAGTCTGAGATCCAAAGTAGAATTGGATTTTGGATCCTAAGATGGAATTTCGATCTGAAGTCTGAGATCCAAAGTAGAATTGGATTCTGGATCTTAGAACGGATTTTAGATCTGAACCTGAGATCCGAGGTGAATTGTGTTCTGGATCCTAGAATGGATTTTGGATCTGTAATCTGAGATCCAAAGTAAATTGGGTTCTGGATCCTAGAATGGATTTTTGGATCTGTAATCTGAGATCCAAAGTGAAGTTGGATTCATACTTGGAAATCTGGATCCAAGCTGAGATTAACTGTGGATTTTGGGTTTTGAAAGTCCAAATGGGACTTTTGAAGATGGATCTGGGCTTTGGAAACCCAGATTGAACTCAGGAAGGTTTGGATTTTGAGATTCAGAGTCAATCTCAACTTTGATTTAAAACTTGAAGAAAACTTGATTTTGAATCAGAAGATGAATCAGAAACTTCAAAGTTAAATTGAACTTTGAAATTTGATTTTTGAGTTGTGTTGGAAATTTGAAGTTTGAATATAAAGTGATTTTGGAGTTTCAAAGTCAAATTGGACTTTGAAATTGAATTTTTGAATCTTGAAATGAGATAGAATTGGATTTGAACAAGATTTGATCTTAGGAATGAAGAAGAAGAATCACTTGGAATTTTGAAAAGGAAATTTTGAAAATATGATGCAATTCTATCCTATATGATGAATGAATTTGAATAAGTTGAAATTGGATTTGAGAATTATATTTCATTCTTCAAATGAATCTAAATAAGACTAATGATATAATACACTCCTGGCTATGGTCATTGAATGTATTATATAATAGTTATATCTAAATTCAAATGAAGGATAAAAAACTTTTTTGGTGGTTTTATAGAATTTAAAATGAAATTAACCCTCAATATACCCTGACTATGGCCATTGCTATATATTTTGAGTTAATTTTAAGTTAAATTCTGATAAAAGAAGAAAAATATTTATGGAAAATATGATGAATTTTGAAAATGGATCCAGTGTGGATCCAGTGTTATTTTGTAAAAGATAAAAATGCTAATTTTTGTCCACACCCTGACTATGGCCATTGATGTGGATCATCAACTTAGTATCAATTACCTCTTACGAAATGGTGCACGTGCCATTCGTGTTTCACCATTGTGAGAATTTAAGAAATAAACGGCAAAAATACATGAAAACAAGCAATTCAAGATGTTTGTAAATCTCATTCATTCTACCTAAAGCAGGAAATGTAGGTTCTCATTCCAATCTAACTATTACAATAGATGAAATCAAATGTACAACCCCAGGTAATGATATCTTTTCCATATTTCCTGCAAAACAACCAGGTTAGTAATGAAAAGAAAAGAAAAATCATATCTATATGGAAATCAAATAATGAAAATGTATGTATGGTAAAAAGGATGGAAAAGGTATATATACCTATATGCATATATATACATACATATATATAGGTATATTCACATGTATATAAATGTATATAATCTATGTATAGGCATATATACATATATATATACATATGGGGGTATATTCAAAGGGGAGATGTGCTGAGGTGATAAATTCAGGTTGTAATAGGAGGGAATGAGGGATGTACTGTGCTTATGGCAGCTGGAGATGAATGCTGGGTGATATGGTGTTGTGATTAAGTGAAACAGGCATGAACACAAGATGAACAACGAAAGTGACATACATATGCTGAAATAATAAGTAAAACAGTGATATAATGTGAATAGTGTGTGTTTGCAGGAAGTAAATGAAGTGGCTGGAGGCTATGTGATGTTGCAACAGAGAGGGCTGGGACTATGCAAAATGAACAAATTTCTGGGGGTAAAGAAGCTACTGTTGTAGCTATTGTTGGATATGAAGTGTGAGCAGCAATGGAGGAAATGAATATTGCTGGAAGAGGGTTGCATGTTATACCAGGAGTTGGAAAATTACAGCAACAGCTGTTGGTGTGAGGTGCCTTGATAAATCAAGGCCTGAGGGTGGATGTGAATATAGGGAAGTGAACTTAATGCACTATACAAATGGTGCTGGTGAGTGAATGACTGGACAACAAGTGTGTGTCGTGCGCTGACCAATGAAATGCTCATCTCTGAAAGGAGTCCACCGGGAACACAGCGGGGACTCAGCTATATTTAGCGATGTGCAAAGTGTTTCAACACAATTGGGGTCAATTCATGTTCTCTCAACACCTTGAAAAGCTCTATAGAGGTACTTGACACAGAGCTCTATTGTGAAGGCTGCAAGTTTCTTCATTCTCAAAATAATCAATAAGGTAAAACTTGGAAACAAGTATGGCGTGCACATAGTAAAAGCTTGCAACAATTTCTTTTTGGTTCTCAGCACACAGACGGCAAGCAAGGGTCTCTCTGACAGAGCCTTTCTGGAAACAAACTGCAGTCATAGAGACTCACAATGCTTTTGAGATATACAAAGAGGAAGATCCATCTGATAAGACCGGCCATTCTTTTGCAGTAAGTTCTGCTGTAATGAGCCAACTTCAACTGATTAAATCCAACAACCTATGTGGATATACATGATATGGTAGATAAGCTTATGATTAATAATACATGGTGCTACGCAGATGCTTAGGAAGCTAGGGAGTATTACACAGGCTAAAACAAAGAGACACGATACCCCTAGTAATGTAATGATGAGTAAGATCAGCTAGAACCCACACATATTTCAAATGTAATCATCGGAGCTGCTTGATGCGAATGAGATGATAATGCACATCATCAAACTTAATGTATGTGGTAGAACAAAGAAAAAAAAAAACAAGCAGGGGAAAATGCACAGAAGATGAATGACTTAACAAAAGAGGAATGAAGAAATGTTAAGGAAGATCAGAAGATACAGACGTTGGCTAAAGTTCTGGTTTATTAGTAATGACAGCATTAACACAAGATGTCCTTTCCTTATCATCTGGTTAAAAGAAACACAACGTTACATCCTAGTGTAATCGAATCCAGCAAATTATCTGGGGGGCTACCACAACTACCAGGTTCTCATGCTTCCAGCAAGAAGTAATTTAAGCAGACTAAAGTGGAAAAAAAAAGAAGGGAAACAGAGCTTTCCTGAGTAAGCTCTATACCATTTCTTGTTTGACAAAATCATTAAACACAACAAAGAAAACAAAAATTATCAAATTCTCTTGATCCAGCATCGCTTAATAGTTCTCCACTCATTGTAGCAACCACGATTATCAATCTTCTAAGCATCCTTGTATGATTACAAGGGGATTATCTCATTCCTTAAAGGCAACTCTACAAAAGGCTGAATATGTGGAATGCTTGTAAAAGAGCAGATAAACCAAGGAAACCGGTAGTTCTCTGAAATCAAAATCCAACTCAGCTTCAAGGCCAGAAGTGATAGGGTTACCAAGCTTATGGGACAACATACGGTGAGAGTTTCCAATAACTTCTTTATTCTTCTGAACTTTTAAACTATACAACCTTAACATTCTAGAATGAGCAATTCCAGATGCCGATGGTGGAGATGTATCTACTGAAGGTACCACCGGATGCTAAGAATATTATTAGGAACTAAAATAGGTGAAAAATATGTGTTAATGAAAAACATAAGAACACAGAAAACATCATAAACTAGAGTAAAACAAATGTAAAAACAGGAACGAAAGAAAAGATCAATGAGAGTTAAGGGGAAGTGTGCGATTCAAATGGGTTTCGCTTAAATGAGAACTAACTCTCCATATATCATTCAGTACGATGTATGACCTTAATAGAATGGTGGATGATCGGGAGTTGCGTGAATGGAATAATCCAAATGCAATGATCATATAGAAACAGAAAAATCGATTACCCAGTAAGAAGATGATGAACAACAAATTAAACATTCATAGAAGGATCAAGATGAAAACAGGAAATTTAAATTTGGGGTTTCAGGTGAACCATATCAGACGGTAAGACAAATAAAAAGAGAAGGAAATTAAAAGAAGTAAAAGAAAATTTGTTGGAATGGAATCATTCCATTATTTTTGCACGATGGAGATGTTGAGGTTGCTATAGGCAACTCAACACTGTCATTGGTGCTTCTACAAGGCCCGAAATAAAAAAAAAACAAAAAGGAATCAGAATCAGGAAGGGGATGAAAAGAGGAGTTTTTTTACCTTTTTCAGGATCCTAAAGAGGGAAGGGTCTTCAGTAGCTCGTAGAGGAAATGTAACGCCCCAACTTTTTATAGTAAAAATTTTGGAGTAAATTTTTTTTTTTTGAAATAGCGGAAGTGCGGAAAACACAAGTCGGGTGCATTATAGGGCAAAACAGAGAAATACTAAACATACCATTCATTAATTGAAACATTAATGTCATTAATTACATCCCATAACAGAAATGTAAATCTACTAATCAGAGTTCAAACATAAAATATTGAATAAATGAGATCTCTTGGCTTTATCCAAAATGACACCCCGATGCTCCAACTAGTTGCTACCTTAAAAACATTTCAAAAGGAAGGGTCAGACTCCCCTGTCTGCGTAAGAAGCATTATATTTATATGTGGTGCTCAGTGACCTGTGTACAAATATGTGCAAGTACTGCAGATATAACTAGCATGGAAGTTTATAACATTCTAAGAAGATGATTATGTTTTCTAATTCATGATATAGTGCAAAGGATGACTGAACTAGAAGTATATTTATCCACCTTAGTACAAGTTGTAGATTCCACAAGTTTTACTAAAGTCAACTCAACAGAATGTAATTCTTCAGAGATAAGTTTCCAGTCAACTTAAATTATTTAATGCTTATCTTACTCTTACCCTGTGGGTACGCACAGGCATAGACCTCGTAGCGGACCGAGACCATACGGGGGTCTATTATTTAATAACCCGTATGACTAGCCGTACGGATATCCAAAGGGGATGGTCAGTGACCGAGAGAGAACTCCCTAGTGGCTAGAACAAAAATTATGATGCACCCTGTACTTCTGCAGAAGACTTGGATCTACCACCTAGGACATACTGGTAGTCCTGGTCCCCTAACTTCGTGGACTGGGGACCGGGTGAGACGCCTAGCTCTCACAAGAACAAGAATGTCCACGAAGCTTGTACCACCTACCCTCTCCAAGGTAGACCATGGGTCCAGTAACATACACCATCTTTCAGGTGTACCCAGAGCCCTGGGAAACCAGTAACATATACCATTTTCAGGTATACCCAGAATCCAACAGATTTAATTTATATGTGTATACATTTTTATTCTTGTTTGTTTGGATCCAGTAACATACATCTTCTTTCAGATGTACCCAGAACCCTGGGAAACCAGTAACATATACCATCTTTCAGGTATACCCAGAATCCCATATTTAATTTATATGTGTATAAATTTTCATTCTTATTTGTTTGGATCCAGTAACATACATCTTCTTTCAGAAGTACCTAGAACCCTGGAAAACCAGTAACATATACCATCTTTCAGGTATACCCAGAATCCCATATTTAGGTTATGTGTGCATATTTTTATTTTATTTTATTTATACTTATGTGCAAGTCATTGCACCACAGGGGATTTTCAAAACCCCAACTCATACTCAAGTTGATCTTAGTATATGCACATTACCCATCGAATGCCTCAAAGGCACCAACCACAATTTCTCATAATTCTGGTTCAACTTTGTGTCGAGTACTTAAACATTCAGCATTTTCAGTTTTGTTTATGAGCTCGAGTGTATGTTTCGTACCCCCCACTGGTTATGCCGCAACATGGCATTATCCAACTTTATCATGTGTGTTCAATGTATTGGACATAATCCTAAAGTCCATATGTGAATCACATATTTAGTTTACCATCGAAACTATTTCCTTCATAGATATTTCAATTGCATTTCACCTAAAAAGTCTTTAGAAAAAATTTTCTACAAGAACCCTTCACGAAAATCATTTTAGAAAACTCTTTACTCAATTTTTCATGTTTATTAGTCGACCAATAGGCTCACCGGTCCACCAACCTTTTTGCTTCAAATCTTCTAAGCAAAACGTGATATTTTTTTTTTATAAAAATTAGTCGACCGAAAGTTTTATCATTCGACCGGATAGAATGTCTGTTTTCTGGAAAATTTAGCAGCAGTCGACTGAAGGTTTTATCAATCGACTGAACAAAATATCAATTTTCTGGAAAATTTAGCAGCAGTCGACTGAAGGTTTTATTAGTCGACTGATCAGAATGTCTGTTTTCTGGAAAAATTTTAGCATCAGTCGACTGAAGGTTTTATCAGTCGACTGATCAGAATGTCTGTTTTCTGGAAAAAATTTAGCATCAGTCGACTGAAGGTTTTATCAGTCGACTGATCAGAATGTCTGTTTTCTGGAAAAATTTTAGCATCAGTCGACTGAAGGTTTTATCAGTCGACTGAACAGAATGTCTGTTTCCTGGAAATTTTTACAGCAGTCGACTGAAGGTTTTTATCAGTCGACTGAACATATTATCAGTCGACTAACTATTGTCCCAGTCGACTAATTTTGCCATTTTTCTATAACGTTTAAAAGGGTGTATCTTTTTATTTTTCAAACATTTTGATCATTCTAAATGGACTGTTTTGCCACCCCTTTCATCCTCAATGTATGGAATCTTTCAACTATAAATATGAGTGCATTTCACACTCAACAACATCGAATCCAATCGAATTACCCAATAAGAATGATATATCTTTATTTTACCATGATGTGAAATAGCAATCACGTATACATAACTTCAGACTTGATTAAAACCATTCAATCTACAAAGTATGAAAGGTGTATTGAACAAGAAAATACAACCAAACAATAATTTCATGAATAATAATCCGAGATACTTAAGGTTCCACGCCATTTGCCTATATTTTTGTTTCGATCTTGAATCCGTCATGGGTAACACCCACACCAAAAATATATGCATTTCCCTACATAGATTCGAACTGTAGGTTTTGATATGAGTACTACATATCACCAGGCATACACATAGAAACATAATGCGCTTACAAAGAACACCACAGTGCCCCAACGTTGGCCAAGGGTGAAAACCATTGGCTGAACCACTACATATTAACCTATTGGCGAGTAGGTGTTTCAACTCATGCCACCTGGGTCTCGAGGCCCTAAATATACCTACATATAGGTGGTGTTTGTTGCGTAAACTCCATGATATTGCAACATAGATGTGCAACAAGGCATCGACCACTTACATACAAATAGCAATGCTCCTTACCTCTTTGGAGTTTCACGACGGCAAGGCTGCAACCCCTTCTCTTCGTTAGAGCGGCACCCCACGTCGATAATGGATGTTCACGCGTTCAGCAAGGGAGGTCCACACAGTCCAACAATGGAGGTCGACCACCACCGTGAGAGAGAGAGAGAGAGAGAGAGAGAGAGAGAGAGAGAGAGAGAGAGAGAGATTGAGAGAGAGAGAGATACGTCTAATGTAACTCCTTACCAAAAATCTCTCATTTAACTTTTCTATCTAGGGGGAAGTTACCAAATTTTCAAAGCATTAAATCTTCACCCAAATCTCACGTTTTTGGTGGGTGATGTCTATTTCCAACAATGCCCCCTCCTCTCTTTGGCATGATTTTCTCTAACTTCCCTCACTATTTGCTTTATGGGTATCCGTCTTCCATGTCACTTGGGATTCTCCTCAATCCTTGGTAGAGCTAAATGAAAAAGGCCAAAAATTTAGGCTTAACATAATCCCACGTTTTTACCATTTTCACCAAGGTAGAAATAATCACTTTCTTGAAAAAAAATAATTTGTGCACAGGGGGTTTTGAACTTGGGTGGTGGTATCATACACCGTGTGTCCTACCACAACACCACACCATCACTTGGTGTTTACTTTTGCAGAAAATTCTCTTTATGTCACAATGGGACATTTTTCCTTGTTGATAGATTCCTTTCGTTTTCATATGGATTTTTCACCCGTTTGGTCTAAACTTGCACTCGCTTACTCTAATCATGTTTCGGATCTCACGTTATCATTTCGAAACCATCAGGTTTCCCATTGGGCACTCGCTAAGATCCGAATCCAAAACCACTTGTGAGAATTTGTTATCGGTTTCGTTCTAGAAACCACAAGTCATAAAAATTGCACTACCTAACTTAAAATCTTACTATTTCACATAACTGCTCCCTTTTATTCATTTAGAATTTCATAAATTTCACGGGTTTTACATCCTTCCCCTCTAAAAAGAAATTTCGTCTGCGAAATTTGTAATACATATCAATCAAACAATTGTGGGTATTTGTCCTTCATTGCTGCTTCCGGTTCCCACGTGCATTCTTCTTAGCCATGATGTCTCCATCTCACTTTGACTAATGGGATGATCTTATTTCGTATCACCCGCTCACTGCAATCCACGATTTCAATCGGTCTCTCTTCTACGGTCAGATCTTCTTGCACACTGATGTCCTCAAACTGAATCACGTGTGACGGATCTTAAATGTATTTTCTCAACATTGATACGTGAAATACATTATGAATCTTGGCAAGTTGAGATGGTAACTCAACTCGATAAGCAGTTTCGCCGATCCGCTCCAATATCGGGAAAGGTCTGACATATCTAGGACTCAACTTTCCCTTCTTTCCGAATCTGAAAACGCTCTTGGTCGGCGATACCTTGACAAACACTGCATCTCCCACTTCGAAACTAAGCTCTCTGCATCGCTAATCCGCATAGCTTTTTTGTCGACTCTGTGCTGCTCTAAGTCGATCTTGTATCTTTTGTATCTGTTCAGTGTAATGTTGAAGTACCATTGGTGACTCAACTGTTCTTTCGCCAACTTCATCCCAATATACTGGTGACCTACAAGGCCGCCCATACAGTGCTTCGAAGGGCGCCATGCCAATACTCGCATGGTAGCTATTATTGTAGGCGAACTCTGCTAGTACCACGTGAGCATCCCATTCGCCTTTCCAATCCAACATACAGGCACATAGCATGTCCTCCAGTGTCTGTATGGTCCTTTTTGACTGTCCATCGGTTTGTGGATGAAAGGCAGTGCTGAACTTCAACTTAGTTCCCAATGCCTTTTGTAACTGCCCCCACAGTCGTGAGGTAAACCGAGGGTCTCTATCGGATATGATCGAGATAGGCACCCCGTGTAGTCGTACTATTTCCTGGATATACAGGTCGGTCAAGCTCTCAAGTGACTGATTCTTCCTCATTGGTAGGAAATGTGCTAACTTAGTGAGTCGGTCAACCACTACCCAAATAGAGTCATGGTTCTTTCGGGTTCGCGGTAACCCCATCACAAAATCCATCGTGATATGTTCCCATTTCCATTGAGGAATTTCCATCAGTTGCATCGTTCCTCCTGGCCTTTGATGCTCGATTTTGATTTGTTGACATGTCAAGCACTTTGCGACGTATCTAGAATGATAGCAAAAATTAGCATAATTTCGATCTTATATCATAGAAAGAACAACCTAATTAGAACACATAAATTTTTTTCTCGTGAATTGGTTACCTTGCAACATCGCGCTTCATACCATTCCACCAGTACCAGTATTGAAGATCTTTGAACATCTTGGTACTGCCCGGGTGAATGGTATACTTGCTCTTATGTGCCTCTGCCAATAACTCTTCTCTGGTCTCTGGATCACTGGGTACCCATAGTCGATCTTTAAACCATATACTTTCATCCTCTTTACGCTGGAAAACAGTGTCCTCTTGCAACGCCAATGCCTCCATCTTCCTGTACTGCGAGTCTTCTTTTTGCTTAATCATGATCCGCTCTCGTAGTTTTGATCGTACAGTTAGGCTAGACAACCTAAGTACGCCTTGATCATCGGAGAAAGGTCTCCATTCTGTGAACTCAGAAATCATCTTCCATCCAAGGTTTACCAGGCTAGAAAGATTTCCTCCAGCCTTACGACTAAGGGCATCAGCAACAACATTTGCTTTCCCTGGATGGTACGAGATTGTAAATTCGTAGTCCTTGATGAACTCGAGCCACCTTCTTTGTCGCATATTAAGTTCCTTCTTAGAAAATAGATACTTCAAGCTCTTGTGATCAGTGAAGACTTCAAACTGCTCTCCATATAGATAATGTCTCCAAACCTTTAAAGCTAAAACCACCGCCGCCAACTCCAGGTCGCGCGTGGGGTAATTCCTCTCATGAATCTTCAGTTGTCGTGATGCATAGGCAATGACCTTGTCGTGCTGCATCAATACACACCCCAATCTAGTACCAGAAGCGTTTGTGTACACCACGAATCCCCCACTTCCCGACGGTAAGGCTAACACTAGAGCTGTGGTAAGCTTAGCTTTAAGGGTTTGAAAACTTTCTTCACTTTTCTCATTCCATTCAAACTTTACCCCTTTTCATAGAAGCTTTGTCATTGGCATAGCGATTCGGGAGAAGTCTTGGATGAATCGCCTATAGTAGCCAGCTAATCCTAGGAAGCTTCGAATTTTGCTGACATTCCTTGGTTGTGACCAATTCATCACAGCTTCAACCTTGGCGGGATCTACTGAAACTCCATCCTTCGAGACTACATGTCCAAGGAACATGACTTCTTCAAGCCAAAATTCGCATTTCGAGAACTTGGCATATAACTAATGTGTCCGAAGGGTTTCTAAAACGATTTTCAGATGTTCTTTGTGTTTCTCCACATTTTCTGAGTATATCAGTATGTCATCAATGAAGATAATGACGAAGGAGTCCAGGTATGACCTGAATACCCGATTCATCAGGTCCATGAATGCCGCAGGAGCATTCGTGAGTCCAAATGGCATCACCACAAACTCAAAATGCCCATATCTGGTTCGAAATGCTGACTTTGGGATATCTTCATCTTTTATTCTCAACTGGTGATAACCTGACCTCAAATCAATTTTTGAAAAGACCTTTGCTCTTTTCAATTGATCAAATAGGTCCTCGATACAAGGTAGAGGGTATTTGTTCTTCACAGTTGCTTGGTTCAACATTCTATAGTCTATGCATAGTCTCATAGACCCGTCCTTTTTTTTCACGAACAGGACTGGTGCTCCCCATGGAGACGTACTCGGTCGTACAAAACCACGCTCCATCAGCTCTTGCAACTGCTTCTTCAGTTCTTCCAACTCTGCTGGTGCCATCCGATAAGGTGGTCTTGATATTGGCTTTGTACCTGGCATCAGTTAGATCCCAAACTCGACTTCCCGCTGAGGAGTAAGTCCAGGATGTTCTTCTGGGAATACATCGGCAAAATCGCGAACAATTTTCAAATCCTCAAGCGGAGTTAGTTTTGTTTCACCTCCGATCATACTAACCAATAAAGCCATATCTCCCCGATGGAGATACTTTTGGGCCTTGAGGGTCGAAATAACCCTTTTCTTGATTCCAGGCTTTGCTAATCGAAATTCCACTTCTGGCATATCCGGTCGAGACAGAATTACTTTTTCTTCTCTACAGAGGACTCTAGCATAGTGTTCAAAGAGCCAATCCATACCCAGTATGACATCGTATTCGGTCATATCAAGTATGATTAGGTTGACAGGTAAGTTGTGTTCTCCTAAAATAACTTCTACTTCTGGCATATAGTTCACACAAACTTCATTGAATCCTGTAGGGTTATACACTACTAGTTCTTGATTCAATGATTCTGTGGGGATTCTAAGTTGTTTTGCAAAATATAAAGAAATGAAGGAATGAGAAGCTCCACAGTCAAATAAGACAAGGGCAGCTTGGCCCGAAACAAGCACGGTACCTTGCACAAGGTCCCCCTTCTCCAGTTGGTCAGCTGTAGTAGCATACCCACGTCCAGCTACGCGTTGTGGAGCTGCCTGAGGCTGTGGTGGTGCACGATGTTGCTGTGGCTGCTGTCCTCCAGTGCCGCGCCGTGCATCATCGACCAGCTTCTTCCGACACTCCTTAATATAGTGCCCCATCTTTCCACAGTAGAGTCATCCTCCTGTCTCACGGGGACATTGTTGTCCGGGGTGAAAGCGATTGCACTTCTGACACCTTTGATTTTGTCCTGGCATGTGTCGGGTACCTCCATCATGCCTTGGTTTCTTAGTTTGATGGTTGAAACGTTTTCCACCAAACCTCTTCTTGAACTCGGGTTTCTGAACCCCCGTTCTGTTCTTTTGCGAATTTTGCCCCTCCTTCCAGTCATCGTCGAGGAGAGTCGCAACCTGAATAACAAGGATAGTTGATAACTAGTCAACGTTTCTTGCTAGTCTAAGTGTAAATTTTGATAACTTAAAATAAGACTTGTATCACAAGGAATATAGTGATTTTACCTGAATGGGTTCGTCAAGGTTCTTTGGCCCTCGAGTATACAGACGGTTTCTCAAGCCCGTCTTCAAGCCTCGAGCAAACTTCATTGCTCGATCTTCATCCGATGTATACACATTTGGGCAATAGCGTTCCAAACTGTGGAACTTAGTGATGTACTCGGCGAGGGACATCTCACCCTGCTGTAGGTCCAAGAACTCCTGCATTTTCTTCGCCCTCTCGTGCTTTGGAAAGTAGGCAACGTTAAAAACCTCTACGAACTCCGTCCAAGATACAGGACCATCCTGGAACTTGACTGCCCTGGTGGTTTCCCACCATTTTTCAGCATGATCCTTGAGACGATATGTCCCAAAGTCCACCTGACGCTCCTCGGGCACTTCCAGTACACGGAAGATACATTCGATCTCCCGGATCCAACTCTCAGCTGCTTCTGGATCCGTCTTTCCAAAGAAAGCAGGAGGATCCATGTCCATGAATTTCTTGTAGGACATAGTCCCACCGTTTGTACTCTTCTCATGGGCCACATGTAGATTGTCACCCATCTGCTGCATTGTTGTAGCTTGCTGGCCTACTACTTCGGCCAGGTTATGTAGCGTTTCCATAACATCGTTGCAACGATTTGCCCACGCCATCTATTTGAGCAAATAAAATTCATTATAACCTGAGCTATGATTTTGCGAATTAATCGTACGCACTCATATGTTTCTTGTTTCTATATTACAAAAAAACTTTTCTACATACTTACAGAGTCATCGCGGTCACTGGAAGAGCCAAGATCTCAGATTGTTCGGTCCTGCTCTGATACCAAAGCTGTAACGCCCCAACTTTTTATAGTAAAAATTTTGGAGTAAATTTTTTTTTTTGAAATAGCGGAAGTGCGGAAAACACAAGTCGGGTGCATTACAGGATAAAACAGAGAAATACTAAACATACCATTCATTAATTAAAACATTAATGTTATTAATTACATCCCATAACAGAAATGTAAATCTACTAATCAGAGTTCAAACATAAAATACTGAATAAATGAGATCTCTTGGCTTTATCCAAAACGACACCCCGATGCTACAACTAGTTGCTACCTGAAAAACATTTCAAGCGGAAGGGTCAGACTCCTCTGTCTGCGTAAGAAGCATTATGTGAAATAGTAAGATGAATGCTGCGTGATATGGTGTTGTGATTAAGTGAAACAAGCATGAACACAAGATGAACAACGAAAGTGACATACATATGCTGAAATATAAGTAAAACAGTGATATAATGTGAATAGTGTGTGTTTGCTGGAAGTAAATGAAGTGGCTGGAGGCTATGTGATGTTGCAAAAGAGAGGGCTGGGACTATGCAAAATGAACAAATTTCTGGGGGTATAGAAGCTACTGCTGTAGCTATTGTTGGATATGAAGTGTGAGCAGCAATGGAGGAAATGAATATTGCTGGAAGAGGGTTGCATGTTATACCAGGAGTTGGAAAATTACAGCAACAGCTGTGGGTGTGAGGTGCTGTGATAAATCAAGGCCTGAGGGTGGATGTGAATACAGGGAAGTGAACTTAATGCACTATACAAATGGTGCTTGTGAGTGAATGACTGGACAACAAGTGTGTGCCGTGCGCAGACCAATGAAATGCTCATCTCTGAAAGGAGTCCACCGGGAACACAGCGGGGACTCAGCTATATTTAGCGATGTGCAAAGTGTTTCAGCACAATTGGGGTCAATTCATGATCTCTCAACACCTTGAAAAGCTCTATAGAGGTACTTGACACAGAGCTCTATTGTGAAGGCTGCAAGTTTCTTCATTCTCAAAATAATCAATAAGGCAAAACTTGGAAACAAGTATGGCGTGCACATAGTAACAGCTTGCAACAATTTCTTTTTGGTTCTCAGCACACAGACGACAAGCAAGGGTCTCTCTGACAGAGCCTTTCTGGAAACAAACTGCAGTCATAGAGACTCACAAGGCTTTTGAGATATACAAAGAGGAAGATCCATCAGATAAGACCGGCCATGCTTTTGCAGTAAGTTCTGCTGTAATGAGCCAACTTCAACTGATTAAATCCAACAACCTATGTGGATATACATGATATGGTAGATAAGTTTATGATTAATAATACATGGTGCTACGCAGATGCTTAGGAAGCTAGGGAGTATTACACAGGCTAAAACAAAGAGACATGATACCCCTAGTAATGTAATGATGAGTAAGATCAGCTGGAACCCACACATATTTCAAATGTAATCAGGGGAGCTGCTTGATGCGAATGAGATGATAATGCACATCATCAAACTTAAGGTACGTGGTAGAACAAAGAAAAAAAAAAAAACAAGCAGGGGAAAATGCACAGAAGATGAATGACTTAACAAAAGAGGAATGAGGAAATGTTAAGGAAGATCAGAAGATACAGACGCTGGCTAAAGTTCTGGTTTATTAGTAATGACAGCATTAACACAAGATGTCCTTTCCTTATCATCTGGTTAAAAGAAACACAACGTTACATCCTGGTGTAATCGGATCCAGCAAATTATCTGGGGGCTACCACAACTACCAGGTTCTGATGCTTCCAGCAAGAAGTAATTTAAGCAGACTAAAGTGGAATAAAAAAGAAGGGAAACAGAGCTTTCCTGAGTAAGCTCTATACCATTTCTTGTTTGACAAAATCATTATACACAACAAAGAAAAAAAAAATTATCAAATTCTCTTGATCCAGCATCGCTTAATAGTTCTCCACTCATTGTAGCAACCGCGATTATCAATCTTCTAAGCATCCTTGTATGATTACAAGGGGATTATCTCATTCCTTAAAGGCAACTCTACAAAAGGCTGAATATGTGGAATGCTTGTAAAAGAGCAGATAAACCAAGGAAACCGGTAGTTCTCTGAAATCAAAATCCAACCCAGCTTCAAGGCCAGAATTGATAGGCTTACCAAGCTTATGGGACAACATACGGTGAGAGTTTCCAATAACTTCTTTATTCTTCTGAACTTTTAAACTATACAACCTTAACATTCTAGAATGAGCAATTCCTGATGCCGATGGTGGAGATGTATCTACTGAAGGTACCACCGGATGCTAAGAATATTATTAGGAACTAAAATAGGTGAAAAATATGTGTTAATGAAAAACATAAGAACACAACAAACATCATAAACTAGAGTAAAACAAATGTCAAAACAGGAACAAAAGAAAAGATCAATGAGAGTTAAGAGGAAGTGTGCGATTCAAATGGGTTTCGTTTAAATGAGAACTAACTCTCCATATATCATTCAGTACGATGTATGACCTTAATAGAATGGTGGATGATCGGGAGTTGCGTGAATGGAATAATCCAAATGCAATGATCATATAGAAACAGAAAAATCGATTACCTAGTAAGAAGATGATGAACAACAAATTAAACATTCATAGAAGGATCAAGATGAAAACAGGAAATTTAAATTTGGGGTTTCAGGTGAACCATATCAGACGGTAAGACAAATAAAAAGAGAAGGAAATTAAAAGAAGTAAAAGAAAATTTGTTGGAATGGAATCATTCCATTATTTTTGCACGATGGAGATGTTGAGGTAGCTATAGGCAATTCAACACTGTCATTGGTGCTTCTACAGGGCCCGAAATAAAAAAAAAAACCAAAAAGGAATCAGAATCAGGAAGGGGATGAAAAGAGGAGTTTTTTTACCTATTTCAGGATCCTAAAGAGGGAAGGGTCTTCAGTAGCTCGTAGAGGAAATGTAACGCCCCAACTTTTTATAGTAAAAATTTTGGAGTAAAATTTTTTTTTTTTAAATAGCGGAAGTGCGGAAAACACAAGTCGGGTGCATTACAGGGTAAAACAGAGAAATACTAAACATACCATTCATTAATTGAAACATTAATGTCATTAATTACATCCCATAACAGAAATGTAAATCTACTAATCAGAGTACATACATAAAATACTGAATAAATGAGATCTCTTGGCTTTATCCAAAATGACACCCCGATGCTCCAACTAGTTGCTACCCTAAAAACATTTCAAAAGGAAGGGTCAGACTCCCCTGTCTGCGTAAGAAGCATTATATTTGGATGAAAGGCAATGCTGAACTTCAACTTAGTTCCCAATGTCTTTTGTAACTGCCCCCACAGTCGCGAGGTAAACCGAGGGTCTCTATCGGATATGATCGAGACAGGCACCCCGTGTAGTCGTACTATTTCCTGGATATACAGGTCGATCAAGCTCTCAAGTGACTGATTCTTCCTCATTGGTTGGAAATGTGCTGACTTAGTGAGTCGGTCAACCACTACCCAAATAGAGTCATGGTTCTTTTGGGTTCGCGGTAACCCCATCACAAAATCCATCGTGATATGTTCCCATTTCCATTGAGGAATTTCCATCAGTTGCATCGTTCCTCCTGGCCTTTGATGCTCGATTTTGATTTGTTGACATGTCAAGCACTTTGCGACGTATCTAGAATGATAGCAAAAATTAGCATAATTTCGATCTTATATCATAGAAAGAACAACCTAATTAGAACACATAAATTTTTTTCTCGTGAATTGGTTACCTTGCAACATCGCGCTTCATACCATTCCACCAGTACTAGTATTGAAGATCTTTGAACATCTTGGTACTGCCCGGGTGAATGGTATACTTGCTCTTATGTGCCTCTGCCAATAACTCTTCTCTGGTCTCTGGATCACTGGGTACCCATAGTCGATCTTTAAACCATATACTTCCATCCTCTTTATGCTCGAAAACAGTGTCCTCTTGCAACGCCAATGCCTCCATCTTCCTGTACTGCGAGTCTTCTTTTTGCTTAATCATGATCCGCTCTCGTAGTTCTGATCGTACAGTCAGGCTAGACAACCTAAGTACGCCTTGATCATCGGAGAAAGGTCTCCATTCTGTGAACTCAGAAATCATCTTCCATCCAAGGTTTACCAGGCTAGAAAGATTTCCTCCAGCCTTACGACTAAGGGCATCAGCAACAACATTTGCTTTCCCTGGATGGTACGAGATTGTAAATTCGTAGTCCTTGATGAACTCGAGCCACCTTCTTTGTCGCATATTAAGTTCCTTCTTAGAAAATAGATACTTCAAGCTCTTGTGATCAGTGAAGACTTCAAACTGCTCTCCATATAGATAATGTCTCCAAACCTTTAAAGCTAAAACCACCGCCGCCAACTCCAGGTCGCGCGTGGGGTAATTCCTCTCATGAATCTTCAGTTGTCGTGATGCATAGGCAATGACCTTGTCGTGCTGCATCAATACACACCCCAATCTAGTACCAGAAGCGTTTGTGTACACCACGAATCCCCCGCTTCCCGACGGTAAGGCTAACACTAGAGCTGTGGTAAGCTTAGCTTTAAGGGTTTGAAAACTTTCTTCACTTTTCTCATTCCATTCAAACTTTACCCCTTTTCATAGAAGCTTTGTCATTGGCATAGCGATTCGGGAGAAGTCTTGGATGAATCGCCTATAGTAGCCAGCTAATCCTAGGAAGCTTCGAATTTCGCTGACATTCCTTGGTTGTGACCAATTCATCACAGCTTCAACCTTGGCGGGATCTACTGAAACTCCATCCTTCGAGACTACGTGTCCAAGGAACATGACTTCATCAAGCCAAAATTCGCATTTCGAGAACTTGGCATATAACTAATGTGTCCGAAGGGTTTCTAAAACGATTTTCAGATGTTCTTTGTGTTTCTCCACATTTTCTGAGTATATCAGTATGTCATCAATGAAGATAATGATGAAGGAGTCCAGGTATGACCTGAATACCCGATTCATCAGGTCCATGAATGCCGCAGGAGCATTCGTGAGTCCAAATGGCATCACCATAAACTCAAAATGCCCATATCTGGTTCGAAATGCTGACTTTGGGATATCTTCATCTTTTATTCTCAACTGGTGATAACCTGATCTCAAATCAATTTTTGAAAAGACCTTTGCTCTTTTCAATTGATCAAATAGGTCCTCGATACGAGGTAGAGGGTATTTGTTCTTCACAGTTGCTTGGTTCAACATTCTATAGTCTATGCATAGTCTCATAGACCCGTCCTTTTTTTTCACGAACAGGACTGGTGCTCCCCATGGAGACGTACTCGGTCGTACAAAACCACGCTCCATCAGCTCTTGCAACTGCTTCTTCAGTTCTTCCAACTCTGCTGGTGCCATCCGATAAGGTGGTCTTGATATTGGCTTTGTACCTGGCATCAGTTAGATCCCAAACTCGACTTCCCGCTGAGGAGTAAGTCCAGGATGTTCTTCTGGGAATACATCGGCAAAATCGCGAACAATTTTCAAATCCTCAAGCGGAGTTAGTTTTGTTTCACCTCCGATCATACTAACCAATAAAGCCATATCTCCCCGATGGAGATACTTTTGGGTCTTGAGGGTCGAAATAACCCTTTTCTTGATTCCAGGCTTTGCTAATCGAAATTCCACTTCTGGCATATCCGGTCGAGACAGAATTACTTTTTCTTCTCTACAGAGGACTCTAGCATAGTATTCAAAGAGCCAATCCATACCCAGTATGACATCGTATTCGGTCATATCAAGTATGATTAGGTTGACAGGTAAGTTGTGTTCTCCTAAAATAACTTCTACTTCTGGCATATAGTTCACACAAACTTCATTGAATCCTGTAGGGTTATACACTACTAGTTCTTGATTCAATGATTCTGTGGGGATTCTAAGTTGTTTTGCAAAATATAAAGAAATGAAGGAATGAGAAGCTCCACAGTCAAATAAGACAAGGGCAGCTTGGCCCGAAACAAGCACGGTACCTTGCACAAGGTCCCCCTTCTCCAGTTGGTCAGCTGTAGTAGCATACACACGTCCAGCTACGCGTTGTGGAGCTTCCTGAGGCTGTGGTGGTGCACGATGTTGCTGTGGCTGCTGTCCTCCAGTGTCGCGCCGTGCATCATCGACCAGCTTCTTCCGACACTCCTTAATGTAGTGCCCCATCTTTCCACAGTAGAGACATCCTCCTGTCTCACGGGGACATTGTTGTCCGGGGTGAAAGCGATTACACTTCTGACACCTTTGATTTTGTCCTGGCATGTGTCGGGTACCTCCATCATGCCTTGGTTTCTTAGTTTGATGGTTGAAACGTTTTCCACCAAACCTCTTCTTGAACTCGGGTTTCTGAACCCCCGTTCTGTTCTTTTGCGACTTTTGCCCCTCCTTCCAGTCATCGTCGAGGAGAGTCGCAACCTGAATAACAAGGATAGTTGATAACTAGTCAACATTTCTTGCTAGTCTAAGTGTAAATTTTGATAATTTAAAATAAGACTTGTATCACAAGGAATATAGTGATTTTACCTGAATGGCTTCGTCAAGGTTCTTTGGCCCTTGAGTATACAGACGGTTTCTCAAGCCCGTCTTCAAGCCTCGAGCAAACTTCATTGCTCGATCTTCATCCGATGTATACACATTTGGGCAATAGCGTTCCAAACTGTGGAACTTAGTGATGTACTCGGCGAGGGACATCTCACCCTGCTGTAGGTCCAAGAACTCCTACATTTTCTTTGCCCTCTCGTGCTTTGGAAAGTAGGCAACGTTAAAAACCTCTACGAACTCCGTCCAAGATACAGGACCATCCTGGAACTTGACTGCCCTGGTGGTTTCCCACCATTTTTCAGCATGATCCTTGAGACGATATGTCCCAAAGTCCACCTGACGCTCCTCGGGCACTTCCAGTACACGGAAGATACATTCGATCTCTCGAATCCAACACTCAGCTGCTTCTGGATCCGTCTTTCCAAAGAAAGCAGGAGGATCCATGTCCATGAATTTCTTGTAGGACATAGTCCCACCGTTTGTACTCTTCTCATGGGCCGCATGTAGATTGTCACCCATCTGCTGCATTGTTGTAGCTTGCTGGTCTACTACTTCGGCCAAGTTATGTAGCGTTTCCATAACATCGTTGCAACGATTTGCCCACACCATCTATTTGAGCAAATAAAATTCATTATAAACTGAGCTATGATTTTGCGAATTAATCGTACGCACTCATATGCTTCTTGTTTCTATATTACAAAAAAACTTTTCTACATACTTACAGAGTCATCGCGGTCACTGGAAGAGCCAAGATCTCAGATTGTTCGGTCCTGCTCTGATACCAAAGCTGTAACGCCCCAACTTTTTATAGTAAAAATTTTAGAGTAATTTTTTTTTTTGAAATAGCGGAAGTGCGGAAAACACAAGTCGGGTGCATTACAGGATAAAACAGAGAAATACTAAACATACCATTCATTAATTGAAACATTATTGTCATTAATTACATCCCATAACAGAAATGTAAATCTACTAATCAGAGTTCAAACATAAAATACTGAATAAATGAAATCTCTTGGCTTTATCCAAAATGACACCCCGATGCTCCAACTAGTTGCTACCTGAAAAACATTTCAAGCGGAAGGGTCAGACTCCTCTGTCTGCGTAAGAAGCATTATGTGAAATAGTAAGATGAATGCTGGGTGATATGGTGTTGTGATTAAGTGAAACAGGCATGAACACAAGATAAACAACGAAAGTGACATACATATGCTGAAATAATAAGTAAAATAGTGATATAATGTGAATAGTGTGTGTTTGCACGAAGTAAATGAAGTGGCTGGAGGCTATGTGATGTTGCAACAGAGAGGGCTGGGACTATGCAAAATGAACAAATTTCTGGGGGTATAGAAGCTATTGCTGTAGCTATTGTTGGATATGAAGTGTGAGCAGCAATGGAGGAAATGAATGTTGCTGGAAGAGGGTTGCATGTTATACCAGGAGTTGGAAAATTACAGCAACAGCTGTGGGTGTGAGGTGCTGTGATAAATCAAGGCCTGAGGGTGGATGTGAATACAGGGAAGTGAACTTAATGCACTATACAAACGGTGTTTGTGAGTGAATGACTGGACAACAAGTGTGTGTCGTGCGCTGACCAATGAAATGCTCATCTATGAAAGGAGTCCACCGGGAACACAGCGGGGACTCAGCTATATTTAGCGATGTGCAAAGTGTTTCAGCACAATTGGGGTCAATTCATGATCTCTCAACACCTTGAAAAGCTCTATAGAGGTACTTGACACAGAGCTCTATTGTGAAGGCTGCAAGTTTCCTCATTCTCAAAATAATCAATAAGGCAAAACTTGGAAACAAGTATGGCGTGCACATAGTAAAAGCTTGCAACAATTTCTTTTTGGTTCTCACCACACAGACGGCAAGCAAGGGTCTCTCTGACAGAGCCTTTCTGGAAACAAACTGCAGTCATAGAGACTCACAAGGCTTTTGAGATATACAAAGAGGAAGATCCCTCAGATAAGACCGGCCATGCTTTTGCAGTAAGTTCTGCTGTAATGAGCCAACTTCAACTGATTAAATCCAACAACCTATGTGGATATACATGATATGGTAGATAAGCTTATGATTAATAATACATGGTGCTATGCAGATGCTTAGGAAGCTAGGGAGTATTACACAGGTTAAAACAAAGAGACACGATACCCCTAGTAATGTAATGATGAGTAAGATCAGCTGGAACCCACACATATTTCAAATGTAATCAGGGGAGCTGCTTGATGCGAATGAGATGATAATGCACATCATCAAACTTAATGTACGTGGTAGAACAAAGAAAAAAAAAAAAAAACAAGCAGGGGAAAATGCACAGAAGATGAATGACTTAACAAAAGAGGAATGAGGAAATGTTAAGGAAGATCAGAAGATACAGACGCTGGCTAAAGTTCTGGTTTATTAGTAATGATAGCATTAACACAAGATGTCCTTTCCTTATCATCTGGTTAAAAGAAACACAACGTTACATCCTGGTGTAATCGGATCCAGCAAATTATCTGGGGGCTACCACAACTACCAGGTTCTGATGCTTCCAGCAAGAAGTAATTTAAGCAGACTAAAGTGGAATAAAAAAGAAGGGAAACAGAGCTTTCCTGAGTAAGCTCTATACCATTTCTTGTTTGACAAAATCATTATACACAACAAAGAAAAAAAAAATTATCAAATTCTCTTGATCCAGCATCACTTAATAGTTCTCCACTCATTGTAGCAACCGCGATTATCAATCTTCTAAGCATCCTTGTATGATTACAAGGGGATTATCTCATTTCTTAAAGGCAACTCTACAAAAGGCTGAATATGTGGAATACTTGTAAAAGAGCAGATAAACCAAGGAAACCGGTAGTTCTCTGAAATCAAAATCCAACCCAGCTTCAAGGCCAGAAGTGATAGGCTTACCAAGCTTATGGGACAACATACGGTGAGAGTTTCCAATAACTTCTTTATTCTTCTGAACTTTTAAACTATTCAACCTTAACATTCTAGAATGAGCAATTCCAAATGCCGATGGTGGAGATGTATCTACTGAAGGTACCACCGGATGCTAAGAATATTATTAGGAACTAAAATAGGTGAAAAATATGTGTTAATGAAAAACATAAGAACACAACAAACATCATAAACTAGAGTAAAACAAATGTCAAAACAGGAACAAAAGAAAAGATCAATGAGAGTTAAGGGGAAGTGTGCGATTCAAATGGGTTTCGCTGAAATGAGAACTAACTCTCCATATATCATTCCGTACGATGTATGACCTTAATAGAATAGTGGATGATCGGGAGTTGCGTGAATGGAATAATCCAAATGCAATGATCATATAGAAACAGAAAAATCGATTACCCAGTAAGAAGATGATGAACAACAAATTAAACATTCATAGAAGGATCAAGATGAAAACAGGAAATTTAAATTTGGGGTTTCAGGTGAACCATATCAGACGGTAAGACAAATAAAAAGAGAAGGAAATTAAAAGAAGTAAAAGAAAATTTATTGGAATGGAATCATTCCATTATTTTTGCACGATGGAGATGTTGAGGTTGCTATAGGCAACTCAACACTGTCATTGGTGCTTCTACAGGGCCCGAAATAAAAAAAAAAACAAAAAGGAATCAGAATCAGGAAGGGGATGAAAAGAAGAGTTTTTTTACCTTTTTCAAGATCCTAAAGAGGGAAGGGTCTTCAGTAGCTCGTAGAGGAAATGTAACGCCCCAACTTTTTATAGTAAAAATTTTGGAGTAAATTTTTTTTTTTTGAAATAGCGGAAGTGCGGAAAACACAAGTCGGGTGCATTATAGGGTAAAACAGAGAAATACTAAACATACCATTCATTAATTGAAACATTAATGTCATTAATTACATCCCATAACAGAAATGTAAATCTACTAATCAGAGTTCAAACATAAAATATTGAATAAATGAGATCTCTTGGCTTTATCCAAAATGACACCCCGATGCTCCAACTAGTTGCTACCTTAAAAACATTTCAAAAGGAAGGGTCAGACTCCCCTGTCTGCGTAAGAAGCATTATATTTATATGTGGTGCTCAGTGACCTGTGTACAAATATGTGCAAGTACTGCAGATATAACTAGCATGGAAGTTTATAACATTCTAAGAAGATGATTATGTTTTCTAATTCATGATATAGTGCAAAGGATGACTAAACTAGAAGTATATTTATCCACCTTAGTACAAGTTGTAGATTCTACAAGTTTTACTAAAGTCAACTCAACAGAATGTAATTCTTCAGAGACAAGTTTCCAGTCAACTTAAATTATTTAAAGCTTATCTTTCTCTTACTCTGTGGGTACGCACAGGCATAGACCTCGTAGCGGACCGAGACCATAAGGGGGTCTATTATTTAATAACCCGTATGACTAGCCGTACGGATATCCAAAGGGGACGGTCAGTGACCGATAGAGAACTCCCCAGTGGCTAGAACAAAAATTAGGATGCACCCTATACTTTTGCAGAAGACTTGAATCTACCACCTAGGACATACTGGTAGTCCTGGTCCCCTAACTTCGTGGACTGGGGACCGGGTGAGACGCCTAGCTCTCACAAGAACAAGAATGTCCACGAAGCTTGTACCACCTACCCTCTCCAAGGTAGACCATGGGTCCAGTAACATACACCATCTTTCAGGTGTACCCAGAGCCCTGGGAAACCAGTAACATATACCATTTTCAGGTATACCCAGAATCCAACAGATTTAATTTATATGTGTATACATTTTTATTCTTGTTTGTTTGGATCCAGTAACATACATCTTCTTTCAGATGTACCCAGAACCCTGGGAAACCAGTAACATATACCATCTTTCAGGTATACCCAGAATCTCATATTTAATTTATATGTGTATAAATTTTCATTCTTATTTGTTTGGATCCAGTAACATACATCTTCTTTCAGATGTACCTAGAACCCTGGAAAACCAGTAACATATACCATCTTTCAGGTATACCCAGAATCTCATATTTAGGTTATGTGTGCATATTTTTATTTTATTTTATTTATACTTATGTGCAAGTCATTGCACCACAGGGGATTTTCAAAACCCCAACTCATACTCAGGTTGATCTTAGTATATGCACATTACCCATCGAATGCCTCAAAGGCACCAACCACAATTTCTCATAATTCTGGTTCAACTTTGTGTCGAGTACTTAAACATTCGGCATTTTCAGTTTTGTTTATGAGCTCGAGTGTATGTTTTGTACCCCCCACTGGTTATGCCGCAACATGGCATTATCCAACTTTATCATGTGTGTTCAATGTATTGGACATAATCCTAAAGTCCATATGTGAATCACATATTTAGTTTACCATCGAAACTATTTCCTTCATAGATATTTCAATTGCATTTCACCTAAAAAGTCTTTAGAAAAATTTTTCTACAAGAACCCTTCACGAAAATCATTTTAGAAAACTCTTTACTCAATTTTTCATGTTTATTAGTCGACCAATAGGCTCACCGGTGGACCAACCTTTTTGCTTCAAATCTTCTAAGCAAAACATGATATTTTTTTTTTATAAAAATTAGTCGACCGAAAGTTTTATCATTCGACCGGACAGAATGTCTGTTTTCTGGAAAATTTAGCAGCAGTCGACTGAAGGTTTTATCAGTCGACTGAACAAAATATCAATTTTCTGGAAAATTTAGCAGCAGTCGACTGAAGGTTTTATTAGTCGACTGATCAGAATGTCTGTTTTCTGGAAAAAATTTAGCATCAGTCGACTGAAGGTTTTATCAGTCGACTGATCAGAATGTCTGTTTTCTGGAAAAAATTTAGCATCAGTCGACTGAAGGTTTTATCAGTCGACTGATCAGAATGTCTGTTTTCTGGAAAAAATTTAGCATCAGTTGACTGAAGGTTTTATCAGTCGACTGAACAGAATGTCTGTTTCCTAGAAATTTTTACAGCAGTCGACTGAAGGTTTTTATCAGTCGACTGAACATATTATCAGTCGACTAACTATTGTCCCAGTCGACTAATTTTGCCATTTTTCTGTAACTTTTAAAAGGGTGTATCTTTTTATTTTTCAAACATTTTGATCATTCTAAATGGACTGTTTTGCCACCCCTTTCATCCTCAATGTATGGAATCTTTCAACTATAAATATGAGTGCATTTCACACTCAAAAACATCGAATCCAATCGAATTACCCAATAAGAATGATATATCTTTATTTTACCATGATGTGAAATAGCAATCACGTATACATAACTTCAGACTTGATTAAAACCATTCAATCTACAAAGTATGAAAGGTGTATTGAACAAGAAAATACAACCAAACAATAATTTCATGAATAATAATCCGAGATACTTAAGGTTGCACGCCATTTGCCTACTTTATTTTTGTTTCGATCTTGAATCCGTCATGGCTAACACCCACACCAAAAATATATGCATTTCCCTACATAGATTCGAACTATAGGTTTTGAGATGTGTACTACATATCACCAGGCATACACATAGGAACATAATGCCCTTACAAAGAACACCACAGTGCCCCAACGTTGGCCAAGGGTGAAAACCATTGGCTGAACCACTACTTATTAACCTATTGGCGAGTAGGTGTTTCAACTCATGCCACCTGGGTCTCAAGGCCCTAAATATACCTACATATAGGTGGTGTTTGTCGTGTAAACTCCATGATATTGCAACATAGATGTGCAACAAGGCATCGACCACTTACATACAAATAGCAATGCTCCTTACCTCTTTGGAGTTTCACGACGGCAAGGCTGCAACCCCTTCTCTTCGTTAGAGCGGCACCCCACGTCGATAATGGATGTTCACGCATTCAGCAAGGGAGGTCCACACAGTCCAACAATGGAGGTCGACCACCACCGAGAGAGAGAGAGAGAGAGAGAGAGAGAGAGAGAGAGAGAGAGAGATACGTCTAATGTAACTCCTTACCAAAAATCTCTCATTTAACTCCTCTATCTAGAGGGAAGTTACCAAATTTTCAAAGCATTAAATCTTCACCCAAATCTCACGTTTTTGGTGGGTGATGTCTATTTCCAACAATGCCCCCTCCTCTCTTTGGCATGATTTCCTCTAACTTCCCTCACTATTTGCTTTATGGGTATCCCTCTTCCATGTCACCTGGGATTCTCCTCAATCCTTGGTAGAGCTAGATGAAAAAGGCCAAAAATTTAGGCTTAACATAATCCCACGTTTTTACCCTTTTCACCAAGGTAGAAATAATCACTTTCTTGAAAAAAAATAATTTGTGCACAGAGGGTTTTGAACTTGGGTTGTGGTATCACACATCGTGTGTCCTACCACAACACCACACCATCACTTGGTGTTTACTTTTGCAGAAAATTCTCTTTATGTCACAATGGGACATTTTTCCTTGTTGATAGATTCCTTTCGTTTTCATATGGATTTTTCACCCGTTTGGTCTAAACTTGCACTCGCTTACTCTAATCATGTTTCGGATCTCACGTTATCATTCCGAAACCATCAGGTTTCCCATTGGGCCCCGTAAGTCGGGTCAGATCATCGGATCTCGTCAAGATCCGAATCCAAAACCACTTGTGAGAGTTTATTATCGGTTTCGTTCTAGAAACCACAAGTCATAAAAATTGTGCTACTTAACTTAAAATCTTACTATTTCACATAACTGCTCCCTTTTATTCATTTAGAATTTCATAAATTTCACGGGTTTTACAGGAAATGCCGGAAGGACGAAATGGATGTTGCTTGATATGAAACAGATTGCAAGTGGATATTTTCTGCAGGGAAGCTCCGTGAATGCTTGCAGATGTTACTTGATGATGAGTTTAGTGTATGCCGATAACAATCCAGAAAGAGGAAATTCGGTGAAGGTCGATTGTAATGGATGCCTCCAGGAAAGCCAACTAATGGATGCTTGATTGAAGACCCGATGCCTGATGGTAGAGGATCGACACCAAAGGAGAAGGAGTAGATGATTAAAGCATGCTCAAGAGAAATTGCTGCGTGAAGATGAGTCTCATGGATGATTAGCCAGAGAAAAAAAAGCCATCTCCCCACAGAAGATCGGGGTCTCTTCTTAAAGAGGGCTTGGAAGGCTCCAGAGAGGAAGTCGTTGGAGATGGAGGATGGAGAGGGATGGGATTTGTTGGAGATTGAAGGTGGGGAGCCCTCCTGCGAACGAAGCTTCCAGAGGAGGAAATGCGCGGGAGGGGGCCGTTTGCAACTTTCCTTTTTTTTTCAAAAAGAGGATTTTTTTAAAGGAACTTTTGAAAAAACGGTTCTTCAAATGAGTTTTTTAAGTAAAAACAGCTTTGAAAAGCTTGAAACCATTTGTTTTTCCTCGTAGTTTTTCCAAAATTTTGTTCTTTTTGGTTTTTATGTTATTTTTCCATTTTTTGTATTTTTAGAATAAAATCCTAAAGCTTTACGAGAAATCAAAGATTTAAAACTAATTTTTTTATGTTTTTGTAAAATATTTACAAAAGGGAATTTTTCTGAGAATTTAAAAGCTATTTTAAGAAAATTTTCTTCAGAAATGGATTTATGTCCAAATTTTTGAGAAATATTTGAGGTTTACAACCTCGAACTGAGAAATATAGGACCGAGGATCCAACAAAGTGCCGAATGAGCTGCCCGAGCCTTTCAAAATCATTTTTTGGTATTTTTGCGCTTTTATTTTAGAAATCAGACAATGGGGCTCAAGTTTGGATTTAAAATACTTAGTTCAGACCCGGAGTTGAATTTGAATATATCAATGTGGAATTTAATCCAGAAATTTGAAGAAAGACTGAAATTTAGCTTTGAAATCACTTTGATCTTCTCAGAAAATGGGGTTAGGGGCAAAAGGGTCATTTTTATAAAATTTTGAAAATTTTGGGGTGTTCACAGATGCCCCTCTTTGTTACTGAGCCGGTTGAGAGTCGAGCTTAGTGGAAAAGACAACACTCCAAATTTTGAAAATGCCCCAGTCAGCAGGTCTGAACTGGGTGTGGAAGAATTATTTTGAAAATATGACTTTTCAGGCTTAAAACCTTATCCTGAATGGTTTTGGGGAGACAAAATCCTTGAAATGATATGATTGAGTAAAAGATGAAGAAATCGTAATGGGACTTTGGATGGAAATTCTGAAAATGGTGGGAAATGAGAATTTTGATCAGGTCTCATAGGTAAGATAAGATACTCTTTTTGAAATGATTCAGGTTTAGCCCTTAACCTGGATGGGACGAAGATATATCAAACATGTATTAAATGAGGAAAGGAATACACGAGGACCTTGATGGGACATTTTGAAACATGCCTCGTGAGACGAAGCTTAAGTAAAATCCTTTCTTGGATGGATGTACAAAGTATGGATCCCTCAATGGGCAAAACCGTGATGGGATTGGAAGGAAACATCTCGTTAGAAAGGGGAATCTCATTGGAACGAGTCTCAGGTTTAACCCAAACCTGAAAGAAAGATACCTCGCGAAGCGAGGTTCCGGGTTAATTCTTAACCTGGATAGGAAATCTACCAAACGAGTTTCTCAAACGGAGAAACCATAATGGGACCTTCGGAATTTGGACGAATAAATCCGAAAGGGGTTTTTGCGAAAGGAAGAAATATATGGTTCCCTAAAGCTTCGAAAAGGGGAAGAAATGGTGCGTCTCATTGCTGAGACTGAAATAGCTTTTGAAGTAAATGATCTTTCGCAAATGGTTCAGGTTTGACCCTTATCCTGAGTGGGAGAAATCTACCATACAGGTTTCTCAAAAAAAATGGAGAAAGCATGATGGGACCTTCGAAATTTGGACAAATAAATCCGAAAGGGGTTTTTGCGAAAGGAGGAAATATAGGGTTCCCTAAAGCTTTGAAAAGGGAGAAGGAATTGGGTGTCTCATTGCTGAGACTGAAATAGCTTTTGAAATCAAATGATCTTTCGCAGAAATTTCAGGTTTGACCCTTATCCTGAGTGGGTACACAATACGAAATCCTTGACTGAAGAAACCGCGATGGGGCAGGAAGAGATACTTCAACTGAGTGAGGCAACTCTTCTGGAAGATATAGACAACGCTAGATTGGATCAAAAATGGATATTGAATGTTTATTTCATTTTTGGAATAACTAGAAAATTTTGCCAATAAGATAAAAATTATAGCTGATTCAAATGCTTGGAAATGTGCACGTATATGCAAAAGATATTCCCTCTTTTACCTAGAGTATTTTCCCCAAATGAGGTTAACTCCTCAGTTCTAAGAGTCAGATTCAAATTTTTAGCACTGATGATTTTCTTCAAGGAAGCTATCAATTTCCCTGATATGAGAATAGAAGAAATATTCTTAATTTCATAAAAGCAAGTAATGAAAAGATATTGATAAAAGAACTTTGGAAGTTTGATATCCGGGTGTTTTCCCACGATAATCTTTTTGCACTCTTTTTGAGTCATTGGGCTTTCTCGGTTTTTCACATCATCCTTCATTTGGATGTCCTGACTTTTCTCTCTTTTTCAGGGAAGGGTACGTCACAAACTCCTTCATCTTGGAGATGTTTTGATCCTTCTTTTATCTCAGAGATTCTATATGATATTGGCTCAAAAAGGTCTTTAGGTGATAGCTGGAATCAAATATCTTTTAGGGTTTGTCAGTAGGTTCATCGCATCTGCCTTCATCTCGACAGTGATCCGAACTTTCCCTGGAAGGATCCGTCACAAACTCCATCATCTTGGAGATGTTTCAAATCCTCTTTGGCCACGGGGGTCTACTCACTTAATTCGCCTTCATCTTGACGACAGTTGAGAGATCCCTTTTGCGGATATTTGATTACAACTATGGATGAGAAGATATGAGTGGATTCTTTCTATAGCTCAAAATATCTCCACTGCCTGATTGCCAGAAAGTCATTTTGAAACATGCGCCATAGCCAAAATCAATATCAATTCACTTCTGGCCTTTCAATATCATTGAACATTTCTTTCACTGATCATATCGAGGTCATTTCTTACATCCTTTTGATCAACAAGAAAAGATTTGAATTTTACCTCTTTTTTGCAAAAAGTTTCACCTTTTGGGAAGGAAATATTAGAGGTAATCTGAGGAAATTCTCTTTGTGTAGTCAGATTTTTAAAATCAATTAATGCTTTTAGCAAATTGGCAAAGTCTTCATGAATTTTTTTTTTTGTGAAATAATCACTCAATATAGATTTTGATGAAACATTTAGCTGTAATTTAAAGAAATGATGTAAGAATCAGACTTTAGAAAACTGGACTGATGAGATACATTAGGTTTTGGAAATCCCGACCAGTTTACGAGAAACTGGATTTTGATAATCCCGACCAGTTATAAGTACTGGGTTTGAAAATTCCGACCAGTTATAAAAACTGGATTTGAAAATCCCGACCAGTTATAAAAACTGGATTTGAAAATCCTGACCAGTTATGAAAACTGGATTTGAAAATCCTGACCAGTTATGAAAACTAGATTTGAAAATCCCGACCAGTTATAAAAAATGGATTTGAAAATCCCGACCAGTTATAAAAACTGGATTTGAAAATCCCGACCAGTTATGAAAACTGGATTTGAAGATCCCGACCAGTTATAAAAACTGGATTTGAAAATCCCGACCAGTTATAAAACTGGATTTGAAAATCCCGACCAGTTATAAAACTGGATTTGAAAAAATGAAGGATTTAATTTAATGGTTTGAAAGTGATTGAATTTAGGAGGTTATAACCCGAGGGTTAAGGAAATGATAAGATTTTAAAGATATTGCAACCAGAGGTTGGGAAACTGATAGAATTTGTGAGATTGAAGACCTTGGAAATGATAGAATTGAGGAGTCGCACCCTAAGGGTTTGATCTTTTAGAATATACGACCAGCGGGAGCTGGATCTTTTGGAATACAGGACCAACGAGATGTTGGATCCTTTGGAAATACATGACCAGCGAGATGCTGGATCTTTTGGAAATACATGACCAGCGAGATGCTGGATCCTTTGGAAATACGTGACCAACGAGTGTCGGATCCTTTTGAAAATACATGACCAGCGAGATGCTGGATCCTTTAGAAATACATGACCAACGAGTGTTGGATCTTTTTGGAAATACATGACCAGTGAGATGTTGGATCCTTTGGAAATACATGACCAACGAGATGCTGGATCCTTTGGAAATACATGACCAACGAATGTTGGATCTTTTTTTGGAAATACATGACCAGCGAGATGTTGGATCCTTTAGAAATACATGACCAACGAGTGTTGGATCTTTTTGGAAATACATAACCAACGAGATGCTGGATCCTTTGGAAATACATGACCAACGAGATGCTGGATCCTTTGGAAATACATGAAGTTTTGGGAGATTTAAGTCAGAACTTGAATTTAGAAGGAGAAAAGTCTTTGGTCAGAAGACTAATTTTAGAAGGTTACCGGTGTGAGAACCGGATTTTCCAAATGAGCTCAATTTTGAGAAACAACCAGTGCGAGAACTGGGTTTTTGAAGATGAATTAGACTTTAAAAATGAGTTTTTAGAAGATAATTCAAGATTTATCCTCTTATCCTGAACGGGGGAAATAATAAAAAGAATACCTCATTGAAAGGAGGCATCAGGTTTATCCCTTATCCTAAAAGGGTACATTTTAAAGATAAAGGTAGATGAAATTTGAAAAATTTGTTAAAACTTGACAGAGATGAGCAATAACTTGAAGAAAATTTGCTCTAACCAAAAGTGAATTAGATGAAATGAAAATAAAGATCACAAGATCAATTGAGAATTAACAAAATTTGAGGAAAAGAGCTTTCGTGTAATCCTGTCTGCATATGATGAAAGAAGATGATCATAGATCAAAAATAAAATGCCCCAGTATCATAGAGAAGAATGTAAGAATTGATAGAAGATCATTGTTTTATTGAAATGATTCTTTGAATAGTATAAAGGCTTTAAAATGAAAATTCTAGGTATAATATTTCTTCAGATGCAGAGCATTAATGGGATCTGGCATTTCCACTCCATCTGCATTGATTAGATGATACGCATTATGAGGAAGTGCTTCCTTAACCACATAAGGGCCTTCCCAATTGGGTGACCACTTGCCCCGTGGTCGATGCTTGAGATGAGCTATCGATCTGAGCACCAAATCGTTAACTCAAAATTTTCTCTCAATGACGGACTTGGCATAGTGTCGAGCTATCCTCTGTCAATAAGCTTGAGCGTGCTCTGCTGCCTTGAGCCTTTTTTCATCTAGTAGATCCAACTGCACTAATCTCTGCTGCTGATACTGATCGAGTGACAATTCTATAAGTGAAGCAAATTTGAGAGCGGGCTTCTGGATATGGAGAGGCAAAACCACTTCAGTTCCGTAAACAAGTTCCGAAGGAGTGGCATTAGTCAGGGTCCGAATGGTGGTCCGATATGCCCAAAGTGCGTCATGAATTTTCTCATGCTAGTCTCGACCTGTTTTCTACAATCCTTTTCAGAATACGGATCAAGATCTTATTGGTAGCCTGTGCTTGGCCGTTTCCTTGAGGATAATAGGGAGCTGAGAAATGATGGGAAATTCTGAATTTAGAACAGAAGGTTTTCATTCTCTCATTTTTTAAATGGGTCCCATTGTCTGAGACAATATCATGTGGTACGCCGAAGCGGCAAAGAATGTTCTTGTGAATGAAAGAAACCACATGGCGGCCTTCTACCGTGCGTAGAGTAACAACTTCAACCCATTTCGTGAAATACTCTGTCGCAGCCAGAAAATATTTGTGGCCGTTGGAAGCAGAAGGAGTAATCGGGCCGACGACGTCAAAAGCCCACATAGAAAATGGCCAAGGAGAAACAACTGATTGTAGATATGCGGCCGGAGCATGAATGTAAGGCGCGTGTAATTGGCACTTGACGCATTTCTTTACAAATCTATGACAGTCCTGCTGCATGGTATTCTAGTAGTACCCTGCTCGAACGATCTGCTTGACGAGAGTCTGATAGCCGACATGGCCACCACAAATCCCTTCATGTGCCTCTTGGATAACTTCCATAGCTTCATCTTTGTCTAAACATCTAGCATATTCAGAACTGAAACCACGGCGGTAAAGGACATTGGCGAGAATGAAATAACGGGTAGACATACACTGAATCGCACGTTGCTCCCTTTTTGGCATCTCTGGTGGAAATTCACTAGACTCAATAAAATTTTTGATGTTTTGGTACCAAGGCTTCTCCTTCTGATCGACCTGGTTTACTTGCATAACTGAAGCGAAAGCAGGTTGCTCAAGTCTGCCAACTTCGAAAGAACGACATGATTCACTGCCTTTGAATGATAAAATGGAGTCCAAGCTGGCTAAGCCATCGGCTATCTGATTGTGCTCTCTTCTGATATGATTGAGATGAAATTCTTTGAAGCTGTCCACAAGAGCAAGGGCGATCTTCTGATACGGAATTAATTTTGGATCTTTTACTCGCCATTCAGTGTTAACCTGACTGACAACAAGTAGTGAATCACCAAAAGCATGCACTCTCTTGACATTGAAATTTTGCAGAATTTTGAGGCCTTGTATTAAAGCTTCATACTCGGCCATGTTATGAGTGCATTGAAAACCAAGCTTGAGGGAATAAGGGATCATTTCTTTTTCTGGAGTGATTAGCAAGACTCCAATCCCGATGCCAGACATATTTTTAGAGCCATCGAAAAACATATTCCAAACTGGGGGCTGTTGGATATTACAGATGTGCTCGTCAGGAAAATCATCCTCTGCTTTAATTTCTTCAATCAGGGGGAAATCCGCCAATTGATCTGCGATCGCTTGGCCTTTAATCGACTTTTGAGAGACATACTCTAAGTCATATTGCATCAGAAGGACTTGCCACTTCGCAATCCGTCCAGTGAGAAATGGTTGTTCCAAAATGTATCTGAGAGGATTAAGTTTCGATAGAAACTTGATTTCAGAAGCCAACAAGTAATGTCTCAATTTTTGGCACATCCAGACCAGAGCTATACAAGTTTTCTCCATCTGAGAATACTTATTTTCATAATCAATGAAAGTCTTGCTTACGTAGTAGATGGCGTGCTCTATCAGGCTGCCCTCTTCATACTGCGCGAGGAATCCACCACAGACATTCTGATTGACTGAAATATATAGCAAGAGAGGTTTTTCCAGCTTAGGCGGCTTCAAAACTGGCGGATTAAGGAGATACTGCTTGATGCGCTCAAACAAGAGCTGACATTCTGATCCCCATTCAAATTTAACTCATTTTCTAAGCAAATGATTGAAAGGCTCGCATCTCATGGCCATATTAGAGATGAATCTGCGAATAGATTGAATACGCCCTTGAAGGCTTCGCAGTTCTCTGAGATTAGTTGGAGGCGGCATGTCAATAATGGCTTTTGCCTTGGTCGGATCCACCTCGATCCCTTTCTTGCTGATAATGAAGTCTAGTAATTTGCCAGACTCAACTCCAAAAACACATTTCTGAGGGTTAAGTCTCAATTTATAAAGAATAAGTCTTTCAAAAACTTGACCAAGAGCATCTAGGTGATCCTCTTCTTCCTTAGACTTAACCAAAATGTCATCCACATATGCATCCATATTTTTGTGCATTTGATTGTGGAAAATAACGGTCATTGCCGTTTGATAGGTTGCTCCAGCATTTTTTAGCCCAAATGGCATAACAGTATAGCAAAAGGTTCTCCATGGGGTAGTAAATGAAGTCTTCGACTGATCACGAACGGCCAGCTTGATCTAATTATAACCTGAATATTCGTCCATGAAAGAAAACATAGCATGACCTGCTGTGCTATCGATCAACAGGTCAATGTTGGGAGTGGATAATCATCTTTTGGGGTGGCCTTATTGAGATCCCTGAAATCAATGCAAATCCAAACTTTTTTGTTCTTTTTGGGGACTGCCACGATATTTGCTTACCAATCTGGGTAACCGATGGCTCGGATGAAACCTGCTTTTAATAAGTCTTCAAGTCCTTCCTTGACTTGTTGTTCAATTCGAGGGTCTAACTTCCTCAGTTTTTGCTTGATTGGTCTGGCTTCTGGTTTCAACTTGAGTCGATGCTCAACTAGTTTGATATCCAATCCTGGCATATCTTCGTAAGTCCAGGCAAATACTTCCTGATGCTTTTCAAGGAATTGGATGAGTCTTGCTTTTTCAATTTCGCTTAGACTCGACCCGATTTTGAGAATTTTCGGATCATCTTCCGACCCAATGTTGATATCCTCGGTTGGATCTTGAACCAAAGATGAGGGTTCATCCTGCTTCTGAATGTGAGCAAATTCTGGCAATTCCTGAATAGTGGAATCAAATTCGGCTGGCTCTTCAGTCTGATCTGCTGCCTGACTGACTTCTGATCTATCTTTTATCTCAGGAAACCTTGCCAATTTTAGATACTTGGGATTGATAACAAATCTTGTCATTGATTCAGGAGTTAATAGTCCTGAAAATGTAAGAAAGGTTGTTTAAGAGAAAGTACGAGCCAAATCAAATTTTTGTATAAAGCAAAGAACAACGACATAGACAAAGTAATAGATGCCCGAATATGAAGAAAAGCTTGATCTTTCATTGATTGAAGTAAAGTATTTACAAGACACTGACAAAAGATTGGACTGTATTGTCCCTACAAGATTAACAAAAGATGAGAAAAGAAAGCAGGAAAACTAAGGCATCATCTTCACTTGTTCCCTCTGACAAATACTGTTTTCTTGCTGGAATCCTGGCCGGTAAATTCCAACCCTGAGCTGTTAGCATGCTGAACTGGAATAATAGGCTCTATCATGTCGTCTTCATCTTTCCCCATGCCCCAGAATGGCTGATATCCGTGTTTGATCAACAGATCGAATCCCTTTCTTGCTTTAGAAAACTGAGAAAATAAGGGATGATCTTTGAAGGAGGTGTAATTAATGCGTCCTCCTAACTTGAAGAAACAAGGTCCCTGCCATTGGACTGTGGCTGCAACATTCTCTTCGTCCATGACATCTTTTAATTTCAGCATCTCTAGGCTGTCGCTAAGATTGATTTCATCTGCCTCCCGAATGCTGGGAATATCTGCTGTAAATGTTGGGCGGAGAATCATAGGCTGTGGTAGCCTTTCTTCAAGGTCTTCGCCCAAAATGGTAGTGAGCATTCCACCTTTGGACCACTTGATGCACTGGTGGAGAGTTGATGGAACGGCATTAGCATTGTGGATCCATGTTCGTCCCAATAGAAGATTGTAAGTCGGCGGCACATTGACGACGTGGAATAGAACCGTGTGCACTGAGTAGTTGATGAAGATCTCTAAAAGGACTTTGCCTTTTGCAGTCTGCCCGTGATTATCGAAGCCATAGATAGTGATAGGGTCAGGCACATATTCTTCCTCTTTTAATCCCAGGGCTTTTGCCGTCATTTCTGGGCAAATGTTGAGGTTGCTGCCTCCATCAACGAGCACATGCGGGACAGTCATGCCCCGGGTCCTCACTACAATGTATAGTCCATTATTGTGAAATGAATGAGGCTTAGGCAAGTCCTCATCAGAGAAAGTAATAGGCGCGTTTGTCATCGCCTGGTTTACAATCTGCGCCATGTCTTCGGGCGTGGTGCCCAGCTTCACTTTGATTTTTCTCAGTAGATCATCTAGTTTTTCCTGATGCTGGGGAGAATCATGAGTCAACTCGAAAATAGAGATGTTAGAGAGCGCGGTAATAGGCTTCTGGAGGCTTTTGGCATGCTCTACTGCTGCCTCGGAGGTTTCTGCTTCCTCTGTATAGGCTTCTCTTTTCAAAAATCTCTTTGGAAAAACATGGGTTTTTCCACTCTCAACTGACATGTTTCTGATGTTCAAAAATGAGAGGATATCCCCTCTCTGAGATGCAGGCTGATCCTGATGTAGAACCATTACCTGATGCTGCAAACTTGTCTCCTCGCTGGAACAAGGATGTATGTGACTCTGTGGGAGAAAGGAATGTTCAGAAATGGTTGATGCTGAATGCTTTGGGAATGGGGCGGACAGGATGTCCATTTTGCCTTCTTCTTCATCCTCGATGAGGATGCTTTTATCGATGCAGTCCTGGATCAGATGCTTCAGGACAAAGCAGTATTTTGTGTCATGGTCCATTGCCCTGTGGAACTTGCAGTACTGTTCTTTAAATCTTCCCATGAGCACTGGCGGATCTGCAACCTTGGGAAGTTTCACCATCCCGTGAGACAGCAAGTATTCCAGAATTTTTTCTAGAGGCTGATCAAGGGGAGTGAATTTCCGATCCCTGTTCCAGTTTATATGTTTAGGTTTTTCTTGAAGGTCCCCCTTTTGTTGAGGACCGGTCGGGAGAGGTTTATCATTGTTCTTGAAGAATTTGCTCTTTTTGCCTCTACTCTGTTCGGGCTTCGTGCCACTGCCGCTGCCCTGCTTGCTTCTACTGCCCTGATCACCCCCTAGAACCTCGACGAAGTAAGTAAAGTGTGCCTTCTTCTTTGGATCCTGTACATTTTTGGCTAAGGCAACACCTTCATACATCCCGTTCTCTACCCCCATCTTGAGCCATTTTGCTCGCTCCGTCAGTTCAATAAATGATTTGGAGGGATATGAGAAGAGGAGGCTTTTCAGGGGCTGGGATAAATTATTGAGAATGACTTGGAGGGCATGTTCCTCAGAAATAGGGTTTCTCATTTTGTTGCAAAGGCTTCTCCATTTGTGAATGAAGTCCCTGGCCTTCTCATTGGGCTCCTGTTTCAGGTTGCACAGGTGGTTCAGGGTGGGCAGAGCTTCCGTGTTGAATAGGAAGCATTCAACGAACATGTTGACAACTTTGTCAAAATCCCTTAGTTCAATGGTGTTGACGTGCTCGGCGTACCATTTGGTAGCTATCCCCTCTAGACTGCGGGGAAAACAGAGAAATAGAGCACGGTTGTCTTCGCTGAATCGGGCGCATTCCGCAAAGAACATGGCGAAGTGAGCCTTAGGATCCCCGGATCCATCAAACTTAATGAACTTTCTAGGGAGGTTCTCCAGATTGATGTCCCCTTCCAAGCTGAGGTAAAAATCTTGTCTAGTGTATGACCTTTTCCCTTTATCCCGAACTTGCAGGTCTTTAATGATTTTGGTTAGTGCCTGGATTGAATCCTCTGCGGGGGGGCCATACTTAGGCTTGTTCACTGACACTGGCTCTTCTACCGGCCTCTTGGACTGCCGCAGATGTTTCGGGATGTAGATCAGCTGCTCTTCTTTCTCGGAGACTTCTTCTGCTGACCCGGAATCCTCAGAGGTGCTGTCACACTGTACTTTCTGCTTGCTGATCTTAACCGGCTTTTTTATGGGCTTCTTCTTAGCCTTGGTCTTGGAAACTGCCTTCTTGGGAACCACCTTAGCCTGCTCGGCCATCATCTTGGTCATCATTTTTGGAAAACCCAGTACATGGCCGGATCTACATCGCTCTCATCCCTCGAATCATGCTTTTTGGATAATCGAAGAGAATTCATCTCCTCTGGCTCGCTGTCACTGTGCCTTTGAGCAACCTGTTTACCAGCCCTTGTCTGAACCATTTTCAGATGCCAAAGTTTTCGTGCAGAATAATGGGAATGGTTAGATTATGGAGGAGATTTCTCAAAAATTATAACTTTTGAAGAGAAGAAGAAAAAAAAAGAATGAAGGATTTTGGTAGACAATTTCAAGAGATTATCCCATTACCCGGGATTGGGTCACCACACGATTTGTGATAATTGTGTTACCATTTTGATGATAACAGAGAAATGTGCCTTGTTACCTAGGCGAGGTTGTCAACCATGAGAAAATATATTGAAGAAAATGTGGGAGGAATGTCCCATTTACCCGGGATGAGGTCGTCACCCAAAATTTGTGACTATTATTTATGCTATGAACAAAATACAACAAACAACATTTTTGGCAAAAAAGTAAAATTTTTATTGATATTTTTAACATTTAAAGACAAAGAGAGGGTGGGCAGACAGTTTGCCACCACTCTCGATATTCAGATGATACATTTGGCCCAGGAAATATAGATAGAGAAATAAAGGAGTTCCAGGTATATTTAGCGACATGATATGCCCCAGACCACTGATCCGACTGCAGGTTGAATTCTGGCACGTTGCCTGTCGAAAAGCGGGTGTTGGCACGAACCTGCCACTGCGAAAACTGCCTCAGACATCGTTCTGGCTGATAATCAACACAAAAGAAAGGGCCCATCAACTTGTAGCGCTTGTCACGGGCATAGGTGTATCGAGGAGCGGTCTCTCTTCTGTCAAAGAAGTCCCAAGTAATTTCTTCCTGATGCATTTTCTCAATCAGAGCTTGGCACTGAATGGCTGACTTCGGCTGCTTACTACTGAATTTGAAAGAACCGGCCTTCGAGGGAACGTGTCGCAGGAACCACGACTGCAGGGCGTAAGTGCACCCTTCTACCAAAATGGTCTCCCCAAGAGCAAATCGAGCCAAGCCTCTGTAAAGAAAGGCTAATGCGGCCATGGAGACTGAAAGTTGACGGGTCTGCTTGCTTCCCCATATTCGAAAGAGCTGAGCAACTCTGATATCTATAAAATTCTGGCCATCTTGGAAGAAAGCTAACCCCACTGTGCACAGGATCATGGCATGCTAAATCCTGTCTTTCGCTGCTCGAGACAGAGTGTCAACCTCTTTGTAGGCTCCGTATTTGTGATAGAGTCCGAACAGGTCAATGAATTGATTCCCTCCAATCTTAGTGAGAGGCCAAGATCTGCTTCCCGTTGCTCTTGCTAAGGCTTCTCGAGCATCCACCCCTTTGATGTTGATAAAAAACTGCTGCTCGACAGGATCATCTGGCTGACCAGCTGGTTCGGGCAATCCCATAATATCATTGAACTCATCCATCAGTAGAGTCATCTCTCCCCAAGGAAACCAGAATGTGCAGGTACGTGGATTCCACCGTTCCGCCATGGCCTGAATCAAAGCTCCATTGATGGTTCGCTTGCCTACCGTTGATGCCATCTCCAACCCACAGTCATCCAAGTGGTCTGGGAACATATGTGAGAAGGTGGCGAACCAAGAATAATACCACCGAGGGAAGAAAGGACGAGACTGGATGACCCGCAGATCCAGGGATCCATCCTGAATCTGATAGAAGACATGATCTCGGGGAAAGACAGCATTGAGAGAATCGGACGCCATTGGAATGATACTGGGGCAAAGAAGAAATAAGTAGAATTAGATAGAATGCAGGACTTACGGATAGACTCTTGGAGAATCAAACCTGGAAATTTTGAAAATGTTGATGAATTTTTCAAAGGAATTTTCCAGGATTTTTGAAGAAAATTTGATCTAAAAGAGAAAAGAAAAATAGGTAGATAGAAATATACACCTGGGGTTTTTGAAAATAAGGGTAAGTTTTGAATAATAAACCCAGGGTTTCAAAAAGGGTTTGATACATATATATGAGAGAATAAGAGAATTATCATATAACTAAAGCTGCACAAACAAGGATGCGCACACAACACTCCCTAAAGGTTGACTCTAAATGCAATATTTGAAATGGCTTGTAGGACCTTAATCTTAACTCTAGGGTTCAGATCATCTGATTTCAATCAAGATACGCCGATATACCCAAGCCGAAACTCGAAGTACGTGGCATAGAAATATTTCTCCGGTTCTAAGGTAATAGCTTCCCAACATCCTTGAGCACCTACCGATATACCTCGGACTATGGCCCTTAGGTACGTAGTAGGGGGGCGCGAACCCAAATAAGTGGCCCAGTTGTGAGGCTCTCTCCCAAACTATGGTTCAGTGAGACAGCCCAGCAACGTGAAGACCGGGACAATATAGGTAATGGAGGTTTTCAAAATATGCTCAACGTGCAAGAAATCAGATGGCTCTAATGCAAGTCCTAAAGAGATAGATTAAAATGAAGAGAAGCATACACTTGCATACATTGTTTGCATTCAATCCTTAAAATTGAGGAGAGTTGTATTTCAGAACTACGTCTAATGTGAGCATGGAATAATCTCCTCAATATGGTCCTACCAAACCATACTTAAATCCTATATGCAATGATGTCAGCTTAGGACAGAGTCTAGGCTCCTAAGGGTTGCATGAAAATGTAGCTGACATTTTGGAGAATAAAGACTTAGATAATGTCAAAGCAAAAGAAAAATGCATTAAATTCGATCGGACGAAGATGAGTCCCATCACGGTGGCCAAAACTGTGATCATCGCAAAATTTTTCCTCTCGTGGTATTCTCTCTCTTCCTTCTCTTTTTCCTTCATACCTCTTATTTTTCTCCTTTTTGAAGGGAGAAAGATAAAAGACAGAAAGAAAGAGAGAAGAGAAAAGAAGGAGAGGAAATCTTTTGCGGGTCTCACTTGACCTTAATTTTGAAATTTTTTGAAATAACTCACCTCCGTTTTTGAAATATTTGCGGGAAAACTGGGAGACGGGATCCGCTCGTCGGTACAAGGTTCGACCGTTCCTGGCGCCTTTACCAGGGGTAATCGAACCAAGGGTCGAATTTATGCCTTTTGCTTTGCTAAAAAATTATCTAAGAAATTATTCTAAGTCTAAATGCACAAAGAATCATGCTTGTGCAAATGCAAAGATGTATGCTCTTTTTAAAAATGTTTTGAAGAATTTCCAAGTGAATCTGATAAAGTGAAGAAATGATTTCTAACTTAGAACTTTAAGATTAAAGTTCTAAGTTTTTTAGAATAATCAAGGGCTTGGGAAAATAAATCTGGATTTTGGAAAATGATTTTGAAGTTTTGAGATAAAAGGAATTTTCAAAGTCATAAATGGACTTTGAATCAGAATAGAAATGAGAATGGAATTGAATCAGAAGGAAAGATAGAATTGGGAAATTTGAATAAAATTGAGAAATAGAATTGATTTAAAAGTTGGATTTTCAAGATGAAATCCGAATCTAAGATCTGGATTCTGAATAGAGTTCAAAGTTGAATTTTGGATTTAGGATCCGAAATGGGAACTTGATTTGAAATCTGGAAATGAAAATGGAATTGGGTTCAAGATTTGGAATTAAAGTGGAATTTGGAATGAGAATTTTGAGTGAAATTGGATTCAAGATTTGGAATCCAAGATGGTATTTTGGATCTGAAATCTGAGATCCAAGATAAGGTTGGACTCTGGATCTTAAGATGGAATTGGATCTGAAGTCTGAGATCCAAAGTAGAATTGGATTCTGGATCCTAAGATGGAATTTCGATCTGAAGTCTGAGATCCAAAGTAGAATTGGATTCTAGATCTTAGAACGGATTTTAGATCTGAACCTGAGATCCGAGGTGAATTGGGTTCTGGATCCTAGAATGTATTTTGGATCTGTAATCTGAGATCCAAAGTAAATTGGGTTCTGGATCCTAGAATGGATTTTTGGATCTGTAATCTGAGATCCAAAGTGAAGTTGGATTCATACTTGGAAATCTGGATCCAAGCTGAGATTAACTGTGGATTTTGGGCTTTGAAAGTCCAAATGGGACTTTTGAAGATGGATCTGGGTTTTGGAAACCCAGATTGAACTCAGGAAGGTTTGGATTTTGAGATTCAGAGTCAATCTCAACTTTGATTTAAAACTTGAAGAAAACTTGATTTTGAATCAGAAGATGAATCCGAAACTTCAAAGTTAAATTGAACTTTGAAATTTGATTTTTGAGTTGAGTTGGAAATTTGAAGTTTGAATATAAAGTGATTTTGGAGTTTCAAAGTCAAATTGGACTTTGAAATTGAATTTTTGAATCTTGAAATGAGATAGAATTGAATTTGAACAAGATTTGATCTTAGGAATGAAGAAGAAGAATCACTTGGAATTTTGAAAAGGAAATTTTGAAAATATGATGCAATTCTATCCTATATGATGAATGAATTTGAATAAGTTGAAATTGGATTTGAGAATTATTTTTCATTCTTCAAATGAATCTAAATAAGACTAATGATATAATACACTCCTGACTATGGTCATTGAATGTATTATATAATAGTTATATCTAAATTCAAATGAAGGATAAAATACCTTTTTGGTGGTTTTATAGAATTTAAAATGAAATTAACCCTCAATATACACTGACTATGGCCATTGGTATATATTTTGAGTTAATTTTAAGTTAAATTCTGATAAAAGAAGAAAAATATTTATGGAAAATATGATGAATTTTGAAAATGGATCCAGTGTTATTTTGTAAAAGATAAAAATGCTAAGTTTTGTCCACACCCTGACTATGGCCATTGATGTGGATCATCAACTTAGTTTCAATTACCTTTTACAAAATGGTGCACGTGTCATTCGTGTTTCACCATTGTGAGTATTTAAGAAATAAACGGCAAAAATACATGAAAACAAGCAATTCAAGATGTTTGTAATGCTCATTCATTCTACCTAAAGCAGGAAATGTAGGTTCTCATTCCAATCTAACTATTACAATAGATGAAATCAAATGTACAACCCCAGGTAATGATATCTTTTCCATATTTCCTGCAAAACAACCAGGTTAGTAATGAAAAGAAAAGAAAAATCATATCTATATGGAAATCAAATGATGAAAATGTATGTATGGTAAAAAGGATGGAAAAGGTATATATATACCTATATGCATATATATACATACATATATATAGGTATATTCACATGTATATAAATGTATATAATCTATGTATAGGCATATATACATATATATATACATATGGGGGTATATTCAATGGGGAGATGTGCTGAGGTGATAAATTCAGGTTGTAATAGGAGGGAATGAGGGATGTACTGTGCTTATGGCAGCTGGAGATGAATGTTGGGTGATATGGTGTTGTGATTAAGTGAAACAGGCATGAACACAAGATGAACAACGAAAGTGACATACATATGCTGAAATAATAAGTAAAATAGTGATATAATGTGAATAGTGTGTGTTTGCAGGAAGTAAATGAAGTGGCTGGAGGCTATGTGATGTTGCAACAGAGAGGGCTGGGACTATACAAAATGAACAAATTTCTGGGGGTATAGAAGCTACTGTTGTAGCTATTGTTGGATATGAAGTGTGAGCAGCAATGGAGGAAATGAATATTGCTGGAAGAGGGTTGCATGTTATACCAGGAGTTGGAAAATTACAGCAACAGCTGTGGGTGTGAGGTGCCTTGATAAATCAAGGCCTGAGGGTGGATGTGAATACAGGGAAGTGAACTTAATGCACTATACAAATGGTGCTTGTGAGTGAATGACTGGACAACAAGTGTGTGTCGTGCGCTGACCAATGAAATGCTCATCTCTGAAAGGAGTCCACTGTTATCGTCGCAAAAATTTTACCCGTCTTCCCTTACTTGCGGAAGAGAGAGGGAAATGCTTTCGCGATTCAAACTTGACCGGATTTTGGAAATTGTTTTGAAAATACTCGCCTCTGTTTTGAAAATTGCAGGAAAATCTATGGAATGGGGCTCGACCCGTCGGTACGAGGTTCGACCGTTCCTGCCGCCTTTAACAGGGGTAATCGAACCAAGGACCAAAATTATGCAAGACTTAGTGAAATTACCGAAAGTGTGTTCTATCCTAAATGCACAAAGAATTCAGGCATGTGCTATGAGAATTTTGGAAAATGTAAATTGGAAAATATGATGTATGCTTAGAAAACATTTGGAATTGAAAAGCATTTCTTAGGAAAAAGATGGAAATCAATCTCTCAGGAAACTCAGACAAAGAAGGTTTGAAAATCTCGGGAAAGTTTATAAAGACTTAGAAAATCTTGAAGAGATGAGAATTTCAAGAAAATCTTGAGAAAGTTGGGAATCTCGGAAAAATCTTGAGAAAGTTTATAAAGACTAAGAAAATGAGAATCTCAGGATAATTTTGAGAAAGCTTAGAAAGACTTGAAAAATATGAAGAAATGAGAATCTTAGGAAAATGGAAAGAATTCTTGAGAAAAGATGAACATTTGAAAAGAGGAACACTTCTCAGGTAAACTCGGACTTTGAGAATTTTCTTAGGAAAATGATGGAAAATTTGTAGGAAAACTCTTTGGAGAAGGAAATTCAAAACTTAGGAAATTGAAATCCTGAGAATTTTACCTTTGAAATTTCTGAAAATCAACTTTTTATTCTTGAGAAAGGTGAAAATTCCCTTTTGAAAATGGATCTTAAAAAAATAACTTTTTAAGGAAAATCACGGGAAAACTTTGATTTGAGAAATCCTACTTCGAATATCATCATAGTTTCTTGAGAAAATCGATTCCATGTAGTGAAAATCTTTTGAGAAAATCATGAGAAAAACAAATGATGCAGATGATGTGAATGAATGAATGCACTTTTGAAAAGATTTCTGAAAATTTTATTGGAAAAATGTGGATTAAGCCAAAGTAAATCCTTCATATATTCTGACTGTGGCCATGAATATATTCAGGGTTTATTTGAGTTAATTCACAATATTTTGAAAACATTGGAAATATGAGGTGCCTTTTTCAAGATAGCCTAAGAGTGTAGGCTCAGTGTGACTGGTAGAAAGATGATGGATCTGGGTCTCGTCCATATTCCGACTAGGGCCGTAAATATGGACTCCACCGAGTTCATCAACTCTCTAAGAGTTGGTGCACGTGCCACTCGTGTTCATCCACGGTGAATTTGGAAAATTGAGATATATGCATCATAGAATCAGGATATTACTGAAATCAAACTATATGAGATGCGGCCTAATCTAAGCGGTAAAAGTAAATCTTATTCCAAGGTTTACATTGGATTGTTACATTGCATAACATAAAGTAAAAGAAAATTAAAATGTAGCCAAGGAATCTGCATCTTCTAGATTTTCCTGCAAAATGAGAGTTAGTACAAAATAACCAAGGAAATGGACATATATACTATATACAACAAAGATATATAGGTAAATATAGAAATACTCGAACTTATGATGGATGATGTATGATAATGAAGATATATTTACAAAAGTAAGAGAAAATGAAAATATATATAATACCAAGTACATATGAAGGGATATATATATATATATATATATATATATATATGTATATAAGTATGTATACATGTATATATATATATATAGACATATACATATACATATATACGTATACATATAGGTAGATATACTATAGATATACATATACATAGATATATATATACATATAATGAGAAAATATACAAATTTAATGGAAATTCCATATAATGGGTAAAACCAGAAAATACAGGTATATACATTTTCTGCAGGCAATTTCACACAACCATATTTCCCAAATTACAACATATTTCTCAGCAAAATCGGGTATGGAGCTTCCCTATATATCAACAATGAAGCATGCAAAATATGGTCAAGAGATCATGAACGGATATGGATATATCCGTTCATGAACATAGCTGATTGTTAAGACTGCACTTCTGCATAAAAGAGGAGTATGATACATATGGAATGAAGAACCACTGAAATATACAGGTGGTTGATGGAAATTAGAGCTAATGTACAGAAATTTTCACATATATACAGGGGAAACTTTAAGGTAATATAACAAATGTGGATTTAAAAAAAAAAAAAAGTAGTGAGATATCATTGTGATGGGTATCACTCTCTTTTCTGCAAATTGAGGCTGTGTATACACATTTTACAGTGGAAAATCTGATGATTAAATCAAGGACAAAATGTTCTTTTTGACATAGCATATGCCACTCTGTAACTGGATGGGAAGTTTACATAATAGAGAATCTCTTCATATAACTAACTAGGTTTCAGTCATTTGGTAAGATTGATATAAGCTAATGAATGAGGATAACTAAAAAAAATTGAGATACTAATATGGGCAGCATTCAAGATAATGGAATCAACACAGGTGCTCCAAGTGAAAGCCTAAAACCACAAATGGGTGATATATGTAATAAAAAAAAATAAGTACAGGCATTGGATCTAGATGGTCTATTATAGAGCAATGAAATAAATCACATTTCCTGGATCTTATACCACTTTATTTCAGAAGATCAGCCTTACTTCGGCTAGACCCCAATCATATACAATTGGGATATACTAGACCTATGAGCAGAATTTTTTTTTTATATACAACTGGGAAGCTGCTGTAACTAAATATTGAGGTGAGGTGATTTTCTCAAAGACAGCTATATTGTAAATATAGGATTTGTTTACAGCATAGCAACTTCATTGAAACCCTTGTTTGCTGTGAGATATGAACATGGTTCAGCTGATCCGTCAGCCACCTGTTATTATCAGCACGTTGATTGTATAGGCCAAAATGAAAGATACTGTGTATGCGAAAAATGGGAAATGAAAGAAAATTGTAATGAATCAAATACATCTAAACACTATAATAGACATTTAAAGAAAGAACCAGGAAAACAGTGAAAGTAACACCTTAAAGCAAAAAAAAGGAATTTGTATTATAAGTGTTGGCCTTAAATCCAATGGGCGACCATACTGTTGTCAATACATGACATCAACACTGCTACCAGGCAGCTTGATGACACACAATCTGCTTTCAATAACTAAAAAAAAAAATAGAGTTGTGAAAACCTGAAAGAATGAAGAGAAACAAAGAAATCTTACAGTAGATGGGTTGTGATGTTACAGGGGGTTATCATTATAGCGCACAACTATGGGTATTATACAAACTAAGGTATACTATGAATGTAGGTAATTACCTGAACCAAATTTAATAGTATCAAATCCTAAAGAATACAAAAATTATGTTAACATAAGCTGCAGAAAACAGGAAAACGTGAAATTGTAAAGCTAACGTGAGATGCAGAAAACATGAAATGTCATAAGATAAAGAAATAAAAGGAAAATAAAAATAAAAATTAATGCTATGGCCAAACGTATGTAGGCTACTGAGATGGAGTTCAATCCATGAACAGGATGAGCCGACTCATCTATTTAGCATGAAGGTGAGATTGAAGATATCACTTTTAAAACTCCTCTACTGTGTTAAAACTTAGACCCTAAATGGCCTTTCCTCTTACATTGACTCCAGCTAATCAGATTGCAGCAAAGTTTTGATTTAGTAACTCTGAACGAAATGAAGATAAAACCTAGCCTCACGTTACCTTGTAGATTCTCTGCACCACTCGACCTGAAGGAAATGGGGAAAAACACCTGCTGGATCTCTTAAGCCAAGTGATACTTCAAACAGCAGAAAAGGGTCGATTCTCGGCTAGGCTGAATGAAATGAGTTGAAGAAGATGGGAATGAGCTGGGTCTCTGTTGGCTGAAGGGTGATGGCAATCGTTGAAAGGCTTGGTGGCTGGGCTGAATGAAGATGGAAAGCAGCTGATTGGAGGTCCTGTGGTGGCTGGAATGAAGAAGGGGAAGACCTTGGTGGTGATGGTGGAAGACCCCCTGGATCTACTGCTAGTGAGGCTGGAATAGGCTGGAAGTGGCTGGGCCGCTGAGGATGGGCTCCAGCAAATCTGCTGCTCCCCTACACCGTGTAGTTTGCTACTGGGTTGTAGAAGGGCGGCAACCTGCTGGGCGTGGAAGATGATCTTCAGCAAGCTGCTGGATCTGCTGAAGGTGGATGGGCGACAGCCTCTTGAGAGGTGGAAGGCTTCTGCAAAATCAAGAAGGCAAATTCAATTGGCCCTCTCTTCCTTTGGCTGTAGGAAAAAATGGTTTCCCCTCTTTGAATCCCCTGCGCTCTGCCTCCCCCAAAAGACCTCCCCTCTGGATCGAAGACCTCTGCAATAAGAATCCAACAAAAAAAATTAATCGCCAGCCGGTCCCTTAGCCCCTTCCCAAATCTCCCCCCTTTAAAGATTTTGAAACCCCTCTTTCAAAAAAAATCGCAGCTTCCTTTTAGGGGTCCGTTACTTTTTTTTTTTTGAAAGTTTGAAAACTGAAATTTTATTTGGTTTTTGAAAATTTGCCGTTTTCAAAAAGGGGAGGATCTTGGGTTTTAAAAAGATTGGGTTCATTTTCCTAAAGTTTAGGTAAATGAGTATTTTAAGCAAGTTCGACTGTGATTTTTTTTTTCTTTAAAACTGTTTCTAAAATGAATAGTGATATCATAAAAAAAAAAATAATGATAATAATAAATGGGAGATGCCACCTCAGCCATCTTAAAAAAAAAAAATTGTTGAAAATAAAGCTTTATTTTGTTTTATAAACTCTTTTATTTTAAAATGGGTGCCACATGTGTGTGGGCCCACTAACTAAAAATATAAATAAATAAAATTAAAAAAAAAGAAAAATTTGCAAAAATGAACTTCGGGTGGGTCCCACTTGAGAATAGGAAACTTACCTGGGGGTCTTAGTATGATGCTAGTTAAAAGGTGGGTCCCGCTCGAGATAAAACATTATTTATTTTTTCAAGAATTTGGAAAGATTGGTTTTTCAGGACAAAAATATAGATAAAATAAATATAAAAATTTTTGTAAGGAGATTTAAAATCTTTTTGCAAAAAATTTTGAGATAAAATCTTTAAAATCAATATCCAAATATCCAGATTGTTTTTCTTGAGAAAAAAATTTTGTAATTCAAAGTCCTGGGGGTAAAATGGGAAAATTTGGTAATTTTGAATACCCAGGGTTTTAAAAATCGGTTTTGAAAAGTTTAAAAATCAAATCTGGATTGACAATTTTGAAAATCAGGAGTTCTGGATCTCAAACTGACATGCTGTGCAGTGAAATGATGTAGAGTGTTCATGCAATGCGATGTAAAGACATGTTTCAGTGAAATGTCACTCTGAGCTCGGACTTGGAAATTCTAACTTTTTGTCCAGAAAGAGGATTTTGAATTTTTGCAATTTGAAGATGTCTCTGAACCTAAATATAGAAATTTTGAGGCTCAAGAGTGAAATTTAGGACTTTCTGCCAGGTTCAATCTTTAAAAATGACTATTTTGCCCTTCATGTCTTCTGGAGAACTGAAATGTGCCGATTAAGGGCAATGTCAAGAATGTGAGTGAAAATTTGGGGTGTTTACAAATGCCCCTCTTTGCTACTAAGCCGGCTTATGGTCGAGCTTAGTGGCAAAGAAAACACACCAAATTTGGGCTATATAAAAATGCCCCAGTTAGAAGGATCTGCCTGGGTATGAAGAAATTAGCCTGAGGAAGATGGTAGATATGAAATGGAAAAATGAAGAGGAAAGACTCACTCTGTGAGAGCGAAGTTCAGTTTTATGCCCTTAACCTGGATGGGACAGGAAATGCTCTGTATGGAACGAAGCTCAAGTTTTAACTCTTGATGAAATATCTCATTGAAATGAGATTCAGGTTTGTACCCTTAACCTGATCGGGCGGAAAATGGAATACCTCTTCAAAGAAGGCTCAGGCTTGTACCCTTATCCTGATCGGGTGGAAAATAGAATACTTCTTTGAAGGAGGCTCAGGTTTATACCCTTATCCTGATTGGGTGGAAAATAGAATACTTCTTTTGAAGGAGGCTCAGGTTTATACCCTTATCCTGATTGGGCGGAAAATGAATTGGTATGATGGAACCTTCGGATTTTGCACAATAAATCCTACAGGGTTTGCAAAAGGAAGGAAAATGGGGTCCCTAAAGCTTGAAAAGGGGTAAATCTTGGACGTCTCATTGCTGAGACTAAAATCAGCTTTTGAAATTGCCTCTTGCGGGAAATGATTGTTGGTTCGACCTCTAACCGAAATGAGACTGTCTATGGTGAGACAGTGGGGACACAGGGAAGTGTGCAAATCTGAGAGTCCATGCTCTCAAAGAAGGGAAGGAATTAAATCCTTAGGAGGGATTTAAAATTGGTGTCAGGATGTATCGAAAACGAACATCAAGCTTTCACTTCACGTCAGGATAGTTGGAAAATATTGTCAAAATGTTGAGAATTTTGTTGTTGATTCAAAATATTTGAAATGATGCACATTGTTGAAAAGATATTCCTTATTTTCTACCTAAAGCATTACCTCCAAACAAGGTTCACTTCGGAGAATCGAGACTTGAAATCCAAATTGCTTGCAATTGACCTTCTTTAAGGAAGCTATCAATTTCCTTGATATGAACAGGAAAGATAATTTGATATTATGAAAGCAATTGATGAAAGAGTATTGATAATAGAATTTCACAAAGTTAAAGAGGATGCTTGATAACTTGGCAGTTTGATATCCTGAGGGCTTCTCTCATGATAATCTTTCTGCACTCTTTTGGTTCTTTGGTGTTTTGGCTATATTCTCCTTCATTTTGGAGATGTTCTGACTTTTTTTTTTCTCTCTCTCTTTTTCCTCTCTTGCTCTTTTTTTGGAAGGGTACGTCACAAGCTCCTTCAACTTGGAGATGTTTCGATCCTTCTTGGATGATGGGTTTGGAGATCTTTGGATGACAGCTGAAATTAAATATCTTTTAGGGATTGTCGAGAGGTTCATCGCATCTGCCTTCATCTCGACAGTGCTTTGGACTTTCCCTGGAAGGATCCGTCACAAACTCCGTCATCTTGGAGATGTTTCGAATCTTCTTTGGCCCCGGGGGTCTACTCGCCTAATTCGCCTTCATCTTGACGACAGGTGAGAGATCCCTTTTGCGGATACTTAATTGCAGCTTAGGTTATTCTGAGGAGACAGAGCTTGGGTAAATGCTCTCTTTTCTAGCACTCAGGATATTTCCACTGCCTCGTCCTTACAAGAATAGTCTTTAAAGATGCGTCATTGACTGCGATCAATATCGATCATCTACAGCTTTTCAATAACATTGAATCTTCTTTTCTGGCCATATCGAGGACTTATCCTTCATTCTTTTGTTTGGCCAATAGAAAGAATTTGAATTTTGAATCTCTTTTCGCAAAAGCTTCGCTCTTTTGAAAGTAATATTGAAGGTAAACTGAAATAAAGATTTTTGCAATAATGATTCTGAAATCAATATATGATTGACAAATTTGATAAAATTTTCTTGAAATCCTTGGTGAAAATGAGTATTTGAAATCCGGCTCAACACATCCGTGACGAAAATTCTCCTCTCTTTTTCCCCCAAAAAGAGAGACTCAGGCTTAGCCCTTACCTGAATCGGAAATGGGAAATACTCCTCTCTTCCCTGAAGAGGAGGTGTTTGCAAAACGAACTTTCGAAGAGAAATTGAGCTTTCGTCAAAGCTCCCTAATATTAGGCTTCTCTTATGGAAAGGGGCCGATAATAGTGAGGTCTGAAAATTGGGTCATGAAAGGAACAAGTCCATCACACTCTCCCGGCAAAGAGGGTCCTTCATGACGAAAAATGGCCTAGTATGAAATTAGGAGGTTACAAGAAAAGCGAGTCTCCGTCGAGCCTCTCCTTTTAAAAAGGGTTCCTTGGTGAAATTGGGAATTGTTTTGCAAACGGTTCACAAAGACACGAGTCCCTTCAAACTCTCCCTAAACAGGGGCTAAGTGAACAAATTGGATAGCATGCGAAAAGAACGAGCTCCCTCGAACTCTCCCTAAACGGGTCTCTCGCAAGAGAAAATGATCGAAATTGGATATTGAAATTGATTGACGCAAAGGTCGAAATGGGACATTGGAAAATTGCTTGTTTGGAAATTGGATGACCCGGAGGTCGAAATTGGATAATTGAATGACCTAACGGTCAAAATTGAGAATTGATAGATCAAAAGTCGAAATTGTGTGACCCGAAGGTCGGAATTGAGAATTGAGTGACCCGAAGGTCGAAAAATAAATGACTTGGAGGTCAAAATTGAGAAGTGAGAATTGAGAATTGAAATTGGAAATTGGGTGACCCGAAGGTCGAAATTGGAGAATTGCCTGATTTGAAGATTTAAATTGGAATTTGGAAGGCAAAATATCAAATTTGAACAATTGGCATACCCTGATGATAGAAATGGTTTGAATCAATCAAAGGAGAGTGATGAGTTCGAGTCAGAGCTCGAATAAAATATAGAGATCACGAGTCGGAACCCGGATTGACAAAAGAAAATGATGTGAAATAAAAACCCGAGTTGGAACTCGGTTTTTCGAAAGTTTGGGATTTTGAAAATGTACCAGTTTAAACATTGGATTTTGAAACAATACCAGTTCGAGCACTGGGTTTTAGTTCAGTATTGGTGATTACCTTCCAATTTTGAATCATTAGAAATTGTGATGGGACTGTTTATTGAAATCCCAATACTGACTGGGATTGTTGTTAATGTAGTTGAATGCAAATGAATATGAATTGATGCACATGAATGAACAAGTGCGTGAGATGAGGAATTTGTTTAACCTGCCTGCATACAGAACAAAATTTTAAAAATGCCCCAGTGTAACTGGGAAAGAGAGTTGAATCATTATTTGAAGGAAACGAGAAGATTACAATAGGAGACTAAATGTTTCAGGTGTAGAACTTTTTCAAGTGTCGAGCATTAATGGGATTTGGCAATTCTACACCATCGGCATTGATGAGCCGATATGCGTTACGGGGTAATGCTTCTTTGACGACATATGGGCCTTCCCAATTTGGCGACCATTTCCCGCCGGTATGATGCTTGAGATAAGCTGTGGATCGAAGTACTAAATCATTGACTTTGAACCTTCTTTCGATGACAGACTTCGCATACTGCCTGGCTACTCTCTGGCGATAGGATTGAGCATGTTCTGCTGCTTTCAGCCTTCTCTCGTCGAGTAAGTCTAGTTGTACCAGTCGCTGTTGCTGATATTGATCAAGGGGTAATTCTAGCAATGACGCAAATTTCAAAGCGGGTTTCTGAACATGTAGCAGCAACACTACTTCTGTTCCATAGACCAGTTCTGATGGCGTAGCATTCGTTGGAGTGCGAATAGTGGTCCGGTAGGCCCATAGTGCATCGTGGATCTTCTCATGCCAGTCACGTCCTGTTTCTACGGTTCGCTCCAAGATACGAATTAAAATTTTATTAGTGGCCTCTGCCTGACCATTCCCTTGGGGATAATATAGAGCAGAGAAATGATGATAGATCTTGAACTTTGAGCAGAATGTCTTCATTCTTTCATTCTTGAAATGACTACCATTATCTGATACAATGTCATGCGGGATGCCGAAACGACAGAGGATGCTCTTGTGAATAAAAGAGACCACATGCCGGCCTTCTATTGTGTGAAGAGTGATAGCTTCTACCCACTTGGTGAAATATTCTGTTGCAGCAAGGAAATATTTATAGCCATTTGAAGCTGAAGGAGTGATGGGACCTACAACATCGAAGGCCCACATAGAGAACAGCCATGGAGAAACAACAGACTGTAAATAAGTTGCCGGAGCATGAATAGAAGGTGCGTGTATTTGGCATTGCACACACATCTTCACATAATGATAACAGTCTTGTTGCATAGTCTTCCAGTAGTACCCTGCTCTTATGATTTGCTTGACAAGGGTTTGGTAGCCGACGTGGCCGCCACAAATGCCTTCGTGTGCTTCTCGCACGACTTCTTTGGCTTCATCTTCATCTAAACATCTGGAATACTCTGAACTGAAACCACGACGATAGAGGACATTGGCCAAAATGAAATATCGAGTGGACATACGCTGGATTGCTCGTTGCTCTTTCTTTGAGAGTTCTGGAGGAAATTCGCCAGTTTCTATGAAAGTTTTGATGTTGTAATACCAAGGTTTCTTCCTTTGCTCAGCCTGGTTTACTTGTTCCGCTGGAAGGAAAGCAGGCTGGTCAAGTCGGCCAATTTCAAAAGAGCGACAAGATTCTCCATTTCTGAAAGCCATAATGGAGCCTAAACTGGCGAGACTATCAGCCACTTGATTAAAATCTCTCTTGATGTGGAATAACTGAAATTCTTCAAACTTGCTGACAAGAGCTGAAAAATTTTTTGATAGGGACATAACTTCTGATCTTTCACTTGCCAATCGGCTCGAACTTGATTGACAACGAGTAATGAGTCACCGGAGGCATGCACTCTCTTAACATTGAAGTCTAATAGAATCTTTAAACCTTGAATCAGGGCTTCATATTCAGCCATATTGTGGGTACATTGAAAATCTAACTTGAGAGAAAATGGAATCATCTCCTTCTCAGGAGTGATTAATAAGATTCCAATGCCTATTCCAGCCATGTTCTTAGAATCATCGAAAAATAAATTCCAGACTGGAGATTGCTGGATATTGCAAATTTGCTCATCAGGGAAGTCATCTTCGGCTTTCACTTCTTCTGCTAGAGGAAAATCCGTCAATTGATCTGCGATTGCTTGGCCTTTGATTGATTGCTGCGAGACATATTCTAAGTCATACTGCATCAATAATACTTGCCATTTTGCGACTCGTCCGCTGAGGAAAGACTGCTCTAAAATATACTTGAGAGGATTGAGTTTAGACAAGATTTTGACTTCTGATGCTAGCAGGTAGTGTCTTAGCTTCTGACACATCCATACCAGAGCTAGGCAGGTCTTCTGTATGTGAGAGTATTTCTTTTCATAATCTATAAAAGTCTTACTCACATAATAGATGGCATGTTCTATCAGGCTGCCTTCTTTGTATTGTGCCAAGAATCCGCCACATGCGACTTGATTGACTGAGATGTATAACAGAAGAGGTTTTCCCAATTCTGGCGGCTTATGGATTGGAGGATTGAGAAGATACTTCTTGATCCGATCGAACGATAGCTGACACTCTGGTCCCCATTCGAACTTCACTCCTTTTCTGAGCAAGTGGTTAAAAGCTTCACATCTCATCGCCAAGTTGGAAATAAATCGCCGAATTGATTACATGCGTCCCTGAAGGGTACGCAACTCTTTGAGATTTTTCGGGGGTGGCATATCAATGATAGCCTTGGCTTTGGCTGGGTCAACTTCAATTCCTTTTTTACTGACCAGAAAACCCAACAGTTTGCCTGATTCGACTCCAAAGACACATTTTTGCGGGTTAAGTCTTAACTTGTACAGAATGAGTCTCTTAAAGACTTGATCAAGGGCTTCGAGGTGATCTTCTCCCTCTTTAGATTTCACAAGAATATCGTCAACATACGCATCCATGATTTTGCGCATTTGATCATGAAAGATAACGACCATCGCCCGTTGATATGTTGCTCCAGCATTCTTGAGCCCAAAAGGCATAACTGTATAGCAAAAAGTGCCCCAAGGCGTAGTAAAGGAAGTTTTTGATTGGTCGCGGGCGGCCAACTTAATCTGGTTGTAACCGGAATATCCATCCATGAAGGAGAACATGGCATGTCCTGCTGTACTGTCAATCAGAAGATCAATGTTTGGCTGTGGATAGTCATCCTTCGGAGTTGCCTTGTTGAGGTCTCTGAAGTCTATGCAAATCCTGACTTTGCCACTTTTCTTTGAGACAACGACAATATTGGCTAACCAGTCTGGGTAGTCAATAGGTCGGATAAATCCTGCTTTGAGCAGATCTTCAAGTCCTTCTTTGACTTGTTGTTCTATTCTGGGATCCATTTTTCTCAGCTTTTGCTTAACTGGCTTTACATCTGGCTTCAAAATCAGTCGATGTTCGACCAATTTGGGATCTAAGCCCGGCATATCTTCATATGTCCACGCAAACACTTCTTCATGTTGCTTGAGGAACTTTGTAAGCCTTTCTTTCTCTTCCGGACTTAAACTGGTACCGATCTTGAGAATCTTGGGATCTTCCTCTGAGCCGTTATTGACATCTTCAGTAGGATCTTGTACTAGAGCAGATGGTTCATCTTGGTTCTGAGCTGAGGCGAACTCTGGTAATTCCTGAAGAGACAGATCAAATTCTGCATAATCATCTAACTGTTTTGCAATCTTGTCATCTCCTGTGCTTGCTTTGACTCAGTGAATTGCTGCCGATTTCTGGAAAGCCTTTGGATTGATAACGAGTTTCTTGATTGTTCGGGAAGACATTTCTGAAATTTTGGATAAGAAATTGGATTCAGAAAAAAAAAAATCATCCATCATACGACAAACAATCATAAAATGACATTGAGTTATGAAATAAAGATGTATAGACAAAAGAGGCAGATGGCATCCAGATGGACAAAGAAAATTGACATTTTATTGATTTGAATTGATAAAAGACATTGAGACATTTATTTTGAAAGGAATAGAAAGGAAATGCAACAACGATTCTCAATGTGCCCCTTTAACAAAAACAGTCTTCTTTGGTGAGCTCCCGCTGGAAAACCCTAATCTTGCCCTGTGGGGATGATGCTTTTGGATCATTGGCTCGACACGACCATCTTCATTTTTGCCCAGTCCTTTAAAGGGTTGATAACCATGCTTCAGAAGTAAGTCGAATCCCTTTCTTACTTTCATGAATTGTGGAAACAATGGATGATCTTTGACAGTGTCGTAGCTGACACGACCTCCAATCTTGAAGAACTTGGGACCTTTCCATCGGGTCATAGCTACAATGTGCAGGGATAATTCTGATGTTGCCTGGAGTATCTTCTGACTTTCTTTGAGACTGATTTCTTCATTTTCTCTGATGCTAGGAATATCTGCAGTGAATGATGGTCGAGGTATCATAGGCTGTGGGAGCCTTTCTTCCGGGTCTTCTCCGAGCACAGTTTTAATCATTCCACCTTTTGACCATTTTACGCATTGATGTAAGGTGGAAGGTACTGCATTAGCATTATGAATCCATGTCCTTCTGAGCAACAGATTATAGGTGGGTGGCACATTGACCACATGAAAAAGCACTGAATGCACAGAATAGTTAATGAATACTTCCAGGAATATCTTGCCTTTTGCCGTCTGACCATGGTTGTCAAACCCATAGATGGTGATAGGGTCTGGAATGTATTCTTCTTCCTTAATGCCTAGCGCCTTTGCAGTCATTTCGGGACATATGTTGAGGCTGCTGCCTCCATCAACTAGTACATGGGGTACTGTCATTCCCCTTACCCGAACGACGATGTAAAGAGCATTATTGTGAAAGGAATGAGGTTTTGGAAGGTCCTCATCCGAGAAAGTGATTGGTGCGTTGGTCATGGCCGAATTCACTATTTGTGTCATGTCTTCAGGAGTGGTACTGGGCTTAACTTTGATTTTTCTGAGCAGATCGTCAAGTACTTGCTGATGCTTGCATGAACTCTTGGCCAAGTCAAGAATGGAAACATTGGACAGAGCGGTCAAAGGCTTCTGACTTGAATTCTCCGGCTTAGGCTTGATGATTTGATTGAGAAAATCAGTAAGTCCCTTTGACTTGGGGGCTGACTTTACCGATGCTTCGGAGACTTTCATCTTGCCCAATGCTGAGATTAGATCCATCTTCTTAGAATCAGGAGTTGCTTGTCGAAGCACTGACACCTGATGTTGAACTTGTAGGTCTTGTGTAGAACATGGCTTGATGTGTTCGTGAGGCAGGAATGGTTGGGCAGATACTACTGCTGTGGTGTGTGAAGGAAAAGGCTGCTTAAGAATATCCATTTTTTCTTCTTCTTCTTCTTCTCCTTCTACCAATAGATTTTTATCGATAAGATCCTGTACAATGTTCTTGAGAACGAAACAATTCTCAGTGCTATGTCCCACTGTTCTGTGGAACTTGCAGAGTTGATCCTTTCATTTCCCCATAGGCACAGGGGGATCAGCCAACCTCGGTAACTTGACCATTTCCTTCGACAACATATACTCGAGCACATCTTCGAGTGATTGATCGAGAGGAGTGAATTTTCGGTCATAGCTCCATCCTTCATGTTTAACTTTTTCGCGCAGTTTCGGCCCTTGGTCTTGTTGAGAAGGCTTGCTGTATTGAGGAGCAGGCTTCATTTTCTGATCTCCTTTATTGTTGGGATTGCCTGCGCCGTAGTAGTAATCTTTCTTCTGCCCTTTATACTGATTTCGGCTATTGTTGTTGTTATTGTTGACAGAGAAGGTGAATTGAGCTTTCTTCTTCTGCTCACCTTGGGGATTACTCTTGGAAAAGGTGAAGCCTTCATAGACTCCATTCTCTACGCTTAGCTCGAGCCATTCTGCTCGCTCAGTTAATTCAATGAAAGTCCGGGACAGTGCAGTAGAGATTAATCCTCTTAACGGCTGCGAAAAGTTATTGAGGATTAGGGACAGGGCGTGCCTTTCTGAAATGGGATCTCTCATTTTATTACAGGCTGACCTCCACCTGTGAATGAAGTCCCGTGCTTTTTCATTCTCATTCTGCCTCAGACTGCAGAGATGACTTAATGTCGGGAGCGCTTCTGTATTGAACAAAAAGCGTTCAATAAATAAATTCACCACTTTATCGAACTCCTTGAGCTCGATGGGATTGATGTGCTCAGCATACCATTTAGCTGCAACTCCTTCCAAGCTGCGAGGGAAACACAGGAACAGTGCTCTGTTATCTCTCTTGAATCTTGAACACTCTGCGAAGAAAGTGGCGAGATGGGCTTTCGGATCGCCAGAGCCATCGAACTTAATGAATTTTCGGGGAAGGTTTTCGAGATCGTCATCCCCTTCGAGGCCGTCATAGAAGTCCTCACTGGTAAAGACTTTCTTGCCCTTGTCACGGGCTTGGAGATCCTTAACAACTCGGGCCATTTCCCTGAATTGCGACTGCAGGGGTTCCTCTATAACTTGATTCTTTGCTTTGTGGCTCCTCCTTTGTTCTCGGCCACGTTTCTGAAATGCCGGAGGCACCTCATATTCTTCCTCAGTGTCTTCAGTTGATTCAGATTCATCTGAGATTTCTTCTGATTGAATCTGCTTTTTGGGAGCCTTCTTATTCTTGTGCCCGTGGAACTTTTCTCTGAATTGATTTTTTTCTGCACTAGTCCCAGACCGTTCACTCATCATTTTATTCATCATCTTTCGAAACATGGCATACATTTGAGGGTCTATGCCGTCATCCTCTTGTTGCTGCTCTTGACTCTTCTCGGATCGGGGAGAGCCCATCTCTTCTTCTGAGGCTGACGAGTACTGCGATACCGTTGTTCTTTTGCCTGATCTTGTCTCAACCATCAAATGATATGGATACTCTCAGATTTTGCTGCGGATGCTCTCTGCAGGGCAAAGACCTGATTAGATTATGAAGGAATTGGCTTTTGGAAGATATATTTATTGAAAAATATGATAGACAATTCGAAGAAGATGTCCCATTACTAGGGACTGAGTCGTTGCGAGAATCACGACAATTGTGTTGTCAATTCTTAGCACGAGAAACAAACAACGAAAATATGCCTTGTTACCTAGGCGAGGTCATCAAGCCATAATAGAAAAAGAGAGAATTTTATTAAAATGAGAAAACATGATTTTATTGATCTTGACAAAGAGGTGGAGGACAAACAATTTGCCACCATTCACGATAATCAGCAGACACTCTAGGACCAGGGAAGATTTTAAGAGAGACAAAGGAATCCCAGCCGTAGCGGGCAGAATGATATGCCCCGGACCATTGCGCAGAAGTGAGATCAAACTCTGCCATAACTTCTGATAACAATCGGGCTTCGACATATTGCTGTCTCTGGGAGAACTGTCGGACACATCTCTCTGGTTGGTAGTAAGTACAGAAGAATGGGCCCAGTAACTTGAACCTCTTGCCATAAGCATAGGTGTATCTGGGAGGCGATAGTTGCCGATCAAAATAGTCTCAGACTACATCATCTTCTTGAATGTTGTTGATCATAGACCGGTACTGTGCCACTGGAAGAAGTTCTTGACCATTATATCTGAAAGAGCTTGCTCAGGCTGGAACATGCTGAAAGAACCAGGATTGAAGTGCGTAGATGCATCCTTCAACTAAGATGGATTCTCCAAGTGAGAATCGAGTCAGACCACGATATAGGAAAGCGAGCGCTGCCATGGCTATGGAGAGGCGATTGGTTTGTCGACTGCCCCATCTTCTCATGAGCTGTATTGTTCTAATGTCCATGTAGTTTTGTCCATCTGGGAGGAGGGATAATCCTACAGTACATAGAACCATTGCATTCTGAATCCTTTCTTTAGTTGTCCTGGATAGCGAACTGACTTCAACGAAGGTCCCGTACTGACGATACAACTCGAGCAGATCGACATATTCATTCCCTTCCAACTGGATCAAAGGCCAGGATCGGCGGCCTGTCATACGAGCTAAGGAGTCTCGGGGGTCCAAACCCTTGACATTGATCAGGAATTGATGTTCTAATGGATCACTTGGCTGACCGGCTGGTTCTGGTAAACCCATGATTTTTGAAAATTCATCCATTAAAACGGTCATCTCTCCCCATGGGAACCAGAAGGTACATGTTCGAGGATTCCATCGTTCTGCCATTACATGGATCAAGTTGTCGTTGATGGTCTGCTTCCCAACTGCTGACGTCAGTTCTAATCCGCACTCGCTCAAATGGTCCGGGAAAAGCTCTTTAGCCAGGAATAATACCACCGGGGAATGAAAGTTCTGGTGCTAAGGGCTTGATGTTCAGGACGACCTTGTCGCACCTCGTAGGAGATGTGACCTTCAGGAAAGATAGGATCGACTTGACTGGATGCCATCGAACTAAAAACAGAGACAGACTCAGAATGAGACTTAGGAAAATATGAGAAATTTTGAAAAATTTTGCAGGCAGGATAAAAATGCAGCTAGAAATTCGAGATCCAGTGGAAAGGTAGAATGTAAAATCACCTGGAGTTTTGAAAGAAATGGGATATTTGAGAAAATCATCCAGGGTTTGAGAAAAACATCTCGTGGAAAATAAGGATGTTTTGAAAAAGGCCTAATAAGTTGGAAAACATTTGGGAAATATAAAGAATTGAGGAAATCAACATACAATCACATCCTGCACAAATATTTATGCACATTCAGCACTCCCTAAAAGGCTGACTCTAGATGCATCATTTTGAAAACAGTTGTAGGACCTAATCCTAATTCTAGGTTCAGATCATCTTTGTCCAATCCAGTTATGCCGATATACCCGAACCGAAATTCGAGGTACGTGGCATATAATTTCAACTCCGGTTCTAAGGTAAGGTTTTCCAACATCCTTGAGCGCCTACCGATATACTTCGGACTGTGGCCCGTGGTACGTGGTAGGGGGGTGTTAACCCAAATAGTTGGCCCAGTTGTGAGGCTCTGTCCCGAACTAGGGTTCTGGAAGAGAGCCCAGCAACGTGAAGACCGGGTAATAATAGGTAATTGAGGTTTTGAAAATGATCACATGCAAGGAATAGATGGCTCTAAGTCCTAGAGAGATAGACTTTTGAAAATCTTTGAAGAAGCATACATTGTTTGCATTCAGATCCTAAATTGAGGAGAGTTCTATTTAGACCTAAGTCTATGTGAACATGAAAATTTCTCCTCAATCTGGTCCTACCAAACCATGCCTAAGCTATATGCAGTCAATGTCAGCTAGGTCAGAATCTAAGCTCCTAGGCTCACATGATATTGAAAGTAAAAGCTGACATTTTGTGAACATAATTTCAATAATTGAACTAAATCAAGCATAATTTAGGTCAGACAAGGACAGGTCCCATCACGGTCGCCAAACCTGTTATCGTCGCAAAAATTTTTCCCGTCTTCCCTTACTTGCGGAAGAGAGAGGGAAATGCTTTCGCGATTTTGGAAATTGTTTTGAAAATACTCGCCTCCATTTTGAAAATTGCGGGAAAATCTATGGAATGGGGCTCGACCTGTCGGTACGAGGTTCGACCGTTCCTGTCGCCTTTAACAGGGGTAATCAAACCAAGGACCAAAATTATGCTTGACTTAGTGAAATTACCGAAAGTGTGTTCTATCCTAAATGCACAAAGAATTCAGGCATGTGCTATGAGAATTTTGGAAAATGTAAATTGGAAAATATGATGTATGCTTAGAAAACATTTGGAATTGAAAAACATTTCTTAGGAAAAAGATGGAAATCAATCTCTCAGGAAACTCAGACAAAGAAGGTTTGAAAATCTCGGGAAAGTTTATAAAGACTTAGAAAATCTTGAAGAGATGAGAATTTCAAGAAAATCTTGAGAAAGTTGAGAATCTCGGGAAAATCTTGAGAAAGTTTATAAAGACATAGAAAATGAGAATCTCAGGATAATTTTGAGAAAGCTTAGAAAGACTTGGAAAATATGAAGAAATGAGAATCTCAGGAAAATGGAAAGAATTCTTGAGAAAAGATGAACATTTGAAAAGAGGAACACTTCTCAGGTAAACTTGGACTTTGAGAATTTTCTTAGGAAAATGATGGAAAATTTGTAGGAAAACTCTTTGGAGAAGGAAATTCAAAACTTAGGAAATTGAAATCCTGAGAATTTTACCTTTGAAATTTCTGAAAATCAACTTTTTATTCTTGAGAAAGGTGAAAATTCCCTTTTGAAAATGGATCTTAAGAAAATAACTTTTTAAGGAAAATCACGGGAAAACTTTGATTTGAGAAATCCTACTTCGAATATCATCATAGTTTCTTGAGAAAATCGATTCCATGTAGTGAAAATCTTTTGAGAAAATCATGAGAAAAACAAATGATACAGATGATGTGAATGAATGAATGCACTTTTGAAAAGATTTCTGAAAATTTTATTGGAAAAATGTAGATTAAGCCAAAGTAAATCCTTCATATATTCTGACTGTGGCCATGAATATATTCAGGGTTTATTTGAGTTAATTCACAATATTTTGAAAACATTGGAAATATGAGGTGCCTTTTTCAAGATAGCCTAAGAGTGTAGGCTCAGTGTGACTGGTAGAAAGATGATGGATCTGGGTCTCGTCCATATTCCGACTAGGGCCGTAAATATGGACTCCACCGAGTTCATCAACTCTCTAAGAGTTGGTGCACGTGCCATTCGTGTTCATCCACGGTGAATTTGGAAAATTGAGATATATGCATCATAGAATCAGGATATTACTGAAATCAAACTATATGAGATGCGGCCTAATCTAAGCGGTAAAAGTAAATCTTATTCCAAGGTTTACATTGGATTGTTACATTGCATAACATAAAGTAAAAGAAAATTAAAATGTAGCCAAGGAATCTGCATCTTCTAGATTTTCCTGCAAAATGAGAGTTAGTACAAAATAACCAAGGAAATGGACATATATACTATATACAACAAAGATATATAGGTAAATATAGAAATACTCGAACTTATGATGGATGATGTATGATAATGAAGATATATTTACAAAAGTAAGAGAAAATGAAAATATATATAATACCAAGTACATATGAAGGGATATATATATATATATATATATATATATATATATATATGTATATAAGTATGTATACATGTATATATATATATATAGACATATACATATACATATATACGTATACATATAGGTAGATATACTATAGATATACATATACATAGATATATATATACATATAATGAGAAAATATACAAATTTAATGGAAATTCCATATAATGGGTAAAACCAGAAAATACAGGTATATACATTTTCTGCAGGCAATTTCACACAACCATATTTCCCAAATTACAACATATTTCTCAGCAAAATCGGGTATGGAGCTTCCCTATATATCAACAATGAAGCATGCAAAATATGGTCAAGAGATCATGAACGGATATGGATATATCCGTTCATGAACATAGCTGATTGTTAAGACTGCACTTCTGCATAAAAGAGGAGTATGATACATATGGAATGAAGAACCACTGAAATATACAGGTGGTTGATGGAAATTAGAGCTAATGTACAGAAATTTTCACATATATACAGGGGAAACTTTAAGGTAATATGACAAATGTGGATTTAAAAAAAAAAAAAAAGTAGTGAGATATCATTGTGATGGGTATCACTCTCTTTTCTGCAAATTGAGGCTGTGTATACACATTTTACAGTGGAAAATCTGATGATTAAATCAAGGACAAAATGTTCTTTTTGACATAGCATATGCCACTCTGTAACTGGATGGGAAGTTTACATAATAGAGAATCTCTTCATATAACTAACTAGGTTTCAGTCATTTGGTAAGATTGATATAAGCTAATGAATGAGGATAACTAAAAAAAATTGAGATACTAATATGGGCAGCATTCAAGATAATGGAATCAACACAGGTGCTCCAAGTGAAAGCCTAAAACCACAAATGGGTGATATATGTAATAAAAAAAAATAAGTACAGGCATTGGATCTAGATGGTCTATTATAGAGCAATGAAATAAATCACATTTCCTGGATCTTATACCACTTTATTTCAGAAGATCAGCCTTACTTCGGCTAGACCCCAATCATATACAATTGGGATATACTAGACCTATGAGCAGAATTTTTTTTTTATATACAACTGGGAAGCTGCTGTAACTAAATATTGAGGTGAGGTGATTTTCTCAAAGACAGCTATATTGTAAATATAGGATTTGTTTACAGCATAGCAACTTCATTGAAACCCTTGTTTGCTGTGAGATATGAACATGGTTCAGCTGATCCGTCAGCCACCTGTTATTATCAGCACGTTGATTGTATAGGCCAAAATGAAAGATACTGTGTATGCGAAAAATGGGAAATGAAAGAAAATTGTAATGAATCAAATACATCTAAACACTATAATAGACATTTAAAGAAAGAACCAGGAAAACAGTGAAAGTAACACCTTAAAGCAAAAAAAAGGAATTTGTATTATAAGTGTTGGCCTTAAATCCAATGGGCGACCATACTGTTGTCAATACATGACATCAACACTGCTACCAGGCAGCTTGATGACACACAATCTGCTTTCAATAACTAAAAAAAAAATAGAGTTGTGAAAACCTGAAAGAATGAAGAGAAACAAAGAAATCTTACAGTAGATGGGTTGTGATGTTACAGGGGGTTATCATTATAGCGCACAACTATGGGTATTATACAAACTAAGGTATACTATGAATGTAGGTAATTACCTGAACCAAATTTAATAGTATCAAATCCTAAAGAATACAAAAATTATGTTAACATAAGCTTCAGAAAACAGGAAAACGTGAAATTGTAAAGCTAACGTGAGATGCAGAAAACATGAAATGTCATAAGATAAAGAAATAAAAGGAAAATAAAAATAAAAATTAATGCTATGGCCAAACGTATGTAGGCTACTGAGATGGAGTTCAATCCATGAACAGGATGAGCCGACTCATCTATTTAGCATGAAGGTGAGATTGAAGATATCCCTTTTAAAACTCCTCTACTGTGTTAAAACTTAGACCCTAAATGGCCTTTCCTCTTACATTGACTCCAGCTAATCAGATTACAGGAAAGTTTTGATTTAGTAACTCTGAACGAAATGAAGATAAAACCTAGCCTCACGTTACCTTGTAGATTCTCTGCACCACTCGACCTGAAGGAAATGGGGAAAAACACCTGCTGGATCTCTTAAGCCAAGTGATACTTCAAACAGCAGAAAAGGGTCGATTCTCGGCTGGGCTGAATGAAATGAGTTGAAGAAGATGGGAAAGAGCTGGGTCTCTGTTGGCTGAAGGGTGATGGCAATCGTTGAAAGGCTTGGTGGCTGGGCTGAATGAAGATGGAAAGCAGCTGATTGGAGGTCCTGTGGTGGCTGGAATGAAGAAGGGGAAGACCTTGGTGGTGATGGTGGAAGACCCCCTGGATCTACTGCTAGTGAGGCTGGAATAGGCTGGAAGTGGCTGGGCGACTGAGGATGGGCTCCAGCAAATCTGCTGCTCCCCTACACCGTGTAGTTTGCTGCTGGGTTGTAGAAGGGCGGCAACCTGCTGGGCGTGGAAGATGATCTTCAGCAAGCTGCTGGATCTGCTGAAGGTGGATGGGCGCCAGCCTCTTGAGAGGTGGAAGGCTTCTGCAAAATCAAGAAGGCAAATTCAATTGGCCCTCTCTTCCTTTGGCTGTAGGAAAAAATGGTTTCCCCTCTTTGAATCCCCTGCGCTCTGCCTCCCCCAAAAGACCTCCCCTCTGGATCGAAGACCTCTGCAATAAGAATCCAACAAAAAAAAATTAATCGCCAGCCGGTCCCTTAGCCCCTTCCCAAATCTCCCCCCTTTAAAGATTTTGAAACCCCTCTTTCAAAAAAAATCGCAGCTTCCTTTTAGGGGTCCGTTACTTTTTTTTTTTTTTGAAAGTTTTAAAACTGAAAATTTATTTGGTTTTTGAAAATTTGCCGTTTTCAAAAAGGGGCGGATCTTGGGTTTTAAAAAGATTGGGTTCATTTTCCTAAAGTTTAGGTAAATGAGTATTTTAAGCAAGTTCGGCTGTGATTTTTTTTTTCTTTAAAACTGTTTCTAAAATGAATAGTGATATCATAAAAAAAAAAAAAATTAATGATAGTAATAAATGGGAGATGCCACCTCAGCCATCTTAAAAAAAAAATTGTTGAAAATAAAGCTTTATTTTGTTTTATAAACTCTTTTATTTTAAAATGGGGTGCCACATGTGTGTGGGCCCACTAACTAAAAATATAAATAAATAAAATAAAAAAAAAGAAAAATTTGCAAAAATGAACTTCGGGTGGGTCCCACTTGAGAATAGGGAACACAGCGGGGACTCAGCTATATTTAGCGATGTGCAAAGTGTTTCAGCACAATTGGGGTCAATTCATGATCTCTCAACACCTTGAAAAGCTCTATAGAGGTACTTGACACAGAGCTCTATTGTGAAGGCTGCAAGTTTCTTCATTCTCAAAATAATCAATAAGGTAAAACTTGGAAACAAGTATGGCGTGCACATAGTAAAAGCTTGCAACAATTTCTTTTTGGTTCTCAGCACACAGACGGCAAGCAAGGGTCACTCTGACAGAGCCTTTCTGGAAACAAACTGCAGTCATAGAGACTCACAAGGCTTTTGAGATATACAAAGAGGAAGATCCATCTGATAAGACCGGCCATGCTTTTGCAGTAAGTTCTGCTGTAATGAGCCAACTTCAACTGATTAAATCCAACAACCTATGTGGATATACATGATATGGTAGATAAGCTTATGATTAATAATACATGGTGCTACGCAGATGCTTAGGAAGCTAGGGAGTATTACACAGGTTAAAACAAAGAGACACGATACCCCTAGTAATGTAATGATGAGTAAGATCAGCTGGAACCCACACATATTTCAAATGTAATCAGGGGAGCTGCTTGATGCGAATGAGATGATAATGCACATCATCAAACTTAATGTACGTGGTAGAACAAAGAAAAAAAAAAAACAAGCAGGGGAAAATGCACAGAAGATGAATGACTTAACAAAAGAGGAATGAGGAAATGTTAAGGAAGATCAGAAGATACAGACGTTGGCTAAAGTTATGGTTTATTAGTAATGATAGCATTAACACAAGATGTCCTTTCCTTATCATCTGGTTAAAAGAAACACAACGTTACATCCTGGTGTAATCGGATCCAGCAAATTATTTGGGGGGCTACCACAACTACCAGGTTCTGATGTTTCCAGCAAGAAGTAATTTAAGCAGACTAAAGTGGAAAAAAAAAGAAGGGAAACAGAGCTTTCCTGAGTAAGCTCTATACCATTTCTTGTTTGACAAAATCATTAAACACAACAAAGAAAAAAAAAATTTATCAAATTCTCTTGATCCAGCATCGCTTAATAGTTCTCCACTCATTGTAGCAACCACGATTATCAATCTTCTAAGCATCCTTGTATGATTACACGGGGATTATCTCATTCCTTAAAGGCAACTCTACAGAAGGCTGAATATGTGGAATGCTTGTAAAAGAGCAAATAAACTAAGGAAACCGGTAGTTCTCTGAAATCAAAATCCAACCCAGCTTCAAGGCCAGAAGTGATAGGCTTACCAAGCTTATGGGACAACATACGGTGAGAGTTTCCAATAACTTCTTTATTCTTCTGAACTTTTAAACTATACAACCTTAACATTCTAGAATGAGCAATTCCAGATGCCGATGGTGGAGATGTATCTACTGAAGGTACCACCGGATGTTAAGAATATTATTGGGAACTAAAATAGGTGAAAAATATGTGTTAATGAAAAACATGAGAACACAACAAACATCATAAACTAGAGTAAAACAAATGTCAAAACAGGAACAAAAGAAAAGATCAACGAGAGTTAAGGGGAAGTGTGCGATTCAAATGGGTTTCGCTTAAATGAGAACTAACTCTCCATATATCATTCAGTACGATGTATGACCTTAATAGAATGGTGGATGATCGGGAGTTGCGTGAATGGAATAATCCAAATGCAATGATCATATAGAAACAGAAAAATTGATTACCCAGTAAGAAGATGATGAACAACAAATTAAACATTCATAGAAGGATCAAGATGAAAACAGGAAATTTAAATTTGGGGTTTCAGGTGAACCATATCAGACGGTAAGACAAATAAAAAGAGAAGGAAATTAAAAGAAGTAAAAGAAAATTTGTTGGAATGGAATCATTCCATTATTTTTGCACGATGGAGATGTTGAGGTTGCTATAGGCAACTCAACACTGTCATTGGTGCTTCTACAGGGCCCGAAATAAAAAAAAAAAACAAAAAGGAATCAGAATCAGGAAGGGGATGAAAAGAGGAGTTTTTTTACCTTTTTCAGGATCCTAAAGAGGGAAGGGTCTTCAGTAGCTCGTAGAGGAAATGTAACGCCCCAACTTTTTATAGTAAAAATTTTGGAGTAAATTTTTTTTTTTTTTGAAATAGCGAAAGTGCGGAAAACACAAGTCGGGTGCATTACAGGGTAAAACAGAGAAATACTAAACATACCATTCATTAATTGAAACATTAATGTCATTAATTACATCCCATAAAAGAAATGTAAATCTACTAATCAGAGTTCAAACATAAAATACTGAATAAATGAGATCTCTTGGCTTTATCCAAAATGACACCCCGATGCTCCAACTAGTTGCTACCTTAAGAACATTTCAAAAGGAAGGGTCAGACTCCCCTGTCTACGTAAGAAGCATTATATTTATATGTGGTGCTCAGTGACCTGTGTACAAATATGTGCAAGTACTGCAGATATAACTAGCATGGAAGTTTATAACATTCTAAGAAGATGATTATGCTTTCTGATTCATGATACAGTGCAAAGGATGACTGAACTAGAAGTATATTTATCCACCTTAGTACAAGCAGTAGATTCCACAAGTTTTACTAAAGTCAACTCAACAGAATGTAATTCTTCAGAGATAAGTTTCCAGTCAACTTAAATTATTTAATGCTTATCTTACTCTTACCCTGTGGGTACGCACAGGCATAGACCTCGTAGCGGACCGAGACCATACGGGGGTCTATTATTTAATAACCCGTATGACTAGCCGTACGGATATCCAAAGGGGACGGTCAGTGACCGAGAGAGAACTCCCCAGTGGCTAGAACAAAAATTAGGATGCACCCTGTACTTCTGCATTAGACATGGATCTACCACCTAGGACATACTGGTAGTCCTGGTCTCCTAACTTCGTGGACTGGGGACCGGGTGAGACGCCTAGCTCTCACAAGAACAAGAATGTCCACGAAGCTTGTACCACCTACCCTCTCCAAGGTAGACCATGGGTCCAGTAACATACACCATCTTTCAGGTGTACCCAGAGCCCTGGGAAACCAGTAACATATACCATTTTCAGGTATACCCAGAATCCAACATATTTAATTTATATGTGTATATATTTTCATTCTTGTTTGTTTGGATCCAGTAACATACATCTTTTTCAGATGTACCCAGAACCCTGGGAAACCAGTAACATATACCATCTTTCAGGTATACCCAGAATCCCATATTTAATTTATATGTGTATAAATTTTCATTCTTATTTGTTTGGATCCAGTAACATACATCTTCTTTCAGATGTACCTAGAACCTTGGAAAACCAGTAACATATACCATCTTTCAGGTATACCCAGAATCCCATATTTAGGTTATGTGTGCATATTTTTATTTTATTTTATTTATACTTATGTGCAAGTCATTGCACCACAGGGGATTTTCAAAACCCCAACTCATACTCACGTTGATCTTAGTATATGCACATTACCCATCAAATGCCTCAAAGGCACCAACCACAATTTCTCATAATTCTGGTTCAACTTTGTGTCGAGTACTTAAACATTCGACATTTTCAGTTTTGTTTATGAGCTCGAGTGTATGTTTCGTACCCCCCTCTGGTTATGCCGCAACATGGCATTATTCAACTTTATCATGTGTGTTCAATGTATTGGACATAATCCTAAAGTCCATATGTGAATCACATATTTAGTTTACCATCGAAACTATTTCCTTCATAGATATTTCAATTGCATTTCACCTAAAAAGTCTTTAGAAAAATTTTTCTACAAGAACCCTTCACGAAAATCATTTTAGAAAACTCTTTACTCAATTTTTCATGTTTATTAGTCGACCAATAGACTCACCGGTCGACCAACCTTTTTGCTTCAAATCTTCTAAGCAAAACGTGATATTTTTTTTTATAAAAATTAGTCGACCAAAAGTTTTATCATTCGACCGGACAGAATGTCTGTTTTCTGGAAAATTTAGCAGCGGTCGACTGAAGGTTTTATCAGTCGACTGAACAAAATATCAATTTTCTGGAAAATTTAGCAGCAGTCGACTGAAGGTTTTATTAGTCGACTGATCAGAATGTCTGTTTTCTGGAAAAATCTTAGCATCAGTCGACTGAAGGTTTTATCAGTCGACTAATCAGAATGTCTGTTTTCTGGAAAAAATTTAGCATCAGTCGACTGAAGGTTTTATCAGTCGACTGATTAGAATGTCTATTTTTTGGAAAATTTTTAGCATCAGTCGACTGATGGTTTTATCAGTCGACTGAACAGAATGTCTGTTTCCTGGAAATTTTTACAGCAGTCGACTGAAGGTTTTTATCAGTCGACTGAACATATTATCAGTCGACTAAATATTGTCCCAGTCGATTAATTTTGCCATTTTTCTATAACTTTTAAAAGGGTGTATCTTTTTATTTTTCAAACATTTTGATCATTCTAAATGGACTGTTTTGCCACCCCTTTCATCCTCAATGTATGGAATCTTTCAACTATAAATATGAGTGCATTCCACACTCAAAAACATTGAATCCAATCGAATTACCCAATAAGAATGATATATCTTTATTTTACCATGATGTGAAATAGCAATCACGTATACATAACTTCAGACTTGATTAAAACCATTCAATCTACAAAGTATGAAAGGTGTATTGAACAAGAAAAAACAACCAAACAATAATTTCATGAATAATAATCCAAGATACTTAAGGTTCCATGCCATTTGCCTACTTTATTTTTGTTTCGATCTTGAATCCGTCATGGCTAACACCCACACCAAAAATATATGCATTTCCCTACATAGATTCGAACTGTAGGTTTTGATATGAGTACTACATATCACCAGGCATATACATAGGAACATAATGCCCTTACAAAGAACACCACAGTGCCCCAACGTTGGCCAAGGGTGAAAACCATTGGCTGAACCACTACATATTAACCTATTGGCGAGTAGGTGTTTCAACTCATGCCACCTGGGTCTCGAGGCCCTAAATATACCTACATATAGGTGGTGTTTGTTGCGTAAACTCCATGATATTGCAACATAGATGTGCAACAAGGCATCGACCACTTACATACAAATAGCAATGCTCCTTACCTCTTTGGAGTTTCACGACGACAAGGCTGCAACCCCTTCTCTTCGTTAGAGCGGCACCCCACGTCGATAATGGATGTTCACGCGTTCAGCAAGGGAGGTCCACACAGTCCAACAATGGAGGTCGACCACCACCGTGAGAGAGAGAGAGAGAGAGAGAGAGAGACGTCTAATGTAACTCCTTACCAAAAATCTCTCATTTAACTTTTCTATCTGGGGGGAAGTTACCAAATTTTCAAAGCATTAAATCTTCACCCAAATCTCACGTTTTTGGTGGGTGATGTCTATTTCCAACAATGCCCCCTCCTCTCTTTGGCATGATTTTCTCTAACTTCCCTCACTATTTGCTTTATGGGTATCCCTCTTCCATATCACTTGGGATTCTCCTCAATCCTTGGTAGAGCTAGATGAAAAAGGCCAAAAATTTAGGCTTAACATAATCGCACGTTTTTACCATTTTCACCAAGGTAGAAATAATCACTTTCTTGAAAAAAAATAATTTGTGCACAGGGGGTTTTGAACTTGGGTGGTGGTATCACACACCGTGTGTCCTACCACAACACCACACCATCACTTGGTGTTTACTTTTGCAGAAAATTCTCTTTATGTCACAATGGGACATTTTTCCTTGTTGATAGATTTCTTTCGTTTTCATATGGATTTTTCACCTGTTTGGTCTAAACTTGCACTCGCTTACTCTAATCATGTTTCGGATCTCACGTTATCATTTCGAAACCATCAGGTTTCCCATTGGGCCCCGTAAGTTGGGTCGGATCATCGGATCTCGCCAAGATCCGAATCCAAAACCACTTGTGAGAATTTGTTATCGGTTTTGTTCTAGAAACCACAAGTCATAAAAATTGTACTACCTAACTTAAAATCTTACTATTTCACATAACTGCTCCCTTTTATTCATTTAGAATTTCGTAAATTTCACGGGTTTTACATCCTTCCCCTCTAAAAAGAAATTTCGTCCGCGAAATTTGTAATACATATCAATCAAACAATTGTGGGTATTTGTCCTTCATTGCTGCTTCCGGTTCCCACGTGCATTCTTCTAAGCCATGATGTCTCCATCTCACTTTGACTAATGGGATGATCTTATTTCGTATCACCCGCTCACTGCGATCCACGATTTCAATCGGTCTCTCTTCTACGGTCAGATCTTCTTGCACACTGATATCCTCGAACTGAATCACGTGTGACGGATCTTGAATGTATTTTCTCAACATTGATACGTGAAATACATTATGAATCTTGGCAAGTTGAGATGGTAACTCAACTCGATAAGCAGTTTCGCCGATCCGCTCCAATATCGGGAAAGGTCCGACATATCTAGGACTCAACTTTCCCTTCTTTCCGAATCTGAAAACGCTCTTGGTCGGCGATACCTTGACAAACACTGCATCTCCCACTTCGAAACTAAGCTCTCTGCATCGCTGATCCGCATAGCTTTTCTGTCGACTCTGTGCTGCTCTAAGTCGATCTCGTATCTTCTGTATCTGTTCAGTGTAATGTTGAAGTACCATTGGTGACTCAACTGTTCTTTCGCCAACTTCATCCCAATATACTGGTGACCTACAAGGCCGCCCATACAGTGCTTCGAAGGGCGCCATGCCAATACTCGCATGGTAGCTATTATTGTAAGCGAACTCTGCTAGTACCACGTGAGCATCCCATTCGCCTTTCCAATCCAACATACAGGCACGTAGCATGTCCTCCAGTGTCTGTATGGTCCTTTTTGACTGTCCGTCGGTTTGTGGATGAAAGGCAGTGTTGAACTTCAACTTAGTTCCCAATGCCTTTTGTAACTGCCCCCACAGTCGTGAGGTAAACCGAGGGTCTCTATCGGATATGATCGAGATAGGCACCCCGTGTAGTCGTACTATTTCCTGGATATACAGGTCGGTCAAGCTCTCAAGTGACTGATTCTTCCTCATTGGTAGGAAATGTGCTGACTTAGTGAGTCGGTCAACCACTACCCAAATAGAGTCATGGTTCTTTCGGGTTCGCGGTAACCCCATCACAAAATCCATCGTGATATGTTCCCATTTCCATTGAGGATTTTCCATCAGTTGCATCGTTCCTCCTGGCCTTTGATGCTCGATTTTGATTTGTTGACATGTCAAGCACTTTGCGACGTATCTAGAATGATAGCAAAAATTAGCATAATTTCGATCTTATATCATAGAAAGAACAACCTAATTAGAACACGTAAATTTTTTTCTCGTGAATTGGTTACCTTGCAACATCGCGCTTCATACCATTCCACCAGTACCAGTATTGAAGATCTTTGAACATCTTGGTACTGCCCGGGTCAATGGTATACTTGCTCTTATGTGCCTCTGCCAATAACTCTTCTCTGGTCTCTGGATCACTCGGTACCCATAGTCGATCTTTAAACCATATACTTCCATCCTCTTTACGCTGGAAAACAGTGTCCTCTTTCAACGCCAATGCCTCCATCTTCTCGTACTGCGAGTCTTCTTTTTGCTTAATCATGATCCGCTCTCGTAGTTCTGTTCGTACAGTCAGGCTAGACAACCTAAGTACGCCTTGATCATCGGAGAAAGGTCTCCATTCTGTGAACTCAGAAATCATCTTCCATCCAAGGTTTACCAGGCTAGAAAGATTTCCTCCAGCCTTACGACTAAGGGCATGAGCAACAACATTTGCTTTCAGGCTTTGCTAATCGAAATTCCACTTCCGGCATATCCGGTCGAGACAGAATTACTTTTTCTTCTCTACAGAGGACTCTAGCATAGTGGTCAAAGAGCCAATCCATACCCAGTATGACATCGTATTCGGTCATATCAAGTATGATTAGGTTGACAGGTAAGTTGTGTTCTCCTAAAATAACTTCTACTTCTTGCATATAGTTCACACAAACTTCATTGAATCCTATAGGGTTATACACTACTAGTTCTTGATTCAATGATTCTGTGGGGATTCTAAGTTGTTTTGCAAAATATAAAGAAATGAAGGAATGAGAAGCTCCACAGTCAAATAAGACAAGGGCAGCTTGGCCCGAAACAAGCACGGTACCTTGCACAAGGTCCCCCTTCTCCAGTTGGTCAGCTGTAGTAGCATACACACGTCCAGCTACGCGTTGTGGAGCCGACTGAGGCTGTGGTGGTGCACGATGTTGCTGTGGCTGCTGTCCTCAAGTGTCGCGCCGTGCATCATCAGCCAGCTTCTTCTGACACTCCTTAATGTAGTGCCCCATCTTTCCACAGTAGAGACATCCTCCTGTCTCACGGGGACATTGTTGTCCGGGGTGAAAGCGATTGCACTTCTGACGCCTTTGATTTTGTCCTGGCATGTGTCGGGTACCTCCATCATGCCTTGGTTTCTTAGTTTGATGGTTGAAACGTTTTCCACCAAACCTCTTCTTGAACTCGGGTTTCAGAACCCCCGTTCTGTTCTTTTGCGACTTTTGCCCCTCCTTCCAGTCATCGTCGAGGAGAGTCGCAACCTGAATAACAAGGATAGTTGATAACTAGTCAACGTTTCTTGCTAGTCTAAGTGTAAATTTTGATAACTTAAAATAAGACTTGTATCACAAGGAATATAGTGATTTTACCTGAATGGCTTCGTCAAGGTTCTTTGGCCCTCGAGTATACAGACGGTTTCTCAAGCCCGTCTTCAAGCCTCGAGCAAACTTCATTGCTCGATCTTCATCCGATGTATACACATTTGGGCAATAGCGTTCCAAACTGTGGAACTTAGTGATGTACTCGGCGAGGGACATCTCACCCTGCAATAGGTCCAAGAACTCCTGCATTTTCTTCGCCCTCTCGTGCTTTGGAAAGTAGGCAACGTTAAAAACCTCTACGAACTCCGTCCAAGATACAGGACCATCCTGGAACTTGACTGCCCTGGTGGTTTCCCACCATTTTTCAGCATGATCCTTGAGACGATATGTCCCAAAGTCCACCTGACGCTCCTCGGGCACTTCCAGTACACGGAAGATACATTCGATCTCCCGGATCCAACTCTCAGCAGCTTCTGGATCCGTCTTTCCAAAGAAAGCAGGAGGATCCATGTCCATGAATTTCTTGTAGGACATAGTCCCACCGTTTGTACTCTTCTCATGGGCCACATGTTGTAGATTGTCACCCATCTGTTGCATTGTTGTAGCTTGTTGGCCTACTACTTCGGCCAGGTTATGTAGCGTTTCCATAACATCGTTGCAACGATTTGCCCACGCCATCTATTTGAGCAAATAAAATTCATAATAACCTGAGCTATGATTTTGCGAATTAATCGTACACACTCATATGTTTCTTGTTTCTATATTACAAAAAAACTTTTCTACATACTTACAGAGTCATCGCGGTCACTGGAAGAGCCAAGATCTCAGATTGTTCGGTCCTGCTCTGATACCAAAGCTGTAACGCCCCAACTTTTTATAGTAAAAATTTTGGAGTAAAATTTTTTTTTTTGAAATAGCGGAAGTACGGAAAACACAAGTCGGGTGCATTACAGGATAAAATAGAGAAATACTAAACATACCATTCATTAATTGAAACATTAATGTCATTAATTACATCCCATAACAGAAATGTAAATCTACTAATCAGAGTTCAAACATAAAATACTGAATAAATGAGATCTCTTGGCTTTATCCAAAACGACACCCCGATGCTCCAACTAGTTGCTACCTGAAAAACATTTCAAGCGGAAGGGTCAGACTCCTCTGTCTGCGTAAGAAGCATTATGTGAAATAGTAAGATGAATGCTGGGTGATATGGTGTTGTGATTAAGTGAAACAGGCATGAACACAAGATGAACAACGAAAGTGACATACATATGCTGAAATAATAAGTAAAACAGTGATATAATGTGAATAGTGTGTGTTTGCAGGAAGTAAATGAAGTGGCTAGAGGCTATGTGATGTTGCAACAGAGAGGGCTGGGACTATGCAAAATGAACAAATTTCTGGGGGTATAGAAGCTACTGCTGTAGCTATTGTTGGATATGAAGTGTGAGCAGCAATGGAGGAAATGAATATTGTTGGAAGAGGGTTGCATGTTATACCAGGAGTTGGAAAATTACAACAACAGCTGTGGGTGTGAGGTGCTGTGATAAATCAAGGCCTGAGGGTGGATGTGAATACAGGGAAGTGAACTTAATGCACTATACAAATGGTGCTTGTGAGTGAATGACTGGACAACAAGTGTGTGTCGTGCGCTGACCAATGAAATGCTCATCTCTAAAAGGAGTCCACCGGGAACACAGCGGGGACTCAGCTATATTTAGCGATGTGCAAAGTGTTTCAGCACAATTGGGGTCAATTCATGATCTCTCAACACCTTGAAAAGCTCTATGGAGGTACTTGACACAGAGCTCTATTGTGAAGGCTGCAAGTTTCTTCATTCTCAAAATAATCAATAAGGCAAAACTTGGAAACAAGTATGGCGTGCACATAGTAAAAGCTTGCAACAATTTCTTTTTGGTTCTCAGCACACAGACGGCAAGCAAGGGTCTCTCTGACAGAGGCTTTCTGGAAACAAACTGCAGTCATAGAGACTCACAAGGCTTTTGAGATATACAGAGAGGAAGATCCATCAGATAAGACCGGCCATGCTTTTGCAGTAAGTTCTGCTGTAATGAGCCAACTTCAACTGATTAAATCCAACAACCTATGTGGATATACATGATATGGTAGATAAGCTTATGATTAATAATACATGGTGCTACGCAGATGCTTAGGAAGCTAGGGAGTATTACACAGGTTAAAACAAAGAGACACGATACCCCTAGTAATGTAATGATGAGTAAGATCAGCTGGAACCCACACATATTTCAAATGTAATCAGGGGAGCTGCTTGATGAGAATGAGATGATAATGCACATCATCAAACTTAATGTACGTGGTAGAACAAAGAAAAAAAAAACAAGCAGGGGAAAATGCACAGAAGATGAATGACTTAACAAAAGAGGAATGAGCAAATGTTAAGGAAGATCAGAAGATACAGACGCTGGCTAAAGTTCTGGTTTATTAGTAATGACAGCATTAACACAAGATGTCCTTTCCTTATCATCTGGTTAAAAGAAACACAACGTTACATCCTGGTGTAATCGGATCCAGCAAATTATCTGGGGGGCTACCACAACTACCAGGTTCTGATGCTTCCAGCAAGAAGTAATTTAAGCAGACTAAAGTGGAAAAAAAAAGAAGGGAAACAGAGCTTTCCTCAGTAAGCTCTATACCATTTCTTGTTTGACAAAATCATTAAACACAACAAAGAAAAAAAATTTTTATCAAATTCTCTTGATCCAGCATCGCTTAATAGTTCTCCACTCATTGTAGCAACCGCGATTATCAATCTTCTAAGCATCCTTGTATGATTACACGGGGATTATCTCATTCCTTAAAGGCAACTCTACAAAAGGCTGAATATGTGGAATGCTTGTAAAAGAGCAGATAAACCAAGGAAACCGGTAGTTCTCTGAAATCAAAATCCAACCCAGCTTCAAGGCCAGAAGTGATAGGCTTACCAAGCTTATGGGACAACATACGGTGAGAGTTTCCAATAACTTCTTTATTCTTCTGAACTTTTAAACTATACAACCTTAACATTCTAGAATGAGCAATTCCAGATGCCGATGGTGGAGATGTATCTACTGAAGGTACCACCGGATGCTAAGAATATTATTGGGAACTAAAATAGGTGAAAAATATGTGTTAATGAAAAACATAAGAACACAGCAAACATCATAAACTAGAGTAAAACAAATGTCAAAACAGGAACAAAAGAAAAGATCAATGAGAGTTAAGGGGAAGTGTGCGATTCAAATGGGTTTCGCTTAAATGAGAACTAACTCTCCATATATCATTCAGTACGATGTATGACCTTAATAGAATGGTGGATGATCGGGAGTTGCGTGAATGGAATAATCCAAATGCAATGATCATATAGAAACAGAAAAATTGATTACCCAGTAATAAGATGATGAACAACAAATTAAACATTCATAGAAGGATCAAGATGAAAACAGGAAATTTAAATTTGGGGTTTCAGGTGAACCATATCAGACGGTAAGACAAATAAAAAGAGAAGGAAATTAAAAGAAGTAAAAGAAAATTTGTTGGAATGGAATCATTCCATTATTTTTGCACGATGGAGATGTTGAGGTTGCTATAGGCAACTCAACACTGTCATTGGTGCTTCTACAGGGCCCGAAATAAAAAAAAAAAACAAAAAGGAATCAGAATCAGGAAGGGGATGAAAAGAGGAGTTTTTTTACCTTTTTCAGGATCCTAAAGAGGGAAGGGTCTTCAGTAGCTCGTAGAGGAAATGTAACACCCCAACTTTTTATAGTAAAAAATTTGGAGTAAATTTTTTTTTTTTTGAAATAGCGGAAGTGCGGAAAACACAAGTCGGGTGCATTATAGGGTAAAACAGAGAAATACTAAACATACCATTCATTAATTGAAACATTAATGTCATTAATTACATCCCATAACAGAAATGTAAATCTACTAATCAGAGTTCAAACATAAAATACTGAATAAATGAGATCTCTTGGCTTTATCCAAAATGACACCCCGATGCTCCAACTAGTTGCTACCTTAAAAACATTTCAAAAGGAAGGGTCAGACTCCCCTGTCTGCGTAAGAAGCATTATATTTATATGTGGTGCTCAGTGACTTGTGTACAAATATGTGCAAGTACTGCAGATATAACTAGCATGGAAGTTTATAACATTCTAAGAAGATGATTATGCTTTCTAATTCATGATACAGTGCAAAGGATGACTGAACTAGAAGTATATTTATCCACCTTAGTACAAGCTGTAGATTCCACAAGTTTTACTAAAGTCAACTCAACAGAACGTAATTCTTCAGAGATAAGTTTCCAGTCAACTTAAATTATTTAATGCTTATCTTACTCTTACCCTGTGGGTACGCACAGGCATAGACCTCGTAGCGGACCGAGACCATACGGGGGTCTATTATTTAATAACCTGTATGACTAGCCGTACGGATATCCAAAGGGGACGGTCAGTGACCGAGAGAGAACTCCCCAGTGGCTAGAACAAAAATTAGGATGCATCCTGTACTTCTGCAGAAGACTTGGATCTACCACCTAGGACATACTGGTAGTCCTGGTCCCCTAACTTCGTGGACTGGGGACCGGGTGAGACGCCTAGCTCTCACAAGAACAAGAATGTCCACGAAGCTTGTACCACCTACCCTCTCCAAGGTAGACCATGGGTCCAGTAACATACACCATCTTTCAGGTGTACCCAGAGCCCTGGGAAACCAGTAACATATACCATTTTCAGGTATACCCAGAATCCAACATATTTAATTTATATGTGTATACATTTTCATTCTTGTTTGTTTGGATACAGTAACATACATCTTCTTTCAGATGTACCCAGAACCCTGGGAAACCAGTAACATATACCATCTTTCAGGTATACCCAGAATTCCATATTTAATTTATATGTGTATAAATTTTCATTCTTATTTGTTTGGATCCAGTAACATACATCTTCTTTCAGATGTACCTAGAACCTTGGAAAACCAGTAACATATACCATCTTTCAGGTATACCCAGAATCCCATATTTAGGTTATGTGTGCATATTTTTATTTTATTTTATTTATACTTATGTGCAAGTCATTGCACCACAGGGGATTTTCAAAACCCCAACTCATACTCAGGTTGATCATAGTATATGCACATTACCCATCGAATGCCTCAAAGGCACCAACCACAATTTCTCATAATTCTGGTTCAACTTTGTGTCGAGTACTTAAACATTTGGCATTTTCAGTTTTGTTTATGAGCTCGAGTGTATGTTTCGTACCCCCCACTGGTTATGCCGCAACATGGCATTATCCAACTTTATCATGTGTGTTCAATGTATTGGACATAATCCTAAAGTCCATATGTGAATCACATATTTAGTTTACCATCGAAACTATTTCCTTCATAGATATTTCAATTGCATTTCACCTAAAAAGTCTTTAGAAAATTTTTTCTAAAAGAACCCTTCACGAAAATCATTTTAGAAAGCTCTTTACTCAATTTTTGATGTTTATTAGTCGACCAATAGGCTCACCGGTCGACCAACCTTTTTGCTTCAAATCTTCTAAGCAAAACGTGATTTTTTTTTTTATAAAAATTAGTCGACCAAAAGTTTTATCAGTCGACCAGACAGAATGTCTGTTTTCTGGAAAATTTAGCAGCAGTCGACTGAAGGTTTTATCAGACGACTGAACAAAATATCAATTTTCTGAAAAATTTAGCAGCAGTCGACTGAAGGTTTTATTAGTCGACTGATCATAATGTCTGTTTTCTGGAAAAAATTTAGCATCAGTCGACTGAAGGTTTTATCAGTCGACTGATCAGAATGTCTGTTTTCTGGAAAAAATTTAGCATCAGTCGACTGAAGGTTTTATCAGTCGACTGATCACCATGTCTGTTTTCTGGAAAAATTTTAGCATCAGTCGACTGAAGGTTTTATCAGTCGACCGAACAGAATGTTACTATTGTGCTGCTTAACTTAAAATCTTACTATTTCACATAACTGCTCCCTTTTATTCATTTAGAATTTCATAAATTTCACGGGTTTTACAGGAAAGGCCGGAAGGACGAAATGGATGTTGCTTGATATGAAACAGATTGCAAGTGGATATTTTCTGCAGGGAAGCTCCGTGAATGCTTGCAGATGTTGCTTGATGATGAGTTTAGTGTATGCCGATAACAATCCAGAAAGAGGAAATTCGGTGAGGGTCGATTGTAATGGATGCCTCCAGGAAAGCCAACTAATGGATGCTTGATTGAAGACCCGATGCCTGAAGGTAGAGGATCGACACCAAAGGAGAAGGAGTAGATGATTAAAGCATGCTCAAGAAAAATTGCTGCGTGAAGATGAGTCTCATGGATGATTAGCCAGAGAAAAAAAAAGCCATCTCCCCACAGAAGATCGGGGTCTCTTCTTAAAGAGGGCTTGGAAGGCTCCAGAGAGGAAGTCGTTGGAGATGGAGGATGGAGAGGGATGGGATTTGTTGGAGATTGAAGGTGGGGAGCCCTCTTGCGAACGAAGCTTCCAGAGGAGGAAATGCGCGGGAGGGGGCCGTTTGCAACTTTCCTTTTTTTTTCAAAAAGAGGATTTTTTTAAAGGAACTTTTGAAAAAACGGTTCTTCAAATGAGTTTTTTAAGTAAAAACAGCTTTGAAAAGCTTGAAACCATTTGTTTTTCCTCGTAGTTTTTCCAAAATTTTGTTCTTTTGGATTTTTATGTTATTTTTCCATTTTTTATATTTTTAGAATAAAATCCTAAAGCTTTACGAGAAATCAAAATTTTAAAACTAATTTTTTTGTGTTTTTGTAAAATATTTACAAAAGGGAATTTTTCTGAGAATTTAAAAGCTATTTTAAGAAAATTTTCTTCAGAACTGGGTTTATGTCCAAATTTTTGAGAAATATTCGAGGTTTACAACCTCGAACTGAGAAATATAGGGCCGAGGATCCAACAAAGTGTCGAATGAGCCGCCCGAGCCTTTCAAAATCATTTTTTGGTATTTTTGCGCTTTTATTTTGGAAATCGGACAATGGGGTTCAGATTTGGATTTAAAATACTGAGTTCAGACCCGGAGTTGAATTTGAATATATCAATGTGGAATTTAATCCAGAAATTTGAAGAAAGACTGAAATTTAGCTTTGAAATCACTTTGATCTTCTCAGAAAATGGGGTTATGGGCAAAAGGGTCATTTTTACAAAATTTTGAAAAATTTGAGGTGTTCACAGATGCCCCTCTTTGTTACTGAGCCGGTTGATAGCCGATCTTAGTGGCAAAGACAACACTCCAAATTTTAAAAATGCCCCAGTCAGCAGGTCTGAACTGGGTGTGGAAGAATTATTTTGAAAATATGGCTTTTCAGGCTTAAAACCTTATCCTGAATGGTTTTGGGGAGACAAAATCCTCGAAATGATATGATTGAGTAAAAGATGAAGAAATCGTGATGGGACTTTGAATGGAAATTCTGAAAATGGTGGGAAATGAGAATTTTGATCAGGTCTCATGGGTAAGACAAGATACTCTTTTTGAAATGATTCAGGTTTAGCCCTTAACCTGGATGGGACGAAGATATATCAAACATGTATTAAATGAGGAAAGGAACACACGAGGACCTTGATGGGACATTTTGAAATATGCCTCGTGAGACGAAGCTTAAGTAAAATCCTTTCTTGGATGGATGTACAAAGTATGGATCCCTCAATGGGCAGAACCGTGATGGGATTGGAAGGATTAGAACGGGGAATCTCATTGGAACGAGTCTCAGGTTTAACCCAAACCTGAAAGAAAGATACCTCGCGAAGCGAGGTTCCGGGTTAATTCTTAACCTGGATAGGAAATCTACCATACGAGTTTCTCAAACGAAGAAACCATAATGGGACCTTCGGAATTTGGACGAACAAATCCGAAAGGGGTTTTTGCGAATGGAGGAAATATATGGTTCCCTAAAGCTTCGAAAATGGGAAGAAATGGTGCGTCTCATTGCTGAGACTGAAATAGCTTTTGAAGTAAATGATCTTTCGCAAATGGTTCAGGTTTGACCCTTATCCTGAGTGGGAGAAATCTACCATACAGGTTTCTCAAAAAAAATGGAGAAAGCATGATGAGACCTTCGGAATTTGGATGAACAAATCCGAAAGGGGTTTTTGCGAAAGGAGGAAATATAGGGTTCCCTAAAGCTTTGAAAAGGGAGAAGGAATTGGGTGTCTCATTGCTGAGACTGAAATAGCTTTTGAAATCAAATGATCTTTCGCAGAAATTTCAGGTTTGACCCATATCCTGAGTGGGTACACCATACGGAATCCTTGACTGAAGAAACCGCGATGGGGCAGGAAGAGATACTTCAACTGAGTGAGGCAACTCTTCTGGAAGATATAGACAACGCTAGATTGCATCAAAAATGGATATTGAATGTTCATTTCATTTTTGGAATAACTAGAAAATTTTGCCAATAAGATAAAAATTATAGCTGATTCAAATGCTTGGAAATGTGCACGTATGTGCAAAAGATATTCCCTCTTTTACCTAGAGTATTTTCCCCAAATGAGGTTAACTCCTCAGTTCTAAGAGTCAGATTCAAATTTTTAGCACTGATGATTTTCTTCAAGGAAGCTATTAATTTCCCTGATATGAGAATAGAAGAAATATTCTTAATTTCATAAAAGCAAGTAATGAAAAGATATTGATAAAAGAATTTTGCGTGAGAAAAGATGACTTCTGACAACTTTGGCAGTTTGATATCCGGGTGTTTTCCCACGATAATCTTTTTGCACTCTTTTTGAGTCATTGGGCTTTCTCAGTTTTTCACATCATCCTTCATTTGGATGTCCTGACTTTTCTCTCTTTTTCAGGGAAGGGTACATCACAAACTCCTTCATCTTGGAGATGTTTTGATCCTTCTTTTATCTCAGGGATTCTATATGATATTGGCTCAAAAAGGTCTTTAGGTGATAGCTGGAATCAAATATCTTTTAGGGTTTGTCGATAGGTTCATCGCATCTGCCTTCATCTCGACAGTGATCCGAACTTTCCCTGGAAGGATCCGTCATAAACTCCATCATCTTGGAGATGTTTCAAATCTTCTTTGGCCCCGGGGGTCTACTCACTTAATTCGCCTTCATCTTGATGACAGTTGAGAGATCCCTTTTGCGGATATTTGATTACAACTATGGATGAGAAGATATGAGTGGATTTTTTCTATAGCTCAAAATATCTCCACTGCCTGATTGCCAGAAAGTCATTTTGAAACATGCGCCATAGCCAAAATCAATATCAATTCACTTCTGGCCTTTCAATATCATTGAACATTTCTTTCACTGATCATATCGAGGTCATTTCTTACATCCTTTTGATCAACAAGAAAAGATTTGAATTTTACATCTTTTTTGCAAAAAGTTTCACCTTTTGGGAAGGAAATATTAGAGGTAATCTGAGGAAATTCTCTTTGTGTAGTCAGATTTTTAAAATCAACTAATGCTTTTAGCAAATTGGCAAAGTCTTCATGAATTTTTTTTTTGTGAAATAATCACTCAATATATCCGTGTTTGATCAACAGATCGAATCCCTTTCTTGCTTTAGAAAACTCATAAAATAAGGGATGATCTTTGAAGGAGGTGTAATTAATGCGTCCTCCTAACTTGAAGAAACAAGGTCCCTGCCATTGGACCGTGGCTGCAACATTCTCTTCGTCCATGACATCTTTTAATTTCAGCATCTCTAGGCTGTCGCTAAGATTGATTTCATCTGCCTCCCGAATGCTGGGAATATCTGCTGTAAATGTTGGGCGGAGAATCATAGGCTGTGGCAGCCTTTCTTCAGGGTCTTCGCCCAAAATGGTAGTGATCATTCCACCTTTGGACCACTTGATGCACTGGTGGAGAGTTGATGGAACGGCATTAGCATTGTGGATCCATGTTCGTCCCAACAGAAGATTGTAAGTCGGCGGCACATTGATGACATGGAATAGAACCGTGTGCACTGAGTAGTTGATGAAGATCTCTAAAAGGACTTTGCCTTTTGCAGTCTGCCCGTGATTATCGAAGCCATAGATAGTGATAGGGTCAGGCACATATTCTTCCTCTTTTAATCCCAGGGCTTTTGCCGTCATTTCTGGGCAAATGTTGAGGTTGCTGCCTCCATCAACGAGCACATGCGGGACAGTCATGCCCCGGGTCCTCACTACAATGTATAGTGCATTATTGTGAAATGAATGAGGCTTAGGCAAGTCCTCATCAGAGAAAGTAATAGGCGCGTTTGTCATCGCCTGGTTTACAATCTGCGCCATGTCTTCGGGTGTGGTGCCCGGCTTCACTTTGATTTTTCTCAGTAGATCATCTAGTTTTTCCTGATGCTGGGGAGAATCATGAGTCAACTCGAAAATAGAGATGTTAGAGAGCGCGGTAATAGGCTTCTGGAGGCTTTTGGCATGCTCTACTGCTGCCTCGGAGGTTTCTGCTTCCTCTGTATAGGCTTCTCTTTTCAAAAATCTCTTTGGAAAAACTTGGGTTTTTCCACTCTGTGATCATCGCAAAAATTTTCCTCTCGTAATATTCTCTTTCTTCCTTCTCTTTTCCTTTGCAACCTCTTATTTTCCTCCTTTTTGAAGGGAGAAAGATAAAAGACAGAAAGAAAGAGAGAAGAGAAAAGAAAAGAAAAGGAGAGAAGAGGAACTATTTTGCGCGGTCTCACTTGACCTTGATTTTTGAAGAAGATTTTAAAAGATTACTCGCCTCCGTTTTTGAAAATTTGCGGGAAAACTGGGAGACGGGATCCGGTCGTCGGTATGAGGCTCGACCGTTCCTGGCGCCTTTACCAGGGGTAATCGAACCAAGGATCGAATCTATGCCTTTTTCTTTGCCTAAATATAATCTAAGAATCTATTCTAACTCTAAATGCCCAAAGAATCATGCTTGTGCAATGCAAGGATGTATGCTCTTTTGAAAAGAATGTTTTTGGAAATTTCCAAGTATTCTGAGATGAACTTGTAAAAGGTATGAAGAAATGATTGAATTTTAACTTAGAGCTTGAGATAGATCAGAGAAGTTCTAAGCTTTTAAAGTAAATTAGGATGAAAAAGAATGACTTGAAGTTTTGAAATGAAGGGAAATGAAGTTTCAAAGCCAAAATCAACATTGAATTTGGATTTGAATTTAGAATACTTGAGATGGAATTGAATTTAGATTTTTAAGTTTGGAATGGATGTGAGATAATCAAATGGTATTTAAGAATAGAAATGGATTTAGGGAGTTTTTGGATGAGATCTAAAAATGGATTTGGATTTGGATTTGAAATCTAGAATTGGGAATGGAATTTGATCTAAAGATGGACTTAAAATCTGAGATCTGAGATCCGATATAAAATTGGGTTCTGGATCCTAAGATGGATTTGGGTCTGAAATCTAGGATTCGAAGTAGAACTGGATTTTGGATCCTAAGGTGGATTTGGATCTGAAGTCTGAGATCCAAAAGTAGAATTGGTTCTGGATCCTAAGATGGGTTGTGGATCTGAAGTCTGAGATCCATTGTAGAGTTGGTTTCTGGATCCTAACATGGATTTGGATCTGAAGTCTGAGACCCAAAGTGAAATTGGAGTCTAGATCCTAAAGGAGAATTGGGTCTGAAGTCTGAGATCCAAAAAAGTGGAATAGGACTCTGGATCCTAAAGAGGAATTGGATCTGAAGTCTGAGATCCAATATGAGTGTTGAATCCTGGATCTTAAAATGGATTTGGAGTTTACATTTAGGAGATGAATCAAGAACTTCCAAGTTCAAAATTGAACTTGAGAAATGAAATTTAGAATTTGAATATACAAACAAATTTCAAAGTCAAATTAGACCTTGAATTTTTGAATTTAGAAGATGAATCAAGAATCTCAAAGAATTGAATTTTGAGTTTGATTAGATTTTTGAATACAAAACGAATTTGGAATTTCAAAGTCAAATTGAACTTTGAAATCTGATTTGAATTTGAATATAAAAATGACTTCGAAATCTCAAAGTTAAATTGAACCTTGAGATTTGAAAATGAAAGGACGAATTGGTTTTTATAGAAATTGAAGATGGATTGAGGAAGATGTTTACATCACTTGGAGTTTTTGAAAAGGGAATTTGGAAAATATGATGCAGTTCTATCTAAATGATGAATGAATTAAAATTTTTGAAATTAGATTTTGAAAAGCTATTCCATTCTTCAAATGAATTAAAATAAGATTGAAAATATAATACATCCTTGACTATGGTCATTGAATGTATTACATAATAATCTATATTTAAATTCAAGAGAAGGATAAAATATATTTGGTGCTTTTATAGAATTTACAATGAAATTAACTCTCAATATACTCGGACTATGGCCATTGGTATATATTTTAAGTCAATTTTAAGTTAAATTCTAATAAAAGAAGAAAATATTTAAGAAAAATATGATGGATTTTGAAAAATGGATCCAGTGTGGATCCAGTGTTATTTCGTAAAAGATAAAAATCCTAAGTTTTGTCCACACCCTGACTATGGCCATTGATGTGGATCATCAACTTAGGATTAATTTACCTCTTACGAAATGGTGCACATGCCATTCGTGTTTTCACCATTGTGGGAATTTGAGAAATGAAGGAAAATGATATGAAAACAAGCACTTGATGATATTTACAATGCTCATTTATTCTATCTAAAACAAGAAATGTAAATTCTCATTAAGATCTAGCTATTACAATAAAATTGAATTTACAATTCCAAATAATTATATCTTCCACGCATCCCCTGCAAAACACTTGATTAGTATGAAAAATAGAAAAGAATTGCACATATTACAGGGAGATCAAGGATGAAAGGTTCACATATCAAGATATATAGATATAAAAAAAAAAATGGATAATGACTTACATACCTATATATATATACGCATATGTATACATATATGAGCACATACATAGACATATATCTGTATATACTCATATATGTATGTATATATATATACATATATATAACATACACTTAGTGTAGATTTGGATGAGAAGGGAAACTAATGAAGGAATTATGCAAATGAGGGGATTAGGGCAACTCATGGAGTTGCTGTAAAAAGGAATTTGCAGCTGGCCTATGAACTCTTGTGCGACCATTGTGATCACAGGTGAGGTATGCCAATCATGCATATGATATAATTAAGGACATGAGAATAATGCAGGGGATCGCAGCAAGGTGCTGCTAGTGGGTATGGTGGTTGCTGATATTATAACAGTGAAGGAAGCTGCGGCTATTGATGAATTGGAAGGTTGTATGCTTTGAAAGCATAGGAAATTGCAGCTGTGATCTGCATGATAGCAGTAAGATATAGCATGTTAAATAACTCCAGCTATTGTGAGAAAGCAGATTCATAATCCCATCATTGTTGGTGTTAGAAGACAGAGATGTAAGATCCAAAGGACTTTTTAGGTGCATCACACATCTACATGTGTATTGCACATATGCACATGTACCCCTATTTGAGTTGTGTTACTATAAGCAGATTTTAAGATTCTCTCTTTTGTTTTTGGTTTCCATACAGGATGTTATTGAAACAGAAAACTGCTCAACTAACCAAGTAGTTGTTTATAAAAGTTTTGACATAACTCCTCCCAGCAAGAATTTTAACAGTAACTTGGCTCAAGCCTCAAACAATTACAGCCACAAGCTTTAGGCAAAAACTTGTGCTGAAAGCCTCTTTAGCTAGAGTTTAACCTTAGAATAAGTGCTAGGGGACCAAAATAGCAACTACCCGCCTGCCACCATCAAGCAACCGATGGGCATCTAAAGCTGGAAAAGCTCCTCAGACAGGCCAGACTCTTGGAAACCCAGCTGCCTTGTTCTGGGCATCAACTTTGAAGGTACCCAGCTGTTGATTGACTGGTAACTCTTGATACAAATAGTGGAGATGGTGGAGATGGGTGTATTGATGTGAAGAAAACAGTGGGTAAATGTGCAAGTCAATGAACTGGGAAGATTCTGGTAACCAGGGGAGGTGGCTAGTGGAGATGCAACGTGGATGAAAGGAGAATATTGGAAAATTGTGAACATGTATTGAGTGTTGGGAAGTAATGCAACGGATGATATTGTAAGATGCACAGTGAAGTGGTAGTGTAAAGGGGATGTCATGCAACAGGAAGGAAAGTTGTACAGAGGCTGTTTGTATGAAAAATGGGTGAGATAGCAGTTGAAGGAAGTTGATGACAGAAGCACATCAATGGACAACCGAGACTGTGGGAGATCTCCCAGGAATTTTAATGATAAGCTAAGTTTTCATGCAAGTCTATACATATATAAATATATATATATACATATGCTGAATATCCTCAACCTATGAGGCACTAGTTATCTTAACTGGATTGACTCTCCTGACTCACTGCACTTTTATAATGTAGCCTCATTTCACAAAGGTCTTCATCAAATATTTTGCCTATCCAATGACTTGTTCCATAAACCTGTGAAGTAAGTTAAACATGGACAAAACATGTGAACTGATGTATAAGCACTGTAATTGCATACATAAACTACACTGTATGTCTATATGAGTATATATCACATTAGGACAAAATTTGCCAAATGATGAGAAGGATGCTATACATTATATCATTTCCTTTGATGTAATAAAGCATATGTGTGCAAAGTGAAACTCACACGGTATACATACAGGTAAGATTGCAGGGATTGATGACTCGATTTTGGCAACTCAGTGGTGAGTGGGTAGCACCCATCATCACAGAATCTGATCAGTAAGTGGAAATCCCTGCGAGATGAACTGCAAATTGGCCCTATATCGCGCGTCGAGGCACTTTTATAACAGATCAAACTTGTGTCAAGACATTCCCCTTCTCAAAACCAACAAAGTGATGAGTAAATTGTTAACGAATTGACTTACATATGGTAAAATCACTCAGTATAAATTAAGTAGAACACAAATAATTTGCAATAGTTGTAATTTTTGAAACAGGGCTAACTCAAATGATAACATCAATGACGCAGCCCAGGTTGAGCTGTAATGTAATGTCACTGTATTTTCTGTTTTGAAGCCAGCAGTCCTACCTGAATTGAATCCCAGCATTGTGTAGCCCGAACATCTCGTCCCATCGGACAAACTAACTCTGGAAATATCCTTACACAACAGAATAATCTCTTCAGCATTCCACGCTTACTGATGAATTTTTTAATAAGGATTAATGAACAAAGAAACATTTGAGACCATCTTGAGACAATCAGGTTTAAAAACCTTCTCATTCAAAACCTTACTCATCATCAGAGTTGGAACCTCCAAACTAAACCTACACGATGTATTCAGGGTATACATTCACGGTGAGCATTGTCAAAAGATAGCTACAGGTATCTATTCCTCCCCAAATACGCATGTACACCTTCCTTATCTGCAGGGGTCTTTTAAGAAGGGATGGTCGGATAAAACTAAACAGTGCTGCCTCAGGCGCTGCAGAATGTTATTCTGAGAGGGAAAACATTGATGCTACAAACTTGACATTAGCCGACCAATCAAGTGAAGTGCATTACAGAATAAGAAACATGGTGATGACCTTAAATTGGGACGTCAATTATGCGGAGATCGGAAACAAGGGATGAAAGAATTATTGAATGACTAAAATGTTAAAATACAAAGTAAACATATAAACAACATTCATAAACAGAAATATGGTAAAAAAAAAAAAAGAGAAAAAAAAAGGGAAAAACAATTAATCTGATAATGTCAAAGCCAAGAATGGTCTCAACCAGACGATTATGAAAAGAAATGGAGAAGGAAGACAGAAGGTAAAGCTATGTCGGAATGAAGTGTTCTGATTACTTTTGCACAGGAGTGGGTTGATGTTGCATAGGCAACTCAACGCCACTGGCGGTGCTTTAATGGGACAGTGAGAATGGAAGTTTCGGGGAAAATGAAAAGGGAAGAAGGATACTCACCGAAGCTTTGCAGAGGTCCTGAAGGAGAGAGGAGAGCGATCTGCAACTCTGTGGATGGGAAATCAGTCTTCGATCTCTTGAAGTAGATGCCTTAGAGGGAGAGGAGGGAGACTGGTTTCTACAGAGATCCTGAAGGAAGAAATTCTCCTTTTCTTCTCTTGTGGAGTTCTCTTCAGGAGGAGGGGTGAAGCGCCGATTGAACTCCTTCCATTGATGCAGATGAGAAATAGAGAGAGGGAAAAAATGAAGGAAAGGAGGAAGGCAGAAAAGGGGATCTGAGAGAACTCAGATGAGAAGGGAAGAAGAAACCATCGTGGAGGGAGGGAATTGCGGATGCCTAAGCCAGGAGAGGTAGGAGACCGGGCCCTTCCATCGACCGCTGTGTGTTCCTTTTAAACTGGGAGAAGGAGGATTCAAGAAGTAGTTGGTTAGTGATGGAGGGAGGAGAACCCAGGCGATGGTTTTGTTGAAAATCAATGGTGGAAGGCGGAGGGAAGCCGTTGCCAATTTCTTCAAATTCCCAATAGAGGATCCCCTTTCAGAATTTTTCTAAAAAAATGGCTTTTGGTTTTTTTTTTTTTTTTCAAAAAGGGGGTTTCAAGAAAAGGTTTAAAAAGGAAGGTAGATTGCATAGTTTCTGAAATTTTTGGATTTTTGATTTTCTTATTTTTTTGTTCTTTTCTTTTTTAAACATATATTTGTAAAAGAACAAAACTCTAAAACTAAGAAAATTAATACTAATTTTACAAAATTTCAAAATGTTCATAAGAGAAAAGGTTTTTCTGAAAGATCAGGGTTATTTCGAGGAAAGTTTCTTCAAAAGAATGGGTTTGAACCCAGGTTTTGAGAAAAATGTTCAAGTTTTGACACTCGAATCGAGAAATACAATGTGATGGATCCAAACGGATGTCGAATGGGCTATCCGAGCTATTTAAAAGCTATTTTTGGTATTTTCTATAATTTTAATTTAAAATTTGAACAATGAGACTCGGATTTGGATCTGGACAATGAATCCAAATCCGAAATCAATTTAAACATATAAAATGAATTTAATTTCAGTAAAACTTGAGAAATGAACTGAAATTTAGATTTGAAGTGACTCATTTGCTCAAAGATGGATTTAGGGGCAAGAAGGGAATATTTAAAAGAATTTGAAAAATTTGGGGTGTTCACACACTCTCAACTGACATGTTTTTGATGTTCAAAAATGAGAAGATATCCCCTCTCTGAGATGCAGGCTGATCCTGATGTAGAACCATTACCTGATGCTGCAAACTTGTCTCCTCGCTGGAACAAGGATGTATGTGACTCTGTGGGAGAAAGGAATGTTCAGAAATGGTTGATGCTGAATGCTTTGGGAATGGGGCGGACAGGATGTCCATTTTGCCTTCTTCTTTATCCTCGATGAGGATGCTTTTATCGATGCAGTCCTGGATCAGATGCTTCAGGACAAAGCAGTATTTTGTGTCATGGCCCATTGCCCTGTGGAACTTGCAGTACTGTTCTTTAAATCTTCCCATGAGCACTGTCGGATCTGCAACCTTGGGAAGTTTCACCATCCCGTGAGACAGCAAGTATTCCAGAATTTTTTCTAGAGGTTGATCAAGGGGAGTGAATTTCCGATCCCTCCTCCAGTTTATATGTTTAGGTTTTTCTTGAAGGTCTCCCTTTTGTTGAGGACCGGTCGGAAGAGGTTTATCATTGTTCTTAAAGAATTTGCTCTTTCTGCCTCTACTCTGTTCGGGCTTCGTGCCACTGCCGCTGCCCTGCTTGCTGCTACTGCCCTGATCACCCCCTAGAACCTCGGCGGAGTAAGTGAAGTGTGCCTTCTTCTTTGGATCCTGCATATTTTTGGCTAAGGCGACACCTTCATACATCCCGTTCTCTACCCCCATCTCGAGCCATTTTGCTCGCTCCGTCAGTTCAATAAATGATTTGGAGGGATATGAGAAGAGGAGGCTTTTCAGGGGCTGGGATAAATTATTGAGAATGACTTGGAGGGCATGTTCCTCAGAAATAGGGTTTCTCATTTTGTTGCAAAGGCTTCTCCATTTGTGAATGAAGTCCCTGGCCTTCTCATTGGGCTCCTGTTTCAGGTTGCACAGGTGGTTCAGGGTGGGCAGAGCTTCCGTGTTGAATAGGAAGCGTTCAATGAACATGTTGACAACTTTGTCAAAATCCCTTAGTTCAATGGTGTTGACGTGCTCGGCGTACCATTTGGCAGCTATCCCCTCTAGACTGCGGGGAAAACAGAAAAATAGAGCACGGTTGTCTTCGTTGAATCGGGCGCATTCCGCAAAGAACATGGCGAAGTGAGCCTTAGGATCCCCGGATCCATCAAACTTAATGAACTTTCTAGGGAGGTTCTCCAGATTGATGTCCCCTTCCAAGCTGAGGTAAAAATCTTGTCTAGTGTATGACCTTTTCCCTTTATCCCGAACTTGCAGGTCTTTAATGATTTTGGTTAGTGCCTGGATTGAATCCTCTGTGGGGGGCCCATACTTAGGCTTGTTCACTGACACTGGCTCTTCTACCGGCCTCTTGGACTGCCGCAGATGTTTCAGGATGTAGATCAGCTGCTCTTCTTCCTCGGAGACTTCTTCTGCTGACCCGGAATCCTCAAAGGTGCTGTCACACTGTACTTTCTGCTTGCTGATCTTAACCGCCTTTTTTATGGGCTTCTTCTTAGCCTTGGTCTTGAAAACTGCCTTCTTGGGAACCACCTTAGCCTGCTCGGCCATCATCTTGGTCATCATTTTTGGAAAACCCGGTACATGGCCGGATCTACATCGCTCTCATCCCCCGAATCATGCTTTTTGGATAATCGGAGAGAATTCATCTCCTCTGGCTCGCTGTCACTGTGCCTTTGAGCAACCTGTTTACCAGCCCTTGTCTGAACCATTTTCAGATGCCAAAGTTTTCCTGCAGAATAATGGGAATGGTTAGAGTATGAAGGAGATTTTTCGAAAATTATAACTTTTGAAGAGAAGAAGAAAAAAAAAGAATGAAGGATTTTGGTAGACAATTTCAAGAGATTATCCCATTACCCGGGATTGGGTCACCACACGATTTGTGATAATTGTGTTACCATTTTGATGATAACAGAGAAATGTGCCTTGTTACCTAGGCGAGGTTGTCAACCATGAGAAAATATATTGAAGAAAATGTGGGAGGAATGTCCCATTTACCCGGGATGAGGTCGTCACCCAAAATTTGTGACTATTATTTATGCTATGAACAAAATACAGCAAACAACATTTTTGGCAAAAAAGTAAAATTTTTATTGATATTTGTAACATTCAAAGACAAAGAGAGGGTGGGCAGACAGTTTGCCACCACTCTCGATATTTAGATGATACATTTGGCACAGGAAATATACACAGAGAAATAAAGGAGTTCCAGGTATATTTAGCGACATGATATGCCCCAGACCACTGATCCGACTGCAGGTTGAATTCTGGCACGTTGTCTGTCGGAAAGCGGGTGTTGGCACAAACCTGCCGCTGCGAAAACTGCCTCAGACATCGTTCTGGCTGATAATCAACACAAAAGAAAGGGCCCATCAACTTGTAGCGCTTGTCACGGGCATAGGTGTATCGAGGAGCGATCTCTCTTCTGTCAAAGAAGTCCCAAGTAATTTCTTCCTGATGCATTTTCTCAATCAGAGCTTGGCACTGAATGGCTGACTTCGGCTGCTTACTATTGAATCTGAAAGAACTGGCCTTCGAGGGAACGTGTCGCAGGAACCACGACTGCAGGGCGTAAGTGCACCCTTCTACCAAAATGGTCTCCCCAAGAGCAAATCGAGCCAAGCCTCTGTAAAGAAAGGCTAATGCGGCCATGGAGACTGAAAGTTGACGAGTCTGCTTGCTTCCCCATCTTCGAAAGAGCTGAGCAACTCTAATATCTATAAAATTCTGGCCATCTTGGAAGAAAGCTTACCTCACTATGCACAGGATCATGGCATGCTAAATCCTGTCTTTCGCTGCTCGAGACAGAGTGTCAACCTCTTTGTAGGCTCCGTATTTGTGATAGAGTCCGAACAGGTCAATGAATTGATTCCCTCCAATCTCAGTGAGAGGCCAAGATCTGCTCCCCGTTGCTCTTGCTAAGGCTTCTCGAGCATCCACCCCTTTGATGTTGATAAAAAACTGTTGCTCGACAGGATCATCTGGCTGACCAGCTGGTTCGGGCAATTCCATAATATCATTGAACTCATCCATCAGTAGAGTCATCTCTCCCCAAGGAAACCAGAATGTGCAGGTACGTGGATTCCACCGTTTCGCCATGGCCTGAATCAAAGCTCCAATGATGGTTCGCTTGCCTACCGCTGATGCCATCTCCAACCCACGGTCATCCAAGTGGTCTGGGAACATATGTGAGAAGGTGGCGAACCAAGAATAATACCACCGAGGGAAGAAAGGACGAGACTGGATGACCCGCAGATCCAGGGATCCATCCTGAATCTGATAGAAGACATGATCTCGGGGAAAGACAGCATTGAGAGAATCGGACGCCATTGGAATGATACTGGGGCAAAGAAGAAATAAGGAGAATTAGATAGAATGCAGGACTTACGGATAGACTCTTGGAGAATCAAACCTGGAAATTTTGAAAATGTTGATGAATTTTTCAAAGGAATTTTCCAAGATTTTTGAAGAAAATTTGATCTAAAAGAGAAAAGAAAAATAGATAGATAGAAATATACACCTGGGGTTTTTGAAAATAAGGGTAAGTTTTGAATAATAAACCCAGGGTTTTCAAAAAGGGTTTGATACATATATATGAGAGAATAAGAGAATTATCATATAACTAAAGCTGCACAAACATAGATGCGCACACAGCACTCCCTAAAGGCTGACTCTAAATGCAATATTTGAAATGGCTTGTAGGACCTTAATCTTAACTCTAGGGTTCAGATCATCTGATTCCAATCAAGATACGCTGATATACCCAAGCCGAAGCTCGAAGTACGTGGCATAGAAATATTTCTCCGGTTCTAAGGTAATAGCTTCCCAACATCCTTGAGCACCTACCGATATACCTCGGACTATGGCCCTTAGGTACGTGGTAGGGAGGCGCGAACCCAAATAAGTGGCCCAGTTGTGAGGCTCTCTCCCAAACTATGGTTCAGTGAGACAGCCCAGCAATGTGAAGACCGGGACAATATAGGTAATGGAGGTTTTCAAAATATGCTCAACGTGCAAGAAATCAGATGGCTCTAATGCAAGTCCTAAAGAGATAGATTAAAATGAAGAGAAGCATACACTTGCATACATTGTTTGCATTCAATCCTTAAAATTGAGGAGAGTTGTATTTCAGACCTACGTCTAATGTGAGCATGGAATAATCTCCTCAATATGGTCCTACCAAACCATACTTAAATCCTATATGCAATGATGTCAGCTTAGGACAGAGTCTAGGCTCCTAAGGGTTGCATGAAAATGTAGCTGACATTTTGGAGAATAAAGACTTAGATAATGTCAAAGCAAAAGAAAAAGGCATTAAATTCGATCGGACGAAGACGAGTCCCATCACGGTCGCCAAAACTGTGATCAACGCAAAATTTTTTCTCTCGTGGTATTCTCTCTCTTCCTTCTCTTTTTCCTTTCTAACCTCTTATTTTTCTCCTTTTTGAAGGGAGAAAGATAAAAGACAGAAAGAAAGAGAGAAGAGAAAAGAAGGAGAGGAACTCTTTTGCGGGTCTCACTTGACCTTAATTTTGAAATTTTTTGAAATAACTCGCCTCCGTTTTTGAAATAATTGCGGGAAAACTGGGAGACGGGATCCGCTCGTCGGTATAAGGTTCGACCATTCCTGGCGCCTTTACCAGGGGTAATCGAACCAAGGGTCGAATTTATGCCTTTTGCTTTGCTAAGAAATTATCTAAGAAATTATTCTAAGTCTAAATGCACAAAGAATCATGCTTGTGCAAATGCAAAGATGTATGCTCTTTTTGAAAATGTTTTGAAGAATTTCCAAGTGAATCTGATAAAGTGAAGAAATGATTTCTAACTTAGAACTTTAAGATTAAAGTTCTAAGTTTTTTAGAATAATCAAGGGCTTGGGAAAATAAATCTGGATTTTGGAAAATGATTTTGAAGTTTTGAGATAAAAGGAATTTTCAAAGTCATAAATGGACTTTGAATCAGAAGGAAAGATAGAATTGGGAAATTTGAATAAAATTGAGAAATAGAATTGATTTAAAAGTTGGATTTTCAAGATGAAATCCGAATCTGAGATCTGGATTCTGAATAGAGTTCAAAGTTGAATTTTGGATTTAGGATCCGAAATGGGAACTTGATTTGAAATCTGGAAATGAAAATGGAATTGGGTTCAAGATTTGGAATTAAAGTGGAATTTGGATTGAGATTTTTGAGTGAAATTGGATTCAAGATTTGGAATCCAAGATGGTATTTTGGATCTGAAATCTGAGATCCAGGATAGGGTTGGACTCTGGATCCTAAGATGAAATTGGATCTGAAGTCTGAGATCCAAAGTAGAATTGGATTCTGGATCCTAAGATGGAATTTCGATCTGAAGTCTGAGATCCAAAGTAGAATTGGATTCTGGATCTTAGAACGGATTTTAGATCTGAACCTGAGATCCGAGGTGAATTGGGTTCTGGATCCTAGAATGGATTTTGGATCTGTAATCTAAGATCCAAAGTAAATTGGGTTCTGGATCCTAGAATGGATTTTTGGATCTGTAATCTGAGATTCAAAGTGAAGTTGGATTCATACTTGAAAATCTGGATCCAAGCTGAGATTAACTGTGGATTTTGGGCTTTGAAAGTCCAAATGGGACTTTTGAAGATGGATCTGAGTTTTGGAAACCCAGATTGAACTCAGGAAGGTTTGGATTTTGAGATTCAGAGTCAATCTCAACTTTGATTTAAAACTTGAAGAAAACTTGATTTTGAATCAGAAGATGAATCAGAAACTTCAAAGTTAAATTGAACTTTGAAATTTGATTTTTGAGTTGAGTTGGAAATTTGAAGTTTGAATATAAAGTGATTTTGGAGTTTCAAAGTCAAATTGGACTTTGAAATTGAATTTTTGAATCTTGAAATGAGATAAAATTGGATTTGAACAAGATTTGATCTTAGGAATGAAGAAGAAGAATCACTTGGAATTTTGAAAAGGAAATTTTGAAAATATGATGCAATTCTATCCTATATGATGAATGAATTTGAATAAGTTGAAATTGGATTTGAGAATTATATTTCATTCTTCAAATGAATCTAAATAAGACTAATGATATAATACACTCCTGACTATGGTCATTGAATGTATTATATAATAGTTATATCTAAATTCAAATGAAGGATAAAATACCTTTTTGGTGGTTTTATAGAATTTAAAATGAAATTAACCCTCAATATACCCTGACTATGGCCATTGGTATATATTTTGAGTTAATTTTAAGTTAAATTCTGATAAAAGAAGAAAAATATTTATGGAAAATATGATGAATTTTGAAAATGAATCCAGTGTGGATCCAGTGTTATTTTGTAAAAGATAAAAATGCTAAGTTTTGTCCACACCCTGACTATGGCCATTGATGTGGATCATCAACTTAGTATCAATTACCTTTTATGAAATGGTGCATGTGCCATTCGTGTTTCACCATTGTGAGAATTTAAGAAATAAACGGCAAAAATACATGAAAACAAGCAATTCAAGATGTTTGTAATGCTCATTCATTCTACCTAAAGCAGGAAATGTAGGTTCTCATTCCAATCTAACAATTACAATAGATGAAATCAAATGTACAACCCCAGGTAATGATATCTTTTCCATATTTCCTGCAAAACAACCAGGTTAGTAATGAAAAGAAAAGAAAAATCATATCTATATGGAAATCAAATGATGAAAATGTATGTATGGTAAAAAGGATGGAAAAGGTATATATATACCTATATGCATATATATACATACATATATATATGTATATTCACATGTATATAAATGTATATAATCTATGTATAGGCATATATACATATATATATACATATGGGGGTATATTCAATGGGGAGATGTGTTGAGGTGATAAATTCAGGTTGTAATAGATAATAGACAATGATAAGGAGGGAATGAGGGATGTACTGTGCTTATGGCAGCTGGAGATGAATGTTGGGTGATATGGTGTTGTGATTAAGTGAAACAGGCATGAACACAAGATGAACAACGAAAGTGACATACATATGCTGAAATAATAAGTAAAACAGTGATATAATGTGAATAGTGTGTGTTTGTAGGAAGTAAATGAAGTGACTGGAGGCTATGTGATGTTGCAACAGAGAGGGCTGGGACTATGCAAAATGAACAAATTTCTGGGGGTTAGAAGCTACTGCTGTAGCTATTGTTGGATATGAAGTGTGAGCAGCAATGGAGGAAATGAATATTGCTGGAAGAGGGTTGCATGTTATACCAGGAGTTGGAAAATTACAGCAACAGCTGTGGGTGTGAGGTGCTGTGATAAATCAAGGCCTGAGGGTGGATGTGAATACAGGGAAGTGAACTTAATGCACTATACAAATGGTGCTTGTGAGTGAATGACTGGACAACAAGTGTGTGCCGTGCGCTGACCAATGAAATGCTCATCTCTGAAAGGAGTCCACCGGGAACACAGCGGGGACTCAGCTATATTTAGCGATGTGCAAAGTGTTTCAGCACAATTGGGGTCAATTCATGATCTCTCAACACCTTGAAAAGCTCTATAGAGGTACTTGACACAGAGCTCTATTGTAAAGGTTGCAAGTTTCTTCATTCTCAAAATAATCAATAAGGCAAAACTTGGAAACAAGTATGGCGTGCACATAGTAAAAGCTTGCAACAATTTCTTTTTGGTTCTCAGCACACAGACGGCAAGCAAGGGTCTCTCTGACAGAGCCTTTCTGGAAATGTTGTCGTCGCAAATTTTTTCCCCCGTCTTCCCTTCCTTGCGGAAGAGAGAGAGGGGAAACGCTTTCGCGCTTCAAACTTGACCGGATTTTGGAAAATGTTTTTGAAATACTCGCCTCCATTTTTGAAAATTGCGGGAAAATCCATGGGATGGGGCTCGACCTGTCGGTACGAGGTTCGACCGTTCCTGCCGCCTTTAACAGGGGTAATCGAACCAAGGACCAAAACTATGCTTGACTTAGCGAAATTATCAAAGTTATGTCCTATCCTAAATGCACAGAGAATTCAGGCATGTGCTATGAGATTTTGGAAAATGCAGCTTGGGAAAACATGATGTATGCTTGGAAAATATTTGGAGTTGAAAAGATTCTCTCAGGAAAAGGGTCAATTTCTCAGGAAACTCAGATAAAAAAGAGTTTTTGAAATCATGAGAAAGTTCATAAAGATGTGGGAAAATCATGAATGGTTGAAAATCCTGGGAAAATGGAAGTGATTCTTGAGAAAAGATGAACCTTTTGAAAAGGGAAACATTTCTTAGGAAAACTTGGACTTTGAGAGTTTTCTTAGGAAAATGATGGAAAATTTATAGGAAAACTCATTGGAGAAGGAAATTCAAAACTTGGGGAATCGAAATCCTGGGAATTTTACCTTTTGAAATACTTGGAAATCGATTTTGGATCTTGAAGAAAGATTGGAAAACTCTTTGAATATCTTAAGAAAATATCATTTTCCTGGGAAAACTGTGGAAAAACTTGTCTTTGGAAAACCGATTTTGAAAAATCCTTAGAATTTCTTGAGAAATCGATTTCTTGAGAATGAAGTTTTCTTGAGAAAATTTTGAGAAAATCAATGATTTTATGATGCAAATGACATAAGTGAATGAATGCACTTTGAAAAGATTTTCTAAGAGATTTGTTGGAAAATATGCATTAAGTCAAGATAAATCCTTCACATATCCTGACTGTGACCATGAATATGTTCAGAATTTAGTTGATTTGATGCACATGATTATGAAAACTTTGGAAATATGATGTGCATTTTAAGATAGCCTAAGAGTGTAAGCTCCATGTGACTAGTAGAAAGATGATGGATCTGGGTCTCGTCCATATTCCGACTAGGGCCGTAAATATGGATCCCACCGAGTCCGTCAACTCCCTAAGAGTTGGTGCACGTGCCATTCGTGAACATCCATAGTGCTTTTGAAATAAAATGCATGAATCATAGAAACAGAATATTGCATAAAATCAAACTATATGATATGCATCCTAGTCTAAGCAGGAAATTAAATCTCTTATTCCAAAATTTACATTATTACATCACTAAATAAAGGAAGTAAAAGAAATTTGCAGACTTCAGCTCCTTCTTTGGAATGTCCCTGCCAAGCTTGAAATAAAGTTAGCTCAAATATGTGGGTTTTTCCAAGATTTTCCAATAATATTATGAAATTATTGGATTTAATTGGATATAAACCCTATTCTCATGCTTTCTTGATGTTTTGAAATGATATAAATGTAGGGAATTCAGTGGAAAACAGTTTGAAATTCGGAATTGGTGGTCAAAATGACCAAAATACCCCTAATTATAAAGTTATACCTTTAAAATCAGGGTTTTTTGAAGGAAAACTTAGTAAAATTGGGATTTCGAAATTCAAATTGAATTCAATGATGATGAAATGCAGTAAGAGATATGATGACATGCTGTTAGACACATTAAGACTGTAAAATCAGAATTTGGTATTTTGCAATTTATCAAAAATAACGATTTTCGCTTGTTTTTCGCTTGGATCCGGGTCCTGCGGGACCCTGTTTTGGTATTATGGATGATCCAAACCTCAAATGGATTCCAAATTGCACCAAATTCGGTATGAAGCATCTAAACACTCTGATAAACAACCTAGAATGCTAAAAATTACGAAATGATATGATTTAAATGCTAAAATTCAAGGAAAGTCCTAAAAATGATGGATTTTGCCTATGGATCCGAACCAAATGCAATGCCTAATATGATAATGCAAGATTTACACCATGAAAACTTCTGATATTTTGCAGACTGCTAAAAGACCCGAAATGGAACATTTTTGGTTTTTACAGCCTCGGAATTTGAGCCATGGTGAATTCAATAACAGAGATTTAGTTCTGACAGAGGTAAAAATCACACTAATCTGATGAAAAATGCTAAAGAAATACAAAACGGCCATGGAAATTTATGAAATTAATCATAACTATGCACGACACCTACATGAACAACTTTCATGTTCATGACTTTGGCATTTGATCAACGGAAACACAGATAAAAATATAACTATTTCTGCCTAAACTAACAGGACAGACAAATGTAGCAAAACAGGGGGATGACAATAAAAATCCGAAACAGGGGTCAACACTGTTCTAAAAATTACAGGCTTTTAGATTCAAATATAGGACATCTCGGACACAACTTTCACTGTTTACAGTTTCGGATTTGGAGCAACACACAAAGAGAAACCATAGCCCTAAGTCGATCCAAGATCTCAGAGGCCCAAATTAGGCTCTGACATGTGTCCCGAACTCTAGGATTTTGGTCAGACATAAAAAACAATTAGAAAAATCGGAAAAAATCATATTAAAAACTAGACATTCTCCTGAGTTCATAACACTTTTCGGATCGAAAATCGGATCTCCCATTAGGGACATCTCGATTTTACAAGTCGGAAAATGATTTTCAAAACGTATCCCGGGTAACAAAACCCGACTTGCCATTTTGAATGTTTACCGCAGTAAAAAAATTCAAATGGATCCGAATTTTTGGAAAAATTTCAGGGACACCTAAGGGCGCATTCCGTGATTTTTTTGGGATTTTTAATAAAAAACAAATGCATAAAATGACGTGTGGACTGACTGACAAAAACAGAGACCTACTGAAAATAAGCAGAATTGAAATAAAGGCTAAATTAATCCTAATTAATTCATGAAATATGCTAAATGAATGAAATAAAATGCAAATTAAATCTAGCTAACTACATGCATGTTAAAAATCATCAAGGAAGCATAACAAAACATTTTTTATATATGTCGTTTTATGAGAATAACTCAATCCATCCCTCGGATGAGCTCTTTCTTCAAACGACTCCCGATTCGGATTATAGAATCACATCAAGGGGAAAAGAAGTGCACCTTGCTTCGTTACGCAGCGTAGGAGCTCTTGAAAGGGGCAGCTATCACGAGCTTCCTTCGTCCTTCACTCCGAGCTTCGGATGGTCCACCAAAATCGACCTCTGTTGGAATCGAATTGGCCACAGCACGAGCTCTACTCCACCTTCTTCAATGCGCCAAAGGGGGCACGATTTCCACAGTTCAAAACCTGATTTTAGGAAGGCTAGGTCGGATTTTCCAAGTTCACAAGAGCTAAAAAAAATTGATCTCCCTTAGGCTGGGCGTGAACCCTTGTTTTTATAAATTTTCTGAAAATTTTTGAAATTCAAACAGGCTCGATCTGAGCCCTCCATGTGGCGCCATCTCAGGGGGTGCCATCTGAGGGGTTTGAAATTCGAATTTGTCTTCTGCAGGGAGCCCTCAGGTGGCGCCACCTCAAAAGGCTATTTTGGTTTTTTGAGAAAAATAAAAAATGGAAATTTTGTGGGTGAGACACCTCAGCAGGGGGAATTTGGAATTTTTCAAAAGTTTGCTTGATTCTCTTTGCAGGGAACTCCCAGGAGGCGCCACCTCAGAGGGTGTTTTCTTGGAATTTGAAATTCAAATTCACTTTTTGTAGGGAGTCCTCAGGTGGCGCCACCTCATGGTGGGCTACCTTTATTAAAAATAAAATAAAAAATAAAAATGGAGCCAAGTGGAGTCCTGGAATGGTGCCACCTCAAAAGGTGTTTGACACATGTCAGGAGGACAGAGCAGTGGGCTTAGAAGGCGCCACCTCAGAGGAATTTGAATTTTGCTTTTTCTGGTGAAAGGAGATCTGGACATGTGGCAGTCCAGGATGGTTCCAAGTGTCAGCCTGCTGGAGGAGGTTCTTCAGATGGTGCCACCTCAGAGGAGAATTCGAATTTCAAATGGAGGTTGGCCCTGGAGGAATGGAGGATGGACATGTGGCGCCACCTCAGGGTGGCTCCTACAATGCCATGTGGCAAGAGGGAGGAAAAAGAGGGCAGTGACATGTGTCTCCTATTTTTCTGAAAAAAGTAGGGAGAGGACATGTGTCCTCTACTTTTTCTGAAGGAGTGAGAAGGAGACATGTGTCACCTTCTTTTTCTGAAAGAAGCAGAAGATGACACGTGGCAGAGGGATGAGAAGGAGGGCCAGGCCATGTGGCGCTCTCATAGGCCATCTGGGAAATCAGAGCTCCGGATTTTCGCCACCTAGTGCCTTGTTTGAATTTTAAATGGTTTGCTTTTTCTGAAGAAGGCCTGGAGTGACATGTGTCTCCTACTTTTCTGAAAGAAGTAGGGAGAAGACATGTGTCCTCTACTTTTTCTGAAAGAAGCAGAGAATGACACGTGGCAGAGGGGAGAGAAGGTGGGCCAAGCCATGTGCCGCCATCTCAGACAAGATGAAAAAGGTAGAAGTTCAGGATTTGCGCCACCTATGGGGATTTTTGAATATTTGAATTCTAGCTTTTCTGAAGAAAGCAGAAAATGACACATGGCACTTGCTTTTTCTGAGGAAATGAGAGCTTGCCACGTGTCCTCTGCAGGAGACACTCCAGATGGCGCCACCTCAGAGGAGACAAGCTTACTTTTTCTGGATGAGTCTAGGAGTGACATGTGTCTCCTACTTTTCTGAGAAAAGTAGGGAGAGACATGTGTCAGGCTACTTTTCTAGAAGGAAGGAGGGGTTGACACGTGTCCCCTGCAGGAGACACACTTCAAGTGGCGCCACCTCAGAGGAGACAAACTCCACTTTTTCTAGACAGGACAACCTATGACACTTGGCATCTCCTGGTAATCTTGGATTGACACATGGCACATGGCAAATAAAATGGGATGACATGTGGCGGCTTCTTAAGGTAGCCCCACACTGACACTTGGCATGGAAATGGGAGGAGAGAGAAATGACAAGTGGCACCAATCCAAGGGACAAGGCTCCTATATTTTTGGGTTTTTTCAAAATTCAAATTTTCAAAAGGAAAGCTTGTGTGACACCACCTCAGTGTGGGTCCCACATTGCTTATTTACTTAAATAAGGATAAAATAACAAAACCTTTTCTTTTTTTGGAATTTTCATAAAATCTGGAATAATTGGTATAATAAATTTTTTTTGGAAAGAGTTGGCCCTTGTGGGGCAATTTTGTAAAAATGAGATATTTGAAATTGTTGACAAAATGGCAAAATCTGAGATGAATTGGCTGAAATCCATATTGAAAACTATCCAGATTGTTTTCCTGAGGAAATATTTTGAAATTCAGAGTCCTGGGGGTAAAATGGGAAAAATTGATGATTTTGAAGACCCAGGGTTTTGAAATCAATTTCGAAAAGAGTTGAAATTCTAATCTGGATTGAAGATTTTGAAATCGAGAGTTCTGGACCTCAAAATGACATGCTGTGCAGTGCAGTGATTTGAAATGCTCATGCAATGATATGCAATGTCATGTCTTATGAAATGCAATCTTGAATCAAGACTTGGAGATGTTTGTCTCCTGTCAGGAATAAAATCTTGAACATCTGAGTTAAAATTAGAGAAATTTTGAGAGTTGCAGATGAAATTTGGACTTTTGCAAGGTTTGGGCTCAGAAAATGACCATTTTGCCCTCCAGCGAGTTCAGAGGCTGGATGTTGATGCTTGGTGGAAATGTTGGGGAGGTGAGTGAAAATTTGGGGTGTTTACAGGAAACAAACTGCAGTCATAGAGACTCACAAGGCTTTTGAGATATACAGAGAGGAAGATCCATCAGATAAGACCGGCCATGCTTTTGCAGTAAGTTCTGCTGTAATGAGCCAACTTCAACTGATTAAATCCAACAACCTATGTGGATATACATGATATGGTAGATAAGCTTATGATTAATAATACATGGTGCTACGCAGATGCTTAGGAAGCTAGGGAGTATTACACAGGTTAAAACAAAGAGACACGATACCCCTAGTAATGTAATGATGAGTAAGATCAGCTGGAACCCACACATATTTCAAATGTAATCAGGGGAGTTGCTTGATGCGAATGAGATGATAATGCACATCATCAAACTTAATGTACGTGGTAGAACAAAGAAAAAAAAAAAACAAGCAGGGGAAAATGCACAGAAGATGAATGACTTAACAAAAGAGGAATGAGGAAATGTTAAGGAAGATCAGAAGATACAGACGCTGGCTAAAGTTCTGGTTTATTAGTAATGACAGCATTAACACAAGATGTCCTTTCCTTATCATCTGGTTAAAAGAAACACAACGTTACATCCTGGTGTAATCGGATCCAGCAAATTATCTGGGGGGCTACCACAACTACCAGGTTCTGATGCTTCCAGCAAGAAGTAATTTAAGCAGACTAAAGTGGAAAAAAAAAGAAGGGAAACAGAGCTTTCCTGAGTAAGCTCTATACCATTTCTTGTTTGACAAAATCATTAAACACAACAAAGAAAAAAAAAATTATCAAATTCTCTTGATCCAGCATCGCTTAATAGTTCTCCACTCATTGTAGCAACCGCGATTATCAATCTTCTAAGCATCCTTGTATGATTACAAGGGGATTATCTCATTCCTTAAAGGCAACTCTGCAAAAGGCTGAATATGTGGAATGCTTGTAAAAGAGCAGATAAACCAAGGAAACTGGTAGTTCTCTGAAATCAAAATCCAACCCAGCTTCAAGGCCAGAAGTGATAGGCTTACCAAGCTTATGGGACAACATACGGTGAGAGTTTCCAATAACTTCTTTATTCTTCTGAACTTTTAAACTATACAACCTCAACATTCTAGAATGAGCAATTCCAGATGCCGATGGTGGAGATGTATCTACTGAAGGTACCACCGGATGCTAAGAATATTATTAGGAACTAAAATAGGTGAAAAATATGTGTTAATGAAAAACATAAGAACACAACAAACATCATAAACTAGAGTAAAACAAATGTCAAAACAAGAACAAAAGAAAAGATCAATGAGAGTTAAGGGGAAGTGTGCGATTCAAATGGGTTTCGCTTAAACGAGAACTAACTCCCCATATATCATTCAGTACGATGTATGACCTTAATAGAATGGTGGATGATCGGGAGTTGCGTGAATGGAATAATCCAAATGCAATGACCATATAGAAACAGAAAAATCGATTACCCAGTAAGAAGATGATGAACAACAAATTAGACATTCATAGAAGGATCAAGATGAAAACAGGAAATTTAAATTTGGGGTTTCAGGTGAACCATATCAGACGGTAAGACAAATAAAAAGAGAAGGAAATTAAAAGAAGTAAAAGAAAATTTGTTGGAATGGAATCATTCCATTATTTTCGCACGATGGAGATGTTGAGGTTGCTATAGGCAACTCAACACTGTCACTGGTGCTTCTACAAAGCCCGAAATAAAAAAAAAAAAAAAAAGGAATCAGAAACAGGAAGGGGATGAAAAGAGGAGTTTCTTACCTTTTTCAGGATCCTAAAGAGGGAAGGGTCTTCAGTAGCTCATAGAGGAAATGCCGGAAGGACGAAATGGATGTTGCTTGATATGAAACAGATTGCAAGTGGATATTTTCTGCAGGGAAGCTCTGCGAATGCTTGCAAATGTTGCTTGATGATGAGTTTAGTGTATGCCGATAACAATCCAGAAAGAGGAAATTCGGTGAAGGTCGATTGTAATGGATGCCTCCAGAAAAGCCAACTGATGGATGCTTGATTGAAGACCCGATGCCTGAAGGTAGAGGATCGACACCAAAGGAGAAAGAGTAGATGATTAAAGCATGCTCAAGAAAAATTGCTGCGTGAAGATGAGTCTCATGGATGATTAGCCAGAGAAAAAAAAAGCCATCTCCCCACAGAAGATCGGGGTCTCTTCTTAAAGAGGGCTTGGAAGGCTCCAGAGAGGAAGTCGTTGGAGATGGAGGATGGAGAGGGATGGGATTTGTTGGAGATTGAAGGTGGGGAGCCCTCCTGCGAACGAAGCTTCCAGAGGAGGAAATGCGCGGGAGGGGGCCGTTTGCAACTTTCCTTTTTTTTTCAAAAAGAGGATTTTTTTAAAGGAACTTTTGAAAAAACGGTTCTTCAAATGAGTTTTTTAAGTAAAAACAGCTTTGAAAAGCTTGAAACCATTTGTTTTTCCTCGTAGTTTTTCCAAAATTTTGTTCTTTTGGATTTTTATGTTATTTTTCCATTTTTTATATTTTTAGAATAAAATCCTAAAGCTTTACGAGAAATCAAAATTTTAAAACTAATTTTTTTGTGTTTTTGTAAAATATTTACAAAAGGGAATTTTTCTGAGAATTTAAAAGCTATTTTAAGAAAATTTTCTTCAGAACTGGGTTTATGTCCAAATTTTTGAGAAATATTCGAGGTTTACAACCTCGAACTGAGAAATATAGGGCCGAGGATCCAACAAAGTGTCGAATGAGCCGCCCGAGCCTTTCAAAATCATTTTTTGGTATTTTTGCGCTTTTATTTTGGAAATCGGACAATGGGGTTCAGATTTGGATTTAAAATACCGAGTTCAGACCCGGAGTTGAATTTGAATATATCAATGTGGAATTTAATCCAGAAATTTGAAGAAAGACTGAAATTTAGCTTTGAAATCACTTTGATCTTCTCAGAAAATGGGGTTATGGGCAAAAGGGTCATTTTTACAAAATTTTGAAAAATTTGGGGTGTTCACACCCAGGTAAATCTTGAGTAATCATCTACAATGACAAAAGCATATTTATTATGATTAAGACTAGCTACTCTAGAAGGACCAAAAAGATCCAGGTGGAGAAGCTCTAAAGGTCTTTTACTTGAAACAATATTTTTTGACTTGAAAGATGATTTTGACAATTTTCCTAGTTGACATGCATCACAAAAATAGTCCTTTTTAAATGTCATTTTAGGTAACCCACGTAAAAAATTGTTTTTAGCTAATTTAGACATGTATTTTGAGTTGACATGACCCATTCTCATGTGTCATAAATTTTGAGTGTCATTATTAGCTATAAGGCAATGTTCAGTAATGTTTTCTAGGTATAGATCATATATATTATTTCTTCTTATACATTTTAAAATGATATTTTCGTTGGTGTCTGCTATAAGGCATGCACCATGTTTAAAGCTAACATTATAATCTGTGTCACACATTTGACTTATACTTAAGAGGTTATGTTTTAAGCCTTTAACAAGAAGAACATCTTTGATAAGAGGTTTATCGATATTACCAATATTACCAATACCAATTATCAAACCTTTGTTGTTATCTCCAAAGGTGACAGTTCCTCCTTCTTTATGATGAAGAACAACAAAAAGATCTGGATGTCCTGTCATATGTTTTGAACATCCACTGTATAGTATCCATCTGTTCTTCTTCTTTGGAGCCTGCAAAATATTAAGTAAAAATTCTTTGTGGTACCCAATCGGGTCTCTTTTTGTTAGACTTAGGAACCCATATCCATTTTGATTTGTGTTTATCTATAACTTTAGAGGAGTACAAAGTATGAAAGTTGTAATGCTTCTGCTTAGGTTCAATAAAACCTTTGATGAAAACAGTCTTTTTATTTATACAAGAAGGTTTATTCATGTGAGAATAACCAATATCATTCTTGTAAAAATATAATTTTTGAGAGGATAGGAGTTTATCTAGGTTCTCTTTCCCTTTGGAAAACTTGAAAACCGTTTTCATAAGGTTTTCAGTTTTACTTTTTAATTCTGAAATTTCTACTTGAAGATTTTTAGTCTTCGAGCTAGTAGAGGAGATTTCAGAAGTAATCATAAAATTTTTCTTTTTCAACTCAGAAATTTCAATACTGAGTTTTTCATGTTTTTGCACAAGCTCTAGATTTTCAGATTTCAAATTTTATTTTTGAGAATCGTTTTTCTTGATTCTTCAAAAAGTTCTTTAAAAGCATTTTGAAGATCTTCAAAAGAAAAATCGAGAGATTCACTTACAGAGCTTTCTGCCATGAAGCACATATTGGCGGTTTGAGCTTCATCATCACTTGACTCTTCACTTGTGGATGGTTCTGAATCATCTCATTGAGCATGCAGAGCCTTTTTCTTGAAGAACCTTTTCTTTGGTTCCTCGGTTTTGGATTTTTTTTTAGAAGAGGACAGTCAAGTCTCATGTGACCTGGCTTATTACACTGATACCACATGAAATCTTCCTTAGAGTCTTTTCTTTCCTTGTGCTTATTTGGAAGCCGGTTCTTTCTCATGAAGCGCTGGAATTTTCTAGTGAGTAGTGCAATTTCAGATTCTTTTTCTGAGTCTTCATTCTCAGAAAGGGCTAGGAAGGCTAGAGTTTTTTGTGTAGGTTGTTCCTCTTCCCTTCTTTCCTTCATATGGACTTCATAGGCCATAAGATTGCCTATTAAGTCATTCAGGGTAAGCTTGGATAAATCTTGAGCTTCTTCAATTGCTGTTGTCTTTTTCTCCCAATCAGTTGTGAGAGATCTCAAGATTTTCTTCACCTTATCTGTCTGGGAATAGGTTTCTCCCAGAGATTTCAGGTCGTTGGTGATGTTGGTGAATCTTGTAAACATCTCTGTGATGGGTTCATCTTTGTTCATTTTGAACAACTCATATTTTTGAACTAGAGATGAGATTTTGGCTTCTTTCACTTTATTGGTTTCTTCATGAATAACCTCCAGAGAATGCCAAATATCATGAGCAGATTCACAAATAGATATTCTGTTGAATTCATTTTGATCATTGGCACAATACAAAGCATTCATAGCCTTTGCATTTAGATTGACCATCTTCTTTTCTTCATCAGACCATAAGCTATAGTCTGATGATGGAGATGTGTATGGATGTTCAACAATTTTCCATACAGCAAAATCTATGGACTTTAGAAATATAGTCATTCTGCATTTCCAGTATCCATAGTTGGAGTCGTTGAAGAAAGGAGGACGAGATGCGTGTTGACCTTCAATATCACGAGCATAAGAGGTTGATGCCATAAGTGCTAGAAGACTTGTTATGTCGAAACCATCAAACCTTCTCTGATACCAAATGAAATTCCACTAGAGGGGGGGTGAATAGTGAAATATGAAATAGATCAATAATTTAAAAATTAAATGCAATAAGGCACAACACATAAAACACAGGATTTATACTGGTTCGGTCAAGTTACTGACCTACATCCAGTCCCCAAGCAAAACACTTGAGCCTTTCACTATAACATCCGAGTTACGGGATAAATAGTACAACACCCTCTTCCTCAGAGGTCTTCTCTCAACAAAGAAGGAACACACTCTCTTTCACAGAGGTCTTCTTCTTTCAACAAAGAAGGACAACACCCTCTTTCACAGAGGTCTTCTTCTTTCAACAAAGAAGGGATACATTGAATAACAGAAAGTTACAATACTTCCTATAGAACCTTCAGAATGATATGAATGCACAAATGAAGGATTCTCAGAATGTTCTGTTCTTTTCACTCAGATAATAATCTTTGTCAAAGAGCTATTCTTGACGTTTTCTCTTTCTTTTTCTAGGCTCTCTTTCAAAAATATCAAATAGGAATTTTTCTCGTTGTATGCTCACATGTCCTTGTGAAATATTATTTTGTTAGTGTATATATAGCCTTATAAAAATAGTCGTGGCTTTTTGGAATGATTGTCCTTTTGAGATGTCAAGTCATTTCAAAAACACCTTTGTGTACTATAGTGCTTTTTCGAAAAGGTCTTCTTTCCATAAGTGTAATACTTTGGAGTAGACTATTCGTTGTAGTATTATAGGTGTGATATACTTTGTAAAAGGTCTATTAAATGATTTGTAGTACATTAAACGTTGGTTTGAAAATCATCATGCAGTTTTGTCTTTATTCAATTTAATGATTTGTAGTACATTAGTATTTTTATTAGAAATCATCACTTCTTGACTTAAATGTATGTAAGTACAATAAATGCTTTGTTGAGTTCTTTATTTGTAAATGGTCATATCTCAAAATACTTTATGATGTGTTATTTAATGTCTACAGAAAGAATGAAGACTTTAAGCAAGTCGACATTCTTGAGTGGGGTTTAAATAGTCATTTCTAAAATGCTTTTGAGAAAGAATGATGACTTTAAGTAAGTCGACATTCTTGAGTTGTATAAAGTAACTAAAGTCTTTTCTAAACATATTATAATAATATTAGTTTTCTTTGTTAGTTCAACTAGACGATTTTGTATGTTTGTCTTTTTCTTACATACTTGAAATCATTACTTTTTATTTCTTTTCAAGTTGTCTTATTCATAAATGCATGTTAGAAGGTACAATTAATGCTTTTGAAATCATGAGCTATTATATCTTGTCAAAATACCTTTTTCATGAAAGTTTGTAAGAAGGTACAATGATTAGTTTTCAAAAAGGTGCTTTTTGAAATATCGTATGCTTTTATGAAACATAGCTTTTGTGAATGTGTGGCTTATATGATAAAGCATGTAATATGTAATATGCAATATGCATGCTTCTGAAGGTTCTATTACATATGACTCTAAAGAAGAAAAAAATCTTCATCTTGAAGTAGCCGATCTCTTTAGACGATCTTTATGAATGAATGGCCCATCAAGCTTTTTCTTCAGAAAGAATGATTGCACCAAAGGTTGTACTTGATCAGGAGGTCTCCATCCTTTTTGGGTGAAATATCCTTGCATCAAATACTCGTTAAATATATGACAAATCATATCTAGTTATAATATAACATTATTCATGAAGGCATATTATCATATCATATTAAATCATATATGACAATGTATCATATTGTGTGTCATCAAAATATAGCTTCTCAACAGCTTCGTGTTTTGGCCTTGTACGCGCGACCCGAGAATCTCGTAAATACACGGTGTAAGTAAGAAGTGTCTAATTCTGGATGAATTAGCTTCTAAAAATTTAAGGGTTAATTGATAATATATTGTTATGGTTTGTCCCCGAATTTGGGACTTATACGACGTAAAAACCTCCTCAGTGCATGTTAATTACGAGTTTTGACCCGAGTTTGGACTCGAATCGTAATATGCTTAATCCTCACAAACGGATGAGAATTTTCTTAAGAGGCTTCATGCATTTCGTATTAATTGAGGTATAGTAGTGCACTAAATGATTTATCAGAGTTTATTTGATATTTTAAGGCATTAAATAAGTATTGTTTTGAAACTTATAAATTGGCTATTTTGGATCTTGGATCTGGGTCACCTAGAGGACCCAAACCCTGTGTGCGCCCCTCTAGGGGGACAATTTTGTCTATGGTTGACCATTTGGTCAAGGTTTGACCAGCTGGGTGGCACTTTTGAAAAAGAATTGCATGAGTTTTAAAACATAGGCCACGATTGGCCATTTCCTCTTTTCAAAACTCATGATGAGCCTTGAAACTCATCATGAAAGGCGTTTTCAATAAAGGGGACCATAGGGTTGGCACCCCAAGGTGTTTTTGTAAAAATTTCAAAGTGATTCAAATAACAAAAGTTGATTGGGTGAGTTGGGATGGCTCTTTTGTAAAACTTTCAAACATTAAAGGCCTTCTTAAATGGCATTTTTGAAAGAAAAGTTGGAGATTTTAAAAGATGGACATGCATTGGGCGTGGATTCCTAGGGGAGGGGCGTGGAGCACTCCAACCCTCCATATAGGCTGGATTAATCCTAACCATCCAATGTTTTAACCCTACCTACTTAACCCTTGAAGAGAGAGAAGAGAGCCCTCTCTTGGGCGATTTTCTTGGAGGAGTCTCTCTCTCTTCCCCTTCATCTTCTTCTCCAAAACTGAGTTTGTGAGTGTGAGTATGGTGCAGCTCCAGCCGTGAGCACCTCCTTCTCCATCTCCTTAGTTGATCCGAAGCCGCGAAGGTGAGACACTCCTACACCTTTCCAAAACGTGGTTTTCAGTTGGGCAACTCCTAAGGGTTTTGCATTTTCATAAGCTTTCCTTCGTTGCGAAATGTGGTAGTTGCCACTTGATATCGTTGGGTTCTTTCATATTGGAAATGTTTTGGTACTCACTATTGAAATTACTTTAGGTTTTACTTATTTCTATGGTTTTTCATTTCATGCACAGTATTGAGCGAAATAGAGGTAAGACGCTATGTGTTTGGCTTGTGTGCAACATTCTTTGAGTCGGTTCTAGGTTGCACAATGGCTAGAAGCCATATTGTGCGTTTTTTGGTGGATGTGCATCTTGCTATTTGGTTGTGTCGTGTCCACCAAAGCCCTCTTTTCATTCAAGCATTTTCGTTTTGCTGGACATTCTAGTAAATGTACCCCAGACCGACCACAACTGGGTCAGTCCGGGATTCCACCCTCTTCTTGTTTTCGTTCCAACCTTGAGTAAACCCCTTGCTAGCGCCGATTGTGGGTGGCTGGAGGTTTCGTTGGGGCCTGACATGGTCTGGACCGAACGGGTCCAGATCTGTCAAAGGCCATGACCGGACATAGCCAGGTTGGGCGTTAAGCCCTTTTGCCTTTTTTTTTTTTTTTGGGGGGGGGGGGGGGGTAGCATTTCGGCCTTGGCTGCAGCCTTGCGGCTGCAGCTGGGTGCAGGCGGTAGGCCTGCACCCCCATTTCCCCCTTTCCGATGCTGGTTGTAGCCAGCTGGGTCTGGATCGTGCTCAGGGTTGAGAGCACCTTCTTTGGTCTGGACCAATCAGTCCAGACCTGGTCCGATTTGTGAGTCGGATCCAATGTGGGTTTGTGGGGTTCGGTCACCCCTTGTTGACCTGTCCATGGCCTGTCGCCCACATGTTTGTTGGGGCGATTTTCCCCTTTCCCAATTCATTTTTTTTTTCCTCAGTCTATGCCAGCACCCATTTTGGGTGGCTGGTGTATTTGCTCGGCCTAACATGGTCTGGGTCGAATGGGTCCAGATCTGTTAGAGGCTCCCAACTGAACCCAGTTTCGGTTATGGGCTCATTGTTTGCACCCAGCTTTGAGTTGTTATCGTTTGGGGTGCTGCAGTAAGTGGGTGCGGACCAGGGGCTTGCGCTCCCGGTTGTTTGTTTTCAGCAAGGCCTGTATTGTGAGGGTTATGGCGCCGGGTGGCTAGTGAGTCGGACGACCTGTGTTCAGCCTTTTAGATTCTGGTCCCAGATTTTTAGCAGCTTTTACGCATAGTTAGCAGACCTTCGGGAGGCAGCCCATGCGACTGCATGTGTGCTTATGTAGCACGGGGTCCAATACCCCAATGGGTTCTTCAATTTTGACTCGTTGTGACTTAGAAAAGTGCACGGTTGCCAAAGTAAGCAGCAATAATACATATAGTTATATGTGCGCAGATAATTGATAATGTCATCAATATGATTGTATGGACTTAGCCTTGCACGTGAGTCTGCTTTCACTAAGGAACACAAATATTTTGTAATAACACCCTATGGAATGAAATTAAAGAACATAAAGCTTTGGCATAATTGAGAAGCCTATGGCATAGATCAAAGGGATTGAATGATCATGGCTCCTCCCTTGCCTCATAAAGCAGTTGAAACTACATGTATGGTTTCTTAAGAGTTTTAAAACACTTGCTTGTGGCGTGGTTTGATGGTAGTGGAATGGCATGAGCACGGCCATACACGCTTTAGCGGGAAAGAGATTGCTCAATGAATGTAATTACTTGTTTTGCTCGCACTACTTGGATGCGTTAGTCACTATGGCAAATGAATGGTTTTCCCTAAGCATTAAGGGATTCTATGGATATTGTAGTCGTGCGAGGCTTACGCGACCTTGGAACTCTTTAGCGAGTTGTTAGAGAGATTGAGATCGCTCATGATCGAGATGTGTGGATTATGAACCTTGGCACTGCTTGTGAGTCATGCCTTACCGTGGCGAATGCTTCTAACTGTCTCATCATAGTGTGCAATGTTTGAATTATCATAGACTAGTTCTTTCACCTATGACACGATGCACATACTTGTCCACTTGTACCTGTGTGCAGTTCACAATGACACATCCACTTGCATAGCATAGCCTATTGTTAGCACTTTATGTTCTGTGATTCATACCTCACTATTCGATATGAGCTGTGACATGAATAGTCGTAGTTAATCATTCATGCTTTGCCTATTCGCACTGATTCATACTAGTTGCAGTCCTTCGTAGACCCATATGTAGTTTATGCTTGTTCATGCTATATTTGTTCGAGTAATGTAAGTTAGCATGTTATGTTTACCTTGTATAGCTTGCTTTCGATTTCCACACTTTTGGTATATCGTGTTTGGTTTGTCTCACCAGCTTGAGAGAGTACTGACCCCGTTTTATGGGAATGCAGGTTTTACTTAGGCGTGCGATGGAGCTCAGTGTGCTGCAACGGACTCTGAACCCACACTTCAGAACCTCGTCTGTTGGATCCTGGTAGTTTGGTTTTGTATAAGGGAATGACTTGTAAAATTGTAAAATGATTAATAAAAGTTGTTTCATATACTGTTGTTTCACTCCTGTAGTGGCCACCCAGGGTTTTCTGCTTGTTTCTTTCCCTTTCGGTTTCTTTCGCGCTTGCGCTTTGGTTTTAAAAAAAAAAAGTTTACTCAAAAGTCCAAAGGATTTTCAAGTCGGGAAAATTTGGGGGCGCTATAGTTTTGGTATCAGAGCAGTGTTTAAAAGAGATAAAGAAGTGTGGTTCAAGTCTCTGCACGCATCAGCCATCACACTATAAGTATTTCTAGTTCAGTTTCTGTTGTTTAATGACTTGTTCTGCTTTACTTGATGATCTTGTGTGCTTTCGGGTGTCGTTCGAGATGAGACCCCATTTCATGTTTAAGCTTCGTATAATCGGGCTTAAGACATCGATTGTCGGAACCTAAGGGTTTGTTTGAGCTTGTGGATCCAGTTTCCCAAGCTGTTTTGAGTCGACTCCTATGAGAGTTGGAGATTTTTTTTCGACTGAAACTTAGGGGACTACTTGCGTAGTTTGCCCTTCTTGTTCCACGATGAGTGGTGGAGACGATCGATATATCGTAGCGATTGACGAGCTTTTGGCCTCATCGTGTTGTAGACGAGATAGCTTCGACGAGAGTCGTCGTGTGAGGCTCAAAGCGAATGTTTTCTCTCTTTTCCAACCTTGTTGGAATTGTTCGTGACCTTGTCTTTGACGAAGGGTATCTCGTTTGATGCGATCCTTTTTGTACAGAAAAGTGGAAGCCTTGTCTGAGCCAGTGAGCCTCTGCGTATCTCGTTGGAGGATACTGTTGTTTTTCCCAGTCGTTCTTGGTGATAAGAACGTATATGTTGTTCCGTGCGTAGCCTGTTGCGCTCGTGTTGCCGGTGATGGCATTTGACTCCTGAGAGGATCATTTTCTGGGGATTGATACCACCGATTATTTGGGTGTTGTTGCTCGAGAGAGAGCTTTGCAGGAATCTTTGTCCCCCCCCCCACAGCCTGGAGAATTGTGGCATGTTGGCTCGGGAGGTGATTCCTGGTAGCACCAACTGTGCCGCTAGATGGAGTAGCTCTCCAGCGATGCTGTTAGCATGGTGATTCACTAATGATGCCATCAGGGTGGTGATTCTCTGATGATGCCATTAGGATGGTGATTTCCTAATGACGCTACTGAAGTGGTGATTCTTCAGTAATGCCGTTAGCGTGGTGATTCGCTAACGATGTCGTTAGAGTGGTGATTCTCTAATGAAGGTCATTGAAGTGGTGATTCTCTAGTGATACCGTTGGAGTGGTGACACTTCAGCAATGTCGTTAGCATGGTGATTCGCTAACGATGCCATCAGGGTGGTGATTCTCTGATGATGCCATTAGGATGGTGATTTCCTAATGACACTACTGAAGTGGTGATTCTTCAGTAATGCCGTTAGTGTGGTGATTCGCTAACGATGTCGTTAGAGTGGTGATTCTCTAATGAAGGTCATTGGAGTGGTGATTCTCCAGTGATACCGTTGGAATGATGACACTTCAGCGATGCCGTTAGCATGGTGATTCGCTAACGATGCCATCAGGGTGGTGATTCTCTGATGATGCCATTAGGATGGTGATTTTCTAATGACGCTACTGAAATGGTGATTCTTCAGTAATGCCATTAGGATGGTGATTTCCTAATGAGGTTGCGGGAATAGTGATTTCCTTAGCAAGACCGTCAACATGGAAATTCTCTGACGATACCGTTAGCGTGGTGATTTGCTGACGATGCCATTAGGATGGTGGTTTCCTAATGATGCTGCTAAGGTGGTGATTCCCTAACAATAGTGTGCTTAACAAAGATACGATTAACGAGGTTACGATAGATGATATCTTGTGACAATGCTAGATGAGTTTAGATGACTCTCATATTTTGTCTTGTCATGTGAAGATGGTTTTCCTTATTTCGTTAGAATGGTGTTTCTCTAACGTTTGTCGTCTAGAATAGTGATTTTCTAGCGATAGCGACCTTGTTTGGTGTCGTTTGAGTTCGTTCGTAGAACGTGCTTTCGTCGTGTTGTGTTGCATGATTGAGCTGTGATGTGGCTTTTGTCTGAATTATGTGTGTTTTGTGCTCATGATTGTTGTTTGATTGTTGTGAGTATTGTTTCGTGAGCTAGGTTTTTCAGACCTACCTTTTTACTGACTTTGTTTTCTGTCATAATAGATGACTTGAAAGACTAGATGCAACAATATTATGGAGGTCGTGCATCAGGAGGCGGCTGTAATGCATCAGATGGGTGCGAATCTTCAGCACATAGCCCAGAGTGTACAGAACAGTAGTGCGGTTACATATAAGCGATCCATGGAGTTAGATCCTCCTGCTTTTATGGGTAAGACAGACCTTGAAGCCACTGAGTCTTGGTTACGCGAGATAGAACGTATTTTCCGTGTTTTGGATGTCTGAGAGGAGAAGAAAGTGGATTTTGGCACTTATCGTTTGAAAGACCATGCTGAGAAGTGGTGGGACACTGTTTCTTCGGTCAGATTTAAGGACGTGACTGTTACGTGGGACGAATTCATGGAAGTTTTTAACTCTACTTATTTTCTGAAGCACGAACGCAGTAGGAAGATACAATATTTTTTGGACTTGCAGCAAGAAACGATGACCTTGTCCGAGTATGTCACGAGATTTCGTTGTTTGGAACGATATTGTCTGAACGTTTACGTTGCGGAGAGTGATCGAGCAATGAATTTCGCTCGTGGTTTGAGGCCTACTTTGAGAACTAAAGTGTTCACTAGCAGGCCAAAGTCGCTCGAAGAAGCTATTGAGGTAGCTACTCTGTTGGATAAAGATCAACCCGAGCATCAGGCTCAAGTTTTTGCTATTGTAGCTGAGAAGAAACCTAGTGAGATGGAGTCCTCGCCACCTACTAGGGGGCGGAAGCGTCAGAAAGTGCAGCAGAAACGACCTCAGCGATCGAATTGCCAGCGAAAGCAACCTCTGCGACCAGAAGTTCAGCGGAAGTGTCAGCAATGCAACGTAGATCATGGTTTTGGAGCTTGTCCTCGTTTCGATGGCAAGTGTTTCAGGTGTGGACAACCTGGGCATATCTGTGATCATCGCAAATTTTTTTTCCTCTCTTGGTATTTCTCTCTCTTCCTTCTCTTTTCCTTTCTAACCTCTATTTTCCTCCTTTTTGAAGGGAGAAAAATAAAAGAGAGAAAAGAAGAGAAAAGAGAAAAGAAAAGAAAGAAGAGAGAAGAGGAATTCTTTTTGCGGGGTCTCACTTGACCTTGATTTGAAAATATTTAGCAAATAACTCGCCTACGTTTTGAAATATATTGCGGGAAAATGGAGAGACGGGATTCGCTCGTCGGTACGAGGTTCGATCGTTCCTGGCGCCTTTACCAAGGGTAATTGAACATGCATATAATTCAGGGTTAATTAACATTTAAATATGCATGATTTTATAAAATAATGTTTCAAAAACCCAATTTTATGTTAGTTTTCGAGTAAATGTGCTAAAATGATTTAAAAATAGAAAATGCATGAAAAATAGTTTTATTTTACATTTTTATGCCTATTTTAGTTTTTGTTATAAGTCATAGTAGTTTAGTTTTAGTTTTTATTAAAAATAAAAATAAAAAAATAAAAAAATGGAGAAAAATAGTTTTATATTCATTTTAAGTGTTTGTTTTTTTTTAGAAAAGAAAAATATATATATATATATATATATATAGTTAGATTAGTTTTTGAGTTTCTTTATAAATAAAGAGTTTTGTTTTTTCTAACTTTTGAAAATTTTCATAATAAACCGATTTATACGGTTTTCTTTACTTTTAAAAATGAAAAAAATAATAATAATAAAAACAAACCCTTACATGGTTTGTAATTTTTGAAAATTGAAAAAAAAACTGAAAAAAAATAACACAAACCGGCTTGAACCGGTTTGCATTTCTGAAAACTAAAAATATAATAAGGAAACCGGTTCCAACCGGTTTGGATTTTGTTAAAACAAACAGCAAACCGGTGCAAAACCGGTTTGCTTGTTTTTAAAACTCAGAAAAAACGGAAAGGGGGGCGTCTTCACCCTGTGCGCCAATTCCAAATCCTCTTTCCCTCTCTTCCCTTTCTTCTCACCCGTTTCCATTGCCGGATTCCCCTTTAACCCTTCTTCTTCCTCTATTTCTTCTTCCTCCTTATCTTCTTTCTCAATCCGGTGGTGGAGATGCTTCAGTCCGGCGGCGGCGTGTAGGTGGATGGCCATTCTTCTCTAACCCCTCCAGCTTCATTTCACGGTAAGTCAGATTTGATCTTCTTCTTCTTCTTCTTTTTCCAAATTCTTCTTCTTCTTCTTCCAATTTCTTCTTCTTCTTCTTCCGATTTCTTCAGCTTCCTCTTCTTCTTCATCCGATCTGTTTTTTTTCTTCAACTTCTTCTTCTTCTTCTTCCATTAATCCCGTTCTTCTTCTTCTTCTTCTCCTTTAGATCTTCTTCTTCTTCCTCTGATTTTTCTTCTTCTTCTGATTTCTTCTTCTTCTTCTCTTCTTCCTCTTCTTCTTCTTCTTCTTTTTCTTCCGATCTAATTCTTCTTCTTCTTCTAATCGTTCTAATTTTTCTTCCAATTCTTCCAGTTCTTCTTCTTCTTCTTCTTCTTCTTCTTCTTCTTCTTCTTCCTCTTCTTTTAATCCATTCTTGTGCTGTGTTAGTTCTGAATAAAAGAAAAAAAAAACAAAAAACAAAAAAGAAAAAAAAATGGTAGTTGTTTCAAATTTGTCTTCATCGTCCGATCTTCTGTTTCTTTTATTTGGATTTCTTTAATTCATTAGATTTAATTGTTTGTTAACATTTAAGTTTCAAACATATTAGTTAAAAGAGGTCGGGATAGGCCTAGGAAGACTTGGATGGAGATGATAGGAAAGGATATGAATGCTTTGAACCTCACCGAGGACATGGCATTGGATATAAATGATTGGAGGAAAAGGATTCATGTGGAAGACACAAAATGAATTTCTTTTTTGGTTCATATCGCTGACCCCAATTGTTTTGGGATGAAGGCGTAGTTGTTGTTTGTTGTTGTATTAGTATTATCAATGTCTTGAATGATTGAGGAAAGGCATGGTTAGGATGATTGGTCCTCTTTTTCATCTTCGGTAGGAAGATTCTTGTTGATGCAGTCCTGAACAATGTTCTTGAAGACAAAACAGTGCTCGGTGTCGTGACCCATTATCCGATGGAATTTGCAGAACTGATCTTTAAACCTCCCCATGGTCACAGGAGGGTCCACCATCCTGGGAAGTTTGACCATCCCTTTGGCTATCATATATTCTAGAATTTGTTTGAGCGGTTGTTCTAAGGGAGTAAAATTGCGGTCATATCTCTAACCGTCATGCTTTGGTCTTCCTTGGACACTTGAGGAAGAATTGTCATTTTGCTTGTCCATTTCATCCTTTCGACTTGCGAGGTCGTTTCTTTCTGGGTTTTAGTTTCTTGATCCTCCAGTATGATTTTTTTTCCCCCTCTTTTGTTGTGTCCATTGCTATTTATGCTGGAATTGGTAGAAAATGTAGAGTGAGCCTTCGGAGATCTTACTGTATCTTTCGCGAGCATGTATTCCAAAAAACTTTCAAATATTTGATCCAAAGGGGCCATCTTGCAGTCCTGATTTCGATCATCATGTTGTATCTCTTGCCGAGTGCTTGATTTCTACTGAGACTTGGCAAAGACAGTCGACTGGTATTCTTTCTCACCCTTAACAAAGAAATTCTTGTTGATATAGTCTTGGACGATATTCTTAAAGACGAAACAATGTTCAATATCGTGCTCCGTTATTTTGTGGAATTTGCAGAAGCGATCTTTCCATTTCCCTAGGGCGACCAGAGGATTAGCAATTCTTGGAAGCTTAACCATTCCTTTGCTCAGCATGTATTCAAGGACCTCTTCGAGGGGCTGATCTAGAGGAGTGAATTTGTGATCGTAACCCCAACCGTCATGCTTTTTCTTCTCTTTATGTTGACTCAATTTTTCACTCTGCTTCGAAGACTTTTCTTTCTAACTTGTATGATCTCCTTTGTTATTTTTGCAATCACTGCGATTGGCATCAACGAAGAGGGTGAGTTTTGTCTTTTTTTCTGAATCTTGATTATTCCTGATGGAGGTGATGCCATCATGGAAATCTTTGCTCCTGAAGACCTTCTTTCCCTTGTCATGAGCTTGCAAATCTTTAATCATCTTGGCCATTTTCTTCAGCTGTATTTGGACTGGATCATCCATTGCTTGATTTTTCAATTTATAGGATGTCCCTTGTCTATGAGGGGATCTTTGAAATGCTTGCTGGACTTCATACTCTTCATCAGTGTCACCTACCGATTCCGATTCATCAAATGTATCCTCATGTTGGATATGTTTCTTGGATATCATCGGCTGCTTCTTCAATGTTTGGCCCATAGTATTATTCTTGCTAGATATCTTGCCAGAATAGACCTCTGCTTGCTCTGCCATCATTTTACTCATCATCTTTTGAAATATGACATACATCTAGGGGTCAACATCATCATTGCCCTGCTGATTTTTTGTTTTTGACAGATCTTGAAGAGGCCATTTCTTGTACTGAAGCTGACGGAGAACTGATAAGCTGAATTGGTGCGGTCTTCTTTTCGGACCTCGTCTGAACCATGTAAGGATGTAAGTGCTCTCTGCAGAGCAAAACTGAGGATTAGCTGCTGAAAATGAATATGAAGTATTTGATGAATATCTGATAGACAATTTGAAGGATGTCCCATTACTAGGGACCGAGTCATCGCTAGAGTCACGACAATTGCGCTGCTATTCTTTGCAAAATAAACAACTGAAAATACGCCTTGTTACTTAGGCGAGGTCGTCAAACCAAGATAGGATGAAAATTAAAGAAATTTTATTAAAGGAAAAGAAAACATGATTTTATTAATAATACACTTGACAAAGGGGAGGGGGACAAACAATTTTCCACCACTCTTGATAATCAAAAGACACTCTAGGACCAGGAAAAACTAGTGAGAGTAACAAAAGAATTCCATCCATGTCTGGTAGAATGGTATGCTCCAGACCACTGATCTTATGTGAGATCGAACTCTGGTAAGATCCTTGATAGTGGGCAAATTTCTATGCGCTTCTCTCTGAGAGAATTGCCTGACACACCGCTCTGGATGGTAGTATGCGCAGAAGAATAGGCCAAGTAGCCTGAATCGCTTTCCATATGCATAAGTATATCTGGGAGGTAATTCCTGACAATCAAAGTAGTCCCATACGACTTCTTCCTCCTGAAGGTTGTCGATCAAGAATCGATATCGAGCAACTGGAAGAAGCTTTTCACCATTGTATCTGAATGAGCTGGCTCGGGCTGGCACATGCCGAAGGAACCAAGATTGCAATGCATAGGTGTACCCTTCGACTAGAATTGATCATCTGAGTGTGAAACGGGTTAACCCTCGGTACAGAAAAGTGAGTGCGTCCATGGCTATAGAGAGGCGGTTGGTCTGTCGACTTCCCCACCTTCACAGAAGTTGAACTATCCTGATATCCATGTAATTCTGTCCATCTAGAAAGAAAGCTAATCCCACAGTACATAAGACCATCGCATGTTGGATTCTCTCTCGAGCTGTTCAAGATAAGGAACTGACTTCCACAAATGCCCCATACTGTCTGTAGATTTCGAGTAGGTCCACATATTCATTTCCATTCTCCTCGATCAATGGGCAAGACTTGCTTCTTGTCATGCGAGCTAAAGCGTCTCGGGGATCCAGACCCTTGACATTGATCAAAAACTGTTTCTCCAATGGATCTCCAGGCTGACCAACTGGTTTAGGTAATCCCATAATCTCTGAGAATTCATCCATCAATAAAGTCATCTCCCCCCATGGAAACCAGAAGGTACTAGTGCTCGGATTCCATCGCTCTGCCAATGCGTGAATCAAATTGTTGTTGACTGTCTGCTTCCCCACTGTGGATGTCATTTTCAATCCACAATCGTCCAAATGGTTCAGAAATATACGAGAAAATTTCTTGAGCCATGAATAATACCACCGAGGAAGGAAGGATCCAGTGTTGAAGACTCGATGTTCTGGAAGACCTTGTCGCACCTCGTAGGAGATATGACCTTCAGGAAAGATTGAATCGAGTTGACTGGATGCCATCAGAATAGACTGGAAAACATGGAAAATTTGGAATAAGACTTGGGAAAATATAAGGATTTTAAAAAAATGTAGGCAGAATAAAGCAGGAAATTTGAGATCCAGAAGAACGAAAGAATGGAAATCACCTGGAGTTTTGAAGAAAATAAGGAGAATTTGGAAAAATCGTCCAGGGTTTGAATAAAATAGGAAATTTCAGACAGTATATGGAAACAAATGGAAAAATTTGGAGATTTTTGAAAATCGTCCAGTATTTTAGAAAACTTATGAAAAAAATGTGGTAAAAGAAACTGACATTCAATCACATCATGTACAAACAAGTATGCACATACAACATTCCCTAAAAGCTGACTCTAGATGCACAAGTTTTGAAATAGCTGTAGGATCTTAATCCTAACTCTAAGGTTCAGATCATTTATGTCCAATCATGCTATGTCTATATACTCAAGCCATGACTCGATGTATATGGCATAAAATCAATTTCTCCGGTTCTAGGTTCAAGTTTTCCAACATCCTTGAGCACCTGCCGATATACGTTGGACTATGGCCCTTGGTACGTGGCAGGGGGGTGTTAACCCAAATAGGTGGCCCAGTTGTGAGGCTTTGTCCCGAACTATGGTTCTGGAAGAAAGACCAGCAACGTGAAGGCTGAGTAAAGATAGGTGGAGTGGTTTTTGAAAACATGAGCACATGCAAGCAAACAGAGTGCTTTGAAACCTAAAGAGATAGAGATTTTGAAAATTTTGAAGAAGCAAACATTGTTTTCAATCAAACCTAGATTGAGGAGGGTTGTATTAGACCTAAGTCTATGTGAGCATGAAAATTTCCTCCTTAATATGGTCCTACCAAACAATACTTAGTCTATATGCAATTCTAGTCAGTTGGGTTCAAGTCTAGGCTCCTAGGTTCACATGATATCATAAAACAAAAGCTGACATTCCATGGAACACGATTTTAACAATTTGAACTAAGTCAAGCACACAATTGATCAGGTGAAGACAATGTCCCGTCACGGTCGCCAAACCTGTTATTATCGCAAAATTTTACTTTTGCAAGTCAAACTGACCTTTGAAAAAGATTTTGAAAATAACTCGCCTACATTTTAAAATGCGGGATAATTCCAAAGAATGGGACTCGCCTGTCGGTACGAGGTTCAAACGTTCCTAGTGCCTTTACCAGGGGTAATTGAACAAAGAATCAATTATGTGCTTAACTTTGCTCAACTTGTTTAAATCATGTTCTATTTCCTAAATGCACAAAGAATCAGGCATGTGCTATGAATTTCTGAAAATGCAGGTTTGAAAACATGATGTTTGCTTTGAATATTGGAAAATATTTGGAGATTCTTGGAAAAAATAACACTTGGAAAATCATGAGCTTAGTGAGAGAATATTTCTGAGGAAAGTGAAAATCGATTTCTGAAGAATCTAGAGGTTTTGTGAAAATCGATTTTGAGAAAATCGATTTTGAGAAATGTGAAATAACTTTGGAAAACTTAATTTCTTTGAATTCAAACTTTGAAATTGAAAATATAACTTAGAAAATTGAATTTTGAACTTCGAAAATACTTGAACTATCATTGGAAAATCAATGTTTTGAGAAAATTGATTTTTGAATAAGACTTAGGAAATTTTGAGGAAATCGATTTCTTTGAATTGAAATTGGAATTTGCAAATGAATGAAATGAATGAATATGAATTTGAAAGACTTGATTTTGAGAAATTGAGGAAATCCTTTTTGTATTTTTGAGAAATGCTGTGCATTTTGAAGTTAGCCTAAGAGTGTAGGCTGAATGTGGCTAATACGAAGATTACAAATCTAGGTATCATTCGTATTCTGACTATGGCCATAAATACAAATTCCACCAAGTTTGTCAACTCCATAAGAGCTAGTGCACATGCCATTCGTGTAGACCATAGTGAATTGGTAAAAATATACATAAATTGGCATACATCGCAGTTATATATCAAAGCTTAAAACTATATGCAATGCATCCTATTCTATGCAGGAATTGAAATTCTTATTCCAAAATTAATTACAATTTATATCACTAATCAAATTTAAATACAGAAAATAAAGGAAAATAAAGTCTTCAATGTTCCTGCAAAACTAGAAAACTTGTTAGTGAAGATATGTTGGATTTTCTAGATTTATCCAGTAATATCTAGAAATTATTGGATTTTGCTAGATATAAGCCTCTTTCCATGATTCTCTGATATAAAATTAATAAAATATGACATAAAACTAAATAAATAATAAAGATGAGGTTTGAAAATTCGAAATTGGGGTCAAAATAACCAAAATACCCCTGATAGCAAGACTATGGCCTTGAAATCAGGGTTTTCAGAAAGATATTTTGTAAAATTGCAAGTTTTGAAATACAAATAATGATAAATTGACTCAAATATGATATGACATGATTAAAAATGAGAAAATTAGGGTTTTAAATTTCGAAATTGAGGTCAAATGACTAAATTACCCCAGATAGCAAGACTATGGCCTTGAAATCAGGGTTTTCTAAAATAGATTTTGGTAAAAACTTGGGATGTATGATTGAAATAAACACAAAATCAAACATGAAACACCCTAATATGATTCTAGACATTATTAAACCCTAAAAACACACATTTATGCACGAAAATCAAGAAATATCACAAAAATTGTGATTTTGGCAGTATTTCGGGATCCTACGGGTGCCCTGTTTTGCAATTTGATTAATTAAGGCATCAAACGGATTCTAAATTTCATAAAAATTAGTACCTGCACTTGTTATGTCTTTGAAATCAGATTGAAATCATAAAAATAATTTTTTGACATTATTTTAATCTGAAAATTTCATTAAAACCCTAAAATATGCTATTTTTGACCTAGGTCACAAACCAGTTTCAGAGTTAGACCCGAATTAGGGGTCAATCCTCCATTAAAACTTCTTAATTTATATAGAGGCAAACTAGACATAAAAGCAGAGGTTTTCCTTCTTATAGATCGGAAAAAGCATCTCCGGTTAGGGAGAAACCCTTTCGGAAATCTGCACTAAACTATAACAAATCTAACAGGGGTTAAAACAGCTACTTCGTATTGCAAATACAGAAATAAATATCAAATCTAATCAAACATTTCTGAAATTTTAGAAGTAAACAGTAAACAGAAACATAATGAAACTCTGTTTTTATAGATCATGAATCGGATCTTTGGTTTGAGATCTATGGTCATTACAAGTCTGATTAGGGTTTTGGTAAACCCTAACGAGTTTTAAATTTAAAATCAGACTTTCTGTCAGAGGAAAAATACTAAACATTGACAAAAAATTACCAACATTTCACAGTAAATAGATCATCTCAACATAAACCCACAACACTTTACGGATCTCAAATCAAATATCGGATGAGGAAAAAGAATATAACATCAAGTTACCTCTTGAATTTAAATAATGATTTCAAAGATTTAAAATTACGGTTTGATGTCTGATTTTTCTGACAGGGTTCCCGAATCCCAAAACAATCGAATTTTTTACAGTATTTCACTGACATATCCATGTATCACATATAAAAAAATCAAGAATTTACAGTGAGTTCTTCAATACGAAATAACATATACTTTGCTGATCCATGCTTAAAAAACACACAGAAATCTAATGAAATCTATTAAACCATGCATTAATTAATGAAAACAATAAGGAAAATAGTAAACAGCAAAACAAAATTGATTTCTATGTTAAAACACATGTAATAAACATAACTAAGTAAAAAAAAAAAAAAAAAACAGGGAATCCATGACTGGAATTTGATTTTACCTTTAAAAGCATGTATTTAGCCCATTAGAAGGGTAAACCACATGTTTTATTGGTTAATATCATAAAGATTGATTCTATAATCGATTCTAATGGATTAGAATCCCTGAAAAAACAGTGAAATCATGTTAGATCATCTTCTTGGACCGTTCTTGATGGTTCTTGGGGTTGAATCATGGTTGAATCCACATAAGGAGGGGTGCCAATGTCTAAATTGATGTTTAAACCATGAAAAACATTAAACAAAAACTAAAAATTAAAGAAATTATTTACCTTGGAGTTGCAGCAATGGAGGAAGGGCTGGAGAGGAGAGAGAGGCTCCAAGAATTGCTAAAGAGAGAGATGGGAAAATCATCCCCTATGGGCCTCTTTTTATAGTAAAAAAATTAGGTTTTAAAAAATTAGAATTTTGAAAAATTTGGACTTCTAAAGGGGGGGCGATTTTCTCTAATTGAGTTTGAATCTTTGACTTTCCTAATTAGGCTCTTACCTAACCTAAGACTCCTAGCTAAACCCTAAAAACTCCAAATGTGGCGCCACTTAGTGTGAGCCCACATTTGTTTTTCAAGTTTTAATTAAAACCTTTAAAAACAATAGTTTAAAAACCAAATAAAAAGATGGATTTTCAAAGTGGATTTTGAATCTTCTAAACTTCTAAAACTAAACAAGATACTGACTAAGCATAGACTAACCCTGACTTTCTCAAAAGTGGTGCCACCCCGAGTGGGCCCTACTTGAGTTTTTCAAAAAAAATGATTTTAAAACTTGAAATTGAGAGAGTCTTCGAAAGATTTTCAAAAGCAAACTTGAAATTAAAATTTTTGAAATGGCATAGAGTTCCAACTGGGTTAGAACTCCTCTGGATGTGGTGCCAACTGAGTGGTCCCACATCAGGTTTTGAGAAATTTGAAATAAACACTGAAAATAACTTTGAAAAGAGGTTAAAATCAATAATTAAAATTCAAAATCTTTGAAAATAGAGTTTCAAGCGAACTGGAACTCCGGGTTAGAGTACTGGATTTTTAAGACTCTGAGATTTTGGGTTTTAAAAGCCAAATGAAGGAATTTCTGAAAAGATTTTATCAAAAATGATGAAACAAGTCGAAAAATACAGTCAGGGTTAGACTCCTAACTCAATCAGGACTCTGAAATAGAGGCCTGGATTAACTGGACTCTACAAAATGACCTAAATTTTGAAAATGAATAAAAATAGAAGTAAAAATAGACTCTAGAACAGACTTCTGACGGGATTAGGACTCTGGGACAGAGTTCTGATCGGACTGAAACTCTAGATTTTTTTTTTTGTATTTTCTGAAAAACAGATGAAAGAACTTGTAAAAATAATGTAAACAATAACAAATATTGAAATAAAACAAAGTTCTGATTCAACTGAGACTCTGAGGACAGAGTCCTAATTGAACTAGGACTCTCAGATTTTTGGATTTTCTGAGAAAACAAATGAGAGAATTTTGAAAAACAGTTAAAAACAGGATAAAATTGAAGTTTTGGTTCAGAGTCCTGATCTGATTAGGACTCTGAGAAAGAGTCCTGATTCGATCAGAACTCTAAAAATTTTGGTTTTCTGATAAGCAAATGATGAAATTTGGGCAAAGCTTTTGAAAACCAGTGAAAATGAAGTATAAAAATGAACTTCGGATAGAGTCCGGATTCGATCAGTACTCTGAGGTAGAGTCCTGATTTGATCAGGACTCTGGGATAAAACCTCAGACTTTTGAAATTATTTGATAAAAGTGTAACAGTTTTGATAGATGGAAAGATTCTTTCAAAATTGAAATCAGGATCAGAGTCCTGATCCAACTAGGACTCTCTGAACAGAGTCCTGTTTTGGCTAAAACTCTGAATTTCTGACTCATTTTGAAAGATTTTAAAATATTTGATTGAAAATAGATAAAATAGTTGTAAAATATTAGAGTCTCAATCCAATTGAAACTCTGAAGAAGAGTCCTGATCCGACTGGACTCTTGAAGAAGAGTCCTGATCCAACTAAGACTATGAAATTTTGGCCAAAACAGAGGATTTTGAAAGGTTTTATCCGAAAACAGGTAAAAAGGTAGTGAAAAGTAGAGTTTTGATCTGACTAAGGCTCTTGGAAAAAGAGTCCTGATCCAACTAGGACTCTAAGATTTTGGAATTTTTTTGACAAGTAAAGGAATCCAGAAGCGACACCACCTAAATGGGTCTCATTTGAGAATTGAAATCAGTTGAAAATTGAGCTTAAAACGAATTCAGATTGTTTTATGAGAAAAACACTTCAAAATATAAGGTCCTGGGGGTTGGCGAATGACAAAATGCTGATTAAAAACCCAGGTTTTAAAGATTGATTTTGAAAGAAAAGTTTTAAAACCCGAATCTGGATTAAATATTTTAAAAACAGGAGTGCTGAATCTCAAAAATGAGATGTAATGACATGCAATGCAATGAAATAGTATGCCGAATGCATGTAATGATGTGCAATGACACATGAAATATATAAACACTGAATGAGGGTGAAAATTTGGGGTGTTTACAGTTGATCTTTCTTTGCAATGGTTCAAAACCTATTTTTGAAAATATGATCAACATGAGGGTTGATCTTTGACAAAAGTTGGATAAAAGAATATTTGAACTTTTTGTTTATGAAGACTTTCAAAATTTCATGATTTTTGAAAAACTCTCATAGGTAATATCATTTCTCTCGTGAATGATGTTAGGATTGGCACCTCATTCTGAAAAGAACAGGAAAAATGTGGTTTTAATAGAAGCCGATAAAGAGATTTTTGAAATATAGATTTTAAAAAACAAATGCCCCTATGTGGCAGAGGAAGGAAGTATTGTGATATCAGAGATATAAAGGAAAATTGACATTCCATTGATGAGCAAAACTGATAACAAAGGACTGAAATATTTACAAGTACTTTGACCAAAAGGTCACAATAGGACTGGGCTGACTGGCCCCCTACAAGGTGACTGGCAAAAGGGGAGAAAAGTAGGAAAATTCTGGCATCTTCAGTCTTCTAAGTAGCCCGGAAGAGGCTTGGTCATGACGGTTAGCTCATCTTCCTCTTCGTCTTCAACAAAGAGACTTTTGTCGACGCAATCCTGAATAATATTTTTGAAGACGAAGCAGTGATCGGTGTCATGCCCCACTGCTCGATGGAACTTGCAGAACTGATTCATGAACCTTCCCATAACTATGGGAGGATTTGTGACTTTTGGGAGTTTCACCAACCCTTTGGCCAGCATGAATTCAAGGGCTTCTTCGAGTGTTTACTTTAGAGGAGTGAACTCACGATCATTACTCTAACCTTCGCGCTTTATCTTTTCTATTTGCGGAAAGTTAGACTGAGACGGCTTGTCATTCTGCTTGGGAGACCTTTTCCCTTGAGCCGTGCTGTGGTTCTGGCCATTCTTGCTGTCATTTTTGTTTCTTTTGCTGCTGTCATGATCATTGCCAGAGGTATCAGCTGCATGAGTGAACTACGCTTTCTTTTTCTGGTCTTGAATGCTTTTGGTCAGAGGCAGGCCCTCGTAAAGCCCGCTTTTTATTCCTGCCTTGAGCCATTTGGCTCGCTCAATCAATTTGATAAAGAATTTTGCTGAAGAAGTGACAATGAGGCTTCTCAGGGGCTGAGAGAAATTGTTGAGAATTATCTGCAATGCATGCTCCTCTGGAATGGGAACCTTCATTTTATTACAGGTGCTTCTCCACCTGTGAATAAACTCTCATGTTCTTTCAGTCTCACCTTGCTTCAGGTTGTAAAGATGATTTAATGTAGGTGAAACTTCAATGTTGAATAGGAAGCGCTCTATGAACAAATTGACTACCTTATCGAACCCTCATAGTTCAATAGGATTGATGTAGTCAGCATACCACCTGGCTGCTACACCCTCTAGACTGCGGGAAAAAACAGATAAACAGAGCCCTGTTGTCTTTTCTGAAACGGCAACATTCTGCATAAAAGGTAGCTAAGTGGGCTTTAGGGTTGCCAGTCCCGTCAAATTTGAGAAACTTGCGAGGAAGATTCTCCAGGTTATCGTCCCCATCTAGACCATCGTAAAAATCTTCGCCAGTGTAAGTTTGCTTGCCCTTACCCTTGGCTTGAATGTCCTTGATTGCTCGATTCATCTCCTTTATCTGCTTGCTCATCAAGTCCCTTGCTGGAGCCCCAGACTTGGGCTTGTTGATGGATTCTGGCTCTTCTGCAGCTATCTTTACGGACTGTCTCGGAGGATTCTGTTTGTAGACAATCTGCTCTTCCTCTTCTGATTCTTCCTCGACTGACTCTGATTCCTTAGAAGCAGTGTTTGGTTGTACCTTCTTTCTAATGATTCTGACTTGCTTTTTTACAGGCTTCTTCCTCAGTTTGCCTTTAGGAACTGCCTCTTTCAGATTGGCCTCGGCTTGCTCCGACATCATTCTCACCATCATCTTTTGGAACATAACATACATAGCGGGGTCAATGTCATCTCCTTTGCTCTGACCATGTCCCCTGACCGACTTAGGAGAGCTCATCCCTTTTGCCTCACTGTCGCTGTGTTGAGGAACTATTTCTTTTCCTGCTCTTGTCTGAACCATTTTTGAATATCAGTGTTCTCTGTAGAAGAAAGTGGAGGTTTTTAGACCGAAGAAACTTTTGGAAAAGTTTTGACAAGAGGAAGTATTATGTTAAAATATGTTAAAAAAGAATTGTATCCCATTACTAGGGATTGAGTCGCTACAGAAGCTATGACAATTTCGTCGTTAATCCACGAAGGAGAGTAACCAACTAAAAATATGAAAGAAAATACCATTTTGAAAAGGACATCTCTTGACGGAAAGAGATTTTATTTATGAAAATATAAACAAAAATATGAAATCAGAACAAAAATAGGAGAGAAAATGAAATTTAAGAATAAAGATTTAAATTTTGAAGAACTTACAGGCAGGATCAGAAGAATTTTGAAGAAATTTAGAAGAAAAGAAGGAAAAATACACCTGGGTTTAAAAAATAAATAGGAAATTTTGAATAATATATACCCAGGGTTTTGGAGAATATAAGGAAGATAAAATATCAAACAATCACAGATATACAAACAAGGATGTACAAACAACATTCCCTAAAGTTGACTCTATATGCAATATTTGAAATGGCTTGTAGGACCTTAATCCTAACTCTAAGATTTAGATCATCTGATTCCAATCAAGGTATGCCGATATACTTAAGCCGAAGCTCGAAGTATGTGGCATAGAAGTATTTCTCTGGTTCTAAGGTAATGACTTCCCAACATCCTTGAGCACCTACCGATATACCTCGGACTATGGCCCTTAGGTACGTGGTAGAGGGGCGCAAACCCAAATAAGTGGTCCAGTTGTGAGGCTCTCTCCCAAACTATGGTTCAGTGAGACATCCCAGCAACGTGAAGACCGGGACAATATAGGTAGGGATGTTTTCAAAAAACATGATCAACATGCAGATAAAACCAGAAAGCTCTAATGCAAGTCCTAAAGAGATAGAATTTAAATGAAAAGAAGCATACACTTGCATACATTGTTTGCATTCAATCCCTAGAATTGAGGAGAGTTGTATTTAAGACCTAAGTCTAATGTGAACATGGAATAATCTCCTCAATATGATCCTACCAAACCATGTTTAAATCCTATATGCAATGATGTCAGCTTAGGACAGAGTCTAGGCTCCTAAGGTTTGCATGGAAATGAAGCTGACATAGAAGAATAAAGACTTAGAAAATATTAAAGCAAAGCAAAGGCATAATTCGACCAGACGGAGACGAGTCCCATCACGGTCGCCAAAACTGTGATCATCGCAAAAAAAAATTTCCTCTCTTGGTATTTCTCTCTCTTCCTTCTCTTTTCCTTTCTAACCTCTATTTTCCTCCTTTTTGAAGGGAGAAAAATAAAAGAGAGAAAAGAAGAGAGAAGAGAAAACAAAAGAAAGAAGAGAGAAGATGAATTCTTTTGCGGGGTCTCACTTGACCTTGATTTGAAAATATTTAGCAAATAACTTGCCTCCATTTTGAAATATATTGCGGAAAAATGGAGAGACGGGATTCGCTCGTCAGTACGAGGTTTGACCGTTCTTGGCGCTTTTACCAGGGGTAATCGAACCAAGGATCGAATTTATGCCTTTTTGCTTTTCCTAAATATTATCTAAGAATTTATCCTAAGTCTAAATGCACAAAGAATCATGCTTATGCGATGCAAATGCAAAAATATATGTTTTTGAAAAAACAATTTTGGAAGTCTGAGACTTTCCAAGTGAAAATGAAGTGAATGTGATAATGGAAATAAAGAAATGATAAATAATTGAATCTAACTTTAGAACTTGAGATAGATTAGAGAAGTTCTAAGTCTTTTGAAATAATCAGAGTTTGGAAAAATAAATCTTTGAATTTGAAAAGAATGATTGGAAGATGAGTGAAAAGGAAATGAAGCTTCAAAGTCAGAAATAGACTTTGAATTTGAATTTTAAACTTGGATTTAGGAGAAGAGATAAAATTTGAAATAGAATTGAATTTAAAAGTTAAAATCAGGATAGAATTTGAATCCAAATGGTATTTAAAAATAGAAATGGATTTAGGAAGTTCAGATGAGATCTGAAAAATGGAATTGGATTCTGGATCCTAAATAGAATTGGATCCAAGATCTGGAATCTAAGATGGGATTGGATTCTGAATCCTAAAGTGGGTTTTGGATCTTAAAATGGGTTTAGGATCTGAAATCTAAGATTCAAAAAGTGATGATTGTACTTGGAAATATGGATCCAAGTTGGGATTAAAATCTAACTTTGGATTTGGATTCTGAAAGTCCAAATGGGACTTTTGGAGATGGATCTGGGTTTTGAGAAATCCAAATTAAATTTAAAACTTAGAAAAAAGACTTGAATTTGGAATCAATCTCAAAACTTGGATTTTGAAGATAAGAGAATAATCTTGATTTTGAACTTGAAATCAGAAGATGAATCAGAGGTTTCAAAGTTAAATTGAACTTTGAAAATGGAATCCTGAGATATTGAATTGAATTTGAATCTTGATAATGAATTTGGAATTTGATTTGAAAATTGAATTTTGAGTTTACAAATGAATTTCAAAGTTAAATTGGACTTTGAATTTAAAGTTTGAATTGGGAATCAGAAGATGAATCAGAAATTTCAAAGTTAAATTGAACTTTGAAATTTGATTTGAATTTAAATTGGAAATTTAAAGTTTGAATACAAAACGGATTCTGAAATTTCAAAGTCAAATTGGACATTGAAATAGAATTTGAATCTTGAAAATGAGATAAAATTGAATTTGAATCCATAAATAAGATTTGATCTGAGAAATGAAGAAAAGAATCACTTGGGATTTTGAAAAGGGAATTTTGAAAATATGATGTAATTCTATTTTAAATGATGAATGAATTTAAATAGTTTTGAAAAGCTATTCCATTTTTTAAATGAATTAAAATGAGATTGAAGATATAATACATCCCTGACTATGGTCATTGGATGTATTATATAATAACCACATTTAAATTCAAGTGAAGAATAAAATACATTTTTGGTGCTTTTATAGAGTTTAAAATGAAATTAACTCTCAATATATCCTGACTATGGCCATTGAGATATATTTTGAGTCAATTTTAAGTTAAACTCTAATAAAAGAATGAAATATTTGAAAATATGATGATTTTTGAAGAGGATCCGATGTGGATCCAATGTTATTTTATAAAAGATAATAATCCTAAGTTTTGTTTACATCCTGACTATGGCCATTGATGTAAATCATCAACTTAGGATGAATTATCTCTTACGAAATGGTGCACGTGCCATTCGTGTTCCCATTTGTGACATTTTGGAAAATAAAGATAAAAGCATGAAAATAAGCAATTTATGATATTTACAATGCTCATTTATTCTATCTAAACAGGAAATGTAGAGTTTTTCATTAATGTCTAACTTATTACAACACTGAAACTAAAAATATCAACCGCTTCCAGTTCGGCCTTTTCACATATTCCTGCAAAAAAGGGGAGTTAGCATGATGGAAGAAATTAGAAAAAGAATGTAAATGGTTAATTCTAACTTAAGATGTTGTACTCATACTAAATGAAAGATGCACATGGCATATTATGAGAAAATATACATATATATATATACATATATATATACATATATATATACATATACATGTGTACATGTATACACACATATATATATATAGAAATGTTATAAGCAAACAAAAACTTATATGTAAGAGGGTATATGCAATGGCTGAAAGCAAGAGCCAGGATGGTCCAAGGTGAACCATCATGAACTATGGTAGTTCCTGATGAACCACCATAGAAAGGAAGAGACACGGTGGTTCATCGTGAACCACTGTGAAACATGGCAGCTATGGTAGTCCTTGATGAACTACCATAGAGAAAAGGGGAACACAATGGTTCATTGTGAACCACTGTGAATACACAGCAACTATGGTAGTTCTTGATGAACTACCATAGAAGAAAGGGGAACACAGTGAACCACTGTGAAAACACAGTAGGTTCCCTAACTTGGTTACATAACCAGTAGATTGAATTGATTACATAGCTCAAAGATCAAATATACAAATTAATTCAATCAAGTGGATGTCACAGGTCCACATAGTTTCAGCAAGCTGTTTAAAGTAAGTTGTTTGTGCCAATTTATGACACACAACATCATAAGATCAATTGACAGATCAGTTTATGCAAAGAATTGGCTAAGGGACCATGCACTGTATGATGAACACGCAGTAATCATAAGATTTTAGTGAGACTGAATATTGGCAATCATATGGGAGCCAGTACACAGAGTTTAAAATCGCCATGAAACATTTGATAAATAAAGGTACACATATAGAATATACAGATGCTGCTAGATACAAATGAAATAAAGTATATATAGAATATATAGATGCTGCTAGAATGAAGCGAAGTGTATAAAAATATAGAATATACAAATGCCAACACAGGATGTACAGATGCCTCTGCAGTGAAGAAAGTATTATGGAAGTGGGTAATAGTGTAGGTGATATGATGCATCATGATGATACAAACTGCAGGGGATTTACTATACAACTCACATAAATGCAAAAGGATTTCTAACGTCTAGCAGTGTGATTACATATGCAATATTAACATAATGTTACAACTAACATGTACAACTAATATATAAACTGGTATGTACTGTGTGATCAAGGTATGTGAACTGATATATATAACTGAGAAAAGTAACTCATATAAAAAAGAAACTGTATAAATACAGAAATTTTAACGCTATATGGTTTTAATTACAGAGGCTCCTGACAAGTATGGAGGTAAAAGAATTGAGATGCTTATCAGAGCTCAGCTTTCCTATAATATCCAGTGGGAGTCTTTGCTTTAGGTCAGCCCTGCACAGTAAGGATAACCAATCATTCTAAACAAAGTAATAATAATGCTTCAAAAGTCTATATATATATATATATATATATATATATATATATATATATATATATATATATATATATATATATTTTTATGGATTGTACATATCCAAAAACCCAAAACCAAGCATGCATTGAAATATCTTGGCACTTTGATATATGACAAATGATGTGACTATTCATGATACTGTAAGATGTGAGAATTGAAACTTGCTGATGGGGGTAGCAGCATATGGTAATTGACAGACGTGAGTCCTCTGATTTTGCAGGAATAGTCATCTTCGAACCAAAAGGCAATGTTCATTCCCTGTCTCCACATCTTGTCAACAGAGAAAGCTGAATTTTCTTTGGTAGCTCAAATATCAGAATCTTTGTTTGCTGATGTGTCAACCCTTCCTTAGTTGAATGTAGGACTGTTAATGCTCCAGAAATCACTCACGTAGCTACAACTCTTACAGTAAAACAGAGCTTCAGATCCGGTTGTGGTCATCAATAGCTTGGGATAAGCTATTGATCATATGTTGGTGTTGTGACGAAGCTTAGTACACCAGATTTAGCAATGCTAACTTGAATGAAAATATGAGCTTATGCCAGATCAAACCAAATGTCCATTACTCATTGGCTCAGGACTTCAGTACACTTGATAATTCTGTCATGGCTTGCCAAGTTTTTTTATGATTGGTAACATGTGCCATGCCAAGGAGAGGAGCCACAAAGAAGATAATCTGGACATATCTTTCATAGAGGATTGATTGTAAAGGGACTGATTAAATCTTTATCACAAAATAGCTAAATGCTCTAACAATATAATAGCTATCAATTTAGCTAATTACTCAACTAGCCGGCTAACAATTCATTTAACTAAAAGCTACCAATTTACTTCATTAACAACTAACGATACCCATTTAACTGTCAATAAAGACTATAAGAGAGAAAGAAAAGAATTAGTACAAATCGCAAGGAAAAATCAGTTTAATAATCAGTAAAAAAAAGAATCCTGTTAAATTCACTGATAACTACAAATCTAGCTAACAAGACTCATTTAAAGATGCTCAGCAACAACTAAATGACATACCTGATGGGTTGACCCTCTCTTTATTTCAGGTGACTGTTTGCAGGGATTTGTGATTTAAATCTTTGTCAAAATTCCAACAATAATTATGGACACAGAGGTGTATATGACGAAATAGAACACACTGCTCCAATCGGTCAATGCAGAAGGCGGATCGTTAAGATGGAGTCGGAGATTTTCTTGAGATCAAAATGACTGGATATACCCAGGATTCTTTTTCTCAAAACCTGATAAAACTGTTTATTCTCATTTGCTCAGTCTTGTTACCGTGGGATGCATCGAGGATGACTAACTTACCACCATCATCAATTGGGACAATGGAACAGGGAGTTTAAGATAGTAAAACCTGGTATTAGGTCCATCACGGTGAAATAGGATTGTTGAATGCCAAGCATAAGATCAAGACAAACGATGACTTATAATACAACTGCGAATGAATGGAAATAAAAATAAGGGATAAAGAAATACCTTGGGCTGATTATGCACGTTTAGATGCTCAAAACAAAGACAATGCAAGGGCAATGAGCACAAATACCCCGGTACTAACGATTGGCCAGGCATGCTGCGACCTCGCTGATCCATCCATACTGGAGGGTCGTAGTCCTCTTGATCTGCTTAATGACTTAGTAAGAAGAAATAACAAAAACCAAGCTCCTCTCCATGCCATCATGAGCGCCAGCTTATGGAACAATAAGCTCCAAAGATCAGGAAAATTTAACACCCTTAATTCTTATCAGCTTGACTCTAAAAACACTTTGTGTGATAAACACAGAATGGCCATACACTTCCAAATTAAAACACAATGCGATCATTAGATAGAAATGATTCAACCAAGCAACAGAACACACAAAAACAGCATCCCAAAAAGCTATTCGGTGATAATTAGTTCCATTGTATATCCAATATCCTCAGAGGCATGAACAACTTAATAATAATCTATTTGGCTATCTGAGAAATTCATCTCGCACAGATGGATCAAGAAGAGCTTCAAATTTTATGCACATAACGACCATGAAAACCCTGCAACCTGTGAAGCCACTTAAAACTAAAGTAATATCAGGTGATGAAGAGATGAGAGGTGAGGTACTGAATTACATCAAAACAAATAGAATTGGCCTAGATATGGAGACATTTGGCCAAACACGAGAAACATATACAACTGAACTACGTTACGCACCAAGAATTTTTGATGAAGCATCATCGAATCTACTATATAAACAGGGATTTAAAGCCAAAAAGAAGATAGAAATAAAGAAGAGACAAAGTGGGGCTGAAAGAGAAGAACACATGAAATCCTGTACAGGTTTGGAATTATTTCCAATGCTTTTTTCACCTGAATGCTCATGTTCAACAAAACAAAATTTTAACATATGCCTCTTGCATAAAGATGATTCTGCAGTGACGAACAACAACTATAAATCATAGTTATGATCTCTTCCAATTCAATAAGATTTAATTAACGCAGTTAACCTCAGTCAAATTCTGCAACAAAACCCAGTTATTGATAGGAAAACTCAACTGTAACAAATAATAAGATCCTGTCAAACTTCACATTAGTAGTGAAACTCAGAAAGAAAGAAGAAAATAAAATTAATAATGATTGTTGGAACAAAACAATAACAAACAGTAACGGTCTACTTGTAATCACAATACTTACAGATTTGCCATGGTTGCTGCAATTTCGCAAAAATCCATCAAGGGGCTTCAAACGAGAGAGAGACTCACATGATGCTTCTTACCTAGTGATGAAATGTCCCATCAAGACAAGAAAACAAACAGAAAAAGAAAATACACTAATGACGTCGGTCAATTTAGCAACGGGATCTACAAGAGAGAGAAAGTTGACCTCTAATATTCGCGATTTTCCAACATTCATGGACTCAGATACAGGGTTAAAATAAGAACAAATGCTTGAACGATGAATCACAGAGGATGAAAAATGTCGCGAATGTGGGGAATGTCATAATGGAGTCAAAATAATGAGAACGATAAACACGAATTGAAATTAGAAACAGATCAAGACATGAAAAGGAAACAAGAATCGAGACAAAACATAAATCAACAAAAATCGAAACCAAAATCAAAGTAACTAAGAGGAAAATAGGAATCAAGCTAAAAAGCAAGAACAAGAATCAAGCAAGGCAAAATCAGAGAGAAAACTAAAATCGAATTAGATCAAAATATATAAAAAGGAAAAAGAAAATTGTTGGGATCAGAAATCCCGTTGCTGTGGCACGGGGATGGGCCGAGATCGCACAAGCAATCGAGCACCACCATTAGTGCGTAAATGGGATTTTAAGATAGGAAAACGAAAGAGAAATCAGAAAATAAAGCAAGAACGGCCACTTACCGTAGCTCACCTGGGGGAAGGTTCTTTGCAGGGAAAAAAAAGAAAAGGGAAAAGAACGATTACTTACCTGCGGTGGCTGCGGTAACTGGTCTTCCACTGCTACTTGAGGAGAATCAGAGAAGAAGCATGAAGAAAATGAAGGGGTGAAACATGATGATGCATGAAGAAGGGTGCGGGGGTGAGAAGCGGTCGAGAGGAAGGAAGAAATGGGGAGGTGAAAAGCGATCCCCGAACCCTTCCCCTTCGTGCTTCTCTTAAAGAGGAGGAAGGGGGATTTGGTTGCAGATTGAGGGTTGAGGAAGAGGCCGTTGGGAATCAACGATGGAAGGAGAGGGAGGTCGGTTAGTGATGGGTGGAGGAGAGTCACCTGGGTGGTTGGCGATTGAGGGTTTTGCCATGAGAGGTTGCGAATGGGATGGTTCTGGAAGAGGAGAGTGTGGCGCCCTCCTTCTGGCTCTTTACGAAAGTTTTTCAAAGAGAAACCCATGAAACAGTTTTGCAAAGGGCCCCTGTTATTTCAAAATTTTACAAAGAGGGGAGGGGGTTTTTAATACATTTTTGCTAAAAAGGTGTTTTCATAAAACTCAATTTTCAAAAGGTGTTTTCAAAAGGTTATTTTTATGTTTTTCTTTTTCTATTTCCTTGTTTTTTTCTTGACACTTTCTACATTTTTTTGATATTTTTAGAATAAAACCCTAAAATTAAAGATTTTTTTTGTATTTTTGAGAAATATTTACAAAAGAAGGTTTTCAAGGCTATTTTGGGGAAATTTCTTCAAAAAAATGGGTTTGGACCCAGGTTTTGAGAAAACGTTCGAGCTTTAAAACTCGAATTGAGGAATATAACGCGATGGATCCAAACGGACACCGGATAAACTGTCTGAGCTTTTCAAAAAGTTATTTTTGAAAATTTTGAGAATTTGATTCAAAGATTGGACAATGAAGCTCAGATTTGGATCTTTTATCTGGACCCGGATCCGAAATTGCGTCAGATATACAAAATGAATTTAATTTCAGAAAACTTGAAAAATGGAATTTAGATTTAAAAGTGACTCAATTACCCAGAAAATGATATCAGCGGCAAAAAGGGAATTTTTAAAAAATTTTGAAAAATTTGGGATGTTCACAATATCGCCAAGTTCTGTCTAGAGAAGCCTTCTATAGACTTAGTTGTGGCCGATTAGGCGCTGTCAGATGAGATCTGACCCTTTTGTTGACGCTTGTTGTTTTGTGATTTCGCGGACGAAATCCTTTTTAAGGAGGGTAGAATGTAAGACCTGTGAATTTTTATGTAAAATTTACTGTTTATTTGGTGTTGATATGTATGCTCGTGTGTATTTATGAGGAATAGTATGTAATTTGATGGGAATTGAATATGCTTCGTGTTTTGGCCTTGTACGCGCAACCCGAGAATCGCGTAAATACACGTGTAAGTAAGAAGTGTCTAATTCTGGACGAATTAGCTTCTGAAAATTTAAGGGTTAATTTATAATATATTGTTATGGTTTGTCCCTGAATTTGGGACTTATACGACGTAAAAACTTTGTCAGTGCATGTGAATTACGAGTTTTGACCCGAGTTTGGACCCGAATCGTAATATGCTTAATCCTCGCAAACATATGAGAATTTTCTTGAGAGGCTTCATGCATTTCATATTAATTGAGGTTTAGTAGAGCACTAAATGATTTATCGGAGTTTATTTGATATTTTAAGGCATTAAATAAGTATTGTTTTGAAACTTATAAATTGGCGATTTTGAATCTTGGATCCGGGTCACCTAGAGGACCCAAACTCTGTGTGCGCCCCTCTAGGGGGACAATTTTGTCTATGGTTGACCAGCTGGGTGGCACTTTTGAAAAAGAATTGCATGAGTTTTAAAACATAGGCCACGATTGGCCATTTCCTCTTTTCAAAACTCATGATGAGCCTTGAAGCTCATCATGAAAGGCATTTTCAATAAAGGGGACCGTGGGGTTGGCGCCCATGGTGTTTTTGTAAATATTTCAAAGTGATTCAAATAACAAAAGCTGATTGGGTGAGTTGGGTTGGCTCTTTTGTAAAACTTTCAAACATTAAAGGCCTTCTTAAATGGCGTTTTTGAAAGAAAAGTTGGAGATTTTAAAAGATGGACATGCATTGGGCATGGATTCCTAGAGGAGGGGCGTGGAGAACTCCAACCTTTCATCTAGGCTGGATTAATCCTAGTCATCCAATGTTTTTAACCCTACCTACTTAACCCTTAAAGAGAGAGAAGAGAGCCCTCTCTTGGGCGATTTTCTTGGAGGAGTCTCTCTCTCTTCCCCTTCTTCTTCTTCTCCAAAACCGAGTTTGTGAGTGTAAGTGTGGTGCAGCTCCAGCCGTGAGCACCTCCTTCTCCATCTCCTTAGTTGATCCAAAGCTGCAAAGGTGAGACACTCCTACACCTTTCCAAAACGTGGTTTTCGGTTGGGCAACTCCTATGGGTTTTGCATTTTCATAAGCTTTCCTTTGTTGCGAAATGTGGTAGTTGCCACTTGATATCGTTGGGTTCTTTCATATTGGAAATGTTTTGGTACTCACTATTGAAATCACTTTAGGTTTTACTTATTTCTATGGTTTTTCATTTCATGCAAAGTATTGAGCGAAATAGAGGTAAGACACTATGTGTTTGGCATGTGTACTGCATTCTTTGAGTCGGTTCTAGGTTGCACAATGGCTGGAAGCCATATTGTGCGTTTTGTGGTGGATGTGCATCTTGCTATTTGGTTGTGTCGTGTCTGCCAAAGCCCTCTTTTCATTCAAGCATTTTCGTTTTGCTGGACATTCCAGCAAATGTACCCCAGGCCGACCACAGCTGGGTCAGCCCGGGACGCCACCCTCTTCTTGTTTTCGTTCCAACCTTGAGTAAACCCCTTGCCAGCGCCCATTGTGGGTGGCTGGGGGTTTCGTTGGGGCCTGACATGGTCTGGACCGAACCGGTCCATACTTGTCAAAGGCCATGACCGGACATAGCCAGGTTGGGCATTAAGCCCTTTTGCCTTTTTTTTTTTTGATAGCATTTTGGCCTTGCTTCCCCCTTTCTGATGCTAGCTGCAGCCAGCTGGGTCTGGACCAATCGGTCCGGACCGTGCTTAGGGTTGAGAGCACCTTCTTTGGTCTGCACCAATCGGTCCAGACCTGGTCCGATTTGTGAGCCGGACCCAATGTGGGTTCGTGGGGTTCGGTCACCCCTTGTTGACCTGTCCAAGGTCTGTCGCCCGCATGTTTGTTGGGGCGATTTCCCCCTTTCCCAATTCATTTTTTTTTCCTCAGCCTATGCCAGCACCCATTTCGGGTGGCTGGTGTATTTGCTCGGCCTAACATGGTCTGAGCCGAATGGGTCCAGACCTGTTAGAGGCTCCCAATCGAACCCAGTTTCGGTTATGGGCTCATTGTTCGCGCCCAACTTTGAGTTGTTATCATTTGGGGTGCTGCAGCTTGGCTGCAGTAAGTGGGTGCGGACCAGGGGCTTGCGCTCTCGGTTGTTTGTTTTTAGTAGGGCCTGCGTTGTGAGGGTCATGGCGCCCCATGGCGCCGGGTGGCTAGTGAGCCGACCGACCTGTGTTCAGCCTTTTAGATGTTGGTCCCAGATTTTTAGCAGCTTTTACGCATAGTTAGCAGACCTCCGGGAGGCAGCCCATGCGATTGCATGTGTGCTTATGTAGCATGGAGTCCAGAACCCCAATGGGTTCTTTAATTTTGACTCGTTGTGACTTAGAAAAGTGCACAGTTGCCAAAGTAAGCAGCAATAATACATATAGTTATATGTGCGCAAATAATTGATAATGTCATCAATATGACTGTATGGACTTAGCCTTGCACGTGAGTTCGCTTTCACTAAGGAACACAAATATTTTGTAATAACACCCTATGGAATGAAATTAAAGAACATAAGGCTTTGGCATAATTGAGAAGCCTATGGCGTAGATCAAAGGGATTGAATGATCATGGCTCCTCCCTTGCCTCATAAAGCAGTTGAAACTACATGTATGGTTACTTAAGAGTTTTAAAACACTTGTTTGTGGCGTGGTTTGATGGTAGTGGAATGGCATGAGCACGGCCATACACGCTTTAGCGGGAAAGCAATTGCTCAATGAATGTAATTACTTGTTTTGCTCGCACTACTTGGATGCGTTAGTCACTATGGCAAATGAATGGTTTTCCCTAAGCATTAAGGGATTCTATGGATATTGCAGTCGTGCGAGACTTACGCGACCTTGGAACTCTTTAGCGAGTTGTTAGCGAGATTGAGATCGCTCATGATCGAGATGTGTGGATTATGAACCTTGGCACTGCTTGTGAGTCACGCCTTACCGTGGCAAATGCTTCTAACTGTCTCATCATAGTGTGCAATGTTTGAATTATCATAGACTAGTTCTTTCACCTATGACACGATGCACATACTTGTCCACTTGTACCTGTGTGCAGTTCACAATGACACGTCCACTTGCATAGCATAGCCTATTGTTAGCATTTTATGTTTTGTGATGCATACCTCACTATTCAATATGAGCTGTGACATGAATAGTCGTAGTTAATCATTCATGCTTTGCCTATTCGCACTGATTCATACTAGTTACAGTCCTTCGTAGACCCATGTGTAGTTTATGCTTGTTCATGCTGTATTTGCTCGAGTAATGTAAGTTAGCATGCCATGTTTACCTTGTATAGCTTGCTTTTGATTTCCACACTTTTGGTATATCGTGTTTGGTTTGTCTCACCAGCTCGAGAGAGTACTGACCCCGTTTTATGGGGATGCAGGTTTTACTTAGGCGTGCGATGGAGCTCTGTGTGCTGCAGCGGACTCTAAACCCACACTTCAGAACCTCGCCTGTTGGATCCTGGCAGTTTGGTTTTGTATAAGGGAATGACTTGTAAAATTGTAAAATGATTAATAAAAGTTGTTTCATATACTGTTGTTTCACTCTTGTAGTGGCCACCCAGGGTTTTCTGCTTGTTTCTTTCCCTTTCGGTTTCTTCCGCGCTTGCGGTTTGGTTTAAAAAAAAAGTTTACTCAAAAATCCAAAGGATTTTCAAGTCGGAAAATTTGGGGGCGCTACACAACGTATCTCGGACTCAACTTTCCTTTTTTTCTAAAACGAAACATGCTCTTCGTCGGTGAAACCCTGACAAAAACCATGTCTCCAACATCAAAAGACAATTCACGACGTCTCTTATCGGTGTAACTCTTCTGCCTATCTTGTGCTGCCTTCAAACGCTCGCGAATCTTTTGCACTTGTTGCGTGTAGTGCTGAAGAACAATCGGCAATTCGATCAATCTATCGCTGATATCGTCCCAATAAGATGGCCACCGACAAGGTCTCCCAAACAACGCTTCGTACGGGGCCATCCCAATACTAGCGTGGTAACTGTTGTTATATGCGAACTCTACCAAACATAGGTGTGAATCCCATTCACCCTTCCAATCAAGCATGCAAGCTCGTAACATATCTTCCAATGTCTGAATCGTTCGCTCAGACTGCCCATCTGTTTGGGGATGAAAGGTTGTACTAAACTTCAACTTCGTCCCCAAAGCAAATTGCAACTGACCCCACAGTCGCGAAGTAAACCGGAGATCATGATCGGAAATGATAGATCTCGGCACACCATGAAGTTGAATGATCTCTCTGATGTACAAATCAGCTAAACTCTCAAGAGACTGATTGATCCTGATCCGCAAGAAATGGGCAGACTTGGTGAGTCTGTCCACGACTAACCATATCGCATCGTGTTTATGCCTAGACAGTGGCAAACCTACCACACAATCCATCGTAACATTCTCGCATTTCCATTGAGGAATCTCAATCCTCTGCAAGGTACCACCGGGACGCTGGTGTTCTGCTTTGACTTGCTGACAAGTCAAGCACCTCACAACGTAAGCCGCTATCTCATGCTTCATGCCATTCCACCAATACTTCTGCTGTAAGTCCGTAAACATCTTCGTTTCGCCGGGATGAATCGTGTACTTTGACATGTGAGCTTCGTCAAGAATTTCTCTCTTTAGCTCAGGGTCGCTAGGTACCCAAAGGCGATCTCTCATATGAATGTTGCCATCTTCAGACACTCTAAAAGAAGAATATGCCTGCTCCGCCAATGCTTGAAACTTGCCATACTGGTCGTCAAGCTTCTGAGCTTCTACAATCTTCAGCAAAAACTCAGATCGAATGGTCAGACCAGACAATCTAATCGATCCACCACCAACCGAAAAAGGTTTCCAGGCTACGAAATCTTCAATAAGCTTATGGCTCCACACAAGACTAGCGAGAACACCACTCGCTTTGCGGCTAAGCGCATTCGCCACAACGTTCGCCTTACCAGGATGATAAGACAACGTGAAATCGTAGTCCTTGATGAACTCAAGCCATCGTCGCTGCCTCATGTTCAACTCCTTCTGAGAGAACAAATACTTGAGGCTCTTGTGGTCGGAAAAGACCTCGAACGATTTCCCGTACAGGTAATATCGCCACGATTTCAGTGCAAACACGACTGCTGCTAACTCCAGGTCGTGCATCGGATAATTCCGCTCATGCGTCTTCAACTGTCTAGAGGCATAGGCAATCACACGGACATGCTGCATAAGCACGCAACCCAAACTGGTACCAGAGGCGTCTGTGTACACCACAAACCCACCTCTGCCAGAGGGTAAAGCCAACACCAATGAGGTTGTCAGATTCAACTTAAGGATCTGGAAACTGTCCTCACAGGCACTGTTCCACTCAAACTTAACACCTTTACGCAGAAGCTTCGTCAAAGGTAGGGCAATCATTGAGAAGTCTTGGATAAAACGTCGATAATAACCGGCCAATCCAAGAAAACTACGAATCTCAAACACATTCTGAGGCTGCTTCCAGCCTAGAATGGCTTCAACTTTCACTGGATCAACGGATACTCCATCCTTCGATATCACATGCCCAAGAAACATGACGCGCTCGAGCCAAAACTCACACTTAGAGAACTTGGCGAACAACTGATGCTCACGAAAAGTACTCAAAATAATTCGCAGATGCTCTTGATGCTGCTCTGGATTCTCCTAGTAGACCAAGATATCGTCGATGAACACTATCACAAACGAGTCCACAAATGGATGAAAGATCCAGTTCATCAGATCCATTAACGTTGTTGGAGCATTCGTGAGGCCAAAAGGCATCACCACGAACTCGTACAACCTATATCTAGTCGTGAAAGTTGTCTTTGCAATGTCATCTTCTCGGATACGAAGCTGATGGTAACCCAATCTGAGATCAATCTTCGAGAAAACCTTCGCCTTCTGCAACTGATCGAAAAGATCTTCGATCCTCGATAACGGATACTTGTTCTTGATCGTCGCTTGGTTGAGCATCCGATAGTCGATGCACAACCTCAGGGATCCATCCTTCTTCCTTACGAACAGTACTGGTGCTCACCACGGTGAAGCACTAGGTCGAATAAAACCTTGATCGAGAAGTTCTTCCAACTGTCGCTTTAACTCTTGCAGTTCTGCTGGAGCCATACGATATGGTGCCTTGGAAATCGGTGTAGTTTCAGGCATCAACTCAATACCAAATTCAATCTCTCGCCTTGGAGGCAACCCAGGTAGTTCCTTCGAAAACACATCGGCAAATTCTCGGACCACGTCCAAGTCATCGATCAAAACCATCTCGGGTTCAACTAGGGCAATACTGACTAAGAACGCAGTACCCCCATTCCGCAGATACTTCTGAGCCTTGAAAGAATAAATCATGCGGCTATCGTGCAAAAGTCGAGGAAGCTTGATCTCCAAAATAGGACGATCAGGCTGAGAAAGAACGATCTTGGCTTCCTGACAAAACACTTGAGCATGGTACTCAAAAAGCCAATCCATGCCCAGAATGACATCGTACTCTGTCATGTCTAACAGGATAACGTCAGTTGACAGGTTCTGCCCTGCCATTGACACCTTGATGCTCGGAATATACGAGTCACAAAAAGACTGCTCTCCAGTTGGAGTGCGAACCTCCAACGGGAAATTCAAAGATTCGACTGACAATGGTAAGGTATGAGCAAATCTAGCTGCTATGAACGAATAAGTAGCACCATAATCAAACAAAGTAAAAGCTTCATGTCCGGCTACTGAGATTGTACCTTGGACCAACTCTGCCTTGGTCACTTGCTCAACTGTTGCCGCATAAGCTCGTCCGACAATAACTTTCTCATTTGATGGCTTCGGTTGCTGCGATTGCTGCTGATGCTGATACGTCTGGGGTTGTCTCTGCTGTGTCGGCTGGGAAGTGCTCGGCGTGTTCCTGCGTTGGTCGTCCGCCTGTTTCTTCCTACAATCTCTGATGTAATGACTCATCTTCCCGCAATATAAGCATTCGCCTGTGTCTCGCGAACAGGGTCGCCCCGGATGGTCAGTAGTACACTTTGAACAACTTGTCGCAATAAGTTGCTTCTACTGCGGCTGCTGGCGCTGCTGCTATGGAAGCCTGCGGTTCTGATATTGTATTTGGCGGGGGTTGCTGTTGTTGTTGTTGCGCTGCCTCTTTGACTGAAGATGAAACTTCCTTCCACCCCGGTTCCTCTGGAATTGTCTCTTCCTAGGCCAACTCTTTTGGCCAGGATGCTGCTGCTAACGTGGTGTGGGAGTCTTCTGTGATTCAGTCCAGTCATACTCAAGTAAGGAGGCCATCTCTAAAGCTTCATCTGCCGTCATTGGTGCACGTGTGTACACCTTTGTCCGTAAGAATGGCTTCAGACCCCAAGCAAACTTAAGTGCTCGCTCCTTTTCTGTCGTGTACAGGATCAGACAAAATCTCTCCAGGCTGCAGAATTGGGTAACGTATTCTGCAAGAGAAGAACTGCCCTGCTGAAGGTCAAGAAACTCCTGCATTTTCCGGCTCTTATCGTGAGCTAGAAAATAAGTCGCGTAGAACGCTTCTACGAACTGCTCTCAATCCACTGGTTGATTGTCAAATTTTATTTCCCAAGTGGTCGCCCACCACCTTTCTGCATCTTTTCTGAGACGGTAAGTCCCAAAATCAACTTTACGATCATCTCTGACTTGCAGTACACGGAATATACGCTCCATTTCTCGGATCCAGTCTTCAGAACATCAGGCAATGCTTTCTCGTCAAACGAGAGTGGATTCAAACCCATAAATTGTTTATATGGCACCGCTGCAATGGGACCTTGGGCAGGTGCTCCCTGTTCCTGGGCGACCTGCTGGATATGCTCGCCCATGTTCCTCATGGTTTTCGCTTGTCGTCCGACAACCTCCGTAAGGTTGTTCAAAGTCTCCATGAGGTTGTCACACCTCGTACGCCAAGCCATCTAAATACGAAAAATTCACGCATAAGAAACTGGCAAGTACACGAGGATAGGAAATTTTCATTTTATTAATAAGGAAACTGAAACATTACATAAGTACCTTTCCTCAAGATAGGGTTAAACAAACACTGCCAACAACTTAAGCACGACAAAAGCAAAAACGAAACACTGACTCAGTGTTTCTAACATCAAAGCATCACATCACAATTTCATGACTTGCTGGTGTAGAAATCTATGTAGTCCTTCCGACTACCTGTGATCATCACAAAATTTTTCCTCTCTTGTGGTTCCTCTCTCTTCCTTCTCTTTTTCCTTTCTGACCTCTATTTCCTCCTTTTTGCAGGGAGAAAATAAAAGACAGAAAAAGAAAGAGAGAAGAGAAGAGAAAAGAAGAGAGAAGAGGAACTCTTTTGCGGGGTCTCACTTGACCTTGATTTGAAAATATTTAAGAAAATTACTCGCCTCCATTTTGAAAATATTGCGGGAAAAGTGGAGAGACGGGATTCGCTCGTCGGTACGAGGTTCGACCATTTTTGGCGCCTTTACCAGGGGTAATCGAATCAATGATCGAATTTATGCCTTTTTGCTTTGCCTAAATATTATCTAAGAATTTATTCTAAGTCTAAATGTACAAAGAATCATGCTTGTGCAATGCAAGGGTGTATGCTCTTTTGAAGAATGTTTAGAAAATTTCCAAGTTTTTCGAGATGAATTTGATAATGGAGTGAAGAAATGATTGTCGAATGATCTAACTTAGAATGTGAGATAGATTAGGAAGGATATTTTGAAATTCTAAGTCTTCGAAATGATCAGAGTTGGGAAAATAAATTTTCATTTGAAAATAATAATTTTGAAGCTGAGATAAAAGGGAAAAGGAAGAAAATTTCAAAGTCAAAAGATGGACTTTGAACTTAGATTTTTGAAAATGGAATTGAATTTAAAAATTGAAATCAGGATGGATTTGAGAAATCCAAATGGTATTTAAAAATAGAAATGGATTTAGGAAATTCAGATGAGATCTGAAAATGGAATTGGATTTGAAATCTAGAATTGGGAATGGAAATAGATTCTAGATCCTAAATAGAATTGGATCCAAGATCTGGAATCCAAGATGGAATTGGATTCTGAATCCTTAAATGGATTTCGGATCTTAAAAATGGATTTAGGATCTAAAATCTGAGATCCAAGATAGAGTTGGATTTTGGACCCTAAGATGGATTTTGGATCTGAAGTCTGAGATCCAAAGTGGAGGTTGAATTCTAGATCCTAAAATGAAATTGGATTTGAAGTCTGAGATCCAAAAGTGGAGATGAATCCTAAATGGAAATTGGATCTGAAGTCTGAGATCCAAAAGTGGAGATGGATTCTGAATCCTAAATGGATTGTGGATCTGAAGCCTGAGATCCAAAAAAAGGGAAGATTGTACTTGGAAATCTGGATCCAAGTTGATCTAACTTTGGATTTAGACTTTGAAAGTCCAAATGGGACTTTTGAAGATGGATCTGGGTTTTAAAAACCCAGATTAAATTTAAAACTTAGAAAAAGACTTGAATTTTTTAGATTCAGAATTAATCTCAAAATTTTGGATTTTGAAGATGAGAAAATCAACTTGATTTTGAATTTGAAATCAAAAGATGAATCAAAGGTTTCAAAGTTAAATTGAACTTTTGAAAATGGAAATTTTGAGATATTTAAATTGAATTTAAATTTGAATTCGAATCTTGACAATGAATTTGGCATTTTGATTTGAGAATTGAATTTTGAATATATAAAGGAATTTCAAAGTCAAATTGGACTTTTGAAAATGAGATAAAATTGATGATTTTGAGATAGAAATTGAAGAAAGATATTCAAGATCACTTGGATTTTGAAAAAGAATTTTGAAAATATGATGAAGTTCTAGCCTAAATGATGAATGAACTTAAATAACTTTGAAATTGGATTTTGAAAATCATATTTCATTCTTCAAATGAATGCGAATAGGATTTAAGTTATAATATATCCCTGACTATGGTTATTGAATATATAATATAATAATCATATTTGACTTCAGGTGAAGAATAAGATATATTTTGGTGCTTTTACAGAGTTTAAAATGAAATTAACTCTCAATATACCCTGATTATGGCCATTGGTATATATATTGAATTAATTTTAAATTAAACACTGATAAAAGAAGAAAATATTTAAAAATATGATGAATTTTGAAAAGGATCCAGTGTGGATCCAATGTTATTTTATAAAAGATAAAAATCCTAAGTTTTGTTTACATCCTGACTATGGCCATTGATGTAAATCATCAACTTAGGATTAATTACCTCTTACAAAATGGTGCACGTGCCATTCGTGTTTTACCATTGTGAGATTTTGGAAGATAAAGGCAAAAAATATGAAAACAAATAATTTATGATATTTAAATGCTCATTCATTCTATCTAAAAGCTAGGAAATAAAATTCTCATTAAGGCCTAACTTATTACAATATTGAAATACAAATCCAAGTAATGACTTTTTCCACATATTCCCTGCAAAACACTTAGTTAGTATAAAAACAGAGGAGAATTTGCATATATCATGTTGATTTCAAAGATGCAAATAATGAGACACTCATATACCTACTTTGAACTTAATATCTAATGAAACAACATTGATGACCTAAGGGATGGAAGGGTAGCCATTAATGTTTATATATATATGTGTATATAGGTACATATACATATGTATATATGTATATATATATATACATATATACATATATATATATATATATATATATAACATGGATGTAGAGTAGGTGAGTGGAGTATGTGATAACTATGTGAGGGTTATGCAACAGAGTGTGATATTAGGTGTTGTGAAGGTGAAGGATGTTATGTGATATCTGGTGGAAGGGTGGGTGAGATATATAGTGAAGATACTGGAAAATGTTTGTGTGATAAGTGCTATTGATAGAGATAAGTGATGAAGGTTGTTGATGTGAATGGCGGTGCTGCAAAGGTAAGATAGCTGATAACTAAGATATTTAAAACGATGAAGTGCAGGTAGGTGTTACTGTAGCGGGGTGACAGCAGTGGATGTGCTTTCCAACAATGTGTTAACATGATGAAATCATGTAGATGAGATAGCATATATAGGGAAAAGACATGGGGCACGGTAAAAGTGGGGGAAGCTAAATGGAGGAAAAGGTGGTAAGTGGCCAGAAAGTATGGGCTGTTATGAGTTGTTACAGCAGGGGCAAGACAAACAGTGAATGTTAGGTTGCTGCTGTGAAGAAGTGCAAGAACAAAACATCACGGCAGCAGTAAAATGGTAAGTGACAAATGATGATTGTGGGGCTTATGGTGTTGAAGTGCCTATGTAGCAGGTGACTATAGGTGCTAGAAGTGAAATAGAGGCTAAATGGTGGTAAGTCAGGCAAATGGCTGAAACCAAGTATTTGTGAAGGCTTGTGATAGATGTTTACAGCCAATAGGCATATAGGTGCAGTATGTTGCAAGTTAGCTACTGGGCTGAGGACTGATATACCTCATATCATGGGAAATATAGTATGTGAAAAACCGTAATCAGCAAAACACATCTGTTAAAGCCTAGTTTGGAGCTAATACTTCAATGTGCTACCAGCTAAACCCAAGATCTGGTCCGAAACCTGAGTGAGTTGAATGGTCAATGTCTCATACAACAATTAAAAGTAGGTGCTGTGAGAGATATCTGCTAATTTTGGACAGTAGGGGTTGTGCTGGTGCTGTCTTGCTGCATGTATGTGTGTAGGCTGCAGGTGTTGCTGATGATGCAGAGGCCAGACTGGGAGGTATGTGCTTGTAAAATAGTGGAAGTGTAGGAGGTGAAGAAATGGATGTGTGATGAGTGTGAACAGATAAAATGATCACATTGATGCATGTGAAATGGAAATGAGATGTAGCCAGGAGGGGCATGTTGCATAAGTGCAGAAGTGTGGCTGGGACTGAATTTAAAGTGGTGACTACAATGTAGAAGATGAAATGAAGTTGGTGTGGATGGGAGAGTGCTGCTGTGAAGAACTGTGCAAATGAAAATATGAATGGGGGTGAGAAAATGCTGAAGGAAATAAAGGAGTGTAACAGATGGGAGATATGTTGTGCAAAGGCTACAGTGGCAGATAGTGTGGTTGTTATGCTACTGTGTATAAGAATGTAGCAAATGGTTGGCATCTGGTAGGTGATGCTATGGCTGTGATGGAGACAATGACGAGGTGAAATCTAGTGGTGTAAAAAGTATGGTGACCAGAGATGTAATGAGATGATGTGATAGGCTACTGTAAGTGGCACTGTAGCAGGATTGTATATTGAGGATAAACATGACCGGGCAATAGAGGGATAAAGGGGAAATAATAAAATGCTAAAAGATTGTGATATGCCAATAGTTATATTATCTAGTTTACAGGTAGAAATCTGAAACCACAACAGGAGAAGGACTTCTGCTCACAATGAAATGCATATTTGTGATGGAAAATGTCATATAACCATTGTTGAGAGAAATGGTAATGAGGATGCTGGATGATGACAGTAACTAGGGCCCACAACTTACTGTTTTTGCATATCATGGACGCCTTCAATTTTGGGATTCACGATGCAAAACTTACCTGGATCTTTCCCCCCCAACAGATTTTCCCTTCTAATATCGAACTGGTTTTAGTCATAAACTCACAAACTTCATACGCTAGATGGCAAGATGGTTACTCTACTAACTATTCACACCCTCAATCATATTAGTGGTCCAGCCTTATCAAATCATGCAGGTGGATTTGCTAAAAAATGATGGATCACTTGGTAGCAAATTGGTATACAGTGAGGCGATTGCTCATAGCAAATCGACCCCTGTAAACTAACTTCTACAGATTGATTTCAAAGGATAGCAATCACAATGACTAACAATAAACCAAAATATATAGATAATAATGTACAAGTAATGTTTGTTGTTACACAGGTGTAAGGTATATACAACACAAGGCAATATGCAAAAAATGCAGAGGAGGCAGAAGTGGATATTGTGAAGACAAAGATGTAATAGGTGAGTGTGACATGTTATTGTGATGGTGATAATGTAGGTACTACAATAATGTAGAGGAAGCTGGAACTAGAAGGTAGCAACTAACAATCCATACTACTATTCATAACAAACAGGGATGAAACAGATGAGCTTGTAAAATAGCCTTTGGCACACAGGTTCAAGTCAAGAGAGGCAACTTCACCCACTATTTCCAATGGTAACACCAGTGATTGTGACTCACCTGAACATTCATCTTGAGAGCCCCGATTCTTTCTAAGACCAGAGTCAAACTTATCTGAAACCTACCTCGTGAAAGGAATGCTGACAGATCGCTCACCTATAACTCCTCTACTTATTATCAGGGCTTTGCGATTGTAATTGATTTTGTAAGCAAATGCGCTTCTGCTGCATGACTTACTGTTTGATTCACCTGAAAATTTGGTTTTCCATCCCTGCTAGCCATGGATGAGAATTCCTGCCCTATGGTCATCAAACCAGACTTACTATTTCAATCATCTCATTGAGATACTTCAGAAGTATGCTGCAAAATCTGCACAGAAATCTAGACATACAATCTTTAAAGGGCTAAGATTCTTGGGTAGATGAATACAGGGTGATATTATAGAGGATAAGAATAAACGCAGAAGGGCATAGATGACGTGGGTGCCTTCATTACTTGAAAATCCACTGAACCTGAATGAGATATTGCAAAGATAATAAGCGTGATGAACCAATCTATGTGAACGACATTAAAGCTGGAATGTGGATGATAGAATAACTAACGGTAAATGCTGAACAGAGCAAAACAAGATGGAATTAACAGATATTGGAAAGATGATTCAATGCAATGAATGCTTGTATGATGCTGATATGACAATGATTATGATGAAAATGCATAATAGAACTATAACAAAGATTTTACAGTAGATTTTGCTATGGCTCTGAATCAACTTATAGGGAGATCAATGCGATCTAATGTAACATGCCGTGAGATATAATGCTATTAAAATAAAACTGATAGGGTTTTCTAAAACAAAAGATGGGATCAGATACTATAGTAAGGGAAAAACATGAGGTCGATCATTGGATGAGGTGTTGAATGGCGAATCTTGACGTATGAGTGATATTAACAGATTTGCGTCATTCCTTTTGGAATCTGAATGGGTGATCATTTAGCACCAAACTGGAATGAATGAAACATAATCCGATGTTGCAGAAGAAAGAAAGAGAAAAAAAATGTTGGAATCACTTGATTCCTGTAGTTGTAGCACTTGGTGGGTCGGTACTACGATAAGCAGACCGACACCATCAATGATGCATCAATGGCAGCCCCACAACAGGTAAATAAAGGGGAAAATCAGAAGAGGGAGAAGAAAACTTACCCGGTTTGCAGAGGTTCTGAAGAAAAGGGGAAAGGAGATGCTGATGAAAAACTTGATGATCCCCGGTGGATGATCGATGTCTGCTTATATAGGCAACAGGAGAGGAGAAATTGTTTGAAGATGGAAGGTGGAGGGATTGATAATGGATGAGAAAAATGAAATGAAGAGGTGAAGAACGGATCCCTCCTCCCTCCTGTGTGCTCCCCTTTTAAAGAACAAAAGGAGAGTTCGAGAGAGGAAGGCTATTTGGAGATGGATGGAGGAGACTCAGGTGGTTGGCGATTGAAGGTGGAAACCGAGAAGAAGATGTGCGCGGGAACGAGCCGTTGCATCTTTCTCAATTTTCCAAAAAGAAGACCCCTTAAAAAAAAGTATTTTTCAAAAAGTGGCTTTAAAAGCATTTTTTAGAAAAAACCAATTTAAAGAGGTTTAAAAACCACTTGTTCTTCGCATTTTTTCTGATTTCTTTTGGTTTTTTTGTTGTTTTTTCATTTTTTTGCATTTTTTGGAAATAAAATCTAAGATTTTACGAGAAAACAAAGATTAAACACTAATTTTTGTATTTTTCTGAGGCATATTTACAAAAGTGTTTTTCCAAGAATTTCAGGCAATTTTGGGGAAAAATCTTTCAGAAGAATGGGTTTGGACCCAAGTTTTGAGAAAATGTTCGAGTTTTAAAACTTGAATCGAGAAATACATCACGATGGATCCAAACAGATGTCGGATGGAATGTATGAGCTATTTAAAAACTATTTTTGGTATTTTCTGTAATTTTAATTAAAAGTTGGACAATGAGACTCAGATTTGGATCTAGACAATGGATCTAGATCCGAAATTAAGTCAGACATATAAAATGAATTTAATTTCAGTAAAACTTGAGAAATGAACTAGAATTTAGATTTAAAAGTGACTCAGTTGTTCAGAAAATGAAAACAGGGGCAAAAAGGGGATATTTAAAAGATTTTGAAAAATTTGGGGTGTTCACAGATGCCCCTCTTTGCTACTAAGCCGGTTGAAAGCTGAGTTTAGTGGCAAAGATAACACTCCAAATTTTGAAAATGCCCCAGTCAGCAGATTTGAACTGGGTGTGGAAGAATTCATTTGGAAAGGCATGATTTCAGGCTTTAAAACCTTATGCTGAATGGTTTTGGGGAGAGACAAAATCCTCGAACAATGATATAACTGGATGAGGAAATCATGATGGGACTTTGAAGATCCCGAAATGATGAAAGATAAGAATTTAGATCAAGTCTCGTGGGCGAGACAAGAGCAGCTTTTGGAAAGACTCAAGTTTAATCCTTAACCTAGATGGGACGAATATATCTCAAGATAACCTGAATGGGGAAAGAAATATGAGTGGGACCTCGATGGGACATTTTTGGGAAATGCCTTACGAGATGAAGCTCAAGCAGGATTCCGTCCTGGATGGATATACAAAGCCTGGATTCCTCGATGGGACAAACCATGATGGGACTGGAAGGAAACACCTCGTCAAAATGAGGAACCTTGTAAAAAATGAGACTCAGGTTTAACCCAAACCGAAAAAAGGAAGATACCTCAAGGGGCGAGGTTCAGGCGTAACCCTTAACCTGAAGGGGACGACCATATGAAATCCTTGGATGAAGAAACCATGATGGGACCTTCAAAGTTTAGACGAACAAATCCGAAAGGGGTTTGCGAAAGGAAGAAGAAAATGGAGTTCCCTAAAGCTTTGAAAAAGGGATGAACTTGGGAGTCTCATTGCTGAGACTAAAGCGGCTTTTGAAATTAATGACCTCTCGCAGAAAGTTCAGGTTTTGACCTTCAACCTGAGTGGGAACGACCATACGGATTTCTCGAAACCGTGATGGGACAAGAGAGATATTTCAACTGAATGAGGCAACTCTTTTGAAAAGATATAAACAACGCTAGGTTGCATCAAAATGGATATTGAAAATTTATTTCATTCTTTGAATATCTAGAAAATTTTGCCAATAAGATAAAATTATAGTTGACTCACAACGCTTTAAAATGTGCACGTATGTGCTAAAGACATTCCTTTTTTTTCATAAAAGCAAGTAGTGAAAAAAAACATTGATAAAAGAATTTAACATGAGAAAAGATGACTTCTGGCAATTTTGGCAGTTTGATATCTCAGTGTTTTCCCATGATGATCTTTTGCACATCTTTTTGAGTCATTGAGCTTTTTCGAGCTTTTACATCATCCTTCATTTTGGAGATGTCTTGACTTTTCTCTCTTTTTGGGGGGGAGGGTACGTCACAAACTCCTTCACCTTGGAGATGTTTCGATCCTTCATTTATCTCAGGTATTGATGATATAGGCTCAAAGGGTCTTTAGATGGTAGCAGAAATCAAATATCATTTAGGATTTGTCGGTAGATTCATCGCACTCGCCTTCATTTCGACGGTGATCTAAACTTTCCCTAGAAGGATCCTTCACAAACTCCTTCATCTCGGAGATGATCCAAATCTTCTTTGGCCCCGGGGGTCTAGCTCGCATATTCGTCTTCATCTTGATGACAGTTGAGAGATCCCTTTTATAGATATTTGATTGCAGCTTGAAGGAGATACAGATTGAGTGGATTCTTTTATAGCTCAGGATATTTCCACTGCTTAATTACAAAAAAGCCGTCTTTAAACATGCGTCATAGTTGTGATCAATATCAATTCACTTCTGACTTTTCAACATCATTGAATATTTCTTTCGCTAATCGTACCGAGGATATTTCTTTCATCCTTTCAGTTGATCAACAGGGAAAAGATCTGAATTTTACCTCTTTTTTCGCAAAAAGTTTCACCTTTTTGGGAAGAAATACTAGAGGTAATCTGAGGAAATTCTTTTTGTGCAGTAAGAATTTTAGAATCAACAAATACTTTTAGCAGATTGGCAAAGTTTTCATGAATTCTGTGTGAAATAATCACTCAATATAGATTTTGATGAGACCTTGAGTTGACTCTATGATTTTGGACATTTCGACCAGTAAAACTGGAATCTTTCATTTAACGACCAGCAAAGGAGCTGAAACCTTTCATTTAATGACCAGTGAAAACTGGAACCTTTTATTTAACGACTAGCAAAGTAGCTGGAATCTTTCATTTAACGACCAGTAAAAAACTGGGACCTTTCATTTAACGACCAACGAAGTACTTGGAACATTTCATTTAACGACCAACGAAGTAGCTGGGACATTTCATTTAACGACCATCGAAATAGCTGGGACATTTCATTGAACGACCAACGAAGTTGCTGGGATATTTCATTTAACGACCAGTGAAAACTAGGACATTTCATTTAACGACCAGCAAAGTAGCTGGAACATTTCATTTAACGACCAGTGAAGTAGCTGGGACATTTCATTTAACGACCAGCGAAATATCTGGGACATTTCATTTAACGACCAACAAAGTAGCTAGGACATTTTATTTAACGACCAGCGAAGTAGCTGGGACATTTCATTTAACGACCAACGAAGTAGCTGAGACATTTCATTTAACGACCAGCGAAGTAGCTGGGATATTTCATTTAACGACCAACGAAGTAGCTGGGATATTTCATTTAACGACCAGCGAAGTAGCTGGGACTATTCATTTAACGACCTTTGATTTAATGATTTGATCTAAGATTGAGATTTTCCGAGAGACAAACAACACGAGGACTGATTTTTGTGAATGAACTTGATCTTTAGATTTGAAGATTTTGAGAGGTAACCCTATGCGAGGACTAGGTTTTCCAACTGAGAGTCGGGAAGGAGGTCGGCATTTTTAAGATATTTAGAGATTGAAGCAGGAATGATTGTCGGGGTTTCAGGTTCATCCCTTATCTTGAAGGGGAAATAGCATAGACATTTGATGAAAATTTAGGAAAAATGATTCAGGTTTATCCCTTAACCTAAAGGGGAAATAGAATAGACATTTATGGAGAATGTAGAATAAATGAGTCAGGTTTATCCCTTAACCTGAAGGGGAAAAGAATATACATTTGATGAGAATTTAGGAAAAATGATTCCGGTTTATCCCTTAAGATGAAGGGGGAAAGAATACCTGAGACTTGAAGAAGGGATATGACAAGATTTATGATTTATGATATATGATTTAGATGGACCAGCACAGTTAGCTATATGTGGTCCGATTTTCAGGATTAACCCCTTATCCTGAACGAAGAAATAGAAAGAATAAAATTTTGAGAAGACAGAAGGATATAGAATTTTGATGAAAAAATGAAAAAATGGAGAAAATTTAAGGAAAATGATTTAGTTTGTAAAAAGAATTCTCATAATTAGCATTGTTGCTCCTATGAGTGATCTCAGGATTATCCCTTATCCTGAGTGGGAAAAGAATACCTCGAATGTCGAGGTTCAGGTTTATCCCTTAACCTGAAAGGGAAAAAGAATAAAATTTAAAAAAGTGGGGAAAAATCAAATAAATTTATGAAAATTTTGTTTTTGAAAAGAATTCTCACATGTAGCCTTGTTGCTTCTGTGAGGGGTATCAAGATTTTCCCTTATCCTGAATGGAAAAAAAATAGAATCTAAGGAAAATAAATGAAGAGAAATTGATATAAATTTAGAAAATCAATAAAGGTTGACGAAATTTGTATTTACAAAAGAATCCTCATAGGTAGCGTTATCGCTCCTACGAGGGGTCTCAAGATTATCCCCTATCCTAAATGGGAAAAGAATAAAATTTAAGGAAAATTTAATGAAGAGAAATTGATATAAATTTAGAAAATCAATAAAGATTGATAAAACTTGTATTTACAAAAGAATCCTCATAGGTAACGTTATCGCTCCTACGAGGGATCTCAGGATTATCCCTTATCCTGAATGGGAACATCTCGGACAATGAGGGTCAGGTTTATCCCTTAACCTGAGGGAGGAACACCTCGAACAATGAGGGTCAGGTTTATCCCTTAACCTGAAAGGGCAGAATAAAGGATACCTCATGGGAAGGAGGCATTAGGTTTATCCCTTAACCTGAAAGGGTAAAGATTTGATAAAATTTAATAGAATTGAGGAGAAATTGATAAAAGTTGATAAAATCTGATAAAATTTATGTAAACTTAATACAAATAAAAATGAATGAAACTGATAAAGATATCCAAATTACCTAAAATTTATAAGATTTGAGAAAAAGGAGTTTTTCTGATCCTGCCTGCATATGGGGTGTTTAATGTGAAAGAAAAAATGTTCTTTTGAAAGACAAGTGAGAAATCATTTTTGGGAAGAAGAGTCAACAGCAAGAAGAATGATCAGTGCGAGGACTGATCCTGCAAATCAAACATGAGAGATCATCATGAGGGTCAATTTTTGAAGGCAATGGTTTGAAATCTAATTTTTGAAAAAGAAGATCAACAATAGATCTTATTTCTGAAAATAGCAGTTTGAAATTGATAATAAGATCAACACAAGGGTTTGATCTTTTGAATATAATGTTTAAAAATCAATCTTGGAAGATGAGACCAATGCAAGGGTTGATCTCTGAATATAATGTTTTGAAACTCATTTTGGAAGATAAGACCAACACAAGGGTTGATCTTTGAATATAATGATTTGAAACCCATTTTGAAAGATAAGACAAACACAAGGGTTGATCTTTAAATATAATGATTTGAAACCTTTTTTTTTTTTAGAATATGGTCAACACAAGGGTTGATCCTCCAATGCAATGGTTCTAAAACCTATCTTTGAAAACCTGATCAACACGAGGGTTGATTTTTCAATGCAATGGTTCGAAAGCCTTTTTTCGAAAAATATGATCAACACGAGGGTTGATCTTTCAATGCAATGGTTTGAAAGCCTATTTTTTGAAAAATATGATCAACACGAAGGTTGATCTTTCAATGCAAAGGTTTGAGAGCCTATTTTCGAAAAATATGATCAACACGAGGGTTGATCTTTCAATGCAAAGGTGTGAGAGCCTATTTTCGAAAAATATGATCAACACGAGGGCTGATCTTTCAATGCAAAGATTTGAAACCTAATATGATCAACACGAGGGTTGACTTTTTTGACAGAGGTTGGACCAAAGAATATTTGAATTCTTTGATTATCATAACGAAGACTTTCAAAATTTCATGATTTTTTGGAAAAACCCTCATAGGTAATATCATTTCTCTCATGAATTATGTCAGAATTGTCTCGCATTCTGAAAGAACAGGAATTTAAATGCCTCAGTATGGAAAAGGAAAAGAAGTAAAAAGATATAAAGAAAATTGACATTTCATTTGATAAGCAAAGGTTCGATAACAAAACTAAATATTTACAAGAACTTTGAAATGAAAGGATTCAAAAAGACTGGGCTAAGTTGTCCCTACAAGATGACTAATAAAAGAAAATGACATTGCAGAAGAACTTGGGCATCCTCAATTCTTGGAGTGATCTGGAAATGGTTCTGTCAGGACTGTTGGGCGCTCTTCTTCCTCGTCCTCTATCAGTTCACTTCTGTCAATGCAGTCTTGTATCATATGCTTGAGGACGAAGCAGTGCTCTGTGTCGTGCCCTGTTGCCCAATGGTATTTGCAGAATTGGTCCTTGAATTTTCCCAAGATCACGGGAGGATCTACGATTTTAGGGAGTTTGATCATCCCATGCTTTAAAAGGTAATCCATAATCACTTCTAAACTTTGATCTAACGGAGTGAAGACTCGATCTTTCTCTCACTTGATATACTTGGGCTTCTCTTGAAGATCATGTGATCATCGCAAAATTTTTCCTCTCTTGTGGTTTCTCTCTCTTCCTTCTCTTTTCCTTTTCTAACCTCTATTTTCCTCCATTTTGAAGGGAGGAAAATAAAAGACAGAAAAAGAAGAGAGAAGAGAAAAGAAAAGAAAGAGAGAAGATGAACTCTTTTCCGGGGTCTCACTTGACCTTGATTTGAAAATATTTAGAAAATTACTCGCCTCCGTTTTGAGATATATTGCGGGAAAATGGAGAGACGTGATTCGCTCGTCGGTACGAGGTTCGACCGTTCCTGGCGCCTTTACCAGGGGTAATCAAACCAAGGATCGAATTTATGCCTTTTGCTTTGCCTAAATATTATCTAAGAATTTATCCTAAGACAAAAAAAATGCACAAAGAATCATGCTCGTGCAATGCAAGGATGTATGCTCTTTTTGAGAAATTGATTTGGAAATTTCCAAGTGTTCTGAGATGAACTTGATAATGGAGTGAAGAATTGGTTTCTGAATGGTAAAATCTTAACTTAGGACTTGAGACAGATCAGAGAAGTTCTAAGTCTTTGAAGTAAATCAGAATTTGGAAGAATAAATCTTGATTTTGAAAAAGAATGATTTGAAGCTTGAAATGAAAGGAAATGAAGTTTCAAAGTCAGAAATGGACTTTGAATTTGGATTTTAAACTTGGATTTAGGAAAGGAAATGGAACTTGAATTTCAATTTTTGAAATCAAAATAGACTTTGAGAAATCCAAATGATATAAAAAATAGAAATGGATTTGGGAAGTTCAGATGAGATCCGAAAATGGAATGAGATTTGAAATCCAGACTTGGGAATAGATTTTGGATCTTAAAAATGGGTTTAGGATCTGAAGTCTGAGATCCAAGATAAAGTTGGACTCTAGATCCTAAGATGGATTTTGGATCTGAAGATGGGTTTAGGATCTGAAATCTGAGATCCAAGATAGAGTTGGACTCTGGATCCTAAGATGGATTTTGGATCTGAAGTCTGAGATCCAAAGTAGAATTGGGTTCTAGATCCTAAGATGGATTTTGGATCTGAAGTCTGAGATCCAAAGTGGAACTGGATTCTGGATCCTAAAGTGGAATTTGGATCTGAAGTCTAAGATCCAATGTGAAGTTGGATTCTGGATCTAGAATCCTAAATGAGAATTAGATCCGAAATCTGGAATCCAAGATGTAATTTGGATCTAATTTTGGATTTGGAATTTCAAAAATTGGTTTGAGAATAAATGAATTTCCAAGTCAAATTGGACTTTGATTTTGGAGCTTTGAATTTGGAATTTAGAAAATGAATCAAGCATCTCAAAGTTAGATTGAACTTTGAATTTGATTGGAGTTTTGAACATAAAACGAATTTGGAATTTCAAAGTCAAATTGAACTTTAAAACCTGATTTGAATTGGAATTTTTTAGTATAAAATGAATTTGAACTTTGAAATCTGATTTGAATAGGAATTTTTTAATACAAAATGAATTTGAAATCTCAAAGTTAAATTGGACTTTGAAAATGAAATAGAATTGAAAATGAAAAAATGAATAGAGTTTTACAAGAATTGAAGATTGATTAAAGAAGATATTAACATCACTTGGGTTTTTGAAAAGGGAATTTTGGAAATATGATGCAATTCTATCCTAAATGATGAATGAATTTAAAGAATTTTGAGATTGGTTTTTTTTTTTTAAACCATATTTCATTCTTTACATGAATTTGAAATAAGATTGAAAAATATAATACATCCTTGACTATGGTCATTGAATGTATTATATAATAATCTATATTTAAATTTAGATGAAAAATAAAACATATTTTGGTGCTTTTATAGAGTTTAAAATGAAATTAACTCTTAATATATCCTGACTATGGCCATTGATATATATTTTGAGTCAATTTTAAGTTAAACTCTAATAAAAGAAAGAAATATTTGAAAATATGATGATTTTTTGAAGAGGATCCAGTGTTCTTTTATAAAAAATAAAAATTCTAAGTTTTGTTTACATACTGACTATGAGCATTGATGTAAATCATCAACTTAGGATTAATTACCTCTTACGAAATGGTGCACGTGCCATTCGTGTTTCACCATTGTGGATTTTGGAAAACAAAGAGGCAAAAGCATGAAAAATGAACAATTTATGATATTTACTATGCTCATCTATTCTATTTAAAGCAGGAAATGTAAATTTTTATTAAGATCTAACTATTACTACACATAAAATTGAATTTACAACTCCAAGTAATGATATTTTCCACATATTCCCTGCAAAATATTTTGTTAGTATAAAAAAACTGAAGAGAAATGGCATATATCACATGGATTTCAGAGATGCAGATGGTGGGATATTCATATGCCATAATGTCCATGATTTAGAATGTAAGATGAGGGATAATGTATACTTGCATACATATATATATATGCATACCAATATATATATATATATATATATATATATATATATACGTATATATGTGTATATCTATATATATACATATATACATAGGTATATATCATGTACATGACATAGGTGATACTAACACAGGTGGTAATATGTGAGCCTGGAAATATATGTAGGATGGAAGCACTGTTGTATAACAAATGGCTGAGTGTATGGGGATCTGATAGCAACTGTGGTATATTTGAGTGGATAGAATTTGAACATAGGTTAAAGCAGAAAATATGGAGTTTGTTGTAACACAGGTGATGTATAATAGCTGCTATGTTGATGAGTGGTAGAGGAAGTGCAGGGAAAATAAGTTTGCAGCAAACAGCTGTTGTAGATAACTATTAATAGGAAATGGATTATGCCTATGAGCAGCAAAGTGAAGAAGGAAAATGCTGTGAGGTAGGGTGTGGTAATCCAGTGAAAAGACATACAGTAGGGGAAGAAATAGGCGAGACTATGAATGGTGTAAGTGAAGCAATAAGGGTGAATGTGTTATGAAGGGTGCTCCCAAAATACTGTAGATTGTTGCATAGTGTTATACAAGGATGTTGTAAGTAGATACTGTGTAAAATATAATGGAATGCATGCTTGAAATGAAATGGGTATCTGTTAATATATGTGGAAATATAGGTGGAGTCCATAGGGGTAAATCAAAGGTGACATGGGGATATAGCAATAAAAGATGAATGAAGTGATATGGTACAACTATTGTAGGTTTATAGGTATGAAGGTGTTACCTATGAAGGAGCGAAAATGATGTTGTAAGGCAGGTAGGATGGATGTGGCAACTAAGGTATACAGAGTTGTAGTGGGACAATGTTGACAGCAAGTAAGAAGTGGGTGAAAAGGATTCGAAGCGAAAAGAAATGACTTGGTGGATTTTGTTGCTGCAGAAGCTATGTTACTAAATTGATTTCCTGATATGAATGTAGATTTTCCAGGAAGCAAGGGCAACATGAACTGAGCTTCCGAATGGGAAGGTAGAAGACTATTTCAGCTGGCGCCAAATAGAACATTGTGCATCAACCAAAGGTGTGGGAGCCGGAGGTGGAATTCCAACACTAGTTTGATTGTGAATTGATGAATGAGAAGTAGCTTTTGCAAAAGTTTCTGCAATGGAAGCTAAAAATGAATGAGGTGTTGGGGTAGACTGTGGCTGGGATTGGATGAACAGGGTTGATGGTGCAGTGAATGTACTTATGAGATTTATGTACACATGGTGGAGAATTTTCACAGAGCTGCTACAACAGTATTTGCAGAAAAATGTACAGGTGGAGTTAGGCAAAAGGGTGAATATCGAAATAGCCTGAAGAACCTAATGCTCGGCTGAGCTCAACTCATTCCTCCTTCTATATGGAAATAATAATCAAAGTCAGACTGTATAAACATGATGGAAAATTTAAACTATCATCTATACAGCCATCATAGCACCAATGCCTACAAAATCAAAACATGATATAACATGCACACAACAGACAGAAACAGGAGACACGGATGAACTTGACAGTGTATGACAAATTAGCAACAGCACCTATTACCATGAAAATTTAATAAAACAGTAGTATAATTATTCATGTTTTAATAATACTACACAATCATGGATTACAATAAGTAAATCAAAGTGACAAGGATGTCGTTGATAATTAATAAGCATGAAAATCAAAGCAAAACAGAAATGACAAGGGAAGAAGATACTTACAGTAGTCTGTGTTTCAGGATGGGGACCTCATCTGTTGATGTAAATAGATAAAAGAGCAGAAGATATAATGGGATAAAGCAAAAATTGAAATTATGAAAATCTAATGAGGTTTTAATGAAAGCATTTCATTGAGCTTTGCTCTCTTGCTTGAGAACACCCATAAATTTTCACAGGTCCAGTTGACATCCATATCCTGGGTCATTTGGTTCCTTCTCTCTTTATTCGAGTTGAGAGTATCCAATTGAAATCATCCATGCCTTTGGGGGGGGGGGGAGTAAAAACCCATTGATGTGGTCTGATTTGATGCTCGCACCTCCTGGGACAGTAGTGGATGCTGGTGCTTCAACGTGGTGATGGACGTGAAATTCTCTGCCCATATGATACCCGACACCACCGAGATTATTGTTCATGAGCAATCCAATTGGCTCCTCTGAGCCAATGTTTATTGCAAAAGCATCCTTAGCAAGGGACGGTGATAATCCATTGTCCAAAATCAAGTTCTGGGAAATGATCCCATCAACCTCGTTTGAAGCAGGGGATGCAAATGGGGGGTAGCAAAGAATCAAAACAAATGCCTTCAGTTTCCTCTTGAAAATCTTCTTCATGGATTTCAGAACGATGAAGATGAATGTCAAGCAGATGGTTTTTTTTTTTATTGAGTACCACTTGCACATACCCTCTTTATTCATCTAGGCTCAGCATTGACCGTAGTTGAGCAAAAAGTGCTACAAATCATGTTGTTCTTTTTGTTAGGTATAGATATCCAACTAAAAAGCTGACTAAAGCCCAACAACAACGTTGCAAGGAAGCTTCTTCCACCATTAAGACACCAGTGATAATTGCAGAACAATTATAAGTATTACATAGACAAGAAATATCAGCTAGAAATAATGACATTGAACATTTCCTTGATGAGAGCAAAGAAGAAATAAACAAGTATCTTAAAAAAAATGAATGGCTTCATGTAGGTGTGTAAGTTCAGACCAATATTGGAATGATGGACATAGGAAACGAGGAGGATGTGGGGTGGGCGTTTAAGCTCTGCAACATAACATTGGCACTGCAGCTTATTGCCATGGTTGATGGTATTTACAGTGGGATCTTGATCATTCATTGTTGAAGTATGAATGGGACTTAATGGATCCGTGCAGAGGATGTATACATTAAAAGGAATGTTATATGCCTATTGAGAAGTGTGTGTGTAATAATGCAGATTATACTACAGAGAAGAGAATATGAGGGATGAAGATGATGCTGACTCCAACGTATTTGCACAAGTAACTGCTATGCAAAAGAACAAACGCAATATATAAACATTCTATGATATGTAAATTACACAAAGTTTACAGGATTCCATGGCAAATGGAGTTTTATGGCAGATTGGATTCACTGCTGCAGCACAAAGATCAGGGGGGAAACATAAATGCCAATGAATCACAATAAAATGAAATGGGGATAGAGGGAGTGTGATGCGCATGAAATGCAAAACTCCTAAGAAATGGCAGAACATCATTAACAAAATGCTAGAGATGACATAATTTGCAAGAGAAATTAGAAAGTATGCACAATGACGATAAAAAAAAATCGAGATGCAGAGCATCTTGCATTAAAGCAGAAGAATAAATGCATAAGACAAATAATAGGATGAATGAAATGCTACGAACAGAAGCCAATGGAATATGCTATTGAAATAAGAAAATTCAAAACATATAATCGGAGAAAGTGAAAAAAGAAAATAATAAAAAAAATATATAAATCTAAGGTGATGTTGGAACAATTCCATTCCGTTGTTGTTGCACGAGATTGTGTTGAAATTGCTACCAGCAACCCAGCACAATCCATGGTGCGTCAAGGGAATAAAGAAAAAAAATAAAAAAAGAAATCAGGAGAAGTTTAGAAAACAAAAAGAGAAAAGAGAAGAGACTCTTACCTTGATCTTGCAGGAATTCTTGGGGATGGAGAGAGCTTCCCTTTTGCTTTTCTTCTAAAAGTCTTTTCCAAAGAAGAGAGAAGGAGAGGAAACTTGATGAAGAAACGTTGGGCCAAGGGTAAAATCTGATGTAAGATGGATGAAATCGATAGGCATATGATGCATTCGAGAGCAATGGGTGAACGAGGAGGGATTCGGGAATGAGCAGTGGAGAGGTAGGAGACAGATCCCCTCTCCCTTCTGCGTGCTCTCCTTTTAAAGAGCAAAGGGAGGTTTCGAGAGAGAAGTTCAATTACAGATGAAAGGTTGAGGGAGACTCCAGGGAGGTTGGTTGTAGATCAATGGTGGGAAGCGTAGGGAGCCGTTGCATCTTTTCCTTAATTTCCAAAGAGGGGTCTCCTTTTAAGAAAATTTTTGAAAAGTGGTTTTAAAATGATGTTAGCAAAGTTTAACTCTTTCAAGCTTTAAGACCATTTGCTTTTCCTTATATTTTTTCACTTTTTTTTTTTTGTGTTATTTTTCATTTTTTTGTATTTTTGGAATAAAAATCTAAGATTTTATGAGAAAACAAAGATAAAACACTAATTTTTTTGCATTTTTCTGAGAAATATTTACAAAAGTGTTTTTCCGAGAATTTCAGACCATTTTGGGGAAATTTCTTCAGAAGAACGGGTTTGGACCTAGGTTTTGAGAAAATGTTCAAGTTTTGACACTCGAATCGAGAAATACCACATGATGGATCCAAACGGATACTGGATGGACTGTCTGAGCTATTTAAAAACCATTTTTGGTATTTTCTGAATTTTTAATTTAAAGTTGGACAATGAGACTCAGATTTGGATCTTGACAATGGATCTAGATCCGAAATCAAGTCAGATATATAAAATGGATTTAATTTCAAAAACTTTTGAGAAATGAACTGGAATTTACATTTTAAAAGTGACTCAATTGTTTAGAAAATGATATCAGGGGCAAAAAGGGAATATTTAAAAGATTTTGAAAATTTTGGGGTGTTCACAGATGCCCCTCTTTGCTACTAAGCCGGCAAAACGCCGAGCTTCGTGGCAAAGAAAACACTCCAAATTTTGAAAAATGCCCCAATCAGTAGATCTGAACTGGGTGTGGAAGAATTGATTTGAAAGACATGGCTTCTTAGGCTTAATACCTTATCCTGAATGGCTTCGAGAAGACGAAATCCTCGAACATGATATGATTGTGTAGAAAATGAGAAAATCATGATGGAACTTTGGGTGAAGATCCTGAAATGATGAAAGGTAAGAATTTTGATCAAGTTTCATGGGTGAGATAAGATCAGCTTTTCAGAATGACTCAGGTTTAGCCCTTAACCTGGATGGGATGAATGTATCTCCAAATAAGTTGAATGGGGAAAGGAATACATGATGACCTTGATGAGACATTTTTCCGAAAAAATGTCTTGTGAGATGAAGCTCAAGTAGAATCTTGTCCTAGATGGATATACAAAGCACAGATTCCTCGATGGGAAGAACCATGATGGGACTGGAAGAAAACATCTCGTCAAAACAAAGAATCTCATCAGAACGAGACTCAGGTTTAACCCAAACCTGAAAAAGGAAGATACCTCGAGGCACGAGGTTCAGGCTTAACCCTTATCCTGAAAGGGACAACCAAATGGAATCCTCGAGTGAAGAAACCATGATGGGACTTTTAGAGTTTTGGACGAACAAATCCGGAAGGAGTTCGCGAAAGGAGAAAATGGGGTTCCCTAAAGCTTTGAAAAAAGGGATGATCTTGGGCGTCTCATGGCTGAGACTGAAATAGCTTTTGAATTTAATGACCTCTCGCAGAAAGTACATGTTTTGACCCTTAACCTGAGTGGGAACAACCATACGGATTTCTCGAAACCGTGATGGGACAGAAGAGATACTTCAACTGAATGGGGTAACTCTTCTGGAAGATATAAACAATGCTAGATTGCACCAAAATGGATATTGAATATTTATTTCATTCTTAGAATATCTAGAAAATTTTGCCAATAAGATAAATTTATAGTTGACTTCAAAGCTTGAAAATATGCACATGTGTGCAAAGATATTCCCTCTTTTACATAGAGTATTTCCTCCAACGAGGCTAATTTCTTGGTTTTAAGAGTCAAATTTAAAATTTTAGCGCTGATGACTTTCTTCAAGGAAGCTATCCATTTCCCTGACATGAGAAGAGAAGAGATATTCTTAATTTCATAAAAGCAAGTAGTGAAAATATATTGATAAAAGAATTTTGCATTAGAGAAGATGACTTCTGGCAATTTAGGCAGTTTGATATCTGAGTGTTTTCTCATGATAATCTTTTTTTGCACTCTTTTTGAGTCATTGAACTTTTTCGGGCTTTTTACATCATCCTTCATTTTGGAGATGTCCTGACGTTTCTCTCTTTTTCAGGAAAGGGTACGCCACAAACTCCTTCATCTTGGAGATGTTTCGATCCTTCTTTTATCTCAGGGATTCTATTGATGATATTGGCTCAAAAGGTCTATTGATGATAGCAGAAATCAAATATCATTTAGGGTTTGTCGGTAGGTTCATCACACTCGCCTTCATCTCGACGGTGATCTGAACTTTCCTTGAAAGGATCCTTCACAAACTCCTTCATCATGGTAGATGATCCAAATCTTCTTTGGCCCCGGGGGTCTGCTCGCATATTCGCCTTCATCTTGACGATAATTGAGAGATCCCTTTTGCAGATATTTGATTGCAGCTTTAGAAATGAGAAGATATGGATTAAGTGGATTCTTTTTGTAGCTCAGGATATTTCCATTATCTAATTGCCAGAAACTCATCTTTAAACATGCGTCAATGCTATGATCAATATCAATTCGTTTCTATCTTTTCAATGTCATTGAATATTTCTTTCGCCAATCATACCGAGGATATTTCTCTCATCCTTTTGGTTGATCAACAAGGAAATGATTTGAATTTTACCTCTTTTTCGCAAAAAGTTTCACCTTTTTGGAAAGGATACTAGAGGTAATCAGAGGTGATTCTTCTGTGTAGTAAGAATATTGGAATCAACAAATACTTTTAGCAAATTGGCAAATTTTTCGTGACTTCTATGTGAAATACTTACTCAATATAGATTTTGATGCGACCTTTAGTTGCAATTTACGATTTTGGACATTCTGACCAGTAAAACCCGAACCTTTCATTTAACGACCAGCGAAGTAGTTGGAATCTTTCATTTAATGACCAGCGAAGTAGCTGGGACATTTCATTTAACGACCAACGAAGGAATTGGAACAGTTCATTTAACGACCATCGAAGTAGCTGGAACCTTTCATTTAACGACCAACGAAGTAGCTGGGATATTTCATTTAACGACCAGCGAAGTAGCTGGGACATTTTATTTAACGACCAACGAAGTAGCTGGGACATTTCATTTAACGACCAACGAAGTAGCTGGGACATTTCATTTAATCATTTAACGACCAGCGAAGTAGCTGGGACATTTCATTTAATAATTTAACGACCAACGAAGTAGCTAGGACTTTTCATTTAATCATTTAACGACCAGCGAAGTAGCTGGGACTTTTCATTTATTCATTTAACAACCAGTGAAGTAGCTGGGACTTTTCATTTAATCATTTAACGACCAGCAAAGTAGCTGGGACTTTTCATTTAATCATTTAACGACCAGCGAAGTAGCTGGGACTTTTCATTTAATCACCTGATTTAAGTTCGAAACTTTTGAAAGACAACCAGTACGAGGACTGAACTTGATCTTTAGATTTAAAAACTTTAGCAAAATAACCAGTGCGAGCACCGGGTTTTTCCAACTGAGAGTCGGGAAGGAGACCAACATTCTTAAGATATTTAGAGATTGAAGCAAGAATGATTGTTGGGGTTTCAGAATTATCCTTTATCCTGAAGGGGAAATAGAAGATTTTATGAAGAGATAACCTGAGACTTGAATTTAGAAGGGATATGACAAGATTTAGAATTTATGATCTATGATTTAGATGGACCAGGTATGCGGTCCAATTTTCAGGATTAAACCCTTATCCTGACAGGGAATATAGAAAGAATAAACTTTGAGAAGATAGAAGGATATAGAACTTTGAAAAAAATGTAGAACATTTGAGGAAATTGATTTATTTTTGTAAAAAGAATTCTCACAGGTAGCATGGTTGCCCCTATGAGTGATCTCAGGATTATCCCTTACCCTGAATGGGAAAAAGAATAGAATTTGAATAGAAATTGGTATAAATTTAGAAATCAATAAAGATCGATAAAACTTGTATTTGCAAAAAGAATTCTCATAGGTAGCATGTTGCCCCTACGAGAGGTCTCAGGATTATCCCTTATCCTGAATGGGAAAAAGAATTTAAGGAATTTTAATAAAGAGAAATTGATATAAATTTAGAAAATCAATGAAGTTTGACGAAACTTGTATTTACAAAAGAATCCTCATAGGTAGCGTTATTGCTCCTACGAGGGGTTTCAGGATTATCCCTTATCCTGAATGGGAAAAAGAATAGAATTTAAAGAGATTTAATGAAGGGAAATTGATATAAATCTAGAAAATCAATAAAGATTGACAAAACTTGTATTTACAAAAGAATCCTCATAGGTAGCGTTATTGCTCCAACAAGGGGTTTTAGGATTATCCCTTATCTTGAATGGGAAAAAGAATAGAATTTAAGGAAAATAAATGAAGAGAAATTGATATAAATTTAGAAAATCAATAAAGGTTGACGAAACTTGTATTTATAACATAGTCCTCATAGGTAGCGTTATTGCTCCCATGAGGGGTCTCAGGATTATCACTTATCCTGAATGGGATACACCTCAGACAACGAGGGTGAGGTTTATCCCTGTGAACACCCCAAAATTTTCAAAATATTTTAAATATTCCCTTTTTTCCCCTGATATCATTTTATGAGCAATTGAGTCACTTTTAAATCTAAATTACAGTTTATTTCTCAAGTTTTACTAAAATTAAATTCATTTTATATGTCTGACTTGATTTCGGATCCGGATCTATTATTCAGATCAAAATATGAGTCTTGTTGTCCAACTTTTTAATTAAAATTATAGAAAATACCAAAAATAGTTTTTAAATAGCTTGGACAGTCTATCTGACCTCCGTATGGATCCATTGCGTTGTATTTCTCGATTCGAGTTTCAAAACTTGAACATTTTCTCAAAACTTGGGTCCAAACCCATTCTTCTAAAAAAATTTCTCCAAAATGGCCTGAAATTCTCGGAAAAACACTTTTGTAAATATTTCTCAAAAAAATGCAAAAATTTAGTGTTTAATCTTTGTTTTCCTGTAAAATCTCAGATTTTGTTCCAAAAATACAATGGAAAATTAGCACAAAACCAAAAAAAAAAATGGAAAAAGTTACGAGAAAAACAAATAATTTCTAGCTTTTGAAGTTAACCTTTACTAAAAAACCTCATCTTAAACTATTTTTTTTTTAGAAAATTTCTCAAAAGAAACCCCTTTTTGAAAACCAAAAACCACTTTTTAGAAAAATCCTGAAAGGGGATCCTCTATTACAAATTTAAGAAAATTTGCAACGACCACTCCCGTTCGCACCCTCCATCGCCTCTCTCCCAATCGATGACTTTCCATCCCCAACTGCTAGATCTTCTAGAGGATTTGGGTCCCTCTTTAAGAAGAGACCTCCAAGCCTCTACGAAGCGATCTGTTCTTCACCTCTTCACTGCATTTTCTCATCCAATTTCACCCTCTCACATTCTCCATTACGATCCATCCTCCACCTCTCCACGGGACATCCACTTCATCGATTCCGCATCCTCTTCCTTCCTCCTTCCTCCTTCAGAGCGTCTGTAAAAAATTCAGGGGGGGGATCTCTTGGGAAGAAGCCATTAACGCCAGCAATCCATCCGCTTCATCCATTTTCACTGATTCATCTCTCGCAGCTGGTCTCCCCTCTTATCCAGGACCTTTGCAGAGTTAGAGGTAAGTATCCGATCTTCCTCCCTTCTCTTCCTGTATTTCTTCTTCTTCTTATTTATATTCCCTTTTTTTTTTATTCTTCTCTCATTCTGATTTCCATAGCATCGACTTCATGCCTTTGATACATTAAGGCCAAATATGTAAGGTTGATCTGCCCATAACAGCATCAACCTACATCTGGCAACATGATATCGATCCTTTCTTCCCTCTTATTGATTATTCTTCTCTTTTGCTGCAAAGTTTATATTTTTTGTTGTTGTTGAGTCGGATTGCTAGCATTTTTTTTTCTCTTTCAACTCACGTTCTTATTTTAGTATCCTCTCTCACCTCTGACATCAATTCAGCATCCCAGCATCGATTTTATTTTCATTAATTTCATGTGGTATTACATTCACCCAAACAACTGGGCATCAGTATTTCGCAGACTTCAGCATCTGCCATGAAATCCCCTGATCACCGGACAAATTTTTGTCCTTTGTTTTTGGGACTCATGTTTGATTTATCAAGGGGATGGGCTCTATATGGGTTTATTTTCCTCCCACACTATGGTCCAGCGCCATCTGCATTACATGCTTGAGCATATGTGCCAGCACATTCTTCATCCCATCTCGTATTTTTCATGATAATCCTGACATCATTTGCATTTTGATCGTTCTGTATTATTCAATATCTATTGTCATTACACCTAATATAGCATTCATGTTTTATTTGCACCTAAGTTTCTTATGGCATCCCACTTAATCCCTGTCATATTGCCTCCCGTTAAATTCATCATTAACAATGTAAACTTCTTGTAATTATGCAATCCTGGTGTCATGATCACCTTACTTTGTGAGTTAAGTCTGTAATTGATATTCATAGCATCAGATTATCTCTATGCTCAGCTTCATAGCGCCTACGTCCTGTATCTAAAATCTGTTGAGAAATAGTATGTCGCCTTCAGCTTCATCACAGGGCATTAGTGTGATGCTATCTTCATTAATTTAGATTCCATCGTACCTACCCTTGGTCATATTTTGAGGCCATAACATTGTTTTGACGATCAATCATCTTAGAAATATTGCCTATAAACTAATTGAATTAGTGGAATAACAAACACTGAATGTTGCTGCTCTGGACTTAAAGGCTACATATCTGGAGGAGGGATTCCAGACTTTTTCAAAACTTATTCAGAGGAAATCTCATCAGTTGGATTTTGTGGTGATCGTGAAAATTCTGTGGAGTAAGGAAATTTACTCAGTGATATATCAGAGCTTGTAAATGCCAATCTACAACAAATTTGTGAACTGCATAAAGTTGTCAAATACAAATCTGATTGGGCATCTTCTCTTTTGGATCGGATGTGTGGATCACAAAAATTTTTTTCTGTCTAAATGACTCTTTTATTTCCTTTTTTTTGTGAGATGCCTATTTTCTGCGCATTGTTCCTGTATATAAAAGAAGAAATGGTGTTCTGTTGGATCGTGTGAATATCACTTAAAGAAATCTTGCTCTTTCTCTGATCTTGCTGGTTGTGGCATGGCCGGAAGGTAAGTAGCTCCAAGGTTGGGAATCATATTTTGCAAAATGTCTTTGATTCTTCTGTTTAGTTAGAAATATCCTTCTCTTGTTAGCCCTAACCATTGTATCCACAGGAGTTCATATCTTTGAAATTACGTACCATCAGACAATTTCTTTTCAATGCATTGACTTTGTCATATAGCATTAGTTCTAATGTTTCTGGATGTTTCATTAAATTTTTTTTTTATTAACTGTTTTAGGTTATTTCAGACAGTCAGCATATAACTCAATTGCTTGTGTATATTTTCTTCCTGATTGATGATCTCTTGTTCTACCTCAAATATCTAATGACTGTAATCATACGTCATGCCGTGACCTCTTAAGTCTGCTTTGGTCTGTATCTGCACTATTCATGGCATGTTTTGTTTCATCATATAGGTTACACAGGCTCCATGTCATTATCTGATTTAGAATCACCCCTGCATCTTCATCACCTCGGCACCACCTGGCACATCTTGTAGCATGTCTGCTATATGCTGCATTTGCTTCAGCTTCAATCCTTGCACACAATGTCACTATGCACTATTCAATAGCATAAGCCACAACAGCACCTTGCTGCGCCAGCCCCTATGTCCCACCCATGTTATGCTCCATTTACAGCAGTTTGGCACTCACTGTAGCAGAATAGTACCCATCTATGGGTTGTGCATTACAACTCCAGCACCTACATCATCTTTAGATGTCAATGCTTATGAACAAACTGTGTCAAATCTTATTGCTGAAAGTATACTCCAGTTGCTTCAGTAACTCCAACTCCACCAAGTTTTGTCCTCTTTAATCCTCCAACATTACCGTCAATAACTCCTCGAGTTGCGGTAGCAACCTTGTCCTAGCCCCTTTCTGCACAATTACCCATGTCATGCTCTTCACAATAGTCCTCTTGATTTGCTGTTGCCTCTAGGATTCTTCCAGATGTTCATTCCAAATGATAGCAACCTCTGCTGCCACTTATATCAATTTATGGTAGGTTGCTATGGCTCTAACCTGTGCATTAGTTCAGCGTGAACTATCATGGTTGTTTGCCTCCCACGGTGGTTCATCCTAAGCCACTATGACTTTTGCCTTCTACAGCAGCCATGGACAGCTATAACCCTTCACCACTTTTCCTATCTCACAAAGCCATTGTATACACCCCATATGTATATATATATATATGCATGTATATATGTATATATATATATATATGTGTGTGTGTGTGTGTGTGTGTGTGTGTGTGTGTCATTCTCCATCCTTTTCATCATGTATATCTTAGCATATGAGCATTTCACCCTTGATCTTCATGTGATATGTGCAATCTCTCTCTTCTTTTCATATTAATCAAGTGTTTTGCAAGGAATATGTGGAAGATATCATCATTGAGAGTTGTAAGTTCAATTTTGGTGTATTGTAATAGTTAGATCTTAATGAAAATTTACATTTTCTGCTTTAGATAGAATGAATGAGCATTATAAATATCATGAATCACTTGTTCTCATATTTTCTCCTTTGCTTTTCAAAAATTCATGAATGAGAACACAAATAGCACGTGCACCATTTCATAAGAGGTAATTAATCCTAAGTTGATGATTTACATCAATGGCCATAGTCAGGATGTAAACAAAACTTAGGATTTTTATCTTTTATAAATTAACATTGGATCCACACTGGATCCTCTTCAAAATTCATCATATTTTCAAATATTTCCTTCTTTTATTAGAGTTTAACTTAAAATTGGCTCAAAATATATACCAATGACCATAGTCAGGATATATTGAGAGTTAATTTCATTTTAAACTCTATAAAAGCACAAAAATATGTTTTATTCTTCACCTGAATTTAAACATAGATTATTATATAATACATTCAATGGCCATAATCAAGGATATATTATGTTTTCAATCTTATTTCAATTCATGTAAAGAATGAAACATGGTTTTCAAAATCCAATTTTAAAATTCTTTAAATTCATTCATCATTTAGGATAGAATTGCATCATATTTTCAAAATTCTTTTTCATAAATCCAAGTGATTTCCTTCAGATATCTTCTTCACTTCTCAAATCAATCTTTCAACTCTTGTAAATTCAAAATATCATTTTCAGATTCTAACTTTAAATTCGAAGTCCAATTTGACTTTGAAATTCGTTTGTATATTCAAAATTCAAATTCTAATTCAAATCAAATTTCAAAGTTCAATTTAAACTTTGAAATTTCTGATTCATTTTTTGATTTCAAGTTCAAAATCAAGTTTATTCTCTTATCTTCAAAATCCAAGTTTTGAGATTGATTCCAAATTCAAGTCTCTCTTCTAAATTGTAAATTTAATCTGGGTTTTCAAAACCCAGATCCATCTTCAAAAGTCCCATTTAGACTTTCAGAATCCAAATCCAAAGTTTTAAAGCTTTTAATCCCAACTTGGATCCAGATTTCCAAGTACAATCTTCACCTTTTGGATCTTAGGTTTCAGATCCACAATCCATTTAGGATCCAAAACTCAATTCTACTTTGCATCTCAGACTTGAGATCCAATCCCATTTTAGGGTCCATAACCCAATTCTACTTTGGATCTCAAACTTCAAATCGAATTCCACTTTAGGATCTCAGATCTCAGATCCAAATTCTATTTAGGATCCAGAATTCAAATTCCATCTTAAAATTCTAGATTTTGAATCCAAATCCATTTTCAGATCTCATCTGCACTTCTTAAATCCATTTCTATTTTTAATATCATTTGGATTTCTCAAAGTCCATTTTTTTTATTTCAAAATTGGAATTCAAGTTCCATTTTAAATATTCATTTCCTTTCCTAAATCCAAGTTTAAAATCCAAATTCAAAGTCCATTTCTGACTTTGAAACTTCATTTCCTTTCATTTCAAGCTTCAAATCATTCTTTCTTAAAATCAAGATTTATTCTTCCAACTCTGATTACTTTAAAGACTTAGAACTTCTTTGACCTATCTCAAGTTCTAGGTTAGATTTTATCATCCATAAACCATTTCTTCACTCCATTATCAAGTCTATCTCAAAAAACTTGGAGATTTCCAAATCATTTTTCAAAAGAAGTATACATCTTTGCATTGCACAAGCATGATTCTTTGTGCATCTTTTAGATTTAGAATAAATTCTTAGATAATATTTAGGTAAAACAAAAGGCATAAATTTGATCGTTGGTTCGATTACCCCTGGTAAAGGCGCCAGAAACGGTCGAACCTCGTACCGACGAGCGAATCCCGTCTCTCCATTTTCCCCCAATATATTTCAAAACGGAGGCGAGTTATTTTCTCAAATATTTTCAAATCAAGGTCAAGTGAGACCCCGCATAAGAGTTCCTCTTCTTCTCTTCTCTTCTCTTCTTTTCTCTTCTCTCTTCTTTTTCTATCTTTTAGTTTTCTCCCTTCAAAAAGGAGGAAAATAGAGGATAGAAAAGGAAAGGAGAAGGAAGAGAGAGAAACCACAAGAGAGGAAAAATTTTGCGATGATCACAATCCCTTAACCTGAGGGGAAACACCTCGGACAACGAGGGTCAGGTTTATCCCTTAACCTGAAAGAGCACATCTCAGACAACAAGGGTCAGGTTTATCCCTTAACCTGAAAGGGCGCACCTCAGACAACGAGGGTCAGGTTTATCCCTTAACCTGAGCAGGCAAAAGAATTGAATTTATAAAAGTGGGGAAAAATCAAATAAATTTATGAAAAATTTGTTTTTGAAAAAGAATTCTCATAGGTAGCCTTGTGGCTTCTATGAGGGGGTCTCAAGATTATCTCTTATCCTGAATGGGAAAAAGAATAGATTTTAAGAAAATTTTAATGAAGGGAAATTGATATAAATCTAGAAATCAATAAAGATTGGCAAAACGTGTATTTACAAAAGAATCCTCATAGGTAGCGTTATTGCTCCTACGAGGGGTCTCATGATTATCCCTTATCCTGAATGGGAACACCTCGAACAACGAGGGTCAGGTTTATCCCTTAACCTGAGCGAGAACACCTCGGACAACGAGGGTCAGGTTTTTCCCTTAACCTGAAAGGGGCAAAAAGAAGATTTAGAAAATACCTCATGGGAAAGAGGCATCAGGTTTATCCCTTAACCTGAAAGGGAAATAGGATTTTGATAAAATTTAATTGAATTGAGGAAAAATTGAAAAAACTTGATAAAATTTTGATGTAAACTTGATAAAAATGTGAATAAAATGAATAAAACAGATAAAGATATCAAATTTAACTGAAAATTTATAAGATTTAAGAAAAAAGAGTTTTTCTGATCCTGCCTGCATATGGAATCTTTGAAAGAAAAAAGTTTTATTTAAAAGATAAGTGAGAAATCATTTTTGGGAAGAAAATGCACTGTAAGAAGAATGATCAGTACAAGGATTTGATCCTTCAAATCCAAACATGAGAGATCATCATGAGGGTCAATTTTTGATGGCAATGGTTTGAAGACCTATTTTTGAAGAAGAAGCTCAACAATAGATCTGATTTCTAAAAATAACAGGTCGAAACTGATAATAAGATCAATACAAGGGTTGATCTTTAAATATAATGTTTTAAAACCAATCTTGGGAGATAAGACCAACACAGGGGTTGATCTTTGAATATAATGATTTAAAACCCAATTTTTGGAAGATAAGACCAATGCAAGGATTGATCTTTGAATATAATGATTTATAACCCATTTTGGAAGATAAGATCAACGCAAGGGTTGATCTTTAAATGTGACAGTTTGAAAAATCACTTTTGGAAAATATGATCAACACAAGATTTGATACCTATTTTTGGAAGATAAGACCAACACAAGGGTTGATCCTTCAATGCAATGGTTCAAAAAACCTTTTTTGAAAATATGATCAACACGAGGGTTGATCTTTCAATGCAATGGTTCGAAAACCTATTTTTGAAAACATGATCAACACGAGGGTTGATTTTTGACAAAGGTTCGACCAAAGAATATTTGAACTCTTTGGTCATAACGAAGATTTTTTTTTTTAAATTTCATGATTTTTGAAAAGCTTTCATAGGTAATATCATTTCTCTCATGAATGATGTCAGGATTGTCCCGCATTGTGAAAAGAACATGAATTTAAATGCCCCAGTATGACAAAAGAAGGAAGTATTTGAATATCAAAGATATAAAGAAAAATTGACATTTAATTGATAAGCAAAGGTTTGATAACAAAACTGAATATTTACAAGAACTTTGAAAGGAAAAGATTCATAGAAGACTGGGCTGACTAGCCCCTACAAGACAACTGACAAAAAGAGACAAAAGCAAAAACTTTGGCTTTATCAATTCTTCGAGTGGTCCGGAAATGGTTCTGTCAGGACTGTTGGCTGCTTTTCTTCCTCGTCCTGTATCAGCTCACTTCTGTCAATGCAGTCTTGTATCATGTGCTTGAGGACGAAGCAGTGCTCGGTGTCATGCCCTGTTGCCCTATGGTACTTGCAGAATTGGTCTTTGAATTTTCCCAGCATTACGGGAGGATCTGCGATTTTAGGGAGTTTGATCATCCCATGCTTTAAAAGATAATCCATAATCACTTCTAAACTTTGAGCTAACGGGATGAAGATTTGGTCTTTCTCCCACTTGATATACTTGGGCTTCTCTTGAAGATCACCCTTTTGCTGAAGGCCAATTGAAAGTGGTTTGTCATTGTTTTTATAAGATCTTTCCTTCTGCCCCTTGCTCTGATCTACTCTCGGGCCACTGTCACTGTTGTTCTTGTTTCCTTTGTTGCTGCTGCCAAGATTATTGCAGAAGGCATCAACTGAATGAGCGAATTGCGCCTTCTTCTTCTGGTCTTGGATATTCTTGACCAGAGGCGTGCCCTTGTAAAGCCTGCTTTCTATTCCTGCTTCGAGCCATTCGGCTTGCTCAATCAATTTGATGAAGCATTTCGCCAGGGAAGTGGCGATGAGGCTCCTTAGGGTCTGAGAGAAATTGTTGAGGATTACTTGCAATGCGTGCTCCTCTGGAATGGGTACCTTCATCTTATTGCAGGTGCTTCTCCACCTGTGAATGAAATCTCCTGCTCTTTCAGTCTCACCTTGCTTCAGGTTGTAAAGATGATTTAATGTAGGTGAAGCTTCAGTGTTGAATAGGAAGAGCTCAATGAACATATTTACTACTTTATCGAACTCTCGTAGTTCGATAGGATTGATGTGATCGGCATACCATCTGGCTGCTACACCCTCCAGACTGCAGGGAAAGCAAATAAACAACGCTCTGTTGTCTTTTCTAAAACAGTTGCACTCTGCATAAAATGTGGCTAAGTGGGCTTTAGTGTTGCCAGTTTCATTAAACTTGAGAAATTTACGAGGAAGGTTCTCCAGGTTATCATCCCCATCTAAACCATCATAAAAATCCTCGTTGGTGTAGGTCTGCCTTCCCTTACCCTTGGCTTGAATGTCTTTAATTGCTTGATTCATCTCCTTCATTTGCTTGCTCATCGGGTCCTCTGCTGGAGTCCCAGATTTAGGCTTGTTGACGGATTCAGGCTCTTCTACAGCTATTTTTATGGACTGTCTCGAAGGATTCTGTTTGTAGACAATCTGCTCTTCCTCTTCTGATTCTTCCTCAACTGACTCTGATTCTTCAGAAGGCGTGTCTGGCTGTACCTTCTTTCTGATGATTCTGACTTGCTTCTTTACAGGCTTCTTCCTCAGCTTGCTTTTAGGAACTGCCTCTTTCAGCTTGGCTTCAGCTTGCTCCGACATCATCCTTGCCATCATCTTTTGGAACATATCATACATAGCGGGGTCGATGTCATCTTTCCTGTTCTGACCCTGTCCCCTGACTGATTTAGGAGAGCTCATTCCTTCTGCCTCACTGTCGCTGTGTTGAGGAACTGTTTCTTTTTCCGCTCTTGTCTGAACCATTTTCAGATATCAGCGCTCTCTCTGTAGAGAAAAGTGGAGGTTTTTTAGACCCAAGAAACTTTTTGGAGAAGTTTTTGACAAGAGGAACGATTTAGGTTGAAATCTAAAAAAATGTATCCCATTACTAGGGATTGAGTCACCACAAAATTTGTGACAATTGCGTTGTTTACTCTACGAGGGAGAGTAACCAATCTAAAAGAAAAAAAATGCTTATTTTGAAAAGGATATCTCTTGATGAAAAGAGATTTTATTTATGAAAATATAAACAAGAATATGAAATCAGAAGAAAATTTGAGAATAAATGGTAAAGATTTAAAATTTTGAAGAACTTGCAGGCAGGATGAGAAGAATTTTTGAAGAAATTTAGAAGAAGAAGAAGAGAAAGAAAAATACACCTGGGTTTTAAAAACAAAGAGGAAATTTTGAAATATATACCCAGGGTTTTGGAAAATATAAGGAAGATATAAAATATCACATAATCACAAATGTATAAGCAAGGATGCACAAACAACACTCCCTAAAGCTGACTCTATATGCAATATTTTAAAATGGCTGATAGGACCTTAATCCTAACTCTAAGATTTAGATCATCTGATTTCAATCAAGGTATGTCGATATACTCAAGCCGAAGCTCGAAGTACGTGGCATAGAAGTATTTCTTTGGTTCTAAGGTAATGACTTCCCAATATCCTTAAGCACCTACCGATATACCTTGGACTATGGCCCTTAGGTACGTGGTAGGGGGGGCGCGAACCCAAATAAGTGGCCCAGTTGTGAGGCTCTCTCCCGAACTATGGTTCAGTGAGACAGCCCAGCAACATGAAAACCGGGATAATATAGGTAGGGAGGTTTTCAAAAACATGTTCAGCATGCAAGAAATCAGATGGCTCTAATGCAAGTCCTAAAGAGATAGAATTTAAATGAAATAGAAGCATACACTTGAATACATTATTTGCATTCAATCCCTAGAATTGAAGAGAGTTGTATTTCAGACCTAAATCTAATGTGAACATGGAATAATCTCCTCAATATGGTTCTACCAAACCATACTTAGATCCTATATGAAATGATGTCAGCTTAGGACAGAGTCTAGGCTCCTAAGGTTTGCATGGAAATGAAGCTGACATAGAAGAATAAAGACTTAGAAAATATTAAAGCAAAGCAAAGGCATAGATTCAACCGGACGAAGACAGGTCCCATCACGGTCGCAAAAACTGTGATCATCGCAAAAAATTTCCTCTCTTGTGGTTTCTCTCTCTTCCTTCTCTTTTCCTTTTTCTAAGCTCTATTTTCCTCCTTTTTGAAGGGAGGAAAATAAAAGACAGAAAAAGAAGAGAGAAGAGAAAAGAAAAGAAATAGAGAAGAGGAACTCTTTTGCGGGGTCTCACTTGACCTTGATTTGAAAATATTTAGAAAATTACTTGCCTCCGTTTTGAAATATATTACAGAAAAATGGAGAGACGAGATTCGCTCGTTGGTACGAGGTTCGACCGTTCCTAGCACCTTTACCAGGGGTAATCGAACCAATGATCGAATTTATGCCTTTTGCTTTGCCTAAATATTATCTAAGAATTTATCCTAAGTCAAAAAATGCATAAAGAATCATGCTCGTGCAATGTAAGGATGTATGCTCTTTTTGAAAAATTGATTTGGAAATTTCTGAGTGTTCTGAGATGAACTTGATAATGGAGTGAAGAATTGGTTTCTGAATGGTAAAATCTTAACTTAGGACTTGAGATAGATCAGAGAAGTTCTAAGTCTTTGAAGTAAATCAGAATTTGGAAGAATAAATCTTGATTTTGAAAAAGAATGATTTGAAGCTTGAAATGAAAGGAAATAAAGTTTCAAAGTTAGAAATGGACTTTGAATTTAGATTTTAAACTTGGATTTAGGAAAGGAAATGGAACTTGAATTTCAATTTTTGAAATCAAAATAGACTTTGAGAAATCCAAATGATATAAAAAATAGAAATGGATTTGGGAAGTTCAGATGAGATCCGAAAATGGAATGGGATTTGAAATCCAGACTTGGGAATGGATTTTGGATCTTAAAAATGGGTTTAGAATCTGAAGTCTGAGATCCAAGATAAAGTTGGACTCTGGATCCTAAGATGGATTTTGGATCTGAAGATGGGTTTAGGATCTGAAATCTGAGATCCAAGATAGAGTTGGACTCTGGATCCTAAGATAGATTTTGGATCTGAAGATGGGTTTAGGATCTAAAATCTGAGATCCAAGATAGAGTTGGACTCTGGATCCTAAGATGGATTTTGGATCTGAAGTCTGAGATCCAAAGTAGAATTGGGTTCTGGATCCTAAGATGGATTTTGGATCTGAAGTCTGAGATCCAAAGTGGAACTGAATTCTGGATCCTAAAGTGGAATTTGGATCTGAAGTCTAAGATTCAATGTGAAGTTGGATTCTGGATCTAGAATCCTAAATGGGAATTGGATCCGAAATCTGGAATCCAAGATGTAATTTGGATCTAATTTTGGATTTGGAATTTCAAAAATTGGTTTGAGAATAAATGAATTTCCAAGTCAAATTGGACTTTGATTTTGGAGCTTTGAATTTGGAATTTAGAAAATGAATCAAGAATCGCAAAGTTAGATTGAACTTTGAATTTGATTGGAGTTTTGAACATAAAACAAATTTGGAATTTCAAAGTCAAATTGAACTTTAAAACCTGATTTGAATTGGAATTTTTTAGTATAAAATGAATTTGAACTTTGAACTTTGAAATCTGATTTGAATAGGAATTTTTTAATACAAAATGAATTTGAAATCTCAAAGTTAAATTGGACTTTGAGATTGAAAATGAAAAGATGAATAGAGTTTTACAAGAATTGAAGATTGATTAAAGAAGATATTAACCTCACTTGGGTTTTTGAAAAGGGAATTTTGGAAATATGATGCAATTTTATCCTAAATGATGAATGAATTTAAAGAATTTTGAGTTTGTTTTTTTTTTTTAAAGCATATTTCATTCTTTACATGAATTTGAAATAAGATTGAAAAATATAATACATCCTTGACTATGGTCATTGAATGTATTATATAATAATCTATATTTAAATTCAGGTGAAGAATAAAACATATTTTGGTGCTTTTATAGAGTTTAAAATGAAATTAACTCTCAATATATCCTAACTATGGCCATTGATATATATTTTGAGTCAATTTTAAGTTAAACTCTAATAAAAGAAAGAAATATTTGAAAATATGATGATTTTTTGAGAAGGATCCAGTGTGGATCCAGTGTCCTTTATAAAAGATAAAAATTCTAAGTTTTGTTTACATCCTGACTATGGCCATTGATGTAAATCATCAACTTAGGATTAATTACCTCTTACGAAATGGTGCACGTGCCATTCGTGTTTCACCATTGTTAGATTTTGGAAAACAAAGAGGCAAAAGCATGAAAAATGAACAATTTATGATATTTACTATGCTCATCTATTCTATCTAAAGCAGGAAATATAAATTTTTATTAAGATCTAACTATTACAACACATAAAAATGAATTTACAACTCCAAGTAATGAGATTTTTCACATATTCCCTGCAAAATATTTGGTTAGTATAAAAAAATGTAAGAGAAATGGCATATATCACATGGATTTCAGAGATGCAGGTGGTGGGATATTCATATGCCATAATGTCCATGATTTAGAATGTAAGATGAGGGATAATGTATACTTATATACATATATATATGCATACCAATATATATATATATACATATATATGTGTATATCTATATATATACATAGGTATATATTATGTACATGACATAGGTGATACTAACACAGGTGTTAATATGTGAGCCTGGAAATATATGTAGGATGGAAGCACTGTTGTATAACAAATGGCTGAGTGTATGGGGATATGATAGCAACTGTAGTATATTTGAGTGGATAGAATTTGAACATAGGTTAAAGCAGAAAATATGGAGTTTGCTGTAACATAGGTGATGTATAACAACTGCTATGTTGATGAGTGGTAGAGGAAGTGCAGGGGAAATAAGTTTGCAGCAAACAACTGTTGTAGATAACTATTAATAGGAAATGGATTATGCCTATGAGCAGCAAAGTGAAGAAGGAAAATGTTGTGAGGTAGGCTGTGGTAATCCAGTGAAAAGGCATACAGTAGGGGAAGAAATAGGCGAGACTATGAATGGTGTAAGTGAAGCAATAAGGGTGAATGTGTTGTGAAGGGTGCTCCCAAAATACTGTAGATTGTTGCATAGTGTTATACAGGGATGTTGTAAGTAGATACTGTGTAAAATATAATGGAATGCATGCTTGAAATGAAATGGGTATCTGTTAATATATGTGGAAATATAGGTGGAGTCCATAGGGGTAAATCAAAGGTGACATGGGGATATAGCAATAAAAGATGAATAAAGTGATAAGGTACAACTGCTGTAGGTTTATAAGTATGAAGGTGTTACCTATGAAGGAGCGAAAATGATGTTGTAAGGCAGGTAGGATGGTTGTGGCAACTAAGGTATACAGAGTTGCAGTGGGACAGTGTTGACAGCAAGTAGGAAGTGGGTGAAAAGGATTCGAAGCGAAAAGAAATGACTTGGTGGGTTTTGTTGCTGCAGAAGCTATGTTACTAAATTGATTTCCTGATATGAATGTAGATTTTCCAGGAAGCATGGGCGACATGAACTGAGCTATAGAATGGGAAGGTAGAAGACTATTTCAGCTGGCGCCAAATAGAACATTGTGCATCAACCAAAGGTGTGGGAGCCGGAGGTGGAATTCCAACACTAATTTGACTGTGAATTGATGATTGAGAAGTAGTTTTGCAAAAGTTTATGCAATGGAAGCTAAAAATGGATGAGGTGTTGGGGTAGACTGTGGCTGGGATTGAATGAACAGGGTTGATGGTGCAGTGAATGTACTTATGAGATTTATGTACACATGGTGGAGAATTTTCACAAAGCTGCTACAGCAGTATTTGCAGAAAATGTACAGGTGGAGTTAGGCAAAAGGGTGAATATCGGAATAGCCTGAAGAACCTAATGCTCGGCTGAGCTCAGCTCATTCCTCCTTCTGTATGGAAATAATAATCAAAGTCAGACTGTATAAACATGATGGAAAATTTAAACTATCATCTATACAACCATCATAACACCAATGCCTACTAAATCAAAACATGATATAACATGCACACAACAGACAAAAACAGGAGACACGGATGAACTTGACAGTGTATGACAATTTAGCAACAACACCTATTACCATGAAAATTTAATAAAACAGAAGTATAATGATTCATGTTTTAATAATACTACACAATCATGGATTACAATAAGTAAATCAAAGTGACAAGGATGCCGTTGATAATTAATAAGCATGGAAATCAAAGCAAAACAGAAATGACAGGGGAAGAAGATATTTACAGTAGTCTGTGTTTCAGGATGGGGACCTCATCTGTTGATGTAAATAGATAAAAGAGCAGAAGATATAATGGGCTAAAGCAAAAATTGAAATTATGGAAATCTAATGAGGTGTTAATGAAAGCGATTCATTGAGCTTTGCTCTCTTGCTTGAGAACACCCGTAAATTTTCACAGATCCAGTTGACATCCATATCCCGGGTCATTTGGTTCCTTCTCTCTTTATTGGAGTTGAGAGTATCCAATTGAAATCATTCGTGCCTTTGGGGGGGGAGTAAAAACCCATTGATGTGGTCTGATTTGATGCTCGCACCTCCTGGGACAGTAGTGGATGCTGGTGCTGGTGCTTTAGCGTGGTGATTGATGTGAAATTCCCTGCCCATATCATACCCGACACCACCGAGATTGTTGTTCATTAGCAATCCAACTGGCTCCTCTGAGCCAATGTTTATTGCAAAAGCATCCTTAGCAAGGGACGGTGATAATCCATTGTCCAAAATCATATTTTGGGAAATGATCCCATCAACCTCGTTTAAAGCAGGGGATGCAAATGGGGGGTAGCAAGGAATCAAAACAAATGCCTTCAGTTTCCTCTTGAAAATCTTCTTCATGGATTTCAGAACAATGAAGATGAATGTCAAGCAAATGGTTTTTTTTTTTTGGTTGAGTACCACTTGCACATACCCTCTTTATTCATCTAGGCTCAGCATTGACCGTAGTTGAGCAAAAAGCGCTACAAATCATGTTGTTCTTTTTGTTAGGTATAGATATCCAACTAAAAAAGCTGACTAAAGCCCAACAACAACGTTGCAAGTAAGCTTCTTCCACCATTAAGACACCAGTGATAATTGCAGAACAATTAGAAGTATTACATAGACAAGAAATATCAGCTAGAAATCATGACATTGATCATTTCCTTGATGAGAGCAAAGAAGAAATAAACAAGTATCTTAAAAACAATGAATGGCTTCATGTAGGTGTGTAAGTTCAGACCAATATTGGAATGATGGACATAGGAAACGAGGAGGATATGGGGTGGGCGTCTAAGTTCTGCAGAATAACATTGGCACGACAGCTTATTGCCATGGCTGATGGTATTTACAGTGGGATCTTGATCATTCATTGTTGAAGTATGAATGGGACTTAATGGATCCGTGCAGAGGATGTATACATTAAAAGGAATGTTATATGCCTATTGAGAAGTGTGTGTGTAATAATGCAGATTATACAACAGGGAAGAGAATATGAGGTATGAAGATGATGCTGACTCCAACGTATTTGCACAAGTAACTGCTATGCAAAAGAACAAACGCAATATATAAACATTCTATGATATGTAAATTACACATAGTTTACAGGATTCCATGGCAAATGGAGTTTTATGGCAGATTGGATTCACTGCTACAGCACAAAGATCAAGGGGGAAACATAAATGTCAATGAATCACAATCAAATGAAATGGGGATAGAGGGAGTGTGATACGCATGAAATGCAAAACTCCTTAGAAATGGCAGAACATCATTAACAAAATGCTAGAGATGACATAATTTGCAAAAGAAATTAGAAAGTATGTACAATGACGATAAAAAAAAAACTTAAGATGCAGAGCATCTTGCATTAAAGCAGAAGAATAAATGCATAAGACAAATATTAGGATGAATAAAATGCTACGAACAGAAGCCAATGGAATATGCTATTGAAATAAGAAAATTCAAAACATATAATCGGAGAAAGTGAAAATATATATATATATATATATATATAAATCTAAGGTGATGTTGGAATAATTCCATTCCGTTGTTGTTGCACGAGATTGTGTTGAAATTGCTACCAGCAACCCAGCACAATCCATGGTGCGTTAAGGGAGTAAAGACAAAAAATAAAAAAAGAAATCAAGAGAAGATTAGAAAACAAAAAGAGAAAAGAGAAGCGACTCTTACCTTGATCTTGTAGGAATTCTTGGGGATGGAGAGTGCTTCCCTTTTGCTTTTCTTCTGAAAATTTTTTCCAAAGAAGAGAGAAGGAGAGGAAACTTGATGAAGAAACGTTGGGCCAAGGGTAAAATCTGATGTAAGATGGATGAAATCGATAGGCATACGATGCATTCGAGAGCAATGGGCGAACTAGGAGGGATTCGAGAATGAGCAGTGGAGAGGTAGGAGACGGATCCCCTCTCCCTCCTGCGTGCTCTGCTTTTAAAGAGCAAAGGGAGGTTTCGAGAGAGAAGTTCGGTTGCAGATGGAAGGTTGAGGGAGACTCCAGGGAGGTTGGTTGTAGATCAATGATGGGAAGCGTAGGGAGCCGTTGCATCTTTTCCTTAATTTCCAAAGAGGGGTCTCCTTTTAAGAAAATTTTTGAAAAGTGGTTTTAAAATTATGTTTTTAGCAAAGTTTAACTCTTTCAAGCTTTAAGACCATTTGCTTTTCCTTATATTTTTCCACTTTTTTTTATTTTTGTGTTATTTTTCATTTTTTGTATTTTTGGAATAAAAATCTAAGATTTTATGAGAAAACAAAGATAAAACACTAATTTTTTTGCATTTTTCTGAGAAATATTTACAAAAGTGTTTTTCCGAGAAATTCAGACCATTTTGGAGAAATTTCTTCAGAAGAATGGGTTTGGACCTAGGTTTTGAGAAAATGTTCGAGTTTTGACACTTGAATCGAGAAATACCACATGATGGATCCAAACGGATATCGGATGGACTGTCTGAGCTATTTAAAAACCATTTTTGGTATTTTCTGAAATTTTAATTTAAAGTTGGATAATGAGACTCATATTTGGATCTTGACAATGGATCTGAATCCAAAATCAAGTCAGATATATAAAATGGATTTAATTTCAAAAACTTTTGAGAAATGAACTGGAATTTAGATTTTAAAAGTGACTCAATTGCTCACAAAATGATATCAGGGGCAAAAAGGGAATATTTAAAAGATTTTGAAAAATTTGGGGTGTTCACAGATCACCCTTTTGCTGAAGGCCAATTGGAAGCGGTTTGTCATTGTTCTTATAGGATCTTTCCTTTTGCCCCTTGTTCTGATCTATTCTAGAGCCACTGCCACTGTTGTTCTTGTTTCCTTTGCTGCTACTGCCAAGACTATTGTTGGAGGCCTTAACTGAATGAGCGAACTGCGCCTTCATTTTCTGGTCTTGGATATTCTTGACCAGAGGCGTACCCTTGTAAAGCTCGCTTTCTATTCCTTCTTCGAGCATTCGGCTCGCTCAATCAACTTGATGAAGGATTTCACCGGGGAAGTGGCGATGAGGCTCCTTATGGGCTGAGAGAAATTGTTGAGGATTACCTGCAATGCGTGCTCCTCTGGAATGGGTATCTTCATCTTATTACAGGTGCTTCTCCACCTGTGAATGAAATCTCCTGCTCTTTCAGTCTCACCTTGCTTCAGGTTGTAAAGATGATTTAATGTAGGTGAGGCTTCAGTGTTGAATAAGAAGCGCTCAATGAACAAATTGACTACCTTATCGAACTCTCGTAGTTCGATAGGATTGATGTGGTCAGCATACCACCTGGCCGCTACACCCTCTCGACTGCGGGGAAAAAAAATGAACAAAGCCCTGTTGTCTTTTCTGAAACGGCAACATTCTGCATAAAAGGTGGCTAAGTGGGCTTTAGGGTTGCCAGTCCCATCAAATTTGAGAAACTTGCGAGGAAGATTTTCCAGGTTATCGTCCCCATCTAGACCATCGTAAAAATCTCTGCCAGTGTAGGTCTGCTTTCCCTTACCCTTGGTTTGAATGTCCTTGATTGCTCGATTCATCTCCTTCATATGTTTGCTCATCGGGTCCTTTGCTAGAGTCCCAGACTTAGGCTTGTTGACGGATTCGGGCTCTTCTGCAGCTATTTTTACAGACTGCCTCGGAGGATTCTGTTTGTAGACAATCTGCTCTTCCTCTTCAGATTCTTCCTCGACTGACTCTGATTCTTCAGAAGTAGTGTCCGGCTGTACCTTTTTCTGATGATTCTGACTTGCTTTTTTACAGGCTTCTTCCTCAGCTTGCTTTTAGGAACTGCCTCTTTCAGCTTGGCCTCGGCTTGCTTTGACATCATCTTTTGGAACATAACATACATAGCGGGGTCAATGTCGTCTCCCCTGTTCTGACCCTGTCCCCTGACTGATTTAGGAGAGCTCATCCCTTCCGCCTCACTGTCACTGTGTTGAGGAACTGTTTCTTTTCCAGCTCTTGTTTGAACCATTTTCGGATATCAGTGTTTTCTATAGAAGAAAGTGAAGGTTTTTAGACCAAAGAATTTTTTTGGAGAAGTTTTGGCAAGAGAAAGGCTTAGGTTGAAATCTGTTTTTTAAAAAAATGGTATCCCATTACTAGGGATTGAGTGGCCACAAAATTTGTGACAATTGCGTTGTTTTACTCTACGAGGGAGAATAACCAACTAAAACACAAAGAAAATGCTTATTTTAAAAGGATATCTCTTGACGGAAAGAGATTTTATTTATGAAAAATATAAACAAGAATATGAAATTAGAAAAATAGGAGGAAAATGAAATTTAAGAATAAAGATTTAAAATTTGAAGAACTTGCAGACAGGATCTGAAGAATTTGAAGAAATCAGAAAAATAAAAGGAAAAATACACCTGGGTTTTAAAAACAAAAGAAGAAATTTTGAATAATATATACCCAGGGTTTTGGAGAATATAAAGAAGATATAAAATATCATACAATCAAGGATATGCAAGCAAGGATGCACAAACAACACTCCCTAAGGCTGACTCTAAATGCAATATTTGAAATGGCTTATAGGACCTCAATCCTAACTCTAAGGTTTAGATCATCTGATTTCAATCAAGGTATGCCGATATACTCAAGCCGAAGCTCGAAGTACGTGGCATAAATATATCTCTTTGGTTCTAATTTAATGGCTTCCCAACATCCTTGAGCACCTACCGATATACCTCGGACTATGGCCCTTAGGTACGTGGTAGGGGGCGCGAACCCAAATAAGTGGTCTAGTTGTGAGGCTCTCTCCCGAACTATGGTTCAGTGAGACAGCCCAGCAACGTAAAGACCGAGACAATATAGGTAGAGATGTTTTCAAAAATATGATTAACATGTAGATAAAAACCAGAAAGCTCTAATGCAAGTCCTAAAGAGATAGAATTTAAATGAAAAGAAGCATACACTTGCATACATTGTTTGCATTCAATCCCTAGATTTGAGGAGAGTTGTATTTCAGACCTATGTCTAATGTGAATATAGAATAATCTCCTCAATATAGTCCTACCAAACCATGCTTAAATCCTATATGCAATGATGTCAGCTTTAGGACAGAGTCTAGGCTCCTAAGGTTTGCATGGAAATGAAGCTGACATTGAAAATAATAAAGACTTAGATAATATCAAAGCAAATCAAAATGCACAAATTCGACCGGACGGAGACGAGTCCCATCACGGTCGCCAAAACTGTGATCATCGCAAAATTTTTCTTCTCTTGTGGTTCCTTTCTCTTCCTTCTCTTTTTCCTTTATGACCTATATTTCCTCCTTTTTGCGGGGAGAAAATAAAAGACAGAAAAAGAAAAAGAGAAAAGAAGAGAGAAGAGAAACTCTTTTGCGGGGTCTCACTTGACCTTGATTTAAAAATATTTAAGAAAATTACTCGCCTCCATTTTGAAAATATTGCGGGAAAAATGGAGAGACAGGATTCACTCGTCAGTACGAGGTTCGACTGTTCCTGGCGCCTTTACCAGGGGTAATCGAATCAAGGATCGAATTTATGCCTTTTTGCTTTGCCTAAATATTATCTAAGAATTTATTCTAAGTCTAAATGCACAAAGAATCATGTTTGTGCAATGCAAGGGTGTATGCTCTTTTGAAGAATGTTGAGAAAATTTCCATGTTTTCCGAGATGAATTTGATAATGGAGTGAAGAAATGATTGCCGAATGATCTAACTTAGAATGTGAGATAGATTAGGAAGAATATTTTGAAATTCTAAGTCTTCGAAATGATCATCGTTGGGAAAATAAATTTTCATTTGAAAATAATAGTTTTGAAGCTGAGATAAAAGGGAAAAGGAAGGAAATTTCAAAGTCAGAAGATGGACTTTGAACTTAGATTTTTGAAAATGGAATTGAATTTAAAATTTGAAATCAGGATGGATTTGAGAAATCCAAATGGTATTTAAAAATAGAAATGGATTTAGGAAATTCAGATAAGATCTGAAAATGGAATTGGATTTGAAATCTACAATTAGGAATGGAATTGGATTCTGGATCCTAAAAAGAATTGGATCCAAGATCTGGAATCCAAGATGGAATTGGATTCTGAATCCTTAAATGGATTTTGGATCTTAAAAATGGATTTAGGATCTGAAATCTGAGATCCAAGATAGAGTTGGATTCTGGACCCTAAGATGGATTTTGGATCTGAAATCTGAGATCCAAAAGTGGAGATGGATCCTAAATGGAAATTGGATCTGAAGTCTGAGATCCAAAAGTGGAGATGGATTCTGAATCCTAAATGGATTGTGGATCTGAAGCCTGAGATCCAAAAAAGGGGAGATTGTACTTGGAAATCTGGATCCAAGTTGATCTAACTTTGGATTTAGACTTTGAAAGTCCAAATGGGATTTTTGAAGATGGATCTGGGTTTTAAAAACCCAGATTGAATTTAAAACTTAGAAAAAGACTTGAATTTTTTAGATTTAGAATTAATCTCAAAATTTTGGATTTTGAAGATAAGAAAATCAACTTGATTTTCAATTTGAAATCAAAAGATGAATCAGAGGTTTCAAAGTTAAATTGAACTTTTGAAAATGAAAATTTTAAGATATTTAAATTGAATTTAAATTTGAATTCGAATCTTGACAATGAATTTGGCATTTTGATTTGAGAATTAAATTTTGAATGTACAAAGGAATTTCAAAGTCAAATTGGACTTTTGAAAATGAGATAGAATTGATGATTTTGAGATAGAAATTGAAGAAATATATTCAAGATCACTTGGATTTTGAAAAAATGATGCAGTTCTAGCCTAAATGATGAATGAACTTAAATAACTTTGAAATTGGATTTTAAAAATCATATTGCATTCTTCAAATGAATGCTAATAGGATTTAAGATATAATATATCCCTGACTATGGTCATTGAATATATTATATAATAATCATATTTGAATTCAGGTGAAGAATAAGATATATTTTGGTGCTTTTACAGAGTTTAAAATGAAATTAACTCTCAATATACCCTGACTATGGTCATTGGTATATATATTGAATTAATTTTAAATTAAACTCTGATAAAAGAGAAAAATATTTAAAAATATGATGAATTTTGAAAAGGATCCAGTGTGGATCCAATGTTATTTTATAAAAGATAAAAATCCTAAGTTTTGTTTACATCCTGACTATGGCCATTGATGTAAATCATCAACTTAGGATTAATTACCTCTTACGAAATGGTGTACGTGTCATTTGTGTTTTACCATTGTGAGATTTTAGAAGATAAAGGCAAAAAATATGAAAACAAATAATTTATGATATTTAAATGCTCATTCATTCTATCTAAAAGCTGGGAAATAAAATTCTCATTAAGGCTTAACTTATTACAATATTGAAATACAAATCCAAGTAATGACTTTTTCCACATATTCCCTGCAAAACACTTAGTTAGTATAAAAACAGAGGAGAATTTGCATATATCATATTGATTTCAAAGATGCAAATAATGAGACACTCATATACCTACTTTGAACTTAATATCTAATGCAACAACATTGATGACCTAAGGGATGGAAGGGTAGCCATTAATGTTTATATATATATATATATATATATGTGTGTGTGTATATAGGTACATATACATATGTATATATATATATATATATATATATATATATATATATATATATATATATATATATATATATATATATATATATATATATATATATATATATATATATATATATAACATGGATGTAGAGTAGGTGAGTGGAGTATGTGATAACTATGTGAGGGTTATGCAACAGAGTGTGATATTAGGTGTTGTGAAGGTGAAGGATGTTATGTGATATCTGGTGGAAGGGTGGGTGAGATATATAGTGAAGATACTGGAAAATGTTTGTGTGATAAGTGCTATTGATAGAGATAAGTGATGAAGGTTGTTGATGTGAATGGCAGTGCTGCAAAGGTAAGATAGCGGATAACTAAGATATTTAAAACGATGAAGTGCAGGTAGGTGTTACTGCAGCGGGGTGATAGCAGTGGATGAGCTTTCCAACAATGTGTTGACATGATGAAATCATGTAGATGCGATAGCATATATAGGGAAAAGACATGGGGCACGGTAAAAGTGGGGGAAGCTAAATGAAGGAAAAGGTGGCAAGTGGCCAGAAAGTATGGGCTGTTATGAGCTGTTACAACAGGGGCAAGACAAACAGTGAATGTTAGGTTGTTGTTGTGAAAAAGTGCAGGAACAGAACATCATGGCAGCAGTAAAATGGTAAGTGACAAATGATGATTGTGGGGCTTATGGTGTTGAAGTGCCTATGCAGCAGGTGACTATAGGTGCTAGAAGTGAAATAGAGGCTAAATGGTGGTAAGTCAGGCAAATGGATGAAACCAAGTATTTGTGAAGGCTTGTGATAGATGTTTACAGCCAATAGGCATATAGGTGCAGTATGTTGCAAGTTAGCTACTGGGCTGGGGACTGATATACCTTATATCATGGGAAATATAGTATGTGAAAAACCTTAATCAGCAAAACACATCTGTTAATGCCTTGTTTGGAGCTAATATTTCAATGTGCTGCCAGCTAAACCCAAGATCTGGTCTGAAACCTGAGTGAGTTGAATGGTCAATGTCTCATACAACAATTAAAAGTAGGTGTTGTGCGAGATATCTGCTAATTTTGGACAGTAGGGGTTGTGCTGGTGTTGTCTTGCTGCATGTATGTGTGTAGGCTGCAGGTGTTGCTGATGATGCAGAGGCCAGACTGGGAGGTATGTGCTTGTAAAATAGTGGAAGTGTAGGAGGTGAAGAAATGGATGTGTGATGAGTGTGAACAGATAAAATGATCACATTGATGCATGTGAAATGGAAATGAGATGTAGCCAGGTGGGGCATGTTGCATAAGTGTGGCTGGGACTGAATTTAAAGTGGTGACTACAATGTAGAAGATGAAATGAAGTTGGTGTGGATGGGAGAGTGCTGCTGTGAAGAACTGTGCAAATGAAAATATGAATGGGGGTGAGAAAATGCTGAAGGAAATAAAGGAGTGTAACAGATGGGAGATATGTTGTGCAAAGGCTACAGTGGCAGATAGTGTGGTTGTTATGCTACTGTGTATAAGAATGTAGCAAATGGTTGGCATCTGGTAGGTGTTGCTATGGCTGTGATGGGGACAATGATGAGGTGAAATCTAGTGGTGTGAAAAGTATGGTGACCAGAGATGTAATGAGATGATGTGATAGGCTATTGTAAGTGGCACTGTAGCAGGATTGTATATTGAGGATAAACATGACCGGGCAATAGAGGGATAAAGGGGAAATAATAAAATGCTACAAGATTGTGATATACCAATAGTTATATTATCTAGTTTACAGGTAGAAATCTGAAACCACAACAGGAGAAGAACTTCTGCTCACAATGAAACGCATATCTGTGATGGAAAATGTCATATAACCATTGTTGAGAGAAATGGTAATTGGTTGCATTTTTATGAATGCTCTTTCTAAAAGATAGTTTTTCAATAAAATCTTTGGAAAATCGTCAACCAAAAGTAAATAACTGACTTTCCACAAAGTGGTAAGCACGGGTCGAATCCACAGGGAACGAGAATCACTCAATTATTTCTAAGAAATTCAATTTATTAATCAATAAATATCAGTCAACAAATACAATACTAATAACATTTACAAATTAACACTAAATCTAAGTAGAAAAACACTTCAAGCTTTTGTTGCACGCCAAGGGTATTTCTGTCTTTTCGCCACTTCTTAAATTTTCGCACTTGAACAAGAATCCCTGGAAAACTTGTTATGCTTTTCAACCTAATAGCACATGAAAATACAAAGTTAGTAAATAATTCCAATAAATCAAATTAGAAATGAAATTAAACCTAATTTTCAAGAAATTAAAGAAACAAATCCTAATTACACTAAAATCACAAATGAAATATTAAACTAATTCTAAAATTACTTAATCTAAGTCTAACTATGCTGGATGATGCAGATGCAGCAATTAAAATGCAGAAACTAATGAAAATAGACCGAAAATAACTAAACTAGTGAAATTACAATCTTACCCCTAAATAGTGCAAAATAGACTTCTGACAACTCTTCGTAAACTGACTGTTTGATAATGCAAACGAAGTCCAAATTTTCTGAAACATGTTCTATTCTGTAACTAACAGATTCAAGAATCTGAAAGTTTTTACAGAATAAAAAAATGATATCTGGAACTCCAGATATAAGCGTTTCAAAACCAGGGAAAATCTAGATATCGCAGGTCCGGAAATTTTAAAATCCGAAAAAGCGGTTTTCACAAAACGCTTAAAAATCAGACTAAACCAATTTGGATTGAGCTGAAATTTAGTCTGCAGACAGCTAACACACCAATAAAGTGAATAGAAAAAGAATTTTTAGAAAACTCAAAAATTTGGCACATAAAATAACGTGTGTGAGACAGGGAGAAAATCGGGTTTTGAGTTCAATGCACTATTCACTTTGGAAGTCTATCTTTCACACTAAGAATGCAATCTAACACTAATACAGACCTAAATGATGCTGAATGACAGTTTATATGCAGACACTAAATGCAATTATGATAAATGCAAGGAAAATTGAATAAAATATGCAAATCACGACTATAGCTAATTTAACTTAATACATCAAATGCAACTAATTTAATTAAAGATGCAAACCTAACTATATGAACTAAAGGCTGAAATTAATTAATACCAAACCCAACTAACTAAATGAAAAACAAACATCAAACACTCAATAAACAATTATAAGTGAACCAAACACCTACTTCTAGAATATAAACAAACCGGACAAATGACTACTAAATTAACTTATACTATATCTAAGATAAATTAAAACTATGGTCAACTAAACAAATAAGAACTAATGGGGTATGGGTATAGGATTGACTTGAAAGAGGTTCACGCCCCACACAGAGGGTTCAACTATGTTGACCCACTTCGACAATGCCTAAATTAGAAACCTAAGACAAAATCTAATTAAGTAAAAATAACAATTAACACTAATGACTCTATACCTTACACGCCTAATGTATTAAACCTAATTAAGACTTGTCTAATTAAGGACTCAATCTTAATCCTAAAGTTAATGACCAATTAACTAAAATAAGTAATTCTAAATCTAGATTATACTACTAGATAAATAGAGATAAATGTGAGTAAATGCTCCAAAAATAAGTTTGGAAAACTTGGACTATCCAAAGTCGTCCAGCTAGAGAGGAGTTACACTTTTGACTTTCCTTTATTCAAATTGGGAAATTTGACTCAAACCAAAACCGTCCAACCCAAGGGAGGATCTTCTCTTTAATTGATTTGTAAATCAATTTAGAAAGTGAGAAAACCATCCAACCCAACAAGAATCCACACGTTTTGACTTTCTAAAAATGTTTGGAAACAATTAAATGTTCTTTCTCAAAACCGTTGACACCCCTTTTGGCAACTCAATTGGATTTCAAAATAAATTTCCAAAACTAAATAAGTAACTCCCTTCTTCCTTGGCTGAACAATTAATCTTAAATCCTTCCTTTAAATGCTCCACACGAATTTAGAAGATCTCAAACTTATCAAAATGGTTTGCACACCACCATTACTCAAATATCCTCTTTCTAAAAATCGATATACTCTAGATAATGAAATCAAACTATATCTAAACTAATGAAACCAATATTTAACTAATGTAAAGAGAGGTTAGAATTGGAAAACACGACTATCTAAAATTAAGGAAAGAGACACTAATTCAAAACTTACCAAAGAATCGAAAAAACGTCTAAAACAAACCAACTCCTAATGCAATGAACCTAGACAGCCTAATGAACTTTCCCTATTCAATTGAACACTACCAAAAACAGCCTAGAGCTCTAATGGAGCTCTAATCGCTGACGCCCCTACTTGGGGAAGACGACTCAAAAAATATTGAATTTATCTAAACTAAAAGAATTAATTCTAATGAAATTAAGAAAAACTAGATTAACTACTAACTAAATCAAATGACATGCTGGAACATGAACTATTGAACTTGCAGCACAAAGAAAAAAATTCTAAATTGAAACGAACATAAACTTTTTAACAATGAAACGACACTTTTACGAATGGACCTAACTCGACAAACTTGAACTATGACTAATGACCCACAACGAACAACAATATTTTTCTGGACTTAATTGAACAAAATCACACCTTAAACAAACACTATTGCTGACTAAATATAGAAATACTAAACATGAAAAAATAATAAAATCGGCTAGACTAGATCTAGCCGATTGAATCCTAACCACACGAATTTGCAAACAGGAATCACGCGACACCTCTAGGACCAAACCAACCTAGATCTTTAACTAAATCAAATTGGACACACTGTGAACAAGGTCTGATAACCACGTTCTAACTGTAAAAAAAATCTGGAATTTACACCCACAAAAATACCAAGATTGGCTAGAAGGGATCTAGCAGATTTTTGGTGTTCGACAAAAACAACACAATCTAAATTGGACTCAACGATATTCCTAAGCAACAATTGAATTTTTAAATCTGTTTTTTTTTTGCAAAAGTAACAGAACAATGCAAAATGGACAGAAATAAAAATCGACTAGGCACCAATCTATTCAGTTTTCACATTTTTAAGCTAACAACGACTAAACATTAACAATCTAACAACTCATAACGACAACTAACCTAGATCTACCGTGCTGGTCTGTGCACGAAAGCTACACTAACGCAGGAACAATAAAAACACAACACACAACAGAAAATAGATCAAAAAAATAGCACACACGATATGGGTTTTAACTAGAAGAAAGAGAGGAGGAAGACCTACCTCCAGGGCGATCTGACGATTGTGGGGAAGAAAAGAGCAGAAGATGGCTTTGAAATGGCATCCCGAATTGTTCAAGGATGATGGAACATCACCACTAGTAGGGGTTTTGCAGCTGCAACACATTGAAGATCCACCGAGGATGGGAAAGGAGCCGATTCGCGATCAGAGGGCTTAGAAAACTGGATGGAGGTAGGGCCGACTCATCTTGTTAGAGTGTCTCGCACTTCCATGCAAGATAGATGTCCTCCACCTCTGCTACACTTACAAAAACACAGCAAACAAGGGTTAGATCCAGCAAGGATGAAGAAGAAACAAAAGAAATGCAAAGGGAGATAAGACAATGCTTGTTTTTCCAAGCATAGACTTGATCTTCAATGACAATGGTGTGAGATGGGAGGTTGGAAGGAGGGCTGGAGTAAGATTCACAAAGAGGGGCATCAATTCTAATGCCAAAGACGCCTAGGGTTTGCTGAAAAATCTTATTTATACTTTTTGACTTTTTTAGAAAAAGGTTTAAGTAAAAATATTTTACCCAACGCCACTTTCTGAGGGGGTTTTCTAAAAATATTTTCTAAATAGGTATGGATATGCGTGTGGGTTGGATTTGGGCTTTATAAAGGTTGATCCAAGGTCCAAAACAGCCTAATTGGGTCAGATATGGATCTGTGCCCAAACACTAAAATAGCCATAACTCATTTATTTTAACTTCGATTTTTCTGAAATTCGAACCACAACCCCTTGACATCAAAATACATCTAAACATGGGTTTTAAACCTTAAACTCACCACAAAATGCATGAATAACTAGCTAACATGATGTGCATTTCATGCATCATCAAATACCCCCATGCTTGAATGTTTGTTAGTCCCTTAACAAACCACGAACTATGTTATGCAACGGAAACAAGAAATGCTAGACATGTATGCATAAAAACTAACTCACTTTCATAGGAATCACGGTTGCATTAGCTTATGCAACAAGCCCTTTAAACCTCTGGGTTACCCCAGTGGACGAGTAAGGTCTCGTGAGGGTTTGCAGAGATGCTACCCACAAACATCAATGGTATGCAAGAATGATTTTTTTTTTTTTAAATAGCAGGCAATTAAGAAATTAGTTAGCATAAATATTTCATGTAATGGACACTCAAAACAAATTCAGAAATCTCATGCCACCACGGTAAAAATCTTTTTCCTTCACTTTTCTAAAATTGTAGCTATCTATGATTTTTCTCAGAAAGTCAAGTATTCTCATGTATTACTCATTTATCCTCACTTGTATATTTTCTGCACAGTAATTCACACATATTCCTAAGCAATGAAATTTTTCTTATTCAGCTTATTCTTTTTCTTCTGATTTTCAATTTTTCACCCTTTTTCAATTCTCTCTTTTGAGCATTCTTCTCACAAGAGCACTATTTTGAATATCCAGTTTCGTAACCCGTGTAGCGAGCTTTGGGTCAGTGACTCCTAGGCCAGACGACCTTAGGGCACTATATACGGAGTATCCCTCAGACTTACTTGCTCGAGTCACTAGACCTTCTATTCTAATAGTTTACGTATAGTCTTCCTCTCGTCATGTGCAATGTCTCTATCTATTAGGCTTTCTATGCAGTTCATGTAACAAGCTTTCGAACCGATGGCTCCCAAACCAAATGGCTTTAGGGCACCAGGTGTAAACACCCTTCAGATTCTACTTGCTCAAACTACAAAGGCTACAAATATCTACTAGACAAGAGGATGATATCCTTCGTTATTCTTTTCGTCAAGAGACTCAAACACTTCATATTGTGTCTGAGTTCCACTACTAGGATTCACAAAATCATCAACAACTAAACGTAGCTCTATTCTTTTTAAGCTCATTCTTAGAAACATCTTTCCATTGCTTATTTCTTTCACAAAACATACTGTGCATACTTATACTAAAGTGATTCAAAACTTTCTAACAATCAAATACTATCTTTCCTTTGAATTTTCTCATAAATAACTACTTTATTTGAATCAGTTCAGAAAATTTTTTTTTTTACATGGGGCTCAAAAATTTGTAAACTGTTAAATTATGCCAAAAACAATCATATATGCTACAAACTTGTTCTCAAACGCCTACTTTAGCTACCAGACATAAAAAAACAAATTTAGTGTGCATCTAAACCACCCCCCCATGCTTGAATGACACTGTCCCTAGTGGCATACAAAATATGTAAAAATGCAATGCAAATGCACACTAAAAGACAGGAAAATGAATATGGGAGAAAGGATAGATACAATTTGATCTGTGTTGGGCTTCTGACTTTGATCGACTTGGCTTTGCAACATATTATGCATATCTGATTGCATAATTTTCTGCTCATCTGATTAATGTATTCTTTGAAAGCTCTGCCCTGTACCTGGTAACTAATTCTCATACACCAAATGTTAGATTCATCCTGCATAAACCAAAAACAAATATCAGCATATATGAAATGCAATACTGAATAAAAGAAAATACTGAAATGAAAAACAAAACTACTCTACTATGTACATATGATACATCCCTCTGGTCGAATCCTTAAGCCTTCGTGAGATGCACTATCTAACACTCACCATTCTGCAAGGAATCTGAAATGTAGGGCTTTAGTCTTTGCCCATTAACCTTGAATGTATCTTGGGTCTTCGGATCAAATAATGTAACTGCTCCATGTGAAAACACTTCTTTCACAATGTATGGTCCCTCCCATCTCGATCTCAATTTCCCTGGGAATAAATGCAAACGAGAATTGTATAACCACACTCTCTGCTCCGGCTCGAACAATTTTCTGACAATGTGCTTATCATGAAATGCTTTAGTGCGAGCTTTGTATAACTTGGCATTCTCATATGCATCATTCCTGAGTTCCTCTAATTCTGAGAGCTGCAATGCTCTCACATTGCTAGCCTGTGTGAGGTCAAAATTCAATTTCTTAATAGCCCAATACGCTCTATGCTCCAGTTCGACAGACAGATGGCATGCTTTCCCGAATACAAGGCGATACGGGGACATGCCAATGAGAGTCTTAAATGCAGTCCTATATGCCTAAAGTGCATCATCTAAGTGCTAGGACCAATCCTTGCGGTCCGGGCGAACTGCCTTCTCTAGAATTCGCTTTATCTCCCTATTCGACGCTTCTACCTGTCCACTGGTCTGTGGATGATACAGAGTGGTGAATCTATGATTGACAGAATACCTTCTCAGTAGAGAAGCTATCTATACATTCCTAAAATGCTTGCCACCATCACTGATCATCGCACGTGGCACCCCAAAACGACTGAAAATGTTGTGCTTAATGAACTTAAGCACCACTCTATGATCATTGGTCTTGGTTGCCACAGGATCGACCCACTTGGACACATAATCAACCGCCACTAAAATGTACAAATTTCTGAATGATGGCGAAAATGGGCCCATAAAGTCTATGCCCCAAACATCAAAAATCTCGACTATCAAAATCGAGAGCAAGGGCATCATGTCCCTCTTGGACATGTTCCTAGTATGCTGACATCTAATACATCTATTGCAGAACTCATGCGCATCTCTATGGAGTGTGGGCCAATAAAATCCAGACTGCAAAACCTTTGTACCTGTCTTCCTATTGCTAAAATGCTCTCCACGTGCTAAAGAATGGAAAAAACTCAAAATGGACTCATACTCTTCCTCCGGAACACATCTCTTGATGATTTGGTTTGCGCAATATTTGAACAATTTCAGTTCATCCCAATAATAGTGCCTCACCTGAGATAGGAATCTCTCACGCTCATTCTTATTCCAATGCTCAGGGATTTGCCTCGAAACCAGATAGTTCACGATATCAACAAACCAGGGTAACTGCGATGTCCTGACTGACATGATCTGCTCATCGGGGAAAGAATCATTGATTGGCCTCTGATCCTGCGTGGTCTCCACGACCAGTCTAGACAGATGGTCTGCTACTACATTCTCGCTACCCTTCTTATCTCGAATCTCGAGATCAAACTCCTATAGTAGCAGAACCCAACGAATGAGTCTCGGTTTGGTGTCTTTCTTGTTCAACAGATACTTCAATGCAGCATGATCAGAATAGACAACCACCTTCAAACCGAACAAGTAGGACCTAAACTTGTCCAATGCAAATACTATAGCAAGTAGCTCCTTCTCTGTCGTAGTATAATTCATCTGGGCATCAGACAGAGTTCTACTTGCGTAGTAAATCACATAGGGCTTCCTATCAATCCACTGTCCTAAAATAGCCCCCATAGCATAGTCAAAAGCATCGCACATAATCTCAAATGGGAGTGTCCAATCCGGAGGTCTCAGAATGGGCGCAGTAATCAAGGCCTCTTTGAGAATCTCAAAGGCCTTCATGCAATCCTCGCTAAAATCAAAGGGTTGATCCTTCTCCAATAAAGTGCAAAGAGGTGGAGAGATTTTGCTGAAATCTTTAATGAACTGCCTATAAAACCCAACATGCCCTAGAAATGACCTGATCTACCTCACAGTGGTAGGTGGAGTCAAACAAGAAATGGATTCCACCTTTGCTCTGACAACCTCAATGCCTCTCTTGGACACAATGTGTCCAAGCACAATCCTCTCTTGGACCATAAAGTGGCTCTTTTCCCAACTCAGAACAAGATTTGTCTCCGCACACCTACTCAGTACTCGAGTAAGTTTTTGGAGACAATCCTCAAAAGAAGAGACATACACAGAAAAATCGTCCATGAACACCTCCATGACATCATCTATCATATCGAAGAAGATAGCTAACATGCACCTCTGAAAAGTTGTCGGGGCATTACATAGCCCAAACGGCATACGTCTGAATGTGAAGGTGCCATAAGGACATGTAAATGTCGTCTTCTCCTGGTCGCCAGGATGGACAACTACTTGATTATATCCTGAGTACCCATCTAAAAAGCAATAGTATCTCTGTCCTGCGAGTCTCTCTAAGATTTGATCAATGAACGGCAACGGGAAATGATCTTTCCGAGTTGCCACATTCAGCTTCCTATAGTCAATGCAGACTCGCCATCCTGTGGTGGTCCTCATCGGAATTCTTTCCCCCTTCTCGTTCTTTACAACAGTGAGTCTTGACTTCTTCGGTACAACCTGAATCAAACTGACCCACTGGATATTAGAAATAGGGTAAATAATCCTGACATCCAACCACTTCACCACCTCATTCTTCACCACTTCCTTCATGTTGGGATTTAACCTTCTTTGCATATCCCGCACTGGCTTGACTTCCTCATCGCAATGAATTCTGTGCATGCAAAATGAAGGATCAATCCCCTTCAAATCAGTCAATCGCTGCCTTGTGCTCTCGTAGAATGGTCAGCAATCTCTGCTCCTGCGCCTTAGTGAGCAGTGACGAGATGATCATAGGCAGAGTCTCAATGCCTCTGAGGTATGCATACTTGAGTGAATCCAGTAAGGGTTTCAACTCAAGTTTCGGAGGAGACTCGATCGAAGATTTGGCGGGGGTCTCCGCAAGTGGTGGGAGAGGCTCAATGCCAGCTCTCCAAGGTGGTAACTCTGACGACACTCTAGACACATCTACACTAACTATACAACTATTCTTCTCTATATGGTACAAATCTAATGAATCCTCAGTAATATACAAATCAGGCTGCTCCACTAAATCCTGTGCAATATCTACATGGAAACAGTCCATATCTCCCGCTGGACCCATCACGGCATTGAAAATGTTTAGCTTGACTTTTCTGTTGCCGAATGATAGATCCATGGCTCCGATCCTACAATTAATACATGCATTGGCAGTCGCCAAGATTGGTCTGCCTAAAATGATCGGAGTCTGATGCTGGCTATCCACTCCTTCCATATCAAGAATGATGGAATCAATTGGGAAATAAAAATCATCCACCTTAACTAGCACGTCCTTTAAGACACCTCTCGGTACCTTGACAGAACGATCTGCCAGCTGAAGTGTAATAGGAGTCGATCTCATCTCTCCTAGCCTGAAAGAATCATAGAAATATCCAGGCAGAATGTTCACGCTTGCTCCAAGATCGAGCAAAGCGCGTTCTATCCGAACGTTCCCTATGGTACAAGCAATGATAGGGGCTCCAGGGTCCTTGAGCTTTGGTGGTGTCGGATGCTGAATAACTGAACTCACCTGCTCAGTCAGATGGACCCTTTTAGGAACTTTCACTCTGGATTTCCACTTCTGCGTACATAGTTCCTTCAGGAATTTGGCATAAGTCGACACCTGCTGAATCGCATCTAGCAAAGGCAAGTTGATCTGGACATGCTTGAAGATGTCAAGCATGTCCTGGATCTTCGTGCCTTGCTTCCCTCTGAATCTGGGAGATTCTAATGCTTTGGGATAGGGTGGTGGTGGAATATACATCGGGGGTTCCCCCTCTTTGTGGGAAGGCTCACTCCTATCCTTCTTCTAAACTGAGGTGGATGATGATGATGATGATGATGATGATGAAGGTGATGGTGATGAGGATGGTGCTGATGATGGCTGAGCCGAAGAAGATGGAATGCTGGTATCTGGCTCATCTATCCTCTCTCTACTCTCGCTGCTCTCGACGTGCACTCCTCAGGGTCATAACAGATTTGGCCTGCTGCTGTGACTCAGTATGAAATAGGCCTCCAGTCATCTGGTCCTTGCCCTTCGGGTTCATGACAGCCTTGCTCCGCAAAGTACCCTCGGGTCTCCTACTGATAGCCTCTGCTAACTGTTCCATTCGCGACTCTAGCTTCGCAATGGACTCCGTGTGTGAGCTCAAAATCTGTCTACACTTCTCGAAAGCATTTTGATTAGAGGTTTTCACCTCTTGGAATGCTTGGAGAAGTCGCTCCTCAAAAGATGTCCGTGGGACAGACTCTTGCGGAATCGGAGGAGGAAATGAGGATGAAGACTAAGGATAACTTGGCCTCTGAAATGTCTGAGAAAATGATGGCGGCCGAGCTGACTGAGAGGATGTAAGCATCTGAATAGAAGACTGTGGATTCTTCCATGAAAAATTGGGATGGTTACGCCAACCCGGATTATAAGTAGATGAAAATGGGTTGTTCTGGGGTCTGGCGTAACCCTGAGCTACCTGAACTTGTTCTTGAACAAATTCAGGGTACTAAGCTGCCGAAGGGCACTCAGTAATCTCATGTGTCGGGCTGGCACAAAGAGTGCACAGCTGCTGAGTAATGGATGGTCCTGAGAGAAGCTCGTCCAACTTCTGAGCAATCATGTCTACCTTGCACTGTAGTGCAGTAGATGTACCAATCTCGAGAACACCCCCTTTCTTCTGAATGTTGGGTGTGGCTCTATCCGAATGAGAGCTTGAAGCATGGTGGAGGTGTAAACACCCCAAATTTTCACTCACCTCCCCGACAGTTCCACCAAGCATCATCATCCAGCCTCTGAAATCGCTGGAGGGCAAAATGGTCATTTTCTGAGCCCGGACCTTACAAAAGTCCAAATTTCATCTGAAACTCTCAAAATTTCTCTAATTTTAACTCAGATGTTCAAAAATTTATTCCTAACAGGAGATAGACAGCTCCAAGTCTTGGTTCAAGATTGCATTTCATAAGACATGACATTGCATATCATTGCATGAGCATTTCATATCACTGCACTGCACTGCACAGCATGTCATTTCGAGGTCCAGAACTCTTGATTTCAAAATTTTCAATCCAGATTAGAATTTCAACTCTTTTCAAAATTGATTTCAAAACCCTGGGTCTTCAAAATTATCAATTCTTCCCATTTTACCCCCAGGACTCTGAATTTCAAAATATTTTCTCAGGAAAACAATCTGGATAATTTTCAATAAAGTTCAACTCAGATTTTACCATTTTGTCAATAATTTCAAATATCTTCTTTTTACAAAATCGCCCCACAAGGGCCAACTCTTTTCAAAATTCCTATTTTACCAATTAGTCGAGACTTTATGAAAATTCCAAAAAGAAGTTGTTGTTTTATCCTTATTTCAATAAAGAAGCAATGTGGGACTCACACTGAGGTGGTGTCACACAAGCTTTTCTTTTGAAAATTTGAATTTCGAAAAACCCAAAAATATAGGAGCCTTGTCCCCTGGATTGGTGCCACTTGTCTTTTCTCTCTCCTCCCATTTCCATGCCAAGTGTCAGTGTGGGGCTACCCTAAGAAGCCGCCACATGTCATCCCATGTATCTGCCATGTGTCAGTATCTTATCATGCTCCAGGTGTCATTTCAAGATTACCAGAAGATGCCAAGTGTCATAGGTTGTCCTATCTAGAAAAAGTGGAGCTTGTCTCCTCTGAGGTGGCGCCACTTGGAGTGTGTCTCCTGCAGGGGACACATGTCAACCTCTCCCTCCTTCTAGAAAAGTAGCCTGACACATGTCCCTCCCTACTTTTCTCAGAAAAGTAGGAGACACATGTCACTCCTAAATTCCTCCAGAAAAGGTAGGCTTGTCTCCTCTGAGGTGGCGCCATTTGGAGTGTGTCTCCTGCAGAGGACACATGTCAAGCTCTCATTTCCTCAGAAAAAGCAAATGCCATGTGTCATTTCCTACTCTCTTCAGAAAAACTAGAATTCAAATATTCAAATCTCCTCATAGGTGGCGCAGATCCTGAACTTCTACCTTTTCCATGTTGTCTGAGATGGCGCCACATGGCTTGGCCCTCCTTCTCTCCTCTCTGCCACGTGTCATTCTCTGCTTCTTTCAGAAAAAGCAGGTGACACATGTCTCCTTCTAACTCCTTCAGAAAAAGTAGAAGACACATATCTTCTCCCTACTCTTTTCAGAAAAGTAGGAGACACATGTCACTCCTGGCTTTCTTCAGAAAAAGCAAACCATTCAAATATTCAAATCTCCTCCTAGGTGGCGCAAATCCAGAGCTTTGATTTTTCCAGATGGCCTATGGGGGCGCCACTTGTCCCTTGCCTATCCCTTCTGCCACATGGCATTGTAGGAGCCACCCTGAGGTGGCGCCACATGTCCACCCCCCATTCCTCCAGGGCCAACCTCCATTTGAAATTCAAAATTCTCCTCTGAGGTGGCGCCATTTGAGAAGGCCTCTTCAGACAGCTGACACTTGTCTGCCACATGTCCAGACCTCCCTGCATCAGAAAAGGTAGAAAAACCCCCCTATGAGGTGGCGCATTTTGCTTCCTCCCTTCATGTTCTCCTGCCACATGGCATCGTAGGAGCCACTCTGAGGAAATGCCACATGTCAACCTCTCCTTTCCTGCAGAAAAAGCAAAATTTCAAACATTTGAACTCCCCAGAGGTGGCGCCACATGGCATGCCCCTACTGTTCCAACTTTACACCTCAGAACACCTTTTGAGGTGGCGCCATTCCAGGACTCCACTTGGCTCCATTTTGATTTTTATTTTATTTTTAATAAAAGTAGCCCACCATGAGGTGGCGCCACCTGAGGACTCCCTACAAAAGGTGAGTTTGAATTTCAAATTCCAAGAGAGCACCCTCTGAGGTGGCGCCATCTGGGAGTTCCCTGCAGAGAGAATCAAGCAAGCTTTTGAAAAAATTCCAAATTCCCCTGCTGAGGTGTCTCACCCACAAAATTTCCATTTTTTTAATTTTTCTCAAAAATCAAAATAGCCTCATGAGGTGGCGCCACCTGAGGGCTCCCTGCAAAAGCCAAATTCGAATTTCAAACCCCCAGATAGCACCCCCTGAGATGGCGCCACATGGAGGGCTCAGATTGAGCCTGTTTGAAATTCAAAATTTTTCAGAAAATCTATAAAAACAAGGCTCCACGCCCAAGAGAAAGGAGCATCTTTGGAGACCATTTTTGTGAACTTGAAAATTCGACCTAGCCTTCCTGAAAATCCGATTTTTTTGCACTTTGGAATTCACGCCCCTTTGGCTCAGTGAAGAAGGTGTAGTGGGTCGATTTTGGTGAACCATCCGAAGCCCGGAGCGAAGGACGAAGGAAGCTCGTGATAGCCGCCCCTTTCAAGAGCTTCTACGCTGCGTAAAGAAGCAAGGTGCACTTCTTTTCCCCTTGATGTAATTCCATAATCCGATTCGGGAGTCGTTTGAAGAAAGAGCTCATCCGAGAGATGGATTGAGCTATTCTCATAAAACGACATATATAAAATGTTTAATTAGGCTTCCTTGATTATTTTTAACGTTCATGTAGTTAGCTAGGTTTAATTTGCATTTTATTTCATTCATTTAGCACATTTCATGAATTAATTAGGATTAATTTAGCATTTATTTCAACTCTGCTCATTTTCGGTAGGTCTCTGTTTTTGTCAGTTAGTCCACACGTCATTTCATGCATTTGTTTTTTATTAAAAATCCCCAAAAAATCATGAAATTCTCCCTTAGGTGTCCCTGAAATTTTTCCAAAATTTCGGAGGCATTTGAATTTGTTTACTATGGTAAACATTCAAAATGGAAGGTCGGGTTTTGTTACCCGGGATGCATTTTGAAAATCATTTGCCGACTGGTAAAATCAAGATATCCCTCATAAAAGATCAGATTTTCGATCCGAAAGATGTTCGGAACGCGGGAAAATGTCTAGTTTTTAATATGATTTTCTCAGATTTTTCTGATGTTTTTTAATGTCTGACAAAAATCCGAGAGTTAGGGACATGTGTCAGAGCCTAATTTGGGCCTCTGAGATCTTGGATCGACTTAGGGCTATGGTTTCTCTTTGTGTGTTGCTCAAAATCAAAAACTGTAAAAAGTGAGAATTGTGTCCGAGATGTCCTCTGTTTGCATCTGAAAGCCTGTGATTTTTAGAATAGTGTTGATACCTGCTTCGGATTTTTTTTGTCAGTCCCCTGTTTTGCTACATTTGTCTGTTCTGTTAGTTTAGGCAGGAATAGTTATATTTTTATCTATGTTTCCGTTGATCAAATGCCAAAGTCATAAACATTAAAGTTGTTCATTTAGGTGTCGTGCATATCTCTGATTAATTTCAGAAATTTCCATGGCTATTTTATATTTTGTTGGCATTTTACATCAGATTAGGGAGATTTTTACCTCTGTCAGAACTAAATCCCTGTTGCCGAACTCACCATGGCTCAAATCCCGAGGCTGTAAAAACCAAAAATGTTCCATTTCGGGTCTTTTAGCAGTCTGCAAAATATCATAAGTTTCCATGGTGTAAATCTTGCATTATCATATTAGGCATTGCATTTGGTTCGGATCCATAGGCAAAATCCACCATTTTAGGACTTTCTTTGAATTTTAGCATTTAAATCATATCATTTCGTGATTTTTAGCATTCTAGGTTATTTATCAGAGTAAGTAGATGCTTCATACCAAATTTGGTGCAATTTGGAATCCATTTGAGGTTCGGATTAGCCATAATACCAAAACAGGGTCCCGCAGGACCCGGATCCAAGTGAAAAACAAGCGAAATTCGTTATTTTGGATAAATTGCAAAATGTCAAATTCTGATTTCACAGTCCTAATGTGTTTAGCAGCATGTCATCATGTCTCTTACTGCATTTCATCATCATTTGATTCAATTTGAATTTCAAAATCTCAATTTTACCAAGTTTTCCTTCAAAAAACCCTGATTTTAAAGATATAACTTTAATATTAGGGGTATTTTGGTCATTTTGACCGAAATTCCGAATTTCAAACTATTTTCTACTGAATTTCTTGCATTTTCATCATTTCAAATATCAAGGAAGCATGAGAATAGGGTTTATATCCAATTAAATCCAATAATTTCATAATATTATTGGAAAATCTTGGAAAAACCCACATATTTGAGCTAACTCCATTTCAAGTTTGGCAGGGACATTCAAAAGAAGGAGCTGAAGTCTGCAATTTCCATTTATTTCATTTATTTAGTGATGTAATAATGTAAATTTTGGAATAAGATATTTAATTTCCTGCATAGACTAGGATGAATATCATATAGTTTGAATTCATGCAATATCATGTTTATGTGATTCATGCATTTTATTTCAAAAGCACTATGGATGTTCATGAATGGCACGTGCACCAACTCTTAGGAAGTTGATGAACTCGGTGGAATGCATATTTACGGCCCTAGTCGGAATATGGACGAGACCTAGATCCATCATCTTTCTACTAGTCACATTGAGCCTACACTCTTAGGCTATTTTAAAATGCACATCATATTTCTAATATTTTCAAAGTATTGTGCATTAAATCAATTAAACTCTGAACATATTCATGGCCACAGTCAGAATATGTGAAGGATTTATTTTGACTTAATGCACATTTTCCAACAAATTTCTCAGAAAATCTTTTCAAAGTGCATTCATTCACTCATATCATTTGCATCATGAAATCATTGGTTTTCCCATGATTTTCTTAAGAAAACTTCATTCTCAAGAAATCGATTTCTCAAGAAACTCTAAGGATTTTCCAAAATCGGTTTTCCCAAGTCAAGTTTTTCCACAGTTTTCCCTGGAAAATGTTATTTTCTTAAGACTTTCAAAAAGAGTTTTTCAATCTTTCTCCAAGATCAAAATCGATTTCCAAGGATTCCAAGGGTAAAATTCCCAGGATTTCAATTTCCCAAGTTTTGAATTTCCTTCTCCAATGAGTTTTCCTATAAATTTTCCATCATTTTCCTAAGAAAATTCTCAAAGTTCGAGTTTTCCTGAGAAGTGTTTCCCTTTTCAAATGTTCACCTTTTCTCAAGAATCACTTCTATTTTCCCAGGATTTTCAACTATTCATGATTTTCCCACATCTTTATGAACTTTCTCGTGATTTCAAAAACCCTTTTTCATCTGAGTTTCTTGAGAAATTGACCTTTTCCTTGAGAAATATCTTTCAACTCCAAAGGTTTTCTGAGCATACATCATGTTTTCCAACTTACATTTTCCAAAGTCTCATAGCACATGCCTGAATTCTCTGTGCATATAGGATAGAACGCGATTTTGATGATTTAACTAAGTCAAGCACAATTTTGGTCCGTGGTTCGATTACCCCTGTTAAAGGCGGTAGGAACGGTCGAACCTTGTACCGACAGGTCGAGCCCCATCCCATAGATTTTCCCGCATTTTTCAAAACGGAGGCGAGTATTTCAAAAACAATTTCCAAAATCCGGTCAAGTTTGAAGCGCGAAAGCGTTTCCCCTCTTTCTCTTCCGCAAGGAAGGGAAGACGGGAAAAATTTTGCGACGATAACAGGAGGGAATTCTCTGCCAACGTATCAAATAACCTTCATGCTTCGTCCTCGCTCTTCAACATGAATGTCCCACCACATGAAGAATCGATCATCTGACGATTCCTGCCAGACAATCCATCATAAAAGCTCTGCACCAGCTGCCATCTCGGCACCTGATGATGAAGACACTTCCTAAGAAGATCCTTCATTCTCTCCCAGGTCTCATGAAACTGCTGACCATCTAGCTCCGAGAAGCTAGTGATGGCTCACCGGTACTGGTTCATCCGACCAATGGGAAAGTACTTCCTAAGGAACTCCTGCTGTAGTTGATCCCATGACCCTATCTCTACTGAATCTAAGGTCTTCAGCCAATACTTGGCCTTGTCCTTCAATGAAAATGGGAATAAGATCAACCTCAAAGCATCATCATCGAAGTTCTGTATCTTTACAGTAGAACAGATCTCGAGGAATTCGTCTAAGTGCCGGTAGGGATCCTCGTGACTAAGGCCATAAAAAGATGAAAGCATCTGAATAATGTTGGCCTTAATCTCATAGTGGGGCGCTCCTACATCGGGTCTCCGAATGCAGGATGCCTGGACATAGTCTGTGGGAATGAAGTATTCCCTCAGAGGGCGTGGAGGAACTGGAGGTGGAGCTGGAGGATCCATATCGCCCATTGTTGTCGAACTTCGAGGAGAATGTAAAATTCTCTCTGGGTTGTCAACAAATGGATGTAATGGGGTTCCTAGAGCTCTTTGCCCCTGCATACACTGGTACTAAGACCAGATGTAAGCACACGACCTAAATCTAAAACTAAACTAGCATAGAAGCTAAAATGTAACTAACACAAATAAAGATAATTAATAAACAACTATTCTAAACTAATTATGTCAGAACTAATTAACTAAATAAATGAAATAACAAAGCAAACTATTCTACTTTATTGAAAAAGAAAGAAATATAGGAAATCACAAATTAAGTTCTCTAAAACCCACCTGTCTAATTGCTCCTTGCAAAATGAAAATTAAGTGAATCCTAGAAAAACAGTATGTGAAACCTATATGTACTAACTATGTTAAACCTATATTCACTTACTAATCCTACTAACTAGAAAATAAAAACAACTAATTAACTAACTAGCTAACACAGATTAATAAATTAAACTCTAAGAAATAAAAGAAGGAATTCGCCATTCTCCGGCAACGGCGCCAAAATTTGGTTGCGTTTTTATGAATGTTCTTTTTAAAAGATAGTTTTTCAATAAAATCTTTGGAAAATCGTCAACCAAAAGTAAATAACCGATTTTCCATAAAGTGGTAACTGTAAACACCCCAAATTTTCCACATCCATTCTCAAACAATCCTCTTCAGGCAGTGCCAACCCTGTCAGGTCAGTGTAGGAGTCAAACCCCGAGTCAGTTTTAGAAAATCACCAGTTTACCCATTTTTACTAAGAAAATTACCATTTTACCCCTAAGTCATCCCGAACCCTAGTCAGTCGGAGTTAACCAAGCTCATTGGTCAGTTCAGAACAGTTAGAATATCAGTCATTTCAAGCTCATTTGAGCTCACAGTGAAAAAGCCATTTTCATTTTTGACCATTCCTGCTAAAATGTTATCATTTCTTCAGAAATGAGCTCATTTCTCACTCAAATCCAAGCCAATTGTCTCTGAGTCAGTCATTCACAGTCAGTCATATTCTTCAGAGTCTAACTTGAGCTCACCAGGAGTTCGAGTGCTCCAGTTTCAGTTCAAAACCATTTCTGAGTGTCCAAGAGCCCATTTTAGTTCATTTCAGCTCTTTCAGCTGAAACCGAGCTGAGTTCAGTCAGTCGAGCCAGTGTTTGAGCCTCGATTTTAGTTCATCTCAGTATTACTGACCTTTGTTTCAGCTCAAACCCACTTCAGGTTCGTAATACACTTCACTCCAATGACCATTCTGTACCATTTCTCTAAAAATGGCAGTTTTTCTTGAAAATTCAGTCGGAAAGGTCAGTTGAGTCAGTGTCTGGTCAGTTCATTTGAGTTCTGAAACTCTAAAACCCAGCTCAATCTAGCTCATCTCAGTTCAATCCAGCTCGAACCCCAATTTTCAGCGTCACTCTGACCCAATAAAGTCCCGAAAACCATTTCTTAGGCTATTTTGCAAATTTTATCAATTTTAATGTTTTTTAAACTGATACAAGTGTCAATCGGGTCTGACATCCAAAATTCTTTATTCAAGGTTAGCATTTCTCATAGCATTTCATGTCATTTCTCATCATTTCATATCATTTCTCAGCATTTCATAACATTTCATCACATTTCATTTCATTTTCGAAGTCCAGAACTCCAGTTTTATAAATTGCAATCCAGATTGAGTTTTAAAAGCTTTCAGAAATCAATTTCAAACCCTGGGTTTCCAAAATTGACATTTTTACCCCCAGGAGTTTAAATTTGGAAATATTTTCTCAAGAAAAATAATCTGGATTTATTTCAAACTCAAATTTTTGAATTCTACACTGGATTTGCTTCGCAACGGGGTATTGAACTTCAAAATCCGAGCTCGTTTCAAAAACTGCCAAAAATAACTCATTTTGTTTGAAAATAGAGTTTGAAGCATTTTCTCGAGAAAAACAATCTGGATTTCTTTCAAAATTACATTTTTAAATTCTACATTGGATTAGCTTCGCAACGAGGTATTGAACTTCAAAATCCGAGCTCATTTCAAAAACTGCCAAAAATAGCTCGTTTCGTTTGAAAATATTTTCTCGAGAAAAACAATCTGGATTTCTTTCAAAATCAAATTTTCAAATTCTACAGTGGATTTGCTTCGCAACGGAGTATTGAACTTCAAAATCCGAGCTCGTTTCAAAAACTTTCAAAAATAGCTCGTTTCGTGTGGAATTTTTTTGAAAAGACTATTTTACCCCTCTAATCGTCAAAATGAATTTCAAAAGTGGAATTCGGACCCGCTCTGAGATGGCTCACTCATTTACATTTTTGTTTTATTAAAAAAATATATATATAAATTCTTTTATTCCTTTCAATTTTCTTTTTATTTGTTCATTTTTATTTTTTTTTTTTTTATTATTTATTTTGCATTTTAGAGAGGTGGGACCCACAAGGTGGTCACCCAAGCCTCCAGCCCCACTTTCCATTTTTTCCTCATTTTCTTTTCCTTTTCCTTTTTCCCTCCTTTTTTTTCTTTCCTTTCTTTTTCCCTTTTCTTTCTTTTTCTTCTTTTTCTTCTTCCTCTTCTTTCCTTCTTCCCTTCCTTCCTCCCTTCCTTTCCCTCTTGCCCAGCCATTTACGTAAAGGCTGCTTCCCTTTCCTTCCCAAATTAAAACAAAGAACTTAGGGAAAGATAGAATCTTCCCTAAGTTAAGAAAAAAAAAAAGAGATACGGCTGATCTCTTCTTCACGCCTCTCTCACTCAAGGCCTCTCCCTCTCTCTCCTTTTGTTCCAGCTTTTCCCTAAGTTTTGAGCTGTGCCATCAAAGAGAAGGGACTCCAATCACAGCAGCCATTGCTCCAGCTTCCCCTTCACAACTGCAACCACTTGACAGCCACTCCTCTCACCACAGCCGGTGCAGCCAAGTCCTCCTCTTCAGCTCCTCCTTCAACCATTGGCGCTACCTACCACCACAGCCGGCAATCGAGTCTTCATCTTCAGCCACCACACAAGGTGACGCCCAACCGATTGCTCCAGCCTCTTTCATCACTGCAGCATCTCCAGACTTCAAGACCTCCAGCACAGCCCGTGCCACCTCCTCCAACTTTGAAGTAGCTCCCACCGGCGCCCCTTTTGTAGCCACTTCCTACCGGTGTCTAGCTTTAGCCATCCTTCTACCTTCAAATCTTCTCTCCAACCCCAGCCAACTCAAGTTAATTGAAGCTAAGCCCAAGTAAGTTAAAATAATATTGTTATTATTTTTTTTTACATGGTTGAAAGCATTTGCATCTCATGATCCAAGCTGTATAAGAAAGAGGATCCACCCGATACATGAGTAAGTTCTCTCCTTCCTTTATCCACATTAAAATAAGACTCATACCTCCTTCGGTTTGCTTTTATTTTATTGATTTCCATGCTAGATACAAGTTGCAGGTTTTATATTTAGTCTATATTATCACTTTAGTATCATAATGCATGTTCAATTAGATAGGTCTTGATTTTGTGCAAAGTCCATGCATTATTTTATGTGAATTTTTGCATTGATAAATTCTGTAAATTTTGGAGTAATTGTATTTATATGTCTTTGTTTTCATGCCGAAAATCTGGTTAAATTTGGGTTTCGGGACCCTCTCAAACCAATCAAATCCCAAACTGGGATTTCCCATTTCCAGAACTTCTAATTTCTGCTTTAGCAGACAACAACCTCCGACACCACCCTCATGGAAAATCCAAATAGTCCTCCAAAAAATCACATTGGATTCATAATGGAATCTACTAGTGATTTAGAAATTTTGAAGTTTTTCTAAGTAATTTTGACCTCTGTCAAAAATCGGATTTCCCAGACTCTTGAGAAAATCTCGATTTTCCTTTGTCAAGGTATAGACAGACCCTAATGCATCAAGTACACCCAATCTGTAGTTTGTTTGCAAAAAATTTCAACACAAACGTTATTTCTAACATTATTTTCTGTCATTTCCCAAAATTTGGGAATTTTTGGATCTGTTTCAGTATTTTGTCCGGATTTTCTCTTTCTGTCTAACAGATTCCAATGTCCAGAAATTCCAGAAATTTATGTTTCAGATAACAGTGTGACCTTTTCCAAACCGTAACTTGAATCCCAATGGTGTCAAAAGATCAAATCTTTCACTGTTTGTCAGGGACATTTTCCCATAATTTCAGCCTTTTTTCCATCTGTCTTTCATTTTTCCCATGTTTTCTAACGAAACCTGTCTGTTTCCCCTAAATCCTAGAGTCGCCGGATTCCGATCCGACTTGCCGGAGTGGCACAGCTCCGACCATAGGTCAAAACCAGAAAGTGTAAAATTCAAAAATCTTTGTATTACTGTCCTATATCACCCCATAAAATTTGGGAAATTTTTATGGAAGTTTGATATCCTAAATCTTATTTATAAATTAGCATTTTAGGTAAAAATCATAAAATTTAGGGTTTTTATTTGAATTTCCATATTTTAAAATACAAAAAAATAGATTTTCGAGCTCCATTATGTTTTTAGGGTTGTTTTAGGTGTTCATTCCAAATTTTGCTTAATTCCAAGTTCATTTGCTTTATATGTTAGTTTGTCTTTAAATTCAGAAGCGAAAATCAGGTTAAATTCGATATTTTATGATATTTTTGCCATTTTAGGGTTTTAATCATGTACATGAGCATGTATAACCATATTAGGATTAATTTCAATGTCATTTGCATTTCATATTTTTCAATTTTACAAAATTTATTTCAGAAAACCCTAGTTTCAAGGCCATAGTCTTGTTATCGGGGGTATTTTGGTTATTTTGACCATAATTTCAAAATTTCAATTTCCAATTCCATAAATTTTCATGAATATCATCATATTTCATCATATTATGTTTGATTTATTTCATTTGATTTTAAAAATTCCAAAATTTACAAAATTTCTTTCAAAAAACCCTGATTTCAAGGTCATCAGGGGCATTTTGGTCATTTTGACCCCAATTTCGAATTTTCAAGTTTATTTTCAAAATTTATTCATTATTTATCATGTTTATATCAAAGGGGGTATGAATTTGGGTTTATATCTGAATAATATCCGATAATTTCCCATATTTTCGGATAAATTCAGAAAAACCTACATTTTGTGCTAACATTGTTTTCTAGTTTTGCAGAAACATCCAAGAAGAAGACTTAGTTATTTTCTTTCTTTATTTTATTCAATTCAATGTAAAAAGCAATGTAATATTTGGAATAAGAGTTATATTTCTGCTTAGAATAGGGTTGCATTGCATATAGTTTAATTTCTTCAAAATTCAATATTTGATGTATGATTCATGCATATTTCTTTCAAATTCACTATGGTTTACACGAATGGCACGTGCACAAGCTCTTATGGAGTTTATAAACTCGGTGGAATTCGTATTTATGGCCATAGTCAGAATACGAAGAAAACCAAGATTTATGATCTTCATATTAGCCACATTCAGCCTACACACTTAGGCTAACTTAAAAAATGCACTGCATTTTTCAAAACTTCAAAAGGATTTCTCAATTCCTCAATGAAATTCCCTTTTCAAATTCATATTATTCAAATTGCATTGTTTTCAAATTCATTTTCCAATTTCAATTTCAAAAAAATTCACTTTTCTCAAGAATTTCCAAGTCCTTCTCAAGATCTGATTTTCTCAAAATCCTAAGTTTTCAAATGACATTTCAAAGCATTTCCCAAGTTCAAATCAAGATTTTCCAATGTTTTGAAATTCTCAAATTTCAAAGTTTCAAGTTTTCAAAAAAATCGATTTTCTTAGATTTCCCATTTTCCTAAGAACCCAGTTTCCTGAGAATCCATTTTTCATTTCAAAAGTCATTTTCCAATGAATTTCTTGAGTTTCTCAGAATTCTCAAATCCATTTCCTCAAAAAAGCAATCTAAATCTCAAAATCAATTTTCCAAAGTACAAGTTTTCCTGAGAAATCACTTTTCAATGCAAATTTCTGATTTTTAATGAAATTCAATGATTTTCTCAAGAATTCAATTTTCAAGTACTTTTCCAATTAATTTTCAAGCATATTTCAATTCTCCAAAGCAAACATCATATTTTCTCAAACTTGCATTACTTTCAAAATTTCATAGCACAAGCCTGATTCTTTGTGCATTCTAGAAAAAATAGAGCATAATTTAGCTATTTGAGTCGAGTTAAAGCATATAATTGGTCCTTGGTTCAATTACCCCTGGTAAAGGCGCCAGAAACGGTTGAACCTCGTACCGACAGGCGAATCCCATTCCACGGAATTTTCCCACAAATTTTCAAAACGGAGGCGAGTAATTTTCAAAACCAATTTCAAAACTTTGGTCGAGTTTGACTCGCAAAATTCGTTTCTCTCTCGCAAGGGAGGGGAAAAATTTTGCGATGATAACAGGTTTGGCGACCATGATGGGACCTGTCTTTGCCTGATCAATTATGTGTTTTAACTTAGCTTAATTATCAAAATTATGTTCTATGGAATGTCATCTTTAATTTCTGATATCTTGTGAACCTAGGAGCCTAGACTTGAACCCAGCTGACATGGATTGCATGTAGACTAGGCATGGTTTGGTAGGACCATATTGACGAGAATTATTCATGCTCACTTAGACTTAGGTCAGAAATACAACACTCCTCAATCTAGGGCTTGTATAAAAACAATGTTTTCTTCTTCAAAATTTTTTTTTTTCAAAATTCTATCTCTTTAGGATTTAGAGCCCTCTGTTTGCTTGCATGTGATCATATTTAAAAAACCACCCCACGTATGTCTACCCGGTCTTCACGTTGCTGGGCTCTCTTCCAAAACCATAGTTCGGGACAGATCCTCACAACTGGGCCACTTATTTGGGCTAACGCCCCCCTGCCACGACCAAGGGCCATAATCCAACGTATATCGGCAGGCGCTCAAGGATGTTGGGAAAACACAAGCCTAGACCCGGAGATGAGTTTTATGCCACGTACATCGAGCCTCAGCTCGAGTATATCGGCATAACTGGATTGGACACAGTTGATCTAAGCCTAGAGTCAAGATTAGGGTCCTAAAGCTCTTTCAAAATCAATGCATTTAGAGTTGGCTTCTTAGGGATTGTTGTATGTGCATAATTGTTTGTAATTGAATATATGATATTCATTTTCGCCTTATTTTCTCATATTTTCCCCAATTTTTCCAAAATACCTAACAATTTTCCAAAATACCTCATTTTTCATCTTTTATGAAATATCTCATTTTTCTTAAAAACCTTGGATGATTTTTCCAAATTATCCATCTTTTCTTCAAAACTCCAGGTGATTTTCCATTCTTTCATTTCTCTGGACTTCGAATTTCCAGCTTTTATTTTATCCTGCCTGCAATTTCCAAAATTCTTGTATTTTTCCAAAAGTCTAATTTTTAATCTTCCTATCTTTCAGTCCAATGGCATCCAGTCAGCTTGATTCTGTTTTTCCTGAGGGTCACATCTCCTACGAGGTGCGACAAAGTCTTCCTGAGCATTGATCTCTCAGCACCAGACCCTTCTTCCCCCGGTGGTACTACATTTGGTTAAAAAACTTCTCCTGTATGTTTCCGGACCACTTGAGCGAATGCGGGTTGGAACTGACATCCGCAGTGGAAAAATTGACAGTTAATGGCAATCTGATCCATGCACTGGCAGAGCGGTGGAATCCGCGCAGTTGCACGTTCTTGTTCCCGTGGGGCGAGATGACCTTGTTGATGGATGAATTTTCAGAGATTATGGGACTGCCCGAGCCAGCCGGTCAGCCTGGAGATCCATTGGAGCAACAATTTTTTGATCAATGTCAAGGGTCTGGACCCTAAAGATGTTGTAGCTCGCATGACAGGACGCAAGTCTTTGCCACTGATTGAAGAAAATGGAAATGACTATGTGAAACTGATCGAGATCTACCGACAGTATGGGGCATTTGCAGAAGTCAACTCATTATCCAGAACAACTCAAGAAAGAATTCAGTATGCGATGGTCATATGCACTAAAGGGCTCCCTTTCTTCCCAGATATACATATGTGTATGGCAAGCAGTTCAAGCTACTTGGCTCATTTTCCTGTACCTACTACTATCCAGAGCGATGCGTCAGGCAATTTTCTCAAAGACAGAAGCGCGTAGAAGCTCGGCTACTATCAGAGGTTATGCCAGAATTCAACCTTGCATCAGCGCAGTGGTCTAGAACATACCATTCTGCCAGATATGGCTGAGATTCTTTCGTCACTCTCACTCTTTTATCCAGTCCTCGTGTCTCTGCTAATCGTTAAAAGTGATGGCAGACTGTCTATATGCCCCCTCTTTCTCAAGTCTACTATTGATGTAATCAATTTTTTCCTTCAATAAAGAAAAATTCTTCAATTTTCATGGCTTGACAACCTCGCCTAGGTGACAAGGCATATTTGCAGTTGTTCGTTCTCCTCGCAAAGAATGGAAACACAATTGTAGTAACTCCAGCGGCGACTCAATCCTTAGTAATGGGATGTTCTTCCAATTATCTACCAAATTATCATCAAATATTTTTCCTATATTCGTTTCTATCCTGAATCTTCATCATCGAAATTTAATCATTGATCTCATTTTGTAGAGAGCATCAATATTCCCAAGTGGTTCAGATCAGATCAAGCAAGAAGACACCACTATGTCAGTGCATCAGTGATTTTAGAAGCAGGCAAGAAGAAATGGATTCTCCAAGATCTGCCAGAAGATAGATTCCGAATGATAGGGATGACATCGATCCTGTTGCATATCAGATGTTCAAGAAAATGATGATTAGGATGATGTCTGAGTAAGCTGAAGACAGACTCAGAAAGGCTCTTATCAAGGAGAAGACATCTGCCTCCTTTTCTCAGAATATTACTGGCAAGAGTAACAAGTGATTCAGCGCGTGTTTGCCCGATATTTTATTCTCGCTGATGTCCTCTATCATCGTGGATTCAGTTCTAAATATTCCAGATGCATAGACGAAGATGAATCCAAAGAAGTCATGCGAGAGGCACACTAAGACATTTGAGGTGGTCACGTCGGCTACCAAACTCTTATCAAGCAAATCATCTGAGCAGCATATTATTGAACGACTATGCAGTAAGATTGCTACCATTTTGTGAAGAAGTATACTCTATGACAGATACATGCACCTTCTATTCATGCTCTCGGAACATATTTGCAAATTGCCATCTCTCTATGGCTATTTTCTATGTGGGCCATTGATGTGGTAGGCCCCATCACTCCTGCTTCAAACGGCTACAAATATTTTCTTGCCGCAATAGAATATTTCACTAAATGGGTCAAAGCTATCACTTTGCGTACAGTAGAAGGTCGACACGTGGTCTCATTCATCCACAAGAATATCCTATGTTGTTTCGGCATACCGCATGATATTGTGTCAGACAATGGTAGTTATTTCAGGAATGAGAGAATGAGAACATTCTGCTCAAAGTTCAAAATCAATCATAATTTCTCTGCTCCTTATTATCCTCAAGGGAATGGTCAGACAGAGGCCACCAATAAAATTCTGATTAGAATCCTGGAGCAAACTTTGGAAACAGGCCGTGATTGTCATGAGAAGATCCATGATGCATTATGGGCATACAAAACCACCACTCAGACTCCAACTAATGCTACTCCGTCAGAACTTGTCTACGGAACTGAAGTAGTACTGCCTCTACATGTTTAGAAACCTGCCCTGAAGTTTGCATCACTTCTGGAGCTGCCACTTGATCAGTATCAGCAACATCGGCTAGTATAGCTTGATTTGCTTAATGAAATGAGACTCAGAGCAGCAGAGCACACTCAATTATATCGACAGAGGATAGCCAGACAATATGCAAAATTTGTCATTGAAAGGAAATCCTGAGTCAATGATCTAGTGCTCAGATCAACGGCCTATCTCAAGCATCGCCTGGGTGGCAAATGGTCACCGAATTGGGAAGGTCCCTATGTTGTCAAAGAGGCATTACCTCGTAACTCATATCGGCTCATCAATGCCGACAGAGTAGAATTACCAGATCCCATCAATGCTCAACATTTGAAAATTTTCTATACGTAAATTCTTTATTCCATCCTTTATAATTCCTCAATATATTTTCTTCAATAATGGTCAAATTCTTCTTTCTCAGTTACACTGGGGCATTATTTTGAAAATTGTCTTCAAAACGTCCTGTATGCAGGCAGGATCAAACAAATCTCTTATTTTGCATGCATGTGCATTCATTTACATCATTTTGCATACATTTGCATTCATTTGCATTTACATGCATTCATTTGCATCCATTTACATTCATTTGCATCAAATTCATTTCCCCTTCAGGTTAAGGGATAAACCTGAACTTCCCCTTCAGGATAAGGGATAAATCTTGAGACCCCAACAGTTGTCCAAGTCATCGTGAGGATAAAGACTGAAAATCTCTCATCAGAATCAGTTGGGTAAGATTTTCAAAATCCAGTGTTCATGCTGGTAAAATTTTCTAAATTCAATGTTCGTGCTGGTAAATTTTTAAAAAAATTTAGTGTTCATGCTGGTAAAATTTTCTAAATCCAGTGTTCGTGCTGGTAAAATTTTGAAATCCAGTGTTTGTACTGACAATTTTTCAAAATCCAATGTTTGTGCTGGTAATTCTTCCAAAAACAGTATTCGTACTGATCCATTTTCAAAATCCAGTACTTATACTGGTTCATTTTTAAAATCCGGTATTCACACTGGTACATCTTTCAAAATCCAATTGTTATTGGTCGGACTTTCAAAATCCAATTTTTATTGGTCAAACTTTCTAAATCTGGTTTACTGGTTAATGTTTTCAAACCTAATCCATGCTAGTCTAGTTTTCCTTCGGGATTCGAGTTTCGACTCGAATTTTCTTTCCTTTTAATCAGTCTAGTTTTCCTTCGGGATTCGAGTTTCGACTCGAATTTGCTTTCCTTCTAACCGGTCTAGTTTTCCTTCGAGATTCGAGTTCCGACTCGAATTTTCTTTCCTTCTAATTAGTATAGTTTTCCTTCGGGATTCGAGTTCCGACTCGAATTTTCTTTCCTTCTAACCGTTCTAGTTTTCCTTCGGGATTCGATTTCCAACTCAAATTTTCTTTCCTTCTAATTAATCTAGTTTTCCTCCTGGATTCGAGTTCCGACTCGAATTTCCTTTCCCTCTAATTGATCTACTTTTCCTTCAGAATTCAAGTTCCGACTCGAATTTCTTTTCCTTCCACAATGGATCTAGTTTTCCTTCGAAGATTCGAGTTTCGACCCGAGTTTTCTTTTCCTTCTGAATTGGTCTAGAAAATTAGAGTTCTGACTCAAATTTTCTTTCAAATCCAATTCAAATGTCTAGAATTGGTCTAGAAAATTAGAGTTCCGACTTGAATTTTCTTTCAAAACCCAATTCATTTAGTTTTTCCTTGAAGATTTGAATTCCGATTCGAAACTTCCCTTAAAACCCAGTTTAGCACCTGATCCATTCAAAGCTCACAAGTTGAATCCTTACTTCTTAGACTATGATCCCTAGGTTAAATTCCTATGGAATTGATAGTTGTTAGGTTGAATCCCTATTGAACCCATGTTGTTCCCAGTGAACCAATGTCGTTCTTAGGTTGAATTCCTATTGAACCCATATTTTTTCCAGTAAGCCAATTCTCAATTTCGACTTCCAGGTCATCCAATTTCCAATTTTTCAATTTCCAATCCCAACTTTGACCTTCGGGTCAATCAAATTCCAATTTCGGCCCTTAGGCCATCCAATTACCAATTTCAGACCTCTGGGTCAACCAATTTCCAAATTTCTAATTTCGACCTTCGGGTCAATCAATTTCCAAATTTCCAATTTCGACCTCCAGGTCAACCAATTGTCAAATTTTCAAATTCGACCTTTGGGTCAATCGATTCCAATTTCGACCTTCGGGTCAATCAATTTCTAATTTCCAAATATCAATTTCCAAATTCCAAATTCCAAATTCCAAATTTCCAATTTCCAATTTCCAATTTTAAATTTCCAATTTCCAATTTCAAATATCAAATATCAAATTTCAAAATTTCAATTTCCAATTTCGACCCTTTAGGTCACCCAATACCAATTTCAGTCATTTCCTCTTGCAAGAGACCCTTTTTACAAAGAGAGTTCAAGGGAGCTCATTCTTTTCGCATGCTATCCTTTGTTCACCTAGCCCCTTTTCAGGGAGAGTTTGAAGGGACTCGTGTCTATGTGAACTGTTTGCAAAACAAAATTCCAATTTCATACAAGGAACCCTTAGTTCAGGGAGAGCTTCGACGGAAGTTCGCTTTCCTTGTGACCATAATTTCGTACTAGGCCATTTCATCATGAAGGACCCTCTTTTCAGGGAGAGTGTGATGAACTCGCTTCTTCATGACCAATTCACCGACCTCACCATTACCGGCCCCCTTTCCATAAGAGAAGCCTAATGTTAGGAAGTTTTGACAAAAGCTTAATTTCTCTTCGAAAGTTCGTTTTGCAAACACCTCCTCTTTAGGGAAGAGAGGAGTAATTTCTATTTCCCATTTCTGAATCTTCTCCTTTGGGGAAAAGAGAAGAAAATTTCTGTCATGGATGCATTGAGTCGTGCTTCAAATGCTTGCTTTCATAAAGGATTTCAAGAAAATTTTGCCAATTTGTCATTAAATATTTGTTGATTTCAAAATCTTTATTGCACAAAATCATTACCTCAAAATACCTTCAGTATTACTTCCGAAAGGACAAAGCTTTCGCGAAAAAGGATTTAAAATTCAGAATCTTTCTATTGGCCGACCAAAAGGATGAAGAATAATTTCTCGATATGGCCAGCAAAGGAAATTCAATGTTGTTGCAAAGCCATAAGTGATCGGTATTGATCGCAGTCAATGGCAAATTTTTAAAGATCATTCTTGGAAAATAAAGCAGTTGAAATATCCTGGGTGATACAGAAAAATCCATTAAATCCCTATATCTCCTCAATCACCTAAGCTGCAATTAAATATCTGCAAAAGGGATCTCTCAATTGTCATCAAGATGAAGGTGAATTAGGCGAGTAGACCCCCGGGGCCAAAGAAGATTTGAATCATCTCCAAGATGACGGAGTTTGTGACGAATCCTTCCAGGGAAAGTTCAGAGCACCGTCATGATGAAGGCGACTGCAATGAGCCTCCCGACAAACCCTAAAAGATATTTAATTTCCGCTATCATCAAGAGATTTCCAACCAATGAGCTAATAATCGTCGATATAATTCCTGAGAGAAAAAGAAGGATCGAAACATCTCCAAGATGAAGGAGTTTGTGACGTACCCTTCCAAAAAAAAAGAGAGAAAAGTCAGGACATCTCCAAAATAAAGGATGATGTAATAAAATCCCCAAAAGCACAAGAGAGCTCTAATTCTGCCAAAAGAGAAAAAAAAAAGTGGGCAGAAAGATCATCATGAGAAAAGAATCCCAAGAAATCAGACTGCTGAATCTGTCAAGAATCTTCTTTAAAATTTGTGAAATTCTATTATCAATATTCCTTCACCAATTGCTTTCACAATATCAAGAATACTCTCTTTTCTATTCATATCAAGGAAATTGATAGCCTCCTTGAAAGAAAGTCAATTGCAAGAAATTTGAATTCGAATCTTGATTCTACGAAGTTAAGCCCAATCGGAGGTAATACTTCAGGTAGAAAAGAGGGAATATTTTCAAAACAATGTGCATCATTTTAAATTATTTTGAATCAACAATAATTTTCAACAGTTTGACAATATTTTCTAGCTATCCTGGCGTGAAGCGAGAGCTTGAGGTTCATCTATGGCGCATCCTGGCATCAGTTGTTATCCCTTTTAAGGACTTGATAATGAGAGTTTTCAAGATTCCTTCCCTTCTGTTGGTATAATCTGAGCGCATGGGCTCTCAGATTCGCACACTTTCCTGTGTCCCCACTGTCCCACCATAGACAGTCCAATTTCGGCTTGAGGTTAAGCCACCAATCATTTTCTCGCAAAAGGTCACCAATTTCAAAAGTTATTTAGTCTCAGCAATGAGGCGCCCAAAATCAAACCCCTTTTCAAGCTTTAGGGACTCGGATTTCATCCTTTTGCAAAACCCCTATCGGATTCATTGTGCGGAAGTCCGAAGGTTCTATCATGGGTTCTTCTTTCGAGAATCCCATCATTTTCTGCCCAATCAGGATAAGGGTACAAACCTGAGCCTCCTTTGATGAGGTATTTCATTTTCCTCCCAATCAGGATAAGGGTACAAACCTGAGCCTCCTTTGATGAGGTATTTCATTCCCCGGTCAGGTTAAGGGTCAAACTTGAGCTTCGTTTCTACACGAGGTATTTCTTGTCCCATCCAGGTTAAAGGAAAAACCTGAATCTCACTTCTTTTGAGGTAAAATTTTTCTTCTTTATTCTCTATTTCATATCTACCATTTTCATCAGGGCTAATATTTTCATATCCAGTCAGATCCTTCAAATTGGGGCATTTTTATAGCCAAAATTTGGTATGTTTTTCTTTGTCACTAAGCTCGTCTTCAAGCCGGCTTAGTAGCAAAGAGGGGCATCTATAAACACACCAAATTTTCCACATCCATTCTCAAACAATCCTCCTCAGGCAGTGCCAACCCTGTCAGGTCAGTGTAGGAGTCAAACCCCGAGTCAGTTTCAGAAAATCACCACTTTACCCATTTTTACTAAGAAAATTACCATTTTACCCCTAAGTCATCCCGAACCCCAGTCAATCGGAGTCAACCAAGCTCATTGGCCAGTTCAGAACAGTTAGAATATTAGTCATTTCAAGCTCATTTGAGCTCACAGTGAAAAAGCCATTTTCATTTTTGACCATTCCTGCCAAAATGTTATCATTTCTTCAGAAATGAGCTCATTTCTCACTCAAATCCAAGCCAATTGTCTCTGAGTCAGTCATTCACAGTCAGTCATATTCTCCAGAGTCTAACTTCAGCTCACCAGGAGTTCGAGTGCTCGAGTTTCAGTTTAAAACCATTTCTGAGTGTCCAAGAGCCCATTTAAGTCCATTTCGGCTCTTTCAGCTGAAACCGAGCTGAGTTCAGTTAGTCGAGCCAGTGTTTGAGCCTCGATTTTAGTTCATCTCAGTATGATTGACCTTTGTTTCAGCTCAAACCCAATTTAGGTTCGTAATTCACTTCACTCCAGTGACCATTCTGTACCATTTCTCTAAAAATGGCAGCTTTTCTTGAAAATTCAGTCGGAAAGGTCAGTTGAGTCAGTGTCTGGTCAGTTCATTTGAGTTCTGAAACTCTAAAACCCAGCTCAATCTAGCTCATCTCAGTTCAATCCAGCTCGAACCTCAATTTTCAGTGTCACTCTGACCCAGTAGAGTCCCGAAAACCATTTCTTGGGCTATTTTGCAAATTTTATCAATTTTAATGTTTTTTAAACTGATACAAGTGTCAATCGGGGTCTGACATCCAAAATTCTTTATTCAAGGTTAGCATTTCTCATAGCATTTCATGTTATTTCTCATCATTTCATATCATTTCTCAGCATTTCATAACATTTCATCACATTTCATTTCATTTTCGAAGTCCAGAACTCTAGTTTTATAAATTGCAATCCAGATTGAGTTTTAAAAGCTTTCAGAAATCAATTTCAAACCCTGGGTTTCCAAAATTGACATTTTTACCCCCAGGAGTCTAAATTTGGAAATATTTTCTCAAGAAAAATAATCTGGATTTATTTCAAACTCAAATTTTTGAATTCTACACTGGATTTGCTTCGCAACGGGGCATTGAACTTCAAAATCCGAGCTTGTTTCAAAAACTGTCAAAAATAGCTCATTTTGTTTGAAAATAGAGTTTGAAGCATTTTCTCGAGAAAAACAATCTGGATTTCTTTCAAAATTACATTTTTAAATTCTACATTGGATTTGCTTCGCAATGAGGTATTGAACTTCAAAATCCGAGCTCATTTCAAAAACTGCCAAAAATAGCTCGTTTCGTTTGAAAATATTTTCTCGAGAAAAACAATCTGAATTTCTTTCAAAATCAAATTTTCAAATTTTACGGTGGATTTGCTTCGCAACGGAGTATTAAACTTCAAAATCCGAGCTCATTTCAAAAACTTCCAAAAATAGCTCGTTTCGTGTGGAAATTTTCTGAAAAGACTATTTTACCCCTCTAATCGTCAAAATGAATTTCAAAAGTGGAATTTGGACCCGCTCTGAGATGGCCCACTCATTTACATTTTTGTTTTGTTAAAAAAATATATATAAATTCTTTTATTCCTTTCAATTTTCTTTTTATTTGTTCATTTTTGTTTTTTTTTATTATTATTATTTATTTTGCATTTTAGAGATGTGGGACCCACAAGGTGGTCACCCAAGCCTCCAGCCCCACTTTCCATTTTTTCCTCATTTTCTTTTCCTTTTCCTTTTTCCCTCCTTTTTTTTCTTTCCTTTCTTTTTCAATTTTCTTTCTTTTTCTTCTTCCTCTTCTTTCCTTCTTCGCTTCCTTCCTCCCTTCCTTTCCCTCTTGCCCATCCATTTACGTAAAGGCTGCTTCCCTTTCCTTCCTAAATTAAAACTAAGAACTTAGGGAAAGATAGAATCTTCCCTAAGTTAAGAAAAAAAAAAAGAGATACGGCTGATCTCTTCTTCACGCCTCTCTCACTCAAGGCCTCTCCCTCTCTCTCCTTTTGTTCCAGCTTTTCCCTAAGTTTTGAGCTGTGCCATCAAAGAGAAGGGACTCCAATCACAGCAGCCATTGCTCCAGCTTCCCCTTGCACAACTGTAGCCACTTTGACAGCCACTCCTCTCACCACAGCCGGTGCAGCCAAGTCCTCCTCTTCAGCTCCTCCTTCAACCATTGTCGCTACCTACCACCACAGCCGGCAATCGAGTCTTCATCTTCAGCCACCACACAAGGTGACGCCCAACCGATTGCTCCAGCCTCTTCCATCACTGCAGCATCTCCAGACTTCAAGACCTCCAGCACAGCCCGTGCCACCTCCTCCAACTTTAAAGTAGCTCCCACCGGCGCCCCTTTTGTAGCCACTTCCTACCGGTGTCTAGCTCTAGCCATCCTTCTACCTTCAAATCTTCTCTCCAACCCCAGCCAACTCAAGTTAATTGAAGCTAAGCCCAAGTAAGTTAAAATAATATTGTTATTATTTTTTTTTACATGGTTGAAAGCATTTGCATCTCATGATCCAAGCTATATAAGAAAGAGGATCCACCCAATACATGAGTAAGATCTCTCCTTCCTTTAGCCACATTAAAATAAGACTCATACCTCCTTCGGTTTGCTTTTATTTTATTGATTTCCATGCTAGATACAAGTTGTAGGTTTTATATTTAGTCTATATTATCACTTTAGTATCATAATGCATGTTCAATTAGATAGGTTGTGATTTTGTGCAAAGTCCATGCATTATTTTATGTGAATTTTTGCATTGATAAATTCTGTAAATTTTGGAGTAATTGTATTTATATGTCTTTGTTTTCATGCCAAAAATCTGGTTAATTTTGGGTTTCGAGACCCTCTCAAACCAATCAAATCCCAAACTGGGATTTCCCATTTCCAGAACTTCTAATTTCTGCTTTAGCAGACAACAACCTCCGACACCACCCTCATGGAATATCCAAATAGTCCTTCAAAAATCACAGTGGATTTATAATGGAATCTACTAGTGATCTGGAAATTTTGAAGTTTTTCCAAGTAATTTTGACCTCTGTCAAAAATCGAATTTCCCAGACTCTTGAGAAAATCTCGATTTTCCTTTGTCAGGGTATAGACAGACCCTAATGCATCAAGTACGCCCAATCTGTAGCTTGTTTGCAAAAACTTTCAACACAAACGTTATTTCTAACATTATTTCCTGTCATTTCCCAAAATTTGGGAATTTTTGGATTTGTTTCACTATTTTGTCCGGATTTTCTCTTTTTGTCTAACAGATTCCAATGTCCAGAAATTCCAGAAATTTAGGTTTCTGATAACAGTGTGGCCTTTCCCAAACCGTAACTTGAATCGAAATGGTGTTAAAAAATCAAATCTTCCACTGTTTGTCAAGGACATTTTCACACAATTTCAGCTTTTTTTTCATCTATCTTCCATTTTTCCCATGTTTTCTACCGAAACCTGTCTGTTTCCCCTAAATCCTAGAGTCGTCGGATTCCGATCCGACTTGCCGGAGTGGCACAGCTTCGACCATAGGTCAAAACCAGAAAGTGTAAAATTCAAAAATCTTTGTATTACTATCCTATATCACCCCATAAAATTTGGGAAATTTTTATGGAAGTTTGATATCCTAAATCTTATTTATAAATCAGCATTTTAGGTAAAAATCATAAACTTTAGGGTTTTTATTTGAATTTCCATATTTTAAAATACAAAAAAATAGATTTTCGAGCTCCATTATGTTTTTAGGGTTGTTTTAGGTGTCCATTCCAAATTTTGTTTAATTCCAAGTTCATTTGCTTTATATGTTAGTTTGTCTTTAAATTCAGAAGCGAAAATCAGGTTAAATTCGATATTTTATGATATTTTTGCCATTTTAGGGTTTTAATCATGTACATGAGCATGTATAACCATATTAGGATTAATTTCAATGTCATTTGCATTTCATATTTTTCAATTTTACAAAATTTATTTCAGAAAACCCTGGTTTCAAGGCCATAGTCTTGTTATCAGGGGTATTTTGGTTATTTTGACCATAATTTTGAAATTTCAATTTCCAATTCCATAAATTTTCATGAATATCATCATATTTCATCATATTATGTTTGATTTATTTCATTTGATTTTAAAAATTCCAAAATTTACAAAATTTCTTTCAGAAAACCCTGATTTCAAGGTCATCAGGGGCATTTTGGTCATTTTGACCCCAATTTCGAATTTTCAAGTTTATTTTCAAAATTTATTCATTATTTATCATGTTTATATCAAAGGGGGTATGAATTTGGGTTTATATATGAATAATATCCGATAATTTCCCATATTTTCGGATAAATTCAGAAAAACCTACATTTTGTGCTAACCTTGTTTTCTAGTTTTGCAGAAACATCCAAGAAGAAGACTTAGTTATTTTCTTTCTTTATTTTATTCAATTCAATGTAAAAAGCAATGTAATATTTGGAATAAGAGTTATATTTCTGCTTAGAATAGGGCTGCATTGCATATAGTTTAATTTCTTCAAATTTCAATATTTGATGTATGATTCATGCATATTTTTTTCAAATTCACTATGGTTTACACGAATGGCACGTGCACAAGCTCTTATGGAGTTTATAAACTCGGTGGGATTCGTATTTATGGCCATAGTCAGAATACGAAGAAAACCAAGATTTATGATCTTCATATTAGCCACATTCAGCCTACACACTTAGGCTAACTTCAAAAATGCACTGCATTTTTCAAAACTTCAAAAGGATTTCTCAATTCCTCAATGAAATTCCCTTTTCAAATTCATATTCATTCATTCATATTCATTTATTCATATTATTCAAATTGCATTATTTTCAAATTCATTTTCCAATTTCAATTTCAAAAAAATTCAGTTTTCTCAAGAATTTCCAAGTCCTTCTCAGGATCTGATTTTCTCAAAATCCTAAGTTTTCAAATGACATTTCAAAGCATTTCCCAAGTTCAAATCAAGATTTTCCAATGTTTTGAAATTCTCAAATTTCAAAGTCTCAAGTTTTCAAAAAAAACGATTTTCTTAGATTTCCCATTTTCCTAAGAACCCAGTTTCCTGAGAATCCATTTTTCATTTCAAAAGTCATTTTCTAATGAATTTCTTGAGTTTCTCAGAATTCTCAAATCCATTTCCTCAAAAAAGCAATCTAAATCTCAAAATCATTTTTCCAAAGTACAAGTTTTCCTGAGAAATCACTTTCCAAAGCAAATTTCTGATTTCTAATGAAATTCAATGATTTTCTCAAGAATTCAATTTTCAAGTACTTTTCCAATTAATTTTCAAGCATATTTCAATTCTCCAAAACAAACATCATATTTTCTCAAACTTGCATTACTTTCAAAATTTCATAGCACAAGCCTGATTCTTTGTGCATTCTAGGAAAAATAGAGCATAATTTAGCTATTTGAGTTGAGTTAAAGCACATAATTGGTTCTTGGTTCAATTACCCCTGGTAAAGGCGCCAGGAACGGTTAAACCTCGTACCAACAGGCGGATCCCATTCCACGGAATTTTCCAGCAAATTTTCAAAACGGAGGCGAGTAATTTTCAAAACCAATTTCAAAACTTTGGTCGAGTTTGACTCGCGAAATTCGTTTCTCTCTCGCAAGGGAGGGGAAATTTTTTGCGATGATAACCGTAAGCACGGGTCAAATCCACAGGGAACGAGAATCACTCTATTATTTCTAAGAAATTCAATTTATTAATCAATAAATAGCAGTCAACAAATACATGACTAATAACAATTACAAATTAACACTAAATCTAACTAGAAAAACATTTCAAGCTTCTGTTGCACGCCAAGGGTATTTTTGTCTTTTCCCCTAAATAGTGCAAAATAGACTTCTGACAACTCTTCGTAAACTGACTATTTGATAATGCAAACAAAGTCCAAATTTCTTGAAACATGTTTTATTCTGTAACTAATAGATTCAAAAATCTGATAGTTTTTACAGAATAAAAAAATGATATCTGGAACTCCAGATATAAGCGTTTCAAAACCAGGCAAAATCTAGATATCGCAGGTCCCGAAATTTTGAAATCCGAAAAAGTTGTTTTCACAAAACGCTTAAAAATCAGACCAAACCAACTTGGATTGAGCTGAAATTTGGTCTGCGGATAGTTAACACACCAATAAAGAGAATAAAAAAAGAATTTTTAGAAAACTCAAAAATTTTGCACATAAAATAACGTGTGTGAGACAGGGCAAAAATCGGGTTTCGAGTTCAATGCACTATTCACTTTGGAAGTCTATCTTTCACACTAAGAATGCAATCTAACACTAATACAAACCTAAATGATGCTGAATGACAGTTTATATGCAGACACTAAATGAAATTATGATAAATGCAAGGAAAATTGAATAAAATATGCAAATCACGACTATAGCTAATTTAACTTAATACATCAAATGCAACTAATTTAATTAAAGATACAAACCTAACTATATGAACTAAAGGCTGAAATTAATTAATACTAAACCCAACTAACTAAATGAAAAACAAACATCAAACACTCAATAAACAATTATAAGTGAACCAAACACCTACTTCTAGAATATAACCAAACCGGACAAATGACTACTAAATTAACTTATACTATATCTAAGATAAATTAAAACTATGGTCAACTAAACAACTAAGAACTAATGAGGTATGGGTATAGGATTGACTTGAAAGAGGTTCACGCCCCACACAGAGGGTTCAACTATGTTGACCCACTTCGACAATGCCTAATATAGAAACCTAAGACTAAAAATCTAATTAAGTAAAAATAACAATTAACACTAATGACTCTATACCTTACACGCCTAATGTATTAAACCTAATTAAGACTTGTCTAATTAAGGACTCAATCTTAATCCTAAAGTTAATGACCAATTAACTAAAATAAGTAATTCTAAATCTAGATTATACTACTAGATAAATAGAGATAAATGTGAGTAAATGCTCCAAAAATAAGTTTGGAAAACTTGGCCTATCCAAAGTCATCCAGCTAGAGAGGAGTTACACTTTTGACTTTCCTTTATTCAAATTGGGAAATTTGACTCAAACCAAAACCGTCCAACCCAAGGCAGGATCTTCTCTTTAATTGATTTGCAAATCAATTTAGAAAGTGAGAAAACCATCCAACCCAACAAGAATCCACACGTTTTTACTTTCTAAAAATGTTTTGGAACAATTAAATGTTCTTTCTCAAAACCGTTGACACCCCTTTTGGCAACTCAATTGGATTTCAAAATAAATTTCCAAAACTAAATAAGTAACTCCCTTCTTCCTTGGCTGAACAATTAATCTCAAATCCTTTCTTTAAATGCTCCACACGAATTTAGAAGATCTCAAACTTATCAAAATGGTTTGCACACCACCATTACTCAAATATCGTCTTTCTAAAAATCAATATACTCTAGATAATGAAATCAAACTATATCTAAACTAATTAAACCAATATTTAACTAATGTAAAGAGAGGTTAGAATTGAAAAACACGACTATCTAAAATTAAGGAAAGAGACTCTAATTCAAAACTTACCAAAGAATCCAAAAAACGTCTAAAACAAACCAACTCCTAATGCAATGAACCTGGACAACCTAATGAACTTTCCCTATTCAATTGAACACTACCAAAAACAGCCTAGAGCTCTAATGGAGCTCTAATGGCTGACTCCCTTACTTGGGGAAGACGACTCAAAAAATATTGACTTTATCTAAACTAAAAGAATTAATTCTAATGAAATTAAGAAAAACTAGATTAACTACTAACTAAATCAAATGACATGCTGGAACATGAACTATTGAACTTGATGCACAAAGAAACAAATTCTAAATTGAAACGAACATAAACTTTTTAACAATGAAACGACACACTCTTACGAATGGACCTAACTCAACAAACTTGAACTATGACTAATGACCCACAACGAACAACAATATTTTTCTAGACTTAATTGAACAAAATCACACCTTAAACAAACACCATTGCTGACTAAATACAGAAATACTAAACATGAAGAAATAATAAAATCGGCAAGACTAGATCTAGCCGATTGAATCCTAACCACACGAATTTGCAAACACGAATCACGCGACACCTCTAGGACCAAACCAACCTAGATCTTTAACTAAATCAAATTGGACACTGCGTGAACAAGGTCTGATAACCACGTTCTAACTGTAAAACAAATCTGGAATTTACACCCACAAAAATACCAAGATCGGCTAGAAGGGATCTAGCCGATTTTTGGTGTTCGACAAAAACAACACAATCTAAATTGGACTCAACGATATTCCTAAGCAACAATTGAATTTTTAAATCTGTTTTTTCTGCAAAAGTAACACAACAATGCAAAATGGACAGAAAGAAAAATCGACTAGGCACCAATCTATTCGGTTTTCATGTTTTTAGGCTAAAAATGACTAAACATTAACAATCTAACAACTCAAAACAACAACTAACCTAGATCTACCGTGTTGGTCTGTGCACGAAAGCTACACTAAGACAGGAACAATAAAAACACAGCACACAACAGAAAATAGAACAAAAAAATAGCACACACGATATGGGTTTTAACTAGAAGAAAGGGAAGAGGAAGACCTACCTCCAGGGCGATCCGACGATTGTGGGGAAGAAGAGAGCGGAAGATGGATTTGAAATGGCATCCCGAATTATTCAAGAATGCTGGAACATCACCACGAGCAGGGGTTTTGCAGCTGCAACACGTTGGAGATCCATCGAGGATGGGAAAGGAGCCGATTCGCAATCGGAGGGCTTAGAAAATCGGATGGAGGTAGGGCCATCTCATCTTGTTGGAGTGTCTCGCACTTCCACACAAGATAGATGTCATCCACCTCTGCTACACCTGCAAAAACACAGCAAACAAGGGTTAGATTCAGCAAGGATGAAGAAGAAACAAAAGAAATGCAAAGGGAGATAAGACAATGCTTGGTTTTCCAAGCATAGAGTTGATCTTCAATGACAATGATGTGAGATGGGAGGTTGGAAGGAGGGCTGGAGTATGATTCACAAAGGAGGGTGTCAATTCCAATGCCAAAGATGCCTAGGGTTTGCTGAAAAATCTTATTTATACTTTTTGCCTTTTTCAAAAAAAGGTTTAAGTAAAAATATTTTACCCTGTGCAACTTTCTGAGGGGGGTTTCTGAAAATGTTTTCTAAATGGGTATGGATATGCGTGTGGGTTGGATTTGGGCTTTCTAAAGGTTGATCCAAGGTCCAAAACAGCCTAATTGGGTCAGATATGGATCTGATCCACCTCAAAATTCGTGCCCGAACACTAAAATAGCCATAACTCATTCATTTTAACTCCAATTTTTCTGAAATTTGAACCATAACCCCTTGACATCAAAATACATCTAAACATGGGTTTTAAACCTTAAACTCACCACAAAATGCATGAATAATTAGCTAACATGATGTGAATTTCATGCATCATCAGTAATGAGGATGTTGAATGATGACAGTAACCAGGGCCGACAGCTTACTGTTTTTTCATATCCTGGATGCCTTCAATTTTGGGATTCACGATGCAAAACTTACCTGGATCCTTCCCCCCCAGCAGGTTTTCCCTTCTAATATCGAACTGGTTTTAGTCATAAACTCACAAACTTCATACGTTGGATGGCAAGATGGTTACTCTGCTAACCATTCACACCCTCAATCATAATAGTGGTCCAGCCTTATCAAATCATGCAGATGGATTTGCTAAAAAATGATGGATCACTTGGTAGCAAATTGGTATACAGTGAGGCGATTGCTCATAGCAAATTGACCCCTGTAAACTAACTTTTACAGATTGATTTCAAAGGATAGCAATCACCATGACTAACAATAAACCAAAATATATAGATAATAATATACAAGTAATGTTTGTTGTTACACAGGTGTAAGGTATATACAACACAAGGCAATATGCAGAAAATGTAAATAAAGAAAATGCAGAGGAGGCAGAAGTGGATATTGTGAAGACAAAGATGTAATAGGTGAGTGTGACATGTTACTGTGATGGTGATAACGCAGGTACTACAATAATATAGAGGAAGCTGGAACTAGAAGGTAGGAACTAACAATCCATACTAGTATTCATAACAAACAGGGATGAAACAGATGAGCTTGTAAAATAGCCTTTGGCACACAAGTTCAGGTCAAGGGGGGTAACTTCACCCACTATTTCCAATGGTAACACCAGTGATTGTGACTCACCTGCACATCCATCTTGAGAGCCCCTATTCTTTCTAAGACCAAAGTGTAAACACCCCAAATTTTCACTCACCTCCCCAACATTTCCACCAAGCAACAACATCCAGCCTCTGAAATCGTCGGAGGGCAAAATGGTCATTTTCTGAACCCGGACCTTGCAAAAGTCTAAATTTCATCTGCAACTCTCAAAATTTCTCTATTTTTAGCTCAGATGTTCAAAATTCTACTCCTGACAGAAGACAGGAATCTCCAAGTTTTGGTTCGAGATTCCATTTCATATGACATGTCATTTCATAGCATTGCATGAGCATTTCATATCACTGTGCGGCACAGCATGTCATTTTGAGGTCCAGAACTCTTGATTTCAAAATCTTCAATCCAGATTAGAATTTCAACTCTTTTTAAAATCGATTTCAAAACCCTGGGTTTTCAAAATTATCAATTCTTCCCATTTTACCCCCAGGACTCTAAATTTCAAAATAGTTTCTCAAGAAAACAATCTGGATAGTTTTCAATATGGATTTCAATCACTTCACCTCAGATTTTGCCATTTTCAAATATCTTCTTTTTACAAAATCGCCCCACAAGGGCCAACTCTTTCCAAAAAAATTATGTTTTACCAATTAGTCTAGATTTTATAAAAATTCCAAAAAGAGGTTTTGTTGTTTTGTCCTTATTTCAATAAAGAAACAATGTGGGACCCACACTGAGGTGGTGTCACACAGGCTTTTCTTGTGAAAAAACTAAATTTTGAAAAACCCAAAAAATATAGGAGCCTTGTCCCTTGGATTGGTGCCACTTGTCTTTTCTCTCTCCTCTCATCTATCTGCCAAGTGTCAGTGTGGGGCTACCTTAAGAAGCCGCCACATGTCATTAGACCCCCTCTTCATTCCATGTCATGTGTCAGCATCCACCATCTTCACCCTGCACCATGTGTCATTCCAAAGATCACCCTGAGATGCCAAGTGTCATGTGTTGTACTGTTCAGAAAAAGTAAAGCTTGTCTCCCCTGAGGTGGCACCAGTTGAAGAATGTCTCCTGCAGAGGACACGTGTCGACCTCTCCCTCTTTCAGAAAAGTAGACTGACACATGTTTCTTCCTACTTTTTTCAGAAAAGTAGGAGACACGTGTCACTCATAGCTTCCTCTAGAAAAGGTAGGCTTGTCTTCTCTGAGGTGGCGCCATTTGAAGTTTGTCTCCTGCAGAGGACACATGGCATCCCCTACTCTTTTCAGAAAAGGCAGGTGACATGTGTCATTCTCTACTCTTCTCAGAAAAAGTAGATGCCACGTGTCATTTCCTGCTCTCTTCAGAAAAAGCTAGAATTCAAACATTCAAACCCTTCTAGAGGTGGCGCAAATCCTGAACTTCACCTTTTCCATTTTGTCTGAGATGGTGCCACATGGCTTGGACCTCCTTCTCTTCCCTCTGCCACGTGTCAATCTCTCTTCTTTCAGAAAAAGCAGGATGACACATGTCTTCCCCCTACCATTTCTCAAAAAAGTAGATGACACATGTCATGTCTAGCTTCCTTCAGAAAAAGTAGAGGACACATGTCACTCTTGGCTTTCTTCAGAAAAAGCAACCATTCAAAAATTTTCAGACAAGAGCTAGGTGGCGCAAATCCTGGAGTTCTACCTTTTTCTACTTTGTCTATGAGGGCGCCACATGTTCCTTGCTTTTCCCTCCTGCCACATGGCATTGTAGGAGCCACTCTGAGGAACTGCCACATGTCCATCCTCCATTCCTCCAGGGCCAACCCCCATTTGAAATTCAAATTACCTTCTGAGGTGGCGCCATTTGAGAAGGCTTCTCCAGACAGCTGACACTTGTCTGCCACATGTCCAGACCTCCCTGCATCAGAAAAAGTAGAAAAACTCCCCCTCTGAGGTGGCGCATTTTGCTTCTTCCATTCCTGTTCTCCTGCCACATGGCAGTGTGGAGCAACTTGGAGGTGGCACCACATGTCAGCTTCTCCTTTCCTGCAGAAAAGTAGAATTTGAATCCCTCTGAGGTGGCACAGTCTGCTTCTTCCACTCCTGTCCTTCTGACATGTGTCAAGAGCCTCCAGAGGTGGCGCCACATGGCATGCTCCTACTGTTTCCAACTTTACACCTCAAAACTCTTTTTGAGGTGGCACCATTCCAGAGTCCCACATGGCTTCATTTCTTTTATTTATTTTATATTTTTAATAAAAATAGCCCCTGAGGTGGCGCCATTTGAGAAGCTTCAGAAAATTAGGAATTTGAATTTCAAACTCCAAGAAAGTACCCCCTGAGATGGCTCCACATGGAGGGCTGAGATTGAATCTACTTGAAATTCAAAATTTTCAGAAAAAAACTATAAATACAAGGGCTCACGCCTAGCCTAGAGGAGACCATTTTGGGGAGCTTCTTTTGGACTTTGAAATTCAACCTAGCTTTTCTTCAGAACCCGATTTTTGAACTTTGGAATTCACGCCCCCTTGAGCTTAGTGGAGAAGATGCAGTGAACTGCCTACATTGCTCGTGCTGTGGCCAATTCGATTCCAGCGTGGGTCGAACTTGGTGGATCATCTGAAGCCCGGATCGAAGGACGAACGAAGCCCTTGGTAGCAGTCCCTTTTAAGAGTTTGAAAGCTGTGTAACGAAGCAAGGTGCACCTCTTTTCCTCTTGATTTCATATCATGATTTGATTCAGGTGTCATTTGAAGAAAGAGCTCATCCGAGGGATGGATGGAGCTATTCTCATAAAACGACATATATAAAAATATTCAATTATGCCTCCTTGGTGATTTTTAGCATTCATGAATTTAGCTAGATTTAATTTGCATTTTATTTCATTAATTTAGCATGTTTCATGAGTTAATTAGGATTAATTTAGCATTTATTTAAATTCTGCTCAGTTTCGGTAGTTCTCTGTTTTTGTCAGTCAGTACACACGTCATTTTATGCATCTAGTTTTCATTAAAAATTCTAAAAAAATCATGGAATGCGCCCTTAGTTGTCCTTAGAAATGTGCCAAAAATTCGAAAGCATTTGAATTCGTTTACTGTGGTAAACGTTCAAAAAGGTGAGTCGGGTTTTATTACCCGGGATGCATTTTAAAATATCTTTTCCGACTTGTAAAATCGAGATCTCCCTCATGGGAGATCCGATTTTCAATCCGAAAGATGTTCTGAACTCGGGAGGATGTCTAGTTTGTAACTAGATTTTCGCAGATTTTGCTGATTTTTTTTAATGTATGACAAAAATCTGAGAGTGCGGGACACGTGTCAGAGCCTGATTTGGGCCTCTAAGACTTTGGATCGACTTAGGTCGATGGGTTATCTTTGGGTATTGCTCCAAATCCGAATCTGTAAAAAGTGAATATTATGTCCAAGATGTTATCTGTTTGCATCTTAAGGCCCGTGATTTTTAAAACCATTGTGATATCTGCCTCGGATTTTTCTTGTCAGTCACCTGTTTGGTCACATTTGTCTGTTCTGTCGATTTAGGAATGAAAAGTTATATTTTTATCCATGTTTTTGTTGATCAAATGCCAAAGTCATGAACATGAAAGTTGTCCCTGTAGGTGTCGTGAGTAGCTCTGTTAAATATCAGAAATTTGCATGGCTGTTTTCCATTTTTTTTAGCATTTTATATTAGATTAGGTTGATTTTACCTTCATCAAAACAAAATCCCTGCTACCGAACTCACCATGGCTCAAATTCCGAGGTTGTAAAAACCAAAAATGTTTCATTTCGGGTCCTTTAGCAGTCTGCAAAATATCAGAAGTTTTAAAGGTGTAAAGCTTGCATTATCATGTTAAGTATTGCATTTGGTTCAGGTCCGTAGGCGAAATCCACCATTTTTAGAACTTTCTTTAAATTTTAGCATTTAAATCATATCATTTCATGATTTTTAGCATTCTAGGCTGTTTATCAGAGTAGGTAAATGCTTCATACCGAATTTGGTGTAATTTGGAATTCATTTGAGGCTTGATTTAGCCATATCATCAAAACAGGGACCCGGATCCAAGCGAAAAACAAGCGAAATTCGTTATTTTGGATAAATTGCAAAATGTCAAATTCTGATTTTACAGTCCTAATGTGTTTATAAGCATGTCATCATGCCCCATACTGCATTTCATCATCATTTGATTCAATTTGAATTTCAAAATCTCAATTTTACCAAGTTTTCCTTCAAAAAACCCTGATTTTAAAGGTATAACTTTAATATTAGGGGTATTTTGGTCATTTTTACCCCAATTCCGAATTTCAAACTATTTTCCACTGAATTTCTTGCATTTACATCATTTCAAATATCAAGGAAGCATGAGAATAGGGTTTATATCCAATTAAATCCAATAATTTCATAATATTATTGGAAAATCTTGGAAAAAACCACATATTTGAGCTAACCTTATTTCAAGTTTGGCAGGGATATTCAAACGAAGGAGCTAAAGTCTGCAATTCCCTTTATTTCATTTATTTAGTGATGTAATAATGTAAATTTTGGAATAAGAGATTTAATTTTCTGCTTAGACTAGGATGCATATCATATAGTTTGAATTTATGCAATATCCTGCTTATATGATCCATGCATTTTATTTCAAAAGCACTATGGATGTACACGAATGGCATGTGCACCAACTCTTAGGGAGTTGATGAACTCGGTGGAATCCATATTTACGGCCCTAGTCGGAATATGGACGAGACCCAGATCCATCATCTTTCTACTAGTCACATTGAGCCTACACTCTTAGGCTATCTTAAAATGCACATCATATTTCTAATATTTTCAAAGTATTGTGCATTAAATCAATTAAACTCTGAACATATTCATGGCCATAGTCAGGATATGTGAATGATTTATTTTGACTTAATGCACACTTTTCCAACAAATTTCTTAGAAAATCTATCAAAGTGCATTCATTCACTCATATCATTTGCATCATGAAATCCTTGGTTTTCTCATGATTTTCTTAAGAAAACTTCATTCTCAAAGAAATTGATTTCTCAAAAAACTCTGAGGATTTTCCAAAATCGGTTTTCCCAAGTTAAGTCTTCACAGTTTTCCATGGAAACCAGTCTCTCAAGAAACTTCTAAGTTGGATTTCCAAAAATCAAAGTTTTCCCTCGATTTTCCCTGGAAAATGTTATTTTCTTAAGATCTTCAAAAAGAGTTTTCCAATATTTCTCAAGAACCAAAAAAATCGATTTCCAAGTATTTCAAAGGTAAGATTCCTCGGATTTCAATTTCTCAAGTTTCAGTTTTCTTCCCCAATGAGTTTTCCTATAAATTTTCCATCCTTTTCCTAAGAAAGTTCTCAAAGTCCGAGTTTTCCTGAGAAGTGTTTCCCTTTTCAAATGTTCACCTTTTTCTCAAGAATCACTTCTATTTTCCCAGGATTTTAAACTATTCATGATTTTGCCACATCTTTATGAGCTTTCTCGTGATTTCAAAAACCCTTTTTCATTTGAGTTTCCTGAGAAATTGACCTTTTCCTTGAGAAATATCTTTCAACTCCAAAGGTTTTCCGAGCATACATCATATTTCCCAACTAGCATTTTACAAAATTTCATAGCACATGCCTGAATTCTCTATGCATTTAGGATAGAACACAATTTCGATAATTTTACTAAGTCAAGCACAATTTTGGTCCTTGGTTCGATTACCCCTGTTAAAGGCGGCAGGAACGGTCGAACATCGTACCGACAGGTCGAGCCCCATCCCATGGATTTTCCCGCAATTTTCAAAATGGAGGCGAGTATTTCAAAACCATTTCCAAAATCCGGTCAAGTTTGAAGCGTGAAAGCGTTTCCCTTTTTCTCTTCCGCAAGGAAGGGAAGACGGGGAAAAATTTCGCGATGATAACAGGTTTGACGACCGTGATGGGACCTGATCATGCATATAATTCAGGGTTTATTAACATTAAAATATGCATGATTTTATAAAATAATGTTTCAAAAACCCAATTTTATGTTAGTTTTCGAGTAAATGTGCTAAAATGATTTAAAAATAGAAAATGCATGAAAAATAGTTTTATTTTATATTTTTATACATATTTTAGTTTTTTTATAATCATAGTAGTTTAGTTTTAGTTTTTTTTAAATAAAATAAAAAAATAATAGAGAAAAATATTTTTTTCATTTTAAGTGTTTGTTTTTTTTTAAAAGAGAAAAAATTTTTAGAATAGTTTTTTTAGTTCTTCATAAATAAGTTTTGTTTTTAAATCTTTGAAAATTTTATATAGTTTTTGATTTTTGAAAATTGCAAAAATAAACACAAACCGGTTGAACCGGTTTGCTTTTAAAAAAAAATAAATAAACAAACCGGCTTGAACCGGTTTGCATTTGTTTCAAACCGGTTCCAGCCGGTTCGTTACTTTTAAAAACCCCAAACACAGGAAAAATCGGGCGCCTCTTCCATTCACGCCCAAACCTTCCCTTTCCCCCTCTGCTTTTTTCTCTCTTCCCAATTCTCCATTGCCGGATTCCCCTTTACCCCTTCTTCTTCCTCTATTTCTTCTTCTTCAATCCGGCGGTGGAGATATTCAGTCCGGCGACGGCGGCGGTGGTGGAGGTCGCCAGCTTCTTCCCTCAGGTTCACGGTGCGGTGAGTGCTGAGCCTTTCTCTACTTCTTCTTCTTCTTCTACTTCTTCTTCTTCTTCTTCTTCTTCTTCTTATTCTTCTTCAGAACTTCCTCTTCTTTTTCATTTCTATTTCTTCATCCGTTTCTTCTTCTGCAGTTTCTTCTTTTTCCACTTCTTCTTCCGATCTCTTCCTCTTCTTCTTCTTCTTCTTGTTTTTCTTCCTCCGATCTTCAGCATTTCCTTTTTCCAATTGTTTTTCTTCTTCCGATTTCGATTTATTCTGCAGGTTCTTGAACTTCTTCTGCAGGTTCTTGAATGAATGCCGTTTGTAATGCTGTGTAGTAAAAACTGAAAAGAAAAAAACAACAACAAAATAAAACTGAGAAAAAAATTAGATCGAATTAGCTATTAGGCATTTATTTTTCTGTTTCCTTGATTAAGCATCTGCAATTCTGTTCAACCGATTCTATCATTCTGCGTTTGTTTCAGAAAAACAAAAAGAAAAAAAAAGACTCGATCATTGTTATTTTCCTGTTTTGATTGTTATTTCTTGATTTTTCTTTAGTTTTCTGTGTGTGTCTGATTTCTTGATTCATTAGTTTGCTTTCAATTCGTAATTCTGATTTTCTGTGTGTCATTCATAATTCTTCAGTTTTATATGTGTAATATGTAATTCTGAATATTTTGATCTTTGATTTTCTGATTTTTTTTTTTTCACTTCGATTCATTAGTTGTTTTGAGTTGAATTTTTGTTTTTTTTCCTGTTTTCATCTTTAGCATAGATCTGATTTTTTATTTTTAATCTCTTGTTTACTTTTATTTTTTAGTTTTTGTCTTCTGTTTTCATTTACGAGTTTTACTGTTTTCAGTTCAGTAATGTTTTGTGTGCTTTCATTTCAAGTATGAATTTTGGTTTCGATTCTATGTCTTTTACTTACCTGTTAATTGCTTTTATGTTTTGCTTAATTCAATCTGATTTTTAGTTACCTGTGTGTTGATCTTAATTTTCTTGTTTTTAACATTCATTTCATGTTTGTCATTTCCTATTTTTAATACATTCATATAGCTTAGTTTTCATATTCAATTTCTTGTTCTTTTTACATTCTGATGTTCTGAATTTTTTTTACATTCTGATGTTCTGAAAGTTACCTAAACTGTAGTTAATTAGTTAGATCTAATTAAAAATCATATTTCGGATCTAGAAGTGTTATCATTTCATATTTTTAGCATCTAGCTAGTTTAGTATAGTCTATTTCTATCTGTGGTACTGCTCGTGTTCATTTTATTTATGCAGGATCGCACAGGATTGGAGCAGAAGCGATTGCATGACATGGGAAGTGCAAGAATAGAAGATGTTTTTCTCTTATTTTAGAATTTAGGAATTCAATTGGGTTTGTAAATATTGCACTTTACGCCCTCTGCGAAGGGTATTCATTTGTTGTAATAGTTAGTTGTTTTTACCTTTTCTGAACATTTTTACATTTCAATAATTCGGCAATAAAGAATAGTTTAGATTTGTGTACTTGAATATGAAATATTCCCGTTCTCTGAGTTCGACCCGGTCTCATCCACTAGTGAGAACCGGTTTTTATTATTTGATGTCTGGTTTTCACATGTTTTTCATAGAAAAATCTTTTCAAAATTACAACGATTTAAAAGAAGACATCAAATTTTTGGCGCCGTTGCCGGGGAACGGCGTAATATTAGTATTCACTTTATTGCCTAGTGTTTGCTTTGCACTTAGGTTTAGAACCACGTATGTGCATATCTTAGAGACGAGCTTACTTTTCTGCAAAGCCCACCTACTAGGACCCCCTTAGAGGTGACTGTGTACGATTGGTACCGTACACATAGATTTTATATTTTTTATGCATAATCTCTTTTATGTGTAACTGCGTGGTGTTTGTTTAGTTTTGTGTTGTTTTTAGTTCACTCGCTTAGTGGTTTGCGTGGTTTGGCCGCTTAGTGCGTTAGTTAGGTAGAAAACCCAAAGTTAGGACGTGTGCTACACCGGTCTACTCCAAGGTGTATGCAATGGCTGACGATCATCATTTGATCCGTCCTTTGAGGGAGTACTTCATGCCAAATACGTATACTCCCACCTCCTGCATCACGAGACCTGATGTAGGAGCGAGCCATTTTGAGATTAAGGCCAGTGTGATTCAAATGTTACCATCGTTTTATGGCCTTAGCAATGAAGACCCATATCGTCATCTGTGCGAATCAATAACTTTGGAGATGATGCTATGAGGTTAACTTTGTTTCCGTTCTCTCTCAAAGATAAAGCCAAGCACTGGTTAAAATCTCTTGAGACGGTTCGTATTACTACTTGGGAAGGAATGCAAAAAGAATTTTAAAAAAAATATTTCCCAATTAATAAAACGAACCAGTTTCGTAAAGCTATAACTAGTTTTTCTCAAATTGAGGGAGAACAATTTCATGAGTCTTGGGAGAGATTGAAAGATCTTCTCCGCAAGTGTCCCCATCACCAGGTGCCTCGTTGGCAGTTGGTGCAGTATTTTTATGACGGGCTTACTGAAAAGCATCGTCAAATGGTTGATTCGTCTTGTGGGGGCACTTTTATGCTCAAGAGTGAGGACGAGGCATGGTCTCTATTTGAGACCTTGAGTGAAAACACGATGCATCATAATTTGTCTTCACGGTTCGATAGGACTACATCTCTGCCTAGTGGTCCTAGGAAAGTTGGGATTTCCGAAGTGGGTCCGAGTTAGAATTGCGTACCAAGGTTGACCAATTGACTAGAAAGTTAGATCAATTCCTAGCCAATTCTTCGAGAAATCCAATAGAAAGAGTGTGCGAGATATGTGCTAGCCCTGCACACTGTGTTGCGGATTGTCCGACAGCGTCATTATATCCTGAATTCATTCAGGAACAGGTGAATGTTGCCCAAGGTTTAGCTAAACCCATGCCCGATTCATTTACATCTTCATATAACACAGGTTGGCGAAACCAGTTCAGTTCCCCATTCCATCAGCCCTCCCAGACACAGTATAGACCCAGTAACCCTTCACAAGGTTACTCGCATCCTATATTTCCACAGGTTCATTCCCAGTATTGTCTACCTTCTCCTCAGGAGCCCATTCCAAGTTCATCATTTCAAGAGAAGATGTTAGAAGCTTTTTCTGATATCAAGGCAACTCTGTGTTCCCATACACAGTCAATAGCCAAGCTAGAGACTCAAATGGGACAATTAGCTCAGACATTGAATAGACAAAGTCAGGGGAACCTTCATAGTCAGTCTGTTGTCACATCCAAGGGAGAGGATTCCATGTTATTTGATTTGCAACCCACTACTTCACATCATGAGCAAGTCAAATCTGTTACATCCCTTCAGTATGGGAAGGCGTGTCACCCTACTCAGGAATCGACTCATGAAACCCATATTATTTCTACTGACGAGTCGATCTCTATGATACCTCAACAGAAAGGGCTTTACTCACAGCATGCATTTTCATCATATAAAGCCCCATCTTCTCAGCCTTTAGGATCACCAATCGTTTTGAGTAAGCAAGAGGTGCAGATGCAGAAGGTGCTTGACCAAGTCAAGCCTGATCATATTCACCACTTGTCTGAAGTTGCATTCATTGGTACTCAGTCGGTCCTAGACTCTCATTTCCTGACCAGTCTCTCACATGAGACTAATCTCAGTTCTTCATGTCCAGAGAGTCATGATACTACATTTGGAGGTAGAAGGGATGAAAACACAGTGCGTAGTGTCACAGATGACACTCTTTTCTTCATAGAGCCCGGTTGAGTCTCACTTCATGTCCATTGATCTCATGGACGATGAAGGTTTTTCCAGGGATCCGTCTGGCTGGGGACGTGAAACTTAGCGCTTTATGGGAGGCAACCCATATCTTGTACATTATTAGGTTTACTTAGAATTTATAGATTTTGTTTTTACTTTTTAGTTTTCTTCATGAGTTTTTCATATTCTTTTTGTTTCATTCATGGTTTCATGTTTTGTCATGTATACATTGCATTCATTACATTCATAGAACGTGCATTTTTAATTCATGTCAGGTTATTCTACTCTTTTCCCTCATTTATTTCTCTCATGTGCATTCACGTAGTTTCATATAAGCATGGGGGAGTGCCACTGGGACAGTGTCATTCAAGCATGGGGGAGGGTGTAGAATGCACACCTTGATATTTCTGTTTACGTTCTTGCACATGTTTACACATTTCTCATGAAAAGTAGATTTTTAAAGAAAAAGTTTGAACTTATATGAATGTTATTTCAAATCTGATGTTTTTAGAGGATTTTTAAGCCCCACGAATTTTTTTTTTCTGACATAGATCTAAAAATTATAGTTGTTTATGCGGATTTTGAGGAAATGATGATAGATACATGTTAGAATTTATTTTGAATCATAAATATGAATATGCACAGTTTTAGTTTTGAAAAACTAAGCAAATGAACAAAAGTGTAAAAAATGAGCTCAAAAGAAAAATAAAGCATGTGTTAGGTTGTTTGGATAATTTCACAATCCTTAGTAGATGGAACTTAGATGTAAGTTGAAACTTTTAATTCCATTTTTGAAAAGGAGAGTGGAAAACTTTATGATCCTAAGTAACTGAGAACAGATACAAGTTGAAATGTTTGACTCTCATGTTATAAGGGTGAATGAAGGAAGTCACTTTTATGTCTTAGTTGATATCTTTTGATATGTATTGAAAAAAAAGTATAAAAGATGTTGACATTGCACAAGGCATAAAAGCAGACCACACGCAAGCTATATGAGAAAAATAAGTGCGCAAAAAGTAATAACGTGAAAAGAAAAAAAAGAGAGGAAAGAGCTTAAAAAGAAGGAAAAGTTCAATGCTTAGAAGTGTGATTGAGAAAACCTGTGCAGAAAACATATGAGTGAGGATAAGTAAATAATAATATGTTTTTATTGGATTTTCTAAGAATAAAACATAAATAATTGTGATATTTTAGAAAAGTGAAAGAAATTCTTTTTCTGTGGTAGTGCATAAAAGACTCTAATTATATTTCGATTTTGAAATAATAGGAAATATTTGTGAAAAAAAAGTCTTTAATTATTTACTGATTGTGAGGATGTGTAATATTATGTATACATGACAGAGATGTTTGTGGGTAGCATCACTGCAAACCCTCACGAGACCTTACTCGTCCACTGGGGTAACCCAGGGGTTGAAAGGGCTTGTTGCATGAGCTAAATGCAACCGTGATTCCTACGAAAGTGAGTTAGGTGATAGTTTGATTTCTTGCATTTTTCTAGTTTGCTCGAGGACTAGCAAAACATAAGCATGGGGGTATTTGATCATGCATATAATTCACGGTTTATTAACATTAAAATATGCATGATTTTATAAAATAATGTTTCAAAAACCCAATTTTATGTTAGTTTTCGAGTAAATGTGCTAAAATGATTTAAAAATAAAAAATGCATGAAAAATAGTTTTATTTTACATTGTTATACATATTTTAGTTTTTTTTATAATCATAGTAGTTTAGTTTTAGTTTTTTTTAAATAAAATAAAAAAATAATAGAGAAAAATATTTTTTTCATTTTAAGTGTTAGTTTTTTTTTAAAAGAGAAAAAAATTTTAGAATAGTTTTTTTAGTTCTTCATAAATAAGTTTTGTTTTTAAATCTTTGAAAATTTTATATAGTTTTTGATTTTTGAAAATTGCAAAAATAAACACAAACCGGTTCACCCGGTTTGCTTTTAAAAAAAAATAAATAAACAAACCGGCTTGAACCGGTTTGCATTTGTTTCAAACCGGTTCCAGCCGGTTCGTTACTTTTAAAAACCCCAAACACAGGAAAAATCGGGCGCCTCTTCCATTCACGCCCAAACCTTCCCTTTCCCCCTCTGTTTTTTTCTCTCTTCCCAATTCTCCATTGCCGGATTTCCCTTTACCCCTTCTTCTTCCTCTATTTCTTCTTCTTCCTTATCTTCTTCTTCAATCCGGCGGTGGAGATATTCAGTCCGGCGACGGCGGCGGTGGTGGAGGTCGCCAGCTTCTTCCCTCAGGTTCACGGTGCGGTGAGTGCTGAGCCTTTCTCTACTTCTTCTTCTTCTTCTACTTCTTCTTCTTCTTCTTCAGAACTTCCTCTTCTTTTTCATTTCTATTTCTTCATCCGTTTCTTCTTCTGCAGCTTCTTCTTTTTCCACTTCTTCTTCCGATCTCTTCCTCTTCTTCTTCTTCTTCTTCTTTTTCTTCCTCCGATCTTCAGCATTTCCTTTTTCCAATTGTTTTTCTTCTTCCGATTTCGATTTATTCTGCAGGTTCTTGAACTTCTTCTGCAGGTTCTTGAATGAATGCCGTTTGTAATGCTGTGTAGTAAAAACTGAAAAAAAAAAAACAACAAAATAAAACTGAGAAAAAAATTAGATCGAATTAGCTATTAGGCATTTATTTTTCTGTTTCCTGTATTAAGCATCTGCAATTTTGTTCAACCGATTCTATCATTCTGCGTTTGTTTCAGAAAAACAAAAAGAAAAAAAAAAGACTCGATCATTGTTATTTTCCTGTTTTGATTGTTATTTCTTGATTTTTCTTTAGTTTTCTGTGTGTGTCTGATTCCTTGATTCATTAGTTTGCTTTCAATTCGTAATTCTGATTTTCTGTGTGTCATTCATAATTCTTTAGTTTTATATGTGTAATGTGTAATTCTGAATATTTTGATCTTTGATTTTCTGATTTTTTTTGTTTCACTTCGATTCATTAGTTGTTTTGAGTTGAATTTTTGTTTTTTTTCCTGTTTTCATCTTTAGCATAGATCTGATTTTTTATTTTTAATCTCTTGTTTACTTTTATTTTTTAGTTTTTGTCTTCTGTTTTCATTTACGAGTTTTACTGTTTTCAGTTCAGTAATGTTTTGTGTGCTTTCATTTCAAGTATGAATTTTGGTTTCGGTTCTGTCTTTTACTTACCTGTTAATTGCTTTTATGTTTTGCTTAATTCAATCTGATTTTTAGTTACCTGTGTGTTGATCTTAATTTTCTTGTTTTTAACATTCATTTCATGTTTGTCATTTCCTATTTTTAATACATTCATATAGCTTAGTTTTCATATTCAATTTCTTGTTCTTTTTACATTCTGATGTTCTGAATTTTTTTTACATTCTGATGTTCTGAAAGTTACCTAAACTGTAGTTAATTAGTTAGATCTAATTAGAAATCATATTTCGGATCTAGAAGTGTTATCATTTCATATTTTTAGCATCTAGCTAGTTTAGTATAGTCTATTTCTATCTGTGGTACTGCTCGTGTTCATTTTATTTATGCAGGATCGCACAGGATTGGAGCAGAAGCGATTGCATGACATGGGAAGTGCAAGAATAGAAGATGTTTTTCTCTTATTTTAGAATTTAGGAATTCAATTGGGTTTGTAAATATTGCACTTTACGCCCTCTGCGAAGGGTATTCATTTGTTGTAATAGTTAGTTGTTTTTACCTTTTCTGAACATTTTTACATTTCAATAATTCGGCAATAAAGAATAGTTTAGATTTGTGTACTTGAATATGAAATATTCCCGTTTCCTGAGTTCGACCCGGTCTCATCCACTAGTGAGAACCGGTTTTTATTATTTGATGTCTGGTTTTCACATGTTTTTCATATAAAAATCTTTTCAAAATTACAACGATTTAAAAGAAGACATCAGGACCTGTCCTTGTCTGACCTAAATTGTGCTTGACTTAGTTTAATTATCAAAATTATGTTCACAAAATGTCAGCTCTTTTACTTTCAATATCATGTAAGCCTAGGAGCCTAGATTCTGACCTAGCTGACATTGACTGCATATAGCTTAGGCATGGTTTGGTAGGACCAGATTGAGGAGAAATTTTCATGCTCACATAGACTTAGGTCTAAATACAACTCTCCTCAATTTAGGATCTGAATGCAAACAATGTATGCTTCTTCAAAGTTTTCAAAATCTATCTCTCTAGGATTTAGAGCCCTCTATTTCTTGCATGTGATCATTTTTCAAAATCTCCATTACCTATCATTACCCGGTCTTCACGTTGCTGGGCTTTCTTCCAGAACCCTAGTTCGGGACAGAGTCTCACAACTGGGCCAATTATTTGGGTTAACACCCCCCTACCACGTACCGCGGGCCACAGTCCGAAGTATATCGGTAGGCGCTCAAGGATGTTGGAAAACCTTACCTTAGAACCAGAGTTGAGAATGTATGACACGTACCTCGAATTTCGATTCGGGTATATCGGCGTAACTGGATCGAACAAAGATGATCTGAACCTAGAGTTAGGATTAAGGTCCTACAGCTGTTTTCAAAGTGATGCATCTAGAGTCAGCCTTTTAGGGAGTGCTGAATGTGCATAAATGTTTGTGCAGGATGTGATTGTTTGTATGCTACCTCTATTTTCTTACATTTTTTCCAAAATATTTTCAAATATCCATATTTCTCACCTTTTCCTTTATTTTCTCAAACCCTGGATGATTTTTCCAAATATCCAATTTTTTCAAAACTCCAGGTGATTTTCCATTCTCATGTTCTACTGGATCTCGAACTTCCAGCCTTATTCCAATCCTGCCTACAAATTTTTGAAATTTCAAATTTTGCTCATGTCTTCAAAAACTTCTTTTTCGGGTATATCTTCCGAATTTTATCCAAAATTTTGTTTGTCATTTCCTTCCAAGATTACTTGATCCCATCATTTGTTTTTCTCTCAAGATTGTTGCTTTCAAAATTCTTTTTTTCCATCATGCTAAACATCCCATGTGGTTTTGCAGAGGGCATTGGCATAGTTGTGTGATCCTGACAAGATCAAAGACTGCGCTACTTCAGCACATTAGTTACAGACAGTGAGTGAGAAATGGATTCCATAAAGTCTGTCAAAGAGGGAGCTCAGACCATCAAGGAGGAGATTGATACCGCTATATATCGGTTGTTCAAAAGAATGATGATTAAGATATTATCCGAGCAAGCTGAAGCCAATTTCGAAAAAATTCCTATTAAAGAAGAGGCATCCATCACCATTCCTATGAGCATCATTGGAGACCACAACAGGGCAACCAGTGCTAAACCCAGCAACAACAAAAACAGAGGCAGTCAAAGCTGCAAGTGAGAAGAGTCTAAAGATCTGAAAGGAAAGTATTCTAGAATCCAGAATAGACCTTTTCAATCCAGCCCTCAGCAAAAGGAAAAAAATCAAGGAAAACCAAAGCGCAGAAACTGGAGCGGCGATCAAGATTTCACTCCTATAGACGAGCCACTCGACAAAGTCCTTGAATACATGTTGGTTAAGGGATTAGTCAGTCTCCCAAAAGTCACGGATTCTCCCCCCATCTTGGGAAGATTCTTGAACCAGTTTTGCAAATTCCATCGGGCAGTAGGGCATGACACTGATCGATGTTTTGTCTTCAAAAACATTGTGCAAGACTATGTTGATAAGAACCTCTTTGTTGAAAGCAGAGAAGAAGAACATCCAGTAGCCCTAACCAAGCAAATTCAGTCCAATTCCCAGAAAGAAGTCAAAGAAGTCATCATTCAACAGAAACCCAACAATCCGAAGAAGATAAAGCATGATGGTTGGAGTTATGATCGCGAGTTTACTCCTTTAGGTCAGCCAATCGAAGAAATTCTTGGATATCTGCTCGCGAAGAATATGATCAAACTTCCAAGGATTGTGGATCCTCCCATCACCATGGGGAAATGGAAAGATTGTTTCTGCAAGTTCCATCGGGCAATGGGGCACAATACTGAATGCTGCTTCATTCTCAAAAATATTGTACAGGACTACATCGATAAAGAGCTTTTGGTGCTAGAAGAAAGAGAGGGACAAGTTGCAGTCCTGACCAAGCCTTTCCCAGATCACTCGGAAGAATGACAATGCCAATGCCTTCTCATTTTGTCATATTTATTTTTGTCAAGACGATATAAGTCCTAGTTGTTTTCCTTTTTCAAGCTGTCATCCCTTTTAAGGCATCAATAAAATCATCAACTTTTCTCATTTAATTATGACATTCTTCTTTTGGTTGTTCTGTTTTTTTTAATATTATTCTCTCTTTCCCATTACACTGGGGCATCTTTTTGAAAATTTGTTTTCAAACATTCTGTATGCAGGCAGGATCAAATAAAATCCCTCACCATTCATTTGCACTTCATTTGCATTTCATGTGCATGTGCATTTCATTTGCACTAATTATGCACCCAATTCCATTTCCCATTCAGGATAAGGGATAAATCCTGAGACTATGAAGGATTTCTCATCATAATCATCAATCTCTGACTCCAGTTTACAATCTCTGTTGATTTCTCCTCAAAATTCTGCAGATAGAATCCTCTTTTCAAAAATCCAGTTCCTGCACTAACAATTTGCAAAATTTTGATCTCCTAACCGGGTTCTCCTCTGAAGATCTGAATTCCGATCCAACTTTCAAGTTGGTCTATATTTTTTCTTTAAAAAATCGAGTTCCGACTCGGGTTTTCTTTCAAATTATTTTTGAAAAACCGAGTTCCGACTCAGATTTTCCTTTAAATTATATTTTCTTTGAAAAACCGAGTTCCGACTCGGATTTTCCTTCAAATTATATTTTCTTTGAAAAACCGAGTTCCGACTCGGATTTTCCTTCAAATTATATTTTCTTTGAAAAACCAAGTTCCGACTCGGATTTTCTTTCAAATTATATTTTCTTTGAAAAACCGAGTTCCGACTCGGATTTTCCTTCAAATTATATTTTCTTTGAAAAACCGAGTTCCGACTCAGATTTTCCTGTAAATCATTTTTCTTTTGTTGATCCGGGTTTCGACTCGAGATCTCTCTATTCATTTGAGCTCAGATTCAAGCTCTTTATTTTCTTTTGTTGATTCGGGTTCCGACTCGAGATCTCTTTATTCATTCAAGCTCAGATACGAGCTCTTCATATTCTTTTGTTGATTCAGGTTCCGACTCGTGATCTCTCTACATCATTCGAGCTCTTCATTTTCTTTTGTTGATCCGGGTTCAGACTCGTGATCTCTGTATTTTATTCGAGCTCTGACTCAAACTCATTATTCTCCTTTGTTAATCCAAGTCATTTCAATCATCAGGGTCTGTCAATTGCTCGAATTTGATATTTTGCCCTCCAAATTCCAATTTAAATCTTCAAATCAGGCAATTCTTCAACTTTGACCTCCGGGTCACCCAATTTCCAATTCTCAATTTCAATTACCAATTCCCAATTTTCGACCTTCGGGTCACTCAATTTCCAATTTTCGACCTTCAGGTCACTCAACTCTCAATTTCGACCTTTGGGTCACTCAATTTTCAATTTCGACCTTTAGGTCACTCAATTCTTAATTTCGACTTTCGAGTCACACAATTTCGACCTTTTGGTCAACCAATTCTCAATTTCGACCGTCAGGTCATCCTATTTCGACCTTTGGGTCATTCAATTGCCAGCAACCAATTTTTCAATTTCCCAATTTCGACCTTTGGGTCAATCAATCTCAATATCCAATTTCAATCATTTTCTCTTGCGAGAGACCCTTTTTAGGGAGAGTTCGAGGGAGCTCGTTCTTTTCGCATGCTATCCAATTCGTTCACTTAACCCCTTTTCAGGGAGAGTTTGAAGGGTATCGCGTCTTTGTGAACCGTTTGCAAAACAATTTCCAATTTCACACAAGAAACCCTTTTTAAGGGAGAGACTCGACGGAGACTCGCTTTTCTTGTGACCCCCCCAATTTCATACTAGGCCATTTTCGTCATGAAGGACCCTCTTGGCAGGGAGAGTGAGATGGACTCGTTCCTTTCATGACCCAATTTTCAGACCTCACTATTATCGGCCCCCTTTCCATAAGAGAAGCCTAATATTAGGGAGCTTTGACGAAGACTTAATTTCTCTTCAAAAGTCTGTTTTGCAAACACCTCCTCTTCAGGGAAGAGAGGAGTATTTCCCATTTCCCATTCAGGTAAGGGCTAAGCCTGAGTCTCTCTTTTTGGGAAAAAAGAGAGGAGAATTTTCGTCACGGATGTATCGAGCCGGACCTCAAATGCTCACTTTCACCAAGGATTTCGAGAAAATGTTGTGTAACGCCCCGGATTTCCCAAAACGAAGCTAAGTTAAAATTTTCATGAATTTCTTTTTTTTTTCTTTGCAGCGGAACTTAGAAAAGCTTTTAGCAGCGGAATAAGACGATAATGAGTCGTCGGTTTTAGAAAACTCCGAGCACGTTGCAGGTATGTGGCCAAGCAATTCATTGACCACCAAGGTGTTCCATTTTATCGAAAACTCATGTTTATTACAACACTACTGCTTAGAAAAGCAGTGTAGGTTCAATAAAAGGAAGCAGTACAACTCTGTCTAGAGAAACCCTGGAACTCGATGCCGCCTTGCTCCGCATATCGCCACGCAGGTTCAACACCTGAAATCCCCATAAAACGGGGTCAGAACCACTGATGGTCTGGTAAGCATGCAGTCATACATCCATTCAACTCAAATACAATAATGACCACTCAGGGTCGCAATGCGCAATAACGACGCTCAAGCCTCCAAGACTTAGCGTATATCGCAGGAGCCTCCTCAGGGCTATGAGTTGAACATCCGCTCAAGTCTTCATGACTTAGAGCAAGCCTTTTCAGGGTTGTGATTTGAATAGCCGCTTAAGTCTCCATGACTTAGCCATGACCTCTACCGGGTCTCAAAGTGATGTCTGGCTCAAGTCTTCATACTTGGCACATCCGTATCCCACGCATCTAAGGACAACTCTTCGAGCTTCGCTTAGTCGTGCGGATACAACACGGGTCTTTGCCCAGTCGGTCCAGTCGTATACCGAACATGACACCTTCACAAAGGTTATGCAGGACTGACTCAACACGTCATCCACTCATACATTCAAAGCATCGCTGAACCTAAGCTAATGCATTGTTTCGATAATTAACCGCTCCCGCCTTTGGTACGCAGGTAGAGCTATTGTCCGGGCATCAACGCGATGTTCCGGGGGTTGATTATTCTATGTATTTTAGATACCCCAGAGGCCTGTTGACCCTATCCATAGTAGGGCAGTGTGTTTCAACTGGGAGAACCCTACTAGGCCCATATTCGGATGCATCCTCTACTTGCAGTAGTTGGGTTCAATCCTTAGATCTTAAGGATAACCACGACCCCAAAACACATGAGTGACTGAGGCCATCGTGGACTCTATCAGGTCCAAAGTAAAATACATGTCACTCAAGGCTGTACCATCACTGTCATTCCACAGTGAGCATAATTCCTGAAGGGGTCTGCCAGTCTTACAATTACTTGGACAGAATCTGCATGCCATTTAGGCAGCCCGTGCTTTCAGCACTACGGGAGTATGTACCCGACCCCATTCAGTCTGCCCCAACACAGTCATTACTGAGGGGGTACCCCTAACACGATCTTCAACCGCGGGGTATGTGCGACCTTAAGTCTTATTCATATGCATGCAGAACACCGCTCTTTGGCACTTCGGCCACCACGAGCATCACACCTCTTTGGGTGGAAACAACACACTCTGGCTCTTCGGCCCTTACGAGTCTGGTTGTGTAACCGTTCTCAATGAGCATGCATATGACTCGATCTAAATAGATCGGCTACTCGGCGTATTTTTACGCAACGAGTCCAAACCTAGCCAAGGCGCAACCTCTACTCCGGCTCAGCGGCCCTTACGAGCAAGGTTCCCTTGCAGGCACAAGGATACGAGCCGATCTGGCATCGTTCCATCAACGGACATCATTATGTCGTTCCATTGGTTCCGGCAGCTCTTCTGCCAACCATTTCGTCAGCACCTCCCCTGCTCTACCGGCAGTGGTGCGACGAACCCTTCTACGTTGTAGAGGGCAAACCATGAACTGGGTAGCACTCTGCTATATGTCAGAGTATCCTGCTACGTTCTTTCTGAGCTATTCTTAGCTTCTTCAGAAATTTCAGCAGCACTTCCTCTCTTTTACGGAGAAAGCGTGCGTTTCTTTTATCCATTTCAGCGGCATCTCCCCTCTTTGGTAGGAAATCGCCATGCTTAATTCGGAAAATGGATGCGCACCGTTGTGCGTACTTTGCATCCATCAAGGTTGCAGGAACCCTTGGCCATAGCCAGGCCATACGTAATTGACTTAGTCTTTACGTAAAGAGCATTTTGCCAAAAAGCGAAGCCTTTCCAATAGGGGCTTCATTCGTCAAGCAGAATCTTGAACGAGGAGCGGTCAAGGAATCGCATGGGCGATTTGGAGTTGATCTCCATTTGAACGCTCATTTATGCGCTATATATGTAGTATAAGCAGAAGCCTGTGCTTTATACAGCGGCGGCGTAAAGAAATGCATATACTATTGTTCAGAGTGTGTAACTGAACGAAATATTCTACATATATAACAAAGCAGAAGCCTTGGCATCGTTCGACGCGACGGCGTAAGTAAATACATTGCAGAAAGCAGGAGCCTTGGCATCGTTCGACGCGACGGCGTAAGTAAATGCATAATCGGAAGTGCAGTAATCGGAAGTGCAGAAAACAGGGAGCCTTGGCATCATACGACGCGACGGCAAAGGTAAATTACATAGCCTGTGCGATATAAGACGCGTCGGCAGAATCAGCAGATATACACCTAAATCCGCATCCAACGATAGTTACGAGGCGAGCGGGTGAACACCGAAGTGTCCTAAAGGGCTCAACCAAGAACTAAAGCGAGATACCATTTTGAAGAACGCATATACTGCGTGTTTGAACATAGATATATCTGACGATAGTTACGAGACGAGCGGGTGAACACCGAAGTGTCCAAAAAGGGCTCAATCAAGAACTAAAGCAAGATACTACTTCAGAAAGTATATTCTATATACAAACAGTCAAATACTTGAGAGAGATGGATCAACGAAGCGAACTTACTTCAAATCGTGGAAGAAACGGCTCCGGGTTGCTTCTTTGGCTTCGAGCCTTCCTTCGAGAGGTCAGACTAAGTCAGATGAAGCTGACTTAGTTGAGAAAGAGGTAGAGCAGGTCAAGCTACTCAACCTAAGTGGTTTGAACCAAACAGGGTTCGATCCAAGTCAACTGGGTTCAGCAGGTTCGAACTCAGCTCAAGTAGGCTAAGTCTGGGTTCAGAAATCCAAACCAAAAGCTGGACCAAAAAGGACTTTGACTTTGACTTCAAACCCAACTAGGTTCAAGTCAAGTCAACTGGGTTTGAGCTAGGTCAGGTGGGTTCAGACCTAGGTCAGGTGGGTTAGGACCAGGTCAGGCAGGCTCAGGCTAAGTCAGGCAGGCTCAGACCAGGTCAGGTGGGCTCAGGTGGGCTAGGCTAGGTAGGGGAGGTTTGGAAAAGGAGGAGAGAGAGAGGGGTTGGCGATTTTTAAAGAGAGGGGGGCTCCTTTATTTATAGATTCTGAAACTTGGGCCCCAAGTTTCAGAATCTCCTCTTTACCCCTTGGCTTTTCAGAAATCCCTTCCATGGAAGGTGCTGGAAGGAGCTGGAAGGCTCTAGAAAGTGCTGGAAGGTGCTGGAATATTCTAGAATCTTCTAGAATATTTTCTGAGAAATATTTCTGTGGGTCCCACCCATATTTCTGTGGGTCCCGCAAGAATTTCGGGTTTTCGGCGATTTTTTTTCGAAAAATTCTGAGTACGCCATTATCTTCGTATTGAGGCCACTAAGAAAGTTGGCTCGCAGGAATCTCTTGATTTCGAGCAGAGAGGAAGTTATGATCTCCAGAGCGTTTGAGCATATATTCGTGAAGATACGAATATCCTAAGTATATCTGGGTCGCAGGAATCGGTTCGATTCGCTTTACGATAAAAATGTTATTTTTCACTGAAGAATGCCTCAGGAATTTATTCAGAGTTATCTGAAAAATTGCGGGTCTTACATGTTGTCAATCTGTCAATCAAGTTATTTATTGATTTCAGGATCTTTATTGTACTAATCTCTATCTCAATTTACCTTCAGCATTACTTCCAAAAGAGTGAAGCTTTTAAGAAAAGAGATTCAAACTTCAAATTCTTTTTATTGGCCAACCAAAAGGATGAAGGATAAATCCTCGATATGGCCAGAAAAGAAGTTTCAATGTTACTGAAAAGCCGTAGATGATCGATATTGATCGCAGTTATGGCACATCCTCAAAGACTATTCTTGTAAAGATGAGGCAGTGGAAATATCCTGAGCGCTAGAAAAAGAGAGCATTTACCCAAGCCCTGTCTCCTCAGAATCACCTAAGCTGCAATTAAATATCCGCAAAAGGGACCTCTCAATTGTCGTCAAGATGAAGGCGAATTAAGCGAGTAGACCTCCGGGGCCAAAGAAGATTTGAAACATCTCCAAGATGACGGAGTTTGTGACGGATCCTTCCAGAGAAAGTCCAAAGCACTGTCGAGATGAAGGCAGATGCGATGAACCTCTCGACAATCCCCAAAAGATATTTAATTTCAGCTATGATCCAAAGATCTCTAACCCATGAGCCAACATCGTCCAAGAAGGATCGAAACATCTCCAAGTTGAAGGAGTTTGTGACGTACTCTTCCAAAAGAGAGAAAGAGAGGAAAAAGAAAGAGAGAAAAAGTCAGAACATCTCCAAAATGAAGGAGAATGTAGCAAAAAACTCAAGAGAGCGAAAAGAGTGCAAAAAGATTATCATGAGAGAAGCTCTCAGGATATCAAACTGTCAGATCTATCAAGAATCCTCTTTAAATTTGTGAAATTCTATTATCAATATCCTTTCATCAACTGCTTTCATAATATCAAATTCTCTTTCCTGCTCATATCAAGGAAATTGATAGCTTCCTTAAAGAAGGTCAATTGCAAGTAATTTGGGTTTCCAATCTCGATTCTACAAAGTGAACCTTGTTTAGAGGTAATGCTTTGGGTAGAAAAGAAAGAATATCTTTGCAACCATGTGCAACATTTTCAAAAATTTTGAATCAACAACAAATTTCCAACATTTTGACAATATTTTCTAGCTATCCTGACATGAAGTGAGAGCTTGATGTCCGTTTTCGATGCATCCTGACACCAATTTTAAATCCCTCTTAAGGACTTGATTCCTTCCCTTCTTTGAGAGCATGAACTCTCAGATTTGCATACTTCCCTGTGTCCCCACTGTCCCACCATAGACAGTCCCATTTTGGTTCGAGGTCGAACCACCAATCATTTTCTCGCAAAAGGCAATTTCAAAAGCTATTTAGTCTCAGCAATGAGGTGCCCAAAATCAATCCCTTTTCAAGCTTTAGAGACCCCATTTTCCTTCCTTTTGCAAAACCCCTGTCGGATTTATTGTGCAAAATCCGAAGGTTCCATTATGGTCTCTTCCTTCGAGGATTCCATTCCATCTTCCGCCCGATCAGGATAAGGGTACAAACCTGAGCCTCCGTCGATGAGGTATTCCATTTTTCGCCCGATCAGGATAAGGGTACAAACCTGAGCCTCAATCAAAGAGGTATTCCATTTTCCACCCAATCAGGATAAGGGTACAAACCTGAGCCTCTGTCGATAAGGTATTCCATTTTCCGCCCGATCAGGATAAGGGTACAAATCTGAGCCTCATTCAAAGAGGTATTCCATTTTCCGCCCAATCAGGATAAGGGTACAAACCTGAGCCTCATTCAAAGAGGTATTTCATTTTCCGCCCGATCAGGATAAGGGTATAAACCTGAGCCTCAATCAAAGAGGTATTTCATCTTCCTCCCGATCAGGTTAAGGGTACAAACCTGAGCCTCATTTTGATGAGATATTCCATTCCCCAATCAGGTTAAGGGTCAAACCTGAGCTTCGTTCCAAACGAGGTATTTCTGTCCCATCCAGGTTAAGGGCATAAACATGAATTTCACTCTCACAGAGTGAGTCTTTTCTCTCCATTTTTCGCTTCATATCTACCATCTTCCTCGGGCTAATTTCTTCACACCCAGTCAGATCCTTCTAACTGGGGCATTTTTTTATGTATAGCCCAAATTTGGTGTGTTTTCTTTGCCACTAAGCTCGGCCACAAGTCGGCTTAGTAGCAAAGAGGGGCATCTTTAAACACCCCAAATTTTCACTCACCTCCCCAACATTTCCACCAAGCATCAACATCCAGCCTCTGAAATCGCTGGAGGGCAAAATGGTTATTTTCTAAACCCGGACCTTGCAAAACTCTAAATTTCATCTGCAACTCTCAAAATTTCTCTATTTTTAGCTCAGATGTTCAAAATTCTACTCCTGACAGAAGACAGGAATCTCCAAGTCTTGGTTCGAGATTCCATTTCATATGACATGTCATTTCATAGCATTGCATGAGCATTTCATATCACTGCGCTGCACAGCATGTCATTTCGAGGTCCAGAACTCTTGATTTCAAAATCTTCTATCCAGATTAGAATTTCAACTCTTTTTAAAATCGATTTCAAAACCCTGGGTTTTCAAAATTATCAATTCTTCCCATTTTACCCTCAGAACTCTAAATTTCAAAATAGTTTCTCAAGAAAACAAACTGGATAGTTTTCAATATGGATTTCAATCACTTCACCTCAGATTTTGCCATTTTCAAATATCTTCTTTTTACAAAATTGCCCCACAGGGGCCAACTCTTTCCAAAAAAATTCTGTTTTACCAATTAGTCCAGATTTTATAAAAATTCCAAAAAGAGGTTTTGTTGTTTTGTCCTTATTTCAATAAAGAAGCAATGTGGGACCCACACTGAGGTGGTGTCACACAAGCTTTTCTTGTGAAAAACCAAAATTTTGAAAAACCCAAAAAATATAGGAGCCTTGTCCCCTGGATTGGTGCCACTTGTCTTTTCTCTCTGTAAAACCCGCAAAATTTTGATAATTATCAAACTAAATAAAGGATAAAATCCTTGAAAGTAAATATGATAAAATAATATGGAGTCGATCCAAATGGATCTTGAATCCAAACTGGATAGAATGGATCCAGTATCTGGATTCGGGTACGACAAACAGATTCGGATCCTGGATGGATCCAAAACCCAATTAGAATCCAATTGGATCTACAGGGAGCCAAATAGGGTCAAACCATAATTAAAATCCAGAAATGTAGTTAGAAAGTTAATAAGATTTAAAATATAATTATTATCCAACTCATATTTGAGATTCATCGAGAATCAATACGTATATAAGAGAATTTTAGTTGCAAGAATGAGCAACTAAAGAAGAGTTGGTGTATTGGTCAAGTTGATGTACTCACAGGGAAGAGAACCCTGGTTCAAATCCCTCTGTGTGCTTAGCCATTTTGACAAAAATATTTTTATTACTTTTGCTGAAATTTGAAAAGATCTTAGAACTTCTAATTTAAGAGGGCTTAAATGAGGAATGACATTTTCAAGAAGGTGGTGGCTGACCGATTTTCCAAGTTGGAAACCTAATAAAGGACATTGAAGAGGGTGAGAAAAACGTTTTGGGAAGACCATGCCCACGATTTTAGAATAGGGAGAAGGAGTCTTAAATGAGAAGGGTGGTTCCAAGAAAAGAAATAAATACCATCAGACGTCTATAAGTGGTTAAATAAAATTTCGTTGCAAAGATATGCAACGAAATTGAGTGTGGCGCACTGGTGGGGCTCGTTACCCCTTGCAGAAGAGGTCCCCAGTTCAAATCCCTTGTGCGCCAGGGAGCCTTTTTGCTAAAAACGACTTTGAAAAAAAAAATTGTGCCTTTTGAAATTCAAAAGGGTAATAAATGGAGACTTAAATAGGGGGCGACTTTCCAAAACAAGAGGGGCTGAACGATTGGGCCACCTTTGAAGCCCAACCGTTCAGCATGGTAAAGAGTCTCCCTTCCATATTCTGGAAATGGAAGGGAGTTTCAAGAAAAATGAAAATGAGCAGCCGTTTTGAGTGCTGCAATAAAAGCAAGAAAAAAAATGAAACTAGTATTGAAGGCATTTTTTTTTAAGAGACTTTACAAACAAAAAAATTGGGGAGCCTTGAAAACTCCTCTTCTTTCCACTCCCACGCCTATGCTCTCTCAGCCCAGCCGTGTGAGTTAACTTGGTGGCGCCCTCCACCATTGATTCAAGCGGAGGAAGGTTCGATAGTACTGAAAACCACCAACCAAGGTTGAAGGGAAGCACCGAGAAGGACGATACTTCAAAACCAGCATATCGGTTTTGTTCATAATTTTTTTATCGAGAGGTAAGAGCATTTTATCCGTATGTATATGCTCAGCGTCATAAGGTACCAAGCAAATCACGGTTGTTCAAAACATAAATCTTTTTATGTGATATATGTTAAATCTGTACAAAAAAAATAAAAAAAAAGAATCTATATTATCGAATCTATAGTGACTATCATATACTTATGTGATTGGTTTGAGATATGTACAATATATATGTTTTAGTTAAGGACTATGGGGTACCTATATCTGTTGAATGTTTGGAATTGTTGAGACAATAAGTCAGTCCAAATGCAAGTGGGGTCTAAACCAGTTTACATGAGAGGTGTTCAAATACGCATGAATAGAAATTCAATATATAGTTTTGATCATATAGTGACTATCACGTTTTCACGTGACTGGATTTAAATCTGTAAGAAATCATCCATTTTGTATGTGATTTGTTTAAGTTTGTAGAAAGCAAAAACTGAAATCTATAGTACTAAAGCATATAGCAATGGTAGGGATCTCGCACAACGTGTTAAATCTGTATGAATAGTAAATAGCTTTGCAGTATTAGCTTAATACAAGGACTATCAAGTGCCCATGTGATATGTTGTTTCAAACATGTACAAAGGAAAATTTATAAGTATGAAAACTCTTTTGCCTCCTGTTCACTGTTGATTGCAAATAGTTGGGACTATTTGTGCTGTGTCATCTTCACTCTACGTGGGTATGGCTGGTCTGTTGGTGCATATTGGTGCCTGCATTGCAACACTCTTGGGACAAGGAGGGTCCAAGAAATACGGCTTAACATGCAGATGGATACGTCACTTCAAAAATGATAGAGATAGGCGGGATTTTGTAACACGTGGCTCTGCTGCTGGAATTGTTGCTGCATTCTGGCAGCAACGACCGCACTCTTGCAGGTACAACAAACTGGATCAAATGAGTTCAGCTCCTCACCAACCGCCGATGAATGATAGGATATGTATTGTATTCATGGTTTAGTTATGTTGAAAAGAGATATATATTTATGTGCATAATCGGATAGTATGGTTAGTTAGTGCATACACTATGGAATTAACGTTTTTAACTATTCAGAACCTGTACAAATTGAAGGGATATAGGTCATTATTGAATCATATTGTGGTTTCCATTTTTTTTTAAACTGGTCCAGAATAGGTATCATGCTACGTTGGATCAGATGGGCTGGTTTGTTTTACCCAGCTTGAAGTAAGGTCTACTAGACCGGGTTTGGGTGCAGTTATTGCGGTAGGGTGCACCATACCCTGTTGGCGTGAATGTAGCCTACCAACATCAACAGGGTGTCCGCGAGTTGGTAGAAGCCATTAGCACTCGTTAACTTGTTTTTTAAAGTTAAAAACCGTAAAACCTAATGACACTCTAGTATGGGTCCGCCTAGCTGAGTTGACATGACCTCAGTTTCCTTTGTCTGGTACCCAGACAACCGTCTGAATGCACCATTCTGCTGGTGTTGTCAGCACCACTTGTGCCAATGGCACTGCTGGAAAGCCGCGACCTGTACACACGTCGTCGATGGTTAAAAAAAAAAATAATAATAATTAATTAATTACATCCTGGAAATAACCTGCATACATAATGTGTTAGTGGATTTCTCGATTTAGCCGATCAGCTTACACGACCTTCATGCATATCATTGAATCAATAAAAAAAGACAAATAAATAAATTCTAAATTTCATGTAGTTGCAGCGAGTGCGACTCTACTATGAACGAAAACCTGTCATGGGATTCATGATAGTCACATTATAATACATGCAAACCTACAACTGCCATTGAACTTATATAACTATCATGTGACAGTATATGCAAGAGCTCGTAGTATCATGTGGAAGCACCTATGAAGAGTTATGTGCCATGAAGGCATACGAATAATGGGGTATGAAAGCGTACACCCTAGCCTAGAGAGAAAATAAAATACAGAACATCAAATATATATATATATATATATATATATATATATATATATATATATATATATTACAGATAAAAATATATTTATGTAGGTCTCAACGGCCATTGCCAAGTTATCACAAACAATGACTGGTAATTTGTTACACATGATTGAATATGCATACCTATCAAGAATGTGCGATCGTGTTCATGACAAAGAGAAAGGTGAAAATTATGATAGTATAGAGTATTGTTTCTGACGATGAATACAAATCCACTATCTAAATTATGACGGTCATATTTCAAACCTACTAGTAACCTTAAGCTGCCATAAGATTTTCTTATGAAACATGTGTTGCATTTGAGATTCACTATTATGCACATACTCAGAGTGGGTCTCAGATTTTCTATCATGTACATACATTGGCTATGGTAAAAGCATATTGTAGTACACATGTTTGGATAATATGCTTATGAAAAGAATGTTAAACGTATTGATGCATATGACAAGTGAACGAGATAGCAATGAAGTATTCATATTGATTATAGTTTTGTATGTGACTTGTTAAATGCATATGCCTGTTATAACAAATCAATTAAGGAAGACCACGTGGCATGGTAGTACAATATTGAAGCTAGGCATACAAAACTCTTGTGGTGCCATGTGGGCACTTATGATAGGAATTGATTTCATGGTAATTGCATGAAAATGATTATTTCCATGTTCATAGTCGATTTGTATATGTTTGTTTGAAGAAAAAAAATGCTAAATAAAGGGCATTTGACATGCCATGATCAAGCGAAAGTTTAAAAATCGAGCTTGCGGTCTTGCGGGACCATCGTAGTGCCATACGAGCACTTATGGATTGTTAAAGTTAGGTTATGCCATGTTACGGCTCAACCAGTGGGGTACGATATGTATACCCTAGCACCAAAAACACAACTAAATTAATACACTGTGACATAAAGAAAAATTCTAGACTCTGGGTATACCTGAAAGACGGTATATGTTACCAGTTTCTATTTGGGATTCTAGGTATACCTGAAAGAGAGTATATGTTACTGGATTTTCCCTAAAGTTCTAGGTACACCTGAAAGACGGTGTATGTTACTGGATCCAATCAAACAAGAATGAAAATATATGCACACCTAAAATAAAAATATGGGATTCTGGGTATACCTGAAATGGTATATGTTACTGGTTTCCCGGGATACTTGGTATACCTGACAACGGTATATGTTACTGGTTTCCCAGGGCTCTGGGTATACCTGAAGACAGTGTATGTTACCGGACCCATGGTCTACCTTGGAGAGGGTAGATGGTACAACCTCCGTAGGACATTCTTGTTTTTGTGAGATCTAGGCATCTCACCGGTCCCCAGTCCACGGAGTTAGGGGGGGCCAGGACTACCAATGTGTCCTAGGTGGTAGATCCAAGTCTTCTGCAGAAGTACAGGGTGCATCCTAATTCTAGTTCTAGCCATTGGGGAGTACTCTCTTGGTCGTGAACCGTCCCCTTTGGATATCCGTACGGCTAGTCACACGGGTTATAAAATAATAGACCCTCGTGTGGTCTCGGTCCGCTACGATGTCGAATGCCTGTGCATACCCACAGGGTAATTAACAAGATGAAACATAAAGTTAGTACATTAAGAAAGATCTTTAAGTAGTTGCATACTGCTCGATGTTGAAATTGTTGGAGTAAGTTGTGACTCCTGTAGAGCATGATTCAAATTAGTTTTCCGTTACATGGAAATTGTGATAACTTATGAATGATGTGTTGAATGTTGACGTTTGTGCTTTATACACACTTTACATTAATTGCTTTAGTTAAGTCAGGTGTACATCCTCATTAGTTCCAAAGTTGTTATTGCTTATAGAAATATGGTTCATGCATATGATGTATCGTGCTTTGACGTTAATGGAATATATCATGAAATACTTGACTTTAGTGACCTGTACATTTATCACTTGTTAAATGGTTATTAGTTCTATCTAAACATGTTGCACATATACTTATACATGTGACAATGTGCACATTCATATGGATATTATGGCTTCTTACTCAGACGTGGTAGTCTGACCCTTTCTGAATTAATGTTTTTCAGGAAACTGAATGACGAGCAATTGCGGTCGTCGCTACGACAGTGCCATGTGACCATATCTTCTTTGGATGTCCTGAGGAATATGACTTGTAATAAATCATTAAGTTGTAAATAATAACTTGTAGCATTTCAATGCCAGAATTTATTTTACTTAAATGCCTTGAGTCTGTGCTATTACTTGTAACCCGCCCAAATTATTTGACGAAGGATTTAATAAAGTTTTTCCGCTGTTGTTTAGAAAAAAAAAATTATTCCAAAATTTTCAAGTTAAATATTTGGGGCGTTACACTCTCTCCTCTCATCTATCTGCCAAGTGTCAGTGTGGGGCTACCTTAAGAAGCCGCCACATGTCATTAGACCCCCTCTTCATTCCATGCCATGTGTCAGCATCCACCATCTTCACCCTGCGCCATGTGTCATTCCAAAGATCACCCTGAGATGCCAAGTGTCATGTGTTGTCCTGTTCAGAAAAAGTAAAGCTTGTCTCCCCTGAGGTGGCACCAGTTGAAGAGTGTCTCCTGCAGAGGACACGTGACGATCTCTCCCTCTTTCAGAAAAGTAGACTGACACATGTCTCTTCCTACTTTTCTCAGAAAAGTAGGAGACACGTGTCACTCATAGCTTCCTCTAGAAAAGGTAGGCTTGTCTCCTCTGAGGTGGCGCCATTTGAAGTTTGTCTCCTGCAGAGGACACATGGCATCCCCTACTCTTTTCAGAAAAAGCAGGTGACATGTGTCATTCTCTGCTCTTCTCAGAAAAAGTAGATGCCACGTGTCATTTCCTGCTCTCTTCAGAAAAAGCTAGAATTCAAACATTCAAACCCTTCCAGAGGTGGCGCAAATCCTGAACTTCACCTTTTCCATTTTGTCTGAGATGGTGCCACATGGCTTGGACCTCCTTCTCTTCCCTTTGCCACGTGTCAATCTCTGCTTCTTTCAGAAAAAGAAGGATGACACATGTCTTCCCCCTACCATTTCTCAGAAAAGTAGATGACACATGTCATGTCTAGCTTCCTTCAGAAAAAGTAGAGGACACATGTCACTCTTGGCTTTCTTCAGAAAAAACAACCATTCAAAAATTTTCAGACAAGAGCTAGGTGGCGCAAATCCTGGAGTTCTACCTTTTTCTACTTTGTCTATGAGGGCGCCACATGTTCCTTGCTTTTCCCTTCTGCCACATGGCATTGTAGAAGCCACTCTGAGGAACTGCCACATGTCCATCCTCCATTCCTCCAGGGCCAACCCCCATTTGAAATTCAAATTACCTTCTGAGGTGGCGCCATTTAAGAAGGCTTCTCCAGACACCTGACACTTGTTTGCCACATGTCCAGACTTCCCTGCATAAGAAAAAGTAGAAAACCCCCCCTTTGAGGTGGCGCATTTTGCTTCTTCCATTTCTGTTCTCTTGCCACATGGCAGTGTGGAGCAACTTGGAGGTGGCGCCACATGTCAGCCTCTCCTTTCCTGTAGAAAAGTAGAATTTGAATCCTTCTGAGGTGGCACAGTCTGCTTCTTCCACTCCTGTCCTTTTGACTTGTGTCAAGAGCCTCCAGAGGTGGCTCCACATGGCATGCTCCTACTGTTTCCAACTTTACACCTCAAAACTCCTTTTGAGGTGGCACCATTCCAGAGTCCCACATGGTTTCTTTTCTTTTATTTATTTTATATTTTTAATAAAAATAGCCCCTGAGGTGGCGCCATTTGAGAAGCTTCAAAAAATTAGGAATTTGAATTTCAAACTCCAAGAAAGTACCCCCTGAGATGGCGCCACATGGAGGGCTCAGATTGAATCTGCTTGAAATTCAAAATTTTCAGAAAAATTCTATAAATACAAGGGCTCACGCCCAGCCTAGAGGAGACCATTTTTGGGAGCTTCTTTTGGACTTTGAAATTCAACCTAGCTTTTCTTTAGAACCCGATTTTTGAACTTTGGAATTCACGCCCCCTTGAGCTCAGTGGAGAAGATGCAGTGAAGTGCCTACATTGCTCGTGCTGTGGCCAATTCGATTCCAGCGTGGGTCGATCTTGGTGGATCATCTGAAGCCCGGATCGAAGGACGAACGAAGCCCTTGGTAGCAGTCCCTTTCAAGAGTTTGAAAGCTGCGTAACGAAGCAAGGTGCACCTCTTTTCCTCTTGATTTCATATCATGATTTGATTCAGGTGTCGTTTGAAGAAAGAGCTCATCCGAGGGATGGATGGAGCTATTCTCATAAAACGACATATATAAAAATATTCAATTATGCCTCCTTGGTGATTTTTAGCATTCATGCATTTATCTAAATTTAATTTGCATTTTATTTCGTTAATTTAGCATGTTTCATGAGTTAATTAGGATTAATTTAGCATTTATTTAAATTCTGCTCAGTTTCAGTAGTTCTCTGTTTTTGTCAGTCAGTCCACACATCATTTCATGCGTTTAATTTTCATTACAAATTCTAAAAAAATCATGGAATGCGCCCTTTGTTGTCCCTAGAAATGTGCCAAAAATTCGGAAGCATTTGAATTCGTTTACTGTGGTAAACGTTCAAAAAGGTGAGTCGGGTTTTATTACTCGGGATGCGTTTTAAAATAACTTTTCCGACTTGTAAAATCGAGATCTCCCTCATGGGAGATCTGATTTTCGATCCGAAAGTTGTTCTGAACTTGGGAGGATGTTTAGTTTGTAACCTAATTTTCTCAGATTTTTCTAATTTTGTTTAATGTCTGACACAAATCCGAGAGTGCGGGACACGTGTCAGAGCCTGATTTGGGACTCTGAGACTTTGGATCGACTTAGGTCGATGGGTTCTCTTTGGGTAATGCGCCAAATCCAAATTTGTAAAAAGTGAATATTATGTCCGAGATGTTATCTGTTTGCATCTTAAAGCCTGTGATTTTTAAAACCGTTGTGATATCTGCCTCGGATTTTTCTTGTCAGTCACCTGTTTGGTCACATTTGTCTATTCTGTCGATTTAGGAATGAAAAGTTATATTTTTATCCATGTTTTTGTTGATCAAATGCCAAAGTCATGAACATAAAAGTTGTCTCTGTAGGTGTCTTGAGTAGCTCTGTTAAATATAAAAAATTTCCATGGCTGTTTTCCATTTTGTTTAGCATTTTATATTAGATTAGGTTGATTTTACCTTCATCAAAACCAAATCCCTGCTACCGAACTCACCATGGCTCAAATTCCGAGGTTGTAAAAACCAAAAATGTTCCATTTTGGGTTCTTTAGCAGTCTGCAAAATATCAAAAGTTTTAAAGGTGTAAAGCTTGCATTATCATGTTAAGTATTGCATTTGGTTCGGGTCCGGAGGCAAAATCCACCATTTTTAGAACTTTCTTTAAATTTTAGCATTTAAATCATATCATTTCGTGATTTTTAGCATTTTAGGCTGTTTATCAGAGTATGTAAATGCTTCATACCGAATTTGGTGTAATTTGGAATTCATTTGAGGCTTGATTTAGCCATATCATCAAAACAGGGCCCCGCGGGACCCGAATCCAAGCGAAAAACAAGCGAAATTCGTTATTTTGGATAAATTGCAAAATGTCAAATTCTGATTTTACAGTCCTAATGTATTTAGAAGCATGTCATCATGCCCATACTGCATTTCATCATCATTTGATTCAATTTGAAATTCAAAATCTCAATTTCATCAAGTTTTCCTTCAAAAACCCCTGATTTTAAAGGTATAACTTTAATATTAGGGGTATTTTGGTCATTTTGACCCCAATTCCGAATTTCAAACTATTTTCCACTGAATTTCTTGCATTTACATCATTTCAAATATCAAGGAAGCATGAGAATAGGGTTTATATCCAATTAAATCCAATAATTTCATAATATTATTGGAAAATCTTGGAAAAACCCACATATTTAAGCTAACCTTATTTCAAGTTTGGCAGGGATATTCAAACGAAGGAGCTAAAGTCTGCAATTCCCTTTGTTTCATTTATTTAGTGATGTAATAATGTAAATTTTGGAATAAGAGATTTAATTTTCTGCTTAGACTATGATGCATATCATATAGTTTGAATTTATGCAATATCCTGCTTATATGATCCACGCATTTTATTTCAAAAGCACTATGGATGTACACGAATGGCACGTGCACGAACTCTTAGGGAGTTGATGAACTCGATGGAATCTATATTTATGGCCCTAGTCGGAATATGGACGAGACCCAGATCCATAATCTTTCTACTAGTCACATTGAGCCTACACTCTTAGGCTATCTTAAAATGCACATCATATTTCTAATAATTTCAAAGTATTGTGCATTAAATCAATTAAACTCTGAACATATTCATGGCCATAGTTAGGATATGTGAAGGATTTATTTTGACTTAATGCACACTTTTCCAACAAATTTCTTAGAAAATCTTTCAAAGTGCATTCATTCACTCATATCATTTGCATCATGAAATCCTTGGTTTTCCCATGATTTTCTTAAGAAAACTTCATTCTCAAAGAAATTGGTTTCTCAAGAAACTCTGAGGATTTTCCAAAATCGGTTTTCTCAAGTTAAGTCTTCACAGTTTTCCATGGAAACCAGTCTCTCAAGAAACTTCTAAGTTGGATTTCCAAAAATCAAAGTTTTCCCTCGATTTTCCCTAGAAAATGTTATTTTCTTAAGATCTTCAAAAAGAGTTTTCCAATCTTCCTCAAGAACCAAAAAAATCGATTTCCAAGTATTTCAAAGGTAAGATTCCCAGGATTTCAATTTCCCAAGTTTCAGTTTTCTTCCCCAATGAGTTTTCCTATAAATTTTCCATCCTTTTCCTAAGAAAGTTCTCAAAGTCTGAGTTTTCGTGAGATGTGTTTCCCTTTTCAAATGTTCACCTTTTTCTCAAGAATCACTTCTATATTCCCAAGATTTTAAACTATTTATGATTTTCCCACATCTTTTTGAGCTTTCGCGTGATTTCAAAAACCCTTTTTCATCTGAGTTTCTTGAGAAATTGACCTTTTCCTTGAGAAATATCTTTCAACTCCAAAGGTTTTCCGAGCATACATCATATTTCCCAACTGGCATTTTACAAAATTTCATAGCACATGCCTGAATTCTCTGTTCATTTAGGATAGAACACAATTTCGATAATTTTACTAAGTCAAGCACAATTTTGGTCCTTGGTTCGATTACCCCTGTTAAAGGCGGCAGGAACGGTCGAACCTCGTACCGACAGGTCGAGCCCCATCCCATGGATTTTCCCGCAATTTTCAAAACGGAGGTGAGTATTTCAAAACCATTTCCAAAATCCGGTCAAGTTTGAAGCGCGAAAGCATTTCCCTTTCTCTCTTCCGCAAGGAAGGGAAGACGGGGAAAAATTTCGCGACGATAACACAGAGTCAAACTTATCTGAAACCTACCTCGTGAAAGGAATGCTGACAGATTGCTCACCTATAACTCGTCTACTTATTATCAGAGCTTTGCGATTGTAATTGATTTTGTAAGCAAATACGCTTCTGCTGCATAACTTACTGTTTGATTCACCTAAAATTTTGGTTTTCCATCCCTGCTGGCCATGGATGAGAACTCCTGCCTTATGGTCGTCAAACCAGACTTACTATTTCAATCATCTCATTGAGATACTTCAGAAGTATGCTGTAAAACCTACACAGAAATCTAGACATACAATCTTTAAAGGGCTAAGATTCTTGGGTAGATGAATACAGGGTGATATTACACAGGATAAGAATAGACGCAGGAGGGCATAGATGACGTGGGTGCCTTCATTACTTGAAAATCCACTGAACCTGAATAAGATATTGCAAAGATAATAAACGTGATGAACCAATCTATGTGAACGACATTAAAGCTGGAATGCGGATGATAGAATAACTAATGGTAAATGCTGAACAGAGCAAAACAAGATGGAATTAACATATATTAGAAAGATGATTCAATGCGATGAATGCTTGTATGATGCTGATATGACAATGATTATGATGAAAATGCATAATAGAAATATAACAAAGATTTTACAGTAGATTTTGCTATGGCTCTGAATCAACTTATAGGGAGATTGATGCAATCTAATGTAACATGCCGTGAGATATAATGCTATTAAAATAAAACTGATAGGGTTTTCTAAAACAAAAGATGGGATTAGATACTATAGTAAGGGTAAAACATGAGGCCGATCGCTAGATGAGGTGCTGAATGGCGAATCCTGATGTATGAGTAATATTAACAGATTTGCGTCATTCCTTTTGGAATCTGAATGGGTGATCGTTCAACACCAGACTGGAATGAATGAAACATAATCCGATGTTGCAGAAGAAAGAAAGAGAAAAAAATTGTTGGAATCACTTGATTCCTGTAGTTGTAGCACTTGGTGGGTCGGTACTGCGATAAGCAGACCAACACCATCAATGATGCGTCAATGGCAGCCCCACAACAGGTAAATAAAGGGGAAAATCAGAAGAGGGAGAAGAAAACTTACCCGGTTTGCAGAGGTTCTGAAGAAAAGGGGAAAGGAGATGCTGATGAAAAACTTGATGATCCCTGGTGGATGATTGATGTCTGCTTATATAGGCAACAAGAGAGGAGAAATTGTTTGAAGATGGAAGGCGGAGGGATTGATAATGGATAAGAAAAATGCAGTGAAGAGGTGAAGAACGGATCCCTCCTCCCTCCTGTGTGCTCCCCTTTTAAAGAACAAAAGGAGAGTTCGAGAGAGGGAGGCTGTTTGGAGATGGATGGAGGAGACTCAGGTGGTTGGCGATTGAAGGTGGAAACCGAGAGGAAGATGTGCGCGGGAACGATTCGTTGCATCTTTCTCAATTTTCCAAAAAGAAGGCCCCTTAAAAAAAAGTATTTTTTAAAAAGTGGCTTTAAAAGCATTTTTTTAGAAAAAACCAATTTAAAGAGGTTTAAAAACCACTTGTTCTTCGCATTTTTTCTGATTTCTTTTGGTTTTTTTGTTGTTTTTTCATTTTTTTGCATTTTTTGGAAATAAAATCTAAGATTTTATGAGAAAACAAAGATTAAACACTAATTTTTGTATTTTTCTGAGGAATATTTACAAAAGTATTTTTTCGAGAATTTTAGGCCATTTTGGGGAAAATTCTTTCAGAAGAATGGGTTTGGACCCAAGTTTTGAGAAAATGTTCGAGTTTTAAAACTCAAATCGAGAAATACAACACGATGGATCCAAACGGATGCTGGATGGAATGTCCGAGCTATTTAAAAACTATTTTTGGTATTTTCTGTAATTTTAATTAAAAGTTGGACAATGAGACTCAGATTTGGATCTAGACAATGGATCCAGATCCGAAATGAAGTCAGACATAAAAAATTAATTTAATTTTGGTAAAACTTAAGAAATGAACTGGAATTTAGATTTAAAAGTGACTTAATTGTTCAGAAAATGAAATCAGGGGCAAAAAGGGAATATTTAAAAGATTTTCAAAAATTTGGGGTGTTCACACTACCATTGCGCCTCATCCTAACATGTGGAGGAGAAACAACATTCCTCAGTGGCGTGTCAGAGATCTCCTAAACTTCCATCTGGATCGACGGCACGTACTCCGAAGAAACCGCATATGGATAGGACTCGAGAGAATATTGGGGAGAATCGATCGCTCCTCGCCTTTCTCTGTCATGGCTATCCACTTCCACAATCAATGGTCATGTGATCGAAGATACATCATCGATGTCTTCCGCATTACTCTTTCAGAGTTCATCCCTTTGCTTCGTCTGGCATTCCTCTTCAACATGCCCACAAAGACTACAATAGGGGCACTCAGCCAACTCACGGGGACAAATTTGTCCCGCGTGATCTTCCAAACACCTGGCACAGGGAGGTGCCAACATATGCACATTACGTGCCAAATGTCGCACAGCTCCACTCAAGGCCTCTTCACCTCGAGTCAGGTTTTAGAGAGCCTCCAAAATCTTACCATAGCTCGGGTTTGTCGACATCTATTATATACACAGAACCAAATGCACAAAACTATCTAAGAAGCGAGAACTAAGGAAATAAAGAAGTAAAGAAGCTTAATTTATACTTACAGTGTGATGGATGATGCACGATGAAGCTCTAACAACACACTTAAACTCTGCTCTGATACCAATATCTGTGGCACCCCAAACCCCGACTTTGGAAAAGCTTGGAATTTTCAGTGATTTTTTTTTTGAAAGGTTCAAGTAGAAAATCAGCGGAAAGCAGGTGTGAGAAAAACAACAAAGCCGCAAGTCTGGGCGGCCACCACAGGTGAGTGCAACAAGTAACTAATGGTGTAACAAAAGTGTAGCTACGAGGTAAAAGGGTAAACACCCTAACAGTACAAAGAGTTTACAAAATATAAGTACAAGTCTCAAAATAGGGATTATATCCCGAACAAAACCCCAAAACCCAAAAACCACCAGGTACAGGAACTGCAGGTCAAGTGTGGGTCCTCCGAGCCTTCACCGTGTATCATCGCATTTGCACTATACCTGTTCGTCACCTACATTCCTATAAAACGGGGTCAGTCCTCTTGCGAGGTGGTGAAGAAACAACCACAAGCAGTTATATATCATACTAAAGGGAAAGCAGTAACAGAACTGACAAGTGTAAGTGCCGTGTCAGGAAGGTGCGTGTGATCATCGCAAAATTTTTCCTCTCTTGGTATTTCTCTCTCTTCCTTCTCTTTTCCTTTCTGACCTCTATTTCCTCCTTTTTGAAGGGAGAAAATAAGAAGACAGAAAAAAGAGAGAAGAGAAAAGAAGGGAAAAAAGAGAGAGGAACTCTTTTGCAGGGTCTCACTTGAACTTAATTTGAAAATATTTAAGAAGATTACTTGCCTCCGTTTTGAAATATTGCAGGAAAATGGAGAGACGGGATTCGCTCGTCGGTACGAGGTTCGACCGTTCCTGGCGCCTTTACCAGGGGTAATCGAACCAAGGATCGAATTTATGCCTTTTTGTTTTGCCTAAATATTATCTAAGACTTTATTCTAAATCTAAATGCATAAAGAATCATGTTTGTGCAATACAAGGATGTATGCTCTTTTGAGAAAAATGGTTTGAAAAAATCCACGTTTTCTACGATAAATTTGATAATAGAGTGAAGAAATGATTCAATCTAAACTTAGAACTTGAGATAGATCACGAGAGACATTTGAAGTTCTAAGTCTTTGAAATAATCGGAGTTGGGAAGATAACTCTTGAATTTGAAAAGAATAATTTAAAGCTGAGATAAAAGGAAAAGAAAGGAAATTTCAAAGTCAGAAATGGACTTTGAATTTAAATTTTGAACTTGGATCTAGGAGAGGAAATGAGGCTTGAAATGGAATTGAATTCCTATTCCAAAATTTGAAATCAGGATGGGATTTGAGAAATCCAAATTGAGTTTGAAAAATAGAATTGGATTTAACAGATCTAGATGAGGTATGAAAATGGAATTGGTTTTTGGAATCAAGATAAACTTGAAGTTTGGAATCTGGAATTGGGAATAGAATTTGATTTGAAATCTGGAATTCAAGATGGAATTTGAATCCAAAGTCTGGATCCTAAATAGAGTTGAAATCCAAGATGAAATTGAATTCTGGATTTAGAATCCTAAATGAAAATTGAATCTGAAATCTGAGATCCAATGATGAAGTTGAATTCTGAATTTTAAAATGGAATTGGATCCAAGATCTGGAATCCAAGATGGAATTTGGCTCTGAAGTCTAAGATCCAAGATGGAATTGGATCCTAAATTTGGAATTAAATTTGAATCTGAAATCCGAGATCCAAGACGGAATTGAATTCTAGATCCTAAAGGGAATTTGGATTTGAAGTCTGAGATCCAAGATGGAATTGGATTCTGGATCCTAGAATGGATTTTGGATTCAAGATCTGGAATCCAAGATGAAATTGGATTCTGGACCCTAAATGGATTTTGGATCTGAAGTCTGAGATCCAAGATTGGATCAGATCCGAAATCTGGAACCTAGAATAGAATTTGGATCTGAAGTCTGAGATCCAAGATTGAATTGGATCCAAAATCTGGAACCTAAATTGGAATTTGGATTTGAAGTCTTAGATCCAAAAAGTGGAGGTGGATTCTGAATCCTAAATGGAATTGGATCTGAAGTCTTAGATCCAAGATGGAGTTGGATTCTGGATCCTAAAGAAGGAATTGGATCCAAGATCTGAAATCCAAGATGGGATTGGGTTCTAACTTTGGATTTGGATTTTGAAAGTCCAAATGGGACTTTTGAAGATGGATCTGGGTTTTGAAAACCCAGATTGAATTTAAAATTTAGGAAGGGTCAAGCTTTGAGATTCAGAATCAATCTCATACTTTGATTTTGAATTTGAAGATAAGAAGATAAAACTTGATTTTGAATCAGAAGATGAATCAGAAACTTCAAAGTTAAATTGAACTTTGAAGTTTGAATTTTGAATTGAATTTAGAAATTTGAAGTTTTAATACAAAGTGATTTTGAAATTTCAAAGTCAAATTGGACTTTGAACTTGAATTTTTGAATCTTGAAATGAGATAGAATTGAATTTGAAATAGAAACTTGAAGAAAGATATTCAAAATCACTTCGGTTTTTGAAAAAAAAAATTGAAAATATGATGCAATTCTATCCTAAATGATGAATGGATTTAAATAATTTTGAAATTGGATTTGAAAATCATATTTCATTCTTTAAATGAATGTAAATAAGATTAAGGATATAATGTATCCCTGACTATGGTCATTGGATATATTATATAACAATCATATCTAAATTCAAATGAAGAATAAAATATATTATGGTGCTTTTATAGAGTTTAAAATGAAATTAATTCTCAATATATCCTGACTATGGCCATTGATATATGTATTGAATTAATTTTAGACTAAACTCTGATAAAAGAGGAAAATATTTAAAGAAAATATGATGAATTTTGAAAAGCATCTAGTGTGGATCCAGTGTTATTTTATAAAAGATAAAAATCCTAAGTTTTGTTTACATCCTGACTATGGCCATTGATGTAAATCATCAACTTAGGATTAATTACCTCTTACGAAATGGTGCACGCGCCATTCGTGTTCCCATTTGTGAGACTTTGAAATGAAGGAAAATGATGCAACAAATGATATTTATATGCTCATTCATTCTAATCTAGAACAGGAAATGTAAATTCTCATTAAGATCTAATTTATTACAACACTTGAAAATACAAATCCCAAGTAATGACATTTTCCACATATTCCCTACAAAACACTTGATTAGTATGAAAATGGAGAAAAATTGCACATGTCATATGGATATCAGTGGTTAAAATGCTCATATGCCAAGATATACATAATGGAAAGATGAAAAATGATATATATATATCTATATACATGCATATATATGTATATAGGTATATATATATGTGTATATATATAGAGCATATACATTAGCTTGTGAGATATACAAACTGAGCATTGATGGTGTATAGGAAATAAAGTAGGAAGATGGGTGGGAAGTGCACAAGGCTGTTATGGATATGAGTAATGCATATATTATGGCAAATGGCAAACAACACAGGGGCTATTGACATAAACTGTAATAAGCAGTGAAAGTGGTTGTGGCACTGCTGCAACTATAATGATAATAGAGAAAATGAAATTTTACCTCAATACAGTACATCAGCCATTATACTACTGAACATGAGATGGGTAACAAACCTGGAAATATGTGCTGAAGGTAATGGATGGTGTAGGTGTGAGTGCATAAAATCACAGCGGCTCCTGGGGCTACTATGTTGTGAGTGTACAAAGGAATGATAAGGAGGTCTGGCTGTTGCGATGTCAACAATTGAGGGTATTGGGATGCTCTAGCTGGTGGGAGTCATATGTTGTAGAGGAGGGAGTTTTCAGCACAATGAGAGGTTCATGTGAGTGTATCTGTGCTCAAGTAAACAATAAAAAGGTGAATGGAATATAACAGGGGAGTGATAACGTATGATGACCTGTAATAGACAACTTATACACAGTTTGTATAACTCAAAAGAATATTCCTGTACTGGTTTCATGATATCTTGTTAATTTAATGAGAAGGTACTGGTTATATGGGCTACTATCAGAGGTGTTTCACAACAACCATTGGAGGGGATGTCATCGTTGTAGCTGAAAGGATGGTGCTCCAGTGACCAGCACTTTGATGTGACATGATCGCGCTTCTGCTTGCATTTGATAAGAACCCAGAACTTGTAATTGGTATGTCCAGCAAGAAATGCAAAATATCAAACCTATTTGACCTGCTAAGATATAACCATTCGTAGTGAAATAACAACAGGCTCATGGATTATTGGAAGGTTACAACAGCTCATTAGCTGCTGTATGTGGTAATGGGTTGTATAATAGGTCATAGGTTAGGTAAATGGAGAGTGAAGTGGATAGGTGGAAATGTGGAAGGAATGGTGCTTGCTGCGGCAATAAAATGTTAATGAAGTAATGGCAGCATATGAAATGGGGCGATCACATCACCGCGAGTAGTCTCGCAATGAGATGCTACAGTGAGTGTAAATGAACCAATAATGAATCTATAATAGCATGGTAATTTCATGGATTTTCAACAGATAAGTAGAACCGCTATGCAAATAAACACAAAGCTTCAAAGATCTTTAGGCCGATACACAGATAAACTGGAGCAAATACTCTTCTGAATAAGTCAATGAGGGGATTAGAGAATGAACCTGTGGCAATCCTCAAATCCACTGATTATTAGCCTCTCACTATATTATCCATGTTTTCTCTTTCAGGCAGGCACCATTATCGCTCCTGATGAGAATCTCGCCAAGCTATCTTGTATCTTACCTGTTACTGACTGTTATCGTTGCAAAATTTTTCTGTCTTCCCTTCCCTTGCGGGAGAGAGAGGAAAATGCTTTCGCGAGTCAAACTTGATCGGATTTTGGAAATTGTTTTGAAATACTCGCCTCCGTTTTTGAAATAGCGGGAAAATTCATGGGATGGGGATCGACCTGTCGGTACGAGGTTCGACCGTTCCTGCTGCCTTTAACAAGGGTAATCGAACCAAGGACCAAAATTGTGCTTGACTTAGTTAAATCATCGAAATCGTGTTCTATCCTAAATGCACAGAGAATTCAGGCATGTGCAATGAGATTTCATAAAATGCAAGTCGGAAAACATGATGTATGCTTAGAAAACATTTGGAGTTGAAAAGCATTTCTCAGGAAAAAGATGGAAATCAATCTCTCAAGAATCACAAATGAAAGGATTTGGAAATCACCAGAAAGTTTATGAGGATGTGAGAAAATACTGAGAAAATGAAGAGAATTCTTGAGAAAAGAAGAACTTTTGAAAAGGAAAATATTTGTCAGGAAAACTCTGACTTTGAAAATTTTCTTTGAAAAACGATTGAAAGTCATTGGGAAACTCTTTTGAGAAGGAAAATCAAAACTTAGGAAATTGAAATCCTGAGAATATTGTCCTTGAAATATCTGAAAATCGATTTTGATTCTTGAGAAAGATAAGGAATTCCTTTTGAAAATGAATCTTAAGAAAATAACATTTTCCAGGGAAAATCACGAGAAAACTAGACTTGGAAAATCCGATTTTGAAAATTTTAGAAGTTTATTGAGAAATTGATTTCCATGGAGTGAAATTTTCTCGAGAAAATCATGAGAAAAGCAGATGATGCCATGATGTAGATGATTTGAATGTTTGAATGCACTTTGGAAAAGATATCCAGAAGATTTTATGAGAAATTTGTTGGAAATTTGTGTATTAATCCAATGTAAATTTTTCACATATTCTGACTGTGGCCATGAATATATTCGGAGTTTAATTGAGTTAATTCACAATATTTTATAAAATTGGAAATATGATGTGCAATTTTGAAGATAGCCTAAAAGTGTAGGCTCAATGTGACTGGTAGAAAGATACTGAATCTGGGTCTCGTCCATATTCCGACTAGAGCCGTAAATATGGATTCCATCGAGTTCATCAACTCCCTAAGAGTTGGTGCACGTGCCATTCGTGTACATTCATAGTGATTTTGAAACGGAATGCAGGAATCACAGAGGCAGGATATTGCGGAAATTCAAACTATATGAGATGCATCCTAGTCTAAGCAGAAAAATAATTGTTATTCCAAATTTGATTATTACATCTCTGACATAAAGCAAAAAAAAAAAATACAGAGCAGAAAGAATCCACATCCTTCGGATTTTCCTGCAAAAGTGGGTTAGTACAAGGAATGGATATACCAGATACCCAAGGAAATGGGTATATATATAACATGTAAAACAAAATATATATGTATATATCTAAATGCTCAAATTTGTGCTAAGTGACATGTGATAATGGATGTGTATTTACAGAAAAAGGTGTCTACCTATGTGCTTATGCCTAAAACTAATATATATGAAGAGGTCCATATATACATATGTATATGTATATACATGGGAAGTGTATATGGAAAAGTATACAATTAATATACAGGTGATATATATAGGTTTTTTGTTGGGTGAAAATGAATTTTACACATGCTGTTAGATTTCAGCAGTTTGAGAATCATAATGCCAAGTAGAATGGGTCTTTCTGCTTTTATCGATTTGATAATGGCAAATGCCATACATGATAAATCAGTTTGAAACACACAAAGATGCCATGGTAAAAAAATGCTACAGGTGTAGGATGTCTAATATGAAGGGGGTTGAAGTTGGGCCATTAAATGCAGAGTACATAACAAAGAAACAAACTTCCATTAATACCAAAGTCATGCTTAAGCTGATGGCAAACAATGATGAAACATGTGACATGCAACAGAATGTATAAATGACAAAGAAACATCATTCCAGTGGACCATCGACTACAGGTCGTTCCTTGCAAGCTGATCTTTTCTCTGACATATACCTTTTTTTTTTGTAGAGACATACAGGCAACAGGTAATCTTTATCACTCTTATGATTTTAATGTCAACAAAGCTAATATTATGGCTGAAGCAAATTAGATAGCCATGACATAAGACCCATCTGATGGGTTTATTATCAACACAAAAGAACTGCAGTAATAGGGAAACGCAGATGCAGGTTTAGGTAGGAAAATATATGGTAGCATATATAATACTCCATTCTCTGGACCCAAGGCATAATGCTGGAATTAATAAAAAAAAAATAGTACTTAATCAGATCTACATTATGACTTATTAGCACCGGAATTCTGAGAATGACAATATAACATTGTTGGTTTGTTTCAAAGGTTAGGAAATCTAATGCTGCCAAGCAAGTCATAATAAGCTCAAATCTTTTATTGTTTATGAAACGTGAAACTTATGAATACAGGATATGACCTAAAAAAAATAAGGGAATACGTGAAACTGTAAAATATTACAAGATGCAGATATGAACATTATTGACGCAATGGAATATTGTAAAGAGCAAAACACTGGATTTAAATGTAGTGCTCTGTTTAAGAGCACCGTTTTCTGTATGATGAGCCTTGCCAACCATCACTTTGTCTCACGATATGCAGATTTAACAAAACCCCATACATTTGCAGAAAAAAAAGAAAAGAAGAACCACCTGATATATAAAGATTTACAACTAAATTTTTAATAAGATAATCGTGTGATGATGAAGAAATTGTCATAGATAACGCCTGAAACCTTAATTACTGTATTTGCAACAGACTGAAGAACTAAAACTTCTGAGAGAATAACCTTTTAAATGACGAAGCATGGGTGCATAACAGGATGAGTCGGGTACACATAGGAAAATCATGAATTTGGAGTAAAGAAATGATTTTGAAGCATTCGTGATGCTCATGCTACTGAAGTAAACCGGTTAAGACTGCAGGGAAAATGACTGTTTGATTCAAAACATGATGAATCGATAATACCATTGCTAGGTATTATCGGTTCTTGATGCAGTAAATAGGGACGCTAAACCGCCTCAACTACTGCAATGAATTCGCAGGGTTGATGGCCTGAACCTGATACTTAGTTTCTGTAGATGCATAATAAAACGGAAAGAGGGGCCTTTACCTTGTCTAAGTGGAGGCTGCTGCTGGCGTCTCCTTCAGAGGTGAGTTAGACTTCAACAAAAAAAAAGGGGGAAGGAAAAGGAGTAACGCACTCCTCGGTCGCCTCTTTGGAGATCTTTTGTCGGGTGATGGAGGAAGCCTACTATCTTCAATCAGCAAAATGGGGGGGCCTCTCCATCGATCCTGGAGAAGGGCGTTAAAAGAAGGGAGGGTCTGGAAAACGCAGACGAACAAGAAGGAAAGCTAGCATAGTGGGTCCTTCTTTTGCTGAAAGGAAGGAAGGGAGATAACCCAAGGATGGTTCCAGCGAAAAGAGGGTGGGAGAAGCAGTCGGGTGTCCACCTCCTACTTGCAGAGAAGAAAAGAGGCGATCTAGGGGAAGTGGGAGGTAGTCCTCAAAAAAAAAAAATCGCAGATCCTCTTTTTTGTTGGGCCCTAATAGCCCTTTTAATAATCGGCCTCCCCCCTTTTCCCCCAAATCCTCGGCTTTTCCTCTTCTTCAACCGACTTTGATAACCTTTTAAAATGAATTTTTGAAATGTTCGTCGTTTTGAGAGCGGGACGACTCCCTTTCTCCAGAATTTTTTTTGAAAACTTAGGTAAAAATAAAAGTTTTTGGGTAGGGTTTCACGGTGGCTCCATTTGGGGCTGAAAAAGTAAAAATGATTTAAAAAAAACAGATTTTGTTTTCCCCTTTTTTTTTTTTAAGGTTGTGCCACCTCAACTGGATTTGAAAACTTTTTGAAGTAAAAAAAAAGTTTGTTTTTCTTTGTAGAGGACTCTAGTGGGGTGCCACCTAAGCGTGGGACCACTGGCTATTTTGTAAAAAAAAAAATAATTGAAAGGAGGGTTTTATAAATTGGTGCCACCTCCGGATGCGCACTGTTTCGGAAATAGGAGAAATATTGGAAAATTTGAGTGTGACACCACCTCAAGGTGGGCCCTGTTATCATCGCAAAATTTTTACTTTTGCGAGTCAAACTGACCTTTGAAAAAGATTTTGAAAATAACTCGACTCCGTTTTAAAATGCAGGATAATTCCAAAGAATGTGACTCGCCTGTCGGTACGAGGTTCAACCGTTCCTGGCGCCTTTACCAGGGGTAATTGAACCAAGGATCAATTGTGTGCCTAGCTTTGCTCAACTTCTCTAAATCATGTTCTATTTCCTAAATGCACAAAGAATCAGGCATGTGCTATGAATTTTCTGAAAATGCATATTTGAAAACATGATGTTTGCTTTGAGATTTGAAATACTTGGAGAATTCTTGGAAAAGATAACACTTGGAAAATCATGAACTTAGTGAGACAATATTTTTGAGGAAAATGAAAATCGATTTATGAAGAATCCAGAGGTTTTATGAAAATTGATTTCTGAGGAGTTTTAAATAACTTGGAAAAACTTGATTTCTTTGAATTAGAACTTGGAAATTGAAGCTATAACTTGGAAAATAAAATTTTGAACTTTGAAAAATACTTAAAATATTATTTAAAAACTTAGAGTTTTGAGAAAATCGATTTTAGAATAAGACTTAGAAGTTTTGAGAAAATTGATTTCTCTGAATTGAAATTGGAATTTGCAAATGAATGAATTGAATGAATATGGATTTGAAAGACTTGATTTTGAGGAATTGAGAAAATCTTTTTTGTATTTTTTAGAAATGCAGTGCATTTTGAAGTTAGCCTAAGAGTGTAGGCTGAATGTGGCTAATACGAAGATTACAAATCTGGGTATCATTCGTATTCTGACTATGGACATAAATACAAATTCCACCAAGTTTTTCAACTCCATAAGAGCTAGTGCACGTTCTATTCGTGTAGACCATAGTGAATTGGTAAAAATATGCATGAATTGGCATACATAGCAGTTATATATCAAAGTTTAAAACTAAATGCAATGCAAATCCTAATCTATGCAGGAATTGAAATTCTTATTCCAAATTTACATTTAATTTACATCACTAATCAAATTTAAATACATGAATTTAAAAGAAAGTAAAGTCTTCAATGTTCCTGCAAAACTAGAAAAATTGGTTAGTGAAAATATGTTGGCTTTTCTAGATTTATCTAGTAATATCTAGAAATTACTGGAATTTGCTAGACATAAGCCATTTTCCATGATTCCCTGATATAAACTTAATAAAATAAAGAATAAAACTAAATGAATAATAAATATGAGATTTGAAAATTCTAAATTGGGGTCAAAATGACCAAAATACTCCATATAGCAAGACTATGGCCTTGAAATCAGGGTTTTCATAAAGATATTTTGTAAAAATGCAAGTTTTGAAATATAAATAATGATAAATTAACTCAAATATGATATGACATGATTAAAAATGAGAAAATTTGGGTTTAGAATTTCGAAATTGAGGTCAAATGACCAAATTACCCCTGATAGCAAGACTATGGCCTTGAAATCAGGGTTTTCTGAAATAGATTTTGATAAAAACTTGGGATTTAAGATTTAAATAAACACAAAAGCAAATATGAAACACCCTAATATGATTCTAGACATAATTAAACCCTAAAAACAAACATTTATGCACGAAAATCAAGAAATATCATGAAATTTGTGATTTTATCAGTGTTTTTGGATCTTTCAGGTACCCTGTTTTGCAATTTGATTTATTCAGACATCAAATGAACTTTAAATTTCATGAAAATTGGCACAGACACTTATTATAACCCTAAACTCATATTGAAATTGCAAAAATATTTTTTTGACATTATTTTAATCCGACAATTGCATTAAAAACCTAAAATAACCTATTTTTAACCTAGGTAACCAACCAGTTTCAGAGTTAGACCCAAATCAGGGGTCAATACTCCATAAAAACTTCTGAATTTTTACATAGGCAAACTAGACATAAAAACATAGGTTTTCCTTTTTACAGATTGGAAAAATCATCTCCGGTTAGGGAGAAAGCTTTCCGGAAATCTGAACTAAAATCTAACAAATCTAACAGGGGTTAAAACAGCTACTTCAGATTGCAAATACAGAAATAAATAGCAAACATAATAAAACATTTCTAAAATTTTAGCAGTAAATAGTATACAAAAAAATAATAAAACTCTAATTTTACAGATCATGAATCAGATCTATAGTTTGAGATCTATGATCATTACAAGCTAGATTAGGGTTTTGGTAAACCCTAACGAGTTTTAAATTTAAAATCAAATTTTCTGTCAAAGGAAAAATAATAAACAGAGACCAAAAATTACCAAAATTTCACAGTACATATATCATCTTAACATGAATACACAACACTTTACGGATCTCAAATTGGATATCGGATGAGGAAAATAATATAACAGCAAGTTACCCATTTGATTTTAACAATGATTTTAAAGCTTGAAAATCCCGATTTGATGTCTGATTTTTCTGACTAGGTTCCCAAATCCCAAAGCCTCTGATTTTTTTACAGTAGTTCATTTACACATACATGTATCACATATAAAAAAATCGAAAATTAACAGTGAGTATTTCAATCCGAAATAACATGCTCTTTACTGTTCTAAACTAAAAACACACAGAAATTTGATAAAACCTAATAAATCATGCTTTAACTAATGAAAATAATAATAAAAAATACCAAACAGCAAAACGAAATTGATTTCTATGCTAAAACACATATAATAAACATAAATAAGTAAAAAAAATAAATAAAAACAGGGAATCCATGGCTGGAATTGCTTTTACCATTGAAATCATGGATTTAATCCATTTAATAGGATAAATCTCATGTTTTCTTGGTTAAGAATATAAAAAATAATGCAATAATCAATTCTAATGGATTAGAATCATGGAAAACAGCATGGAATAGGGTTAGATCATATTCTTGAATTGAACTTGAGGTTTATGAGGTTGAATCCATGGTTAAATCCATGAAAGGGGAGTTTCCATGGTGAAATCTATTGAAAAATCATAAAAAAACAATAAACAAAATAATAAAATAATATTAAATAACTCCTTACCTTGGGGCTGCAACAATGAAGGAAGGAGAGGAGCTGGAGATAGGAGGAAGACCACTAAAATTTGAGAGAAAAAGAGCTCCCTTTGACCCCCTTTAGGTCCCCTATTTATAGATTTTTGTTTTGGATTTGTTTAGGAAGAGTTTTGATTTTTTTGGACTCTTTTTAATTGTTTTTGATAAACCACATGGGGAGGGCAATTTTTTTGGAGAATTCTAACCAAAATGGACTCTAATTAATCCCTAATTAACACCTAATTAAACCCTAGAAATTTCAAATGTGGCACCACCAAGTATGGACCCACATTTGGTTTTTAAAACTTGAATTTAAAACCTTTAAAAACCAATGGTTTAAAACTTAAATAAAATGGATTTTTAAAATTGCTTTTGACTCCTCTAAACCCCTAGCCTAAATAGGACAATGACTAACCCTAGTCTAACCTTGACTTCTTCAAATGTGGCGCCACCCCATGTAGGCCCACTTGAATTTTCAAAAACGATTTTAAAACTTGAAAACTAGAGGTTTTTCAAAAGGTTTCCAAAAGTAAGCTTGAAATTAAAAGTTTTGAAATGGCATAGAGTTCCAACTAGGTTAGAACCCCTCTGGATGTGGCGCCAACTGAATGTGCCCACATCAAGTTTTGAGAAATTTGAAATAAACGCTAATAATAACTTTGAAAAGAGGTTAAAATCAATAATTGAAATTGAGAGTTTTGAAACTAGAGTCTCAAGCGAACTCAAACTCTGGGTTAGAGTCCTAAATTTTTAGGAATCTGAGATTTTGGGTTTTAAAAGTCAAATGAAGGAGTTTTTGAAAAGATTTTATCATAAATGGTGAAACGAGACAGAAAATACAGTCAGGGTTAAACTCCTAACTCAATCAGAACTCTGAAATAGAGTCCTGGATTAACTGGACTCTACAAAATAACCCAATTTTTGAAAAACAAATGAAAATAAATGAAAATGAAAGTAAAAACATATTCTAGAACAGACTCCTAACTGGATTAGGACTCTGGGACAGAGTCCTGATCGGACTGAAACTCTATATTTTTTTGGTATTTTTTGAAAAACAAATGAAAGAACTTGTGAAAACAGTGAAAACAATAACAAATATTGGAATAAAACAGAGTTCTGATTCAACTGAGACTCTTGGGACATAGTCTTAATTGAACTAGGACTCTCAGATTTTTGGATTTTCTGAGAAAACAAATGAGAGAATTTTGAAAAACAGTAAAAACAGGATGAAATTGAAGTTTTGGTTCATAGTCCTGATCTGATTAGGACTCTAAGAAAGAGTTCTGATTCGATCAAAACTCTAAGAAATTTTGGTTTTCTGATAAGTAAATGATGAAATTTAAGCAAAGCTTTTGAAAACCAGTGAAAATGAAGTGAGAAAATGAACTTCAGATAGAGTCCTGATTCGGTCAGGACTCTGGGGTAGAGTCCTAATTTGATCAGGACTCTGGGATAAAACCTCAGAATTTTGAAATTCTTCTATAAAAGTGTAACAGTTTTGATAGATGGAAGGAATTTTAAAAGATTCTCTCAAAATTGAAATCAGAATCAAAGTCCTGATCCAACTAGGACTCTCTGAACAGAGTCCTGTTTTGACTAAAACTCAGAGTTTCTGACTCTTTTTGAAAGATTTTGAAATATTTGATTGAAATAGATAAAATAGCTGTAAAAGATTAAAGTCTTAATCTGATAAAAACTCTGAAGAAGAGTCCTGATCTGACTGGACTGTTGAAGAAGAGTCTTGATCCAACTAAGACACTGAAATTTTGGCCAAAACAGAAGATTTTGAAAGGTTTTCTCCGAAAACAGGTAAAAAGATAGTGAAAAGTAGAGTTCTGATCTGACTAGGACTCTGGAAAAAAAGTCCTCATCTAACTAGGACTCCGGAAAAAGAGTTCTAATCCAAAACGGAGGAAATGGACAAGGGATATGGCTATAACTGGTTTAAAATCGGAATGATGTTTTAAAAAGGTTCAAAAAGATGAAAATATAGAGTCCTGATCCAACTAGGACTCTAAAAAAAAATTTGAGATTTTTGATAAATGAAGGAATCCAAAAGCGACACCATCTAAATGGGCCTCATCTGAGAATTGAAATCAATTGAAATTGAGTTTGAAATGAATCCAGATTGTTTTATGAGAAAATGCTTTAAAATATAAGGTCCTGGGGGTTGGCAAATGACAGAATGTTGATTAAAAACCCAGGTTTTAAAATTGTTTTTGAAAGAAAAGTTTTAAAACCCGAATCCGAATTAAATATCTTGAAAACAGGAGTGCTGGATCTCAAAAATGAGATGTAATGACATGCAATGCTATGCAATGCAATGAGATGATATGCCAGATACATGCAATGATATGCAATCACACATGAAATGTAAGCACTAGATAAGAGTGAAAATTTGGGGTGTTTACAGATGCCCCTCTTTGCGGCTAAGCCGGTTGAAAGCGGAGCTTAGTGGCAAAGAAAACACACCAAATTTGGATTATAAAAATGCCCCAGTTAGAAAATTTTGGCTGGGTATGAAAGAATTAACTCTGATGGTGTTCATAATAAGTGTGAAATGGAGAGTAAAGAAGAAAAATTTTACTTCAAAAGAAGTGAGATTTAGGTTTTTCCCTTAACCTGGATGGGACAGAAAATACCTCGTGTAGAAACGTAGCTCGGGTTTAACCCTTAACCTGACCGGAAAATGAAATACCTCATCAAAATGAAGCTCAAGTTTAACCCCTTATCCTGATCGGGAAATGAAAATACCTCATCGAAATGAAGCTCAGGTTTAACCCCTTATCCTGACCGGAAAATGAAATACCTCATCAAAGGAGGCTCAGGTTTGTACCCTTATCCTGATTTGGGCGGAAAATGAAATACCTCATCAAATGAGGCTCAAGTTTATACCCTTAACCTGATCGGGCGAGAACTGAACGGAATCCTCGAAAGAAGAGACCGTGATGGAACCTTCGGATTTTGCACAATAAATCCGATAGGGGTTTTGCAAGAGGAAGGAAAATGGGGTCCCTAAAGCTTGAAAAGGGATTGATCTTGGGCGCCTCATTGCTGAGACTAAATAACTTTTGAAATTGGTGACCTTTTGCGAGAAAATGATTGGTGGCTTAACCTCAAGCCGAAATTAGACTGTCTATGGTGGGACAGTGGGGACACAGGGAAGTGTGCAAATCTGAGAACCCAGACGCTCAGATTATACCAAAGAAGGGAAGGAATCTTGAAAACTCCTGTTATCAAGTCCTTAAAGGGATAACCACTGATGTCAGGATGCGCCCAAGATGAACCTCAAGCTCTCGCTTTACGTCAGGATAGCTAGAAAATATTGTCAAAATGTTGAAAATTATTGTTGATTCGAAATAATTGAAAATGATGCACATTGTTTTGAAAATATTACCTCTTTTCTACCTGAAGTATTACCTCCAACTGGGCTTAACTCCGTAGAATCAAGATTCAAATTCAGGTTGCTTGCAATTGACTTTCTTTCAAGGAAGCTATCAATTTCCTTGATATGAACAGAAAAGAAAGTATTCTTGATATTGCGAAAATCATTGGTGAAAGAATATTGATAATAGAATTTCACAAAATTAAAGAAGATTCTTGATAGATTCGGCAGTCTGATATCTTGGGATTCTTTTCTCAAAATGGTTTTTTTGCCTGTACTCTTTTTTTTCGACAGAATTGGATCTTTTGGCTTTTTGGGGAATTCATTACATCATCCTTCATTTTGGAGATGTCCTAGCTTTTTCTCTCTTTTTAGAAGGGTACATCACAAACTCCTTCATCTCAGAGATGTTCAGATCCTTCTTTTCATTCAGGGATTATATTAAATGGTTATTGGCTCATGGGTTGGAAATCTCTTGGTGATAGCAGAAATTAAATACCTTTTAGGGTTTGTCGGGAGGCTCATCGCAGTCGCCTTCATCTTGACGGTGCTCTGAACTTTCCCTGGAAGGATCCGTCACAAACTCCGTCATCTTGGAGATGATTCAAATCTTCTTTGGCCCCGAGGGTCTATTCGCCTAATTCGCCTTCATCTTGACGACAGTTGAGAGATCCCTTTTGCAGATATTTAATTGCGTCTTAGGTGATTGAGGAGATATGGAGATTGCATGGATTTTTTTCTGTGTCCCCCAGGATATTTCGACTGCTTTTATTTTCCAAGAATGATCTTTAAAAATGTGCCATTGACTGCGATCAATATCGATGACTTATGGCTTCGCGACAACATTGAATTTCCTTTGCTGGCCATATCGAGGATTTATTCTGCATCCTTTTGGTTGGCCAATAGAAAGATTTTGAATTTTGAATCATTTTTCGTGAAAGCTTTGTCCTTTCGGAAGTAATACTGAAGGAATTCTGAGGTAATGTTTTTGTGCAATAAAGATTTTGAAATCAACAAATATTTAATGACAAATTGACAAAATTTTCTTGAAATCTTTTGTGAAAGCGAGCACTTGATGCATAACGCAACACATCCATGACTAAACTGAATCCTGAAAAGACTTAGTAAGAGATCAACTCGAAGGTTAGGTTTGGTTTTGATTTACCAGCTTGAAAGCAGGATTTGTTGACCGACCAGCTCGAAAGCAGGATTTGATGACCGACCAGCTCGAAAGCAGGATTTGTTGACCGACCAGTTCGAAAGCAGGATTTGTTGACCAACCAGCTCGAAAGCAGGATTTGTTGATCGACCAGCTCGAAAGCAGGATTTGTTGACCGACTAGCTCGAAAGCAGGATTTGAAAATGATTGACATTAATGAAGTTGTAACCCGAAGGCTTGGAAAGTGACAGGTATTGATAAAGTTGTAAACCTAAGGTAAGAGCATGACTGATGTTGGTAAGATTGTAACCCGAAGGCTTGAATTGAGAATCTGATAGAGTGGGCGGCCCAGAGGCCTGATTGATCAAATTGGATGATCCGGAGGTCAAGATTTGAGAATTACATGACCCGAAGGTCGAAATTGGGAGTCGAACGACACAAGGGATTGAAATGGGAAATCAAAGGTTGAGGTTGAAAAATTGAATAACCTGAAGGTCAAAATTGAGGATTTGAATGACCCGAAGGTCGAAATTAGAATTTGAGTGACCCGAAGGTTGAAATAGAGAATTGGGAATCGGAAATTAGAAATTGGAAATTGGAAATTGGAAATTGGAAATTGGAAATTGGAAATTAGAAATTGGAAGTTTAAAAATTGAAAATTGAAAATTTAAAATTTAAAAATTGAAAATTTAAAAATTGGAAATTTAAAAATTAGAAATTAGAAATTGGAAATTGGAAATTGGAAATTGGAAATTGGAAATTGGAAATTGGAAATTGGAAATTGGAAATTGGAAATTGGAAATTGGAAATTGGAAATTGGAAATTGGAAATTGGAAATTGGAAATTAGAAGTTTAAAAATTGGAAATTGGAAATTGGAAATTAGAAATTAGAATTTGGAAGTTTAAAAATTGGAAATTGGAGATTTAAAAATTGGAAATTTAAAAATTGGAAATTTAAAAATTGGAAATTTAAAAATTGGAAATTGGAAATTGGAAATTGGAAATTGGAAATTGGAAATTGGAAATTGGAAATTGGAAATTGGAAATTGGAAATTGGAAATTGGAAATTGGAAATTGGAAGTTTAAAAATTGGAAATTGGAAATTGGAAATTGATTGACCCAAAGGTCGAAATTGGAAATTGATTGACCCAAAGGTCAAAATTGGAAATTGGAAATTCTGATGGATGATCAACACGAAGACTGAACCTAAGAGATCGACTAACGCGACCAATGGGCAAGACACCAACACGAGTGCTAGATTTTTAAAGAGTACCAGTACGAGCACCGGATATAAATATTGGATTTTGAAAACGTATTAGTACGAGCACTGGATTTTTAAAATGAACCAGTACGATCACTGGGTTTTGAAAATGGACCAGTACGAGTACTGTTTTTGAAAAAATTACCAGCACGAACACTGAATTTCGAAAGATTACTAGTACGAGCACTGGCTTTTAAAAGATTACCCGCACAAACACTGGATTTTTAGAAGGTCATCAATTGACGATAACCTGGACGACTTGCCGAGGTCCCAAGATTTATCCCTTATCTTGAATGGGTGTTAAATTTGATGTAAATTGATGTAAATGAATGTAAATAAATGCAAATGAGTATGAATGGTGAAAGATTTTGTTTGATCTTGCCTGCATACAGGACATTTTAAAGACAATTTTCAAAATAATGCCCTAGTGTAACAGGGAAAACAAATTTTGGATAAGAGAAGAATAATAGACATTGGAAGGACGTTCTCTTAAGGTGATAAAGCAACTGACTTTTGATTGATTCAGGCGGGACTCTGAAAAGGTCATTCCTCATAAAAGAACATTTTACAGAGAAGGAGAATAAAAGGTGGCACCGAGCTTGCAGGAAAAATAGACAACTTTATTGATGTATTGAAGGAAAGTGATAAATCAAGGAAAGACAAACGGGATTGCATCATCCCTTTAAAATAATAAAAGTGAGATGAGAAATTGGGAAGGCGCTAGTGTTGTCAATTTCTTGAATGATTGAGGAAAAGCATGATCAGGATGATTGGTCCTCCTTTTCATCTTCAACAAGGAGATTCTTGTCAATGCAGTCTTGGACAATATTTTTAAAGACAAAGCAATGCTCGGTATCGTGACCCATTGCCCGATGAAACTGACATAATTGATCTTTAAACCTTCCCATGGTTACAGGAGGATCCACTATCTTGGGGAGTCTAACCATCCCTTTGGTTATCATATATTCCAGAACTTGCTCGAGAGGTTGTTCTAAGGGAGTAAAATTACGATCGTAGCCCCAACCGTCATGCTTTGGTCTCCCTTGGGGCTTTAATTCTAGTTGGATGCTTGAGAGAGGGCTGTCATTTTGCCTACTGATTCTGTCCTCTTGTCTTATATGATCATCTCTGCTAGGATTTGGGCTTCCTGATCCATCAGTGTGGTTCTTTCTGCCACCCCTTTTGTTTTTACCGTTGTTGTTGCCTGTGGTATTCACCAAGAAGGTGACACATGATTTCTTGGTATCAGAGTTGCCTTTTGAGAGTGTGAGGCTCTCATATACCCCATTCTCTAATCCCATCTTGATCCATTCAGCTCGTTCTACCAATTCGATAAAAGATCGTGCTGGGGAAGTGGAGATCAGGCCTCTCAAAGGTTGGGAGAAATTATTTAGAATGACTGACAATGCATGCCCCTCTGATATCGGATCCTTCATTTGATTGCAGGTGGATCTCCATCTGTGGATAAAGTCTCTGGCTTTTTCACTGCTCTTCTGCTTCAGATTGTAGAGGTGATTCAAGGTGGGTAGCACCTCTGTGTTGAATAAAAATCGCTCAATAAAAAGATTGACCACTTTGTCGAATTCCTTCAACTCAATGGGATTGATGTGCTCTGAATACCATTTTACGGCGGTGCCCTCCAGACTGCGAGGAAAACATCTGAACAAAGCATGATTATCTCTCTTGAATCTATTGCATTCTGCAAAGAACATAGCCAGGTGAGCCTTGGGGTCGCCAGAACCATCAAATTTGATAAACTTTTTGGGGAGATTATCCAGATTGTCGTCCCCATCCAAACCATCACAGAAGTCTTCGCTGGTGAAGACTTTCTTGCCCTTGTCGCGGGCCTGCAGGTCTTTAACCATTTTCATCATGTCTTTGAGTTGCGACTGAGTAGGGTCGTCAACGGACTGATTTTGGGACTTATAAGCCGACCCCTGCCTCTGAGTCAACCTTTTGAATTCTTGCTTATTTTCATATTCCTTGTCAGTATCGTCTGTTGATTCTGACCCGTCAGACATTTCTTCATGACGACTCTGCCTTTTGATGATTTTCACATTCTTGGCTGTGTGACCCCTATCTTTCTGCTTGATCTGAATCTGCTCAGCACTGGCTTCAGCTTGCTCTGCCAGCATCTTGGTCATCATTTTCATAAACATAACATACATTTGAGCATCAATGTCATTCTCAACCTGCTGTCCTTGACTTTTGGCTGATCGGGGTGAGTCCATTTCTTATTCTGAAGCGATTGAGTATGCAACACCTTCGACTGATGGGGTTTTCTTTCTGGACCTTGTGTGAACCATCGAGTATCACAAAATGTTCTCTTGAATGTCACTGATGTTCTCTGCAAGGTAGAACTGATGATTAGGCTTTTGAAGGAAAATTTGGTTGGAGAAAAATATTTGTTGCGAATTTTGGTAGACAATTGAAATAATATCTCATTACTAGGGATTGAGTCGTCGATGGAGTTACGACAATTGCGTTGTCATTCCTTTGCAAAAATAAACAACTCAAAAATATGCCTTGTTACCTAGGCGAGGTCGTCAAACCAAGGTGAAATAAAGATTAAAGGAATGTTATTGAAAATATGATTTTAATAATACACTTGACAAAGAGGAGGGGGAGAGACAATTTTCCACCACTCCTGATAATCAGAGGACACTCGAGGACCGTGAAAAATAGTGAGAGTAACAAAAGAATCTCAGCCATGTCTAGCAGAATGGTATGCTCTGGACCACTGATCATATGTGAGATCGAACTCTGGCAAGATCCCTGATAATAGACGAATTTCTACGCGCTTTTGTCTCTGAGAGAACTGTCTGACACACCGCTCTGGATGGTAGTATGCGCAGAAGAATGGGCCAAGTAGCCTGAACCGCTTGCCGTATGCATAAGTATATCTGAGAGGTGATTCCTGACGATCAAAGTAGTCCCACACGACCTCTTCCTCCTGAAGGTTATCGATCAAGAATCGGTATCGAGCAACTGGAAGAAGCTTTTCACCATTGTATCTGAATGAGCTGGCTTGGGCTGGCACATGCCGAAGGAACCAAGATTGTAATGCGTAGGTGCACCCTTCAACTAGAATTGATTCTCCGAGCATGAAACGGGTCAACCCTTGGTATAGAAAAGCGAGTGTGGCCATGGCTATAGAGAGGCGACTGGTCTGTCGACTTCCCCACCTTCGCAGGAGTTGAACTATCCTGATATTTATGTAATTCCGTCCATCTGGAAAAAGAGCTAATCCCACAGTGCACAACACCATTGCATGTTGGATTCTCTCTCAAGCTGTCCTGGACAACGAGCTGACTTCCACGAATGCCCCATACTGTCTGTAGATTTTGAGCAGGTCCACATATTTGTTTTCATCCTCCTCGATCAATGGCCAAGACTTGCGTCCTGTCATGCGAGCTAAAGCATCTCGGGGATCCAGACCCTTGACATTAATCAAAAACTGTTTCTCCAATGGATCTCCAGGCTGATCGGCTGGCTCGGGCAATCCCATGATTTCTGAAAATTCATCTATCAGCACTATCATCTCGTCCCATGGGAACCAGAAAGTAAAAGTGCTTGGATTCCACCGTTCTGCTAGTGCATGGATCAAATTTCCGTTGATTGTCTGCTTTCCCACTGCGAACGCCAGTTCTAACCCACAATCATCCAAGTGGTCCGAAAACATACGAGAGAAGTTCTTCAACCATGAATAGTACCACCGGGGAAAGAAGGATCCGGTGCTGAGGACTCGATGCTCAGGAAAACTTTGTCGCACCTCGTAGGAGATGTGACCCTCAGGAAAGACTGAATCAAGCTAACTGGATGCCATCAGACTGGAAAACATGGAAAATTGGAATAACATTTGGGAAACTATAGAGATTTTGAAAAAATGCAGGCAGGATAAAATGAAGTAGGAAATTCGAGATCCAGAAGAGAGAAAGGATGAAAAATCACCTAGAGTTTTGAAGGAAATTAAGGGAAATTTGGAAAATCGTCCAGGGTTTGATGAAATATGAAGGAATACTTCATAAAATGGAAAATGAAGTATTTGAAAAATCATCCAAGGTTTAAAGCATGAACAGTATATAGAAATGGATTGGGGATTTTTGAAAAATCGTCTAGTATTTTGGAAAATTGGGAAAATATGAAAAATAACAAGGAAATGACTATAACACATTCAATTACATCCTGCACAAACAAGTATGCACATACAACACTCTCCAAAAGCTGACTCTAGATGCACAAGTTTTGAAATAGCTGTAGCACCTTAATCCTAACTCTAAGGTTCAGATCATCTGTGTCCAATCATGCTATGCCTATATACTCAAGTTGAGGCTCGATGTACGTGGCATAAAATCAATTTATCCGGTTCTAGGTTCAAGTTTTCCAACATCCTTGAGCACCTGCCGATATACGTTGGACTATGGCCCTTGGTACGTGGCAGGGGGGTTTTCACCCAAATAGGTGACCCAGTTGTGAGGCTTTGTCCCGAACTATGGTTCTGGAAGAAAGCCCAGCAATGTGAAGACCGGGTAAAGATAGGTAGGGTGGTTTTTGAAAACATGAGCACATGCAAGCAAACAGAGGGCTCTAAGTCCTAAGAGATAGAATTTTGAAAAATTTGAAGAAGTAAACATTGTTTCCAATCAAACCTAGATTGAGGAGTGTTGTATTAGACCTAAGTCTATGTGAGCATGAAAATTTCCTCCTCAATATGGTCCTACCAAACCATACTTAGTCTATATGCAATCCATGTCAGCTGGGTTCAAGTCTAGGCTCCTAGGCTCACATGATATCATGAAATAAAAGTTGTCATTCCATGGAACACGATTTTGACAATTTGAACTAAGTTAAGCACACAATTGATCTGACGAAGACAGGTCCCATCACGGTCGCCAAACCTGTTATCATCGCAAAATTTTTACTTTTGCGAGTCAAACTGACCTTTGAAAAAGATTTTGGAACTCGCCTGTCGGTACGAGGTTCAACCGTTCCTGGTGCCTTTACCAGGGGTAATTGAACCAATGATCAATTGTGTGCTTAGTTTTGCTCAACTTGTCTAAATCATGTTCTGTTTCATAAATGCACAAAGAATCAGGCATGTGCTATGAATTTTCTGAAAATGCATATTTCAAAACATGATGTTTGCTTTGAGATTTGAAATACTTGGAGAATTCTTGGAAAAGATAACACTTGGAAAATCATGAACTTAGTGAGAGAATATTTATGAGGAAAATGAAAATCGATTTCTGAAGAATCCAGAGGTTTTATGAAAATCGATTTCTGAGGAATTTTAAATAACTTGGAAAAACTTGATTTCTTTGAATTAGAACTTGAAAATTGAAGCTATAACTTGGAAAATTTAATTTTGAACTTTGAAAAATACTTGAAATATCATTTGAAAACTTAGAGTTTTGAAAAAATCAATTTTAGAATAAGACTTAGAAGTTTTGAGAAAATTGATTTCTCTGAATTGAAATTGAAATTTGCAAATGAATGAATTGAATGAATATGGATTTGAAAGACTTGATTTTGAGGAATTGAGAAAATCCTTTTTGTATTTTTGAGAAATGCAGTGCATTTTGAAGTTAGCCTAAGAGTGTAGGTTGAATGTGGCTAATACAAAGATTACAAATGTGGGTATCATTCGTATTTTGACTATGGTCATAAATACAAATTCCACCAAGTTTGTCAACTCCATAAGAGATAGTGCACATGCCATTCGTGTAGACCATAGTGAATTGGTAAAAATATGCATGAATTGGCATACATAGCAGTTTTATATCAAAGTTTAAAACTATATGCAATGCAAATCCTAATCTATGCAGGAATTGAAATTCTTATTCCAAATTTACATTTAATTTACATCACTAATCAAATTTAAATACATGAATTTAAAAGAAAGTAAAGTCTTGAATGTTCCTGCAAAACTAGAAAAACTGGTTAGTGAAAATATGTTGGCTTTTCTGGATTTATCCAGTAATATCTAGAAATTACTGGATTTTGCTAGACATAAGCCATTTTCCATGATTCCCTGATATAAACTTAATAAAATAAGGAATAAAACTAAATGAATAATAAATATGAGATTTGAAAATTCGAAATTGGGGTCAAAATGACCAAAATACTCCAGATAGCAAGACTATGGCCTTGAAATCAGGGTTTTCATAAAGATAATTTATAAAAATGCAAGTTTTGAAATACAAATAATGATAAATTAACTCAAATATGATATGACATGATTAAAAATGAGAAAATTAGGGTTTAAAATTTCGAAATTGAGGTCAAATGACCAAATTACCCCTGATAGCAAGACTATGGCCTTGAAATCAGGGTTTTCTGAAATAGATTTTGATAAAAACTTGGGATTTATGATTGAAATAAACACAAAAGCAAACATGAAACACCCTAATATGATTCTAGACATGATTAAACCCTAAAAACACACATTTATGCACGAAAATCAAGAAATATCATGAAATTTGTGATTTTATCAGTGTTTTTGGATCTTTCAGGTACCCTCTTTTGCAATTTGATTTATTCAGACATCAAATGAATTTTAAATTTCATGAAAATTGGCACAGATACTTATTATAACTCTAAACTCAGATTGAAATTGCAAAAATATTTTTTTGACATTATTTTAATCCGAAAATTGCATTAAAAACCTAAAATAAGCTATTTTTAACCTAGGTCACCAACCAGTTTCAGAGTTAAACCCGAATCAGGGGTCAATCCTCCATAAAAACTTTTGAATTTTTACAGAGGCAGACTAGACATACAAACAAAGGTTTTCTATATTACATATTGGAAAAATCATCTTCAGTTAGGGAGAAACCCTTCCGGCAATCTGAACTAAAATCTAACAGGGGTTAAAACAACTACTTTAGATTGAAAATACAGAAATAAATAGCAAATATAATAAAAAATTTCTAAACTTTTAGCAGTAAATAGTATACAAAAAAATAATAAAACTCCTTTTTTTACAGATCATGAATCGGATCTGTGGTTTGAGATCTATGATCATTACAAGCCAGATTAGGGTTTTGGTAAACCCTAACGAGTTTTAAATTTAAAATCAAACTTTCTGTCAGAGGAAAAATACTAAACAGAGACCAAAAATTACCAAAATTTTATAGTAAATATATCATTTTAACATGAATCTAGATAACTTTACGGATCTCAAATCAGATATCGGATGAGGAAAATAACATAACAGCAAGTTACCCTTTTGATTTTAACAACGATTTTAAAGCTTGAAAATTCTGATTTGATGTCTGATTTTTCTGACAGAGTTTCCGAATCCCAAAACCTCTGATTTTTTTACAGTAGTTTGGTTACATATCCATGTATCACATATAAAAAAAACAAAAAATTAACAGTGAGTATTTCAATCCTAAATAACATGCTCTTTACTGTTCTAAACTAAAAACACACAGAAATTTGATAAAACCTAATAAATCATGCTTTAACTAATGAAAATAATAATAAAAAATACCAAACAGCAAAACGAAATTGATTTCTATGCTAAAACACATATAATAAACATAAATAAGTAAAAAAAATAAATAAAAACAGGGAATCCATGGCTGGAATTTTTTTTACCATTGAAATCATGGATTTAATCCATTTAATAGGATAAATCTCATGTTTTCTTGGTTAAGAATATAAAAAATAATGCAATAATCAATTCTAATGGATTAGAATCATGGAAAACAACATGGAATAGGGTTAGATCATATTCTTGAATTGAACTTGAGGTTCTTGAGGTTGAATCCATGGTTAAATCCATGAAAGGGGAGTTTCCATGGTGAAATCTATTGAAAAATCATAAAAAAACAAAAAACAAAATAATAAAATAATATTAAATAACTCCTTACCTTGGGGCTGCAACAATGAAGGAAGGAGAGGAGCTGGAGAGAGGAGGAAAACCACTAAAATTTGAGAGAAAAAGAGCTCCCTTTGACCCCCTTTAGGTCCCCTATTTATAGATTTTTGTTTTGAATTTGTTTAGGAAGAGTTTTGATTTTTTTGGACTCTTTTTAATTGTTTTTGATAAACCACATGGGGAGGGCGATTTTTTTGAAGTACAACCTAAATGGACTCTAATTAATCCCTAATTAACACCTAATTAAACCCGAGAAAGTCCAAATGTGGCATCACCTAGTATGGACCCACATTTGGTTTTTAAAACTTGAATTTCAAACCTTTAAAAACCAATGGTTTAAAACTTAAATAAAATGGATTTTGAAAATTGCTTTTGACTCCTCTAAACCCCTAGAGTAACTAGGACAATGACTAACCCTAGTCTAACCTTGACTTGTTCAAATGTGGCGCCACCCCGAGTGGGCCCCACTTGAATTTTCAAAAACGATTTTAAAACTTGAAAACGAGAGGTTTTTCAATAGGTTTCCAAAAGTAAGCTTGAAATTAAAAGTTTTGAAATGGCATAGACTTCCAACTGGGTTAGAACCCCTCTGGATGTGGTGCCAATTGAATGGGCCCACATCAGGTTTTGAGAAATTTGAAATAAACACTAAAAATAACTTTGAAAAGAGGTTAAAATCAATAATTGAAATTCAGAGTTTTGAAACTAGAGTCTCAAGCGAACTGAAACTCTGGGTTAGAGTCCTGGATTTTTAGGACTCTGAGATTTTGGGTTTTAAAAGCCAAATGAAGGAGTTTTTGATAAGATTTGATCAGAAATGGTGAAACGAGTCAGAAAATATAGTCAGGGTTAGACTCCTAACTCAATCAGAACTCTGAAATAGAGTCCTGGATTAACTGGACTCTACAAAATAACCTAATTTTTGAAAAACAAATGGAAATAAATGAAAATGGAAGTAAAAACATATTCTAGAACAAATTCCTGACTGGATTAGGACTCTGGGACAGAGTCCTGATCGGACTGAAACTCTATATTTTTTTGGTATTTTTTGAAAAACAGATGAAAGAACTTGTGAAAATAGTGAAAACAATAACAAATATTGGAATAAAACAGAGTTCTGATTCAACTGAGACTCTGGGGACATACTCCTAATTGAACTAGGACTCTCAGATTTTTGGATTTTCTGAGAAAACAAATGAGAGAATTTTGAAAAACAGGATCAAATTGAAGTTTTGGTTCAGAGTCCTGATCTGATTAGGACTCTAAGAAAGAGTCCTGATTCGATCAGAACTCTAAGAAATTTTGGTTTTCTGATAAGTAAATGATGAAATTTAAGCAAAGCTTTTGAAAACCAGTGAAAATGAATTGAGAAAATGAACTTTGGATAGAGTCCTGATTCGATCAGGACACTGGGGTAGAGTCCTGATTTGATCAGGACTCTAGGATAAAACCTCAGAATTTTGAAATTCTTTTATAAAAGTGTAACAGTTTTGATAGATGGAAAGAATTTTAAAAGATTATCTCAAAATTGAAATCAGAATCAGAGTCTTGATCCAACTAGGACTCTCTGAACAGAGTCTTGTTTTGACTAAAACTCTGTGTTTCTGACTCTTTTTGAAAGATTTTGAAATATTTGATTGAAATAGATAAAATAGCTGTAAAAGATTAAAGTCCTAATCTGATTAAAAACTCTGAAGAAGAGTCCTGATCTGACTGGACTGTTGAAGAAGAGTCTTGATCCAACTAAGACACTGAAATTTTGGCCAAAACAGAAGATTTTGAAAGGTTTTCTCCGAAAACAGGTAAAAAGATAGTGAAAAGTAGAGTTCTGATCTGACTAGGACTCTGGAAAAAGAGTCCTCATCTAACTAGGACTCCGGAAAAAGAGTTCTGATCCAAAACGGAGGAAATGGACAAGGGATATGGCTATAACTGGTTTAAAATCAGAATAATGTTTTAAAAAGGTTCAAAAAGATGAAAATACAGAGTCCTGATCCAACTAGGACTCTAAAAAAAAAATTGAGATTTTTGATAAATGAAGGAATCCAGAAGTGACACCCTCTAAATGGGCCTCATATGAGAATTGAAATTGAGTTTGAAATGAATCCAGATTGTTTTCTGAGAAAATGCTTCAAAATATAAGGTCCTAGGGGTTGGCAAACGATAGAATGTTGATTAAAAACCTAGGTTTAAATTTTGTTTTTGAAAGAAAAGTTTTAAAACCCGAATCTGGATTAAATATCTTGAAAACAGGAGTGCTGGATCTCGAAAATGAGATGTAATGACATGCAATGCAATGAGATGATATGCCGGATGCATGCAATGATATGCAATCACACATGAAATGTAAGCACTGGATAAGAGTGAAAATTTGGGGTGTTTACAGACCCCACGTCATTTTGTTTTAAAATAAAATCAAAATAAAATTTTTGGAATTTTCATAATAGTAGGCTAGTTTAAAAAATACAAAAAAATGGGCTTGGTTTCAAAAACTAAAAAAAAAATGGTCCTTCAGGGCAAAATAAAAGATGCAGAGGTTTTATAAAGAAGTTCAGAGTCTTTTTGCAAAAGCTTTAAATAAAGTTCTCTAAATTTGAAATTGTGTCCCCCTCTTTCCAACTGACGAGATTTGAAAATCAATATAAAAAACCATTCAGATCGTTTTCTTGAGAAGACTTTTGTAATTTGGGGTCCTCGGGGTAAAATGGGAAGAATTGGCAATTTTAAAAACCCAGGGGTTTGAAATCAACTTTGGAATATTTAAAACTCGAATTTGGATTGACACTTTTGAAAATCAGGAGTTCTGGATCTCAAAATGACATGTTGTGCAATGAAATGATATGAAATGCTTATGTGATGCTATGCAAAGACATGTTTCCTGAAATGCCCCTCTGAATTAGGGCTTGGAAATTCTAGCTTTTTGTCCCGAATAGGATTTTGAAAATTTTGCAGTTTGAAGCAATTTCTGAGTCCAAATGAAGAAATTTTGAGACTTAGGAATGAAATTTTGGACTTTCTACAAGGTCTAAGCTCAGAAAATGACCATTTTTCCCTTCATTGATTCTAGAGAACTAAAATGTGCTGATTGATGGAGATATCAGAAAGGTGAGTGAAAATTTGGGGTGTTTACAGATGCCCCTCTTTGCTACTAAGTCGGCTTATGGCCGAGCTTAGTGGCAAAGAAAAACACACCAAATTTTGGCTATATAAAATGCCCCAGTTGGAAGGATTTGACTAGGTATGAAAAACAAATTAGCCCGGGGAAGATGGTAGATATGAAATGGAGAATAAAGAGAAAAGATTTGCTCTGTGAGAGTGAAGTTCAGGTTTTTGCCCTTAACCTGGATGAGACAGAAAATGCTTCGTATGGAACAAAGCTCAGGTTTTAACCCTTGACCTGATTGGGGAATGAAATATCTCATCGAAATGAGATTCAGGTTTGTACCCTTAACCTGATCGGACGGAAAATGGAATACCTCATCAAATGAGGCTCAGGTTTATACCCTTAACCTGATCGGGTGGAGAATGAAATACCTCATCAAATGAGGCTCAGATTTGTACCCTTAACCTGATCGAGCGGAAAATGGAATACCTCATCAAAGGATGCTCAGGTTTGTACCCTTATCCTGATCGGGTGGATAAAAATGAGTGGAATCCTCGAAAGAAGAGACCATGATGGAACATTCGGATTTTGCATAATAAATCCGACAGGGGTTTTGCAAAAGGAAGGAAAATGGGGTCCCTAAAGCTTGAAAAGGGATTGATCTTGGGCGTCTCATTGCTGAGACTAAATAGCTTTTGAAATTGCCTTTTGCGAGAAAATGATTGGTGGTTTGACCTCGAACCGAAATGGGACTGTCTATGGTGGGACAGTGGGGACACAGGGAAGTGTGCGACTCTGAGAGCTCGCGCTCTCAAATTATAAAAAGAAGGGTAGAAATCAAGTCCTAAAGAGAGATTTAAAATTGGTGTTGGGATGTATCAAAGACGGACATCAAGCTCTCACTTCACGGCAAGATAGCTAGAAAATATTGTCAAAATGCTGAGAATTTTGTTGTTGATTCAAAGTATTTGAAAATGATATGCATTGTTGCAAAAACATTCCTTCTTTTCTACCTAAAGTATTACCTCCTAACGAGATTCACTTCGTAGAATCGAGATTGGGAAATCCAAATTACTTGTGATTGACCTCCTTCAAGGAAATCATCAATTTTCTTGATATGAACAGGAAAGAGAATTTGTTATTATGAAAGCAATTGATGAAAGGATATTGATAATAGAATTTCACAAATTTAAAGAAGATTCTTGATAGACTTGGCAGTTTGATATCCTAGGAGCTTCTCTCATGATAATCTTTTTGCACTCTTTTGGCTTTTTGGGGTTTCGGTTACATTCTCCTTCATTTTGGAGATGTCTTGACTTTTCTTTCCTTCTTTTTCCTCTCTTTCTCTCTTTTGGAAGGATACGTCACAAACTCCTTCAACTTGGAGATGTTTCGATCCTTCTTTGCCTCAGGGGTCATGTTGATGATATTGGCTCATTGCTTGGAGATCTTTGGGTGATAGCTGAAATTAAACATCTTTTACGAATTGTCGGGAGGTTCATCGCATCTGCCTTCATCTCGACAGTGCTTTGGACTTTCTCTGGAAGGATCCATCACAAACTTCGTCATCTTGGAGATGTTTTAAATCTTCTTTGGCCCCGGGGGTCTGCTCGCTTAATTCGCCTTCATCTTGATGACAATTGAGGGATCCCCTTTGCGGATATTTAATTGCAGCTTAGGTGATTTTGAGGAGACAGGGTTTAGGTAAATGCTCTCTTTTCCTAGCGCTCAGGATATTTCCACTGCCTCATCTTTACAAGAATAGTCTATAAAGATGTGTCAATGACTGCGATCAATATCAATCACCTATGGCCTTGCGATAACATTGAATCTTCTTTTCTGGCCATATTGAGGATTTTATCCTTCATCCTTTTGGTTGGCCTATAGAAAGAATTTGAATTTTGAATCTCTTTTCACAAAAGCTTCACTCTTTTGGAAGTAATGCTGAAGGTAAACTGAGGTAAAGATTTGTATAATAAAGTTTTTGAAATCAACAAGTAATTGATTGACAAATTAACAAAATGTTCTTGAAATCCTAAGTGAAAGAGAGCGTTTGAGGTCCAGCTCAACACATCCGTGACGAAAATTCTCCTCTCTTTTTCCCCAAAAAGGGAGACTCAGGCTTAGCCTTTACCTAAATGGGAAATGGAAAATACTCCTCTCTTCCTTGAAGAGAAGGTGTTTGCAAAATGAACTTTCGAAGAGAAATTAAGCTTTCGTCAAAGCTCCCTAATATTAGGCTTCTCTTATGAAAATGGGGGCGATAATAGTGAGGTCGGAAAATTGGGTCATGAAGAAACGAGTCCATCACATTCTCCTTGAAAAGAGGTCCTCCATGATGAAAATGGCCTAGTATGAAAATTGGGGGGGCCACAAGAAAAACGAGTTTCCGTCGAGCCTCTCCCTATAAAAGGGTTTCTTGTGTGAAATTGGAAATTATTTTGCAAACGGTTCACGAAGACACGAGTCCCTTCAAACTCTCCCTAAAACGGGGCTAAGTGAATGAATTGGATAGCATGCGAAAAGAACGAGCTCCCTCGAACTCTCCTTAAAAAGGGTCTCTCGCAAGAGAAAATGATTGAAATTGGATATTGAGTCAATAGGCGAAATGAACACGACCTAGATTGGCAAAGGTGACCCGCAGGTCAAAAAATGATTGAGATAGAATTGATATTCCGAAGGTTTGAAATTGGATGATCTAACGATCGAAATTGAGAATTTGTTGACCAAAAGGTCAAAATTGTGTGACCCGAAGGTCGAAATTGAGACTTGAGTGACCCAAAGGTTGAAATTGGATGACCCAAAGGTCAAAATTGAAGAATTGAATGATCCGAAGATTTAAATTGAAAATTGGTGGGCAAAAGGTCAAATTTGAGAAATTGACTGACCCTGAGGATCAAAATGACTTGGATCACCATAGGAACATAAATGGCTTGAGTCAGGGCTCGAATAAGTTAAAGAGATCACGAGTCGGAACCCGGATCCACAAAGGAAAATGAAGAGCTCGAATCAGAGCTCGAATAAGGTAAAGAGATCACGAGTCAGAACTCGGATCAACAAAGAAAAATGATTTAAGGGAAAACCCGAGTCGGAACTCGGCTCTTCAAAAGAAAAAGTAATTTAAAGGAAAACCTGAGTTGGAATTCAGATCTTCAAAAGAGAAAAAAAAATTGATTTGAAGGAAAACCCAAGTCGGAACTCGATTTTTCAAAAGAAAATATTGACCAACTTGAAAGTTGGATTTTGCAAATATACCAGTTCGAGCACTGGATTTTTGAAAATATACCAGTTCGAGCACTGGATTTTGAAATAATACCAGTTCGAGCACTGGATTTTGATTCAGTATTAATGGTTGTTTTTCAATTTTGAAGAATAGTTTAGGAATTGTGATGGGACTGTTTGTTGAAATCCCAATATTGACCAGATTGTTATTAATGCAGTTGAATGCGAATTAATGCTCATGAATGCATAAGTGTGTAAAATGAGGAATTTGTTTAGCATGCCTGCATACAGAATAAATTTTTAAAAATGTCCCAGTGTAGCTGGGAAAAGAAAGTTTGATCATTATTTGAAGAAAATAGGAGGATTACAAGGGAAGAATAGATGCTTCAAGTATAGAACTTTTTCAAGTGTCGAGCATTAATGAGATCTGGTAATTCTACCCCATCTGCATTGATGAGCCGATATGAGTTGCGGGGTAATGCTTCTTTGAAGACATAGGGACCTTTCCAATTTGGCGACCATTTGCCGCCAGGATGATTCTTGAGATAAGTTGTAGATCGAAGTACTAAATCATTGACTTTGAATCTTCTTTCGATGACAGACTTCGCATACTGCCTGGCTATTCTTTGGCGATAGGATTGAGCATACTCTGCTGCTTTTAGCCTTCTCTCGTCGAGCAAGTCTAGTTGTACCAGTCGCTGTTGTTGGTATTGATCAAGAGGTAATTCTAGCAGTGAAGCAAATTTCAAAGCGGACTTCTAAACATGTAGAGGCAACACTACTTCTGTTCCATAGACCAATTTTGATGGAGTAGCATTTGTTGGAGTGCGAATAGTGGTCCGGTAGGCCCATAGTGCATCATGAATCTTCTCATGCCAGTCACGGCCTGTTTCCACGGTTTGCTCCAAGATACAGATTAAAATCTTGTTGGTAGCTTCTGCCTGACCATTTCCTTGAGGATAGTAGGGAGCGGAGAAATGATGATAGATTTTGAACTTTGAGCAGAATGTCTTCATTCTTTCATTTTTGAAATGACTGCCATTATCTGACACGATGTCATGCGGGATGCTAAAACGGCAAAGGATGCTCTTGTGAATAAAAGAGATCACATGTCGGCGTTCTACTGTGCGAAGAGTGATAGCTTCTACCCACTTTGTGAAATACTCTGTTGCGGCGAGGAAGTATTTGTGGTCATTTAAAGCAGAGGGAGTGATGGGACCTACGACATCGAAGCCCCACATGGAAAATGGCCATGGAGAAACAACAGATTGCAAATATGTTGCCGAAGCATGAATAGAAGGTGCATTTACTTGACATTGAACACACTTCTTCACAAAATGGTAACAATCTTGCTGCATAGTCTTCCAATAATAACTTGCTCTGATGATCTGCTTGACAAGGGTTTGGTAACCGACGTGGCCACCATAAATGCCTTTGTGTGCTTCTCGCACGCGACTTCTTTAGCTTCATCTTCGTCTAAGCATCTAGAATACTTTGAACTGAATCCACGACGATAGAGGACATTGGCCAGAATGAAATATCGAGTAGACATACGCTGGATTGCTCGCTGCTCTTTCTTTGAGAGTTCTGGAGGAAATTCACTAGTTTCTATGAAATTCTTGATATTGTAATACCAAGGCTTCTTCTTTTGCTCAGCCTGGTTTACTTGTTCTATTGGAAGGAAGGCAGGTTGATCAAGTCTGCCAATTTCGAAGGAGCGACAAGATTCTCCATTCTTGAATGCCATAATGGAGCCTAGGCTGACTAGGCTATCAGCCACTTGATTGAAATCGCTCTTGATATGGAATAGTTGAAATTCTTCGAACTTGCTGACAAGAGCTGAAACGATTTTCTGATAAGGAAATAGCTTATGATCTTTGACTTGCCATTTGGCTCGGACTTGATTGACAATGAGTAATGAGTCGCCATAGGCATGCACTCTCTTAACATTGAAGTCTAGTAGAATCTTTAGACCTTGAATCAGGGCTTCATATTCAGCCATATTGTGGGTACATTGAAAATCTAACTTGAGAGAAAATGGAATCAGCTCCTTCTCAGGAGTGATTAATAAGATTCCAATGCCTATTTCAGCCATATTCTTGGAACCATCAAAAAATAAATTCTAGATCGGATATTGATGGATATTGCATATTTGCTCATCTGGAAAATCATCTTCGGCTTTCACTTCTTCTGCCAGAGGAAAGTCAGTCAGTTGATCTGCAATTGCTTGTCCTTTGATTGATTGCTATGAGACATATTTTAAGTCATACTACATCAGTAAGACTTGTCATTTGGCGACCCACCCGCTGAGGAAAGGTTGCTCTAAGATGTATTTGAGATGATTGAGTTTAGACAAGATTTTGACTTCGGACGCCAGCAGGTAATGTCTTAGCTTCTGACACATCCACACCAGAGCTAGGCAGGTCATCTCTATTTGAGAGTATTTCTTTTCATAGTCTATGAAAGTCTTACTCACATAATAAATGGCGTGTTCTATCAGACTGCCTTCTTTATACTGTGCCAAGAATCCGCTGCATGCGACTTGATTGACTAAAATGTATAACAAAAGAGGTTTTCCCAATTCTGGCGGCTTCAGGATTGGAGGATTGAGAAGATATTTCTTGATACGATCAAAAGATTGCTGACATTTTGGTCCCCATTCGAACTTCACTCCTTTTCTCAGCAAGTGATTGAAAGGTTCGTATCTTATTGCCAAGTTGGAAATAAATCATCGGATTGATTGCAGGCGTCCCTAAAGGCAACACAATTCTTTGAGATTTTTCGGGGGTGGCATATCGATTATAGCATTTGCTTTGGCTGGGTCAACTTCAATTCCCTTTTTGCTGACCAGAAAACCCAACAGTTTGCCTGATTCGACTTCAAAAATACACTTTTGGGGGTTAAGCCTTAACTTATAAAGAATGAGTCGCTTGAAAACTTGATCAAGGGCTTCAAGGTGATCTTCTTCCTCTTTAGATTTCACGAGGATATCATCAACATATGCATCCATGATTTTGTGCATTTGATTGTGAAACATAACGGCCATTGCTCGTTGATAGGTTGCTCCAGCATTCTTGAGCCCAAAAGGCATAATTGTATAGCAGAAAGTGCCCCAAGGCGTAGTAAAGGAAGTTTTTGATTGATCGCGGGCGGCCAACTTAATCTGATTGTATCCGGAATATCCGTCCATAAAAGAGAACATGGCATGTCCTGTCGTGTTGTCAACTAGAAGATCAATGCTTGGAAGTGGTGTGATCATTGCAAAATTTTTCCTCTCTCGTGGTTTCTCTCTCTCCCTTCTCTTTCCCTTTTCCAACCTCTATTTTCCTCCTTTTTGAAGGGAGAGAAATAAAAGACAGAAAAGAAAGAGAGAAGAGAAAAGAAAGAAAGAAAGAGAGAAGAGGAACTCTTTTGCGGGTTTTCACTTGACCTTTATTTGAAAATATTTAGAAAATTACTCGCCTCCGTTTTGAAAATATTGCGGGAAAAAATGGAGAGACGGGATTCGCTCGTCGGTACGAGGTTCGACCGTTCCTGGCGCCTTTACCAGGGGTAATCGAACCAAGGATCGAATCTATGCCTTTTGCTTTGCCTAAATATAATCTAAGAATTTATCCTAACTCTAAATGCACAAAGAATCATGCTTGTGCAATGTAAGGATGTATGCTCCTTTTGAAAGATGTTTTGAAAATTTCCAAGTATTCTGAGATGAAAATTGGTAAAGGAGTGAAGAAATGATTTGAATCTAACTTTGGAACTTGAGATAGATTAGAGAATTTCTAAGTCTTTGAAATAATCAGAGTTGGAAGAATGAATAAAAAAGAATGATTTAGAGCTTTAAAATGAAAGGAAATGAAGTTTCAAAATCAGAAATGGATTTTGAAATTAATCATGGATTTAGGAGAAGAAGAAGGTGAAATTTTGAAGTGATATTGAATTTGAATCTTAGAATGGATCTAAGAAAATCAAATGGTATTTAAAAATAGAAATGGATTTAGGGAGTTCAAATGAGATCTGGAAATGGACTTGGATTTGAAATCTAGATTTTGAAATGGAATTGGATCTTTAAAATGGATTTAAGATCTGGGATCTGAGGTCCGATGTAAAATTGGATTCTGGATCTGAAGTCTAAGATCCAAAGTAGAATTTGAGTCTGGACCCTAAAGTGGATTTGGATCTGAAGTCTAAGATCCAAAATAGAATTGAACTCTGGATCCTAAGATGGATTTGGATCTGAAGTCTAAGATCCGAAGTGAAATTGGAGTCTGGATCCTAAAGAGGAATTGGATCTGAAGTCTGAGATCCAATATGAGTGTTGAATCATGGATCCTAAAAATGGATTTGGAGTTAAATTTAGAAGATGAATCAAGAACTTCCAAATTTAATTTGAACTTGGAAAATGAATTTTAAAAATTGAATCTTGAATATACAAATGAATTTCAAAGTTAAATTGGATTTTAAATTTAAGATAGAATTTGGAATTTGAAATACAAGATGATTCTGAAGTTTCAAAGTCAAATGTGACTTTGAAATTGAATTCTTGAATCCTTTTGAGAAATAGAATTGAATTTGAATTTATGAATAGGATTTGATCTGAGAAATGAAGGAAAGAATTACTTGGATTTATGGAAAAGAATTTTAAAGTATGATGCAATTCTATCTAAATGATGAATGAATTTAAATTTTTGAAATTGAATTTTTGAAAAGCTATTTCATTTTTAAATGAATTAAAATAAGATTGAAGATATAATACATCCTTGACTATGGTCATTGAATGTATTATATAATAATCTATATTTGAATTCAGGTGAAGAATAAAACATATTTTGTGCTTTTATAGAGTTTAAAATGAAATTAACTCTCAATATACCCTGACTATGGCCATTGGTATATATATTGAATTAATTTTAAGTTAAACTCTGATAAAAGATAAAATATTTGAAAATATGATGATTTTTGAAAAGGATCCAGTGTGGATCCAGTGTTATTTTATAAAAGATAAAAATCCTAAATTTTGTTTACATCCTGACTATGGCCATTGATGTAAATCATCAACTTAGGATTAATTACCTCTTATGAAATGGTGCACGTGCCATTTGTGTTTCACCATTGTAAAATTTGGAAAAATAAAGGAGGAAAATGTCATGGATCAAGTAATTTTTAGAAGATATGTACATGCCCACACATTCTAATATAAGCTAGAAATGGAAATTTCTCATTGATCTAACTGTCACTTCTTTTAATGGCATTGGAGTTACCTTAACAACACTCTTTACATATCTCCTGCAAAAGTAAATTTTGGCATAAAGTAGAGAAATGCATCTAGAAAAGAAATAACATTCTATCTACAATGTGATGAAATATTTACATGTCTAAAGAAAATACATATGAGAGGACTAGAGCTAAATGTATATACATGAGGGTGGGCCTATCTAAATATATATGTGAATACATGGAGACATACGTGTATATTCCTATGATAAAAAAAAAAAAATCTACATAAGCTCTAAATATACATATATGATATGTATGATGTTGGTGTCAAAGGGGTAGCTTGGAGTGTTTTACATGGCTGTAGGTGCAAGAAGAAGCACAACTGTGCTTCACTGCTGTAGGTTCACAGAGACTGTAGTGGTGTTGCTGCTATAAATTGGAAGGACTAGGTTGTAGGTGGCAAAGGCCAATGTGGTGATGAGTATTCCCAAGATTCATAGCTTGATCTTTGATTCCTCTCCTTCTACGTTTATTACCGGGCCAAATATAGTTACCAAAGCTACCCAGAACTCCATATATTCTCCTTTTAAATTATTCAGTCAAAACAAGATCCATAAGTTATTTACTTGATTGAGATACAAGTGACCCAGTCCGTTACCAGTCCAGCCACGACCCTGTCCATGCCATGTTTAATGTATGAGTAGGGTATGGGATTCACTGTTCACACATTTTCCTTTATCATAATGAAGCTATGCATCATATACGAACACTTTATTTGAACTGTCAAACAAAAAAAAAATATATTCTTGCCATGTGCTTGAATTTTTATTTCATGTAAGTGTACCATTCACAATGAAACCATGAACCGAGAATCTCATATTTGCAAGTTCAGGGATATAGAATATGGAATCAAAATAGCACAATGAACTGTTATATGAAGCAAAATTGTTAAAATGGCATCAAATGACATTATATTTATAGGCACAGAGCAAACGTGTCATACTAGTGTTAAGAAGGTGCAAAAAGTATCCAATAGCAAAACAGGTGTACCTGCACATAATTACCAAGGCCTCTAAATGAAAGACCAAGCCAGAAGTAAACAACTACATCATTTGGTTTTAACTAACCTCTGTATTAGAATAATTGTTTGACATTGAGTTTATTACAGTTTTGCATTAACTTATCAAAATTTACAACTGATTCATATAAAATACAAACCATACAAACAAGATGAACTTTTGACCTCACACATCCTTATACTGTCTTCTTGATTTATATCACAAAATGCAAAATTGAGGGTTTGCAGCTTCTAAAATAATTTACGAAGTTAATGAATCTCCAAATTTCAAGTAGTTGAACTCAGACCGAATATTTATATATTGGCCAATATGGATAAAATCCCATCCTTTTTCACTGTCATTTGTCGAATCTGAGCATAAAACATCATTGCTTTGACATAACACCTAAATTCTAAATCCATATTCTTGAGTTCTTTAGAGACACGTTCTTGTACTGCAACTTCTGGTTTAATGACAAATTTTAGATAATGGAAGAGAAGGGTTGATATTACAAGGAGACATATGGGATTCAAAATGTGGTAGATCTGAAGTAGAAAAAAAAAACACAGTATATGGACAATGTGCAGGTGATAGACGGATGTGATGTTGTGTGACATATGAAAAATGAAGAGCAAAGTAGCAGGATGATAGGCTTCTATGGGTTTATGTAAGTACAGGTATGTAGTAAAATGTACAAAGACCACACGAAAAAGAAATAAATGTGGCAAAAAATGGTGGAAACATGTGCAGAATGCTGATGATGGAAATATGATCATTATATATGCGAAATACTGAGCCTAAGGGAGGTAAATTGAATGTGATATAGATGGGTGGATGATGCTGGGGTGCTGATGATTGAGATAACATATTTTAAGGAGAGGCCACATCAGAAGTCAAAAATTAGGCCAATCTTGAATTACATCCAACAAAATCCAGCATTTCAAACAACATTGGAAAAAAAAAATGATTGTATATTCACATACCTCGACTAGATTTTTCGAAACATATAGAGCAATGTGACCTCGAATTTGTGTACGTTCCCACTGGCTTTCTCCACTATCTTTTACCGTTGTCACTAAGATTGAAGCACCTCGGAAGCTCACATATTTGACTTGATTACCACCCACGAAACCATGACAAATTAGATATCATATTCCTCCAGGCTTTGGAAGTCCCATCCTCTTGATCACCAATGTTAAAAACCAGAATTAGTAGATAATAGATCAAGCATTTTCTCAGTTTGTGGAGTGGTTTGTGTTTCATAGGCGAGCCTGAGAGCGTATGACAGCAGGCATACTCATTCTGAATTGGAGTATCTTACTGTAAATAGCTTTTCTGATCAAGTGCAGAAAAATTAGCACTAGTGAACCAATTTCCATAAACTGGTTTTAGTAACTTATTCCAACAGTTTCCAGCAACATCATCATTCTCTTTAGATGTAGGAAATCTTTCATTACCTTTCACAATGGGTAAGACGTGATCTTCTCTGTCACCAAAAAAAAAGTGTCAAGCAAATATTTTATATCATGATAAATAGCAACAACCTGAAATGATAAAGAAAAGAAAAGAAAAGGAAGAAAAACATTTATCTTTACAATCGATTCCACTGCCTGCAGCACACCCATCATGAGTTTAGCAGTCTTCATATCTTCTAAAACCAGTACCAGATCCACTTCTTCCAGAGTCAGTACTTGATCCCCAACTTTATGAATGACATGATAAGCAATTTTAAATAAATCAGGACAAAAAAAATGCTATCTTTCCTTGAGAGACAATCTATGGGTGAGGAGAGTCCAATGATATCAGATATAGACCCCTCCCATGATGACCCATTAGGTGATCTTGCAGCTGAACCATTGATTTTGTTGTCATGGGGTAGGCATAAACTGCTAGTTTCAACTAAAGGGGCAATGTAAGGAGAGATATTTAAATTGTTACTTTCAGTACAAATCAAAAGACTCTGTCCCTCATTAAAGTGTTCTTTCTTTCACAAAACCATCTGGAAAACTTCCCAGATCTTAATCCAGTGCCAGCCGAAGAGAGGGAAGAGGATGCAACAGGGATGTATAATGTGGTGTTTAGTGTAAGGGATTACAATATATAAATGACGGTGGGGTGAAAGGAGTGGTGTGTGATAAGTGGCAACATGAGACAGTGAAACGTCATGCTCGTGGAGCCAGTAAAACAACCTCTATGCTGCCATGGATTCCTGATTTCCCAGGTTTTGGCCGTGCAAAAGAATGGTAAGTAAGCATCTGAACAACAGAAAGCAAGGTGGGTCTTGTTATGAATGTCCGTGAAAACCCTCATTCCCACAACAGCTCTTGATCAATCTTATAATAAACCAAGTACAGAAAACATGAGTTCATATAGAATCAGACCAGCATCTCATAACGAATCATGTGCAAATACTTTACAAAGATAAAAGAGATGAACTCAATCGTGTAAAACATGAGGATGCAGATTAAAAAAAAAAAAAAAATGAACACAGAGGTTGAAACGAAGGAGAATATAATCACAAAAACGAGAACCCAATGTAGATTGGGGCTTGAAATATGAATTAACATGAAGACTAGAGAAAGAGAAAAGAAGAATGAGGTGCGGAATTGGGCAGAATAAGAACAAAGGAAAAATAAAATAAATAAATCCTCACGATGCAACTAACTACAAAATAGGAAAATCTGATGTGAATAAGAATACCAATGCGTCGATCCCAATTGATCAATGATCAAACAGAAATTCAGAAAATCCAAAAGAAAATTACACGATCACTAAAGTGGAACAGAGTATTAAACGAAACACAATGAAAATGGCCAAAACTCAAAGAAAAAAAAAATGAAAGAGAGGATAGAAAAAAAAAATGAAAAGAAGAAAAAAATGTTGGAATATATGCATTCCATTAGTGTTGCATGTTTGTAGATCAGTTTTGTCCTGAACAAACCGATGTTACAAGGATGCTTTGGTGGAAATAACCAAATAGAAGGAAATAAAAAAAAAACAAAACAAAACAGAGAAATGAGATAAAAGGGGAAGGAGATTATGAAAGATGTAAAGAAAATGCAGCGAGAAAACATGAAAGAATACCGAAGAGAAAGGGGAAAACGGACCACTTACCTTTGGTTGTTGTTCCTAAGATCAAAGCTTTGTTGATCGATGAGAAACACTTGTTGATTCGACGTGGTGATAGAAGAGATGACCGGATTGCTTTAGGGTTCTTGGAGTGGAGTCGACTCCCTTCAATTGATGGGGAAGGAAATCAAAGAAAGAAGAATGAGCAGAGAAGGATTGAAGCAGAGGGAAAAAGGAGAAGCGGAGAGGTAATGGGGAGGTGAAGACGATCATGCATGAAGAAGGGTGCGGGGGTGAGAAGAGGTTCTGGAATGGGGCGTCCTGCATGCCCTTTTAAGGAGGAGGAGAGGGTTCTAGAAGGACCGATGGTTGTGCGTCGTTGGAAATCGAGGGTGGAGGGTTTAGGAGGTTGATCCAATGGTAGAGATGGGGGGAGCGACGCCATGGCTGAGGTGTGGAGAGGAAGAAAGTTCTGGAGGGGGGGGGGAGGCGCCTCCGTAACCCTCTTCTACGAAGAGTCTTCATCAAAACCCTAAAAAAAAAAGATAAATTTCGAAAGGGACCCCTCATTTTTCAGGTTTTTTGCACATAGGGGGTTCCCTAACAAATTTTTGCAAAAAGAAGTTTTCTCAAAAACCCGATTTTTCAAAAAGGGTGTTTTTAAAAAGATTATTTTGCAAAGAATGGTTTTTCAAAAGAGGTTTTCTTCAAAAACTAATTTTTTGTTTCTTTTCTATTTTGCATTTTCCAATTTTTTTGTATTTTTGTAGTAGAAAACTAAAATTTTTAAAAGAAAACAAAGTTTTAAACGCTAAATTTTTGTATTTTTCTGAGAAATATTTACAAAGAGTATTTGTCTGAGAGTTTCAGACCATTTTGGAGAAATTTCTTCAGAAAGTGGGTTTGGACCCATGTTTTGAGAAAAATGTTCGAGTTTTGACACTCGAATCGAGGAATACAATGCAATGGATCAAAACAGATGTCGGAGGAACTGTTCGAGCTATTTTAAAAACTAATTTTGGTATTTTCTGTAATTTTAGTTTAAAATTTGGACAACAAGGCTCAGATTTGGATCTGGACAATGGATCCAGACCCAAAATCAATTTAAACATATAAAATGAATTTAATTTCAATAAAGCTTGAGAAATGAACTGGAATTTAGATTTAAAATGAATCATTTACTCAAAAAATGAATTTAGGGGCAAAAAAGGAATATTTAAAAGATTTTGAAAAATTTGGGGTGTTCACTGATGCCCCTCTTTGCTACTAAGCCGGTTGAAAGCCGAGCTTAGTGGCAAAGAAAACACTCCAAATTTTGAAAAATGCCCCAGTTAGCAGATCTGAACTGGGTGTGGAAGAATTATGGTTTTTCAGGCTTAAAGCCTTGTCCTGAATGACTTGGGGGGACGAAATCCTCGACAATGATATGATTGAATGATAGAGATGAGGAAATCGTGATGGGAGTTTGGGTGAAGATGATGAAAGGTAAGAATTTAGATCAAGTCTCGTGGGCGAGACAAGATCAATCTTTTGAAATGACTCAGGTTTGGCCCTTAACCTGGATGGGACAAATATATATCAAAATAATCTGAATGGGGAAAGGAATATATGAGGACTTTGATGGGACATTTATGAGAGAAGGCCTTGTGAGATGGAGTTCAAATAGGATCCTGTCCTGGATGGATATACAAAGCATGAATTCCTAGATGGGAAGAATCATGATGGGACTGGAGGAAGAAACACCTTGTCGAAACGAGACTCAGGTTTAACCCAAACCTGTAAAAGGAAAATACCTCGATGCACGAGGTTCAGGCTTAGACCTTAACCTGAAGGGGATGACCATACGGAATCCTCGAGTGAAGAAACCATGATGGGACCTTCAGAGTTTGGACGAACAAATCCGAAAGGGGTTTTGCGAATAGAGGAAGAAAATGGGGTTCCCTAAAGTTTTGAAAAAGGGATGAACTTGGACGTCTCATTGCTTAGACTAAATCAGCTTTTGAATTTAATGACCTCTCGCTGGAAGTACAGGTTTTGACCCTTAACCTGAGTGGGAACAACCATACGGATTTCTTGAAACCGTGATGGGACAGGAGAGATACTTCAACTGAATGGGGTAACTCTTCCGGAAGATATAAACAACGCTAGGTTGCATCAAAAATGGATATTGAATAATTATTTCATTCTTAGGATATCTGAAATTTTTTGCCAATAAGATAAATTTATAGTTGACTTCAACGCTTGAAAATGTGCACATGTGTGCAAAGATATTCCCTCTTTTACCTAGAGTATTTCCTCCAACGAGGTTAACTTCTCGGTCTTAAGAGTCAAATTCAAAATTTTAGCGCTGATGATTTTCCTCAAGGAAGTTATCCATTTCCCTGATATGAGAAGAGAAGAAATATTCTTAATTTCATAAAAGCAAGTAGTAAAAAGACATTGATAAAAGAATTTCGCATAAGAAAAGATAACTTCTGACAATTTTGGCAGTTTGATATCTAGGTGTTTTTCCATGATGATCTTCTTGCACTCTTTTTGAGTCATTGATCTTTTTCGGGTTTTTACATCATCCTTCATTTAGGATGTGTCCTGACTTTTCTCTCTTTTTTCGGGGAAGGGTACGTCACAAACTCCTTCATCTTGGAGATGTTCTGATCCTTCATTTATCTCAGGGATTATATTGAGGATATTTGCTTAAAAAGGTCTTTAGAGGATAGCAGAAATCAAATATCATTTAGGGTTTGTCGGTAGGTTCATCACACTCGCCTTCATCTCGACGGTGATCTGAACTTTCCCTGGAAGGATTCTTCACAAACTCCTTCATCTCGGAGATGATCCAAATCTTCTTTGGCCCTGGGGGTCTGCTCGCCTCTTCGTCTTTATCTTGACGACAATTGAGAGATTCCTTTTGCCGATATTTGATTGCAGCTTTAGAAATCTTTCATTACCTTTCACAATGGGTAAGACGTGATCTTCTCTGTCACCAAAAAAAAAGTGTCAAGCAAATATTTTATATCATGATAAATAGCAACAACCTGAAATGATAAAGAAAAGAAAAGAAAAGGAAGAAAAACATTTATCTTTACAATCGATTCCACTGCCTGCAGCACACCCATCATGAGTTTAGCAGTCTTCATATCTTCTAAAACCAGTACCAGATCCACTTCTTCCAGAGTCAGTACTTGATCCCCAACTTTATGAATGACATGATAAGCAATTTTAAATAAATCAGGACAAAAAAAATGCTATCTTTCCTTGAGAGACAATCTATGGGTGAGGAGAGTCCAATGATATCAGATATAGACCCCTCCCATGATGACCCATTAGGTGATCTTGCAGCTGAACCATTGATTTTGTTGTCATGGGGTAGGCATAAACTGCTAGTTTCAACTAAAGGGGCAATGTAAGGAGAGATATTTAAATTGTTACTTTCAGTACAAATCAAAAGACTCTGTCCCTCATTAAAGTGTTCTTTCTTTCACAAAACCATCTGGAAAACTTCCCAGATCTTAATCCAGTGCCAGCCGAAGAGAGGGAAGAGGATGCAACAGGGATGTATAATGTGGTGTTTAGTGTAAGGGATTACAATATATAAATGACGGTGGGGTGAAAGGAGTGGTGTGTGATAAGTGGCAACATGAGACAGTGAAACGTCATGCTCGTGGAGCCAGTAAAACAACCTCTATGCTGCCATGGATTCCTGATTTCCCAGGTTTTGGCCGTGCAAAAGAATGGTAAGTAAGCATCTGAACAACAGAAAGCAAGGTGGGTCTTGTTATGAATGTCCGTGAAAACCCTCATTCCCACAACAGCTCTTGATCAATCTTATAATAAACCAAGTACAGAAAACATGAGTTCATATAGAATCAGACCAGCATCTCATAACGAATCATGTGCAAATACTTTACAAAGATAAAAGAGATGAACTCAATCGTGTAAAACATGAGGATGCAGATTAAAAAAAAAAAAAAATGAACACAGAGGTTGAAACGAAGGAGAATATAATCACAAAAACGAGAACCCAATGTAGATTGGGGCTTGAAATATGAATTAACATGAAGACTAGAGAAAGAGAAAAGAAGAATGAGGTGCGGAATTGGGCGGAATAAGAACAAAGGAAAAATAAAATAAATAAATCCTCACGATACAACTAACCACAAAATAGGAAAATCTGATGTGAATAAGAATACCAATGCGTCGATCCCAATTGATCAATGATCAAACAGAAATTCAGAAAATCCAAAAGAAAATTACACGATCACTAAAGTGGAACAGAGTATTAAACGAAACACAATGAAAATGGCCAAAACTCAAAGAAAAAAAAAATGAAAGAGAGGATAGAAAAAAAAATGAAAAGAAGAAAAAAATGTTGGAATATATGCATTCCATTAGTGTTGCATGTTTGTAGATCAGTTTTGTCCTGAACAAACCGATGTTACAAGGATGCTTTGGTGGAAATAACCAAATAGAAGGAAATAAAAAAAAAACAAAACAAAACAGAGAAATGAGATAAAAGGGGAAGGAGATTATGAAAGATGTAAAGAAAATGCAGCGAGAAAACATGAAAGAATACCGAAGAGAAAGGGGAAAATGGACCACTTACCTTTGGTTGTTGTTCCTAAGATCAAAGCTTTGTTGATCGAAGAGAAACACTTGTTGATTCGACGTGGTGATAGAAGAGATGACCGGATTGCTTTAGGGTTCTTGGAATGGAGTCGACTCCCTTCAATTGATGGGGAAGGAAATCAAAGAAAGAAGAATGAGCAGAGAAGGATTGAAGCAGAGGGAAAAAGGAGAAGCGGAGAGGTAATGGGGAGGTGAAGACGATCATGCATGAAGAAGGGTGCGGGGGTGAGAAGAGGTTCCGGAATGGGGCGTCCTGCATGCCCTTTTAAGGAGGAGGAGAGGGTTCTAGAAGGACCGATGGTTGTGCGTCGTTGGAAATCGAGGGTGGAGGGTTTAGGAGGTTGATCCAATGGTAGAGATGGGGGGAGCGACGCCATGGCTGAGGTGTGGAGAGGAAGAAAGTTCTGGAGGGGGGGGGGGAGGCGCCTCCGTAACCCTCTTCTACGAAGAGTCTTCATCAAAACCCTAAAAAAAAAAGATAAATTTCGAAAGGGACCCCTCATTTTTCAGGTTTTTTGCACATAGGGGGTTCCCTAACAAATTTTTGCAAAAAGAAGTTTTCTCAAAAACCCGATTTTTCAAAAAGGGTGTTTTCAAAAAAATTATTTTGCAAAGAATGGTTTTTCAAAAGAGGTTTTCTTCAAAAACTAATTTTTTGTTTCTTTTCTATTTTGCATTTTCCATTTTTTTTGTATTTTTGTTTTAAAAGAAAACAAAGTTTTAAACGCTAAATTTTTGTATTTTTCTGAGAAATATTTACAAAGAGTATTTTTCTAAGAGTTTCAAACCATTTTGTAGAAATTTCTTCAAAAAGTGGGTTTGGACCCATGTTTTGAGAAAAATGTTCGAGTTTTGACACTCGAATCGAGGAATACAATGCAATGGATCAAAACAGATGTCGGAGGAACTGTTCGAGCTATTTTAAAAACTAATTTTGGTATTTTCTGTAATTTTAGTTTAAAATTTGGACAACAAGGCTCAGATTTGGATCTGGACAGTGGATCCAGACCCAAAATCAATTTAAACATATAAAATGAATTTAATTTCAATAAAGCTTGAGAAATGAACTGGAATTTAGATTTAAAATGAATCATTTACTCAAAAAATGAATTTAGGGGCAAAAAGGGAATATTTAAAAGATTTTGAAAAATTTGGGGTGTTCACAGATGCCCCTCTTTGCTACTAAGCCGGTTGAAAGCCGAGCTTAGTGGCAAAGAAAACACTCCAAATTTTGAAAAATGCCCCAGTTAGCAGATCTGAACTGGGTGTGGAAGAATTATGGTTTTTCAGGCTTAAAGCCTTGTCCTGAATGACTTGGGGGGACGAAATCCTCGACAATGATATGATTGAATGATAGAGATGAGGAAATCGTGATGGGAGTTTGGGTGAAGATGATGAAAGGTAAGAATTTAGATCAAGTCTCGTGGGCGAGACAAGATCAATCTTTTGAAATGACTCAGGTTTGGCCCTTAACCTGGATGGGACAAATATATATCAAAATAATCTGAATGGGAAAAGGAATATATGAGGACTTTGATGGGACATTTATGAGAGAAGGCCTTGTGAGATGGAGTTCAAATAGGATCCTGTCCTGGATGGATATACAAAGCATGAATTCCTCGATGGGAAGAATCATGATGGGACTGGAGGAAGAAACACCTTGTCGAAACGAGACTCAGGTTTAACCCAAACCTGTAAAAGGAAAATACCTCGAGGCACGAGGTTCAGGCTTAGACCTTAACCTGAAGGGGACGACCATACGGAATCCTCGAGTGAAGAAACCATGATGGGACCTTCAGAGTTTGGACGAACAAATCCAAAAGGGGTTTTGCGAATAGAGGAAGAAAATGGGGTTCCCTAAAGTTTTGAAAAAGGGATGAACTTGGACGTCTCATTGCTTAGACTAAATCAGCTTTTGAATTTAATGACCTCTCGCAGGAAGTACAGGTTTTGACCCTTAACCTGAGTGGGAACAACCATACGGATTTCTTGAAACCGTGAAGGGACAGGAGAGATACTTCAACTGAATGGGGTAACTCTTCCGGAAGATATAAACAACGCTAGGTTGCATCAAAAATGGATATTGAATAATTATTTCATTCTTAGGATATCTGAAATTTTTTGCCAATAAGATAAATTTATAGTTGACTTCAACGCTTGAAAATGTGCACATGTGTGCAAAGATATTCCCTCTTTTACCTAGAGTATTTCCTCCAACGAGGTTAACTTCTCGGTCTTAAGAGTCAAATTCAAAATTTTAGCGCTGATGATTTTCCTCAAGGAAGTTATCCATTTCCCTGATATGAGAAGAGAAGAAATATTCTTAATTTCATAAAAGCAAGTAGTAAAAAGACATTGATAAAAGAATTTCGCATAAGAAAAGATAACTTCTGACAATTTTGGCAGTTTGATATCTAGGTGTTTTTCCATGATGATCTTCTTGCACTCTTTTTGAGTCATTGATCTTTTTCGGGTTTTTACATCATCCTTCATTTAGGATGTGTCCTGACTTTTCTCTCTTTTTTCGGGGAAGGGTACGTCACAAACTCCTTCATCTTGGAGATGTTCTGATCCTTCATTTATCTCAGGGATTATATTGAGGATATTTGCTCAAAAAGGTCTTTAGAGGATAGCAGAAATCAAATATCATTTAGGGTTTGTCGGTAGGTTCATCACACTCGCCTTCATCTCGACGGTGATCTGAACTTTCCCTGGAAGGATTCTTCACAAACTCCTTCATCTCGGAGATGATCCAAATCTTCTTTGGCCCTGGGGGTCTGCTCGCCTCTTCGTCTTTATCTTGACGACAATTGAGAGATTCCTTTTGCCGATATTTGATTGCAGCTTTAGAAATCTTTCATTACCTTTCACAATGGGTAAGACGTGATCTTCTCTGTCACCAAAAAAAAAGTGTCAAGCAAATATTTTATATCATGATAAATAGCAACAACCTGAAATGATAAAGAAAAGAAAAGAAAAGGAAGAAAAACATTTATCTTTACAATCGATTCCACTGCCTGCAGCACACCCATCATGAGTTTAGCAGTCTTCATATCTTCTAAAACCAGTACCAGATCCACTTCTTCCAGAGTCAGTACTTGATCCCCAACTTTATGAATGACATGATAAGCAATTTTAAATAAATCAGGACAAAAAAAATGCTATCTTTCCTTGAGAGACAATCTATGGGTGAGGAGAGTCCAATGATATCAGATATAGACCCCTCCCATGATGACCCATTAGGTGATCTTGCAGCTGAACCATTGATTTTGTTGTCATGGGGTAGGCATAAACTGCTAGTTTCAACTAAAGGGGCAATGTAAGGAGAGATATTTAAATTGTTACTTTCAGTACAAATCAAAAGACTCTGTCCCTCATTAAAGTGTTCTTTCTTTCACAAAACCATCTGGAAAACTTCCCAGATCTTAATCCAGTGCCAGCCGAAGAGAGGGAAGAGGATGCAACAGGGATGTATAATGTGGTGTTTAGTGTAAGGGATTACAATATATAAATGACGGTGGGGTGAAAGGAGTGGTGTGTGATAAGTGGCAACATGAGACAGTGAAACGTCATGCTCGTGGAGCCAGTAAAACAACCTCTATGCTGCCATGGATTCCTGATTTCCCAGGTTTTGGCCGTGCAAAAGAATGGTAAGTAAGCATCTGAACAACAGAAAGCAAGGTGGGTCTTGTTATGAATGTCCGTGAAAACCCTCATTCCCACAACAGCTCTTGATCAATCTTATAATAAACCAAGTACAGAAAACATGAGTTCATATAGAATCAGACCAGCATCTCATAACGAATCATGTGCAAATACTTTACAAAGATAAAAGAGATGAACTCAATCGTGTAAAACATGAGGATGCAGATTAAAAAAAAAAAAAAATGAACACAGAGGTTGAAACGAAGGAGAATATAATCACAAAAACGAGAACCCAATGTAGATTGGGGCTTGAAATATGAATTAACATGAAGACTAGAGAAAGAGAAAAGAAGAATGAGGTGCGGAATTGGGCGGAATAAGAACAAAGGAAAAATAAAATAAATAAATCCTCACGATACAACTAACCACAAAATAGGAAAATCTGATGTGAATAAGAATACCAATGCGTCGATCCCAATTGATCAATGATCAAACAGAAATTCAGAAAATCCAAAAGAAAATTACACGATCACTAAAGTGGAACAGAGTATTAAACGAAACACAATGAAAATGGCCAAAACTCAAAGAAAAAAAAAATGAAAGAGAGGATAGAAAAAAAAAATGAAAAGAAGAAAAAAATGTTGGAATATATGCATTCCATTAGTGTTGCATGTTTGTAGATCAGTTTTGTCCTGAACAAACCGATGTTACAAGGATGCTTTGGTGGAAATAACCAAATAGAAGGAAATAAAAAAAAAAAAAAACAAAACAGAGAAATGAGATAAAAGGGGAAGGAGATTATGAAAGATGTAAAGAAAATGCAGCAAGAAAACATGAAAGAATACCGAAGAGAAAGGGGAAAACGGACCACTTACCTTTGGTTGTTGTTCCTAAGATCAAAGCTTTGTTGATCGATGAGAAACACTTGTTGATTCGACGTGGTGATAGAAGAGATGACCGGATTGCTTTAGGGTTCTTGGAATGGAGTCGACTCCCTTCAATTGATGGGGAAGGAAATCAAAGAAAGAAGAATGAGCAGAGAAGGATTGAAGCAGAGGGAAAAAGGAGAAGCGGAGAGGTAATGGGGAGGTGAAGACGATCATGCATGAAGAAGGGTGCGGGGGTGAGAAGAGGTTCCGGAATGGGGCGTCCTGCATGCCCTTTTAAGGAGGAGGAGAGGGTTCTAGAAGGACCGATGGTTGTGCGTCGTTGGAAATCGAGGGTGGAGGGTTTAGGAGGTTGATCCAATGGTAGAGATGGGGGGAGCGACGCCATGGCTGAGGTGTGGAGAGGAAGAAAGTTCTGGAGGGGGGGGGGAGGCGCCTCCGTAACCCTCTTCTACGAAGAGTCTTCATCAAAACCCTAAAAAAAAAAGATAAATTTCGAAAGGGACCCCTCATTTTTCAGGTTTTTTGCACATAGGGGGTTCCCTAACAAATTTTTGCAAAAAGAAGTTTTCTCAAAAACCCGATTTTTCAAAAAGGGTGTTTTCAAAAAGATTATTTTGCAAAGAATGGTTTTTCAAAAGAGGTTTTCTTCAAAAACTAATTTTTTGTTTCTTTTCTATTTTGCATTTTCCATTTTTTTTGTATTTTTGTTTTAAAAGAAAACAAAGTTTTAAACGCTAAATTTTTGTATTTTTCTGAGAAATATTTACAAAGAGTATTTTTCTAAGAGTTTCAAACCATTTTGTAGAAATTTCTTCAAAAAGTGGGTTTGGACCCATGTTTTGAGAAAAATGTTCGAGTTTTGACACTCGAATCGAGGAATACAATGCAATGGATCAAAACAGATGTCGGAGGAACTGTTCGAGCTATTTTAAAAACTAATTTTGGTATTTTCTGTAATTTTAGTTTAAAATTTGGACAACAAGGCTCAGATTTGGATCTGGACAGTGGATCCAGACCCAAAATCAATTTAAACATATAAAATGAATTTAATTTCAATAAAGCTTGAGAAATGAACTGGAATTTAGATTTAAAATGAATCATTTACTCAAAAAATGAATTTAGGGGCAAAAAGGGAATATTTAAAAGATTTTGAAAAATTTGGGGTGTTCACAGATGCCCCTCTTTGCTACTAAGCCGGTTGAAAGCCGAGCTTAGTGGCAAAGAAAACACTCCAAATTTTGAAAAATGCCCCAGTTAGCAGATCTGAACTGGGTGTGGAAGAATTATGGTTTTTCAGGCTTAAAGCCTTGTCCTGAATGACTTGGGGGGACGAAATCCTCGACAATGATATGATTGAATGATAGAGATGAGGAAATCGTGATGGGAGTTTGGGTGAAGATGATGAAAGGTAAGAATTTAGATCAAGTCTCGTGGGCGAGACAAGATCAATCTTTTGAAATGACTCAGGTTTGGCCCTTAACCTGGATGGGACAAATATATATCAAAATAATCTGAATGGGGAAAGGAATATATGAGGACTTTGATGGGACATTTATGAGAGAAGGCCTTGTGAGATGGAGTTCAAATAGGATCCTGTCCTGGATGGATATACAAAGCATGAATTCCTCGATGGGAAGAATCATGATGGGACTGGAGGAAGAAACACCTTGTCGAAACGAGACTCAGGTTTAACCCAAACCTGTAAAAGGAAAATACCTCGAGGCACGAGGTTCAGGCTTAGACCTTAACCTGAAGGGGACGACCATACGGAATCCTCGAGTGAAGAAACCATGATGGGACCTTCAGAGTTTGGACGAACAAATCCGAAAGGGGTTTTGCGAATAGAGGAAGAAAATGGGGTTCCCTAAAGTTTTGAAAAAGGGATGAACTTGGACGTCTCATTGCTTAGACTAAATCAGCTTTTGAATTTAATGACCTCTCGCAGGAAGTACAGGTTTTGACCCTTAACCTGAGTGGGAACAACCATACGGATTTCTTGAAACCGTGAAGGGACAGGAGAGATACTTCAACTGAATGGGGTAACTCTTCCGGAAGATATAAACAACGCTAGGTTGCATCAAAAATGGATATTGAATAATTATTTCATTCTTAGGATATCTGAAATTTTTTGCCAATAAGATAAATTTATAGTTGACTTCAACGCTTGAAAATGTGCACATGTGTGCAAAGATATTCCCTCTTTTACCTAGAGTATTTCCTCCAACGAGGTTAACTTCTCGGTCTTAAGAGTCAAATTCAAAATTTTAGCGCTGATGATTTTCCTCAAGGAAGTTATCCATTTCCCTGATATGAGAAGAGAAGAAATATTCTTAATTTCATAAAAGCAAGTAGTAAAAAGACATTGATAAAAGAATTTCGCATAAGAAAAGATAACTTCTGACAATTTTGGCAGTTTGATATCTAGGTGTTTTTCCATGATGATCTTCTTGCACTCTTTTTGAGTCATTGATCTTTTTCGGGTTTTTACATCATCCTTCATTTAGGATGTGTCCTGACTTTTCTCTCTTTTTTCGAGGAAGGGTACGTCACAAACTCCTTCATCTTGGAGATGTTCTGATCCTTCATTTATCTCAGGGATTATATTGAGGATATTTGCTCAAAAAGGTCTTTAGAGGATAGCAGAAATCAAATATCATTTAGGGTTTGTCGGTAGGTTCATCACACTCGCCTTCATCTCGACGGTGATCTGAACTTTCCCTGGAAGGATTCTTCACAAACTCCTTCATCTCGGAGATGATCCAAATCTTCTTTGGCCCTGGGGGTCTGCTCGCCTCTTCGTCTTTATCTTGACGACAATTGAGAGATTCCTTTTGCCGATATTTGATTGCAGCTTTAGAAATCTTTCATTACCTTTCACAATGGGTAAGACGTGATCTTCTCTGTCACCAAAAAAAAAGTGTCAAGCAAATATTTTATATCATGATAAATAGCAACAACCTGAAATGATAAAGAAAATAAAAGAAAAGGAAGAAAAACATTTATCTTTACAATCGATTCCACTGCCTGCAGCACACCCATCATGAGTTTAGCAGTCTTCATATCTTCTAAAACCAGTACCAGATCCACTTCTTCCAGAGTCAGTACTTGATCCCCAACTTTATGAATGACATGATAAGCAATTTTAAATAAATCAGGACAAAAAAAATGCTATCTTTCCTTGAGAGACAATCTATGGGTGAGGAGAGTCCAATGATATCAGATATAGACCCCTCCCATGATGACCCATTAGGTGATCTTGCAGCTGAACCATTGATTTTGTTGTCATGGGGTAGGCATAAACTGCTAGTTTCAACTAAAGGGGCAATGTAAGGAGAGATATTTAAATTGTTACTTTCAGTACAAATCAAAAGACTCTGTCCCTCATTAAAGTGTTCTTTCTTTCACAAAACCATCTGGAAAACTTCCCAGATCTTAATCCAGTGCCAGCCGAAGAGAGGGAAGAGGATGCAACAGGGATGTATAATGTGGTGTTTAGTGTAAGGGATTACAATATATAAATGACGGTGGGGTGAAAGGAGTGGTGTGTGATAAGTGGCAACATGAGACAGTGAAACGTCATGCTCGTGGAGCCAGTAAAACAACCTCTATGCTGCCATGGATTCCTGATTTCCCAGGTTTTGGCCGTGCAAAAGAATGGTAAGTAAGCATCTGAACAACAGAAAGCAAGGTGGGTCTTGTTATGAATGTCCGTGAAAACCCTCATTCCCACAACAGCTCTTGATCAATCTTATAATAAACCAAGTACAGAAAACATGAGTTCATATAGAATCAGACCAGCATCTCATAACGAATCATGTGCAAATACTTTACAAAGATAAAAGAGATGAACTCAATCGTGTAAAACATGAGGATGCAGATTAAAAAAAAAAAAAAATGAACACAGAGGTTGAAACGAAGGAGAATATAATCACAAAAACGAGAACCCAATGTAGATTGGGGCTTGAAATATGAATTAACATGAAGACTAGAGAAAGAGAAAAGAAGAATGAGGTGCGGAATTGGGCGGAATAAGAACAAAGGAAAAATAAAATAAATAAATCCTCACGATACAACTAACTACAAAATAGGAAAATCTGATGTTAATAAGAATACCAATGCGTCGATCCCAATTGATCAATGATCAAACAGAAATTCAGAAAATCCAAAAGAAAATTACACGATCACTAAAGTGGAACAGAGTATTAAACGAAACACAATGAAAATGGCCAAAACTCAAAGAAAAAAAAAATGAAAGAGAGGATAGAAAAAAAAAATGAAAAGAAGAAAAAAATGTTGGAATATATGCATTCCATTAGTGTTGCATGTTTGTAGATCAGTTTTGTCCTGAACAAACCGATGTTACAAGGATGCTTTGGTGGAAATAACCAAATAGAAGGAAATAAAAAAAAAACAAAACAAAACAGAGAAATGAGATAAAAGGGGAAGGAGATTATGAAAGATGTAAAGAAAATGCAGCGAGAAAACATGAAAAAATACCGAAGAGAAAGGGGAAAACGGACCACTTACCTTTGGTTGTTGTTCTTAAGATCAAAGCTTTGTTGATCGATGAGAAACACTTGTTGATTCGACGTGGTGATAGAAGAGATGACCGGATTGCTTTAGGGTTCTTGGAATGGAGTCGACTCCCTTCAATTGATGGGGAAGGAAATCAAAGAAAGAAGAATGAGCAGAGAAGGATTGAAGCAGAGGGAAAAAGGAGAAGCGGAGAGGTAATGGGGAGGTGAAGACGATCATGCATGAAGAAGGGTGCGGGGGTGAGAAGAGGTTCCGGAATGGGGCGTCCTGCATGCCCTTTTAAGGAGGAGGAGAGGGTTCTAGAAGGACCGATGGTTGTGCGTCGTTGGAAATCGAGGGTGGAGGGTTTAGGAGGTTGATCCAATGGTAGAGATGGGGGGAGCGACGCCATGGCTGAGGTGTGGAGAGGAAGAAAGTTCTGGAGGGGGGGGGAGGCGCCTCCGTAACCCTCTTCTACGAAGAGTCTTCATCAAAACCCTAAAAAAAAAAGATAAATTTCGAAAGGGACCCCTCATTTTTCAGGTTTTTTGCACATAGGGGGTTCCCTAACAAATTTTTGCAAAAAGAAGTTTTCTCAAAAACCCGATTTTTCAAAAAGGGTGTTTTCAAAAAGATTATTTTGCAAAGAATGGTTTTTCAAAAGAGGTTTTCTTCAAAAACTAATTTTTTGTTTCTTTTCTATTTTGCATTTTCCATTTTTTTTGTATTTTTGTTTTAAAAGAAAACAAAGTTTTAAACGCTAAATTTTTGTATTTTTCTGAGAAATATTTACAAAGAGTATTTTTCTAAGAGTTTCAAACCATTTTGTAGAAATTTCTTCAAAAAGTGGGTTTGGACCCATGTTTTGAGAAAAATGTTCGAGTTTTGACACTCGAATCGAGGAATACAATGCAATGGATCAAAACAGATGTCGGAGGAACTGTTCGAGCTATTTTAAAAACTAATTTTGGTATTTTCTGTAATTTTAGTTTAAAATTTGGACAACAAGGCTCAGATTTGGATCTGGACAGTGGATCCAGACCCAAAATCAATTTAAACATATAAAATGAATTTAATTTCAATAAAGCTTGAGAAATGAACTGGAATTTAGATTTAAAATGAATCATTTACTCAAAAAATGAATTTAGGGGCAAAAAGGGAATATTTAAAAGATTTTGAAAAATTTGGGGTGTTCACAGATGCCCCTCTTTGCTACTAAGCCGGTTGAAAGCCGAGCTTAGTGGCAAAGAAAACACTCCAAATTTTGAAAAATGCCCCAGTTAGCAGATCTGAACTGGGTGTGGAAGAATTATGGTTTTTCAGGCTTAAAGCCTTGTCCTGAATGATTTGGGGGGACGAAATCCTCGACAATGATATGATTGAATGATAGAGATGAGGAAATCGTGATGGGAGTTTGGGTGAAGATGATGAAAGGTAAGAATTTAGATCAAGTCTCGTGGGCGAGACAAGATCAATCTTTTGAAATGACTCAGGTTTGGCCCTTAACCTGGATGGGACAAATATATATCAAAATAATCTGAATGGGGAAAGGAATATATGAGGACTTTGATGGGACATTTATGAGAGAAGGCCTTGTGAGATGGAGTTCAAATAGGATCCTGTCCTGGATGGATATACAAAGCATGAATTCCTCGATGGGAAGAATCATGATGGGACTGGAGGAAGAAACACCTTGTCGAAACGAGACTCAGGTTTAACCCAAACCTGTAAAAGGAAAATACCTCGAGGCACGAGGTTCAGGCTTAGACCTTAACCTGAAGGGGACGACCATACGGAATCCTCGAGTGAAGAAACCATGATGGGACCTTCAGAGTTTGGACGAACAAATCCGAAAGGGGTTTTGCGAATAGAGGAAGAAAATGGGGTTCCCTAAAGTTTTGAAAAAGGGATGAACTTGGACGTCTCATTGCTTAGACTAAATCAGCTTTTGAATTTAATGACCTCTCGCAGGAAGTACAGGTTTTGACCCTTAACCTGAGTGGGAACAACCATACGGATTTCTTGAAACCGTGAAGGGACAGGAGAGATACTTCAACTGAATGGGGTAACTCTTCCGGAAGATATAAACAACGCTAGGTTGCATCAAAAATGGATATTGAATAATTATTTCATTCTTAGGATATCTGAAATTTTTTGCCAATAAGATAAATTTATAGTTGACTTCAACGCTTGAAAATGTGCACATGTGTGCAAAGATATTCCCTCTTTTACCTAGAGTATTTCCTCCAACGAGGTTAACTTCTCGGTCTTAAGAGTCAAATTCAAAATTTTAGCGCTGATGATTTTCCTCAAGGAAGTTATCCATTTCCCTGATATGAGAAGAGAAGAAATATTCTTAATTTCATAAAAGCAAGTAGTAAAAAGACATTGATAAAAGAATTTCGCATAAGAAAAGATAACTTCTGACAATTTTGGCAGTTTGATATCTAGGTGTTTTTCCATGATGATCTTCTTGCACTCTTTTTGAGTCATTGATCTTTTTCGGGTTTTTACATCATCCTTCATTTAGGATGTGTCCTGACTTTTCTCTCTTTTTTCGGGGAAGGGTACGTCACAAACTCCTTCATCTTGGAGATGTTCTGATCCTTCATTTATCTCAGGGATTATATTGAGGATATTTGCTCAAAAAGGTCTTTAGAGGATAGCAGAAATCAAATATCATTTAGGGTTTGTCGGTAGGTTCATCACACTCGCCTTCATCTCGACGGTGATCTGAACTTTCCCTGGAAGGATTCTTCACAAACTCCTTCATCTCGGAGATGATCCAAATCTTCTTTGGCCCTGGGGGTCTGCTCGCCTCTTCGTCTTTATCTTGACGACAATTGAGAGATTCCTTTTGCCGATATTTGATTGCAGCTTTAGAAATCTTTCATTACCTTTCACAATGGGTAAGACGTGATCTTCTCTGTCACCAAAAAAAAAGTGTCAAGCAAATATTTTATATCATGATAAATAGCAACAACCTGAAATGATAAAGAAAAGAAAAGAAAAGGAAGAAAAACATTTATCTTTACAATCGATTCCACTGCCTGCAGCACACCCATCATGAGTTTAGCAGTCTTCATATCTTCTAAAACCAGTACCAGATCCACTTCTTCCAGAGTCAGTACTTGATCCCCAACTTTATGAATGACATGATAAGCAATTTTAAATAAATCAGGACAAAAAAAATGCTATCTTTCCTTGAGAGACAATCTATGGGTGAGGAGAGTCCAATGATATCAGATATAGACCCCTCCCATGATGACCCATTAGGTGATCTTGCAGCTGAACCATTGATTTTGTTGTCATGGGGTAGGCATAAACTGCTAGTTTCAACTAAAGGGGCAATGTAAGGAGAGATATTTAAATTGTTACTTTCAGTACAAATCAAAAGACTCTGTCCCTCATTAAAGTGTTCTTTCTTTCACAAAACCATCTGGAAAACTTCCCAGATCTTAATCCAGTGCCAGCCGAAGAGAGGGAAGAGGATGCAACAGGGATGTATAATGTGGTGTTTAGTGTAAGGGATTACAATATATAAATGACGGTGGGGTGAAAGGAGTGGTGTGTGATAAGTGGCAACATGAGACAGTGAAACGTCATGCTCGTGGAGCCAGTAAAACAACCTCTATGCTGCCATGGATTCCTGATTTCCCAGGTTTTGGCCGTGCAAAAGAATGGTAAGTAAGCATCTGAACAACAGAAAGCAAGGTGGGTCTTGTTATGAATGTCCGTGAAAACCCTCATTCCCACAACAGCTCTTGATCAATCTTATAATAAACCAAGTACAGAAAACATGAGTTCATATAGAATCAGACCAGCATCTCATAACGAATCATGTGCAAATACTTTACAAAGATAAAAGAGATGAACTCAATCGTGTAAAACATGAGGATGCAGATTAAAAAAAAAAAAAAATGAACATAGAGGTTGAAACGAAGGAGAATATAATCACAAAAACGAGAACCCAATGTAGATTGGGGCTTGAAATATGAATTAACATGAAGACTAGAGAAAGAGAAAAGAAGAATGAGGTGCGGAATTGGGCGGAATAAGAACAAAGGAAAAATAAAATAAATAAATCCTCACGATACAACTAACTACAAAATAGGAAAATCTGATGTGAATAAGAATACCAATGCGTCGATCCCAATTGATCAATGATCAAACAGAAATTCAGAAAATCCAAAAGAAAATTACACGATCACTAAAGTGGAACAGAGTATTAAACGAAACACAATGAAAATGGCCAAAACTCAAAGAAAAAAAAAATGAAAGAGAGGATAGAAAAAAAAAATGAAAAGAAGAAAAAAATGTTGGAATATATGCATTCCATTAGTGTTGCATGTTTGTAGATCAGTTTTGTCCTGAACAAACCGATGTTACAAGGATGCTTTGGTGGAAATAACCAAATAGAAGGAAATAAAAAAAAAACAAAACAAAACAGAGAAATGAGATAAAAGGGGAAGGAGATTATGAAAGATGTAAAGAAAATGCAGCGAGAAAACATGAAAGAATACCGAAGAGAAAGGGGAAAACGGACCACTTACCTTTGGTTGTTGTTCCTAAGATCAAAGCTTTGTTGATCGATGAGAAACACTTGTTGATTCGACGTGGTGATAGAAGAGATGACCGGATTGCTTTAGGGTTCTTGGAGTGGAGTCGACTCCCTTCAATTGATGGGGAAGGAAATCAAAGAAAGAAGAATGAGCAGAGAAGGATTGAAGCAGAGGGAAAAAGGAGAAGCGGAGAGGTAATGGGGAGGTGAAGACGATCATGCATGAAGAAGGGTGCGGGGGTGAGAAGAGGTTCTGGAATGGGGCGTCCTGCATGCCCTTTTAAGGAGGAGGAGAGGGTTCTAGAAGGACCGATGGTTGTGCGTCGTTGGAAATCGAGGGTGGAGGGTTTATGAGGTTGATCCAATGGTAGAGATGGGGGGAGCGACGCCATGGCTGAGGTGTGGAGAGGAAGAAAGTTCTGGAGGGGGGGGGAGGCGCCTCCGTAACCCTCTTCTACGAAGAGTCTTCATCAAAACCCTAAAAAAAAAAGATAAATTTCGAAAGGGACCCCTCATTTTTCAGGTTTTTTGCACATAGGGGGTTCCCTAACAAATTTTTGCAAAAAGAAGTTTTCTCAAAAACCCGATTTTTCAAAAAGGGTGTTTTCAAAAAGATTATTTTGCAAAGAATGGTTTTTCAAAAGAGGTTTTCTTCAAAAACTAATTTTTTGTTTCTTTTCTATTTTGCATTTTCCATTTTTTTTGTATTTTTGTAGTAGAAAACTAAATTTTTTAAAAGAAAACAAAGTTTTAAACGCTAAATTTTTGTATTTTTCTGAGAAATATTTACAAAGAGTATTTTTCTAAGAGTTTCAAACCATTTTGTAGAAATTTCTTCAAAAAGTGGGTTTGGACCCAGGTTTTGACACTCGAATCGAGGAATACAATGCAATGGATCAAAACAGATGTCGGAGGAACTGTCCGAGCTATTTTAAAAACTATTTTTGGCATTTTCTGTAATTTTAGTTTAAAATTTGGACAACGAGGCTCAGATTTGGATCTGGACAATGGATCCAGACCCGAAATCAATTTAAACATATAAAATGAATTTAATTTCAATAAAGCTTGAGAAATGAACTGGAATTTAGATTTAAAATGAATCATTTACTCAAAAAATGAATTTAGGGGCAAAAAGGAAATATTTAAAAGATTTTGAAAAATTAAATTTTTTAAACGAAAACAAAGTTTTAAACGCTAAATTTTTGTATTTTTCTGAGAAATATTTACAAAGAGTATTTTTCTGAGAGTTTCAGACCATTTTGGAGAAATTTCTTCAGAAAGTGGGTTTGGACCCAGGTTTTGAGAAAAATGTTCGAGTTTTGACACTCGAATCGAGGAATACAATGCAATGGATCAAAACAGATGTCGGAGGAACTGTCCGAGCTATTTTAAAAACTATTTTTGGTATTTTCTGTAATTTTAGTTTAAAATTTGGACAATGAGGCTCAGATTTGGATCTGGACAATGGATCCAGACCCGAAATCAATTTAAACATATAAAATGAATTTAATTTCAATAAAGCTTGAGAAATGAACTTGGAATTTAGATTTAAAATGAATCATTTACTCAAAAAATGAATTTAGGGGCAAAAAGGGAATATTTAAAAGATTTTAAAAAATTTGGGGTGTTCACAAGTGGATAATCATCTTTCAAAGTCGCTTTATTGAGGTCTCTGAAGTCTGCAAATCCTCACTTTGCCACTTTTCTTTGGAACAACCACAATATTGGCTAACCAATCTGGGTAGTCAATAGTTCGGATAAATCCTGCTTTGAGCAAGTCTTCAAGTCCTTCTTTGACTTGTTGTTCTATTCTGGGATCCATTTTCCTCAGCTTCTGCTTATCTGGCTTAGCATCTGGCTTTAAAACGAGGCGGTGTTCGACCACTTTTGGGTCTAAACCCGGCATATCTTCATATGTCCATGCGAACACTTCTTCATGTTGTTTGAGAAAGTTGGTGAGCCTTTCCTTCTCTTCCAGACTTAGACTGTTTCCGATCTGGAGAATTTTGGGATTGTTCTCTGAGTCGATATTGACATCTTCAGTTGGATCTTATACTAGAGCAGATGGTTCGTCTTGCTTCTGAGTTGAGGCGAACTCTGGTAATTCCTGAAGAGACTGATGAAATTCTACATAATCATCTGATTGCTTTGCAATCTTGCCATTTTCTGTGTTTGCTTTGACTCTGTGAATTGCTGTCGATTTCTGAAAAGCCTTTGGATTGAGAACGAGCTTCTTGATTGCTCGGGAAGACATTCTTAAATTTTGGATAAGAAATTTGATTCAGGTAAAATCGCCTATCATAAGACAAACAATCATTTGAAAAGAATCATGCATAAAATGATATTGAAATTATAAAATGAGGATATAGAGAAGGAAGATAGATGGCATCCAGATAGACAAAGAAACTTGAAATTTTATTGATTTTGAATTAATCAAGGACATTGATAAAATGAGACATTTATTGAGAAGAATAGAAAGAAAATAATAAATGGTCCTCAATGTGCCCCTTTGACAAAAAGAGTCTTCTTTGGTGAGCTTCTGCCAGAAAACCCTAGTCATGCTCTGTGGGGACGATGCTTTTGAATCACTGGCTCGATGCGACCATTTTCATTTTTGCTCAGTCCTTTGAAGGATTGATGACCATGTTTTAGAAGTAAATCAAATCTCTTTCTTGCTTTTATGAATTGAGGAAACAACAGATGATCTTTGATGGAACTGTAGTTGATCCGGCCTCCAATCTTGAAGAATTCAGGACCTCTCCATCGGGTCATGGCTACATTGTGCAGGGATAATTTTGATGTTGTCTGGAGTATTTTCCGACTTTCTCCGAGACTGATTTCTTCACTTTCCATGATGCTAGGGATATCTGCAGTGAATGATGGTCGAGGGATCATGGGCTGCGGGAGCCTTTCTTCTGGGTCCTCTCCCAATACTATTGTAATCATTCCACCTTTTGACCATTTTACACATTGATGAAGGGTGAAAGGTACTGCATTAGTATTGTGAATCCATGTCCTTCTAAGCAACAGGTTATAGGTGGGTGGTACATTGACCACATGAAAAAGCACTGAGTGCACCAAATAATTGATGAACACCTCCAGGAATATCTTGCCTTTGGTCGTTTGACCATGATTATCAAATCTATAGATAGTGATAGGATCTGGAATGTATTCTTCCTCCTTGATGCCTAGCGCCTTTGCAGTCATTTCAGGACATATGTTGAGGTTGTTGCCTCCATCAACCAACACATGGGGTACTGTCATTCCTCTTACTCGAACGACGATGTACAAGGCAATGTTATGAAAGGAGTGAGGCTTTGGGAGATCCTCATCTGAGAAGGTGATTGGCGCATTTGTCATGGCTGAATTCATAATTTGTGCCATGTCTTCAGGAGTGGTATTGGGTTTGACTTTAATCTTTCTGAGTAAATCGTCCAGTGCTTGCTGGTGCTTGTGGGAATTCTTGGTCAAGTCCAAAATCGAAACATTGGACAGAGCAATCAAAGGCTTTTTTGGGATGGATTTGAGAAAGTGTTTTGGGAACGCTGAAATTTGACTGGCTGCTGTAGGAAATATTTTGGTTGGCTCCGCTGACACTTTTAGCTTATCAAAAGCTAAAATTATGTCCACCTTCTTGGTGGCTGGTGCTGTTTGTCGTAGCACTGACACCTGATGCTGAACTTGGAGATCTCGGACGGAACATGGTTTGATGTGCTCATGAGGTAGGAATGGCTATTCAGATATCATTGGTGTGGTGTGTGGAGGAAAGGGCTGATTTAGAATGTCCATTTTCTCTTCTTCTTCTTCTTCTATAAACAGATTCTTGTCAATAAGATTCTGCACGATGTTCTTGAGAACGAAACAGTTCTCAGTGTTGTGTCCCACTGTCTTGTGGAACTTGCAAAATTGATCTTTCCACTTCCCCATAGGCACAGGGGGATCGGCCAGTCTTGGAAACTTGACCATTTTCTTCGATAACATATACTTGAGTACATCTTTGAGCGATTGATCGAGAGGAGTAAATTTTCTATCGTAACTCCATCCTTCATGTTTGGTCTTTTCATGCAGTTTTGACCCTTGATCCTGCTGAGGAGGCTTGCCGTATTAAAGAGCAGGCTTTGTGTAACGCCCCGGATTTCCAAAACAAAGCTAAGTTAAAATTTTCATGAATTTCTTTTTTTTTTCTTTGCAGCGGAACTTAGAAAAGCTTTTAGCAGCGGAATAAGACGATAATGAGTCATCAGTTTTAGAAAACTCCGAGCATGTTGCAGGTATGTGGCCAAGCAATTCATTGACCACCAAAGTGTTCCATTTTATCGAAAGCACATGTTTATTACAACACTACTGCTTAGAAAAGCAGTGAAGGTTCAATAAAAAGGAAGCAGTACAACTCTGTCTAGAGAAACCCTGGAACTTGATGCCGCCTTGCTCCGCATATCGCCATGCAGGTTCAACACCTGAAATCCCCATTAAACGGGGTCAGAACCACTGATGGTCTGGTAAGTAGGCAAATACCTATCTATTCAACTCAAGTAAATGCATAGACCACTCAGGGTCGCAGTTCGTAATACGCCGCTCAAGCCTCCATGACCTAGCGTATATCGCAAAAGCCTCATCAGGGCTATGAGTTGAACATCCACGCAAGTCTTCATGACTTCGCATAAGCCTCTTCAGGGCTGTGAGTTAGAATAACCTCTTAAGTCTCTACGACTTAGCCTTGACTTCCTCAGAGTCACGAATGGATGTCTAGCTCAAGCCTTTATGCTTGGCACATCCGTATCCTACGAATCTAAGGACAGCTCTCCGAGCTTCACTTAGTCGTACGGATATCAATGGGGTTCTTTCCCAATTGGTCCAGTAGTATACCGACCATGACACCTTCACAAAGGTTATGCAGGACTGACTCAACAACGTCATCCACTCATACATTCAAAGTAGCGTTGTACCTAAGCTAATGCTTTGTTTCGATAATTGCACCTCCCCCTGGGCTTAGGGGACTCATATCTGGGCGACAACGCGACGATGTGGTGGTTGATTATTCTATGTATTTTAGATACCCCAGAGGCCTATTGACCCCATCCCCCTAGTAGGACGGTACAACATACCAGAAGAGATCCTTACTAGGTATCCGAATGCATTCTGCTACTGCAGTAGTTGGGTTCAATCCTTAGATATTTAAGGATAACCACGACCTCCATACCTCTGAGTGACGAAGGTCATCAATGAACTCTATCAGGTTCGGGTGAAATATATATCACTCAAGGCTGCGCCATCACCGTCTTCCTCGGTGAGAAATTCTGAAAGGGGCCTGCCGGTCTTACAATTACTTGACGAACATTGCATGCCTATAGGGCAGCCTTTGAGAAGTATGTACCCGACCCCAATCAACCACACGGTTTTCACCGTGGAACAAAGGTTTTATTCATATGCATGCTTAACTCTGCTCTCGGCACTTCAGCCTTGACGAGCACTTCACCTCTTTCGGTGGAAACAACACACTCCGGCTCAGCGGCCCTTACGAGTCTGGTTGTCTGATAATTCTCAATGAGCATGCACATGACTCGATCTCTACGGATCGGCTACTCGACGTATTTTTTACGCAACGAGCTCAGGACCTCGTCAAGGTGCTACCACTACTTTGGCGCAACGGCTCTTACAAGTATGGTGCCCTTGCAGGTGCCAGGGAGACGAGTCATTCTGACATCGTTCCATCAAAGGATATCATTATGCCACTTAACTGGTTCTGGCAGCTCTTCTGCCAACCATTCTGTCAACACCTTTTCTGCTCTACCGGCAGTGGTGCGACGAACCTTTCTACATCGTAGAAGGCGTTCCATAACTGGGTAGCACTTCTGCTACGTTCTTTCTGAGCCATTCCTAGCTCCTTCAGGAATTTCAGCAGCACTTTCTCTCTTTACGGAGAAAGCGTGCGTTTTCTTTTATCCATTTCAGCGGCATCTCCCCTCTTTGGTGGGAAATCACTACGCTTAACTCGGGAAATGGATGTGCACCGTTGTGCGTACTTTGCATCCATCAAGGTTGCAGGAACCTTGGGCCATAGCCAGGCCATACGTAATTGATTTAGTCTTTACGTAAAGAGCATTTTGCCAAAAGGCGAAGCCTTTCCAATAGGGGCTTCATTCGTCAAGCAGAATCTTGTACGAGGAGCGGTAAGGGAATCGCATGGGCGATTTTGGAGTTGATCTCTATTTGAACGCTCACTTACGTGCCATATGTGTAATATAAGCAGAAGCCTGTGCTTTATACAGCGGCAGCGTAAAGGAAATGCATATACTATTGTTCAGGGTGTGTAACTGAACGAAATATTCTACATATATAACAAAACAGGAGCCTTGGCATCGTTCGACGCGACGACGTAAGTAAATACATTGCAGAAAGCAGGAGTCTTGGCATCGTTCGACGCGATGGCATAAGTAAATGCATAATCGGAAGTGCTTTAATCGGAAGTACAGAAAGCAGGGAGCCTTGGCATCATACGACGCGACGGCAAAGGTAAATTACATAGCCTGTGCGATATAAGACGCGTCGGCAGAATCAACAGATATACACCTAGATCTGTATCCAACGATAGTTACGAGGCGAGCGAGTGAACACTGAAGTGTCCTAGAGGGCTCAACCAAGAACTAGGGTGAGATACTATTTTGAAGAACGCATATACTGCGTATTCGAACATATATATCCGACAATAGTTACGAGGCGAGCGCGTGAACACCGAAGCGTCCTAGAGGGCTCAACCAAGAACTAAAGCAAGATACTACTTCAGAAAGTATATGTTATATACAAACAATCAATCAAATACTTGAGAGAGATGGTTTAATGAAGCGAACTTACTTCAAATCGTGGAAGAAACGGCTCTGGGTTGCTTCTTTGGCTTTGAGCCTTCTTTCGAGAGGTCAGACTAAGTCAGATGAAGCTGACTTAGTTGAGAAAGAGGTAGAGCAGGTCAAGCTACTCAACCTAAGTGGTTTGAACCAAACAGGGTTCGATCCAAGTCAACTGGGTTCAGCAGGTTCGAACTCAACTCAAGTAGGCTAAGTCTGGGTTCAGAAATCCAAACCAAAAGCTGGACCAAAAAGGACTTTGACTTTGAATTCCAACCCAACTAGGTTCAAGTCAAGTCAACTGTGTTTGAGCTAGGTCAGGTGGGTTCAGACCTAGGTCAGGTGGGTTAGGACCAGGTCAGGCAGGCTCAGACCAGGTCAGGTGGGCTCAGGTGGGCTAGGCTAGGTAGGGGAGGTTTGGAAAAGGAGGAGAGAGAGAGGGCTAGACGATTTTTCAAAGGAGGGGGGCTCCTCTATTTATAGATTCTGAAACTTGAGCCCCAAGTTTCAGAATTTCCATTTTAGTCCATAGCTTTTTCAGAAATTCCTTTTGATCTTATCCATCTGACTGTTTGATCTTATCCATCTGACTGTTTGATCTTATCCATCTGAGATATTTCCATGAGATATTTTCGTGGGTCCCACCGGATATTTTCTGAAGAATATTTATGTGGGTCCCACCAACATTTTCGTGGGTCCCGCAAAAAAGTTGAGTTTTCGGCATTTTTTTCGAAAAATTCTGAGTAGGCCATTATCTTCATATTTATGCAACTAAGAAAGTTGGCTCACAGGAATCTCTTGATTTCGAGCAGGGAGGAAGTTATGATCTCTAGAGCGTTTGAGCATATATTCGTGAAGATACAAATATCCTAAGTATATTTGGATCGCAGGAATCAGTTCGATTCGCTTTACGGTAAAAATGCTATTTTTCATTGGAAAAATGCCTCAGGAATTTATTCAGAGTTATCTGAAAAATTGCGGGTCTTACACTTTGCTTTCTGATCACCTTTGTTGTTTGCATTGCCTGCACTGTAGCAGTAATCTTTCTTCTGTCCTTTGTAATGGTTTTGGCTGTTGTTGTTGTTGGCAGAATAGGTGAAGTGAGTTTTCTTCTTCTGTTCACCTTGGGGGTTATGCTTGGGAAATGTGAAGCCTTCGTAGACTCCATTCTCTATGCTTAGTTTGAGCCATTCGGCTCGTTCGGTCAACTCAATGAAAGTCCGGGATGGTGCGGTGGAGATCAATCCTCTCAGCGGTTGTGAAAAATTATTAAGGATTAGTGACAAGGCATGTCTTTCTGATATAGGATCCCTCATTTTATTGCAGGCTGATCTCCATCTATGAATAATGTCCCGTGCTTTTTCATTTTCATTTTGCCTCAGATTGCAAAGATGACTTAGTGTTGGGAGCGCCTTCGTGTTGAACAGGAAGTGTTCAATAAACAAATTCACCACTTTATCGAACTCCTTGAGCTCAATGGGGTTGATATGCTCAGCATACCATTTGGCTACAACTCCTTCCAAGCTGCGGGAAAAACATAGGAATAGTGCTCTATTGTCTCTCTTGAACCTTGAGCACTCAGCAAAGAATGTGGCGAGATGAGCTTTTGGGTCGCCAGAACCGTCGAACTTGATGAATTTACGAGGAAGGTTTTCGAGATCTTCATCTCCTTCTAAGCCATCATAAAAGTCCTCGTTAGTGAAGACTTTCTTGCCCTTGTCGCGGGCTTGCAAATCTTTAACCACTCTGGCCATTTCTCTGAATTGTGCTTATAGGGGCTCTTCTGTGACCTGATTTTTTGATTTGTGGCTCTTCCTTTGTTCTCGGCCCCATTTCTGAAATGCCGGAGGTACCTCATATTCTTCATCGGTGTCTTCCGTTGATTCTGATTCATCTAAAATTTTCTCTGGCTGAACCTACTTCTTGGAAGCCTATCCTTGTGCCCGTGGAACTTCTCTCTAAATGGATTCTTTTCTGAACTGGTCCCAGGCTGCTCATTCATCATCTTGTTCATCATCTTCCGGAACATGGCATACATTTGTGGGTCTATGCCATCATCCTCTTGTTGTTGATCTTGACTCCTGTCGGATCGCGGGGAGCCCATCTCTTCTTCTGAAGCTGACGAGTATTGAGATGTCGTTGTTCTTTTGCCTGATCTTGTCTGAACCATCAAATGTTGTGGATGCTCTCTGCAGGGCAAAGACCTGATTAGATTCTGAAGGAATTGGTTTTTGGAAGAAATATTTGTTGAAAATATGGTAGACAATTTGAAAAAGATATCCCATTAATAGGGATTGAGTCATAGCAGGAATCACGACAATTGTGTTGTCATTCTTTTTGCCAGAAAAAATGAACAACGAAAATATGCCTTGTTACCTAGGCAAGGTCGTCAAACCACAATAGAAAGAAAAATTTTATTGGAATGATGAATTTTGAACTTTTATTGATCTTGACAAAGAGGTGGAGGACAAACAATTTGCCACCATTCACGATAGTCGGCAGACACTCTAGAACCAGGAAAGATTTTAAGAGAAACAAAAGAATCCCAGCCGTAGCGGGCGTAATGATATGCCCCAAACCATTATGTGGAAGTGAGATCAAAAGTTGCCATAGCTCCTGATAGCAGTTTGGCTTCAATGTACTGCTGCCTCTGGGAGAACTGCCGAACACACCGCTCTGGTTGGTAGTAAGTGCAGAAGAATGGTCCCAGCAATTTAAACCGCTTGCCATAAGCGTACGTGTATCTGGGAGGGGATAATTGTCGATTAAAATAGTCTCAGACAATGTCATCTTCTTGAATGCTGTCAATCATGGACCGGTACTGTGCCACTGGAAGGAGTTCTTGACCATTGTATCTGAAAGAGCTCGCTCGGGCTGGAATGTGCTGGAAGAACCAGGATTGAAGTGCGTAGATGCATCCTTCAACTAAGATGGATTCTCCAAGTGAGAAACGAGTCAGACCCCGATACAGGAAAGCGAGCGCTGCCATGGCTATGGAGAGACGGTTGGTCTGTCGACTTCCCTATCTTCTCATAAGTTGGATTATTCTCATATCCATGTAGTTTGTCCATCTGGGAAGAGGGCTAATCCTACAGTGCATAAAACCATTGCATTCTGAATCCTTTCTCTAGTTGTCCTTGATAGTGAGCTAACCTCGACGAAGGACCCATATTGACGGTACAACTCGAGCAGATTGATATATTCATTTCTGTCCAACTGGATCAGGGGCCAGGATCGACGGCCTGTCATACGAGCTAATGAGTCTCGGGGGTCCAAACCCTTGACATTGATCAGGAATTAATGCTCTAATGGATCTCCTGGTTGACCGACTGGTTCTGGTAATCCCATAATTTCTGAAAATTCATCCATTAAAAGGGTCATCTCTCCCCATGGAAACCAGAAAGTACATGTCCGCGGATTTCACTGCTCTGCCATTGCGTGGATCAGGTTGCCATTGATGGCCTGCTTTCCGACTGTTGATGTCGCTTCTAATCCGCACTCGCTCAAATGGTCCGGGAACATTCGAGAAAAGCTTTTAAGCCAAGAATAATACCACCGGGGAATGAAAGTTCCGGTGCTAAGGGCTCGATGTTCAGGATGACCTTGTCTCACCTCGTAGGAGATGTGACCTTCTGGAAAAATGGGATCGATTTGACTGGATGCTATTAGACTAAAAACAGAGAAAGATTCAGAATCAGACTTAGGAAAATTATAGAGATTTTGAAAAATTTGCAGGCAGGATATAAATGCAGCTGGAAATTCGAGATCCAGTAGAACATGAGAATGGAAAAACTCCTGGAGTTTTGAAAGAAATTAGATGTTCGGGAAAATCATCCAGGGTTTGAGAAAATATCTTGTGGAAAATAAGGATATTTTGAAAAAGGCCTAATATTTAAAAAAAAAAATTGGGAAGTATGAAGAACTGAGGAAATAAGATACATACAATCACATCCTGCACAAACATTTATGCACATACAACACTCTTTAGAAGGCTGACTCTAGATGCATCATTTTGGAAAACAATTGTAGGACCTTAATCCTAACTCTAGGTTCAGATCATCTTTGTCCAATCCAGTTATGCCGATATACCTGAACCGAAATCTGAGGTACGTGGCATATAATTTCAACTTCGGTTCTAAGGTAAGGTTTTCCAACATCCTTGAGCGCCTACCGATATACTTCGGACTGTGGCCCGCGGTACGTGGTAGGGAGGTGTTAACCCAAATAATTGGCCCAGTTGTGAGGCTTTTTCCCGAACTAGGGTTCTGGAAGAGAGCCCAACAACGTGAAGACCGGGGAATGATAGGTAAGGGAGGTTTGAAAAAAATGATCACATGCAGGAAATAGAGGGCTCTAAATCCTAGAGAGATAGATTTTTGAAAATCTTTAAAGGAGCATACATTGTTTGCATTCAGATCCTAAATTGAGGGGAGTTATGTTTAGACCTAAGTCTATGTGAGAATGAAAATATCTCCTCAATATAGTCCTACCAAACCATGCCTAGTCTATATGCAGTCAATATCAGCTAGGTCAGAATCTAGGCTCCTAGGTTCGCATGATATAAAAAAGTAAAGAGCTGACATTTTGTGAACATAGTTTCGATGATTGGACTAAGTCAAGCATACTTTTGATCAGACAAAGACAGGTCCCATCACGGTCACCAAACCTGTTATCGTCGCAAAATTTTTCTGTCTTCCCTTTCCTTGCGGGAGAAAAAGGAAAATGCTTTCGCGAGTCAAACTTGACCGGATTTTGGAAATTGTTTTAAAATACTTCCCTCCATTTTTGAAATAGCGGGAAAATCCATGGGATGGGGCTCGACCTGTCGGTACAAGGTTCAACCTTTCCTGCTGCCTTTAACAGGGGTAATCGAACTGATCATGCATATATTTTAGGGATATTTCATATAAAAATATGTATGATTTCATGAGAAAATGATTTAAAAACCCAATTTTATGTTAGTTTCGAGTAAATGTGCTAAAATAATATAAGAATAGAAAATGCATGAAAAATAGTGTTATTTTACATTTTAATGCATATTTTAGTGTTTGACATAATTGTAGTAGTTTAGTTTTTGAAAATCATAAAAACATTAGAGTTAAAATAGACTTAGTTTTGTATTTTCTAAAACATAGTCATTTTGAGTTGTTTTGTAAATAACTTTTTGAAGAGAGGTTTTGAAATGCAATTTTAAAAAGAAGATGGATTTATGGACAAAAGTTCAAATCTTTAAATATGATACGTAGGGGGAAGAGAGGCTTGTCTTCTCTTTCTTGCCTAAGCCTTCTCTTCTTCCCCTTCTTCTCCACCTCTTCTTACCTCTTCTTCTTCTTCTCCCTATTTTCCCCTCTTTTTCTCATCCTCTTTCCGGTGGAGAATTCCAGCAATGGCTGAAGCAAGAAGGAGGATTCCAACCTCTCTTCTCAACCAAGGCAAAGAGTAAGATCCTTCTTCCTCTTTTTCTTAACCTCTTCTTCTTCTTCTTCTTCTTCTTCTTCTTCTTCTTTTACTTCTTCTTTTCTGATTTTTCTTTTCTTTTCTTCTTATTTTTCTGTTTCTTTAATCTGATTTCATATAATTAGCCAATAGAATGTTTGATTTTATGTCTAGTTTGCATTTTTAAATTCATCGAATGTAAGTATCAGTATTCGCATTTGAAATTTCTACATATAGTTTTCTTTTATTAAAAATCGTGCTTCATAAATTCATTCTGAATTTTTTGTTTGTTTTTTTTTAACATGCATCGCAGTGTGTACATTGAAATCATATGTGTTTACATTTGCCAGATTTCAGCATAAAGCATATAGAATTTAATCAATTGTTCGGATTGAGTCTCATCTTCTTTACAGATTGATCGATCATCTGGATCGATCACTCTGTTTTTCAAGCAATCTAAACGTGCATTTACACTGATATCCATCAGAAAATGGAAATCCACCGGCAATCTGGCTGTGCTTCTCATTGATAGCTATAATCCTTTGCTTGAAGCATTTTGAATCCACTGCAGATAACTGGATATCTGAATCAATATCATAAGAAGACGATAATTTTTTATTCAGAATCCTGTTAATCGGCGTGATTGAAGTCTGATGTCCGGAAAGTTTCATTCCCAAAGTCAATCGGATTTCCAGAATCAATCGGAGGCTTGGATTGATTCCGATTTGGCAAAAATTCTGTAAGGTTCTGATCTCATTGAATTGAACCAGATAAATCTTGATCGATAATTCGATTGATTATCATCTGACTTCCGGTGAGTGAAGGCCAGCCTGAATGAGTTTTTCTGGTGATCGATTGCTGGAGTTTGATTAACCGGATGTATGAATCAATTCTAGTTTGTCAGAAATGTGTTAATGTCTGTTTTAATTGCAGATTATTGGAATTTCGATCGATTGAATGTGAGAATGACTAGATCATCTGCTATTTGCTGTTTTCCGGCGATTGAATGTGAGAATCCGATTGATTGACCGATCGACTGCCTGATTTTGATCGACCGAATGACTAGATTGATTCCAGTTTGTTAGAATTGTGTTGATGCCTGATCTAATTGAAGATTATTGGAATTTCAATCGACTAAATTCTAATAATCATCTATCTGAGTGTTGATGAACTGCTAATTACGGTTTTCCGGCGATGATCTGGATTAATTGAAAATCCAGCAAGTATTGTGTCCAAAGCCATCGAATGGATTGATTTTCTGTATCAATCAAAGAAAGAGAGTAATTCCAGCTGATTGAATCTCCTTGATATCTATCACTGGCTGGAATTTCTTGCTTAAACCAGATTCCCTTCATCGTGAAGAGCATTTTCAAAAAATTTTTTAAGCCATCATGAAGTTCACTAGTTATTGATTTTCAGGTGAGAGTGTTATTGTTGGAGTGTTGACTTCAGGTGAATGGACTGAGTTAACTAAGGTTTTTTCTGATCTTTCTTGATCAAGGTTAACCTCAATTAATCAGTAAGTATTAAAGTTGATCGGTACCTCATAGTTGCCGTGAAATTGCCTTCTGGATTGCTCTACAACAGAAGTCGGGTATTGGTGGTTGATTCACTAATTGTGGATCGTTATATCTGTACTGATTGTTAACTACTGATTTTTACTGAATTTCAATGTTGATTTTCAATGAGCTTCAATGCATGTGTTCATTAAGTGTTAGCTGGAGCAAATTTGAGTTTTACTGAGAATTGATTGTTGATGCTTCATTTTAATGAATATTAATTCATTAGCTTGTAGTTGTGTAGTTAATATATCAATAGTTAATTGTTAGTTCAGTAATAGTTAGTAACTAGATTAATCAATTAGTTAGTAGTAGATTTGATTAGCATCTTTGTAATAGTTAGCATTTTATTTCATGTCACTTAGTAGTTAGTAATCAATTTTAATTAGAAGTGTCATTTAGATTTTATAAATTTTTTAGTATAGTTTATTTCTTTTATTGTGTACTGCTCGTGTTCTTTTGATTTGTGCAGAGGAGTGGAGCTCAAGCATATGTGACACGAAGCACATAAAGATAGAAGATTTCTTTTCTTTTATTTTAGAATTTAGGCATTTAATTGGGTTTATAAATATTGCTTTTTACGCCCTCTGCGAAGGGTATTCATTTGTTGTAATAGTTAGTTGTTTTTAATTTTCTCGTACATTTTACATTTCATAATACGGCAATAAAGAATAATTTAGATTTGTTTGCTTGAATACAAAATATTTCCGGTCTCTGAGTTCGACCTGGTCTCATCCACTAGTGAGAACCGGTTTTTATTATTTGATGTCTGGTTTTCACATGTTTTACATATAAAAATCTTTTCAAAATTACAACAATTTAAAAGAAGACATCAAATTTTTGGCGCCATTGCTGGGGAACGGCGTAATATTAGTATTCGCTTTATGGCCTAGTGTTTGTTTGCATTTAGGTTTAGAACCACGTATGTGCATATCTTAGAGACGAGCTTACTTTTCTGCACAGCCCACCTACTAGGAGCCCCTTAGAGGTGACTGTGTACGATTGGTACCGTACACATAGATTTCATATTTCTTTTGCATAATCTCTGTTATGTGTAACTGCGTGGTGTTTGTTTAGTTTTTGTTGTTTTTAGTTTACTCGCTTTGTGGTTTGCGTGGTTTGGCCGCTTAGTGCGTTAGTTAGGTAGAAAACCCAAATTAGGACGTGTGTTACACCGGTCTACTCCAAGGTGTACGCAATGGGTGACGATCATCAAGTGACCCGTCCTTTGAGGGAGTACTTTATGCCAAATACGTATACTCCCGCCTCCTGCATCACGAGACCTGATGTAGGAGCGAGCCATTTTGAGATTAAGGCCAATGTGATTCAAATGTTACCTTCGTTTTATGGCCTTAGCAATGAAGACCCATATCGTCATCTCGACGAATTCCTTGAGATTTGCTCGATTGTGCGAATCAATAACTTTGGAGACGACGCTATGAGGTTGACTTTGTTTCCGTTCTCTCTCAAAGATATAGCCAAGCATTGGCTAAAATCTCTTGAGACGGTTCGTATTACTACTTGGGAAGAAATGCAGCGCGAATTCCTTAAAAAGTACTTCCCAATTGGTAAAACGAATCAGTTTCGTAAAGCTATAACCAGTTTTTTTCAAATTGAGGGAGAACAGTTTCATGAGTCTTAGGAGAGATTGAAATATCTTCTTCGCAAGTGTCTCCATCCCCAGGTGCCTCGTTGGCAGTTGGTGCAGTATTTTTATGACGGGCTTACTGAGAAGCATCGTCAAATGGTTGATTCGTCTTGTGGGGGCACTTTTATGCTCAAGAGTGAGGATGAGGCGTGGTCTCTATTCGAGACCTTGAGTGAAAACATGATGCATCATACCTTGTCTTCACGGCTCGATAGGACTATATCTTTGTGCAGTGGTCCTAGGAAAATAGGGATTTCTGAAGTAGGGTTCGAGTTAGATTTGCGTACCAAGGTCGACCAGTTGACTAGGAAGTTAGATCAATTCCTAGCAAATTCTTCGAGAAGTCCAGTAGAAAGAGTGTGCGAGCTCTGTGCTAGCCCTGCACACTGTGTTGCGGATTGTTCGGCAGCGCCATTATATCCTGAAGTCGTTCAGGAGGAGGTGAATGCTGCCCAAGGTTTCGCTAAACCCATGCCTGATTTATTTGCACCATCATATAACCCAGGTTGGCGAAACCAGCCCATTTCCCTATCTCATCATCCCTCCCAGACACAGTATAGACCCAATAACCCTTCACAAGGTTACTCGCATCCCATTTTTCCATAGGTTCATCCCCCAGCCCAACCTGCTTATACTCAACCCCATTCTCATGAGCCTTCACCTAGTCAATCCTTCCAAGATAGGATATTACAAGTTTTGAGCTCCCATACGCAATCAATAGCCAAGCTAGAGACTCAAATGGGATAGTTGGTTGAGACCTTCAGTAGGCAAAGCCAGGGGAACCTTCATAGTCAGTCTGTTGTCATATCCAAGGGAGAGGATTCCATGTCATTTGACTTGCATCTCACTGCTTCACATCATGAGCAAGTCAAATCTGATACATCCCTTCAGAGCGAGAAGGTGTATCATCCCATTCAGGAATCGACTCATGAGCCCCATATCACTTCTACTGATGAGTCAATTTTCATGATACCTCAGCAGAAGGGGAAAGACCCTGAGTTGTTACAATCTTCACATAAAGCCCCATTTTCTCAGCCTTTAGGATCATTGATTTTTAGTAAGCAAGAGGTACAGATGCAGAAGGTGCTTGACCAAGTCAAGCTAGATCCTATTCACCACTTGTCTGAAGTTGCATTCATTGATAGTCGGTCGGTCCTAGACTCTCATTTCTTGACCAGTCTCTCAGATGAGACTAATCTCCGTTCTTCATGTCGAGAGAGTCATGATACTACATTTAGAGGTAGAAGGGATGGAAACACAGTGCGTAGTGTCACAGATGACACTCATTTCTACATAGAGCCCGGTTGAGCCTGACTTCATGTCCATTGATCTCATGGACGATGAAGGATTTTTTCAGGGATCCGTCTGGCTGGGGACGTGAAACTTAGCGCTTTATGGGAGGCAACCCATATTTTGTACAGTATTACATTCGCTTTTAGGATTTGTAAATTTTCTTTGGTTTTATTTTTCATTTTCTATGAGTTTCATGTTTTGTCATGTATACATTGCATTCATTAGATTCATAGAACGTACATTTTTAATTCATGTCAAGTTGATTCTACTATTTTTCCTCATTCATTTCCTCTCATGTGCATTCACGTAGTTTCATATAAGCATGGGGGAGTGCCACTAGGACAGTGTCATTCAAGCATGGGGGAGGGTGTAGTTTGCACACCTTGATATTTCTGTTTACGTTCTTGCACATGTTTACACATCTCTCATGAAAAGTAGATTTTTAAAGAAAGAGTTTAAACTTATATGAATGTTATTTCAAATCTGATGTTTTTAGAGGATTTTTAAGCCCCACGAAAAAATTATTCTGACATGGATCTAAAAATTATGGTTGTTTATGCGGATTTCGAAGAAATGATGATAAATACATGTTAGAATTTATTTTGAATCACAAATATGAATATGCACAGTTTTATTTTTGAAAAACTAAGCAAATGAACAAAAGCGTAAAAAAAAAGCTCAAAAAGTGAAAAAGAGCATGCGTTAGGTTGTTTGGATAATTCCACAATCCTTAGCAGATGAAACTTAGATGTAAGTTGACACTTTTAATTCCATTTCGAAAAGGAGAGTGGAAAACTTTGTGATCCTAAGTAGCTGAGAACAGATGCAAGTTGAAATGTTTGACTCTCATGTTGCAAAGTTGAATGAAGGAAGTCACTTTTATGTCTTAGTTGATATCTTTTGGTATGCATTGAAAAAGTATAGAAGATATTGACATTGCACAAGGCATAAAAGCAGACCACACGCAAGCTATAAGAGAAGAATGAATACGCAAAAAGAAAAAGTGTGAAAAATGAAAAAAATCAAGAAAAGAGCTTAAAAAGAAAGAAAAGTTCAGTGCTTAGAAGTGTGATTGAGAAAACCTGTGCAGAAAACATATGAGTGAGGATAAGTAATTAATAACTTGTTTTTATTGGATTTTCTAAGAATAAAACATAAATAATTGTGATATTTAGAAAAGTGAAAGAAATTATTTTTCTATGATGGTATATAAAAGAATTTAATTATATGGTGATTTTGAAATAACAGGAAATATTTGTGAAAATAAAGTCTTTGATTACCTACTGCTTATGAGGATGTGTAATATTATGCATACATGACAGAGATGTTTGTGGGTAGCATCACTGCAAACCCTCACGAGACCTTACTCGTCCACTGGGGTAACTCAGCGGTTGAAAGGGCTTGTTGCATGAGCTAAATGCAACCGTGATTCCTACGAAAGTGAGTTAGTTGATAGTTTTGATTTCGTGCATTTGTCTAGTTTGCTCGAGGACTAGCAAAATATAAGCATGGGGGTATTTGATCATGCATATATTTTAGGGATATTTCATATAAAAATATGCATGATTTCATGAGAAAATGATTTAAAAACCCAATTTTATGTTAGTTTCGAGTAAATGTGCTAAAATAATATAAGAATAGAAAATGCATGAAAAATAGTGTTATTTTACATTTTAATGCATATTTTAGTGTTTGACATAATTGTAGTAGTTTAGTTTTTGAAAATCATAAAAACATTAGAGTTAAAATAGACTTAGTTTTGTATTTTCTAAAACATAGTCATTTTGAGTTGTTTTGTAAATAACTTTTTGAAGAGAGGTTTTGAAATGCAATTTTAAAAAGAATATGGATTTATGGACAAAAGTTCAAATCTTTAAATATGATACGTAGGGGGAAGAGAGGCTTGTCTTCTCTTTCTTGCCTAAGCCTTCTCTTCTTCCCCTTCTTCTCCACCTCTTCTTACCTCTTCTTCTTCTTCTCCCTATTTTCCCCTCTTTTTCTTATCCTCTTTCCGGTGGAGAATTCCAGCAATGGCTGAAGCAAGAAGGAGGATTCCAACCTCTCTTCTCAACCAAGGCAAAGAGTAACATCCTTCTTCCTCTTCTTCTTAACCTCTTCTTCTTCTTCTTCTTCTTCTTTTACTTCTTCTTTTCTGATTTTTCTTTTCTTTTCTTCTTATTTTTCTGTTTCTTTAATCTGATTTCATATAATTAGCCGATAGAATGTTTGATTTTATGTCTAGTTTGCATTTGTAAATTCATCGAATGTAAGTATCAGTATTAGCATTTGAAATTTCTACATATAGTTTTCTTTTATTAAAAATCGTGCTTCATAAATTCATTCGAGATTTTTTTGTTTGTTTTTTTTAACATGCATCGCAGTGTGTACATTGAAATCATATGTGTTTACAGTTGCCAAATTTCAGCATAAAGCATATAGAATTTAATCAATTGTCTGGAATGAGTCTCATCTTTTTTACAGATTGATCGATCATCTGGATCGATCACTCTGTTTTTCAAGCAATCTAAATGTGCATTTACACTGATATCCATCAGAAAATGGAAATCCACCAGCAATCTGGCTGTGCTTCTCATTGATAGCAATAATCCTTTGCTTGAAGCATTTTGGATCCACTGCAGATAACTGGATATCCGAATCAATATCATAAGAAGACGATAATTTTTTATTCAGAATCCTGTTAATCGGCGTGATTGAAGTCTGATGTCCGAAAAGTTTCATTCCCAAAGTCAATCGGATTTCCAGAATCAATCGGAGGCTTGAATTGATTCCGATTTGGCAAAAATTTTGTAAGGTTCTGATCTCATTGAATTGAACCAGATAAATCTTGATCGATAATCCGATTGATTATCATCAGACTTCTAGTGAGTGAAGGCCAGCCTGAATGAGTTTTTCCGGTGATCGATTGCTGGAGTTTGATTAACCGGATGTATGAATCAATTCTAGTTTGTCAGAAATGTGTTAATGTCTGTTTTAATTGCAGATTAATGGAATTTCGATTGATTGAATGTGAGAATGACTAGATCATCTGCTATTTGTTGTTTTCCGGCGATTGAATGTGAGAATCTGATTGATTGACCGATCGACTGCCTGATTTTGATCGACCGAATAACTAGATTGATTCTAGTTTGTTAGAATTGTGTTGATGCCGTATCTAACTAAAGATTATTGGAATTTCAATCGACTGAATTCCAATAATCATCTATCTGAGTGTTGATCAACTGCTAATTACGGTTTTCCGGCGATGATCTGGATTAATTGAAAATCCGGCGAGTATTGTGTCCAAAGCCATCAGATGGATTGATTTTCTGTATCAATCAAAGAAAGAGAGTAATTCTAGCTGATTGAATCTCCTTGATATCTATCACTGGCTTAATTTCTTGCTTAAACCAGATTCCCTTCATCGTGAAGAGCATTTTCAATTTTTTTTTTAAGCCATTGTGAAGTTCACTAGTAATTGATTTTCAGGTGAGAGTGTTACTGTTGGAGTGTTGACTTCAGGTGAATGGACTGAGTTAACTAAGGTTTTTTCTGATCTTTCTTGATCAAGGTTAACCTCAATTAATCAGTAAGTATTAAAGTTGATTGGTACCTCATAGTTGCCGTGAAATTGCCTTCTGGATTGCTCTACAACAGAAGTCGGGTATTGGTGGTTGATTCACTAATTGTGGATCGTTATATCTGTACTGAATGTTAACTACTGATTTTTACTGAATTTCAATGTTGATTTTCAATGAGTTTCATTGCATGTGTTCATTAAGTGTTAGCTGGAGCAAATTTGAGTTTTACTGAGAATTGATTGTTGATGCTTCATTTTAATGAATATTAATTCATTAGCTTGTAGTTGTGTAGTTAATATACCAATAGTTAATTGTGAGTTCAGTAATAGTTAGTAATTAGATTAATCAATTAGTTAGTAGTAGATTTGATTAGCATCTTTGTAATAGTTAGCATTTTATTTCATGTCACTTAGTAGTTAGTAATCAATTTTAATTAGAAGTGTCATTTAGATTTTATAAATTTTTTAGTATAGTTTATTTCTTTTATTGTGTACAGCTCGTGTTCTTTTGATTTGTGCAGAGGAGTGGAGCTCAAGCATATGTGACACAAAGCACATAAAGATAGAAGATTTCTTTTCTTTTATTTTAGAATTTAGGCATTTAATTGGGTTTGTAAATATTGCTTTTTATGCCCTCTGCGAAGGGTATTCATTTGTTGTAATAGTTAGTTGTTTTTAATTTTCTCGTACATTTTACATTTCATAATATGGCAATAAAGAATGGTTTAGATTTGTTTGCTTGAATACGAAATATTCCCGTTCCCTGAGTTCGACCCGGTCTCATCCACTAGTGAGAACCGGTTTTTATTATTTGATGTCTGGTTTTCACATGTTTTACATATAAAAATCTTTTCAAAATTACAACGATTTAAAAGAAGACATCACGAACCAAGGACCAAAATTGTGCTTGACTTAGTTAAATCATCGAAATCGTGTTCTATCCTAAATGCATAGAGAATTCAGGCATGTGCAATGAGATTTTATAAAATGCAAGTCGGAAAACATGATGAATGCTTAGAAAACATTTGGAGTTGAAAAGCATTTCTCAGGAAAAAGATGGAAATCAATCTCTCAAGAATCACAGATGAAAGGATTTGGAAATCACCAGAAATTTAATGAGGATGTGAGAAAATACTGAGAAAATGAAGAGAATTCTTGAGAAAAGAGGAACTTTTGAAAAGGAAAATATTTGTCAGGAAAACTTTGACTTTGAAAATTTTCTTTGGAAAACGATTGAAAGTCATTGGGAAACTCTTTTAAGAAGTAAAATCAAAACTTAGAAAATTGAAATCCTGAGAATATTGTCCTTAAAATATCTGAAAATCAATTTTGATTCTTGAGAAAGATGAAGAATTCCTTTTGAAAATGAATCTTAAGAAAATAACATTTTCCAGGGAAAATCACGGAAAAACTTGACTTGGAAAATCCGATTTTGAAAATTTTAGAAGTTTTATGAGAAATTGATTTCCATGGAGTGAAATTTTCTCGAGAAAAACATGAGAAAAGCAGATGATGCCATGATGTAGATGATTTGAATGTATGAATGCACTTTGGAAAAGATATCCAGAAGATTTTTTGAGAAATTTGTTGGAAATTTGTGTATTAATCCAAAGTAAATTCTTCACATATTCTGACTGTGGCCATGAATATGTTCGGAGTTTAATTGAGTTAATCCACGATATTTTATAAAATTGGAAATATGATGTGCAATTTTGAAGATAGCCTAAAAGTGTAGGCCCAATGTGACTGGTAGAAAGATGGTGAATCTGGGTCTCGTCCATATTCCGACTAGGGCCATAAATATGGATTCCACCGAGTTCATCAACTCCCTAAGAGTTGGTGCATGTGTCATTCGTGTACATCCATAGTGATTTTGAAACGGAATACAGAAATCACATAGGCAGGATATTGCAGAAATTCAAACTATATGAGATGCATCCTAGTCTAAGCAGAAAAATAATTGTTATTCCAAATTTGATTATTATATCTCTGACATAAAGCAAAATAAAAAAAAGTAAAAAAAAAATACTGTAAGACCCGCAATTTTTCAGTTCAAACTCTGAATAAATTTTCGAGGCATTCTCCAGTGAAAAATAACACTTTTACAGTAAAGCGAATCGAACCGATTCCTGGGACCCAAATATACTTAGGATATTCGTATATTCACGAATATATGCTCAAACACTATGAAAGTCATAACTTCCTACCTAAACGAAATCAAGAGATTTGTACGAGCCAACTTTCTTAGTTACGTCAATACGAAGATAATGACCTACTCAGAATTTTTTAGAAAACAAAATGCCGAAAACTCGACTTTTTTGCGGGACCCGTGAAAATATTGGTGAGACCCACAGAAATATTTCTCAAAAAATATTCTAGAATATTCTAGAATATTCTAGAGCCTTCCAGGACCTTCGAGCACCTTCCAGGGAATATTCCATGGAATATTCCTTCTGGATAAGATCAAACAGTCAGATGGATAAGATCAATGACTCATCCGAATAAGATCAATGACTCATCCAGATAAGATTAGTGACTTATCTGGATAAGATCAGTGACTTATCTGGATAAGATCAGTGACTCATCTCGATAAGATCAAATGGAATTTCTGAAAAAGCTATGGACTAAAATGGAAATTCTGAAACTTGGGGCCCAAGTTTCAGAATCTATAAATAGAGGAGCCCCCCTCCTTTGAAAAATCATCTATCCCTCTCTCTCTCCTCCTTTTCTAAACCTCCCCTACCTAGCCTAGCCCACATGAGCCCACCTGACCTGGTTTGAGCCTGCCTGATCTGGTCTGAGCCTGCTTGACCTGGTCCTAACCCACCTGACCTAGGTCTGAACCCACCTGACCTAGATCAAAACCAGTTGACTTGACTTGAACCTGGTTTGGTTCAAAGTCAAAGTCCAAGTCCTTTTTCGTCTGAAGTTTGGATTTGATCCTTTTTGGAGTTGGACCTCTCGGAGGACGGATCGAATCATTTGAAGCATCGAGGAGTCGTTTCTTCCTCAAATTGAAGTAAGTTCACTTCGTTGATTCATCTGTCTCAAGTATTTGATTGTTTGTATATAGCATATACTTTCTAAAGTAGTATCTTGCTTTAGTTCTTGATTGAGCCCTTTTTGGACACTTCGGTTTTCACCCGCTCGTCTTGTAACTATCGTCGGATATATATATGTTCAAATACGCGGTATATGCGTTCTTCAAAATGGTATCTCGCCCTAATTCTTGGTTGAGCCCTTCAGAACACTTCGGTGTTCACTCGCTCGCCTCGTAACTATCGTTGGATGCGGATCTAGGTGTATATCAGTTGATTCTGCCGACGCATCCTATATTGCACAGGCCATGTAATTTACCTTTGCCGTCGCGTCGTATGATGCCAAGGCTCATGCTTTCTGCATATTCCGATTACTGCACTTCCGATTATGCATTTACTTACGCCGTCGTGTTGAATGACACCAAGGCTCCTGCTTTCTGCGAATATATATGTAGAATATTTCATTCAGTTACACACCCTGAATAATAGTATATGCATTTCTTTACGCCGCCGCTGTATAAAGCACATGCTTCTGCTTATACTACATATATGGCGCGTAAATGAGCGTTCAAATGGAGATCCACTCCAAATCGCCAATGTGATTCCCTTACCGCTCCTCGTTCAAGATTCTGCTTGACGAATGAAGCCCATATTGGAAAGGCTTCGCTTTTTGGCAAAATGCTCTTTACGCAAAAACTAAGTCAGTTACGTATGGCCTGACTATGGCCCAGGGTTCCTGCAACCTTGATGGATGCAAAGTACGCACAACGGTACACATTCATTTCCCGAGTTAAGCGTAGCGATTTTCCACCAAAGAGGGGAGATGCCGCTGAAATGGATAAAAGAAACGCACGCTTTCTCCGTTAAAGAGAGGAAGTGCTGCTAAAATTTCTGAAGAAGCTAAGAATAGCTCAGAAAGAACGTAGCAGGATACTCTGTCATATAGCGGAGTGCTACCCAATTCATGGAACGCCTTCTACGATGTAGAAAGGTTCGTCACACCACTGCCGATAGAGCAGGGGAGGTGCTGACGGAATGGTTGGCAAAAGAGCTGCCAGAACCAGTTAAGTGGCACAACGATGCCGTTTGTTGGAACGATGTCAGAATGACTCGTCTCCCTGATACCTGTAAGGGCACCGTACTTGTAAGAGTCGTTGCGCCGAAGTAGTGGTAGCGCCTTGACGAGGTTCTGAGCTCGTTGCGTAAAAATACGCCAAGTAGCCTATCTGTAGAGATCGAGTCATGTGCATGCTCATTGTGAATTATCAGACAACCGGACTCATAAGGGCCGCTGAGCCAGAGTGTGTTGTTTCCACCGAAAGGGGTGAAGTGCTCGTCAAGGCCGAAGTGCCGAGAGCAGAGTTAAGCATGCATATGAATAAAACCTTTATTCTACGGTGAAAGCCGTGTGGTTGATTGGGGTCGGGTACATACTTCTCAAAGGCTGCTCTATAGACATGCAATGTTCATCAAGTAATTGTAAGACCGGCAGACCCTTTTCAGAATTTCTCACCGAGGAAGACGGTGATGGCGCAGCCTTGAGTGCCATATATTTCACCCGAACCTGATAGAGTTCATTGATGGCCTTCGTCACTCAGAGGTACGGAGGTCGTGGTTATCCTTAAATATCTAAGGATTGAACCCAACTACTGCAGTGGCAGAATGCATTCGAATACCTAGTAAGGATCTCTTCTGGTATGTTGTACCATCCTAATAGGGGGATGGGGTCAACAGACCTCTGGGGTATCTAAAATACATAGAATAATCAACCCCCAGATCGTCACGTTATCGCCCAGATATGAGTCCTCTAAGCCCAGGGGGAGGTGCAATTATCGAAACAAAGCATTAGCTTAGGTACAACGATACTTTGAATGTATGCGTGTATGAATGTTGTTGAGTGAGTCCTGCATAACCTTTTTGAAGGTGTCATGGTCGGTATACTACTGGGCCGATTGAAAAAGAACCCAATTGATATCAGTACGACTAAGCAAAGCTTGGAGAGTTGTCCTTAGATTCGTAGGATACGGATGTGCAAAGCATAAAGGCTTGAGCTAGACATCCATTCGTGACTCTTAAGAGGTCAAGGCTATGTCGTAGAGACTTGAGCGGTTATTCCAACTCACAGCCCTGAAGAGGCTTACGCGAAGTCATGAAGACTTGCATGGACGTTCAACTCATAGCCTTGAGGAGGCTCTTGCGATATACGCTAAGTCTTGGAGGCTTGAGCGTCATTATTACGAATTGTGACTCTGAGTAGTCTATACATTTACTTGAGTTGAATGGACGTGTGATTGTTTGCTTACCAGACCATCAGTGGTTCTGACCCCGTTTAATGGGGATTTCAGGTGTTGGACCTGCGTGGCGATATGCGGAACAAGGCGGCATCAAGTTCCAGGGTTTCTCTAGACAGAGTTGTATTGCTTCCCTTTATTGATCCTATACTGCTTTTCCAAGCAGTAGTGTTGTAATAAACATGTGGGTTTCGATAAAATGGAATACTTTGGTGGTCAATGAGTTGCTTGGCCACATACCTGCAACGTGCTCGGAGTTTTCTAAAACTGACGACTCATTATCGTCTGATTCCGCTGCTAAAAGCTTTTCTAAGTTCCGCTGCAAAGAAAAAAAAAGAAATTCATGAAAATTTTAACTTAGCTTTGTTTTGGAAATCCGAGGCGTTACAAATACAGAGCAGAAAGAATCCACATCCTCCAAATTTTCCTGCAAAAGTGGGTTAGTACAAGGAATGGATATACCAGATACCCAAGGAAATGGGTATATATATATAACATATAAAACAAAATATATATGTATATATCTAAATGCTTAAATTTGTGCTAAGTGACATGTGATAATGGAGGTGTATTTACAGAAAAAGGTGTCTACCTATGTGCTTATGCCTAAAACTAATGTATATGAAGATGTCCATATATACATATGTATATGTATATACATGGGAAGTGTATATGGAAAAGTATACAATTAATATACAAGTGATATATGTAGGCTTTTTGCTGAGTGAAAATGAATTTTACACATGCTGTTAATTTTCAGCAGTTTGAGAATCATAATGCCAAGTAGAATGGGTCTTTCTGCTTTTATCGATTTGATAATGGCAAATGTCATACATGATAAATCAGTTTCAAACACACAAAGATGCCATGGTAAAAAAATGCTACAGGTGTAGGATGTGTAATATGAAGGGGGTTGAAGTTGGGCCATTAAATGCAGAGTACATAACAAAGAAACGAACTTCCATTAATACTGAAGCCATGCTTAAGCTGATGGCAAACAATGATGAAACATGTGACATGCAACAGAATGTATAAATGACAAAGAAACATCATTCCAGTGGACCATCGGCTGCAGGTCATTCCTTGCAAGCTGAACTTTTCTCTGACATATACCTTTTTTTTGTGTAGAGACATACAGGCAACAGGTCATCTTTATCACCTTTATGATTTTAATGTCAACAAAGCTTATATTATGGCTGAAGCAAATTAGATAGCCATGACAAAAGACCCATCTGATGGGTTTATTATCAACACAAAAGAACTGCAGTAACAGAGAAACTCAGATGCAGGTTTAGGTAGGAAAATATAAGGTAGCATATATAATACTCCATTCTCTGGACCAAAGGCATGATGCTGGAATTAATAAAAAAAAAATAGTACTTAATCAGATCTACATTATGACTTATTAGCACCAGAAATCTGAGAATGACAATATAACATTGCTAGATTGTTTCAAAGGTTAGGAAATCCAATGCTGCCAAGCAAGTCATAATAAGCTCAAATCCTTTACTATTTATGAAACGTGAAACTTATGAATACAGAATATGAGCTAAAATAAAAAAAAAACAGGGGATTACATGAAATTGTGAAATATTACAAGATACAGGTATGAACATTATTGACGCAATGGAATATTGTAAAGAGCAAAACACTGGATTTAAATGCAGTGCTCTGTTTAAGAGCACTGTTTTCTGTATGATGAGCCTTGCCAGCCATCACTTTGTCCCACGATATGCAGATTTAACAAAACCCCATACATTTGCAGAAAAAAAAAAGAAGAACCACCTGATATATAAAGATTTACAACTAAATTTTTAATAAGATAATTGTGCGATGATACAGAAATTGTCATAGACAACGCTGAAACCTTAATTACTGTATTTGCAACAGATTGAAGAACTGAAATTTCTGAGAGAATAACCTTTTAAATGATGAAGCATGGATGCATAACAGGATGAGTAGAAATGATTTTGAAGCATTCGTAATGCTCATGCTACTGAAGTAAACTGGTTAAAACTGCAGGGAAAATGACTGTTTGATTCAAAACATGATGAATCGATAATACCATTGTGAGGTATTATCGGTTCTTGATGTAGTAAATAGGGACGCTAAACTGCCTCAACTACTGCAATGATTTCACAGGGTTGATGGCCTGAACCTGATACTTAGTTTCTGTAGATGCATAATAAAACGGAAAGAGGGGCCTTTACCTTGGCTAAGTGGAGGCTGCTGCTGGCGTCTCCTTCAGAGGTGAGTCAGACTTCAACAAAAAAAAAGGGGGAAGGAAAAGGAGCAACACACTCCTCGGTCTCCTCTTTGGAGATCTTTTGTTGGGTGATGGAGGAAGCTTACTAGCTTCAATCAGCAAAATGGGGGGACCTCTCCATCGATCCTGGAGAAGGGCGTTAAAAGATAGGACAGTCTGGAAAACGCAGACGAACCAGAAGGAAAGTTGGCATCGTGGGTCCTTCTTTTGCTGGAAGGAAGGAAGGGAGATAACCCAAGGATGGTTCCTGCGAAAAGGGGGGGGGGAGAAGCAGTCGGGCGTCCACCTCCTGCTTTCAGAGAAGAAAAGAGGCGATCTAGGGGAAGTGGGAGGTAGTCCTCAAAAAAAAATGCAGATCCTCCTTTGTGTTGGGCCTTAATAGCCCTTTTAATAATCCCCCCCCCCCCCTTTTCCCTCAAATCCCCGGCTTTTCCTCCTCTTCAGCCGACTTTGATAACCTTTTAAAACGAATTTTTGAAATTTTTTGAAATGTTAGCCGTTTTGAGAGGGGGGCGACTCCCTTTCTCCAGAATTTTTTTAAAAACTTAGGTAAAAATAAAAGTTTTTGGGTAGGGTTTCACGATGGCTCCATTTGGGTCTGAAAAAGTAAAAATGATTAAAAAAATGGATTTTGTTTTCCCCTTTTTCTTTTTTTCTTTTTTTAAGGTGATGTCACCTCAACTGGATTTGAAAACTTTTTGAAGTAAAAACAAAGTTTGTTTTTCTTTGCAGAGGACTCTAGTGGGGTGCCACCTATGCGTGGGACCACTGGCTATTTTGTAAAAAAATAATAATAATAATTGAAAGGAGGGTTTTATAAATTGGTGCCACCTCCGGATGGGCACTGTTTCGGAAATAGGAGAAATATTGGAAAATTTGAGTGTGACACCACCTCAAGGTGGGCCCCACGTCATTTTGTTTTAAAATAAAAGCAAAGTAAAATTTTTGGAATTTTCATAATAGTAGGCTAGTTTAGAAAATACAAAAAAATGGGCTTGGTTTCAAAAATTAAAAAAAAAATGGTCCTTCAGGGCAAAATAAAAGATGTAGAGGTTTTATAAAGAAGTTCAGAGTCTTTTTGCAAAAGCTTTAAATAAAGTCCTCTAAATTTGAAATTGTGTCCCCCTCTTTCCAACTGACGAGATTTGAAAATCAATATCAAAAACCATCCAGATCGTTTTCTTGAGAAGACTTTTGTAATTTGGGGTCCTGGGGGTAAAATGGGAAGAATTGGCAATTTTAAAAACCCAAGGGTTTGAAATCAATTTTGAAATATTTCAAACTCGAATATGGATTGACACTTTTGAAAATCAGGAGTTCTGGATCTCAAAATGACATGATGTGCAGTGAAATGATATGAAATGCTTATGCGATGCTATGCAAAGACATGTTTCCTGAATTGCCCCTCTGAATTAGGGCTTGAAAATTCTAGCTTTTTGTCCCGAATAGGATTTTGAAAAATTTGCAGTTTGAAGCTATTTCTGAGTCCAAATGAAGAAATTTTGAGACTTAGGAATGAAATTTTGGACTTTCTACAAGGTCTAAACTCAGAAAATGACCATTTTACCCTTTATTGATTCCGGAGAACTGAAATGTGCTGATTGATGGAGATATCAGGAAGGTGAGTGAAAATTTCGGGTGTTTACACTGACTTCCTCTTTATTAACAAACTATAGACTCACGCATGAGCCTACTGAAGCCGGGTGGCCTTGGTGTGCCACTCTCCATTCCAATTTCACTATAATGGGCTTCCCAGTAAGACCATTCAGAAAGGCTTCAGACATAGATGGACTGATAAAGTTACAGAATCACAAGGGGAATCAAAATGCAAAATAACAACATACTGACTATGAACTAGGGGCTTTCGTAGCGGTAAAAAAAAATGAAAACGACCACTTATAACAGCATTTACATGGGTGAACTTGCTAAAAGTTTAACATCCTAATGCTCAATTGTCAATTTGTTCGATTATCATAAAATATATAACCTCCTGGACTTGCGAGGTCTTGTTGTCAAATGGCGAATATCAGTGACACCTTCCCATGTAGATAGAAGAGGTCTTGGTACGAGGAAAAGATGAATCCTTATCCTCAATCATCACCACCAGAATTGTTGTGGATTGGCTTCACTCAATCTGATATTCCCTTTTAAGAGCAACAGATCAGAGTGTTGCGTAATGAATGATTGCAACGGTATGGATAGGATCGGATGATCAAATGGTTCAGGAAATAAACAGAACAAAATGGAACCAGCGAATGAATAAAAAAAAATCAGTGAATGAATGCGAACAAATGGATTTGGGTCATGTAAGCAATCAATGAACCAAGATGAAAGATAATGAAAAGAAACAGAAAAAGTTAAGTAATGTGAGGGGCAAGCTAAGTGAATCAACTACCAGAAAACAGAAATGAGCCGATGGAAACAACATAACTTTAAATTAATTTCATGCAATAGACAACCAAATCTACCTTTCCATCGAGTCTAATGGTTATTTTCCAATAGATTAAGGCTGTCAAGGTAACTAATGTTGTGATCTGGACTTCCTGTAGGTGATATTACGATGAAACCTGTCATGCTTGCTTTTGTTTAAAGACGTGGATTCATAAACCTCTGTGTGCGTGATGGATACTTGGGGAAGAACTTAGACACTAACTGGTATTAAAGGTTAAATGGATATCAAAACAGAGAGAAAAAAAAAGGATCGATATGCAAGATATTGATACAAACTCATAAAAAAAATGAAAGGAAATGTTGGATCATCGCAAAAATTTTCCTCTGGTAATATTCTCTCTCTTCCTTCTCTTTTCCTTTCCAACCTCTATTTCCTCCTTTTTGAAGGGAGAAAAAATAAAATACAGAAAGAAAGAGAGAAGAGAAAAGAAGAGAAGATGAACTCTTTTGTGGGGTCTCACTTGACCTTAATTTTGAAATATTTGAGAAAATAACTCGCCTCCATTTTTGAAATATTCGCGGGAAAACTGGAATACGGGATTCGCTCATCGGTACGAGGTTCGACCGTTCCTGGCGCCTTTACCAGAGGTAATTGAACCAAGGGTCGAATTCATGTCTTTTGCTTTGCTAAAATATTATCTAAGAATTTATCCTAAGTCTAAATGCTCAAAGAATCATGCTTGCACAAATGCAAGGATGTATGCTCTTTCGAAAATGATTTTGGAAATTTCCCAAGTGTTTCTGAAATGAATCTGATGATAGAGTGAAGAAATGGTTTTTAACTTTAGAACTTAAAATTTAAAGTTCTAAGTTTTTTTGGAAAAATCAGAGCTTGGGAAAATAAATCTAGGTCTTAAGAAGAATGGTTTTTTGAAGTTGAAATAAAAGGAGAAGAAAGGAAAATTCGAAATCATAAATGGACTTTGAATTAGGATTTTGAATCAGGATAGATATGTAATTTGAATTTCAATTGTAAAGCTTAAAATCGGAGAAATTTAAATAGAATTGAGAGATGAAATTGGATTTAAGAATCGGAATTGAAAATAAAAGTTGATTTGAAATCTGGAATTCAAGAGGGAATTTTGAATCCAAAGTCTGGATTCTAAATAGAGTTGAGATTCAAAATTGAATTCTGGGTTTAGAATCCTAAATGGGAACTGGATCTGAAGTTTGAGATCTTAGATAGAATCGGATACTATATCCTAAATGGAATTGGATTTGAAGTCTGAGATCCAAAGTAGAATGGGGTTTTGGATCCTAAAAAAGGATTTGGATCTGAAGCCTGAGATCCAAGGTGGAATTGGTTTTTTGAATCCTAAATGAAATTTGGATCTGAAGTCTGAGATCCAAAATGGAATTGGGTTCTGGGTCCTAAAAATGAATTTGGATCTTGAAGTCTGAGATCCAAATTGGAAGTTGAATTGTGGATCCTGAAATGAAATTGGATCTGAAGTCTGAGATCCAAAGTGAAATTAGATTTGGAAATATGGATCCAAGTTGGGATTAGGATCTAACTTTGAATTTTAAAATTGATTTGAGAATTTAAACTTTGAATATATAAATGAATTTCAAAGTCAAATTGGACTTTGAAAATAGGATAGAATTGATAATTTGAAATAGAAATTGAAGAAGAGATATTCACAATCACTTGGATTTTGAAAAAGGAATTTTGAAAATATGATGCCACTCTATCATAGATGATGAATGAATTTAAAAGATCTGAAATTGGATTTTGAAAAGTTATTCCATTCTTTAAGTAAATTAAGAATGAGGTTGAAGATATAATATATCTCTGACTATGGTCATTGAATATATTATATAATAACCACATTTTAAATTCAAGTGAAGAATAAAATGCATTTTTGATGCTTTTATAGAATTTAAAATGAAATTAACTCTCAATATACCCTGACTGTGGCCATTGGTATATGTATTGAATTAATTTTAATTTAAATTCTGATAAAAGAGGAAAATATTTAAAGAAAATATGATGATTTTTGAAAAGGATCCAATGTTGATCCAATGTTATTTTATAAAAGATAATAATCCTAAGTTTTATTTACATCCTGACTATGGCCATTGATGTAAATCATCAACTTAGGATTAATTACCTCTTACGAAATGGTGCATGTGTCATTCATGTTCCTATTTGTGAGATTTTGGAAAATAAAGATAAAAGCATGAATATAAGCAATTTATGATATTTACAATGCTCATTTATTCTATCTAAATAGGAAATGTAGAGTTTTTTCATTAATGTCTAACTTATTACATCATTAACTGAAAATTGAAATCTTAATTCAAGAAGAAAGATAGCCTTTTTCATATATTTCCTGCAAAATGTAAGTTAGTACAAGGCAATAGAAAAGTGAACATGTAAGAAGAAGCATCATATTGGAATCAGCATGCATATGGAGTATATAGATGTTTAGAGTGAATGTGTATAATATATCTTATATTGCCTATATGGAGTAGGAAAAGGGTTTTTGTATCTAAAGAATGTATTTAGCTGGGAATAACACCTATGCTAGTTAAAGAATATATATTATATCTAAACTAAGCATGGAAAATATAGGTAATGTACATAGCTAAAATAAGGACAGCTATACAGGGGCAGTATACTGACTTAGTGCAGTGGGTAGTGAAATGAGATGAAGTGGCAGATAAGTAAATGGCAAAGCTGGTGATGTAGTGGAAGATATGAATGTGCAGTGGCAAAGTGAATGCAACTGGCAGCAGTGATGTGCAACAGTGCGGCTAACATGGATATAGTGCGTTAGTAGTGGTGCCGATATTAAAGTGTCAAGGATGAGATGTATGATATACCTTCACGCAACAATCAGTCCATAAAAACAATTATCAGTATAATCCATGATACCCAATTAGTGAAATCTTCAGCACCACCTGTCCTAATTTGCCAACTTCTGTAGGACCCAAAAGATGGGCTTTAGCACTTTAGACAATGAACTTCAATATCTGTCAGTAAGTTAACCTTACACTGTGAATTAAGGTTGTCAATTGACAAATCAACAAACTCTTTAACAACAGGGAGTTAATGAGGCTTAAACAAATAACAGGGATTTCTCACATAGTAAGTCAATGGATTCTTAGCAACATTGTACAAGGGATTCTAATAACATCAACCAATTGGCTTTAGCAACATCGCCAACATTGACATAAAAGGATTCTTAGAGGTAAAAAATGTGACGCATCATTTTGGGTCGGAATGCCACAGAAATGACTGAAATCTATTAACACAGCATGGAGTGTTTTGTCAGTTTAACTTATAGCAAATTGCAGAGGACATAGACCACGACCTCTTGATTCCAACTTCTTTATCTATGGTGATTATGAGTCAAAGGAGTGGTTGATCTGGGTGAGATGCAATAGGGTAAATCAGTGCTGGTGGATATATGTGGAAAACGTGCAGGTGAAGTGGGTATATGAATACATAGATGGTTGTGTATGGAGTTGGTGCAGTGAAGGTGCGAATATACAGATGCCGATAATGAAGGAGGGAAATGCGAAGGTAAGAAACCACAGTGTACATCCCTACTATGAGAGTACATTTCAACTAAAAAAAAACTGGTTGGGGCTTTGTTTGTCATACCTTTTGTAGATGCAATCTGATGATCATAGATGACAGTTGCGAAAAAAAGAAAAATGTCAAGTCATGCACATACTCGGTTAGATTCCCTGCCATCGTCTGTCACCAGGGACTCCAAGACAATATACACTTGAAATTATTATAAAACCTTCTGCTGAAACTCTGATTTTGAAGGAAATAACGATTATCTGATCTTGATCATATGAGCATTTTTAGAAACCTGCACGGATGACCTTAAAAGAGACATTCACATCTGTTAGTAATGAAGGATCTGGTTTCAACGATATCCCGGAGCCTGTATGGCTTTCTCTACAGAAAATGGAATCTCCAATGAAGAAGATCTGACGACTGTCCAGTTACTGAAGATCATTGTCTCCAACGCCGTATGTAGAACATGTGATACCCCGCAAGACACGATATCTCAGATCTGCTGAATCATGGTGTGGAGGCAGATGAATGAATCAATTCAACAGCTATTCCTCAAATTCATGCCCCAAGGAACTTTCAACAGATCTCCTGGCTCCCTCATATCTAGCAAGTTCTAGGTTCTACCTCAATCATGGAAATGATACTGCTCTCATTCATTCGCATTTGGAAACCTTGATGGATTTCAACATCTTTTCAAGAATCTTAAGACATATATCAATATTATTTTATAGTGAAACCAACACTCTCATACTGAACCATAACAAGTTCTATAGTAAAAGAAACAAATCAAAACAAGGATTCTCTATGGAATGAATAAACAATTTACAGCAAATACAAATATCGATTTTTAGAAGAAACAAATGTGAGAGAAAACAAAACATAAAAGTTGTAGAGGATAAACTGTAATTTTCTGATTTCAAAGATTAACCCATAGAAATGAAACTCCATTGCCTTGAGTGACAAATAGGAGATTTAAAGGGTTACGATATATTTTCAAGCACCTTGTAACTTACATCTCACAAACAATGGTTTTGGGAATGATATCCATGCCATTATGCCCTGCCTAAAGCCAAACATAGGGAATTCTTTATTGATTTGTGAATCCTTCCCTTTAGGATTCTGAAATGGGTCTTCTGTATGATTTGTTCTGATTTGGTCCTTCAAAGATCATCGGGCGACCACTCGAATATTGAACCAACTTACCTTCTGAAGGAATTTTAGCACTGGTCCCATTATGCCTCCTTGGAAAACAGGGCCAAATATGGTGGAAACGGGTAGACTGTTAGGAGAAACAAGTCTAACGATGGCAACCATGTTGTTTCTTTCAAAAAGTGGGGCAATTTCATTAAGTGCTAAATCAGACAGATACTCGAAGATCAAGGAAATATTAAACAAACATATGGCACAAGCAATTGCTTTAACTCGTCTTAGGGGGAAAAGAAAACAACAAACGCAGGCACTGTGTATTGTTATAGACAGCAATCACTGCAATTTCAAGATGGCATATGACAAAGCCAGTGATTTACACAATGACCACCCGTAATAACAAAGACTGAGCCAGAGAATTCATAACCATTTTACCATCTGATCTCAGATCCTCAAATATTGTTTCCTCTTGCAGAGAAGATGGGTTTCTGCTGCCTTCACATTCTTTAGGTAATGATGGACAAAGTCCCATTGTATCAAATGCACTTTAGAATGAACATTTAAAGGAAGATTACACATGAATGTAACAGAATGTAAGAAACGAAATACAAAACAAGGAATGATAAAAACAAACGCTAAATACCGAGTAACTAAAAAAAATGAAATGTAAGAAGACCATCGGATGTCATCCCGAAACCAGAAATCGAGCATAAATAGAAAATCAGATCAAAACATGAAATCAACAATCTGAATAAGAAAAGGGAATAGGAATTAAATATAAGGATATATTGAACTAACTAATGTTCGGATCACTAAAAAAAAAAAAAAATCAATTACAAAATCAAAAGAGGAATGTTGGAATTAGGATATTCCGGTTGATGTTGCATATGTGTAGGTCGATTTTGCCATAAACAAATCGACTCTACGATGGTTGCATTAAAAGAGAAAGAGCAGAAAAATAAAATCTAGAAAACGGAAGGGACAATGCTTACCTTGATTTTTAATTGTAGGATTAATCTGGAATGCTAGAAGATGGATCGATTGTAGCCTCGCTGGAGCTATAGGGTTTCTAAAGGGGAGGAAGAGGAAGGAGAACTCGTGACCTCATGTTTTAAGCTCAACTTTGGCCACCGCCGTTGGAATAGAGGCTTGAATTTGATCCTTTGAAAAAGGGGAAATCACCATTGCTGGGTCGGCATTCATGGCTTGGCAGGGATTCTGCTGAGATTTCTTCCAATGACTTGGGGGCCTTATGTTGTGTGGATGACCACTGTCGTTATTACAAAACCATCCTCTCTTTGGCGATACCCAGAAAGGGGGAGAAATAGGGAGGACTCGATGGAAGAGGCATAGTGATGCTTCGTGAAAGAGGGAGAGAAGGGTGAAGAGAAGCTGATTACCGATGCTCTGAGATGGGAACCCCTTAAAAGAGAAGGCAGGAAGAAGATAAAAAGAAAAAAAAAGATGCGTGGAGCGATGGAGGGGTGATAGCGGATGGTGTTAGGGTTCTCATGCATGATTCTTTTATAGGGGAGAAGGAGGTTCGTGAAGGGGAAGACGGTTGAAAATGAAGGGCGATGATCGGAGGGTGGCGAAGAGAGGAAGGCCCATTGGTGGGTAATGGAGGAGAGAGACGAGAGTGAGGCCAGAAGCTTCGTGAAGGGTGGTCTTTTTCCTTCCTTACGAAGGTTTTTCGAAAACCCTAAAAAGAAATTTTGCAGGGGGGGTCCTCTTGATTTTCAAGTTTTTTAAAAAAAAGCTCTCTTAAAATGGTTTTTCTTAAAGGTGGTTTTTTATATATAAAAAATGATTTTCAAAGAAAAAGGATATTTTTAAGAGGTTTTGAGCTCCACATTTTCTGATTTTTTTTTTGTTTTTGTGTTATTTTTCCATTTTTTTGTATTTTTAGAATAAAATCCTAAGATTTGCGAGGAAATAAAGATTTAAAACTGATTTTTTGTATTTTTGTAAATTATTTACAGAAGGAAGTTTTCTGAGAACTCAAGGCTATTTTAGAAAAATTTCTTCAAAAAACAGGTTTATATCTGGATTTTTAGGAAATATTCGAGGTTTAAAACCTCGAATTGAGAAATACGGGGTTGTGGATCCAGCAGGATACCAAATGGACTGTCTGAGCTTTTCCAAAATTCACTTTTGATATTTTAAAATCTTTATTTGAAAAGTTGGATAATGAGGCTCAGATTTGGATTTAAAATACTGGATTCGGATCCGGAGTTGAATTTGAGTATATCAATATGGAATTTTAATCCAGAAAATCTGAAGAATAACTAAAATTTAGCTTTGGTTTTTCTCAGAAAATGGGGTCAGGGACAAAAAGGACATTTTTACAAAACTTTGAAAAATTTTGGGTGTTCACAATCATACACAATGGGTTGGAGGTTCGAAAGAGAAAAAAAAAAGGAGAAACCATTCATCGACAGAGGAATTGAAATCACACAAAATGTAGCAAATGCATGATGAAATACACCGTATGTCATGGCCTTGATGATAAAACAATGCTGATCAAAGGCGTTAAGGGTCTCTCTCTTTTTTTTTTTTGCAACAAGTATCATCAAAGTCATTAAGAGACAGAGTAATGATATGAATATGTGTTCAGAAAATAGGGGTTAAATGTACATCAGAACGGATGTAATAGGGAGATATGCAATGAAAGAAAAAAGAAAAAAAAAAGTAGAAAACCCAGAGGAAAACATATGATAAAGTGTCGAAATCTGGAAGAATTCCATTCATTATCGCACGATGTATGGCCCGATCTTGTTGTAAGCAACATCAGAGTCACAGGAGTGCTTTGTTTAAGGAAGATAATGACGAAAAAAAAAGAAAAGAAGAAAAAAAGGGGACCAAAGCAAATGAGGAGCTCAAAATTACAAAGGGAAATGAAAGGAGTTCTTACCGAATTATTGGAAACTCCTGCAGCAAGATATACTCTCTCCCGTTAGTTGGGGAAAAGACCAGGGAAGAGATTAATACGCACAGAACAAGGAGTGTAATTGTTCAGAAACCGATTGCTGCAGGGGTTTAATAGACCTCCTTCGGTGTGAGCGTGGCTTTGCTTGATGATCGCAAAGCTGAAGGATGGCCAAGATGATGGGTTTTTCCAAGGAGAAGCCGATAATGAGTGATAAATTGTAATGAACTATAGAGGGGAAAAGATGGATGCTGCTCAGAAACGATCCTCCAGAAGAAAAACCCGATAGAAGGAATTGAGGTATGCTGAAAGGGGCGGTTGTCGCGTGAGGGTCGATGGAAAATGGATAATGTCGATAATGGATGCCCTCAAGAATTGATGGAGGCCTCTTCTTAAAGGGAAAGTGGAGGGTTCGAGAATGGAGAATTTGTTGGAGATGGAAGGTGGAGAGGAGAAGGGTCTGTTGAAGATGGAGGGTAGAAAATGAGAGGGAATGCGCGAGAGGGAGCCGTTGCAAATTTTCCCCTTTTGCAAAAAGGAGGTCCCTTTTAAAACAAGTTTTCATAAAATGGTTCGAAAAGAGTTTTTTAATAAAACCAACTTGAAGAAATTTTAAAATCATTCGTTTTTCGCTCAGTTTTTTTTATTTTTTTGGTTTTTCTTTGTTGCTTTTTCTATTTTTTTGTATTTTTAGAACAAAATCCTAAGATTTACGAGGAAATAAAGATTTAAAACTGATTTTTTGTATTTTTTCAAAAATATTTACAAAAGAGAGTTTTTTTTAGAATTCAAGGCTATTTTGGGGAAATTTCTTCAGAAAATGGGTTTATATCCGGATTTTTAAGAAATATTCGAGGTTTAAAACCTCGAATTGAGAAATACAGGGTTGTGGATCCAACAGGATACCAGATGGACTGTCTGAGCTTTTCAAAATTTATTTTTGATATTTTAAAATTTTTAATTTGAAAATTTGGATAACGAGGCTTAGGTTTGGACTTTAAACAATGGATTCAGATCCGAAATTGAGTCAGATATGTAAAATGAATTTAATTTCAGTAAAATTTGAGAAATAAAATGGAATTTAGATTTAAAACTGACTTAATTACTCAGAAAATGGAGTCAGGGGCAAGAGGGGAATATTTACGACATTTTGAAAATTTTGGGGTGTTCACAGATGCCCCTCTTTGCTACTAAGCCGGTTGAAAGCCGAGCTTAGTGGCAAAGAAACACTCCAAATTTTGAAAAATGCCCTAGTCAGCAAACCTGAACTGGGTGTGGAAGAATTATTTCGGAAACATGGCTCTTCAGGCTTAAAACCATATCCTGGATGGTTCCGGGGGGACGAAATCCTCGACAACGATATGACTGAATAATAGAAATAAGGAAATCGTGATGGGATTTTGGATGAGGATCCCGAAATGATGAAAGATAAGCATTTTGATAAAGTCTCATGGGTGGGACAAGATCAACCTTTTGGAATGAGTCAGGTTTAGCCCTTAGCCTGGATGAGACGAAGATAGATCAAGATAATTTGGATGGGGAAAGGAATATAAGTGGACCTTGATGGGACATTTTTGAGAAAAATGTCTCGTGAGATGAAACTCAAGTATGATCCTTTCCTGGATGGATGTACAAAGCATGGATTCCTTTGTGGGGGAAAACCATGATGGGACTGAGAGGATTACATCGTCGAAATGAGGCTCAGGTTTAAACCAAACCTGAAGGAAAGATACCTCGTGGAACGAGGTTCAGGCTTCACCCTTAACCTGAAAGGGGACGACCATACAAAATCCTTAGACAAGAAAACCGTGATGGGACAACAAAATGCATCGCCAAAGCGAGATTCAGGTTTGAAAACTTTGAAATAAACACTGAAAACAACTTTGAAAAGGGGTTAAAATCAATAATTGAATTTCAAGATTTTTGAAAATAGAGTCTTAAGCGAATTGGAACTCTTGGTTAGAGTCTTGAACTCTTAGGACTCTGAGATTTTGGATTTTAAAAGCCAAATAAAAGAGTTTTTGAAAGAATTTATTAGAAATTAGTAAAACCAGTCGAAAAATACAGTCAGGGTTAGACTTCTAACTCGACCGAAACTTTAAACTAGAGTCCTGAATTAACAGGACTCTGTAAAATGACCTAAATTTTGAAAATGAATGGAAGAGATTGAAAATCGAATTCAAACAGAACTTCAAAACAGACTCCCGACTGGATTAGGACTCTGAGACAGAGTCCTGATTGAACTGAAATTCTAGAATTTTAAGAAATTTGATAAATAAAGGAATTCAGAAGCAACACCACTTAAATGGGTCTCATTTGATAATTGAAATCAATTGAAATTTGAATTTAAAATGAATCCAGATTGTTTTCTAAGAAAATATTTCGAAATATAAAGTCCTGGGGTTGGAAAATGACAGAACATTGAATAAAAACCCAGGTTTTAAAAATTGATTCTGAAAAAAAAGCTTTAAAATAGAATCTGGATTAAATGTTTTGAAAACAAGAGTGCTGGATCTCGATAATGAGATGTGATGACATGCAATGCTATGCAATGTGATGAAATGATATGCCGAATGCATGCAGTGATATGCAACAACACATGAAATGCATGAACACTGGACGAGGGTGAAAATTTGGGGTGTTTAAAGATGCCCCTCTTTGCTGCTAAGCCGGTTGAAAGCCGAGCTTAGTTGCAAAGAAAACACACCAAATTTGGATTATAAAATGCCCCAGTTAGAAAATTTTAGCTGAGTATGAAGGAATCAACTCTGACGGTGATCATGATAGATGTGAAATGGAGAGTAAAGAAGATTTACTTCAAAAGAAGTGAGATTCAGGTTTTGCCCTTAACCTGGATGGGACAAAAAATACCTCGTGTAGAAACGAAGCTCAGGTTTTAACCCTTGACCTGATTGGGGAAAATGAAATACCTCATCAAGGAGGCTCAGGTTTGTACCCTTATCCTGACTGGGTGAAAAATGAAATACCTCATCAAGGAGGCTCAGGTTTGTACCCTTATCCTGACTGGGCGGAAAATGAAATACCTCATCAAGGAGGCTCAAGTTTGTACCCTTATCCTGATTGGGCAGAAAATGAAATACCTCATCAAAGGAGGCCCAGGTTTATACCCTTAATCTGATTGGGCAGAAATGAACAGAATCCTCGAAAGAAGAGACCGTGATGGAACCTTCGGATTTTGCACAATAAATCCGATAGGGGTTTTGCAAAAGGATGGAATTGGGGTCCCTAAAGTTTGAAAAGGAATTGGATTTTGGGCGGCTCATGGCTGAGACTAAATAACTTTTGAAATTGCCTTTTGCTGGAATTGGTGGCTTAACCTCAAGCCAAAATTGGACTGTCTATGGTGGGACATTGGGGACACAGGGAAGTGTGAGAATCTGAGAGCCCGTGCGCTCAGATTATACCAAAGAAGGAAAGGAATCTTGAAAACTCTCGTTATCAAGTCCTAAAAGGGATGGTGTCAGGATGCGCTAAAGATGAACCTCAAGCTCTCGATTCATGCCAGGATAGCTAGAAATATTGTCAAAATGTTGAAAATTATTGTTGATTCAAAGTAATTGAAAATGATACACATTGTTTTGAAGATATTCCCACTTTTCTACCTGGAGTATTACCTCTGATTGGGCTTAACTTTGTAGAATCAAGATTCGAATTCAAATTGCTTGCGATTGGCTTTCTTTTAAGGAAGCTATCAATTTCCTTGATATGAGCAGAAAAGAGAGTATTCTTGATAGTGTAAAAGCAATTGGTGAAGGAATATTGATAATAGAATTTCACAAAATTTAAACAAGATTCTTGGTAGATTCGACAGTCTGATATCCTGGGATTCTTTTCTCACGATGATCTTTCTGCACTCTCTTTTTAACAGAATTGGAACTCTCTTGGATTTTTCGGGAATTACATCATCCTTCATTTTGGAGATGTCCTGACTTTTCTCTCTCTCTTTTTTTTAGTAGGGTACGTCACAAACTCCTTCATCTCGGAGATGTTCTGATCCTTCTTTTCTCTCAGAAATTATATTGACGATTATTGGCTTCTTTAGCGGGAAATCTCTTGATGATAGCAGAAATTAAATATCCTTTAGGGTTCGTCGGTAGACTCATCACACTCGCCTTCATCTCGACGGTGATTTGAACTTTTCCGGGAAGGATCCGTCACAAACTCCGTCATCTTGGAGATGATTCAAATCTTCTTTGGCCCCGGGGGTCAACTCGCTTAATTCGCCTTCATCTTGACGACAATTGAGAGATCCCTTTTGCAGATATTTAATTGTAGCTTAGGTGATTGAGGAGATTGAGTGGATTTTTTTGTATCACCCAGGATATTTCGACTGCTTTATTTTTCAGGAATGGTCTTTAAAAATGTGTCATTGACTGCGATCAATATCAATCACTCATGGCTTTGCAACAATATTGAACATTCTTTGTTGGCCATGTCGCAGATTTATTCTTCATCCTTTTGGTTGGTTAATAGAAAGATTTTGAACTTTGAATCCTTTTTTGCGAAAGCTTTGTCCTTTCGAAAGTAATACTGAGGGTATTCTGAGATAATAATTTTGTGCAATAAAGATTTTTTTGAAATCAACAAATATTCGACAACAAATTGGCAAAATTTTCTTGAAATCCCTTGTGAATGTGAGCATTTGAGGTGCAACGCAACACATCCATGACAAAAATTCTCTTCTCCTTTCCCCAAAGGAGACGATTCAGAAATTGGAATTAGAAATTACTCCTCTCTTCCCTGAAGAGGAGGTGTTTGCAAAATGAACTTTTGAAGAGAAATTAAGCTTTCGTCAAAACTTCCTAACATTAGGCTTCTCTTATGGAAAGGGGGCCGGTATTGGTGAGGTTAGTGAATTGGTCATGAAGAAACGAGTCCATCATACTCCCCTCGAAAAGAGGGTCCTTCATGATGAAATGGCCTAGTCTAAAATTATGGTCATAAGGAAAGTGAACTTTCGTCGAGGCTCTCCCTGAACTAAGGGTTCCTTGTATGAAATTGGAATTTTGTTTTGCAAACGGTTCACAAAGACACGAGTCCCTTCAAACTCTCCCTGAAAAGGGGCTAAGTGAACGAATTGGATAGCTTGAAAAAAGAACGAGCTCCCTCGAACTCTCCATATAAAAATGGTCTCTCGCAAGAGAAAATGATTGAAATTGGATATTGGGTGACCCAAAAGAGTCAAAATTGGAAATTTAAATTTTGGATTCTGAAATTTGGTATTTGAAAATGGAAGTTGGAAATCTGGAAATTGGAAATTTGAAAGTTTGAAATTTGAAATTTGAAATTTGAAATTTGAAATTTGAAATTTGAAATTTGAAATTTGAAATTTGAAATTTGAAATTTGAAATTTGAAATTTGAAATTTGAAATTTGAAATTTGAAATTTGAAATTTGAAATTTGAAATTTGAAATTTGAAATTGGAAATTGGAAATTTGGAAATTTGAAACTTGGTAATTGGGAATTTAAAAATTGGAAATTGATTGACTCAAAAGGTCGTCATTTAAAATTGGAAATTGGATGACCTGGAGATCAAAATTGTGAATTGGTTTACTGGGAACGACATGGGTTCTGTAGGGATTCATCCTAAGAACGACATTGGTTTGATTGAGAACGACATTGGTTCGATTGAGAACGACATGGGTTCACTGGGAACGACATGGGTTCAATAGGGATTCAGCCTAAAAATGACATTGGTTCGATTAAGAACGACATTGGTTCACTGGGAACGACATGGGTTCAATAGGGATTCAACCTAAAAATGACATTGGTTCAATTGAGAACGACATTGGTTCACTGAGAACGACATGGGTTCAATAGGGATTCAGCCTAAGAACAACATTGGTTCAATTGAGAACGACATTGGTTCACTGAGAACGACATGGGTTCAATAGGGATTCAGCCTAAGAACGACATTGGTTCAATTAAAAACGACATTGGTTCACTGAGAACGACATGGGTTCAATAGAGATTCAGCCTAAGAACGACATTGGTTCAATTGAGAACGACATTGGTTCACTGAGAACGACATGGGTTCAATAGGGATTCAGCCTAAGAACGACATTGGTTCAATTGAGAACGACATTGGTTCACTATGAACGACATGGGTTCAATAGGGATTCAGCCTACGAACTATCAATTTCCTAGGGATTTAACCTAAGGATCACAGTTTAAGAAGAAAGAGTTCAACTTATAGGTTTTTGAATTTGGGAAATAAAAATTATTAGTTCATGATTTGAATGGACCATCATAGTTAGCTTTTCAAAGCCTATTTTCAGGATTAACCCCTTCTCCTGAGCGGGGAAGCTTGATGGAAATGCAGATGAATGCAGATGAATGCAAATTAATGCAAATGTATGCAAAATGATATAAATGGGTGCACATGCGTGCAGAATGAGAGATTTGTTTGATCCTGCCTGCATATACAATATTTGTAGATGAAAACAAAATTTTAAAAATGCCCCAGTGTAACTGGGAAAAGAGAATCTTGATTATTATTCGAAGAAAATTTTGGAGGAATTACAAAGAATAGGACATGATTAAGTATAGAATTTTTTTAAATGTCGAGCATTGATGGGATTTGGTAATTCTACTCCATCGGCATTGATGAGCCGATATGAATTGCGGGGTAGTGCCTCTTTGACGACATAAGGACCTTCCCAATTTGGTGACCACTTGCCACCTGGGCGGTGCTTGAGATAAGTCATGGATCTGAGCACTAGATCATTGACTCGAAATATTCTTTCAATGACAGATTTTGCATATTGTCTGGCTATCCTTTGACGATACGATTGAGCGTGCTCTGCTGCTTTGAGCCTTTTCTCATCTAGCAAATCAAGTTGTACTAGTCGTTGTTGCTGATATTGATTAAGAGGTAATTCTAGAAGTGATGCAAATTTCAGAGCAAGTTTCTGAACATGTAGAGGCAGTACTACTTCAGTTCCGTAGACAAGTTCTGACGGAGTAGCATTAGTTGGAGTTCGAATAGTGGTTCTGTATGCCCATAATGCATTATGAATCTTTTCATGCCAGTCACGACCTGTTTCCAAGGTTCGCTTCAGGATTCGAATGAGAATCTTATTGGTGGCTTCTGCCTGACCATTCCCTTGAGGATAATAAGGAGCGGAGAAATTATGATGAATTCAGAACTTTGAGCATAATGTTCTCATCCTCTCATTCTTGAAATGACTGTCATTGTCTAACACAATATCATGCGGTATGCCGAAACTGCAAAGGATATTCTTGTGGATGAATGAGACTACGTGTCGACCTTCTACTGTGTGTAGAGTGACTGCTTCTACCCATTTAGTAAAATATTCTGTTGCGGCAAGAAAATACTTGTGACCATTTGAGGCAGACGGAGTGATGGGACCTACGACATCGAAGACCCACATAGAGAACGGCCATGGAGAGACGACAGATTGTAAATATGTCGCTGGTGCATGAATGGAAGGCGCATGCATCTGACATTGAACACACTTCTTTATAAAACGATAGCAATCTTGTTGCATAGTTCTCCAGTAGTATCCTGCTCGGATGATTTGTTTGACAAGAGTTTGGTAGCCAACATGACCACCGCAAATGCCTTCATGTGCTTCCTCTTCGTCCAAACATCTTGAATATTCAGAACTGAATCCACGACGATAAAGGACGTCGGCAAGAATAAAATATCGAGCAGACATGCGCTGAATTGCTCACTGCTCTTTCTTTGAGAATTCTGGCGGAAATTTGCCAATTTTAATGAAATTATTGATGTCATGATACCAAGGCTTCTTCTTTTGCTCGGCCTGGTTTATCTGCTCTACTGGGACGAAAGCAGGTTGATCAAGTCTACCAATTTCAAAGGAGCGACAAGATTCTCCATTCTTGAAAGACATGATGGATCCAAGATTAGCTAAACTGTTTGCAACTTGATTGAAGTCTCTCTTGATATGAAAAAGTTGGAATTCTTCGAATTTGTCGGCAAGAGCTGAGACGATCTTCTGATAAGGAAGCAATTTTTGATCCTTCACTTGCCATTTGGGTAGGACTTGATTATGACGACCAAAGAGTCGCCATAAGCATGCACTCTTTTGACATTGAAGTCCTGTAGAATTTTCAGACCTTGTATCAAAGCTTCATACTCGGCCATATTATGTGTGCACTGAAAATCCAGTTTGAGAGCAAAGGGAATCATCTCCTTCTCTGGTGTGATTAGAAAGATCCTAATCCCTATGCCTGCCATATTATTGGAACCGTCAAAGAATAAATTCCGAATTGAGGATTGTTGAATATTGCAGATCCGCTCATCGGGGAAATCGTCTTCGGCTTTAACATCCTCTATCAGAGGAAAATCTACCAATTGATCTGCAATTGCTTGGCCTTTGATAGATTGTTGGGAGACATACTCTAGATCATACTGCATTAACAAAACTTTCCATTTGGCAATCCGTCCACTGAGGAATGATTGCTCTAGAATGTACTTGAGAGGATTTAATTTGGATAGAATCTTGACTTCAGACGCCAGCAGATAGTGTCTCAATTTCTGATACATCTAAACTAGAGCTAGACATGTCTTCTCTATTTGAGAGTATTTTTTCTCATAATCAATGAAGGTTTTGCTCACATAGTAAATGGCATGCTCTATCAGACTGCCTTCTTCGTATTGCGCCAAGAATCCGCCGCAAGCAACTTGATTAACTGAAATATATAGCAATAGGGGCTTCCCCAATTCTGGTGGTTTTAAAATAGGAGGATTGAGAAGATATTTCTTGATGCGTTCAAACGACTATTGACACTCTGGTCCCCATTCGAACCTCACTCCTTTTCTGAGCAAATGATTGAAAGGCTCACATCTCATGGCCAAATTGGATATAAATCGTCAGATTAATTGCATGCGTCCTTGAAGGCTACACAATTCTTTGAGATTAGTCGAGGGCGGCATGGCAATGATATCCTTGGCCTTAGCGGGATCCATTTCTATCCCCTTCTTGCTGACCAAGAAGCCTAGCAACTTGCCGGATTCGACTCCAAAAACATAATTTTGTGGATTGAGTCTTAGCTTGTAAAGAATGAGTCGCTTGAAGACTTGATTGAGAGCTTCGATGTGATCTTCTTCTTCTTTGGATTTCACCAGAATATCATCGACATATGCATCCATGATTTTATGCATCTGGTCATGGAAAATGACAGTCATAGCACGCTGATAAGTGGCTCTAGCATTCTTAAGCCCAAAAGGCATAACCGTATAACAGAAAGTGCCCCAAGGAGTGGTGAAGGACATTTTAGATTGGTCACGAGCGGCCAACTTGATCTGATTATATCCGGAGTATCCGTTCATAAAGGAAAACATAGCATGTCCAGTCGTGCTATCAACTAGGAGATCAATATTTGGGAGCGGATAATCATCCTTTGGAGTGGCTTTATTGAGATCTCTGAAGTCAATGCAGATTCGAACCTTGCCATTCTTCTTGGGAACTGCTACGATATTTGCCAGCCAGTCCGGATAATCAATGGTTCGAATAAATCCTGCTTTAAGCAGATCCTCAAGTCCTTCCTTGAACTGTTGCTTGATTCGAGGATCTATTTTTCTTAACTTCTGCTTAACAGGTTTCGCATCAGGTTTCAGAACGAGGCGATGTTCTACTAATTTAGGATCTAAACCTGGCATATTCTCATAAGTCCATGTGAATACTTCTTCATGCTGCTTGAGAAAATCAGTGAGCCTTTCTTTCTCTCCCGGACTCAAACCGTTGCCAATCTTGAGAATTCTAGGATCATCTTCTGATCCAATATTGATGTCCTCAGTCGGATCCTGAACTAAAGATAATGGCTCATCTTGTTTCTGAACTGATGCAAATTCTGGTAATTCTTGAAGAACTGAATTGAACTTTGCGGATTCTTCTGACTGCTTTGTAGTCTGTCTGCATTTTGTTCTTATTTTGACCTGATGAATTAGTGCTGACTTCGAATAGGCATTTGGATTAAGGATGAGCTTCTTGATAGATCGGACAGACATTCTGAAAATTAGAGAGCAAATTGATTCAGGGAAATCGCCCATCATAAAACAAATTGCTTTTATTGAGAAGATAATTGGAAAAATAAGAGATCAAAGTAATGACAATTTTGCAAAGATTTGATAATGAGAAGTAAAGAGACAAATGGCATCCAGATAGATAAAGGAAACTTGCAACTTTATTGAAAGATAGAATTGATCAAAATGATGAAAATGAAATGGGGTTTTCTTTCCAGACCTTATGTGAACCATCGAGTATCACAAAATGTTCTCTTGAATGTCACTGATGCTCTCTGCAAGGTAGAACTGATGATTAGGCTTTTGAAGGAAATTTGGTTGGAGAAAAATATTTGTTGCGAATTTTGGTAGACAATTGAAATAATATCTCATTACTAGGGATTGAGTCGTCGCTGGAGTTACGACAATTGCGTTGTCATTCCTTTACAAAAATAAACAACTAAAAAATATGCCTTGTTACCTAGGCGAGGTCGTCAAACCAAGGTGAAATGAAGATTAAAGGAATTTTATTGAAAATATGATTTTAATAATACACTTGACAAAGGGAAGGGGGAGAGACAATTTTCCACCACTCCTGATAATCAGAGGACACTCGAGGACCAGGAAAAGTAGTGAGAGTAACAAAGGAATCTCAGCCATGTCTGGCAGAATGGTATGCTCCGGACCACTGATCTGATGTGAGATCAAACTCCGGCAAGATCCCTGATAGTGGGCGAATTTCTATGCGCTTTTGTCTCTGAGAGAACTGCCTGACACACTGCTCTGGATGGTAGTATGCGCAAAAGAATGGGCCAAGTAGTCTGAACCGCTTGCCGTATGCATAAGTATATCTGGGAGGTGACTCCTGACGATCAAAGTAGTCCCATACGACTTCTTCCTCCTGAAGGTTATCGATCAAGAACCGGTATTGCGCAACTGGAAAGAGCTTTTCACCATTGTATCTGAATGAACTGGCTCGGGCTGGCACATGCCGGAGGAACCAAGATTGCAGGGCTTAGGTGCACCCTTCGACTAGAATCGATTCTCCAAGTGTGAAGCGGGTCAACCCTCGATATAGAAAGGCGAGTGCGGCCATGGCAATGGAGAGGCGACTGGTCTGTCGATTTCCCCACCTTCGCAGAAGTTGAACTATCCTGATATCCATGTAATTTCGTCCGTCTGGAAAGAGAGCGAGTCCCACAGTGCATAAGACCATCGCATGCTGGATTCTCTCTCGAGCTGTCCTGGACAACGAGCTGACTTCCACAAATGCCCCATACTGTCTGTAGATTTCGAGCAGGTCCACATATTCGTTTCTATCTTCTTCGATCAATGGCCAAGACTTGCGTCCTGTCATGCGAGCTAAAGCGTCTCGGGGATCCAGACCCTTGACATTAATAAAAAACTATTTCTCCAATGGATCTCCAGGCTGACCGGCTTGCTCGGGCAATCCCATGATTTCTGAAAATTCATCTATCAGCACTGTCATCTCGCCCCATGGGAACCAGAAAGTAGAAGTGCTCGGATTTCCCCGTTCTGCTAGTGCATGGATCAAATTGCCATTGACTGTCTGCTTTCCCACTGCGGACGTGAGTTCTAACCCACAATCGTCCAAGTGGTCCGGAAACATACGAGAGAAATTCTTGAACCATGAATAGTACCACCGGGGAAAGAAGAATCCGGTGTTGAGGACTCGATGCTCGGGAAGACTTTGTCGCACCTCGTAGGAGATGTGACCCTCAGGGAGGACTGAATCAAGCTGACTGGATGCCATCAGACTGGAAAACACGGAAAATTGGAATAACATTTGGGAAAATATAGAGATTTTGAAAAAAAGCAGGCAGGATAAAATGAAGTAGGAAATTCGAGATCCAGAAGAGAGAAAGGATGAAAAATCACCTGAAGTTTTGAAGGAAATTAAGGGAAATTTGGAAAATCGTCCAGGGTTTGATGAAATATGAAGGAATACTTCATAAAATGGAAAATGAAGTATTTGAAAAATCGTCCAACGTTTAAAGCATTGACAATATATGTAAATGGATTGGGGATTTCTGAAAAATCGTCCAGTATTTTGGAAAATTGGGAAAATATGGAAAATAACAAGGAAATGACTATAACACATTCAATTACATCCTGCACAAACAAGTATGCACATACAACATTCTCTAAAAGCTGACTCTAGATGCACAAGTTTTGAAATAGCTGTAGGACCTTAATCCTAACTCTAAGGTTCAGATCATCTGTGTCCAATCATGCTATGCCTATATACTCGAGCCAAGGCTCGATGTACGTGGCATAAAATCAATTTCTCTGGTTCTAGGTTCAAGTTTTCCAACATGCTTGAGCACCTGCCGATATACGTTGGACTATGGCCCTTGGTATTTGGCAGGGGGGTTTTCACCCAAATGGGTGGCCCAATTGTGAGGCTTTATCCCGAACTATGGTTCTGGAAGAAAGCCCAGCAACGTGAAGACCGGGTAAAGATAGGTGGGGTGGTTTTTTTGAAAACATGATCACATGCAAGCAAACAGAAGGCTCTAAGTCCTAAAGAGATATAATTTTGAAAAATTTGAAGAAGCAAACATTGTTTTCAATCAAACATAGACTGAGGAGGGTTGTATTAGACCTACGTCTATGTGAGCATGAAAATTTCTTCCTCAATATGGTCCTACTAAACCATACCTAGTCTACATGCAATCCATGTCAGTTGAGTTCAAGTCTAGGCTCCTAGGTTCACATGATATCATGAAATAAAAGCTGACATTCCATGGAACACGATTTTGACAATTTGAACTAAGTTAAGCACACAATGGATCAGGCGAAGACAGGTCCCATCACGGTCGCCAAACCAGCGAGACTGAATTTCTGTATCCTTAAATTACTTCCAGCCAAAATAAAAATAAAATAAAACTGAACTTTATACATTAATCACTGCAAAATAGACTTGATTCTTGTGGAAAATTGCATAATAGGATGCAAAACGTGATAAAATGATATGCAAGAAATTGGCAAAACACAGAACTTTTTTTTTTAAATGATTAGATACAGGATGCAAATGATCTAACAGAGGTAGTATGCCTATGGAAACAAGAAACGTGATTAGGCGTCAGGTGCTATGTGAAATTCACCAACAACTGCAAAGGAAATGAAAGATCATCATAAACGAATACATTCAAACAACATGACCACCGTTAAACTAAGAAACAGAGAGAGAATGAAAACAAATATGTTAAAGCAGAGATTAACTATATGATGTATTGTAGCCTCAAACACAATAGGCCTCGATACTGTTGCAAAACATGTAGCATTGATGCTGCTATTGGCAGCTTAATGATACACAACACTGCTTTTGGGTGAACAGGGAAATAAGAAATGGGAAAACGTGAAGATCCAAGAAAACGAAATGGGGAAAAGGAAAATAGCATCGATCAAAGAAGGAACTGCTTACCGTGAATCAAAGGAGTCGATGCTTCCCTGTATATTGTTGCTGCAAACTAATCTCACAGATGAAGTGATGCCTTAGTTGTCTATTGAGATGAATCGAGTTCTTCCACGGGACTGGTGCTTCAGGGCTGACTTTCGTGAACCAGTCGAAGGTGGGCTTCCTCTAGTTGGTCCAGGGGAGAGCCATCAGAGGGAACCGAAAAAGGGAATGAAAGAGAATCTGATAGGGAAGAAAGGAAGAGGGAAAGTAGGGGAAAAGAAGGGAAGAGGCGCAATATTCAGAACCGACGGCAGGAAAAGGGGTATTTCTTCTGTGTGCTTTGCAGATCTACTGGAGTCCCTTGATTCTTCGACTTGAGGAAGATGGAAAATAGGAAATCGTCTGCCCCCCTGAACGAGAAAAGGGGTTCCTTTTTAAAGGTTTTCAGAAGGCTTTTCAGAAAAATCCGAGATTTTTGAAGCTTCGTAACAAGTTTTTGAAATCATTTGAAATTTGAAAAACTGAAATTTGAAAACTTTTGAAAGTTCGTTGTCTTCAGAGGGGAACGACTTCTTTATCTGAAGAAAATTTGAGTTCATTTTTATCTAAAACTTAAGTAAAGTGAGGGTTTCACGGTGGTGCCATTTGGCGCTGAAAAAGTAAAAACAAAAAAATGGGTAAAACAAGTATTTTAAGGTGGCATCGTTTTGTTTTGATTTTCTTTGCAAAAGAGTTCTGGTGTGGCGCCACGTATGCGTGGGTCCGCTAGTTTATTTTGTAAAATAAATAATACTGAAAATTGAAGAGAGGATTTTATAAATTGGTGCCACCTTTGGGTGAGCCTCGCTTGAAAATAAGAGAAATACCTGAGAATTTGAGTGTGACGCCACTTCAAGGCGGGTCTCACGTCATTTCGTTATTTGAAATCAAAATAAATAAAATTCTTTTTGGGATTTTCATAATAGTAGGCTAATTAGAAAATACGAGGTAAAATTTGACTTAATTACAAAAATTTAAAAGGAAGATGGTCCTTCAGGGCAAAATATATATATAAAAAAAGAAATGCAGAGATTTTTGTAAAGAAATTTAAAGTCTTTTTGCAAAAATTTGAAATAAAATCCTTTAAATTTAATGTTGTGTCCCCTTCTTTCCAACTGACGAAATTTTAAAAATCAATATCAAAACTATCTAGATTGTTTTCCTGAGAAAACTTTTTGTAATTCGAAGTCCTGGGGGTTAAGATATGAGAAACTAACAGATTTGAAAAACCCAGGGATTTGAAATCAATTTTGAAAGAGTTAAAATTCGAATCTGGATTGATAATTTTAAAAATCAGGAATTCTGGATCTCGAAATGACATGCTGTGCAGTGAAATGATATGAAATGCTCATGCGATGATATGTAAAAACATGTCTCATGAAATGCCACTCTGAATCAATAATTGGAAATTCTAGCTTCTTGTCAAGAGTAGGATTTTGAAAATTTGCAGTTTGAAGATATTTCTAAGCCTAAATAGAGAAATTTTGAGAATTGAGAATGAATTTCTGCAAGGTCTCATCTCAGAAAATGACCATTTTGCCCTTCTGATGATCTTAGAGGATAGATCATGATGACTGGTGGAAGTGTCGAGGAGGTGAGTGAAAATTTGGGGTGTTTACAGATGCCCCTCTTTGCTTCTAAGCCGGCTTGTGGCCGAGCTTAGTGGCAAAGAAAAACACACCAAATTTGGGCTAAAAAAATGCCCCAGTTAGAAGGATCTGACTGGGTATAGAGATATTAACCTCGTGAAGATAGTAGATACGAAATAGAGAACGAAGAGGAATAGATTTGCTCTGTGGCGGTGAAGTTCAGGTTTTTGCTCTTAATCTAGATGGGACAGAAAATGTTTCGCATGGGAAAAAGCTCAGGTTTGACCCTTAACCTGATTGGGCATAAATGAAATACCTCATCAAATGAGGCTCAGGTTTGTACCCTTATCCTGATCAGGCGGAAAATGAAATACCTTATCAAATGAGGCTCAGGTTTGTACCCTTATCCTGATTGGGCAGAAAATGAAATACCTCATCAAATGAGGCTCAGGTTTGTACCCTTATCCTGATCGGTCGGAAAATAAAATACCTCATCAAATGAGGCTCAGGTTTGTACCCTTAACTTGATTGAGCGGAAAATGAAATACCTCATCAAATGAGGCTCAGGTTTTTACCCTTAACCTGATTGTGCGGAAATGAATGAAATCCTCGAAGGAAGAGACCATGATGGAACCTTCAGATTTTGCACAATAAATTCGACAAGGGTTTTGCAAAAGGAAGGAAAATGGGGTCCCTAAAGTTTGAAAATGGATTGATCTTGGGTGCCTCATTTCTGAGACTAAATCAGCTTTTGAAATTGCCTTTGCTAAAAATGATTGGTGGTTTGACCTCGAACCAAAATGGGGTTGTCTGTGGTTGGACATTGGGGACATAGGGAAGTGTGCGAATCTGAGAGCCCGAGCGCTCAGATTATACACAAAGGGAAGGGATCTTGAAAACTGCCGTAATCAAGTCCTAAAGAGGGATGACAATGGTGTCACGATGTATAAAAAATGGACATCAAGTTCTCACTTCACGTCAGGATAGCTAGAAAATATTGCCAAAATATTGAGAATTTTGTTGTTGATTCAAAGTATTTGAAAATGATGCACATTGTTGCAAAAATATTCCTTCTTTTTTACCTAAAGTATTACCTCCAAACGAGATTGACTTCATAGAATCAAGATTTGGAGTCCAAATTACTTGCAATTGACCTTCTTCAAGGAAGCAATCAATTTCCTTGATATAAACAGGAAAGAGAGAATTTAATATTATAGAAGCAATTGATGAAAGAATATTGATAATAGAATTTCACAAAATTAAAGAAGATTCTTGATAGATTTGGCAGTTTGATATCCTGGGATGCTTCTCTCATGATAATCTTTCTGCACTCTTTTGAACTCTCTTGGGTTTTGGGGGAGTTTATTACATCATCCTTCATTTTGGAGATGTCCTGACTTTTCTCTCTTTTTCTTCCTTCTCTCTCTCTCTCTCTTTTTGGAAGGGTACGTTACAAACTCTATCAACTTGGAGATGTTCTGATCCTTCTTTTCCTCAGGGATTATATTGACGATACTGGCTCATAGGTTGGAGATCTTTAGATGATAGTGGAAATTAAATATCTTTTAGGGATTGTCGGGAGGTTCATCGCATCTGCCTTCAACTCGACAGTGCTTTGGACTTTCCCTGGAAGGATCCGTCACAAACTCCTTTATCTTGGAGATGATTCAAATCTTCTTTGGCCCCGAGGGTCTAACTCGCATAATTCGTTTTCATCTTGACGACAATTGAGAGATCCCTTTTTGCAGATATTTAATTGTAGCCTAGGTGATTTGAGGAGATAGAGCTTGGGTAAATTCTTTCTTTTTCTAGCGCTCAAGATATTTCCACTGCCTCATCTTTATAAAATGGTCTTTAAAGATGTGCCATATCTGCGATCAATATCAATCACTCATGGCCTTTGCAACAATATTGAATCTTCTTTGCTGGCCATATCAAGGATTTATCCTTCATCTTTTTGGTTGGCCAATAGAAATGAATTGAATTTTTGAGTCTTTCTTCGCAAAAGCTTTGCCTTTTTGGAAGTAATACTGAAGGTATTCTGAGGTAAAGATTTGTGCAATAAAGATTTTGAAATGAACAGGTAATTGATTGACAATTTGGCAAAATGTTCTAAAAATCCTTGGTGAAAGAGAGTATTTGAAGTCCGTCTTAACGCATCTGTGACGAAAATTATCCTCTCCTTTCCCCAAAGGAGAAGATTCAGGCTTAGCCCTTACCTGAATGGGAAATGGGAATTACTTCTTTCTTCTCTAAAGAGGAGGTGTTTGCAAAACGAACCTACGAAGAGAAATTGAGCTTTCATCAAAGCTCCCTAACATTAGGCTTGTCTTATGGGAAGGGGGCCGATAGTAGTGAGGTCGGTAAATTGGATCATGAAGGAATGAGTCCATCACACTTTCCTAAAAAGAGAGTCCTCCGTGATGAAATGGCCTAGTATGAAAATTGGGGGGCCACAAGGAAAGTGAGTCTCCATCGAGCCTCTCCTTATAAAAGGGTTCCTTGTGTGAAATTGGAAATTGTTTTGCAAACGGTTCACGAAGACACGAGTCCCTTCAAACTCTCCCTGAAAAGGGGCTAAGTGAACGAATTGGATAGCATGCGAAAAGAACGAGCTCCCTCAAACTCTCCCTAAAAGGGTCTCTTGCAAGAGAAAATAATTGAAATTTGGATATTGGGCCAATAGGCGGAATGAATATGACCATGATTGGCAAAGGTGACCCGCAGGTCGAAAATGATTGAGATAGGTTTGATAACCCGAAGGTTTGAAATTGTATGACCTAATGGTCGAAATTGAGAATTGATTGACCCAAAGGTCGAAATTGGGTGACTCGGAGGTCAAAATTGGAAATTGGATTACCTGACGGTCAAAATTGAGAATTTGGTAATTGGAATTGAAAATTGGAAATTGGGTGACCCGGAGGTCGAAATTGATTGACCCTGAGGATTGAAGTTGATTAAGGATCAACAAAGGAGAATAAAGAGCTTGAGTTAGAGATCGGATAAAGTAAAAAGATCACGAGTCGGAACCCGGATCAACAATGGAGAATAGAGAGCTCGAGTTAGAGCTTGAATAAAGTAAAGAGATCACGAGTCGAAACCCGGATCAACAAAGGAGAATAGAGAGCTCGAGTTAGAGCTTGAATAAAGTAAAGAGATCATGAGTCGAAACTCAGATCAACAAAGGAAAAATAATTTTGACGAAAACCCGAGTCAGAATTCGGATCTTCAAAGGAAAAATAATTTGAAGGAAAACCCAAGTCAGAACTCGATTTTTCAAAGGAAAAATATTTTTTGACGAAAAACTCGAGTCGAAACTCGGATCTTCAAAGGAAAAATAATCTAAAGGAAAACCCGAGTCGAAACTTGGAATTTCAAAGAAAAAATAATTTTGAAGAAAAACCCAAGTTGGAACTCGATTTTTCAAAGGAAAAATAATTTTTGACGAAAAACCCTAGTCAGAACTTGGATCTTCAAAGGAAAAATAATCTAAAGGAAAACCCAAGACGGAACTTGGATTTTCAAAGGAAAAGTTGTTACGACAATGAAGCCATACATGGTACTTCAAGTACAAGGTTTTGATGATGAGCAAGTGGAATCAACTGCATTTCAGCTAAGGCTATGAAGAAATTGAAGAATTCGGTGAAGAATCTTTGAAGACTAGTGTGCAAATGTTTAATTCATTAAAAGTCTTAGATTCTTGTAAGAGCCTTACTTAGAGTACATATTTAGGTTGCATTTCACCTTAAAAGTCTTTAGAAAAACTTTTCTAAAAGAAACTCTTTTGAAAATCTTTTTTGAAAACTCTTTTCTTAAATTTTCATGTTTATTAGTCGACCAATAGACTTACCAGTCGACTAATCCTTTCGCGTCATATTTTCTAAAAAGTCATTCTTGTCAAATTAGTCGATCGAAGATTTTATCAGTCGACTGGACAAAATGTCTATTTTCTGGAAAATTAGCAGCAGTCGACTAATGGTTTTATCAGTCGACTGAACAGAACATGTGTTTTCTGAAAATTTAACAGTAGTCGACTAAAGCTTTTTATCAGTCGACCGAATAGAATGTTTGTTTTTCAGAAGATTTTAGCAGCAGTCGACTAAAAGGTTTTTTAGTCTACTGATGATATTATCAGTCGACTAACTTTTCTCCAGTCGACTAAGTTTCAAAAGTTCAGATTTTCAAATGGCTCGATTAACAGATCAGTCGACCGACAATAACTGTCAATCTACTAATAACTAACTATTAGTCGACTAACTGATGTTTCAGTCGACTAATTTTGCCGTTTCCTGAAACTTCAAAAAGGCGTGTCTTTTTATTTTTCAAACGTTTTGATCGTTCAAAATGGACAGTTTTGATACCCTTTCATACTCTCAACGTATGGAATCTTTGAACTATAAATATGAGTGCATTCTACACTCAAAAACATCAAATTCAATAGAATTACCTTGAATTACTTCTTACTTTTCACTCCTATTCATTCAAGTATTTATTTTCTCACTCACGTGATATTTTCACTTCAGTTTTTCACTCAAATCACTTTGAGAGATAGTGAATTCGTGAGTAGAGTGTTTCAACAACCTCAAAAGTCAATTGCATCTCATTTGCATTCAAAAGGAAGGCTCATAGGTTGTATTGTAAGTTGTTATTTCTTTTGTGTAAAAAGAAGGACTCCTTGGTGTAAAGGAGTTGTTTGCTTTCAGTAGGGTTGTTACTGAAAGTGGGACCGGTTATGGTCTGTGTGATCTTGTAGTTTACAAGGTTGATAGTGAAAATCTCAAGCGGGTTTTGCTTGGGGACTGGATGTAGGTCGGGTTAGACCGAACCAGGATAAAATCTTGTGTTCTTTGTGTGTTTGCTTTGAGATTTGCAAAATCATTCTATTTCCGCAGAAAATTTTAAAATCACTATTCACCCCCTCTCTAGTGCTCGTTGCCTCGATCCTAGTGCACTTTCATTTGGTATCAGAGCACAGGTTTGCTATTACTTTGATTTGACCGTCATCTAGCATGACAACTACAACATCTCAGCACAAAGAAGGAAGTTCCTCTGTTCGTCCTCCTCTCTTCGACGGAACAAACTATGGATACTGGAAAGTAAGAATGACAATATTCCTGCAATCCATGGATCTCGATATCTGGAGAGTTGTTTCAGAAAAGTACCAAACTCCATCAACTGATTTCAACCGATGGACCGATGATGAAAAGAAGACTGCTTCACTTAATGCCAAGGCAATGAATGCCTTATATTGTGGCGTTGACAAGGTAGAGTTCAATCGCATCTCTCAATGCTCTACAACTAATGAAATCTGACATACTCTTCTCGTAACACACAAAGGTACGTTAAAGGTAAAGGAATCTAAAATTGCTTCTTTAGTTCATAAATTTGAATTGTTCAAAATGAAGCAAAATGAATCTATATCGGACATGGTAACTAGAATGACCGATATAACTAACACTTTGAAATCCCTTGGAAAAGAATATTCACAAGTGGATTTAGTCAGAAAGATTCTAAGGTGTTTAACTCCTGAATGGGAGAGAAAAACCACTGTTATTGAAGAAGCAAATGGTCTCAATACTCTCACTCTTGAAGACTTAGTTGGTAACCTAATAGCATATGAGGACCAACTTCAAGACAGACAAGAAGAAGAGCCTAAAAAGAAATCTCTTGCTTTTAAGGCTACTTCTGACTTAGAAAATTCTGAAGAAGATGAAGATGAAGATATTGCCCTCATCACAAGACAATTCAAAAGATTCATCAAAAAGGAAAGATTTCAAAGAAAGGCAAAGAAAGCAGATTCTTCCATTCCCAGTGAAGTAAAGTGCTTTAACTGCAAAAAGGCAGGACATATCAAGAAAGATTGTCCTCTTCTCAAATTCAAGCCCAAGGACCAATTCAAGAAGAAAAAGGCATTTCAAGCATGTTGGGATGATAGTGACTTCTCTTCCGATGAAGAATCAAATGAAGAAGTCGCCAACATGTGTTTTGTAGCACAAGAAGATTCGGTAAGTCAATTTGACTATGATGAGTTATTTGAAGCATTTAATGATTTATATGCTAAATTTAAGAGCCTTAGTTCTAAAAATAAAGAGTTAAAAACTGAAAATTTGACTCTTGACTCTCAAAATAAAGTGTTACTTCAAGAAATAGAAGATCTCAAGAAGGAAAATTCTTGCCAAGCACTTGAGATAAAAGAAATTGGAGTTAGAACCAATCTCTTACAAAATGAAATATTTAGTCTTAAAGAAAAGTCAAAAGATCTTCTTTCTATAGTGACCAAATTCACCAATGGTCAAGAGAATCTAGAAAAACTTCTTGGTTCTCAAAGATGCTCGGTTAATAAAACCGGATTGGGATATAGCTTCTTTGATACTCAAAATAGACCAAACTATGTGGTGAAAAATCAAAGACATTATTCTCAACCTTTTGTTCATAAAACTAAACTTTCTAGTTCTAATAGAAATGCATCTAGAAATGATTATTCTAGAAATGTTTATTCTAAATCCTTTTATAGAAAGAATATTTATTATCAAAGGAAACCAAAATCCAAATGGATATGGGTTCCTAAGACTAACTCTCATGGACCCAAAAATAGAAATGGGTCAAATGCTCTGTTTTTTTATTTTGTTGTAGGTACACAACATAAGGAGCAAATGAATATAGGACAGCGGCTATTCCAAACATATGACTGGAAGGCCGGAGTTATTTTCCACCCTCCAAAATAAGGATGGAGGAACCGTCACCTTTGGTGACAATAACAAGGGAAAAGTGATAGGTATTGATAATATTGGTAATCCAAAATTTCCCTTGATAGAAAATGTTCTTTTAGTAGATGGTTTAATGCATAATTTAATATCTATTAGTCAATTATGTGATAAAGGTTTTCATGTTTCTTTTGAAAATGATTTATGCTTAATTTCTGATTTTCAATCTAAAAAGATCATTTTTAAAGGTAAAAGAAGAAACAATGTGTATGAACTATATCTAGATGAATTACCCTCTTTTAATGAAAAATGTCTTATTGTTTCAAATGAAATTCAATGGTTATGGCATAAGAGACTTGGACATGTTAACTTTAAAATTATTTCAAAATTATCCAAGAATGATCTTGTAAGAGGCCTACCTAGAATACCATATAAAAAGGATCACTTATGTGATGCTTGTCAAAGGGGTAAACAAATCAAAAGTTCTTTTAAAGCAAAAGATATAGTTTCAACAAAACGTCCTCTTGAACTTTTACATTTAGATCTATTTGGACCATCTAGAATTCAAAGTTTGAATGGTAGCAAGTATGCTTTTGTTATAGTAGATGATTATTCTCGGTTTATATGGGTGATTTTTCTAAAAAGCAAAAATGATGCTTTTTCAGAATTTTCTAAACTTTGTAGAAGAATTACAAATGAAAAATCTACATCTATTATTAAAATTCGTAGTGATCATGGTGGTGAATTTGAAAATGAATCTTTTCTAAAGTTTTGTGATTTACATGGTATCTCTCACAACTTTTCTTTTCCTAGAGCGGCTCCACAAAATGGAGTTGTTGAAAGAAAGAATAGAACTTTGCAAGAATGTGCTAGAACCATGCTTCAAAATAAAAATTTACCAAAATATTTTTGGGCTGAAGCAATTAATACAACATGTTATGTCTTAAATCGTGTTCTTATTCGACCAATTTTACATAAAACATGTTTTGAATTATATTATGATCGTTTACCAAAGATCTCATATTTCAAAATTTTTGGTAGTAAATGTTTCTTGTTAAATACCAAAGATAATCTTGATAAGTTTGATTCAAAATCAGATGAATCAATATTTCTTGGATATTCTTCTAGAAGTAAAGCATATCGTATTTTCAATAAAAGAACATCTTCTATTGAAGAATCTTTACATGTTGCATTTGATGAGAATTGTGAGCAAGTTATTCCTCTAAGCGAAGAAAAAAAAGCAATACTTCAAGAAGAACCCTTGATAGAGAGTACTTCTCAAGAAAATATTCCTCTTCAACCAGTTTGGAAAGAAGTTCCTAATCATCCACATGAACAAGTTATTGGTGAAATAAAGAGTGGTGTCCAAACTAGAAGGCAGTTGGAAAAATATATTGCAAATGTTGCTTTTATATCTAAATTAGAACCAAAGAATATCAATGAGGCATGTGATGATGAATTTTGGCTTTTAGCCATGTCTGAAGAACTTAACCAATTTACTAGGAATGATGTTTGGGATCTAGTTCATAGACCAAAGGATCATCCAGTAATTGGAACAAGATGGGTCTTCCGAAATAAGCTGGATGAAAATGGTGAAGTCATTCGTAACAAAGCAAGGCTAGTGGCACAAGGCTATAATCAAGAAGAAGGCATAGATTTTGATGAAACCTATGCACCAGTGGCTCGATTAGAGTCAATTCGTATGATGCTTGCTTTTGCTAGTTACATGAACTTCAAGTTATATCAAATTGATGTTAAGAGTGCATTTTTAAATGGACACATCAATGAAGAATTTTATGTAGAGCAACCTCCAGGCTTTGAAAATGAGAAATATCCAGAAAAAGTCTACAAATTGAAAAGAGCTTTGTATGGACTCAAACAAGCACCAAGAGCGTGGTATGAAAGACTACGAAATTTTCTAGAACTATCTGGTTTTTCCATTGGTCGAGTAGACTCCACTTTATTTATTAAAAATCTTAATTCAGATATTCTTATTGTGCAAATTTATGTTGATGATATAATATTTGGTTCTACTAATGATTCTCTTTGTAAAGAATTTGCTAAAGCTATGCAGGAAGAGTTTGAAATGAGCTTGATGGGCGAATTAAACTACTTACTTGGACTTCAAATAAAGCAAACTGACGAAGGAATCTTCATCAATCAGGCTAAGTATACAAAAGAACTTCTCAAGAGATTTGGGATGGACTCATCGAAATCAAGAAGGAATCCTATGAGTACAACTACTTCTCTTGATAAAGATGAAAATGGTAAAAGTGTAGATACTAAGCTCTACAGAGGTATGATCGGATCTCTATTATACTTAACTGCTAGTCGACCTGATGTTATGTTTAGTGTTTGTATGTGTGCAAGATTTCAAGCTAATCCAAAGGAATCTCATTTAACTGCAGTAAAACAAATTCTTCGTTATTTGAAAGATACTTCAGATTTCGGTTTGTTTTACCCAAAATCATCTTCCTTTGATTTAGTTTCATATAGTGATGCAGATTTTGCAGAAAGTAAATCTGATCGCAAGAGTACTAGTGGAACTTGTCATTTCTTAGGAAATTCCTTAGTCTCTTGGTTTAGTAAAAAGCAAAATTCAGTATCACTCTCAACAACTGAAGCAGAATATATAGCGGCTAGTTTAGCATGTTCACAAGTACTTTGGATGAAACAGACCTTAAAAGATTTTGGTTTGAATTACTCCACAACAACTATTTATTGTGATAACACTAGTGCTATAAATCTTTCGCAAAATCCTATTCAGCACTCAAGAACTAAGCATATTGAAGTTAGACATCATTTTTTAAGAGATCATGTGTTAAAAGGAGATATTTCGTTAAATTTTATTTCCACTAAAGAACAACATGTCGATATCTTCACTAAACCTCTTAAAAATGAAGATTTTATGAGAATTAGGAGAGAACTAGGTATTTGCTCGTTTTTGGATTTATAAAAAAAAAATGCTAATTTTTGAACAAAATCTCAAAATTGCACTATATTAGTCGACCGATAAAATTCTAGTCGATTGGTGTTTTAAATTTTGGAATGTATCGCACCATATTAGTCGACCGATATATTTCTAGTAGACTGATGATATTTTTAGAATGAGTTGCACATTTTTAAGTCGACTAAATTTTTTTAATTTTTTTTTTTAAATGAAGGGACCCGATACCCCTTGGATTTTTAAAACACCCGTTCTTTTTAAAATAGGCATTGTTTCACTTCGTTTTCGTACCTTTTCATTTTTCTTAAAAACGAAACCCTTAAAACGAAAACCCTCTTTCTCTCTTGCCTCTCTCTCTTCCAAAAAACCCTCGGAGTGTCGTTTGACTCCATCTTCGCCGGGATTTTCTTACCGTAACAGGGAGACGCCGGAACTCTCTTGCCGTGACAGTGCTTTGCCGGAATCCCTATTTGGCCGACTTCTCCTCGCCGTTAGCCACCACATTGTCCTTCATTTTTTATCGCCGGAAAGCTTTTTCCCTTTGTCGGATGTCATTTGGAAGCCGACATTTTGGTAACCATGCCTCGTACGAAGTTTGCATCTGCAAAAGGTTTAGGTTCTCCTCCTCCTACACCAACTTCAAGACATGGTTTTTCACTAAAATTACTTCGCAATCCTCTTCTCTATGACACTTTTGGATCAATTTCTGCACTACCTATTTTACCAGGCCGAAATGTTCTATTTCACTTGTTTTCTCGTTACAAAATAAGAGAATTATTTCCTGGTATTTCACATCTTTTTGATGCTTGTGCAGATACCCTTCACTATCCTTTTCTTATTCACTTGTTTTACACGAATTTATAAATGAATCATGAAACTGGAGTTTTGTCTTCTCTTGTTCGTGATGTTGAAATCGAGTTTGATTCGAAATTACTTGGAGAAATTCTTGAAATTTCACCTTCAAACACTCTTTTCAACACTATTGAATTGAATGATGAAAGAGTTTTTGAACAAATTCTTCTTCCAGAAGAACCTCACTGCCCTCCTTTCAAAAATACTAATCTTCAAACTCGTGCATGCATTGCTGGACGAATCCTTGCCCACAATGTTCTACCCAAAACTGGTTCTTTTGATTATTATTCCACAGATCTATCTACGGCTCTTTATGTTTTATTTGGAAATATTTTTGTCAACTGGGCCAATGTGTATTTTACAAACTTGTGGAAACAAAAACCATTTCTTCCTTATGGTTGTCTTTTAACCCGTATTTTTAGACATTTTAAAGTTCCTTTAACAAATGAAAAGTACATTGAGCAAAAAGAGTTCTTTGATCAAACAATTTTTAAAAGAATGAAAATTAAATATCTGCCTCCCTTAAATGTTGATCAAACTGAACCATCTGATCCTAATGAACCATCTATTTATGAACCTTCACCTTCTGCGAAACCTTCATCTCATGCAAAAAGAAAGAAATTTTCGACAAATCAAGACCATGATGAAGTTATGCAGAGACTGGAAGCTTTGGAGCTGCATCAACACACTTTTCGTGAAGATATGACTCAATAACTTGCTTCAATTCAGAAGGATGTAACTGCCATTAAGGATTTGCTAAACTCTCTTTTCTGGTCTTTGATCTTTGAAAAACATACTTTATGGGTTGTAATATTTTTAAACTTGTATCTCTATTTTGCTTATGTTATTTTTTCCCTTACTCTTTTTTATTCTGACAAAGGGGGAGAAAAAGATAAAGATAGCATTACATTGAAATTGCAGGAGATCTTGAGAAAAAGATGATAGCAATTACATTACAGGAGATCTTGCATGAGAAATGCAAAATTAAGAGAAAAAGAAAGCTTTGAATGAATGTATTTCTAAATGCATGAAGAAATGATGAATGAAAATGCAAACCAATCAATATGTGATATATGTGCTTTAAATGTGCTAACTTTTAATGTTTTGCAGCATATTGATAGGGGGAGTAAAATCTACATCTATGCATCTAAATGCTTCATCTTTGATTAAGTTTGTCATCATCAAAAAGGGGGAGATTGTTACGACAATGAAGCCATACATGGTACTTCAAGTACAAGGTTTCGATGACGAGCAAGTGGAATCAACTGCATTTCAGCTAAGGCTAGGAAGAAATTGAAGAATTCGGTGAAGAATCTTTGAAGACTAGTGTGCAAATGTTTAATTCATTAAAAGTCTTAGATTCTTGTAAGAGCCTTACTTAGAGTGCATATTTAGGTTGCATTTCACCTTAAAAGTCTTTAGAAAAACTTTTCTAAAAGAAACTCTTTTGAAAATCTTTTTTGAAAACTCTTTTCTTAAATTTTCATGTTTATTAGTCGACCAATAGACTTACCAGTCGACTAATCCTTTCGCACCATATTTTCTAAAAAGTCATTCTTGTCAAATTAGTCGACCGAAGATTTTATCAGTCGACTGGACAGAATGTCTGTTTTTTGGAAAATTAGCAGCAGTCGACTAATGGTTTTATCAGTCGACTGAACAGAACATGTGTTTTCTAAAAATTTAGTAGCAGTCGACTAAAGCTTTTTTATCAGTCGACCGAACAGAATGTTTGTTTTTCAGAAGATTTTAGTAGCAGTCGACTAAAAGGTTTTTCAGTCTACTGGTGATATTATCAGTCGACTAACTTTTCTCCAGTCGACTAAGTTTCAAAAGTTCAGATTTTCAAATGGCTCGATTAACAGATCTGTCGACCGACGATAACTGTCAGTCTACTAATAACTAACTATTAGTCGACCAACTGATGTTTCAGTCGACTAATTTTGTCGTTTTCCTGAAACTTCAAAAAGGCGTGTCTTTTTATTTTTCAAACGTTTTGATCGTTCAAAATGGACAGTTTTGATACCTTTTCATACTCTCAACGTATGGAATCTTTGAACTATAAATATGAGTGCATTCTACACTCAAAAACATCAAATTCAATAGAATTACCTTGAATTACTTCTTGCTTTTCACTCCTATTCATTCAAGTATTTGTTTTCTCACTCACGTGATATTTTCACTGCAGTTTTTCATTCAAATCACTTTGAGAGATAGTGAATTCGTGAGTAGAGTGTTTCAACAACCTCAAAAGCCAATTGCATCTCATTTGCATTCAAAAGGAAGGCTCATAGGTTGTATTGTAAGTTGTTATTTCTTTTGTGTAAAAAGAAGGACTCCTTGGTGTAAAGGAGTTGTTTGCTTTCAGTAGGGTTGTTACTGAAAGTGGGACCGGTTATGGTCTGTGTGATCTTGTAGTTTACAAGGTTGATAGTGAAAATCTCAAGTGGGTTTTGTTTGGGGACTGGATGTAGGTCGGGTTAGACCGAACCAGGATAAAATCTTGTGTTCTTTGTGTGTTTGCTTTGAGATTTGCAAAATCATTCTATTTCTGCAGAAAATTTTAAAAGCACTATTCACCCCCCCTCTAGTGCTCGTTGCCTCGATCCTAGTGCACTTTCAAAAATAATTTTGACGAAAAACCCGAGTCAGAACTCTGATCTTTAAAAGAAAATAATTTGAAGGAAAACCCGAGTCGGAACTCGGATCTTCAAGGGAAAAATAATTTAAAGGAAAACTCGAGTCGGAACTCGGATCCTCAAAGAAGAAAATAATTTAAGGAAAATCCGAGTTGGAACTCGGTTTTTTTTAAAGGAAAATAATTTGAAAGAAAACCCGAGTCCGAACTCGGATCTTTAATAGAAAAATAATTTTGACGGAAAACCGGAGTCGAAACTCGGATTTTCAAAGGAAAAGTATAAACCAACTTGAAAGTTGGATTTTGAAAAGGAAGAAATCTGAGTCGAAACTCGAATTTCTAAAAGAAAAATGGACCAACCTGAGAGTTGGGTTTGAAAGAAAAAGGAGTCTGAATCGGAATTCAGATCTTCAGAGGCGTACTCGATTAGATGTTCAAAATTTTGCAAATCGCCAGTGCGGGGGCTGGATTTTGGAAAGAGGATTCTATCTTAAGAATTTGGGGGAAAAATCGACAGAGATTGTAAACTGAAGTTAGGGATTGATGATTTAGGATGAGAAATCATTCATAGTCTCAGGATTTATCCCTTATCCTGAATGAAAAATGAATTGGGTGCATAATTAATGCAAATGAAATGCACATGCGAATGAAATGCAGATGAAGTGTAGATGAAAGATGAGAGATTTTATTTGATCCTACCTACATATAGAATGTTTGAAAACAATTTTTTAAAAGATGTCCAGTGTAATGGGGAAGAGGGAATAAAATTTAAAAAAGGCTCTTTTGAGAAGAAACATAATGACAAAAGAAGAAAATCAGAGTTAGTAATGAGAATCCTTGTGGATTCGGGAAAATATAAAAAGAATTTTCTGAAAGAAGAAAGGTAAACAAAAGTTTTTAAGAAAAAATTGTTTACAAGAGATATATTACATGGGAATTCGGAGAAATCATGAAAAGAAAGTGACACCCTAAAATGAGAAAAAGTTGATGATTTTATTGATTCCTTAAAAGAGATAACAACTTAAAAAAAGGAAAAACAACTAGGACTATATCGTCCTGACAAAAAGTAAAAATAACAGAATTGAGAGGGCATTGGCATTGGCATTCTTTTGAGTGATCTAGGAAAGGTTTGGTCAGGACTGCAAGTTGTCCCTCTCTTTCTTCAGGCACCAAAAGCTCTTTATTGATGTAGTCATGTACAATATTTTTGAGAGCGAAGCAACGTTCAGTATCGTGCCCCATTGCACGATGAAACTTGCAGAAACAATCTTTCCATTTCCCCATGGTGACGGGAGGATCAACAATCCTTGGAAGTTTGACCATATTCTTCGTGAGCAGATATCCAAGGATTTCCTCGATTGGCTGACCTAAAGAAGTAAACTCGTGATCATAACCCCAACCATCATGTTTTTATCTTCTTCAGATTGCTTGATTTTTGTTGAGTCCTGACTTCTTTGACTTCTTTTAGGGAATTGGATTGGACCTGCTTGGTTAGGGCTACTAGATGTTTTTCTTCTCTGTCTTCAACAAAGATGTTCTTATCAATGTAGTCTTACACAATGTTTTTGAAGACGAAACAATGATTAGTGTCATGCCCTACCGCCCGATGGAATTTGCAGAACTGGTTCACGAATCTTCCCATGATGGTGGGAGGATCCATGGCTTTTGGGACCCTGACTAATCCCTTGATCAACATGTATTGAAGGACTTTGTCGAGTGGCTCATCTATAGGAGTGAAATCTTGATCATTGCTCCAATTTTTGCGCTTTGGTTTTCTTGATTTTTTTCATTTTGCTGAGGGTTGGATTGAAAAGGTCTATCCTGGATTCTGGAATACTTTCCTTTCCGATCCTTAGACTCTTCTAAATTGCTACTTCGATTGCCTCTGCTTTTGTTGTTGTTGGGTTTAGAACTTTTTGCAATGTTGTGGTTGCCAATGATGCTCATAGGGATGGTGATAGATGCCTCTTCTTTAACAGGAACTTTTTTTAAATTAGCCTCATCTTGCTCGGATAACATCTCGATCATCATTTTTTTTGAACAACCGATATATAGCTGGATCGATCTCATCCTTACTGGTCTGGGCTCCCTCTTTGGTAGACTTTATGGAATCCATTTCTTACTCACTGTTTGTAATTAATGTACCAAAGTGGCGTGGTCTTTGATCTCGTCTGGATCACACAACCATGCCAATACCCTCTGCAGAACAAAATGGGATGTTTAGCATGATGGAGAAAGAATTTTGAAAGCAACAATCTCGAGAGAGAAAAAATGATGAGATCAGGTTGGCAATCTTGGAAGGAGATGACAAACAAAAAAAAATTTGAATAAAATTTGAAAGATATACTGGAGGATATGAAAAAGTTTTCGAAGACAAACGACAAAATTTGAAATTTCAAAATTTTGTAGGCAGGATCAGAATAAGGCTGGAGATTTGAGATCCAGTGGAACGGAAGAATGGAAAATCACATGAAGTTTTGAGAAAATGGGATAATTTAGAAAATCGTCCAGGGTTTGAAGAAAATACGAGAAACATTTTATGAAAGATGAAAAATAAGGATATTTGGAAAATTGTCTAATATTTTGGAAAAAAAATGAGAAATATGAGGAATTGAGAAAATAAGGTGCATACAATCATATCATGCACAAACACTTATGCACATACAACATTCCCTAAAAGGCTTACTCTAGATGCATCATTTTGAAAAGCAGTTGTAGGACCCTAATTCTGACTCCAAGTTGAGATCATCTTTGTCCAATCCAGTTATACCGATATACTCAAGTTGAGACTCAAAGTACGTTGCATAGAATTTCAACTCTGGTTCTAAGGTAAAGTTTTCCAACATCCTTGAGCACCTACTGATATACTTCGGACTATGGCCCGCGGTACGTGGTAGGGGGCGTTAACCCAAATAAGTGGCTCAGTTGTGAGGCTTTGTCCCAAACTAGGGTTGTGGAAGAGAGCCCAGCAACGTGAAGATCGGGTAAAGATAGGTAGGGTGGTTTGAAAAAAATGATCACATGCAAGAAATAGAAGGCTCTAAGTCCTAGAGAGATAGATTTTTGAAAATCTTTGAAGGAGCATACATTGTTTGCATTCAGATTCTAAATTGAGGAGAGTTGTATTTAGACCTAAGTCTATGTGAGCATGAAAGTATCTCATCAATATGGTCCTACCAAACCATGCCTAGGCTATATGCAGTCAATGTCAGCTAGGTTCAGAATCTAGGCTCCTAGGTTCGCATGATATCAAGAAGTAAAAGAGCTAACATTTTTAGAACACAATTTCGATAATTAAACTAAGTCAAGCATACTTTTTGATCAGACGAGGCCAGGTCCCATCACGGTCGCCAAACCTGTTATCGTCGCAAAAATTTTTGCCCTTCCCTGCGGGAGAGAGGGAAAACGAATCCTGCGAGTCAAACTTGACCAGAGTTTGAAAATTGTTTTGAAATACTTGCCTCCATTTTGAAAATAGCAGGAAAATTTCGAAGAATGAGACTCGACCTGTCGGTATGAGGTTCGACCGTTTCTGGCGCCTTTACCAGGGGTAATTGAACCAAGGATCAAAAGTGTGCTTGACTTAGTTAAATCATCAAAATCGTGTTTTATCCTAAATGCACAGAGAATTCAACCATGTGCTATGAAATTTTGTAAAATGCAAGTTGAAAAACATGATGTATGCTTGGAAAATGTTTTGGAGTTGGAAAAGGTTTCTAGGGCAAAAAATGGAAATCGATTTCTCAAGAAAATCCTAATAAAGAGATTTAAAATCTTAAGAAAATTCATAAAGAGTTGGGAAAATCATGAATGGATGAAAATCCTTGGAAAATAAAAAGGATTCTTGAGAAAAGGCAAACACTTGAAAGGAAAAAGTTTGTCAGGAAAACTCCAGATTTGAAAATTTTCTTTAAAAAATGATTGAAGATTCATAGGAAAACTCTTTTGAGAAAAGAAATCAAATCTTAGGAACTTGAAATTCAAAAAATCTTAGCCTTGAGAAATTGGAAATCGATTTCGACTCTGGAAAATAATGGAGAATTTCATTTGAAAATTTGTTAATGAATCCTAAATTAAGAAATTTTTTCTGGGAAAATCAGGGGAAAACTTAGCTTGGGAAAATCAATCTTTGAAAACCTTTTCAGAGCATCTCTAAAAATCGATTTCCTTGAAAAGGAGAAATGCACATGATTTCATGATGTGAACTATCCTGAATGAATGAATGTCTTTTTATGAAAGCATCTTTTCAAAAAAAATATGCAATTTTAAAATTAAAATAAGGTAAGATTACCATATATTTTGACTATGGATGTAAATATGCTTGTAATTTACTTAGTTAATTCTAAAATCTTTTGTAAAAACTGAAGAGACGCAGTGAATTTTGGAAGATAGCCTAAGAGTGTAGGCTCGGTGTGACTAGTAGAAAGATGCTGAATCTGGGTCTCGTCCATATTCCGACTAGGGCCGTAAATATGGACTCCACCGAGTTCATCAACTCCCTAAGTGTTGGTGCACATGTCATTCGTGTCCATACAGAGTGATTTTGAAATAAAATGCATGAATCACATAATCAGGATATTGCAGGAATTCAAACTATATGATATGCATCCTAATCTAAGCAGTAAAAGTAAATATTATTCCAAATTTACATTTGATTATTACATTTTCGATGTAAAGTGAAATGATAGAAAATAGAAAAAAGAGAATTAAAAGGATTGACATCTTCCAGACTTTTCCTGCAAGTATGAGTTCGCACAAGAAATACAGCATATAGAAGAGAAATTGGAAATCTCACATTAACGCTAATACACATACGATTATGTATAAATTATAATAGAAATGCACAATTTGATGCCAAAAACCTGAATGGAATGCATAGGAAAATGCATAAATGCCCATATGCAGCTATCAGTATAATATATATATACAGGTATTGTGATATGCATCCTGATGTGCTGTGAAAAACTCAAATGGTGGATATTGTGCAGGAGATGCACTAAGGCACTATACTAGATCCCATGCAAAAGACGTCATGCTGAAGCTACCAGATGATAAAGCAAATGCAGTGTAAGTTAAGGATGAAGCATGATGGTGGAAGTGTTAAACACAATAGAGCTACAACTATGATAGTGTAAACATTACAAATGATGTGAAATAGTAAAATGAAGAGGCAAGTAAACATGTACAATAGATGTGCAACAGTTAAGAAGGCAGCAATGGCTATATGCACAATGAATATATAATAAGTGCAGAATATATATAAAAGTTACTGACAATGCAGGGATCAAAGTATTAATGTACAAATACAGATGAGATAAAAAAAATTAATAAATAAATAATGAGAATAAGTAACTACTAAAAAAAAAAGAATTAAACCACAGATGCTGAATGCCGAAAGTAAAAGTTGGCTAAAGCTGAATTGCATTATATGAAAATGCAGAACATATGTTACATAATGAAATAAAATATGTATGGGAGAAGGGTATGTGAGACAATGCTGAATATGAGTGGCGAAGGGGGGGGGAGGGATAATGCTATGGCATGGGCAAGAATGCATATATATAGGCTCGAAATGCAGATATACAAAATGAAGAGATTGGGGCACCGATGGTATAACAAGAATTAATGGAAGGATGGCATACGATTACAGCACATCAGAATGATGTCAGCCAAGATAATTTTCAGCCACAGTCACACTCATAAACCCTTCTTGCCCATAGTGTCCTTTTCTGCAAACCATTTTCCAGTACGAATAGTCACTGTTACAATGGGTTATCAGTGAGAATGCACACGACACTCTGAAACATGTTTGTAATGGTAGGAGTTTAAGAGTATAAATGGGACATGGAACCAGAAAGGGGGCGCTACAGTACATCGATGATGTATTGGAAATGAAGATGGGGTAAATGCTATATAGTGATAGTGAAATACAAGGGAAAAGAATGCAAACTTGCAAACACACAGAAAAGAAAGTTTAATGAATATAAGGGATGAGAAATATGGATACCATGCTATAATGATAAACTGAAATGATAAAGATTGGATGTGAAGGAATGGAACACGATATTTAATATAGCTATTCATGAACCTCTGTTAATTGAATAGCAACATACAAGCAATATGCTCACAACATGAATCGAATTAAGTTAGATAAATAAATAAATAACCAACTAAGACGCATAGATGAACCGTATGCTAATGTATGGAAAATGCTACAAATGAAAAGATAAATATTGCCTTATTAGGCAAACTTAACGGAAATGCTAAGTGCAAAAATTAAGGAGACATATGATAGATGCTTGGAAAGGGCCAAACGAATAATGGGAATAACCAGAGAGGCTGAATTTTTGTATCCTTAAATTACTTCCAGCAAAAATAAAAATAAAATAAAACTGAACTCTATACATTAATCACTGCAAAATAGACTCGATTCTTGTGGAAAATGGCATAATAGGATGCAAAACGTGATAAAATGATATGCAAGAAATTGGCAAAACACAAGATTTTTTTTTTAAATGATTAGATACAGGATGCAAATGATCTAACAGAGTGGTATGCCTATGGAAATAGAAAACGTGATTAGGCGTCAAGTGCTATGTGAAATTCACCAACAACTGCAAAGGAAATGAAAGATCATCATAAACGAATACATTCAAATGACATGACCACCGTTAAACTAAGAAACAGAGAGAGAATGAAAACAAATACGTTAAAGTAGAGATTAACTATATGATGCATTGTAGCCTCAAACATAATAGGCCTCGATACTATTGCAAAACATGTAGCATTGATGCTGCTATTGGCAGCTCATTGATACACAACACTGCTTTTAGGTGAACAGGGAAATAAGAAATGGGAAAATGTGAAGATCCAAGAAAACGAAATGGGGAAAAGGAAAATAGCATCGATCAAAGAGGGAACTGCTTACCGTGAATCAAAGGCGTCGATGCTTCCCTGTATATTATTGCTGCAAACTAATCTCGCAGATGAAGTGATGCCTTCGTTGTCTATTGAGATGAATTGAGTTCTTCCACGGGACTGGTGCTTCAGGGCCGACTTTCGTGAACCAGTCGAAAGTGGGCTTCCTCTAGTTGGTCCAGGGGAGAGCCATCAGAGGGAACCAAAAAAGGGAATGAAAGAGAATCTGATAGGGAAGAAAGGAAGAGGGAAAGTAGGGGAAAAGAGAGGAAGAGGCTCAATATTCAGGACCGACTGCATGAAAAGGGGTATTTCTTCTATGTGCTTTGCAGATCTGCTGGAGTCCATTGACTCTTTGACTTGATGAAGATGGAAAATAGGAAACCGTCCGCCCCCCTGAATGAGAAAAGGGGTTCCTTTTTAAAGGTTTTCAGAAGGCTTTTCAGAAAAATCCGAGATTTTTGAAGCTTCGTAACAAGTTTTTGAAATCATTTGAAATCTGAAAAACTAAAATTTGAAAACTTTTGAAAGTTCGCTGTCTTCAGAGGGGGACGACTTCTTTATCTGAAGAAAATTTGTGTTCATTTTTATCTAAAACTTAGGTAAAGTGAGGGTTTCATGGTGGTGCCATTTGGGGCTGAAAAAGTAAAAACAAAAAAATGGGTAAAACGGGTATTTTAAGGTGGCGTCACCTCAACCGAAAAAAAAATTGAAATAAAGTTTTGTTTTGTTTTGATTTTCTTTGTAAAGGAGTTCTGGTGTGGCGCTACCTTTGTGTGGGTCCGCTAGTTTATTTTGTAAAATAAATAATACTAAAAATTAAAGAGAGGATTTTATAAATTGGTGCCACCTCCGGGTGGGCCCTGCTTGAAAATAAGAGAAATACCTGGGAATTTGAGTGTGACGCCACTTCAAGGCGGGTCTTACATCATTTCGTTATTTGAAATCAAAATAAATAAAATTCTTTTTGGGATTTTCATAATAGTAGGCTAATTAGAAAATACGAGGTAAAATTTGACTTAATTACAAAAATTTAAAAGGAAGATTGTCCTTCAGAGCAAAATATATATAAAAAAAAGAAATGCAGAGATTTTTGTAAAGAAATTTAAAGTCTTTTTACAAAAATTTAAAATAAAATCTTCTAAATTTAAAGTTGTGTCCTCTTCTTTCCAACTGACGAAATTTTAAAAATCAATATCAAAACTATCTAGATTGTTTTCTTAAGAAAACTTTTTGTAATTCGAAGTCCTGGGGGTTAAGATGAGAGAAACTAACAATTTTGAAAAGCCCAGGGATTTGAAATCAATTTTGAAAGAGTTAAAATTCAAATCTGGATTGATAATTTTGAAAATCAGGAATTCTGGATCTCGAAATGACATGCTGTGCAGTGAAATGATATGAAATGCTCATGCAATGATATGCAAAGACATGTCTCATGAAATGCCACTCTGAATCAATAATTGGAAATTCTAGCTTCTTGACAACAATAGGATTTTGAAAATTTGCAGTTTGAAAATATTTCTGAGCCTAAATAGAGAAATTTTGAGAATTAAGAATGAATTTCTGCAAGGTCTCATCTCAGAAAATAACCATTTTGCCCTCCTGATGATCTCAGAGGATAGATCATGATGACTGGTGGAAGTGTCGGGGAGGTGAGTGAAAATTTGGGGTGTTTACACCCAGGAGAGAAAAAGGTAGGCTGCAGCTAGGATGGGCTACAAACGAGCCCAGTCCGGTCGCTCCAGCTCTTCCAAGACGTGGTTACTGCCCCCAGCCAGCCTCTTAGCAGCGAGAGGGGGCTGCAGATAGGACATGCACTATAAAAATAAATAAATAAAACAAAATGAACTTCATAGACAACCCAGAAAAAAATAGAAAGCATTCTCTCGTTTGTAAGCAAGCAATAAAAAAAAAAGATTAAAATGCTTAGTACCGAATAATAATCGGTTGGCTTAGAATCCCCTTCATTTCATGGAATGAAATGGAGGGAGTTCAAGCTTGCACCAGTCCACCCAACCACAAGCAATGCTTAAAAAAATGGATGAAAAAATGTGGAAGAAAGTCATTTTTACACATGCTAAGTGTGTGGGTGCTCAAGGTGAAGAAATGCTACAAGCAGTTACCGAACACCATTTTTGCCATAGAGTTGTGCATGAACTGGATGCACCCAACCCTCTTTGGCTTCATGCAACATGCTAACATTCGAAAAAGAAAAAATGGAAATATAGGGTTGAGGTATTCACCTTGCTTTTCGGATTCGGAAGGAGGAGGAAGAACCCGCTGCTACCCTTGGGATGTCCTCCACAAGGTGCATAACACACCCACACCCTTGTAAGCGCACACACACACGGTTTTGGAAGAAGATGAGAGAAAGAGTGGGAGAGAGAGAAGCCTCAAAAAAAAATTTGCCAACTCCTTTGGCTCTCTCTCTTTCTTAAAAGTTTTTATATCTCATGCATGGGATTTGAACGACTAGGATCTCTTGGAGAGATCCTACAGTGGAGGGCTTCTACACTCCCCTCTAGGCAGTGGGAAGGGTGTGATTCCCTTGCATGGCCGCCCAACACTCTCAATCGTCCTCTATCATTTGAATTCCCTTTTTAATATTTTGAAAATGCCATGAGGCGTAGCCCTATGCATCTCTTGGAAAGGCGCCCCACCCTCATGATGATGCCCCATGCATCATCATGGGGCCTTGAGCTTCACACATGGTCTATCACAGGCCTCCATTTGACACCTCCTGCACTTCTTACAGAAGTGCCACCACCCGGCTGGTCTCCAGGGTCATCCAATGTCCAAAATGTAGGTCGACCATGGGTTGGGGACAACCCCCTAGTCGGACCCAAGCCCACCTACGAAGGGAATTTCGACAAAAATTCTAATATAATCTGAATTCTAAAAAAAATATTTTCTAAATTACTATTCTTTGTGGAAAACCATCTCCGGTATAACCCATACTCCTTTAAAAATACATTCTTTATTAATTTACATAAAATGACAGGGTTTTTACACCGTTTAAATTCATTGATTTGAGAGCCGATTGATCTTATACATTTCGAATTGAATTTAGGGTTTCGATGAATAATGCATTGTGAATTCGCATTTGTATCAATTTGTGTATATATATATAATGTGTGTGTGGACAAAAGCCTAATACGAATATATATATATATATATATATATATATATATATATATATATATATATATATATATATATATATATATATATATATATATATAATTATGTGTGCGAAAATCCTCGTAACCATACAAAATTATTTATTTCAGAACCTTTATCGTGAATTAAATTTTCTCAGAAAATTCACGGTTCTTACAACTTATCTGGTAAAAGAAAAAAGTTTTCAAGTTGAAGGGATGTCATGAGTCTAAGCTTGGTAGATTGTAAAATTTCAATACTAGCAATACCCACACAGATTTTTATAGTGGTTCGGTCTAACTTACATACGTTCAATATAAAACCTTTCTCTTAACACTTTTGAGAGAAGACTCCTGCCTTGTATATAAAGCTTTTCAAAAGTAATATTGTGTGGAGAATTCTTAAAATATAAGCTGTCTCATTTGCATACAGTGGGTATAAGGCTTTTCTTTTCAGTTTTTTTAAGGAGTCCTAAATGGATCTTTTCATCTGTGAGTCCATACCAACTTCTACTGAATTCAAAATGACCTGACTCTGGTTCCAAATCAGGTTCTATCTTCATATGGATGTGGTGATTTTTACTGATGATCCAGAAAAAATACACAATTTAAAGGTATTTTTTAATTATTTAATACATTTTTTCTGCATTAGCATTTTTCATTGTAATTTAAAAGTACACCTACGTTTTAAACATTTTAAAAGATGCACTTAAACTTTAAGTTAATCAGAAAAATTCTAGTACAGTTTTGTCACTAAATTTATAAAGAAATCTCAAATATGACCTTAAAACTTTATTAAGCACTCTTATTTTATTCTTATCCGAACGATAAACTGTCTCTTCTACCAGTTGAACCATTTTTGTGGTGGCATGGTGATGATGATGGTCCAATCATAAATACGTTTAAAAACCAACGGGGGCTCCGCTTGTCTGGTAGGAGCAGCTAACCCATATAAACTGGTAAGGGTCTACCTATCCCCAGCTTGCCTTTAAAAAAACAAATAAATAAATACATTTAAAAAACAACAAAATCAAACATTAAAGAAGAAAGATATCAAATCAAAATCCACCTAATTCATAATTTATAGGGCTTGCAAGCCAGGTTGGCATATAAGATTTTGTTTAGGGTGGGGACTTGGCCACTTGACAGGCGGTCAAGATTTCATTTTCATGGGCGCCACTTCCCTGGAATATTGTTGAAGCAAGGCGACTCCTTGTGGGTAAGCAAGGGCGTAGCTAAGGGGGGGGCAGGACTGAGCTGTAGCCCAGTCCTGCCTCCCCAAACAGTTAATTTTTTTTGTTTTTTTTTTTTAAAGACCAGTCCTAGCCCAGCCCTGACTGCAGCAAATAGTTTGATTTGTCCATATGAAATAGATTTTTATTAATAATTGTAGTCATTTTTTATTTTATCTCAAAAAAAAATTTTTGGGGCACTGCCCCTCGAACCCCCGACTGTCGCACAAATAAATTTTTTTTTGCTACACCCCTGTTTGCCCCCCCCCCGGCTCACATGAATCCTAGCTACGCCCCTGTGGGTAAGGGGGGGGGGGGGGGACGCCCCAGTTTTACACTGCTGGAGAAGTGACCGTAAATTGGCAGGGTTGACCAGCCAGGCCAGGTCTCTTATTTTGGGGGTGGCTTTCTCCGGTTCTTATAGGAAAAAAGAAAATGAACAATTTTAAGTTGAAGTGATATTGTTTCTACCTTTGAAACAGCGTTTTTTTTTTGGTAAAAATGAATCAGTATATTTAAGAAAAACATAGAAAAACCCTTTGAATGCCTGGTTAACAGGAAGGTTATCTAAAAAAAAATGGTTAGCAGCTACCACCATATAACATAATAAATAAATCCTCGTAAATACATTTGTACGGTTCATCTACCATTCGATTGCTAGATTCGTATTATAGCACAGAATCACCTTATATATATATATATATAAAAAAAAGAGAGAGAAAACTGAATTTATTAGGCCTTCTTTTCTCATTCAGACCAGTTAGGCTCCATAGTTTGTGGTATCTTATGATAGACCGTTAGATGTGTTTAGCATGCTAGATTTAGTGAGAATCTAATTATGGATCATGGTTTTTTTTTACAAAAAAATATGTTTTTCTGTACAGGTCAAATTTGGACAATCCAAAAACCTGTTCCCACTAAACAAAACGTATAGATCACATCTACTGTGTTAGATATAAGAAAAAAATCCTTAAAACTATGATATTTAAAAGAGCATAATCAGTCCTAACAAAAAAGGTGGCTTAAAAATAAATAAATAAATAAATAAATAAATAAATATATATATATATATATATATATATATATATATATATATATATATATATATATATATAATGAGAGAGAAATAAATTGCTCAGATCCAACATTACTAATCACATGTTTCAACGAGCTCTATCAATTGTTTATTTAATTTCTTCATTCCAATCCCATGTCAAGGAGACGACATCGTGATGCAATCTACCAAATACATAAAGCACAAGAAGACAAACAGTACAGAAAATTAAATAAACAACTCGTTGGACAGCACCAGCTGATATTTGTCAAGTGGAATTTCCACGAAATATGGCGAGAAGTAATTGTTATCCCTGCTTTCTCCATACGGTAGTCCCACTGCTTTAAAGCCTTACCATATCCAACTTTAGGTCCCGAACTGGGCCGAGTAACGTGGGACATGTGATGGGACTAAAGCATGTTAGGATACGTTTGGCATCACAGAAAAGCGATTCTACCATCTTTGGCATCACACAACTTTTTCTTTTTTTTCGGCAGAGAAAGATGAGGTTAGGCAGACCCCTTCCAGTTATACAACTATACCATTGTGATCAATGGGGCTCTGCTTGTCTGGTAGGAGCATCTAGTGCGCCTAACTGTGTGTTGGGAAGTTGCCAATTCAAAACCCAATGGTATAGTTGTATAATTGGCAGTAGGGGTGGCAATTGGGTCGGATCAGCGGGTTGGTGGGTCGGGTTAACGGGTTGGCAGGCCAGAATACCTCAACACAAACACGACCCGTTTATTAAACGGGTCAGATGTGGCAAACACGAACACGACCCATTTATTAAACGGGTAACCTGACACGACATGGTTAACCCGTTTAATAAACAGGTCGGGTCGACACGACACGACACGATTATACGACACGGCGACCCGTTTATTAAACGGGTCAACCCGATAACATAGACATGATAATCGATCTGAGTAACCCGAATAACACAATTAAAAACACAAAAAAATACATATATTTTTTTATGCAAATCTCAATATGGAATTGTACCACCAACATTAACATAAAACTTCAACATAAGACAACATCAACATAATTGTCTTACAAGTTACAAGCATACTACAAACATATCCACCAAGTTGTCTTACAATCATCAAGATAAACATAAATAATTAAACGGGCGCCCGCCTAACCCGTTTATTAAACGGGTCAAATGGGTTGGCGGGTTGGCATACCCCTAACATGAACATGACCCGTTTAATAAACGGATTAGGCGGGTCAACCCATTTACAACATGAACCCGTTTAAGCCAAACCCTAACCCAGCTAAGAAGTGGGTTGGCGGGTCGGGTCAGATTTTGCCACCCTTAACTGGCAGGGTCTGTCCAACCCTAGTTTGCCTTTTCAAAAAAAAAACTATACCATTGGGATTCGAACTTGTAACATCCAAACACATGGTCACATCCACTAACCGCTCCTACCGGACAAGCAGATCCCATCAGTGGTATCACACAACTTTGCTAAGGAAGAAACAGAGAACTCCAATGTTCATGAACTTGGATTTAATGGTCATTAGCTATGACCATAATTGCCAGAAACGAATGCCATACTACTGGTTAACATTGGTGCATTCAATCAGGTTTCAGTCATCTCCAAACTCATGCCTTTCATGGTGCTACTTTTGGGATCTTACTGTTACACGTTGTTTTGATCAAATCTGTCGTCTTAGGTGATCGACATGTTTGGTTCAATAAAAGCTATTCTTTGAATTTTCTAAATTGTTTTTTCTCAAAACCGATCTTTCAAACCATTGTTTTGAGTTTTCAAAAATCTTTTTTATGTAGATCTAATAGCTATAGACATTCCAGACATAAATTACATAAAGATACAAGCCCTAAATAAAAAAGAAGAATATTTGGTTCAATAAAAACTATTGTTGAATTTTCAAAATCTGTCCCCAAGATGTTCCAATGGTTATAAAAATATCAAAATTTTATAATTAAAAAATATATGATTTTTTTTTTATCAAAAAACATGATTCAAAGAACAATTCTTATCAAATCCATCATGGTGAATCCATCTACAGGCTCAGATTTCAACAATGCGATCCAAAGGTGGTATGAGGAAAGGGCATGAGTTGGAGGATGTTTGGAACCCATTTAGCGAGGGTTTAAAAAGTTTAAAGTCATGCTTTTATTTGGAACGCATAATGATACCACTTAACAAAAGAATTGACACAAGTCTCTACTAAATGTTACTAAATATTAACAGTTTATAAAAGAAATTTTCAAATAATTGGAAAGGGTTGATTAAACATTGTGTTTATATTTATGACTTGTTTCATACTATAATAGTCCACCATGCCCTAGGCTGTATAGACTATGGAGTACCAATGCTCCGATGTATAGAGTACCAATGCAACAAAGAGCACTATCAAGACGGAAAAGAAAACTTTTATTTTTGACAAAAGAAGCAAAGACAGAGATGGACAGGAACAAGTTTTAACACGCGCAATCATTAACCGTGGTGAGAAAATCAAAGCCCGCATGAAAGGTACATGGAAAGGAGAGTAAATGGCTATTAAAAGGCTCAAAATACTGCCCGACTGATATCGATGGTTGCATTTTCCAATTCAGGAGAATGAGACTGACCTTGGACACCATCAATTTTCAGATGCATCGAACAGTTTCATTTTTTAACACATAAAACTCATTGCATAGAATATGTGGTAAAAACTGCAGACTAAAACCATCAGAGGAAAGGGGAAAAGAAAAAGATTAGTATACTCGTTTATCTCTTTGGAAAAGGAGACACCTGCAAGCTAAAGCACCATTGCCCACATTCACTTTTTCACTCATAATAAGTATGTCCTTTTCACTATTACTCCCAACAACGGTCACGACCAGATAATGACGATCATGATGTTATCTAGCAAGAAAAAAAAAAGAAAAAACCAACTCACAAATTTTTTTAGTCACATCAGTTGCTCCTCATGATTCTTGCAGATTATCCTCCTAGTCTTACCTGTTTTGACCCTTCTCCTGCGGAAAGGAGCACCACCACCTTTCCACATCAAGCTATTTCTCACAAAGAATGACAAGAAAGGGAATCTCACATTGTTCAGAACGGTTTTTAGCTCCCCCACAACTTGCTTCATCGAAGGCCTCCCCTGTTCCTTCAAAGAAACGCACCTTGATGCGATATCCAGCATCGGTATGACGAACAAATTGATATCAGGGAGCCCAATCCTGGGATCACAAATCTCCACCTCTCGATCCTGCTCGATCAACGGCCGAGCCCACTCCACAATGAAGGCAGGCTCATGCTCCACATCTACAGCTCTTCTGCAACTCATCATCTCCAAAAGCAGGACACCATAGCTGAAAACATCATTTTTGGTGCTCAAATTTGATGGGGAAGTGTATAAAGGATCCAAATAACCAATGGTACCAGCAGGAGAGCTACCATCATGATCTTTCTCACTAGTCTTTCTAATTGCCAAGCCAAAATCACCAATTCTGGCCCTCCAATTCTCATCAAAAAGGATGTTGGTAGACTTTATATCTCTGTGAATAACACATGGCTTCATTTGATGCAAAAAATTGATGGCCTTTGCTATCTCAAGAGCAATCACTACTCTTCTGTACCATGTGAGTGGTGTTGGTGGGGAGTCTAGAATTGACCTGGAATGAAGGAGATCATGAAGGGTACCATTAGGCATAAATTCCATCACAATGAGCCTCTGATCATGTGGGGAGTCACAGGTCACTCCTAATAGATTGACAAAGTGAGGGCATGTTCTAGGGAGAGAAGAGAGGATCTGAAGCTCATTTTCCACCTTGGTAAGGTCTTCAAGGAGTTGTAGCCCTGTTGAGACCTTCTTCACTGCAACAACCTCTCCCCTTTTGAGGGTGGCCTTGTAAACACAACCATGGCTCCCTTTTCCTATCAAACTCTCCAAAGAGAAGCCTCCTGTGGCAGCCTCCAACTCTCTGTAACTATATTTCTGCATTTTTATTTTTCTTCTCCTGTTTTCTCTTCTTCTCCTTGATAAGAAAAAGAAATCCATCTACCACCTATCTGTTGTGTCACATCAGTGACCATGTCCATGTGAGAGCAACCAACCTTGCCCAACACAGAAAGAGAAAAGAGGTTCAAGCTTCAAGTGAAATCTTTCTACTTTTTGGAATGGAGAGACCATAGCACCATTCTTGGGGGAAAAAAGGCTTAAAAAGCAAGTGCATAGAATATGGATATGGAATATGATGACTATGCACGCCTGCAAAAGAGGACAGGGATTAAAAGGAGTAATAAGAGAGTGGAGAGTAAAGTTTTTTTTTCAAGGCAAGCTGGGTCAGGCAAACCCCTACCAGATATCTCTTAAGCCCATGTAGCAGAGGGATTCGAACCAGGGCCTTCCACAGGACCCTGCTTACCACATGGGACACCACCTCGGCGGTTGAAGGGAGGGGAGTAAAGTTTGACCCCAAGGAAACCAGGCAGAAAACTCTTAAAAAGAAAGAGATTCAAGCTGTATCATATTTCATTATGTGTGTTATTACATTCCATGCAGGGGTCGCCTGAAACCGTCCATCTTAAAGATGGCGGGCTCTCAATCAAAGAGGTTGATTTCCTTTTCAGGTCTCCCTGTAATAAACTAGGGTTGTAAATGGGTCGGATCTGGGTTGACCTGATACTGGATCTGGTTCTCAATCAGTGAGTCGGGATCGGGATCCTGATCCGATTTATAGCATGTGGTAGAATTCCATATCCAGATCTGATCTGACCTCCTCTGACACTGGATCTGCAGAAAGTGGGTCGGGTAAACTGTTTTTGGATGAAATAGATGAAACGGTTTGAATCAGACCCGGTTCTGACCCTATAACAATTTTTTTTTATTTGACTGGATTTGATTAATCTGTCATTATTTATTCTAAATTTGAGTCGTTCATAAGATGATCATTCCTTTATGAACCATATCTGATCGAATTATGTTTGATAGGGTTGGAACCGGTAAAGATCCGATCCACTTGCACCCCTACCAATGCATGTTGTTTAGGTGGAGAAGGGTTGCAGAAGAAGATTTGGAGACAGGTCCAGGGTCTAAATATAATACTACATTTATTTCTACACACAAAACGGGCTCTAGTGTAGGCAAGGTTGCATCTGCAAAGTCCCTGTTGATCACTCTGGTGAAGTCCGGGTCATTTAAACTAAAAAGGTCCCAGTTCTGGGCTTGGCCTGACATGTGCTTACATCTACAGTATCTTGTTTTGGAATCCTGTAACAAAGGCACGGACACGATTCGTGACTTTACACAAGTGCAAGTGCATGTTCATAATTTTTTTTGCAAAATATAGCACAAGAACATGGTTTCTTATGTACAAATGCCTCTAGATTTTCATGGTGCGGGTTGTTTTGATCCAATCCGACTTCACGGATAGATTTGTCATATTCAGAAAAGTGGGAACTGGCTTTTGGACAATGTTTTTTCGACTAAAAAACATGACTTTATGAACTGAGAAAGTATCGCATATTGGAGACCGTTGATTTTTGAAGCATTATAAAAACCTATCTATATGTCGTAATTGGACATTTTAAAATCTGGTTCCCACTAAGAAAACATGTAGATCACATCTGTAAGGCTAGTCTTACCAAAAACGATGAAAAAAAGGCCTTTGTACCTCATGTCACCATTACCAAATATTATCCCATTTATAGACGTAGTGGGATGGGGCTTAGGCCATTTGACAGGCAGCCTAGGTTCAAATCCAATGTGCGTTAACCCCCTGCATAAGCCGAAGCTTTGCGACTCCTTGGGTTCGAGGGGTAAGCCCTGTAAGTTTTATGCTGACAGGACAGCTAAGTATGACAGGACGAGCCAGCAGGGTGGCTAGGTCTCTGTGCCTCCGAGTAAAAATACTATATATATAACGCAGTTTACACATTCAACATATTAGCACAAATTAGGCTCTTTTAATGCCTAGAAGACATTTGTTACGTGATCATCTAAACTATCGTAAAAAAGTGCAATTAAAGGAGATATTTCATTCTCAATAAATTGATAATTTAATATCCTATTGCAGTTGTTATTTGAAGATATGGTCGACCTAACTGCTACCACTTCCTACTTGGATGAATTGTTCCCCCAACCAATCCACCAATACCAACACCTAGTTTAGATTTGAGAAGGTTGTGATGTAAGTGCTACCAAACTATTATTTTGACTCTTCTAGGCCCTAAAAGTCTAAAATGTTAAACTATCGACTTTCTGTTTTTAGAGTGAAACTATTGACTTTCTTGTTTCATTGTTACAAGCATTCTAGTGCAGCAGATATGAATGTCACTCAAACAGAAGTCAAATTTTGAAGTCCACGATTTGAAAATGAGGAACACACAAATGAAAATATTAAAAAAATTTCAAAGGGTATAGATAATCTAGAACTGAAAAATGTTTGCTACCCTCGTAGGTTCCAAACTCTCTAGTGAAAAACTTTCAGTTTTTATTTATTTATTTGTTCATGTGACCTTCCATATTCAGTTTGGTATGAACCAGCCTTTGGATATATGTTTTTCTGACATGTCGCTGGGATCTTCTGTTGAAAAATTAATGGCCTATAATATATCAAATTTGTAATTCTTAAAAATTTATAATTTTACATCGAACAAATACCAAAGCAGGTTATATGTTCCCCCCCGAACAGGGCCGATACTGAGATCTCATGTTCGGGGGTTCCAAATAGCGCCACGTATAAGATCCAGACCGACATGGATCCCGATGACTATCCGCATCATACTGCATCGTAATTTGGTGCCGCAACAAAGACTTAAGTACCCTTTACCGTCATTCGCTTCATCTTCCTCGAACGGACATAAATGCCCTCCTTCTAGAAAACTGAACCGTCGGTTCGTGAAAAGGACAAAACTGCCCTCCATCGTTATCGCGCCAAAACGGTCTGCAGAGTTTGCGTATGTAGCAAGTGTTATGTTGTAGGATTCAAATAGTTCAAAACAATCCATTCTCGCTCTAAGCACTCTACCGGAGACTCGTTGCTTTCATCTGGAGTCGTCGGAGCATCCTTTCCCTCTGTTTCAGAGCATATGTTTCCGTCTTATGCGTAACCGCAACATAATAACCACCTTCTGTTGCGTATTAGTTGTTACCACTACTTACTCTACAGTTGGAATATCCAAATTCTCATTGTTTCGGTGAGTTTCGTGTAAGGTTTTTTTCTTCAAAAAAAACCTCTGTGAAAGAGGGTGTGTTCCTTCTTTGTTGAGAGAACAAGACCTCTGAGGAAGAGGGTGTTGTACTATTTATCCGGTAACTCGGATGTTATAGTGAAAGGCTCAAGTGTTTTGCTTGGGGACTGGATGTAGGTCAGTGACTCGACCGAACCAGTATAAATCCTGTGTTTTATGTGTTGTGCCTTATTGCATTTAATTTTTTAAATTATCGATCTATTTCATATTTCACTATTCACCCCCTCTAGTGGAATTTCAAAAAGATCCGATCTCCTCCATCTTCCCCTGTGTGTGCTCTTTTAGGAATGCAAATGAAGGCTCTAGAAGGGTGAGGCCGTTGAGGATGAGTGGAGGAGGCGAGAGTAGGCGATGAAGGGTCGAGAAAAGGGGTTGAAGCTGTTGGTGATGGAGGGTCAAGGCGAATGGTCATGGTGATCAAGGGTTGAAGATGGGGAAGCCTTCAGAGGGTGGTTTTACGAAAGGGGTGAAAAGCGAAGAAGGGTCAATGGCTCCGATGAGCCAAAGAGGGGAATTGGGCGGTTGATGGATAGTGAAGAAGCTTCCCAAAGGCCGAGATGCAAGAGAAGGAGAGGGAGAGGGAGAGAGGCGCTATCCTCACCATCTCTCCTCTTGCGAAGGGTTCTCAACGAAAAAAAAAACCCTAAAAAGGATTTTCAATGGGCCCCCTTTACTTTCAAGATTTCATAAAAAAGGGGGCTCCTTTCGAGAGTTTTCTAAAAAAGTGACTTCATAAAAAATGATTTTCAACAAGGGGTTTTTAGAAAAAGGATATTTTCAAAAAGGAGGTTTTCAAAACTATTTTTTCTTTTCTATTTTTTTACTCTTTTGTTCTTTTCTTCATTTTCTATATGTTTTTGGTATTTTTGAAATAAAGCTATGAAAACTAAAAAAAAAAAGGATTTTAAAAATCATTTTATAATTTTTGAGAAGTATTTACAAAAAGAGGGGTTTTCTTGAAAATTTTTGTTTGATTTCTTCAGAAAATGGGTTGGGATTCAAAATTTTAGAAAATTTCTGAGTTTTTGACCTCAAATTGGGAAATATAGGGTAATGAATCCAAACGGATGCCGAATGGACTATTTGAGCTATTAAAGAACTATTTTTGGTATTTTTGTAATCTTAATTTGGAAATTGGACAACAATGTTTAGATTCAGATCTTTTACCCGGATCTGGATCTGAAACTGAGTCAGATGGATAAAAATGAACTTAGTTTTGATAAAATCTGAGAAATAACTGGTATTTAGATTTAAAACTAACACGATTGCTCAGAAAATGGGGTTAGGGGTCAAAAGGGAATAATCATAACATTTTGAAAAATTTGAGGTGTTCACAGATGCCCCTCTTTGCTACTAAGTCCGTTGAAAGTCGAGCTTAGTTGCAAAAAAACACTCTAAATTTTGAAAAATGCCCCAGACAGCGGATCTGAGTTGGGTGTGGAAGAATTACTTCGAAAACATGGCTTTTCAGGCTTAAGACCTTATCCTGAATGGTTTTGGGGGGACAAAATCCTCGAAAATGTTATGACTGAATAATAGAAATGAAGAAATCGTGATGGAACTTTGGGTAAAGATCCCAAAATGGTGAAAGATAAGAATTTTGATCAAGTCTTCTGGGTGAGACAAGATCAGCCTTTGGAATGACTCAGGTTTAGCCCTTAACCTGGATGAGACGAAGATAGATCAAGATAATTTGAATGTGGGAAAGGAATACAAGCGGACCTCGATGCGACATTTTTAAGAGAAATGCCTCATAAGATGAAACTCAAGTATGATCCTATCCTGGATGGATGTACAGAGCATGGATTCCTTTGTTAAGAAAAACCATGACGGGACTGAGAGGATTACTTCATCGAAAACGAGGTCAGGTTTAAACCAAACCTGAAAAGCAGATACCTCGTGGAACGAGGTTCAAACTTAACCCTTATCCTGAAAGGGACGACCATACAGAATCCTCGAACAAGGAAGCCGTGATGGGACAACGAAATGCATCGCCAAAGTGAGATTCAGGTTTAACCCTTGACCTGAGCGGGGGACGATACAGAATCCTCGGATGAAGAAACCATGATGGGACTAGAAAGGATATCTAGTTGAGACTCAGGTTTAACCCAAACCTGAAAGGGGAGATACCTCATGGAGCGAGGTTCAGGCTTAAACCTTAACCTGAAAGGGGCGACCATACGGAATCCTCGGATGAAGAAACCATGATGGAACCTTCGGAGTTTGGTCGAACAAATCCGAAAGGGGTCTGCGAGAAGAAAAAAACAAGGGATTCCCTAAAGCTTGGAAAATGGATGATCTGGGGCATCTCATTGCTGAGACTAAATGAGCTTTCTAAAAACAGACGACCTCTCGCAAAAGATTTGGGTGATATCTCGAGGAGTGAGGTAACAGGTTTAAACCTTAACCTGAATGGACACAGAATCCTTGAGAAGCGAGGAAACTGCGATGGAACCTCTAGACTTCGCACAACAAGTCCAAGAGGGGTTTGCAAAAGGATGAAAATGGGTGTCCCTAAAGCTTGAAAAGGGGGTGATCTTGGGCGCCTCATTGCTGAGACTGAAAATAGCTTTTGACAATAACAGACCTTCTGTGGAAAGTTTAGGTTTAACCCTTATCCTGAATGGGAACTGTCTATGGCAGGACAGTGGAGAACACAGAGAAGTGTGTGAATCTAAGACCGCTCAGATCAGACGAAAGGAAAGGACTTTTCAGTTCTAAGGAGGGATGACGTCAGGATACGTCAAAACGAACATCAAGTTCTTGCTTCATGTTGGGATAATGAGAAAATATTGCCAATAAGATGCCAAAAAATATAGTTGAAAAAATGATTGAAATGTGCTTATGTGTGAGAGAATATTACTTCTTTCTACCTAGAGTATTAACTCCAATTGAGATAACTCCGTAGAATAAAGAATCAAACTCAAATTTGTTGTTGTTGAGCTTCTTTAAGGAAGACATCAATTTCCTTGATATGAAAAGAGTAAACATTCTTAGCTTCATAAAAGCAATTGAGTGAAAAGATATTGATAAAAGAATTTCACATAGAGAAAGATGATTTATGGCAGTTTGATATCCTGGGGCTTTTCCCATGATGATCTTTTTGCACTCTTTTGAATCATGGAGCTCTCTTGGGCCTTTACATCATCCTTCATTTTGGAGATGTCCTGACTTTTCTCTCTTTTTCGGAGAAGGGTACGTCACAAATTCCTTCATCTTGGAGATGATCCAACAATCCTTCTTTTCTTTCTCAAGAATTAGGGTGATGATATAGGTTCATTGGTCAAATTTTTTGGGTGATAGCAGAAATCAAATATCTTTTAGGGTTTTGTCGGGAGGCTCATCGCAGTCGCCTTCATCTTGGCGGTGATCTGAACGTTCCCTGGAAGGATCCGTCACAAACTCTTTCATCTCGGAGATGATCTAAATCTTATTTGGCTCTGGAGATCTAGCTCGCATATTCGTCTTCATCTTGACGACAATTGACAGATCCCTTTTGCGGATATTTGATTGCAGGTCAACTGACTGAGGAGATATGGATTGGGTAGGTTCTTTTTACTGCCCAGAATATTTCCATTGTCTTACTGCCAAAAGAATGATTATTAAGAATGAGTCATAGTTATGATCAATATCAGTTCACTTATGGCTTCTCTACATCATTGAATTTTTCCTTTGCCGGTCATATCGAAGATTTTTCTTTATCCTCTAGGTTGACCAACAAAAAAAGCTTGAATTCAGTTCTTATTTCGCAGAAGTCTTGTCCTTTTGAAAATAATATTGAAGGTAGCTTGAGGTAATTCTTTATGCGATGAAAGCTTTGAGATCAACAATGATTTTTGATTGCAAATTGACAAAGTATTCTTGAAATCCTTGATGAAATGAAATTGCTTGATATCGATTGACACGTCCGTGACAAAATTCTCCTCTCTTTTTCCCCCAAAAGAGAGACTCAGGCTTATCCCTTGACCTGAATGGGAAGTTGGAAATACTCCTCTCTTCCTCAAAGAGGAGGCGTTTGCAAAATGGAACTTTCAAAGAGAAATTAAGTTTTCGTCAAAACTCCCTATCTCTAGGCTTCTCTTATGGAAAGGCGGCCGAAAAACAAAGTTGAGAAAGTATCACAGAGGAATGAGTCCATCACACTCTCCCTAGAAGAGGGTCCTCTGTGAAGGGGTTGGCCAAAGATGAGAAAAACGGTGTCCACAAAAAGAAACGAGCTTCCATCGAAGCTCTCCCTGGGAAGAAGGTTCTTTTGTGTAAAGTTGGTTGTTGTTTTGCAAACTGTTCGCGAAGAAAATGAGTCCCTTCAAACTCTCCCTGGAAGAGGGTTCTTGCGAACAAAAGATGGTGGCATGCAAAAGGAACAAGCTCCCACGAACTCTCCCAAAAGAGGGTCCTTCGCAACAGAAAAAGATTGATTTTTGATAAAATGATAACCCGAAGGTTGAAATCCAGAATTTAGAGCTTGAATTGTTGATAATGGGTTAGTACAAAGACTGAACCTGGAGGGCTAACTGATCAGTCAGCCAAACACTAGTACGAGCGCTAGATGTACCAGTATGAACACTGGATTTGAAGATGTACAAGTACGAACACTAGGTTTTTAAAACACACCAGTACGAGTACTGGGTTTCAAAAATGCCCCACTACGAGCGCTGGGTTTCAAAAATGCATACCAGTATGAGCACTGGGTTTTCAAAGCGCACACCAGTATGAGCACTGGGTTTCGAAAATGCACACCAGCACGAGCACTGGGTTTTGAAATGCACCAGTACGAGCACTGGTTTTTTAATGGACAATTTGAGGAAGAGACCGACATTCGAAGATATTTGAGAATTAAGCGAGACTGATTGTCGGTGCTTCAGGATTATCCCTTATCCTGAAGGGGAAGTTGAGGTTTGTCCCTTAACCTGAAAGGGAAAGGTAAAGAGAACTTTGGTCCAATACGAGCATTGGATCAACAAAGGGGAAATTTGAGTTGGAACTTGAAAAATCGCGAAAATGGAAGATAAAAGGGAAAAACCCGAGTCAGAACCCGATTTTTTTTTTTGAAATAAAAGGATGAATGAGAAAAATCGAGTTTGAGAACTCAAATTTTCACAGGAACGATCGGTTCCAACACGAGCGTTGAATCCGATAGAAAGTTCGAGTCGGAAACCGAGACTTCAAATGAAAATAAAACGGGAAAACCCGAGTCGGAACCCGAATCTTCAAAATAATGATAAGATGGAAAACCCGAGTTTTGAAAAACTCGAATCTTCAAAGAAACGATCGGTTTCAACACGAGCGTTGAATCCGATAGGAAGCTCGAGTCGGAACCTGAGACTTCAAACAAAAATAAAAGGGGAAAACCCGAGTCGGAACCCGGATCTTCAAAATAATAATAAGATGGAAAACCCGAGTTTTGAAAAACTCGAATCTTCAAAGAAACGATCGGTTTCAACACGAGCGTTGAATCCGATAGGAAGCTCGAGTCGGAACCTGAGACTTTAAACGATACAAAAAGGGAAAAACCTGAGTCGAAACCCGAATCTTTAAAATAATAATAAAAACGGAAATAAAAACAAAAACTTGAGTCAGAACTCAGATGAGAAGGAAATGATTCCTATCCAAGAGTCGGATTCTTGAAGGATTGTCAAAAGAGCATGAATAGATTCCAACGATTATGATGAAGATGAGAAAGTGATTCAAGATCCTCAACCCAAGATGGCCTAAGATTTGAATTTTATTTAGGATGGTTTTCAGGATTATCTCTGATCCTGAAGAGAATTTGACAAAATTAGAGAAGATTGATAGGGATCGACAGAGGATAAAGAATTGAGAAAAGAGAAGAATCAATGAAATTGACAATAAAAATTTAAAAAAGGATTGGTAGCAATAGGCAAAATTCTGAGAAAAATTGATGACAAAAGATTTCAGGACTATCCCTTATCCTGAAAGAGGAAGGACCTCGCGGGACGAGGCTCAGGTTTATCCCTCAACTTGAAAGGGGAAGAACGAAGGAGTACCTCATTGAAAAGAGGCATCAGGTTTATCCCTTAACCTGAAGGGGTTTGTGAAGATTTAATAAAATTTTAATGAAATTGATAAAAACTTGACAAAATTGATAAAATTGATAATAAGCTGATGAAAATTTGATTAAATTGAAAAATAAAATGAATGTAATTAATAAGAAAACTAGGATTAACTAAAGAATTAATGAGGTTTTTAGAAAAAGTTTGTTTGATCCTGCCTGTATACGATGGAGGAAGACAAGTATAAATCAAAATAAAATGCCCCAGTATCAGGGAGAAGAACGTGAGAATTCAATGGAAGATCATTGCTTTATTGAAAAAGACTTTTTAAAGAGTACAAAAGGCTAGGATGAACAATTCTAGTGTAAAATTTCTTTAAATGTAAAGCATTGATAGGATCTGGCAGTTCTACCCCATCTGCGTTGATCAGACGATAGGAATTGCGAGGCAGCGCTTCCTTAACCACATAAGGGCCTTTCCAATTAGGTGACCACTTGCTCTGTGGTCTATGCTTGAGATGAGCTGTCGATCTGTGCACCAGATCATTGGCTCAGAATCTTCTCTCAATAACTGATTTGGTGTAGTGTCGAGCTATCCTCTGACGATAGGCTTGAGCATGCTCTGCTGCCTTGAGCCATTTCTCATCTAACATATCAAGCTGTACCAACCTCTGCTGCTGATACTGATCAAGTGGGAGTTCAATGAGCAACGCAAACTTGAGTGCGGGCTTCTGAACGTGAAGAGGTAATACTACTTCTGTTCCATGAACAAGCTCCAAAGGCGTAGCGTTGGTTGGGGTCCGAATGGTGGTTCAGTACGCCCAGAGTGCATCATGCATCTTCTCGTGCCAGTCGCGACCTATTTCCACAGTTCTTTCTAGAATGCAGATCAAAATCTTGTTGGTGGCCTCTGCCTAACTGTTTCCTTGAGGATAATAAGAAGCTGAGAAGTGATGATGAATCCTGAACTTTGAACAGAAGGTTTTCATCCTCTTATTCTTGAAATGACTGTCATTGTCAGACACAATATTATGTGGAACGCCAAAGAGGCAAAGAAGGTTCTTGTGAATGAAAGAAACCACGTGCCGACCTTCCATTGTTCGCAGAGTTACAACTTCGACCCATTTGGTGAAGTATTTTGTAGCTTCGAGGAAATATCGGTGGCCATTAGAAGCTGAAGGAGTGATAGGGCCTACCACGTCGAAGGCCCACATCGAAAAGGGCCAAGGGGAAACTACGGACTGCAAATATGCGGCTGGCGCATGGATGGAAGGTGCGTTCATTTGGCATTTCACGCACTTCCTTACAAAGTGATGGCAATCCTGCTGCATGGTTTTCCAATAATACCCTGCTCAGATAATCTGCTTGACGAGTGTTTTGTAGCCGACGTGGCCACCACAAATTTCCTCGTGTGCCTCACGGATAACTTGCATGGCTTCACCCTTATCTAAGCATCTAGCGTACTCAGAACTGAACCCACAACGGTAAAGAGTATTGGCAAGGATGAAATATCGAGCTGACATGCGCTGAATCAGACATTGCTCCTTTTTTGGCATTTCCGATGAAAATTCACTAGTTTCGATAAAGTTTTTGATGTCTTGATAACAAGGCTTCTCTTTCTGAGTGGCTTGGTTTACTTGCTTAGTCAGAATGAAAGCAGGTTGATCAAGTCTGCCAATCTCAAAAGAACGACATGATTCACTGTCTTTGAACGACAAAATGGAGCCTAGACAGGCCAAGCCATAGGGTATATGATTGTATTCCCTCTTGACATGATTGAGTTGAAATTCTTCAAAGTTGTCTATGAGAGCTAAGGCAATCTTCTGATAGGGAATCAATTTTGAATCCTTGACTTGCCACTCAGCATTAACTTGGCCAACAACAAGTAAAGAATCGCCGAAGGCATGTACTCTCTTGACATTGAAGTCTTGCAGAATCTTGAGGCCTTGTATCAAAGCTTCGTACTCGGCCATGTTGTGAGTACATTGAAAGCTGAGCTTAAGGGAATAAGGGATCATCTCCTTTTCGGGAGTGATCAATAAGATCCCAATCCCTATACCAGACATGTTTCTTGCTTCATCAAAGAAAAGGGTCCAAACTGGGGACTCCTGAACATTGCAAATTCGATCGTCGGGAAAATCATCCTCTGCCTTGATCTCTTCTGTCAACGGGAAATCTTCCAATTGATCTGCGATATACTGACCCTTGACTGACTTCTGAGATACATACTCCAAGTCGTACTGCATTAGGATGACTTGCCATTTTGCAATTCGTCCAGTAAGAAAAGGCTGCTCAAGGATATACTTGAGAGGATTGAGCCTTAACAGAATTTTGATTTCTGAGGCCAACAGATAATGTCTCAGCTTCTGACACATCCATACTAAGGCTAGACATGTCTTTTCCATCTGAGAGTATCTTTTCTCTTAGTCGATGAAAGTCTTGCTTATGTAGTAGATGTCGTGCTCTATCCGGCTACCTTCCTCATATTGCGCAAGAAATCTGCCACAAGCATCCTGGTTGACAGAAATATATAAGAGAAGTGGCTTTCCAAGTTCTGGTGGCTTCAAAATCGGTGGATTGAGGAGATACTGCTTGATGCGCTCGAATGAGAGCTGACATTCTGGTCCCCACTCAAATTTCACTTCTTTTTTCAACAAGTGATTAAAGGGCTCGCATCTCATGGCCAAATTGGAGATGAAGCACCGAATAGACTGAATTCGCCCCTGAAGGCTTCACAATTCTTTAAGATTGGTGGGATGCGGCATATCAATGATTGCCTTTGCCTTGGCAGGATCCACCTCTATGCCTTTCTTGCTGATTATATAGCTTAGCAATTTGTCTGACTCTACTCTGAAGACACATTTCTGCGGGTTGAATCTCAACTTGTAGAGAATAAGCCTTTCAAAGACTTGGCTGAGAGCATCAAGATGATCTTCTCCTTCTTTAGATTTGACCAGGATGTCATCCACATAGGCATCCATGTTATTGTGCATCTGGTCATGGAAAATAACGGCCATCGCTCTCTGATAGGTTGCCCCAGCATTCTTGAGCCCAAATGGCATGACTGTATAGCAAAAAGTACCCCAAAGCGTAGTAAAAGAAGTTTTAGACTGGTCACGAGAGACCAGTTTAATCTGATTATAGCTTGAGTATCCATCCATAAAGGAAAACATGGCATCGCCCACTGTGGTATCGATCAGAAGATCGATGTTGGGGAGTAGATAATCATCTTTTGGGGTGGCCTTATTGAGATCTTTGAAATCAATGCAGATCCGAACTTTGCCATTTTTTTTGGGAACTGCTACGACGTTCGCCAACCAGTCTGGATAGTCAATAGTCCAGATGAATCCTGCCTTTAGCAATTCCTCAAGTCCTTCTTTAACTTATGGTGCCACGTGGGGATCCATTTTCCTCAGTTTCTGCTTGATTGGCTTGCAGTCTGTCTTCAGCACGAGACGATGCTCGACTAACTTGGGATCTAAGCCTGGCATATCCCCATAAATCCAAGCAAAGATTTCTTGATGCTGTTTAAGGAAATGGATGAGCCACTCCTTCCCATATGAACTTAGGCTGGAACCAATTTTGAGGATCTTCGGATCATTTTCTGAACCAAAATTAACCTCCTATGTCAGATCCTGAACCAACAATGATGGTTTATCCTGCTTCTGAATACTGGCAAACTCTGGCAACTCTTGAATCACTGAGTCAAAATCTTCTAATTCTTCGATCTGCCTTATCACTTTACTGACTTTTGCCACTACCTTTGCCTTGCAGATTCTGGCCGGTTTGGATTTATTTTGAGAAAAGTTGGGATTGATAACGAGCCTTTTGAGTGATTTAGGAGCCATAATCCTGGCAGTTCTGAAAAACGCAAAAAAGGTCTTTGAGAAAAAGGTAAGATGTTTGAACATAGCCTTTCGTATGAAAACAAAGAATGATGACATAGAAAAGATATAAGCAAAGAATCATGTACGCCAAAATGAGAAGAGGAAACCAAAATTGATTGAACAAAATTTGATATTTACAGACGATTGTTTAATGAAGAAAGGAAAACTGGGGTGGACTTGCCCCTACAAGATGACATAAAGAAAGGAAGCAGAAAACACTGGCATTGTCTTCTTTACTGAGCTCCCTTGACAAAGGTAGTGCGCTTGCCGGATGACTGACCTGAAAACCCAAGCATGTGCCCTCAACATGCCAAGCAGGAACAATTGGCTCTATCATGCCGTCCTCATCTTTACCAAGGCCCCTGAAGGGCTGGTAGCCATGCTTCATCAGAAGATCAAACCTTTTCTTGGTTTTTGCGAATTGAGGGAATAGAGGATGATCTTTGAATGAAGTGCAATCGAGGCACCCACCCAGCTTGAAGAAGCGAGGTCCCTGCCACTGGACCATTGTTGCAACATTTTCTGTCGGCTGGACTTCCTTCAACTTCAACATGTCCAGACTTTCACTCAAATTGATTTCATTGACTTCCCGGATGCTCGGGATGTCGGCAGTGAAAGTAGGATGAGGAATCATTGGCTGCGAGAGTCTTTCCTCTGAATCTTTTCCCAAGACTGTGGTAATCATGCCTCCCTTCGACCATTTGATGCATTGGTGAAAAGTTGAAGGAACGACATTGGTATTATGAATCCAAGTGTGTCCTAGCAAAAGGTTGTACATGGGTGGCACATTGACCACATGGAACAACACAGTGTGCACTGAGTAATCGATGAAAATTTCAAGGAAGACTTTCCCCTTGGCATTCTGCCCATGGTTATCAAAACCGTAGATCGTTATCGGATCTGGGGTATATTCTTCTTCTTTTAGGCCTAAAGCTCTGGCTGTCATCTCCGGACAGATGTTGAGGCTGCTGCCTCCGTCTACAAGCACATGAGGGACTATCATGCCCCTGGTTTGCACCACTATGTATAAGGCATTATTATGGAATGAATAAGGTTTTGGCAAATCCTCATCTGAAAATGTAATTGGTGCATTCGTCATTGCTTGATTGACGATCTGAGCCATATCCTGCGAAGTTGTGCTTGGTTTGACCTTGATTTTCTGCAACAGATCTTCCAGAACCTGCTGATGCTCCGGGGAAGCATGGGTTAAATCCAGGATAGAGATGTTTGACAATGCCGTAATCGGTTTCTGAATTGATTCTGATGTCTCACCTTTCTTTGAAGCTGCTTTGATGAAGCGCTTCAGAATCCTAGGAGTTTGCTTGGCGACCTCTACTGTCACCTTTCTGGTTCATTTACTGACTTCTTGTTGCTAAAAAACGAAGTGATATCAACCCTCTTGGTGGAAGACTGTGCCTGACGTAGGACTAGGACTAGGACCTGATGTTGATCCTGGATGTCCTGGCTAGAGCATGGCTGAATGTTGTTCTTGAAAAAGACTGTCTGCTCTAAAATCACTGAAACTGAATGCTTGGGGAAAGGCTTGGACAAGATTTTGGGTTATTCTTCATCCTCATCCCCGATCAACAAATTCTTGTCGATGCAGTCCTGAATGATGTTCTTGAGGACAAAACAATACTCCCTGTCATGTCCGACAGTCCGGTGAAATTTGCAGAACTTGTCTGTCCATTTGCCCATAGCAACAGGAGGCTCCGCGACCTTAGGCAGTTTGACCATCCCTTTGGACAACATGTATTCCAGGATGTCTTCGTGGGACTGCTCTAGAGCTGAAAATTCCCGATCATAGCTCCATCCCTCATGCTTTGGCTTCTCTTGCTGTTTCGCTTCTGGTGGCGGTGCTGACTGGATGGGTTGTGGCCTAACAAACTTCCCTTTCTGGGTGGCAGAGTTTGTTCTTTCGGCTCTGGAGTGTCTGGCATTCTTGCTACGATTTTTCTTGTTCTTCTTATTACGACAATGAAGTCGTATATGATACTTCAAGTACAAGGTTTTGATGATGAACAAGTGAATCAACTGCATTTCAGCTAAGGCAATGAAGAAAGATGACAAGCATTGAAGAATTAGATGAAGAATCTTTGAAGACTAGTGTGCAAATGTAAAATTCATTAAAAGTCTTAGATTCTTGTAAGAGCCTTACTTAGAGTGCATATTTTGGTTGCATTGCACTTAAAAAGTCTTTAGAAAAACTTTTCTAAAAGAACCCTTCATTAAAATCTTTTTAAAAAACTCTTCATTTAATTTTTCGTGTTTATTAGTCGACCAATAGATTCACCAGTCAACTAATCCTTTCGTGCCAAATTTTCTAAACAAAATGTCATTTTTGTCAAATTAGTCGACCGAAGGTTTTATCAGTCGACCGGACAGAATGTCTGTTTTCTGGAAATTTAGCAGCAGTCGACTAATGATTTTATCAATCGACCAGACAGAACATGTATTTTCAGAAAAATTTAGCAGTAGTCGACTGAAAGGTTTTCCAGTCTACTGGTGATATTATCAGTCGACTAACTTTTTCTCTAGTCGACTAAGTTTCAAAACTTCAGATTTTCAAACGGCTTGATAAACAGATCAGTCGACCGACGATAACTGTCAGTCTACTAATAGCTAATTATCAGTCGACTGACTACTATTCCAGTCGACTAATTTTGCCATTTTTCCTGAAACTTTTAAAAGGCGTGTCTTTTCATTTTTTAAACATTTTGATCATTCAAAATGGACTGTTTTGACACCTTTTCATACCCTCAACGTATGAAATCTTTCAACTATAAATATGAGTGCATTTTATACTCAAAAGCATAGCAATCCAATCGATTTACATTGAATTACTCTTTGCTTTTCACTCATATTCATTTTCTCACTCACTTGATATTTTTCACTTCAGTTTTTCACTCAAATTCTTTTGAGAGATAGTGAATTCGTGAGTTGAGTATTTCAACAACCTCAAAAGCCAAGTGCATCTCATTTGCATTAATAAGAAGGGCTCATAGGTTGTTTTGTAAGTTGTTACTTATTTTAATTTTCTGTAAAAGGAAGGACTCATTGGTTTAAAGGAGTTCTTTGCTTTCAGTAGGTGTGTTACTGAAAGTGGGACCGGATTTGGTCTGTATGATCTTGTAGTTACACAAGGTTGATAGTGGAAATCTCAAGTTGGTTTTGCTTGGGGACTGGATGTAGGTCAGGAAAGACCGAACCATGATAAATTCTTGTGTTCCTTTGTGTGATTGCTTTGCGAATTGCAAAATCCATCAAAATTTCGCAGACGATATTTAAAAGCACTATTCACCCCCCCTCTAGTGCTCGTTGCCTCGATCCTACTGCACTTTCACTTCTTGCTGCCAGAACTACTGCTATGGTCAGAGAAATCCGTAGAATAAGCAACGCGTGCTTTCTTCTTCTGCTCAGGATTCCCTCGGACGAAAGGGTAACCCTCATATAGGCCATTGTCTAGTCCTGTCTCGAGCCATTCAGCTCTCTCAATCAGCTTGACGAAGGACTTTGCGGGAGATGTAGAGATTAGATTCCTCAAGGGTTGAGAAAAGTTGTTCAAAATGATTTACAGGGTGTGCTCCTCTGGGATGGGAACCTTCATCTTGTTACAGGTGCTCCTTCACCTGTGGATGAATTTGCCAGCTCTCTCATTTTCATTCTCCTTGAGATTGTATAGATGGTTGAGAGTTGGTGAGGTCTCAATGTTGAACATGAAGCGCTCAATAAAAAGGTTTACGACTTTATCGAACTCTCATAGTTTGATAGGGTTGATGTGGTCTGCATACCACCTGGCCGTTGTTCCCTCTAAGCTGCGAGGAAAGCAGATGAATAATGCCCTGTTGTCTTTACTAAAACGGCCACACTCAGCATAGAATGTGGCCAAATGAGCCTTAGGATTTCCCGTTCTGTCAAACTTGAGGAACTTCCTAGAGAGATTCTTCAGATTATCATCCCCATCTAGGCCGTTATAGAAATCTTCACCAGAGTAGGTCTGCTTGCCCTTGCTTTTGTCCTGGATGTCCTTAATTGCCTGAGTCATTTCTCTCATTTGCTCATGCATCGGATTCTCAACTGGGATAGGTTTGTTCACAGATTCAGGCTCTGCAGTGATCTTCACGAACTGCTGTGGAGGATTCTGATGCTAGACAAACTGCTCTTCATCTTCTCTTCCTTAGCTGATTCTGATTCCTCAGAAGTGGTGTCAGGTTGGACCTTCTTTCTGACAATCCTGACAGGCTTTTTCACAGCTTTCTTCTTTGGTTTGCTCTTTAGAACAACCTTCTTCTGACCGGCCTCAACTTGCTCTGACAACATTCTGGCCATCATTTTCTGAAACAGACTGTACATAGCAGGATCGATATCATTGCCTTTGCTCTGACCTTGCCCTCTGACTGACTTGATGGAGTCCATTGCTTCAATTTTGCTGTCATTGTGCTGAGATGTTGTCTCTTTCCCAACTCTTGTCTGAACCATCTTGACAATGCCAATGATTCTGCAAAATAAGGGAATGGTTAGAGCGTAGAAGAACTTTTGAAAACATGACCTTTTGAGAAAATACAAGAACGGAGGAATTGATAGACAATTAAACAGGTTATCCCATCACAAGGGATCGGGTCACCACAAAGCTTGTGATAATTGTGTTACAATTTTTGTAAAAACGGAAAATGTGCCTTGTTACCTAGGCGAGGTCATCCATCATGATAAGAGATAATTGAAGAAGAATAGAAGGAAAAAGTCTCATTACTAGGGATAAGGTCGTCACGAGAATCGTGACCACATAAAATAAAAGAATAAAATTTTTGGCCAAAAAGAGCTTTTTAACAGAACAAAAAGTTGCATTTTATTGATGACAAATTCAAGTACAAAGAGAAGGTGGGCAGACAGTCTGCCACCATTCTCAATATTCAGAGGATACATTAGGTCCAAGAAATACAGACAAAGGAATGAAGGAATCCCAAGTACACTTGGTTACATGGTATGCATCAGACCACTGATTCAACTGCAGATTGAATTCTGGCATGTGGCTCGTCGAGAAGCGAGTGTTGACACGAACCTGCCGTTGCGAGAACTGTCTGAGACACTGTGATCGTCGCAAAATTTTTCTGTCTTCCCTTCCTTGCAGAAGAGAGAGGAAAATTGCTTTCGCGATTCAAACTTGACCGGATTTTGGAAATTGTTTTGAAATACTCGCCTCCGTTTTTGAAAATTGCGGAAAAATCCATGGGATGGGGCTCGACCTGTCGATACAAGGTTCGACCGTTCCTACCGCCTTTAACAGGGGTAATCGAACCAAGGACCAAAATTGTGCTTGACTTAGTAAAATTATCGAAATTGTATTCTATCCTAAATGCACAGAGAATTCAGGCATGTGCTACGCAATTTTGTAAAATGCAAGTTGAAAAATATGATGTATGCTTAAAAAATATTTGGAGTTGAAAATTTTTCAGGAAAAGATGGAAATAAATCTCTCAGGAATCTCAGACGAAGAAGATTTGAAATCTCGAGAAAGTTTATAAGGATTTAGAAAACCATGAAGAAATGAGAATCTCAGGAAAATCTCAAGAAAGTTTATAAAAATTTGGAAAATCATGAAGAAATGAGAATCTCTGGAAAATCTTGAAAAAGTTTATAAAGATTAGGAAAATCATGAAGAAATGAGAATCTCGGAAAAATGGAAGGAATTCTTTAGAAAAGATGAACATTTGAAAAGGAAAACACTTGCCAGGAAAACTCGAACTTTGAGAATTTTCTTAGGAAAATGATGGAAAATTTGTAGGAAAACTCTTTGGAGAAGGAAATTCAAAACTTAGAAAATTGAAATCCTGAGAATCTTGTCTTTGAAATGTCTGAAAATCAACTTTGATTCTTGAAAAAGATGAAAATTCCTTTTGAAAATGGATCTTAAGAAAATAACTTTTTAGGGAAAATCATGGGAAAACTTTGATTTGGGAAATCCAACTCCGAATATCATCATAGTTTATTGAGGAATCAATTTCCATGAAGTGAAAATTACTTGAGAAAATCATGAGAAAAACAGATGATGCAGATGATTTGAATGAATGAATGCACTTTGAAAAGATTTCTGAAAAAATTGTTGGAAAAATGTGTATTAAGCCAAAGTAAAACCTTCACATATTCTGACTGTGGCCATGAATATGTTCAGAGTTTATTTGAGTTAATTCACAATATTTTGAAAAATTGGAAATATGATGTGCATTTTTAAAATAGCCTAAGAGTGTAGGCTCAATGGGACTGGTAGAAAGAAGATGGATCTAGGTCTCGTCCATATTCCGACTAGGGCCATAAATATGGACTCCACCGAGTTCATCAACTCTCTAAGAGTTGGTGCACGTGCCATTCGTGTTCATCCATGGTGAATTTTGAAAATTGAGATGTATGAATCATAGAATCAGGATATTGCAAGAATCAAACTACATGAGATGCATCCTAATCTAAGCAGTAAAAGTAAATATTATTCCATGTTTGATTATTACATCTCTGACATAAATCAAAATAAAAAAATAAAATAAAAAAAAATACAGTGTAAAAGAATCAGCATCCTCCAGATTCTCCTGCAAAATGAGAATTAGTACAAGGAAACCAAGGAAATGGGTACATATATATATTATATACAACGAAGAGATGTATATCAAAAATTGCTAAAATTGGTGCTAAATGATATGTAACAATGGAGAGGTATTTATATGAGAAATTAGATACATGGATGCTCAAATATGGAAATAAGTGCACATGAAGGGATATATATATATATATATACATATATACATATACATATAGGTAGATATACATAGATATACATATATATATATAGATATATATATACCTATAATGAGAAAATATACATATTAATGGAAATTTCATATAATGGGTAAAATAAGAAAATACAGGTATATACAGTTTCTGTCGGTGATTTTACACAGCCGTATTTCCCAAATTACAACATATTTTTCAGTAAAATCGAGTATGGAGCTTCTCTATATATCAATAATGAAGCGTGCGAAAGATGGCATAGAGATCATGAACGGATATGGATATATTCGTTCATGAAGGTGGCTGTTTATCAAGACTGGATATCTGCAGAAAAAAAAAATTGGCTCTTAAATCCTGTTTAGCTGATACTTTCAGCTATTATCTACAAATGTGAATTTTCTTCCAATTGAAACCCATACAATAAATATGAAATGCATCACCAAATTCAATTCCGTTTGGAAAAATACAGAAGTAGAAAATTCTAGTATTTACAAAAGCCAATGAAAATTCTGCTACACACACTTGACAAGGAAAAAAAAATATGAAAAGTAGGTCTGCTTTTGAATCCCTACAGCAGAGGTGATCCCTACAAAGTACCTTAGTTTTTCCACTGGGTGAACCTGCTTCAACCCGTTTGTACCCTAGAGCAGAGGTGATACCCCACATAATAATTGACATAATAGCCACAATCGATCACGTTCATATCTCCCTAGCAACAAAACTTGAATCAATCAAAGGCATATCAGGAAACTCATGGGCACAAAGATGAGTAAAGGAAAACCTCATTCTCATTGTCACACTTAATATCAAAAGAACTGTCAAGAAAGAAACCATAACAAATGTGAAAAAGAAGTCCTTCAGGAATAAGATACAAAAAAAAAATGTTCCCTTGATGCCTTCAACATGTTCTACCCTTTAAGCATGTTGAAATTATAATCTCCAACCACTTGGAAAGATTCACCTTTAAGCACTTTCAAAATGCAGAATATGGCTGGCAAAGCCGTTTTTCCTGCTGTTTTACTCATTAGGCTTCTGTCAAATTCCACACTTTGGTTTTCCCTTTTCTACCATCAAAGCAAAATCTGACCTCCCAAGAGTGGCACATTTGATCAAAAATAGGAAAAGAAGTCTTGAAACATATCATAATTTATATCATCTGCTGATATGGATCATTAAACTTCAAATCGCAAGCAAGATGTAGTAAACCAGAGTGAAGGGGAGGGCAATAAGCATCCCAAAGATTACTAACCTTCTTTATTTTTTTTCATTTTTTTTGCTGCTGGACTGAAATAGATGCAGAGACGGCTGGATCTCTGACTGGTGGGCTGAAGGAAGGCACAGAGGCTGGAACCTTTTGCTGCTGGGATTGAAGAAAGAGGCAGCTGGATGGAACCTTTTGTTGTTGGGGTTGAAGAAAAGGTAGCAACGGCTGGATCTCTGCTGGACTGACCTGCGGCTGAGCTGAAGGAGATGGGTGGTCTTCACGCTGGACCTCCTGCTGGCTGGGCTGAAGGAGATGGGTAGGAGCTGGTGGAGGTCGTACGGCTGGGCTGAAGGAAAGGTGGGCTGAAGGAAGATGGGTGGCAGAGAGCTCCACGATGAGAAGGAAACCCCTGCAAAACCCAAAAAAAACCACTATCAATCGACCTCCTTTCTTCTGCTGGATGTCTTGCGATAGACTCAAAGGGGTGAAAATCAAACGGTCTTCCCTGCTGGCCAAGAGGAACCGAGGTGAGCAGATGGAATGGAGAGGTCAGATTCCAAAAAAAACAAAAAAAAAAACACAGATTGCCTCCCTTCTCTTCTGCTGAAGGAAAGATGGCTTCCCCTCTTGGTGAATCCATTGCAATCAGAACAAAAACTCTTCTCTTTTCCTTCCAAGACTCCTTTTAAAGGTTTTGAACCTTCTTTCAAAAAAAAAAAAAACGCAGTTTTCCCTTCTGGGGTTCCGTTATCAATTTTGAAAAATTGTGAAACCGATGCCTCATTGATTTTGAAAATTTGCTGTTTTTAAAAGAGGACGGTTTCCTAGCTTTTAAGAAAATTTCATTCATTTACCTAAAGTCTAGGTACAATGAACGCATCCTCTTCTTTTTAGGAATGTTTGGCTGTGGCACCACCTATGCGTGGGCCCATTGACTATTTTATAAATTAAATAATATCGAAAATTTAGAAAGAGGAATTTGTAAATTGTCTGGGTGAGCCCCACTTAAAAATAAGAAACATACCTGAGCATTTGAGTGTGATACTAGTTCAAGGCGGGTCCCGCTCCATTTATTTGAAAATAGAAACAGAAGAAATAACCTCCTTTTTTGGAATTTTTATAATACGAGATAAAACTTTGTTTATTTTCAAGAATTTGGAAAAATTGGTTTTTCAGGGCAAAAATATGGATAAAGTAAATGTAAAAAATTTTGTAAAGAAATTTAAAATCTTTTTGCAAAAAGTTTTAAAATCAATATCCAAATATCCAGATTGTTTTCTTGAGAGAAAAAAAAAATTGTAATTAAAAAGACCTGGGGGTAAAATGGGAAAGATTGGCAATTTTGAAGACCCAGGGTTTTAAAAATCAATTTTGAAAAGTTTAAAAATCAAATCTGGATTGACAATTTTGATAATCAGGAGTTCTGGATCTCACAATGACATGCTGTGCAGTGAAATGATGTAAAGTGTTCATGCAATGCTATTCAAAGATCTGTTCTATGAAATGTCATTCTGAGTCTGGAAATTCTAACTTCTTGTCAAGAATAGGATTTTGAAAATTTGCAGTTTGAAGATGTCTCTAAACCTAAATATAGAAATTTTGAGGCTCAAGAATGAAATTTTGGACTTTCTGCCAGGTTCAATCTCAGAAAATGACCATTTTGTCCTTCATTGATTCTGGAGAACTGAAATGTGCCGATTGAGGGCAATGTCAAGAAGGTGAGTGAAAATTTGGGGTGTTTACAGATGCCCCTCTTTGCTACTAAGCCGGCTTATGGCCGAGCTTAGTGACAAAGAATACACACCAAATTTGGGCTATAAAAAAAATGCCCCAGTTAGAAGGATCTGATTGTGTATAAAGAAATTAGCCCGAGGAAGATGGTAGATATGAAATGAAGAATGAAGAGGAAAGATTTGTTCTGGTAAGAGTGAAATTCAGGTTTATGCCCTTGAACTGGATGGGACAGAAATACTCATATGGAACGAAGCTCAGTTTTGAAATCTTGACCTGATTGGGGAATGAAATATCTCATCGAAATGAGACTCAGGTTTGTACCCTTATCCTGATCGGGCGAAAAATGGAATACCTCATCAAAGGAGGCTCAGGTTTGTACCCTTATCCTGATTGGGCGAAAAATGGATGGAACCCTCGGATTTTGCATAATAAATTCGCCATGGGTTTTTGCAAAAGGAAGTAAAATGGGGTCCCTAAAGCTTGAAAAGGGGTTGATCTTGGGCGTCTCATTGCTGAGACTAAAATCAACTTTTGAAATTGCCTTTTGCGAGAAATGATTGGTGGTTCGACCTTGAACCGAAATGGGACTATCTATGGTGGGACAGTGGGGACACAGGGAAGTGTGCGAATCTGAGAGCTCATGCTCTCAAAGAAGGGAAGGAATCAAGTCCTTATCAGAGATTTTAAAATTGGTGTCAGGATGTATCAAAAACGGTCATCAAGCTTTCACTTCACGACAAGATAGCTAGAAAATATTGTCAAAATGCTGAGAATTTTTTTGTTGATTCAAAGTATTTGAAAATGATGCACATTGTTGCAAAGATATTCCTTCTTTTCTACCTGAAGTATTACCTCCAAACGAGATTGACTTCATAGAATCGAGATTTGAAATCCAAATTGCTTGTAATTGACCTTCTTCAAAGAAGCTATCAATTTTCTTGATATAAACAGAGAAGAGAATTTGATATTATGAAAGCAATCGATGAAAGAATATTGATAATAGAATTTCACAAATTTAAAGAGGATTCTTGATAAATTTGGCAGTTTGATATCCTGGGAGCTTCTCTCATGATAATCTTTCTGCACTCTTTTGGCTCTCTTGAGTTTTTTGCTATATTCTCTTTCATTTTGGAGATGTTCTGACTTTTTCTCTCTTTATTTTTCCTCTCTTGCTCTTTTTGGGGAAAGGTACGTCACAAACTCCTTCAACTTGGAGATGTTTCGATCCTTCTTTGACGATATTGGCTCTTGGGTTAGAGATCTTTCGATGATAGTGGAAATTAAATATCTTTTGGGGATTGTCGGGAGGTTCAGCGCATCTGCCTTCATCTCGACAGTGCTTTGAACTTTCCCTAGAAGGATCCATCACAAACTACGTCATCTTGGAGATGTTTTAAATCTTCTTTGGCCCCGGGGGTCTACTCGCTTAATTCGCCTTCATCTTGACGACAAGTGAGAGATCCCTTTTGCGGATATTTAATTGCAACTTAGGTGATTTTGAGAAGACAGGGCTTGGATGAATTCTCTCTTTTCTAACGCTCAAGATATTTTCACTGCCTCATTTTCATAAGAATGGTCTTTAAAATTATGCCATTGACTGCGATCAATATCAATCATCTATGGCTTTTCAATAACATTGAATCTTCTTTTTCTAGCCATATTGAGGATTTATCCTTCATCCTTTTGGTTGGCCAATAGAAAGAATTTGAAGTTTGAATCTCTTTTCGCAAAAGCTTCACTCTCTTCGGAGTAATGCTGAAGGTGAAATGAGGTAAATATTTATGCAATAAAAATTCTAAAATCAACAAATAATTTGATTGACAAATTGACAACATGTTCTTGAAATCCTTGGTGAAAGAGAGTATTTGAAGTCCTGCTTAATGCATCTGTGACGAAAATTATCCTCTCCTTTCCCCAAAGGAGGCGACTATCAGTTCATTGGGAACAATATCAGTTCAATTAAGAACAACCACCTTTAGGAATAAAATCAGCTCAATTAAGAACGATTATCGGTTCGCTGAGAACTATATTAGTTCAATTAAGAACAACCATCGCTGGGAATAATATCAGTTCAATGAAGAACGACCATCGGTTTATTTGGAACACTATCAGTTCAACGACTATCAGTTCACTTGAAACACTATCAGTTTAATGAAGAACGACTATCGGTTCACTTGGAACACTATCAGTTCACTTAGAACACTATTAGTTTGATGAAGAACGACTATCAATTCGCTTGGAACACTATCAGTTCGATGAAGAATGACTATCAGTTCGCTTGGAACATTATCAGTTCACTTGGAACACTATCAGTTCAATGAAGAACGATTATCAGTTCACTTGGAACACTATCAGTTCGATGAAGAATGACTATCAGTTCACTTGGAACATTATCAGTTCAATGAAGAACGATTATCAGTTCACTTGAAACACTATCAGTTCAATGAAGAACGACTATCAGTTCGCTTGGAACACTATCAGTTCGATGAAGAACGACTATCAGTTCACTTAGAACACTATCAGTTCAATGAAGAACGACTATCAGTTCGCTTAGAACACTATCAGTTCGATGAAGAACGACTATCAATTCACTTGGAACACTATCAGTTCAATGAAGAACGATTATCAGTTCGCTTGGAACACTATCAGTTCGATGAAGAACGACTATCAGTTCGCTTGGAACACTATCAGTTCGACGAAGAACGACTATCAATTCACTTGGAACACTATTAGTTTGATGAAGAACGACTATCAGTTCGCTTGGAACACTATCAGTTCAATAAAGAACGAGGACCATTATAGAGAGTTAGATCGCTTCTATGAATGGTTTCAGGATTATCCCCTTATCCTGAACGGGGATGGAAATTGGATGACCTGGCGGTCGAAATTGAGAATTTTGGTAATTTGAAAATTGGAAATTGGATGACCCGGAGGTCGAAATTGAAGAATTATGGAAAATGATTCAGGTTTTATCCCTTAACCTGAAGGGGAAATTTTGACGCAAATTTAATGCAAATGAATATGATTGAATGCAAATTGATGCAAATGAATGCAAAATTAATGTAAATGAGTGCATATATATGCAAAATGAGATTGGTTTATCCTGCCTGCATACAGGATGTTATGAGGTAAAGATAAATTTTCAAAAAAATGCCCCAGTGTAACTAGGGAGGAAAATTTTGAATAAAAGACGGATAATTGATGAATAAGGCGACAAGCTTCTTGACGGATAGACGTCCTCAAGATCATTCTTCACAAGAGAGACATTATGAAAAGGAAGAAGAAACAAATAAGATGGCGCCAAGCTATTGAAAAATTTGATGACTTTATTGATGCTTTGAAATCAAGGAAAGAGAATGAGATTACATTATTCTTTTGAAAAAACAAGATGAGAAATGGGAAATTGTTGGCATTGTCATCTTCTAGAATGATTGTGAAAAAAAATCTTTGTCAGGATGACTAGTCCTCCTTTTCATCTTCAACGAGGAGCTTCTTGTCAATGCAGTCTTGAACAATGTTCTTAAGGACGAAGCAGTTTTTTGTATCGTGCCCTACTGCTCGATGAAACTTGCAAAATTGTTCTTTGAATCTGCCCATAATTGCTGGAGGATCAATAGCTTTAGGCAACCGGACAATGTCTTTCTCAAGCATATACTCGAGGATACTCTCGAGTGTCTGATCCAGAGGGGTGAATTCTCGATCAGTTCTCCAGTCCTTGCGCTTTGATTTTTCCTGATCTTTCTTTTGATGTTGAGGGCTGGATTGGAGAGGTTTATCACTATTGATGTCCTTCCCTTTTTGCTTTTTGATTCTCTCCAAATTGTTTCCATGATCATTCTTGTTGCCTTTGCTATTATGGAAAGATTTAGCCGCAAAAGTGAAGTGAGCCTTCTTTTTGGCATCTTGACTATTTCTTGCAATGGTAATGCCTTTATAGACCCCACTCTCTATTCCCATCTCGAGCCATTCGGCTCGTTCAATGAGTTCAATGAAAGACTTGGAGGGTGAGGTAGAAATTAATCCTTTCAGAGGTTGCGAAAAATTATTGAGGATCAATGATAAAGCATGCCTTTCTGATATAGGATCCCTCATTTTGTTGAAGGTCTCTCTCCATCTGCGAATGAAGTCCCTGGCTTTTTCACTATCTCCCTGCTTCAGATTACAGAGGTGATTTAGCGTTGGTAGTGCTTCAGTATTGAACAAGAATCGTTCAACGAACAAATTCACAACTTTGTCGAACTCCTTCAGCTCTATAGGATTGATATGTTCCACGTACCATTTGGCCGTGACTCCTTCCAGGCTGCGGGGAAAACATAGAAATAGTGCTCTGTTATCTCTCTTGAACCTTGAGCACTCAACAAAGAATGTGGCGAGATGGGCTTTCGGGTCGCCAGAACCATCGAACTTGATGAATTTACGAGGCAAAATTTCCAGATCTTCGTCTACTTCTAAGCCATCATAAAAGTCCTCGCTAGTGAAAACTTTCTTGCCTTTATCCCGAACCTGTAGATCTTTGACTATCTTGGCCATTTCTTTTAACTGTGCTTGAAGCGGTTTTTCTATTCCTTGGACCTTTGGTTTGCGAGTTGCTCCATGAATGATCTCGCATTCTTCCTCGGTATCATCTGTTGATTCTTCTTTGTCTGAAGTATCTTGAACATGCTCCTTAGAGGACTTGGTTGATCTCTTGGCCACACGATCTCTAATTCTCTGACTGAATGGATTTTTGTTTGAGCTGGTGCTAGCGTGCTCACTCATCATCCTCTTCATCATTTTCTGAAACATCGCGTATATCTGGAGGTCGATACCGTCATCTTCTGGCTGCTCTTAGTCTTTGTCTGACCTTGGCGAATTCATCTTTCCTTCTGATGTTGATGAGTAGCTGATACGCTGCGATGATGTTCTCCTTCCGGACCTTGTCTGAACCATCAGATGCTGTGGATGCTCTCTGCAGGATATAGTCTTGATTAGACTCTAAGGAAATTTTTGGATTGGGAAGAAAATTATATGGTGGACAATTGGAAGAATATCCCATTACTAGGGATGGAGTCGCCGCTAAAATCACGACAATTGTGTTGTCATTCTTTGTAAGAGAAATAACAACGAAAAATGTGCCTTGTTACCTAGGTGAGGTCGTCAACCACGAGGAAAACATCATTTTTTGAAGGAAAGAGATATCTTTTGGAAAAACAATCCACAAATGGATTTAGAATAAGGAGAAGGCAAGTGGGTAAACAATTTCCACCACAATAATCAAGGTATGCATGAGGAAAATAAGATGAAGAATTTTGCAAATAGATAAAAGGATTGAAAATCCAATGAGAGAAAACATATGATTTTTGAAAATTGCAGGCAGGATAAAATGCAGCTGGAAATTCGAGATCCAGTAGAACGGTAGAATGGAAAATCACCTAGAGTTTTGAAAGAAATTGGATATTTGGGAAAATCATCCAGGGTTTGAGAAAATAAAAGGAAAAGATGAGAAATATGGATATTTGAAAATATTTTTGGGAAAAATATGAGGAAAATAAAAGTATCATACAATCACATCCTGCTCAAACATTTGTGCACATACAACACTCCCTAAAAGGCTGACTCTAGATGCATCATTTTGAAAACAGTTGTAGGACCCTAATCCTAACTCTAGGTTCAGATCATCTTTGTCCAATCCAGTTATGCCGATATACCCGAATCGAAATCTGAGGTACATGGCATATAATTTCAACTTCGGTTCTAAGGTAAGGTTTTCCAACATCCTTGAGTGCCTACCGATATACTTCGGACTGTGGCCCGTGGTACGTGGTAGGGGGGTGTCAACCCAAATAATTGGCCCAGTTGTAAGGCTCTGTCCCGAACTAGGGTTCTGGAAGAGAGCCCAGCAACGTGAAGACCGGGTAATGATAGGTAATGGAGATTTTGAAAAATGATCACATGCAAGAAATAGAGGGCTCTAAACCTAAAGAGATAGACTTTTGAAAATCTTTGAAGAAGCATACATTTTTTTGCATTCAGATCCTAAATTGAGGAGAGTTGTGTTTAGACCTATGTCTATGTGAGTATAAAAATATCTCCTCAATCTGGTCCTACCAAACCATGCCTAGTCTATATGCAATCAATGTCAGCTAGGTCAAAATCTAGGCTCCTAGGTTTGCATGATATAAAAAATAAAAGAGCTGACATTTTGTGAACATAATTTCGATAATTGAACTAAGTCAAGCATAATTTTGATCAGACAAGGATAGGTCCCATCACGGTCGCCAAACCTGTGATCATCGCAAAATTTTTCCCGTCTTCCCTTCCTTGCGGAAGAGAGAGGAAAATTGCTTTCGCGATTCAAACTCGACCGAATTTTGGAAATTGTTTTGAAATACTCTCCTCCATTTTTGAAAATTGCGGGAATATCCATGGGATGGGGCTCGACCTGTCGGTACGAGGTTCGACCATTCCTGCCGCCTTTAACAGGGGTAATCGAACCAAGGACCAAAATTGTGCTTGACTTAGTAAAATTATCGAAATTGAATTCTATCCTAAATGCACAGAGAATTCAGGCATGTGCTATGCAATTTTGTAAAATGCAAGTTGGAAAATATGATGTGTGCTTAGAAAATATTTGGAGTTGAAAATTTTTCAGGAAAAGATGGAAATAAATCTCTCAGGAATCTCAGACGAAGAAGATTTGAAATCTCGAGAAAGTTTATAAAGATTTAAAAAACCATGAAGAAATGAGAATCTCAAGAAAATCTCAAGAAAGTTTATAAAGATTTGGAAAATCATGAAGAAATGAGAATCTCGGGAAAATCTCGAGAAAGTTTATAAAGATTAGGAAAATCATGAAGAAATGAGAATCTCGGAAAAATGGAAGGAATTCTTTAGAAAAGATGAACATTTGAAAAGGAAAACACTTGCCAGGAAAACTCGAACTTTGAGAATTTTCTTAGGAAAATGATGGAAAATTTGTAGGAAAACTCTTTGGAGAAGGAAATTCAAAACTTAGAAAATTGAAATCCTGAGAATCTTGTCTTTGAAATGTCTGAAAATCAACTTTGATTCTTGAAAAAGATGAAAATTCCTTTTGAAAATGGATCTTAAGAAAATAACTTTTTAGGGAAAATCATGGGAAAACTTTGATTTGGGAAATCCAACTCCGAATATCATCATAGTTTATTGAGGAATCAATTTCCATGAAGTGAAAATTACTTGAGAAAATCATGAGAAAAACAGATGATGCAGATGATTTGAATGAATGAATGCACTTTGAAAAGATTTCTGAAAAAATTGTTGGAAAAATGTGTATTAAGCCAAAGTAAAACCTTCACATATTCTGACTGTGGCCATGAATATGTTCAGAGTTTATTTGAGTTAATTCACAATATTTTGAAAAATTGGAAATATGATGTGCATTTTTAAAATAGCCTAAGAGTGTAGGCTCAATGGGACTGGTAGAAAGAAGATGGATCTAGGTCTCGTCCATATTCCGACTAGGGCCATAAATATGGACTCCACCGAGTTCATCAACTCTCTAAGAGTTGGTGCACGTGCCATTCGTATTCATCCATGGTGAATTTTGAAAATTGAGATGTATGAATCATAGAATCAGGATATTGCAAGAATCAAACTACATGAGATGCATCCTAATCTAAGCAGTAAAATTAAATATTATTCCATGTTTGATTATTACATCTCTGACATAAATCAAAAAAAAAAAAAAAAAAAATACAGTGTAAAAGAATCAGCATCCTCCAGATTCTCCTGCAAAATAAGAATTAGTACAAGGAAACCAAGGAAATGGGTATATATATATATATATATATATATATATATATATATATATATATATATATATTATATACAACGAAGAGATGTATATCAAAAATTGCTAAAATTGGTGCTAAATGATATGTAACAATGGAGAGGTATTTATATGAGAAATTAGATACATGGATGCTCATATATGGAAATAAGTGCACATGAAGGGATATATATATATATATATATATATATATATATATATATATATATAAGTATATATATGTATATATATATATACATATATACGTATACATATAAGTAGATATACATAGATATACATATATATAGATATATATATATATACCTATAATGAGAAAATATACATATTAATGAAAATTCCATATAATGGGTAAAATCAGAAAATACAGGTATATACAGTTTCTGTAGGTGATTTTACACAGCCGTATTTCCCAAATTACAACATATTTTTCAGTAAAATCGAGTATGGAGCTTCTCTATATATCAATAATGAAGCGTGCAAAAGATGGCATAGAGATCATAAACGGATATGGATATATTCGTTCATGAAGGTGGCTGTTTATCAAGACTGGATATCTGCAGAAAAAAAAAAAAACTGGCTCTTTAATCCTGTTTAGCTTATACTTTCAGCAATTATCTACAAATGTGAATTTTCTTCCAATTGAAACCCATACAATAAATATGAAATGCATCACCAAATTCAATTCCATTTGAAAAAATACAGAAGTAGAAATTCTAGTATTTACAAAAGCCAATGAAAATTCTGCTACACACACTTGACAAGGAAAAATAAATATGAAAAGTAGGTCTGCTTTTGAATCCCTACAAGAGAGGTGATCCCTACAAAGTACCTTAGTTTTTCCACTGGGTGAACCTGCTTCAACCCGTTTGTACCCTAGAGCAGAGGTGATACCCCACATAATAATTGACATAATAGCCACAATTGATCACGTTCATATCTCCCTAGCAACAAAACTTGAATCAATCAAAGGCATATCAGGCAAATCATGGGCACAAAGATGAGTAAAGGAAAACCTCATTCTCATTGTCACACTTAATATCAAAAGAACTGTCAAGAAAGAAACCATAACAAATGTGAAAAAGAAGTCCTTCAGGAATAAGATACAAAAAAAAAAAATGTTCCCTCGATGTCTTCAACATGTTCTACCCTTTAAGCATGTTGAAATTATAATCTCCAACCACTTGGAAAGATTCACCTTTAAGCACTTTCAAAATACAGAATATGGCTGGCAAAGCCGTTTTTCCTGTTGTTTTACTCATTAGGCTTCTGTCAAATTCCACACTTTGGTTTTCCCTTTTTCTACCATCAAAGCAAAATCTGACCTCCCAAGAGTGGCACATTTGATCAAAAATAGGAAAAGAAGTCTTGAAACATATCATAATTCATATCATCTGCTGATATGGATCATTAAACTTCAAATCACAAGCAAGATGTAGTAAACCAGAGTGAAGGGGAGGGCAATAAGCATCCCAAAGATTACTAACCTTCTTTATTTTTTTTTTCATTTTTTCTGTTGCTGGACTGAAATAGATTCAAAGATGGCTGGATCTCTGACTGGTGGGCTGAAGGAAGGCGCAGAGGCTGGAACCTTTTGCTGCTGGGATTGAAGAAAGAGGCAGCTGGCTGGAACCTTTTGCTGCTGGGGTTGAAGAAAAGGTAGCAACGGCTGGATCTCTGCTGGACTGACCTGCGACTGAGCTGAAGGAGATGGGTGGTCTTCACGCTGGACCTCCTGCTGGCTGGGCTGAAGGAGATGGGTAGGAGCTGGTGGAGGTCCTGCGGCTGGGCTGAAGGAAGATGGGGGGCAGAGGGCTCCACGATGAGAAGGAAACCCCTGCAAAACCCAAAAAAAACCACTATCAATATGCCTCCTTTCTTCTGTTGGATGTCCTGCGATAGACTCAAAGGGGTGAAAATCAATCGGTCTTCCGTGCTGGCCAAGAGGAACCGAGGTGAGCAGAGGGAATGGAGAGGTCGGATTCCAAAAAAAACACAGATTGCCTCCCTTCTCTTCTGCTGAAGGAAAGATGGCTTCCCCTCTTGGTGAATCCCCTGCAATCAGAACAAAAACTCTTCTCTTTTCCTTCCCTTCCAAGACTCCTTCTTTTAAAGGTTTTGAACCTTCTTTCAAAAAAAAAAATGCAGTTTTCCCTTCTGAGGTTCCGTTATCAATTTTGAAAAATTGTGAAACCGATGCCTCATTGATTTTGAAAATTTGCTGTTTTTAAAAGAGGACAGTTTCCTAGCTTTTAAGAAAATTTCGTTCATTTACCTAAAGTCTAGGTACAATGAACACATCCTCTTCTTTTTAGGAATGTTTGGCTGTGGCACCACCTATGCGTGGGCCCATTGGCTATTTTATAAAATAAATAATATCGAAAATTTAGAGCGAGGAATTTGTAAATTGTCTGGGTGAGCCCCACTTGAAAATAAGAAACATACCTGAGCATTTGAGTGTGATACTAGTTCAAGGCGGGTCCCGCTCCATTTATTTGAAAATAGAAACAGAAGAAATAACCTCTTTTTTTGGAATTTTTATAATACAAGATAAAACTTTTGATTATTTTCAAGAATTTGGAAAAAATGGTTTTTCAGGGAAAAAATATGGATAAAGTAAATGTAAAAAATTTTGTACAGAAATTTAAAATCTTTTTGCAAAAAGTTTTGAAATCAATATCCAAATATCCAAATTGTTTTCTTGAGAGAAAAAAAAATTGTAATTAAAAAGTATTGGGGGTAAAATGGGAAAGATTGGCAATTTTGAAGACCCAGGTTTTTAAAAATCAATTTTGAAAAGTTTAAAAATCAAATCTGGATTGACAATTTTGAAAATCAGGAGTTCTGGATCTCACAATGACATGCTGTGCAGTGAAATGATGTAAAGTGTTCATGCAATGCTATGCAAAGATCTGTTCTATGAAATGTCATTCTGAGTCTGGAAATTCTAACTTCTTGTCAGGAATAGGATTTTGAAAATTTGCAGTTTGAAGATGTCTCTGAACCTAAATATAGAAATTTTGAGGCTCAAGAATGAAATTTTGGACTTTCTGCCAGGTTCAATCTCAGAAAATGACCATTTTGCCCTTCATTGATTCCGGAGAACTGAAATGTGCCGATTGAGGGCGATGTCAAGAAGGTGAGTGAAAATTTGGGGTGTTTACAGACACCTCTCTAGCTGATATTCTACACAGAAGAAAGGGCCAAGCAACCTGTAGCGCTTGCTACGAGCATAAGTGTAGTGAGGAACTGACTCTCGCCTGTCGAAGTAATCCCAAAGGATCTCTTACTGATGCAGACTCTCAGTCAAAGTTCGATACTGAAGGGCAGACTTCAGCTTCTTGCTGCTGAACCTGAAGGAACTAGCTTTTGATGGCACATGTCGCAGGAACCATGACTGCAAGGCATAGATGCATCCTTCCACCAAATGGTCTCTCCAAGGGCGAAATGAGCTAAGCCTCAGTAGAGAAAGGCTAGAGCTGCCATGGAAACTGAAAGCTGACGGGTCTGCTTGCTTCCCCATCTTTGAAAGAGTTGGGAGACTCTAACATCGATGAAATTCTGACCGTCTTGAAAGAATGCTAATCCCACTGTGCATAGGACCATGGCATGCTGAATTCTTTCTTTTGTGGCTCAGAACAAGGTTTCAACTTCCTCGTAGGCTCCATATTTGCAATAGAGTCCGAATAGATCGATGAACTGACTTCTGTTGATCTTAGTGAGAGGCCAAGATCTGCTCCATGTAGCTCTGGCTAATGTTTCTCGAACATCTATCCCCTTGACGTTGATTAGGAAATGTTGCTCGACCGGATCATCTAGTTGACCAGCTGGCTCTGGCAATCCCATGATGTCACTGTATTCATCCATTAGCAGAGTCATCTCTTCCCATCGAAACCAAAATGTGCATGTACGTGGATTCCACCGTTCTGCCATAGCCTGAATCAAACTGACGTTGATGGTTTGCTTGCCCACTGCTGATGCCATCTCCAATCCACAATCATCCAAGTGGTCTGGGAACATACGTGAGAAGGTGGCAAACCAAGAATAATACCACCGGGGGAAGAAGGAATGAGACTGGATAACCCAATGATCCGGGGATCCATCCTTTATCTGGTAGAAGACATGATCTCTGGGAAAGACATCATCAAGGGAATTGGACGTCATCGGAATGATACTGGGGGAAAAATAAGGAGAATTAGATAAAATGCAGGACTTACAGATAGATATTTGATGAAAAGAGGATAAATACGAATCCTGAAAATTTTGAAAGATCAAGGAAATTTAGAAAAGGGATTTCCAGGGTTTTTTTTAAAGAAAAGTTCAACACAAAAAGAGAAAAGAATGTGGGTAAAGAAAGAAAAAAAAAATATACACCTAGGGTTTTTGAAAATAAGGCGAAATTTTGAATAATACACCCAGGGTGTGAAAAGATTTAATATATATAGGAGAATACAAGGAAACATCACATAATCAAAAGCTACGCAAACAAAGATGCGCAAACAGCACCCCCTAAAAGGCCGACTCTAAATGCAATATTTGAAATGGCTTGTAGGACCTTAATCTTAACTCTATGGTTCAGATCATCTGATTCTAATTAAGGTATGCCGATATACTCAAGCCGAAGCTCGAAGTACGCGACATAGAAATATTTCTCCGGTTCTAAAGTAAGGGCTTCCCAACATCCTTGAGTGCCTACCGATATACCTCGGACTATGGCCCTTAGGTACGTGGTAGGGGGGCGCTAACCCAAATAAGTGGTCCAGTTGTGAGGCTCTCTCCCGAACTATGGTTCAGTGAGACAGCTCAGCAACATGAAGACCGAGACAATATAGGTAGGGATGCTTTTCAAAAACATGCTCAATATGCAATAAAACCAGAAAGCTCTAATGCAAGTCCTAAAAGAGATAGAATTAAAATGAAGAGAAGCATACATTGTTTGCATTCAATCCCTAGAATTGAGGAGAGTTGTATTTCAGACCTAAGTCTAATTTGAGCATGGAATAGTCTTCTCAATATGGTCCTACCAAACTATACTTAAATCCTATATGCATTATGTCAGCTTAGGACAAAATCTAGGCTTCTAAGGTTTACATGGAAATGAAGCTGACATTTGTAGGATAAAGACTTAGATAGCATCAAAGCAAAGCAAAAGGCACAAATTCGACCGAACGAAGACGGGTCCCATCACGGTCGCCAACTTTTGTGATCATCGCAAAAAAATTTCCTCTCTTATCTTTCTCTCTCTTCCTTCTCTTTTTCTTTCTAATCCCTATTTCTCCTTTTTGAAGGGAGAAATGAAAAGACAGAAAAGAAGAGAAAAGAGAAAAGAAAAGAAATAAGAAAGGAGGAACTCTTTTGCAGGGTCTCACTTGACCTTAATTTGAAAATATTTAAGAAAATAACTCGCCTCCATTTTGAAAATATTGCAGGAAAATGGAGAGACGGGATTCGCTCGTCGGTACGAGGTTCGACCGTTCCTGGCGCCTTTACCAGAGGTAGTCAAACCAAGGATCGAATTTATGCCTTTTGCTCTGCTAAAATATTATCTAAGAATTTATCCTAAATCTTTGAATGAGAAAGGCATATGGCCTACCCTGCATTTGTAAGAAAGTGCACATATATATAGGAATATGTGTATATATATGTATATGTATATATATGGGCGATGCCATAGTTAAATGTACATCTGTATGCAATGAGTGAAGGCAAAGGTCTGGATAACCTGAAATGAATCATCATGTATGGCCATAGCAGCTCGTGACAAACTGTTATAAGAATAGTGACTTCTCGTGTTTCGCAGTAAAAGAATGACAAAGAATGGTAGTTATGATAGCTCTTAAAAGGGACTATCATAATAAAGAGAGAGAAAGTTATGGTGGTTCCTTGTGAACCACTGTAAATGATAAAGAATGATAGTTGTGATAGCTCTTAAATGAGCTACCATAACCAAGAGAAAGAGAAAAAAAAAGGGGGTTACAGTGATTCCCTGTGAACCACTGTAAAAAGGATGATAAAAAATAAAAATGAAAATAAAATAAAATAAAGGATAGTTATGATAGTTCAAGAATGAACTACCATAAGAGAGAAAAGTTTACAGTGGTTCTTTATGAACCACTGTGAATGATAAAGAATGGTAAAATGACAGTTATGGTAGTTCAAGAATGAACTACCATAAGAGAGAAAAGTTTACAGTGGTTCCTTGTGAACCACTGTAAATGATAAAGAATGATAAAATGACAGTTATGGTAGTTCGAGAACGAACTACCATAAGAGAGGAAAAGCTTACAATGGTCCCTTGTGAACTACTGTAAATGATAAAGAATGATGAAATGACAATTATGGTAGTCCAAGAATGAACTACCATAAGAAAGAAAAGTTTACAGTGATTTATAGGTGGCATTACAAATAATTGGGAGCAAAGCCACATCAGTAGAGGAAATTTGTGTTTCCACGGTAGTCTAGTAGTATTCTTACTGATTTTTACGTCAGCAAAGAAGATTCTTACCAGGATTTTACTAGTGACTCCCCTTTTCTTATAAGACATGCAACAATCCCATTGTGGATGCCAATACAGCCGATTCACTTTTTTTTTTGGAAGACTGGATTTTAGCCATACACATCTGGGAATTAGACAATTAATACCTACGTAACAGGCTGCTCTTCATACATTGCTGATGGAATCTCGACCTTTAATAAAATTTGTTTAATGAAGGAGAAAGGTTTAACAAAAAAGGATAAAACTCTTAACAAATGACAAGAAGGAAAAAAAACGAACTTCATCATGTTTCAAGATATCATTTTCAGAAAAAGAAATTTTAGTAACACTATTTAAACAAGACAGTGATAGTTCACTGGCAGGGTTCTGTAGATCCTGGAGACATATCTGGACCCACTTCCAAGGCACGATTTTCGGCTGGTACCGAAATCAAGAAAACAACCGAACAGAGCAACTTGGCATGCTTAAACAAAGATCAGAGTTTTCTAACTGCATTTATTCTGACTTTTCCTTTAGGACAATGATATATGCAGCAGGGATGGTTGACCAAAATATCAGTCAGGAAGACTTAGCTGAATGTGGAGGTAGCAAGAACATGTGTGGCACAACACTAATTATGCAGTCAATGTATGTTCTGTTCTGATGCTTAGATGTCATTCTATAATCATCATCAATACCCACACTAAATGACAACTCTAAAGATCATAACACTGATGCAAGTTATTAAAAATGACAAATTCTTACTAATATTAGATTAACTATCAACATATGTCAATATGACTACCGAGCACAGACTATCTAGTAAGGACCAATACCCCTACTGTTAATACCATCTGTAATTCACTTGACTTGTTAACACTAATTATTTAAGCTCATCATTTATCTAAACAAGCAGCATATACTATCTGATAGCCAACCAATACATTAATGATAATCATGTTAAAGACAGTCTCTGATCCAAACATTATATCATTTGAAATAGGTGAAGCTTCAGACTGATCTGGCCATACGTTTGTCAACAGGAATAGTATTTGCCAAAATAGTGACCATCCACTAAAATCTAGATATCTTAACATTTGCGTTTAGATATTCAGATGTTCATTGCTTTTGCAAGGACAAAATAGTTTGACAGGTCGGAGTCACCTACCAGAACCTGATTAACACAACCACGCGCAACTCCTTAAATGCCGAGCCCCTACTCTCCCTAACCAGAATTCCACTTGAAACCTTTATCAGAATGTTTTGTCATTAAGTTCAATGTCAACATATTGTTAGTACAGAGTCATAGGCATGTAATTGTTGTGATGACTACAGAGGTATTTACCCACATTATGCAGATCCTAGATATGAAATGGGATGATCAACTATCCTGATCCTGAACACAAATATAGAAAATAGAATTGCCAAGCATACCTTACTAAGGAATGGTAATATCGATGGTCAGATTCACTTAAACAACTGAAAAATGTGCAAATGAGAGGATGCCGATGAGATTATATCTGCAAGAAAAAAAATGAGGATGTATTAGTCTCAAATTAGGCTATATGATCATCGATCATGGATCATAGTCAGTTGTGACTATAACAGACTAGCAACAACAGTCCTTGAGATGACCATCTCATGACTGTTAGGTTTGGGTGAACTGGGCTTCATTAGGTATCCCGATCCTGTTGGAAGTCAATCTATCTAGATTCAAACTCTTGCATGTAGTAATCGGTAAGAAAATTCTGTATCGAAACATCCCAAAATCCCTTTTTGAATAACCTCTGACAGCAAGGTGTTTTCTCTGTAGATGTTAGAACTCCGTTGTTTCTATAGAGCACTTGAGATAGGGCTCGTCCTTTATCCATTTCTTATTGAAAGATTTTGCAGGAGGACACATGTAATCTGAATTTGCAGGTTCCCAATAAAGTCAATCTTCGCGAGTCTCATGCCATGAAGGGGAGATGAGGTGTATCCTATAGCTGAGGCTACAGACTTACCCCTTTCCTTTCTTTTTTTTTTCCTTTTTTTTTTCATCAGCGAATTTCTCATGCAAAGGGGTCACACACCCTCTGCGACATATGATTTGATGCTTTAATTACAAATAATATGTCGATAACAATATGCAGGGACTGACATTTGTGATAAAAACATAATGAAGACTAAATAAAACCTGCATATATTGTATAGGTGGTTGATATTAAGGTGTATGGATGATGCTTTGTGCAGTGAGACAAGATGAGAATGTCAGTAGTGCAGATGAAGCAGAAGAGCAAAGGATCCTATATAGAACTCGAATTTCTCCAGGAATCAAGGAATTTGAATTTAGCAATCTGCTGCACTTAGTGACATGAGTCTAAATGAAAAATATACGGATGCCGAGAACCCCAATGGTGATGAACAATAAAACGAATGAGTTGATGCTATATTTGAATCAAAATGCATGAAACAAAGTACATTGATGGAAAACCGATGTGAACTAAAGCAGATGATGAAACACAAGTGAGATGCAATCTGATGCTAAACAAAACAGCAAAAAAAACAACGTTAGTGGATGCTGACAAAGTTGGGTTAGAGCCAGAGATTGATAACACATGGGGAGGTATAAGAAGTGCAACTAAAGAAGATAATACAATGAGAACAAAACAAGATTGCAGAAAACAGACTGTGAAACAAAAAAACAAAAAAACGAGAATCGTGAATCATGTATATAAAAAAAATGATGCATCGGTTCACATCTTTATAAAGAGGATGGAGCAAGGATCTCAAAGGGGCCTAGTAAACGCTATGGATCGTTATTGGGCCTCATATGATTCCTCAGTAAACTGGTATTCAACACCCAGTTGTACCTCATCTGAGTGCCAACGGTAGGTTATACTGAAAAATTTTCGTAGAATCTCCCATCATAAGAAAGGGATGAAATCAAAACAGGAAAGAGGGACGGCCAAAAAAAGAAAAAAAAAGGAATGGGATGTTGGAACAAAAATTGTTCCTATTGGCTATAGCACAGAAAGGGGGAGTTTAGCATTGCACAGGCAATGTCAACTCCACCGAAAGTGCATCGATGGAAAAAAAAAACAGAACAAAGAAAGAAAAAAAAACAAAACAAAGAAAGAAAAGCAATTACTCAGAGAATTCAAACGAAGTGAAAGAAAAAAAAAGAGTATTTACCGAAATGGTTTGCTGAAGGAGGTTCAACCTTCAAAAGTAGACATCTCAGGGAGCTCGGAGACGGAAAGTGAGGCAGAGAGTCTTGTGATCGACGAAGGGGATGAAGGTAGATGGAAATCGTGAAGGAAATGGGCGATGGTCGATGGTGGAGATATGATCCGTTGCAAGGTTCTCTTTGGGACCCCAAAAATGAAAGAGGTGGTGGCACTAAGATAAAGAAAAGATCTGATCTCCTCCATCTTTCCCTGTGCATGCTCTTATAGAAATGCAAACGAAGGCTCGAGAAGGGTGAGGCCATTGAGGATGAGTGGAGGAGGCGAGAGTAGGCGATGAAGGGTCGAGAAAAGGGGTTGAAGCCGTTGGTGAAGGAGGGTCGAGGCGAATGGTCATGGTGATCAAGGGTTGAAGATGGGGAAGCCTTCAGAGGGAGGTTTTACAAAAGGGGTGAAAAGCGAAGAAGGGTCAATGGCTTCGATGAGCCGAAGAGGGGAATCGGGCGGCTGATGGATAGTGAAGAAGCTTCCCGAAGGCCGAGATGCGAGAGAAGGAGAGGGAGAGAGGCGTTGTCCTCGCCATCTCTCCTCTTGCGAAGGGTTCTCAACGAAAAAAAAAAAAAACCTAAAAAGGATTTTCAATGGGCCCCCTTTACTTTCAAGATTTCGTAAAAAAGGGGGCTCCTTTTGAGAGTTTTCTAAAAAAGTGACTTCATAAAAAATGATTTTCAACAAGGGGTTTTTAGAAAAAGGATATTTTCAAAAAGGAGGTCTTCAAAACTATTTTTTTATTTTTTATTTTTTTTGTTCTTTTCTTCATTTTCTATATGTTTTTGGTATTTTTGAAATAAAGCTATGAAAACTAGAAAAAAAAAGATTTTAAAAATCATTTTATAATTTTTGAGAAGTATTTACAAAAAGAGGGGTTTTCTTGAAAATTTGGGTTTGATTTTTTCAAAAAATGGGTTTGGATTCAAAATTTTAGAAGATTTTCGAGTTTTTGACCTCGAATTGGGAAATATAGGGTAATGAATCTAAACGGATGTCGGATGGACTGTTCGAGCTATTAAAAAATTATTATTGGTATTTTTGTAATCTCAATTTGGAAATTGGACAACAAGGTTTAGATTCAGATCTTTTACCCGGATCTGGATCGAAAACTGAGTCAGATGTATAAAAATGAACTTAGTTTCGATAAAATCTGAGAAATAAATGGAATTTAGATTTAAAACTGACACGATTGCTCAGAAAATGGGGTCATTGGTAAAAAGGGAATATTCACAACATTTTGAAAAATTTGGGGTGTTCACAGTTTTTCAAATGAACTTGGTCTTTAGATTTGAAAATTTTGCAAAATAACCAGTTCGAGGACTGAATTTTGAAAGCATACTAGTAAGAGCACTGAATTTTTGAAAAATGTACCAGTACGAGCACTAGATTTTCCAACTGAGAGTCGGGAAGGAGACCGACATTCTTAAGATATTTGGAGATCGAAGCAGGAATGATTGTCGGGGTTTCAGGATTATCCCTTATCCTGAAGAAAAAATAGAATAGACATTTGATGAGAATTTAGGAAATCATAAAATGATTCAGGTTTATCCCTTAATCTAAAAGGGAAAAAGAAGATTTTGTGAAGAGATAACCTGAGACTTGAATTTAGAAGGGATATGACAAGATTTATGATTTATGATTTAGATGGACTAGCACAGTTAGTTGTATGTGGTCCAATTTTCAGGATTAACCCCTTATCCTGAACGGGGACGCCTCGAAAAATGAGGGTCAGGTTTATCCCTCAACCTGAGAGGGAAAGAGAAGGAAAAATGAAATACCTCATGGAAAAGAGGCATCAGGATTATCCCTTAACCTGAAAGGGTATAGATTTGATAAAATTTAATAAAATTGAGGAAAATTTGATAAAAACTTGATAAAATTTGATAAAATTTGATAAAATTGATGTAAACTTGATAGAAATAAAAATGAATGAAACTAATAAAGATTACAAGATTTAACTGAAAAATTTATAAGATTTGAGAAAACGAGTTTTTCTGATCCTTCCTGCATATGGGATCTTGAAAGTGAAAGGAAAATGTTCATTTTGAAAGATAAGTGAGAAATCATTTTTGGGAAGAAAATCAACCGCAAGAAGAATGATGAGCGCGAGATCTGATCTTTGAAAGAGAATCAACATGAGAGATCATCATGAGGGTCAATTTTTGAAGGCAATGGTTTGAAAATCTACCTTTTGAAAAAGAATATCAACAATAGATTTGATTTTTGTAAATAATAATTTGAAACTGATAATAAGATCAATACAAGGGTTAATTTTTGAATATAATGGTTTGAGACCAATTTTGGAAGATAAGACCAACACAAGGGTTGATTTTTGGAATGTAATGGTTTGAAATCAATCTTGGAAGATAAGACCAACACAAGGGTTGATCTTTGAATATAGTGTTTTAAAATCAATCTTGGAAGACAAGACCAACTCAAGGGTTGATCTTTGAATATAATGTTTTGAAACCAATTTTTGGAAGATAAGATCAACACGAGGGTTGATAATGGTTCAAAACCCATTTTTTTGGAAAATACGATCAACACGAGGGTTGATAATGGTTCGAAACCCATTTTTGAAAAATATGATCAACATGAGGGTTGATAATGGTTCAAAACCCATTTTTGGAAAATACGATCAACACGACGGTTGATAATGATTCGAAACCCATTTTTGGAAAATACGATCAACACGAGGGTTGATAATGGTTCTAAACCCATTTTTGGAAAATTTGATCAACACGAGGGTTGATTTTTGAAGAAGGTTGGACAAAAAATATTTGAACTTTTCGGTTATCATGATAAAGATTTTGCAGAAAATTTCAAAATTTCATGATTTTTGAAAGACCCTCATAGGTAATATCATTTCTCTCATGAATGATGTCAGGATTGTCCCGTATTCTGAAAAGGAACAGGAATTTAATGCCTCAGTATGGCAAAAGAAAGAAGTATTGGATATAAAAGATATAAAGAAAATTGACATTTCATTGATAAGCAAAGGTTCGATAACAATACTGAATATTTACAAGTACTTTGAAAGAAATGATTCATAAAAGACCGGGTTGGCTAGCCCCAAAAGACAACTAACAAAAGGGAAGTGAAAAAAAACTGTGGCATCCTTAATTCTTTGAATGGTCTGGAAATGACTCGGTCAGGACCGCTGGGTGCTCTTCTTCCTCGTCCTCCACCAGATCACTTCTATTAATGCAGTCTTGTATCATATGCTTGAGGACGAAGCAGTGCTCTGTATCATGCCCCGTTGCCCTATGAAATTTGCAGAATTGGTCTTTGAATTTTCCCAAGATTACGGGAGGATCCGCGACTTTAGGGAGTTTGATCATCCCATGCTTTAACATGTAATCCAGAACCGTTTCCAAAGTTTGATCTAAAGGAGTGAAGACTCGATCTTTCTCCTACTTGATGTACTTGGGCTTCTCTTGAAGATCCCCTTTTTGTTGGAGGCCAGCTAGGAATGGTTTGTCATTGTTCTTAAAGGACCTTTCCTTCTGCCCCTTATTCTGATCTATTCTCGGGCCACTATCACTGTTGTTTCTGTTTTCCCTGCTGCTACTGCCATGATTATTGCCAGAGGTATCAGCTGAATGAGCGAACTGCACCTTCTTCTTCTGGTCTTGGATATTCTTGACCAGAGGCATGCCCTCGTAGAGCCCATTTTATTTTCCTGCCTCAAGCCATTTGGCTCGCTCAATCAACTTGATAAAGGATTTCGCTGGGGAAGTGGCAATGAGACTTCTCATGGGCTGAGAGAAATTATTGAGGATTATCTGCAGTGCGTGCTCCTCGGGGATAGGAACTTTTATCTTATTATAGGTGCTTCTCCACCTGTAAATGAATTCTCCTGCTTTTTCATTTTCACTTTGCTTCAGGTTGTAAAGATGATTTAGTGTAGGTGAAGCTTTAGTATTGAATAAGAAGCGTTCAATGAACACATTTACTACCTTATCGAACTCTCGTAGTTCGATAGGATTGATGTGGTCGGCATACCACCTGGCCGCTATACCCTCCAAACTGCGGGGAAAGCAAATGAATAGAGCTTCGTTGTCCTTTCTGAAACGACAACATTCTGCATAAAAGGTGGTTAGGTGAGCCTTAGGATTGCCAGTTCTGTCAAACTTGAGAAACTTGCGAGGAAGATTCTCTAGGTTATCATCCCCATCTAGGCCATCGTAAAAATCCTCGCCCATGTAGGTCTGCTTTCCCTTACTCTTGGCTTGAATGTCCTTGATTGCTCGATTCACCTCCTTCATTTGCTTGCTCATCGGGTCCTCTGCTAGAATCCCAGACTTGGGCTTGTTGATGGATTCAGGCTCTTCAGTGGCTATCTTTACGAACTGCCTCGGAGGATTTTTGCTGAACACAGACTGTTCTTCTTCTTTGGATTCTTCTTCATCTGATTCTATCCCCTCAGAAGTACTGTCCGACTGTCTCTTCTTTTTTATGATCCTGACGTGCTTTTTCACAACCTTCTTTTTAAGTTTGCTCTTAGGGACTGACTTTTTCTGACTAATCTCGGCTTGTTCTGACACCATCTTGGCCATCATCTTCTAGAACAAACCGTAGATAACTGGATCAACATCATCTCCTTTGTCCTGGCTCTGTCCTCTGGATGACCTAGGAGAGTTCATTCCCTCTATTTCACTGTCGCTGAATTGCTGAAAAGTTTCCTTTCTTGTCCTCATCTGAACCATTTTTGAATATCAATGTTTTCTGCAGAGAAAAGTGGAGGCTTTTAGACTAAAGAAAATTTTGGGAGAAGTTTTTGACAAGAGGAAGGATTAGGTTAAATATTTAAAAAAAATTGTATCCCATTACTAGGGATTGAGTCATCACAGAATCTATGACAATTGCGTTGTTACTCTACAAGGGAGAGTAACCAACTAAAACATGAAGGGAAAAAAGGATATCTCTTGACGAAAAGAGATTTTATTAATGAAAAGATAAACAAGAAAAATAAAATCATAAGATATATTGGAAGCATAGCAGGGAAAATGAATTTAAGAATATAAATGGTAAAGATTTAAAAATTTGAAGAATTTGCAGGCAGGATCAGAAGAATTTGAAGAAATCCAAAAGAAGAAAAGGAAAATACACCTGGGTTTTAAAAAACAAAGAGGAAATTTTGAATGATATATACCCAGGGTTTTGGAAAATATATAGAAGATATAAAGTATCATACAATCACAGATGTACAAACAAGGATGCACAAACAACACTCCATAAAGCTGACTCATAATGCAATATTTGAAATGGCTGATAGGACCTTAATCCTAACTCTAAGATTTAGATCATCTGATTCTGATCAAGATATGCCGATATACTCGAGTCGAAGCTCGAAGTACGTGGCATAAAAATATTTCTCCGGTTCTAATGTAATGGCTTCCCAACATCCTTGAGCACCTACCGATATACCTCGGACTATGGCCCTTAGGTACGTGGTAGGAGGGCACGAACCCAAATAGGTGGTCCAATTGTGAGGCTTTTGTGAACACCCCAAATTTTTCAAAATTCTGTAAATATTCCCCTTTTGCCCCTGATTCCATTTTCTGAGTAATTGAGTCACTTTTTTTCATTGTATTTCTCAAATTTTACTCAAATTAAATTCATTTTATATATCAGACTCGATTTCGGATCCGGATCCAATATCAAAATCCAAATTTGAGCTGTCATCCAATTTTAAACCAAATTCTCAAAATTACCAAAATAACCTTTTGAAAGGCTCAGACAGTTCGTCCGGTATCCGTTTGGATCCATCGCGTTATATTCCTCGATTCGAGGTTTAAAATTGGAATATTTTCTCAAAACTTGGATCCAAACCCATTTTCTGAAGAAATTTTCCAAAAAATAACCCTGAATTCTCAGAAAAACCTTCTTTTATAAATATTTCTCAAAAATTATAAAATGAATTTTAAATCCCTTATTCTCCTTAGTTCCATAGCTTTTATTTCAAAAAAATACAAAAAAAAGTTACAAAATACAAATATATATATATATATATATATATATATATATATATATATATATATATATATATATATATATATATGTATGTATGTATATGTATATATACAAAAAAACAGAGAAAAGAAAAAAATAATAATAAAATAATAGTTTTAAAAAAACATCTTTTAACTAAAACCATTTTTTTGAAAAAAACTTTTAAAAAGGACCACCCTTTTGAAAATCTTTAAAAAATGGAAATTCGTCCTTTTGATCAAAGGCTTTTAATGAAAAATCTTAGGGTTATGGAGACCCTCTCATTCTCTCTTTCTTCCTTCACGAAGCTTCCATCGCATTCTCTCTCTCTCACCCTCCGATCCTCTCCCTCTCCACTGCCCATCGCGCAACCATCACACCTTCTTCTACCTCTCCCGCCGATCTCCAACAACTTTTCCCTCTCGCTGGATGATTCTTGATCTCCCCCTTTCCTATTTAATAAACCCCTCTTCCTCCTTCACCTTCGACCGCTCTCCACCCCAACACCCCTCTTTCACGCACCACCCTCTCTTCTTCATGATCCACTCTCTACCCCTCCATGTGGGTCCTTCTTCTCCTTCACAGAACCGTTTTTCACCCCACCATTATCCCTCTTTTAGGAAACCCTATAGGCTAAGCATCCGTCTTCACCCCTCCCCCTTCTGTGTATATCAATCTCTTTTTCTCTCTTTTTCCTTTCCCCATCTTCTTTTACTTCTGCTTCTCCTTCATCTTCTGTCTCTTCTTTTGATCTTCTCCTAATCGGCTGAAGAAGAAGGTCAACCTCACCCTGTAGCAGCAGCCAAAACCCCTCTCCTGCTTCGATTAACAATTCAGTAAGCATTTCCTTTCATGGATTTTTTTCCCTTTGATTCTTCTAGTTTTTCTTGTCCTGACATCATCTACGCACTTCTGGTAGTGTTGAGTTGCCTGTGCAACATCAACCACCCCTGTGCAAAAATAAAAGGAGCATACCGATTCTGACATTTCCCTTTTATTTTGTAATTTATTTGTTTTTGTTCTGTTCATGCTATCAAATTTAGTAAGGTTATATAGTTCTGTCGATTTTCACATCCGATTTTGCTAATTTTCAAATTTATCTATGTTGTGATTTCTTGTTTATGTTATAATCCTTAGATTCTAATACTTTCTCTTTGTTTTCTTTGTAATTCATTCCGATTTTTCCTCAGTTTATATGAGTTTAGATAGGCGTTTATATTGTTTAGATGTAATCCTCCCTTATGTTTCATTATTGACCCTTCATGCATGCCATATATACCCTGTACCTTCAAATTCCACACTGTAATGATATATCTCTCTCTGCAACGACCCAAAATCCTCCGTTGAATCCATGACTCAATCAGATCAAATCGTTTATACATGGAGCAGAGGTCAATTTGGCGCAAATGGACAGTAGAGGCCAATAGGCCGTGAGTTGGTAGCAGAGGTCAATATACATTCCATACCAGCATGTTTTTTTTTCGCCCAATACCCATATAATGTCACTATTTGCCTAGCATCGAAATTCAACACCTATTTTCGGGATTCATCTAGGTCCAATCCTAATCTTCCATTGACCCTTGATTTTTGTTTCCATTGTTTTTTTTTAGATTGTCATCTTTATTTTAGAAATTCAATTCCCTGTTTCTGTTTGGATATTTGCATTTGGAATAAGCTAACATTATAATTCTCTCAGAAATTTTCCATCATGACAGATGATTAAAACTTGTTATAACAGGAGTTAGTATCTGTCGTTCTTTTATTCCTTTTTGAGTTATTACGAATATTTATTGTCACTTCTATCTCCCCCATGCATGTTTTATATGAATTAGTACCTGCATATTATCCAATCATGGTGGCTGTTAAAACTTCTGTGTGATTACTATAGAATCTCCACTCAGTCATCTGATAGACCCTTATGGCACTTCATTCAAATACCATGTCATTACACATTTCAGTTTATTTGACCTTTTTAATGCATGTTGTCGTGATAATGCCATTCTTGTTCCTTTTTAGTGGGTCTGGTCTCTCTTTCAAACAGAGTTTGTTATTTTTGACAAAGCGTAAGACTGGCATGCTTGGTTTGCCTTCTCTTGAGATATTTGCAGGAGCCCTAGAGGTGCGTAAACTACAGAAGGAGCGTCAAGAAGGTCTCCCTTTTCAGACCTGAAGAGCATGGTTTAAGGAATATAATCAGTAAGCACCTATGCTACAATAGGAGAGTGGTCTAAGGTACCATGAATAAAGACGATCTTTCATCCAAAAGACATCAGGGATTAGATGGAGTTAATCTCAAATTGTTTTCTTGCTAAAAGCTCACGCAGGGGGTTGAAGTTAGAATATAGGAAATTTTCCCACAGTTTGTAATGATATCCAACTTGTCACTTATATATCAGTATACACTCATTCATTTTATTAAATCCTGTAGCATGTATTATACACCTCAAAAGGGTCATACATTACATCCATTTTCTGGTATGTTATCCATCAAGTACTAACCGAGCATCACATTGCTACTACTTAAATGTTCCTCTTGTATGACAAAAGCCATCACTCGTGAATCACGCATTTCTGTACAAGGCGTTGATTTAAGATCTTTTGCCTTTGGTTGTTTGTTATTGATAACATTATCTTTTGTAGGAATCAGTTTGCTATTGCAGGAATCGTGAAGATCATTTCATCGTTGTTGGGTTTCTTGCAAAGGAGGTCACAGGATATACAGAGCTTCAGGAAGCAAGTTGTAGTATGGGGATGATGTTCTGATGAAACAACAAAACCAGGTAGGTATCCCTGTTCTATACACTCCTCTTCTAAATTTTGGTACCTGCCCCGGGTTTTGCATCCAAATTAGCTATACACTATTCGCATGTGTTTTAATAGATATAGGTTTAGGTCAGGTATGAGTTTGAAAATTGAAATGAAGAAGATTTGTGGAAATCTCTGAAAACAATTGAATTTCCTCCCGTATGCCTATGTTCTAAATTTAGAGGTCACTAACAGGTTTTGGTTGGCTGCATGATCATTATGTAGGGGTTGGTTCATTGATCGACCTGTTGTACCATGTCCTTACCGCACTTGCATATGCCCACTTCAACAACCATCTATCTTTCTGTTGATTTCAAGGTTCATCCCACAACCTGCATTTAACCCCACAGATATTTGCACCTTCCTGCAAATGTTACTATTCACCAGCTGGTCCACCTGTCTTCAGCCTTTTTTTTTTTTATCCCATTACCAACATCAATTCATTGTTATACTCGCAAGCTTGTTTACTCACTTTATATCCCCTGTCGCACCCTGCAGCTTCACCTTTTTCACAACCACTTGCTAAAGTCCTCATATTCCAGCATCCACACACCTGCTATCTGAAAGTTCTACCCAGCCATCACTTCCACACCACCACCACATAGCACATTTCCTGCTAATACTTTTCTTCAAATCATACTGTTCACCACCACATGTTCACATTCATTTCCAGCAGCACACCCTGCGTCAATTGTTGCCACTATTGTTACACTTTCTGCACTTACAACAAGTGCTTTTCCTTGCACTTATAACCATGCAAAACACTACTGTAGCTTTTTTGAGCCCACAGCAATATAAAAACACTATTGTGCTTCTTCTCACACCTACAGCCATGTAAAGCATCTGCTGTACATGCCACCTTAGCACCCACAACACACTCCCTCATCATTTCACAGTTGCCATGATCCATTTAGCACTTATTATATGTCATAGCAACCTGCCCACGCCATCATAGGGCATTTTAAAATGTCCAGCAGTACAATACAATCACCATTTGTTTCTCACCCTACCCAGTTAATTTTTGAAGGGGGCCAGAAGCTACAAGGAATGTTATGAAAAAGGGTCACTCAAGTTGACTAGTATAAAGGATGTTAATTTCCTGGAATCATGTTTTGAGGAAGTTCACTTGAGAGGCTCGAACCCCCTTTCGATTGCAAAAATCGTGATTCTCTTAAACCATACCCTGATTTCGTGAATGAGTTCATCCATTATAAGGAGCCATTATAATCTTTACCATACAACAGTAGGATAATCACCTAATCACCCCTTTGGCATCCTCTGTACCTCTATCCATCTGCAGCTTTCCCATATCCTTCTGTACTTACCCATTACCTGCATGCCACAGTAATCAAACTAGCTTAGCTGCATGTCATCATTTGTGATAATATTTCACTTGCTACAGTATGCCATTCACTGAATCATTTCACCTATGGCACTCGTCCACTTGCATATCACTTAAGGCATTCCATCTAACATAGGCATTCACATCAGGCTTAGACACACATATATGCCGTCCCCATTAGTACAAGTATTGCTTGTAAATGCTCTTTTCATATATGTTTTCTCTTTATTTGATATGCATATCTGTATATATTTGTCTCATTGGTATGCATATATATATATCCTTCATTAGAAGTAGATGTTACACTCAGTTATAAATATGCCAATTCTGTCATAATATCTTCCACATTCTTAACATGTTGCTTCACATTAACCTTGTTTTGCGGGAATATGTAGCGATTCTTAGATTCTTATTTAGATTAGGAACTTTTATTCTAAACTCAATCTAAAACTTGTAATAGCTAGATATTAATGAAAATTTTGCATTTCCGGCCTTAGATAGAATGAATGAACATGTAAAAAATCAGAGACTGCTTATTTCATCTCATTTTCCCTCTTATTGCAAAATTCTCAAATGGGAACATGAATGACACGTACACCATTCTAATGAGAGGAAATTAATCCTAAGCAAATGACTCACATTGATGGCCATAGTCAAAATGTGGGCAATGCTTAGGATTCTTATCTTTTATGGAATAACACTGGATCTACACTAGATCCCCTTTAAAAATCATCACATTTTCCAAAAAAATCTTCCTTTATTAGAGTTTAATTTAAAATTAATTCAAAATATATCAATGGCCATAGTCAGGATATATTAAGAGTTAATTTCATTTTAAACTCTATAAAGGCACCAAAATATATTTTATTCTTCACTTGAATTTAAATATTATTATTATATAATATATTCAATGACCATAGTCAAGGATGTATTATATCTTCAATCTTATTTTAATTCACTTAAGGAATGAAATATGCTTTTCAAATCCAATTTCGAAATTCTTTAAACTCATTCATCAATTGCATCATATTTTCAGAAATCCTTTTTCAAAATCCAAGTGATCTTAAATATCTTTTTCAAATTCTATTTCAATTCCTCGATTCTATCTCAATTTTAAAATTTAAATTTCAATTTCAAAAGTCCAAGTTGACTTTGGAATTTCAAAATTTATTCTTATATTCAAAGTTCCATCTCCAATTCAAATCAAATTTCAAAAATTCAATTCAACTTTGAAATTCCAAATTCATTTTGTTTAGGATTCAATTTCAAAATTCCACCTCAAAATTCAATTTCAAAGTTCAAATTAACTTTGAAATTTCTGATTCATCTTCTGATTCCAAATTTAAACTTCAAATACAAATTCCAAATCGACTTTGAAATTCATTTATATATTTAAAACTCAATTTCTAATCAAAATTCAATTCAACTTTGAAATTCCAAATTCATTTTCAAGAGTCAAATTTAAGTTCAATTCAAATACCTCAAATTCAATTTCAAAAGTTCACAATAAAGCTTTGAAATTCCTGATTCATCTTGTGATTTCTAAATCCAACCTTCATTTTGGATCCCAGACTTCGGATCCAACTCCATTTAGGATTCCGGAATTCATCTTCATTTTGGATCCCAGAATTTGGATCCAATTCCATTTAGGATTCCAGAATTCAATCTCATCTTGGATCCCAGACATCGGATCCAATTCCATTTAGGATTCCAGAATTCAATCTCATCTTGGATCCCAGACATAGGATCCAATTCCCTTTAGGATTCAGATCTTGTATTCAAAATCCATCTTGGGTCTCAGATTTCAAATCAAATTTTCCCAATTTCAGATTTCAAATCCTATTTTCCCAATTTCAGATTTCAAATCCAAATCTATCTTAATTTCCAGGTTTCAAATCCAAATTCCATTTTCAGATCCCATCTGGGCTTTTTAAATCCAATTCTATCTTCAAACTCCATTTGGATTTCTCAAATTCCGCCCTGATTTCAAACTTTAAATCTGGAATTCAGTTCCACTTCAAATATCACTTTCTCTCCTAAATCCAGGTTCAAATTCAGAAGTCCATTTCTGACTCTAAAACTTCATTTCTTTTTATCTTAGCTTCAAATCATTCTCTTCAAAATCCTGATTTATCTTCCCAAAACCCTGATTATTTCAAAGACTTAGAACTTCAAAAATATCTTTTCCTAATCTATCTCAAGTTCTAAGTTAGATTCAACTATTCAGAAATCATCTCTTCATTCCATCATCACATTTTCACTTGGAAAGTCTTAGATTTCCAAAATCATTTTTTTTCAAAAGAACATACATCCTTGCATTGCACAAGCATGATTCTTTGTGCATTTAGACTTAGAATAAATTCTTAGATAATCTTTTAGCAAAGCAAAAAGGCATAAATTCGACCCTTGGTTCGATTACCTCTGGTAAAGGCGCCAGGAACGGTCGAACCTCGTACCGACGAGCGAATCCCGTCTCCCAATTTTCCTACAAACATTTCAAAAATGAAGGCGAGTAATCTTTAAAAATCTTTTCAAAATTAATGTCAAGTGAGACCTTCGCAAAAGAGTTCCTCTCTCTCTTCTTTCTTTTTTTTTCTCTTCTCTCTTCGTTTCTTTCTTTTTATTTTCTTCCTTAAAAAAGGAGGAAATAGAGGCTGGAAAGGAAAAGAGAAGGAAGAGAGAGAAAAATCACAAGAGGAAAAATTTTGCGATGATCACAGTTTTGGCGACCGAGATGGGACTCGTCTTCGTTCGGTCGGATCTATGCCTTTGTTTTGCTTTGATATTATCTAAGTCTTTATTCTATAAATGTCAGCTTCATTTCCATGCAAACCTTAGGAGCCTAGACTCTGTCCTAAGCTGCCATCATTGCATATAGGATTTAAGTATGGTTTGGTAGGACCATATTGAGGAGATTATTCCATGCTCACATTAGACTTAGGTCTGAAATATAACTCTCCTCAATTCTAGGGATTGAATGTAAAAAATGTGTGCAAGTGTATGCTTCTATTTCATTTAAATTCTATCTTTTTAGGACTTACATTAGAGCTTTTTGGTTTTATTGCATGTTGAACATGTTTTTGAAAACATCCCTACCTATATTGTCTCGGTCTTCACGTTGCTGGGCTGTCTCACTGAACCATAGTTCGGGAGAGAGCCTCACAACTGGACTACTTATTTGGGTTCGCGCCCCCCTACCACGTACCTAAGGGCCATAGTCCGAGGTATATCGGTAGGTGCTCAAGGATGTTGGGAAGCCATTACCTTAGAATCGGAGAAATATCTTTATGCCATATACTTCGAGTTTCGGCTTGAGTATATCGGCATACCTTGATTGGAATCAGATGATCTGAACCCTAGAGTTAGGATTAAGGTCCTACAAGCCATTTTAAATATTGCATTTAGAGTCAGCCTTTAGGGAGTGATGTTTCTGCATCCTTGTTTATACATTTGTGATTTGTGTGATATTTTATATTTTCCAAAACCCTGGGTATATATTATTCAAAATTTCCTCTTTGTTTCTAAAACCCAGATGTATTTTCCTTTTTTCTTCAAATTCTTCTGATCCTGCCTGCAAATTCTTCAAAAATTTTAAATCTTTACCATTTATTCTCAGTTATTTTCCCTCCTATCTTCCCAATGTATCTTCTAGATTCTATATTTTTGTTTATCTTTTCATAAATAAGATCTCTTTTCGTCAAGAGATATCCTTTTCAAAATAGCATTTTCCTTCATGTTTTAGTTGTTTATTCTCCTCATAGAATAACAATGCAATTTGTCATAAATTTTGTGGTGACTCAAATCCCTAGTAATGGGATATCATTTTGTCAACCTAATTCTTTCTTTTGTCAAAATTTCTTTCAAAATTCTTTATTCTAAATATCTCATTTTTTTATCTTATTTTTCTCAAATAACATTCTTCAAATATTATTCTTCCTTCCCAGTTATACTGGGGCATTTTTTAAATATATATATAGATAGATATATAAATTCATATTTCAAAAATTTGTTTGCAGGCAGGATCAGACAAACTCGTTTTCTCAAATCTTATAAAATTTTCAGTTAAATCTTGTTATCTTTATCAGTTTCATTCATCTTATTCATATTTTTATCAAGTTTACATCAATTTTTATCAAGTTTTATCAAATTTTCCTCAATTTTATTAAATTTTATCAAATCTTTTACCCTTTCAGGTTAAGGGATAAACCCGATGCCTCTTTTCAATGAGGTATTCTTTTCTTCTTTTCCCCCCTCAGGTTATGGGATAAACCTGACCCTCGTTCTTCGATGTGTTCCCATTTAGGATAAGGGATAATCCTGAAACCCCTCATAGGAGCAATAATGCTACCTATGAGAATTCTTTTGCAACACAAGTTTCATCAATCTTTATTGATTTTCTAAATTTATATCAATTTTTCTTCATTAATTCTTTTTAAATTCTATTCTTTCTTCCCCTTCAGGATAAGGGGTTAATCCTGAAAATTGGTCTGCATACAGTTAACTCTGCTGGTCCATCTAAATCATAAATCATAAATCTTGTCATATCCCTTCTAAATTCAAGTCTCAAGTATATCCTCAAAAATCTCCCTCCTCCCTTTCAGGTTGAGGGACAAAACTGAACCTCAGCCTTCGAGGTATTCTTTTCCCTTTCAGGTTAAGGGATAAACCTGAATCATTGTTTATTATGATTTCCTAAATTCTCATCAAATGTCTATTCTATTTCCCCCTCAGGTTAAGGGATAAACCTGACCCTCGTTCTTCAAGGTGTTCCCATTCAGGATAAGGGATAATCCTGAGACCCCTCATAGGAGCGATATGGCTACCTATGAGAATTCTTTTTGCAAAACAATTTTTATCAATCTCTCTCTATTTTTGAAAAATTCTATCAATTTCTCTTTATTAATTTTCCCCCAAAAAATTCTTCTTCTACCCTTTCAGGTTAAGGGATAAACCTTATGCCTCCTTCCCATGAGGTATTCTTTTATTCTTTTTCCCGCTATGGTTAAGGGACAAAACTGACCCTCGTCCTTCGAGGTGTTCCCATTCAGGATAAGGGATAATCCTGAGACCCCTCACAGAAGCGACAAGACTACCTATGAGAATTCTTTTCAAAAACAAAATTTTCATAAATTTATTTGATTTTTCTCCACCTTATAAATTTTATTCTTCTTTCCTTTCAGGTTAAGGGATAAACCTGAACCTCGACATTCGAGGTATTCTTTCTCCCCCTTCAGGATAAGGGATAATCTTGAAAACACCGACAATCATTCTCGTTCAAAATCTCAAATATCTTAGGATGTCGGTCTCCTTTCCAACTTTCAGTCGGAAAGTCCAGTGCTCGTACTAGCCCATTTCAAAACCCACTGCTCGTGCTGGTACATTTTCAGAATCCAGTGTTCGTGCTGGTACATTTCCAAAACCTAGTGCTCATACTGGGCATTTTTTTTAAAAAATTCAGTGCTCGTACTAGTATGCCTAGCGCTCGTGCTAGTGTCTGGCTGATGGATCAAGTTAGCCCTTCAGGTTCAGTATTTGCACTAACCATTCATCAAAATTCAAAGTTTTAATTCCAATTTCAACCTTTGGGTCATCAAATTCCCACTTTGTCAAGCCTTCGGGTTACGATTTCATCAAATGTCTATCATTTTCAAGCCTTCGAGTTACAATTTCATCAAATGTCTACCATTGTCAAGCCTCTGGGTTACAATTTCATCAATATCTATCCTTTTCAAGCCTTCGAGTTACAAGTTCAGCAAAATCTATCATTTTTCAAGCCTTCGGGTTATAATTTCATCAACGTCTATCATTATCAACCTTCAAGTCACAACTCTATCAACGTCAATCATTCTTACCATTTCAAAATCTTGCTTTCAAGCTGGTCAGTCAAAAAAATCTTGCTTTCGAGATGGTCAGTCAAAAAAATTCTGCTTTCGAGCTGGTCGGTAAAACAAATCCTGCTTTCGAGCTGATCGGTCAAATCAAAATCCTGCTTTCGAGCTGGTCGAACAAAAAATCCTACTTTCGAGTTGGTCGAACAATAAAAAATCCTGCTTTTGAGTTGGTCGAACAAAAAATCATGCTTTCGAGATGGTCGAACAATCAAAATCCTGCTTTCGAGCTGGTCGGTCAAAAAAATCCTCCTTTCGAGCTGGTCGGTCAATCAAATCCTGCTTTCAAGCTGGTCGATCAAAAAAATCCTGCTTTCGAGCTGGTCAGTAAATCAAATCCTGCTTTCGAGCTAGTCGGTCAAATCAAAATCCTGCTTTTGAGCTGGTCGAACAAAAAATTCTACTTTCGAGCTGGTCGAACAAAAAATCCTGCTTTCGAGCTAGTCGATCAATCAAAATCCTGCTTTTTAACTGGTCAAACAAAAAATCCTGCTTTCGAGCCGGTCGAACAATCAAAATCCTGCTTTCGAGTTGGTCGAACAAAAAAATCCTGCTTTCGAGCTGGTCGAACAATCAAAATCTTGCTTTCGAGCTGGTCGAACAAAAAATCCTGCTTTTGAGCTGGTCGAACAAACAAAACCCTGCTTTCGAGCTGGTACTTCCATCAAAATCCTGCTTTCGAGCTAGTCGGTCAAAAAAATCCTGCTTTCGAGCTGGTCGGTCAATCAAATCCTGCTTTTGAGCTGGTCGGTCAAATCAAAATCCTGCTTTCAAGCTGGTCGAACAAAAAATCCTGCTTTTGAGCTGGTCGAACAAAAAATCCTGCTTTAGAGCTGTCGGTCAATCAAAATCCTGCTTTTTAGCTCGTCGAATAAAAAATCCTGCTTTCGAGCTGGTCGAACAATCAAAATCTTGCTTTCGAGCTGGTCGAACAAAAAATCCTGCTTTCGAGCTGGTCGAACAATCAAAATCCTGCTTTCGAGCTGGTCAAACAAAAAATCCTGCTTTCGAGCTGGTCAAACAAACAAAACCCTATCTTCGAGCTGGTACTTCCATCAAAATCCTGCTTTCGAGCTGGTCAAACAATCAAAATCCTGCTTTCGAACTGGTACTTCCGAAAAATCCTGCTTTCGAGCTGGTCGGTCAAAACAAAATCTAAATATTCCTTCCCAAGTTTCAACTCAAGGTCTTATCAAAATCTATATTGAATGATTATTTCATAAACGATTCTCGAAAACTTTGCCAATTTGCTAAAAATATTTATTGATCCCAATATTCTTGCTGCACAAAAGAATTACCTCAGATTACCTCTAGTATTCTTTCCAATAAGGTGAAACTTTTTGTAAAAAAGGGATAAAATTCAAATCTTTTCCCTGTTGATCAACCAAAAGGATGAAAGAAATATCTTCGGTATGATTAGCGAAAGAAATATTCAATGATGTTGAAAAGCCAGAAGCGAATCAATATTGATCTTAGCTATGGCGCATGTTTAAAGACGATTTTCTGGCAATCAGGCAATGGAAATATCCTGAGCAATAAAAAGAGTCTACTCAACCCATATCTTCTCAACCATTTAAGCCGCAATCAAATATCTGCAAAATGGATCTCTCAATTGTCGTTAAGATGAAGACGAATATGCAAGCTAGACCGGGGGCCAAAGAAGATTTGGATCATCTCCGAGATGAAGGAGTTTGTGACAGATCCTTCTAGGGAAAGTTCAGATCACCATTAAGATAAAGACGGATGTGATGAACCTACCGACAAACCCCAAAAGATATTTGATTTCTGCTATCATCTAAGGACCTTTTTGAGCCAATATCATCAGTATAATTCCTGAGACAAAAGAAGGATCAAAACATCTCCAAGATGAAGGAATTTGAGACGTACTCTTCCCTGGAAAAAAGAGAAAAGTCAGAACACATCCAAATGAAGGATGATGTGAAAATCCGAGAAAGTTCAATGACTGAAAAGGAGTGCAAAAAGATTATCATGGGAAAACACCCAAATATCAAACTGCCAAAATTGCCAGGAGTCATCTTCTCTCATGCAAAATTCTTTTATCAAGATATTTTCGCTACTTGCTTTTATGAAATTAAGAATATTTCTTCTCTTCTCATATCAAGGATATGGATAGCTTCCTTGAAGAAAATCATTAGCGGTGAAATTTTGAATTTGACTCTTAAGACCAAGGAGTTAACCTCGTTGGAGGAAATACTCTAGGTAAAAGAGTGTATATCTTTTGCACATACATGCACATTTTCAAGCATCTGAGTCAACTATAATTTTATCTTATTGGCAAAATTTTTAGCTATTCCAAGAATGAAATAAATATTCAATATCCCTTTTGATGCAACCTAGTATTGTTTATATCTTCCAAAAGAGTTGCCTCATTCAGTTGAAGTATCTCTTCCTATCCCATCACGGTTTCTTCATTCAAGAATGTCGTATGGTTGTACCCACTCAGGTTAAGGGTCAAACTTGTACTTGCTGCGAGAGGTCATCAATTTCAAAAGTTGATTTAGTCTTAGAAATGAGACGCCCAAACCCCATTTTCCTCCTTTCGCAGACCTCCTTTCGGATTTGTTCGTCCAAATTCCAAAGGTCCCATCATGGTTTCTTCGTTCGAGGATTCCACTTGATTGTCCCCTTCAGGTTAAGGGTTAAGCCTGAACCTCGCCCGTCGAGGTATCTTCCTTTTTCAGGTTTGGGTTAAACCTGAGTCTCGTTCTGATGAGATTCCTCGTTTTGACAAGGTGTTTTCTTCCAGTCCCATCATGGTTCTTCCGATCGAGGAATCCATGCTTTGTATATGCATCCAGAATAGGATCCTATTCGAGCTTCATCTTGTGAGGCATTTTTTCAAAAATGTCTATATTCCTGTCCTCATTCAATTCATCTTGATATATCTTAGTCCCATCCAGGTTAAGGGCTAAACCTAAGGTATTCCAAAAAAGTTGACCTTGTCTCACCCATAAGACTTGATCAAAATTCTTATCTTTCATCATTTCGGGATCTTCGCCTAAAGTCCCATCACGATTTCCTCAATTCTATTATCCAGTCATATCATTTTCGAAGATTTCGTCTCCCCAAGACCATTCAACATAAGGTTTTAAAGCCTGAAATCATGCCTTTCCAAATAAATTCTTCCACACCCAGTTCAAATCTGTTGACTGGGGCATTTTTAAAATTTGGAGTGTTTTCTTTGCCACTAAGCTCAGCTTTCAATCGGCTTAGTAGCAAAGAGGGGCATCTGTGAACACCCCAAAATTTTCAATTTTTTTTAAATATTCCCCTTTTGCCCCTGATTTCATTTTCTGAGTAATTAAGTCACTTTTTTTTATTGTATTTCTCAAATTTTACTGAAATTAAATTCATTTTACATATCTGACTCGATTTCGGATCCGGATCTAATATCAAAATCCAAATATGAGCTTTGTCATCCAATTTTAAACCAAATTCTCAAAATTACCAAAATAACCTTTTGAAAGGCTCAGACAGTTCATCCGGTATCCGTTTGGATCCATCGCGTTATATTCCTCGATTTGAGGTTTAAAACTCAAATATTTTCTCAAAACTTGGATCCAAACCCATTTTCTGAAGAAATTTTCTAAAAAATAACCCTGAATTCTCAGAAAACCCTTCTTTTGTAAATATTTCTCAAAAATTATAAAATGATTTTTAAATCCCTTATTCTCCTTAGTTCCATAGCTTTTATTTCAAAAAAATACAAAAAAAAGTTACAAAATACAAATATATATATATATATATATGTATGTATGTATGTATGTATATATACAAAAATACAGAGAAAAAAAATTAAAAAAAAAATAATTTTTAAGAAAACATCTTTTAACTAAAACCATTTTTTTGAAAAAAACTTTTAAAAAGGACCGCCCTTTTGAAAATCTTTAAAAAATGGAAATTCGTCCTTTTGATAAAAGGCTTTTAATGAAAAATCTTAGGGTTACGGAGACCCTCTCATTCTCTCTTTCTTCCTTCACGAAGCTTCCATCGCATTCTCTCTCTCTCACCCTCCGATCCTCTCCCTCTCCACCGCCCATCGCGCAACCATCACACCTTCTTCTACCTCTCCCGCCGATCTCCAACAACTTTTCCCTCTCGCTGGATGATTCTCGATCTCCCCCTTTCCTATTTAATAAACCCCTCTTCCTCCTTCACCTTCGACCGCTCTCCACCCCAACACCCCTCTTTCACGCACCACCCTCTCTTCTTCATGATCCGCTCTCTACCCCTCCATGTGGGTCCTTCTTCTTCTTCACAGAACCGTTTTTCACCCCACCATTATCCCTCTTCTGGGAAACCCTACAGGCTAAGCATCCGTCTTCACCCCTCCCCCTTTTGTGTATATCAATCTCTTTTTCTCTCTTTTTCCTTTCCCCATCTTCTTTTACTTCTGCTTCTCCTTCATCTTCTGTCTCTTCTTTTGATCTTCTCCTAATCGGCTGAAGAAGAAGGTCGACCTCACCCCGTAGCAGCAGCCAAAACCCCTCTCCTGCTTCGATTAATAATTCAGTAAGCATTTCCTTTCATGGATTTTTTTCCCTTTGATTCTTCTAGTTTTTCTTGTCCTGACATCATCTACGCACTTCTGGTACTGTTGAGTTGTCTGTGCAACATCAACCACCCCTGTGCAAAAATAAAAGGAGCATACCGATTCTGACATTTCCCTTTTATTTTGTAATTTATTTGTTTTTGTTCTGTTCATGCTATCATATTTAGTAAGGTTATATAGTTCTGTCGAATTTCACATCCGATTTTGCTAATTTTCAAATTTATCTATGTTATGATTTCTTGTTTATGTTATAATCCTTAGATTCTAATACTTTCTTTTTGTTTTCTTTGTAATTCGTTCTGATTTTTCCTCAGTTTATATGAGTTTAGATAGGCGTTTATATTGTTTAGATGTAATCCTCCCTTATGTTTCATTATTGACCCTTCATGCATGCCATATATACCCTATACCTTCGAATTCCACACTGTAATGATATATCTCTCTCCGCAACGACCCAAAATCCTCCCTTGAATCCATGACTCAATCAGATCAAATCATTTATACATGAAGTAGAGGTCGATTTGGCGCAAATGGACAGTAGAGGCCAATAGGTCGTGAGTTGGTAGCAGAGGTCAATATACATTCCATACCAGTATTTTTTTTTCACCCAATACCCATATAATGTCACTAATTGCCTAGCATCGACATTCAGCACCTGTTTTTGGGCTTCATCTAGGTCCAATCCTAATCTTCCATTGACCCTTGATTTTTGTTTCCATTGTTTTTTTTTTAGATTGTCATCTTTATTTTAGAAATTCAATTCCCTGTTTCTGTTTTCTGTTTGGATATTTGCATTTGGATTAAGCTAACATTATAATTCTCTAAAAAATTTTCCATCATGACAAATGATTAAAACTTGTTATAACAGGAGTTTGTATCTGCCGTTCTTTTATTCCTTTTTGAGTTATTACGATTTTTTATTGTCACTTCTACCTCCCCCATGCATGTTTTATATGAATTAGTACCTGCAAATTATCCAATTGTGGTGGCTGTTAAAACTTCTGTGTGATTACTATAGAATCTCCACTCACTCATCTGATAGACCCTTATGGCTCTTTATTCAAATACCATGTCATTACACATTTCAGTTTATTTGACCTTTTTAATGCATGTTGTCGTGATAATGCCATTCTTGTTCCTTTTTAGTGGTTCTGGTCTGTCTTTCAATCAGAGTTTGTTATTTTTAACAAAGCGTAAGACTGGCATGCTTGGTCTGCCTTCTCTTGAGATATTTGCAGGAGCTCTAGAGGTGCGTAAACTATAGAAGGAGCGGCAAGAAGGTCTCCCTTTTCAGACCAGAAGAGCAGGGTTTAAGGAATATAATCAGTAAGCATCTATGCTACAACAGGAGAGTGGTCTGAGGTACCAAGAATAAAGATGATCCTTCATCCAAAAGACATCAGGGATTAGATGGAGTTAATCTCAAATTGTTTTCTTGCTATAAGCTCACGCAGGGGGTTGAAGTTAGAATATAGGAAATTTTCCCACAGTTTGTAATGATATCTAACTTGTCACTTATATATCAGTATACACATTCATTTTATTAAATCTTGTAGCATGTATTATACACCTAAAAAGGGTCATACATTACATCCATTTTCCGGTATGTTATCCATCAAGTAGTAACCCAGCATCACATTGCTACTACTTAAATGTTCCTCTTGTATGACAAAATCCATCACTCGTGAATCACAAATTTTTGTACAAGGGGTTGATTTAAGATCTTTTGCCTTTGGTTGTTCGTTATTGATAACATTATCTTTTGTAGGAATCAGTTTGTTGTTGCAGGAATCGTGAAGATCATTTCATCGCTGTTGGGTTTCTTGCAAGGGAGGTCATAAGATATACAGAGCTTCAAGAAGCAAGTTGTAGTATGGGGATGATGTTCTGATGAAACAGCAAAACCAGGTAGGTATCCCTGTTCTATACACTCCTGTTCTAAATTCAGGTACCTGCCCCGAGTTTTGCATCCAAATTAGCTATACACTATTCACATGCGTTTTAATAGATATAGGTTTAGCTCAGGTATGAGTTTGAAAATTGACATGAAGAAGATTTGTTGAAATCTCTGAAAATGATTGAGTTTCCTCCCGTATGCCTATGTTCTAAATTTAGAGGTCTCTAACAGGTTTTGGTTGGCTGCATGATCATTATGTAGGGGTTGGTTCATTGATCGATCTGCTGTACCATGCCCTTACCGCACTTGCATATGCCCACTTCAACAGCCATCTATCTTTTTGTTGATTTCATGGTTCATTCCACTACCTGCATTTAACCCCACAGATATTTGCACCTTCTTGCAAATGTTACTATTCACCAGCCGGTCCACCTGGCTTCAGCCTTTTTTTTTTGTTGTATCTCATTACCGACATCAATTCATTGTTATACTCGCAAGCTTGTTTACTCACTTTATATCCCCTGTCGCACCCTGCAGCTGCACCTTTTTCACAGCCACTTGCTAAAGTCCTCATATTTCAGCATCCACACACCTGCTATCTGAAAGTTCTACCCAGCCATCACTTCCACACCACCACCACATAGCACATTTCCTGCTAATACTTTTCTTCAAATCATACTGTTCACCACCACATGTTCACATTCATTTCCAGCAGCACACCCTGCGTCAATTGTTGCCACTATTGTTACACTTTCTGCACTTACAACAAGTGCTTTTCCTTGCACTTATAACCATGCAAAACACTATTGTAGCTTCTTTGAGCCCAAAACAGTATAAAAACACTATTGTGCTTCTTCTCACACCTACAGCCATGTAAAGCATCTACTGTACATGCCACCTTAGCACCCACAACACACTCCCTCATCATTTCACAGTTGCCATGATCCACTTAGCACTTATTATATGGCATAGCAACCTGCCCACACCATCATAGGGCATTTTGAAATGTCCAGCAGTACAATACAACCACCATCTGTTTCTCACCCTACCCAGTTAATTTTTGAAGGAGGCCAGAAGCTACAAGGAATGTTATGAAAAAGGATCACTCAAGTTTACTAGTATAAAGGATGTTAATTTCCTGGAATCATGTTTTGAGGAAGTTCACTTGAGAGGCTCGAACCCCTTCCAATTGCAAAAATCGTGATTCTCTTAAACCATACCCTGATTTCGTGAATGAGTTCATCCATTATAAGGAGCCATTATAATCTTTACCATACAGCATTAGGATAATTACCTAATCACCCCTTTGGCATCCTCTGTACCTCTATCTATCTGCAGCATTCTCATATCCTTCTGTACTTACCCATTACCTGTTTGCCACAATAATCAAACTAGCTTAGCTGCATGTCATCATTTGTGATAATATTTCACTTGCTACAATATGCCATTCACTGAATCATTTCACCTATGGCACTGGTCCACTTGCATATCACTTAAGGCATTCCATCTAACATAGGCATTCACAGCAGGGTTAGACACACATATATGTCATCCCCATTAGTACAAGTATTGCTTGTAAATGCTCTTTTCATATATGTTTTCTCTTTATTTGATATGCATATCTGTATATATTTGTCTCATTGGTATGCATATATATATTTCCTTCATTAGAAGTAGATGTTACACTCAGTTATAAATATGCCAATTCTGTCATAATATCTTCCACATTCTCAGCATGTTGCTTCACATTAACCTTGTTTGCAGGAATATGTAGTGATTGTTAGATTCTTATTTAGATTAGGAACTTCTATTTTAAACTCAATCTAAAACTTGTAATAGCTAGATATTAATGAAAATTTTGCATTTTCGGCCTTAGATAGAATGAATGAACATGTAAAAGATCAGAGACTGCTTATTTCATCTCATTTTCCCTCTTATTGCAAAATTCACAAATGGGAACATGAATGGCACGTACACCATTCTAGTGAGAGATAATTAATCCTAAGCAAATGACTCACATTGATGGCCATAGTCAAAATGTGAGCAATGCTTAGGATTCTTATCTTTTATGGAATAACACTAGATCTACACTGGATCCCCTTTAAAAATCATCACATTTTCAAAAAATTTCTTCCTTTATTAGAGTTTAATTTAAAATTAATTCAAAATATAACAATGTCCATAGTCAGGATATATTAAGAGTTAATTTCATTTTAAACTCTATAAAGGCACCAAAAATATATTTTGTTCTTCACTTGAATTTAAATATGATTAATATATAATACATTCAATGACCATAGTCAGGGATGTATTATATCTTCAATCTTATTTTAATTCACTTAAGGAATAAAATATGCTTTTCAAATCCAATTTCGAAATTCTTTAAATTCATTCATCAACTGCATCATATTTTCAAAAATCCTTTTTCAAAATTCAAGTGATCTTAAATATCTTTTTCAAATTCTATTTCAATTCCTCAATTCTATCTCAATTTAAAAATTCAAATTTCAATTTCAAAAGTCCAAGTTGACTTTGGAATTTCAAAATTTATTCTTATATTCAAAGTTCCATCTCCAATTCAAATTAAATTTCAAAAATTCAATTCAACTTTGAAATTCCAAACTCATTTTGTTTAGGATTCAATTTCAAAATTCCACCTCAAAATTCAATTTCAAAGTTCAAATTAACTTTGAAATTTCTGATTCATCTTCTTATTCCAAATTCAAACTTCAAATACAAATTCCAAATCGACTTTGAAATTCATTTATATATTCAAAACTCAATTTCTAATCAAAGTTCAATTCAACTTTGAAATTCCAAATTCATTTTCAGGAGTCAAATTCAAGTTCAATTCAAATACCTCAAATTCAATTTCAAAAGTTCACAGTAAAGCTTTGAAGTTCCTGATTCATCTTCTGATTTCTAAATCCAACCTTCATTTTGGATCCCAGACTTTGGATCCAACTCCATTTAGGATTCCGGAATTCACCTTCATTTTGGATCCCAGACTTCGGATCCAATTCCATTTAGGATTCCAGAATTTAATCTCATCTTGGATCCCAGACATCGGATCTAATTCCATTTAGGATTCCAGAATTCAATCTCATCTTGGATCCTAGACATCGGATCCAATTCCCTTTATGATTCAGATCTTGTATTCAAAATCCATCTTGGGTCCCAGATTTTAAATCCAATTTTCCCAATTTCAGATTTCAAATCCAAATCTCTTTTAATTTCCAAGTTTCAAATCCAAATTCCATTTTCAGATCCCATCTGGACTTCTTAAATCCAATTCTATCTTCAAACTCCATTTGGATTTATCAAATCCCACCCTGATTTCAAACTTTAAATATGGAATTCAATTTCACTTCAAATTTCATTTCCTTTCCTAAATCCAGGTTCAAATTCAGAAGTCCATTTCTGACTCTAAAACTTCATTTCTTTTTATCTCAGCTTCAAATCATTCTCTTCAAAATCCGGATTTATCTTCCCAAAACCCTGATTATTTCAAAGACTTAGAACTTCAAAAATATCTTTTCCTGATCTATCTCAAGTTCTAAGTTAGATTCAACTATTCAAAAATCATCTCTTTATTCCATCATCACATTTTCACTTGGAAAGTCTCAGATTTCCAAAATCATTTTTTTCAAAAGAACATACATCCTTGCATTGTACAAGCATGATTCTTTGTGCATTTAGACTTAGAATAAATTCTTAGATAATCTTTTAGCAAAGCAAAAAGGCATAAATTCGACCCTTAGTTTGATTACCCCTAGTAAAGGCCCCAGGAACGGTCGAACCTCGTATCGACGAGCGATTCCTGTCTCCCAATTTTCCCGCAAACATTTCAAAAATGGAGGCGAGTAATCTTTAATTTTTTTTTCAAAATTAAGGTCAAGTGAGACCTTCGCAAAAGAGTGCCTCTCTCTCTTCTTTCTTTTCTTTTCTCTTCTCTCTTCTTTTCTTTCTTTTTATTTTCTCCCTTCAAAAAGGAGGAAATAGAGGCTGGAAAGGAAAAGAAAAGGAAGAGAGAGAAAAACCACAAGAGGAAAAAATTTGCGATGATCACAACTCTCTCCCGAACTATGGTTCAGTGAGACAACCCAGCAACGTGAAGACCGGGACAATATAGGTAGGGAGGTTTTCAAAAACATGTTCAACATGCAATAAAACCAGAAAGCTCTAATGCAATTCCTAAAGAGATAGATTTATATGAATAGAAGCATACACTTGCATACATTGTTTACATTCAATCCCTAGAATTGAGGAGAGTTGTATTTCAGACCTAAATCTAATGTGAGCATAGAATAATCTCCTCAATATGGTCCTACCAAACCATACTTAAATCCTATATGCAATGATGTCATCTTAGGACAGAGTTTAGGCTCCTAAGAATTACATGGAAATGAAGCTGACATTTGTTAGAATAAAGACTTAGATAATATTAAAGCAAAAGCAAAAGGCATAGATCCAACCGGACGAAGACGTGTCCCATCACGGTCGCCAAAGCTGTGATCATCGCAAAAAAAAAATTTATCTCGTGTTTCTTTCTCTCTTCCTTCTCTTCGCCTTTCTAACCTCTATTCCCTTTTTGAAGGAGAATAAAAGATAGAAAAGAAGAGAGAATGAGAAAAAGGAAGAAGTAAGAGAGGAACTCTTTTGCGAAGGTCTCACTTGACCTTAATTTGAAAAATATTTAAAAAAATTACTCGCCTCCATTTTGAAATATTTGCGGGAAAAATTGGAGAGACGGGATTCGCTCGTCGGTACGAGGTTCGACCATTCCTGACGCCTTTACCAGGGGTAATCGAACCAAGGATCGAATTTATGCCTTTTTGCTTTGCCTAAATATTATCTAAGAATTTATTCTAAGTCTAAATGCACAAAGAATCATGCTTGTGCAAAGTAAATGCATAAATATATGCTTTTGAGAAAACACTTTTGGAAATCTGAGTTTTTCCAAGTGAAAATGTGATGATGGAATGAAGAAATTATTTTTGAATAGTTGAATCTAACTTAGAACTTGAGATAGATCAGAAAAAGATGTTTGAAGTTCTAAGTCTTTGAAATAATCATAGTTGGAAAAATAAATCTTTGAATTTGAAAAGAATGGTTTGAAGCTGAGAGGAAAAGAAATGAAGTTTCAGAGTCAGAAATGGACTTTTGATTTTGAATTTTGAACTTTGGATTTAGGAGAAGAGATGAAAATTTAAAATGGAATTGAATTCCATATTTGAAGTTTGTGAAATCAGGATGGAATTTGGATTTGAGAAATCCAAAATGGAATTTAAAAATAGAAAAGAATTCCAGATGGGATCTGAAAATGGAATTTAGATTTGACATCTGGAAATCAAGATAGATTTGGATTTGAAATTTAGAATTGGGAATGGAATTGGGTTTAAACTCTAGGATCCAAGATGGAATTTGAATCCAAAGTCTGAATCCTAAATAGAATTTGGATCTGAAGTCTGAGATCCAAGATGAAGTTGAATCCTTGGAATCCTAAATGGAATTGGATTCGAAGTCTGGAATCCAAAAAATGAAGTTGAATTCTAGATCTATAATCCTAAGTGGGATTTGACCCGAAGTCTGGGATCCAAAATGAAGATTGGATTTAGAAAATCAGAAGATGAATCAGGACTTTCAAAGTTTTAATTTGAACTTTTGAAATGGAATTTGAGGTATTTGAATTGAACTTGAATTTGAATCCTGAAAATGAATTTGTCATTTCAATGTTGAATTGAACTTTGATTGGAATTTGAGTTTTGAATATACAAATGAATTTCAAAGTCAATTTTGAATAGAAGATGAATTTAGAAATTTCAAAGTTAAATTGAACCTTAAAATTGAATTTTTGAGATGTTGAATTGAATTTGAAATTGAATTCTGAAGATGAATTCGGAACTTTAGAGTCATTTTGAACTTTGAAATTTGATTTGAATTGGAATTGGAATTTGAATTTGCAAATGAATTTTAAAGTCAAATTGGACTTTGAATTTGCAAATGAATTTTAAAGTCAAATTGGACTTTGAATTTGAAGTTAGAATCTAAAGATAGTATTTGAATTTACAAGAATTGAAAATTGATTTGAAAAGTGAAGAAGATATTTGAAGGAAATCACTTGGATTTTGAAAAAGAATTTTTGAAAACATGATATAATTTTATCCTAAATGATGAATGAATTTAAAGAATTTTAAAATTGGATTTGAAAGGCATATTTCATTCTTTAAATGAATTGAAATAAGATTGAAGATATAATACACTTCTGACTATGGTTATTTAATGTATTATATAATAATCATATTTAAATTCAGATGAAGAATAACATATATTTTGGTGCTTTTACAGAGTTTAAAATGAAATTAACTCTCAATATATCCTGACTATGGCCATTGATATATATTTTGAGTTAATTTTAAGCTAAACTCTAATAAAGGAAGAAAATATTTAAAAATATGATGATTTTTGAAAGGGGACCCAGTGTGGATCCAATGTTATTCCATAAAAGATGAAAATCCTAAGCATTGTCCACATTTTGACTATGACCATCAATGTGGGTCATTTGCTTAGGATTGATTACCTCTTATTAGAATGGTGCATATGTCATTCGTGTTTCACCATTGTGGATTTTCAGAAATAAAAATGAAAATGATATGGAACACACAATTCTATCAAAGTGTATGCTCATACATTCTAATCTATGTTGGAAAGCAAATATTCTCATTGATATCTAGCTATTACATCATTTTAAAAAGAGATTTGAAATGATAAAATTCTAATCTAAGAGAGGAAATCAATGTTTTTCATACATCCCTGCAAAACAAGGTCAATGTGAAGCAATAGGCCAAAGATATGGAATATACCATGACAAAATTGACATATTTAAAGATAAGTGTGACATCTACCCCTGATATATGTATGTATGCTAATGAGAGAAACATATGCAGATATATACATTGATTAAAGAGATGTGTAGGCAAGTATTCATGCTAAAGGGGAAAATACATATGAAAAGAAATGCTCATAGCATGAAGAAAGATGTACATTCTAGGCTAATGAAAGGAACACCTATATATATACATATATATATATATATATATATATATATATATATATATATATATATATATATACATATATATATATATATATACATAGAGAGAGATACACGTACATATATATATCCAAGCATGAAATTTATATACATATGCTCCTATTCAATATGTGTGACATATTGTGATAGCAAATGAATGACATCTGCCATGAGAGTGAAGATGTGATAATGAATATAGCAATGGAAAACTGAAATGGCTGGGTGCTATATGATTGCCGTGAAGGTATCATGATGGTGAAGATGCATGCTGCAGTTGATAAGAAGTGATAGCTAGATGTTGAAGGAAATGAAGATATTATGTACAATGTTATGTATAGGAAGGGATAGATGTGTTGGGTAGTGGTACACAAGTGGGTGACAGAAATGTGCAGTGCTGTATATGGGGGATGCTATGACAGATGGACCGAAATACTATTGAGGGAGTGAGAGTGTACAACAGTGAGGCAGAAGGTGTGAGATATACTGTGTATTGATGTGATGTAACAAGTGTTGGTGAGTGTGGATGTGAAGTAAAGAAACAATGTAGTTTACAGATGTTGTTTGGAGGCAGTGGAAAAAGGGATGCCTTGGAATAAACAAAGGTGATAATATAACATACGACTAATTTAAAACATGAAAGAGAGGAAATCCTAACCAAGGGAATCTCATTTTTTTGCTGCTATTTCAGTTTAACCTAAGACATCTTGCTAAAGAGTACTTCAACTAATGGAATCGGGTTTGCTCAAAAGTTAACAGATGGCAATTCAGCATAGTATGTTGTTGTAATCGATGGCACAATGCTTTTATCAAACAAATGCTTCTGTCTTTGAATAGGGGATCATTGATTATCACATCTCTTTTTCCCCTGAGATCCGAACTTGAACGAATTTTAGGAATAAGGATGACATTCAGGTAGCCCCCTGTATCCTATCTATGTCATAATGTTCCTGAACTTCATCACAAAACCCATATGTTGCGATGAACAATACTTACCTTGTCACTTAATAATTTGATCCAGTAAGGCCCTCCTATACGCCATATCATATGGATGCTTTTTTTTTTATTATTCCAGTTCTGCATCCTTACATGTTAGTCACATCAAAATAAAATTAAAAAAAAATCTATGAAGATTGATAGATTTCAAAATCTCTAATTATATCCAAGTGATAACTATTTTAATAAAATAATCTAAATATGAAAGGCATATTCCTAGATGAATTCCTCTCATCATCCTACTGATAATCTACAGTTCAGGTCTTATTTAAGTTTAGCTATGTTGATTAGAACATTGTAACGACTATAGTGTAGAGAAGAGCATATCATGTTCAAGCATACACTCTACCTTACCAGCAGATGTACGATTGCAATGCTTTAATTCCAAAAGGAGAATATCTGACGATTTCAAAATCGCACTTAAAGAAAGTTTTGATTCCGTAACAAAATCTCCCACACGCAAGAGCATTGGATATGTTCATTGATGGCTTCCATTCTCAGTTTTTGAAATGTGAACAAATGGCAGTGAGCTTATCTAAAATCTCACATATATTATACAATCCTGAGGCATGCATACCATATCCAAAATTTCTATAAACAAGGGAAGCAGGAAAATAACATGAATAATTGTAAATCAGACTGTGCATAAGGGTTAAATGAATATTATAACTGAATCAATCTTCTTAAAATCGAGATATGCATGTTACCATGAGCGTATGGTCGATGGCCACAAGAAAAAAAAAGACTAGATAACAATGCAGAATAAACTAGCATACTGATATCTTATATGCAGAATAACTTTATCACTTAAAAGCACCCACGATGTCTGGTTAGAGAACATGAACAACAGGTTTTGCTTGGCTGGAGGTAGAGATGGTATCCACTTCAATATAATATTTATCAAATTCAGTAAAACTCAGTAAGATTTAATTAACGATATTCAAATCTGATCCTTATATCTGAACAAAGCTTGTCAAATGACCTTTGTTGGAAATTAATACCAACTCTTGCCTGAGATCAATAATCTGACGTTTAATAATCAACAATGGAATTCAAGCACGATGATGCCATTATTCAGATGCCTCCAATGGCTACAGGATTCCGGCAGATGAGCGTCAGATCAGAGTTCCGACAGGCTGTCTACAACAGATCCAGAAGACTCAGGCAGGTTATCCTCGGCAGATACAGAGGATTCAGACAGATGAATCACTGTATCCGGATTCCAGCAGGCTAGATTTCAATCTAGGTTTCCGATTGTTACCAGGAATCTATTTCAATTAGATTTGGAAACAAAAACGCCGAGAATCGATTGTAGTTCCAAGGATTAAAATAATGAAGGGACCAATAATCGATCAAGGAATCAATTATCTTTCAGATGAACCATGCTTCAATTATCGGGAATCCAATGATCGATTGCTGGGAACACAGTGATCGATCGATTAATCTAAAAAAAAAAATGCCGAAATCCCACGAATGCACAAAACACAGATCTGATAATCTAAATGCAATACTACTCTGGCCCAGATAGCAACAGAAAATACCAGAGTTCTAATGCTAATGCCTCGATGAATTTAAAATGTAAAACGGAATTGAAGTTGGCATTGATACTTACTAATTTCAAGAAATCGTAAAGAAGTAAAAAGAAAAACAAAGGAAAGAGAAGAAAAAAAAAGGGGAAAAGAAAGTGTTGGAATACAATTATCCCATTGATGTTGCAACATGTAGGTTGATGCTGCTATATGCAGATCAAGCCTACAAATTATGCTTCGTGATGAATCGTAAAGATCAAAATAAAGAAATATAGGATCAAAACGAAGGATCATAAATTTACAGAAAAGGAAAGAGGAAGAGATAGAATGGTTATTTACCATGGCTTCGTTGTGGAAGATTGGTCTCCTTGCCTTGAGAGATCGTGAAATGGAAGAAAAAGGAGTACCTGATTTATCTGCAAAGGGGAAGAAGGAACGCTGCCCAACTCCCTCCAGAAAACCAGAGAGAATGCTTGATAGAGAGAGTTGTTTGCCTGGCTGTTGATATTAAACGAAACTCCTTCGGTGATGAGAGGGAGAGAGAGAGAGAAAAAGCTCAGAAGAATGCGTAAGTCTGAAGGGGTGAAGGCGGATGGATCCGGGTGAATGAAGTGGAGAATGGATGCGGAATGGATGGCAGATGAAGTGGTGGAGAATGGATGCCTCTCTTGACCCCCTGAGGGCCGATCTTTATAGGAAGTGGCCGTTAGGCCCCTTTCAGATCGGGTCCCCCTTTTCTATCAAATTTTCCAAAAACGGGGGTTTTAACAAAAATTTTCTAAAGAGTGTTTTCACAAACTCGGTTTTCAAAAAGGTGCTTTTAAAAGGGCCATTTCTTGGCATTTTCTTTTTCGATTTTCTTATTTTTTTGCTCTTTTCTTGAAATTTTTTATATTTTTTTGTATTTTTTTAAAAAATAGAAACTCTAAAACTATGGGATTTCTAAACTATTTATAAAATTTTGCAAATATTTACAAAAGAAGGCTTTTCTGAGAATTCGAGTTTATTTTTAGAAACTTTCTTTAGAAGATGGGTTTGGATCCAGTTTTTGAGAAAATATTAGAGTTTTGAACCTCAAATTGAGGAATATAGTGCGATGGATCCAAACGGATACCGAACAAACTGTCTAAGCCTTTCAAAAGGTTATTTTGGTAATTTTGAGAATTTTGATTTTAAAAATTGGATGACAAAGCTCAGATTTGGATTCTGATATCGGATCCAGATCCGAAATAGAGTCAAATATACATAAAATGAATTTAATTTCAGTAAAATTTGAGAAATAAGGTGGAATTTAGATTTAAAAGTGACTCAATTACTCAGAAAATGGAATCAGGGGCAAAAAGAGAATTTTTACAAAATTTAGAAAAATTTGCGGTGTTCACAAATCACCAAGAACAACATGGGTTCGGTAGGGATTCAACCTAAGAATGACATTGGTTCAGTTGAGAATGACATTGGTTCACTAGGAACGACATAGGTTCAATAAGAATTCAGCCTAAGAACGACATTGGTTCAATTGAGAACGACATTGGTTCACTGGCAACGACATGGGTTCAATAGGGATTCAGCCTAAGAACGACATTGGTTCAATTGAGAACGACATTGGTTCACTGGGAACGACATGGGTTCAATAGAGATTCAGCCTAAAAACGACATTGGTTCAATTGAGAACGACATTCGTTCATTGGGAACGACATGGGTTCAATAGGGATTCAGCCTAAGAACGACATTGGTTCAATTGAGAATGACATTGATTCACTGGGAACGGCATGGGTTTAATAGCGATTCAGCCTAAAAACGACATTGATTCAATTGAGAACGACATTGGTTCACTGGGAACGACATGGGTTCAATAGGGATTCAGCCTAAAAACGACATTGGTTTAATTGAGAACGACATTGGTTCACTGGGAACGACATGGGTTCAATAGGGATTCAGCCTAAGAACGATCAATTCCATAGGGATTTAACCTAGGGATCGCATCGGTTCCGCAGGGGTTCGACCTACGAACTATCAATTCCATAGGGATTTAACCTAAGGATCACATTGGTTTCACAGGGGTTCGACCTACGAACTATCAATTCCATAGGGATTTAACCTAAGGATCGCATCAGTTTCGTAGGGGTTCGACCTACGAACTATCAATTCCATAAGGATTTAACCTAAGGATCACATTGGTTTCGCAGAGGTTCGACCTACAAACTATCAATTCCATAGGGATTTAACCTAAGGATCGCATCGGTTCCGCAGGGGTTTGACCTACGAACTATCAATTCCATAGAGATTTAACCTAAGGATCGCATCAGTTCCGCAAGGGTTCGACCTACGAACTATCAATTCCATAGGGATTTAACATAAGAATCGCATCGGTTCCACATGGGTTTGACCTATGAACTATCAATTCCATAGGGATTTAACCTAGGGACCACAATCTAAGAAGGAAGGGTTCAACTTGTGGGCTTTGAATGAACCAGGTGCTAAACTGGGTTTTTAAGGAAGATTCGAATCAGAATTCAAATCTTTAAGGGAAAACTAAATGAATTGGGTTTTGAAAGAAAATTTGAGTCGGGACTTCTATCTTCTAGACCAATTACTAAATTGCAAAAAAGTTTGAGTAGGAGTGCAAACCTTTAAAGGAAAGGCAAGCAAATCGGATTTGAGAGAAAATTCAAGTCGAAACTCTAATTTTCTAGACCGGTTCTAGACATTTGAATTGGATTTGGAAGAAAATTTGAGTCGGAAGTCTAATTTTCTAGACCAATTTAGTAGGAAAATAAAACTTGGGTCGGAACTCAAATCTTCGTAGGAAAACTAGATCCATTATGGAAGGAAAAGAAATTTGAGTAAGAACTCGAATCCTGAAAGAAAAGTAGATCAATTTGGAAGGAAAAGCAATTCGTGTTAAAACTCGAATCCTGAAGGAAAAATAGATCAATTTGGAAGAAAAAGAAATTCGAGTCGGAACTCGAATCCTGAAGGAAAAGTAGATCAATTTGGAAGGAAAAAAAAATCGAGTCGAAACTCGAATTCTGAAGGAAAAGTAGATCAATTTAGAAGGAAAAGAAATTTGAGTCGGAACTCGAATCCTGAAGGAAAAGTAGATCAATGAGGACACTGAATTTTAAAGAGTACCAGTGTAAGCACTGTGTTTTGAAAAATTACCAGTACGAACACTGGGTTTTAGAGAATTATCAGTATAAACACTGGGTTTTAAAAAATTACCATCACGAACATTGGATTTTGAGAAATTACCAGCACGAATACTGGGTTTTGAAAAATTACCAGCACGAACACTGAGTTTTTTAAAAATTACCAGCATGAACACTGTTTTTTTTTTAAAAATTACCAGCACGAACATTGGTTTTTTAAAAAATTACCAACACGAACACTGGGTTTTAGAAAATTACCAGCACAATCACTGGTTTTTGAAAAATTACCAACGCGAACATTGGTTTTTTTTTTTCAAATTACCAGCACGAACACTAGGTTTTTTAAAAATTACCAGCACAAACACTGGGTTTTTTGAAAAATTACCAGCACGAACACTGGTTTTTTAAAAAATTACCAGCACGAACACTGGGTTTTGGAAAATTACTAGCACAAACACTGGTTTTTAAAAAATTACCAGCATGAACACTGATTTTTTTGAAAAATTACCAACATGAACGCTGGGTTTTTTAAAAATTATCAGCACGAACGCTAGTTTTTTGAAAAATTACCAGCACGAACACTAGTTTTTTGAAAAATTACCAGCACAAACACTATGTTTTGGAAAATTACAAGCACGAACACTGGTTTTTAAAAAATTACCAGCACGAACACTGGGGTTTTAAAAAATTACCAATTGATTCTGACAGAAGATTTTCAGTCTTCACCCTCACAATGACTTGGACAACTGTCGGGGTCTCAGGATTTATCCCTTATCCTGAATGGGTAGTTCAGGTTTATCCCTTAACGTGAAGGAGAATCTTGATGCAAATGCAAATTGATGACAATGAATGCAGATGAATGTGAATGAATGCATGCAAATGCAAATGTATGCAAATGAATGTGAATGAATACATGCAAATGCAAATGTATGCAAATGAATACACGCAAATGCAAATGTATGCAAATGAATACATGCAAATGAATGCAAATGTATGCAAATAAATGCAAAATGATGTAAATGGATGCACATGCGTGCAAAATGAGAGATTTGTTTGATCTTTCCTGCATACAGGACGTTTTGAAGACAATTTTCAAAATAATGCCCCAGTGTAACTGAGAAAGAAGAATTTGACCATTATTGAAGAAAATATATTAAGGAATTACAAAGGATGGAATAGAGGATTTAAGTATAGAAAATTTTCAAATGTTGAGCATTGATGGGGTCTGATAATTCCACACCATCGGCATTGATGAGCAGATATGAATTGCGGGGTAATGCTTCCTCGACAACATAGGGTCCTTCCCAATTCGGCGACCATTTGCCACCTGGGCGGTGCTTGAGATAAGCCATGGATCTGAGCACTAGATCATTGACTCAGAATTTTCTTTCAATTACAAATTTTGCATATTGTCTGGCTACCCTCTGTCAATATGATTGAGTGTGCTTTGCTACTCTGAGCCTCTTTTCATTGAAAAAATCAAACTATACTAGCCGCTATTGCTGATACTGATCAAGTGGCAGCTCCAGAAGTGATGCAAGTTTCAGAGCGGGTTTCTGAACATGTAAAGGTAGTACTACTTCAATTCTGTAGACAAGTTCTGATGGAGTAGCATTAGTTGGAGTTTGAATGGTGGTTATGTATGCTCACAATGCATCATGGATCTTCTCATGCCAGTCACGACCTGTTTCTAAAGTTCGCTCCAGGATTCTAATCAGAATTTTATTGGTGGCCTCTGCCTGACCATTCCCTTGAGGATAATAGGGAGCAGAGAAATGATGCTGAATTTTGAACTTCAAGCAAAATGTCCTCATTCTCTCATTCTTAAAATGACTGTCATTGTCTGACACGATATCATGCTGTATGCCAAAATGACAAAGGATATTCTTGTGGATGAATGAGACCATGTGTCGACCTTCTACTGTACGCAAAATGATAGCTTTGACCCATTTAGCGAAATATTCTGTTGCGGTAAGAAAATATTTGTAGCCGTTTGAAGCAGGAATGATGGGGCCCACAACATCAAAGGCTCACATAGAAAATAGCCATGGAGAGATGGCGGTTTGCAAATATGTTGTTGGCGCATGAATAGAAGGTGCATGTATCTGGTATAGAGCACACTTCTTCATAAAATGGTAGCAATCTTGCTGCATAGTCTTCCAATAATATCATGCTCGGATGATTTGCTTGATAAGAGTTTGGTAGCCGACGTGACCACTGCAAATGCCTTAGTGTACCTCCCGCACGACTTCTTTGGCATCATCTTCGTCTAGGCATCTGGAATATTCAGAACTGAATCCATGATGATAGAGGACATCAACGAGAATAAAATATCGGGCAGACACACGCCAAATCGCTCATTACTCTTACCAGTGATATTCTGAGAGAAGGAGACATATGTCTTTTCCTTGATGGGAGCCTTTCTGAGACTGTCTTCAGCTTGCTCAGACATCATCCTAATCATCATTTTCTTGAATATCTGATATGCAGCAGGATCAATGTCATCCCTATCATTCAGACTCTGTCTTCTAACAATTCTTGGAGAATTCATCTCTTTTTACTTGATGCTTTAAAAATCACGGATGCACTTGATATAGCAACGTCTTCTTATCTGATCTGGACCACTTGAGAATACCAATATTCTCTACAGAATGTGATGGATGATTAAATTTTGATGATGAAGATTCAGGATAGAAATGAATATAGGAAAAATATTTAATGAGAATTTGGTAGATAATTGGAAGAACATCCCATTACTAGAGATTGGGTCACCGCTAGAGTCACGACAATTGTATTGCCATTCTTTGCGAGGAGAACGAACAACTGCAAATGTGCCTTGTCACCTAGGCGAGGTCGTCAAACCATGATAGAATGAAAATTGAAAGATTTTTTTATTGAACGAAAAATATGATTGCATCAATAGTGGACTTGAGAAAGAGGGGGGCATATAGACAGTCTGCCACCATTCTTAATGATCAGCAGAGACACGAGGACCAGCGAAAAGAGTGAGAATGATGAAAGAATCCCAGCCATATCTAGAAGAATGGTATGTTTCAGACCACTGCGCTGATGCAAGGTCAAACTCTGGCATAACCCCTGATAGTAGCCGAGTTTCTACGCGCTTCTGTCTCTGAGAAAATTGTCTGACACATTACTCTAGATAGTAGTAGGTACAGGAAAATGGGTCAAGTAGCTTGAACTGCTTGCCATACACATATGTATATCTGGAAAGAAAGTGAGCCCTGCAGTGCATACGACCATTGCATACTGAATTATTTCTTGAGCTGTTTTGGATAATGAGCTGACTTCTGCGAATGCCCCATACTGTCGGTAGATCTCAATCAGGTTCACATATTCATTCCCATTTTCTTCAATCAGTGGCCAAGACTTACGTCCTGTCATGCAAGCTAAAGCATCTTTAGGGTCCAAACCCTTAACATTGATAAAAAATTGCTGCTCCAATGGATCTCCAGGTTGACTGGCTGGCTCGGGCAATCCCATGATCTCTAAAAATTCATCTATCAGCAGGGTCATCTCGCCCCATGGGAACCAGAATGTGCAAGTGCGTGGATTCCACCACTCTGCCAGTGCATGGATCAGATTGTTATTGACTGTCAACTTTCCCATTGCGGATGCGAGTTCCAACCCGCAATCGCTTAAGTGGTTCGAAAACATACGGGAGAAGTTTTTGAACCAAATGTAGTACCACTAGGGGAAGAAGGGTCCTGTGCTAAGAGCTTGATGCTCGTGAAGACTTTGTCGCACCTCGTAGAAGATGTGACCTTCAGGAAAGACAAAATCGAGCTGAATGGATGCCATTGGACTGAAAGATAGGAATATTGGAATTAGACTTAGGAAAAATACAAGAATTTTGAAAATTGCAGGAAGGATAAAATGGAGAAGCTGAAAATTCGAAGTCTAGAGGAACGAAAGAATGGAAAATCACCTGAAGTTTTGAAGAAAAAGTGGATAATTTGAAAAAATTGTCCAGGGTTTACAAAAAAATGTTTCATAAATTGGAAAATGAAGTATTTTGGAAAATTGTCCAGTATTTTGGAAATTTTGGAAAAATATGGGAAAATAAGATGAAAATGAATATCATATATTCAATCACAAACAATTATGCACATATAACATTCCCTAAGAAGGTGACTCTAAATGCATCAATTTTGAAAGAGCTTTAGGATCCTAATCCTCACTCTAGGCTCAGATCAACTGTGTCCAATCATGCTATGCCGATATACTCGAGTCGAAACTCGAAGTACATGGCATAAAAATCCATCTTCGGTTCTAGGCTTGTGTTTTCCCAACAGCCTTGAGCGCCTGCTGATATACATTAGACTATGACCCTTGGTACGTGGCAGGGGGCGTTAGCCCAAATAAGTGGCCCAGTTGTGAGGCTCTGTTCCGAACTATGGTTCTGGAAGAGAGCTCAGCAACATGAAGACCGAGTAGACATAGGTGGGGTGGTTTTTGAAATATGATCACATGCAAACAAAAGGCTCTAAACCTAAAGAGATAGAGATTTTAAAAATTTTGAGGGAGCAAACATTGTTTTCACATAAATCCTACATTAAGGAGTGTTGTATTTCAGACCTAAGTCTAAGTGAGCATGAATAATTCTCCTTAATATGGTCCTACCAAACCATGCCTAGTCTACATGCAGTTCATGTCAGCTGGGTTCAAGTTTAGGCTCCTAGGCTCACATGATATCAGAAATTAAAAGATGACACTTCATAGGGCATGATTTTGATAATTGAACTAAGTCAAAGCACATAATTGATCAGACGAAGATAGGTCCCAGCATGGTCACCAAACCTGTTATCATCGCAAAATTTTTCCCCTCTCCCTCTACGAGAGAGAGAAACGATTCTGCGAGTCAAACTCGACCAAAGTTTTTGAAAATGGTTTTGAAAATTACTCGCCTCCATTTTGAAAATTTGCAAGAAAATTCTGTGGAATGGGATCCGCTTGTCTGTACCAGGTTCAACCATTCCTGGCGCCTTTACCAGGGGTAATCGAACCAATGATCAAATGTGTGTTTTGACTAAGTTAAATTATCTAAATTATGCTCTATTTTCCTAGAATGCACAAAGAATCAGGCATGTGCTATGAAATTTTGAAAAGATGCAAGTTTTGAAAGAATGATGTTTGCTTGGAAAGTTGAAATATGCTTGGAAAATGATTGGAATGTGCCTTGAAAATGGAATTCCTGGGAAAATCATTGAACTTAATTGGAAATCAGAAATTTGCATTGAAAAATAGATTCTTAGGAAAACTTGGACTTTAGGAAAATCGATTTTGAGATTTGAAAATGAAATTCAGAATATGGAAATCTTGGAAAATCTTGATTTGAACTTGGAAAATACTTTGAAATCTCATGTGAAAACTTGGAGTTCTGAGAAAATCAGATCCCGAGAAAGACTTAGAAATTTTTGGGAAAACTGATTTTTCTGAAATAGAATTGGAAAATGAATTTGAAAATGAATTTGAAAATAGTGCAAATTGAATGAATGAATGAATTTGAAAGAGAATTTCATTGAGGAATTGGGAAAATCTTTTTGAGTTTTGAGAAATGCAGTGCATTTTTGAAGTTAGCCTAAGAGTTTAGGCTAAATGTGGCTAACACGAAGATCATAAATCTTGGTTTTCTTCGTATTCTGACTATGGCCATAAATACGAATCCCACCAAATTTGTGAACTTCATAAGAGATTGTGCACGTGTCAACCATAGTGATTTTAGAAAATGTGCATACGCAGCATATATCAGATATCAATTTTTTCAGAAATTAAACTATATGCAATGCAATCCTATTCTAAGCTGAAAAGTAACTCATATTCCAAATTATTACAACTTGATATTATATTGAATTGAAATAAAAGAAAATAGTTAAGTCTTCTTCTTGAATGTTCCTGCAAAACTAGAAAACATGTTAGCACAAAAATGTAGGTTTTCCTGAATTTATTTGAAAATATTGGAAATTATCAGATATTATTCAGATATAAACCCAAATTTATACCCCCTTTGATATAAACATAAGAAATAATGAATAAATTTTGAAAATAAACTTGGAAATTTGAAATTGAGGTCAAAATGACCAAAATGCCCTTAATAACCTTGAAATCTGGGTTTTCTGAAAGAATTTTTATAAAATTTGGAAATTTGGAAATTTGAAAATCAAATGAAATAAATCAAACACAATATGATGAAATATGATAATATGCATGAAAATTTATGGAGTTAAAAATTAGAATTTCGAAATTTAGGTCAAATGACCAAAATACCTGTGATAACAAGACTATGGCCTTAAAACCAGGGTTTTCTGAAATAAATTTTGCAAAAATGAGAAATTTAAATATAAATGACATTGAAATTAACTCTAATATGATATGACATGCTTATTTACATGATGAAAACCCCAAAATGGCGAAAATATCATAAAATATCAAATTTAACATGATTTTCGCTTCTGAATTTAAAATAAACTAACATACAATGCAAATGAACTTGGAATTGAGCCAAATTTGGCATGGACACCTAGAATAATCCTAGAAACAGAATGGAATCCGAAAATATATTTTTTTGGTATTTTTAAATATGGAAATTCAAATAAAAACCTTAATTTTTGTGATTTTTGCCTAAAATACTAATTCTAAATTGGATTTTGGATACTAAACTTCCATAAAAATTTCCTAAATTTTATGGGGTGATAGTGGGAAGTTAGGAAAGGATTTTTGTCTTTTACGCATTCTGGTTTTTACCTATGGTCGGAGCTGGACAACTCTGGCAAGTCGGATCGGAATCCGACGACTCTAGGATTTAGAGCAGACAGACAAGTTTTGGGAGAAATTAAGAGAAAAATAGAAGGCTGATGGAAAAATGGCTGAAATTATGGGAAAATGTCTCTGACAAATAGAGACAAATTTCATCTTTTTACAGCATTGGGATTTGGATTACGGTTTGGAAATGAGCACACTATTATCAGAGACCTGAATCTCTGGAATTCTCAGGCATGAGAATTTGTCAGACAGAAAAGATAAATCCGAAAAAAATACTTGGACAATCCCAAAAATTCCCAAATTTTTGTAAATGACAAAGGAATGGGTTAAGAACAACTTTTATGTTGAAAGGTTTTGCATTTGGACTACGGATTGAGCGAACACATCACCTTAGGATCTGTCTATACCCTGACAAGGAAAAATTGAGGTTTTCCCAATGCCCTAGGAAAATCGATTTTTAACAGAGGTCAAATCTACTTATAAAGATCCCAAAATTTTTAGAAAATTAGTAGATTCCACGTGAATTTATGGTAAATTTTAGAAGGAGATTGGGATCTCCCATCTAGGGGATCTCAGGCCGACAAGTTTGCTGAAACAGAAATTGGAAATTCCAGGGGGGTTAAAATCTGGTTTAGGAGTTCGATTTATTTAGGGGAATTCTGGAACCCGAATTAATCCAAACTTTAGGCAGGAAAACAAAGACAAGGGCTAAGAGTATTATGCATTGCTTTGGATTTTTTTAACGGAAAATTCTACATAAGATCATAACTGGACTGCATACGCTTAAAACCATATTTCCTTAATCAAATGCTAACTATGAATAAAGCTATTATGAAATGATGAAAATATCCTATATGTAATATGCAAACTACACGAAACATGCTGATTAATCAGAAACAAAAAAATGGGAGATATAATATTTCATTAATGTTGGCTATGGGTGAGAAACTTCATCCATAGAACGAATGAAATATCTCATTCGATAGCCTTATCATGATAAAAAAAGAGAAGAATAAACAAAATTTCAATAAACCAAAGGAGTCTCACCTTGGGTTTATGCTGTCACCGGCTGGAATGGTTGCAACGGAAGGTCTGAACCTTGCAGTTCTTGCTGGGGAAGGAGGAGATGCAGATTGCTGTGGTGGCTGTCACCACTTTGATGTAGATGAAGTCACTGCAATGAAGGGACTGGAGATGGCGCTGGAGCAAGGATGAAGGTAGTTGAGTTGCCGTTTAGTGGTGATGTTTGGGCTGGCTGGAGCTACTGCCATGGCTGGAGGTTGGTGATGGCTGAAGCAGATGGTTGGAACGGATGCTATGCTGCTAAAGACGGTGGCTGAAGTCCTGGAGGAAGTGACACCTGCTGGAGGTGAGTGGTTGCACTGCTGGAAGAGAAGGTGGCTGAAGTAGTGGCAGCACTTATTGGAGAAGATGGGGGCTACCGGTGGGGGGCTGTTGTTGTGCTGCAATAGAAGGCTGAAGATGGCAGCTGCTGTGATGTTGTTGGGTGATGGAGATTGAGATAGTACTGAACCAAGAGAGGGAGAAAGGGAAGATAGAGAGAGGGAGTTAGGAGAGAGGTGAAAAGCATCCACTGTCCCTTGCTTGGGTGATGACTTAGGGAAATTAAAATAAAAAATCCCTAAGTTTTTAATGGGAAGTAGGTCTAATTAGAGGGAATGAAAGGTTTACATGAGATGGGCTGGAGAATAGGAAAAGGAATGGAACGGAAGAAAGAAAGAAAGAAAGGAAAGAAAAGAAAGGAAAGAAAAAGAAGGGAAGAAAGAAAAGGGGAAGGAAAAGGGAAAAGGAAAGAAAAGAGGGAAGAAAGAAGAGGGAAAAGAAGAGAGGGGGGCTGGAGGTTTGGTTGACCACCTTGTGGGTCCCACCTCTCTAAAAGCGCAAAATAAAATAGAATAAAAATAAAAAAAATAAATAAATAAAAAGAAAATTGAAAAGAAACATATATATATTTTTAATAAAAAGAAAATGCAAATGAATAAGCCATCTCAGAGTGGGCCCATTTGTCAAAATTTAAATTCGTTTTGAGAATCATAGGGGTAGGATAGTCTTTTTAGAAAATTTTCGGACAAAATGAGCTATTTTTGATAGTTTTTGAAATGAGCTCGGAATTTGAAGTTCAATACCCCGTTGCGAAGCAAATCCAGTGTAGAATTTGAAAATTTGAGTTTGAAAGAAATCCATATTGTTTTTCTCAAGAAAATATTTCCAAATTTAGACACTCGGGGGTAAAAATATCAATTTTGAAAACCCAGGGTTTGAAATTGATTTCTGAAAACTTTTAAAACTCAATCTGGATTGAAATTTATAAGACTGGAGTTTTAGACTTCGAAAATGAAATGAAATATGATGAAATGTTATGAAATGCCAAGAAATGATATGAAATGATGAAAAATGACATGAAATGTCATGCAAAATGCTAACCCTGAATGAAGAATTTTGGATGTTAGACCCCGATTGGTAGTTGTACCAGTTCAAAAATTGTTAAAATTGATAAAATTTGCAAAATGATTCAAGAAATGGTTTTTCGACTCTACCGAGCTAGAGTGACACTGAAAATTAGGGTTTGAGCTGAATTGAACTGAAATGAGCTGGGTTTTAGAGTTTCAGAACTCAAATGAACTGACAAGACACTGACTCAACTAAACTCTCAGACTAAATTTTCGAGAAAAGCTGCCATTTGTAGAGAAATTGTACAAAATGGTCACTGGAGTGAAGTGAATTACAAACCTGAGTTGGGTTTAAGCGAAAACAAAGGTCAGTAATACTAAGATGAATTAAAATCAAAGCTCGAACACTAGCTCAAATGACTGAACTCAGCTCAATTTCAGCTGAAAGAGCTGAAACGGGCTAAAATGGGCTCCTAGACACTAGGAAATAGTTTTGAACTGAAACTGGAGCACTTGAACTTCTGGTGAGCTCAAGTTAGACTCTGGGGAATATGACTGACTCAGAGACAATTGGCTTGGATTTAAGTGAGAAATGATCCCATTTTGGCAGGAATGGTCAGGAATGAAAACGGCCTTCTCACTGTGAGCTTAGGTGAGCTTAAAATGACTGATATTCTAATTGTTCTGAACTGACCAATGAGCTTAGTTGACTCCGACTGACTGGGGTCCAGGATGACCTAGGGGTAAAATGGTAATTTTCGTAATAAAAGTGTGTAAAATGGTAGTTTTCTAACACAACCGCGGGGTTTGACTCCTACACTGACTTAACAGGGTTGGCACTGCACGAGGAGGATTGTATGAGAATGGATGAGGAAAATTTGGGGTGTTTACAGGTCAGAGCTAGACAACTCCGGCAAGTCAGATCGGAATCCGGCGACTCTAGGATCTAGGCAGACAAATAGGTTTCGGAAAAAATTATGGTAAAAATAAAATACAGATGAGAAAATAGCTAAAATTCTGAGAAAATGACCCTAACAAACAAAGGAAAATGTCCTCTTTTTACAGCATTGGAATTCGGGTTATGGTCTGAGAGAGAGCAGAGGGTTATTTGAGGCCTGGGTCTCTGAAATTCTCAGACATGGGAATCTGTCAAACAGGGAAATTAAATTCGGGAAAAATACTTAGTCTATTTTAAAAATTTCCAAATTTTGGGAAATGACTGATGGAAGGGTTAGGAACAACTTTCATGTTAAAAGTTTTAGCATTCGAACTACAGGTTGAGGCATCACAGCGGGTTAAGGTTGGTCTAGACCCTTACAAGAAAAAAGTAAGATTTTCCCAAGGGTCTGGAAAATTGATTTTTAGGAGAACCTAAATCTCAATGAAAAAATCTAAAAATTTACTGAGAAATAGTAAAATTTATTAGGGACTCACTGTATTTTTTTGAGGAAAAGTTGGTTCGTCCATCTAGGAGATCTCGGAGGTTCTTGTCTGCTAAAACAGTAATTGAAATTTCTGAAGGGTTCAAAACCTGATGTTAATCTTTTATTTTTTTATGAAGCTCTGAATTTCAAACTAAACCAATTTTTTTACAGAAGCTTAATGACACATAAATTTAATGAAAATAAAATTTATAGAGTTTATTGACAAAATAATTTACATGAAATGATATATGGACTTCATACATAAATGATAATTTATGAATCCTAAGTTAAACAACAGTGAAACATATATAAAATGAATGATGACCTAATCTAAATGCACATTTTAATGTGAAATGACATGGAAAATGAGAATCAATAGGGGGCATAACCTATTTTTGTTGTTGGCCTATGGGATGAAAGATCCAATCCATCGATTAGATGAATCTTTCATTCCATTGGCTCATACATATAACATGCATGCATTTAACATAGAGGAATGCTTGAAATGAGATTAAATATAAATACATGATGAATCTAAAGTATTAGATTCAAACTCCTATTGTATCATAACATGGTATAAAATGGAATTTAAATCATACATGCCAATATATCCAAAATTTTCACCTTAACCCCTTTGACATGATGGATTCAAAACATTGCCATGGTTGGATTGGCATCAAATCATGCTCATATCTTCTTAAAAAGAAAACAGTATCTACACTAAACGGGAGCCAAAATGGGAAATCACTAAGTTGTGAGCAAGGAGGGATCAAACATGAGAGTCTGGTAGGCTTAAGGGGCCCTACCTTGGATCGGCAAAGAGGGGAAGGGCTACACTTCAGTGTGGTTGAACCAGTTGAAGGATGCTTGAAAGGGGTGACGCCGGCTGAGAAGGAGCTGCTTGGCTGGAGTGCTGCAGTAATGGCTGGCGTGAGAAGAGGATTGCAGCTGAACCGATGGTGTTGTTGGATGCCTTGAAGATGCTGGAATGGCTGCTATAGAGAGGAGATGGTGCTGAACCGATGGTGAAGGAACAGTGGAAGTGCTGGTAGGAGTCTCTTAGCCATCCCAATGAGAGAGGGAACTTGAGAGGCTAAGGGAGAGAGAAGGAGAGCAAGAGGGCTGAGAGGGATAGGTTGGGCGTCTGATTCTCTTTGGTTGCTTGGGGGAATAGAAAGAAAATATAGGTCTTATGGTGGCTGGAACAAAGAAAAAAGAAAGAAAGAAAGGAGGGGAAGAAAGAAGGAAAGAAAGGGAAGAGAAGAAAGGAAAGAGGAAAGGAAAGAGAAAAGGAAAGAAAAGAGTGAAGAGAGGGAAGAAAGAAGGGGGAAATAAAAGAGAAGGAGGGAAGCTGGTCGACCAAGGGGGAGAGGGAAGGAAAGAAGAAGAAGGAAGAAGAAAAAGAAAAGAAGAAAGGAAAGAAAGAAGAAGAAGAAAAGGAAAAGGAAAGAAAGGAAGAAGAAGAAGGAAAGAGAAAGGGAGAAAGAAAAAGGAAAGAAGGAGAGAAAGAAGAAGGGGCTGGAGGCTTGGTCGACCACCTTAGTGGGTCCCACAAAAAAATAGAAAAACTAAAAAGAAAAAAAATAAAAAGAAAAGCAAATAGCATAAAAATATTTCTTTTTTTTTATTTAAAAAGAACATGTACATGGAGGAACCATCTTAGAGTGGGCTCACTTTTCAAATTTGAAATTCATTTTGAGCATCATAGGGGTAGAATGGTCTTTTTAGAAGATTTCTGAACGAAATGAGCTATTTTTGACAGTTTTTGAAATGAGCTCGGAATTTGAAGTTCAATACCCCGTTGCGAAGCAAATCCAGTGTAGAATTTGAAAATTTGAGTTTGAAATAAATCCAATTTATTTTTCTTGGGAAAATATTTCCAAATTTAGAATCCTGGGAGTAAAAATGTCAATTTTGGAAACCCAGGGTTTGAAATTGATTTCTGAAAACTTTTAAAACTCAATCTTGATTGAAATTTATAAAACTGGAGTTCTGGACTTCGAAAATGAAATGAAATGTTATGAAATGCTGAGAAATGATATGAAATGATGAGAAATGACATGAAATGCCATGCAAAATGCTAACCCTGAATGAAGAAATTTGGATATTAGACTTTGATTGACACTTGTACCAGTTCAAAAAGTGTTGAAATTGATAAAGTTTGCAAAATGGTTTAATAAATGATTTTCGGGTTCTACCGGGCCAGAGTGACACTGAAAATTGAGGTTTGAGCTGGATTGAACTGAAATGTACTGGATTGAGATGGGTTTTAGAGTTTCAGAACTCGATTGGACTGACAAGGCATTGACTCAACTGAACTCCCTGAATAGATTTTCAAGAAAATTTATCATTTTTAGAGAAATGGTCACTAGAATAAAGTGAATTGCAGACCAGAGCTGAGCTTGAGCTAAAACAAAGGTCAGTAATACTGAGATGAACTAAAATCAAAGCTCGAACACTAGCTCAACTGGCTGAACTCAATTCAATTTCAGCTAAAAGAGCTGAAATGGGCTCCTGGACACTTGGAAATGGTTTTGAACTGAATCTGGAGCACTTGAACTCCTGGTGAGCTCAAGCTAGACTCATGGGACTAGGATTGACTGAGAATGACTGACTCAAAGATAATTGACTTGGATTTAAGTGAGAAATGAGCTCATTCTTGAAGAAATGATCTCATTTTGGCAGGAATGGTCGGAAATGAAAATGGCCTTCTCACTGTGAGCTCAGGTGAACTTGAAATGATAGATATTCTAACTGTTCTGAACTGACCAATAAGCTTGGTTGACTCTGACTGACTGGGGTCTGGGATGACCTAGGGGTAAAATGGTAATTTTCCTAATAAAAGTGGGTAAAATGGTAATTTTTTGACACAGACTCGGGGTTTGACTCCTACACTGACCTAACAGGGTTGGCCTTCACACGAGGGATGTGTCTGAAATGAGTGAAAAATTTGGGGTGTTTACATCCATAGATATAATGATTATTTTAGAAAATGATGAGTAAGATGATGGTAGAGCAAGCAGGGGCCAGTTCAGAAAAGATTTCTAGCTAGAAAAAGGTCAAAAGCCAGATAGTCAAGAAGCCAGTAAAGATAAACAAGAAGCGTATTCAACATGAAGATACTTTTGATAAAACTGAGTCAGGGGTGACACCGATGAAGAGTGTGACGCTCAGCCAGCTTTTCAGAAGATGGCTCAGGGGCAGGGGGCAGCCATCAATTCCAAGGATCAGTCTGTTAACGACCCTGACCAGTCACAACTCAAAGACGTGCTCAAAATAGTCAAAGATCTGCAAGCTTACGATAAAGGCAAGAAGGTCTTCACTAGCGAAGACTTCTACGATGGTTTAGACGAGGATGACAGCCTAGAGGATCTCCCCTGTAAATTTGTCAAATTTGATGGGACTGGTGATCTCAAGGCTCACCTAGCTATGTTCTTTGCAGAATGCAATCGATTCAAAAGATACAATTGTGCTCTGTTTAGGTGTTTTCCTCGCAGCCTGGAAGGCACAGTCGCCAAGTGGTACTCCGAGCATATCAATCCAATTGAGCTAAGAGAGTTCGATAAAGTGGTCAATCTGTTCATTGAGTGATTCCTTTTCAACACTGAAGCGTTGCCAACGCTCAACCACCTCTACAATACAAAGCAAAGAGATAATGAGAAGGCTAAAAACTTCATCCGCAGATGGAGAGGCACTTGCAATAAAATGAGAAATCCCATCTCAGAGGAGCACGCACTCCAGATTATTCTGAACAACTTCTCACAACCTTTGAGAGGTCTTATCTCCACCTCTCGCCTTCCAAGTTTTTCATTGAGCTTACTGAACGAGCCAAGTGGCTCAAGACGGGAATGGAGAATGGGGTCAATGATGGCATCACCCTCGTCAAGAATAATCAAGATTCAAAGAAAATGACAAATTTTACCTTCTCTGTCAATGTCGGTCGCACTGACTGCAAAAATAGCAAGGGCAACCATACAAGTTAGAAAGAAAAGTCTTCAAAGCAGAATGAAAAATTGGGTCAACAGAAAGAAAAGATAAAGCGGGATGGTTGGGGTAACGATCGCCAGTTTACTCCTCGTGAGCAGCCTCTTGATGAAATTCTCAAATATATGTTGACCAAGGAATTGGTAAAGCTCCTCAGAACCACGGATCCTCCCACGATCATGGGAAGATTCTTGCACCAGTTTTGCAAATTCCATCGCGCAGTAGGACACAATACTGACCATTGTTTTGTCTTTGAGAACATCGTTTAGGACTGCATTGATAAGAATCTTCTCGTTGAAGATGAAAAATAGAACCAATCATCCTGACCAAGTTTTTCCTCAATCATTCAAGAAGCTGACAGTGCCAACACTTTCCCATTTCTCATCTTGCTTTATCATTTTAAAGGGATGATGTAATCCCGTTTGTCTTTCCTTAATTTATCATTTTTTCTTCAATGCATCAATAAAATTATCAATTTTCCTCATAATCTTGATGCCACCTTTTGTTCTCCTTCTCTGCAAATTGTCCTTTCATGAGGAATGACCTCCTTCAGAGTCTCTCCTGAATCTATCAAAAGTCAGTTGTCTTGTCACCTTCAGAGAGCGTTTTTCGAACGACAATCATTTATCCTTTTGTTCAAAATCTTCTTCCCCCATTACACTGGGGCAATTTTTTAAATTTTTTTTTCAAAACATCCTGTATGCACGAAAGATCAACCAAATCTCTCATTTTGCACACGTGCACAAAATTTTCATCAAATTTTTATCAATCTTTTATCAATTTTATCAATTCTTCTCAATTTTTATTCATTTCCCCCTTCAGGTTAAGGGATAAACTTGAGACTCCTCATTCAGGATAAGGGGTTAATCCTGAAACCAAGCCATATACAATTAACTATGACGGTCTATTGAAATTCCAAATTTTTATCAATCTTTTATTATTTTTTATCCATTTTATCAATTCTTCTCAATTTTTATTCATTTCTCCCTACAGGTTAAGGGATAAACCTGAGACTCCCCATTCAGGATAAGGGATAATCCTGAAATCTTTCATCGCCTTTCAAACATTATCAATTTTTCATCAATCTTTGTCAAATTTTATCAATCTTTCATCAAATTTTATTCATTCTCATCAATTTCCAATAAATTCTCATCAATCCTCCTACCCATTCATGATAAGGGATAATCTTGAAAATCCGGCAATCATTCATAACAATTTCTTGATCAAAATTTTCTCATTTCAATATCTTGAGAGTGTCGGACTCCTTCCAAAATTCAACTCTCAATTGGAAAATAGTATGCATGCTGGTCCATTTTCAAAACCCAGTGCTTATACTGGTTCATTTTCAAAATTCAATGTTTACACTGGTACACTTTAGAATTCAGTGTCCACACTGGTGTAGTTTTCCTTCGAAGATTTGATTTCTGACTCGAATTTCATTTCCTTAAAACCAAATTGGTCTAGTTTTTCCTTTAGGGATTCGAGTTCCGACTCAAATTTTCTTTCCTTCAATTGATATATTTTTTCTTCAGAGATTCGAGTTTCAACTCAAATTTCCTTTCCTTAAAACTAAATTGGTCAAGTTTTTCCTTTAGGGTTCGAGTTCTGACTCAAGTTTCCTATCCTTCTAAATTTTCCAATCTTTCCTTTAGGATTCGAGTTCCGATTCAAATTTCTTTTCCTTTAAATCCAAATTGGATAAGTTTTTCCTTTAGGGTTTGAGTTCCGACTCGAATTTCCTTTTCTTTCAAATTGGCTTAGTCGTTCCTTTAGAATTCGAGTTCTGACTCAAATTTTCTTTCATTTCAAATTGGTTTAGTCGTTCCTTTAGGGTTCGAGTTCCGACTTGAATTTATTTTCCTTTAACTCCGAATAGGATAAGTTTTTCCTTTAGGGTTCCAGTTCTGACTCAAATTTCCTTTCCTTCCGAGTTGGTTTAGTTTTTCCTTTAGAATTCGAGTTTCGACTCGAATTTTCTTTCATTTAAATCTGAATTGGATAAGTTTTTCCTTTAGGGTTTGAGTTCTGACTCGAATTTCCTTTCCTTCTGAATTGGTTTAGTCTTTCCTTTAGGATTCAAGTTCTGACTCGAATTTCCTTTCCTTTAAATCTGAATTTGATAAGTTTTTCCTTTAGGGTTCGAGATCCGATTCGAATTTCATTTCCTTCCGAATAGGTTTAGTTTTTCCTTTAAGATTCGAGTTTCGACTCGAATTTCCTTTCCTTTAAATCCAAATTGGACAAGTTTTTTCTTTAGGGTTAGAGTTCCGACTCAAATTTTCTTTTCTTCCTAATTGGTTTAGTCTTTCCTTTAAGATTCAAGTTCCGATTCAAATTTTCTTTTCTTTAAATCCGAATTGGATAAGTTTTTTCTTTAGGGTTCGAGTTCTGACTCGAATTTCCTTTCCTTCTGAATTTTCTAATTTTTCCTTTAGGATTCAAGTTTCGACTCGAATTTTCTTAACTTTAAATCCGAATGGGTCTAGTTTTCCTTCAAAGATTCGAGTTCCGACTTGAATTTTCTTTTCTTCAAAACCGAAATTTCTAGTTTTCTTTTGAAAGACTCGAGTTCTGACTCAAATTTTCCAGTTTTTCTTACAGGATCTAAGTTTCAACTCGGTCGTTCTTTCAAAACCAACTTCTGAGTTGGACTTACCTTCAAAATCCAACACTGTGCCAGGACTTACCCTCAAAATTCCAACTTTATATTAGATTTACCTTCGAATTTAAGCCTCATCCCATGGATGTGTCAACGCGGATGTCGAGCGATTTCTTTCACGCAGGATTTCAAGAACATTTTGCCAATTTGTCATCAAATATTTGTTGATTTCAAAACCTTTATTGCACAAAGAATTACCTCATATTACCTTCAGCATTACTTTCGAAAGAGGAAAGCTTTTGCGAAGAAAGATTTAAAATACAAATTCTTTCTATTGGCCAACCAAAGGGATGAAGATTAAATCCTCGATATGGCCAGCAAGGAAAAATTCAATGTTGTCGCAAAGCCATAAGTGATTGATATTGATCGTAGCTATGACACATCTTTAAAGACCATTCTTTTAAAGACAAGGCAGTCAAAATATCCTGAGCGATAAAGAAAAATTCACTCAATTCCCATATCTCCTCAATTATTTAAGCTGCAATTAAATATCTGCAAAAGGGATCTCTCAATCATCGTCAAGTTGAAGACTGGAGGATGAGTTAGACCTCCAAGGTCAAAGAAGACTTAGATCATCTCCAAGATGAAGGAGTTTGTGATGGATCCTTCTAGGAAAAGTTCAGATCGCCTCGAAGTTGAAGGCAGATGCGACGAACCTCCCAACAAACTCTAAAAGATATTTGATTTTTGCTATCATCAAGAGATTTTCAACCAAAGAGACAATATCATCAGTATAATTTCTGAGACAAAGAAGGATCGAAACATCTCCAAGTTGAAGGAGTTTGTGACATACCCTTTCAAAAAAAAAAGTCAAGACATCTCCAAAATGATGGATAAAAGATTAGCCTTCTCTTCGAAAGGATAGCCTTTGTCGTCTTTCCCATTGTTGAAAGATTAGCCTTCTCTCTGAAAGGATAGCCTTTGTCATCTTTCGCGTTGTCGAAAGAATCACCCTACTCCTTTGGATCGCCTTATTAATCTTTCGCGTTGTCGAAAGAATCACCCTGGTCCTTTGGATAACTTTATTTGTCTTTTGCGTTGTCGAAAGAATTGTCATGCTCCTTTGGATCACCTTGTTTGTCTTTTGCGTTGTCGAAAGAGTTGCCTTACTTCTCTTTGAAAGGATTGAAATTCCACTAGAGGGGGGGGTGAATAGTGAAATACTAATTAAATCGATAAATTAAAAATATAATGCAATAAAGGCACAACACATAAACACAAAATTTATACTGGTTCGGTCAAAACCCTGACCTACCTCCAGTCCCCAAGCAAACCACTTGAGCTTTCCACTATAACATCCGAGTTACCGGATAAATAGTACAACACCCTCTTCCTCAGAGGTCTTCTTCTCTCAACAGAGAAGGGGCACACCCTCTTCCACAGAGGTCTTCTTCTCTCAACAGAGAAGGGGAACACCCTCTTTCACAGAGGTCTTCTTCTCTCAACAGAGAATGACAACACCCTCTTTCTCAGAGGTCTACTTCTTTCAACAAAGAAGAAAAATAGTGAATAATAGAAAGATACAATACTTCCTATAGAACCTTCAGAATGATATGAATACACGAATGAAGGATTCTCAGGATGTTCTGTTCTTTTCACTCAGAAGATACTCTTTGTCAAAGAGTTATTCTTGACTTTTTCTCTTTCTTTTCTTTTTCTTTTCTCTTTCTTTTTCTAGGCTCTCTTTCAAAACTCTAATAGCAATTTTTCACGTTGTAAGCTCACATGTCCATGTCTGAATAGTTTATTTGAGTGTGTTTATATAGCTTTAAAAAAGTAGTCGTTGCCTTTTTGAAATGATAGTCTTTTTGAGATGTGAAATGTCATGTCATTTCAAAAACCATCTTTATGGATTTTTGAGAAAGTCTTCTTTCCATAAAAGTAATATATGGGGTACAGTAGTCGTTGTAATATTTTAGGTATTATATATTTTATGTAAAAAGTCTATTTCTTATAATAGTACATTGAACGTTGGATTGTAGGCTATCATGTAGTTTTGTCTTTATTCTAATTAATGATTTGTAGTACATAAGTACTTCTTTACTTAAATGAGTGTAAGTACAATAAATGCTTTGAGATCTTTATTTGTACATAGTCATATCAAGAGTTTTCTTTATGATGTGTTTTTCAATGTCTACAGAGAGAATGAAGACTTAAGCAAGTCCACATTCTTGAGATGGTTATTTAAAAAGGATTTTTAGAGGAGGTATTTAATGCTATACAAAGAGAATGATGACTTCAAGTAAGTCGACATTCTATGGGTTGTAAAAAGGTAACAAAAGTATTTTCAAAACATATTATATTTGTTTTTCTTTGTCTAGCCGATTTTCATGTTTTGTCTTTTTCTTACACATTTGAAATCATTTCTTTTTAAGTTGTCTTATACATGATAGAAGGTACAATTATTGCTTTTTGAAATCATGAGCTAATATATCATGTCAAAACACCTTTTCCATAAAGGTTTGTAAGAAGGTACAATTATTGGTTTTCAAAAAGGTGCTTTTTTGAAACTATCGTATACTTTTATGAAATATAGCTTTTATGAATGAGTATGTAATATGCAATATGCATGCTTCTGAAGGTTCTGTTACATATGACTCTAAAGAAGAAAAAAGTCTTCATCTTGAGGTAGCCGATCTCTTTAGATGATCTTTAGGAATGCATGGCTAATCAAGCTTTTTCTTCAAGGAGTATGATTGCACCATAGTTGTACTTGAACAGGAGGTCTCCATCCTTTTTGGGTGAGATATCCTTGCATCAAATACTCGTTAGATATATGGCAAAACATATCCAGTCATAATATAACATTTTTCAAGAAGACATATTTTCATATCATATGAAATCAAATAAGACAGTGTATCATATTATGTGACATCAAAACAGAGTTTCCCAACATTCTCTCCCTTTTTGATGATGACAAAACATGCTCCCCTTGTCAAAAAGACATTATGCATAGAAATAATAATATCATAAAAATATTGAAAAATGTTAGAGTATTTTTCTCCAATAATGGAGACAGGTTTTCTCCCCCTTTGTCATGGATAAAAGGAGGGGATCAGAGTAAGCAGAGTTATTACAGACCAAAATAATGTAAAGTTATTACATTCCAAAAAAATAAGTTTACTCCGAAGGTGGAGAGGATTGATGTGTTCGAGCGTCGTGATCCTGCTGGAGAGTTTGTAGGGTCTGCTGTATCGAGGCTTGATTCCGAAGGATAAGATCCTGAGTCTGCTGTCATTCATGATTACAGAAAGGTAATCATATTCGGATGAGGGATCTGCTTCATCAAGACCAGTATTGGCAGGGTGCAGGGACCTTGGATTGAAGGAAGAAGCATTGAGGATCTGCGAAGGATAGAGGATAACTTCATTTTGAAGAGGTACCTTGAAGTATTTTAAAATGGGAGTTATAAAACACCCGAAAAGAAGAGGCTGAAATTTTTGATAGCGAATGAAGTGGGCGAAGATGATGTTGGACCAGTTTATCGGAGTAGAGCAGAAAATTGCGTAGAGGAGGAGAGAGATTTTTCTTGGCACTAATCCCTTGCGAGGAGGCTTGGGATAGATATTATGAAGAAGAATTTGAGCAAGCAGTTGAGCATGAGGTTGGAGATTTCTCATGTGCCAGGGAAGGTGTGTGAAGTGGGTACAGAGGAGAACTTTTTGAAGTACCGAGTGGTCGAGTGGTACTATGTTAGTTAGATCTGTGCCGGTGGAAGGAAGGTTGAGAATGTCGCCTAGTGAGGAAGCATTGAAGAACATCATGCGTCCTCGGACCTTGGTGGTGATGGTAGTGTGGTTATGATCAGTGGGAAGATTTGTGTAGAAGAGACGAACAAGTTCGGGATAGTAGGCAGCTTGGGATGAAGATCCTAGTAAGTGTTTAAGTTCGGGGAGAGATCTTTCGAGGTTAAAGGATGCGAAGTCTTCGTAGTGAACCAATTCACCTTCATGAATTGGACGTGAGGAAAGTGAGTTGTAATGGTGAAATAGATATGGAAACCTGAGATTAGCGGCAGTGACCACATTGGTTGAGGAGGAGGCCATTGCAAGAGCTTAGAAAAAGAGAGACCAAGAGAGAAGAGCTTGGAAGGAGTAGTAGTTTGTAAGAAGATAGAGAAATTTGTGTAGAATCAGTGAGGGATGAACCAATCTATTAAATAGAAGTAAGAAAATAATTGCGATAATAAATGAGTGTCATTGGAAGTGAAGGATTTTTATATTTTAGTTGGATAAGGAAATTCGTGAGTTGTAAATTAAGAGGCTTGTGAATGACAAATCAAATCATTTTTTGGAGGATAGTGTTAGTATGTATGTTAAGAAGGACATGGTTTGGAAATAATGTTTCTATGTATAGAAAAGTTTACTATGGGAGAGATTGTCGAAATTTGAGATGTGTCATGTATTGAGTATGGAGTATCCTATAAGACTTGGATTTTAAATATTTTCAGGTGATGAAGAAATGTAAGAATAGTTATAAAGTGAAGGAAATAATGGCCTAATAAAACAAACAACTTTTTATACAAAATTTTACTTTCTGAAAAAGCATTCTAAATATGTGAAGAATGAGATGTGAATAAGACAAACAAGGATATATGAGTGAGATTTAATAATTTCTTATTTAAGAAATGTTTTTATAGGTATGCGTGGAAGGAGTGTGAATAGTCATAAGGAAAGGTGATTCAATATACGAATTTGAAAGAGAGAGAGATGATAAAGATCATAAAGGACAACAATCACTTGATGTGTGACATAAAGTGAAGTTATAATTAATATGAATTGATGTTTTGCTCATAGGACATGGTTTTAATGGAGGGAGTTCATGGGTTTTGAAAATGATAATTTTAAATATGTAATGGTCACGGATGGAGATTCACTTCGTATTGAATGGAGAGAGAAAGGGTGGTACTTAATAGTACTCATGAGAATAAAAGAATGGAGGACATGTTTTCGAAAAAGAGTTTCTATAATAATTTTTCATAAAAAGGTGTGAAGGATGACAAAATAGATTATACTTAAGATATGATATAACAGATGATATAGTAAAATTATACGTGAAATACAACAACTTAACTTTTGAAGAAGGTGGTGAAAAACTAAGAAGGACAAACACTCGATTATGACTCAAGTTTGAAAAGTAAGATTTCTCATAAAGGTATGATACAATAAGTGAGGAATACAATATCATGTTGAAGTTCGGCTAGCTTATCGTAAGAGAGATTTTAACAAAAGGACAAAAGTGATAAAAGGTGTTATGAGATGAGTGATGTGAATAAAGTCATGATAGCTTTTACTTAATATAAATAGTTCTTATGGATATGAGTGAAAGGAAATAGGACAAGGAGTCATTAATGATGTGTACTTGAAAGATGATAAGTTGAAAGACATAAAGAATGTATCATGATGAAAATGTTTAGAGTATACGTGAATATAGAAACATAGTTTGACTTTGAATAGTAAAAAATTATATATAAGAATTCAATAAGAATGAAGCCGATTAAAATTTAATAGAACTCATAAGATGTTTTAGTCTTAGTAAGTGAGATTTAATTATAAGTCACTTAGTTTGCATATTCCTAGATCTCTTCTAATTCGTGTAAAGTCTTCATGTTTTAATGGTTTAGTAAAGATGTCTGTTAACTGTTGACTAGTGGGTATGAATTCGAATTTAATTATGTTGTTTAAGACTTGTTCTCTGAAGAAGTGGTGTCTTATTTGAATATGCTTAGTTTGTGAGTGTAGAATAGGATTTTTAGATAGGTTTATAGCACTAGTATTATCACAGAAAATAGTTGTATTTTCAAAATTTAAACCAAAATCTTTCAAAGTTTGTTTCATCCAGATGACTTGTGTACAGGCTAGGCTAGCAGCTATGTATTCAGCTTCAGTAGTAGATAAGGATACACAGTTTTGTTTCTTACTGAACCATGAAACTAGTGAGTGCCCTAACATATGACATGTTCCACTTGTGCTTTTTCTGTCAAATTTACTTCCAGCAAAGTCAGCATCGCTGTATGAGATTAGATCAAATGTAGAGGATTTTGAATAGAATAATCCAAAATCAACTGTGTCTTTTAAATATCTCATTATTCTTTTTACAGCTATAAGATGTGATTCTTTTGAATTTGACTAAAATCTAGCACACAAGCAAACACTGAACATAATATCTGGACGGATAGCAGTTAAATAGAGTAGTGATCCTATCATACCTCGGTATACCTTTGTATCAACAGACTTACTATCTTCATCTTTGTCCAAAACAGTGGTTGTGCTCATAGGAGTGGTTTTTGAAGCAGTTGAGTTCATGTTGAACCTCTTTAGAAGTTCATGAGCATACTTGGATTGATTGATGAAAACTCCATCCTTGGTTTGCTTAATATGCAGTCCAAGAAAATAGTTGAGTTCTCCCATCATACTCATTTCAAATTCTTTCTGCATGGACTTAGAAAATTCTTCACAGAGAGTGTTGTTAGTAGATCCAAAGATGATATCGTCCACATAAACTTGAACAATTAAGGTATGATTATTCACCATTTTTACAAATAGAGTAGAGTCTGCTTTGCCTACTGAAAAATCAGTTTTTAATAAAAAGGTTTTCAGTCTATCATACCAAGCACGAGGTGCTTGTTTTAAACCATATAAGGCACGTTTTAGTTTGAAAACATGATCTGGATATAGTTCATTTTCAAAGCCTGGAGGTTGTTTTACATAAACTTCTTCATTTATAAAACCATTTAAAAATGCACTTTTAACATCCATTTGATATAGTTTAAAATCCATATAGCTTGCATATGCTAAAAACATCCTAATAGATTCAAGTCTAGCAACAGGAGCAAATGTTTCATCAAAATCAATACCTTCCTCCTGGTTGTATCCTTGAGCTACTAGTCTCACCTTGTTTCTTATAACATTACCTATTTCATCTAACTTGTTTCTGAATATCCATCTTGTCCCAATGATCTGATGATCCTTTGGTCTTGGTACAAGATCCCAAACTTCATTCCTTTGGAATTGATTCAGTTCTTCAGTCATGGCTAGCATCCAGAACTCATCGATGATGGCTTCATCAATCTTCTTTGGTTCAAGTTGAGAAATGAATGTCATGTTTGCAATCCGTTCTATCTGAGCTCTAGTCTGAACCCCCTTGGTCAGGTCTCCCAAAATTTGCTTTTGAGGATGATCTTTGATTTCAACAAATGTTCTTTGATGATCATCTTCATTGGATTTAGCTGTGTTATCTAGGAATAAATCTGTACTTTCAACATCATCATCGTTAGTTTGCTTAAGAACAGATTGATCAATAGATTCACAAAAACTGACATGCATAGATTCTTCAATAGAATATGAACTCTTATTAAAAACTCTGTATGCTTTACTATGACTTGAATATCCTAAGAATATGCCTTCAATAGATTTTGCATCAAATTTATCCAGGCTATCTTTTGTGTTAAGGATAAAGCATTTACATCCAAAGACTTTAAAATAGTCTATTCTAGGAGTTCTGTCATAGAATAATTCATAGGGAGTTTTATTTAACAAGGGTCTAATAAGAACTTTATTTGTTATATAGCATGCAATATTAACAGCTTCTGCCCAAAAAGATTTGGCAAGATTATTATGTTGGAGCATGGTTCTAGCAGATTCCTGTAGGGTTCTATTCTTTCTTTCCACTACACCATTTTGAGGTGCAGCTCTAGGAAAGGCAAAGTTATGAGAAATGCCATGCAAGTTACAAAAATTTACAAAAAGTTCATTATCAAATTCTCCTCCATGGTCACTACGGATTTTCACAATAGAACAAGATTTTTCATTTTGTAATTTTTTGCATAAAATTTCAAATTGATAAAATGTGTCACTTTTGTTTTTCAAAAATATTACCCAAGTAAATCTTGAGTAGTCATCTACAATGACAAAAGCATATTTATTATGATTAAGACTAGCTACTCTAGAAGGACCAAAAAGATCCAGGTGGAGAAGCTCTAAGGGTCTTTTACTTGAAATGATATTTTTTGATTTGAAGGATGATTTAGACAGTTTTCCAAGTTGACATGCATCACAAAAATAATCCTTTTTAAAAGATATTTTGGGTAACCCACGTACTAACTTGTTTTTAGCTAATTTAGACATGTATTTGGAGTTGACATGACCCATTCTCATGTGCCATAAATGTTGGGTATCATTATTAGCTATGAGGCAATGTTCAGTAATGTTTTCTAAATATAATTCATATATATTATTTCTTATTATACCCTTTAAGATGATGTTTTTGTTGATATCTGTTATAAGGCATGCATCATGATTAAAGTTAACATTATAACCTGTGTCACACATTTGACTAATACTTAGGAGGTTATGTTTTAAGCCTTTAACAAGAAGAACGTCTTTGATAAGAGGTTTATCAATATTATCAATATTACCAATACCAATTATCAAACCTTTATTGTTATCTCCAAAGGTGACAGTTCCTCCTTCTTTATGATGAAGAACAATAAAAAGGTCTGGATGTCCTATCATGTGCTTTGAACATCCACTGTCTAGTATCCATCTGTTCTTCTTCTTTGGAGCTTGTAAAACATTAAGTAAAACTTCTTTTTGGTACCCAGTCGGGTCCCTTTTTGTTAGACTTTGGAACCCATATCCATTTTGATTTGGTTTTGTCTACAACTTTAGAGGAGTTCAAGGAATTAAAATTATAATACTCCTTTTTAGGTTCAGAAGAACCTTTCACAAAAGTGGTCTTTTGATTCATACAAGAAGGCTTGTTGAAATGAGAGTAGCCAATACCATTCTTGTAGAAAAAGACTTTTTGATAGGATAGGAGTTTATCCAAGTTCTCTTTTCCTTTAGTAAACTTAAAAACCGTTTTCATAAGGTTCTCAGTTTTACTTTTTAATTCTGAAATTTCTACTTGCAGATTTTTAGTCTTGGAGCTAGTAGAAGAGATTTCAGAAGTAATAAGAAAAATTTTCTTTTGTAACTCAGAATTTTCAATACTGAGTTTTTCATTTTTTTTAATAAGCTCTAGATTTTCTGATTTCAAATGTCTATTTTTGAGAATCGTTTTCCTTGATTCTTCAAAAAGTTCCTGAAAAGCATTTTGAAGTTCTTCAAAGGAGAAATCAAAGAATTCACTTACAGAGCTTTCTGCCATGAAGCACATGTTAGCGGTTTCTGCTTCATCATCACTTGACTCTTCACTTGTGGATGGTTCTGAATCATCCTATTGAGCATGCAGAGCCTTTTTCTTAAAGAACCTCTTCTTTGGTTCCTCAGTCTTGGATTTTCTTTTGAGAAGAGGAGAGTCACGTCTCAAGTGACCTGGCTTATTACACTGATAGCACATGGAATCTTCCTTGGGATCTTTTCTTTCTTTGTGCTTATTTGGAAGCCGGTTCCTTCTCATAAAGCACTGGAATTTTCTGGTGAGTAGCGCAATTTCAGTTTCTTTTTCTGAGTTCTCATTCTTAGAAAGGGCTGTGAAGGCTAGAGTTTTCTTTAAGGGTTGTTCCTCTTCCCTTCTTTCCTTCATGTGGACTTCATAGGCCATAAGATTTCCTATTAAGTCGTCCAGGGTAAGCTTGGACAAATCTTGAGCTTTTTCAATAGCAGTAGTCTTTTTCTTCCAATTAGTTGTGAGAGATCTCAAGATTTTCTTCACCTTATCTATCTGGGAATGGGTTACACCCAGAGATTTCAGATCATTGGTGATGTTGGTGAATCTGGTGAACATCTCTGTGATGGGTTCATCTTTGTTCATTTTGAACAACTCATATTTTCTGACAAAAGATGAGATTTTGGCTTCTTTCACTTTGTTGGTTCCTTCATGGATAACCGCCAAAGAATGTCAAATATCATATGCAGATTCACATATAGATATTCTATTGAATTCGTTCTGATCAATGGCACAATATAAGGCATTCATAGCCTTTGCATTTAGGTTTGCCATTTTCTTTTCTTCATCAGACCATAAGTTATAGTCTGCGGATGGAGATGTGTATGGATGCTCAACAATTTTTCATACAGCAAAATCTATGGATTTGAGAAATATAGTCATTCTGCATTTCCAGTATCCATAGTTGGAGTCGTTGAAGAAAGGAGGACGAGATGCGTGTTGACCTTTAATATCACGAGCATAAGAGGTAGATGCTATTTGTGTTGGAAGACTTGTTATGTCGAAACCAGCAAACCTGCTCTGATACCAAATAAAATTCCACTAGAGGGGGGTGAATAGTGAAATACTAACTAGATCAATAAATTAAAAATATAATGCAATAAAGGCACAACACATAAACACAAAATTTATACTGGTTCGGTCAAAACCCTGACCTACATCCAGTCCTCCAGCAAACCACTAGAGCTTTCTACTATAACATCCGAGTTACCGGATAAATAGTACAACACCCTCTTCCTCAGAGGTCTTCTTCTATCAACAGAGAAGGGGCACACCCTCTTCCACAGAGGTCTTTTTCTCTCAACAGAGAAGGGGAACACCCTCTTTCACAGAGGTCTTCTTCTCTCAATAGAGAATGACAACACCCTCTTTCTCAGAGGTCTACTTCTTTCAACAAAGAAGGAAAACAATGAATAACAGAAAGATACAATACTTCCTATAGAACCTTCAGAATGATATGAATGCACGAATGAAGGATTCTCAGAATGTTCTGTTCTTTTCACTCAGAAGATACTCTTTGTCAAAGAGTTATTCTTGACTTTTTCTCTTTCTTTTCTTTTTCTTTTCTCTTTCTTTTTTTAGGCTCTTTTTCAAAACTCTAATAGGAATTTTTCATGTTGTAAGCTCACATGTCCATGTCTGAATAGTTTATTTGAGTGTGTTTATATAGCTTTAAAAAAGTAGTTGTTGCCTTTTTGAAATGATAGTCTTTTTGAGATGTGAAATGTCATGTCATTTCAAAAACCATCTTTATGGATTTTCGAGAAAGTCTTCTTTCCATAAAAGTAATATATGGGGTACAGTAGTCGTTGTAATATTTTAGGTATTATATATTTTATGTAAAAAGTCTATTTCTTACAATAGTATATTGAACGTTGGATTGTAGGCTATCATGTAGTTTTGTCTTTATTCTAATTAATGATTTGTAGTACATAAGTACTTCTTTACTTAAATGAGTGTAAATACAATAAATGCTTTGAGATCTTTATTTGTACATAGTCATATCAAGAGTTTTCTTTATGATGTGTTTTTCAATGTCTACAGAGAGAATGAAGACTTAAGCAAGTCCACATTCTTGAGATGGTTATTTAAAAAGGATTTTTAGAGGAGGTATTTAATGCTATACAAAGAGAATGATGACTTCAAGTAAGTCGACATTCTATGGGTTGTAAAAAGGTAACTAAAGTATTTTCAAAACATATTATATTTGTTTTTCTTTGTCTAGCCGATTTTCATGTTTTGTCTTTTTCTTACACATTTGAAATCATTTCTTTTAAGTTGTCTTATACATGATAGAAGGTACAATTATTGCTTTTTGAAATCATGAGCTAATATATCATGTCAAAACACCTTTTCCATAAAGGTTTGTAAGAAGGTACAATTATTGGTTTTCAAAAAGGTGCTTTTTTGAAACTATCGTATACTTTTATGAAATATAACTTTTATGAATGAGTATGTAATATGCAATATGCATGCTTCTGAAGGTTCTGTTACATATGACTCTAAAGAAGAAAAAAGTCTTCATCTTGAGGTAGCCGATCTCTTTAGATGATCTTTAGGAATGCATGGCTAATCAAGTTTTTTCTTCAAGGAGTATGATTGCACCATAGTTGTACTTGAACAGGAGGTCTCCATCCTTTTTGGGTGAGATATCCTTGCATCAAATACTCGTTAGATATATGGTAAAACATATTCAGTCATAATATAACATTTTTCATGAAGACATATTATCATATCATATGAAATCAAATAAGACAGTGTATCATATTATGTGACATCAAAACAGAGTTTCCCAACAAGGATTACCTTGTTCGTCTTTCGCGTTATTGAAAGAGTTGCCTTACTTTCCTTCGAAAAGATTGCCTTGTTCGTCTTTTGCATTGTTGAAAGAGTTGCCTTATTCCTTTTCAAGAAAGTTGTCTTATTCGCCATCCAACTTACCATTTCCATTTTCCGATCAGGTTAAGTGTTTAAACCTGAGCCTCATTTTGATGAGGTATTTCGTCTCCTGATCATGTAAAGGGTTAAACCTGAGCTTCATTTTGACGAGGTATTTCGTTCCCGGTCAGGTTAAGGGTTTAAACCTGAGCCTCATTCTGATGAAGTATTTCATTCCCCGATCAGGTTAAGTGTCAAACCTGAGCCTCGTTCCTACATGAGATATTTTTTCGTCCCATTCAGGTTAAGGGCAAAACCTGAACTTCACTTGTATAAATTGAATCTTTTTTCTTCATTCTCCATTTCATATCTACCATTCTCATCAGGGTTAATCTTCTCATAACCAGTCATATCATTCTGACTGAGACATTTTTATAGCCCAAATTTGGTGTGTTTTTCTTTGCCACTAAGCTCGGCCCTAAACCGGCTTAGTAGCAAAGAGGGGCATCTGTAAACACCCCCAATTTTCCTAATCCATTCTCAGACAACCCCCCTCGTGTGGATGCCAACCCCGAGTTTATCTTAGGAAATTACCATTTTATCTATTTTTACCTAGAAAATTACCATTTTACCCCTAGGTCATCTTAGACCCCTGTCAATCAGAGTTGATCGAGCTCATTCTCAAGCTCAGAACAGTTAGAATGTCAGTCATTTCTAGCTCACCTGAGCTCACGATGAGCCGATCATTTTCATTTTTATCAGAGCCACCACAAAATCTTACACTTTTATCATATTTTTAGCATTAAGTTTTTAAATTTTGGTAAGTGAGCCCTATCCTGAAGCGTCAGCAAGTCGTGCCTCGTACTCCAGAGCAGTCTCCTTCACTGGTAAGACTATTTAATACTTTTATTTAAATCATATGAACTCATTATGATTGATTGCATTCATAGTTTAAATTTTTATTTGGTGTGAATTTAAAAGTCTTAGTGAGATTGTATGAAAGCAATCTGTCTGGGATCAATCCTGAGGGGTTAAGGATGTAATATCATGTATTTTCGTACTTAGTCATTTCAGGAGATTTTCAAAAACTTGGCTATGTCTAGGAGAAAAATCATTTGAGTCTCGATTTTTAGACCGATGTCTAGGATTGGCCCTGGTCCCATCGACATGGTTGTAACGAGCCAATCGAAGCGAGATAAAAAGTTTTATTTTTTACCTTAAAATTCAAGTGATAGCTGAGCAAAATTTAGGTTATTTTTTAGCAAAATTTGGAATTTGGTATTCATGTAGTATAGCGTTGGATGTATCTCAGAATTCTTAATGCTATGATATTTTACTTTTCTAAATTTGAGTCCCAGTTTGCCCATAAATCACGTTTTTCTGAAAATTGAGCTGTTTGTCGAAATGGATTAGGAGTTGGATTGGATTGGATTGGATTGGATTGGATCCAAGGCCTATGATCCAAACTAATATGGATTTGGGTCTTATGTAAGTCCTACGTAAATTTGGATTTGATCCAGATCTTGATTTATTTCCGTTTTGGGTTTGGATCTAGATCCAGATCTAAAACCAAGCCGAATGTTTTTCCTAGCTTTAAATTCAATATAAGGCCTTAATTTGGAGTTTAATAAGGTTGATTGATATGGTTAGTTATGAATTTATAGATTCGCTTTCTGTTGTAGATCGATTAGAGAATCATATCTTTATTGATCTTACATCTTGATATGAGGTTATGTCTGGGTTTTTTGAGGAAAGATGGGGTCATTTCTGAGAATGACACCCTAAGAGAAGTCATGACAGTTGGCCGCACAAGGCCTTGAGATATGGGAATAAGTTAAGGTTATTTCAGATAAAGAGTCTGTTAGAAATGACAAGGATAACAAACGATAACTCGATTATGATAAAATACATAGACCCCATTCAAGAAACAAAGGTTTATTAAGAAAATCACACAAATATTTTGTCCAACTGAAACCTTTCTTAGGAACTCATTATGAGTTGTCCTGATCACTTTAAAAACATACATGTTTGGGATCACATACACATGTTGTGCATCTTTGTCAATACCGATTAACTCAGACTTTGATCTTTACGAGGAATCATTCAAGGAAATTTCGCGAACGAAATTCTTTTAAGAGGGTAGGATGTAAAACCTATATTTTTCGAAAAAAAAGAAAAGGAGAGTTTTAGTACATGGATCCACAGTTGGATCCAACCTGTGGATCCACATTGCTAGTGAGGAGAAGATCCAACACTCGGTTGGATCTCGGGTCTCGAACCCAGGTTGTGCCCCGTGTAACAAAACAGTTAAAAAAAAATCCTTTTTCGGACCTAGGCTGGACTCGGACCCGACCCAGGCCCGATAACCCTTTAGGGTTATAACACCCGACACAAGAGGGGCGAGGGTTTTTAAAACCCTCTTCCTCCACCCGCACTGCTCTCCCTTTCCCCCTCTGCAAGGAAAAAGGAAACCCTTTGGGGTTTCCTAAATCTCCCCCTTTCGTGCCTCTTTAAAAGCGTGTAAAGGGGAGGGAGGGCTCTCAATCTGCGCCCTCACTGCTCCCACTTCTGGCGACCTCTTCTCTGTAACCCCCTAGCGAGCCAGACACTCACCTCTCCCTGCGCTCCTCCTCTCTCACCTCCCTCTCAGCTTCATGCGTGCGACATCGATGTTGACGTCGACGACCTCCCAACCGCGGTGGACGACCCCAACTCATACCGCTTGAAAATGCATTTTTTTTTAAACAAGTTGTGGAAATATTCCCAGAGATCCGGGGTCTTTACAGTTCCACTCACAATTGGATAACCACACACCACAATAGAGCCTACACTTATCATTCATACCAAACCAAACCAAACCATTATTCATTTATTTGAAAGAAAGAAGGTTTAAGCAATAATTGTAAGAGACATATCAGAGTTGTTTAAATGACATAAAAGTAAATAACAAAAACTGAGTCACGTTGTCCCTCTGTGAACCGTCTAGCAAGAATGTGACATATGTAACTCTCTCAGAAGCTAGTCGTTTCACTTATTTACTACTCCCGCGTAAACAGGACGAGTTTGAGGGAGAATTGGACGACTTTAATGGGGCTTCATTTTTTGGTGTTGTGTTCAATCTCTCTACCATAGTTGTTGGTGCCGGGATCATGACTTTACCAACCACCATGAAGGTTCTTGGGCTCCATTCTCAGACAACCCACCTCGTGTGGATGCCAACCCTGGTAGGTTAGTATAGGAGTTCAACCTCGAGTCTGTCTTAGGAAATTATCATTTTACCCGTTTTTACCTAGAAAATTACCATTTTACCCATTTTTACCTAGAAAATTACCATTTTACCTCTAGGTCATCCTAGACCCCTATCAGTCAGAGTCGATCAAGCTCATTCTCCAGCTCAGAACAGTTAGAATGACAGTCATTTCTAGATCATCTGAGCTCACGATGAGCCGATCATTTCCATTTTTGATCATTTCTGCCAAAATGGGATCATTTCCTCAGAAATGAGAAATGAGCTCATTTCTAGCTCAAGTCCAAACCAATTGTCCCTGAGTCAGTCATTCTCAGTCAATCATATTCCCCTGTGTCGAGCTTGATCTCACTAGGAGTTCAATTGCTCCAGTTTCAGTTCAACCCCACTTCCAAGTGTCTAAGAGCCCATTTTAGCCTATTTCAGCACGTTTAGCTGAAATTAAGCTGAGTCCAGTCAGTTAAGCTAGTGTTTAAGTTCCAGTTTTAGTTTATCTCAGTATTACTGACCTTTGTTTCAGCTCAAACCCAGTTCTAATTCATAACTCACTTCACTCCAGTTACCATTTCTCTAAAAATGGCAGTATTTCTTGACAATTCAATCTAAGAGTTTAGTTGAGTCAGTGTCTTGTCAGTCCATTTGAATTCTGAAACCTTAGAACCTAGATCAATCTAATGCATTCTAGTTCAAACTAGTTAAAACCCTAATTCTCAGTGACACTCTCGGCCCGACAGAGACAAAAACCATTTCTTGAACCATTTTGCCCATTTTTATCAATTTTACCACTTTCTGAACTGGTACAACTGTCAATCAGGTCCAATATCCAAATTTTTTCATCCAAGGTTAGCATTTTGCATGGCATTTCATATCATTCCTCATCATTTTAAATCATTTCATTATATTTCATTTTCGAGATCCAGAACCCCAGTTTTGAAAATTCTAATCAAGATTCGAGTTTTAAAGTTTTCAAAAATCAATTTTAAACCCTGGGTTTCTAAAATTGACATTTTTACCCCCAAGACTCTAAATCTGGAAATATTTTCAAGAGAAAAGAATCTGAATTCTTTGTAAACTTGATTTTTCAAATTCTAAATTGGATTTGCTTGGCAAAGGGGTACAAAATTTAAAAATGTTAAGCTTTATTTCAAAAGCTGCCAAAAATAGTCCATTTTATACAAAAAATTTTCTGAGAAGCCATTCTACCCCTCTGGCCTTTAAAATAAATTTCAAAATGATGTATGGGCCCACTTCTAAGGTGGTGCCACATTTTGAGTTTTCAAAAAAGAAAATAAAAAAAAAAATCTTCCTTTTTCCTTATTTATTTGCTTTTTTTTCATTATTTTTTTTACCGTCTCTTTTTCCACCTAGGAGAGGTGGGACCCACAAGGGGGTCGACCCCCTCTCTTTCTCTTCCTTTCCTTTTCTCCCTCTTCTCTTTCTTTCCCTTTTCTTTTCCCTCCTCTTTTCCTTCCTTTTATTCTCTTCTTTTCTTTCTTTCTTTTTCCTTCTTCTTCTTATTTCCTTCCTTTTCTTTCTTCCTTTTCTTTCTTCCTTCTCTTTCCTTTCTTCCTTCTTCTTCCTCATTTCTTCCTCTCCTTGGTTGACCATCCCATTTCCCCCTTTCTTTTCTTCTCTTCCTTCCTTCTTTCCTTTTTCCTTCTTCCCTTTTCTTTCCTTCCTTTCCCTCTTTCCTTCCTTTCCCTCCTTGGTCCAGCCCACATTACATTACCTATTATTCCTTTCTATTCCACTAACACTCATACGGTGGCCTCTCATTCTCTCAGCCCTAACTCTCCTCTCTCTCTCTTGGTTCCTCTTTGGATCTAGACAGCATACTCCCCCTTTGTGGCTACAACCACCTCCACCATAGCAAGCTCCAGCCTTGCCACAATCTTCAAGACCTCCAGTCTTCATAGCAGCCACAACCACCATCTCCTTCCACCTTGAAGCATCTCAATTGGCGCCATCATCACTGCAGCATCCTCTCCCTTGGCGGCAGCAAGTTCAACCTCCACCTTCAACCTTGGAAGTAGCACCCTCAGTACCACAACCAGCCACTCTTCCTTCAGCCAATCCGGTGCTTTCATTGGTTTCAATCCATCTACTTCCTCTTGCTCCTTCAATCTATCCAATCGAAGCTTTCCAAGGTAAAGCCTTTCTCACATCTTTTTCATTTTTTTTATTATTGTTCCTATGAACTCACCATGTAAATCTAGTTTAAGACTGGATTTACATAGCTAGGAAGCCATCTCTCATGGGTTTACAAGGAGGTGACCTCAATCAAGGCTATTGAGGAAAGGATCCATCCAATGCATGGATCGGATCCTCCCTTCCTACGACCACAAAAAAAAAAGATGATTCATATGCCTCTTTTCATTTTATTTTTATTTTTACTATTTTCATATAGATGGCATGCTTTAGGAATCATATTTACTTTATTTAATTGTTTTACATGCATTCCAATAGTTCATTAATATCTACCTATATAGTTTATAGATCTTTATTTCATGTGTGTTGTCCAATTATCATTTTATGCATACTTTCTTGTCAATAAATATTGATATTTTTAGGGTAAATGCATATATGTATTTGCAATTTCCTGTAAAAACCCAGCATGATTTGATGTCACTAACCCCATTTCAAAAATCTAACACAAAATCAGGTTTTAACACCTGTGAAAATTCCAGATTTCTCTGTAGAAGACTTGGTGATTTGAGATCTCCCCTATAGAAGATCTGATTCATTTTCAAAAAAATACAGTAGATCCATAGAGAAATCTACTATTTTTCTGCATTTTATGGGATTTTTATAAAAAGGTTTGATGTCTGTCAAAATTTGGGTTTTGCAGACCACTGTGAAAAGCCTGTTACAAGCTTGTCAAGGTCTAGACCGATCTTAATCTGCTATGGAATTCCAATCCGTAGGTTGGATGCTCTGACTATAAAAAAAAGAATTATTCCTCAGAACATCCTCTATCATTTCCCAAAATTTTAGAATTTTAAAACTTAGATTTATGTTATTTTTAGATTTTACAATTTTGCCTATCAAATCCCTGTCATTTCAATTTTATCAGAATTAGAGGTCTGATAATCCTATGTGTCCTCTGTAACCATAGGTACAATTTCAAAATTGCAAAAAAAGAAGTTTTTCTTACTTGTGTTCGGAACATTCCCTTAAAATTTCAGAGGTTTTAACCACTGTCTGCTATTTTTCCTGCAATTTTTACCAAAACCTTTCAGTTTGCCTTCAATCCCAAACTCACCGGATTCTGATCCAACTTGCCGAAGTTGTAATTCTCTGACCATAGCTCGAGTTCTAAATCTATAAAAGACAAAAATCCTTGCCTAACTTTTCTCTATCACCCTGCAAAATTTGGTGCATTTCCATGGTAAGTTACTATTCGAAATTAGGTTGTCATTAGGGCAAATATAGGCTAAAAGGCAAAATCATCCATTTTTAGAGCTTTTATTTGAATTTCCATATTCAAAAATACCAAAAAAAATGGTTTTCAGATTCCATTCTATTATTAGGGTTAATTTAAGTATCCATGCCAAATTTGGTCCAATTTCAAGTTCATTTGCCTTGTGTGTTAGTTAAACTGTCAAGTTCAGGCGAAATTCAGTGTTTTTATGATATTTTTGCAATTTTAGGGTTTTAACATGCATATCATCATCTCATATTATATTATAGTTGATTTCCATATCATTTGCATTCATTGAAATTTTTAAATCCTCATTTTTACAAAAAATCTTTCTGAAAACCCTGATTTCAAGGCCACAATCTTGCTATTAGGGGCATTTTGGTTATTTTTATCTCAATTTCGAATTTCTAAACTTTAATTTTTGTATTTTCACCATATCATATCATCTTGTGTTTGATTTTATTTTTATTTGGATTTCAAAATCTCATTTTTACAAAATATCTTTATGAAAAACCCTGATTTCAAGGCCATAGTCTTGTTATCAGGGGCAATTGGGTAATTTTTATCCCAATTTCGAATTTCTAAATCTTATTTTCATATTTTCAATCCATTTTCATCATTTATTTCTTATGTTTATATCAGGGAGGTATCAATCAAGGTTCATATCTGGATAAAGTCTGATAATTTCCCAATATTTTCGGATAAATCCAGATAAACCTACATTTCTGTGCTAACTTGTTTTCTAGTTTTGCAGGAACATTCAAGTGAAAGACTTTATTCTTTTTATTTCTTTTTCTTATTTCAATTTAATGTAAATATTAGATGTAATATTTGGAATAAGAATTTACATTTTCTGTATAGAATAGGATTGCATTGCATACAGTTTGCTTTCGTAAATTCAATATCTGATATATGATTCATGCACATTTTTCCAAATCCACTATGGTTAATATGAATGGCACGTGCACAAGCTCTTAGGGAGTTGACAAACTCGGTGAAATTCATATTTATGGCCATAGTCAGAATACAAATGAAACCCAGATTTATGATCTTCATATTAGCCATATTCAGCCTACACTCTTAGGCTAACTTAAAAAATGCACTACATTTCTTAAAAAAAAAACTCAAAAGGATTTTCCCAAATCCATCAGAAAATATTCTTTGAAATTCCATTCATTCATTCACATTGGAAAATTTGCATCATTTTCTAACTCATTTTCCAATTCCATTTCAGAGAAAGCGATTTTCTCAAAATTTTCCAAGTCTTTCTCAGAAATTGATTTTCTCAAAACTCTGAGCTTTCAAATGATATTTCAAGCATTTTCCAAGTTCAAATCATGATTTTCCAATATTCTAACATCTTCAATTTCAAGAATCAAATCTCAAAAAAATTGATTTTCTCAAAATCTTTGAATTATCTTTGAAATTGGTTTTCCCAGAATTCTCAAATCTCCTTTAGAAATTGATTTTTCAGAGTTCCAATTTTCTTGAGAATCAATTTTCCCTTCAAAAGTTATTTTCCAATGCAATTCCTGATTTCCAATGAAATTCATGATTTTCCCAGAATCATCACTTTTCCAAAGTATTTTTCAAGCACATTTCAATATTCCAAGCAAACATCATATTTCTCAAAATGTGCATCTTTTCAAAATCTCATATCGCATGCTTGCTTCTCTGTGCATTTAGGAAATAGAACATGATTTAGATATTTGAGCCTAGCTGAGCACACTTTTGATCCTTGGTTTGATTACCCTTGGTAAAGGTGCCAGGAATAGTTGAGCCTCGTACCGACAGACAAGTCCCATTCTATAGAATTTTCCCGCAAATTTAAAAAATGGAGGCGAGTTATTTTCAAAAATCATTTTCAAAACTTTGGTCGAGTTTGACTCACAGAATCTTTTCTCTCTCTCGCAGAGGGAGGGAAAAATTTTATGATGATAACAACATGTGAATGTGATCTTCTCTTGATCATCAAAATGGACAACTACTTGATTATATCCAGAGTATCCATCTAAGAAACAGTAGTAGCTCTATCCAGTGACTCTTCAAAATCTGATCTATGAATGGCAACGTGAAATGGTCCTTTCATGTTGCAACATTCAACTTCCTATAATCTATGCAAGGTCGCCACCCCATGGTGGTCCTCATCAGAATACTTTCCCCCTTTTCATTCTCTACAACAGTGAGTCTCGATTTTTTAGGCACAACCTAAATCGGGTTGACCCACTAGCTATCAGAAATGGGGTATATGATCTTAGCATCCAACCACTTGACCACCTCATTCTTCACCACTTCTTTCATGTTGGGATTTAATCTTCTCTGCATATCTTGCACCAGTTTGAATTCCTTATCACAATGAATCCGGTGCATGCAAAATGATGGATCTATCCCCCCTCAAATCCGCTACCCCCCAACCAATAGCTACCTTGTGCTCTCACAAAATATCAATCAATCTACTCTTCTGCTCCTCAGTGAGCTGCAAAAAGATTATCACAGGCAATGTCTCCCCCACTCCCAAATATGCATACTTGAGTGAATCTGGCAAGGGATTTAGCTCAAGCTCTGAGGGAGACTCTATCGATGACCTAGCTGGGATCTCGGCAAGTGGTGGGAGAGGCTCTAAACTCCCTCTCCAAGAACGGGCACCTGATTCTATAGAAGACACATCTATACTATCACTATAACTATCCTTTACAGTATAATACAACTCTAACGAATCATTTGTCATGTATATCTCGGGATGTGCTTTCACTAACTCCTGGACAATATTAACCTAGAAACACTCTTTATCTCCAACTGGACCCATCACGGCATTGAAATTGTTTAGTCTGACCTTTCGGTTGTCGAATGATAAGTCTATGGCTCGGGTTCTACAATTGATACATGCATTGACAGTTGCCGAAAATGGACTGCCCAGAATGATCAGAGTTTGGTGTTGGCTATCCACTCCCTCCATATCAAGGATAATGAAATCGACTGGAAAATAGAAATCCTCCACTTTTACGAGCATGTCCTCCAAGATACCTCTCGGTACCTTGACAGAATGATCTACTAGCTGTAGTGTGATTGGGGTCGGTCTCTTTTCTCCTAGCCTAAATGAATCATAGAAATATCCAAGCAGAATATTCACGCTTGCTCCAAGATTGAGCAAAGTGCATTCTATCTGAATGTTTCCTATGATACATGAAATAATTGGGGCACCTGGGTCCTTAAGCTTTGGTGGTGTTTGGTGCTGGAGCATTAAACTCACCTGCTTAGTCAGAAGAACCATGGTAGGAACTCTTCCTCTAGATTTCCTCTTCTGAATGCATAGTTCTTTGAGGAATTTGGCCTGAGCCAGCACCTGCTGAATAGCATCAAACAAAGGTAGGTTTATCTGCACCTGCTTGAAGATCTCAAACATGTCCTGGTTCTTCATACCTTGCTTTCCTCTACCTATTGGAGATTCTAAGGCTTTCGGATAGGATGGTTTGGAAATATACATTGGAGGGTCCTTCTCCTTGTGAGAAGACTCACCACTATCCTTAGCCTCTACAAGGGATGATGACTAGGCCGCTGAAGATGGTCTGATCAGCTCTGGATCATCAGTCATCAATCTACTCTCGACATGATACTCATGTCCTCTCCTAAGAGCCATAACTGCTTTGGTCTATTGCCATGAATCTGTCATGTACAGGCCACCTGACATCTTCTCTTGCCCTTAGGGTTCATGATAGTCTGGCTCGACAAACTTCCCTTAGGCCTCCTATTTAGCTTTTTTGCTAACTGTCTCATTTGCGTCTTCAATTTCACAATGGATTACGTATGGGAGTTTAGCATTTGGATATACTTCTTGAAGACATTCTGATTAGAGGCTTTCACCTCTTATAATGCTTGGAGAAGTCTCTCCTCAAATGATGTTTGTGAAGCATACTCATGCGAAGGCTGGGAGGAGTAAGGAGTGGCTTGAGGGAAGCTCGACCTCTAAAATGTCTGAGTGAATGGAGGCGACCGAGCAGGTTGTGACGGAAAAGTCTGAGTGGAAGCCTGGGGGTTCTTCCATGAGAAATTTAGATGATTATGCCACCCCGGATTGTATGTAGATGAAAATGGGTTGTTCATGGGTCTGGCGTATCCCTGAGCGGCTTGAACTTGCTCTTCCACAGATTCAGGATACTGAGTTGCCAACGGGCACTCAGTGAAGACATGTATTAGACTGAAACATAATGCGCACATCGGATAAGGTTGACATGGGCTCGAGAGAAGTTGGTCCAACTTCTACGAAAGTATGTCCACCTTGCTTTATAGCTCAACAGTTGAACCAATCTCTAAAACACCATCTCACTTGGCTCCGTTGGGTGTGTCTCTCTCATAACGAGAGGTAAAGGCATGGTGCAATGAGTTCTCGGCAAGAGTATCAAATAAATGTCATGCCTCATCCTGGCTTTTCAACATGAATGTTCCCCCACATGAAGCGTCGATCATCTAACGATTTCTGTCAAACAATCCATCATAGAAGCTTTGCACCAGGTGTCATCTAGGCACCTGGTGATAGAGACATTTCTTGAGGAGATCCTTCATCCTCTCCCATGTCTCATGAAATTGCTCGTCATACAGTTCAGAAAAACTGGTGATGGCTCACCAAAATTGGTTGGTCTTGCCTATGGGAAAGTACTTTTTCAGAAACTCTTGTTGTAACTGATCCCATGACCCTATCTCTATCGTGTCTAAGGATTTAAGCCAATACTTGGCTTTATCCTTCAATGAAAATGGGAAGAGGGTCAACTTCATCGCGTCGTTCTCGAAATTCTGTATATTTACTATAGAATAGATTTTGAGGAACTCATCTAAATGCCTGTAGGGATCCTCATGATTAAGGCCATAGAAAGATGGGAGCATCTGAATAACACTGACCCTAATCTCGTAATGTGGTGCCCCTACATCAGGTCTCCGAATGCACGATGGCTGGGTGTACTACATGGGAAGGAAGTACTCCCTCGATGGGCGTGTAGGAACCTCGGGTTCTAAATCCCCTATTTCGATTGAACCTCAAGGAGAATATAAAATTCTCTCCGGTCCTCAATGAAAGGTTGCAGTGGGATACCTAAAGTCCTTCGCCTACACTGGAACTAAGTCTAGATATACGCACCCTAACCTAATTTATCTAACTATGCACCCACGTAAGCAAAAATCAAAAAGCTTGAAGCAATAACAAAAACAGGAACTAAACTAAGCACAATTAAACTATTCTAATCATGCTAAAGAAAAGCAAAGCTAAATCTAAATCTAAATCACAAAATTAGTATATGAATAAGAAATCATGACTATGTTCTCTAGAACTCACCTATCTAATCGCTCCTGCAACGTGTAATATTGCGAATCCTAAATAAACAATATGTGAATCCTATATATACTAACTATGTGAAACCTATATTTACTTACTAATCCTACTAACTAAAACAAACAAAACACAACTAACTAAGAAAATGTCAATAAACTAAAAGATTAGAAATAAAAAGAATATATTCGTCGTTCCTCGACAAAGATGCCAAAAACTTGGTTGCTCCTTTGTATTTGATATTTTTAACACATAATTTTCAATAAAATGTTTTGGAAAATCAACAACCAAATAATAAAACTGACTTTCCACTTTCGTAGCGAGTATGAGTCGATCCACAGGGAACGTGAAATATTCTACTTACTTCCAAAATTTTAATTCATTAATATTAACAATGTCTACACTTGCTCAATTGCAAGAAATTATACAATGAAGATGAATTAAACAAGTAACGAGAGCAAAAACTATTAATTAACTTGAGCCATGGGTTGTAAGTCAACCTTCATCTTCATACAACCTACAAGAGAAAAACCAAAGTTAGTAAGGATTATGACAACAATTAGGAAAACTAGACCTATGCTAATGCTAAAACTACACTTAAACTCAAAGGAGCATGAAATAACAAAAGTTAATTATGCGAAACTAAATACACTAAGCTGAATACAATAATAATATAATCATGCTAAGATTCTGATAAAATTTATAGAAATATTACAACACCTAAATACGAAAGAAAATGATAATTTTACCCTTGCGCAACACTAAAAGCCTAATTTCTGATAGACTCTTGAAAGCTGAATAGTTGAACACCCAAACAAATTCCAAACAGAGTGATTTTTGTTTCGTTGGATTCCTGATTCGTCTAGAAATCCACCAGAACTTTCTGAATGTGAAAATCACTTCGGGAACTCTAGATACATGCATCATAAGTTTAGACAAATTCCTACAAATGGTCTATTGTCAAAACAATTTCGTAAGGAGTAAAATGGACACTTAATCTTTAATAAAATGCTAATTACACTAACACATGCACTTACTATATACTTTAGGATAAAGAAAGAAAGAGAAGAGAAAGAAAGAAGGAAGGAATCTCTTTTGCAAGGTCTCACTTGACCTTTATTTGAAAAAAAAGATTTTTGAAAAATTAACTCGCCTCTATTTTGAAATTTTTGTAGAAAAATGGAGAGACGGGATCCGCTCATCTGTACGAGGTTCAACCATTTCTGGTGCCTTTACCAGGGGTAATTGAACCAAGGATCGAATCAATGCCTTTTGCTTTTGCTTAAATTTGTCTAAGTGATTATTCTAAAATCTTAAATGCACATTGAATCATGCTTGTTCAATGAACTTTGAAAATGATGATTTGAAATATGATACATGTTTTGGAAATACTTCAGAAATTTGGATGTTCCAAGTGATTTTGAAATAAGTTTGAAAATACCTTTGAAGAAGTGGTTCAGAAATTAAACTTGATTTGGAAGTTTTGAAATTTTAAATTCAAACTTGGATCTGAGATGAAAGTGAGATTTGAAAAGGAAATTTAAAATTTGGAAATTGAATTTGTAATTGAAATCAAAGATTGAAATGAAATTTTAAGATTTTGAGAGTTTTTGAATTTGAATTGAAAAGGAAGATTTTAAATCAAAAATAAATTTTGGAAAAGAGTGAAATTTGAAGAATAAAGGCTGAATTTGGAGCTTTGAAATTGATAAATCAAAATTTTGAAATTGAAATACAATCTTGAAATTGAGATTTAGAATTGAAGTCTAATTGAAATCTGGCTTTGAATTTGGAATTTAAAGTTGAATTTGAAAAAAATGAAATGGAGATTGGATTCAAATTGGGAATTTGAAATTGATTTTGAAATTTGTTTTGATGTTTAAAATCAAAATTGGACTTGGAAATTGGATTGGAAATTCAAGTTGGAACTTTGAAATGATTTTGAACTTGCAATTTAACTTTGAAATGGGAAATGAATTTGGAAATTTGAAATTGAGTTTGAAATTAAAATAAGAATTTAAAGAATGAATTTAGAACATGAAAATTTGGAATTTAAAATGAACTTTGAATTAGATTTCAAAATTGGAATTTGAAATTAGACTTGGAATTTGAAACTGAAATTGAATTGAGAATTGAAATAAAGTTCAGAATTTAAAATCTGAATTTATAATGAAAATAAGATTAGAGATTTGAAATTTTGAAAAGAAATGAAGAATTTGAACTTAACATTTGAATTTGAAATTCAAAGTTTTAAAATGTGAAATTCCGAAAGGTGAAATTCAGAAATAAGAATTTGAAAGTTGGAATTTGAAATAAGATGGAGTTGGGAATAAAAAATGAATTTGAATTTGTAAATAAGAGTTGAAAAATGATTTTGAATTTAGAAATGAAGATTGTGTTTTTGAAACCTTATTTCAAAAATCACTTGGAATTTTGAAGATGACTTGAAATAAGAATGCAATTCTATCCTAAATGCTGAATGCTTTGAAATTTATTCAAAGATTGGAATTTAAAAGCAAATTGTATTATTTAATAGAATTGAAATAAGATTACATCATAATACATTCATGACTATGGTTACAAACATATTATAATCTAATCTATATCTAAATTCTAATAAAGAATAAAATAAATTTTTGTGCCTTTATAGGATTTAAAATAAAATTAACTTTTAATATATCCATGACTATGGCCACAAATATATCTCAAGATAATTTATATCTTAAATTCTGATAGAGGAAGAAAAGATATTTAGAAAAATATGATGGAAATCAAATGTTATTCCATAAAAGATAAAAATCCTAAGTATTGTTCACATTTTGACTATGACTGTAAGACCCACGATTTTTTTCTAAGGAATTCAATTTTTATGTGATTGCGAAATGAATACTTTCATATGTTTACAAGGTTGTAGCATGCATAATTTGATATAATTTGATATATGCTTTGATTTTTTATTCATAATGAGCGAGGTTCGAAATCGCGTAAGTAAAATATACAAAGCAATATAAGTATAATTCTGGATGAATTAACTTCTGAAAATTTAAGGGTAAATTCATAATATATGTATTTAGTTTATCTCCGAATTTGAGACCTAAATGATGAAAAAACACCGTCAGTGCATGTGAATTACTAGAAATTACATATCGATAGTACATGGGTCATAACGAGAGCATTTCTCGCAAACGATAGAAAATATTTCAAAGGAGATTTGAACATTTCATGGCAATTGGGAATTTAAAAATGAAAATATGATGTGATAAATCGATCCTTGGTTCGATTACCCCTGGTAAAGGCGCCAGGAACAGTCGAACCTCGTACCGACGAGCGAATCCCGTCTCTCCATTTTTTCGCAATAATTTTCAAAACGGAGGCGAGTTATTTGCTAAATATTTTCAAATTAAGGTCAAGTGAGACCGCATAAAATAGTTCCTCTTCTCTCTTTCTTTTCTGACTTTTTTTTTTCTCCCTTCAAAAAGGAGGAAAATGGAGGTTAGAAAAGGAAAAGAGAAGGAAGAGAGAGAAACCACCAGAGAGGAAAAATTTTGCGATGATCGCAGTTTTGGCGACCGTGATGGGACATTGTCTCCGTCTGGTCGAATTATGCCTTTGCTTTGCTATAATATTCTCTAAGTCTTTATTCTTCTATGTCAGCTTCATTTTCATACAAACCTTAGGAGCCTAGACTCTGTCCTAAAGCTGACATCATTGCATATAGGATCTAAGTATGGTTTGGTAGGACCATATTGAGGAGATTATATCCATGTTCACATTAGATTTAGGTCTTAAATACAACTCTCCTTAATTCTAGGGATTGAATGCAAAACAATGTATGCAAGTGTATGCTTCTCTTTATTTAAATCTATCTCTTTAGGACTTGCATTAGAGCCTTCTGATTTTATTGCATGTTGATCATATTTTGAAAACATCCCTACCTATATTGTTCTGGTCTTCACGTTGCTGGGTTGTCTCACTGAACCATAGTTCGGGAGAGAGCCTCACAACTGGACCACTTATTTGGGTTCGCGCCCCCCTACCACGTACCTAAGGGCCATAGTCCGAGGTATATCAGTAGGTGCTCAAGGATGTTGGGAAGCCATTACCTTAGAACCGAAGAGATATCTTTATGCCACATACTTCGAGCTTCGGCTTGAGTATATCGGCATACCTTGATTGAAATCAGATGATCTAAATCTTAGAGTTAGGATTAAGGTCCTATCATCCATTTCAAATATTGCATATAGAGTCAGCTTTAGGGAGTGTTGTTTGTGCATCCTTGCTTGTATATCTGTGATTGTGTGATATTTTATATCTTCCTTATATTTTCCAAAATCCTGGGTATATATTTCAAAATTTCCTCTTTGTTTTTAAAATCTAGGTGTATTTTTTTTCTTCTTCTTCTTCTAAATTTTTTTTTCAAAAAATTCTTCTGAACCTGCCTACAAGTTCTTCAAAATTTAAATCTTTACCATCTATTCTCAAATTCCATTTTTCCTCTTATTTTTTCTGATTTTATATTCTTGTTTATATTTTCATAAAAATCTCTTTCCGTCAAGAGATATCCTTTTTAAAAAAATGGTATTTTCTTTCATATTTTTTTGTTACTCTCCCTCGTAGAGTAAACAATACAATTGTCACAAATTTTGTGGCGACTCGATCCCTAGTAATGGGATACAATTTTTAGATTTCAACCTAAATCCTTCCTCTTGTCAAAACTTCTCCATAAAAGTTTCTTTGGTCTAAAAACCTCCACTTTCCTCCACAAAGAGAGCGCTGATATTCAAAATGGTTCAGACAAGAGCGAGAAAAGAAACAGTTCCTCAACTCAGCGACAGTGAGGCGGAAGGGATGAGCTCTCCTAAATCAGTCAGGGTACAGGGTCAGAACAAGAAAGATGACATCGATCCCGCTATGTATGATATGTTCCAAAAGATGATGGTGAGGATAATGTTGGAGCAAGCCGAGGCCAAGCTGAAAGAGGCAGTTCCTAAAAGCAAGCTAAGGAAGAAGCCTGTAAAAAAGCAAGTCAGAATCATCAGGAAGAAGGTACAACCAGACACTACTTCCGAAGAATCAGAGTCAGTGGAGGAAGAATCAGAAGAAGAGCAGATTGTCTACAAACAAAATCCTCCGAGGCAGTCCGCGAAGATAGCTGCAGAAGAGCCCGAATCCGTCAACAAGTCCAAGTCTGGGGCTCCAGCTGAGGACCTGATGAGCAAGAAGATGAAGGAGATGAATCGAGCAATCAAGGACATTCAAGCCAAGGGTAAGGGCAAGTAGACCTACACTGGCGAGGATTTTTACGATGGTCTAGATGGGGACGATAACCTGGAGAATCTTCCTCGCAAGTTTCTCAAATTTGACGAAACTAGCAACCCTAAAGCCCACTTAGCCACATTTTATGCAGAGTGCAGCCGTTTCAGGAAAGATAACAGGGCTCTGTTCATCTGTTTTCCCCGCAGTCTGGAGGGTGTAGCATCTAGATGGTATGCCGATCATATCAATCCTATCGAACTACGAGAGTTCGATAAGGTAGTAAATATGTTCATCGAGCGCTTCTTATTCAACACTGAAGCCTCACCTACATTAAATCATCTTTACAACCTAAAGCAAGGACAGACCGAAAGAACATGTGATTTCATTCACAGGTGGAGAAGCACCTGTAATAAGATGAAGGTATCCATTCCTGAGGAACACGCATTGCAAATAATCCTCAACAATTTCTCCCAGCCTATAAGGAGCCTCATCGCCACTTCCCCGGCAAAATCTTTCATCAAATTGATTGAGCGAGCCGAATGGCTCGAAGCAGGAATAGAAAGCGGACTTTACGAGGGCACGCCTCTGGTCAAGAATGTCCAAGACCAGAAGAAGAAGGCGCAATTCGCTCATTCAGTTGATGCCTCCTGTAATAATCTTGGCAGTAGCAGCAAAGGAAACAAGAACAACAGTGGTAGCGGCCTGAGAATAGATCAGAACAAGGGACAGAAGGAGAGATCCTTTAAAAACAATGATAAACCACTTCCAATTGGCCTTCAACAAAAGGGTGATCTTCAAGAGAAGCCCAAGTACATCAAGTGGGAGAAAGATCGAGTCTTCACTCCATTATCTGAGAGTTTAGAAGTGATTATGGATTACCTTTTGAAGCACGGGATGATCAAGCTCCCTAAAATAGTGGATCCTCCTGTAATCTTGGGAAAGTTCAAGGACCAATTCTGCAAGTACCATAGGGCAACAGGGCACGACACCGAGCACTGTTTTGTCCTCAAGCACATGATACAAGACTGCATTGACAGAAGTGAGCTGATAGAGGACGAGGAAGAAGGACAGCCAACAGTCCTGACTGAGCCATTTCCGGATCACTCCAAGAATTGAGGATGCCCAAGTTCTTCTGCACTGTCATTTTCTTTTGTTAGTCATCTTGTAGGGGCTAGTCAGCCCAGTCTTCTATGAATCTTTTCCTTCAAAGTTCTTGTAAATATTCAGTTGTTATCAAACTTTTGCTTATCAATGAAATGTCAATTTTTCTTTATATCTTTGATATTCAAATACTTCCTTCTTTTGCCATACTGGGGCATTTAAATTCCTGTTCTTTTCAGAATGCGAGACAATCCTGACATCATTCATGAGAGAAATATATTACCTATGAGGGCTTTTCAAAAAAATCATGAAATTTCAAAAAATCTTCGTTATGACCAAAGAGTTCAAATATTCTTTGGTCCAACCTTTGTCAAAGATCAACCCTCATGTTGGTCATATCTTCAAAATAAGTTTCTGAACCATTGCATTAAAAATTTAGAACTCGTGTTGATCCTATCTTCTAAGATCGGTTTCAAAATGTTATATTCAAAGATCAACCCTTATGTTGGTCTTATCGTCCAAAATTGATTTCAAATCTTTATATTCAAAGATCAACCCTTGTGTTGGTCTAAATCTTTCAAAATAGGTTTCGAATCATTAAAAAATCAATCCTTGTATTGATTTTAAATCATTATATTCAAAGATCAATCCTTGTGTTGGTCTTATCTTCCAAAATTGGTTTTAAAACATTATATTCAAAAATCAACCCTTGTATTGATCTTATTTCGAACTGATATTTTTAGAAATCAGATCTATTGTTGACCTTCTTCAAAAATAGGTTTTCAAAGCCATTGCCTTCAAAAAATTAACCCTCATGATGATCTCTCATGGTTGATTTAAAGGATCAGATCTCGCGCTAATCATTCTTCTCGTGGTGGATTTTCTTCCCCCAAAATGATTTCTCATTTTCTTTTAAATAAACATTTTTCTTTCAAAGATCCCATATGCAGGCAGGATCAGAAAAACTCCTTTTTTCTCTTAAATCTTATAAATTTTCAGTTAATTTGGATATCTTTATCAATTTCATTCATTTTATTCATATTTTTGTCAAGTTTACATCAATTTTATCAAGTTTTATCGAGTTTTATCAAATTTTCCTCAATTCTATTAAATTTTATCAATTCTATTACCCTTTCAGGTTAAGGGATAAACCTGACCCTCGTTGTCCGAGGTGGGCCCTTTCAGGTTAAGGGATAAACCTGACCCTCGTTGTCCGAGGTGTTTCCCCCTCAGGTTAAGGGATAAACCTGACCCTCGTTGTCCGAGGTGGGCCCTTTCAGGTTAAGGGATAAACCTGATCCTCGTTGTCCGAGGTGTTTCCCGCTCAGGTTAAGGGATAAACCTGACCCTCGTTGTCTGAGGTTTTCCCATTCAGGATAAGGGATAATCCTGAGACCCCTCGTAGGAGCAATAACGCTACCGATGAGGATTCTTTTGTAAATACAAGTTTTGTCAATCTTTGTTAATTTTTTAGAGTTATATCAATTTTCCTTCATTAAATTTTCTTAAATTCTATTCTTTTTCCCATTCAGGATAAGGGAAAATCCTGAAACCCCTCGTAGGAGCCACAACGCTACCTATGAGGATTCTTTTGTAAATACAAGTTTTGCCAATCTATATTCTATATTTCTAGATTTATATCAATTTGCCTTCACTAAATTTTCTTAAATTCTATTCTTTTTTCCATTCAGGATAAGGGAAAATCCTGAAACCCCTCATAGGAGCAAATAACGCTACCTATGAGGATTCTTTTGTAAATATAAGTTTTGTCAATCTTTGTTGATTTTCCAAATTTATATCAATTTCTCTTTATTAAAATTCCTTAAATTCTTTTTCCCATTCAGAATAAGGGATAATCCTGAGACCTCTCGTAGGGGCAACAATGCTACCTATGAGAATTCTTTTTGCAAATACAAGTTTTATCGATCTTTATTGATTTCTAAATTTATATCAATTTCTCTTCAAATTCTATTTTTTTTCCATTCAGGATAAGGGCAACCATGCTACCTGTGAGAATTCTTTTTACAAAAATAAATCAATTTCCTCAAAGGTTCTACATTTTTTCAAAGTTCTATATCCTTTTGTCTTCTCAAAGTTTATTCTTTCTATATTCCTGTTATCGTCGCAAAAATTTTCCCGTCTTCCCTTCCTTGCGGAAGATAGAGGAAAATGCTTTCGCGATTCAAACTTGACTGGATTTTGGAAATTGTTTTGAAATACTCGCCTCCGTTTTGAAAATTGCGGGAAAATCCATGGGATGGGGCTCGACCTGTCGGTACGAGGTTCGACCGTTTCTGCCGCCTTTAACAGGGGTAATCAAACCAAGGACCAAAATTATGCTTGACTTAATAAAATCATTGAAATTATGTTCTATCCTAAATGCACAGAGAATTCAGGCATGTGCTATGAGAATTTTGGAAAATGTAAATTGGAAAATATGATGTATGATTAGAAAATATTTGGAATTGAAAAAAATTTCTCAGGAAAAAGATGGAAATCAATCTCTCAGGAAACTCAGACGAAGAAGGTTTGAAATCTCGAGAAAGTTTATAAAGATTTAGAAAATCTTGAAGAAGTGAGAATCTCAGGAAAATTTTTGAGAAAGTTTAGAAAGACTTAGAAAACCATGAAAAAATGAGAATCTCAGGAAAATTTTGAGAAAGTTTAGAAAGACTTGGAAAACCATGAAGAAATAAGAATCTCAGGAAAATTGAAGGAATTCTTGAGAAAAGATGATCATTTGAAAAGAAAAACACTTATCAGGAAAACTTGGATTTTGAGAATTTTCTTAGGAAAATGATAGAAATTTTATAGGAAAACTCATTGGAGAAGAAAATTCAAAACTTAGGAAATTGAATTCCTAAGAATTTTGTCTTTTGAAATATCTGAAAATCAGCTTTGATTCTTGAGAAAGATGAAAAATTCCTTTTTAAAAGAATCTTAAGAAATTAACATTTTCATGGAAAAATCACGGGAAAACTTTGATTTGGGAAATCCAACTTCGAATATCATCATAATTTCTTGAGAAATCGATTCCATGAAGTAAAAATTTATTGAGAAAATCATGAGAAAAACAGATGATGTAGATGATTTGAATGAATGAATGCACTTTGAAAAAGATTTCTGAGAAATTTGTTGGAAAAATGTGTATTAAACCAAAGTAAAATCTTCACATGTTCTGACTGTGGTCATGAATATGTTCAGAGTTTACTTGAGTTAATTCACAATATTTTGAAAATATTAGAAATATGAGGTGCATTTTTAAGATAGCCTAAGAGTGTAGGCTCAGTGTGACTGGTAGAGAGATGATGGATCTGGATCTCATCCATATTCCGACTAGGGCAGTAAATATGGATTCCATCGAGTTCATCAACTCTCTAAGACTTGGTGCATGTGCCATTCGTGTTCATCCATGGTGAATTTTGAAAATTGAGATATATGCATCATAGAATCAGGATATTACTGAAATCAAACTATATGAGATGTGGCCTAATCTAAGCAGTAAAAATAAATCTTATTCCAAGGTTTACATTGGATTGTTATATTACTAACATAAAGTAAAAAAAAATGAAATGGAGCCAAGGAATCAGCATCTTCTAGATTTTCCTGCAGAATGAGAGTTAGTACAAGATAACCAAGGAAATGGGTATATATATACTATATACAACAAAGATATACATGTAGATATAAAAATACTTGAATTTATGATGAATGATATATGATAATGAAGATATATTTACAAAAGTAAGAGAAAAGAAAAATATATGTAATAACAAGTACACATGAAGGGATATATATATAAGTATATATATACATATATATATATATATACATATATATATACATATATACGTATACATATAGGTAGATATACAATAGATATACATATCTATAGATATATATATACATGTAATGAGAAAATATACATATTAATGGAAAATCTATATAATGGGTAAAATCAGAAAATACAGGTATATACAGTTTCTGTAGGTGATTTTACACAGCCGTAATTCTCAAATTATAGCATATTTCTCAGTAAAAATGGGTATGGAGCTTCCCTATATATCAATAACGAAGCATGCCAAAGATGGTCCATAAATCATGAATGGATACTGATATATCCGTTCATGAATATGGCTGATTTTCAAGACTGCACACCTGCAGAAATGTGGAATGGGTATAGCCATTGTAGGTGTTGTAACAGATGTCGTAAGCCAAGAGCTGGTGCTGGTGCAATATAACTGGCGACCATGGATGTTCTCTTGGCATTACAGCCATATTGTGCAAAATTGAATCCACCTACACTTTGTTTTCCCTAATCTCAATTTCTAACTATTTACCTGCCACAGGACCGGAAGCTGATATACAACATACAATGAATATGTAGAGGATATAATACATATTAAAACAAGAATTAGTCAATAAAATACATCTCATAGTGCTTCCAAATTTGGTTTTAAACTAATACTTCAATGTGTTATCAGCAAAAAAGCTTAAAACCTGATTGGAAATTTCAAGGAATCAAATGATCTATATATCACATGGCAAGTAAAGGTGGGTATAGCAGCAACAGGCCCTGCTATAGGGCAAAATACTGAAACTGGTTATAGGTGATGGGTAGCAGTTGATGCTACTGAGATAACTGTGTGTGCAGGGCTGAAAGTAAGTGACAACCATGTGTACCATGGCTGTGATGGATAGGTACAACCAACATCTGTGAAGGGCATGGGTGCAGGAAATAGTGAATGAGATGACATATAGGTGGCTAATGAACCTCCTACAAATGACCTATACATATAGATAAGGTACCAATTTATTGAATCCAACTGGGTTGTAGACTTCTTGTCTTTACCACCATAAAATTCTGAAGGTATAGAGCCCTGACCTTTTCTTTTTTTATCTAGCAAACTGGGCTCAAAAGCATCTGCTTCAACTTCTTCACAGAAACCCAGCATTTTAAGGGCAGCAGAATGAAAAGAATGACCTGCTGGTTCAAAATTTACAGCCTTCACAGGCAGACAATTTGAAACAACATAGATAGGCTGCCCATCAACAAGATCCGCAGAATAACAAATTGCAAGGAAATTTCTGCCATGATCGTCCATTATACCCATGGTAAAACCTCAAATTTACCCAACAGAACAAATATCTATAGTTAAATCCAATTTCCTGAAGTTCTCAATGTCCAAGTCCTGCTATGAATTCGCTTCAAAAGTGACTCTAAGATATATAGTAATTTTAGAACTGAACCAAACACAAAACAGATGTCAACAATAATGAAAGCCTAACTTTTTCAGAAAGAGTAAATGGAGAAGCTCAACCAACGGAGATAAAAGCATTCAAGATGGTGGCCACGATCAATCACACCGCAGAGAGAGAGATCACGCTAACTAGATGGGCAATGACAGATGATGGCAGAGAGAGAGAGTGTCTTTACCTGGGTTTGGTGGGAATGCAGGAACCGTTGAAAGGCCTGGTGGCTGATCCTGTGGTCGGTGGGCTGAATTAGATGGGGAAAACTCTGGTGGGCTGAAGGAAAGGTGGGAAATGCTGGATGGATTTCACGCTGGGTTGTGGCTGAAGGAAGTGGAGATGGATGATGGCCGATCTTCTGCTGTTGAGCTGAAGAAAGGGTAGTAACCGTTGGAGGTGGATGTACATCAACACGTTGGAGGTGAAAGGCTCAACAACAAAGCAACTTCCTCTTCCCTTTGGCTGAAGGAAGTGACTCCAAAGCTTTGTGAATTTTGTGTGGAGCTCTTCAATTTGGACGGCAAAGACAAAATCCCCAAAGCGGCAATCTCCACGGTAGAGCAGCCTCTGCAGAAAAAAAAATCTAGAAATTAATCGATCATCTGTAGCTGATGGACCCCTTTGCAGCTTACGGTGATGGACCTCCCTGCGCCTGTAGATGAGAGACTCCCTGAGGTTGGGCTGAAGGCCCAGGTGAAGCGGCTGGGTAGCCTCTCCTTTGAGAAGAAGACCCCTGCACCACCGAAAAAAAAATCAATTTCTCCCCCTCTCTCGATCAAATGGCTGGGTCTTTTAAAGACCTTCAGCCTCTTTCCAAAAGAAAAACAAAAACGCAGCTTCTTGTTTTCAGTTATGGTTTTTGAAAAAAAAATCAAATTGGAACTTCAATGCTGCCGTTTTCAAAAGGGCGCATCTTGGGTTTTTTTTTTTTTCAAATGTTTCATTTCATTTACCTAAGTTCTAGGTAAAAATGAAATTTATTTGTTTTTTTTTTATTTTTTTGGGAAGTTCGGTTGTACCATTTAAGGCTGCCTCCTTCTAAAATTTTTTTTTATTCAAACAAATCAATAAAAAGTGAGTATTGAAATAAATGAGAGGCTTTTATGGAAATGCCATCTCAACCCACTTTTAAAATCCTTTTGAAAATAAAGTTTTTGTTTTATTTTTGCAAGTCTTTTATTTTCAATTGGGGTGCCACATGTGTGTGGGCCCGCTAACTAAAAATAAATAAATAAATATTGAGAAATCAAGAAAAAATTGCAAATTGGTATGAACTTCGGGTGGGTCCCGCTTGAGAATAAACAACTTACCTGAGAGTCTGAGTATGATGCTAGTCAAAAGGCGGGTCCCGCTCTGTTTATTTGAAAATATGAGATAAAACATTATTTGTTTTCAAGAATTTGGAAAAATTGGTTTTTCAGAGCAAAATATGGATAAAGTAAATGTAAAAAATTTTGTAAAGAGATTTAAAATCCTTTTTGCAAAAAGTTTTGAGATAAGATCTTTAAAATCAATATCCAAATATCCAGATTGTTTTTCTTGAAAAAAAAAATTTGTAATTCAATGTTCTGGGGGTAAAATGGAAAAATTTGGTAATTTTGAATACCCAGGGTTTTAAAAATCAATTTAAAAAGGTTTAAAAATCAAATCTGGATGGACAATTTTGAAAATCAGGAGTTCTGGATCTCAAACTGACATGCTATGCAGTGAAATGATGCAATGCTATGCAAAGACATGTTCAGTGAAATGTCACTCTGAGCTTAGACTTGGAAATTCTAACTTTTTGTCCAGAAAGAGGATTTTGAAATTTTGCAACTTAAAGATGTCTCTGAACCTAAATATAGAAATTTTGAGGCTCAAGAATGAAATTTAGGACTTTCTGCAAGGTTCAATATCAGAAAATAACCATTTTGCCCTTCATTACATCTGAAGAACTGAAATATGATGATTGAGAGCGATGTCAAGAAGGTGAGTGAAAATTTGGGGTGTTTACAATTCCACGTCAGGATAAGGGTTTAATCCTGAAAATGGGACCACATACAGCTAATTGTGCTGCTCCATCTAAATCCTAGATCATAAATTCTAAATCTTGTCATATCCCTTCTAAATTCAAGTCTCAAGTTGTCTCTTCATAAAATCTCCTTTCCCCTTCAGGTTAAGGGATAAACCTGAATCATTTATTCTAAATTCTACATAAATGTCTATTCTATATTTTCCCTTCAGGATAAGGGATAATCCTGAAACTTCGGCAATCATTCCTACTTCAATCTCTAAATATCTTAAGAATGTCGATCTCCTTCCCGGCTCTCAGTCGAAAAACCTAGTGTTCGCACTGGTTATTTTGCTAAGTTTTCAAATCTAAAGATCAAGTTCATCAGTCCTCGTGTTGTTTGTCTCTCAGAAAGTCTCAATTCTAGATCAAATCATTAAATCAAAGGTCGTTAAATGATTAAATAAAAGTTCCAGCTACTTCGCTGGTCGTTAAATGATTAAATGAAAAGTTCCAGCTACTTCGCTGGTCGTTAAATGATTAAATTAAATGTCCCAGCTACTTCGCTGGTCGTTAAATGATTAAATAAAATGTCCCAGCTACTTCGCTGGTCGTTAAATGATTAAATGAAATGTCTCAGCTACTTCGCTGGTCGTTAAATGATTAAATGAAATGTCCCAGCTACTTCGTTGGTCGTTAAATGAAATGTCCCAGCTACTTCGTTGGTCGTTAAATGAAATGTCCCGGTTACTTCGCTGGTCGTTAAATGAAATGTCCCAGCTACTTCGCTAATCGTTAAATGAAATGTCCCAGCTACTTCGCTGGTCGTTAAATGAAATGTCCCAGCTACTTCGTTGGTCGTTAAATGAAATGTCCCAGCTACTTCGCTGGTCGTTAAATGAAATGTCCCAGCTACTTCGCTGGTCGTTAAATGATTAAATGAAATGTCCCGGCTACTTCGCTGGTCGTTAAATGAAATGTCCCAGCTACTTCGTTGGTCGTTAAATGAAATGTCCCGGTTACTTCGCTGGTCGTTAAATGAAATGTCTCAGCTACTTCGCTGATCGTTAAATGAAATGTCCCAGCTACTTCACTGGTCGTTAAATGATTAAATGAAATGTCCCAGCTACTTCGTTGGTCGTTAAATGAAATGTCCCAGCTACTTCATTGGTCGTTAAATGAAATGTCCCGGCTACTTCGCTGGTTGTTAAATGAAATCTCCCAGCTACTTCGCTGGTCATTAAATGAAATGTCCCAGCTGTTACGACAATGAAGCCATACATGATACTTCAAGTACAAGGTTTTGATGATGAGCAAGTGGAATCAACTGCATTTCAGCTAAGGCTATGAAGAAATTGAAGAATCTTTGAAGACTAGTGTGCAAATGTTTATTTCATTAAAAGTCTTAGATTCTTGTAAGAGCCTTACTTAGAGTGCATATTTAGGTTGCATTTCACCTTAAAAGTCTTTAGAAAAACTTTTCTAAAAAGAACCCTCATGAAAATCTTTTTAGAAAACTCTTTTCTTAAATTTTCATGTTTATTAGTCGACCAATAGACTTACCAGTCGACTAATCCTTTCGCGCCATATTTTCTAAAAAGTCATTTTTGTCGAATTAGTCGACCGAAGGTTTTATCAGTCGACTGGACAGAATGTCTGTTTTCTGGAAAATTAGCAGCAGTCGACTAACGGTTTTATCAGTTGACTGAACAGAACATGTGTTTTCTGAAAATTTAGCAGCAGTCGACTAATGTTTTTTATCAGTCGATCAAACAGAATGTTTGTTTTTCAGAAGATTTTAGCAGCAGTCGACTAAAAGGTTTTTCAGTCTACTGATGATATTATCAGTCGACTAACTTTTCTCAAGTCGACTAAGTTTCAAAAGTTCAGATTTTCAAACGGCTCGATTAACAGATCAGTCGACCGACGATAACTGTCAGTCTACAAATAACTAACTATTAGTCGACTAACTGATGTTTCAGTCGACTAATTTTGTCGTTTTCCTGAAACTTCAAAAAGGCGTGTCTTTTCATTTTTCAAACGTTTTGATCGTTCGAAATGGACAGTTTTGATACCCTTTCATACTCTCAACATATGGAAAACTTTAACTATAAATATGAGTGCATTGTACACTAAAAAACAACAAGAATTCAATCGATTTGAATCATTTACTTAGTGCTTTTCACTCCTATTCATTCAAGTATTTGTTTTCTCACTCACGTGATATTTTCACTTCAGTTTTTCACTCAAATCACTTTGAGAGATAGTGAATTCGTGAGTAGAGTATTTCAACAACCTCAAAAGCCAATAGCATCTCATTTGCATTCAAAAGGAAGGCTCATAGGTTGTTTTGTAAGTTGTTACTTATTTTCTGTAAAAAGAAGGACTCCTTGGTGTAAAGGAGTTGTTTGCTTTCAGTAGGGTTGTTACTGAAAGTGGAACCAGTTATGGTCTGTGTGATCTTGTAGTTTACAAGGTTGATAGTGAAAATCTCAAGCGGGTTTTGCTTGGGGACTGGATGTAGGTCGGGTTAGACCGAACCAGGATAAAATCTTGTGTTGTTTGTGTGTTTGCTTTGAGATTTGTAAAATCCTTCAATATTCCACAGATTATTTTTAAAAGCACTATTCACCCCCCCTCTAGTGCTCGTTGCCTCGATCCTAGTGCACTTTCATTTGGTATCAGAGCACAGGTTTGCTATTACTTTGATTTGACCATCATCTAGCATGACAACTACAACATCTCAGCACAAAGAAGGAAGCTCCTCTGTTCGTCCTCCTCTCTTCAACGGAACAAACTATGGATACTGGAAAGTAAGAATGACAATATTCTTGCAATCCATAGATCTCTATATCTAGAGAGTTGTTTCAGAAAAGTACCAAACTCCATCAACTGATTTCAGCCGATGGACCGATGATGAAAAGAAGACTGCTTCACTGAATGCCAAAGCCATGAATGCATTATATTGTGGCGTTGACAAGGTAGAATTCAATCGCATCTCTCAATGCTCTACAACAAATGAAATTTGGCATACTCTTCTAGTAACTCACGAAGGTACGTCAAAGGTAAAGGAATCTAAAATTGCTTCTTTAGTTCATAAATTTGAATTGTTCAAAATGAAGCAAAATGAATCTATATCAGACATGGTAACTAGAATGACTGATATAACTAACACTTTGAAATCTCTTGGAAAAGAATATTCACGAGTGGATTTAGTCAGAAAGATTCTAAGGTGTTTAACTCCTGAATGGGAGAGAAAAACCACTGCTATTGAAGAAGCAAATGATCTCAATACTCTCACTCTTGAAGACTTAGTTGGTAACCTAATGGCATATGAGGTCCAACTTCAAGACAGATAAGAAGAAGAGCCTAAGAAGAAATCTCTTGCTTTTAAGGCTACTTCTGACTCAGAAAATTCAGAAGAAGATGAAGATGAAGATATTGCCCTCATCACAAGGCAATTCAGAAGATTCATCAAAAAGGGAAGATTTCAAAGAAAGGTAAAGAAAGCAGATTCTTCCATTCCCAATGAAGTAAAGTACTTTAACTGCAAAAAGGCAGGACATATCAAGAAAGATTGTCCTCTTCTCAAAATCAAGCCCAAGGACCAATTCAAGAAGAAAAAGGCATTTCAAGCATGTTGGGATGATAGTGACTCCTCTTCCGATGAAGAATCAAATGAAGAAGTCGCCAACATGTGTTTTGTAGCACAAGAAGATTCGGTAAGTCAATTTGACTATGATGAGTTATTTGAAGTATTTAATGATTTATATGCTAAATTTAAGAGTCTTAGTTCTAAAAATAAAGAGTTAAAAACTGAAAATTTAACTCTTGACTCTCAAAATAAAGTGTTACTTCAAAAAATAGAAGATCTCAAGAAGGAAAATTCTTGCCAAGCACTTGAGATAAAAGAAATTGGAGTTAGAACCAATATCTTACAAAAAAAAATATCTAGTCTTAAAGAAAAGTCAAATGATCTTCTTTCTATAGTGACCAAATTCACAAATGGTCAAGAGAATCTAGAAAAACTTCTTGGTTCTCAAAGATGCTCGGTTAATAAAACCGGATTGGGATATAGCTTCTTTGATACTCAAAATAGACCAAACTATGTGGTGAAAAATCAAAGACATTATTCTCAACCTTTTGTTCATAAAACTAAACTTTCTAGTTCTAATAGAAATGCATCTAGATATGATTATTCTAGACATGTTTATTCTAAATCCCTTTATAGAAAGAATATTTATTATTAAAGGAAACCAAAATCCAAATGGATATGGGTTCCTAAGACTAACTCTCATGAACCCGAAAATAGAAAGGGGTCAAATGCTCTGTTTTCTGATTTTGTTGTAGGTACACAACATAAGTAGCAAATGGATATTGGACAGCAGTTGTTCCAAACATATGACTGGAAGGCCGGAGTTATTTTCCACCCTCCAAAATAAGGATGGAGGAACCGTCACCTTTGGTGACAATAACAAGGGAAAAGTGATAGGTATTGGTAATATTGGTAATCCAAAATTTCCCTTGATAGAAAATGTTCTTTTAGTAGATGGTTTAATGCATAATTTAATATCTAATTGTCAATTATGTGATAAAGGTTTTCATGTGTCTTTTGAAAATGATTTATGCTTAATTTCTGATTTTCAATCTAAAAATATCATTTTTAAAGGTAAAAGAAGAAACAATGTGTATGAACTATATCTAGATGAATTACCCCTTTTTAATGAAAAATGTCTTATTGTTTCAAATGAAATTCAATGGTTATGGCACAAGAGACTTGGACATGTTAACTTTAAAATTATTTCAAAGTTATCCAAGAATGATCTTGTAAGAGGCCTACCTAGAATACCATATAAAAAGGATCACTTATGTGATGTTTGTCAAAGGGGTAAACAAATCAAGAGTTCTTTTAAAGCAAAAGATATAGTTTCAACAAAACGTCCTCTTGAACTTTTACATTTAGATCTATTTGGACCATCTAGAATTCAAAGTTTGAATGGTAGCAAATATGCTTTTGTTATAGTAGATGATTATTCTCGGTTTACATATGGGTGATTTTTCTAAAAAGCAAAAATGATGCTTTTTCAGAATTTTCTAAACTTTGTAGAAGAATTACAAATGAAAAATCTACATCTATTATTAAAATTCATAGTGATCATGGTGGTGAATTTGAAAATGAATCTTTTCTAAAGCTTTGTGATTTACATGGTATATCTCACAACTTTGCTTTTCCTAGAGCGGCTCCACAAAATGGAGTTGTTGAAAGAAAGAATAGAACTTTGCAAGAATGTGCTAGAACCTTGCTTCAAGATAAAAATTTACCAAAATACTTTTGGGCTGAAGCAATTAATACAACATGTTATGTCTTAAATCGTGTTCTTATTCTACTAATTTTACATAAAACATGTTTTGAATTGTATTATGATCGTATACCAAAGATCTCATATTTCAAAATTTTTGGTAGTAAATGTTTCTTGTTAAATAGCAAAGATAATCTTGATAAATTTGACTCAAAATCAGATGAATCAATATTTCTTGGATATTCTTCTAGAAGTAAAGCATATCGTATTTTCAATAAAAGAACATCTTGTATTGAAGAATCTTTACATGTTGCATTTGATGAGAATTGTGAGCAGGTTATACCTCTTAGCGAAGGAGAAGAAGTAATACTTCAAGAAGAACCCTTGATAGAGAGTACTTCTCAAGAAAATATTCCTCTTCAACCGGTTTGGAAAGAAGTTCCTAATCATCCACATGAACAAGTTATTGGTGAAATAAAGAGTGGTGTCCAAACTAGAAGGCAGTTAGAAAAATATATTGCAAATGTTGCTTTCATATCTAAATTAGAACCAAAGAATATCAATGAGGCTTGTGTTGATGAATTTTGGCTTTTGGCCATGTTTGAAGAACTTAACCAATTTACTAGGAATGATGTTTGGGATCTAGTTGATAGACCAAAGGATCATCCGGTAATTGGAACAAGATGGGTCTTCCGAAATAAGCTGGATGAAAATGGTGAAGTCATTCGTAACAAAGCAAGGCTAGTGGCACAAGGCTATAATCAAGAAAAAGGCATAGATTTTGATGAAACCTATGCACCAGTGGCTCGATTAGAGTCAATTCGAATGATGCTTGCTTTTGCTAGTTACATGAACTTCAAGTTATATCAAATTGATGTTAAGAGTGCATTCTTAAATGGACACATCAATGAAGAAGTTTATGTAGAGCAACCTCCAGGCTTTGAAAATGAGAAATATCCAGAAAAAGTCTACAAATTGAAAAGAACTTTGTATGGACTCAAACAAGCACCAAGAGCGTGGTATGAAAGACTACAAAATTTTCTAGAACAATCTGGTTTTTCCATTGGTCGGGTAGACTCCACTTTATTTATTAAAAATCTTAATTCAGATATTCTTATTGTGCAAATTTATGTTGATGACATAATATTTGGTTCTACTAATGATTCTCTTTGTAAAGAATTTGCTAAGGCTATGCAGGAAGAGTTTGAAATGAGCTTGATGGGCGAATTAAACTACTTCCTTGGACTTCAAATAAAGCAAACTGAAGAAGGAATCTTCATCAATCAGGCTAAGTATACAAAAGAACTTCTCAAGAGATTTGGGATGGACTCATCGAAATCAAGAAGGAATCCTATGAGTACAACTACTTCTCTTGATAAAGATGAAAATGGTAAAAGTGTAGATACTAAGCTCTACAGAGGTATGATCAGATCTCTATTATACTTAACTGCTAGTCGACCTGATATTATGTTTAGTGTTTGTATGTGTGCAAGATTTCAAGCTAATCCAAAGGAATCTCATTTAACTGCAGTAAAACAAATTCTTCGTTATTTGAAAGATACTTCAGACTTCGGTTTGTTTTACCCAAAATCATCTTCCTTTGATTTGGTTTCATATAGTGATACAGATTTTGTAGGAAGTAAATCTGATCGCAAGAGTACTAGTGGAACTTGTCATTTCTTAGGAAATTTCTTAGTCTCTTGGTTTAGTAAAAAGCAAATTCAGTATCACTCTCAACAACTGAAGCAGAATATATAGTGGCTAGTTTAGCATGTTCACAAGTACTATGGATGAAACAAACCTTAAAAGATTTCGGTTTGAATTACTCCACAATAACTATTTATTGTGATAACACTAGTGCTATAAATCTTTCAAAAAATCCTATTCAGCACTCAAGAACTAAGCATATTGAAGTAAGACATCATTTTTTAAGAGATCATGTGTTAAAAGGAGATATTTCGTTAAATTTTATTTCCACTAAAGAACAACATGCCGATATCTTCACTAAACCACTTAAAAATGAAGATTTTATGAGAATTAGAAGAAAACTAAGTATTTGCTCGTTTTTGGATTTATAAAAATGCTGATTTTTGAACAAAATCTCAAAATCGCACTATATTGGTCGACCGATAAAATTCTAGTCGACTGGTGTATTAAATTTTGGAATGTATCGCACCATATTAGTCGACCGATATATTTCTAGTCGACTGATGATATTTTTAGAATGAGTCGCACATTCTTAGTCGACCGATAAAGATTTAGTCGACTAAAATTTTAAAAAAAAAAATTAAATGAAGGGACCCGATACCACTTGGATTTTTAAAACACCCGTTTTTTTTTTTAAAATAAGCATCGTTTCACTTCGTTTTCATATCTTTTCGTTTTTCTTAAAACGAAACGCTTAAAAATGAAAACCCTCTTTCTCTTTTGCCTCTCTTTCTTCCGAAAAACCCTCGGAGTGTCGTTCAATCCCATTTTCGCTGGGATTTTCTTACCGTAACAAGGAGACGCCGGAATCTTCTGGTCGTGATCTTGAAACGCTGGAATCCTCTTGCAGTAACTGGCGCATCTTCAAAACACGCCGGAACCCTCTTGTGTGACAGTGCATTGCCAGAATCCCCTTGTGGCCGACTTCTCACTCGCCGTCAGCCATTGTATCCTCCTCTGGTTCTATTTCACATCGCCGGACAACGTTCTACTTCTGCCGGAAATCATTTGGAAGCCGTCATTGTTTTTGGTAATTTTTTTTACCATGCCTCGTACGAAGTCTGCATCTACAAAAGGTTTAGGTTCTCCTCCTCCTACACCTACTTCAAGACATGTTTTTTCACTAAGATTACTTTGCAATCCTCTTCTCTATGATACTTTTGGATCAATTTCTGCATTACCTATTTTACCAGGCTGAAATGTTCTATTTCACTTATTTTCTCGTTACAATATAAGAGAATTATTTCCTGGAATTTCACATCTTTTTGATGCTTGTGCAGATACCCTTCACTATACGTTTCTTATTCACTTGTTTTACACGAATTTACAAATGGATCATGAAACTGAAGTTTTGTCCTCTCTTGTTCGTGATGTTGAAATCGAGTTTGATTCGAAATTACTTGGAGAAATTCTTGAAATTCCACCTTCAGACACTCTTTTCAACACTATTGAATTGAATGATGAAAGAGTTTTTGAACAAATTCTTCTTCCAGGAGCACCTCACTGCCCTCCTTTCAAAAATACTAATCTTCAAACTCGTGCACGCATTGCTGGACGAATCCTTGCCCACAATGTTCTACCCAAAACTGGTTCTTTTGATTATTATTCCATAGATCTATCTACGACTCTTTATGTTTTATTTGGAAATATTTCTGTCAACTGGGCCAATGTGTATTTTACAAATTTGTGGAAACAAAAACCATTTCTTCCTTAGGGTTGTCTTTTAACCCGTATTTTTAGACATTTCAAAGTTCCTTTAACAAATGAAAAATACATTTAGCAAAAAGAGTTCTTTGATCAAACAATTTTTAAAAGAATGAAAATTAAATATCTGCCTCCTTTAAATGTTGATCAAACTGAACCATCTGATCCTAATGAACCATCAATTTCTGAACCTTCACCTTCTGCGACACCTTCATCTCATGCAAAAAGAAAGAAATTTTCGACAAGTCAAGACCATGATGAAGTTATGTAGAGACTGGAAGCTTTAGAGCTGCATCAACATACTTTTTGTGAAGATGTGACTCAACAACTATCTTCGATTCAGAAAGAGATTACTTCAATCAAGGATTTGCTCAACTCACTTTTCTAATCTTTGTTGTCTGAACTTTCATACTTTATGGGTTGTAATATTTTAAACTTGTATCTCTATTTTGCTTATGCTGTTTCTGCCCTTACTCTTTTTTGATTCTGACAAAGGGGGAGAAAAAGATGATGATAGCAATTAGCAAGAGATCTTGCATGAGAAATGCAAAATTAAGAGAAAAAGAAAGCTTTGAATGAATGTATTTCTAAATGCATGAAGAAATGATGAATGGAAATGCAAACCAATCAATATGTGATATATGTGCTTTAAATGTGCTAACTTTTAATGTTTTGCAGCATATTGATAGGGGAAGTAAAATCTCCATCTATGCATCTAAATGCTTCATCTTTGATTAAGTTTGTTATCATAAAAAAGGGGGAGATTGTTACGACAATGAAGCCATACATAATACTTCAAGTATAAGGTTTTGATGATGAGCAAGTGGAATCAACTGCATTTCAGCTAAGGCTATGAAAAAATTGAAGAATTCAGTGAAGAATCTTTGAAGACTAGTGTGCAAATGTTTATTTCATTAAAAGTCTTAGATTCTTGTAAGAGCCTTACTTAGAGTGCATATTTAGGTTGCATTTCACCTTAAAAGTCTTTAGAAAAACTTTTCTAAAAAGAACCCTCATGAAAAACTTTTTAGAAAACTCTTTTCTTAAATTTTCATGTTTATTAGTCGACCAATAGACTTACCAGTCGACTAATCCTTTCGCGCCATATTTTCTAAAAAGTCATTTTTGTCAAATTAGTCGACCGAAGGTTTTATCAGTCGACTAGACAGAATGTCTGTTTTCTGGAAAATTAGCAGCAGTCGACTAATGGTTTTATCAGTCGACTGAACAGAACATTGTTTTCTGAAAATTTAGCAGCAGTCGACTAATGCTTTTTATCAGTCGATCGAACAGAATGTTTATTTTTCAGAAGATTTTAGCAGCAGTCGACTAAAAGGTTTTTCAGTCTACTGATGATATTATCAGTCGACTAACTTTTCTCAAGTCGACTAAGTTTCAAAAGTTCAGATTTTCAAACGGCTCGATTAACAGATTAGTCGACCGACGATAACTGTCAGTCTACTAATAACTAACTATTAGTCGACTAACTGATGTTTCCGTCGACTAATTTTGCCATTTTCCTGAAACTTCAAAAAGGCGTGTCTTTTCATTTTTCAAACGTTTTGATCATTCGAAATGGGCAGTTTTGATACCCTTTCATACTCTCAATGTATGGAAAACTTTAACTATAAATATGAGTGCATTATACACTCAAAAACAACAAGAATTCAATCGATTTAAATCATTTACTTATTGTTTTCACTCCTATTCATTCAAGTATTTGTTTTCTCACTCACGTGATATTTTCACTTCAGTTTTTCACTCAAATCACTTTAAGAGATAGTGAATTCGTGAGTAGAGTATTTCAACAACCTCAAAAGCCAATAGCATCTCATTTGCATTCAAAAGGAAGGCTCATAGGTTGTTTTGTAAGTTGTTACTTATTTTCTGTAAAAAGGACTCCTTGGTGTAAAGGAGTTGTTTGCTTTCAGTAGGGTTGTTACTGAAAGTGGGACCAGTTATGGTCTGTGTGATCTTGTAGTTTACAAGGTTGATAGTGAAAATCTCAAGCGGGTTTTGCTTGGGGACTGGATGTAGGTCGGGTTAGACCGAACCAGGATAAAATCTTGTGTTCTTTGTGTGTTTGCTTTGAGATTTGTAAAATCCTTCAATATTCTACAGATTATTTTTAAAAGCACTATTCACCTCCCCTCTAGTGCTCGTTGCCTCGATCCTAGTTCACTTTTACCAGCTACTTCGCTGGTCGTTAAATGATTAAATGAAATATCCCGGCTACTTCGGTGGTCGTTAAATGAAATGTCCCAGCTACTTCGCTGGTCGTTAAATGAAATGTTCCAGCTACTTCGCTGGTCGTTAAATGAAATGTCCCAGCTACTTCGCTGGTCGTTAAATGAAATGTCCCAGCTACTTCGCTGGTCGTTAAATGAAATGTCCCAGCTACTTCGCTGGTCGTTAAATGAAATGTCCCAGCTACTTCGCTGGTCGTTAAATGAAATGTCCCAGCTACTTCGTTGGTCGTTAAATGAAATGTCCCAGCTACTTCGCTGGTCGTTAAATGAAATGTCCCATCTACTTCGCTGGTCGTTAAATGAAATGTTCCAGCTCCTTCGTTGGTCGTTAAATAAAAGGTCCCAGCTACTTCGTTGGTCGTTAAATGAAAGGTTCCAGCTCCTTCGCTGGTCGCTAAATGAAAGGTTCAAGTTTTACTGGTCAGAATGTCCAAAATCATAAATTGCAACTAAAGGTCGTATCAAAATCTATATTGAGTAAATATTTCACATAAAAGTCATGAAAAATTTGCCAAATTTGCTAAAAGTATTTGTTGATTCCAATATTCTTACTACACAGAAGAATCACCTCTGATTACCTCTAGTATCCTTTCCAAAAAGGTGAAACTTTTTGCGAAAAAGAGGTAAAATTCAAATCTTTTTCCTGTTGATTAACCAAAAGGATGAGAGAAATATCCTCGTTATGATTGGCAAAAGAAATATTCGATGACATTGAAAAGCCAGAAGCAAATTGATATTGATCATGGCTATAACACATGTTTAAAGATGATTTTCTGGCAATCGGACAGCGGAAATATCTCGAGCGATAAAAAGAATCCACACAATCCATATCTCCTTATCCATTTTTAAAGCTGCAATCAAATATCTGCAAAAGGGATCTCTCAATTGTCGTCAAGATGAAGGCGAATAGGCGAGCAGACCCCCAGGGCCAAAGAAGATTTGGATCATCTACCGAGATGAAGGAGTTTGTGAAGGATCCTTCCAGGGAAAGTTCAGATCACCGTCGAGATGAAGGCGAGTGTGATGAACCTACCGACAAACCCTAAATGATATTTGATTTCTGCTATCATCTAAAAACCTTTGAGCCAATACCATCATATATAATCCCTGAGATAAAAGAAGGATCGAAACATCTCTAAGATGAAGGAGTTTGTGACGTACCCTTCCCTGAAAAAGAGAGAAAAGTCAGGACATCTCCAAAATAAAGGATGATGTAAAAAGCCCGAAAAAGCCCCAATGTCTCAAAAGGAGTGCAAAAAGATCATTGTGGGAAAAACACCCAGATATCAAACTGTCAAAATTGCCATAAGTCATCTTCTCTCATGCAAAAATTCTTTTATCAATATCTCTTCACTACTTGCTTTTATGAAATTAAGAATATTTCTTCTCTTCTCATATCAAGGAAATAGATAGCTTCCTTGAAGAAAGTCATCAGCGCTAAAATTTTGAATTTGACTCTTAAAACCGAGAAATTAGCCTCGTTGGAGGAAATACTCAGGGTAAAAGAGGGAATATCTTTGCACACATATGCACATTTTCGAGCGTTGAAGTCAACTATAAATTTATCTTATTGGCAAAATTTTCTAGATATTCTAAGAATGAAATAAATATTCAATATCCATTTTGGTGCAACCTAGTGTTGTTTATATCTTCCAGAAGAGTTACCCCATTCAGTTGAAGTATCTCTCCCGTCCCATCACAGTTTCGAGAAATCCGTATGGTTGTTCCCACTCAGGTTAAGGGTCAACACCTGTATTTTCTGCGAGAGGTCATTATATTCAAAAGTTATTTCAGTCTCAGCAATGAGACGCCCAAGACCATTTTCAAAACTTCAGGGAATTTCATCTTCCTCCTTTTGCAAACTCCTTTCGGATTTGTTCGTCCAAACTCCGAATGTCCCATCATGGTTTCTTCACTCGAGGATTCCATTTGGTCGTCCCCTTCAGGTTAAGGGTTAAGCCTGAACCCCGTGCATCGAGGTATCTTCCTTTTTCAGGTTTGGGTTAAACCTGAGTCTCGTTTTGACGAGGTGTTTTTCTCCAGTCCTATCGTGGTTCTTCCCATTGAGGAATACATGCTTTGTACATTCATCCAGGACAGGATCCTACCTTGAGCTTCATCTCATGAGGCATTTTCCAAAAGTGTCCCATCAAAGTCCTCACATATTCCTTTCCCCATCCAGGTTATCTTGATATATCTTCGTCCCATCCAGGTTAAGGGTTAAACCTGAATCATTCCAAAAAGCTGATCTCGCCTCACTCATGAGACTTGATCAAAATTCTTACCTTTCATCATTTCGGGATCTTCACCCAAAGTCCCATCACGATTTCCTCATTTTCTACTCAATCATATCACTTTCGAGGATTTCGTTTTTTCAAAGCCATTCAGGATAAGGTATTAAGCCTAAAAAAGCCATCTTTTTAAAAATTCTTTCACACCTAGTTCAGATCTGCTGACTGGGGCATTTTCAAAATTTTGAGTGTTATCTTTGCCACTAAGTTTGGCTTTTTGCCGGCTTAGTAGCAAAGAGGGGCATCTGTGAACACCCCAATTTTTTCAAAATCTTTTAAATATTCCCTTTTTGCCCCTGATTTCACTTTCTGAGCAATTGAGTCACGTTTAAATCTAAATTCCAGTTCATTTCTCAAATTTTACTGAAATTAAATTCATTTTATATGTCTAAATAGATTTCGGATCTGGATCCATTGTCCAGATCCAAATCTGAGTCTCGTTGTCCAGTTTTTTTAAATAAAATTACAGAAAATATCAAAAATAGTTTGTAAATAGCTCGGACAGTCCATCCGACATCCGTTTTGGATCCATTGCGTTGTATTCCTCGATTCGAGTTTTAAAAACTCAAACATTTTCTCAAAACTTGGGTCCAAACCCACTTTCTAAAGAAATTTCTCAAAAATGGTCTGAAATTCTCAGAAAAACACTTTTTGTAAATATTTCTCAGAAAAATACAAAAAAATATTGTTTTATCTTTGTTTTCTCGTAAGCTCTTAGATTTTTATTCCAAAAATACAAAAAATAAAGAAATAACACAAAAATAAAAAAAATATATATAGGAAAGCTATAAGGAAAGCAAATGATTTTAAAGTTTGAAAAAGTTGAACTTTGCTAAAAACCTCTCTTAAAACCCATTTTTTGAAAAACAAAAGCGACTTTTAGAAAAAGCCTGCAAAGGGAACCTCTATTGGGAAATTTGAAAATTTTCTTAACGGCCATCTCCCGCGCATCCTCCCTCTCGCTTGCCTACCCTCCATCTTCAAACAGCTTCTTCTTCTCTCAGCCTTCCATCTTCAACCAACGAGCCAGCAACTCTCTTTAAAGAAGAGGCATCCAAGCCTCTGAAGAAGGGGGGATCTCTTCGAAGGGCATTGAGGAACGCCAACAATCAATCTGACTCCTCCTTTACGGTGCTTCTTCCCCAGAGCTCCTGCCATTTCAAGTAAGTACCATTCTTCCCTTCATTTTTTTTATTCTTCTGATTTCCCTTGCTCTCATTCCCTTAAAAGCACATCTGGTGGCATCGGATTGCCTATGGCAATATCGATCTACCTCCGTGCAACATCAAATGGAGTTTTTGAACTCCAATATTTTCTATCGCTTTACCTTTACATAGCCTCCATTCTTCCCTTTTCTTATTTGGTATTTTAGTTATTGTTCGTTATCTGTTGATTATTGAAATTCTTTTTTTTACTTTTATTTGGATGACCAAATTGATCCGGATGATCACAGGGATTTTTGAGTCAACCTTTAAGTTTCAATTTAATGTTCAATCTTTGTTTTTTGTGGGATTTTAATCATTCCCCTAATGAAAACGAAAACAGGGGTTCATTAACTTAGTTGTGTCCGTCATTTTACATGTTGTAATTCAGTTATTTCTATTTGCATTCTTTCAATCTGTTTCATCGGTGTCTCATCCATAGTAATATTTCTGTCGTATGATGCTGTGGTTCTTATCTTGGCAGATTCTCTCATTCCTGTATCTTGCGTTTTGAATTCATTATTGTCCTAATGGATTTTATATTTCTGTGCCTTCCATATTTCTGTAGCTTTTATATTGTGTCTCCTTTATCCCTCTGTATGTCTCAATTTGGCATAAGCCTGCTTTCATTTTGTTGTTTATCGGTCTAGCATGTTGCTCATTTTTCTTTTCTTTTTTTTTATTGTTTGTTCTGCAATTTTCTCCTCAAATGATTATTTTACACACCCACGTACGCACATACCAGAAGGCTAAAGATGTGTTGCTACATCAGTGGAAAACCCACACATGTGCAAACGTTCTGCAGCATGTGGATCCATCATATGGTCAACTCATGATCGATGGGATTGATATCACAACCATAGAACTGCATGATCGGGAGTCTGAAACAAGCATCATTCCACATGAATCGACGATGCTTGAGGGGATCAAGCAGACCAGCATTGATTCTCTTGAAGAATATACTGATGAGCAAATTTGTGGGAGGCTCTAGCTAAATGCCAACTCGGAAGTGTGATTAGGCAAAAAGGAGAATAACTTGATGTAATAAAGACAGAGAATGGAGAGAATTGGAAGTGTGGGTCAAGAGGCAGCTTGTTTAGGGAAAATGCTATTATATATATATATATATATATATATATATATATATATATATATATATATATATATATATATATATATATATATATATATATATATATATATATATATAAAAAGAAAATCTGATGCTTAATGGAGCAACCACTTATGTCGATATTGCAGCTGATAGCCTAATTCAGCAGGCATTGAGAGGATATCTTTTGATTACAGCATCCTCACGATGGCATATCAGATGGATAGTAACCTGATCTTTGTTTTGAGCAGTAGTACTGTTGCCGAGTACGACTCTCCAACCAAACTATTACAATGTTCATTAGTTTCATTTGCAAGGCTTGTCAACAAGTATGTCGTGAGATCAATCATTAGTTTGATGATGATGCATAGATGTGAAAGAAAAATTTTCTTTTATTTGGCTAATGGAATTCGTAGCAATCAAGTCATAATTAAAAAAAAAAAACTCTAGGAGGGTAAAATAGTAGTGGAGGGAATCTCTGTTTTAGAATGTCCTGCTCAGACAATTTGTGAATCACATTCAGGAGGTTGCACATCCAAGTCAAACAGTAGGATAAAATATTTGTGCTTGTATCAAATTTGTGCCTCTTCTTTGTGTTATATCACAGGGATATCCAAAAGATTAAATGTCTGCAACTAATCTTCTTTGAATCTCCTTTTGTCAAGTAGATCATCATTTCCGATCGGCTGTGGAATATTGGTATTCAGGGGAGGGAGCTTAATCGTCAGCTGTGGAAGTTCGGTATTTGTAAATTGACCTGTTGTAAATTGCTCAATGAAAATCCTTATTTTGATTCATTTCAATATAAAAATGTTGGTTTTATTGTGAAATAATGTTGACATCTGACATAGTTGAGCCTTTAAAAGTCTGTTTGAGAGTGGATATATTATATTATCACTTTCTTCTGCTCCTGCTATACCATATAGCAGCAAAAACCCTTCATTCAGCACTATCATTACACCAATACGTCCTGCATCTTCTTTACAGAGTATGATCATCTTTTATTCACTGCACTGTACCTAGGCACCTGTGCATGTCCATTTGTTATGCATACTTGGCTGCCTCATGCGCCCCGTCATCTACAACTATGCACAACTCAAAGAGCATGCTCCCTGCAACCACCATCAACCGGCTGCCTTCACAGTGACAACACACTACCCTTCACTTATACAACTTGTAGCACCTCAGCACTTGCTGTTACATAGTGTTTCACTTCACCTTCTTGCTAATTTCCTGTAAGTGCACATCATCGCCTCCACAGTATCCACTTCAACCTACAGCCGTACTCCCCTCTCACTGACATACTTCCAGCTACACCCTGTTCACCTTCACTACCTTTTCCCTTGCCCCTTTTATTGCCCAGTCACATTATCCCCAATCATTATTTGCTGCCTTCACAGTTGGCATCTATTCCTCTCCACATCATCTCATCTTTAAACCCCAGCACCTATAGGTATACAGCATCACATCTCTTACTTTCATCCTCCGCACTTACTTCCTGCATCTGCTGGAGCCTCCTACATATGCCCATTGTGCACAGCCTATGCACATTCCGCCATTTCCAGCAGCCTACCCTGCTACCTATGCATTACCACCCTTTCCATGTTTTTGCAGCATCACTGCCATTCCATAGGCACCTTCTCTCATTCTTACTATACACCTTCCATCTCATTCTCATCAGCAGATCCAACACCTCATCACAACACTTGTTACTAGTGCTGATCATCAGCATCTTTACCTTATTGAACCTCCATTTTCTTTTACAAAACAACAACATTTCCACACTTCCTGCATCTTCTTTTGCACAACTAACTTCCCTACCATCAGCCTCCCATTCCCTCTCCATTAACACCTGTATCTTTCATGACCTTTATCATTTGTTCATATACATTCTATCATCTCTTCAAACCACCCCTTGCCACTACCACAACATATATCCTCATCATTTCATCAATCGCCTAATCTACATTCACATTATATGTATATATATATATATATATATATATATATACACATGCATATATAGGTATATATACATATACATACATATATATATACAAATACACTGAATGGCTACCCTTCCATGCCTTGGATCACCTACATTATTTTGTTGAGGTATTAAGCACAAGGTAAGTATATGAATGTTTCATAATTCGTATCTTTGAAATCAACATGATATATGCAAATTCTCTTCTGTTTGTTTATGCTAACTATGTGTTTTGCAGGGAATAGGTGGAAAATGGTATTCTCTTAACTTAGGAGTGTTAATTTCAATTTCAAGTTCTGTTCAAAGATTGTAATAGATAGATGCTAAATGAGAATGCTTATACTTTCAGTTTTAAATAGAATGAATGAGCATTGTAAATGTCATAAATTGCTTATTTTCATGCTTTTTGTCTTTATTTTCTAAAATCTCACGAATGGTGAAACACGAATGGCACGTGCACCATTTCATAGGAGGTAATTAACCCTAAGTTGATGATTTATATCAATGGCCATAGTCAGGATGTAAACAAAACTTAGGATTTTTATCTTTTATAAAATAACATTGGATCTCCACTGGATCCTCTTCAAAAATCATCATATTTTCAAATATTTTCTTCTTTTATTAGAGTTTAAACTTAAAATTGGCTCAAAATATATATCAATGGCCATAGTCAGGGTATATTGAGAGTTAATTTCATTTTAAACTCTATAAAAGCACAAAATATGTCTCATTCTTCACCTGAATTTAAATATAGATTATTATATAATACATTCAATGACCATAGTCAAGGATGTATTATATCTTCAATCTTGTTTTAATTCATTTAAAGAATGGAATAGCTTTTCAAAAATCCAATTTCAAATTCTTTAAAAATTCATTCACCATAGAACTACATCATATTTTCAAAATTCCTTTTTCAAAACTCCAAGTGATATTAATATCTTCTTCAATCAATCTTCAATTCTTGTAAAATCCTATTCATCTTCTCATTTTCAATTCTATTTTATCTTCAAGTCTCAAAGTTCAAATTAACTTTGAAATTTCAAATTCATTTTACATTCAAAAATTTCTAAATCAGATTTCAAAGTTCAATTTGACTTTGAAATTCCAAATTCATTTTATATTCAAAACTCCAATTAAATTCAAAGTTCAATTTAACTTTGAAATTCTTGATTCATTTTCTAAATTCCAAAAAAACAAGTTTTCAAATTCAAAGTCCAATTTGACTTTGAAATTCATTTATATATTCAGAGTTCAAAACCTCAAATCAAAATTCCAAAGATAGATCCTAATCTCAACTTGGATCCAGATTTCCAAGTATAAATTTCCACTCTTTTGGATCTCAGATTATAAATCCATTCTAGGATCCAGAATCCAATTCTACTTTGGATCTCAGGCTTCAGATCCAAATCCATTTTAGGGTCCAGAGTCCAACTCTACATTGTATCACAGACTTCAGATCTGATTCCATTTTAGGATTCATAATCCAATTCTATTTTGGATCTCAGGTTTCAGATCCAATTCCATTTTAGGATCCAGAACTCATCTTCCATCTTCGATCTCAGACTTTAGATCCAAAATCCATTTTAGGATCCAGAACCCAATTCTACTTTGGATCTCAGACTTCAGATCCAATTCCATTTTAGGATCCAGAATCCGGTTCCATTTTGAACCCCAGGCCTCAGATCCAAACTCCATTCAAAATTTCGAATCAAATTCTATCTCAAATCTTGGATTTTTAAATTTCAAATTTCATCTTAGAATTCAGATTGTAAATTCAAATTCCATCTTAAATTCTGGATTTTTCCATCTCATCTGAACTTCCTAAATCCATTCTTCTACTTTTAAATACCATTTGAATTTCTCAAAATCCAAAATTTCAAAATCTAGAATTCAATATCACTTCAAAATTTCATTTTCTTCTCCTAAATCCATGATTAAATTCAAAGTCCATTTCTGACTTTGAAACTTCATTTTCCTTTCATTTCAAAGCTTTAAATCGTTCTTTCTCAAAGTCAAAGATTTATTCTTCCAACTCTGATTTACTTCAAAGACTTAGAAATTCTCTGATCTATCTCAAGTTCTAAGTCAAAATCAATCATCTTTTTCACTCTTTTACCAAGTTCATCTCAGAATACTTGGAAATTTTCAAAACAACTTTCAAAAAGAGCATACATCCTTGCATTGCACAAGTATGATTCTTTGTGCATATAGAGTTAGAATAAATTCTTAGATTATATTTAGGCAAAGCAAAAGGCATAGATTCGATCATTGGTTCGATTACCCCTTGTAAAGGCGCCAGGAACGGTCGAACCTCGTACCGAAGAGCGAATCCCGTCTCTCCATTTTCCCGCAATAATTTTCAAAACGGAGACGAGTTATTTGCTAAATATTTTCAAATTAAGGTCAAGTGAGACCGCGCAAAATAGTTCATCTTCTCTCTTTCTTTCTTTCTTTTCTCTTCTCTCTTTCTTTTCTGTCTTTTATTTTTTCTCCCTTCAAAAAGGAGGAAAATGGAGGTTAGAAAAGGAAAAGAGAAGGAAGAGAGAGAAGCCACCAGAGAGGAAAAATTTTGCTTTGATCACATCTGGTCAGTTCATTTGAGTTCTGAAACTCTAAAACCCAGCTCAATCCAGCTTATTTCAGTTCAATTCAGCTCAAACTCTGATTTTCAGTGTCACTCTGTTATCGTCGCAAAATTTTTCCCGTCTTCCCTTCCCTGCGGAAGAGAGAGGAAAATGCTTTCGCGATTCAAACTTGACTGGATTTTGGAAATTGTTTTGAAATACTCGCCTCCGTTTTGAAAATTGCGGGAAAATCCATGGGATGGGGCTCGACCTATCGGTACGAGGTTCGACCGTTCCTGCCGCCTTTAACAGGGGTAATCGAACCAAGGACCAAAATTGTGCTTGACTTAGCTAAATCATCAAAATCGTGTTCTATCCTAAATGCATAGAGAATTCAGGCATGTGCTATGAGATTTTGGAAAATGTAAGTTGGAAAAACATGATCCATGCTTGGAAAATATTTGGAGTTGGAAAATATTTCTCAGGGAAAAGGTGAAAGTCAATTTCTCAGGAAACTCAGATGAAAGGGGTTTTGAAATCACGAGAAAGTTTATAAAGGTGTGGGAAAATCATGAATGGATGAAAATCCTGAGAAAATGGAAAGAATTCTTTAGAAAAGGGTAAACATTTGAAGGGAAAATGCTTGTCAGGAAAACTTCAAGTTTTGAAAGCTTTCTTTGGAAAATGATTGAAATTCATGGGAAAATTCTTTGAAAAGGGAGAATTGAAACTCGGGAAACTCAAATCCTGAGAATCTTAGCCTTGAAACACTTGGAAATCAATTTTGATCTTTGAGAAAGGTGAGAGACTTCTTTTGAAAATCTTGAGAAAATAACCTTTTCCATGGAAAACTGTGAAAAAACTTGACTTGGGAAAACCGATTTTAAAAAATTCCCAGAGTTTTTTGAGAAATCGATTTCTTGAGAATGAAATTTTCTTGAGAAAATCATGGGAAAAGCAATGATTTCATGATGCAAGTGATATGAGTGAATAAATGCACTTTGAAAGATTTTTTTTTTGAGAAATTTGTTGGAAAAATGTGTATTAAGTCAAAATAAATCCTTCACATATTCTGACTATGGCCATGAACATGTTCAGAGCTTAATTGATTTAATGCACAATACTTTGCAAAATTGGAAATATGATGTGCATTTTTGAAGATAGCCTAAGAGTGTAGGCTCGGTGTGACTAGTAGGAAGATGATGGATCTGGGTCTCGTCCATATTCCGACTAGGGCCATAAATATGGACTCCGCCGAGTTCATTAACTCCCTAAGAGTTTGTGCATGTGCCATTTGTGTACATCCATAGTGCTTTTGAAATAAAATGCATGAATCACATAACCAGGATATTGCAGGAATTTAAACTATATGATATGCATCCTAGTCTAAGCAGAAAATTAAATATCTTATTCCAAAATTTACATTATTACATCACTAAATAAATGAAAGAAAGGGAAATTTCAGACTTCAGTTTCTTCTTTTGAATGTCCCTGCCAAACTTGAAATGGGGTTAGCTCAAATATGTGGGTTTTTCCAAGATTTTCCAATAATATTCTGAAATTATTGGACTTAGTTGGATATAAACCCTATTTTCATGCTTTCTTGATATTTGAAATGATGTAAATGCAAGAAATTCAGTAGAAAATAGTTTGAAATTCGAAATTGTGGTCAAATTGACCAAAATACCCCTAATATTGAAGTTATACCTTTAAATTCAGGGTTTTTTTAAGAAAATTTTGGTAAAATTGAGATTTTGAAATTCGAATTAAATCAAATGATGATGAAATGCAGTATAAGGCATGATGACATGCTGCTAAACACATTAGGATTGTAAAATCAGAATTTGACATGCTATCATTCATCAAAAATAATGAATTTCGCTTGATTTTCGCTTGGATGAGGGTCCTGCGGGGCCCTGTTTTGATGATATGGCTAAACCGAGCCTCAAATGATTTCCAAATCACACCAAATTCGGTATGAAGCATCTACCTATTCTGATAAATATCCTAGAATGCTAAAACTCACGAAATGACATGGTTTAGATACTAAAATTTAAAGAAAATCCTAAAAAGGGCGGATTTCACATGCGGACCCGAAACAAATGTAACACTTAATGCAGTAATACAAGAATTACACCATAGAAACATTTGAGATTTTGCAGACTGCTAAATGACATGAAAATAAGCAATTTTGTATTTTACAGCTCCGGAATTTGAACTACGGTGAGTGCGGTAACAAGAATTTGGTTTTGACGAAGGCAAAATCAACCCGATCCGATGTAAAATTGCATAAAAACTAGCCCCCGACCATAGAAATTTCTGATATTTAATTGAGAAACTAAAGACACACACAGAAACAACTTTCATGTTTATGATTTTGACATTTGATCAACAGGAACAGGGATAAAAATACGACTTTTTATGCCCAAATTAACAGAATAGACAAATGTGACAAAACAGGAGACTGACAAGAAAAATCCAAAACAGATACTAATACTGTTCTAAAAATCATAAAATTTCAGATGCAAACAGAAAACATCCCGAACATGACATTCACTGTTTACAGATTTGGATTTGGAGTAATACCTAAAGAAAACCCATCGCTTTAAGTCGATCTACAATCTCAGAGACCCAAATCAGGCTCTGACACGTGTCCCAAACTCTTGGATTTTTTTCAGATGTCAAAAAAAATCTAAAAACTTTGAAAAACTCAGATTAAATACTAGACCTCATCCCGAGTTCAGGACATTTTTCGGATCTAAAATTGAATCTCATATGAAAGACATCTCGATTTTACAAATCGGAAGTAAATTTTCAAAACGTATACCGGGTAACAAAACCCGACCTATCATTTTGAGCATTTACTGCAGTAAATAAATTCAACTCATTCCTAATTTTTGGCATATTTTTAGGAACACCTAAAATCGAATACTGTGATTTTTTTTATCATTTTTAAAGAAAAATAAATACATGAAATGACGTGTGGACTGACTGACAAAAACAAGAAATTACAGAAATGAAGCGGAATTGAAACAAAGGCTAAAAAAAAATCTAATTAATTCCTAAAATATACTAAATCAACGAAATGAAATATGGACTAAATCTAATTAATGCATGAATGTTAAAATCATCAAGAAAGCATAATTTTACTTTTAATATATGTCGCTTTATGAGAATAGCTCGATCCATCATTCGGATGAGCTCTTTCTTCAAAACGAAAGTGCAAATCAAGACAAAGGCATTATTTCGATGAAACCAATTAGAATAGAGGGTGCACCTTGTATTCTTTTGCTGTTTTAGAACTCCCAAAATGAACGGTTACGGATGGCTCCTCTCGCTCTTCAAATCGAGTGTCAGAAAAACTGTCCTCTGCTCCTAGATCAAGCTTGGAGTGGTATGAAGAAGGTAAGCACTTCGATACACTCTCTCAGATGGGCCCAAGGGGGGGGGGGTGAATTCAGAGAAGCAAATGTGAAGTTCAAAAGGAAAATTTGACTGAAGTTCAGATCCAAAAGAAGCTCTCCTCAGCTGGGCGTGGGCCCTTGTATTTATAGAAATTTTTGGAAAATTTTGAAATTCAAAGAGGCTTAATCCGAGCCCTCCATGTGGCGCCATCTCAGGGCATGCCATTTTGATTTTTTGAGAAAATAAAAATGAGAATTTTGTAGGTGAGACACCTCAGCAGGGGAATTTGGAATTTTTCAAAAAGCTTGCTTGATTTTCTCTGCAGGAGGCTCCCAAATGGTGCCACCTCAGAGGGTTCTATCTGGGGTTTGAAATTCAAAATTTGCCTTTTGTAGGGAGTTCTCATGTGGTGCCACCTCATGGGGCTATTTTTATTTTGAATAAAATAAAAAATGAAAATTGAGGCCAAGTGGGGCTATGGAATGGCGCCACCTCAAAAGGTGTTTGAGATTTGAATCTAGAAGCAGTAGGAGCATGCCATGTGGCGCCACATCAGAGTGGCTCTTGACAAATGTCAGAAGAACAGGGCAGTGAGCTCAGAAGGTGTCACCTTAGAGGATTTTGAATTCTACTTTTTCTGATGAAAGGAGATCTGGACATGTGGCAGTCAAGGATGGTTCCATACCAGACAAGTGTCAGCTTGCTGGAGGAGGTTCTTCAGATGGTGCCACCTCAGGGAAGAAATTTGAAATTCAAAATTCAAATGAGGTTGGCTCTGAAAGAAGGGAGGGTGGCCATGTGGCGCCACCTCAGAGTGGCTCCTACAATGCCATGTGGCAGGAGAGAGGAAAAGGAGAGAAAGGGACACGTGGCACCATCTCAAAAAATGAATTTAGGGAGAAGACTTCAGGATTTGCGCCACCTTAGCCTGGAGTTTGAATATTTGAATTATTGCTTTTTCTGAAGGAGGCAGAAAGTGACATGTGTCACTTGCTTTTTCTGAAGAAAGCAGAGAGAGAACCGTGTCCCTTGCTTTTTCTGAGAAGAGCAGAGGGTGACATGTGTCACTTGCTTTTTCTGAGAAAAGCAAGGAGTGACATGTGTCACTTACTTTTTCTGAGAAGAGCAGAGAATGACACGTGTCTGCTGCAGGAGAGAATACCTCAGATGGCGCCACCTCAGAAGGAGACAACTCTACTTTTTCTGGACAAGGCAGCACATGACACGTGGCATCTCAGGGTGACCTTGGAATGACACATGGCACAGGGTGAAGATGGTGGACACTAACACGTGGCATGGAATGAAGAGGATGTCTAATGACATGTGGCGGCATCTTATGGTGGCCCCACACTGACACTTGGCAGGTAAATGGAAGGAGAGAGAAAAAGGTCTAGTGGCGCCAATCCAGGGACAAGGCTCCTATATTTTTGGGGTTTTCAAAATTCAGGTTTTTCAACAGAAAATCCTATGTGGCACCACCTCAGTGTGGGCCCCACATTGCTTCTTTATTGAAATATGGACAAGACAGTAAAACCTCTTTTTGGAATTTTCATAAAATCTGGACTAATTGGAAAAACAGAAATTTTGAAAAGAGTTGGCCCCTGTATGGCGATTTTGTAAAAGGAATATATTTGAAATTTGTTGACAAAAGGGCAAAATTTGAGATGAAAGGGCTAGAATCAAAATCCTTATCGAAAATTATCCAGATTGTTTTCCTGAGAAAATATTTTGAAATTCAGAGTCCTGGGGGTAAAATGGAAAGAATTGACAATATTGAAGACCCAGGGTTTTGAAATTGATTTTAAAAAGAGTTGAAATTCAAATCTGGATTGAAAATTTTGAAATCGAGAGTTCTGGATCTCAAAATGACATGTTGTGCAGTGCAGTGATATGAAATGCTCATGCAATGCTATGCAATGACATGTCTTATAAAATGTAATCCTGAATCGGGCTTTGGAGATTCCTGTCTCCTGTCAGGAGTAGAATTTTGAAAATCTGAGCTGAAATAGAGAAATTTTGAGAGTTGCAGATGAAATTTGGACTTTTGCAAGGTCCGGGCTCAGAAAATGACCATTTTGCCCTTTGGCGATTTCAAAGGCTGGATGATGATGCTTGGTGGAAATGTTGAAGAGGTGAATGAAAATTTGTGGTGTTTACACACTCTAGCTCGATGGAATTCGAAAACCATTTCTTGAATCATTTGGCAAATTTTATCAAATTTAACACTTTTTGAACTGGTACAAGTGCCAATCGGGGTCAAATATCCAAATTTCTAGATTCAGGGTTAGCATTTCGCACATCATTTCATATCATTTCATAACATTTCATCACATTTCATCACATTTCATTCCATTTTCGAAGTTCAGAACTCCAGTTTTATAAATTTCAAACAAGATTGAGTTTTAGAAATTTTCATAAATCAATTTCAAACCTCGGGTTTTTAAAATTAACATTTTTACCCCCGGGAGTCTAAATTTGAAAATATTTTCTTGAGAAAAACAATTTGGATTTCCTTCAAACTCAAAGTTTCAAATTCTACACTGGATTTGCTTTGCAACAGGGTATTGAACTTCAAATTCTGAGCCTGTTTCAAAAACTGCCAAAAATAGCTTGTTTTGTTCAAAAACTTTCAGAAAAGACTATTTTACCCCTCTAATTGTCAAAATGAATTTCAAAATTGGAATTTGGACCCGCTCTGAGATGGCCCATCCATTTGCATTTGTCTTTTAATTTATATATAAAAAAAAGAAGAAAAGTTTATTTTATTTTAATTTTTTTTATTTTATTTTTATTCATTATTTTGTTTTTTTAGGTGGGACCCACAAGGGGGTCGACCCCCCTAGCTCCTTATTCTTTCCTTTCCTCTACTCTTACTTCTTTTCCTTTCCTTTTTCTTCTTTCTTTTCTTTCCTTTCTTCTTCTTCTTCTCCTTCTTTCTTCTTTTCTTTTTCTTCCTTTCTTCTTCCCTTTTCTTTTCTTTCTTTCTTTTTCTTCATTCTTTACACCTTTCCTTCTTCTCCCCCTTGGTCGACACCCTCTCCTTCTCTTCTTTCCTTTTCCCTTTCCCTTCCTCTTTCCTTTCTTCCCTTCTCTTCTTTCCTTCTTCTTTTCCCTCCTTTCTTTCTTTCTTTCCTCTTTCCTTGGTCCAGCCACCTTAAAGCCATTCATTTTCTTACCTATTCCCATAAGGAATTCACGCCAGACACCTTTGGAGCTCTCTCTCTCATCTCTCTCCCATTCAGCCCCTAAGCCCTCTCTCTTGTTCTCTTGGCCCCATTGTTGCAGCTTCCACCATCCTTGGCAGCACCAAGGAGCATCTCCAAGTCTCTTGCACATCAGCAACCACCTTGAAGCAGCCACAACACCATCAGAGTCCCAGCACGTACAAGGTGCTGCCCACCTCCACCTTTGCTCCAGCCGCCTACAAGGTGAAATCAGCCTTCAACGCCGACACCTTGCAGCCATCTCCAACTCTCTTGTTCCAGCAGCCTTTCACGTTGGCAGCACCACTCCAACACCTTGCAGCCATCTCCAATCGATTCCAGCAGCAAGATCCACGCGGCTCCAACACCCTCCAAGGTTCCAACTTTCATCAACTGTCCATTGATCAAACTCTTTCAATCTCGCAGCCATCTCCCTTGCCGATCCAAGGTCTTATTCATACCTTTGCTTTTGTTTCTCTCTCTTTTTTTTGAAAGATAGTGGAATTTAATTTCAAATGCCCCTTTTAGTTTATCATATGAATTTTTGATATTCATTTCAAGTATTCTTCATATTTTATGTGCATGAAGCCATGAAGTGAAAATCCATCTAGCCGATGGATTGAATTTTCACTTCATAAGTCAAATAATAAAATGATTCAAGCCCCTTTGATTGGTTTTTGATTTAATTTTCATGTTCCATGTAGTTTCATGCATAAAAAATACATTTAGAATAGTTTGTAATTCATTTTATTCATCCTATGTAAGTTTCATTATTATTTAATTTAGAGCTTATAAATTATCGTTTATGTGCAAAGTCTATACGTTATTTCATGTGAGTTATTGCACCAATAAATTCTGTAAATTTTAGGGTAATTGGATTTACATGTCTTTGTTTTTATGCCAAAAATTTGATTTCATTTGGGTTTTGGAACCCTATCAAACAAATCAAATCCCAAACTAGGATTTTACCTTCCTGGAAAACCCAAACTCCATTTTAGCAGACTTGAGGACCCAAATTCACCCCCATGGAATATTCAAATCCTTCCCTAAAAATTACAGTAGATTCATGGTGGAATCTACTAATTGTCTAAAAATTTTGGGATCTTTATAAGCAGATTTAGCCTCTGTCAAAAATCTATTTTCCAAGACCCTTGGAAAAACCTTGATTTTTCCTTGTCAGGGTATAGACCGACTCTAATGTGATGTGTACGTTCAATCCATGAGCCGTTTGTCAAAACTTCTAACACAAAAGTTGTTCCTAACCCATTTATCTGTCATTTCCCAAACTGTGGGGATTTTTTGGGATTATTCCAATATTTTTCCCGGATTTATCTTTTTTGTCTGACAGAATTTCATATCCGAAAATTCCAGAGATCTAAATCTCTGATAACAGTGTGCCCATTTCCAAACCGTAACCCGAATCCCAATTTAAGATAAGAATATTTTTCTATGTTTGTCAGGGACATTTTTCCACAATTTCAGATATTTTCTCATCTGTCTGCTATTTTTCCCACATTTTCTTCGGAAACCTGTCTGTTTGCCCCAAATCCTAGAATTGCAGGATTCCGATCCGACTTGACGGAGCTGTCCAGCTCCGACCATAGGTTAAAACCAAAATCTGTAAAAGGCAAAAATCATTGCCTTACCGTTCTATGTCACCCCATAAACTTTGGGAAATTTTTATGGAAGTTTGATATCTGAAATCCCATTTAGAATCAACATTTTAGGCAAAATTCTGATTTTTTAGGATTTCTAGCTATTTTCCATATTAAGAAAATACAAAAAATAGATTTTAGAGCCCTATTCTGTTTTTAGGGTTAGTATAGGTGTCCATGCCAAATTTGGCTCAATTCCAAGTTCATTTGCTTTGTATGTTAATTTATTTTTAAATTCAGAAGCGAAAATAAGGCGAAAATCAAGTTAAATTTGATATTTTATTATATTTTTGCCATTTTAAGGTTTTTATTCATGTAAATAAGCATGTCATGTCATATTAGGGTTAATTTCAATATCATTTGCATTTCATATTTTCTATTTTTGCAAAATTAATTTAAGAAAACCCTGGTTTCAAGGCCATAGTCTTGTTATCAGAGGCATTTTGGTCATTTTGACCCCAATTTCGAAATTCCAAACTTTAATTCTCCAAATTTTCATGCATATCATCATATTTCATCATATTGTGTTTGATTTACTTCATTTCATTTTCAAAATTCCAAATTTTACAAAAACTCTTTCAAAAAACCCTGATTTGAAGGTCATCAGGAGCATTTTGGTCATTTTTACCCCAATTTTGAATTTCCAAGTTTATTTTTAAAATTTATTCATTATTTTTAATGTCTATATCAAAGGGGGTATGATTCTGGGTTTATATCTGAATAATATCCGATAATTTTCAATATTTTTAGATAAGTTCAGAAAAACCTACATTTTTATGCTAACATTGTTTTCTAGTTTTGCAGAAATATTCAAGAGGAAGACTTAGCCATTTTATTTAATTTTTTATTCAATTTAATGTAAAAAGCAATGTAATATTTGGAATAAGAGTTACTTTTTCAGCTTAGAATAAGATTGCATTGCATATAGTTTGATTTCTGCAAAATTCCAATATCTGATGTATCATTTATGCACATTTTTCCAAATTCACTATGGTTGACACGAATGACACGTGCACAAGCTCTTATGAAGTTTATAAACTTGGTGGGATTTGTATTTATGGTCATAGTTAGAATATGAAGAAAACCAAGATTTATGATCTTCGTATTAGCCACATTCAGCCTACACTCTTAGGCTAACTTCAAAAATGCATTGCATTTCTCAAAAATTCAAAAAGGTTTTCCCAACTCCTCAATGAAATCCCCTTTCAAATTCATTCATTTATTCAATTTGCATCATTTTCAAAATCGTTTCCCAATTCGATTTCAGAAAAATCAGTTTTCTCAAAAAATTCCAAGTTTTTCTCAGGATTTGATTTTCTCAGAATCCTAAGTTTTCACATGAAACTTCAAAGTATTTCCCAAGTTCAAATCAAGATTTTCCAATGTTTTAAAATTCTCAAATTTCAAAATCCCAAGTTTTTAGAAATCGATTTTCTCAAAGATTTAATTTTCCTGAGAATCCATTTTCCATTTCAAAATCATTTTCCAATGAGCTTTCTTGATTTTCTCAGAATTCTCAAATCCATTTCCTTAGAAAAGCAATCTAAATATCAAAATCAATTTTTCCAAAGTCCAAGTTTTCCTGAGTATTCATTTTCCCATGCAAATTTCTGATTTTCAATGAACTTTAATGATTTTCCCAGGAATTCAATTTTCAAGTACTTTTCCAATCATTTTTCCAAGCATATTTCAACTTTCCAAGCAAACATCATCCTTTCAAAACTTGCATCTTTTCAAAATTTCATAGCACATGCCTGATTCTCTGTGCATTCTATGAAAATAGAGCATAATTTAGATAATTTAACTTAATCAAAGCACACATTTGATCCTTGGTTCAATTACCCCTAGTAAAGGCGTCAGGAATGGTTGAACCTCGTACCGACAGGCGGATCCCATTCCACGGAATTTTCTCACAAATTTTCAAAACGGAGGCGAGTAATTTTCAAAATCAATTTTTCAAAACTTTATTCGAGTTTGACTCACGAAATTCGTTTCTCTCTCGCAAGAGAGGGGAAAATTTTTGTGATGATAACAGGTTTGGCGACCATGATGGGACCTGTCTTCATCTGATCAATTGTGTGCTTGACTTAGTTCAATTTTCTGAATCATGTTCTATGAACTGTTAGGTTTTATTTTCTGATATCATGTGAACCTAGGAGCCTAGACTTGAACCCAACTGACATGGATTGCATATAGACTAGGCATGGTTTGGTAGGACCAATTGAGGAGAATTATGCATGCTCACATAGACTTAGGTCTGAAATACAACACTCCTCAATCTAGGATTTATATGAAAACAATGTTTGCTTCTTCAAAAAAATTCAAAATCTCTATCTCTTTAGGTTTTAGAGCCCTCTATTTGCTTGCATGTGCTCATATTTTCAAAAACCACCCCACCTATGTCTACCCGGTCTTCACGTTGTTGGGCTCTCTTCCAGAACCATAGTTCAGGACAAAGCCTCACAACTGGGCCACTTATTTGGGCTAACGCTCCCTGCCACATATCAAGGGTCATAGTCCAACGTATATCGGAAAGTGCTCAAGGATGTTGGGAAAACACAAGCTTAGAACCGGAGATGAATTTTTATGCCACGTACATCGAGCCTCGGCTCGAGTATATCAGCATAGCATGATTGGACACAGCTGATCTGAACCTAGAGTCAGGATTAGGATCCTAAAGCTCTTTCAAAATCAATGCATTTAGAGTCAGCTTCTTAGGGAATGTTGTATGTGCATAATTGTTTGTGATTGAATGTATGTTATTCATTTTAATTTTATTTTTTCATATTTTTCCCAGTTTTTCAAAAATACTGGATAATTTTCCAAAATACTTCATTTTCCCATTTATGAAGCATTTCTTTGTAAACCTTGGACGATTTTTCCAAATTATCCACTTTTTCTTCAAAAATCTAGGTGATTTTTCATTCTTTCGTTCCTCTGGACTTCGAATTTTCAGCATTTCACTTTATTCTGCCTGCAATTTTCAAAATTCTTGTATTTTTCCAAAGTCTAATTCCAAGCTTCCTATCTTTTAGTCTAATGGCATTCAGTCAGCTCGACTCTGTCTTTCCTGAGGGTCACATCTCCTATGAGGTGCGACAAAGTCTTCCTAAGCATCCAGCTCTTAGCACTAGACCCTTCTTTCCTTGGTGGTACTATACTTGATTCAAGAACTTCTCTCGTATGTTTCCGAACCACTTGAGCGATTGCGGGTTGGAACTGGCATAAGTAGTGGGAAAGTTGACAGTCAACGACAATCTGATCCATGCATTGGTAGAGCGGTGGAATCCACACACTTGCATATTTTAGTTTTCGTGGAGCGAGATGACCCTGCTGATGGATGATTTTTCAAAGATCATGGGACTGCCCGAGTCAGCCGGTCAACCTGGAGATCCATTGAAGCAACAATTTTTTATCAATGTCAAGGGTTTGGACCCCAAAGATGTTGTAGCTTGCATGATAAGGCGCAAGTCTTGGCCACTGATTGAAGAAAATAGGAATGAATATGTGAGCCTGATCGAGATCTATCGACAGTATGGGGCATTTGCAAAAGTCAGTTCATTATTTAGAACAGCTCGAGAGAGAATTCAACATGCGATGGTTCTATGCACTATGGGACTCACTTTCTTTCCAGACAGAATTATGTGGATGTCAGAATAGTTCAGCTTCTGAGAAGATGGGGAAGTCGATAGACCAACCGTCTCTCAATAGCCATGACCATACTTGTTTTTCTATACAGAAGACTGACTCGCTTCACGCTTGGAGAGTCTATTTTAGCATGTGCCGACCAGAGCTAGTTCGTTCAGATACAACAACAAGAAACTCCTTCTAGTTGCGCGATACCGATTCCTGATTGATCATCTGCAGGGAGAAGAAGTGGTGTGGGACTATTTTGATCAAGAAGTATCACCTCCCAGATATACCTATGCATATGGCAAGAGATTCAAGCTGCTTGGTCCATTCTTCTGCGCCTACTATCATCCAGGGCGGTGTGTTTGACAGTTTTCTCAGAGACAGAAGCACATAGAGATGTGGCTGCTATCAGGAGTCATGCCAGAGTTCAACCTTACATCAGCACAGTGGTCTGGAACATACCATTCTGCCAGATATGGCTGGGACTCTTTTATTACTCTTCGACTTTTTCTCGGTCCTCGTGTCTCTGTTGATTATAAAGAGTGGTGACAAATTGTTTGTCTACCCCCTCTTTCCCAAGTTTATTATTGATGCAATCATGTTTTTCCTTCAATGAATAAAAATATTTCAAATTCTTCATTCTTGGTTTGACGACCTCGCCTAGGTAACAAGGCTTAATTTCCAGTTGTTTATTTTCTTTGCAAAGGAATGACAACGCAATTATCGTAATCCCAACGACGACTCAATCTCTAGTAATGGGATATTCTTTCAAATTATCTACCAAAATTCTCAACAAATATTTTCTTCCAATCAAAATCTCTCTCAAAAGCCTAGCCATCAATTTTGCCCTGTAGAGAGCATTCGTGATATTTAAATGGTTCAGACGAGGTCAAGAAAGAAAATTGCACCAGTCGAGGGCATCACATATTCAACAGCTTCAGAAGAAGAAATGGACTCACCCCGATCAGTCAGGGTCAGCAAGCAGATGATGGCATTGATCCTCAGATGTATGCCATGTTGAAAAAGATGATGAGCAAAATGCTGGAAGAGCAAACTGAAGCTAGTGCAAAAAAGACCCAGGTCAAGCAGAAGGCAAAGGGTCGGGTAGTCAAAAAGGTTTTGAAGTTGTCTAAGAAGCCTATTCAGGATGTTGATACATCTAATGAAGAGGAATCAGTGGGAGACACAGATGATGAATTTGAGACTCAGCAGGCATTTCGCAAATCTACTCAGGGGCAGGGGTCAGCCCATAAATTCATAGATCAGTCTATTAGTGATTCTGACCAATCGCAATTCAGAGATATAGTCAAGATAGTCCGAGATCTGCAGGCCCGCGACAAGGGCAAGAAAGTCTTCACCAGCGAAGACTTCTATGATGGTCTGGATGGGGATGATAATCTGAACAATCTCCCCAGAAAATTCATTAAATTCGATGGTTCTGGCGACCCTAAGGCTCATCTCACCATGTTCTTCGCTGAATGTTCCAAATTCAAGCGAGATATTAGGTCTCTTTTTCTTTGTTTCCTTCGCAGTCTAGAGGGAACAACAGAAAAATGGTATTCAGAACATGTCAACCCGATCCAACTGAAAGAATTTGACAAGGTGGTAAACATGTTCATCAAGCGATTCCTCTTTAATGTTGAGGCACTTCCCACCCTCAGTCATCTCTGTGGCCTCAAACAGAGAGAAAATGAGAAGGCCAAAGATTTTATTCACCGCTGGAGGTCAGCTTGCAACAAAATGAGAGACCCCATATCAGAGGGACACACACTGTCCCTAATTCTGAGCAATTTCTCACAGCCTCTAAGAGGCCTCATCTCTACTAAACCATCAAGGACATTCATTGAATTGACAGAGGGAGCCAAATGGATCGAGTTGAGCATGAAAAATGGAGTCTATGAAGGCTTCATGTTCACTAAGAATAACAGTCAAACTGAGCAGAAGAAGAAGACTCATTTCACTCACTCTGTCAGAAATGACAAATGGAACCACCGCAAGGGGCATAACAAAGATTTTTGTTATGGGGCAGAGGGTTCAAATCCTTACAAGAATGATAAAAAAGGCAGGTCAGTGCCTCAATACAACAAGTCACTTCAATTAGAGCAGTGACCGAAACCCCGAGGGAAAGTGAAACATGAAGGATGGAGCTATGATAGGAAGTTCACTCCACTGGACCAATCACTCGAGACTGTGCTCGAGTATATGTTGACCAAGAAGATGGTCAAATTACCCAGGCTGGTCGATCCCCCTGTTCCCCATGGGGAAATTCAAAGATCATTTTTGCAAATTTCATAGAACGGTGGGGCATAATACTGAGAACTGCTTCATTCTCAAGAATACTGTTCAGGATCTCATCGACAAGAATCTTCTGGTAGAGGGTGCCGAAGATGAGAATATGGAAATTCTAAAAAAACAGTTTCCTCATCATTCTACAGTGGTTATTTTTGAACAACCTTTTCAGCCGCAAAAGCATATCGGGCCATGCTCTGAAAAAGATATGAAAGTTCAACATCAGGTCCTTGTGCTGCAACAAGCTCAGTCCAGTATTCAAAACATGGACCTTATCTCAGCCTTTGGCAAAATGAAGATATCTGCAAAACATGCCAAAGAATCCTCTGAGGCTACTAAAGGAATTCCTGAATTCCTCAAACACTTCATCAAGCCTGCCCCAGAGAAAAATGAGACATCAACTCAAAAGCTGATAACTGCATTGTCTAATGTCTCAATTTTGGATCTAGCTCAAGCTTCTGCCAAGCATCAGCAAGTGTTGGATGATCTGCTGCGGAAAATCAAGGTGAAGCTGAACATAACCCTTGAAGATATGGCCTAGATAGTCAATTAGGCCATGACGAATGCTCCAATTACTTTTTTGGATGAAGATCTTCTGAAGCCTCATGTATTTCACAACAATGCTTTGTATGTTGTAATTCAAACCAGAGGAATGACTATTCCCCATGTGCTGATAGATGGAGGCAGCAACCTCAACATATGTCCAGAAATGACAGCCAAAGCTTTGGGCATCAAAGAGGAAGAATACATCTCGGACCCAATCACCATCTACGGGTTCGATAATCATGGCCAGACAACGAAAGGAAAAATCTTCCTAGAGATTTTCATTGACTACTCAATCCATTCAGTGCTCTTTCATGTGGTCAATGTGCCGCCAACATACAATCTGTTGTTGGGATGACCATGGATCCACAACACGAACGCAATACCGTCTACTCTTTATCAGTGCGTCAAGTGGTCAAAAGATGGAATGATCACAACAGTCTTGGGCAAAGATCTAGAACAGAGGCTAGCACAACCCATGGTTCCCAGACCCACTTTCACTACTGATATCCCTAGCATTAGGGGCATTGAAGAGGTCAGTTTCGAAGAGAACTCAGGAATACTGCAGACGACAGAACAGCCAGCGCATACAGTGGCCATGACTCGATGGAGAGGCCCACAATTTTTCAAAATTGGAGGACAAATTGACTATAGCACATTCAGGCATCATCCTTTGTTCTCCCAATTTATGAAGGTGAAAAGGGGATTTGATCTTTTAGTGAAACATGGCTATCAGCCTTTTCAAGGCCTAGGCAAGAATGGAAATGGCCACCTCGAGCCAGTAATTCCTCAGCACTATCCTCAAAGAGTCAGGTTGGGGTTCACTGACAAAAGATCTCAGAAGGGCACTATTTTTGTCAAAGGAACGCACTGAGGGCATCTGCTTGTCTTTTCATTTTTATTCTTTTGTTTGTGCACTAGGATGATATCCCATTTCATTTTCATCATTGTCATTTGATCAATTCAATCTTTCAATAAAGTTGCAAATTTCCTTCATCTGTCTCGATGCCGTTTGTCTCTTTACTTCTCATCATCAAATCTTTGCAAAATTACCATTATTTTACTCTTTTATTTTTCAAATTATTTTCTCAATAAAAGCAATTTGTTTTATGATGGGCGATTTCCCTGAATCAATTTATTTTCCAATTTTCAGAATGTCTTCCCGATCTATCAAGAAGCTCATTCTTAATCCAAATGCCTGTTTGAAGCCGATAGTGATTCATCAGGTCAAAATAAGAGCAGAATGCAGTCAGACTACAAAGCAGTCAAAAGAACCCACAGAATTCGATTCAGCTCTTCAAGAATTACCAGAATTCGCATCAATTCAGAAACAAGATGAGCCATCATCCTTAGTTCAGGATCTGATTGAGGATATCAATATTGGATCAAAAGATGATCCTAAAATTCTCAAGATTGACAGCAGTTTGAGCCCGAAAGAGAAAGAAAGGCTCACCCATTTTCTTAAGCAACATGAAGAAGTGTTTGCATGGACGTACGAGGACATGCCAGGTCTGGATACCAAATTGGTTGAGCATTGCCTAATTCTAAAACCAGATGTCAAGCCAGTTAAGCAGAAGCTAAGAAAAATGGATCCTCGATTGGAGCAACAGGTTAAAGAAGGTCTGGAAGACCTACTCAAAGCAGGGTTCATTCGAACTATTGACTACCCAGACAGGCTAGCAAATATTATCGTCGTCCTTATAAAGAATGGCAAAGTTCAAATCTGCATCGACTTCAGAGATCTCAATAAAGCAACTCCTAAGGATGATTATTCACTCCCTAATATTGATCTTTTAATTGATAACACAACAGGTCACACTATGTTCTCTTTTATGGATGGATATTCTGGATATAATCAGATCAAATTGGACGCTCGTGACCAGTTCAAGACATCTTTCACTACTCTTTGGGGCACTTTTTGTCATACAGTCATGCCATTTGGGCTTAAAAATGCTAGAACCACTTATCAGCGTGCTATGGCCATCATTTTCCATGATCAGATGCACAAAATCATGGATGCATATGTTGATGATATTCTGGTGAAATCCAAAGAAGAGGAAGATAACATTGAAACTCTCAATCAGGTTTTCAAGCGGTTCATTCTTTACAAGCTAAGACTCAATCCACAAAAATGTGTTTTTGGAGTCGAATCTGGTAAGTTGTTAGGCTTTCTAGTCAACAAAAAGGGGATAGAAGTGGATCCCACTAAGGCCAAAGCCATCATTGACATGCCACCCTCAACTAATCTCAAAGAATTGCGTAGCCTTCAAGGATGTATACAATCGATCCGGCGATTCATATCCAATTTGGCCATGAGATGTGAGCCTTTCAATCATTTGCTTAGAAAAGGAGTGAGGTTCGAATGGAGACCAGAATGTCAACAATCGTTCGAACGCATCAAGAAATATTTGCTCAATCCTCCTATTTTAAAGCCGCCAGAATTAGGGAAACCCCTTTTGTTATACATCTCAGTTAATCAAAGTGCTTGCGGCGGATTCTTGGCGCAATATAAAGAAGGCAGTCTGATAGAGCATGCCATTTATTATGTGAGCAAAACCTTCATTGATTATGATAAGAAATACTCTCAGATAGAGAAGACATGTCTAGCTCTAGTGTGAATGTGTCAAAAATTGAGGCAATATCTGCTGGCATCTGAAGTCAAAATTCTATCCAAATTAAATCCTCTCAAGTACATTCTCGAGCAATCCTTTCTCAGTGGACAGATTGCCAAATAGCAAGTCCTATTGATGCAGTATGATCTGGAGTATGTCTCCCAGCAATCTATCAAAGGCCAAGCAATTGCAGATCAATTGGCAGATTTCCCTCTAGCAGAGGATGTTAAAGCTGAGGATGATTTTCCTGATGAGCGGATCTACAATGCTCAGCGATCTCCAATTTGGAATTTATTCTTTGACGGTTCCAAGAATATGGCAGGCATAGAAATTGGGATTCTGTTAATCACACCTGAGAAGGAGATGATCCCCTTTTCTCTCAAACTGGATTTTCAATGCACTCACAATATGGCCGAGTATAAAGCCTTGATACAAGGTCTGAAAATTCTACAAGACTTCAATGTCAGAAGAGTGCATGCTTATGGCGACTCTTTGCTCATCGTCAATCAAGTCCTAGTCAAATGGCAAGTGAAGGATTAGAAATTACTTCCTTATCAGAAGATCGTCTCAACTCTTGCCAACAAATTCAAAGAATTCCAACTTTTCCATATCAAGAGAGACTTCAATCAAATAGCTGACAGTTTAGCCAATCTGGGTTCCATTATGACTTTTAGGAATGGAGAATCTTGTCGCTCCTTTGAAATTGGCAGACTTGATCAACCTGCTTTCATCCCAGTAGAGCAGATAAACCAGGCTGAGCAAAAGAAAAAGCCCTGGTATCTCGACATCAAAAATGTCATTGAAGCTGGCAAATTTCCTCCAGAACTCTCAAAGAAGGAGCAATGAGCAATTTAGCGCATGTCTGCCCGATATTTTATTCTTGTCGATGTTCTCTATCGTCGTGGATTCAGTTTCGAGTATTCCAGATGTTTGGACGAAGAAGAAGCTAAAGAAGTTGTGCGAGAGACACGCATAGGCATTTACGGTGGTCATGTTGGCTACCAAACTTTTGTCAAACAAATCATCCGAGCAGGATATTACTGGAGAACTATGCAACAAGACTGCTATTATTTCGTAAAGAAATGTATTCAATGCCAGATGCATGCACCTTTCATTCATGCACCAGCGACATATTTGCAATCTGTCTTCTCGCCATGGCCATTTTCTCTGTGGGCTTTTGATGTTGTAGGCCCCATCACCCCTTTTGCTCCAAATGGCAACAAATATTTTCTTACCGCAATAGAATATTTTACTAAATGGGTACAAATATTTTCTTACCGCAGTGTGGCTCTGTGATCCTGTTATAGGGCTGGCTCCCTTGCTTTACAGGAATCCTAATCTCTTTGCAGGGATTTTGAAGGAGAGGGGAGTCCTGCTATGGAGATCCTTTCAGACTGGATGAAGAAGGAGAAAAACCGACTTGTTTCTCCTTACTATAGAATCTTCTTCACTCAATTGAGGGCGAGAAAGGGAATGGAAGCTCTTAAGTGGATGTAATTGATTGTGTTCGTGCCCCTCAAGGAAGATGAATGTGAGAAACCAAGAGAATGGATGATGAAGCTTCTCTCCCCCCCCCCCCACCGCTTCCTCTGTGTCCGTTCTTATAGAGGAGGAAAAATCATCCGGAAGGTGGAGGTTAGAGATCAACGGATGATCCGTGAAGGATGAAGCAAATGGAGAAAGTTGGGAGATGAAGGGTTTAGGGAGGAGGAGATGGCCATGGAGGGTTCGATGGGGAGAGGAAGTTGGAAGCTTCGTGAAGAGGGTTTTGAGCGAATTTGTTGGGGAAACTTCTGGAAGAGGAGAGTGTGCGAGAGAAAGCGAGAGAATGCGATGGACAGCGAGAGAGAGGGTTTTTTAAACCCTAAAGAACTTTTCGTTAGAAGGGCTTTTACCAAAAGGGGGTTCTTTGTGAAAAAGTTTTCAAAACGATGGTCTTTTCAAAAAGTTTTTTGCAAAAGAATGGTTTTAGTTAAAAGGTTGTTTTTTTTTTCAAAAGAGGTTTGCAAAACCGATTTTTGTTTCTTTTCTCTATATATTTTTTTCCTTTTTGTATTTCCATTTTTTTTGGTATTTTTGGAATAAAAATATAATATTTTACAAGAAAACAAAGATTAAACACTAATTTTTTGTATTTTTCTGAGAAATATTTACAAAAGTGTTTTCTGAGAATTTCAGGCCATTTTGGGGAAATTTCTTCAGAAGAATGGGTTTGGACCCAAGTTTTGAGAAAATATTCAAGTTTTTAAACATCGGATCGAGGAATATAACACGATGGATCCAAACGGATGCCAGATGGACTGTCTGAACTATTTTAAAACTATTTTTGGTATTTTCTATAATTTTAATTAAAAGTTGGACAACGAGACTCAGATTTGGATCTGGACAATGGTTCTGGATCTGAAATCAAGTCAGACATATAAAATGAATTTAATTTCAGTAAAATTTGAGAAATAAACTGGAATTTAGATTAAAAAGTGACTCAATTGCTCAGAAAATAGAATCAGGGGCAAAACGGAAATATTTAAAAGATTTTGAAAAATTTAGGGTGTTCACAGATGTCCCTCTTTGCTACTAAGTCGGTTGAAAGCCGAGCTTAGTGGCAAAAAAACACTCCAAATTTTGAAAAATGCTCCAGTCAGTAGATCTGAACTAGGTGTGGAAGAATTTATTTGAAAGACATGATTTTTCAGGCTTAATACCTTATCTTGAATGACTTTGGGGAGACGAAATCCTCGAAATTGATATGACTGAATAACAGAAATGAGGAAATCGTGAGGGGACTTTGGATGAAGATTCTAAAATGGTGAAAGATAAAAATTTTGATCAAGCCTTATGGGTGCCTTTTGGAATGACTTAGGTTTAGCCCTTAGCCTGGATGGGACGAAGATAGATCAAGATAATTTGGATGGGGAAAGAAATATAAGCAGACCTCGATGGGACATTTTGAAAGAAAATGCCTCGTGAGATGAAACTTAAGCATGATCCTTCCCTGGATGGATATACAAAGCATGAATTCCTTTGTGGGGAACAACCATGATGGGACGAGAGGATTACTTCATCGAAACGAGGTTCAGGTTTAACCCAAACCTAAAAAAGAAAGATATCTCGTGGAATGAGATTCAGGCTTAACCCTTAACCTGAAGGGGACGACCAAATGGAATCCTCGAACGAAGAAACCATGATGGGACCTTCGGAGTTTGGACGAACAAATCCGAAAGGGGTTTGCGAAAGGATGACAATGGGGTTCCCTAAAGCTTGGAAAAGGGATGATCTTGGGCGTCTCATTGCTAAGACTGAATCAACTTTTGAAATCAATAACCTCTCGCAGAAAGTACAGGTTTGACCCTTAACCTGAGTGGGTACGACCATACAGAATCCTCGAATGAAGAAACCGTGATGGGACAGAAGAGATACTTCAGCTGGATGAGGCAATTCTTCTGGGAATGTGAGAGATGGAAAATAAGGAGATGTGAGACAATTCTTTCGACAAAATGAACGATGAACAAGGTAGCAGGATGCAAATCTTTCGATGGTGTGAAAGATAAATAAGGCGATCCTTTTAACAAGAGCAAGGTGATCTTTTCGACAAGGCGAAATATGAGTAAGGCGATTCGAGGAGGCAAATCTCTCAACAAGGCAAAAGATGAAGAGGGCAATCCTTTTGACAGGAGAAGGCAAATCTTTCGATCAAAGCGGAAGATGAAAATAGGGTGATCCTTTTAGAAAGGAGAAGGGAAAATCTTTCGACCAAAGCGAAAGACGAATAAGGCGATCCTCTGAACAAGAAGAAGGTGAATCTTTCGGCAATGCAAAAGATGAGGAAGGCAATCCCTTTAGAAAGGAGAATGTGAATCTCTCGACAAATCGAGAGAGGAGTAAGGCGATCCTTTTAGTAAGGAGAAGGCAAATCTTTCGATCAAAGTGAAAGATGAGGAGGGCAATCCTTTTAGAAAAGGAGAGGGCAAATCTCTCGTCAATGCGAAAGAGGAGTAAGACAATTCTTTTGGCAAGGAGGAGGCAAGTCTTTCGATCAAAGCAAAAGACGGAGAAGGCAATTCTTTTATCAAGGAGAAGGCAAATCTTTCGATCAAAGCGAAAGATGGAGAAGGCAATCCTTTAGCAAGGGGAAGACAAATCTTTCGATAAAGTGAAAGACAAATAAGGCGATCCTTTTAGAAAGGAGAAGGCAAATCTTTCGATCAAAGCGAAAGACGGAGAAGGCGATCCTTTTAGCAAGAAGAAGGCGAATCTTTCGATCAAAGCAAAAAATGAACAAGGAGATCCTTTTATCAAGGAGAAGGCAAATCTTTCGATCAAAGCGAAAGATGAATAAGGCAACACCAAAATATATCAAAACGGATGTCAAGTTCTTATTTCTTATCAGAAAAGCCGTAGAATATTGCCAAAGTGATAAAATTATAGTTGTTTCAAGGTAATTGAAGGTAAGCACTTTTGAAAGATGTTCCCCCTTGCTCCTAGAGTATTACCCCCAACTGGGTTTAACTCTATAGAGTCCAGAATCAAAGTCAAATTATTGTTGTTGATTTTCTTCAAGGATGCTATAAATTTTCTTTGATATGAAAAGAGAGAAAATATTCTTAGCTTTATAAAAGCATTCGAATGAAAAGATATTGATAGAAGAACTTCACATTGATAAAGAAGATTCTAGGCAGTTTGGGCAGTTTGATATCCTGGGCATTTTCCCATGATGATCTTCTTGCACTCTTTTGAGTCATGGAGCTTTCTTGGGCTTTTACATCATCCTTCATTTTGGAGATGTCCTCACTTTTTCTCTCTTTTTCAGGGAAGGGTACGTCACAAACTCCTTCATCTTGGAGATGTTCCGATCCTTCATTTATCTCAGGAATTATATTGATGATATTGGCTCAAAAGGTCTTTAGATGATAGCAGAAATCAAATATCTTTTAGGGTTTGTCGGTAGGTTCATCACACTCGCTTTCATCTTGAAGGTGATCTGAACTTTCTCTGGAAGAATCCTTCACAAAACTCCTTCATCTCGGAGATGATCCAAATCTTCTTTGGCCCCGAAGATCTAACTCACCTATTCGTCTTCATCTTGACGACAATTGAGAGATCCCTTTTGCGGATATTTGATTGCAGCTCAAATGACTGAGGAGATATGGATTGGGTAGGTTTTCTTTACTGCCCAGGATATTTCCACTGCCTGATTGCCAAAGAATAATCTTTAAGAATGTGCCATAGCTATGATCAATATTAGCTCATTTATGGCTTTTCAACGTCGTTGAATTTTCTTTCGCCAGTCATATCGAGGATTTTTTTCTTCATCCTCTTGGTGGACCAACAGAAAATTTGAAGTTTGAGCCTTTCTTCACAAAAGCTTCACCCTTTTAGAAGGAATACTAAGGAGATTTGAGGAAATTCTTTATGCAATAAAAGTTTGAGATCAACAACTATTTCATGGCAATTTGGCAAGATATTCCTGAAATCCTTGATGACGAAACCTTTGCTTAACATCGAGTTTTAACACATTAGTGGAATTCTGGAGAAAAATCCAACACGAGGCTGAATTCTGAAGGTAAATATAAATTTAAAGTTTCGAAGGCAAGCTTGGCATAAAATTGGATTTTGAAGGTAAGCCTAACTCGAAAGCTGGTTTTGAAAGACCAACCGAATCAGGACTCAAGTTTTTTACAAAGAAAGCTGAAAGATTCGAGTCGAAACTCGAGCCTTCGAAGGAAAGTTAGGAAGTTTGGTTTCTAAGGAGAAAAAATTCAGGCTAAAACCCAAATCTTCAAAGGAAAACTAGACTAATTTAGATTTTTGAGTCAAAACTCAAATATTGAAAGGAAAGTTGGATTGTTCAAGTCGGGGCTCGAATCTCAAAGGAAAACTGAGAAGTTCAGATTTTGAAGGAAAAGAAAACTTGAGTTAAAAACTCAAATCTTCGAAGGAAAGCAGGAAAGTTCGAGTCAGGGCTCGAATCTTAAAAGGAAACTGAAAAGTTCAAATTTTTGAAGGAAAAGAAGACTCGAGTTAAAAACTCAAATCTTCAAAGGAAAGCTGAAAAATTCGAGTCAGGGCTCGAATCTCAAAGGAGAGTTGACGAGAAGGGATAGAAATTGATGAAAGATTGACAAAAATTAAGGAAAATTGAGGAAACATTGTAACCTGAAGGCTTGAAATTGAGATTTGAATAACCCGAAGGTCAACATTGGATTTAGAGCTTTGATTTTTGATGAATGGTTAGTGCAAAGACTGAACCTGAGGGGCTAACTGACAGGTCAGCCAGATACTAGCATGTGCGATAGATGTACCAGTGCAAGCACTGGGTTTTTCAAGAAATGCCCCAGTATGAGTATTGGTTTTTGACATTGTACCCGCACGAGCTCTAGCTTTTTGGACTGAGAGTCGGAAGAGGAGACCAGCATCTTCAAGACATTTGGAAATTGAGGTGAGAATGATTGTCGAGGTTTTCAGGATTTTCCCTTATCCTGAGGAGAAAAAGAGAAATAATTTGATAAAAAGTGATCAAGGTTGATGAAGAATAAAATTGATAAAAATTTAATGAAGAAAAGTTTGACAAAGCATCCATAAAATTGATAAAAATTGATAAAGAATCAATAAATTTGGCAAAAATTGACAAGGAATAAAAATTGAAAAAGACTGACGGAAGTTTGGTGAGAATTTGGTAAAAATTGGTGGAAAATTTGATGATAGAAGACTTCAGGATTATCCCTTATCCTGAATGAAGAAGGAGAAATGCCTCGATAAACAAGGTTCAGGTTTATCTTAACCTGAATGGGAAAAAGAAAAATACCTCGAAGGCCGAGGTTCAGGTTTTTATCCCTTATCTTGAAAGGGAAAAAGGAAAAAGGAATACCTCATGGGAAAGAGGCATCTGGTTTATTCCTTAACCTGAAAGGGTAAAGAATAAAATTTATAAAAAGGTGGGGAAAGATCGAATAAATTTTTGAAAAGAATGCTCACAGATAGCTTTGTTGCTTCTGTGAGGGGTGTCAGGATTATCCTGAATGGGAACACCTCGGACAACGAGGGTCAGGTTTATCCCTTAACCTGAGGGGCTAACACCTCAGACAACGAGGTTCAGGTTTATCCCTTAACCCGAGGGGAGTAACACCTCAGACAACGAGGGTCAGGTTTATCCCTTAACCTGAGGGGAATAACACCTCGGACAACGAGGGTCAGGTTTATCCCTTAACCTAAGGGTAATAACACCTCGGACAACGAGGGTCAGGTTTATCCCTTAACCTGAGGGGAATAACACCTCGGACAATGAGGGTCAGGTTTATCTCTTAACCTGAGGGGAAAGCAGAATAAAAGAATACCTCATTGAAAAGAGGCATCAGGTTTATCCCTTAACCTGAAAGGGTTCAGATTCGATAAAATATAATAAAATTGAGAAAAATTTAATAAAACTTGATAAAATTTGATAAAATTGATATAAACTTGATAAAAATATGAATAAAATGAATGAAATTGATAAAGATAACAAAATTAGTTGAAAATTTATAAAATTTGAAAAAAATGAGTTTTTCTGATCCTGCCTGCATATGGGATCTTGAAAGGAAAATGCTTATTTAACAGATATGTGAGAAATCATTTTTGGGAAGAAAAATCAACCATGAGAAGAATGATCAGCGCGAGGACTGATCCTTCAAATCAAACATGAGAGATCATCATGAGGGTCAATTTTTGAAGGCAATGGTTTGAAATCTAATTTTTGAAAAAGAAGATCAACAACAAATTTGATTTCTAAAAATAACAGCTCGAAATTGATAATAAGATCAACACAAGGGTTGATCTTTGAATACAATGTTTAAAAACCAATCTTGGAAGATAAGACCAACACAAGGGTTGATCTTTTGAATATAATGATTTTAAACCCATTTTGGAAGATAAGACCAACACAAGGGTTGAACTTTGAATATAATGTTTCAAAACCAATCTTGGAAGATAGGATCAACACGAGGGTTGAATTTTCAATGCAATGGTTTGAAAACTTATTTTTGAGAATATGATCAACACGAGGGTTGATAATGGTTTGAAACCCATTTTTGGAAAATGTGATCAACACGAGGGTTGATAATGGTTCGAAACCCATTTTTTGGAAAATATAATCAACACGAGGGTTGATAATGGTTCAAAACCCATTTTTTTAAAAATATAATCAACATGAGGGTTGATAATGGTTCGGAACCCATTTTTGGAAAATTCAATCAACACAAGGGTTGATTTTTTAAGAAGGTTGGACCAAAGAATATTTGGACTCTTTGGTTATCATAACGAACACTTTCAAAATTTCATGATTTTTTGAAAAAAAACTCATAGGTAATATCATTTCTCTCATGAATGATGTCAAGATCTGTCCCGCATTCTGAAAAAGAACAGGAATTTAAATGCCTCAGTATGGCGAAAGAAGGAAGTATTGAATATCAAAGATATAAAGAAAATTGACATTTTATTGATAAACAAAGGTTGATAACAAAACCAAATATTTATAAGAACTTTGAAAGAAAAAGATTCATAAAAGACTAGGCTGACTTGCCCCTACAAGATGACTGACAGGAGGGGAGTAGAAGATTCTGGCATGATCAATCTTCTTAGTAGCCTGGGAGAGACTTGGTCATGACGGCTAGCTCTTCTTCCTCTTCAACAAAGAGACTTTTGTCGACGCAATCCTGAACAATATTTTTGAAGACGAAGCAGTGATCGGTGTCATGCCCCACTGCTCGATGGAACTTGCAGAACTGATTCATGAACCTTCCCATGACTGTGGGAGGATTCGCGACTTTTGGGAGTTTGACCAGTCCTTTGGCCAGCATGAATTCAAGGGCTTCTTCGAGCGTTTGCTTCAGAAGAGTGAACTCACGATCATTACTCCAACCTTCGCGCTTTATCTTTTCTTTTTGTGGAAAGTTAGACTGAGATGGCTTGTTATTCTGCTTGGAAGACTTTTTCCCTTGAGTCGTGTTGTGGTTCTGGCCACTCTTGCTGTCATTTTTATTTCTTCTGATGTTGTCATGATCATTGCCAGAGGTATCAACTGCATGAGTGAACTGCGCTTTCTTCTTCTGGTCTTGGATGCTTTTGGCCAGAGGCATGTCCTCGTAAAGCCTGCTTTCTATTCTTGCCTCGAGCCATTCGGCTCGCTCAATCAATTTGATAAAGGATTTTGCTAGAGAAGTGACAATGAGGTTTCTCAGGGACTGAGAGAAATTGCTGAGGATTATTTGCAATGCATGCTCCTATGAAATGAGAACTTTCATCTTGTTGCAGGTGCTTCTCCACCTGTGGATGAATTCTCCTGCTCTTTCAGTCTCATTCTGCTTTAAGTTGTAAAGGTGATTGAGCGTAGGTGAAGCTTCAGTGTTGAATAGGAAACGCTCTATGAACAAATTGACTACCTTATCAAACTCTCCTAGTTCGATAGGATTGATGTGGTCAGCATACCACCTAGCTGCTACACCCTCTAGATTACGAGGGAAAACAGATGAACAGAGCCCTGTTGTCCTTTCTGAAATGACAGCATTCTGCATAAAAGGTGGCTAAGTGAGCCTTAGGGTTGCCAGTGCCATCAAACTTGAGAAATTTGCGGGGAAGATTCTCCAGGTTATCATCCCCATCTAGACCATTGTAAAAATCTTCGCCAGTATAGGTCTGCTTGCCCTTACCCTTGGCTTGAATGTCTTTGATTGCTCGATTCATCTCCTTCTTCTGCTTGCTCATCAGGTCCTCTGCTGGAGTCCTAGATTTGGGCTTGTTGACGGATTCGGGCTCTTCTGCAGCTATCTTTACGGACTGCCTCGGAGGATTCTGTTTGTAGACAATCTACTCTTCCTCTTCTGATTCTTCCTCGACTGTCTCCGATTCTTCAGAAGTAGTGTCCGACTGTACCTTCTTTCTAATGATTCTGACTTGCTTTTTTACAGGCTTCTTCCTCAATTTGCTTTTAGGAACTGCCTCATTTAGATTGGCCTTGGCTTGCTCCGACATCATCCTTGCCATTATCTTTTGGAACATACCATACATGGCGGGGTCAATGTAATCTCCTTTGTTCTGACCCTGTCCCCTGACCGACTTAGGAGAGTTTATCCCTTCTGCCTCACTGTCGCTGTGTTGAGGAACTGTTTCTTTTCCCACTCTTGTCTGAACCATTTTCGAATATCAATGCATTCTGCAGAGGAAAGTGGAGGTTTTTTAGACCGAAGAAACTTTTTGAAGAAGTTTTGACATGAGGAAAGATTAGGTTGAAATCTGTCAAAAATTGTATCCCATTACTAGGGATTGAGTCGCCACAAAATTTGTGACAATTGCGTTGTTTACTCTACGAGGGAGAGTAACCAACTAAAACACGAAAAAAATGCTTATTTTGAAAAGGATATCTCTTGACAAAGAGATTTCATTTATGAAAAATATAAACAAGAATATAAAATCAGAAGAAAAATAGGAAGGAAAATGAAATTTTGAAAATAAATGGTAAAGATTTTTAAAATTTGAAGAACTTGCAGGCAGGATCAAAAGAATTTGAAGAAATCAGAAGAAGAGAAAGGAAAATACACCTGGGTTTTAAAAACAATGAGGAAATTTTGAATAATATATACCGAGGGTTTTGGAATATATAAGGAAAATATAAAATATCATACAATCACAAATATACAAGCAAGGATGCACAAACAACACTCCCTAAAGCTGACTCTGAATGCAATATTTGAAATGGCTGATAGGACCTTAATCCTAATCTCTAAGATTTAGATTATCTGATTCCAATCATGGTATGCCGATATACTCAAGCCGAAGCTCGAAGTACGTGGCATATGAAATATTTCTTCGGTTCTAAGGTACTGGCTTCCCAACATCCTTGAGCACCTACCGATATACCTCACACTATGGCCCTTAGGTACGTGGTAGGGGGGCGCGAACCCAAATAAGTGGTCCAGTTGTGAGGCTCTCTCCCGAACTATGGTTCAGTGAGACAGCCCAGCAACGTGAAGACCGAGACAATATAGGTAGGGATGTTTTTGAAAAAATATGTTCAGCATGCAGATAAAACCAAAAGCGCTTTAATGCAAGTCCTAAAGAGATAGAATTTAAATGAATAGAAGCATACACTTTCATACATTGTTTGCATTCAATCCCTAGAATTGAGGAGAGTTGTATTTCAAATCTAAATCTAATATGAGCATGGAATAATCTCCTCAATATGGTCCTACCAAACCATACTTAGATCCTATATGCAATGATGTCAGCTTGGGACAAAGTCTAGGCTCCTAAGGTTTGCATAAAAAATGAAGCTGACATTTATAGAATAAAGACTTAGAAAATATCAAAGCAAAGCAAATAGCATAAATTCGACCGGACGAAGACGAGTCCCATCTCGGTCGCCAAAACTGTAATCATCGCAAAAATTTTCCTCTTTTGGTATTCTTTCTCTCTCTTCCTTCTCTTTCTCTTTTCAACCTTTATTTCCTCATTTTTAAAGGGAGAAAATAAAAGACAGAAAGAAAGAGAAAAGAGAAAAGAAAAGAAGAGAAGAAGAGGAATTCTTTTGCGGGGTCTCACTTGACCTTGATTTGAAAATATTTAGAAAATTACTCACCTCCGTTTTGAAATATATTGCGGGAAAATGGAGAGACGAGATTCGCTCGTCGGTACGAGGTTCGACCATTCCTGGCGCCTTTATCAGAGGTAATCAAACCAAGGATCGAATTTATGCCTTCTGCTTTGCCTAAATATTATCTAAAAATTTATTCTAAGTCTAAATGCACAAAGAATCATGCTTGTGCAATGCAATGATGTATGCTCTTTTTGAAAATGTTTTGGAAATCTCCAAGTATTTCTGAGATGAATCTGATAATAGAGTGAAGAAATGGTTGAATCTAACTTAGAACTTGAGATAGATCAGGGGTTTGAAGTTCTAAGTTTTTGAAATAATCAGAGCTTGGAAAATAAATTTTTGAATTTGGAAAGAATGATTTGAAAAAGGGAAAAGGAATGAAATTTCAAAGTCAGAAGATAGACTTTGAACTTAGAGATAAAATTTTGAAATGGAATTGAATTTAAGATTTGAAATCCGAGATGGAATTTGGATCTGAAGTCTGAGATCCAAGGTGGAATAGGATCCGAAATTTGGAATGGAACTTGGATCTGAGATCCAAGACAAAATTAGATTCTAGACCCTAGGATGGATTTTAGATCCGAAGTCTAAGATCCAAGATGGAATTGGATTCTGGATTCTATAATGGATTTTGGATCTAAAATCTGAGATCCAAGATGGAATTAGGTTATGGATCCAGGAATAGAGTTTGGATCTGAAATCTGAGATCCAAGAAGGAATTGGATTCTGGATCCTAAATGAAATTTGGATCTGAAGTCTGAGATCCAAAAGTGGAGATTGTACTTGGAAATTTGGATCCAAGTGGGGATTAGGATCTAACTTTGAGTTTGGATTCTGAAAGTCCTAAATGGGACTTTTAAAGATGGATCTGGGTTTTGAAAACCCAAATTGAATTTAGAATTTAAGAAGGGTCAAGTTTTGAGATTCGGAATCAATCTCAAACTTTGATTTTGAATTTGAAGTTGAGAAAAATAAACTTGATTTTGAAACAAAAGATGACTTCAAAGTTAAATTGAACTTTTGAAGTTTGGATTTTGATTTGGAAATTGAAATTTGAATACAAAATGATTTTGAAATTTCAAAGTCAATTTAGACTTTGAAATTGAATTTTTGAATCTTGAAATGAGATAGAATTTGAATTTGAAAAAATTTTCCAGATGTGTTTTGAGCCCCGATGTGGGTCACTCCATAATAATGGAATACTTGCGGTCATGTAACTCTCACATAACAAACTCCTCACTCTCTGTTATCATCTTAGCCAAAAAATCTATAGTAGAAAATATATGATTAACACATGAAAGTCAAAATGTTGTTTTTAGAGAACTAGACAGAAGAGGCTCCTAACTTTACAAAGGTAGCTTGACTCGCTCCTAATGTAGAGAGAATGACTATTTCCCTCCCCTTCTAACCAACCTATTCGAACCATTGGGAAGTGCCTAGTACTTCTCCTGGACCTAACAAAGGGGTGTGTGCAGATTGTGAAGAGAGATGAGCCAAAACGATGTGTGTAACAAGGTATAGATCATGGTTGCCAGTTGAGGAAGCGGGAGCGGGAAGCGATACGGGAAGCGGGAGCGGGAAGCGAGGCACTTTCAAAATTTTAGGAAGCGTGGGACCACTTAGGAGCGATTCGGGAAGCGTCTCGGAAGCGACCTAGGAAGCGTCTCGGAAGCGACCCAGGAAGCGTCTCGGAAGCGAGGGGGAAGCGAAAAAAACAAAAATAAAAAATAAAAAATATAAAAAATTTGAAAAAACAGGGGAAGCGAGGGGGAAGCGTGGGGGAAGCGTGGGGGAAGCGAGGGGGAAGCGTGGGGGAAGCGAGGGGGAAGCGTGGGGGAAGCGTGGGGGAAGCGCGCTTCCCATTAAAGGGAAGCGCGTCCCCCATTAAAGGGAAACGCATCCCCCATTAAAGGGAAGCGCGCTTCCCAAAAAAGGGGGACGCTTCCCCCCACGCTTCGGATGAATTACCCCTTTTTAATGAAAAATGTCTTATTGTTTCAAATGAAATTCAATGGTTATGGCACAAGAGACTTGGACATGTTAACTTTAAAATTATTTCAAAGTTATCCAAGAATGATCTTGTAAGAGGCCTACCTAGAATACCATATAAAAAGGATCACTTATGTGATGTTTGTCAAAGGGGTAAACAAATCAAGAGTTCTTTTAAAGCAAAAGATATAGTTTCAACAAAACGTCCTCTTGAACTTTTACATTTAGATCTATTTGGACCATCTAGAATTCAAAGTTTGAATGGTAGCAAATATGCTTTTGTTATAGTAGATGATTATTCTCGGTTTACATATGGGTGATTTTTCTAAAAAGCAAAAATGATGCTTTTTCAGAATTTTCTAAACTTTGTAGAAGAATTACAAATGAAAAATCTACATCTATTATTAAAATTCATAGTGATCATGGTGGTGAATTTGAAAATGAATCTTTTCTAAAGCTTTGTGATTTACATGGTATATCTCACAACTTTGCTTTTCCTAGAGCGGCTCCACAAAATGGAGTTGTTGAAAGAAAGAATAGAACTTTGCAAGAATGTGCTAGAACCTTGCTTCAAGATAAAAATTTACCAAAATACTTTTGGGCTGAAGCAATTAATACAACATGTTATGTCTTAAATCGTGTTCTTATTCTACTAATTTTACATAAAACATGTTTTGAATTGTATTATGATCGTATACCAAAGATCTCATATTTCAAAATTTTTGGTAGTAAATGTTTCTTGTTAAATAGCAAAGATAATCTTGATAAATTTGACTCAAAATCAGATGAATCAATATTTCTTGGATATTCTTCTAGAAGTAAAGCATATCGTATTTTCAATAAAAGAACATCTTGTATTAAAGAATCTTTACATGTTGCATTTGATGAGAATTGTGAGCAGGTTATACCTCTTAGCGAAGGAGAAGAAGTAATACTTCAAGAAGAACCCTTGATAGAGAGTACTTCTCAAGAAAATATTCCTCTTCAACCGGTTTGGAAAGAAGTTCCTAATCATCCACATGAACAAGTTATTGGTGAAATAAAGAGTGGTGTCCAAACTAGAAGGCAGTTAGAAAAATATATTGCAAATGTTGCTTTCATATCTAAATTAGAACCAAAGAATATCAATGAGGCTTGTGTTGATGAATTTTGGCTTTTGGCCATGTTTGAAGAACTTAACCAATTTACTAGGACTGATGTTTGGGATCTAGTTGATAGACCAAAGGATCATCCGGTAATTGGAACAAGATGGGTCTTCCGAAATAAGCTGGATGAAAATGGTGAAGTCATTCGTAACAAAGCAAGGCTAGTGGCACAAGGCTATAATCAAGAAAAAGGCATAGATTTTGATGAAACCTATGCACCAGTGGCTCGATTAGAGTCAATTCGAATGATGCTTGCTTTTGCTAGTTACATGAACTTCAAGTTATATCAAATTGATGTTAAGAGTGCATTCTTAAATGGACACATCAATGAAGAAGTTTATGTAGAGCAACCTCCAGGCTTTGAAAATGAGAAATATCCAGAAAAAGTCTACAAATTGAAAAGAACTTTGTATGGACTCAAACAAGCACCAAGAGCGTGGTATGAAAGACTACGAAATTTTCTAGAACAATCTGGTTTTTCCATTGGTCGGGTAGACTCCACTTTATTTATTAAAAATCTTAATTCAGATATTCTTATTGTGCAAATTTATGTTGATGACATAATATTTGGTTCTACTAATGATTCTCTTTGTAAAGAATTTGCTAAGGCTATGCAGGAAGAGTTTGAAATGAGCTTGATGGGCGAATTAAACTACTTCCTTGGACTTCAAATAAAGCAAACTGAAGAAGGAATCTTCATCAATCAGGCTAAGTATACAAAAGAACTTCTCAAGAGATTTGGGATGGACTCATCGAAATCAAGAAGGAATCCTATGAGTACAACTACTTCTCTTGATAAAGATGAAAATGGTAAAAGTGTAGATACTAAGCTCTACAGAGGTATGATCAGATCTCTATTATACTTAACTGCTAGTCGACCTGATATTATGTTTAGTGTTTGTATGTGTGCAAGATTTCAAGCTAATCCAAAGGAATCTCATTTAACTGCAGTAAAACAAATTCTTCGTTATTTGAAAGATACTTCAGACTTCGGTTTGTTTTACCCAAAATCATCTTCCTTTGATTTGGTTTCATATAGTGATACAGATTTTGTAGGAAGTAAATCTGATCGCAAGAGTACTAGTGGAACTTGTCATTTCTTAGGAAATTTCTTAGTCTCTTGGTTTAGTAAAAAGCAAATTCAGTATCACTCTCAACAACTGAAGCAGAATATATAGTGGCTAGTTTAGCATGTTCACAAGTACTATGGATGAAACAAACCTTAAAAGATTTCGGTTTGAATTACTCCACAATAACTATTTATTGTGATAACACTAGTGCTATAAATCTTTCAAAAAATCCTATTCAGCACTCAAGAACTAAGCATATTGAAGTAAGACATCATTTTTTAAGAGATCATGTGTTAAAAGGAGATATTTCGTTAAATTTTATTTCCACTAAAGAACAACATGCCGATATCTTCACTAAACCTCTTAAAAATGAAGATTTTATGAGAATTAGAAGAAAACTAGGTATTTGCTCGTTTTTGGATTTATAAAAATGCTGATTTTTGAACAAAATCTCAAAATCGCACTATATTGGTCGACCGATAAAATTCTAGTCGACTGGTGTATTAAATTTTGGAATGTATCGCACCATATTAGTCGACCGATATATTTCTAGTCGACTGATGATATTTTTAGAATGAGTCGCACATTCTTAGTCGACCGATAAAGATTTAGTCGACTAAAATTTAAAAAAAAAAAATTAAATGAAGGGACCCGATACCACTTGGATTTTTAAAACACCCGTTTTTTTTTTAAAAATAAGCATCGTTTCACTTCGTTTTCATATCTTTTCGTTTTTCTTAAAACGAAACACTTAAAAATGAAAACCCTCTTTCTCTTTTGCCTCTCTTTCTTCCGAAAAACCCTCGGAGTGTCGTTCAATCCCATTTTCGCTGGGATTTTCTTACCGTAACAAGGAGACGCCGGAATCTTCTGGTCGTGATCTTGAAACGCTGGAATCCTCTTGCAGTAACTGGCGCATCTTCAAAACACGCCGGAACCCTCTTGTGTGACAGTGCATTGCCAGAATCCCCTTGTGGCCGACTTCTCACTCGCCGTCAGCCATTGTATCCTCCTCTGGTTCTATTTCACATTGCCGGACAACGTTCTACTTCTGCCGGAAATCATTTGGAAGCCGTCATTGTTTTTGGTAATTTTTTTTACCATGCCTCGTACGAAGTCTGCATCTACAAAAGGTTTAGGTTCTCCTCCTCCTACACCTACTTCAAGACATGTTTTTTCACTAAGATTACTTCGCAATCCTCTTCTCTATGATACTTTTGGATCAATTTCTGCATTACCTATTTTACCAGGCTGAAATGTTCTATTTCACTTATTTTCTCGTTACAATATAAGAGAATTATTTCCTGGAATTTCACATCTTTTTGATGCTTGTGCAGATACCCTTCACTATACGTTTCTTATTCACTTGTTTTACACGAATTTACAAATGGATCATGAAACTGAAGTTTTGTCCTCTCTTGTTCGTGATGTTGAAATCGAGTTTGATTCGAAATTACTTGGAGAAATTCTTGAAATTCCACCTTCAGACACTCTTTTCAACACTATTGAATTGAATGATGAAAGAGTTTTTGAACAAATTCTTCTTCCAGGAGCACCTCACTGCCCTCCTTTCAAAAATACTAATCTTCAAACTCGTGCACGCATTGCTGGACGAATCCTTGCCCACAATGTTCTACCCAAAACTGGTTCTTTTGATTATTATTCCATAGATCTATCTACGACTCTTTATGTTTTATTTGGAAATATTTCTGTCAACTGGGCCAATGTGTATTTTACAAATTTGTGGAAACAAAAACCATTTCTTCCTTAGGGTTGTCTTTTAACCCGTATTTTTAGACATTTCAAAGTTCCTTTAACAAATGAAAAATACATTTAGCAAAAAGAGTTCTTTGATCAAACAATTTTTAAAAGAATGAAAATTAAATATCTGCCTCCTTTAAATGTTGATCAAACTGAACCATTTGATCCTAATGAACCATCAATTTCTGAACCTTCACCTTCTGCGACACCTTCATCTCATGCAAAAAGAAAGAAATTTTCGACAAGTCAAGACCATGATGAAGTTATGCAGAGACTGGAAGCTTTAGAGCTGCATCAACATACTTTTTGTGAAGATGTGACTCAACAACTATCTTCGATTCAGAAAGAGATTACTTCAATCAAGGATTTGCTCAACTCACTTTTCTAATCTTTGTTGTCTGAACTTTCATACTTTATGGGTTGTAATATTTTAAACTTGTATCTCTATTTTGCTTATGTTGTTTCTGCCCTTACTCTTTTTTGATTCTGACAAAGGGGGAGAAAAAGATGATGATAGCAATTAGCAAGAGATCTTGCATGAGAAATGCAAAATTAAGAGGAAAAGAAAGCTTTGAATGAATGTATTTCTAAATGCATGAAGAAATGATGAATGGAAATGCAAACCAATCAATATGTGATATATGTGCTTTAAATGTGCTAACTTTTAATGTTTTGCAGCATATTGATAGGGGAAGTAAAATCTCCATCTATGCATCTAAATGCTTCATCTTTGATTAAGTTTGTTATCATAAAAAAGGGGGAGATTGTTACGACAATGAAGCCATACATAATACTTCAAGTATAAGGTTTTGATGATGAGCAAGTGGAATCAACTGCATTTCAGCTAAGGCTATGAAGAAATTGAAGAATTCAGTGAAGAATCTTTGAAGACTAGTGTGCAAATGTTTATTTCATTAAAAGTCTTAGATTCTTGTAAGAGCCTTACTTAGAGTGCATATTTAGGTTGCATTTCACCTTAAAAGTCTTTAGAAAAACTTTTCTAAAAAGAACCCTCATGAAAAACTTTTTAGAAAACTCTTTTCTTAAATTTTCATGTTTATTAGTCGACCAATAGACTTACCAGTCGACTAATCCTTTCGCGCCATATTTTCTAAAAAGTCATTTTTGTCAAATTAGTCGACCGAAGGTTTTATCAGTCGACTAGACAGAATGTCTGTTTTCTGGAAAATTAGCAGCAGTCGACTAATGGTTTTATCAGTCGACTGAACAGAACATTGTTTTCTGAAAATTTAGCAGCAGTCGACTAATGCTTTTTATCAGTCGATCGAACAGAATGTTTATTTTTCAGAAGATTTTAGCAGCAGTCGACTAAAAGGTTTTTCAGTCTACTGATGATATTATCAGTCGACTAACTTTTCTCAAGTCGACTAAGTTTCAAAAGTTCAGATTTTCAAACGGCTCGATTAACAGATTAGTCGACCGACGATAACTGTCAGTCTACTAATAACTAACTATTAGTCGACTAACTGATGTTTCCGTCGACTAATTTTGCCATTTTCCTGAAACTTCAAAAAGGCGTGTCTTTTCATTTTTCAAACGTTTTGATCATTCGAAATGGGCAGTTTTGATACCCTTTCATACTCTCAATGTATGGAAAACTTTAACTATAAATATGAGTGCATTGTACACTAAAAAACAACAAGAATTCAATCGATTTAAATCATTTACTTATTGTTTTCACTCCTATTCATTCAAGTATTTGTTTTCTCACTCACGTGATATTTTCACTTCAGTTTTTCACTCAAATCACTTTAAGAGATAGTGAATTCGTGAGTAGAGTATTTCAACAACCTCAAAAGCCAATAGCATCTCATTTGCATTCAAAAGGAAGGCTCATAGGTTGTTTTGTAAGTTGTTACTTATTTTCTGTAAAAAGGACTCCTTGGTGTAAAGGAGTTGTTTGCTTTCAGTAGGGTTGTTACTGAAAGTGGGACCAGTTATGGTCTGTGTGATCTTGTAGTTTACAAGGTTGATAGTGAAAATCTCAAGCGGGTTTTGCTTGGGGACTGGATGTAGGTCGGGTTAGACCGAACCAGGATAAAATCTTGTGTTCTTTGTGTGTTTGCTTTGAGATTTGTAAAATCCTTCAATATTCTACAGATTATTTTTAAAAGGACTATTCACCTCCCCTCTAGTGCTCGTTGCCTCGATCCTAGTTCACTTTTACCAGCTACTTCGCTGGTCGTTAAATGATTAAATGAAATATCCCGGCTACTTCGGTGGTCGTTAAATGAAATGTCCCAGCTACTTCGCTGGTCGTTAAATGAAATGTTCCAGCTACTTCGCTGGTCGTTAAATGAAATGTCCCAGCTACTTCGCTGGTCGTTAAATGAAATGTCCCAGCTACTTCGCTGGTCGTTAAATGAAATGTCCCAGCTACTTCGCTGGTCGTTAAATGAAATGTCCCAGCTACTTCGCTGGTCGTTAAATGAAATGTCCCAGCTACTTCGTTGGTCGTTAAATGAAATGTCCCAGCTACTTCGCTGGTCGTTAAATGAAATGTCCCATCTACTTCGCTGGTCGTTAAATGAAATGTTCCAGCTCCTTCGTTGGTCGTTAAATAAAAGGTCCCAGCTACTTCGTTGGTCGTTAAATGAAAGGTTCCAGCTCCTTCGCTGGTCGCTAAATGAAAGGTTCAAGTTTTACTGGTCAGAATGTCCAAAATCATAAATTGCAACTAAAGGTCGTATCAAAATCTATATTGAGTAAATATTTCACATAAAAGTCATGAAAAATTTGCCAAATTTGCTAAAAGTATTTGTTGATTCCAATATTCTTACTACACAGAAGAATCACCTCTGATTACCTCTAGTATCCTTTCCAAAAAGGTGAAACTTTTTGCGAAAAAGAGGTAAAATTCAAATCTTTTTCCTGTTGATTAACCAAAAGGATGAGAGAAATATCCTCGTTATGATTGGCAAAAGAAATATTCGATGACATTGAAAAGCCAGAAGCAAATTGATATTGATCATGGCTATAACACATGTTTAAAGATGATTTTCTGGCAATCGGACAGCGGAAATATCTCGAGCGATAAAAAGAATCCACACAATCCATATCTCCTTATCCATTTTTAAAGCTGCAATCAAATATCTGCAAAAGGGATCTCTCAATTGTCGTCAAGATGAAGGCGAATAGGCGAGCAGACCCCCAGGGCCAAAGAAGATTTGGATCATCTACCGAGATGAAGGAGTTTGTGAAGGATCCTTCCAGGGAAAGTTCAGATCACCGTCGAGATGAAGGCGAGTGTGATGAACCTACCGACAAACCCTAAATGATATTTGATTTCTGCTATCATCTAAAAACCTTTGAGCCAATACCATCATATATAATCCCTGAGATAAAAGAAGGATCGAAACATCTCTAAGATGAAGGAGTTTGTGACGTACCCTTCCCTGAAAAAGAGAGAAAAGTCAGGACATCTCCAAAATAAAGGATGATGTAAAAAGCCCGAAAAAGCCCCAATGTCTCAAAAGGAGTGCAAAAAGATCATTGTGGGAAAAACACCCAGATATCAAACTGTCAAAATTGCCATAAGTCATCTTCTCTCATGCAAAAATTCTTTTATCAATATCTCTTCACTACTTGCTTTTATGAAATTAAGAATATTTCTTCTCTTCTCATATCAAGGAAATAGATAGCTTCCTTGAAGAAAGTCATCAGCGCTAAAATTTTGAATTTGACTCTTAAAACCGAGAAATTAGCCTCGTTGGAGGAAATACTCAGGGTAAAAGAGGGAATATCTTTGCACACATATGCACATTTTCGAGCGTTGAAGTCAACTATAAATTTATCTTATTGGCAAAATTTTCTAGATATTCTAAGAATGAAATAAATATTCAATATCCATTTTGGTGCAACCTAGTGTTGTTTATATCTTCCAGAAGAGTTACCCCATTCAGTTGAAGTATCTCTCCCGTCCCATCACAGTTTCGAGAAATCCGTATGGTTGTTCCCACTCAGGTTAAGGGTCAACACCTGTATTTTCTGCGAGAGGTCATTATATTCAAAAGTTATTTCAGTCTCAGCAATGAGACGCCCAAGACCATTTTCAAAACTTCAGGGAATTTCATCTTCCTCCTTTTGCAAACTCCTTTCGGATTTGTTCGTCCAAACTCCGAATGTCCCATCATGGTTTCTTCACTCGAGGATTCCATTTGGTCGTCCCCTTCAGGTTAAGGGTTAAGCCTGAACCCCGTGCATCGAGGTATCTTCCTTTTTCAGGTTTGGGTTAAACCTGAGTCTCGTTTTGACGAGGTGTTTTTCTCCAGTCCTATCGTGGTTCTTCCCATTGAGGAATACATGCTTTGTACATTCATCCAGGACAGGATCCTACCTTGAGCTTCATCTCATGAGGCATTTTCCAAAAGTGTCCCATCAAAGTCCTCACATATTCCTTTCCCCATCCAGGTTATCTTGATATATCTTCGTCCCATCCAGGTTAAGGGTTAAACCTGAATCATTCCAAAAAGCTGATCTCGCCTCACTCATGAGACTTGATCAAAATTCTTACCTTTCATCATTTCGGGATCTTCACCCAAAGTCCCATCACGATTTCCTCATTTTCTACTCAATCATATCACTTTCGAGGATTTCGTTTTTTCAAAGCCATTCAGGATAAGGTATTAAGCCTAAAAAAGCCATCTTTTTAAAAATTCTTTCACACCTAGTTCAGATCTGCTGACTGGGGCATTTTCAAAATTTTGAGTGTTATCTTTGCCACTAAGTTTGGCTTTTTGCCGGCTTAGTAGCAAAGAGGGGCATCTGTGAACACCCCAATTTTTTCAAAATCTTTTAAATATTCCCTTTTTGCCCCTGATTTCACTTTCTGAGCAATTGAGTCACGTTTAAATCTCAATTCCAGTTCATTTCTCAAATTTTACTGAAATTAAATTCATTTTATATGTCTAAATAGGTTTCGGATCTGGATCCATTGTCCAGATCCAAATCTGAGTCTCGTTGTCCAGTTTTTTTAAATAAAATTACAGAAAATATCAAAAATAGTTTGTAAATAGCTCGGACAGTCCATCCGACATCCGTTTTGGATCCATTGCGTTGTATTCCTCGATTCGAGTTTTAAAAACTCAAACATTTTCTCAAAACTTGGGTCCAAACCCACTTTCTAAAGAAATTTCTCAAAAATGGTCTGAAATTCTCAGAAAAACACTTTTTGTAAATATTTCTCAGAAAAATACAAAAAAATATTGTTTTATCTTTGTTTTCTCGTAAGCTCTTAGATTTTTATTCCAAAAATACAAAAAATAAAGAAATAACACAAAAATAAAAAAAATATATATAGGAAAGCTATAAGGAAAGCAAATGATTTTAAAGTTTGAAAAAGTTGAACTTTGCTAAAAACCTCTCTTAAAACCCATTTTTTGAAAAACAAAAGCGACTTTTAGAAAAAGCCTGCAAAGGGAACCTCTATTGGGAAATTTGAAAATTTTCTTAACGGCCATCTCCCGCGCATCCTCCCTCTCGCTTGCCTACCCTCCATCTTCAAACAGCTTCTTCTTCTCTCAGCCTTCCATCTTCAACCAACGAGCCAGCAACTCTCTTTAAAGAAGAGGCATCCAAGCCTCTGAAGAAGGGGGGATCTCTTCGAAGGGCATTGAGGAACGCCAACAATCAATCTGACTCCTCCTTTACGGTGCTTCTTCCCCAGAGCTCCTGCCATTTCAAGTAAGTACCATTCTTCCCTTCATTTTTTTTATTCTTCTGATTTCCCTTGCTCTCATTCCCTTAAAAGCACATCTGGTGGCATCGGATTGCCTATGGCAATATCGATCTACCTCCGTGCAACATCAAATGGAGTTTTTGAACTCCAATATTTTCTATCGCTTTACCTTTACATAGCCTCCATTCTTCCCTTTTCTTATTTGGTATTTTAGTTATTGTTCGTTATCTGTTGATTATTGAAATTCTTTTTTTTACTTTTATTTGGATGACCAAATTGATCCGGATGATCACAGGGATTTTTGAGTCAACCTTTAAGTTTCAATTTAATGTTCAATCTTTGTTTTTTGTGGGATTTTAATCATTCCCCTAATGAAAACGAAAACAGGGGTTCATTAACTTAGTTGTGTCCGTCATTTTACATGTTGTAATTCAGTTATTTCTATTTGCATTCTTTCAATCTGTTTCATCGGTGTCTCATCCATAGTAATATTTCTGTCGTATGATGCTGTGGTTCTTATCTTGGCAGATTCTCTCATTCCTGTATCTTGCGTTTTGAATTCATTATTGTCCTAATGGATTTTATATTTCTGTGCCTTCCATATTTCTGTAGCTTTTATATTGTGTCTCCTTTATCCCTCTGTATGTCTCAATTTGGCATAAGCCTGCTTTCATTTTGTTGTTTATCGGTCTAGCATGTTGCTCATTTTTCTTTTCTTTTTTTTTATTGTTTGTTCTGCAATTTTCTCCTCAAATGATTATTTTACACACCCACGTACGCACATACCAGAAGGCTAAAGATGTGTTGCTACATCAGTGGAAAACCCACACATGTGCAAACGTTCTGCAGCATGTGGATCCATCATATGGTCAACTCATGATCGATGGGATTGATATCACAACCATAGAACTGCATGATCGGGAGTCTGAAACAAGCATCATTCCACATGAATCGACGATGCTTGAGGGGATCAAGCAGACCAGCATTGATTCTCTTGAAGAATATACTGATGAGCAAATTTGTGGGAGGCTCTAGCTAAATGCCAACTCGGAAGTGTGATTAGGCAAAAAGGAGAATAACTTGACGTAATAAAGACAGAGAATGGAGAGAATTGGAAGTGTGGGTCAAGAGGCAGCTTGTTTAGGGAAAATGCTATTAATATATATATATATATATATATATATATATATATATATATATATATAAAAAGAAAATCTGATGCTTAATGGAGCAACCACTTATGTCGATATTGCAGCTGATAGCCTAATTCAGCAGGCATTGAGAGGATATCTTTTGATTACAGCATCCTCACGATGGCATATCAGATGGATAGTAACCTGATCTTTGTTTTGAGCAGTAGTACTGTTGCCGAGTACGACTCTCCAACCAAACTATTACAATGTTCATTAGTTTCATTTGCAAGGCTTGTCAACAAGTATGTCGTGAGATCAATCATTAGTTTGATGATGATGCATAGATGTGAAAGAAAAATTTTCTTTTATTTGGCTAATGGAATTCGTAGCAATCAAGTCATAATTAAAAAAAAAAAACTCTAGGAGGGTAAAATAGTAGTGGAGGGAATCTCTGTTTTAGAATGTCCTGCTCAGACAATTTGTGAATCACATTCAGGAGGTTGCACATCCAAGTCAAACAGTAGGATAAAATATTTGTGCTTGTATCAAATTTGTGCCTCTTCTTTGTGTTATATCACAGGGATATCCAAAAGATTAAATGTCTGCAACTAATCTTCTTTGAATCTCCTTTTGTCAAGTAGATCATCATTTCCGATCGGCTGTGGAATATTGGTATTCAGGGGAGGGAGCTTAATCGTCAGCTGTGGAAGTTCGGTATTTGTAAATTGACCTGTTGTAAATTGCTCAATGAAAATCCTTATTTTGATTCATTTCAATATAAAAATGTTGGTTTTATTGTGAAATAATGTTGACATCTGACATAGTTGAGCCTTTAAAAGTCTGTTTGAGAGTGGATATATTATATTATCACTTTCTTCTGCTCCTGCTATACCATATAGCAGCAAAAACCCTTCATTCAGCACTATCATTACACCAATACGTCCTGCATCTTCTTTACAGAGTATGATCATCTTTTATTCACTGCACTGTACCTAGGCACCTGTGCATGTCCATTTGTTATGCATACTTGGCTGCCTCATGCGCCCCGTCATCTACAACTATGCACAACTCAAAGAGCATGCTCCCTGCAACCACCATCAACCGGCTGCCTTCACAGTGACAACACACTACCCTTCACTTATACAACTTGTAGCACCTCAGCACTTGCTGTTACATAGTGCTTCACTTCACCTTCTTGCTAATTTCCTGTAAGTGCACATCATCGCCTCCACAGTATCCACTTCAACCTACAGCCGTACTCCCCTCTCACTGACATACTTCCAGCTACACCCTGTTCACCTTCACTACCTTTTCCCTTGCCCCTTTTATTGCCCAGTCACATTATCCCCAATCATTATTTGCTGCCTTCACAGTTGGCATCTATTCCTCTCCACATCATCTCATCTTTAAACCCCAGCACCTATAGGTATACAGCATCACATCTCTTACTTTCATCCTCCGCACTCACTTCCTGCATCTGCTGGAGCCTCCTACATATGCCCATTGTGCACAGCCTATGCACATTCCGCCATTTCCAGCAGCCTACCCTGCTACCTATGCATTACCACCCTTTCCATGTTTTTGCAGCATCACTGCCATTCCATAGGCACCTTCTCTCATTCTTACTATACACCTTCCATCTCATTCTCATCAGCAGATCCAACACCTCATCACAACACTTGTTACTAGTGCTGATCATCAGCATCTTTACCTTATTGAACCTCCATTTTCTTTTACAAAACAACAACATTTCCACACTTCCTGCATCTTCTTTTGCACAACTAACTTCCCTACCATCAGCCTCCCATTCCCTCTCCATTAACACCTGTATCTTTCATGACCTTTATCATTTGTTCATATACATTCTATCATCTCTTCAAACCACCCCTTGCCACTACCACAACATATATCCTCATCATTTCATCAATCGCCTAATCTACATTCACATTATATGTATATATATATATATATATATATATATATATATATATACACATGCATATATAGGTATATATACATATACATACATATATATATACAAATACACTGAATGGCTACCCTTCCATGCCTTGGATCACCTACATTATTTTGTTGAGGTATTAAGCACAAGGTAAGTATATGAATGTTTCATAATTCGTATCTTTGAAATCAACATGATATATGCAAATTCTCTTCTGTTTGTTTATGCTAACTATGTGTTTTGCAGGGAATAGGTGGAAAATGGTATTCTCTTAACTTAGGAGTGTTAATTTCAATTTCAAGTTCTGTTCAAAGATTGTAATAGATAGATGCTAAATGAGAATGCTTATACTTTCAGTTTTAAATAGAATGAATGAGCATTGTAAATGTCATAAATTGCTTATTTTCATGCTTTTTGTCTTTATTTTCTAAAATCTCACGAATGGTGAAACACGAATGGCACGTGCAGCATTTCATAGGAGGTAATTAACCCTAAGTTGATGATTTATATCAATGGCCATAGTCAGGATGTAAACAAAACTTATGATTTTTATCTTTTATAAAATAACATTGGATCTCCACTGGATCCTCTTCAAAAATCATCATATTTTCAAATATTTTCTTCTTTTATTAGAGTTTAAACTTAAAATTGGCTCAAAATATATATCAATGGCCATAGTCAGGGTATATTGAGAGTTAATTTCATTTTAAACTCTATAAAAGCACAAAATATGTCTCATTCTTCACCTGAATTTAAATATAGATTATTATATAATACATTCAATGACCATAGTCAAGGATGTATTATATCTTCAATCTTGTTTTAATTCATTTAAAGAATGGAATAGCTTTTCAAAAATCCAATTTCAAATTCTTTAAAAATTCATTCACCATAGAACTACATCATATTTTCAAAATTCCTTTTTCAAAACTCCAAGTGATATTAATATCTTCTTCAATCAATCTTCAATTCTTGTAAAATCCTATTCATCTTCTCATTTTCAATTCTATTTTATCTTCAAGTCTCAAAGTTCAAATTAACTTTGAAATTTCAAATTCATTTTACATTCAAAAATTTCTAAATCAGATTTCAAAGTTCAATTTGACTTTGAAATTCCAAATTCATTTTATATTCAAAACTCCAATTAAATTCAAAGTTCAATTTAACTTTGAAATTCTTGATTCATTTTCTAAATTCCAAAAAAACAAGTTTTCAAATTCAAAGTCCAATTTGACTTTGAAATTCATTTATATATTCAGAGTTCAAAACCTCAAATCAAAATTCCAAAGATAGATCCTAATCTCAACTTGGATCCAGATTTCCAAGTATAAATTTCCACTCTTTTGGATCTCAGATTATAAATCCATTCTAGGATCCAGAATCCAATTCTACTTTGGATCTCAGGCTTCAGATCCAAATCCATTTTAGGGTCCAGAGTCCAACTCTACATTGTATCACAGACTTCAGATCTGATTCCATTTTAGGATTCATAATCCAATTCTATTTTGGATCTCAGGTTTCAGATCCAATTCCATTTTAGGATCCAGAACTCATCTTCCATCTTCGATCTCAGACTTTAGATCCAAAATCCATTTTAGGATCCAGAACCCAATTCTACTTTGGATCTCAGACTTCAGATCCAATTCCATTTTAGGATCCAGAATCCGGTTCCATTTTGAACCCCAGGCCTCAGATCCAAACTCCATTCAAAATTTCGAATCAAATTCTATCTCAAATCTTGGATTTTTAAATTTCAAATTTCATCTTAGAATTCAGATTGTAAATTCAAATTCCATCTTAAATTCTGGATTTTTCCATCTCATCTGAACTTCCTAAATCCATTCTTCTACTTTTAAATACCATTTGAATTTCTCAAAATCCAAAATTTCAAAATCTAGAATTCAATATCACTTCAAAATTTCATTTTCTTCTCCTAAATCCATGATTAAATTCAAAGTCCATTTCTGACTTTGAAACTTCATTTTCCTTTCATTTCAAAGCTTTAAATCGTTCTTTCTCAAAGTCAAAGATTTATTCTTCCAACTCTGATTTACTTCAAAGACTTAGAAATTCTCTGATCTATCTCAAGTTCTAAGTCAAAATCAATCATCTTTTTCACTCTTTTACCAAGTTCATCTCAGAATACTTGGAAATTTTCAAAACAACTTTCAAAAAGAGCATACATCCTTGCATTGCACAAGTATGATTCTTTGTGCATATAGAGTTAGAATAAATTCTTAGATTATATTTAGGCAAAGCAAAAGGCATAGATTCGATCATTGGTTCGATTACCCCTTGTAAAGGCGCCAGGAACGGTCGAACCTCGTACCGAAGAGCGAATCCCGTCTCTCCATTTTCCCGCAATAATTTTCAAAACGGAGACGAGTTATTTGCTAAATATTTTCAAATTAAGGTCAAGTGAGACCGCGCAAAATAGTTCATCTTCTCTCTTTCTTTCTTTCTTTTCTCTTCTCTCTTTCTTTTCTGTCTTTTATTTTTTCTCCCTTCAAAAAGGAGGAAAATGGAGGTTAGAAAAGGAAAAGAGAAGGAAGAGAGAGAAGCCACCAGAGAGGAAAAATTTTGCTTTGATCACATCTGGTCAGTTCATTTGAGTTCTGAAACTCTAAAACCCAGCTCAATCCAGCTTATTTCAGTTCAATTCAGCTCAAACTCTGATTTTCAGTGTCACTCTGTTATCGTCGCAAAATTTTTCCCGTCTTCCCTTCCCTGCGGAAGAGAGAGGAAAATGCTTTCGCGATTCAAACTTGACTGGATTTTGGAAATTGTTTTGAAATACTCGCCTCCGTTTTGAAAATTGCGGGAAAATCCATGGGATGGGGCTCGACCTATCGGTACGAGGTTCGACCGTTCCTGCCGCCTTTAACAGGGGTAATCGAACCAAGGACCAAAATTGTGCTTGACTTAGCTAAATCATCAAAATCGTGTTCTATCCTAAATGCATAGAGAATTCAGGCATGTGCTATGAGATTTTGGAAAATGTAAGTTGGAAAAACATGATCCATGCTTGGAAAATATTTGGAGTTGGAAAATATTTCTCAGGGAAAAGGTGAAAGTCAATTTCTCAGGAAACTCAGATAAAAGGGGTTTTGAAATCACGAGAAAGTTTATAAAGGTGTGGGAAAATCATGAATGGATGAAAATCCTGAGAAAATGGAAAGAATTCTTTAGAAAAGGGTAAACATTTGAAGGGAAAATGCTTGTCAGGAAAACTTCAAGTTTTGAAAGCTTTCTTTGGAAAATGATTGAAATTCATGGGAAAATTCTTTGAAAAGGGAGAATTGAAACTCGGGAAACTCAAATCCTGAGAATCTTAGCCTTGAAACACTTGGAAATCAATTTTGATCTTTGAGAAAGGTGAGAGACTTCTTTTGAAAATCTTGAGAAAATAACCTTTTCCATGGAAAACTGTGAAAAAACTTGACTTGGGAAAACCGATTTTAAAAAATTCCCAGAGTTTTTTGAGAAATCGATTTCTTGAGAATGAAATTTTCTTGAGAAAATCATGGGAAAAGCAATGATTTCATGATGCAAGTGATATGAGTGAATAAATGCACTTTGAAAGATTTTTTTTTTGAGAAATTTGTTGGAAAAATGTGTATTAAGTCAAAATAAATCCTTCACATATTCTGACTATGGCCATGAACATGTTCAGAGCTTAATTGATTTAATGCACAATACTTTGCAAAATTGGAAATATGATGTGCATTTTTGAAGATAGCCTAAGAGTGTAGGCTCGGTGTGACTAGTAGGAAGATGATGGATCTGGGTCTCGTCCATATTCCGACTAGGGCCATAAATATGGACTCCGCCGAGTTCATTAACTCCCTAAGAGTTTGTGCATGTGCCATTTGTGTACATCCATAGTGCTTTTGAAATAAAATGCATGAATCACATAACCAGGATATTGCAGGAATTTAAACTATATGATATGCATCCTAGTCTAAGCAGAAAATTAAATATCTTATTCCAAAATTTACATTATTACATCACTAAATAAATGAAAGAAAGGGAAATTTCAGACTTCAGTTTCTTCTTTTGAATGTCCCTGCCAAACTTGAAATGGGGTTAGCTCAAATATGTGGGTTTTTCCAAGATTTTCCAATAATATTCTGAAATTATTGGACTTAGTTGGATATAAACCCTATTTTCATGCTTTCTTGATATTTGAAATGATGTAAATGCAAGAAATTCAGTAGAAAATAGTTTGAAATTCGAAATTGTGGTCAAATTGACCAAAATACCCCTAATATTGAAGTTATACCTTTAAATTCAGGGTTTTTTTAAGAAAATTTTGGTAAAATTGAGATTTTGAAATTCGAATTAAATCAAATGATGATGAAATGCAGTATAAGGCATGATGACATGCTGCTAAACACATTAGGATTGTAAAATCAGAATTTGACATGCTATCATTCATCAAAAATAATGAATTTCGCTTGATTTTCGCTTGGATGAGGGTCCTGCGGGGCCCTGTTTTGATGATATGGCTAAACCGAGCCTCAAATGATTTCCAAATCACACCAAATTCGGTATGAAGCATCTACCTATTCTGATAAATATCCTAGAATGCTAAAACTCACGAAATGACATGGTTTAGATACTAAAATTTAAAGAAAATCCTAAAAAGGGCGGATTTCACATGCGGACCCGAAACAAATGTAACACTTAATGCAGTAATACAAGAATTACACCATAGAAACATTTGAGATTTTGCAGACTGCTAAATGACATGAAAATAAGCAATTTTGTATTTTACAGCTCCGGAATTTGAACTACGGTGAGTGCGGTAACAAGAATTTGGTTTTGACGAAGGCAAAATCAACCCGATCCGATGTAAAATTGCATAAAAACTAGCCCCCGACCATAGAAATTTCTGATATTTAATTGAGAAACTAAAGACACACACAGAAACAACTTTCATGTTTATGATTTTGACATTTGATCAACAGGAACAGGGATAAAAATACAACTTTTTATGCCCAAATCAACAGAATAGACAAATGTGACAAAACAGGAGACTGACAAGAAAAATCCAAAACAGATACTAATACTGTTCTAAAAATCATAAAATTTCAGATGCAAACAGAAAACATCCCGAACATGACATTCACTGTTTACAGATTTGGATTTGGAGCAATACCTAAAGAAAACCCATCGCTTTAAGTCGATCTACAATCTCAGAGACCCAAATCAGGCTCTGACACGTGTCCCAAACTCTTGGATTTTTTTCAGATGTCAAAAAAAATCTAAAAACTTTGAAAAACTCAGATTAAATACTAGACCTCATCCCGAGTTCAGGACATTTTTCGGATCTAAAATTGAATCTCATATGAAAGACATCTCGATTTTACAAATCGGAAGTAAATTTTCAAAACGTATACCGGGTAACAAAACCCGACCTATCATTTTGAGCATTTACTGCAGTAAATAAATTCAACTCATTCCTAATTTTTGGCATATTTTTAGGAACACCTAAAATCGAATACTGTGATTTTTTTTATCATTTTTAAAGAAAAATAAATACATGAAATGACGTGTGGACTGACTGACAAAAACAAGAAATTACAGAAATGAAGCAGAATTGAAACAAAGGCTAAAAAAAAATCTAATTAATTCCTAAAATATACTAAATCAACGAAATGAAATATGGACTAAATCTAATTAATGCATGAATGTTAAAATCATCAAGAAAGCATAATTTTACTTTTAATATATGTCGCTTTATGAGAATAGCTCGATCCATCATTCGGATGAGCTCTTTCTTTAAAACGAAAGTGCAAATCAAGACAAAGGCATTATTTCGATGAAACCAATTAGAATAGAGGGTGCACCTTGTATTCTTTTGCTGTTTTAGAACTCCCAAAATGAACGGTTACGGATGGCTCCTCTCGCTCTTCAAATCGAGTGTCAGAAAAACTGTCCTCTGCTCCTAGATCAAGCTTGGAGTGGTATGAAGAAGGTAAGCACTTCGATACACTCTCTCAGATGGGCCCAAGGGGGGGGGGGTGAATTCAGAGAAGCAAATGTGAAGTTCAAAAGGAAAATTTGACTGAAGTTCAGATCCAAAAGAAGCTCTCCTCAGCTGGGCGTGGGCCCTTGTATTTATAGAAATTTTTGGAAAATTTTGAAATTCAAAGAGGCTTAATCCGAGCCCTCCATGTGGCGCCATCTCAGGGCATGCCATTTTGATTTTTTGAGAAAATAAAAATGAGAATTTTGTAGGTGAGACACCTCAGCAGGGGAATTTGGAATTTTTCAAAAAGCTTGCTTGATTTTCTCTGCAGGAGGCTCCCAAATGGTGCCACCTCAGAGGGTTCTATCTGGGGTTTGAAATTCAAAATTTGCCTTTTGTAGGGAGTTCTCATGTGGTGCCACCTCATGGGGCTATTTTTATTTTGAATAAAATAAAAAATGAAAATTGAGGCCAAGTGGGGCTATGGAATGGTGCCACCTCAAAAGGTGTTTGAGATTTGAATCTAGAAGCAGTAGGAGCATGCCATGTGGCGCCACATCAGAGTGGCTCTTGACAAATGTCAGAAGAACAGGGCAGTGAGCTCAGAAGGTGTCACCTTAGAGGATTTTGAATTCTACTTTTTCTGATGAAAGGAGATCTGGACATGTGGCAGTCAAGGATGGTTCCATACCAGACAAGTGTCAGCTTGCTGGAGGAGGTTCTTCAGATGGTGCCACCTCAGGGAAGAAATTTGAAATTCAAAATTCAAATGAGGTTGGCTCTGAAAGAAGGGAGGGTGGCCATGTGGCGCCACCTCAGAGTGGCTCCTACAATGCCATGTGGCAGGAGAGAGGAAAAGGAGAGAAAAGGACACGTGGCACCATCTCAAAAAATGAATTTAGGGAGAAGATTTCAGGATTTGCGCCACCTTAGCCTGGAGTTTGAATATTTGAATTATTGCTTTTTCTGAAGGAGGCAGAAAGTGACATGTGTCACTTGCTTTTTCTGAAGAAAGCAGAGAGAGAACCGTGTCCCTTGCTTTTTCTGAGAAGAGCAGAGGGTGACATGTGTCACTTGCTTTTTCTGAGAAAAGCAAGGAGTGACATGTGTCACTTACTTTTTCTGAGAAGAGCAGAGAATGACACGTGTCTGCTGCAGGAGAGAATACCTCAGATGGCGCCACCTCAGAAGGAGACAACTCTACTTTTTCTGGACAAGGCAGCACATGACACGTGGCATCTCAGGGTGACCTTGGAATGACACATGGCACAGGGTGAAGATGGTGGACACTAACACGTGGCATGGAATGAAGAGGATGTCTAATGACATGTGGCGGCATCTTAAGGTGGCCCCACACTGACACTTGGCAGGTAAATGGAAGGAGAGAGAAAAAGGTCTAGTGGCGCCAATCCAGGGACAAGGCTCCTATATTTTTGGGGTTTTCAAAATTCAGTTTTTTCAACAGAAAATCCTATGTGGCACCACCTCAGTGTGGGCCCCACATTGCTTCTTTATTGAAATATGGACAAGACAGTAAAACCTCTTTTTGGAATTTTCATAAAATCTGGACTAATTGGAAAAACAGAAATTTTGAAAAGAATTGGCCCCTGTATGGCGATTTTGTAAAAGGAATATATTTGAAATTTGTTGACAAAAGGGCAAAATTTGAGATGAAAGGGCTAGAATCAAAATCCTTATCGAAAATTATCCAGATTGTTTTCCTGAGAAAATATTTTGAAATTCAGAGTCCTGGGGGTAAAATGGAAAGAATTGACAATATTGAAGACCCAGGGTTTTGAAATTGATTTTAAAAAGAGTTGAAATTCAAATCTGGATTGAAAATTTTGAAATCGAGAGTTCTGGATCTCAAAATGACATGTTGTGCAGTGCAGTGATATGAAATGCTCATGCAATGCTATGCAATGACATGTCTTATAAAATGTAATCCTGAATCGGGCTTTGGAGATTCCCGTCTCCTGTCAGGAGTAGAATTTTGAAAATCTGAGCTGAAATAGAGAAATTTTGAGAGTTGCAGATGAAATTTGGACTTTTGCAAGGTCCGGGCTCAGAAAATGACCATTTTGCCCTTTGGCGATTTCAAAGGCTGGATGATGATGCTTGGTGGAAATGTTGAAGAGGTGAATGAAAATTTGTGGTGTTTACACACTCTAGCTCGATGGAATTCGAAAACCATTTCTTGAATCATTTGGCAAATTTTATCAAATTTAACACTTTTTGAACTGGTACAAGTGCCAATCGGGGTCAAATATCCAAATTTCTAGATTCAGGGTTAGCATTTCGCACATCATTTCATATCATTTCATAACATTTCATCACATTTCATCACATTTCATTCCATTTTCGAAGTTCAGAACTCCAGTTTTATAAATTTCAAACAAGATTGAGTTTTAGAAATTTTCATAAATCAATTTCAAACCTCGGGTTTTTAAAATTAACATTTTTACCCCCGGGAGTCTAAATTTGAAAATATTTTCTTGAGAAAAACAATTTGGATTTCCTTCAAACTCAAAGTTTCAAATTCTACACTGGATTTGCTTCGCAACAGGGTATTGAACTTCAAATTCTGAGCCTATTTCAAAAACTGCCAAAAATAGCTTGTTTTGTTCAAAAACTTTCAGAAAAGACTATTTTACCCCTCTAATTGTCAAAATGAATTTCAAAATTGGAATTTGGACCCGCTCTGAGATGGCCCATCCATTTGCATTTGTCTTTTAATTTATATATAAAAAAAAGAAGAAAAGTTTATTTTATTTTAATTTTTTTTATTTTATTTTTATTCATTATTTTGTTTTTTTAGGTGGGACCCACAAGGGGGTCGACCCCCCTAGCTCCTTATTCTTTCCTTTCCTCTACTCTTACTTCTTTTCCTTTCCTTTTTCTTCTTTCTTTTCTTTCCTTTCTTCTTCTTCTTCTCCTTCTTTCTTCTTTTCTTTTTCTTCCTTTCTTCTTCCCTTTTCTTTTCTTTCTTTCTTTTTCTTCATTCTTTACACCTTTCCTTCTTCTCCCCCTTGGTCGACACCCTCTCCTTCTCTTCTTTCCTTTTCCCTTTCCCTTCCTCTTTCCTTTCTTCCCTTCTCTTCTTTCCTTCTTCTTTTCCCTCCTTTCTTTCTTTCTTTCCTCTTTCCTTGGTCCAGCCACCTTAAAGCCATTCATTTTCTTACCTATTCCCATAAGGAATTCACGCCAGACACCTTTGGAGCTCTCTCTCTCATCTCTCTCCCATTCAGCCCCTAAGCCCTCTCTCTTGTTCTCTTGGCCCCATTGTTGCAGCTTCCACCATCCTTGGCAGCACCAAGGAGCATCTCCAAGTCTCTTGCACATCAGCAACCACCTTGAAGCAGCCACAACACCATCAGAGTCCCAGCACGTACAAGGTGCTGCCCACCTCCACCTTTGCTCCAGCCGCCTACAAGGTGAAATCAGCCTTCAACGCCGACACCTTGCAGCCATCTCCAACTCTCTTGTTCCAGCAGCCTTTCACGTTGGCAGCACCACTCCAACACCTTGCAGCCATCTCCAATCGATTCCAGCAGCAAGATCCACGCGGCTCCAACACCCTCCAAGGTTCCAACTTTCATCAACTGTCCATTGATCAAACTCTTTCAATCTCGCAGCCATCTCCCTTGCCGATCCAAGGTCTTATTCATACCTTTGCTTTTGTTTCTCTCTCTTTTTTTTGAAAGATAGTGGAATTTAATTTCAAATGCCCCTTTTAGTTTATCATATGAATTTTTGATATTCATTTCAAGTATTCTTCATATTTTATGTGCATGAAGCCATGAAGTGAAAATCCATCTAGCCGATGGATTGAATTTTCACTTCATAAGTCAAATAATAAAATGATTCAAGCCCCTTTGATTGGTTTTTGATTTAATTTTCATGTTCCATGTAGTTTCATGCATAAAAAATACATTTAGAATAGTTTGTAATTCATTTTATTCATCCTATGTAAGTTTCATTATTATTTAATTTAGAGCTTATAAATTATCGTTTATGTGCAAAGTCTATACGTTATTTCATGTGAGTTATTGCACCAATAAATTCTGTAAATTTTAGGGTAATTGGATTTACATGTCTTTGTTTTTATGCCAAAAATTTGATTTCATTTGGGTTTTGGAACCCTATCAAACAAATCAAATCCCAAACTAGGATTTTACCTTCCTGGAAAACCCAAACTCCATTTTAGCAGACTTGAGGACCCAAATTCACCCCCATGGAATATTCAAATCCTTCCCTAAAAATTACAGTAGATTCATGGTGGAATCTACTAATTGTCTAAAAATTTTGGGATCTTTATAAGCAGATTTGGCCTCTGTCAAAAATCTATTTTCCAAGACCCTTGGAAAAACCTTGATTTTTCCTTGTCAGGGTATAGACCGACTCTAATGTGATGTGTACGTTCAATCCATGAGCCGTTTGTCAAAACTTCTAACACAAAAGTTGTTCCTAACCCATTTATCTGTCATTTCCCAAACTGTGGGGATTTTTTGGGATTATTCCAATATTTTTCCCGGATTTATCTTTTTTGTCTGACAGAATTTCATATCCGAAAATTCCAGAGATCTAAATCTCTGATAACAGTGTGCCCATTTCCAAACCGTAACCCGAATCCCAATTTAAGATAAGAATATTTTTCTATGTTTGTCAGGGACATTTTTCCACAATTTCAGATATTTTCTCATCTGTCTGCTATTTTTCCCACATTTTCTTCGGAAACCTGTCTGTTTGCCCCAAATCCTAGAATTGCAGGATTCCGATCCGACTTGACGGAGCTGTCCAGCTCCGACCATAGGTTAAAACCAAAATCTGTAAAAGGCAAAAATCATTGCCTTACCGTTCTATGTCACCCCATAAACTTTGGGAAATTTTTATGGAAGTTTGATATCTGAAATCCCATTTAGAATCAACATTTTAGGCAAAATTCTGATTTTTTAGGATTTCTAGCTATTTTCCATATTAAGAAAATACAAAAAATAGATTTTAGAGCCCTATTCTGTTTTTAGGGTTAGTATAGGTGTCCATGCCAAATTTGGCTCAATTCCAAGTTCATTTGCTTTGTATGTTAATTTATTTTTAAATTCAGAAGCGAAAATAAGGCGAAAATCAAGTTAAATTTGATATTTTATTATATTTTTGCCATTTTAAGGTTTTTATTCATGTAAATAAGCATGTCATGTCATATTAGGGTTAATTTCAATATCATTTGCATTTCATATTTTCTATTTTTGCAAAATTAATTTCAGAAAACCCTGGTTTCAAGGCCATAGTCTTGTTATCAGAGGCATTTTGGTCATTTTGACCCCAATTTCGAAATTCCAAACTTTAATTCTCCAAATTTTCATGCATATCATCATATTTCATCATATTGTGTTTGATTTACTTCATTTCATTTTCAAAATTCCAAATTTTACAAAAACTCTTTCAAAAAACCCTGATTTGAAGGTCATCAGGAGCATTTTGGTCATTTTTACCCCAATTTTGAATTTCCAAGTTTATTTTTAAAATTTATTCATTATTTTTAATGTCTATATCAAAGGGGGTATGATTCTGGGTTTATATCTGAATAATATCCGATAATTTTCAATATTTTTGGATAAGTTCAGAAAAACCTACATTTTTATGCTAACATTGTTTTCTAGTTTTGCAGAAATATTCAAGAGGAAGACTTAGCCATTTTATTTAATTTTTTATTCAATTTAATGTAAAAAGCAATGTAATATTTGGAATAAGAGTTACTTTTTCAGCTTAGAATAAGATTGCATTGCATATAGTTTGATTTCTGCAAAATTCCAATATCTGATGTATCATTTATGCACATTTTTCCAAATTCACTATGGTTGACACGAATGACACGTGCACAAGCTCTTATGAAGTTTATAAACTTGGTGGGATTTGTATTTATGGTCATAGTTAGAATATGAAGAAAACCAAGATTTATGATCTTCGTATTAGCCACATTCAGCCTACACTCTTTGGCTAACTTCAAAAATGCATTGCATTTCTCAAAAATTCAAAAAGGTTTTCCTAACTCCTCAATGAAATCCCCTTTCAAATTCATTCATTTATTCAATTTGCATCATTTTCAAAATCGTTTCCCAATTCGATTTCAGAAAAATCAGTTTTCTCAAAAAATTCCAAGTTTTTCTCAGGATTTGATTTTCTCAGAATCCTAAGTTTTCACATGAAACTTCAAAGTATTTCCCAAGTTCAAATCAAGATTTTCCAATGTTTTAAAATTCTCAAATTTCAAAATCCCAAGTTTTTAGAAATCGATTTTCTCAAAGATTTAATTTTCCTGAGAATCCATTTTCCATTTCAAAATCATTTTCCAATGAGCTTTCTTGATTTTCTCAGAATTCTCAAATCCATTTCCTTAGAAAAGCAATCTAAATATCAAAATCAATTTTTCCAAAGTCCAAGTTTTCCTGAGTATTCATTTTCCCATGCAAATTTCTGATTTTCAATGAACTTTAATGATTTTCCCAGGAATTCAATTTTCAAGTACTTTTCCAATCATTTTTCCAAGCATATTTCAACTTTCCAAGCAAACATCATCCTTTCAAAACTTGCATCTTTTCAAAATTTCATAGCACATGCCTGATTCTCTGTGCATTCTATGAAAATAGAGCATAATTTAGATAATTTAACTTAATCAAAGCACACATTTGATCCTTGGTTCAATTACCCCTAGTAAAGGCGTCAGGAATGGTTGAACCTCGTACCGACAGGAGGATCCCATTCCACGGAATTTTCTCGCAAATTTTCAAAACGGAGGCGAGTAATTTTCAAAATCAATTTTTCAAAACTTTATTCGAGTTTGACTCACGAAATTCGTTTCTCTCTCGCAAGAGAGGGGAAAATTTTTGTGATGATAACAGGTTTGGCGACCATGATGGGACCTGTCTTCATCTGATCAATTGTGTGCTTGACTTAGTTCAATTTTCTGAATCATGTTCTATGAACTGTTAGGTTTTATTTTCTGATATCATGTGAACCTAGGAGCCTAGACTTGAACCCAACTGACATGGATTGCATATAGACTAGGCATGGTTTGGTAGGACCAATTGAGGAGAATTATGCATGCTCACATAGACTTAGGTCTGAAATACAACACTCCTCAATCTAGGATTTATATGAAAACAATGTTTGCTTCTTCAAAAAAATTCAAAATCTCTATCTCTTTAGGTTTTAGAGCCCTCTATTTGCTTGCATGTGCTCATATTTTCAAAAACCACCCCACCTATGTCTACCCGGTCTTCACGTTGTTGGGCTCTCTTCCAGAACCATAGTTCAGGACAAAGCCTCACAACTGGGCCACTTATTTGGGCTAACGCTCCCTGCCACATATCAAGGGTCATAGTCCAACGTATATCGGAAAGTGCTCAAGGATGTTGGGAAAACACAAGCTTAGAACCGGAGATGAATTTTTATGCCACGTACATCGAGCCTCGGCTCGAGTATATCAGCATAGCATGATTGGACACAGCTGATCTGAACCTAGAGTCAGGATTAGGATCCTAAAGCTCTTTCAAAATCAATGCATTTAGAGTCAGCTTCTTAGGGAATGTTGTATGTGCATAATTGTTTGTGATTGAATGTATGTTATTCATTTTAATTTTATTTTTTCATATTTTTCCCAGTTTTTCAAAAATACTGGATAATTTTCCAAAATACTTCATTTTCCCATTTATGAAGCATTTCTTTGTAAACCTTGGACGATTTTTCCAAATTATCCACTTTTTCTTCAAAAATCTAGGTGATTTTTCATTCTTTCGTTCCTCTGGACTTCGAATTTTCAGCATTTCACTTTATTCTGCCTGCAATTTTCAAAATTCTTGTATTTTTCCAAAGTCTAATTCCAAGCTTCCTATCTTTTAGTCTAATGGCATTCAGTCAGCTCGACTCTGTCTTTCCTGAGGGTCACATCTCCTATGAGGTGCGACAAAGTCTTCCTAAGCATCCAGCTCTTAGCACTAGACCCTTCTTTCCTTGGTGGTACTATACTTGATTCAAGAACTTCTCTCGTATGTTTCCGAACCACTTGAGCGATTGCGGGTTGGAACTGGCATAAGTAGTGGGAAAGTTGACAGTCAACGACAATCTGATCCATGCATTGGTAGAGCGGTGGAATCCACACACTTGCATATTTTAGTTTTCGTGGAGCGAGATGACCCTGCTGATGGATGATTTTTCAAAGATCATGGGACTGCCCGAGTCAGCCGGTCAACCTGGAGATCCATTGAAGCAACAATTTTTTATCAATGTCAAGGGTTTGGACCCCAAAGATGTTGTAGCTTGCATGATAAGGCGCAAGTCTTGGCCACTGATTGAAGAAAATAGGAATGAATATGTGAGCCTGATCGAGATCTATCGACAGTATGGGGCATTTGCAAAAGTCAGTTCATTATTTAGAACAGCTCGAGAGAGAATTCAACATGCGATGGTTCTATGCACTATGGGACTCACTTTCTTTCCAGACAGAATTATGTGGATGTCAGAATAGTTCAGCTTCTGAGAAGATGGGGAAGTCGATAGACCAACCGTCTCTCAATAGCCATGACCATACTTGTTTTTCTATACAGAAGACTGACTCGCTTCACGCTTGGAGAGTCTATTTTAGCATGTGCCGACCAGAGCTAGTTCGTTCAGATACAACAACAAGAAACTCCTTCTAGTTGCGCGATACCGATTCCTGATTGATCATCTGCAGGGAGAAGAAGTGGTGTGGGACTATTTTGATCAAGAAGTATCACCTCCCAGATATACCTATGCATATGGCAAGAGATTCAAGCTGCTTGGTCCATTCTTCTGCGCCTACTATCATCCAGGGCGGTGTGTTTGACAGTTTTCTCATAGACAGAAGCACATAGAGATGTGGCTGCTATCAGGAGTCATGCCAGAGTTCAACCTTACATCAGCACAGTGGTCTGGAACATACCATTCTGCCAGATATGGCTGGGACTCTTTTATTACTCTTCGACTTTTTCTCGGTCCTCGTGTCTCTGTTGATTATAAAGAGTGGTGACAAATTGTTTGTCTACCCCCTCTTTCCCAAGTTTATTATTGATGCAATCATGTTTTTCCTTCAATGAATAAAAATATTTCAAATTCTTCATTCTTGGTTTGACGACCTCGCCTAGGTAACAAGGCTTAATTTCCAGTTGTTTATTTTCTTTGCAAAGGAATGACAACGCAATTATCGTAATCCCAACGACGACTCAATCCCTAGTAATGGGATATTCTTTCAAATTATCTACCAAAATTCTCAACAAATATTTTCTTCCAATCAAAATCTCTCTCAAAAGCCTAGCCATCAATTTTGCCCTGTAGAGAGCATTCGTGATATTTAAATGGTTCAGACGAGGTCAAGAAAGAAAATTGCACCAGTCGAGGGCATCACATATTCAACAGCTTCAGAAGAAGAAATGGACTCACCCCGATCAGTCAGGGTCAGCAAGCAGATGATGGCATTGATCCTCAGATGTATGCCATGTTGAAAAAGATGATGAGCAAAATGCTGGAAGAGCAAACTGAAGCTAGTGCAAAAAAGACCCAGGTCAAGCAGAAGGCAAAGGGTCGGGTAGTCAAAAAGGTTTTGAAGTTGTCTAAGAAGCCTATTCAGGATGTTGATACATCTAATGAAGAGGAATCAGTGGGAGACACAGATGATGAATTTGAGACTCAGCAGGCATTTCGCAAATCTACTCAGGGGCAGGGGTCAGCCCATAAATTCATAGATCAGTCTATTAGTGATTCTGACCAATCGCAATTCAGAGATATAGTCAGGATAGTCCGAGATCTGCAGGCCCGCGACAAGGGCAAGAAAGTCTTCACCAGCGAAGACTTCTATGATGGTCTGGATGGGGATGATAATCTGAACAATCTCCCCAGAAAATTCATTAAATTCGATGGTTCTGGCGACCCTAAGGCTCATCTCACCATGTTCTTCGCTGAATGTTCCAAATTCAAGCGAGATATTAGGTCTCTTTTTCTTTGTTTCCTTCGCAGTCTAGAGGGAACAACAGAAAAATGGTATTCAGAACATGTCAACCCGATCCAACTGAAAGAATTTGACAAGGTGGTAAACATGTTCATCAAGCGATTCCTCTTTAATGTTGAGGCACTTCCCACCCTCAGTCATCTCTGTGGCCTCAAACAGAGAGAAAATGAGAAGGCCAAAGATTTTATTCACCGCTGGAGGTCAGCTTGCAACAAAATGAGAGACCCCATATCAGAGGGACACACACTGTCCCTAATTCTGAGCAATTTCTCACAGCCTCTAAGAGGCCTCATCTCTACTAAACCATCAAGGACATTCATTGAATTGACAGAGGGAGCCAAATGGATCGAGTTGAGCATGAAAAATGGAGTCTATGAAGGCTTCATGTTCACTAAGAATAACAGTCAAACTGAGCAGAAGAAGAAGACTCATTTCACTCACTCTGTCAGAAATGACAAATGGAACCACCGCAAGGGGCATAACAAAGATTTTTGTTATGGGGCAGAGGGTTCAAATCCTTACAAGAATGATAAAAAAGGCAGGTCAGTGCCTCAATACAACAAGTCACTTCAATTAGAGCAGTGACCGAAACCCCGAGGGAAAGTGAAACATGAAGGATGGAGCTATGATAGGAAGTTCACTCCACTGGACCAATCACTCGAGACTGTGCTCGAGTATATGTTGACCAAGAAGATGGTCAAATTACCCAGGCTGGTCGATCCCCCTGTTCCCATGGGGAAATTCAAAGATCAATTTTGCAAATTTCATAGAACGGTGGGGCATAATACTGAGAACTGCTTCATTCTCAAGAATACTGTTCAGGATCTCATCGACAAGAATCTTCTGGTAGAGGGTGCCGAAGATGAGAATATGGAAATTCTAAAAAAACAGTTTCCTCATCATTCTACAGTGGTTATTTCTGAACAACCTTTTCAGCCGCAAAAGCATATCAGGCCATGCTCTGAAAAAGATATGAAAGTTCAACATCAGGTCCTTGTGCTGCAACAAGCTCAGTCCAGTATTCAAAACATGGACCTTATCTCAGCCTTTGGCAAAATGAAGATATCTGCAAAACATGCCAAAGAATCCTCTGAGGCTACTAAAGGAATTCCTGAATTCCTCAAACACTTCATCAAGCCTGCCCCAGAGAAAAATGAGACATCAACTCAAAAGCTGATAACTGCATTGTCTAATGTCTCAATTTTGGATCTAGCTCAAGCTTCTGCCAAGCATCAGCAAGTGTTGGATGATCTGCTGCGGAAAATCAAGGTGAAGCTGAACATAACCCTTGAAGATATGGCCTAGATAGTCAATTAGGCCATGACGAATGCTCCAATTACTTTTTTGGATGAAGATCTTCTGAAGCCTCATGTATTTCACAACAATGCTTTGTATGTTGTGATTCAAACCAGAGGAATGACTATTCCCCATGTGCTGATAGATGGAGGCAGCAACCTCAACATATGTCCAGAAATGACAGCCAAAGCTTTGGGCATCAAAGAGGAAGAATACATCTCGGACCCAATCACCATCTACGGGTTCGATAATCATGGCCAGACAACGAAAGGAAAAATCTTCCTAGAGATTTTCATTGACTACTCAATCCATTCAGTGCTCTTTCATGTGGTCAATGTGCCGCCAACATACAATCTGTTGTTGGGATGACCATGGATCCACAACACGAACGCAATACCGTCTACTCTTTATCAGTGCGTCAAGTGGTCAAAAGATGGAATGATCACAACAGTCTTGGGCAAAGATCTAGAACAGAGGCTAGCACAACCCATGGTTCCCAGACCCACTTTCACTACTGATATCCCTAGCATTAGGGGCATTGAAGAGGTCAGTTTCGAAGAGAACTCAGGAATACTGCAGACGACAGAACAACCAGCGCATACAGTGGCCATGACTTGATGGAGAGGCCCACAATTTTTCAAAATTGGAGGACAAATTGACTATAGCACATTCATGCATCATCCTTTGTTCTCCCAATTTATGAAGGCGAAAAGGGGATTTGATCTTTTAGTGAAACATGGCTATCAGCCTTTTCAAGGCCTAGGCAAGAATGGAAATGGCCACCTCGAGCCAGTAATTCCTCAGCACTATCCTCAAAGAGTCAGGTTGGGGTTCACTGACAAAAGATCTCAGAAGGGCACTATTTTTGTCAAAGGAACGCACTGAGGGCATCTGCTTGTCTTTTCATTTTTATTCTTTTGTTTGTGCACTAGGATGATATCCCATTTCATTTTCATCATTGTCATTTGATCAATTCAATCTTTCAATAAAGTTGCAAATTTCCTTCATCTGTCTCGATGCCGTTTGTCTCTTTACTTCTCATCATCAAATCTTTGCAAAATTACCATTATTTTACTCTTTTATTTTTCAAATTATTTTCTCAATAAAAGCAATTTGTTTTATGATGGGCGATTTCCCTGAATCAATTTATTTTCCAATTTTCAGAATGTCTTCCCGATCTATCAAGAAGCTCATTCTTAATCCAAATGCCTGTTTGAAGCCGATAGTGATTCATCAGGTCAAAATAAGAGCAGAATGCAGTCAGACTACAAAGCAGTCAAAAGAACCCACAGAATTCGATTCAGCTCTTCAAGAATTACCAGAATTCGCATCAATTCAGAAACAAGATGAGCCATCATCCTTAGTTCAGGATCTGATTGAGGATATCAATATTGGATCAAAAGATGATCCTAAAATTCTCAAGATTGACAGCAGTTTGAGCCCGAAAGAGAAAGAAAGGCTCACCCATTTTCTTAAGCAACATGAAGAAGTGTTTGCATGGACGTACGAGGACATGCCAGGTCTGGATACCAAATTGGTTGAGCATTGCCTAATTCTAAAACCAGATGTCAAGCCAGTTAAGCAGAAGCTAAGAAAAATGGATCCTCGATTGGAGCAACAGGTTAAAGAAGGTCTGGAAGACCTACTCAAAGCAGGGTTCATTCGAACTATTGACTACCCAGACAGGCTAGCAAATATTATCGTCGTCCTTATAAAGAATGGCAAAGTTCAAATCTGCATCGACTTCAAAGATCTCAATAAAGCAACTCCTAAGGATGATTATTCACTCCCTAATATTGATCTTTTAATTGATAACACAACAGGTCACACTATGTTCTCTTTTATGGATGGATATTCTGGATATAATCAGATCAAATTGGACGCTCGTGACCAGTTCAAGACATCTTTCACTACTCTTTGGGGCACTTTTTGTCATACAGTCATGCCATTTGGGCTTAAAAATGCTAGAACCACTTATCAGCGTGCTATGGCCATCATTTTCCATGATCAGATGCACAAAATCATGGATGCATATGTTGATGATATTCTGGTGAAATCCAAAGAAGAGGAAGATCACATTGAAACTCTCAATCAGGTTTTCAAGCGGTTCATTCTTTACAAGCTAAGACTCAATCCACAAAAATGTGTTTTTGGAGTCGAATCTGGTAAGTTGTTAGGCTTTCTAGTCAACAAAAAGGGGATAGAAGTGGATCCCACTAAGGCCAAAGCCATCATTGACATGCCACCCTCGACTAATCTCAAAGAATTGCGTAGCCTTCAAGGATGTATACAATCGATCCGGCGATTCATATCCAATTTGGCCATGAGATGTGAGCCTTTCAATCATTTGCTTAGAAAAGGAGTGAGGTTCGAATGGAGACCAGAATGTCAACAATCGTTCGAACGCATCAAGAAATATTTGCTCAATCCTCCTATTTTAAAGCCGCCAGAATTAGGGAAACCCCTTTTGTTATACATCTCAGTTAATCAAAGTGCTTGCGGCGGATTCTTGGCGCAATATAAAGAAGGCAGTCTGATAGAGCATGCCATTTATTATGTGAGCAAAACCTTCATTGATTATGATAAGAAATACTCTCAGATAGAGAAGACATGTCTAGCTCTAGTGTGAATGTGTCAAAAATTGAGGCAATATCTGCTGGCATCTGAAGTTAAAATTCTATCCAAATTAAATCCTCTCAAGTACATTCTCGAGCAATCCTTTCTCAGTGGACAGATTGCCAAATGGCAAGTCCTATTGATGCAGTATGATCTGGAGTATGTCTCCCAGCAATCTATCAAAGGCCAAGCAATTGCAGATCAATTGGCAGATTTCCCTCTAGCAGAGGATGTTAAAGCTGAGGATGATTTTCCTGATGAGCGGATCTACAATGCTCAGCGATCTCCAATTTGGAATTTATTCTTTGACGGTTCCAAGAATATGGCAGGCATAGAAATTGGGATTCTGTTAATCACACCTGAGAAGGAGATGATCCCCTTTTCTCTCAAACTGGATTTTCAATGCACTCACAATATGGCCGAGTATAAAGCCTTGATACAAGGTCTGAAAATTCTACAAGACTTCAATGTCAGAAGAGTGCATGCTTATGGCGACTCTTTGCTCATCGTCAATCAAGTCCTAGTCAAATGGCAAGTGAAGGATTAGAAATTACTTCCTTATCAGAAGATCGTCTCAACTCTTGCCAACAAATTCAAAGAATTCCAACTTTTCCATATCAAGAGAGACTTCAATCAAATAGCTGACAGTTTAGCCAATCTGGGTTCCATTATGACTTTTAGGAATGGAGAATCTTGTCGCTCCTTTGAAATTGGCAGACTTGATCAACCTGCTTTCATCCCAGTAGAGCAGATAAACCAGGCTGAGCAAAAGAAAAAGCCCTGGTATCTCGACATCAAAAATGTCATTGAAGCTGGCAAATTTCCTCCAGAACTCTCAAAGAAGGAGCAATGAGCAATTTAGCGCATGTCTGCCCGATATTTTATTCTTGTCGATGTTCTCTATCGTCGTGGATTCAGTTTCGAGTATTCCAGATGTTTGGACGAAGAAGAAGCTAAAGAAGTTGTGCGAGAGACACGCATAGGCATTTACGGTGGTCATGTTGGCTACCAAACTTTTGTCAAACAAATCATCCGAGCAGGATATTACTGGAGAACTATGCAACAAGACTGCTATTATTTCGTAAAGAAATGTATTCAATGCCAGATGCATGCACCTTTCATTCATGCACCAGCGACATATTTGCAATCTGTCTTCTCGCCATGGCCATTTTCTCTGTGGGCTTTTGATGTTGTAGGCCCCATCACCCCTTCTGCTCCAAATGGCAACAAATATTTTCTTACCGCAATAGAATATTTTACTAAATGGGTAGAAGTAGTCACTCTACGCATGGTAGAAGGTCGACATGTGGTCTCATTCATTCACAAGAATATCCTGTGCCGCTTCGGCATACCGCATGACATTGTGTCAGACAATGACAGTCATTTCAAGAATGAGAAAATGAGGACATTCTGCTCAAAGTTCAGAATCCATCATCATTTCTCCGCTCCTTATTATCCTCAAGGGATGGTCAAGCAGAGGCCACCAACAAGATTCTGATTTGAATCCTGGAGCGAACTTTGAAAACATGCCGTAATTGGCATGAGAAGATCCATGATGCATTGTGGGCATACAGAACTACCATTCGGATTCCAACTAATACTACTCCGTCAAAACTTGTCTACGAAACTGAAGTAGTACTGCCCCTACATGTTCAGAAACTTGCTCTAAAATTTGCATAACTTCTAGAATTACCTCTTGATCAGTATCAGCAACAGTGGCTAGTACAACTTGATTTGATCGATGAAAGAAGACTCAGAGCAGCGAAGCATGCTCAATCATATCGTCAGAGGATAGCCAGACAATATGCAAAATCTGTCATTGAAAGAAAATTTTGAGTCAATGATCTAGTGCTCAGATCAACAACTTATATCAAGCACCGCCCAGTTGGTAAGTGGTCACCAAATTGGGAGGGTCCCTATGTTGTCAAAGAGGCATTACCTCGCAATTCATATCGACTCATCAATGCCGACGAAGTGGAATTACCAGATCCCATCAATGCTTGACATTTGAAAAAATTTATACTTAAATCATGTCTTATTCTTTGTAATTCCTCAAATTTTCTTCAATAATGATCAAATTCTTCTTTCCCAATTACACTGGAGCATTTTTAAAATTTTGTTTTTTATCTACAAATATCTTATATGCAGGCAGGGTAAACAAATCTTTCATTTTGCATGCATGCGCACCCATTTACATCATTTTCATGTATTTGCATACATGGACATTCAATCGCATTCGTCTGTGTTCATTTGCATCAATTTGCATCCGCATCAAGAGTTACCCATTCAGGATAAGGGATAATCCTGAGACCCCGACAATCATTCTCGTTACAATTCCCAAATACTTTAAGAGCATAGGTCTCTTTCAAAAATTCAAGTCTCAATTTAAAAACAAGGTATGTTTTCAAAATCCAGTGCTGGAATTAGTACATTTTCAAAACCCAGTGCTCGAACTGGTATATTTTCAAAACCCATTGCTCGAACTGGTACATTTTCAAAATCCACTGCTCGAACTGGTACATTTTCAAAATCCAGTGCTCGAATTGGTGTGTTTTCAAAATCCAGTGTTCGAACTGGTATGTTATTAAAATCCAATGCTCGAATTGGTACATTTTCGAAATCCAGTGCTCGAACTGGTACACTTTTAAAACCCAGTGCTCGAACTGATATATTTTTCAAAATCCAATGTCTATGTTGACATATTTTCAAAACCCGGTATTCATACTAGTATTCTTTCAAAATTAAGCACTAGTTTTAGTGTCTCACCGGTTGGCCGTGTCAGTCGACCTCTTGGGTTCAGTCTTCACGCTGATTATTCATTAAAATTCAAGTTCCAATTACCAATTTTGGCCCTCGAGCCATTCAATTACCAATTTCGGCCCTCAGGCCATCCAATTACCAATTTCGGCCCTCGGGCCATCCAATTACCAAATTTCGGCCCTTGGGCCATCCCATTTTCAATTCCAACCTTCGGGTCACCCAATTTCCAAATTTCCAAGTTCGACCTTCGGGTCAATCAATTTCCAAATTTTCAATTTCGGCTTTTGGGTCAATCAATTCCAATTTCGCCTTTGGGTCAATCAATTTCCAAATTTCCAATTTCGGCCTTTGGGTCAATCAATTCCAATTTCGACCTTCGGGTCAATCAATTTCCAGATTTCCAATTTCGACCTTTGGGTTAATCAATTTCCAATTTCCAATTTCCAATTTCCAATTTCCAATTTCCAATTTCCAATTTCCAATTTCCAATTTCCAATTTCCAATTTCCAATTTCCAATTTCCAATTTCCAATTTCCAATTTCTAAATTCCAATTTCCAAATTCTAATTTTGACCTTTTGGTCAATCAATACCGATTTCAGTCATTTCCTCTTGCGAGAGACCCTTTTTACAGAGAGAGTTCAAGGGAGCTTGTTATTTTCACATACTATCATTTGTTCACTTAGCCCCTTTTTAGGGAGAGTTTGAAGGGACTCGTGTCTTTGTGGACCGTTTGCAAAACAAATTTCCAATTTCACACAAGGAACCCTTAGTTCAGGGAGACCTTCGACGAAAGTTCACTTTCCTTGTTACCCCAATTTCATACTAGGCCATTTCATCATGAAGGACCCTCTTTTCGGAGAGGGTGTGATGGACTCGTTCCTTCATGACCAATTCACCGACTTCACCATTACCGGCCCCTTTCCATAAGAGAAGCCTAATGTTAGGAAGTTTTGACGAAAGCTTAATTTCTCTTCAAAAGTTCGTTTTGCAAACACCACCTCTTTAGGAAAGAGAGGAGTAATTTCTATTTTCCATTTCTGAAACTTCTCCTTTGGGGAAATGAGAAGAAATTTTTTGTCATGGATGCGTTGAGTCGTGCTGCAAATGCTCGCTTCCATAAAGGATTTCAAGAAAAATTTGCCAGATCGTCGTTAAATATTTATTGATTTCAAAATCTTTATTGCACAAAAACATTACCTCAGAATACCTTTAGTATTACTTCCGAAAGGAGAAAGCTTTCGCGAAAAAGGATTCAAAGTTCAAGATCTTTCAATTGGCCAACCAAAAGGATGAAGAATAAATCCTCAATATGGCTAGCAAAGGAAATTTAATGTTGTCGCAAAGCCATAAGTGATTGACATTGATCGCAGTCAATGGCATATTTTAAAAGATTATTCTTGGAAAATAAAGCAGTCGAAATATCCTGGGTGATACAGAAAAATCCATTCAATTTCCATATCTCCTCAATCACCTAAGCTACAATTAAATATCTGCAAAAGGGATCTCTCAATTGTCGTCAAGATGAAGATGAATTATGCGAGTTAGACCATCAGGGCCAAAGAAGATTTGGATCGTCTCCAAGATGAAGGAGTTTGTGACGGATCCTTCCAGAAAAAGTTTAGAGCACCGTCAAGATGAAGGTGACTGCGATGAACCTCCCAACAAACCCTAAAAGATATTTAATTTTTGTTATCATCAAGAGATTTCCAACCAAAGAGCCAATAATCGTCAATAAAATCCTTGAGAGAAAGATGGATCGAAGCATCTCCAAGATGAAGGAGTTTGTGACGTACCCTTCTAAAAAAAGAGAGAGAGAAAAGTCAAGACATCTCCAAAATGAAGGATGATGTAATCCCTCCAAGAAAAAAAAACCCAAAAGAGCTCTAATTCTGCCAATAAAAAAAAAGAGGGCAGAAAGATCATCATGAGAAAAGAATCCCAAGATATCAGACTGCCAAATCTGCCAAGAATCCTCTTTAAATTTTGTGAAATTCTATTATCAATATTCTTTCAACAATTGCTTTTACAATATCAAGAATACTCTCTTTTCTGCTCATATCAAGGAAATTGATAGCTTTCTGAAAGAAAGCCAATCGCAAGCAATTTGAATTCGAATCTTGATTCCACAGAGTTAAGCCCAATCGGAGGTAATAATTCAGGTAGGAAAGAGGGAATATTTTCGCATTAATTATTTTGAATCAACAATAATTTTCAACATTTTAACAATATTTTCTAGCTATCCTGGCGTGAAGCGAGAGCTTGAGGTTCATCTTTGGCGCATCCTGACACCATTTGTTATTCCTTTTAGGACTTGATAACAGGAGTTTTCAAGATTCCTTCTCTTTTGATGGTATAATCTGACCGCCTAGGCTCTCAGATTCACACACTTCCCAGTGTCCCCACTGTCCCACCATAGACAGTCCAATTTCGGCCTGAGGTTAAGCCACCAATCATTTTCTTGCAAAAGGTCATCAATTTCAAAAGTTATTTAGTCTCAGCAATGAGGCGCTCAAAATCAAACCCATTTTCAAGCTTTAGGGACCCTAATTTCATCCTTTTGCAAAACCCCTATCAGATTCATTATGCGGAAGTCCGAAGGATCCATCATGGGTTCTTCTTTCAAGAATCTCATAATTTTCATTTCCGGTCAGGTTAAGGGTTAAACCTGAGCCTCATTTTGATGAGGTATTTCATTTCCCGGTCAGGTTAAGGGTCAAACCTGAGCTTCGTTTCTACACGAGGTATTTCCCATCCCATCCAGGTTAAGGGCAAAACCTGAATCTCACTTCTTTGAAGCAAATTTTTCTCCTTCATTCTCCATTTCATATCTACCATTTTCATCAGGGCTAATTTCTTCATACCCAGTCAGATCCTTCTAACTGGGGCATTTTTATAGCCCAAATTTGGTGTGTTTTCTTTGCCACTAAGCTTGTCTTCAAGCCGGCTTAGTAGCAAAGAGGGGCATCTGTAAACACCCCAAATTTTCTACACTCATTTCAAACAATCCTCCTCGTGCAGTGCCACCCTGTTAAGTCAATGTAGGAGTCAAACCCCGAGTCTATTTCAGAAAATTACCACTTTACCCATTTTCACTATGAAAATTACCATTTTATCCTTAGGTCATCCCGGACCCCAGACAGTCGGAGTTAACCAAGCTCATTGGTCAGCTCAGAATAGTTAGAATATCAGTCATTTCAAGCTCATCTGAGCTCACAATGAACATACCATTTTCATTTCTGACTATTCCTGTCAAAATAGGATCATTTCTTCAGAAATGAGCTCATTTCTCACTCAAATCTAAGCCAGTTATCTCCGAGTCAGTCATTCACAGTCAGTCATATTCCTCTGAGTCTAACTTGAGCTCACCAGGAGTTCAAGTGCTCTAGTTCAAAACCATTTTCAAGTGTCTAGGAGCCCATTTTAGCCCGTTTCAGCTCTTTCAGCTGAAATTGAGCTGAGTTCAGTCAATTAAGCTAGTGTTCGAGCTTCGATTTTAGTTCATGTCAGTATTACTGACCTTTTTTCTAGCTCAAACCTAACTCAAATTCGTAATTCACTTCACTCTAGTGACTATTCTGTACCATTTCTCAAAAAATGACAGCTTTTCTTGAAAATTTAGTCGAAAAGGTGAGTTGAGTTAGTGTCTGGTCAGTTCATTTGAGTTCTAAAACTCTATAACCCAGCTCAATCCAGCTCATTTCAGTTCAATTCAGCTTAAACCTCGATTTTCAGTGTCACTCTAGCTCGGTGGAGTTCAAAAACTATTTCTTGAATCATTTGGCAAATTTTATCAATTTTAACACTTTTTGAACTAGTACAAGTGCCAATCGGGGTCAAATATCTAAATTTCTTCATTCAGGGTTAGCATTTCGCACATCATTTCATATCATTTCTCAGCATTTCATAACATTTCTTCACATTTCATTCCATTTTCGAAGTCCAGAACTCCAGTTTTATAAATTTCAATCTAGATTGAGTTTTAAAAGTTTTCATAAATCAATTTCAAACCCCGGGTTTTTAAAATTTACATTTTTACCTCCGAGAATCTAAATTTGGAAATATTTTCTCGAGAAAAACAATCTGGATTTCTCTTAAACTCAAAGTTTCAAATTCTACACTGGATTTGCTTGGCAACGGGGTATTGAACTTCAAATTCCGAGCTCATTTCAAAAACTGCCAAAAATAGTTTGTTTCGTTCAGAAACTTTTTGAAAAGACTATTTTACCCCTCTAATTGTCAAAATGAATTTCAAAATTGGAATTTGGACCCGCTCTAAGATGGCCCATCCATTTGCATTTGTCTTTTAATTTATATATAAAAAAGAAGAAGAAAAGTTTATTTTATTTTAATTTTTTTATTTTATTTTTATTCATTATTTAGTTTTTTTAGGTGGGACCCAAGAGGGGTTCGACCCCCCTAGCTCCTTCTTCTTTCCTTTCCTCTTCTCTTCCTTCTTTTCCTTTCCTTTTTTTTCTTCCTTTTCTTTCCTTTCTTCTTCTTCTTCTCCTTCTTTCTTCCTTTCTTTTTCTTCCTTTCTTCTTCCCTTTTCTTTTCTTTTTTTCTTTCTTTTTCTTCATTCCTTCCACCTTTCCTTCTTCTCCCCCTTGGTTGACACCCTCTCCTTCTCTTCTTTCCTTTTCCCTTTCCCTTCCTCTTTCCTTTCTTCCCTTCTCTTCTTTCCTTCTTCTTTTCCCTCCTTTCTTTCTTTCTTTCATCTTTCCTTGGTCCATCCACCTTAAAGCCCTTCATTTTCTTACCTATTCCCATAAGGAATTCACGCCAGCCACCTTTGGAGCTCTCTCTCATCTCTCTCCCATTCAGCCCCTAAGCCCTCTCTCTTGTTCTCTTGGCCCCATTGCTGCAGCTTCCTCCATCCTTGGCAGCACCAAGGAGCATCTCCAAGTCTCTTGCACAGCAGCAACCACCTTGAAGCAACCACAACACCATCAGAGTCCCAGCACGTACAAGGTGCTGCCCACCTCCACCTTTGCTCCAGCCGCCTACAAGGTGCAATCAACCTTCAACACCGACACCTTGCAGCCATCTCCAACTCTCTTGTTCCAGCAACCTTTCACGTTGGCAGCACCACTCCAACACCTTGCAGCCATTTCCAATCGATTCCAGCAGCAAGATCCACATGGCTTCAGCACCCGCCAAGGTTCCAACTTTCATCAACAGTCCATTGGTCAAACTCTTTCCATCTCGCAGCCATCTCCCTTGCCGATCCAAGGTCTTATTCATACCTTTGCTTTTGGTTTTCTCTTCTTTTTTTTAAAGATAGTGGAATTTAATTTCAAAGGCACCTTTTAGTTTATCATATGAATTTTTTATATTCATTTCAAGTATTCTTCATATTTTATGTGCATGAAGCCATGAAGTGAAAATCCATCTAGCCGATGGATTGGATTTTCACTTCATAAGTCAAATAATAAAATGATTCAAGCCCCTTTGATTGGTTTTCGATTTAATTTTCATGTTCCATGTAGTTTCATGCATAAAATATACATTTAAAATAGTTTGTAATTCATTTTATTCATCCTATGTAAGTTTCATTATTATTTAATTTAGAGCTTATAAATTATCGTTTATGTGCAAAGTCTATACATTATTTCACGTGAGTTATTGCACCAATAAATTCTGTAAATTTTAGGGTAATTGGGTTTACATGTCTTTGTTTTTCTGCCAAAAAATTGATTTCATTTGTGTTTCGGAACCCTATCAACAAATCGAATCCCAAACTAGGATTTTACCTTTATGGAAAACCCAAACTTCATTTTAGCAGACTTGAAGACCCGAATTCACCCCCATGGGAGATCTGAATCCTTACCTAAAAATTAGGGTAGATTCACGGTGGAATCTACTAATTGTATGAAAATTTTGGGATCTTTATAAGCAGATTTGACCTCTGTCAAAAATCGATTTTTCTAGACCCTTGAGAAAACCTCGATTTTTCCTTGTCAGGGTATAGACCGACTTTAATGTGATGTGTCCATTCAATCCGTGAGTTGTCTGTCAAAACTTTCAACACAAAAGTTGTTCCTAACTCATTTTATATCATTTCCTAAAATTTGGGGATTTTTGAGATTATTCCAGTATTTGTCCCGGATTTATTGTTTCTATTTGACAGAATTTCATATCTAAAAATTCCAGAGATCTAGGGCTCTGATAACAGTGTGCCCATTTCTAAACCGTAACCCGAATCCCAATTCTGCAAGAAGAAAAAAAATTTCTATGTTTGTCAAGGACAGTTGCTCACAATTTCAGACATTTTATCATCTGTCTGCTATTTTTCCCATATTTTCTTCTGAAACCTATCTGTTTGCCCCAAATCCTAGAATCGTCGGATTCTGATCCGACTTGCCGGAGCCGTCCAGCTCCGACCATAGGTCAAAATGAAAATATGTAAAAGGAAAAAATCCTTGCCTTACCGTCCTCTATCACCCCATAAAATTTGGGAAATTTATATGGATGTTTGATATCCGAAATCCCATTTAGAATCAACATTTTAGGCAAAATTCTGATTTTTTAGGATTTCTAGCTATTTTCCATATTAAGAAAGTACAAAAAAATAGATTTTTGAGCCTCATTATGTGTTTAGGGTTAGTATAAGTGTACATGTCAAATTTGGCTCAATTCCAAGTTCATTTGCTTTGTATGTTAGTTTATTTTTAAATTTAGAAGCGAAAATTAGGCGAAAATCAAGTTAAATTTGATATTTTATGATATTTTTACCATTTTAGGGTTTTTATTCATGTAAAAAAGCATGTCATGTCATATTAGGGTTAATTTCAATATCATTTTCATTTTATATTTTCTATTTTTGCAAAATTTATTTCAGAAAACCTTGGTTTCAATGCCATAGTCTTGTTATCAGAGGCATTTTGGTCATTTTGACCCCAATTTCGAAATTCCAAACTTTAATTCTCTAAATTTTCATGCATATTATCATATTTCATCATATTGTGTTTGATTTATTTCATTTGATTTTCAAAATTCCAAATTTTACAAAAATTCTTTTAGAAAACCCTGATTTCAAGGTCCTGAGGGGAATTTTGGTGATTTTTGCCTCAATTTCGAATTTCCAAGTTTATTTTTGAAATTTATTCATTATTTCTCATGTTTATATCAAACGGGGTATGATTCTGGGTTTATATCTGAATAATATCCGATAATTTCCAATATTTTCAGATAAGTTCAGAAAAACCTACATTTCAGTGCTATCATTGTTTTCTAGTTTTGCAGGAATATTCGAGAGGAAGTCTTAGCCATTTTATTTATTTGTTTTATTCAATTCAATATAAAAAACAATGTAATATTTGGAATAAGAGTTACTTTTTCAGCTTAGAATAGGATTGCATTGCATATAGTTTGATTTATGCAAAATTCCAATATCTGATATATCATTCATGCACATTTTTCCAAATTCACTATGGTTGACACGAATGGCATATGCACAAGCTCTTATGAAGGTTATAAACTTGGTGAGATTCGTATTTATGGCCATAGTCAGAATACGGAGAAAACCAAGATTTATAACTTTCGTATTAGCCACATTCAACCTACACTCTTTGGCTAACTTAAAAAATACACTGCATTTCTCAAAAACTCAAAAAGGTTTTCCCAACTCCTCAATGAAATCCCCTTTCAAATTCATTCATTCATTCAATTTGCATCATTTTCAAAATAGTTTCCCAATTCCATTTCAGAAAAATCAGTTTTCTAAAAAATTTCCAAGTTTTTCTCAGGATTTGATTTTATCAAAATCCTAAGTTTTCACATGAAACTTCAAAGTATTTCCCAAGTTCAAATCAAGATTTTCCAATGTTTTAAAATTCTCAAATTTCAAAATCCCAAGTTTTCAGAAATCGATTTTCTCAAAGATTTAATTTTCCTGAGAATCCATTTTCCATTTCAAAATCATTTTCCAATGAGCTTTCTTGATTTTCTCAGAATTCTCAAATCCATTTCCTCAGAAAAGCAATCTAAATCTCAAAATCGATTTTTCCAAAGTCCAAGTTTTCCTCAGTATTCATTTTCCCATGCAAATTTCTGTTTTCCAATGAACTTCAATGATTTTCCCAAGAATTCAATTTTCAAGAACTTTTCCAATCATTTTTCCAAGCAAACATCATCCTTTCAAAACTTGCATCTTTTCAAAATTTCATAGCACATGCCTGATTCTCTGTGCATTCTAGGAAAATAGAGCGTTATTTAAATAATTTAACTTAGTCAAAGCGTTGTGATCATCGCAAAATTTTTCCTCTCTTGGTATTCTTTCTCTCTCTTTCTTCTCTTTCTCTTTCCAACCTTTATTTCCTCCTTTTTGAAGGGAGAAAATAAAAGACAGAAAGAAAGAGAGAAGAGAAAAGAAAAGAAAAGAAGAGAAGAAGAGGAATTCTTTTGCGGGGTCTCACTTGACCTTGATTTGAAATATATAGAAAATTACTCGCCTCTGTTTTGAAATATATTGCGGGAAAATGGAGAGACGGGATTCGCTCGTCGGTACGAGGTTCGACCATTCCTGGCGCCTTTACCAGGGGTAATCGAACCAAGGATCGAATTTATGTCTTCTCCTTTGCCTAAATAGTATCTAAAAATTTATTCTGAGTCTAAATGCACAAAGAATCATGCTTTTGAAATGCAAGGATGTATGCTCTTTTTGAAAATGTTTTGGAAGTATCAAAGTATTTCTGAGATGAATCTGATAATAGAGTGAAGAAATGGTTGAATCTAACTTAGAACTTGAGATAGATCAGGGGTTTGAAGTTCTAAGTTTTTGAAATAATCAGAGCTGGGAAAATAAATTTTTGAATTTGGAAAGAATGATTTGAAAAACGGAAAAGGAAGGAAATTTCAAAGCCAGAAGATAGACTTTGAACTTAGAGATAAAATTTTGAAATGGAATTGAATTTAAGATTTGAAATCCGGGATGGAATTTGGATCTGAAGTCTGAGATCCAAGGTGGAATAGGATCCAAAATTTGGAATGGAACTTGGATCTGAGATCCAAGACGAAATTAGATTCTGGACCCTAGGATGGATTTTGGATCCGAAGTCTAAGATACAAGATGGAATTGGATTCCGGATCCTATAATGGATTTTGGATCTGAAATCCGAGATCCAAGATGGAATTGGGTTATGGATCCAGGAATAGAGTTTGGATCTGAAATCTGAGATCGAAGAAGGAATTGGATTCTGGATCCTAAATGAAATCTGGATCTGAAGTCTGAGATCCAAAAGTGGAGATTGTACTTGGAAATTTGGATCCAAGTGGGGATTAGGATCTAACTTTGAGTTTGGATTCTGAAAGTCCTAAATGGGACTTTTAAAGATGGATCTGGGTTTTGAAAACCCAAATTGAATTTAGAATTTAAGAAGGGTCAAGTTTTGAGATTTAGAATCAATCTCAAACTTTGATTTTGAATTTGAAGATGAGAAAAATAAACTTGATTTTGAAACAAAAGATGACTTCAAAGTTAAATTGAACTTTTGAAGTTTGGATTTTGATTTGGAAATTGAAATTTGAATACAAAATGATTTTGAAATTTCAAAGTCAATTTAGACTTTGAAATTGAATTTTTGAATCTTGAAATGAGATAGAATTTGAATTTGAATTTATAAATAAGTTTTGATCTGAGAAATGAAGAAAATGAATCACTTGGAATTTTGAAAAGAGAATTTTGAAAATATGATGCAATTCTATCCTAAATGACGAATGAATTTAAAAGATTTGAAATTGGTTTTTTGAAAATCATATTTCATTCTTTAAATGAATATAAATAAGATTAATGATATAATACACTCCTGACTATGGTCATTGAATGTATTATATAATAATCATATCTAAGTTCAAATGAAGAATAAAATACATTTTTTTGTGCTTTTATAGAGTTTAAAATGAAATTAATTCTCAATATATCTTGACTATGGCCATTGATATATGTATTGAATCAATTTTAGACTAAACTCTGATAAAAGAGAAAAAATATTTGGAGAAAGTAGGATGAATTTTGAAAAGGATCCAGTGTGGATCCAGTGTTATTTTATAAAAGATAAAAATACTAAGTTTTGTTTACATCCTGACTGTGGCCATTGATGTTAATCCTCAACTTAGGATTAATTACCTCTTACGAAATGGTGCACGTGCCATTCGTATTTCACCATTGTGAGATTTTGAGAAATAAAGGCAAAAAGCATGAAAATAAGCAATTTATGATATTTACAATGCTCATTCATTCTATCTAAAACAGGAAATGTAAATTCTCATTAAGTTCTAATCTATTACAATAAATTGAAATTACAATCCTCAAGTAATGACATTTTTCACTAATTCCCTGAAAAACACTTGGTCAGTATAAAAATGGAAGAAAATATCACTTTGATTTCCGAGATCCAAAATAAGATGTTCCTATGCCACGATTTTCATAATTCAAGCTGTGAGAGATGATATATACATACCTACGTAAATACACGCACACCTATAGATACATACATCCATATATATATAAGTATATATATGTATATATATATATATATATATATATATATATATATATATATATATATATATATATATATATATATATATATATATATATATATACATATATCTATATATACATATATGCATGTATTCTATATGATATAGAGACAATGTAGGTGGGTGAGAGTGAAGTGGTGAAAACGCAGGAAAAACTACAAATATTGGATGATGACAGCAGTGTTGTGGCGATTGCAAACAATCTGTATTGGTTGTACACAATATATAGAAATGGATACAGCAGGGTGCTGCTAAAAAAAAAGGTGAATGTGGCTAAAATAAGAAGTATCTGGATGCTAGTGCAAATAGAAAATACAGGGGACAGAGAAATAAGGTGATGATGATGGGAGTAAAAATGATAGCACAGGGATCAGCAACCCATTGGCAGGGCGTAATGAAAGTGTGGATTTACAAGCATGGGGCATGAGTATTGACATGCAGTGGCAGGTACAAGGGTACGCCAATGATGGGGCCTGTACTTAGTAAAAGATATATGACATGCTATTCTAATTGCAGCAAAAAATGTAATTAAAAAAGAAGGGGTGCAGAAGTGTTGCAGCAGTATACTAGGCTGTCATATCTATACAAGTGGAGACACAGAGGGAATACTGGAGATATGCACGATGCCAACAACGAGTGCATTGTGGCTTATGGAGTTATGCAATACAGGTAGGTGGTAAATGTATCAAATATTACAGGTAAAGTGAAATAAATGCAATAATGGAGGATATGCATTATGTGAAATGATGGGAAACAACAGGTTACGAGGTATAGAAGGCTATAGTAGCCTTATGGCTGCTATGCTGTTGAAGCACAGGAAACTACAACGGATATAACAGGGTAATGGGGGGGACTACAGTGAAATGGTGATGCCTACTATCATGCGACAAATCAAGGCTTCTGATTGCAAACAAGATAGAAACTTTGAATATGATGTGAATAGTGCATGAGCACAGATGGCAAGGGATGCCCCTGCGTTTTGACAAGCTGTAGAAATCTAGCTATCTAAACAACTTTTGCATAGAAAAGCAGCTAACATATCTCAGGAATGATGGCAGCACATGACTATGCCATTAACAACAAGACATGAGATAATACCATATTCATGGCAGGAATAAAAAAAAAATGATTGAACATCAGGGCGCCTGGTTACTATCTCAATAATGAAGAATGCTGGAAATTCAGGCCTGACCTTGGGTGTTGTGCCCAACCGAACCCGACTGCTGTGAGCAAGGCTAAATTACAAGTGTCACTTGGCAAAATGCAGGTAGCTATATTGAAGTGGATGCAACTAAAAAAAATGTACACAGATGTATTGCACCAATGGGATTATAAAGGTCACAAACAAACCTATAAGTGCAAAAGTTAGGTTAATTTCTAATGAAATTTTTTGTTCAACCAGAAGGTTCAGGAATATACAACGAATAGATATGATCATGAGAGACAAGAACGACATTCCATTCTAAAATGTAAATGCATGAATCAATCCTAATCATCGGTTGCCAATGAATCTGTTGGATTAACCTTGGTGGGCTAAAAAAAAAGAAATTCTGGTTCTGTGCATCCTGGTCTGCTGTTGCTTCCTTACTCTTTTATATGTATTGATCACACTAACATGAGGGGGTTGAACACACAACAGGGTAAGCGGTCCCCTTTTTATAGGATATGTTACATGAAAAAGTGATGAATAGCATGAAACTGCGGATAACAAGAAATAATGTTTGACATCATGATGGTGTGTGAAGATATGTGCATCATCGTGAAGAGTGCAACAGAGATGGGGGTGTTGTACCATGAGCGCCTTTTGTATCATAAAAACAAGTGAAACAACAAAGAAACTTCACTTAGGGATCGCGTATTGCTCCCTCTGAATGAGTCAAACACATATACGAGAGCATCAGAGCTCCTCTTAGCACTTATTTCACAACTGTAGGAGACAAACACTATTCATGAGAGCATATCGTATATCCGTTTGATGTAAAATATTGGGAGATCGAGGTGAACCTCTTTAATCGGCGTAGGGTTCACAACTCCTATTATAGTATCAAGGTGCCCTGCACAAAATTAACAGTAGTAAAACAAGAGAAAAAAAAATTCAGGATATATATACTAGCAGTAACATACTTTCAGTGTATCATACCCATGTACTGATTTTGAGGAGACGAAGAAAGCTTACCATGTCAACCATATATGGCTACGTGACGAAGTCAGCAACATCTCCAGGACTGCCTTAATACATTCAACCAATCGCTACCAGGTTTAACATCCAGAGTGAGAGTTTATGGCTCACACCCAACTCCAAATGATGAGCAAACAGATAAAGAAAACACTGTCATTTTACTCCCAATATTAACCAGGTAGAAATTATGTGAAGATAGGTCAATGCCACCAACTGCGCCTTGCTGTCAGTTATAACGATTCTCTGATCGATATACCCTTTCTAAAAAAAAACTTATTCTGAATATAATCAACTGCTGATGGGTTTTTAAATGCCTGTCTTTTACCAATTTTCCCAAATTAGAGAATTGCGGATCAGAATTGCTACAGCTTCCTCATAACCTCCATTGAAGGATATTTTTATGTAGTGACTATAAAGTTATATTTAGCTATTGCATGGAACAAACTGTAATTGGAATTCACTCTCAGATATGCACCAAAAAAAAAAAACTTTAAATATCACTGATTGTCGACATATTACTTATGATCAAGATCAACAAAATGCAATAAGAGAAATGAAGTTGAATTACTAACTCTTTCCAATGGTATTGTGACAAGGTTGGATGCCCCAGGTGGATAGATCTAGACCAAAGCATAATGCCTCTAGCTACTCGTAACATGGAAATTGAAATACAGGAAATGCTAACCTATGGAATGCTTGGTACGATGGTGATACAAACCCACGAATCTAAGCATTTTAGGTGGTGACTATGATGATCTGAACATACGTGATGTTCTGAAAGATCAACTGCCTAAAAAGAGCCATGAATATAAACAGAAAAAAAATGTAAAGGAATATGAACAAAATGTGAAAGATAAGCTACAACCACTCGGGTTTTAATCCTATGACAGGATACCAGATCGATGCATAGGAAGTGAACCCAACCTCGAACTATTCCTAATATACAGAAGGAAAGGTAAATGAAAACAAAAACCAGTAAAATAGGCGTACCATTAATTGATAACGAAAAAATATGAGATATATACTATGGCAAATCATGCAGAAAGAGAAATTCGATGATAAATTTTTAAATGGGAAAATGATTGTTGGATTGGGGCATTCCTATTGACGTAGCACTTTGTGTAAACCGATATTTCCATGTGCAAATCGGAGTTATAGAGTGTGCGTTGATGAGGCTTAAAACAGAAGAAAAGAGGGGAGGAAGAAAAAAAAGAAAAGAAAACAAAAGAAAAGGGGAAATCAAGAATTAAAGAAGGGAGAAAGAGCCCTTACTCCAGCTAAGCCGCGGTTGAAGGAAGGAAAGTGTGGCTCTGTGATCCTGTTATAGGGCTGGCTCCCTTGCTTTACAGGAATCCTAATCTCTTTGCAGGGATTTTGAAGGAGAGGGGAGTCCTGCTATGGAGATCCTTTCAGACTGGATGAAGAAGGAGAAAAACCGACTTGTTTCTCCTTACTATAGAATCTTCTTCACTCAATTGAGGGCGAGAAAGGGAATGGAAGCTCTTAAGTGGATGTAATTGATTGTGTTCGTGCCCCTCAAGGAAGATGAATGTGAGAAACCAAGAGAATGGATGATGAAGCTTCTCTCCCCCCCCCCACCGCTTCCTCTGTGTCCGTTCTTATAGAGGAGGAAAAATCATCCGGAAGGTGGAGGTTAGAGATCAACGGATGATCCGTGAAGGATGAAGCAAATGGAGAAAGTTGGGAGATGAAGGGTTTAGGGAGGAGGAGATGGCCATGGAGGGTTCGATGGGGAGAGGAAGTTGGAAGCTTCGTGAAGAGGGTTTTGAGCGAATTTGTTGGGGAAACTTCTGGAAGAGGAGAGTGTGCGAGAGAAAGCGAGAGAATGCGATGGACAGCGAGAGAGAGGGTTTTTGAAACCCTAAAGAACTTTTCGTTAGAAGGGCTTTTACCAAAAGGGGGTTCTTTGTGAAAAAGTTTTCAAAACGATGGTCTTTTCAAAAAGTTTTTTGCAAAAGAATGGTTTTAGTTAAAAGGTTGTTTTTTTTTTCAAAAGAGGTTTGCAAAACCGATTTTTGTTTCTTTTCTCTATATATTTTTTTCCTTTTTGTATTTCCATTTTTTTTGGTATTTTTGGAATAAAAATATAATATTTTACAAGAAAACAAAGATTAAACACTAATTTTTTGTATTTTTCTGAGAAATATTTACAAAAGTGTTTTTCTGAGAATTTCAGGCCATTTTGGGGAAATTTCTTCAGAAGAATGGGTTTGGACCCAAGTTTTGAGAAAATATTCAAGTTTTTAAACATCGGATCGAGGAATATAACACGATGGATCCAAACGGATGCCAGATGGACTGTCTGAACTATTTTAAAACTATTTTTGGTATTTTCTATAATTTTAATTAAAAGTTGGACAACGAGACTCAGATTTGGATCTGGACAATGGTTTTGGATCTGAAATCAAGTCAGACATATAAAATGAATTTAATTTCAGTAAAATTTGAGAAATAAACTGGAATTTAGATTAAAAAGTGACTCAATTGCTCAGAAAATAGAATCAGGGGCAAAACGGAAATATTTAAAAGATTTTGAAAAATTTAGGGTGTTCACAGATGTCCCTCTTTGCTACTAAGTCGGTTGAAAGCCGAGCTTAGTGGCAAAAAAACACTCCAAATTTTGAAAAATGCTCCAGTCAGTAGATCTGAACTAGGTGTGGAAGAATTTATTTGAAAGACATGATTTTTCAGGCTTAATACCTTATCTTGAATGACTTTGGGGAGACGAAATCCTCGAAATTGATATGACTGAATAACAGAAATGAGGAAATCGTGAGGGGACTTTGGATGAAGATTCTAAAATGGTGAAAGATAAAAATTTTGATCAAGCCTTATGGGTGCCTTTTGGAATGACTCAGGTTTAGCCCTTAGCCTGGATGGGACGAAGATAGATCAAGATAATTTGGATGGGGAAAGGAATATAAGCAGACCTCGATGGGACATTTTGAAAGAAAATGCCTCGTGAGATGAAACTTAAGCATGATCCTTCCCTGGATGGATATACAAAGCATGAATTCCTTTGTGGGGAACAACCATGATGGGACGAGAGGATTACTTCATCGAAACGAGGTTCAGGTTTAACCCAAACCTAAAAAAGAAAGATATCTCGTGGAATGAGATTCAGGCTTAACCCTTAACCTGAAGGGGACGACCAAATGGAATCCTCGAACGAAGAAACCATGATGGGACCTTCGGAGTTTGGACGAACAAATCCGAAAGGGGTTTGCGAAAGGATGACAATGGGGTTCCCTAAAGCTTGGAAAAGGGATGATCTTGGGCGTCTCATTGCTAAGACTGAATCAACTTTTGAAATCAATAACCTCTCGCAGAAAGTACAGGTTTGACCCTTAACCTGAGTGGGTACGACCATACAGAATCCTCGAATGAAGAAACCGTGATGGGACAGAAGAGATACTTCAGCTGGATGAGGCAATTCTTCTGGGAATGTGAGAGATGGAAAATAAGGAGATGTGAGACAATTCTTTCGACAAAATGAACGATGAACAAGGTAGCAGGATGCAAATCTTTCGATGGTGTGAAAGATAAATAAGGCGATCCTTTTAACAAGAGCAAGGTGATCTTTTCGACAAGGCGAAATATGAGTAAGGCGATTCGAGGAGGCAAATCTCTCGACAAGGCAAAAGATGAAGAGGGCAATCCTTTTGACAGGAGAAGGCAAATCTTTCGATCAAAGCGGAAGATGAAAATAGGGTGATCCTTTTAGAAAGGAGAAGGGAAAATCTTTCGACCAAAGCGAAAGACGAATAAGGCGATCCTCTGAACAAGAAGAAGGTGAATCTTTCGGCAATGCAAAAGATGAGGAAGGCAATCCCTTTAGAAAGGAGAATGTGAATCTCTCGACAAATCGAGAGAGGAGTAAGGCGATCCTTTTAGTAAGGAGAAGGCAAATCTTTCGATCAAAGTGAAAGATGAGGAGGGCAATCCTTTTAGAAAATGAGAGGGCAAATCTCTCGTCAATGCGAAAGAGGAGTAAGACAATTCTTTTGGCAAGGAGGAGGCAAGTCTTTCGATCAAAGCAAAAGACGGAGAAGGCAATTCTTTTATCAAGGAGAAGGCAAATCTTTCGATCAAAGCAAAAGATGGAGAAGGCAATCCTTTAGCAAGGGGAAGACAAATCTTTCGATAAAGTGAAAGACAAATAAGGCGATCCTTTTAGAAAGGAGAAGGCAAATCTTTCGATCAAAGCGAAAGACGGAGAAGGCGATCCTTTTAGCAAGAAGAAGGCGAATCTTTCGATCAAAGCAAAAGATGAACAAGGAGATCCTTTTATCAAGGAGAAGGCAAATCTTTCGATCAAAGCGAAAGATGAATAAGGCAACACCAAAATATATCAAAACGGATGTCAAGTTCTTATTTCTTATCAGAAAAGCCGTAGAATATTGCCAAAGTGATAAAATTATAGTTGTTTCAAGGTAATTGAAGGTAAGCACTTTTGAAAGATGTTCCCCCTTGCTCCTAGAGTATTACCCCCAACTGGGTTTAACTCTATAGAGTCCAGAATCAAAGTCAAATTATTGTTGTTGATTTTCTTCAAGGATGCTATAAATTTTCTTTGATATGAAAAGAGAGAAAATATTCTTAGCTTTATAAAAGCATTCGAATGAAAAGATATTGATAGAAGAACTTCACATTGATAAAGAAGATTCTAGGCAGTTTGGGCAGTTTGATATCCTGGGCATTTTCCCATGATGATCTTCTTGCACTCTTTTGAGTCATGGAGCTTTCTTGGGCTTTTACATCATCCTTCATTTTGGAGATGTCCTCACTTTTTCTCTCTTTTTCAGGGAAGGGTACGTCACAAACTCCTTCATCTTGGAGATGTTCCGATCCTTCATTTATCTCAGGAATTATATTGATGATATTGGCTCAAAAGGTCTTTAGATGATAGCAGAAATCAAATATCTTTTAGGGTTTGTCGGTAGGTTCATCACACTCGCTTTCATCTTGAAGGTGATCTGAACTTTCTCTGGAAGAATCCTTCACAAAACTCCTTCATCTCGGAGATGATCCAAATCTTCTTTGGCCCCGAAGATCTAACTCACCTATTCGTCTTCATCTTGACGACAATTGAGAGATCCCTTTTGCGGATATTTGATTGCAGCTCAAATGACTGAGGAGATATGGATTGGGTAGGTTTTCTTTACTGCCTGATTGCCAAAGAATAATCTTTAAGAATGTGCCATAGCTATGATCAATATTAGCTCATTTATGGCTTTTCAACGTCGTTGAATTTTCTTTCGCCAGTCATATCGAGGATTTTTTTCTTCATCCTCTTGGTGGACCAACAGAAAATTTGAAGTTTGAGCCTTTCTTCACAAAAGCTTCACCCTTTTAGAAGGAATACTAAGGAGATTTGAGGAAATTCTTTATGCAATAAAAGTTTGAGATCAACAACTATTTCATGGCAATTTGGCAAGATATTCCTGAAATCCTTGATGACGAAACCTTTGCTTAACATCGAGTTTTAACACATTAGTGGAATTCTGGAGAAAAATCCAACACGAGGCTGAATTCTGAAGGTAAATATAAATTTAAAGTTTCGAAGGCAAGCTTGGCATAAAATTGGATTTTGAAGGTAAGCCTAACTCGAAAGCTGGTTTTGAAAGACCAACCGAATCAGGACTCAAGTTTTTTACAAAGAAAGCTGAAAGATTCGAGTCGAAACTCGAGCCTTCGAAGGAAAGTTAGGAAGTTTGGTTTCTAAGGAGAAAAAATTCAGGCTGAAACCCAAATCTTCAAAGGAAAACTAGACTAATTTAGATTTTTGAGTCAAAACTCAAATATTGAAAGGAAAGTTGGATTGTTCAAGTCGGGGCTCGAATCTCAAAGGAAAACTGAGAAGTTCAGATTTTGAAGGAAAAGAAAACTTGAGTTAAAAACTCAAATCTTCGAAGGAAAGCAGGAAAGTTCGAGTCAGGGCTCGAATCTTAAAAGGAAACTGAAAAGTTCAAATTTTTGAAGGAAAAGAAGACTCGAGTTAAAAACTCAAATCTTCAAAGGAAAGCTGAAAAATTCGAGTCAGGGCTCGAATCTCAAAGGAGAGTTGACGAGAAGGGATAGAAATTGATGAAAGATTGACAAAAATTAAGGAAAATTGAGGAAACATTGTAACCTGAAGGCTTGAAATTGAGATTTGAATAACCCGAAGGTCAACATTGGATTTAGAGCTTTGATTTTTGATGAATGGTTAGTGCAAAGACTGAACCTGAGGGGCTAACTGACAGGTCAGCCAGATACTAGCATGTGCGATAGATGTACCAGTGCAAGCACTGGGTTTTTCAAGAAATGCCCCAGTATGAGTATTGGTTTTTGACATTGTACCCGCACGAGCTCTAGCTTTTTGGACTGAGAGTCGGAAGAGGAGACCAGCATCTTCAAGACATTTGGAAATTGAGGTGAGAATGATTGTCGAGGTTTTCAGGATTTTCCCTTATCCTGAGGAGAAAAAGAGAAATAATTTGATAAAAAGTGATCAAGGTTGATGAAGAATAAAATTGATAAAAATTTAATGAAGAAAAGTTTGACAAAGCATCCATAAAATTGATAAAAATTGATAAAGAATCAATAAATTTGGCAAAAATTGACAAGGAATAAAAATTGAAAAAGACTGACGGAAGTTTGGTGAGAATTTGGTAAAAATTGGTGGAAAATTTGATGATAGAAGACTTCAGGATTATCCCTTATCCTGAATGAAGAAGGAGAAATGCCTCGATAAACAAGGTTCAGGTTTATCTTAACCTGAATGGGAAAAAGAAAAATACCTCGAAGGCCGAGGTTCAGGTTTTTATCCCTTATCTTGAAAGGGAAAAAGGAAAAAGGAATACCTCATGGGAAAGAGGCATCTGGTTTATTCCTTAACCTGAAAGGGTAAAGAATAAAATTTATAAAAAGGTGGGGAAAGATCGAATAAATTTTTGAAAAGAATGCTCACAGATAGCTTTGTTGCTTCTGTGAGGGGTGTCAGGATTATCCTGAATGGGAACACCTCGGACAACGAGGGTCAGGTTTATCCCTTAACCTGAGGGGCTAACACCTCAGACAACGAGGTTCAGGTTTATCCCTTAACCCGAGGGGAGTAACACCTCAGACAACGAGGGTCAGGTTTATCCCTTAACCTGAGGGGAATAACACCTCGGACAACGAGGGTCAGGTTTATCCCTTAACCTAAGGGTAATAACACCTCGGACAACGAGGGTCAGGTTTATCCCTTAACCTGAGGGGAATAACACCTCGGACAATGAGGGTCAGGTTTATCTCTTAACCTGAGGGGAAAGCAGAATAAAAGAATACCTCATTGAAAAGAGGCATCAGGTTTATCCCTTAACCTGAAAGGGTTCAGATTCGATAAAATATAATAAAATTGAGAAAAATTTAATAAAACTTGATAAAATTTGATAAAATTGATATAAACTTGATAAAAATATGAATAAAATGAATGAAATTGATAAAGATAACAAAATTAGTTGAAAATTTATAAAATTTGAAAAAAATGAGTTTTTCTGATCCTGCCTGCATATGGGATCTTGAAAGGAAAATGCTTATTTAACAGATATGTGAGAAATCATTTTTGGGAAGAAAAATCAACCATGAGAAGAATGATCAGCGCGAGGACTGATCCTTCAAATCAAACATGAGAGATCATCATGAGGGTCAATTTTTGAAGGCAATGGTTTGAAATCTAATTTTTGAAAAAGAAGATGAACAACAAATTTGATTTCTAAAAATAACAGCTCGAAATTGATAATAAGATCAACACAAGGGTTGATCTTTGAATACAATGTTTAAAAACCAATCTTGGAAGATAAGACCAACACAAGGGTTGATCTTTTGAATATAATGATTTTAAACCCATTTTGGAAGATAAGACCAACACAAGGGTTGAACTTTGAATATAATGTTTCGAAACCAATCTTGGAAGATAGGATCAACACGAGGGTTGATAATGGTTTGAAACCCATTTTTGGAAAATGTGATCAACACGAGGGTTGATAATGGTTCGAAACCCATTTTTTGGAAAATATAATCAACACGAGGGTTGATAATGGTTCAAAACCCATTTTTTTAAAAATATAATCAACATGAGGGTTGATAATGGTTCGGAACCCATTTTTGGAAAATTCAATCAACACAAGGGTTGATTTTTTAAGAAGGTTGGACCAAAGAATATTTGGACTCTTTGGTTATCATAACGAACACTTTCAAAATTTCATGATTTTTTGAAAAAAAACTCATAGGTAATATCATTTCTCTCATGAATGATGTCAAGATCTGTCCCGCATTCTGAAAAAGAACAGGAATTTAAATGCCTCAGTATGGCGAAAGAAGGAAGTATTGAATATCAAAGATATAAAGAAAATTGACATTTTATTGATAAACAAAGGTTGATAACAAAACCAAATATTTATAAGAACTTTGAAAGAAAAAGATTCATAAAAGACTAGGCTGACTTGCCCCTACAAGATGACTGACAGGAGGGGAGTAGAAGATTCTGGCATGATCAATCTTCTTAGTAGCCTGGGAGAGACTTGGTCATGACGGCTAGCTCTTCTTCCTCTTCAACAAAGAGACTTTTGTCGACGCAATCCTGAACAATATTTTTGAAGACGAAGCAGTGATCGGTGTCATGCCCCACTGCTCGATGGAACTTGCAGAACTGATTCATGAACCTTCCCATGACTGTGGGAGGATTCGCGACTTTTGGGAGTTTGACCAGTCCTTTGGCCAGCATGAATTCAAGGGCTTCTTCGAGCGTTTGCTTCAGAAGAGTGAACTCACGATCATTACTCCAACCTTCGCGCTTTATCTTTTCTTTTTGCGGAAAGTTAGACTGAGATGGCTTGTTATTCTGCTTGGAAGACTTTTTCCCTTGAGTCGTGTTGTGGTTCTGGCCACTCTTGCTGTCATTTTTATTTCTTCTGATGTTGTCATGATCATTGCCAGAGGTATCAACTGCATGAGTGAACTGCGCTTTCTTCTTCTGGTCTTGGATGCTTTTGGCCAGAGGCATGTCCTCGTAAAGCCTGCTTTCTATTCTTGCCTCGAGCCATTCGGCTCGCTCAATCAATTTGATAAAGGATTTTGCTAGAGAAGTGACAATGAGGTTTCTCAGGGACTGAGAGAAATTGCTGAGGATTATTTGCAATGCATGCTCCTATGAAATGAGAACTTTCATCTTGTTGCAGGTGCTTCTCCACCTGTGGATGAATTCTCCTGCTCTTTCAGTCTCATTCTGCTTTAAGTTGTAAAGGTGATTGAGCGTAGGTGAAGCTTCAGTGTTGAATAGGAAACGCTCTATGAACAAATTGACTACCTTATCAAACTCTCCTAGTTCGATAGGATTGATGTGGTCAGCATACCACCTAGCTGCTACACCCTCTAGATTACGAGGGAAAACAGATGAACAGAGCCCTGTTGTCCTTTCTGAAATGACAGCATTCTGCATAAAAGGTGGCTAAGTGAGCCTTAGGGTTGCCAGTGCCATCAAACTTGAGAAATTTGCGGGGAAGATTCTCCAGGTTATCATCCCCATCTAGACCATTGTAAAAATCTTCGCCAGTATAGGTCTGCTTGCCCTTACCCTTGGCTTGAATGTCTTTGATTGCTCGATTCATCTCCTTCTTCTGCTTGCTCATCAGGTCCTCTGCTGGAGTCCTAGATTTGGGCTTGTTGACGGATTCGGGCTCTTCTGCAGCTATCTTTACGGACTGCCTCGGAGGATTCTGTTTGTAGACAATCTACTCTTCCTCTTCTGATTCTTCCTCGACTGACTCCGATTCTTCAGAAGTAATGTCCGACTGTACCTTCTTTCTAATGATTCTGACTTGCTTTTTTACAGGCTTCTTCCTCAATTTGCTTTTAGGAACTGCCTCATTTAGATTGGCCTTGGCTTGCTCCGACATCATCCTTGCCATCATCTTTTGGAACATACCATACATGGCGGGGTCAATGTAATCTCCTTTGTTCTGACCCTGTCCCCTGACCGACTTAGGAGAGTTTATCCCTTCTGCCTCACTGTCGCTGTGTTGAGGAACTGTTTCTTTTCCCGCTCTTGTCTGAACCATTTTCGAATATCAATGCATTCTGCAGAGGAAAGTGGAGGTTTTTTAGACCGAAGAAACTTTTTGAAGAAGTTTTGACATGAGGAAAGATTAGGTTGAAATCTGTCAAAAATTGTATCCCATTACTAGGGATTGAGTCGCCACAAAATTTGTGACAATTGCGTTGTTTACTCTACGAGGGAGAGTAACCAACTAAAACACGAAAAAAATGCTTATTTTGAAAAGGATATCTCTTGACAAAGAGATTTCATTTATGAAAAATATAAACAAGAATATAAAATCAGAAGAAAAATAGGAAGGAAAATGAAATTTTGAAAATAAATGGTAAAGATTTTTAAAATTTGAAGAACTTGCAGGCAGGATTAAAAGAATTTGAAGAAATCAGAAGAAGAGAAAGGAAAATACACCTGGGTTTTAAAAACAAAGAGGAAATTTTGAATAATATATACCGAGGGTTTTGGAATATATAAGGAAAATATAAAATATCATACAATCACAAATATACAAGCAAGGATGCACAAACAACACTCCCTAAAGCTGACTCTGAATGCAATATTTGAAATGGCTGATAGGACCTTAATCCTAATCTCTAAGATTTAGATTATCTGATTCCAATCATGGTATGCCGATATACTCAAGCCGAAGCTCGAAGTACGTGGCATATGAAATATTTCTTCGGTTCTAAGGTACTAGCTTCCCAACATCCTTGAGCACCTACCGATATACCTCACACTATGGCCCTTAGGTACGTGGTAGGGGGGCGCGAACCCAAATAAGTGGTCCAGTTGTGAGGCTCTCTCCCGAACTATGGTTCAGTGAGACAGCCCAGCAACGTGAAGACCGAGACAATATAGGTAGGGATGTTTTTGAAAAAATATGTTCAGCATGCAGATAAAACCAAAAGCGCTTTAATGCAAGTCCTAAAGAGATAGAATTTAAATGAATAGAAGCATACACTTTCATACATTGTTTGCATTCAATCCCTAGAATTGAGGAGAGTTGTATTTCAAATCTAAATCTAATATGAGCATGGAATAATCTCCTCAATATGGTCCTACCAAACCATACTTAGATCCTATATGCAATGATGTCAGCTTGGGACAAAGTCTAGGCTCCTAAGGTTTGCATAAAAAATGAAGCTGACATTTATAGAATAAAGACTTAGAAAATATCAAAGCAAAGCAAATAGCATAAATTCGACCGGACGAAGACGAGTCCCATCTCGGTCGCCAAAACTGTAATCATCGCAAAAATTTTCCTCTTTTGGTATTCTTTCTCTCTCTTCCTTCTCTTTCTCTTTTCAACCTTTATTTCCTCATTTTTAAAGGGAAAAAATAAAAGACAGAAAGAAAGAGAAAAGAGAAAAGAAAAGAAGAGAAGAAGAGGAATTCTTTTGCGGGGTCTCACTTGACCTTGATTTGAAAATATTTAGAAAATTACTCACCTCCGTTTTGAAATATATTGCGGGAAAATGGAGAGACGAGATTCGCTCGTCGGTACGAGGTTCGACCATTCCTGGCGCCTTTATCAGAGGTAATCAAACCAAGGATCGAATTTATGCCTTCTGCTTTGCCTAAATAGTATCTAAAAATTTATTCTAAGTCTAAATGCACAAAGAATCATGCTTGTGCAATGCAATGATGTATGCTCTTTTTGAAAATGTTTTGGAAATCTCCAAGTATTTCTGAGATGAATCTGATAATAGAGTGAAGAAATGGTTGAATCTAACTTAGAACTTGAGATAGATCAGGGGTTTGAAGTTCTAAGTTTTTGAAATAATCAGAGCTTGGAAAATAAATTTTTGAATTTGGAAAGAATGATTTGAAAAAGGGAAAAGGAATGAAATTTCAAAGTCAGAAGATAGACTTTGAACTTAGAGATAAAATTTTGAAATGGAATTGAATTTAAGATTTGAAATCCGAGATGGAATTTGGATCTGAAGTCTGAGATCCAAGGTGGAATAGAATCCGAAATTTGGAATGGAACTTGGATCTGAGATCCAAGACAAAATTAGATTCTAGACCCTAGGATGGATTTTAGATCCGAAGTCTAAGATCCAAGATGGAATTGGATTCTGGATTCTATAATGGATTTTGGATCTAAAATCCGAGATCCAAGATGGAATTAGGTTATGGATCCAGGAATAGAGTTTGGATCTGAAATCTGAGATCCAAGAAGGAATTGGATTCTGGATCCTAAATGAAATTTGGATCTGAAGTCTGAGATCCAAAAGTGGAGATTGTACTTGGAAATTTGGATCCAAGTGGGGATTAGGATCTAACTTTGAGTTTGGATTCTGAAAGTCCTAAATGGGACTTTTAAAGATGGATCTGGGTTTTGAAAACCCAAATTGAATTTAGAATTTAAGAAGGGTCAAGTTTTGAGATTCGGAATCAATCTCAAACTTTGATTTTGAATTTGAAGTTGAGAAAAATAAACTTGATTTTGAAACAAAAGATGACTTCAAAGTTAAATTGAACTTTTGAAGTTTGGATTTTGATTTGGAAATTGAAATTTGAATACAAAATGATTTTGAAATTTCAAAGTCAATTTAGACTTTGAAATTGAATTTTTGAATCTTGAAATGAGATAGAATTTGAATTTGAATTTATAAATAAGTTTTGATCTGAGAAATGAAGAAAATGAATCACTTGGAATTTTGAAAAGAGAATTTTGAAAATATGATGCAATTCTATCCTAAATGATGAATGAATTTAAAAGATTTGAAATTGGTTTTTTGAAAATCATATTTCATTCTTTAAATGAATATAAATAAGATTAATGATATAATACACTCCTGACTATGGTCATTGAATGTATTATATAATAATCATATCTAAGTTCAAATGAAGAATAAAATACATTTTTTTGTACTTTTATAGAGTTTAAAATGAAATTAATTCTCAATATATCTTGACTATGGCCATTGATATATGTATTGAATCAATTTTAGACTAAACTCTGATAAAAGAGAAAAAATATTTGGAGAAAGTAGGATGAATTTTGAAAAGGATCCAGTGTGGATCCAGTGTTATTTTATAAAAGATAAAAATATTAAGTTTTGTTTACATCCTGACTATGGCCATTGATGTAAATCCTCAACTTAGGATTAATTACCTCTTACGAAATGATGCACGTGCCATTCGTGTTTCACCATTGTGAGATTTTGAGAAATAAAGGCAAAAAGCATGAAAATAAGCAATTTATGATATTTACAATGCGCATTCATTCTATCTAAAACAGGAAATGTAAATTCTCATTAAGATCTAATCTATTACAATAAATTGAAATTACAATCCTCAAGTAATGACATTTTTCACCAATTCCCTGAAAAACACTTGGTGAGTATAAAAATGGAAGAAAATATCACTTTGATTTCCGAGATGCAAAATAAGATGTTCCTATGCCACGATTTTCATAATTCAAGCCGTGAGAGATGATATATACATACCTACGTATATACACACACACCTATAGATACATACATCCACATATATATAAGTATATATATATACATATTCTGCAGAAGACATTGGCATTGTCAGGTGGTTCAGGCAAGATCAAAGAACGCACTGCTCTAGCACCTCAGCTGCAAGCAAAAAGTAAGAAATGGATCTCAAAAGTTTGCTAGAGAGGGAGTTCAGGACAACAAGAATGAGATTGATCCAGCTATATATCGGTTGTTCAAAAAGATGATGGTTGAGAATTTCTTTGAGCAAGCTGAATCCAGTTCGGGAAAACTCCTACAAAAAAAGAGGCACCTATCGCCTTCCCAATGAACAAACACAGCAATAGCAGTGTAGAAAGTTCTAAAACCAGCAGAGGCAGCGACAAAGGCAACTAGGCCAATCAAGGAAGCAACCTTTGGAGAGCCTAAAGGCCAGAAGGGAAAGTTTTGCAAAAACCATGATAGACCGCTTCAATCCAGTCCTCAGAAGAAGGAGAAGAATCAAGAAGAGCTGAACCGCAAAGACTGGAGTAGTAACCGAGATTTCACCCCCTTGGATGAGCTGCTTGACAAAGTTCTTGAATACATATTGACCAAGAGATTAGTCAGGCTCCCAAAAGCCACTAGTCCTTCCACTATCATGGGAAAATACAAAAACCAATTCTGCAAGTTCCATCGAACAACAGGATATCACACTGGTCATTGCTTTGTCTTCAAGAACATCGTTTAAGACTGCATTGATAAGAATCTCTTTGTTGAAGACGAAGAATAAGAGCATCCAATTCCCCTAACCAAGCATGCTCAGTCCAGCTCCCAGAAAAGGGTCAGCCCTCGTCAAATATCAGGCAAGCCAAAGGAGACAAAGCATGATGGTTGGAGTTATGATCGTGAGTTTTCCCCTCTAGGTCAGCCAATCGAGGAGGTTCTCGGATACCTGCTCGCGAAAGATATGATCAAACTTCCAAGGAGGGTTGATCCTTTTGTCACCATGGAGAAATGGAAAGATTGTTTCTGCAAATTCCATCGAGCAAAAGGGCACGATACAGAACATTGCTTTGTCCTAAAAAACATAATCCAGGATTATATCTATAAAGAACTCTTGGTATCAGAGGAAGGAGAGGAGCAGTTTGCAGTCCTGACCAAGCCTTTTTCGGACCACTCAGAGAATTGATGATGCCAAAATTTTCCCTGCTTTCCTCCTTTTTCCAGTCACCTTGTAGAGGCAAGTCAACCCCAGTCTTTATGACTTTTAGTCAAGTGCTTGGAAATATGCAGTCTCTTGTTATTAGCTTTGCTTATCAATGCAATGCCAATTTTCTTCATATCTTTGATGACAAATACTTCTCTCTTTTGCCATACTGGGGCATTTATTTATTTTTTTAAATTATATTTTTATTTCAATAATCTTCCTTGCCATCGACTTCTAGTAGGCCACATTAAATTCCTATTCTTTTCAAAATGAGGGACAATCCTTACATCATTCATGAGAGAAATGAAATTACCTATGAGGGCTTTTCAAAATCGTGAAATTTTTAAAATTTCTACAAAAATCTTCATTATGATCACCAAGAGTTCAATATTTTGGTTCAATCCTGTTCAAAATCAACCATCGCGGTGATCTTATTTTCTAAAATTGGTTTCGAACCATTTGTCTTCAAACACCAATCCTTGTGTTGATCCTCTTTTTTAAATATAGGTTTTTGAACAGAAATCAACCCTTGTGTTGATCTTCTTTTCCAAAATTGGTTTTGAACCATTATCTTCAAAAACCAATCCTGGTGTTGACCTTCTTTTTCAAAAAATAGGTTTCGAACCATTTGTCTTCAAAAATCAACCCTCATGTTGATCTCTCTTCAAAATCAACCCTCGTGTTAATTCTTCTTCTAAATCGACCCTCGTATTGATCATTCTGCAAAATCAACCTTTCGGTTGATCCTCTTCCCAAAAAATGATTTCCCTCTCAATCACATGTGCAGGCAGGATCAAACAAACCCTTTTTCCTCAAATCTTATAAATTTTCAGTTAATCTTATTATCCTTATTAGTTTTTCCCGTTTTATTCATTTTTTTTTAATTTGATCAAATTTTCATCGATTTGCTATCAATTTTATCAATTTTTATCAAGTTTTTCATCAGTTTTATTAAATCTTATCAATCTTTATTCATTTACCCTTTCAGGTTAAGGGATAAACCTGAACCTCGGCCTTTGAGGAATTCTTTTCCCCTTTCAGGTTAAGGGATAAACCTAAACCTCGTTCCCCGAGGTATTCCCTCTCAGGTTAAGGGATAAACCTGAACCTCTTCTTGTGAGGTCCTTCTTCCTTCAAGATAGGGGATAATCCTGAAATCTTTCATCAATAATTCTTCGCCAATTTTACCAAAGGTCCTCAACCTTTGTCAATTCTTTATCAAAATTTTATTCTTCGTTAATTTTATCAATTTTTATTAATTCTTTCTCAATTTTTACCAGTTCTTTCAAATTCTTTATCAATTTTATCAATTTTATCAATTTTGTTAAAATTTCTATTCTATTCTTCTTCAGGATAAAGGATAATCCTAGAAATCGTCATAAATAAAATTTAAATCTTAGGTCATTTTGGTTCGAAGATCTTGAATAAATCTCTCATCTTCTTCGTTGTCGGAATCTATTCGTACCTTTTGTCGATCCTTCCAGAATCCGACTCTCGGGTTGGAATTACTTCCTTCCCATATGAGTTCTGACTCAGGTTCTTGTTTTTGTTATTTTCAAGATCCGGGTTCCGATTCAGGTTTTTCCTTTTATATTTTCATTTGAAGTTTCGAGTTCCGACTCGGACTTCCTATTGGATTCAACGCTCATATTGGAACCAATCGTTCCTTTGAAGATTTAAGTTTTAAAACTCGGGTTTTCCATTTTATCTTTATTTTCAAGATCCGGGTTACAACTCGGGTTTTTCCTTTTATATTTTTGTTTGAAGTTTCAAGTTCCAACTCAGACTTCCTATTGGATTCAAAACACGTGTTGGAACCAATCGTTCCTTTGAAGATTCAAGTTTTCAAACTCAGCTTTTTCATTTTATCTTTATTTTCAAGATCCGAGTTCCGACTCGGGTTTTTCCTTTTATATTTTTGTTTGAAGTTCCCAGTTCCGACTCAGACTTCCTATTGGATTCAACGCTCGTGTTGGAACCAATCATTCCTTTGAAGATTTGAGTTTTCAAACTCGGGTTTTCCATTTTATCTTTATTTTAAAGATCCGAGTTCCGACTCGGGTTTTTCCTTTTATATTTTCGTTTGAAGTTCCCAATTCCAACTCAGACTTTCCATTGAATTCAACGCTCGTGTTGGAACCAATCATTCTTTTGAAGATTCAAGTTTTCAAACTCGGGTTTTCCATTTTATCTTTATTTTCAAGATCCGGGCTCCGACTCAGGTTTTTCCTTTTATACTTTCGTTTGAAGTTTCCAGTTCCAACTCAGACTTCCTATTGGATTCAACGCTCGTGTTGGAACCAATCATTCTTTGAAGATTCGAGTTTTCAAACTCAGGTTTTCCATTTTATCTTTATTTTCAAGATCCGAGTTCCGACTCGAGTTTTTCCTTTTATATTTTTGTTTGAAGTTCTGAGTTCTGACTCGGACTTCCTATTGGATTCAACGCTCGTGTTGGTACCAATCGTTCTTTTGAAGATTCGAGTTTTCAAACTCAAGTTTTCCATTTTATCTTTATTTTCAAGATCCGGGTTCCGACTCGGGTTTTTCCTTTTATATTTTCGTTTGAAGTTTCAAGTTCCAACTCGGACTTCCTATTGGATTCAACGCTCGTGTTGGAACCAATCGTTCTTTTGAAGATTCAAGTTTTCAAACTCGGGTTTCCATTTTATCTTTATTTTCAAGATCCGGGTTCCGACTTGGATTTTTCCTTTTATATTTTCGTTTGAAGTTCCCAGTTCCAACTTGGACTTCCTATTGGATTCAACGCTCGTGTTGGAACCAATCATTTCTTTGAAGATTCAAGTTTTCAAACTCGGGTTTTTCATTTTATCTTTATTTTCAAGATCCGAGTTCCAACTTGAGTTTTTCCTTTTATATTTTTGTTTGAAGTTCTGAGTTTTGACTCAGACTTCCTATTGTATTCAATGCTCATGTTGGAACCAATCGTTCCTTTGAAGATTCGAGTTTTTCAAACTTGGGTTTTTCATTTTATCTTTATTTTCAAGATTTGGGTTCCAACACCGGTTTTTCCTTTTATATTTTCGTTTGAAGTTCTGAGTTCCGACTTGGACTTACTATTGGATTCAACACTCGTGTTGGAACCCATCGTTCCTTTGAAGATTCGAGTTTTTCAAACTCGGGTTTTCCATTTTATCTTTATTTTCAAGATCCGGGTTCCGACTCGGGTTTTTCCTTTTTATATTTCGTTTGAAGTTCTGAGTTCCAACTCAGACTTCCTATTGGATTCAACGCTTGTGTTGGAACCAATCGTTACTTTGAAGATTCGAGTTTTCAAAACTCAAGTTTTCCATTTTATCTTTATTTTCAAGGTACAGGTTCCGACTCGGGTTTTTCCTTTTATATTTTCGTTTGAAGTTCCGAGTTCCGACTCGAACTTCCTATTGGATTCAACGCTCGTGTTGGAACCAATCATTCCTTTGAAGATTCGAGTTTTCAAACTCGGGTTTTTATTTTATCTTTATTTTTTATTTTAAAGATCTGGGTTGCAACATGGGTTTTCCCCTTTATCTTCCATTTTCGCGATTTCGAGTTCCGACTCGGATTTCCCCTTTTGATCCAATGCTCGTATTGGACCAAAGTGTTCCTTTGAAAAATAGAGTTCTGAACTCGGATTTTCTTTCCCCTTCAAGATAAGGGATAATTCTTAAACATCGACAATCGTTCTCGCTCAATTCTCAAGTATCTTAGAAAGTTGGTCTCCTTTGAACTCTCCGTTGGAAAATCTGATGTCTTCTTTTAAATCATTGTAATTTTGAAAAGATTTTTATATGTAAAACATGTGAAAACCAGACATCAAATAATAAAAATCGGTTCTCACTAGTGGATGAGACCAGGTCAAACTCAGAGAACAGGAATATTTCGTATTCAAACACACAATTCTAAATTATTCTTTATTGTCAAATTATTAAATGGAAAATGTTCGAGAAAAGTAAAAACAACTATCTATTACAACAAATGAATACCCTTTGCAGAGGGTGTAAAATGCAATATTTACAAACCCAGAATTAAATTCCTAATTCTAAACTGAAAAGTAAAAAGAAGCTTCTACTCTTGTGCTTCCGTGTCACGTAATCGCTTCCGCTCCACTCCTGTGCTATCCTGCATAAATCAAATGAACATGAGCAGTACCAGAGATTGTAGTAAAACTATACTAAAAAAATACTAATTAAATGCTAGAAAACTTGAAAGAAATATGCTAGCTAATCTAAATGACTAATTACAATTTAAAACTAATTCTAATTAAATCTATTAACAACTAACTAATTACAAAGCACTTAACTATCAAATAATACTTACTTAACAAAAACAAGAAAATGAAATGAATTGTTTTAAAACAAACTAGAAATTAATTGAATGACAGGAAATCAAGGAAGAAAACAAGAATTGAAAATGAAAATAATATAAAAAATGAGATGAAATCTATGAAAAAAAATTGAAAGCATAACATCAAGAAAGAAAAACAACAAGTGACTTAAGAACTCAACAGGAAATCAAAAGAAATTGAAACAAAACATGAATTTACATTGAATTGAATGCAAACGAAAATAGGAAAATTTAAATTTCAGAAACAGTAGTTAAAAGAATAAAAGAAAACAGGAAAAATGTAAAAACAAAACTAAAAAAAAAACAAATCTGAATGTAAAAACAAAACAAAATAGGAAATTAGAAAATACAGAAAATAGAAAATTACTGAATGACTAAAACATGAATTTGAGGATTTGTAAAACAGGAAGTTGCTGAATGAAGAAAAGGAAACATAAGAATTTCATAAAACAAAAAATGTGCGATGAATGAAAAACAAGAAAAAAAATTGAAATAAAAGAAGAAGAAAACAGGAATCCTAAGTGATTTAAAACAGAAAAATTAAAACAAGACTATAAAACAATAAACATAAATAAGGAAACAGAAAATGAATGGACAAAACATTAATAACAATGAGAATGAAGAAATCGTAATTATAGGAAATCAGAATTTACAGAAAATAAAAAAAACTGACAGAAAATCAAAAGCTAATAGGAAATTACCATGATAAAAACAGGAAATGTAGCAATCAAGAAATTTCAGAAATGATGAATCTAAACTAAAAAAAACAGGAACTCATTAAAACAGGAAATGCACGAAAACATGCTGAAATGAAATAAAAAATTCAAGCAATTAACCGATCGACATTACAGGCAGAAACAAGAACTTGCAGAACTAATAAAAAAACATGAAATGAATTTCAGTAATGAACAAACAGGGAAAATAGAGAATCAAGGTGAAAAACAACTAAATGAAAGATAATCGGAATGTAGAAACACTGAATGAAAAATAAACAGACAAGCAAATGAGAAAATGCATTGAAACACATAATTTCAAATTAAACGATGCATTGAAACATAAATTTATTTGAAAATTGAAACAGAACAACAAAAATCAAACAATGCGTTGAAACAATCAATACAAAAAATCAAATTACGGTACACAGAGATTGAACAAATCTTTTTCTTTTATTTTTCTGAAACAACAATAGAATGACAGAACTACTTAAAAAGAAGAAGAAGATGATGAATTTGAAGGAGAAGAAGAAGAAAAATATGATACAGACTTACCGAACCAGAGGGGTTAGAGAAGAAATTTGGCCTCCACCGTTTATGCCGTCGCCAGACTGAAGATTGTCCACCACCACCGGCTGGAGATTGAATAGAGAAAGAGGGAGAAGGGGAAGGAAGAGGTAAGAAACGCTGGCGATGGTGGAGAAGGGTGAGAAGAGAGGGAAGAGAGGGAAAAGAGGAGAGGGTCTGGCATAAATGAGGGAGACAGGTTTTGATTTTTTGGTTTCGGTTTTTAAAAACACGGCTGGGTTGTTTTAAACTTTTAAAAATTCTAAACACTACTTCATAAAAAAAAAATAATTGCAGTAAACCTCATTTCAATTTAAGTTTTAAAACTAACTAATTCTATTATAATTTTTGTTATTTTTATTTTATTTAAAAACTAACCTACTACATTTAAGCCAAAAACTAAAATATGTCTATAAATATAAAAATAAAGCTATTTTTCCACTTTTTCTATTTTAAAATTATTTTATCTCGTTTAACGAAAACTAGCATAAACTTGGGTTTTTAAAACATTTTTTCATAAAATCATGCATATTTTAATGTTAATTAACCCTGAAATATATGCATTATCAAATACCCCCATGCTTATGTTTTACTAGTCCTCGAGCAAACTAGACAAATGCATGAAATCAAACTATCACCTAACTCACTTTCGTAGGAATCACGGTTACATTTAGCTCATGCAACAAGCCCTTTCAACCCCTGGGTTACCCCAGTGGACGAGTAAGGTCTCGTGAGGGTTTGCATTGATGCTACCCATAAACATCTCTGTCATGTATGCATAATATTACTCATCCTCATAAGTAGTAGGTAATTAAAGGCTTTGTTTTCACAAATATTTCATGTTACAAAAAAAATCAAAACATAATTAGAGTCTTTTATATACCACCACAGAAAAAGAATTTCTTTCACTTTTCTAAATATCATAATTATTTATGTTTTATTCTTGGAAAATCCAATAAAAACAAGTTATTATTTACTTATCCTCACTCATATGTTTTCTGCACAAATTTTCTCAATCACACTTCTAAGCACTGAACTTTTTTCTTTCTTTTTAAGCTCTTTTCTTTTTCTTTTCTTTTTTTTTCACACTTTTTCTTTTTTTTCGCATTCATTCTTCTCTTATAGCTTGCGTGTGGTATGCTTTTATGCCTTGTGCAATGTCAATATCTTCTATACTTTTTCAATGCATACCAAAAGATATCAACTAAGACATAAAAGTGACTTCCTTCATTCACCTTTGCAACGTGAGAGTCAAACATTTCAACTTGTATCTGTTCTCAACTACTTAGGATCACGAAGTTTTCCACTCTCCTTTTCGAAATGGAATCCAAAAGTTTCAACTTGCATCTAAGTTCCATCTACTAAGGATTGTGAAATTATCCAAACAACCTAACACATGCTCTTTTTTCACTTTTTTGAGCTCATTTTTTTCGCTTTTGTTCATTTGCTTATTTTTTTTCAAAAATAAAACTGTGCATATTCATATTTGTGATTCAAAATAAATTCTAACATGTATCTATCATCATTTCTTTGAAATCCGCATAAACAACCATAGTTTTTAGATCTATGTCAGAAAAAAATTTCATGGGGCTTAAAAAACCTCTAAAAACATTAGATTTGAAATAACATTCATATAAGTTCAAACTCGTTCTTTAAAAACCTACTTTTCATGAGAGATGTGTAAACATGTGCAAGAACGTAAACAAAAATATCAAGGTGTGCAAACTACACCCTCCCCCATGCTTGAATGATATTGTCTCAGTGACACTCCCCCATGCTTATATGAAACTAAGTGAATGCACATGAGAGGAAATAAATGAGGAAAAAGAGTAGAATAACCCGACATGAATTAAAAATGCACGTTCTATGAATATAATGAATGCAATGTATACATGACAAAACATAAAACTCATAAAAAGAGATAGAAAACGAAAAATAAAACCAAATAAAATCTATAAATCCTAAAATCGAATGTAATACTGTACAAAATATGGGTTGTCTCCCATAAAGCGCTAAGTTTGACGTCCCCAGCCAGACGGATCCCTGAAAAAACCTTCATCGTCCATGAGATCAATAGACATGAAGTCAGGCTCAATCGAGCTCTATAAAGAAAAGAGTGTCCTCTGTGACATTGCGCACTGTGTTTCCATCCCGTCTACCTCTAAATGTGATATCATGACTCTCTCGACATGAAGAATGAAAATTAGTCTCTTCTGAGAGACTGGTCAAGAAATAAGTCTACCTCAAGGTGTGCAAACTACACCCTCCCCCATGCTTGAATGATATTGTCTCAGTGACACTCCCCCATGCTTATATGAAACTAAGTGAATGCACATGAGAGGAAATAAATGAGGAAAAAGAGTAGAATAACCCGACATGAATTAAAAATGCACGTTCTATGAATATAATGAATGCAATGTATACATGACAAAACATAAAACTCATAAAAAGAGATAGAAAACGAAAAATAAAACCAAATAAAATCTATAAATCCTAAAATCTATCATGACTCTCTCGACATGAAGAATGAAAATTAGTCTCTTCTGAGAGACTGGTCAAGAAATAAGAGTCTAGAACCGACCTACTATCAATGAATGCAATTTCAGACAAGTGGTGAATATGATCTGGCTTGACTTGGTCAAGCACCTTCTTCATCTGTACCTCTTGCTTACTAAAAACAATCTGTGATCCTAAAGGCTGAGAAAATGGGGCTTTATGAATATGTGAAGGATGTAACAACTGAGGGCCTTGCCCCTTCTGCTGAGGTATAATGGAAATCAACTCGTCAGTAGAAATGATATGAGGCTCATGAGTTGATTCCTGAATGGGATGATACGCCTTCCCGCTCTGAAGGGATGTAACAAATTTAACCTGCTCATGATGTGAATCGTTGGGATGCAGGTTAAATGACACAGAATCCTCTCCCTTTGAGATGACAACAGACCTACTAGATGGGTTTCCTTGGCTTTGTCTACTCAATGTCTGAGCTAACTGTCCCATTTAAGTCTCTAGCTTGGCTATTGACTGCGTATGGGAGCAAAGAGTGGCCTTGATATCAGAAAAGGCCTCTAACATCTTTTCCTGAATGATGAACTTGGAATGGGATCCTGAGGAAAAGGTAGACTAGACTGGGGATGAACCTGTAGAAAAATGGGATGCGAGTAACCTTGTGAAGGGTTACTTTGTCTATACTGTGTCTGGGAGGGCTGATGGGATGAGGGTATGAAATGGTTTTGCCAACCTGGGTTATATGATGATGTAAATGAATCAGGCATGGGTTTAGCAAAACCTTGGGCAACATTCACCTGCTCCTGAACGAATTTAGGATATAGTATCGTTGCCGGACAATCCGAAACACAATGTGCAGGGCTAGCACAAAGCTCGCACACTCTTTCTACTGGACTTCTTGAAGAATTGGCTAGGAGTTGATCTAACTTTCTAGTCAACTGGTCAACCTTGGTACGCAATTCTAACTCGAACCCTACTTCGGAAATCTCTACTTTCCTAGGACCACTAGACACAAGTGTAGTCCTATCGAGCCATGAAGATGAAGCATGATGCATCGTGTTTTCACTCAAGGTCTCAAATAGAGACCATGCCTCATCCTCACTCTTGAGCATAAAAGTGCCCCCACAAGACGAATCAACCATTTGACGATGCTTCTCAGTAAGCCCGTCATAAAAATATTGCACCAACTGCCAACGAGGCACCTGGTGGTGGAGACACTTGCGGAGAAGATCTTTCAATCTCTCCCAAGACTAGTGAAACTGTTCTCCCTCAATTTGAGAAAAACTGGTTATAGGTTTACGAAACTGATTCATTTTACCAATTGGGAAGTACTTTTTGAGGAATTTGCGCTGCATTCCTTCCCACGTAGTAATACGAACCGTCTCAAGAGATTTTAGCCAGTGCTTGGCTTTATCTTTGAGAGAGAACGGAAACAAAGTCAACCTCATAGTGTTGTCTCCAAAGTTGTTGATTCGCACAGTCGAGCAAATCTCTAAGAATTCGTCGAGATGACGATATGGATCTTCATTGCTAAGGCCATAAAATGAAGGTAGCATTTGAATCACACTGGCCTTAATCTCAAAATGGCTCGCTCCTACATCAGGTCTCGTGATGCAGGAGGCGGGAGTATATGTATTTGTCATGAAATACTCCCTCAAAGGGCAGATCAATTGATGATCGTGAGCCATTGCGTACACCTTGGAGTAGACTGGTGTAGCACACGTTCTAACTTTGGGTTTTCTACCTAACTAACGCACTAAGCGGCCAAACCACGTAATCCAAAAAACGAGTAGACTAAAAACAACAAAAACTAAACAAACACCACGCAGTTACACATAACAAAGATTATGCAAAAGAAATATGAAATCTATGTGTACGGTACCAATCGTACACAGTCACCTCTAAGGGGATCCTAGTAGGTGGGTTGTGTAGAAAAGTAAGCTCGTCTCTACGATATGCACATACGTGGTTCTAAACCTAAATGCAAACAAACACTAGGCAATAAAGTGAATACTAGTATTACGTCGTTCCCCGACAACAGCGCCAAAAATTTGATGTCTTCTTTTAAATTGTTGTAATTTTGAAAAGATTTTTATATGTAAAACATGTGAAAACCAGACATCAAATAATAAAAACCGGTTCTCACTAGTGGATGAGACCGGGTCAAACTCAGGGAACGAGAATATTTCGTATTCAAACACACAATTCCAAACTATTCTTTATTGCCGAATTATTAAATGGAAAATGTTCGAGAAAAGTAAAAACAACTATCTATTACAATAAATGAATACCCTTCACAGAGGGCATAAAATGCAATATTTACAAACCCAGAATTAAATTCCTAATTCTAAACTGAAAAGTAAAAAGAAGCTTCTACTCTTGTGCTTCCGTGTCACGTAATCGCTTCTGCTCCACTCCTGTGCTATTTTGCATAAATCAAATGAACACGAGCAGTACCAGAGATAGTAGTAAAAATATACTAAAAAAATACTAATTAAATGCTAGAAAACTTGAAAGAAATATGCTAGCTAATCTAAATGACTAATTACAATTTAAAATTAATTCTAATTAAATCTATTAACAACTAACTAATTACAAAGCACTTAACTATCAAATAATACTTACTTAACAAAAACAAGAAAATGAAATGAATTGTTTTAAAACAAACTAGAAATTAATTGAATGACAGGAAATCAAGGAAGAAAACAAGAATTGAAAATGAAAATAATATAAAAAATGAGATGAAATCTATGAAAAAAAATTAAAAGCATAACATCAAGAAAGAAAAACAACAAGTGACTTAAGAACTCAACAGGAAATCAAAAGAAATTGAAACAAAACATGAATTTACACTAAATTGAAAGCAAACAGAAATAGGAAAATTTAAATTTCAGAAACAGTAGTTAAAAGAATAAAAGAAAACAGGAAAAATGTAAAAACAAAACTAAAAAAAAAAAATCTGAATGTAAAAACAAAACAAAACAGGAAATTAGAAAATACAGAAAAAAGAAAATTACTGAATGACTAAAACATGAATTTGAGGATTTGTAAAATAGGAAGTTGTTGAATGAAGAAAAGGAAACTTAAGAATTTCATAAAACAAAAAATGTGCGATGAATGAAAAACAGGAAAAAAATTTGAAATAAAAGAAGAAGAAAACAGGAATCCTAAGTGATTTAAAACAAAAAAATTAAAACAAGACTATAAAACACTAAACAGAAATAAGGAAACAGAAAATGAATGGAAGAAACATTAATAACAATGACAATGAAGAAATCGGAATTACAAGAAATCAGAATTTGCAGAAATAAAAAAAAACTGACAGAAAATCAAAAGCTAATAGGAAATTACCATGATAAAAACAGGAAATATAACAATCAAGAAATTTCAGAAATGATGAATCTAAACTAAAAAAAACAGGAACTCATTAAAACAAGAAATGCACGAAAACATGCTGAAATAAAATAAAAAATTCAAGCAATTAACAGATCAACATTACAGGCAGAAACAAGAACTTGCAGAACTAACAAAAAAAGCATGAAATGAATTTCAGTAATAAACAAACAGGGAAAACAGAGAATCAAGGTGAAAAACAACTAAATGAGAGATAATCGGAATGTAGAAACACTGAATGAAAAATAAACAGACAAGCAAATGAGAAAATGCATTGAAACACAGAATTTCAAATTAAACGATGCATTGAAACATAAATTTATTTGAAAATTGAAACAGAACAACAAAAATCAAACAATGTGTTGAAACAGTCAATACAAGAAATCAAATTACGGTACACAGAGATTGAACAAATCTTCTTCTTTTATTTTTCTGAAACAACAATAGAATGACAGAACTACTTAAAAAGAAGAAGAAGATGATGAATCTGAAGGAGAAGAAGCAGAAGAAGAAGAAAAATATGATACAGACTTACCAAACCAGAGGGGTTAGAGAAGAAATTTGGCCTCCACCATTCACATTGTCGCCGGACTGAAGATTGTCCACCACCATCGGTTGGAGATTGAACAAAGAAAGAGGGAGAAGGGGAAGGAAGAGGTAAGAAACACTGGCGATGGTGGAGAAGGGTGAGAAGAGAGGGAAGAGAGAGAAAAGAGGGGAAAAGAGGAGAGGGTCTCACGTAAATGAGGGAGACAAGTTTTGATTTTTTGGTTTCGGTTTTTAAAAACACGGCTGAGTTGTTTTAAACTTCTAAAAATTCTAAACACTACTTCTTAAAAAAAATTAATTACAGTAAACCTCATTTCAATTTAAGTTTTAAAATTAACTAATTCTATTATAATTTTTGTTATTTTTATTTTATTTAAAAACTAACCTACTACATTTAAGCCAAAAACTAAAATATGTCTAAAAATATAAAAATAAAGCTATTTTCCACTTTTTCTATTTTGAAATTATTTTATCTCATTTAAAGAAAACTAGCATAAACTTGGGTTTTTAAAACATTTTTTCATAAAATCATGCATATTTTAATGTTAATTAACCCTGAAATATATGCATGATCAAAATCCAGTGCTCATACTGGTGTGTTTTTTTTATAACCCACTGCTCGTACTGGTGCATTTTCAAAATGCATTGCTCGTACTGGTGTGTTTTTCAAAACCCAGTGCTCGTACTAGTGCATTTTCAAAATCTAGTGCTCGTACTGGTGTGTTTTTCAAAACCTAGTGTTCATACTGGTGCATTTTTCAAAATCCAGTGCTCGTACTGGTACATCTAAGCGCTCGCGCTAGTGTCTGGCTGACTGATCAGTTAGCCCTCCATGTTTAGTCTTTGTACTAACCTTTCATCAACATTCAAGCTCTAAATCTCAATTTCAACCTTCGGGTTACCATTTTATCAAAAATCAATCTTGTTCTCTTGCAAAGGACCTTCTTTAGAGAGAATTCAAGGGAACATTCCTTTCACATGCAACAATTCTATCATTCGCAAGAACCCTTTTCCAGGGAGAGTTTGAAGAAACTCGTTTCTTTGCGAACTGTTTGCAAAACAATAAACCAACTTTACACAAAAGAACCCTTTTTCAGGGAGAGCTTCGAGGGAAGCTCGTTTCTTTTTGTGGTCCCCAATTTTCTCATCTTTGGCCAACCCCTTCACAGAGGACCCTCTTCTACGGAGAGTGTGATGGACTCATTCCTCTGTGATACTTTTTCAACCTTATTTTTGGTTGCCTTTCCATAAGAGAAGCCTATAGATAGAGAGTTATGACGAAAACTTAATTTTTCTTCGAAAGTTCCGTTTTGCAAACACCTTCTCTTCAGGGAAGAGAGAAGTATTTCCTATTTCCCATTCAGGTAAGGGCTAAGCCTGAGTCTCTCTTTTGGGGGAAAAGAGAGGAGAATTTTGTCATGGATGTGTCGATTCGATATCAAGCAATTACGTTTATCAAGGATTTCAAGAATATTTTGCCAATTTACTATCAAAAACCATTGTTGATCTCAAAGCTTTTATTGCACAAAGAATTACCTCAAACTACCTTCAGTATTATTTTCAAAAGGATAAGACTTTTTGCGAAGAAAAAATAGAATTCAAGCTTTTTCTATTGATCAACCAAGAGGATGAAGAAAAATCTTTGATATGACCGGCAAAGGAAAATTCAATGAGGTTAAAGAGCCATAAGTGAATTGATATTGATCATAGCTATGGCAGATTCTTAAAGATCGTTCTTCTGGCAGTAAGGCAGTGGAAGTATCCTGGGCAGTAAAAGAACCTACCCAATCCATATCTCCCCAGTCATTTAAGCTGCAATCAAATATCTGCAAAAGTGATCTCTCAATTGTCGTCAAGATAAAGACGAATATGCGAGCTAGACCCTCGAGGCCAAAGAAGATTTGGATCATCTCTGAGATGAAGGAGTTTGTGATGGATCCTTCCAGGGAATGTTCAGATCATCGTCAAGATGAAGGCGACTGTGATGAACCTCCCAACAAACCCTAAAAGATATTTGATTTCTGCTATCGTCTAGAGATTTTTTACTAATGAGCCAATATCATCAATATAATTCCTGAGAAAAAAAGGATCGGAGCATCTCCAAGATGAAGGAGTTTGTGACGTACACTTCCCCAAAAGAATAAAAAGTCAAGACATCTCCAAAATGAAGGATGATGTAATAAGCTTCTCTAAAAAACCCAAGAAAGCTCAATGACTCAAAAGAGTGCAAAAAGATCATTATGGGAAAAGCCCCAGAATATCAAACTGCTCAAAACTACCAAGAATCATCTTTATCTATGTGAAATTCTTCTATCAATGTCTTTTCATTCAATTGCTTTTATGAAGCTAAGAATATTTCCTCTCTTTTCATATCAAGGAAATTGATATCTTCCTTAAAGAAACTCAACAACAACAAATTTTGAATTTGATTCTTGATTCTACGGAGTTAGCCCAATTAGAGTTAATACTTTAGGTAGAAAGAGGTGATATTTTCACACATATATGCACAGTTCAATCATTCTGAATCAACTACAATTTTTTGGCATCTTATTGGCAATATTTTCTCGTTATCCCAACATGAAGCAAGAACTTGATGTTCGTTTTGACATATCCTGACATCATCCCTCATTAGGACTGAAAAGTTCTTTCCTTTTGTTTGATCTGAGTCTCTCAGATCGGCACACTTCCCTGTGTTCTCCAATGTCTTGCCATAGACAGTTCCCGCCCAAAATAAGGGTTAAACCTAAACTTTCTGCAAGAGGTCTTTTGTTTTTAAAAGTTGATTTAGTCTCAACAATGAGGCGCCCAAGAACATCCCTTTTCTAAGCTTTAGTGAACCTCATTTTCCTTCTTTTGCAAACCCCTCTTGGACTTGTTGTGCGAAGTCTAGAGGTCCCATCACAGTTTTCCTCGCTCCTCGAGGATTCTGTATCCATTCAGGCTAAGGATTAAACCAGTTACCTCGCTCCTCGAGGTATCACCTGCTCAGGTTAAGGGTCAAACCTGTATTTTCTACGAGGGGTCTTTTGTTTTTAAAAGCTGATTTAGTCTCAGCAATGAGGCACCCAAGAACATCCCTTTTTCAAGCTTTAGGGAACCCCATTTTTCCTCCTTTCGCAAACCCCTCTTGGATTTGTTCGTCCAAACTCTGAAGGTCCCATCATGGTTTCTTCACCCGAGGATTCCGTATGGTCATCCCTTTCAGGTTAAGGGCTAAGCCTGAACCTCTCTCCATGAGGCATCTCCCGTTCAGGTTTAGGTTAAACCTGAGCCTCATTCCGAGGAGGTTCCTCATTTCTATGAGGCAGTTCTCTCAGTCCCATCATGGTTTTCCCATCGTGGAATTCATGTCCTTAATATCCATCCGAGAAAGGATTACAATTGAGCTTCATCTCACGAGGCATTTTTCTCAAAAATGTCCCATCAAGATCTTCATGTATTCCTTTTCTCATTTCAATTCATCTTGATATATCTTCGTCCCATCCAGGTTAAGGGCTAAACCTGAGTCATTCCAAAAGGATGATCTTGTCTCAGCCATGGGACTTGATCAAAATTCTTATTTTCCACCATTTTGGGACCTTCACCCAAAGTCCCATCATGATTTTCTCATTTTTTATTATCCAGTCACATCATCGTTAAGGATTTTGTCTCCTCAAAACCATTCAGGATAAGGTTTTAAGCTTGAGAAGTCATGTCTTTCCAAATAAACTCTTCCACACCAAGTTCAGATTTGCTGACTAAGACATTTTTCAAAATTTAGAGTGTTTTTTTGCCACTAAGCTCGGCTTTCAACTGGCTTAGTAGCAAAGAGGGGCATCTGTGAACACCCCAAAATTTTCAAAATTTTGTAAATGTTCCCTTTTTGCCCCTGGGCCCCATTTTCTGAGTAAATTGAGTCATTTTCACTCAAAATCCCAGTTTATCTCTCAGATTTACTGGAATCAGATCCATTTTATATAATTGACCCAATTTCAGATTTAGATACAGTTCAAAATCTAAATCTAAGCCTCATTATCCAAGTTTTAAACCAAAATTTACAAAAATATCAAAATTAATTTCTTAAAGGCTCAGATCATTTATTTGGTATCCGTCTAGATCCATTGCTCTGTATTTCATGATTCGAGGTCCAAAATTTGAATATCTCCTAAAATTCTGGATAAAAAACCCATTTTTCTGAAGAATTTTTTAAAGAATAGCCTTGCATCCTTAGAAAACTTTTCTTTTTGTAAATATTTCTCAAAAAGAAAATATACAAAAAAAATAGTTTTAAATCTCTGATTCTCCTTTAGTTTTAGAATTTTATGATAAAAACACAAAAATATACAAAAATATAGAGAAAATGAACAAAAAAATCAAAATAGCAAAGAAAATTACAAAAAAAATAAGTTTTAAAAACCCCTTTTTAAGGAAACTTTTTTTTTATTTAGACCCACTTTTTGAAAAATTAGGAAAATTTGCAATGGCTTTTGCCTTCTCTCGTTCACGAGCCCTCTCGTCTCTCTCTCTCTCTCTCTCTCTCTCTCTCTCTCTCTCTCTCTCTCTCTCTCTCTCTTTGCTTCATCTCCCACAATCGCCCATCGACGATCGGTTGAGCCTCAACCCTCGATCACTAACAAACTCCCTCTGGAAGCATCGATCGCCCCCATCAGCCTCCACCCTTCGATTGATGATCGCCTCTTGCATCCACCATTAAACGCTAATTGCTTCCTTCCTGATTCTTCCTCTCCTGTCTATATAAGCAGATGCCAAGGGAAGAGCAGGCATCCATCTTTGCACTATTGCTCCCTTGAATCCATTAAGAGTCAATCACCCTCCAAAATTCTTGCATCATCCTTCGTGACTCCACCAGAAGCCCTCTTTTTCTCTCTCGAATCTCTCCTAGAGCTCGAAAGGAAGCCTTCCCTCCCTCCTTTAGAGTTTCCGCAAACCAGGCGAGTACCCCTCTTCTTTCTCGGCTTTCTCAGTTTTTTTTTCTTTTCCTGGTTTTCGCTTTCGATCCCCATTAATGCACCTTGGATAGTATTAGATTGTCTGTAGCAATCCTAATACATCCTTGTGCAACATTAACGAAATCTGTCGATTCCAACATGTAATTCCTTTTTTTTTTTTTTCCTTGTTATCTGTTTTTTGTTTACATCAGATCATACTTCATTCGTTCTAGCTCACCATGTTTCATTCTTGCCTTGAATTTCATTATAATAGATTGTTCACAGCAGTTTTATTTTCTTATATTTGTCGTTGTTTGCTTGTTTTCTTTCATACTTTCTCTATTTAGCACCTTCCATTGCTCTGATCCAACTTTTGTTTTCATATCAGTCTACTTTCATTTACACTTTTAATGGTATATTAGGATCAGTATTTTGTTTACATCATGAAATGAGTTCGATATATATATATATAAAAAAAGGAAAGGTCGGGGAGGGAAATAAGATGAGGCAGCCTGATTTAGTTTACATGTTCATGGTTTTGGCTAGTTATCAAGCCTGGTTAAATTCTAAGTGGGCTGCAACTTACGGATTCTCCAAAACAGCAAAAACGAGCTGGGGAAGTCCTTCAGCCTTACGTGTGTTCATTAACCCTCTGGCTTGTTCGCTACCAGTGATCCTGATAGAAATGCAAGAACCGACGTCTCAAGGTATGAAGAGTGTTTACGAAACTGGTAATGTCACCGTGAGATCTTGTAATCCATCAAGAAATGATTGGCATTCCTCATGAATTATAGGATTTGTTGTGAATTAGTTGTATGCTCTGCTGAACCTATCTGCAAAAACAAAAAAAAAAATGATTCATTGATGTAAATGTTCTCTTTTCCTGTCTTTTTGTTTTGTTTGTTTTATGTATAATTGTTTAAATCAGTTAAAAGGGTATTTAAGATGGGTTATTAAAACTACTCTTTAAGCATCTTGGGGTTACAGGTGTTATTCAATGACCAGATTTATTCGTATTAACCCATCTTAGTGCATATCTCAGCCTTATCCTTGTGTTTATTTTGCTTGAAATACCTATTGAGGATATATTCACTAAGATGGCAACAAAGAATCCTACTAAAATATTTGCAAGCGACCATAGAGGTCGATCCTTTTTTAGCCTCTGTATATAAAACTTATGTTGAAGATCCTCCTAAGACAAATGTTTCATCTATGGCGCTGTTGAAAGGGAATTGATCGGTCATTCTCCTCTCAGCACCTTGCAGTAAAGGAGAAGAAAGATTACCTGATCTGAGTTGTTCTGAAGAGGTTAACATCTAAACTCAGCATGTTCATTTGATTCACCCATTTTTTCATTATGTTCCTGTATTTTCTTTTGGTTCTGCAATCTTTGTATCCATCCTTTTGCAGGTTCGGTTCCCTTAGATCATCATACATTTCCATGCCATCCATTCAACCCCATTTGATATCAGCAGTATTGCATGGTATTTGCATTCGCCATACCATGCTACACATACTGTCCATCAGAGCTCTCTTCCAAATTAAAAAAAAGGGGAGAAAACCTTTGACAGAGAACTTTTTTTTTCTGGTTGCCTTCAATTTCGGGGGTATAAATATTTAGGCGCACTTCATTCATGGTGCATTCATGTTACATTAGGTGCATTCCATCAGAACATTTAGTGCAATGTTATAATTTGTAGGTGCATTTCCTTTGCAGTATAAGCCCCATATGGTATCTGTAACCCTGTCAGCACTCCTTCACTTAACATAGCCTCACCCACATTGAGGTCCACCCCCCATGGCACATCACCATTGTACCTGCACCTTCACAGTGCATAGCCCATTCATCCACTCTTGCACAACACTCTCTGACACATATTCTATCAACTGTACATTGGTTGCGCATGTTGCTTCTCACAACAACAATACATCTTCTGTTCTATATGATGTATTCACCTGTTATTTAGTTTTTCGGCTTACTATCTTCACTCTAGCGTGTGCATAGCTCCTGTCAAGATCAATTTGAGTATAGGTGCGATTCCAAAATCCATTTTATAGCCAGAACCCTTCCACTTGCACGACTTAGAATATGTGAACTACCTCAATGCCCGACCCATCTGCTATTGGTAATAATGGTTGGGCATATGCTATTCCTGGTGTGACTGGGAGTCACGGCCTCGTGTTGTTATCTGTTCAACAAAGTTTTTGTAGCAACTATAGCTCCTGTGCTATCAAACAATACCAGCTGGTCTTAATGTGGCTAGGACATCAGCTTGAATCTTCAGTAGTCCATCACCATCAAATATCATCCACGCTCAGCGTCTGCAATGTACCCATGTTGCATCTGAATCCCACAACATTCCACCTTACTCAACATGCATCTCTCTCTGGCATTGCCAGCTCAATGCCATTAGCAGAAGTCTTCTTGTTCAGTTCCCCCAAGTAGGCAATTGTCACAACTACTATCTCTCCTAGAAAGCAGCAATACAACAATCCCAGGGCGTAACTCAGCTCCACATATTGACAGCATATCGCATGCCCATCACTTATCACTTTCACAATATGTCACTTATCATTTTCACAGCACCACTTGTTGTGTTCACTATTGCACCTGCCTTCTTCACTGCCACACCTACATATCACCCAGTGTTTATTGTATTCACCTACCACAACCACCTATACACATCTCACATCTCATAGCACTGTTGCAGCACCATCATGATTACAACAGCTTCATTCCACTGTTGTCACCATCCAATATCTGCAGCTTCCTGCATTTACACCACTTTGCCACACTTCACTATTGTTGTACCTACATTATATATACCTACTGTCATACATCCCCACTGCAGCCTCTATACATTTATCCCATACCATTCGTATCCCATCCCTTTGCTCCATTAGGCCACAATACCCCTTTCATTTAGCATGAGCATTATAGGTAGATGCAACATGCATTAAGCCTTGTGTTTAAGCAATTCATGAGCAATCTCTTACCTAACATCCATAAGCATTCCAAATCTATATTCTCCCATTGGCCCAACATGTCATTAAAATAGTCTAATGCCCATTTTATCATCTAGACATGGTCTTGTCCACTTTATTCCCAAGATAGCATTTTACCTCCTTATGTATGTTATGCCTTGTTTTGTAGGGAATATATAGACGATGTCATTTTTCTTTCCTAGCTTAGAAACTGTAAATTTCAATTTTAATGATGTAATAGCTAGGTATTAATGAGAATATTTACATTTTCAGCTTTTAGATAGAATGGATGAGCATTGTAAATAGCCTAGATTGCTTGCTTCACATTATTTTCCTCTTTTATTCCAAAAATGCACGAATGGAAACACGAAGGGCACGTGCACCATTCTAATAAGAGGTGATTAAATTCTAAGTTGACGATTTGCATCAATGGCCATAGTCAAGATGTGAACAAAACTTATGATTTTCATCTTTTATGGAATAACATTAGATCCACACTGGATTCTTTTAAAAAATCATCATATTTTCAAATATTTTCTTCTTTTATTAGAGTTTAACTTAAAATTAACTCAAAATATATATCAATGGTCATAGTCAGGATATATTGAGAGTTAATTTTATTTTAAACTCTATAAAAGCACAAAAATGTGTTTTATTCTTCACTTAAATTTAAATATGATTATTATATAATACATTTTATGGCCATAGTCAGAGATATATTATATTTTCAATCTTATTTCAATTCATTTAAAGAATGAAATATGCTTTTCAAAACCAAATGTCAAATTCTTTAAATTCATTAATCATTTAGGATATAATTACATCATATTTTAAAAAAAAAAATTTCAAAATCCAAGTGATCTTGAATACCTTCTTCATTTCTCAAATCAATTCTTATTTATAAATTCAAATTCAATTCTATCTTATGTCAAAATTCAAAATTCAATTTCAAAGTTCAATTTGTCTTTGAAATTTCAAATTCATTTTTATATTCAAAATTCAATTCAAATCAAATTTCAAAGTTCAATTTAACTTTGGGATTCCAAATTCAGTTTTTTAGGGATTCAATTTCAAATTCAATTTAACATCTTAGATCAAATTTCAAAGTTTAATTTAAACTTTGAAGTTCTTGATTCATCTTCTGATTTCAAATTCAAACTTTAAAATCAAAGTTCTATCTAAAGATGGAGTCTTGATCCTCAATTCAAAATCAAGGTTTGGAGATTGATTCTGAATCTCAAAATTTCAATTTTCTCTAAGTTTAAAGCCCACTTTTTGAATTCAAATCCGAATTTTCCAAAATCCAGATCCATCCTCAAAATCCCATTTTGATTCCCCAAATCCAATCTCATCTCAGATTCTAGATTTAGAACCCAAATCCACCTTGGATTCAAATTTTCAAACAAATCTCATCTTAAGTTCCGGATTGCAAAAAAATCCAATTCATTTTTCAGATTTAGGATCCAAATCCATTTAAGATTCCAGATTTCGGATCCAACTCTAATTTTGGATTCATGTTTCGGATCCAATTCCATTTAGGATTTCAGATTTCGGGTCCAACTCCATTTTTTGGGTTCATGTTTCGGATCCAATTCCATTTAGGATTATAGATTTCAAATCCAACTCCATCTTGGATTTCAGACTTCAGATCCAATTCTATTTAGGATTCCAGATCCCTGATTCAATTCCATCTTGAATTCCAGACTTCGGATCCAAATTCCATTTAGGATTCATATTTCACATTCAAATCCATCTAAGATTCCGGATTTTAAATCAAATTCTATTCCAGATTTCAAATCTAGTTCTATTTCCAATTATCATTTCCAAAGCTAATTTCAAATCTATTTCTCAAATCTAAATTCAAATTCAAATCCTATTTTATGTTCTGAATTCAAAAATTCCTTTTCAAAATCGATTCTTGAAAATTGATCCAAATCCAAAGTCCATTCTGACTTTGAAAATTCATTCTTATTTCAAAAAATCCAATTCTAAATCCCTTTTCTCTTTATCGGAAGACTTACCTTTCCAAATTTTGATCATTCAGAGACTTGGGAATTTCAAGTCTCTTCTCCTAGATCTATTTCAAAACCCAAGTTAGATTCAAAATCTAACTTTTTTTTTCAAACTAATTTCAAATCTTTGAATAATTTCCTTCACTCCATTATCACATTTATTTCAGAATCACTTAGAAAATCCCAAAATCACTTTCTCAAAAGCATACATTTCTGCATTTGCATTGCACAAGCATGATTCTCTATGCATTTTAGACTTAGAAAAAATTCTCAGATGATATTTTAGCAAAGCAAAAGGCATATATTCTATCCTTGGTTCGATTACCCCTGGTAAAGGCGCCAAGAACGGTCGAACCTCGTACCGATGAGTGAATCCCGTCTCTTCATTTTCCCACAAATTTTTAAAATGGAGGTGAGTAATTTAAAAACATTTTTTAAGATTTTGGTCAGATGAGACCTTCGCAAAAGAGCTCTTCTCTCTTTTTCTTTCTTTTCTCTTCTCTTTTCTAGTCTGTCTTTTATTTCCCCTTCAAAAAGGGAAATAGAGGTTAGAAAAGAAAAGAGAAGGAAGAGAGAGAAACTAAGAGGAAAAATTTTGCGATGATCACACACACTCAATGCGTCCCATTTGTACAAGGGGACTAGAGGCACTTGGTATGGTTACGGTGTTCTTATGAGACGTGGTGAATGGATGGAACTCCTTGGCGAGCTTTGTGTGGGCGATGGCCCCACCTCGTGAGTCAAGCTCACTTATGTTAGAGATACATAGTTTTATATGCTTTTACACATCTCGTGATTCGTTTCTAGAGATGCCTTACCTTGGCTAAATGTTTCTAATTGTCTCATCATGATGCTCATTGTTTTGTACCGTCACATTGCTAGTTCTCGTACTTGTTGTATGATGCACATATATGCTCACTTACACCTATGCTTGGATTGCATATTCCTGACTGTTCCATTATGCTAGTCGTAGTTTTGCTTAATTGTCTCATCGCAATGCATGTAACCTTATATTGTTTGCTTGCATAATTCTCTTAATTGCATTGACTTATGTTTTAAAAACATGTTATTACTAGTTTTCATCACTTATTGCTCTGCTTTGAGTTTGCTTACTATCTTTATACTTGCTTATGTTATACCTGTGAAATCGTGGTGAATGAATGATAATGCTACATGTTGCATGATAGCTTTGCTTCTGATTTTCACAACTGGTATATTGTGGTTGGTTTGTCTCACCAGCTCACAAGAGTACTGACTCTGTTTTATAGGGATACAGGTGTTTTACTTCTCATGGCGCGATAGAGCTCGATGTGCGGCGGAGGACTGAACCCACACTTCTAGAACGTCGAAGATCTTGGCAGTTGGTTTTTGTAAAAGGGAAAATGTTGTATCATCTTGTAAAATGTGGTTAATAAAATGTTTCATCTTGTTGTTTTTTGTAACCCGCCCAGAGTTTTCCACTTGTCTTCCCTTTCTAGTTTTTCGCTTTGCACAATGTATTTCAAAAAAAAAATTACCCTAAAAATCTAAAGGATTTTTCAAGCTGGGATTCTAGGGTGTTACAATGGCCATAAATGTGAATAATTTATTTAGGGTTATTTAACTCTTATTATAAAGGTGCATGTGCCATTCGTGTTATACCGCAATACTTTTTTAAGAATAAAAACAAATGTCATAGAAAATTATGAGAATTTAAAGCATAACTACATGCTCATACATTCTAATCTAAACTAAAAAGTAGAAATTCTCATTAATATCAAATTATTACAGCCCTAAATTGAAATTGAAATATCAAAATTCTTAATCTAGGAAAAGAAATCTAATTCTTCCATGCTTTTCCTAAAAGAATGAGTTAGCACAAAGCAAAAATGCAAAATATAGAAGAAAATAGAAAATGCCATGTTACAACTAATGTGCATATGATTATGCCTAAGTGCAGTGCAAATGTTAATGAGGAAATGCATATGCAATGCCTAAGTGCAATGCAGATGTCAATGAACAAATGAATATGCAATGCCTAAGTGCAATGCATATGTTTATGAAGGTCTATATATGAGAATACACATGTGATGCATTAGTCTAATGAGAAAAATGTATATTAGAATACATATGTAATGCACTAAGCTAATGAGAAAATGTATGAGAAAAGGTACGTGGGATGGAGATACAGCAGGTGATGTGTGACAAGGTGCTCACAAAAAACCAGGTGAGGTGCGACAGGTATTGCTGCGAATGTGGAGTGCAGAGCACAGGTGGTATGCTATGAAAGCATGGGAAACCACAGCAGCCTGGGCTGTTGTACCATGAACACATAGGAAGCTATATCATATCCATTGAATTTTGGTGTTATGCAAATGAAATCACAGCAGTTCATTGAACTGTTGTGTTATGCAAGTGAAATCACAGCAGTTCATTGAACTATTGTGTTAGGTAAATGGGATCACAACAGTTCATTGAACTGTTGTGTCATGCAAGTGAAATCATAGCAGTTCATTGAACTGTTGTGGTATGTAAGTGGGATCACAGTAGCTCAAGAGAATGTTGTGAAGAAACAAAAAAACATGGGAGTGCGGCATGGACACTCAATGAATGTGTTATGAGCATGGCATTCATGGTTTTTAAAACAGAAGAACCAATTCCACCTTCACTGTGAAACATGACTTTCACAGGGAATCAATAGTAGAAACAAATTTTCTGCAAAATACTTTCAGTTGTTGTCACTAAAATGCAACTCAAAATGAACAACAAGAATTTGAAACGTAACAACAGAAATTCAAAAGTTTATTCTTGTGAGAATGTGAACTCTTATTAGTTGCAAGATTAAAATGCCTTGAAAATATTAAATGATATGTTGTGATTGTGATAGGGATATGCTAGGTGCAGAGGTGTGCAAGTGTTGTGTACAAGTGCAGCAAGTGCAGAGAATGCAAGTGAAGGTGTAAGTGATAATGAAGTGCAAAGAAGAGATGCAGGTGATAGTGAGGGGCAGAAATGTAGAAGTGCAGAAAGGTAATGATATATATATATATATATATATATATATATATATATATATATATATATATATATATATATATATATATATATATACAACTAAGAAGAAGTAAAATCGAAATATAACATAAACTAAAATGCTAATATCCAATATACAAAATGTTAGCGAATATGATGCAGTAAAAAAAATGACATTACAAATTAGTTGAGTAAGAGAGGGATAAGGAAAATACAGAACATTAAAGAAAAATGTTGTTGACCAGTAATGTTTAAAGAGAGTGCTATGGAATGTTGCAAATACAGTTGATGCAAAGGACATAGTACTAAATGATTCCTACTACTTCAGAAAATTTAATCATCAATACATACTAGATTAGTTGAGGTTTCGTAGTAGACCAGATCCGAAGAGGAGAATGCCATAGCTTCGATATGATGTTGGGGGATGTTAGTGTAATGGATGAACACAATATGGTGGAAAATCAGGGATGTTGTGGCCTCTTGGGAAATACACAGATTTGATGGGTGCGACACATAGGAAATACAGTGATGTAAGTGGCAAGTGATGCTCAAAGTGAAATAAAATGGGTACACAACTTGAGTACCATCATAAGCTCTATAAAATTTTCTGGAAGGTGACACATAAATTTTGTTTCACTGTGTTTCTGAATATATGACTCAGTAGGGCTGATGGTGCAGGGGATGCTAATGCACATATGCATGCTGGAATATAGAGGATGATGATGATGTAGCAAGAAGAAGACATGCAATGTGGGATGCAAAGGTAAGATGCAATGATTATAAGAAATGAAGGTATAGATGCAGGGAGTGATTGCAAGTGCAGAAGTGCAAAGTCAACTGAACATAAATGCCATGTGCAAGTGCAGATACAACAGCTTGGAAGAGTGCTAATGAAGATATGATAGGCCGAGACAGAGATTCGATCCTAATTTAGCAAAGACAGTAGATCAAATAAAAAATTTGATTTCGCATTTTAAAGATTTCAAAAACCACCCTGTTGCAATACCACCTGTCGCACAGATCTTATATTGCAGATGCTATCAATCCTATTCTTTAGCGTAAACACCAAGGAGAGAGAGGACCCAATTTCCTTTCCAAGTGTGTACAAACACCCATCCTGGCTACCAATTCCTTAAGCATCCAGCTCGAAAAATAATTTGAAGTTTTTACTAATTAACTTCCAACCCAGCCACTGTTTTCCAAACAGAGCCCGGTATCTTTGTCTTACCACAATTGTAAGGAAATATCAAAGGAAGAGAAATGCCCATCTTTTAGCAAAATCTAGATAAAATACTATTCCAACTAGACCAAACTCTGAATCAAAATATACTATATTAGTTATATCACAAAAGGGGTTTGGACTTATTGAATTGTAGTTGAGCTGATTCTGATATGAATCAGACACTAAATCATCTTGGTGTGACCCGATCAACTCCTCATTCCACGAGTTAGGGATGGAAGCAGATGGGTCGCTCTTTAGTTTTCTCTTGCACTGGAGGAGTCGAGGGGATGTGGAGATTAAATGAGAGATAGGGAGAACAGGATTAAAAGAAGGATTATTGAATTAAATGGCAGTAGAAGTGATGACTTGAGAGAAACTCAGACAATGTAAGCCATGATCAAGGTATACTTATCTGGTGATATGCTGCAGATGACTTGCAGGCATCGATCAAGGCTTCTTCCAGAAAAACTCGATCTGATTGCCAGAACGAGACCAAATATTGGGTTTTTGCAATGATTTCATTACATGATTTTGCAGCAAGTTTGGTCTGATGCTCCCGCCTTAGACCATAGTCATAAGCAGGGCATATCAATGATGCTGAACGACCGATTTGGATGGATATGGATGATGACATGCGATGGTGGTGTATTATGGAAAATGCAGACACGTCACAGGGAGTTGGTGCCATGAATGGGCTGTTGTGAGATTTGGTTAAACGAGTACAGATCTCACAATAGCTCAAAGGGGACTTCATGATAAATCAGATGTAAATTGGAATTCAAGACACAAACAGATAATCAAAATCAAAAGACAATCAAACGAAACAAAAAATCGAACATCAAAAAGAGAGATCATAATGCAAACAGGAAATCAAAAATTAACAGAGAAATCAAGATGTAGACAGAAAATAAAAAATCAACAAGGAAATCAAAATGGAAAGGGGAAATTAAACTGAAACAGGATATAGATTGGAATGCAATGAGATGTAAAGATGAAAATGGAAATGCAAGGGATCAAGGAACGCCAAAACAAAATGCTGTAAAGAAAAATGCAGATGCAAACGAAGAGCTAGTGATGAATTTCAACAGTGTTGAGCATAATATGAACGTAAGTAAACTGAAGAAACTCATAAATGAATTACAAAGAAAAGAAAAGTTGTTGGAATATAGATATTTCGTTGATATTGCAAAGCATGTAGGTTGATGTTGTTATATGCAGATCAACACTACAATGGGTGTGTTAATGGAGCAAAAGTAGGAAAAACCAGGAAAACAAAATAAAAGAGAGAAGAGGAAGGGTACTCTTACCGTGGCTAGGCTTCAATTGAGAGGAAGAAGGTGTGGCTTCTGTACACTGCTGCAGGGTGAGGTCCCTTCACCACCTGAGGGGAGGAAATGAGGAAAGAAGAAAGAAAAGGGGAAAGAGAAGAGGGAGAAGGGATGACCGAGAGGAAAAGAGGAAGGAGAAGAGGGATCGAGAGATGGAGAGGTGAAGAGCGGATGGATTGATCGACCCCCTGCGGCTATTCTTATAACAAAAGGCCGTTAGGGAAATTTTTAGAATTGGTCCTTTTGGTTTTAAAAAATTTCAAAAAGATGATTGTGACAAGATTTTTTCCAAAAGGAGGGTTATAATAAGATTTTTTTCAAGAAGAGAGCCAAACTAGTTTTTGAAAATTTTTCTTTTTAAGTTTTTGAAGGAAAAATCTTAAAAAATCGAAAGAGAGGATCCAGATGAGGCTTTTAAGAAATCTTATAAAATATTTTTGCTTTAAAATTTAAGGATTTTTTGAAAAAGAGTTTTCTGAAATAACAAAATCAATTTTAGAAATTGAATTTCAAAAATAAATCTGGTTCCGAGATTTTGAATAGATATTCGAGTTTGGATCTTGAATTGAAGAAAAGAGTGGAATGGATCCAAATGGATATCAGATCTGGATAAAATGTCTAAGCTATTCAAAAAATTGATTTTGTATTTTTAAATTTTGAAAACAGGGGAATCTAGCTCAGAATTGGATTTGGATATTCGATCTGGATCTGAGGTTGAATCAAGCATAGAGGATAAAATTGGATTTCGGATCTCTAAATGAATCCAAAAAATGATTAGAAGTTGACCCAATTATTCAGAATATGGGGGCAAGGGGCAAAAAGGGAAATTTTGAAATTTTGAAAAATTTAAGGTATTCACAGTGCCCCTCTTTGCTGCTAAGCCGGTTGAAAGTCGAGCTTAGTAGCAAAGAAAACACACTAAATTTTAAAATGCCCCTGTCAAAAAATCTGAACTGGGTGTGGAAGAATTTTTTTTTGAAAAATGATTCTCAGGCTTAGCACCTTAGACGAAATCCTTGAAAATAAAATAATTGGATAAAATGAAATGAGGAAATCATGATGGGACTTTTGGATAAAGATCCCAACATTGTAACAAAGGGAGATTCTGAAGAAGTCTCATGACTGAGACAAAATAAGCTTTTTGAAAAGACTCAGGTTTAGCCCTTGACCTGGATGGAACGAAAATATCTCAAAATGAATTTCAGGTTTAACCCTTACCTGAATGGGGAAGAAATACATGAAAACCATGATGGGACATTTTTGAAAAATACCTCATGAGATGAGGTTCAGGTACAATTCTTACCTGAATGGATATGGAAAATATGGATTCCTTGCTAGGATGGGGAAACCATGATGGGTCTGAAAGATATACCTCATAAGAATGAGGCAACTCTTTTGAAGATGAAAACCATACTAGGTTACATCAAGATAGACATTAAGTATTTATTTGATTTTTGAATAGCCAGAAAATTTTGCCAATAAGATACAATTATGGTTGATTCAAATATTTGAAAAATGTGCACGTATGTGCAAAAGATATTCTTTCTTTTACCTAGAGTATTCCCTCCAAATGAGGTTAACTCCTAGGATTCAAGAGTCAAATTCAATTTTTAATGTTGTTGATTTTCTTCAAGGAAGCTATCCATTTTCTTGATATGAAAAGAAAAGAAAATATTCTCAATTTCATAAAAGCAAGTAGTGGAAAGATATTGATAAAAGAATTTTGCATGAGAAAAGATGATTCTTTGCAATTTTGGCAATTTGATATATGAGATATACTTTTTACACTTTTTGAGACATAAAAATGAATTCTTTTATTGGGGTTTGAAGAGAATTTCATTATATCAACCTTCAACTTGGAGATGTTCTGATTTTCTCTAGAAGAGCACTTCATACTCCTTCAACTTGGAGGTAATTAGGGTCTTTCTTGTCCCCAAAAATTGATAAAGATGTCTCTTTTGATTAAAATCTTTTGATAGTATGAATCAAATAACTTTTAGGGTCGGTCGAAAGGTTCATCGCATCGGCCTTCAACTTGACGATGATCTGAACTTTTTCTGGAAGGATACGTCACACACTCCATCAACTTGGAGATGATTTGAACCTTCTTTATCCCCAGGGGTCTAACTCGCATATCCGTCTTCAACTTGACGATAGTTGAGAGATCCCTTTTGCAGATAATTAATTATACTTGCTTTATTGGGAACTTGAGTGGATTTTTTTATTGCTCAAAATATTTTCATTGCTTTCTTGCCAGAAGAATCATCTTTTAAAATGCACCATAGCTATAATCAATATCAATTCGCTTCTGGCTTCTCAAAATCATTGAAATTTTCTTCGCTCACCATACCAAGAATATTTCTCTTATCCTTTTGATTGATCAACAGGAAAAAGGTTTGAATTTTTACTCTTTTTTGCAGCAAGCTTCACCTTTTAGGAAAGAATACTAGAGATAATGTGAGGTGATTCTTTTGTATAGTAAAATTTTGGAATCAACAAATATTTTTGACAAATTGGCAAAATGTTCGAGAATCCTTTGTGAAATAATTACTCAATATTAATTTTTATGGGACCTTGGGTTGAAAATTAGATTTTGAAAATTCTGACTAGTAAAACTGGATTTGGTAGGACCAATTGAAAATTGGGTTTGGTAAAGGATCAGTGTTAAACAGGATTTGGCAAGACCAACTCAATGGATTTTGGTAAAGGACCGGTGTTAAACTGGATTTGGCAAGACCCATTTAAAAATTTGGGTTTTTAAATGACCAGTGCTAAACTGGGTTTGGAAGGACCAATTTGAAAAATTGGATTTTGAAAGACCCGTACTAAACTAGGTTTGGAAGGACCAATGCTAAACTGGGTTTGGAAGGACCAATTTGAAAAATTGGATTTTGAAGGACCAATACTAAACTGGGTTTGGAATGACCAATTTGAAAAATTGGATTTTAAAAGACCAGTACTAAACTAGGTTTGGAAGAACCAGTGTTAAACTAGATTTGGAAGGACCAATTTGAAAAATTGGATTTTAAAGGACCAGTACTAAACTAGGTTTGGAAGGACCAATTTGAAAAATTGGATTTTTGAAGGACCAGTGCTAAACTGTGTTTTTGAAGGACCAGTGCTAAACTGGGTTTGAAAGGACCAATTTGAAAAATTGGATTTTGGAAGGACCAGTGCTAAACTAGGTTTAGAAGGACCAATTTGAAAAATTGGATTTTGAAGGACAAGTGCTAAATTGGATTTTGAAGGACCAGTGCTAAACTGGGTTTGGAAGGACCAATTTGAAAATTTGAATTTTAAAGGACTAGTACTAAACTGGGTTTGGAAGAACCAATTTGAAAAATTGGATTTTTGAAGGACCAGTGCTAAATTGGGTTTTTAAAGGACCAGTGTTAAACTGGGTTTGAAAGGACCAAATTGAAAAATTTGATTTTGGAAAGACCAGTGTTAAAATGGGTTTAGAAAGACTAGTGCTAAACTGGGTTTGGAAGGACCAATTTGAAAAATTGGATTTTAAAGGACCAGTGCTAAACTAGGTTTGGAAGGACCAATTTGAAAAATTGGATTTTGAAGGACCAGTACTAAACTGGGTTTGGAAGGACCAATTTGAGAAAATGGATTTTTGAAAACCAGTGCTAAACTAGGTTTTTGAAGGACCAGTACTAAACTGGGTTTAGAAAGACCAATTTGAAAAATTGGATTATAAAGGACCAATGCTAAACTGGGTTTTTGAAGGACTAGTGCTAAACTGGGTTTAGAAGGACCAGTGTTAAATTGGGTTTGGAAGGACCAATGCTAAATTGGATTTTGAAGAACCAGTGCTAAACTGGATTTGGAAGGACCAATTGAACTGGATTTAGAAGAACCAATTCAAAATTTTGATTTGGAAGGACCAGTACAAAAAGTGGATTTGGCAGGACCAACTCAAAAGCTAAATTTTGGGAAGGACGAGTATAAAACTGGATTTTGGTGGACCAACTCAAAAGTTGGGTTTTGTAAAAGAGAAAAGTATGAGTCGGAACTCGAATATTTAAAAGAAAATAGACCAACTTGAAAGTTAGATTTTGAAAAAGAGAAGAATTTGAGTCGGAGCTCGGATATCTAAAATAAAAATAGACCAACCTGAAAGTTGGATTTTGAAAAAGAGAAAAGTCTGAGTCGAAACTCAGATATTTAAAAGAAAATAGACCAACTTGAAAGTTGGGTTTTGAAAAGAGAAGAGTCTGTGTCAGAATCAGATATCTAAAAAAAATAGACCAACCTGAAGGTTGGGTTTTGAAGAGAAGAAAATTTGAGTCAAAACAAGGGTATTTAAAAGAAAATAGACCAACTCGAAAGTTGGGTTTTGAAAAAGAGAAGAGTCTGAGTCGAAACTCGAACATCTAAAAGAGAAATAGACCAACCTGTAAGTTGGATTTTGGAAAGAAGAGCAGTCTGAGTCGGAACTCAGATATTTAAGAGAAAAATAGACCAACTTGAAAGTTGGATTTCAAAAAAGAGAAGAGTATAAGTTGGAACTCATATATCTAAAAGAAAAATAGACCAACCTGGAAGTTGGATTTTGAAAAAGAAGAATAGTCTGAGTCGGAACTCGGATATTTAAGAGAAAAATAGACCAACTTGAAAGTTGGATTTTGAAAAAGAGAAGAGTTCGAGTCAGAACTCGGATATCTAAAAGAAAAATAGACCAACCTGTAAGTTGGATTTTGAAAAATAAGAACAGTACGAGTCAAAACTCGGATATTTAAGAGAAAAAAAGACCAACTTGAAAGTTAGATTTTGAAAAAGAAAAGAGTCCGAGTCAGAACTCAGATATCTAAAAGAAAAATAGACCAACGTGGAAGTCGAATTTTGAAAAAGAGAGGACTCCGAGTCGGAACTCGGTTTGGAAAGGAGACTAGAGTAACCCAAAGGTTTGGAAAAAGAAGTTTGAGTCGGAACTCGGATCCTCAAATAAAACTTTAACCAGAAGGTTGAATTTTGAAAATTATCAATGCAAGGACTGGGTTTAGAAGATGGTTTGATCTAGGATCGAGAGTTTTGAGAATGACCAGTTCGAGGACTAGATTATTTAACTTGCAATGAAGATTTTTGATGAAAAATTCTCAATTTAATAGACCATCATAGTTAACTGTATGTGGTCTGCTTTCAGGATTATCCCCTTATCCTGAATGAGGAAATGAAAGGAACACCTTATTAGAAGGAGGCTTAGTATCCCTTAACCTAAATGGGAAAAGGAAAGGAAATACCTCGAAAGACAAGGTTCTGGTTTATCCCTTAAACTGAAGGGGAAACTCAGGCTAATCCCTTAACCTGAAGGGGAATGAATTGATGATGAAAGATTTTGGTTCCATCTACACGACAGTAGAGTTTCATAATAAAAGATATCCCAGTATGGCAAAAGAAAGAGGTATTGAACATCAAAGATATAAATGATGGTGCATTAATTACGCAAAAATATAATATATTTTTATTGCATAAATGCATCATTTATAGGTTTAGAACCCACACTTAGATGCATATAGATGTCATTGAGCTACGGTTCGAATTTCGTTTGAATCAGATTTAAAACGAGAGAGATATTGCATTTTTAGTGAAGCGGGTCAGACCTCGAGCCGAAATAGGTCATTTCGGATCCAAACACCCATTTTGGGCCTTGGATCTAGACAAAACGCCCCAATCTGACCCACACTCCACCCCAAACTCGAGTTTTCAAAAGATTTGCTAAACCCCTCTTCAAAAAGGGCGCCCAACCATTGTTTTCATTTTAATCCTCTTTCTGGAATTTCCAGAAAGACGGGCTCTATGTATAAAAAGGAAAAGACGCCCAAAGGGGGGTCGTCTTTGCCTGGGATTTTGTGCCCTAGGAGCCTGATTCCTCCTCCCTCACATTCTTCCTCAGCCGCCCCTATGCCCATCTATCTTCCTTCCTCGATTTTGCAAGAAGCTTCAAGCAAATCCATGGAGTCGCTACTCCTTCTTCTCCCATTTCCCTCCTTTCACACCTTCCCTTCTTCGCCCCTTGCTGGAACTAATGGCCCATGTTCATCTGTTTCCAGGTAGCATCTACAAAGGAGTGTGTCAGCTGAGGTAGGGATGTCGTCTGCCCCTCCATAGCCAGCCGAGCCTTCCTCTTTCGGCTTTCTACATCTCCATTGCCACGGTTCCTCACCATCGCGGAGCACCACCTCTTGTGTTTCCAGCAGAATCCAACAAAGTGATGTTAGACAACACCAACGAGGGCCTATTGTGGCACCCATCCAAGGCAAATTCCGCTCCCCACTACCTCCTCCTTCTCTGGGGGGCCAGATTAAGGTGTGTCTTCTTCCTTTCCCCTTCTTTTAGATAAAACCCCATTTGCGTGTTGATTTTATTTTCTAATTTCTGTAATTTTTGTGCGTTTTTCCTATTTGTGCAGTCGTAGTATAGATGCTTTGTGCTTAAACCAGCACAGTAGATTGAGTCTAGGCTGTATCGTTTCGTGGTCTTTTTAGTTGTTCAATAATTTAAATGTCGATTTTCAATCTATGCCTAAACCGGCTAGATCGACTCTAGCCGGTTGATGTGTTTTTGTGTTTTAGGATGTTAAATTAGTACATTGTACAATTAGTTCATGTGATAATTAGGTAGATAGCAAGTTTAATGTTGTAGCTGCGTAGTCCCTTTCTTTTGGATTGTATTTCCGTTTGAGGTGTTTGATAGTCCACACGGTTTAGGCATTTTTCATGAAATAAATGTGTTATCGATTTTCTAATTTCTGCATACTTAGCATAATTGGTTATGTCCTGTTCAGCAGTATAGCCCAGTGTATTTTGTCTGCTAATGAGTGAGTTAAACCAGTATTAAATTATGTTAATATGGTAAGTTAGGTTTATATATTAGTTTACTTTCTGTGTTAGCCTTAATTAGGGTTATTTCAATGATTGATTGAAGTAGATGCTTTGCAGAAGATTGGTGGACGGTATACTCTGTTTTGGCAGCATTACTATAGTAGCTGTATTATTGGTTAGTGCATTGATTCATCCCTAGATTAGGTTTAATAATTAATTTAGTTAGTGTACTAGTTCTAATTAGTCTTATATCCATGTCAATAAATGCTAGATTAGCTTTAGTATGTGTTTGGTTTTGGAAGTATGTTTATCTCACTCGATTTAGGAAAGTTTGAATTAAATATATAGTTTGTTAAGGGTTGTTAATCTCTGTGTTAGTAATGCTTTGATGTCCACTTCTTTGCTATAGTGAACAAGTTAAATGATAGTAGGATTGTGTTGCTGTGTTGTAGTTGAGTAATTAGTTTGGCCCAGTTTTAGCATTAGCTATGTATGATAATTTAGTTTTAGTTTTCTCAGACTTAATGTAATGCTTAGTATAGTTAGTTCATTTACTGAAATTTAGTTAGTTCAGGGGTCCACATGACTGTTTTTGAGTGGGTCTTAATTTGATAGTGTATAAATTAGACTCCCTGATATGAATAGTGCATTCGAGAAAATACCAGATTTTTTCACCAACTTGCAATTATCATTATATTTGCAATTCTCTGAGTTTTTTCAATATTATTGGTTTAGTCTATTCATTAGAGTGTTTACTATTTGCAAACCAAAATTCAACTCATTTTGAGTTGATTTGGTTTTCCTTTTAAGAGTTTTACAAAATTAGGTTTTTCGCGATTTTAGATTTCGGGTCAAACGGTTCTAGAATTTCTATCGAACTTGAAATGCTTATATCCGGAGTTTTTGCATGAGTTTTTCAATTCTGTAAAATCTGACACACTCTTGAATTTGTTAGAAAAAGAACAAAAGTTGAATACTTAGAATCAGACTTAGTCTGCCCCTTCAACCTCCCTATTTGCGAAAACCTATCAGAATCTCATTTTGCACTATTTAAGGGCAAATCAGTCATTTTGTTAGTTGATTGATTTTACATAGTTGATGAACTGATAGTAGTTAGGCTAGTTAAACTTAATAACAGTAGTAGGCTAGTTAGAATTAATATCAGTAGCTAGGCTAGTTTGAGTCGCATCTTATTTCAGTCTTAGTTTAATTGTAGTATTAGATTAGTAATTAAATCAGAATTAGTTTCAGTGGTAATTTAGAATTAATGATTGACTCCATATTGACTCTTTATTTTCATTGTTTTAGGTTGATAAGTTAGAAACAGATCTACAGGTGTATTTATAATGTGAAGTGCAGATATACGTGTGGTGAAAAGATAGAATTACCCCTGGCGATCTGGAGAAGACCTAGCAAGCTGTTTAAGTTCATTTTCATTTTTAGATTGTCATTTAATTAGAATTGTAATATTAACATAGTTGTAAATAGTTGTGATATTAATAAATTGAAGTTTTAGATAATGCGAATGTATCCCGTTCCCTATGGATTCGACCCGCACTCACCACATTCGTGGAAAGTTGGTTATTATTACTTGATGGGTGATTTTTCAAAACGTTCTCAACGATAAAATAAGGTTTAAAAATAACGCTTACAAAAAGAAGCATCAAGTTTTTGGCATCGTTTCCGGGGAACGACGATTATATTCTTTTGTTTCTGAGATTTCATTTTATTAATATGTGTTTAGTTAGTTGTTTTTATTTGTTTTAGTCAGTAGGATTTAACATAGTTAGCAAATATAGGATTCACATGTTGTTTTTCCTATGATTCACTGAATTTCATGATTCAAGGAGTGAATAGACATGTGAGTTTAGAGAACATGGCTTGTGCTTTTCTGTATTTGCTAAAATTATTCATTTAGGTCTAGATTTATGTTAGTTATCATAATTGCTAGAGTAATTCTGACATAGATTTATGTTAGAACTTTTATTCTGTTTATTGTTTTTCTTTGTGTATCATAGGTCAGTATATTAGAAATAAAATTGTTATCTATTTATGTGTTTTGTTTTGATTTTTGTTTCGGATTTAATTGTTGTCATGCATGAACACCATTCCATCTGAGGCTTCAATGCATGAGTTCAAGTTACCAGACATAGAGCATGTCTTCAGGAGCAGACAACTGATTAGGTCAGCTGAAAACTGAGCATCGGCATATGCTTAGTGGTGGAGCATGATCCAGTCAAGAATCAGCTCAAGAGGCTCCGTATATCAGGTCGTATCTATCCGCTCTCCTATCTTGATTTTAAGTATTGTTTCAGTGTGCATTTACATTGCAATTTTATATCTCTGCATGCCACTAGGGACAGTGTCATTCAAGCATGGGGGGGTGGTTCAGTAGATATACACTATTTTGTTCTATTTGTCCTGTTTCAGTAGCTAAAATTCATAAATTAGGCATTTCAGAAAAATTTTTAGCATATATGAATGTTTTTGACATAATCTGACATTTTGGAAATTTTTAGAAGCCCCATGAGGAAATTTTTTTTCTGAACAAAGCTAAAAAGAGTGAGTATTTATGTGAAGTTCAAAGAAAAGACTGTATTCGAATGTGAAAAGATAAATTTTGAATCATAAAGTATAAGTATGCACAATTTGAAATAAACTACTAAGTAAATGAAAAATATAAGAAAAAGCTCAAGCTCAAAAGAAAAGAGTGTGCGTTAAGTTGTTTGGATGATTTCACAATCCCGAGTAAGATGAGTTCAGAAGTTAGTTAAAGCATTTCAATTCCACTCGAAAAGGAGAATGAAAACTTTATGAGTCTCGGAAACTGAGACTAGACACAAGTTGAAATGTCTGAACCTCATGTCGAAGGGGTAAATGAAGGAAGTCACTTTTGTGCCAAGTTAACACCCTCGACATACATATAGTGGTATAAGAAGGCATTAACATTGCACATGGCACAAAAGCAGACCACATGCAAGCTATCAAAAGAAAAGAAAAGAAAAGAATCTGAAAGAATTGAAAAAAATGGAAAATTTGAAAATCCAAAGAAAATGAGAGTACATATGAAAAGAAAACGTCATTACTTAGAATTAAAATGAAAGACTGTGCAGAAAAATACACAAGTGATGAAAAATTAATAATAGCATGACAATACACGATTTTCTGAGAAACAATCATAGGTAAATGTGATTTTTAGCAGTGTGAAAGGAAAAATTTTATCGTGGAGGCATGAAAATTTCTAATCATGTTCTAAGAATAAAAATCACATGAAATGCTTGCTAAATTTGATTTCTAGAATTGTCTAGCATTTTATAAGAAAATTTTGAAATTCTACATGATTTCTGATGTTTGTGGGTAGCATCTTTGCAAACCCTCACGAGACCTTGCTCATCCACTGGGGTAACCCAGGGGTTTAAAGGGCTTGTTTCATGTGCTAAATGCAACCGTGATTCCTACGAAAGAGAGTTAGTTGTTTAATAAGAGCTTGCATTTTATTCGGGTAGTCTGTATCCTCATTGCAAAGGTAGGGTGTATTGCTAGGGACTAGCAATTATTCTAGCATGGGGGTATTTGATGATACATTAATTACGCGTAAATATAATATATTTTTATTGCATAAATGCATCATTTATAGGTTTAGAACCCACACTTAGATGCATATAGATATCATTGAGCTACGGTTCGAATTTCATTCAAATCGGATTTAAAACGAGAGAGATATCACATTTTTAGTGAAGCGGGTCAGACCTCAAGCCGAAATGGGTCATTTCGGATCCAAACACCCATTTTGGGCCTTGGATCTTGACAAAACGCCCCAATCCGACCCACACTCCACCCCAAACTCGAGTTTTCAAAAGATTTGCTAAAACGCTCCTCAAAGAGGGCGCCCAACCATTGTTTTCATTTTAATCCTCTTTCTGGAATTTCCAGAAAGAGGGGCTCTATGTATAAAAAGGAAAAGATGCCCAAAGGGGGGGGCGTCTTTGCCTGGGATTTTGTGCCCTAGGAGCCCGATTCCTCCTCCTTCACATTCTTCCTCAGCCGCCCCTATGCCCATCTCTCTTCCTTCCTCGATTTTGCAAGAAGCTTCAAGCAAATCCATGGAGTCGACACTCCTTCTCCCATTTCCCTCCTTTCACACCTTCCCTTCTTCGCCCCTTGTTGGAACTAATGGCCCATGTTCATCTGTTTGCAGGTAGCAGCAGCAAAGGAGTGTGCTAGCTGAGGTAGGGGTGTCGTCTGCCCCTCCACAGCCAGCCGACCCTTCCCCTTTCGGCTTTCTACATCTCCATTGCCACGGTTCCTCACCATCTCGGAGCACCACCTCCTGCGTTTCCAGCAGACTGCAACAAAGTGATGTTAGACAACACCAACGAGGGCCTATTATGGCACCCATCCAAGACAAATTCTGCTCCCCACTACCTCCTCCTTCTCTGGGCGGCCAGATTAAGGTGTGTCTTCTTCCTTTCCCCTTCTTTTAGATAAAACCCCATTTGCGTGTTGATTTTATTTTCTAATTTCTGTAATTTTTGTGCGTTTTTCCTGTTTGTGCAGTCGTAGTATAGATGCTTTGTGCTTAAACCAGCACAGTAGATTGAGTCTAGGCTGTATCGTTTCATGGTCTTTTTAGTTGTGCAATAATTTAAATGTTGATTTTCAATCTATGCCTAAACCGGATAGATCGACTCTAGCTGGTTGATGTGTTTTTGTGTTTTAGGATGTTAAATTAGTACATTGTATAATTAGTTCATGTGATAATTAGGTAGATAGCAAGTTTAATGTTGTAGCTGCGTAGTCCCTTTCTTTTGGATTGTATTTCCGTTTCAGGTGTTTGATAGTCCACACGGTTTAGGCATTTTTCATGAAATAAATGTGTTATCAATTTTCTAATTTCTGCATACTTAGCATAATTGGTTATTTCCTGTTCAGCAGTATAGCCCAGTGTATTTTGTCTGCTAATGAGTGAGTTAAACCAGTATTAGATTATGTTAATCTGGTAAATTAGGTTTATATATTAGTTTACTTTGTGTGTTAGCCTTAATTAGGGTTATTTCAATGATTGATTGAAGTAGATGCTTTACAGAAGATTGGTGGACGGTATACTCTATTTTGGCAGCATTACTATAGTAGTTGTATTATTGGTTAGTGCATTGATTCATCCCTAGATTAGGTTTAATAATTAATTTAGTTAGTGTACTAGTTCTAATTAGTCTTATATCCATGTCAATAAATGCCAGATTAGCTTTAGTATGTGTTTGGTTTTGGAAGTATGTTTATCTCACTCGATTTAGGAAAGTTTGAATTAAATATATAGTTTGTTAAGGGTTGTTAATCTCTGTGTTAGTAATGCTTTGATGTCCACTTCTTTGCTATAGTGAACAAGTTAAATGATAGTAGGATTGTGTTGCTGTGTTGTAGTTGAGTAATTAGTTTAGCCCGGTTTTAGTATTAGCTGTGTATGATAATTTAGTTTTAGTTTTCTCAAGCTTAATGTAATGCTTAGTATAGTTAGTTCATTTACTGATATTTAGTTAGTTCAAGGGTCCGCATGACTGTTTTTGAGTGGGTCTTAATTCGATAGTGTATAAATTAGACTCCTTGATGTGAATAGTGCATTCGAGAAAATACCAGATTTTTGCACCAACTTGCAATTATCATTATATTGGAAATTCTCTGAGTTTTTCCAATATTATTTGTCTAGTCTATTCATTAGAGTATTTACTATTTGCAAACCAAAATTTAACTCATTTCGAGTTGATTTGGTTTTCCCTTTAAGTGTTTTACAAAATTAGGTTTTTCGCAATTTTAGATTTCGGTTCTAACGGTTCTAGAATTTCTATCGAACTTGAAACGCTTATATCCGGAGTTTCCGAAAAAGTTTTTTAATTCTGTAAAATCTGACAGACTCTTAAATCTGTCAGAAAGAGAACAAAAGAAGAATACTTAGAATCGAACTTAGTCTGCCAATTCAACCTCCCTGTTTGCAAAAACCTATTAGAATCTCATTTTGCACTATTTAAGGGCAAAGCAGTCATTTAGTTAGTTGATTGATTTTACATAGTTGATGAACTAAAAGTAGTTAGGCTAGTTAAACTTAATAACAGTAGTAGGCTAGTTAGAATTAATATCAGTAGCTAGGCTAGTTTGAGTTGCATCTTATTTCAGTGTTAGTTTAATTGTAGTATTAGATTGGTAATTAAATCATAATTAGTTTCAGTGGTAATTTAGAATTAATGATTGACTCCATACTGACTCTTTATTTTCATTGTTTTAGGTTGATAAGTTAGAAACTGATCTACAGGTGTATTTACAATGCGAAGTGCAGATGCACGTGTGGTGAAAAGATAGAATTACCCCTGGGGATCTAGAGAAGACTTAGCAAGCTGTTTAAGTTCATTTTCATTTTTAGATTGTCATTTAATTAGAATTGTAATATTAACATAATTGTAAACAGTTGTGATATTAATAAATTGAAGTTTTAGATAATGCGAATGTATCCCGTTCCCTGTGGATTCGACCCGTACTCGCCACATTCATGGAAAGTTGGTTATTATTACTTGATGAGTGATTTTCCAAAAACGTTCTCAACGATAAAATAAGGTTTAAAAATAACACTTACAAAAAAAACCATCATGTTTTTGGCGCCGTTGTCGGGGAACGGTGATTATATTCTGTTATTTCTGAGATTTCAGTTTATTAATATGTGTTTAGTTAGTTGTTTTTATTTGTTTTAGTCAGTAGGATTTAACATAGTTAGCAAATATAGGATTCACATGTTTTTCCTATGACTCACTCAATTTCATGATTCAAGGAGCGAATAGACAAGTGCATTTAGAGAACATATCATGTGCTTTTCTGTTTTTGCTAAAATTATTCATTTAGATCTAGATTTATGTTAGTTATCATAATTGCTAGAGTAATTCTGACATAGATTTATGTTAGAACTTTTATTTTGTTTATTGTTTTTCTTTGTGTATCATAGGTAGGTATATTGGAAATAAAATTGTTATCTGTTTAAGTGTTTTGTTTTTATTTTTGTTTCGGATTTCGTAGTTGTCATGCATGAACACCATTCCATCTGAGGCTTCAATGCATGAGTTCAAGTTACCAGACATAGAGCTCGCCTTCAAGAGCAGACAATTGATTAGGTCAGCAGAAAACTGAGCATCGGCATATGCTTAGTGGTGGAGCATGATCCAGTCAAGAATCAGCTCAAGAGGCTCCGCATTTCAGGTCGTATCTATCCATTCTCCTGTCTTGATTTTAAGTATTGTTTTAGTGTGCATTTATATTGCAATTTTATATCTCTGCATGCAACTAGGGAAAGTGTCATTCAAGCATGGGGGGGTGGTTCCATAGATACACACTATTTTGTTCTATTTATCCTGTTTCAGTAGCTAAAACTCATAAATTAGGCATTTCAGAAAAAAAATTAGTATATTGTGAACACCCCAAATTTTTCAAAACTTTGTAAATATTCCCTTTTTGCCCCTGAACCCATTCTCTGAGAAAAACCGAGTCTGAATGCTCAGAAAGTCTCTTTCTAGATTATTTCTTAAAAAAACCAAAAAAAATAATAATAGTTTTAACCCCCTTTCTTTCCCTTAGATTTCAGAGTTTTTTATTTTCAAAAAAAAAAATATATATATATATATATATATATATATATATATATATATATATATATATATATAGAAAACTATAAAGAAAAAGAGAGCAAAAAAGGGGAAAATGCGGAAAAATGGTTAAGTAAACCCATTTTTTTAAAAGTTGTTTTAGCAAAACCTTTTTTTTGAAAATTTCTTATAAAGCAGCCACTTTTCTGAATTTTTAAAAAATTCCCGAATCATTATCACAAAACCCCCTTTTCTCGATGTTTCTTCCCCCTTCTATAAAAAAAATACAGGGGGAAGAGGGTCGGCACCGCCTCTTCACCCCCGCACCCCTCTTCTCCCTTGCAACTTCTTCTTCCCTCTCTCTGCCCTCCCCTGGTTTTCCTCCCCATCAATCAAAGAAAGCCCTCTTCCAAATCAAGAAAACCAAGGTAAGTATTTCTCCCGTCTGTGAGTTCTTTCTTTTCCTTTTTTTTTGTTTTTCTTTTGATCTTCTGATTTTTGGCCCCATTAACACACACCTTGTAATCCCGATTTGCCTACCACAATCTCGGTTTACACAGTGTAATATCAACAGAATGATCAATTCCTACATGTTTTCCGCTTTTCTTTTATATACTTTGATTGTTTCATTTACGATTCCAGTCTATAGCCGTTTTTATTTTTTTCAATCTCATGTTTATTCTGATGTCATATCACGCCTCAGTTTCCGATTTGCCTTCATTCCCCTTTTCTTTTTATTTTCTCGTAATGGACTTTCCCCAAAATCCCATCTGGGTATATAGTGTTGTTGGCATTCAGATAAGGCAGATGGGTACTGAGTACCCATCTGCCCATGAATCACGGTGATGCATAACAACAACCCAGAGATTTCATCAGAGAGCCTTATTTCGTTTCTTTTTTTTTGGAAATGCGAGTCAGTATATTTACTCTACAAGTTTTAATCCCTTATATTTGCATCCCATCCCCTTTTCTTATGTTGATTTTCATTAGTTTATGCTTAATTATATGTTGTGATAGATTTCTTGTTCGATAGTATCTAATCCATCGTTTCTATCCATTGCTATATTCTTGTTTATCTGCATCATCCCCATTAATGATTATCTAAGCCATTGCATGTTTCATTTTGCGTTATATGACATCGATTATTAGTGTAACAATTGCAGTGATCTTGTTTAATTCATTCAGATCTGGTACATTGAAATCAACCCCATTTTTCTGTGTTTTCAAAGTTCATTACATGCTTCACATTCGGTTGTCAATCTCTCCTGATTTCAATGATGTGTACAACAATATTGATCTGCCATGCTGTAAACACCCCAAATTTTCCTCATCCATTCTCAAACAACCCTCCTCGTGTAGTGCCAACTCTGTTAGGTCAGTGTAGGAGTCAAACCCTGAGTCAGTTTCAGAAAAGCACCATTTTACCCATTTTCATTAGGAAAATTACCATTTTACCCCTAGGTCATCCCGGACCACAGTCAGTCGGAGTCAACCAAGCTCATTGGTCAGTTCAAGACAGTTAGAATATCAGTCATCTCAAGCTCATCTGAGCTCACAATGAACAGACCATTTTCATTTCTGACCATTCCTGCCAAAATGGGATCATTTCTTCAAAAATGAGCTCATTTCTCACTCGAATCCAAGCCAATTGTCTCCAAGTCAGTCATTCCCAGTCAGTCATGTTCCCCAGAGTCTAACTTGAGCTCACCTGGAGTTCAAGTGCTCCAGTTTCAGTTCAAAACCATTTCCAAGTGTCCAGTGGCCCATTTTAGTCCATTTCAACTCTTTTAGCTGAAATTGAGCCGAGTTTAGTCAGTTGAGCTAGTGTTTGAGCCTTGATTTTAGTTCACCTCAGTATTACTGACCTTTGTTTCAGCTCAAACCCAGTTCAGGTTCGTAATTCATTTCATTCCAATGATCATTCCATACCATTTCTCTAAAAATGGCAACTTTTCTTGAAAATTCAGTCGGAAAGGTCAGTTGAGTCAGTGTTCGGTGAGTTCATTTGAGTTCTGAAACTCTAAAACCCAGCTCAATTCAGTTCATTTCAGTTGAATCCAGCTCAAACCCTAATTTTCAGTGTTACTCTAGCTTGGCAGAGCTCGAAAATCATTTCTTCAACCATTTTTGCAAATTTTGTCAATTTTAACACTTTTTGAACTGGTACAAGTGTCAATCGGGGTCTAACATCCAAAATTCTTCATTCAGGGTTAGCATTTCGCATAGCATTTCATGTCATTTCTCATCATTTCATATCATTTCTCAGCATTTCATCACATTTCATCACATTTCATCACATTTCATTTCATTTTCGAAGTCCAGAACTCCAGCTTTATAAATTCCAATCCAGATTGAGTTTTAAAAGTTTTCAGAAATCAATTTCAAACCTCGGGTTTCCAAAATTGACATTTTCACCCCGGGAGTCTAAATTTGGAAATATTTTCTCAAGAAAACTAATCTGGATTTCTTTCAAAATCAAATTTTCAAGTTTTACACTGGATTTGCTTCGCAATGAGCTATTGAACTTCAAAATCTGAGCTCGTTTCAAAAACTGCCAAAACTAGCTCATTTCGTTTGGAAATATTTTCTCGAGAAAAACAATCTGGATTTCTTTCAAAATTACATTTTTAAATTCTACATTGGATTTGCTTTGCAACGGGGTATTGAACTTCAAAATCCGAGCTCGTTTCAAAAACTGCCAAAAATAGCTCGTTTTGTTTGAAAATAGATTTGGAAGCATTTTCTCAACAAAAACAATTTGGATTTCTTCCAAAATTAAATTTTTAAATTCTACATTGGATTTGCTTCGCAACGAGGTATTGAACTATAAAATCTGAGCTCGTTTCAAAAACTGCCAAAAATAGCTCGTTTCATCTGGAAAGTTTCTGAAAAGACTATTTTACCCCTTTAATCGTCAAAATGAATTTCAAAAGTGGAATTTGGACCCGCTCTGAGATGGCCCATCCATTTGCATTTTCTGTTTTAATTTATAAAAAAAGAAAAAAAAATTACCTTTTTCTTTATTTTTTTTTGTTTGTTTTATTTTTTTTATTATTTTATTTTCCTAAGGTGGGACCCACAAGGGGGTCGACCACCCTAGCCCATTTCCTTTCTTTCTTCCTCCATTTTCTTTTTTATTTTTATTTTTATTTTTATTTTTATTTTTATTTTTATTTTTATTTATTTTTACTTTCCTTTTTTCTTTCTTTTCTTTCTTTCTTCTTTCTTTTTCTTTCTTTCTTTCTTTCCTCCTTTCTTTCCTCTCCCAGCCACTCACGTATACCCTATCCAGCCCCTTCTCTTCCTCTTTCTCTCTCCTTTTCCTCCCTTTCTTTCTCCCCTCTTCTTTCCTTTTCCTTTTCCTTCTTCCCTTCCTTACTCCTTTCTTCCTCCAAAGCCATACGACTGTAGCCTTGGGCATTACACAGCCTTCTTCATTAATCAATGGTAACTTAGGGAATGATATCATCTTTCCTAAGTTACCAATCAAAAACAAAAGGAAAAAAAGAACGGCTGGCCTCCCAAGATCAATTCACGTCTCTCTCTCTCTCTCTCCCTTGAACTCTATATTTCTCACCCCTTGGCTGCAGCTTCCAGCCATTGAAACAACACCCTTGCAGCCCTCAGCAGCACCAACTGGAATTCTCCACGCACAGCACCATTGCAGCCATCGATCACAGCATCTGCATCCTCCAACTCCTTTGCTTCAGCAACTCCCTTGGAGTATCAACCGGCTTCATCATTGTTTTTGGTAGCAGCTGACCTCCACCAGCCATTACAGTATGTGAAGGCCTTTAATTGGGTGCAACCACCTCCGATTTTCAAACTGTTGCAGCCAGCTCCACCAGGGATCCACAACAGCCACCAGCTCGTAGCCACAGCAAACAACACCTCCCTTTTCCAGCCACCTGCGTCAACCACACTTTAACAACCACCTTCATCTCCCATTAACCCATTTTTTTCATTAGAAACTTAGGTCTTTGGTTTTATTTTTCCTAAGTTATAACAAAAAGGGCACATACGGCTGTGCATCTTGACCTCTATCCTCAGCTCCCTCTCTCCTTCACAAGCTGCCATCCTTAGTCTCCTCCAACAACTATAACATCTTCCAGCCACCTTGAAGCCCAGCAGCATCCTTCAGCCTCCTCCGGATCCAACCAGTTTCAAGCTTCGCAACATCAAAGGAAATCTTCAAGCAAATCCAATCACTTCCTTCAACAACTGCAGCCTTCTACCTTCACCACCAGTCCAGCACCATCAAGATACTGCTTGCAGCCCAACCTTCCTTGCAGCCTTGTTCCAGCCAGCCCTTTTCGTTGCAACAGACTCCTCCTCAAGGTGAGCCACTATTCTCTTGATTTGTGATTTCTATTAGCTATTAATAAAGCCCCTACGATGTTCATCCATGGAATCCGTGGATTGGGGGTCTTTGGATTTCCTTTTGTATAAATGTCATGGAATCAAGTTAAAAGTTAGATTTGAAATCACATGAATGTTTCTTTCCTAGTTTTAAATCAAGTAGATGTGATAATCACCTTGTCTATTGAGGCTAGTGAAATAAGAGGTTCATCCACCGGTTGGATCGAATCTCTCATTTTAGAGCCAACATCAAAACGGAATCGTATCCCTGTCAACTTTTATTTTATTTTATTTTGTTTTATTTTTTTTTTCATATTCCATGTAGGTTCATATTTAAGTATTGCATTTATTCTAGTCTCATTATTCATGTTGTTCATTTTGTATGGTTTTGGTTTGTATTTAATTTAGAATCTATAAGTTGTAGCCATAATACTATCATTATTTCATGTGCGAGTTCTTATTCATAAATCTCAAAAATTTTAGGTTAATTAGGTTTACTTGTTATTAATTTTCTGCCGAAAATTTGATTCCCTTTGAATTTTATAGTCCCATTAAATAAATCCAAAACTGAGTTTGGATTTCGAACTCACTGGGAATTCCAGATCCATCTTTAGTAGACAAAAACCTCCGGCACTACCCTTGTGGAAGATCCGGATCATCCTCAAAAAATCACAGTGGATTTGTAATCAAATCTACTGATGATCTGGAAATTTTGAAGTTTTTCCAGTTTGTTTTACTCTCTGTAAAAAATCGGATTTCCCAGACCCCTGGGAAAATCTCGATTTTCTTTTGTCAGGGTATAGACAGATCCTAATGCATCAATTCCTCCCAATCCGTAGCCCGTATGCAAAAACTTTCAACATGAACGTTGTTCCTAACATAATTTTCTGTCATTTCCCAAAATTTAGGAATTTTTGAATTTGTTTCATTATTTTTACCGGATTTGCTCTTTCTGTCTAACAGATTCCAATATCCAGAAATCTCAGAGATTTAGGTCTCTGATAACAATATGGACTTTTCCAAACCATAACCCAAATCCCAATGGTGTCAAAAGATAAAATCTTTCTCTGTTTGTCAGGGACAGTTTCCCACAATTTCAGCCATTTTACCATCTTTCTTCTATTTTTCCGACATTTTCTACCGAAACCTGTCTGTTTCCCCTAAATCCTAGAGTCGCCGGATTCCGATCCGACTTGCCGGAGTGGCACAGCTCCGACCATAGGTCAAAACAAAAAAGTGTAAAAGGCAAAAATCCTTTCCTTACTTTCCTCTGTCACCCCATAAAATTTGGGAAATTTTTATCGAATTTTGATATCCTAAATCTCCTTTAGAATCAACATTTTAGGCAAAAATCACAAAATTTAGGGTTTTTATTTGAATTTCCATATTTAAAAATACAAAAAATTATATTTTAGACATCAATTATGTTTCTAGGGTTATTTTAGTTGTCCATGCCAAATTTGGTTTAATTCCAAGTTCATTTGCTCCATGTGTTAGTTTATCTTTAAATTCAGAAGCGAAAATCAAGTTAAATTCGATATTTTATGATATTTTCGCCATGTTAGGGTTTTTATCATGTACATAAGCATGTAGAATCATATTAGGGTTAATTTTAATCTCATTTGCATTTCATATTTTTCTATTTTGCAAAATTTATTTCAGAAAACCCTGGTTTCAAGGCCATAGTCTTGTTATCGGGGGTATTTTGGTCATTTTGACCTAAATTTCGAAATTTCCATTTCTAATTCTCCAAAATTTCATGCATATCATCATATCTTATCATATTATGTTTTATTTATTTCATTTGATTTTCAAAATTCCAAAATTTATAAAAATTCTTTCGTAAAACCCTGATTTCAAGGTCATCAGGGGTATTTTGGTCATTTTGACCCCAATTTCGAATTTTCAAGTTTATTTTCAAAATTTATTCATTATTTCTCATGTTTATATCAAAGGGGGTATAATTCTGGGTTTATATCTGAATAATATCCGATAATTTCCCATATTTTCGGATAAATTCAGAAAAACCTACATTTTTGTGCTAACCTTGTTTTCTAGTTTTGCAGGAACATTCAAGAAGAAGACTTAGTTATTTCATTTATTTATCTTATTCAATTCAATGTAAAAAGCAATGTAATATTTGGAATAAGAGTTACATTTTCTGCTTAGAATAGGACTGCATTGCATATAGTTTAATTTCTGCAAATTTCAATATGTGATGTATGATTCATGCATAGTTATTTCAAATTCACTATGGTTTACACAAATGGCACGTGCACAAGCTCTTATGGAGTTTATAAACTCGGTGGGATTCGTATTTATGGCCATAGTCAGAATACGAAGAAAACCAAGATTTATGATCTTCATATTAGCCACATTCAGCCTACACTCTTAGGCTAACTTCAAAAATGCACTCCATTTCTCAAAGTTTCAAAAGAATTTCTCAATTCCTCAATGAAATTCCCTTTTCAAATTCATATTCATTCATTCATATTATTCAAATTGCATTGTTTTCAAATTCATTTTCCAATTTCAATTAAAAAAAAAAATCAGTTTTCTCAAGAATTTCCAAGTCTTTCTCAGGATCTGATTTTCTCAAAATCCTAAGTTTTCAAATGACATTTCAAAGCATTTCCCAAGTTCAAATCAAGATTTTCCTATGTTTTCAAATTCTCAAATTTCAAAATCCCAAGTTTTCAGAAATCGATTTTCTCATATTTTCCAGCTTTCCTGAGAATTCATTTTCCATTTCAAAAGTTGTTTTCCAATGAATTTCTTAGATTTTCTCAGAATTCTCAAATCCATTTTATCAGAAAAGCAATTCCAAATTTCAAAATCGATTTTCTAAAGTTCAAATTTTCCTGAGAAATCACTTTCCAATGCAAATTTCTGATTTCCAATAAAATTCAATGATTTTCCCAGGAATTCCATTTTCAAGCATTTTCCAGTCCTTGTCTAAATGCATTTCTATTTTCCAAAGCAAACGTCATATTTTCTAAAACTTGCATTATTTTCAAAATTTCATAGCACAAGCCTGATTCTTTGTGCATTCTAGGAAAAATAGAGAATAATTTAGATATTTGAGTCAAGTTAAAGCACGTAATTGATCCTTGGTTCAATTACCCCTGGTAAAGGCGCCAGGAACGGTTGAACCTCGTACCGACAGGCGGATCCCATTCCATGGAATTTTCCCGCAAATTTTCAAAACGGAGGCGAGTAAATTTTCAAAATCATTTTCAAAACTTTGGTCGAGTTTGACTCGCGAAATTCGTTTCTCTCTCGCAAGGGAGGGGAAAAATTTTGCGATGATAACAGGTTTGGCGACCGTGATGGGACCTGTCTTCGTTTGATCAATTATGTGCTTTAACTTAGTTCAATTATCAAAATTATGTTCTATGGAATGTCAGCTTTAATTTCTGATATCATGTGAACCTAGGAGCCTAGACTTGAACCCAGCTGACATGGATTGCATGTAGACTAGGCATGGTTGGGTAGGACCATATTGAGGAGAATTATGCATGCTCACTTAGACTTAGGTCTGAAATACAACACTCCTCAATCTAGGACTTGTATGAAAACAATGTTTGCTTCTTCGAAAGTTTTCAAAATTCTATCTCTTTAGGACTGAGAGCCCTCTGTTTGCCTGCATGTGATCATATTTCAAAAACCACCCCACCTATGTCTACCTGGTCTTCACATTGCTGGGCTCTCTTCCAGAACCATAGTTCGGGACAGAGCCTCACAACTAGGCCACTTATTTGGGCTAACGCCCCCCTGCCACGTACCAAGGGCCATAGTCCAACGTATATCGGCAGGTGCTCAAGGATGTTGGAAAAACACAAGCCTAGACCCGGAGATGAGTTTTATGCCACGTACATCGAGCCTCGGCTCGAGTATATCGGCATAACTAGATTGGACACAGTTGATCTGAGCCTAGAGTCAGAATTAGGGTCCTAAAGCTCTTTCAAAATTGATGCATTTAGAGTCAGCTTCTTAGGGATTGTTGTATGTGCATAATTGTTTGTAATTGAATGTATGATATTCATTTTCGCCTTATTTTCTGATATTTTTCCCAATTTTTCCAAAATACCGAACAATTTTCCAAAATACCTCATTTTTCAACTTTTATGAAATATCTCCTTTTCTCAAAAACCCTGGATGATTTTTCTAAATTATCCACCTTTTCCTTCAAAACTCCAGGAGATTTTCCATTCTTTCGTTCCTCTGGACTTCGAATTTCTAACTTTCATTTTATCCTGCCTGCAATTTTCAAAATTCTTGTATTTTTCCAAAGTCTAATTTCAGTCTTCTTGTCTTTCAGTCCAATGGCATCCAGTCAGCTCGATTCTGTTTTTCCTGAGGGTCACATCTCCTACGAGGTGCGACAAAGTCTTCTTGAGCGTCAATCTCTTAGCACCGGACCCTTCTTCCCCTGGTGGTACTATGTCTGGTTCAAAAACTTCTCTCGTATGTTTCCGGACCACTTAAGCGATTGCGGGTTGGAATTGGCATCTGGAGTGGGAAAGTTGACAGTCAACGACAATCTAATTCATGCACTGGCAGAGCGGTGGAATCCGCGCACTTGCACGTTCTGGTTCCCGTGGGGCGAGATGACACTACTGATGGATAAATTTTCAGAGATTATGGGACTGCCCGAGCCAGCCGGTCAACCTGGAGATCCATTAGAGTAGCAATTTCTGATCAATGTCAAGGGTCTGGACCCCAAAGATGTCGTAGCTCGCATGACAGGGGGAAAGTCTTTGCCACTGATTGAAGAAAACGAGAATGAGTATGTGAGCCTGATCGAGACCTATCAACAGTATGAGGCATTTGTAGAAGTCAACTCATTATCTAGAACAGCTCGAGAAAGAAATCAGCATGCGATGGTTCTGTGCACTGAAGGGCTCGCCTTCTTCCTAGATACACCTATGCATATGACAAGAGATTCAAGCTGCTTGGTCCATTCTTCTGTGCCTACTATCATCCAGAGCGGTGTGTTCGACCGTTTTCTCAGAGGCAGAAGCGCATAGAAATGCAGCTACTATCAGGGGTTATGCCAGAGTTCAACCTTGCATCAGCGTAGTGGTCTGGAACATACCATTCTGTCAGATATGACTGGGATTATTTCATCATTCTCACTCTTTTCTCGGGTCCTCGTGTCTCTGCTGATCATTAAGAGTGGTGGCAGACTGTCTATATGCTCCCTCTTTCTCAAATCCACTATTGATGCAATCATATTTTTTTTCTTCAATAAACAAAAAAATTCCCTTAACTTTCATTCTATCATGGTTTGACGACCTCGCCTAGGTGACAAGGCATATTTGCAGTTGTTCGTTCTCCTTGCAAAGAATGGCAACATAATTGTCGTGACTCCAGCGGCGACCCAATCCCTAGTAATGGGATGTTCTTTCAATTATCTACCAAATTCTCATCAAATATTCTTCTTATATTCATTTCTATCCTAAATCTTCATCATCAAAATTTAATCATCTATCTCATTCTGTAGAGAGCATCAGTATTCCCAAGTGGTTCAGATCAGATCAAGCAAGAAGACACCACTGTGTCAGTGCATCAGTGATTTTAGAAGCAGGCAAGAAGAAATGGATTCTCCAAGATCTGCCAGAAGACAGAGTCTGAATGATAGGGATGACATTGATCCTGCTACATATCAGATGTTCAAGAAAATGATGATTAAGATGATGTCTGAGCAAGCTGAAGACAGTCTCAGAAAGGCTCCCATCAAGGAGAAGACATCAGTCTCCTTCTCTGAGAATATCACTGGCAAGAGCAACAAGTGATTCGACGCGGGTCTGCCCGATATTTTATTCTCGCCGATGTCCTCTATCATAGTGGATTCAGTTCTGAATATTCCAGATGCCTAGACGAAGTTGAAGCCAAAGAAGTCGTGTGAGAGGTACACGAAGGCATTTGCGGTGGTCACGTCGGCTACCAAACTCTTATCAAGCAAATCATCTGGGCGGGATATTATTGGAAGACTATGCTATAAGATTGCTACCATTTTGTGAAGAAGTGTGCTCTATGCCAGATACATGCACCTTTTGTTCATGCGCCAGCAAACATATTTGCAATCTGTTATCTCTCCATGGCTATTTTCTATGTGGGGCCTTTGATGTTGTGGACCCCATCACTCCTGCTTCAAACGGTTACAAATATTTTCTTGTCGCAATAGAATATTTCACCAAATGGGTAGAAGCAGTTACTCTACGTATAGTAGAAGGTCGACATGTGGTCTCATTCATCCACAAGAACATCCTTTGCCGCTTTGGTATACTGCACAATATCGTGTCCGACAATGGCAGTCATTTCAAGAATGAGAGAATGAGGACATTTTGCTTGAAGTTCAGAATCCATCATCATTTCTCCGCTCTTTATTATCCTCAAGGGAATGGTCAAGCAGAGGCCACCAGTAAGATTCTTATTAGAATCTTGGAGCGAACTTTGGAAACATGTCGTGACTGGCATGAGAAGATCCATGATGCATTTTAAGCATACAAAACTACCATTCGAACTCTAACTAATGCTACTCCGTCAGAACTTGTCTACGGAACTGAAGTAGTACTGCCTCTACAAGTTCAGAAACCTGCTCTAAAATTTGCATCACTTCTAGAATTACCTCTTGATCAGTATCAGCAACAACGGCTAGTACAACTTGATTTGCTTGATGAAAGAAGACTCAAAGCAGCAGAGCATACTCAATCATATCATCAGAGGATAGCCAGACAATATGCAAAATTTGTCATTGAAAGAAAATCCTGAGTCAATGATCTAGTGCTCAGATTAACGACCTATCTCAAGCACCGTCTGGGTGGCAAATGGTCGCCGAATTGGGAAGGGCCCTATGTTGTCGATGAAGCATTACCCCACAATTCATATCTGCTAATCAATGCCGATGGTGTGGAATTATCAAACCCCATCAATGCTCAACATTTGAAAATTTTCTATACTTAAATCCTTTATTCCATCCTTTATAATTCCTCAATATACTTTCTTCAACAATGGTCAAATTCTTCTTTCTCAGTTACACTGGGGCATTATTTTGAAAATTGTTTTCAAAACATCTTGTATGCAGGCAGGATCAAACAAATCTCTCATTTTGCATGCATGTGCATCATTTTGCATTCATTTGCATACATTTGCATTCATTTGCTTTTGCATGCATTCATTCGCATACATATGCATCATATTCATTTCCCCTTCAGGTTAAGGGATAAACCTGAACTTCCCCTTCAGGTTAAGGGATAAACCTGAACTTCCCCTTCAGGTTAAGGGATAAACATGAATTTCCCCTTCAGGTTAAGGGATAAACCTGAGTTACCCCTTCAGGATAAGGGATAAACCTGAACTACCCATTCAGGATAAGGGATAAATCCTGAGACCCCGACAGTTGTCTAAGTCATCGTGAGGATGAAGATTGAAAATCTCTCATCAGAATCAGTTGGGTAAATTTTCAAAAATCCAGTGTTCGTGCTGGTAAGATTTTCAAAAACCAGTGTTTGTGCTGGTAAAATTTTCTAAATCCAGTGTTCGTGCTGGTAAATTTTCAAAAAAAAAAAAAAAAATCCCATGTTCGTGCTTGTAAGATTTTCAAAATCTAGTGTTCGTGCTAGTAAAATTTTCTAAATCCAGTATTTGTGCTGGTAAATCTTCAAAATCCAGTGTTCGTGCTGGTAATTCTTTCAAAAACAGTATTCGTACTGATCCAATTTCAAAATCCAGTACTTATACTGGTTCATTTCTAAAATTCGGTATTCACACTGATACATCTTTCAAAATCCAATTGTTATTGGTCGGACTTTCAAAATCCAATTTTTATTGGTCAAACTTTCTAAATCTGGTTTACTGGTTAATGTTTTCAAACCTAATCCATGCTAGTTTAGTTTTCTTTAGGATTCGAGTTTCGACTCGAATTTCCTTTCCTTCTAACCGGTCTAGTTTTCCTTCGGGATTTGAGTTCCAACTCAAATTTTCTTTCCTTCTAATTAATCTAGTTTTCCTTTGAGATTTGAGTTCCGACTCGAATTTTCTTTTCTTCTAATTGATCTACTTTTCCTTCAGGATTCGAGTTCCGACTCAAATTTCTTTTTCTTCCACAATGGATCTAGTTTTCCTTCAAAGATTCGAGTTCCGACCCGAGTTTTCTTTTCCTTCTGAATAGGTCTAGAAAATTAGAGTTTCGACTCAAATTTTCTTCCAAATCCAATTCGATGGGCTTTTCTTTAAAGGTTTGAACTCCTACTCAAACTTTTCTATAATTTAGTAATTGGTCTAGAAGATCCAAGTTCCGACTTGAAATTTTCTTTCAAAACCCAATTCATTTAGTTTTTCCTTGAAGATTTGAATTCCGATTCAAATCTTCCCTTAAAACCCAGTTTAGCACCTGGTCCATTCAAAGCTCACAAGTTGAATCCTTACTTCTTAGACTGTGATCCCTAGGTTAAATTCCTATGGAATTGATAGTTCTTAGGCTGAATCCCTATTGAACCCATGTCGTTCCCAGTGAACCAATATCGTTCTCAACAGAACCAATGTCGTTCTTAGGTTGAATTCCTATTGAACACATATTTTTCCCAGTATGCCAATTCTCAATTTTGACTTCCAGGTCATCCAATTTCCAATTTTCTAATTCCCAATTCTCTATTTCAACCTTCGGGTCACTCAATTTCTAATTCTGACCTTCGGGACATTCAAATCCTCAATTTCGACCTTCGGGTTATTCAATCCTTCAATCTCAACCTTTGATTTCCCATTTCGACCCCTTGTGTCATTCGACTCCCAATTTTGACCTTCGGGTCATGTAATTCTCAAATTTTGACCTTCGGGTCTTCCAATTTGATCAATCAGGCCTCTGGGCCGTCCACTCTATCAGATTCTCAATTCAAGCCTTCGGTTACGATCTTACCAACATCAATCATTCTCCTGCCTTCGGTTTACAACTTTGTCAATATCTATCACTTTCCAAGCCTTCGGGTTACAATTTCATTAAAGTCAATCATTTTTAAATCAACAAAATCCTGCTTTTGAGCTGGTCGGTCACCAAATCCTGCTTTCGAGCTGGTCGGTCAACAAATCCTGCTTTCGAGCTGGTCGGTCAACAAATCCTGCTTTCGAGCTGGTAAGTCAAATCAAATCCTGCTTTCGAGCTGGTCGGTCAACAAATCCTGCTTTCGAGCTGGTCGGTCAACAAATATTGCTTTCGAGCTGGTCGGTCAACAAATCCTGCTTTCTAGTTGGTCGGTCAACAAATCCTGCTTTCAAGCTGGTCAGTCAACAAATCCTGCTTTCGAGCTGGTAGTTCAACAAATTCTGCTTTCGAGCCGGTCGGTCAATAAATCCTGCTTTCGAGCTGGTTAGTCAAAACAAAACCCAACTTTCAAGTTGATCTTTCACTGAGTCTTTTCAGGACTCAATTTGGTCATGGATGTGTCAATTAGACCTCAAGCAATTTCTTTCACCAAGGATTTTAAGAACATTTTGCCAATTTGCCATTAAATATTTGTTGATTTCAAAAATTTTATTGCACAAAAACATTACCTCAGAATACCTTCAATATTATTTTCGAAAGGTCAAAGCTTTTGTGAAAAAGGATTCAAAATTCAAATTCTTTCTATTGGCCAACCAAAAGGATGAAGAATAAATCCTCGATATGGCTAGCAAAAGGAAATTCAATGTTGTTGCAAAGCCATAAGTGATCGGTATTGATCGCAGTCAATGGCACATTTTTAAAGATCATTCTTGGAAAATAAAGCAGTCGAAATATCCTGTGACGTACCCTTCCAAAAAAAAAGAGAGAGAAAAGTCAGGACATCTCCAAAATGAAGGATGATGTAATAAAATCCCCAAAAACCTAAGAGAGCTCTAATTCTACCAAAAAAGAAAAAAAAGTGGGCAGAAAGATCATCATGAGGAAAGAATCCCAGGATATCAGACTGCCAAATTTGCCAAAGAATCTTCTTTAATTTTGTGAAATTCTATTATCAATATTCTTTCACCAATTGCTCTCATAATATCAAGAATACTCTCTTTTCTGCTCATATCAAGGAAATTGATAGCTTCCTTGAAAGAAAGCCAATTGCAAGCAATTTGAATTCGAATCTTGATTCTATGGAGTTAAGCCCAGTCGGAGGTAATACTTCAGGTAGAAAAGAGGAAAGATTTTCATACCAATATACATCAATTTCAAGCATTTTGAATCAACAAACAATTTTTAACATTTTGGCAATATTTTCTTACTATCTTGACATGAAGTGAAGAGCTCGATGTCCATCTTGACACATCTTGATATCACCTTTTACCTCCTTGAGAGAGTAACCTTTATCATCTTTCGCGTTGTTGAAAGATTAGCCTTTTCTGTGAAAGGATCGCCTTTGTTATCTTTCGCGTTGTTGAAAGAATTCATCTTTTGCGTTGTCAAAAGAATCGCCTTACTCCTTTGGATCGCCTTATCATCTTTCGCGTTGTTGAAAGAATCGCCTTGCTCCTTTGGATCGCCTTTTTCCATCTTTCGCGTTGTCGAAAGAATTCATCTTTTGCGTTGTCAAAAGAATCGCCTTACTCCTTTGGATCGCCTTGTCATCTTTCGCGTTGTTGAAAGAATCGCATTGCTCCTTTGGATCGCCTTTTTCCATCTTTCGCGTTGTTGAAAGAATTCATCTTTTGCGTTGTCAAAAGAATCGCCTTACTCCTTTGGATCGCCTTATCATCTTTCGCGTTGTTGAAAGAATCGCCTTGTTCCTTTGGATCGCCTTTTCCCATCTTTCGCGTTGTCGAAATAATTCATCTTTTGCGTTGTCAAAAGAATCGCCTTACTCCTTTGGATCGCCTTATCATCTTTCACGTTGTTGAAAGAATCGCCTTGCTCCTCTGGATCGCCTTGTCATCTTTCGCGTTGTCGAAAGAATTCATCTTTTGCGTTGTCAAAAGAATCGTCTTACTCCTTTGGATCGCCTTTTCATCTTTTGCGTTGTTGAAAGAATCGCCTTGCTCCTTTGGATCGCCTTTTTTCATCTTTCGCGTTATCGAAAGAATTCATCTTTTGCGTTGTCAAAAGAATCGCCTTACTCCTTTGGATCGCCTTGTCATCTTTCGCGTTGTTGAAAGAATCGCCTTGCTCCTCTGGATCGCCTTGTCATCTTTCGCGTTGTCGAAAGAATTCATCTTTTGCGTTGTCAAAAGAATCGCCTTACTCCTTTGAATCGCCTTGTCATCTTTCGCGTTGTTGAAAGAATCGCCTTGCTCCTTTGGATTGCCTTTTTTCATCTTTCGCGTTGTCGAAAGAATTCATCTTTTGCGTTGTCAAAAGAATCGCCTTACTCCTTTGGATCGCCTTGTCATCTTTCGCGTTGTTGAAAGAATCGCCTTGCTCCTCTGGATCGCCTTGTCATCTTTCGCGTTGTCGAAAGAATTCATCTTTTGCGTTGTCAAAAGGATCGCCTTGCTCCTCTGGATCGCCTTGTCATCTTTCGCGTTGTTGAAAGAATCACCTTGTTCCTTTGGATCGCCTTGTTATTTTTCGCGTTGTCGAAAGAATTCATCTTTCGTGTTGTTGAAAGAGTCACCTTATTCCTCTTCAAGAAAATTGTCTTATTCACCATCCAACTTATCATTTTCATTTTCTTCCCAATCAGGATAAGGATACAAACCTGAGCCTCCTTTGATGAGGTATTTTGTTTTCCGCCCAATCAGGATAAGGGTACAAACCTGAGCCTCCTTTGATGAGGTATTTCATTTTCCGCCCAATCAGGATAAGGGTACAAACCTGAGCCTCCTTTGATGAGGTATTTCATTTTTCGCCCAATCAGGATAAGGGTACAAACCTGAGCCTCCTTTGATGAGGTATTTCATTTTTTGCCCAATCAGGATAAGGGTACAAACCTGAGCCTCCTTTGATGAGGTATTTTATTTTCTGCCCAATCAGGATAAGGGTACAAACCTGAGCCTCCTTTGATGAGGTATTTCATTTTCCGCCCAATCAGGATAAGGGTACAAACCCGAGCCTCCTTTGATGAGGTATTTCATTTTCCGCCCAATCAGGATAAGGGTACAAACCTGAGCCTCCTTTGATGAGGTATTTCATTTTTTGCCCAATCAGGATAAGGGTACAAACCTGAGCCTCCTTTGATGAGGTATTTCATTTTCCGCCCAATCAGGATAAGGGTGCAAACCTGAGCCTCCTTTGATGAGGTATTTCATTTCCCAATCTGGTTAAGGGTTAAACCTGAGCTTCATTTCTACATGAGGTATTTTTTGTCTCGTCCAGGTTAAAGGCAAAACCTGAATCTCACTTCTTTTGAGGCAAAATTTTTCTTCTGTATTCTCCATTTCATATCTACCATTTTCATCAGGGCTAATATTTTCATATCCAGTCAGATCCTTCTAATTGGGGCATTTTTATAGCCCAAATTTGGTGTGTTTTCATTGCCACTAAGCTCGTCCTCAAGACGGCTTAGTAGCAAAGAGGGGCATCTGTAAACACCCCAAATTTTTCTCATCCATTCTCAAACAACCCTCCTCGTGTAGTGCGAACTCTGTTAGGTCAGTGTAGGAGTCAAACCCTGAGTCAGTTTCAGAAAAGCACCATTTTACCCATTTTCATTAGGAAAATTACCATTTTACCCCTAGGTCATCCCGGACCACAGTCAGTCGGAGTCAACCAAGCTCATTGGTCAGTTCAAGACAGTTAGAATATCAGTCATCTCAAGCTCATCTGAGCTCACAATGAACAGACCATTTTCATTTCTGACCATTCCTGCCAAAATGGGATCATTTCTTCAAAAATGAGCTCATTTCTCACTCGAATCCAAGCCAATTGTCTCCAAGTCAGTCATTCCCAGTCAGTCATGTTCCCCAGAGTCTAACTTGAGCTCACCTGGAGTTCAAGTGCTCCAGTTTCAGTTCAAAACCATTTCCAAGTGTCCAGTGGCCCATTTTAGTCCATTTCAACTCTTTTAGCTGAAATTGAGCCGAGTTTAGTCAGTTGAGCTAGTGTTTGAGCCTTGATTTTAGTTCACCTCAGTATTACTGACCTTTGTTTCAGCTCAAACCCAGTTCAGGTTCGTAATTCATTTCATTCCAATGATCATTCCATACCATTTCTCTAAAAATGGCAACTTTTCTTGAAAATTCAGTCGGAAAGGTCAGTTGAGTCAGTGTTCGGTGAGTTCATTTGAGTTCTGAAACTCTAAAACCCAGCTCAATTCAGTTCATTTCAGTTGAATCCAGCTCAAACCCTAATTTTCAGTGTTACTCTAGCTTGGCAGAGCTCGAAAATCATTTCTTCAACCATTTTTGCAAATTTTGTCAATTTTAACACTTTTTGAACTGGTACAAGTGTCAATCGGGGTCTAACATCCAAAATTCTTCATTCAGGGTTAGCATTTTGCATAGCATTTCATGTCATTTCTCATCATTTCATATCATTTCTCAGCATTTCATAACATTTCATCACATTTCATCACATTTCATTTCATTTTCGAAGTCCAGAACTCCAGCTTTATAAATTCCAATCCAGATTGAGTTTTAAAAGTTTTCAGAAATCAATTTCAAACCTCGGGTTTCCAAAATTGACATTTTCACCCCGGGAGTCTAAATTTGGAAATATTTTCTCAAGAAAACTAATCTGGATTTCTTTCAAAATCAAATTTTCAAGTTTTACACTGGATTTGCTTCGCAATGAGCTATTGAACTTCAAAATCTGAGCTCGTTTCAAAAACTGCCAAAACTAGCTCATTTCGTTTGGAAATATTTTCTCGAGAAAAACAATCTGGATTTCTTTCAAAATTACATTTTTAAATTCTACATTGGATTTGCTTTGCAACGGGGTATTGAACTTCAAAATCCGAGCTCGTTTCAAAAACTACCAAAAATAGCTCGTTTTGTTTGAAAATAGATTTGGAAGCATTTTCTCAACAAAAACAATTTGGATTTCTTCCAAAATTAAATTTTTAAATTCTACATTGGATTTGCTTCGCAACGAGGTATTGAACTATAAAATCTGAGCTCGTTTCAAAAACTGCCAAAAATAGCTCGTTTCATCTGGAAAGTTTCTGAAAAGACTATTTTACCCCTTTAATCGTCAAAATGAATTTCAAAAGTGGAATTTGGACCCGCTCTGAGATGGCCCATCCATTTGCATTTTCTGTTTTAATTTATAAAAAAAGAAAAAAAAATTACCTTTTTCTTTATTTTTTTTTGTTTGTTTTATTTTTTTTATTATTTTATTTTCCTAAGGTGGGACCCACAAGGGGGTCGACCACCCTAGCCCATTTCCTTTCTTTCTTCCTCCATTTTCTTTTTTATTTTTATTTTTATTTTTATTTTTATTTTTATTTATTTTTACTTTCCTTTTTTCTTTCTTTTCTTTCTTTCTTCTTTCTTTTTCTTTCTTTCTTTCTTTCCTCCTTTCTTTCCTCTCCCAGCCACTCACGTATACCCTATCCAGCCCCTTCTCTTCCTCTTTCTCTCTCCTTTTCCTCCCTTTCTTTCTCCCCTCTTCTTTCCTTTTCCTTTTCCTTCTTCCCTTCCTTACTCCTTTCTTCCTCCAAAGCCATACGACTGTAGCCTTGGGCATTACACAGCCTTCTTCATTAATCAATGGTAACTTAGGGAATGATATCATCTTTCCTAAGTTACCAATCAAAAACAAAAGGAAAAAAAGAACGGCTGGCCTCCCAAGATCAATTCACGTCTCTCTCTCTCTCTCTCCCTTGAACTCTATATTTCTCACCCCTTGGCTGCAGCTTCCAGCCATTGAAACAACACCCTTGCAGCCCTCAGCAGCACCAACTGGAATTCTCCACGCACAGCACCATTGCAGCCATCGATCACAGCATCTGCATCCTCCAACTCCTTTGCTTCAGCAACTCCCTTGGAGTATCAACCGGCTTCATCATTGTTTTTGGTAGCAGCTGACCTCCACCAGCCATTACAGTATGTGAAGGCCTTTCATTGGGTGCAACCACCTCCGATTTTCAAACTGTTGCAGCCAGCTCCACCAGGGATCCACAACAGCCACCAGCTCGTAGCCACAGCAAACAACACCTCCCTTTTCCAGCCACCTGCGTCAACCACACTTTAACAACCACCTTCATCTCCCATTAACCCATTTTTTTCATTAGAAACTTAGGTCTTTGGTTTTATTTTTCCTAAGTTATAACAAAAAGGGCACATACGGCTGTGCATCTTGACCTCTATCCTCAGCTCCCTCTCTCCTTCACAAGCTGCCATCCTTAGTCTCCTCCAACAACTATAACATCTTCCAGCCACCTTGAAGCCCAGCAGCATCCTTCAGCCTCCTCCGGATCCAACCAGTTTCAAGCTTCGCAACATCAAAGGAAATCTTCAAGCAAATCCAATCACTTCCTTCAACAACTGCAGCCTTCTACCTTCACCACCAGTCCAGCACCATCAAGATACTGCTTGCAGCCCAACCTTCCTTGCAGCCTTGTTCCAGCCAGCCCTTTTCGTTGCAACAGACTCCTCCTCAAGGTGAGCCACTATTCTCTTGATTTGTGATTTCTATTAGCTATTAATAAAGCCCCTACGATGTTCATCCATGGAATCCGTGGATTGGGGGTCTTTGGATTTCCTTTTGTATAAATGTCATGGAATCAAGTTAAAAGTTAGATTTGAAATCACATGAATGTTTCTTTCCTAGTTTTAAATCAAGTAGATGTGATAATCACCTTGTCTATTGAGGCTAGTGAAATAAGAGGTTCATCCACCGGTTGGATCGAATCTCTCATTTTAGAGCCAACATCAAAACGGAATCGTATCCCTGTCAACTTTTATTTTATTTTATTTTGTTTTATTTTTTTTTTTCATATTCCATGTAGGTTCATATTTAAGTATTGCATTTATTCTAGTCTCATTATTCATGTTGTTCATTTTGTATGGTTTTGGTTTGTATTTAATTTAGAATCTATAAGTTGTAGCCATAATACTATCATTATTTCATGTGCGAGTTCTTATTCATAAATCTCAAAAATTTTAGGTTAATTAGGTTTACTTGTTATTAATTTTCTGCCGAAAATTTGATTCCCTTTGAATTTTATAGTCCCATTAAATAAATCCAAAACTGAGTTTGGATTTCGAACTCACTGGGAATTCCAGATCCATCTTTAGTAGACAAAAACCTCCGGCACTACCCTTGTGGAAGATCCGGATCATCCTCAAAAAATCACAGTGGATTTGTAATCAAATCTACTGATGATCTGGAAATTTTGAAGTTTTTCCAGTTTGTTTTACTCTCTGTAAAAAATCGGATTTCCCAGACCCTTGGGAAAATCTCGATTTTCTTTTGTCAGGGTATAGACAGATCCTAATGCATCAATTCCTCCCAATCCGTAGCCCGTATGCAAAAACTTTCAACATGAACGTTGTTCCTAACATAATTTTATGTCATTTCCCAAAATTTAGGAATTTTTGAATTTGTTTCATTATTTTTACCGGATTTGCTCTTTCTGTCTAACAGATTCCAATATCCAGAAATCTCAGAGATTTAGGTCTCTGATAACAATATGGACTTTTCCAAACCATAACCCAAATCCCAATGGTGTCAAAAGATAAAATCTTTCTCTGTTTGTCAGGGACAGTTTCCCACAATTTCAGCCATTTTACCATCTTTCTTCTATTTTTCCGACATTTTCTACCGAAACCTGTCTGTTTCCCCTAAATCCTAGAGTCGCCGGATTCCGATCCGACTTGCCGGAGTGGCACAGCTCCGACCATAGGTCAAAACAAAAAAGTGTAAAAGGCAAAAATCCTTTCCTTACTTTCCTCTGTCACCCCATAAAATTTGGGAAATTTTTATCGAATTTTGATATCCTAAATCTCCTTTAGAATCAACATTTTAGGCAAAAATCACAAAATTTAGGGTTTTTATTTGAATTTCCATATTTAAAAATACAAAAAATTATATTTTAGACATCAATTATGTTTCTAGGGTTATTTTAGTTGTCCATGCCAAATTTGGTTTAATTCCAAGTTCATTTGCTCCATGTGTTAGTTTATCTTTAAATTCAGAAGCGAAAATCAAGTTAAATTCGATATTTTATGATATTTTCGCCATGTTAGGGTTTTTATCATGTACATAAGCATGTAGAATCATATTAGGGTTAATTTTAATCTCATTTGCATTTCATATTTTTCTATTTTGCAAAATTTATTTCAGAAAACCCTGGTTTCAAGGCCATAGTCTTGTTATCGGGGGTATTTTGGTCATTTTGACCTAAATTTCGAAATTTCCATTTCTAATTCTCCAAAATTTCATGCATATCATCATATCTTATCATATTATGTTTGATTTATTTCATTTGATTTTCAAAATTCCAAAATTTATAAAAATTCTTTCGTAAAACCCTGATTTCAAGGTCATCAGGGGTATTTTGGTCATTTTGACCCCAATTTCGAATTTTCAAGTTTATTTTCAAAATTTATTCATTATTTCTCATGTTTATATCAAAGGGGGTATAATTCTGGGTTTATATCTGAATAATATCCGATAATTTCCCATATTTTCGGATAAATTCAGAAAAACCTACATTTTTGTGCTAACCTTGTTTTCTAGTTTTGCAGGAACATTCAAGAAGAAGACTTAGTTATTTCATTTATTTATCTTATTCAATTCAATGTAAAAAGCAATGTAATATTTGGAATAAGAGTTACATTTTCTGCTTAGAATAGGACTGCATTGCATATAGTTTAATTTCTGCAAATTTCAATATGTGATGTATGATTCATGCATAGTTATTTCAAATTCACTATGGTTTACACAAATGGCACGTGCACAAGCTCTTATGGAGTTTATAAACTCGGTGGGATTCGTATTTATGGCCATAGTCAGAATACGAAGAAAACCAAGATTTATGATCTTCATATTAGCCACATTCAGCCTACACTCTTAGGCTAACTTCAAAAATGCACTCCATTTCTCAAAGTTTCAAAAGAATTTCTCAATTCCTCAATGAAATTCCCTTTTCAAATTCATATTCATTCATTCATATTATTCAAATTCATTTTCCAATTTCAATTAAAAAAAAAAAATCAGTTTTCTCAAGAATTTCCAAGTCTTTCTCAGGATCTGATTTTCTCAAAATCCTAAGTTTTCAAATGACATTTCAAAGCATTTCCCAAGTTCAAATCAAGATTTTCCTATGTTTTCAAATTCTCAAATTTCAAAATCCCAAGTTTTCAGAAATCGATTTTCTCATATTTTCCAGCTTTCCTGAGAATTCATTTTCCATTTCAAAAGTTGTTTTCCAATGAATTTCTTAGATTTTCTCAGAATTCTCAAATCCATTTTATCAGAAAAGCAATTCCAAATTTCAAAATCGATTTTCTAAAGTTCAAATTTTCCTGAGAAATCACTTTCCAATGCAAATTTCTGATTTCCAATAAAATTCAATGATTTTCCCAGGAATTCCATTTTCAAGCATTTTCCAGTCCTTGTCTAAATGCATTTCTATTTTCCAAAGCAAACGTCATATTTTCTAAAACTTGCATTATTTTCAAAATTTCATAGCACAAGCCTGATTCTTTGTGCATTCTAGGAAAAATAGAGAATAATTTAGATATTTGAGTCAAGTTAAAGCACGTAATTGATCCTTGGTTCAATTACCCCTGGTAAAGGCGCCAGGAACGGTTGAACCTCGTACCGACAGGCGGATCCCATTCCATGGAATTTTCCCGCAAATTTTCAAAACGGAGGCGAGTAAATTTTCAAAATCATTTTCAAAACTTTGGTCGAGTTTGACTCGCGAAATTCGTTTCTCTCTCGCAAGGGAGGGGAAAAATTTTGCGATGATAACAGGTTTGGCGACCGTGATGGGACCTGTCTTCGTTTGATCAATTATGTGCTTTAACTTAGTTCAATTATCAAAATTATGTTCTATGGAATGTCAGCTTTAATTTCTGATATCATGTGAACCTAGGAGCCTAGACTTGAACCCAGCTGACATGGATTGCATGTAGACTAGGCATGGTTGGGTAGGACCATATTGAGGAGAATTATGCATGCTCACTTAGACTTAGGTCTGAAATACAACACTCCTCAATCTAGGACTTGTATGAAAACAATGTTTGCTTCTTCGAAAGTTTTCAAAATTCTATCTCTTTAGGACTGAGAGCCCTCTGTTTGCCTGCATGTGATCATATTTCAAAAACCACCCCACCTATGTCTACCCGGTCTTCACGTTGCTGGGCTCTCTTCCAGAACCATAGTTCGGGACAGAGCCTCACAACTAGGCCACTTATTTGGGCTAACGCCCCCCTGCCACGTACCAAGGGCCATAGTCCAACGTATATCGGCAGGTGCTCAAGGATGTTGGGAAAACACAAGCCTAGACCCGGAGATGAGTTTTATGCCACGTACATCGAGCCTCGGCTCGAGTATATCGGCATAACTGGATTGGACACAGTTGATCTGAGCCTAGAGTCAGAATTAGGGTCCTAAAGCTCTTTCAAAATTGATGCATTTAGAGTCAGCTTCTTAGGGATTGTTGTATGTGCATAATTGTTTGTAATTGAATGTATGATATTCATTTTCGCCTTATTTTCTGATATTTTTCCCAATTTTTCCAAAATACCGAACAATTTTCCAAAATACCTCATTTTTCATCTTTTATGAAATATCTCCTTTTCTCAAAAACCTTGGATGATTTTTCTAAATTATCCACCTTTTCCTTCAAAACTCCAGGAGATTTTCCATTCTTTCGTTCCTCTGGACTTCGAATTTCTAGCTTTCATTTTATCCTTCCTGCAATTTTCAAAATTCTTGTATTTTTCCAAAGTCTAATTCCAGTCTTCTTGTCTTTCAGTCCAATGGCATCCAGTCAGCTCGATTCTGTTTTTCCTGAGGGTCACATCTCCTACGAGGTGCGACAAAGTCTTCTTGAGCGTCCATCTCTTAGCACCGGACCCTTCTTCCCCTGGTGGTACTATGTCTGGTTCAAAAACTTCTCTCGTATGTTTCCGGACCACTTAAGCGATTGCGGGTTGGAATTGGCATCTGGAGTGGGAAAGTTGACAGTCAACGACAATCTGATTCATGCACTGGCAGAGCGGTGGAATCCGCGCACTTGCACGTTCTGGTTCCCGTGGGGCGAGATGACACTACTGATGGATAAATTTTCAGAGATTATGGGACTGCCCGAGCCAGCCGGTCAACCTGGAGATCCATTAGAGCAGCAATTTCTGATCAATGTCAAGGGTCTGGACCCCAAAGATGTCGTAGCTCGCATGACAGGGGGCAAGTCTTTGCCACTGATTGAAGAAAACGAGAATGAGTATGTGAGCCTGATCGAGACCTATCAACAGTATGAGGCATTTGTAGAAGTCAACTCATTATCTAGAACAGCTCGAGAAAGAAATCAGCATGCGATGGTTTTGTGCAGTGAAGGGCTCGCCTTCTTCCTAGATACACCTATGCATATGACAAGAGATTCAAGCTGCTTGGTCCATTCTTCTGTGCCTACTATCATCCAGAGCGGTGTGTTCGACCGTTTTCTCAGAGGCAGAAGCGCATAGAAATGCAGCTACTATCAGGGGTTATGCCAGAGTTCAACCTTGCATCAGCGTAGTGGTCTGGAACATACCATTCTGTCAGATATGACTGAGATTATTTCATCATTCTCACTCTTTTCTCGGGTCCTCGTGTCTCTGCTGATCATTAAGAGTGGTGGCAGACTGTCTATATGCTCCCTCTTTCTCAAATCCACTATTGATGCAATCATATTTTTTTTTCTTCAATAAACAAAAAAATTCCCTTAACTTTCATTCTATCATGGTTTGACGACCTCGCCTAGGTGACAAGGCATATTTGCAGTTGTTCGTTCTCCTTGCAAAGAATGGCAACATAATTGTCGTGACTCCAGCGGCGACCCAATCCCTAGTAATGGGATGTTCTTTCAATTATCTACCAAATTCTCATCAAATATTCTTCTTATATTCATTTCTATCCTAAATCTTCATCATCAAAATTTAATCATCTATCTCATTCTGTAGAGAGCATCAGTATTCCCAAGTGGTTCAGATCAGATCAAGCAAGAAGACACCACTGTGTCAGTGCATCAGTGATTTTAGAAGCAGGCAAGAAGAAATGGATTCTCCAAGATCTGCCAGAAGACAGAGTCTGAATGATAGGGATGACATTGATCCTGCTACATATCAGATGTTCAAGAAAATGATGATTAGGATGATGTCTGAGCAAGCTGAAGACAGTCTCAGAAAGGCTCCCATCAAGGAGAAGACATCAGTCTCCTTCTCTGAGAATATCACTGGCAAGAGCAACAAGTGATTCGACGCGGGTCTGCCCGATATTTTATAGTGGATTCAGTTCTGAATATTCCAGATGCCTAGACGAAGTTGAAGCCAAAGAAGTCGTGTGAGAGGTACACGAAGGCATTTGCGGTGGTCACGTCGGCTACCAAACTCTTATCAAGCAAATCATCTAGGCGGGATATTATTGGAAGACTATGCTATAAGATTGCTACCATTTTGTGAAGAAGTGTGCTCTATGCCAGATACATGCACCTTCTGTTCATGCGCCAGCAAACATATTTGCAATCTGTTATCTCTCCATGGCTATTTTCTATGTGGGGCCTTTGATGTTGTGGACCCCATCACTCCTGCTTCAAACGGCTACAAATATTTTTTTGTCGCAATAGAATATTTCACCAAATGGGTAGAAGCAGTTACTCTACGTACAGTAGAAGGTCGACATGTGGTCTCATTCATCCACAAGAACATCCTTTGCCGCTTTGGTATACTGCACAATATCGTGTCAGACAATGGCAGTCATTTCAAGAATGAGAGAATGAGGACATTTTGCTTGAAGTTCAGAATCCATCATCATTTCTCCGCTCTTTATTATCCTCAAGGGAATGGTCAAGCAGAGGCCACCAGTAAGATTCTTACTAGAATCTTGGAGCGAACTTTGGAAACATGTCGTGACTGGCATGAGAAGATCCATGATGCATTTTGAGCATACAAAACTACCATTCGAACTCCAACTAATGCTACTCCGTCAGAACTTGTCTACGGAACTGAAGTAGTACTGCCTCTACAAGTTCAGAAACCTGCGCTAAAATTTGCATCACTTCTAGAATTACCTCTTGATCAGTATCAGCAACAACGGCTAGTACAACTTGATTTGCTTGATGAAAGAAGACTCAAAGCAGCAGAGCACACTCAATCATATCATCAGAGGATAGCCAGACAATATGCAAAATTTGTCATTGAAAGAAAATCCTGAGTCAATGATCTAGTGCTCAGATTAACGACCTATCTCAAGCACCGTCTGGGTGGCAAATGGTCGCCGAATTGGGAAGGGCCCTATGTTGTCGATGAAGCATTACCCCACAATTCATATCTGCTAATCAATGCCGATGGTGTGGAATTATCAAACCCCATCAATGCTCAACATTTGAAAATTTTCTATACTTAAATCCTTTATTCCATCCTTTATAATTCCTCAATATACTTTCTTCAACAATGGTCAAATTCTTCTTTCTCAGTTACACTGGGGCATTATTTTGAAAATTGTTTTCAAAACATCTTGTATGCAGGCAGGATCAAACAAATCTCTCATTTTGCATGCATGTGCATCATTTTGCATTCATTTGCATACATTTGCATTCATTTGCTTTTGCATGCATTCATTCGCATACATATGCATCATATTCATTTCCCCTTCAGGTTAAGGGATAAACCTGAACTTCCCCTTCAGGTTAAGGGATAAACCTGAACTTCCCCTTCAGGTTAAGGGATAAACATGAATTTCCCCTTCAGGTTAAGGGATAAACCTGAGTTACCCCTTCAGGATAAGGGATAAACCTGAGTTTCCCCTTCAGGTTAAGGGATAAACCTGAACTACCCATTCAGGATAAGGGATAAATCCTGAGACCCCGACAATTGTCTAAGTCATCGTGAGGATGAAGATTGAAAATCTCTCATCAGAATCAGTTGGGTAAATTTTCAAAAATCCAGTGTTCGTGCTGGTAAGATTTTCAAAAACCAGTGTTTGTGCTGGTAAAATTTTCTAAATCCAGTGTTCGTGCTGGTAAATTTTCAAAAAAAAAAAAAAAAATCCCATGTTCGTGCTGGTAAGATTTTCAAAATCTAGTGTTCGTGCTAGTAAAATTTTCTAAATCCAGTATTTGTGCTGGTAAATCTTCAAAATCCAGTGTTCGTGCTGGTAATTCTTTCAAAAACAGTATTCGTACTGATCCAATTTCAAAATCCAGTACTTATACTGGTTCATTTCTAAAATTCGGTATTCACACTGATACATCTTTCAAAATCCAATTGTTATTGGTCGGACTTTCAAAATCCAATTTTTATTGGTCAAACTTTCTAAATTTGGTTTACTGGTTAATGTTTTCAAACCTAATCCATGCTAGTTTAGTTTTCTTTAGGATTCGAGTTTCGACTCGAATTTCCTTTCCTTCTAACCGGTCTAGTTTTCCTTCAGGATTTGAGTTCCAACTCAAATTTTCTTTCCTTCTAATTAATCTAGTTTTCCTTTGAGATTTGAGTTCCGACTCGAATTTTCTTTTCTTCTAATTGATCTACTTTTCCTTCAGGATTCGAGTTCCGACTCAAATTTCTTTTTCTTCCACAATGGATCTAGTTTTCCTTCAAAGATTCGAGTTCCGACCCGAGTTTTCTTTTCCTTCTGAATAGGTCTAGAAAATTAGAGTTTCGACTCAAATTTTGTTCCAAATCCAATTCGATGGGCTTTTCTTTAAAGGTTTGAACTCCTACTCAAACTTTTCTATAATTTAGTAATTGGTCAAGAAGATCCAAGTTCCGACTTGAAATTTTCTTTCAAAACCCAATTCATTTAGTTTTTCCTTGAAGATTTGAATTCCGATTCAAATCTTCCCTTAAAACCCAATTTAGCACCTGGTCCATTCAAAGCTCACAAGTTGAATCCTTACTTCTTAGACTGTGATCCCTAGGTTAAATTCCTATGGAATTGATAGTTCTTAGGCTGAATCCCTATTGAACCCATGTCGTTCCCAGTGAACCAATATCGTTCTCAACAGAACCAATGTCGTTCTTAGGTTGAATTCCTATTGAACACATATTTTTCCCAGTATGCCAATTCTCAATTTTGACTTCTAGGTCATCCAATTTCCAATTTTCTAATTCCCAATTCTCTATTTCAACCTTTGGGTCACTCAATTTCTAATTCTGACCTTCGGGTCATTCAAATCCTCAATTTCGACCTTCGGGTTATTCAATCCTTCAATCTCAACCTTTGATTTCCCATTTCGACCCCTTGTGTCATTCGACTCCCAATTTTGACCTTCGGGTCATGTAATTCTCAAATTTTGACCTTCGGGTCTTCCAATTTGATCAATCAGGCCTCTGGGCCGTCCACTCTATCAGATTCTCAATTCAAGCCTTCGGTTACGATCTTACCAACATCAATCATTCTCCTGCCTTCGGTTTACAACTTTGTCAATATCTATCACTTTCCAAGCCTTCGGGTTACAATTTCATTAATGTCAATCATTTTTAAATCAACAAAATCCTGCTTTTGAGCTGGTCGGTCAACAAATCCTGCTTTCGAGCTGGTCGGTCAACAAATCCTGCTTTCGAGCTGGTAAGTCAAATCAAATCCTGCTTTCGAGCTGGTCGGTCAACAAATCCTGCTTTCGAGCTGGTCGGTCAACAAATATTGCTTTCGAGCTGGTCGGTCAACAAATCCTGCTTTCTAGTTGGTCGGTCAACAAATCCTGCTTTCAAGCTGGTCAGTCAACAAATCCTGCTTTCGAGCTGGTAGTTCAACAAATTCTGCTTTCGAGCCGGTCGGTCAATAAATCCTGCTTTCGAGCTGGTTAGTCAAAACAAAACCCAACTTTCAAGTTGATCTTTCACTGAGTCTTTTCAGGACTCAATTTGGTCATGGATGTGTCAATTAGACCTCAAGCAATTTCTTTCACCAAGGATTTTAAGAACATTTTGCCAATTTGCCATTAAATATTTGTTGATTTCAAAATTTTTATTGCACAAAAACATTACCTCAGAATACCTTCAATATTATTTTCGAAAGGTCAAAGCTATTGTGAAAAAGGATTTAAAATTCAAATTCTTTCTATTGGCCAACCAAAAGGATGAAGAATAAATCCTCGATATGGCTAGCAAAAGGAAATTCAATGTTGTTGCAAAGCCATAAGTGATCGGTATTGATCGCAGTCAATGGCACATTTTTAAAGATCATTCTTGGAAAATAAAGCAGTCGAAATATCCTGGGTGATACAGAAAAATCTATTAAATCCCTATATCTCCTCAATCACCTAAGCTGCAATTAAATATCTGCAAAAGGGATCTCTCAATTGTCGTCAAGATGAAGGCGAATTAGGCGAGTAGACCCCCGGGGCCAAAGAAGATTTGAATCATCTCCAAGATGACGGAGTTTGTGACGGATCCTTCCAGGAAAGTTCAGAGCACCGCCAAGATGAAGGCGACTGTGATGAGCCTCCCGACAAACCCTAAAGGATATTTAATTTTCGCTATCATCAAGAGATTTCCAACCAATGAGCCAATAACCGTCGATATAATCCCTGAGAGAAAAAGAAGGATCGGAACATCTCCAAGATGAAGGAGTTTGTGACGTACCCTTCCAAAAAAAAAGAGAGAGAAAAGTCAGGACATCTCCAAAATGAAGGATGATGTAATAAAATCCCCAAAAACCTAAGAGAGCTCTAATTCTACCAAAAAAGAAAAAAAAGTGGGCAGAAAGATCATCATGAGGAAAGAATCCCAGGATATCAGACTGCCAAATTTGCCAAAGAATCTTCTTTAATTTTGTGAAATTCTATTATCAATATTCTTTCACCAATTGCTCTCATAATATCAAGAATACTCTCTTTTCTGCTCATATCAAGGAAATTGATAGCTTCCTTGAAAGAAAGCCAATTGCAAGCAATTTGAATTCGAATCTTGATTCTATGGAGTTAAGCCCAGTCGGAGGTAATACTTCAGGTAGAAAAGAGGAAAGATTTTCATACCAATATACATCAATTTCAAGCATTTTGAATCAACAAACAATTTTTAACATTTTGGCAATATTTTCTTACTATCTTGACATGAAGTGAAGAGCTCGATGTCCATCTTGACACATCTTGATATCACCTTTTACCTCCTTGAGAGAGTAACCTTTATCATCTTTCGCGTTGTTGAAAGATTAGCCTTTTCTGTGAAAGGATCGCCTTTGTTATCTTTCGCGTTGTTGAAAGAATTCATCTTTTGCGTTGTCAAAAGAATCGCCTTACTCCTTTGGATCGCCTTATCATCTTTCGCGTTGTTGAAAGAATCGCCTTGCTCCTTTGGATCGCCTTTTTCCATCTTTCGCGTTGTCGAAAGAATTCATCTTTTGCGTTGTCAAAAGAATCGCCTTACTCCTTTGGATCGCCTTGTCATCTTTCGCGTTGTTGAAAGAATCGCATTGCTCCTTTGGATCGCCTTTTTCCATCTTTCGCGTTGTCGAAAGAATTCATCTTTTGCATTGTCAAAAGAATCGCCTTATCATCTTTCGCGTTGTTGAAAGAATCGCCTTGTTCCTCTGGATCGCCTTTTCCCATCTTTCGCGTTGTCGAAAGAATTCATCTTTTGCGTTGTCAAAAGAATCGCCTTACTCCTTTGGATCGCCTTATCATCTTTCGCGTTGTTGAAAGAATCGCCTTGCTCCTCTGGATCGCCTTGTCATCTTTCGCGTTGTCGAAAGAATTCATCTTTTGCGTTGTCAAAAGAATCGTCTTACTCCTTTGGATCGCCTTTTCATCTTTTGCGTTGTTGAAAGAATCGCCTTGCTCCTTTGGATCGCTTTTTTTCATCTTTCGCGTTATCGAAAGAATTCATCTTTTGCGTTGTCAAAAGAATCGCCTTACTCCTTTGGATCGCCTTGTCATCTTCCGCGTTGTTGAAAGAATCGCCTTGCTCCTCTGGATCGCCTTGTCATCTTTCGCGTTGTCGAAAGAATTCATCTTTTGCGTTGTCAAAAGAATCGCCTTACTCCTTTGAATCGCCTTGTCATCTTTCGCGTTGTTGAAAGAATCGCCTTGCTCCTTTGGATTGCCTTTTTTCATCTTTCGCGTTGTCGAAAGAATTCATCTTTTGCGTTGTCAAAAGAATCGCCTTACTCCTTTGGATCGCCTTGTCATCTTTCGCGTTGTTGAAAGAATCGCCTTGCTCCTCTGGATCGCCTTGTCATCTTTCGCGTTGTCGAAAGAATTCATCTTTTGCGTTGTCAAAAGGATCGCCTTCTCCTCTGGATCGCCTTGTCATCTTTCGCGTTGTTGAAAGAATCACCTTGTTCCTTTGGATCGCCTTGTTATCTTTCGCGTTGTCGAAAGAATTCATCTTTCGTGTTGTTGAAAGAGTCACCTTATTCCTCTTCAAGAAAATTGTCTTATTCACCATCCAACTTACCATTTTCATTTTCTTCCCAATCAGGATAAGGGTACAAACCTGAGCCTCCTTTGATGAGGTATTTCGTTTTCCGCCCAATCAGGATAAGGGTACAAACCTGAGCCTCCTTTGATGAGGTATTTCATTTTCCACCCAATCAGGATAAGGGTACAAACCTGAGCCTCCTTTGATGAGGTATTTCATTTTTCGCCCAATCAGGATAAGGGTACAAACCTGAGCCTCCTTTGATGAGGTATTTCATTTTTTGCCCAATCAGGATAAGGGTACAAACCTGAGCCTCCTTTGATGAGGTATTTTATTTTCTGCCCAATCAGGATAAGGGTACAAACCTGAGCCTCCTTTGATGAGGTATTTCATTTTCCGCCCAATCAGGATAAGGGTACAAACCTGAGCCTCCTTTGATGAGGTATTTCATTTTTTGCCCAATCAGGATAAGGGTACAAACCTGAGCCTCCTTTGATGAGGTATTTCATTTTCCGCCCAATCAGGATAAGGGTGCAAACCTAAGCCTCCTTTGATGAGGTATTTCATTTCCCAATCTGGTTAAGGGTTAAACCTGAGCTTCATTTCTACATGATGTATTTTTTGTCTCGTCCAGGTTAAAGGCAAAACCTGAATCTCACTTCTTTTGAGGCAAAATTTTTCTTCTGTATTCTCCATTTCATATCTACCATTTTCATCAGGGCTAATATTTTCATATCCAGTCAGATCCTTCTAACTGGGGCATTTTTATAGCCCAAATTTGGTGTGTTTTCATTGCCACTAAGCTCGTCCTCAAGACGGCTTAGTAGCAAAGAGGGGCATCTGTAAACACCCCAAATTTTTCTCATCCATTCTCAAACAACCCTCCTCGTGTAGTGCGAACTCTGTTAGGTCAGTGTAGGAGTCAAACCCTGAGTCAGTTTCAGAAAAGCACCATTTTACCCATTTTCATTAGGAAAATTACCATTTTACCCCTAGGTCATCCCGGACCACAGTCAGTCGGAGTCAACCAAGCTCATTGGTCAGTTCAAGACAGTTAGAATATCAGTCATCTCAAGCTCATCTGAGCTCACAATGAACAGACCATTTTCATTTCTGACCATTCCTGCCAAAATGGGATCATTTCTTCAAAAATGAGCTCATTTCTCACTCGAATCCAAGCCAATTGTCTCCAAGTCAGTCATTTCCAGTCAGTCATGTTCCCCAGAGTCTAACTTGAGCTCACCAGGAGTTTAAGTGCTCCAGTTTCAGTTCAAAACCATTTCCAAGTGTCCAGTGGCCCATTTTAGTCCATTTCAACTCTTTTAGCTGAAATTGAGCCGAGTTTAGTCAGTTGAGCTAGTGTTTGAGCCTTGATTTTAGTTCACCTCAGTATTACTGACCTTTGTTTCAGCTCAAACCCAGTTCAGGTTCGTAATTCATTTCATTCCAATGATCATTCCATACCATTTCTCTAAAAATGGCAACTTTTCTTGAAAATTCAGTCGGAAAGGTCAGTTGAGTCAGTGTTCGGTGAGTTCATTTGAGTTCTGAAACTCTAAAACCCAGCTCAATTCAGTTCATTTCAGTTGAATCCAGCTCAAAACCTAATTTTCAGTGTTACTCTAGCTTGGCAGAGCTCGAAAATCATTTCTTCAACCATTTTTGCAAATTTTGTCAATTTTAACACTTTTTGAACTGGTACAAGTGTCAATCGGGGTCTAACATCCAAAATTCTTCATTCAGGGTTAGCATTTCGCATAGCATTTCATGTCATTTCTCATCATTTCATATCATTTCTCAGCATTTCATAACATTTCATCACATTTCATTTCATTTTCGAAGTCCAGAACTCCAGCTTTATAAATTCCAATCCAGATTGAGTTTTAAAAGTTTTCAAAAATCAATTTCAAACCTCGGGTTTCCAAAATTGACATTTTCACCCCGGGAGTCTAAATTTGGAAATATTTTCTCAAGAAAACTAATCTGGATTTCTTTCAAAATCAAATTTTCAAGTTTTACACTGGATTTGCTTCGCAATGAGCTATTGAACTTCAAAATTTGAGCTCGTTTCAAAAACTGCCAAAACTAGCTCATTTCGTTTGGAAATATTTTCTCGAGAAAAACAATCTGGATTTCTTTCAAAATTACATTTTTAAATTCTACATTGGATTTGCTTTGCAACGGGGTATTGAACTTCAAAATCCGAGCTCGTTTCAAAAACTGCCAAAAATAGCTCGTTTTGTCTGAAAATAGATTTGGAAGCATTTTCTCAACAAAAACAATTTGGATTTCTTCCAAAATTAAATTTTTAAATTCTACATTGGATTTGCTTCGCAACGAGGTATTGAACTTCAAAATCTGAGCTTGTTTCAAAAACTGCCAAAAATAGCTCGTTTCATCTGGAAAGTTTCTGAAAAGACTATTTTACCCCTTTAATCGTCAAAATGAATTTCAAAAGTGGAATTTGGACCCGCTCTGAGATGGCCCATCCATTTGCATTTTCTGTTTTAATTTATAAAAAAAGAAAAAAAAAATTACCTTTTTCTTTATTTTTTTTTGTTTGTTTTATTTTTTTTATTATTTTATTTTCCTAAGGTGGGACCCACAAGGGGGTCGACCACCCTATCCCATTTCCTTTCTTTCTTCCTCCATTTTCTTTTTTATTTTTATTTTTATTTTTATTTTTATTTTTATTTTTATTTTTATTTATTTTTACTTTCCTTTTTTCTTTCTTTTCTTTCTTTTCTTTCTTTCTTCTTTCTTTTTCTTTCTTTCTTTCTTTCCTCCTTTCTTTCCTCTCCCAGCCACTCACGTATACCCTATACAACCCCTTCTCTACCTCTTTCTCTCTCCTTTTCCTCCCTTTCTTTCTCCCCTCTTCTTTCCTTTTCCTTTTCCTTCTTCCCTTCCTTACTCCTTTCTTCCTCCAAAGCCATACGACTGTAGCCTTGGGCATTACACAGCCTTCTTCATTAATCAATGGTAACTTAGGGAATGATATCATCTTTCCTAAGTTACCAATCAAAAACAAAAGGAAAAAAAGAACGGCTGGCCTCCCAAGCTCAATTCACGTCTCTCTCTCTCTCTCTCCCTTGAACTCTCTCTTTCTCACCCCTTGGCTGCAGCTTCCAGCCATTGAAACAACACCCTTGCAGCCCTCAGCAGCACCAACTGGAAGCCTCCACGCACAACACCATTGCAGCCATCGATCACAGCATCTGCATCCTCCAACTCCTTTGCTTCAGCAACTCCCTTGGAGTATCAACCGGCTTCATCATTGTTTTTGGTAGCAGCTGACCTCCACCAGCCATTACAGTATGTGAAGGCCTTTCATTGGGTGCAACCACCTCCGATTTTCAAACTGTTGCAGCCAGCTCCACCAGGGATCCACAACAGCCACCAGCTCGTAGCCACAGCAAACAGCACCTCCCTTCTCCAGCCACCTGCGTCAACCACACTTTAACAACCACCTTCATCTCCCATTAACCCATTTTTTTCATTAGAAACTTAGGTCTTTGGTTTTATTTTTCCTAAGTTATAACAAAAAGGGCACATACGGCTGTGCATCTTGACCTCTATCCTCAGCTCCCTCTCTCCTTCACAAGCTGCCATCCTTAGTCTCCTCCAACAACTATAACATCTTCCAGCCACCTTGAAGCTCAGCAGCATCCTTCAGCCTCCTCCGGATCCAACCAGTTTCAAGCTTCGCAACATCAAAGGAAATCTTCAAGCAAATCCAATCACTTCCTTCAACAACTGCAGCCTTCTACCTTCACCACCAGTCCAGCACCATCAAGATACTGCTTGCAGCCCAACCTTCCTTGCAGCCTTGTTCCAGCCAGCCCTTTTCGTTGCAACAGACTCCTCCTCAAGGTGAGCCACTATTCTCTTGATTTGTGATTTCTATTAGCTATTAATAAAGCCCCTACGATGTTCATCCATGGAATCCGTGGATTGGGGGTCTTTGGATTTCCTTTTGTATAAATGTCATGGAATCAAGTTAAAAGTTAGATTTGAAATCACATGAATGTTTCTTTCCTAGTTTTAAATCAAGTAGATGTGATAATCACCTTGTCTATTGAGGCTAGTGAAATAAGAGGTTCATCCACCGGTTGGATCGAATCTCTCATTTTAGAGCCAACATCAAAACGGAATCGTATCCCTGTCAACTTTTATTTTATTTTATTTTGTTTTATTTTTTTTTTTTCATATTCCATGTAGGTTCATATTTAAGTATTGCATTTATTCTAGTCTCATTATTCATGTTGTTCATTTTGTATGGTTTTGGTTTGTATTTAATTTAGAATCTATAAGTTGTAGCCATAATACTATCATTATTTCATGTGCGAGTTCTTATTCATAAATCTCAAAAATTTTAGGTTAATTAGGTTTACTTGTTGTTAATTTTCTGCAGAAAATTTGATTCCTTTTGAATTTTATAGTCCCATTAAATAAATCCAAAACTGAGTTTGGATTTCGAACTCACTGGGAATTCCAGATCCATCTTTAGTAGACAAAAACCTCCGGCACTACCCTTGTGGAAGATCCGGATCATCCTCAAAAAATCACAGTGGATTTGTAATCAAATCTACTGATGATCTGGAAATTTTGAAGTTTTTCCAGTTTGTTTTACTCTCTGTAAAAAATCGGATTTCCCAGACCCCTGGGAAAATCTCGATTTTCTTTTGTCAGGGTATAGACAGATCCTAATGCATCAATTCCTCCCAATCCGTAGCCCGTATGCAAAAACTTTCAACATGAACGTTGTTCCTAACATAATTTTATGTCATTTCCCAAAATTTAGGAATTTTTGAATTTGTTTCATTATTTTTACCGGATTTGCTCTTTCTGTCTAACAGATTCCAATATCCAGAAATCTCAGAGATTTAGGTCTCTGATAACAATATGGACTTTTCCAAACCATAACCCAAATCCCAATGGTGTCAAAAGATAAAATCTTTCTCTGTTTTTCAGGGACAGTTTCCCACAATTTCAGCTATTTTACCATCTTTCTTCTATTTTTCCCACATTTTCTACCGAAACCTGTCTGTTTCCCCTAAATCCTAGAGTCGCCGGATTCCGATCCGACTTGCCGGAGTGGCACAGCTCCGACCATAGGTCAAAACAAAAAAGTGTAAAAGGCAAAAATCCTTTCCTTACTTTCCTCTGTCACCCCATAAAATTTGGGAAATTTTTATCGAAGTTTGATATCCTAAATCTCCTTTAGAATCAACATTTTAGGCAAAAATCACAAAATTTAGGGTTTTTATTTGAATTTCCATATTTAAAAATACAAAAAATTATATTTTAGAGATCAATTATGTTTCTAGGGTTATTTTAGTTGTCCATGCCAAATTTGGTTTAATTCCAAGTTCATTTGCTCCATGTGTTAGTTTATCTTTAAATTCAGAAGCGAAAATCAAGTTAAATTCGATATTTTATGATATTTTCGCCATGTTAGGGTTTTTATCATGTACATAAGCATGTAGAATCATATTAGGGTTAATTTTAATCTCATTTGCATTTCATATTTTTCTATTTTGCAAAATTTATTTCAGAAAACCCTGGTTTCAAGGCCATAGTCTTGTTATCGGGGGTATTTTGGTCATTTTGACCTAAATTTCGAAATTTCCATTTCTAATTCTCCAAAATTTCATGCATATCATCATATCTTATCATATTATGTTTGATTTATTTCATTTGATTTTCAAAATTCCAAAATTTACAAAAATTCTTTCGTAAAACCCTGATTTCAAGGTCATCAGGGGTATTTTGGTCATTTTGACCCCAATTTCGAATTTTCAAGTTTATTTTCAAAATTTATTCATTATTTATCATGTTTATATCAAAGGGGGTATAATTCTGGGTTTATATCTGAATAATATCCGATAATTTCCCATATTTTCGGATAAATTCAGAAAAACCTACATTTTTGTGCTAACCTTGTTTTCTAGTTTTGCAGGAACATTCAAGAAGAAGACTTAGTTATTTCATTTATTTATCTTATTCAATTCAATGTAAAAAGCAATGTAATATTTGGAATAAGAGTTACATTTTCTGCTTAGAATAGGACTACATTGCATATAGTTTAATTTCTGCAAATTTCAATATGTGATGTAGGATTCATGCATAGTTATTTCAAATTCACTATGGTTTACACAAATGGCACGTGCACAAGCTCTTATGGAGTTTATAAACTCGGTGGGATTCGTATTTATGGCCATAGTCAGAATACGAAGAAAACCAAGATTTATGATCTTCATATTAGCCACATTCACCCTACACTCTTAGGCTAACTTCAAAAATGCACTGCATTTCTCAAAGTTTCAAAAGAATTTCTCAATTCCTCAATGAAATTCCCTTTTCAAATTCATATTCATTCATTCATATTATTCAAATTGCATTGTTTTCAAATTCATTTTCCAATTTCAATTAAAAAAAAAAATCAGTTTTCTCAAGAATTTCCAAGTCTTTCTCAGGATCTGATTTTCTCAAAATCCTAAGTTTTCAAATGACATTTCAAAGCATTTCCCAAGTTCAAATCAAGATTTTCCTATGTTTTCAAATTCTCAAATTTCAAAATCCCAAGTTTTCAGAAATCGATTTTCTCATATTTTCCAGTTTTCCTGAGAATTCATTTTCCATTTCAAAAGTCATTTTCCAATGAATTTCTTAGATTTTCTCAGAATTCTCAAATCCATTTTATCAGAAAAGCAATTCCAAATTTCAAAATCGATTTTCTAAAGTTCAAATTTTCCTGAGAAATCACTTTCCAATGCAAATTTCTGATTTCCAATAAAATTCAATGATTTTCCCAGGAATTCCATTTTCAAGCATTTTCCAGTCCTTGTCTAAATGCATTTCTATTTTCCAAAGCAAACATCATATTTTCTAAAACTTGCATTATTTTCAAAATTTCATAGCACAAGCCTGATTCTTTGTGCATTCTAGGAAAAATAGAGCATAATTTAGATATTTGAGTCAAGTTAAAGCACGTAATTGATCCTTGGTTCAATTACCCCTGGTAAAGGCGCCAGGAACGGTTGAACCTCGTACCGACAGGCGGATCCCATTCCATGGAATTTTCCTGCAAATTTTCAAAACGGAGGCGAGTAAATTTTCAAAATCATTTTCAAAACTTTGGTCGAGTTTGACTCGCGAAATTCGTTTCTCTCTCGCAAGGGAGGGGAAAAAATTTGCGATGATAACACATGCGTATGTTGTTTTTATGATTAGTTTTATATGGGTCATCTGTCATGGCATGTAGTTTCTCAACCCTCCTGTGTTCTGGTCTCCATTTCACCAATCCGCCATGTATTATTTTCATTATTGGAATTCATTGCCAATACTCATCTTTTGATCTATTGCACTGTGTAAACACCCCAAATTTTCCTTATCCATTCTCAAACAACCCTCCTCATGTTGTGCCAACACTGTTAGGTCAGTGTAGAAATCAAACCTCGAGTAAGTTTCAGAAAATCACCATTTTACCAACTTTTATTAGGAAAATTACCATTTTACCCCTAGGTTATCCCAGACCCCAGTCAGTCGGTGTCAATCAAGCTCATTGGTCAGTTCAAGACAATTAGAATATCAATCATCTCAAGCTCATCTGAGCTCATAATGAACAAACCATTTTCATTTCTGACCATTCCTGCCAAAATGGGATCATTTCTTCAGAAATGAGCTTATTTCTCACTCAAATCCAAACCAATTGTCTCTGAGTCAGTCATTCACAGTCAGTCATGTTTCCCTGAGTCTAACCTGAGCTCACCAGGAGTTCAAGTGCTCCAGTTTCAGTTCAAAACCATTTCCAAGTGTCTAGGATCCCATTTTAGCTCTTTCAGCTGAAATTGAGTTGAGTTCAGTCAATTGAGCTAGTGTTCAAGCTTTGATTTTAGTTCATATCAGTATTACTGACCTTTGTTCTAGCTCAAACCCAGCTCAGGTTCGTAATTCACTTCGCTCCAATGATCATTCCGTACCATTTCTCTAAAAATGGCAACTTTTCTTGAAAATTCAGTCAGAAAGGTCAGTTGAGCCAATGTCTGGCCAGTTCATTTGACTTCTGAAACTCTAAAACCTAGCTCAATCTAGCTCATTTCAGTTTAATTAAGCTCGAACCTCAATTTTCAGTGCCACTCTAACCCAGTAAAGTCCTAAAAACCATTTCTTGAGCTATTTTGCAAATTTTATCAATTTTAATGCTTTTTAAACTGATACAAGTGTCAATCGGGGTCTGACATCCAAAATTCTTTATTCAAGGTTAGCATTTTGCATAGCATTTCATGTCATTTCTCATCATTTCATTTCATATCATTTCTCAGCATTTCATCACATTTCATTTCATTTTCGAAATCCAGAACTTCAGTTTTATAAATTTCAATCCACATCGAGTTTTAAAAGCTTTCAGAAATTAACTTCAAAACCTCGGGTTTCCAAAATTGACATTTTTACCCCCGGGAGTCTAAATTTGGAAGTATTTTCTCGAGAAAAACAATATGGATTTCTTCCAAAATCAAATTTTTGAATTCTACACTGGATTTGCTTCGCAACGGGGTATTGAATTTTAAAATCCGAGCTTGTTTCAAAAACTACCAAAAATAGCTCGTTTCATCTAGAAATAAATTTGGAAGTGTTTTCTTGAGAAAAACAATCTGGATTTCTTTCAAAATTAATTTTTTAAATTCTACACTCGATTTGCTTCGCAACGGGGTATTGAACTTCAAATTCCGAGCTGGTTTCAAAAACTGCCAAAAATAGCTCGTTTCGTGTGAAAATTTTCTGAAAAGACTATTTTACCCCTCTAATCGTCAAAATGAATTTCAAAAGTGGAATTTGGACCCTCTCTGAGATGGCCCACTCATTTACATTTATGTTTTATTAAAAAATAAATATTCTTTTATTCCTTTCAATTTTCTTTTATTTGTTCATTTTTTTTATTTATTTATTTTGCATTTTAGAGAGGTGGGACCCACAAGGTGGTCGCCCAAGCCTCCAGCCCCACTTTCCATTTTTTTTCTCATTTTTTTTTCCCTTTTCCTTTTTCCCGCCTTTTCTTTCTTTCCTTTCTTTTTCCCTTTTCTTTCTTTTTCTTCTTTTTCTTCTTCCTTCTTTCTTCCCTTCCTTCCTTCTTTTTCCCCAGCCATAGCCATTCACGTATGACTCTTTAGATAATAATAGAAACTTAGGTTTTGATGAAATCAAAACCTAAGTTCCATACAAAAAGAAAAGCTACAGCTGGCCCAACTCATTCAATGCCTCTCTCTCTCTCTCTCTCTCTCTCTCTTCCTCTCTCTCTCTACCTTAAGCTCTTCATCTTCATTATACAGTATCCCCATTGAAGCACCTCCAAGCTCCCTCCTTCATCTGGCACATCACCCTCCTTGTTGCAGTTGGCTCCTCCTCCATTTGTAGCAGCTGCAGCCACCACAAGGGAATCCTCAACTCCAGCCTAAGCAGCCATTGCCATCACTAACTGCAGCAGCCGTTCAAAGCCAACAGCACAACCACCTTCTCCCTTCAACACCACTACCAGCCCATCATCCCCAGCAGCTCTCCATTGGAACCAGTTGGTGTAGCAGCCCTTGGTGATCAGCCATCACCAGTTTCCTCCTTTGCAGCCGCATCAACACAACACCATCTCCTGCAACTCTTGCTCCAGCCGGTCCAACCCCTACTTTAAAGCAACTCCTTCAGCCATCTTCTTGGTAGCCAACGTCAACAACAAGCAGACTTCATCCTCAATTGTGGTAGCTGGATCCCTAAGGTAAGGTTCCTATTCTTCTTTTTTATTAACCTACAGATAGTTTTTTTTTTTATTATTATTATTATTATTATTGTGTCATGGTAAAAGGCTACGTAAAGAGGCGATTCATCCCTCCAATGGATTGAGTCCCTCCTTACAATGGCCAATACTAAGACCAAGTCATACCCTTGATCATTTCTTTTTAATTGCATCATTATATTTATGTAGATTCCATGCTTTTTGCATTCATTAAGTTTAGCTTTATTAATATTCGATTGATAGTCTATAGAATGTAGATCCATGCATGTAGTCCAGTTATAATTTTATATTTGATTTTTTTGTTTATAAATCTTAAATTTTTTATGGTATATGCCTATGTTTAGTTTTTGTTTTTCTGCAAAAATTCGGATCAATTTGAGTTTAATAACTCTATCTAATAAATCCAAACTCTAGATCAAGTTTTAAACCCTCTGGAGATTCCAGATTCCCATTTAGCAGGGTTGTCGACCCAAGATCGCCTCCATGGACGATTTGATTTTCCCTCAAAAAATCACAGTGGATTTGTAATTGAATCTACTTATGATTTAGAAATTTTGAGGATTTTCCTGGCAGTTTTGATCTCTGTCAAAAATCGGATTTCTCAGACCCTTGGGAAAATCTCGATTTTTCTTTGTCAGGGTATAGACAGACCCTAATGCACTGAGTCCACCCCATCCATAGCTTGTCTGCAAAAACTTTCAACACTAAAGTTATTCCTAACATGTTTTTCTGTCAGTTCCCAAATTTTGAGGATTTTTGGAACTGTCTCAGTATTTTTTCCAAAATTTTATTTTCTGTCTGACAGATTTCAGTATCCCGAAATTTTAGAGATTTAGGTCTCTGATAACAGTGTGACCTTTTCCAAACCGTAACCCGAATCCCAATTGTGTCAAAATCTAAAACTTTTCCCTGTTTGTCAAAAATATGTTCTCACCATTTTAGACTTTTTCTCATTTGTTTATTATTTGTCTTACATTTTCTACCAAAACCTGTTTGTTTCCCCTAAATCCTAGAGTCGTCGGATTCCGATCCGACTTGTCGGATTGGCACAGCTCCGACCATAGGTCAAAAACAGAAAGTGTAAAATAAAAAATTCCTTGACTTACTATCCTCTGTCACCCCATAAAATTTGGGAAATTTTTATGGAAATTTGATATCCTAAATCTCCTTTAGAATCAACATTTTAGGCAAAAATCACAAAATTTAGGGTTTTTACTTGAAATTCCATATTTAAAAATACAAAAAAATAGATTTTCGAGCTTCATTCTGTTTTTAGGGATATTTTAGGTGTCCATGCCAAATTTGGATTAATTCCAAGTTCATTTGCTCCATGTGTTAGTTTATCTTTAAATTCAGAAGCGAAAATCAAGTTAAATTTGATATTTTATGATATTTTCGTCATTTTAAGGTTTTTATCATGTACATGAGCATATATAATTATATTAAGATTAATTTCAATGTCATTTTCATTTCACATTTTTCATTTTTGCAAAATTTATTTCAGAAAACCCTGGTTTCAAGGCCATAGTCTTGTTATCGGGGGTATTTTGGTCATTTTGACCCCAATTTCGAATTTTCATATTTATTTTTGAAATTTATTCAATATTTATCATGTTTATATCAAAGTGGGTATGAATTTGGGTTTATATCTGAATAATATTCGATAATTTCCCATATTTTCGGATAAATTCAGAAAAACCTACATTTTTGTGCTAACCTTGTTTTCTAGTTTTGCAAGAACATTCAAGAAGAAGATTTAACTTTTATTTCTTTTATTTCAATTCAATGTAAAAATCAATGTAATATTTGGAATAAGAGTTACTTTTCTGCTTAGAATAGGGTTGCATTGCATATAGTTTAATTTCTGCAAATTTCAATATTTAATGTATGATTCGTGCACATTTATTTCAAATTCACTATGGTTTACACGAATGGCACGTGCACAAGCTTTTATAGAGTTTATAAACTCGGTGGGATTTGTATTTATGGCCATAGTCAGAATACAAAGAAAACCAAGATTTATGATCTTTATATCAGCCACATTCAGCCTACACTCTTAGGCTAACTTCAAAATGCACTGCATTTCTCAAAGTTTTAAAAGGATTTCCCAATTCCTCAATGAAATTCCCTTTTCAAATTCATATTCATTCATTCATATCATTCAAATTGCATTATTTTCAAATTCATTTTCCAATTTCAATTTCAGAAAATTCAGTTTTCTCAAGAATTTCCAAGTCTTTCTCATGAACTGATTTTCTCAAAATCCTAAGTTTTCAAAAGAGATTTCAAGGCATTTCCTAAGTTCAACCAAGATTTTCCAATGTTTTAAAATTCTCAACTTTCAAACTCTCAAGTTTTAAAAAAAACGATTTTCTCAGATTTCCCACTTTCCTAAGAACCAAGTTTCCTAAGAATCCATTTTTCATTTCAAAAGTCATTTTCCAATGAATTTCTTAGATTTCCTCAGAATTCTCAAATCCATTTTCTTAGAAAAGAAATTCCAAATTTCAAAAATTGATTTTCCCCAAGATTCAAGTTTTACTAAGAATTCATTTTCCAATCAAATTTCTGATTTTTAATGAAATTCAATGATTTTCCCAGAGATTCCATTTCCAGCACTTTTCCAATCATTTTCCAGCATATTTCAATTTTCCAAAGCAAACATCATGTTTCTCAAACTTGCATTATTTTCAAAATTTCATAGCACAAGCCTGATTCTCTGTGCATTCTAGGAAAAATAGAGCATAATTTAGCTATTTGAGTCGAGTTAAAGCACATAATTGGTCCTTGGTTCAATTACCCCTGGTAAAGGTGCCAGGAACGGTTGAACCTCGTACCGACAGGCGGATCCCATTCCACGGAATTTTCCCGCAAAATTTTAAAAATGGAGGCGAGTAATTTTCAAAACCATTTTCAAAACTTTGGTCGAGTTTGACTCGCGAAATTCGTTTCTCTCTCGCAAGGGAGGGGGAAAATTTTGCGATGATAACAGTTTTGGCGACCGTGATGGGACCTGTATTCGCCTGATCAATTATGTGCTTTAACTTAGCTAATTTATCAAAATTATGTTCTATGGAATGTCAGCTTTAATTCCTGATATCATGTGAACCTAGGAGCCTAGACTTGAACCCAGCTGACATGGATTGCATGTAGACTAGGCATGGTTTGGTAGGACCAGATTGAGGAGAATTATGCATGCTCATTTAGACTTAGGTCTGAAATACAACACTCCTCAATCTAGGACTTGTATGAAAACAATGTTTGCTTCTTCAAATATTTCAAAATTCTATCTCTTTAGGATTTAGAGCTCTCTATTTGTCTGCATGTGATCATTTTTCAAAAACCACCCCACCTATGTCTACCTGGTCTTCACGTTGTTGGGCTCTCTTCCAGAACCATAGTTTGGGACAGAGCCTCACAACTGGGCCACTTATTTGAGCTAACGCCCCCCTGCCACGTACCAAGGGCCATAGTCCAACGTATATCGACAGGCGCTCAAGGATGTTGGGAAAACACAAGCCTAGACCCAGAGATGAGTTTTATGCCACGTACATCGAGCCTCGACTCGAGTATATCGGCATAGCATGATTGGACACAGTTGATCTGAGCCTAGAGTCAGGATTAGGGTCCTAAAGCTCTTTCAAAATCAATGCATTTAGAGTTGGCTTCTTAGGGATTGTTGTATGTGCATAATTGTTTGTAATTGAATGTATGATATTCATTTTCGCCTTATTTTCTCATATTTTTTCCAATTTATCCAAAATACCGAACAATTTTCCAAAATACCTCATTTTTCATCTTTTATAAAATATCTCCTTTTTCTCAAAAACCCTGGATGATTTTTTCAAAATATCCACCTTTTCTTCAAAACTCTAGGTTATTTTCCATTCTTTTGTTCCTTTGGACTTCGAATTTCCAGCTTTTTATCCTGCCTGCAATTTTTAAAATTCTTGTATTTTTCCAATGTCTAATTCCAGTCTTCCTGTCTTTCAGTCCAATGGCATCCAGTCAGCTCGACTCCGTTTATTCTGAGGGTCACATCTCCTATGAGGTGCGACAAAGTCTTCCCGAGCATCGAGCTCTCAGCGCCGGACCCTTCTTCCCTCGGTGGTACCATGTTTGGTTCAAAAACTTCTCTCGTATGTTTTCGGACCACTTGAGCGATTGCGGGTTGGAACTGGCATCTGCAGTGGGAAAGTTGACAGTCAACGGCAATCCGATCCATGCACTGGCAGAGCGATGGAATCCGCGTACCAGCACGTTCTGGTTTTCGTGGGGCGAGATGACACTACTGATGGATGAATTTTTAGACATCATGGGACTGCTTGAGCTAGCCGGTCAGCCTGGAGATCCGTTAGAGCAGCAGTTTCTAATTAATGTCAAGGGTCTGGACCCTAAAGATGTCGTGGCTTGCATGACAGGGCGTAAGTCTTGGCAATTGATTGAAGAAAATGGGAATGAGTACGTGAACCTGATCGAGATCTACCGGCAGTATGGAGAATTCGCAGAAGTCAGCTCGTTGTCCAGGACAGCTCGAGAGAGAATTCAGCATGCGATGGTTTTGTGTACTGTGGGACTTGCTTTCTTTCCAGATGGACAGAATTATGTGGATGTCATAATAGTTCAACTTTTGAGAAGATAGGAAAGTCGACAGACCAGCCGTCTCTCGATAGCCATGGTCGCGCTTGCTTTTCTATACAGAGGACTGACCCGCTTCACACTTGGAGAGTCCATCCTAGTCGAGGGATGTACCTATGCTCTTCAGTCTTGGTTCCTTCAGCATGTGCCGACCAAAGCTAGTTTGTTCAAATACAACGGCAAGGAACTTCTTCCAGTTGCGCGGTACCGATTCATGATCGATTATCTGCAGGAAGAAGAAGTGGTATGGGACTATTTTGATCGAGAAATATCGCCTCCCAGATACACCTATGCATATGGCAAGAGATTTAGGCTGCTTGGTTCATTCTTCTGTGCCTACTATCATCCATAAAGGTGTGTTCGACAGTTTTCTCAAAGACAAAAGCACATAGAGATGTAGTTGCTATCAGGAGTCGTGTCAGAATTCGACCTTACATCAGCGCAGTGGTCCGTAACATACCATTCTGCCAAATATGGCTAAGACTCTTTTGTTACTCTTTCACTTTTTCCCGGCCCTCGTGTCTTTGCTAGTTATAAAGTGTGGTGGCAAATTGTCTGTTCGCTCCCTCTTTCCCAAGTTTATTATTGATACAATCATGTTTTCCTTTCAATAAATAAAAATCTTGCAAATTCTTCAATTCTTGGTTTGACGACCTCGCCTAGGTAACAAGGCATAATTTTCAGTTGTTTATTTTTTTTGCAAAAGAATGACAACGCAATTGTCGTAATCCCAACGACGACTCAATCCCTAGTAATGGGATATTCTTTCAATTGTCTACCAAAAATCTCAGCAAATATTCTCTTCCAATCAAAATCTCTTTCAAAAGTCTAATCATCAATTTTGCCCTGCAGAGAGCATTCGTGATATTCGATGGTTCAGACAAGGTCAGGGAAGAAAACTGCACCAGTCGAAGGCATCACATATTCAACAGCCTTGGACGAAGAGATGGATTCCCCGCGCTCGGGCAAAAATCAAGGGCAGCAGGTTGAGGATGACATGGATCCTCAGATATATGCCATGTTCAAAAAGATGATGAGCAAGATGCTGGCGGAACAAGCTGAAGCCAGTGCAAAGAAGACCCAAGTCAAGCAGATGGCAAAAGGCCAGGTAGTCAAAAGGGTTTCGAAGTTGTCTAAGAAGCCTATTCAGGATGCTGATACAACAAATGAAGGGAAATCAGTAGAGGACACTGATGAAGAATATGAAGCTCAACAAGCATTTCAAAGATCCCCCCATCGACAAGGGATAGCCTATAAATTGAAGAGTCAAGCAATGGATGATCTAGTCCAAGTGCAGTTGAAGAAAATGGCTGAGGTGATTAAAAATTTGCAAGACCGTGACAAGGGCAAGAAGGTCTTTGCGAGCAAAAAAATCTACGAAGGCATCACTCCTGTCAGGAATAATCAAGATCCAAAAAAGAAGATGAACTTCGCCTTCTTCGTTAATGCCAACCGCGATGATTGCAAAGATAGCAAAGGCAATCATACAAGTCAGAAAGAGAAATCTTCTAAGCAGAGTGGAAAATTGAGTCAACAGAAAGAAAAGATAAAGCGGGACGGCTGGGGTTACGATCACCAGTTTACTCCTCTCGAGCAGTCTTTCGATGAAATCCTTGAATATATGTTGGCCAAAGAATTGGTAAAACTCCCAAAAGTCACAAATCCTCCCACAATCATGGGAAGATTTATGGACCAGTTCTGCAAATTCCATCAGGCGGTAGGGCATGATACCGACCACTATTTTGTCTTCAAGAACATTTTCCAAGATTATATCGACAAAAATTTCTTCGTTGAGAATGAGAAAGAATATTGGTCAACTATCTTGGCTAAGTCTCAACAGAAGTCAAGCAATCAGCAAAAAAGTACAACATGACGGTCGGAACCAGGACCACAAGATGGCCCTATTGGATCAAATACTCGAGAGTTTTTTGGAATACATGCTCACAAAAGATATGGTCGGATCTCCAAAGGCTCACTTTACTCTTTCTGCCGATGATTGCAATCATGATAAATATTCAGACGGATCTAAGGGCCAAAAAGGAAAGTTCTCCAACAATGATAAGCCTTTTCAATCTAGTCCTCAGCATAAAGAGAAAGGTCAAGAAAAGCCAAAGCACAAGGATTGGAGAAAGGATCGAAAGTTCAACCCTCTGGATCAGACACTAGAGAGTGTTCTGGAATACATGCTCGCAAAAGATATGATCTGTTTACCTAAAGTAGTTGATCCTGCAACAGTCATGGGCAGATTCAAAGAAAAATTCTGTAAATTTCATCGGACAGTAGGGCATGACACTGAGAATTGTTTCGTCCTGAAGAACATCATTCAAGATCACATCGACATGATCCTTGTTGAAAATGAGGAAGATACCAGTTGACCATCCTGATCAAGTTTTCCAAGAAACTGATAATGTCAAGGCTATGTCATCTTTAATCATTTTGCTTTTGGTCATTTTAAAAGGACAATACAGTCTCAGTTTTCTTACCAACTTGTTATTTCTCTTCAATGATTGAATAAATTACCCATTTTCCTCATAAACTTGATGTCACCTTTTATTATCCTTCTCTGCAAAATGTTCTTTCATGAAGAATGACCCTCTTCAAAGTCCCAGAATCAATCCAAAGTTAAAAAGCATTCTTCAAATATCAATTACTTATCCTTTCATCCAACTTCTCACTCTCCAGTTATACTGGGGCGTTATTTTGAAAATTGTCTTCAAAACATTCTGTATGCAGGCAGAATCAAACAAATCTCTTATTTTGCATGCATGTGCATTCATTTACATCATTTTGCATACATTTGCATTCATTTGCATTTACATGCATTCATTCGCATCCATTTGCATTCATTTGCATCAAATTCATTTCCCCTTCAGGTTAAGGGATAAACCTGAACTACCCATTCAGGATAAGGGATAAATCCTGAGACCCCAACAGTTGTCTAAGTCATCGTGAGGATGAAGATTGAAAATCTCTCATCAAAATCAGTTGGGTAAATTTTCAAAAATCCAGTGTTCGTGCTGGTAAGATTTTCAAAAACCAGTGTTCGTGCTGGTAAAATTTTCTAAATCCAGTGTTCGTGCTAGTAAAATTTTCTAAATCTAGTGTTCGTGTTGGTAAAATTTCAAAATCCAGTGTTCGTGCTGGTAAGATTTTCAAAAACCAGTGTTCGTGCTGGTAAAATTTTCTAAATTCAGTGCTTGTGCTGGTAAATCTTCAAAATCCAGTGTTCGTGCTGGTAATTCTTCCAAAAACAATATTCGTACTGATCCATTTTCAAAATCCAGTACTTATACTGGTTCATTTCCAAAATCCGTTATTCACACTGGTACATCTTTCAAAATCCAATTGTTATTGGTCGGACTTTCAAAATCCAATTTTTATTGGTCAAACTTTCTAAATCTGGTTTACTGGTTAATGTTTTCAAACCTAATCCATGTTAGTCTAGTTTTTCTTTGGGATTCGAGTTTCGACTTGAATTTCCTTTCCTTCTAACCGATTTAGTTTCCCTTCGGGATTCGAGTTCCGACTCAAATTTTCTTTCCTTCTAACCGGTCTAGTTTTCCTTCGGGATTCGAGTTTCGACTCGAATTTTCTTTCCTTCTAACCGGTCTAGTTTTCCTTCAGAATTCGATTTCCGACTCAAATTTTCTTTCTTTCTAATTAGTCTAGTTTCCTTCGGGATTCGAGTTCTGACTCAAATTTCCTTTCCTTCTAACCAGTGTAGTTTTCCTTCGAGATTCGAGTTCCGACTCAAATTTTCTTTCCTTCTAATTAGTCTAGTTTTCCTTCGGGATTCGAGTTCCGACTAGAATTTCCTTTCCTTCTAACCGGTCTAGTTTTCCTTCGAGATTCGAGTTCCGACTTGAATTTTCTTTCCTTCTAATTAATCTAGTTTTCCTTTGGGATTCGAGTTCCGATACAAATTTTCTTTCCTTCTAATTGATCTACTTTTCCTTCAGGATTTGTGTTCCGACTTGAATTTCTTTTCCTTCCACAATGGATCTAGTTTTCCTTCGAAGATTCGAGTTCCGACCCGAGTTTTCTTTTCCTTCTGAATTGGTCTAGAAAATTAGAGTTCCGACTCGAATTTTGTTTCAAATCCAATTCAAATGTCTAGAATTGGTCTAGAAAATTAGAGTTTCGACTTGAATTTTCTTTCAAAACCCAATTCATTTAGTTTTTCCTTGAAGATTTAAATTATGATTGGAATATTCCCTTAAAACCCAGTTTAGCATCTGGTCTATTCAAAGCTCACAAGTTGAATCCTTACTTCTTAGACTGTGATCCCTAGGTTAAATTCCTATGGAATTGATAGTTCGTAGGTCGAACCCTTGCGGAATCAATGTGATTTGTAGGTTGAACCCCTTTCAAACCAGTCTTATCCTAAAAAAAAATCGATCTGTAGGTTGAATTCCTATTGATCCCCGATTCTTAGGTTGAACCCCTTCGGAACTAATCCCACTGCCAAAATTTTGATCTGTAGGTTGAAGTCCTCCTGATCCAATATTCTTTACAGTCCTTAGGTCGAACTCCTTTTGGATTGGTATTTATCAGATATTTGATCTGTAGGTTGAAGTCCTCCTGATCCACGTTCTTAGGCTGAATTCCTATTGAATTCATGTTGTTCCCAATGAACTAATGTCGTTCTCAATTGAACCAGTGTCATTCTTATGCTGAATTCCTATTGAACCCATGTTGTTCTCAATAAACTAATTTCCAATTTTGTCCTTCGGGTCAATCAATTTCAAAATTTCCAATTTCCAATTTCCAATTTCTAAATTCAAAATTCCAATTTCCAATTCCAATTTCGGCCCTTGGGCCACCCAATTACCAATTTGAGACCTCCGGGTCAACCAATTTCCAAATTTCTAATTTCGACCTTCGGGTCAATCAATTTCCAATTTTCTAATTTCAGACCTCTGGGTCAACCAATTTCTAAATTTCTAATTTTGACCTTCGGGTCAATCAATTTCCAAATTTCCAATTTCGACCTCCAAGTCAACCAATTGCCAAATTTTCAAATTCGACCTTTGGGTCAATAATTTCCAATTTCCAATTTCCAATTTCCAATTTCCAATTTCCAATTTCCAATTTCCAATTTCCAATTTCCAATTTCCAATTTCCAATTTCCAATTTCCAATTTCCAATTTCCAATTTCCAAATTTTCAATATCCAATTTCCAATTTCCAATTTCAAATATCAAATTTCAAATTTCAAAATTTTAATTTCCATTTTCGACCCTTTCGGTCACCCAATACCAATTTCAGTCATTTCCTCTTGCGAGAGACCCTTTTTACAAGGAGAGTTCAAGGGAGCTCGTTCTTTTCACATTCTATCCTTTGTTCACCTAGCCCCTTTTTAGGGAGAGTTTGAAGGGACTCGTGTCTATGTGAACCGTTTGCAAAACAAAATTCCAATTTCATACAAGGAACCCTTAGTTTAGGGAGAGCTTCGCCGGAAGTTCGCTTTCCTTGTGACCACAATTTCATACTAGCCATTTCATCATGAAGGACCCTCTTTTCAGGAAGAGTGTGATGGACTCGTTCCTTCATGACCAATTCACCAACCTCATCAATATCGGCCCCCTTTCCATAAGAGAAGCTTAATGTTAGGAAGTTTTGACGAAAGCTTAATTTCTCTTCGAAAGTTCATTTTGCAAACACCTCATCTTCAGGGAAGAGAGGAGTAATTCCTATTTCCAATTTCTAAATCTTCTCCTTTGGGGAAAGGAGAAGAAAATTTCTGTCATGAATGTGTTGCGTTGTGCTTCAGATGCTCGCTCTCACCAAGGATTTCAAGAAAATTTTGCCAATTTGTCATTAAATATTTGTTGATTTCAAAATCTTTATTGCGCAAAAACATTACCTCAGAATACCTTCAATATTACTTCTGAAAGGACAAAGCTTTCGCGAAAAAGGATTCAAAATTCAAATTCTTTCTATTGGCCAACCCAAAAGGATGAAAAATAAATTCTCGATATGGCTAGTGAAAGAAATTCAATGTTGTTGCAAAGCCATAAGTAATCGGTATTGATCGCAGTTAATGGATCATTTTTAAAGATCATTCTTGGGAAATAAAGCAGTCAAAATATCCTGTGTGATACAGAAAAATCCATTTAATCTCCATATCTCCTCAATTACCTAAGCTGTAATTAAATATCTGCAAAAGAGATCTCTCAATTGTCGTCAAGATGAAGATGAATTATGCGAGTTAACCCCCGGGGCCAAAGAAGATTTGGATCATCTCCGAGATGAAGGAGTTTGTGACGAATCCTTCCATAGAAAGTTCAGAGCACCATCAAGATGAAGGCGACTGCGATGAGCCTCCCGACAAACCCTAAAGGATATTTAATTTCTGCTACATCAAGAGATTTCCAACCAAAAAGCCAATAACTGTCAATATAATCCCAGAGAGAAAAGAAGGATCGAAGCATCTCTGAGATGAAGGAGTTTGTGACGTACCCTTCCAAAAAAAAAGAGAGGAAAAAGTCAGAACATCTCCAAAATGAAGGATGATGTAATAAAAACCCAAGAGAACTCTAATTCTGCCAATAAAAAAAAAAAGTGGGCAGAAAGATCATCACGAGAAAAGAATCCCAGGATATTAGACTGCCGAATCTGTCAAGAATCCTCTTTAATTTTATGAAATTCTATTATCAATGTTCTTTCACCAATTGCTTTCACAATATCAAGAATACTCCCTTTTCTGTTCATATCAGGGAAATTGATAGCCTCCTTGAAAGAAAGTCAATTGCAAGAAATTTGAATTCGAATCTTGATTCTACGGAGTTAAGCCCAGTCGGAAGTAATACTTCAGGTAGAAAAGAGGAAATATTTTTAAAACAATGTGCATCACTTTCAATCATTTTGAATCAACAATAATTTTCAACATTTTGATAATATTTTCTAGGTATCCTGGCGTGAAGCATGAGTTTGAGGTTCATCTTTGGCGCATCCTGACATCAGTTGTTATCCCTTTTAGGACTTGATAACGGGAGTTTTCAAGGTTCCTTCCCTTCTGTTGGTATAATCTGAGCGTCTGGGCTCTCAGATTCGCACACTTCCCTGTGTCCCCACTGTCCCACCATAGACAGTTTAATTTCGGCTTGAGGTTAAGCCACTAATCATTTTCTCGCAAAAGGTCACCAATTTCAAAAGTTATTTAGTCTCAGCAATGAGGCGCCCAAAATCAAACCCCTTTTCAAGCTTTAGGGACCCCAATTTCATCCTTTTGCAAAACCCCTATCGGATTCATTGTGCGGAAATCCGAAGGTTCCATCATGGTTTCTTCCTTCGAGGATTCCATTCATTTTCCGCCCAAACAGGATAAGGGTACAAACCTGAGCCTCCTTTGATGAGGTATTTCATTCCTCGGTCAGGTTAAGGGTCAAACCTGAGCTTCGTTTCTACACGAGGTATTTTCCGTCCCATCTAGGTTAAGGGCAAAACCTGAATCTCACTTCCTTTTGAAGTAAAATTTTCTTCTTTATTCTTCACTTCATATCTACCATTTTTATCACGGCTAATTTCTTCATACCCAGTCAGATCCTTCAAACTGGGGCATTTTTATAGCCAAAATTTGGTGTGTTTTTCTTTACCACTAAGCTTGTCTTCAAGCCGACTTAGTAGCAAAGAAGGGCATTTGTAAACACCCCAAATTTTTCTTATCCATTCTGAAACAACCGTCCTCATGGAGTGCCAACCCTGTTAGGTCAGTGTAGAAATCAAACCTCGAGTAAGTTTCAGAAAATCACCATTTTACCCCTAGGTCATCCCGGACCCCATTCAGTCGGAGTCAACCAAGCTCATTGGTCAGTTTAAGACAGTTAGAATATCAGTAATCTCAAGCTCATCTGAGCTCATAATGAACAAACCATTTTCATTTCTGACCATTCCTGCCAAAATGGGATCATTTCTTCAGAAATGAGCTTATTTCTCACTCAAATCCAAACCAATTGTCTCTGAGTCAGTCATTCACAGTCAGTCATGTTTCCCTTAGTCTAATCTGAGCTCACCAGGAGTTCAAGTGCTCCAGTTTCAGTTCAAAACCATTTCCAAGTGTCTAGCAGCCCATTTTAGTCCATTTTAGCTCTTTCAGCTGAAATTGAGTTGAGTTCAGTCAATTGAGCTAGTGTTCAAGCTTTGATTTTAGTTCATATCAGTATTACTGACCTTTTTTCTAGCTCAAACCCAGCTCAGGTTCGTAATTCACTTCGCTCCAATGATCATTCCGTACCATTTCTCTAAAAATGACAACTTTTCTTGAAAATTCAGTCGGAAAGGTCAGTTGAGCCAATGTATGGCAAGTTCATTTGAGTTCTGAAACTCTAAAACCCAACTCAATCTAGCTCATTTCAGTTTAATTCAGCTCAAACCTCAATTTTCAGTGTCACTCTAACCCAGTAGAGTCCCGAAAACCATTTCTTGAGCTATTTTGCAAATTTTATCAATTTTGATGCTTTTTAAACTGATACAAGTGTCAATCGGGGTCTGACATCCAAAATTCTTTATTCAAGGTTAGCATTTTGCATAGCATTTCATGTCATTTCTCATCATTTCATTTCATATCATTTCTCAACATTTCATAACATTTCATCACATTTCATTTCATTTTCGAAGTCCAGAACTCCAGTTTTATAAATTTCAATCCAGATCGAGTTTTAAAAGCTTTCAGAAATTAACTTCAAAACCTCGTGTTTCCAAAATTAACATTTTTACCCCCGGGAGTCTAAATTTGGAAGAATTTTCTCGAGAAAAACAATATGGATTTCTTCCAAAATCAAATTTTTTAATTTTACACTGGATTTGCTTCGCAACGAGGTATTGAACTTTAAAATTCGAGCTTGTTTCAAAAACTGCCAAAAATAGCTCGTTTCATCTGGAAATAAATTTGGAAGTGTTTTCTTGAGAAAAACAATCTGGATTTCTTTCAAAATCAAAATTTTAAATTCTACATTGGATTTGCTTCGCAACGGAGTATTGAACTTCAAAATCTGAGCTCGTTTCAAAAACTGCCAAAAATAGCTTGTTTCATGTGGAATTTTTTTGAAAAGACTATTTTACCCCTCTAATCGTCAAAATGAATTTCAAAAGTGGAATTTGGACCCGCTCTGAGATGGCCCACTCATTTACATTTATGTTTTATTAAAAAAATATATTCTTTTATTCCTTTCAATTTTCTTTTATTTGTTCATTTTTTTTTATTTATTTATTTTGCATTTTAGAGAGGTGGGACCCACAAGGTGGTCGCCCAAGCCTCCAGACCCACTTTCCATTTTTTTTCTCATTTTTCTTTCCCTTTTCCTTTTTCCCGCCTTTTCTTTCTTTCCTTTCTTTTTCCCTTTTCTTCCTTTTCTTCTTCCTTCTTTCTTCCCTTCCTTCCTTCTTTTTCCCTAGCCATAGCCATTCACGTATGACTCTTTAGATAATAATAGAAACTTAGGTTTTGATGAAATCAAAACCTAAGTTCCATACAAAAAGAAAAGCTACAGCTGGCCCAACTCATTCAACGCCTCTCTCTCTCTCTCTCTCCCTCTCTCTCTCTCTCTCTACCTTAAGCTCTTCATCTTCGTTATACAGTATTGAAGAACCTCCAAGCTCCCTCCTTCAGCTGGCACATCACCCTTCTTGTTGCAGTTGGCTCCTCCTCCCTTTGTAGCTGCTGCAGCCACCACAAGGGAATCCTAAACTCCAGCCTAAGCAGCCATTGCCATCACTAACTACAACAGCCGTTCAAAGCCAACAACACAGCCACCTTCTTCCTTCAGCCACCTTCTCCCTTCAACACCACTACCAGCCCATCATCCCAGCAGCTGTCCATTGGAACCAGTTGGTGTAGCCGCCCTTGGTGGCCAGCCATCACCAGTTTCCTCCTTTGCAGCCGCATCAACACAACACCATCTCCTACAACTCTTGCTCCAGCCGGTCCAACCCCTACTTTGAAGCAACTCCTTCAGCCATCTTCTTGGTAGCCAACGTCAACAACAAGCAGACTTCATCCTCAATTGTGGTAGCTGAATCCCTAAGGTAAGGTTCCTATTCTTCTTTTTTATTAACCTACAGATAGTTTTTTTTTTATTATTATTATTATTCTTAATGTGTCATGGTAAAAGGCTACGTAAAGAGGCGATTCATCCCTCCAATGGATTGAGTCCCTCCTTACAATGGCCAATACTAAGACCAAGTCGTACCCTTGATCATTTTTTTTTAATTGCATCATTATATTTATGTAGATTCCATGCTTATTGTATTCATTAAGTTTAGCTTTATTAATATTCGATTGATAGTCTATAGAATGTAGATCCATGCATGTAGTCCAGTTATAATTTTATATTTGATTTTTTTGTTTATAAATCTTGAAATTTTTATGGTAGATGCCTATGTTTAGTTTTCGTTTTTCGGCAAAAATTCGAATCAATTTGTGTTTAATAACTCTATCTAATAAATCCAAACTCTAGATCGGGTTTTAAACCCTCTGGAGATTCCAGATTCCCATTTAGCAGGGTTGTCGACCCAAGATTGCCTCCATGGACGATTCAATTTTCCCTCAAAAAATCACAGTGGATTCGTAATTGAATCTACTTATGATCTGAAAATTTTGAGGATTTTCCTGGCAGTTTTGGTCTCTGTCAAAAATCGGATTTCTCAGACCCTTGGGAAAATCTCGATTTTTCTTTGTCAGGGTATAGACAGACTCTAATGCACTGAGTCCACCCAATACATAGCTTGTCTGCAAAAACTTTAAACACAAAAGTTATTTCTAACCTGTTTTCCTGTCAGTTCCCAAATTTTTAGGATTTTTAGAACTGTCTCAGTATTTTTCCCAAAATTTTATTTTCTGTCTGACAGATTTCAGTATCCCGAAATTTCAGAGATTTAGGTCTCTGATAACAGTGTGGCCTTTTCCAAACCGTAACCCAAATTCCAATTGTGTCAAAAAATAAAACTTTTCCTTATTTGTCAGGGATATGTTCTCACAATTTCAGAGTTTTTCTAAATTGTTTACTATTTTTCCCATATTTTCTACCAAAACCTGTCTGTTTCCCCTAAATCCTAGAGTCGCCGGATTCCGATCTGACTTGCCGGATTGGCACAGCTCCGACCATAGGTCAAAAATAGAAAATGTAAAAGGAAACATTCCTTGCCTTACTGTCTTCTGTCACGCCATAAAATTTGGGAAATTTTCATGGAAATTTAATATCCTAAATCCCCTTTAGAATCAACATTTTAGGCAAAAATCACAAAATTTTGGGTTTTTACTTGAAATTCCATATTTAAAAATATAAAAAAATAGATTTTCGAGCTTCATTCTGTTTTTAGGGATATTTTAGGTGTCCATGCCAAATTTGGCTTAATTCCAAGTCCAGTTGCTCCATGTGTTAGTTTATCTTTAAATTCAGAAGTGAAAATCAGGCGAAAATCAGGTTAAATTTGATATTTTGTGATATTTTTGTCATTTTAAGGTTTTTATCATGTACATGAGCATATATAAATTTATTAGGGTTAATTTCAATGTCATTTGCATTTCACATTTTTTATTTTTGCAAAATTTATTTCAGAAAACCCTGGTTTCAAGGCCATAGTCTTGTTATCAAGGGTATTTTGGTCATTTTGACCCCAATTTTGAATTTTCAAGTTTATTTTCGAAATTTATTCATTATTTATCATGTTTATATCAAAGGGGGCATGAATTTGGGTTTATATCTGAATAATATTCGATAATTTCACATATTTTCGGATAAATTCAGAAAAACCTACATTTTTGTGCTAACCTTGTTTTCTAGTTTTGCAGGAACATTCAAGAAGAAGATTTAACTTTTATTTCTTTTATTTCAATTCAATGTAAAAATCAATGTAATATTTGGAATAAAAGTTACTTTTCTGCTTAAAATAGGGTTGCATTGCATATAGTTTAATTTCTGCAAATTTCAATATTTAATGTATGATTCGTGCACATTTATTTCAAATTCACTATGGTTTACACGAATGGCACATGCACAAGCTTTTATGGAGTTTATAAACTCGGTGGGATTCGTATTTATGGCCATTGTCAGAATACGAAGAAAACCAAGATTTATGATCTTTATATCAGCCACATTCAGCCTACACTCTTAGGCTAACTTCAAAATGCACTGCATTTCTCAAAGTTTTAAAAGGATTTCCCAATTCCTCAATGAAATTCCCTTTTCAAATTCATATTCATTCATATCATTCAAATTGCATTATTTTCAAATTCATTTTTCAATTTCAGAAAATTCAGTTTTCTCAAGAATTTCCAAGTCTTTCTCAGGATCTGATTTTCTCAAAATCCTAAGTTTTCAAAAGAGATTTCAAGGCATTTCCTAAGTTCAACCAAGATTTTCCAATGTTTTAAAATTCTTAACTTTCAAAGTCTCAAGTTTTAAAAAAAAATCGATTTTCTCAGATTTCCCACTTTCCTGAGAACCCAGTTTCCTAAGAATCCATTTTTCATTTCAAAAGTCATTTTCCAATGAATTTCTTAGATTTCCTCAGAATTCTCAAATCCATTTTCTTAGAAAAGAAATTTCAAATTTCAAAAATCGATTTTCCCCAAGATTCAAGTTTTACTAAGAATTCATTTTCCAATCAAATTTCTGATTTTTAATGAAATTCAATGCTTTTCCCAGGGATTCCATTTCCAGCACTTTTCCAATCATTTTCCAACATATTTCAATTTTCCAAAGCAAACATCATGTTTCTCAAACTTGCATTATTTTCAAAATTTCATAGCACAAGCCTGATTCTCTGTGCATTCTAGGAAAAATAGAGCATAATTTAGCTATTTGAGTCGAGTTAAAGCACATAATTGGTCCTTGGTTCAATTACCCCTGGTAAAGGTGTCAGGAACGGTTGAACCTCGTACCGACAGGCGGATCCCATTCCACGGAATTTTCCCGCAAAAATTTAAAAACGGAGGCGAGTAATTTTCAAAACCATTTTCAAAACTTTGGTCGAGTTTGACTCGTGAAATTCGTTTCTCTCTCGCAAGGGAGGGGAAAAATTTTGCGATGATAACACACTGATAGGCTTTGTCAATTGATTCTGCTTATTTAGTTTTTTTGTTATAATTGTTTGGATGTGATTCTTTTGTTCTGTCTGTTTTTATCCCTTTTGATTGTTTGTCACAAAAGCACTCAGAATCAATTTGATCCCATTTATGTTCCACCACGTATTGGTTATGTTCATCGTCCCCCTTATGCTGTCGATTTCAACACCTGTTAGCTCCAATACCCCTTTTGCCAATTCCAGCCACATATTTCATTGTTGCAAAACTTCAGTGATTCTTTTGAGGAGAACTGAAGCTTCAAGCTGTATCAGTAAAGAATGCAGCAACAAAACCTTCAAAAACACCAGCTGAAGAGGATTGGAAGATTAAGCGTGAGTTTCTTTTGAAGAAAAGGGAGGAGTTGAAGCAATGGCATTAATGTCTGGAGATGCTTGGCGACGCTAAAGTAGATGAACATGGGAATGCCAACACGTCGGGTGATTGTAATGTAACGTGCTTGGACGAGGATGGGGAGGATCGGGAGATCAATATTTCTTTAGACAACCACATGCTTATGTGTGATGAAGAGAAAATCCTACTGTTTACCCTACAATTTTCTCCTGGAGATGGTTGGTTGTCTGCATTTTATTCCTGTTTAATTAAAAAGTATGAGAAAAAAAAATGTTGTCGAGGAGAAACTTTCTAAGCTTAAAGGAGAGCATTATGCTCCATGCTCCATGGATGCATCTTCCACTCACAGTTTAAAGAATAATACGGATCTGCTAACTTGCAAAGATGATTATTATCACCAATGTGGAGATTATCAGAAATGTTTTGACATGACTACTATGCCTCTTGAGAGGACCCTTTCCATATGAAATGTATTCTAATGCACTTGGCAGCAGCAATGGAACTTGGCAGGTCTAATGAGCTTTACATTATGGCATGCAATTTGGTGAAAGCACCTATCCTCTTTTGATTGTTTGTCACAAAAGCACTCAGAATCAATTTGATCCCATTTATGTTCCACCACGTATTGGTTATGTTCATCGTCCCCCTTATGCTGTCGATTCCAGCACCTGTTAGCTCCAATACCCCTTTTGCCAATCCCAGCCACATATTTCATTATTGCAAAACTTCAGTGATTCTTTTGAAGAGAACTGAAGCCTCAAGCTGTATCAGTAAAGAATGCAACAACAAAACCTGCAAAAACATCAACTGAAGTGGATTGGAAGATTAAGCGTGAGTTTCTTTTGAAGAAAAGGGAGGAGTTGAAGCAATGGCATCAATGTCTGGAGATGCTTGGCGAGGCTAAAGTAGATGAACATGAGAATGCCAACACATCGGGTGATTGTAATGTAACGTGCTTGGACGAGGATGGGGAGGATCGGGAGATCAATATTTCTTTAGACAACCACATGCTTATGTGTGATAAAGAGAAAATCCTACTGTCGACCCTGCAATTTTTTCCTGGAGATAGTTGGTTGTCTGCATTTTATTCCTATTTAATTAAAAAGTATGAGAAAAAAAAATGTTGTCGAGGAGAAACTTTCTGAGCTTGAAGGAGAGCATTATGCTCCATGCTCCATGGATGCATCTTCCACTCACAGTTTAAAGAATAATACGGATCTGCTAACATGCAAAGATGATTATTATCACCAATGTGAAGATTATCAGAAATGTTTTGACATGACTACTATGCCTCTTGAGAGGACCCTTTCCATATGAAATGTATTCTAATGCACTTGGCAGCAGCAATGGAACTTGGCAGGTCTAATGAGCTTTACATTATGGCATGCAATTTGGTGAAAGCACCTACCCTCTTTTGATTGTTTGTCACAAAAGCACTCAGAATCAATTTGATCCCATTTATGATCCACCAAGTATTGGTTATGTTCATCGTCCCCCTTATGCTGTCGATTCCAGCACCTGTTAGCTCCAATACCCCTTTTGCCAATCCCAGCCACGTATTTCATTGTTGCAAAACTTCAGTGATTCTTTTGAAGAGAACTGAAGCTTCAAGCTGTATCAGTAAAGAATGCAGCAACAAAACCTGCAAAAACTCCAGCTCAAGAGGATTGGAAGATTAAGCGTGAGTTTCTTTTGAACAAAAGGGAGGAGTTGAAGCAATGGCATCAATGTCTGGAGATGCTTGGCGACGCTAAAGTAGATGAACATGGGAATGCCAACACGTCGGGTGATTGTAATGTACCGTGCTTGGACGAGGATGGGGAGGATCGGGAGATCAATATTTCGTCAGACAACCACATGCTCATGTGTGATGAATAGAAAATCCTACTGTCAACCCTGTAATTTGCTCCTGGAGATGGTTGGCTGTTTGCATTTTATTCCTGTTTAATTAAAAAGTATGAGGAAAAAAAAATGTTGTCGAGGAGAAACTTTCTGAGCTTGAAGGAGAGCATTATGCTCCATTCTCCATGGATGCATGTTCCACTCACAGTTTGAAGAATAATACGGATCTGCTAACTTGCAAAGATGATTATTATCACCAATGTGGAGATTGTCAGAAATGTTTTGACATGACTACTATGCCTCTTGAGAGGACCCTTTCCATATGAAATGTATTCTAATGCACTTGGCAGCAGCAATGGAACTTGGCATGTCTAATGAGCTTTACATTATGGCATGCAATTTGGTTAAAGCACCTACCCTCTTTCTTTTAGGTGCCCAGGATCCTTGAGCTCCAGTTTTAGAAGGCCTGCAAATAAGGTAATACACTCATCTATGACATATCAGCATTGCCTTCAGCACATAGTCCTCCTTTTTCAATATCAAACTTGTCAATTTGCTAATTTAGCTTTATGCTATGTATCATCAGGTAGATGCATTTAGGCATATAGTCCAGCGTACATATACATCCTATATCAGATTCAATGTGGGAGATCATTGTATGATTAACACCATTAAATTCAATATTGCAGTTACAAGACCACCCATTTTCTGATGCCTTTATGTACATGTATATTCTCTTATGCGTGATAGGGCTAGCTGTAAGTTGAGATGTCATTCAGTACCACGATAGTGGCTCCACCATATATAGTAGATGACACTGTTAGTATTTGTTATGGCATTAATCTGGATGCATGTCCGTTTTCACCCACTGCCACAGCACCCACCTCACCATGCTCCATCTTATTGCACTTCATTCACATGCCACATCTTGCATTACTTCATTATATCGTTCTTGATTTCAGGTGGCTCAGATGCTTATTTTGATAATTAACTGCTGGAAAAATATATCAAGAGTGGACCTATTGGGAAGGGTTATCTGGCTCATACAGTCCCCTGTCGTGATGGATCAAAATCATTGTTGTGTGATTCCCCTGTACAAAGCCATTTTGTGTGATTCCCCTGAATATCCATTACCTAGCCATATAGTCTTTTATTCTAAATTCCCATGATTTTAGTCTAGGCTCCCTACATAGAATCCATTTATTATTGTAATTTCAATTTTGTTCTCTTTACCCGCTCTCTCTCTTTCTCTCTCATTGATTTCATTATATTAGTTTGTTCCTCCTTATTTTGCATGTTCGATGTCATCAATATTTCTGGAAATTTTGTTATATCAGTTTTGAGCATATAAATTTTTTGCATTATTATGATACATCTCTAGCTCAGCCCATAGTCAGGCTTGCGATTTCCCTGTCTCCAGTAATGCTTCTGGAATACCAATTCACGGGTGTAAATGAACAGGAGATTCTTGTGTCAAGAGACCCTGTTGTTCTTACAGCTAAATGCTCAGACACTCTGCTCTGCGGACAAAATCCTCTGAAAGAGGTATAGGTTTCATCATAATGGATTTCAATGAGTTGACGTTGTGTTTGGAATTAATCAAGATGCTTTCAATATTCCTCATTATAGTTTCAAACTGTTGAGATAGCTAGGCTATCAAGATGAAGAAGTAATGGAATCAAATTAGTATGATTTGGTGTTGATATATGTCAAATATTCTGGTAAAGGATTTAAAAGTCAGCAAACTGACTTTGCTCATAATCTACAGCATACCTCAGCCACTCCAGTACATCACGATGCAGTAGCATCTCCTTTTTGTGCAAGCAGGACAATCATAAAGGTTAGTAGTAATTAAACTCATCTTGATTTACTGTAAAAGCACCATGCTGGCTGATATTGCATTCAAACTCGTGTCATGTACATTTCTTATCTTAAATGTGCACATCTGTTTGCTTTAATTTGTGACTGCAGGCTGAGCAGAGATCGAATCAGATCTCTGTCATCAGCTGACCATCATCGATAGCATTAATTTTTGCTGGAATCAATCTAAGTGACTCCTCATTAAATTGCAAAAAAAATTCTTCCTTCAGTGTCAAATTGCGTTAATCAAATGCCTATGTGTGCCTTCACGTATTCGAGCCGGGGCCTTGATGCCTTGAACAATTATTGTGTGTTATAATTGTTTGGGTTGTTCCAATTGTTTTGCAACCTTAGTGGCAGTCGCTTCAGTTCAACCTGCTGCGATAATGGCATAATAACCCGAAATTACATTTTGTTGAGGGAGCAAGAGTGAGTTACTGTAAAATATTCTGATTCATCAGTTTAGGATCCACCTGTTAATACCATTTGCAGTTTGTTCTGCTAATACTGTGGCAAGTCGGTTCACGAGTGATTAAAAGTGATTCACAGGTTCGTGGAGATGTGGTAAATTAATTTGATCACAAAATGACCATCCTAAAGCAGATGCAATTCATGTTACAGGGTTATCACTCATTTTCATTTCCCATAAACGCAATCAATAGGACTTTGCTTTTCATATTTTATCTCATCTTTAGCATAGCGTCATATTATATGACAACATGGCATCTCATTCTTTTGCGCATCTATGCAACATCTTTACAGCTTTCATTCCATTCAATATTTTATATACTACATCTTTATGCGTGTTTCCACCATAGTTGAGGTCTAATCATGTGTGTTTTAGTATAAACATGATATTTTCACTTTATATTTTGCTATCTTATGCTAACCCATTCTTTGGCGGGAAATACGTTGCCTTTCTAGAGTAGGGAATTTCCAACTCAAATCAAAATAGGCTAGATGATAAATGAGATTCCCTTACATTTCCAACACTAGCATAGAATGTATGAGTATGCCCATATCTTAGAAATTGCTTATTTCCATATTTTATTGCAAAATGTCACAAATGGGAACACAAATGGCACGTGCACCATTTGATAAAAGGTGATTAAATCCTAAGTTGATGATTTGCATCAATGGCCATAGTCAGGATGTGAACAAGACTTAGGATTTTCATCTTTTATGGAATAACACTGGATCTATCCTCTTCAAAAATCATCATATTCTTAAAGATTTTCTTCTTTTATCAGAGCTTAACTTAAAATTAACTCAAAATATATATCAATGGTCATAGTCAGGATATATTGAGAGTTAATTTCATTTTAAAATCTATAAAAGCACCAAAATATGTTTGATTCTTCACCTGAATTCAAATATGATTATTATGTAATACATTCAATGACCATAGTCAGGGATGTATTATATCCTCAATCATATTTTAATTCATTTAAAGAATGAAATATGATTTTCAAATCCAATTTCAAAATTCTTTAAATTCATTCATCATTTAGGATAGAACTTCATCATGTTTTCAAAAATTCTTTTTCAAAATCCAAGTGATCTTGAATGTCTTTCTTCAAATTCTATTTCAATTCATCAAATTCTATCTCATTTCGAGATTCAAAAATTCAATTTCAAAGTTCAATTTGACTTTGAAAATTCAAAATTCATTTTATATCCAAAAGTTCCATTTCAAATTTAAATCAAATTTCAGAGTTCAAATTCAACTTTGGAATTTTAAATTCATTTCCAAGATTTAAATTCAAATTCAAAATCCAATACCTCAAATCGAATTTCAAATTTCAATTTAACTTTGAAGCCTCTGATTTATCTTCTGATTTCAAAATTCAAAATTATTCTTTATCTTCAAAGCTTTATCCCAAGATTGAGTCGGGATTCTCAATTCAAAGTTTTGAGAATGATTCTGAAAATTCAATTTTTCCTAAGTCATAAATTAAATCTAAGTTTTCAAAAACCTAGACCGATCTTCAAAAGTCCCATTTGGACTTTCAAAATCCAAATCCAAGGTTAGAACCCAATCCCAACTTAGATCCAGATTTTCAAATGCAATCTTCATTTAGGATTTCAGACTTCAGATCCAAATTCCATCTTGGATTCCAGATCTTGGATCCAATTCCATTTAGGATCCAGAATTCAACTTCATCTTGGATCTCAGATTTCAGATCTAATTCTCATTTAGGATTCTAGATCCAGAATTCAACTTCATCTTGGATCTCAGACTCCAGATCCAATTCCATTTAGGATCTTAGAATTCAACTTCATTTTGGATCCCAGACTTCGGATCCAATTCTATTTAGGGTTCTAGAACTTCAACCTCATTTTGGATCTCAGACTTCAAATCCAATTCAATCCCAGATCTCATATTCAACTCCATCCTGGATCTCAGGCTTCAGATCCAGATTCCATTTAGAATTCCAGACTTCAGATCCAAATCTACTTAGGATGCCAGATTTCAAATCCAAGTCTATCTTGATTTCTAAATTCCTAAAAACCAATTCCATTTCTCATATCCCATCTTGATTTCTTAAACCCAATTCTATTCTTCAAACTCAATTTGGATTTCTCAAATCTCATTCTCATTTCAAACTTCAAATATGAAATCCAATCCCGTTTCAAATTTCATCTCACCTCCTAAATTCAAGTTCAAAATTCAAAGTCCATTTCTGACTTTGCTTTTATCTTAGCTTCAAATCATTCTTTTCAAAGTCCAGATTTATCTTCCCAAAACTCTGATTATTTCAAAAACTTAGAACTTTAAATCTCAAGTTCTAAGTTAGAAACCATTTCTTCACTCTATTATCAAATTCATCTCAGAAATACTTGGAGATTTTTTTAAAACCATTTTTTTTTAAAAGAGCATAGATCATTGCATTGCACAAAGCATGATTCTTTGTGCATTTAGACTTAGAATAAATTCTTAGATAATCTTTTAGCAAAGCAAAAAGGCATAAATTCGACCCTTGGTTCGATTACCCTGGTAAAGGCATCAGGAACGGTCGAACCTCGTACCGACGAGCGAATCCTATCTCCCAATTTTCCCGCAAATATTTCAAAAATGGAGGCGAGTAATTTTCTAAAATATTTTCAAAATTAAGGTCAAGTGAGACCCCGCAAAAGAGTTCCTCTATCTCTTCTTTTTTTTATCATTCTCTCTTCCTTTCTATCTTTTATTCCCCTTTAAAAAAGGGAATAGAGGTTAGAAAGATGAAGAGAAAGTAAAAGAGGAACGAGAGGAAAAATTTTGCGATGATCACAGTTTTGGCGACCGTGATGGGGCTCGTCTCCGTCCGGTCAAATTTTTGCATTTTGCTTTGCTCTGAACAATATTTTTGAGGACGAAACAACATTCCGTATCATGCCCCCTTGCTCGATGAAACCTGCAAAAGCAATCTTTCCATTTCCCCATGGTGACAGAAGGATCAACCTTTCTTAAGAGCTTGATCATGTCTTTCGCGAGCAGGTATCTGAGAACTTCTTCGATTGGCTGACCTAGAGGGGTAAGCTCACGATCATAACCCCAACCATCACGCTTTGTTTTCTTCGGCTTGCTTGACTTCTGCTGAGTGCTGACCCCTCTCTGGGAGCTGGACTGGGCTTGCATGGTTTGGAGATCTGGATGTTTTTCTTCTTCATTTTTGACAAAGAGATTCTTATCAAGGCAGTCCTGAACGATATTCTTGAAGACAAAGCAATGCTCAGTGTCATGCCCTATTGCTCGATGGAACCTGCAGAATTGGTCTTTATATTTTCCCATGATTGTGGAAGGGCTGGTGGCCTTTGGGAGCCTGACTAATCCGTTAGACAACATGTATTCGAGGACTTTGTCGAGCGGCTCATCTAAAGGAGTGAAATCTCGATCATTGCTCCAATTCTTGTGCTTTGGTCTTTCCTATTTCTTGCCCTTTTGCTGAGGACTGGATTGAAGAAGTTTATCATGGCTTTCACAACATTTCCCTCTCTGGCCTTTATACTCTCCTAGGTTGCTGCCCTGGTTGCCTTGGTTGATGCCCCAGCTGGCTTTAGAATTCCCTGCACTGCTATCGCTGTGTTTATTCATGGGGAAGGTGACAGGTGCCTCTCTTTCGGTGGGAGCTTTTCCGCAACTGGCTTCAGCTTATTCGGATAATATCTCAACCATCATTTTTTTAAATAACTGATATATAGCGGGATCAATTTCATTCTTGCTGTCCTGAACTCCTCTGACCAACTTTTGAGAATCCATTCCTTACTCTCTGCTTGGGATGTTAGAGCAGTGCAATCTTTGATCTTTGCCTGAATCAACTGACAATGCCAATGCTCCCTCTTTATGGCAAAATGGGTTTTTTTTAGAAAAGATCTTGGAAGAAATTTTAAGGGAGAAATCACAATCTGACACAAAAATATCTTATTAGGAGGGATAGGGTTGTCACCAATTTTGACAATCGCATAGTTTTTCTGTGAGAAAGGATAATCAATTAGAAATATGAACAAATGTTAATTTTGAAAAGGACATCTCTTGACAAAGGAGATTTTATTACAAAAGAAGGTAAGGAATAAAATTTAGAAGATACATTAAAGGATAGAAAAGAATTTTGAAAATAGATGGTAAAGTTTTGAAATTTGAGGAATTGCAGGCAAGATCAGAAGAATTTGAAGAAATTAGAAGAATAAAAGAAAATACACCTGGGTTTTAGAAAGAGAAAATTTTGAATAATAATATATACCCAGGGTTTTTGGAAAATATAAGGAAAATATAAAACATCACACAATCACGGATATACAAACAAGGATGCACAAACAGCACTCCCTAAAGGCTGACTCTAAATGCAATATTTTGAAATGGCTTGTAGGACCTTAATCCTAACTCTAAGGTTTAGATCATCTGATTCCAATCAAGATATGCCGATATACCCAAGCCAAAGCTCGAAGTACGTGGCATAGAAATATTTCTCTGATTCTAAGGTAATAGCTTCCCAACATCCTTGAGCACCTACCGATATACCTAAGACTATGGCCCTTAGGTACGTGGTAGGGGGGCGCGAACCCAAATAAGTGGTCTAGTTGTGAGATTCTCTCCCAAATTATAGTTCAGTGAGACAGCCCAGCAACGTGAAGACCAAGACAATATAGGTAGGGAGGTTTTCAAAAATATGCTCAACATGCAAGAAATCAGATGGCTCTAATGCAAGTCCTAAAGAGATAGATTAAAATGAAGAGGTGCATACACTTGCATACATTGTTTTGCATTCAATCCCTAGAATTGAGGAGAGTTATATTTCAGACCTAAGTCTAATATGAACATGGAATAGATCTCCTCAATATGGTCCTACCAAACCATACTTAAATCCTATATGCAATGATGTCAGCTTAGGACAGAATCTAGGCTCCTAAGATTTGCATGGAAATGATGCCTACATTCGAAGAATAAAGACTTAGATAATATCAGAGCAAAGCAAAATGCAAAAATTTGACCACATTGAGGAGACCACATATAGTTAAACTATGATGGTCCATTAATTTTCACCAAGGATCTTTGATTTCTAAATTCTTTTTGAAAATCGAGCTCATCTTTAAAACCCAGTCCTCGCGCTGGTTATTTCTCAAACTTTTCGATCATATATCGAGCTCATCTTTACAACCCAGTTCTCGCGCTGGTTATTTCTTGAAATTTTCGATCATATATCGAGATCATCTTCAAAATCCAGTCCTCGCACCGGTAACTTTCTAAATTCAACCTTCTGATCAAAGTCTTTCCTTCTACAAAATTCAAGTTTTGTCTTGAACTTCCCAAAATTTGATGTATTTCAAAAAGATCCAACACTCATTGGTCATGTATTTCAAAAGATCCAACACTTGTTGGTCATGTATTCCCCAAAGATCCAGCTTTCGTTGGTCATGTATTTCAAAAGATCCAGCAGCTCGTTGGTCATGTATTTCAAAGGATCCAGCTTTTGCTAGTCATGTATTTCAAAGGATCCATCTTTTGTTGGTCGTGTATTTCAAAAAGATCCAGCAGCTCGCTAGTCATGTATTCCAAAAGGATCTAACACTCGTTGGTCATGTATTTCCAAAAAGATCCAACACTCGTTGGTCATGTATTTCCAAAAAAAATTCAACACTCGTTGGTCATGTATTTTCAAAAGATTCAACACTCGTTGGTCATGTATTTCTAAAAAGATCCAACACTCGTTGGTCATGTATTTCCAAAAAAGATCCAACACTCGTTGGTCCTGTATTTCAAAAGATCCAACACTCGTTGGTCATGTATTCCAAAAGATCCAGCTCTCGTTGGTCGTGTATTCCAAAAGATCCAGCTTCCGTTGGTCATGTATTTCAAAAGTCCCAGCTCACGATGGTCGAGCTCCCAAACCAATCTGTTCCACAAATCAAACCTTCAGGTTGCAATTTCTTCATTCTGTCATTTCCTAAACCTTTAGATCTTTTAATCTCTCTATTCCATCAGTTCCCAACCTTTGGGTTGTGACATTCTCAAAATTTCATCATTTTCTCAACCCTCGGGTTATAATCTCTCAATCACAATCATTCTCAAACCTTCAGATAAAACCTTTTTCAATCAAAATCCAGTTTCTCATAACTGGTCGGGATTTTCAAAATCCTGTGGTTTTCATTGGTTGGGATTTCAAATCCAGTTTTTCATAACTGGTCGGGATTTTCAAAATCCAGCTTTTCATAAACTGGTCGGGATTTCAAATCCAGTGTTTTCACTGGTCGGGATTTCAAATCCAGTTTTTCATAACTGGTCGGGATTTTCAAAATCCAGTTTTTCATAACTGGTCAGGATTTTCAAATCCAGTTTTTCATAACTGGTCGGGATTTCAAAATCTAGTTTTTCATAACTGGTCGGGATTTTCAAAATCTAGTTTTTCATAAACTGGTCGGGATTTCAAATCCAGTGTTTTCACTGGTCGGGATTTTCAAATCCAGTTTTTCATAACTGGTCAGGATTTTTAAAATCCAGTTTTTCATAAACTGGTAAAGATTTCAAATCCAGTGTTTTCACTGGTCGGGATTTCAGATCTAGTTTTTCATAACTGGTCGGGATTTTCAAATCCAATTTTTCATAACTGGTCGGGATTTTCAAAATCCAGTTTCTCATAACTGGTCGGGATTTCAAAATCAAATTTCTTATAACTGGTTGGGATTTCCAAAATCTAATATCTTTCATCAGTTAAGTTTTCCAAAGTCTGATTTTTACACCATTCCTCCAAATCACAATTAAAGGTCTTATCAAAATCCATATTGAGTGATTATTTCACAAAAGAATTCTTGAACATTATGCCAATTTACTAAAAACAATTGTTGATTCCAAAAATCTGACTACACAAAAGAATTATCTCAGATTACCTCTAGTATTTTTTCCGAAAAGGTGAAACTCTTGTGAAAAAGGGATAAAATTCAAATCTTTTACCTGTTGATCAACCAAAAGGATGAAAGAAATATCCTCGGTATGATTAGTGAAAGAAATATTCAATGATGTTGAAAAGCCAGAAGCGAATTGATATTGATCATGGCTATGACGCATGTTTAAAGACGGCTATCTGGCAATCAGGCAGTGGAAATATCTTGAGCTATAAAAGAATCCACTCCATCCATGTCTCCTCATCCATTTAAGGTTGCAATTAAATATCTGCAAAAGAGATCCCTCAACTGTCGTCAAGATGAAGACGAATAGGTGAGCTAGACACCCGGGGCCAAAGAAGATCTGGATCATCTCCAAGATGATGGAGTTTGTGAAGGATCCTTCCAGGGAAAGTTCAGATCACTGTCGAGATGAAGGCGAATGTGATGAACCTACCGACAAACCCTAAATGATATTTGATTTCTGCTATCATCTAAAGACCTTTTGAGTCAATATCATTAATAGAATCCCTGAGATAAAAGAAGGATCAGAACATCTCCAAGATGAAGGAGTTTGTGACGTACCCTTCCCCGAAAAAGAGAAAAAAGTCAGGACATCTCCAAAATGAAGGATGATGTAAAAACCCGAAAAGGTTCAATGACTCAAAAAAAGAGTGCAAAAGGATCATCATGGGAAAACACCTAGATATCAAACTGCCAAAATTGCCAGGAGTCATCTTCTCTCATGCAAAATTCTTTTATCAATATCTTTTCACTACTTGCTTTTATGAAATTAAGAATATTTTTTCTCTTCTCATATCAAGGAAATGGATAGCTTCCTTGAAGAAAATCATTAGCGCTAAAATTTTGAATTTGACTCTTAGAACCGAGGAGTTAACTTCATTGGAGAAAATACTCTAGGTAAAAGAGGGAATATCTTTTGCACATACGTGCACATTTTCAAGCATTTGAGTCAACTACAATTTTATATTATTGGCAAAAATTTTTAGCTATTCCAAGAATGAAATAAGTATTCAATATTCATTTTGATGCAACCTGGCGTTGTTTATATTTTCTAAAAGAATTGCCTCCTTCAGAAGAAGTATCTCTTCCTGTCTCATCACAGTTTCTTCATTCAAGAATGTTGTATGGTCGTACCCACTCACGTTAAGGGTCAAACCTGAACTTTCTGCGAAAGGCCATTCATTTCAAAAGCTATTTCTGTCTCAGCGATGAGACACCCAAGATCATCCCTTTTCCAAGCTTTAGGAAACCCCATCTTCCACCTTTCACAAACCCCTTTCGGATTTATTTATCCAAATTCTGAAGGTCCCATCATGGTTTCTTCGTTCAAGGATTCCATTTGGTCATCCCTTTCATGTTAAAGGCTAAGCCTGAACCTCGTGCCACGAGGTATTTTCCTTTTTCAGGTTTGGGTTAAACCTGAATCTCGTTCCAACGAGATTCCTCATTTTGACGAGGTGATTTCTTCCAGTCCCATCATGGTTTTCCCATTAAAGGAATCCATGCTTCATATATCCATCCAGGACAGGATCCTACTCGAGTTTCATCTCGCGAGGTATTTTCCAAAAATGTCCCATTAAGGTTCTCATGTATTCCTTTATGTTATCGTCGCAAAAATTTTCCCTTCTTCCCTTCCTTGTGAAAGAGAAAGGGAAACGCTTTCGCGATTCAAACTTGACCGGATTTTGGAAATTGTTTTGAAATACTCACCTCCGTTTTGAAAATTGTGGGAAAATCCATGGGATGGAGCTCGACCTGTCGGTACGAGGTTCGACCGATCCTGCTGCCTTTAACAGGGGTAATCGAACCAAGGACCAAAATTGCGCTTGACTTAGTGAATTTCTCAAAATTGTGCTCTATCCTAAATGCACAGAGAATTCAGGCATGTGCTATGAGATTTTGCAAAATGTTTGTTGAGAAAAAGATGATGTATGCTTTAGAAAATATTTGGAGTTGAAAAACATTTCTCAGGAAAAATGTGGAAAGTCAATTTCTCAGGAAACTCAGATGAAAAGGGTTTGAAGTCTCAAGAAAATTTATGAAGTTTTGGAAAAATCAGAAATAGATGAAAATCCTGAGAAAATGGAAGTAATTCTTAGGAAAAGGATGAACATTTGAAGGGAAATGCTTGTCAGGGAGAATCCCAACTTTTGAAATTTTTCTTTGAAAAATGATTGAAATTCATTGGAAAACCCCTGTGGAGAAGGAAAATTGAAGCTTGGGAATTTAAAATCCTGGGAATTTTAGCCTTGAAACCCTTGAAAATAGATTTTGAGTTTTAGAAAGGTGAGAGACTTCTTTTGAAAATCTTGGGAAAATAACTTTTTTCATGGAAAACTGTGAAAAAAACTTGACTTGGGGAAAACCGATTTTGAAAAATTCTTAGAGTTTCTTGAGAATGGAATTTTCTTAAAAAAATCATGAGAAAACCAATGATTTCATGATGCAAATGATTTGATTGAATGAATGCACTTTGAAAAGTTTTTCTAAGAAATTTATTGGAAAATGTGTATTAAGCCAAAGTAAATCCTTCACATATTCTGACTGTGGCCATGAATATGTTCAGGGTTTATTTGAGTTAATTCACAATGTTTTGCAAAATTGGAAATATGATGTGCATTTTAAGATAGCCTAAGAGTGTAGGCTCAATGTGACTGGTAGAAAGATTATGGATCTGGGTCTCGTCCATATTTCGACTAGGGCCGTAAATATGGACTCCACTGAGTTCATCAACTCTCTAAGAGTTGGTGCACGTGCCATTCGTGTACATCCATGGTGATTTTGCAAAATAAGATATATGAATCATAGAATCAGGATATTGCTGAAATCAAACTATATGAGATGCAGCCTAATCTAAGCAGTAAAAGTAAATATTATTCCAAGTTTATTCATTACATCTCTGACAAACAAAAATAAAACATAAGTGTAAAAGGATCAGCATCCTCCAGATTTTCCTGCAAATGAGCATTGGGACAAGAAATACAACACACAAAAAGAAAATTGAAAGTCCGATGTAAATGACAAGACACAGGAATGGAAAGGGAAGTATCTAGAAGTCATGCTGAAACTAAAGAGAGGTTATACATATGTGGGCCTAAATAACTAAAATTGCATTGAATGAAGTCTATGTATGAAAACATCTTCATTGAAATAAATATAGGAATTACATCTACATAAAGGCCTAAGATGATACCCACATGAGAAACAATGCACAAAAAATGTACATATATATCCTTATAATTGAGAACATGAGACATGATCACACCTATACATATAACATATAGATGCCTTGCATAATGATACATGTGAATGTACTAAGGACAAAATTCAATGATTTACTATATGTGCTACCTAAATGCAATCAGTTCAAATGATACTGCTGGATCAAAGCAACAGCCGCTTCACTTACAAATAATTATGTCATGATACAACGAATTTCATTTATGCAATGAACGCAGTAACAAGCAAAAGGCACATCCCATGATATTTAGAACAATAGCAGGAGAGATGACACCCGATAAAACCATCAACACCCCCATTCACTAACGTAAATGATAGCAGCTCCAATCTTTTCCAATAAAATATAGAGAAGTTCAACGCTACAGCATAGACAACACAAAGAGAAAAAAAAATCTTTAGAAGTTGGGCTGGGCTCATACAAATGAGCTATGAAAGCAAAAATAAGTGAAGCTGTTTGACGACTTTCATGGGATCCACGGGTGATAGTAATAGCACCCTGCAGCTGCCAGTATGATGATTGATATTTTTTTGATGTGCAGAGAGCGTTTTTAGAATAAAGATAGGGTCATACCTGAACACAGATACTGAATAGGAATAACGACCCATCTTAGACTTAAAGCTTAGTTACAAGACATACAAGAACATGAGGGGTCTTCCTGCAAAGGGACGGCCTGCTGTAATCATACCTAAGTCCTGAGTTCCAGTCCTCTGACAACTGGGAATATCTGCTTCAATGCCTAACATATGGAGTTAGGGACTGATATACGCAGGACCCTCCAAACACTGGATTGAATCCAAATATCAAATGGATCCATCTAAAACCTTAGAACATTGATCCAGATTTTCATATATATTGAGATAATCTTATTGCAATCAGCGATGCTTCAAGTCATGACAAAATCAATTACAACTACCCATCGCTCCAACTTAAGGTGGGAAACAGGTTAGTGGACATTGAACATTACAGGTGATGTAAAATGATAAGGTCAAGAGGGGGGTTTTAAACATAGTAGTCGGGGTAATGAACTATTAAAATTTAAGTAACCTATACATAAGTAAATGGTGGTGGATCTGAATGACATTCATAAATTCGATTACAGGTGGAAGGACTAACAAGAAGAAAAAAAAAATGAAGCAGATTTATGCAAGCATATCAATATCTTTGTATATAACACATTCTACCGAATATCTGTAATTGGCGAGTTCTTGAAAACAGATAAAAAAAAAGAAAAAAGAAAGAAAGAAGACCATTAATGGCTACTGCAACATATACCAAGGAATCACGAGGTATCAAGGTTAAGATTCAGGGTGGTTGCTGATGTTGCGCCCAGGTTACTGGAGCCATTTTTGTATGATGAATCCCAAAGGGACCTCGTTTTAGACCATGACATGCAAATGTTCCTCTCTTAAGGACCCACCGATGGGATACAGGAAACTTAATATTAACCTCAAACCTATGAGACCACATGGACAGTGACAGGTTTTGCAGAAAAAGGATGTAAGAGAGTGATACCATGGGATATCTCATTCACAGGATTTGCAAGAAAAACAAAGTGGAGATTTGTAAAATAGTTAAACTGAATGGAGCTATATGAGATGGTATGATGTAAAACAAATAACAAACTGAAACCAAATGCCATCCTCTGGCGTTTTAGTGCTGTAAAATATTATAAAAAAAAAGAATGCCGATTTCAAGAAATATGATTTTCAAGGGAACTGATGACACCATTGCGAGGCATCATCACTCCTTAATGCATGAAACCGTCATGTATGCATGCCACTTCGACAGATGAACTAAGTTTTATATCTTCCATGAGATGAATGTGATGCGTATTTACCAAGTTTGCAGGCATAGGTAATGGGGTAACCCTATGCTGCTGTAAAAAAAAACTCAAGTTTTAACAAAGCTTAAGTGAGCAGAGTTGGGCATATGTAATGGCAACGACAGGATACAATTTCTCAGGAGGCCTGCCGATGAAATGAAATAACAGGAAAAGAAAACAGAAGTTCGTTACCTAAATACACCAACTGCACACCCCAGATGCTGGCTCCCGGGTTGAGGTGTTGAGATAGATCCTCAGTCTTCAGAATCGGCAGCCAGAAGAGGGCTTTTCTTCCTTATGCCTGGCGGGTTCTTTGGAACTTTCTTGCAGGAAGGTGGAAGTCGATGGTCTTCTGTTAGCCAAGATAGGAGGAGGTCCTCTGCTAGACGAGGGGAATCGACCCTGGTCTCAATAAATGGGGCGATCAGTTTGGGAAGAAGAAAGGAGGGTTTTTGGGAGATGGGAGAAGCTGGGGCCCAGAAAATCACCGATGGCCTCTTCTCCCAACGGGTCTTCTTTTAAAGAATTTTCCACCCTTTTTACAGAAAAATCGGGTGTTTTGAAATCATCCGAACTGCATTTCGAAAACATTTGAAAATCTTTAAACAAACTTTTGAAAATTTTTGAAAACTCGCCATGTTTTTTGAAAGAGGGCGACATTCTTTTCTGAAGGATATTTTTGAGTTTCAAAACATAGGTAGAATAAGGGTTTTACGGTGGCGTCCTTTGGGGCTGGAAAAGTAAAACAAAAGGAAATGGGTAAAATGGTTTTTAAGGTGGCGCCACCTCATTGGATTTGAAACTCTTTGAAGTAAAAAAAAAAAGATTTGCCTTTCTTGGCAAGGAATCTTACTGGGGCGCCACCTGCGTGGGCCCACTAATTATTTTATTAACATTGAGTTAAAATAAAAAAAATAAAAATAAAAGTTTTACAAATCAGTGCCACTTTCGAATGGGCCCTATTTTGAAAATAAGAGAAATTCTTGAGAATTTGAGTGTGACACCACCTCGAGGCAAGTCCCACGTCACTTATTTGAAATAAAAGCCAAATGAGATATTTTGGAATTTTCACGATAGTAGATTAGTTTAGAAAACACGAAGCAAAATTTGGCTTGACTTCAACACTTAAAAGAAACTAGTCCTTCGGGGCAAAATTTTGAAAGATGTAGGGAAATTCGGAGCCTTTTTTGTAAAAGTTTGAAATAAGGTCTTATGAATTTTGAAATTGTGCCCCCTTCTTAACTGGCGAAATTTTGAAAATCAATGTCAAAAACTATCCAGATCGTTTTCTTGAGAATTTTTTTTTTTGTAATTCGGAGTCCTGGGGGTAAAATGGGAAGAATTGGCAATTTTAAAAACCCAGGGGTTTGAAATCAATTTTGAAATATTTAAAACTCGAATCTGGATTTACACTTTTGAAAATCAGGAGTTCTAGATCTCAAAATGACATGTGGTGCAGTGTGGTGATATGAAATGCTCATGCAATGCTATGCAAAGACATGTTTCCTGAAATGCCCTTCCGAATTCAAAATTGGAATTCTAGTTTCTTGTTGAGAATACGATTTTGAAATTTTGCAGTTTGAAGCTATTTCTGAGTCCAAATGGAAAAATTTTGAGACTTAGGAATAAAATTTGGGACTTTCAACTAGGTTCAATCTCAGAAATGACCATTTTGCCCTTCAGTGATTCTGGAGAACCGAAATGTGCTGATTGATGGATATATCAGAAAGGTGAGTGAAAATTTGGGGTGTTTACACTTTCCTCATTCAATTCATCTTGATATATCTTCGTCCCATCCAGGTTAAGGGCTAAACCTGAATCATTCCAAAAAGCGTATATTGTCTCACCCATGAGACCTGATCAAAATCCTTATTTTCCATCATTTCGGGATCTTCATTGAAAGTCCCATCACGATTTCCTCATTTCTATTATTCAGTCATGTCATTTTCGAGGATTTTGTCTCTCTAAAGCCATTCAGGATAAGGTATTAAGCCTCAGAAATCACATCTTTCAAAATGAATTCTTCCACACCTAATTCAAATCTACTGACTAGAGCACTTTCAAAATTTGGAGTGTTATCTTTGCCACTAAGCTCGGCTTTCAACCGGCTTAGTAGCAAAGAGGGGCATTTGTGAACACCCCAAATTTTTCAAAACTTTGTAAATATTCCCTTTTTGCCCCCGAACCCATTCTCTGAGAAAAACAGAGTCTGAATGCTCAGAAAGTCTCTTTCTAGATTATTTCTTAAAAAAAACAAAAATAATAATAATAGTTTTAACCCCCTTTCTTTCCCATAGATTTTAGAGTTTTTTATTTTCAAAAACAAATATATATATAGAAAATTATAAAGAAAAAGAGAGCAAAAAAGGGGAAAATGCGAAAAAATGGTTAAGTAAACCCATTTTTATAAAAGTTGTTTTAGCAAAACCTTTTTTTTGAAAAATTCTTATAAAGCAGCCACTTTTCTGAATTTTTAAAAATTTCCCGGATCATTATCGCAAAACCCCCTTTTCTCGATGTTTCTTCCCCCTTCTATAAAAAAAATATAGGGGAAAGAGGGTCGGCACCGCCTCTTCACCCCCACACCCCTCTTCTCCTTTCCAGCTTCTTCTTCCCTCTCTCTGCCCTCCCCTGGTTTTCCTCTCGATCAATCGAAGAAAGCCCTCTTCCAAATCAAGAAAACCAAGGTAAGTATTTCTCTCGTCTGTGAGTTCTTTCTTTTCCTTTTTTTTTTGTTTTTCTTTTGATCTTCTGATTTTTGGCCCCATTAACACACACCTTCTAATCCCGATTTGCCTATCATAATATCGGTTTACACAGTGTAATATCAATGGAATGATCAATTTCTACATGTTTTCCACTTTTCTTTTATATACTTTGATTGTTTCATTTACGATTCCAGTCTATAGCCAATTTTATTTTTTTCAATCTCATGTTTATTCTAATGTCAATTCATGCCTCAGTTTCCGATTTGCCTTCGTTCCCCTTTTCTTTTTATTTTCTCGTAATGGACTTTCCTCAAAATCCCATCTGGGTATATAGTGTTGTTGGCATTCAGATAAGGCAGATGGGTACTGAGTACCCATCTGCCCATGAATCATGGTGATGCATAACAACAACCCAGAGATTTCATCAGAGAGCCTTATTTCGTTTCTTTTTTTTTTTGGAAATGCGAGTCAGTATATTTACTCTACAAGTTTTAATCCCTTGTATTTGCATCCCATCCCCTTTTTTTATGTTGATTTTCATTAGTTTATGCTTAATTATCTGTTGTGATAGATTTCTTGTTCGATAGTATCTAATCCATCATTTCTATCCATTGCTATATTCTTGTTTATCTGCATCATCCCCATTGATGATTAGCTTAGCCATTGCATGTTTCATTTTGCGTTATATGACATCGATTATTAGTGTAACAATTGCAGTGATCTTGTTTAATTCATTCAGATCTAGTACATTGAAATCAACCCCATTTTTCTGTGATTTCAAAGTTCATTACATGCTTCACATTCGGTTGTCAATCTCTCCTGATTTCAACGATTTGTTCAGCAATATTGATCTGCCATGCGTATGTTGTTTTTAAGATTAGTTTTATATGGGTCATCTGTCATGGCATGTAGTTTCTCAACCCCCTGTGTTCTGGTCTCCATTTCACCAATCCGCCATGTATTATTTTCATTATTGGAATTCATTGCCAATAGTCATCTTTTGATCTATTGCACTGATAGGCTTTGTCAATTGATTCTGCTTATTTACTTTATTTGTTATAATTGTTTGGATGTGATTCTTGTGTTCTGTCTGTTTTTATCCCTTTTGATTGATTGTTTGTCACAAAAGCACTCAGAATCAATTTGAACCCATTTATGTTCCACCACGTATTGGTTATGTTCATCGTCCCCCTTATGCTGTCGATTCCAGCACCTGTTAGCTCCAATACCCCTTTTTCCAATCCCAGCCACATATCTCATTGTTGCAAAACTTCAGTGATTTTTTTGAAGAGAACGGAAGCTTCAAGCTGTATCAGTAAAGAATGCAGCAACAAAACCTGCAAAAACTCCAGCTGAAGAGGATTGGAAGATTAAGTGTGAGTTTCTTTTGAACAAAAGGGAGGAGTTGAAGCAATGGCATCAATGTATGGAGATGCTTGGCGACGCTAAAGTAGATGAACATGGGAATGCCAACACGTCGGGTGATTGTAATGTAACGTGCTTGGACGAGGATGGGGAGGATCGGGAGATCAATATTTCTTCAGACAACCACATGCTTATGTGTGATGAAGAGAAAATCCTACTGTCGACCCTGCAATTTGCTCCTGGAGATGGTTGGCTGTCTGCATTTTATTCATGTTTAATTAAAAAGTATGAGAAAAAAAAGGTTGTCGAGGAGAAACTTTCTGAGCTTGAAGGAGAGCATTATGCTCCATGCTCCATGGATGCATCTTCCACTCACAGTTTGAAGAATAATACAGATATGCTAACTTGCAAAGATGATTATTATCACCAATGTGGAGATTATCATAAATGTTTTGACATGACTACTATGCCTCTTGAGAGGACCCTTTTCATATGAAACGTATTCTAATGCACTTGGCAGCAACAATGGAAGTTGGCAGGTTTAATGAGCTTTACATTATGGCATGCAATTTGGTGAAAGCACCTACCCACTTTCTTTTAGTTGCCCAGGATCCTTGAGCTCCAGTTTTAGAAGGCCTGCAAATAAGGTAATACACTCATCTATGACATATCAGCATTGCCTTCAGCACATAGCCCTCCTTTTTCAATATCAAACTTGTCAATTTGCTAATTTAGCTTTATGCTATGTATCATCAGGTAGCTGCATTTAGGCATATAGTCCAGCGTACATATACATCCTATATCAGATTCAATGTGGGAGATCATTGTATGATTAACACCATTGAATTCAATACTGCAGTTACAGGACCACCCATTTTCTGATGCCTTTATGTACATGTATATTCTCCTATGCGTGATAGGGCTAGCTGTAAGTTGAGATGTTCATTCAGTACCACGATAGTGGCTCCACCAGATATAGTAGATGACACTGTTAGTATTTGTTATGGCATTAATCTGGATGCATGTCCATTTTCACCCACTACCACAGCACCCACCTCACCATGCTCCATCTTATTGCACTTCATTCACATGCCACATCTTGCATTACTTCATTATATTGTTCCTGATTTCAGGTGGCACAAAGGCTTATTTTGATAATTAATTGCTGGAAAAATATATCAAGAGTGGACCTATTGGAAAGGGTCATCTGAGTCATACAGTCCCTTATCGTGATGGATCAAAATCATTGTTATGTGATTCCCCTGTACAAAGCCATTTTGTGTGATTCCCTTGAATATCCATTACCTAGCCATATAATCTTTTATTCTAAATTCCCATGATTTTAGTCTAGGCTCCCTACATAGAATCCATTTATTATTGTAATTTGAATTTTGTTCTCTTTACCCTCTCTCTCTCTCTCGTTGATTTCATTATATTAGTTTGTTCCCTCTTACTTTGCATGTTCTGTGTCATCAATATTTCTGGAAATTTTGTTATATTAGTTTTGAGCATATAAATTTTCTGCATTATTAAGATACATCTTTAGCTTAGCCCACAGTCGGGGTTGCGATTTCCCTGTGTCCAGTAATGCTTCTGGAATACCCATTCAAGGGTGTAAATGAACATGAGATTCTTGTGTCAAGAGACCCTGTTGTTCTTACAGCAAAATGCTCAGACTCTCTGCTCTGCAGACAAAATCCTCTGAAAGAGGTATAGGTTTCATCATAATGGATTTCGATGAGTTGACGCTGTGTTTGGAATTAATCAAGATGCTTTCAATATTCCTCATTATAGTTTCAAACTGTTGAGATAGTTAGGCTATCAAGATGAAGAAGTAATGGAATCAAATTAGTATGATTTGGTGTTGATATATGTCAAATATTCTGGTAAAGGATTTACAAGTCAGCAAACTAACTTTGCTCATAATCTACAGCATACCTCAGCCACTCCAGTACATCACGATGCTGTAGCATCTCCTTTTTGTGCAAGCAGGACAATCATAAAGGTTAGTAGTAATTAAATTCATCTTGATTTACTGTAAAAGCACCATGCTGGCTGATATTGCATTCAAACTCGTGTCATGTACATTTCTTATCTTAAATGTGCACATCTGTTTGCTTTAATTTGTGACTGCAGGCTGAGTAGAGATCGAATCAGATCTCTGTCATCAGCCGATCATCATCGATAGCATTAATTTCTGCTGGAATCAATCTAAGTGACTCCTCATTAAATTACAAAAAAAATCTTCCTTCAGTGTGAAATTGGGTTAATCAAATGCCTATGTGTGCCTTCACGTATTCGAGCCGGGGCCTTGATGCCTTGAACAATTATTGTGTGTTCTGATTGTTTGGGTTGTTCCAATTGTTTTGCAACCTCAATGGCAGTCGCTTCAGTTCAACCTGTTGCGATAATGGCATAATAACCCAAAATTACAGTTTGTTGAGGGAGCAAGAGTGAGTTACTGTAAAATATTCTGATTCATCAGTTTAGGATCCACCTGTTAATACCATTTGCAGTTTGTTCTGCTAATACTGTGGCAAGTCGGTTCACGAGTGATTAAAAGTGATTCACAGGTTCGTGGAGATGTGGTAAACTGACCATCCTAAAGCAGATGTAATTCATGTTACAGGGTTATCACTCATTTTCATTTCCCATAAACGCAATCAATAGGACTTTGCTTTTCATATTTTATCTCATCTTTAGCATAGCGTCATATTATATGACAGCATGGCATCTCATTCTTTTGCGCACCTATGCAACATCTTTACAGCTTTCATTCCATTCAGTATTTTATATACTACATCTTTATGCGTGTTTCCACCATAGTTGAGGTCTAATCATGTGTGTTTTAGTATAAACATGATATTTTCACTTTATATTTTGCTATCTTATGCTAACCCATTCTTTGGTAGGAAAATCGTTGCCTTTCTAGAGTAGGGAATTTCCAATTCAAATCAAAATAGGCTAGATGATAAATGAGATTCCCTTACATTTCCAACACTAGCATAGAATGTATGAGTATGCCCATATCTTAGAAATTGCTTATTTCTATATTTTATTGCAAAATGTCACAAATGGGAACACGAATGGCATGTGCACCATTTGATAAAAGGTGATTAAATCCTAAGTTGATGATTTGCATCAATGGCCATAGTCACTTAGGATTTTCATCTTTTATAGAATAACACTGGAACTACACTGGATCCCTCTTCAAAAATCATCATATTCTTAAAGATTTTCTTCTTTTATCAGAGCTTAACTTAAAATTAACTCAAAATATTTATCAATGGCCATAGTCAGGATATATTGAGAGTTAATTTCATTTTAAACTCTATAAAAGCACCAAAATATGTTTGATTCTTCATCTGAATTCAAATATGATTATTATGTAATACATTCAATGACCATAGTCAGGGATGTATTATATCATCAATCATATTTTAATTCATTTAAAGAATGAAATATGATTTTCAAATCCAATTTCAAAATTCTTTAAATTCATTCATCATTTAGGATAGAACTTCATCATATTTTCAAAAATTCTTTTTCAAAATCCAAGTGATCTTGAATGTCTTTCTTCAAATTCTATTTCAATTCATCAAATTCTATCTCATTTCGAGATTCAAAAATTCAATTTCAAGGTCCAATTTGACTTTGAAAATTCAAAATTCATTTTATATCCAAAAGTTCCATTTCAAATTTAAATCAAATTTCAGAGATCAAATTCAACTTTGGAATTTTAAATTCATTTCCAAGATTTAAATTCAAAATTCAATACCTCAAATCCAATTTCAAATTTCAATTTAACTTTTAAACCTCTGATTCATCTTCGGATTTCAAAATTCAAAATTAATCTTTATCTTCAAAGCTCTATCCCAAGATCGAGTCTGAATTCTCAATTCAAAGTTTTGAGAATGATTCTGAAAATTCAATTTTTCCTAAGTCTTAAATTCAATCTGGGTTTTCAAAAACCCAGTCTGATCTTCAAAAGTCCCATTTGGACTTTCAAAATCCAAATCCAAGGTTAGAACCCAATCCCAACTTAGATCCAGATTTTCAAATGCAATCTTCATTTAGGATTTCAGACTTCAGATCCAAATTTCATCTTGGATTCCAGATCTTGGATCCAATTCCATTTAGGATCCAGAATTCAACTTCATCTTGGATCTCAGATTTCAGATCCAATTTCCATTTAGGATTCTAGATCCAGAATTCAACTTCATCTTGGATCTCAGACTCCAGATCCAATTCCATTTAGAATCTTAGAATTCAACTTCATTTTGGATCCCAGACTTTGGATCCAATTCCATTTAGGGTTCTAGAACTTCAACCTCATTTTGGATCTCAGACTTCAAATCCAATTCAATCCCAGATTTCAGATTCAACTTCATCCTGGATCTCAGGCTTCAAATCCAGATTCCATTTAGAATTCCAGACTTCAGATCCAAATCCACTTAGGATGCCAGATTTCAAATCCAAGTCTATCTGATTTCCAAATTCCTAAAAACCAATTTCATTTCTCATATCCCATCTTGATTTCTTAAACCCAATTTTATTCTTCAAACTCAATTTGGATTTCTCAAATCTCATTCTGATTTCAAACTTCGAATCTGAAATCCAATCCCGTTTCAAATTTCATCTCCCCACCTAAATTCAAGTTCAAAATTCAAAATTCAAATCTCAAAGTCCATTTCTGACTTTGCTTTTATCTCAGCTTTAAATCATTTTTTTCAAAGTCCAGATTTATCTTCCCAAACCTCTGATTATTTCAAAGACTTAGAACTTTAAATCTCAGGTTCTAAGTTAGAAACCATTTCTTCACTCTATTATCAAATTCATCTAAGAAATACTTGGAGATTTTTTTAAAACCACTTTTTTTAAAAGAGCATACATCCTTGCATTGCACAAAGCATGATTCTTTGTGTATTTAGACTTAGAATAAATTCTTAGATAATTTTTTAGCAAAGAAAAAAGGCATAAATTCGACCCTTGGTTCGATTACCTCTGGTAAAGGTGCCAGGAACCGTCGAACCTCGTACTGACGAGCGAATCCCATCTCCCAATTTTCTTGCAAATATTTCAAAAATGGAGGCGAGTAATTCCCTAAAATATTTTCAAAATTAAGGTCAAGTGAGACCCCGCAAAAGAGTTTCTCTCTCTCTTTTTCCTTTTATCATTCTCTCTTCCTTTCTATCTTTTATTCCCCTTTAAAAAAGGGAATAGAGGTTAGAAAGACGAAGAGAAAGTAAAAGAGGAACGAGAGGAAAAATTTTGTGATGACCACGTATATATGAATGTTTTTGACATAATCTGACATGTTAGAAATTTTTAGAATCCCCATGAGGTAAATTTTTTTTCTGAACAAAGCTAAAAAGAGTGAGTATTTATGTGAAGTTCAAAGAAAAGACTGTATTCGAATGTGAAAAGATAAATTTTGAATCATAAAGTATAAGTATGCACAGTTTGAAATAAACTACTAAGTAAATGAAAAATATAAGAAAAAGCTCGAGCTCAAAAGAAAAGAGTGTGTGTTAGGTTGTATGGATGATTTCACAATCCCAAGTAAGATGAGTTCAGAAGTTAGTTAAAGCATTTGAATTCCACCTGAAAAGGAGAATGAAAACTTTATGAGCCTCGAAAGCTGAGATCAGACACAAGTTGAAATGTTTGAACCTCATGTCGAAGGGGTAAATGAAGGAAGTCACTTTTATGTCTAGTTAATGCCCTCGACATACAAATAGTGGTATAAAAAGGCATTAACATTGCACATGGCACAAAAGCAGACCACACACAAACTATCAAAAGAAAAGAAAAGAAAAGAATCTGAAAGAATTGAAAAAAATGGGAAAATTAAAAATCCAAAGAAAATGAGAGCATAAATGAAAAGAAAAAGTCATTACTTAGAAGTAAAATGAAAGACTGTGCAGAAAATCACACAAGTGATGAAAAATGAATAATAGCATGACAATACATGATTTTCTAAGAAATAATAATAGATAAATGCGATTTTTAGAAGAGTGAAAGGAAAAATTTTATCGCGGAGGCATGGAAATTTCTAATCATGTTCTAAGAATGAAAATCACATGAAATGTATGCTAAATTCAATTTCTAAAATTGCCTAGCACTTTATAAGAAAATTTTGCATGATTTCTGATGTTTGTGGGTAGCATCTTTGAAAACCCTCACGAGACCTTGCTCGCCCACTGGGGTAACCCAGGGTTTTAAAGGGCTTGTTGCATGTGCTAAATGCAACCGTGATTCCTACGAAAGTAAGTTAGTTGTTTAATAAGAGCTTGCATTTTATTTGGGTAGTTCATATCCTCATTGCAAAGGTATGGTGTATTGCTAGGGACTAGCAATTATTCTAGCATGGGGGTATTTGATGATGCATTAATTATGCATAAATATAATATAGTTTTATTGAATAAATGCATCATTTATAGGTTTAGAACCCACACTTAGATGATTATAGATGTCATTGAGCTACGGTTTGAATTTCGTTTAAATCGGATTTAAAACGAGCGAGATATCACATTTTTAGGTAAGCGGGTCAGACCTCAGGCCGAAATGGGTCATTTCGGATCCAAACACTCATTTTGGGCTTTGGATCTAGACAAAATGCCCCAATCTGATCCACATTCTACCCCAAACTTGAGTTTTCAAAAGATTTGCTAAAACCCTTCTAAAAAAAGGCACCCAACCATTGTTTTCATTTTAATCCTCTTTCTGGAATTTCCAGAAAGAGGGGTCTATGTATAAAATTGAAAAGATGCCCAAAGGGGGGCGTCTTTGCCTGGGATTTCGTGCCCTAGGAGCCTGATTCCTCCTCCCTCACATTCCTTCTTCAGTCGCCCCTATGCCCATCTCTCTTCCTTCCTCGATTTTGCAAGAAGCTTCAAGAAAATCCATGGAGTCGCCACTCCGTCTTCTCCCATTTCCCTCCTTTCACACCTTCCTTTCTTTGCCCCTTGCTGGAACTAACGGCCCATGTTCATCTGTTTGGAGGTAGCAGCAGCAAAAGAGTGTCTCAGCTGAGGTAGGGGTGTCGTCTGCCCCTCCACAGCCAACCAACCCTTCCCCTTTCGGCTTTCTACATCTCCATTGCCACAGTTCCTCACCATCTTGGAGCACCACCTCCTGTGTTTCCAGCAGACTGCAACAAAGTGATGTTAGACAGCACCAACAAGGGCCTATTGTGGCACCCATCCAAGGCAAATTCTGCTCCCCACTACCTCCTCCTCCGTCGGACGACCAGATTAAGGTGTGTCTTCTTCCTTTCCCCTTCTTTTAGATAAAACCCCATTTGCGTGTTGATTTTATTTTCTATTTTCTATAATTTCTATGCATTTTTCATGTTTGTGCAGCCATAGTATAGATGCTTTTTGCTTAAACCAGCATAGTAGATTGAGTCTTGGCTATATCATTTCATGGTCTTTTTAGTTGTGCAATAATTTAAATGTCGATTTTCAATATATGCCTAAACCGCCTAGATCGACTCTAGCCCGTTGATGTGTTTTTGTGTTTTAGGATGTTAAGTTAGTACATTGTATAATTAGTTCATGTGATAATTAGGTAGATAGCAAGTTTAATGTTGTAGCTGCATAGTCCCTTTCTTTTGGATTGTATTTTCGTTTGAGGTGTTTGATAGTCCACACGGTTTAGGCATTTTTCATGAAATAAATGTGTTATCGATTTTCTAATTTCTGCATACTTAGCATAATTGGTTATTTCCTATTCAACAGTATAGCCTAGTGTTTCTTGTCTGCTAATAAGTGAGTTAAACCAGTATTAGATTATGTTAATCTGGTAAATTAGGTTTATATATTAGTTTACTTTGTGTGTTAGCCTTAATTAGGGTTATTTCTATGATTGATTGAAGTAGATGCTTTATAGAAGATTGGTGGACGGTATACTCTGTTTTGGCAGCATTACTATAGTAGCTATATTATTGGTTAGTGCATTGATTCGTCCCTAGATTAGGTTTACTAATTAGTTTAGTTAGTGTACTAGTTCTAATTAGTCTTATATCCATGTCAATAAATGTCAGATTAGCTTTAGTATGCGTTTGGTTTTGGAAGTATGTTTATCTCACTCGATTTAGGAAAGTTTGAATTAAATATATAGTTTATTAAGGGATGTTAATTTATGTGTTAGTAATGCTTTGATGTCCACTTCTTTGCTGTAGTGAACAAGTTAAATGATAGTAGGATTGTGTTGTTGTGTTGTAGTTGAGTAAATAGTTTGGCTCGATTTTAGCATTAGCTGTGTATGATAATTTAGTTTTAGTTTTCTCAGGTTTAATATAATGCTTAGTATAGTTAGTTCATTTACTGATATTTAGTTAGTTCAGGGGTCCGCATGACTGTTTTTGAGTGGGTCTTAATTCGATAGTGTGTAAATTAGACTCTCTGATATGAATAGTGCATTCAAGAAAATACCAGATTTTTGCACCAACTTGCAATTATCATTATATTTGTAATTCTTTGAGTTTTTTTTATATTATTGGTCTAGTCTATTCCTTAGAGTATTTACTATTTGCAAACCAAAATTCAACTCATTTCGAGTTGATTTGGTTTGCCTTTTAAGCATTTTACAAAATTAGGTTTTTCGCGATTTTAGATTTCGGGTCAAACAGTTCTAGAATTTCTATCGAACTTGAAACACTTATATTCGGAGTTTCAGGATGAGTTTTTCAATTCTGTAAAATCCGACAGACTCTTGAATCTGTCAGAAAGAGAACAAAGAGAAATACATAGAATCGGACTTAGTCAGCCTCTTCAACCTCCCTATTTGCGAAAACCTATCAGAATCCCATTTTGCAATATTTAAGGGCAAAGCAGTCATTTAGTTAGTTGATTGATTTTACATAGTTGATGAACTAACAGTAGTTAGGCTAGTTAGAATTAATAACAGTAGTTAGGTTAGTCAGAATTAATATCAGTAGCTAGGCTAGTTTGAGTTGCATCTTATTTCAGTCTTAGTTTAATTATAGTATTACATTAGTAATTAAATCAGAATTAGTTTCAGTTGTAATTTAGAATTAATGATTGACTCCATACTGACTCTTTATTTTCGTTGTTTTAGGTTGATAAGTTAGAAACAGATCTACAGGTGTATTTACAATGCAAAGTGCAGATGTACGTGTGGTGAAAAGACAAAATTACCCCTGGCAATCTGGAGAAGTCTTAGCAAGCTGTTTGAGTTCATTTTCATTTTTAGATTGTCATTTAATTAGAATTGTAACATTAACATAGTTGTAAACAGTTGTGATATTATTAAATTGAAGTTTTAGATTTTAATGCGAATGTATCTCGTTCCCTGTGGATTCGACCCGTACTCGCCACATTCGTGGAAAGTCGGTTATTATTACTTGATGGGTGATTTTCCAAAACGTTCTCAACTATAAAATAAGGTTTAAAAATAACACTTACAAGAAGAAGCATCAACTTTTTGGCGCCATTGCCGGGGAACAACGATTATATTCTGTTATTTCTGATATTTTAGTTTATTAATATGTGTTTAGTTAGTTGTTTTTATTTGTTTTAGTCGGTAGGATTTAACATAGTTAGCAAATATAGGATTCACATGTTGTTTTTCCTACGATTCACTGAATTTCATGATTCAAGGAGCGAATAGACAGGTGAGTTTAGAGAACATAGCTTGTGTTTTTCTGTATTTGCTAAAATTATTCATTTAGATATAGATTTATGTTAGTTATCATAATTGCTAGAGTAATTCTGATATAGATTTATGTTAGAACTTTTATTCTGTTTATTGTTTTTCTTTGTGTATCATAGGTAGGTATATTAGAAATAAAATTGTTATCTGTTTATGTGTTTTGTTTTGATTTTTGTTTCAGATTTCATTGTTGTCATGCATGAACACCATTCCATCCGAGGCTTCAATGCATGAGTTCAAGTTACCAGACATAGAGCACGCCTTCAGGAGTAGACAATTGATTAGGTCAGTTGAAAATTGAGCATCGGCATATGCTTAGTGGTGGAGCATGATCTAGTTAAGAATTAGCTCAAGAGGCTCCGTATATCAGATCGTATATGTTTGTTCTTCTGTCTTGATTTTAAGTATTGTTTTAGTGTGCATTTACATTGCAATTTTATATCTCTGCATGCCACTAGGGACAATGTCATTCAAGCATGGGGGGGTGGTTCAGTAGATACACATTATTTTGTTCTATTTATTCTGTTTCAGTAGCTAAAACTCATAAATTAGGCATTTCAAATTTTTTTTTAGCATATATGAATGTTTTTGACATAATCTGACATGTTAGAAATTTTTATAAGCCCCATAAGGAAATTTTTTTTCTAAACAAAGCTAAAAAGAGTGAGTATTTATGTGAAGTTCAAAGAAAAGACTATATTCGAATGTGAAAAGATAAATTTTGAATCATAAAGTATAAGTATTCATAGTTTGAAATAAACTACTAAGTAAATGAAAAATATAAGAAAAAGCTCGAGCTCAAAAGAAAAAAGTATGTGTTAGGTTGTTTGGATGATTTCACAATCCCAAGTCAGATGAGTTCAGAAGCTAGTTAAAGCATTTTAATTCCACCCGAAAAGGAGAATGAAAACTTTATGAGCCTCGGAAGCTGAGACCAGACACAAGTTGAAATGTCTGAACCTCATGTCGAAGGGGTAAATGAAGGAAGTCACTTTTGTGCATAGTTAACGCCCTCGACATACAGATTGTGGTATAAGAAGGCATTAACATTGCACATGGCACAAAAGCAGACCACACACAAGCTATCAAAAGAAAAGAATCTGAAAGAATTGAAAAAAATGAAAAAATTGAAAATCCAAAGAAAATGAGAGCATAAATGAAAAGAAAAAGTCATTGCTTAGAAGTAAAATGAAAGACTGTGCAAAAAAATACACAAGTGATAAAAAATAAATAATAGCATGACAATATACGATTTTCTGAGAAACAATCATAGATAAATGTGATTTTTAGAAGATTGAAAGTAAAAATTTTATCATGGAGGCATAGAAAATTCTAATCGTCTTCTAAGAATGAAAATCACATGAAATGTCTGCTAAATTTGATTTCTAGAATTTCCTATCATTTTATAAGAAAATTTTGAAATTTTGCATGATTTCTGATGTTTATGGGTAGGATCTTTGCAAACCCTCATGAGACCTTGCTCGTCCACTGAGGTAACCCAGGGTTTTAAAGGGATTGTTGCATGTGCTAAATGCAATCGTGATTCCTACGAAAGTGAGTTAGTTGTTTAATAAGAGCTTGCATTTTACTCGGGTAGTCTGTATCCTCATTGCAAAGGTAGGGTGTATTTCTGGGGACTAGCAATTATTCTGGCATGGGGGTATTCGATGGTGCATTAATTATGTGTAAATATAATATATTTTTATTGCATAAATGCATCATTTATAGGTTTAAAACCCACACTTACATGCATATAGATGTCATTGAGCTACGGTTTGAATTTCGTTTGAATCGATTTAAAACGAGAGAGATATTGCATTTTTAGTGAAGCGGGTCAGACCTCAAGCCGAAATGGGTCATTTCGGATCCAAACACCCATTTTGGGCCTTGGATCTGGACAAAACACCCCAATCTGACCCACACTCCACCCCAAACTTGAGTTTTCAAAAGATTTTCTAAAACCTTCCTCAAAAAGGGTGCCTATCCATTGTTTTCATTTTAATCCTCTTTCTGGAATTTCCAGAAAGAGGGGCTCTATGTATAAAAAGGAAAAGATGCCCAAAGGGGGGGGCGTCTTTGCCTGGAATTCCGTGCCCTAGGAGCCCGATTCCTCCTCCCTCACATTCTTCCTCAGTACGCCCATCTCTCTTCCTTCCTCGATTTTGCAAGAAGCTTCAAGCAAATCCATGGAGTCGCCACTCCTTCTCCCATTTTCCTCCTTTCACACCTTCCTTTCTTCGCCCCTTGCTGAAACTAACGGCCCATGTTCATCTATTTGCAGGTAGCAGCAGCAAAGGAGTGTGCCAGCTGAGGTAGGGGTATCGTCTGCACCTCCACAGCCAGCCGACCCTTCCCCTTTCGGCTTTCTACATCTCCATTGCCACGGTTCCTCACCATCTCGGAGCACCACCTCCTGTGTTTCCAGCAGACTCCAACAAAGTGATGTTAGACAGCACCAACAAGGGCCTATTATGGCACCCATCCAAGGCAAATTCCGCTCCCCACAACCTCCTCCTTCGTCGGACAACCAGATTAAGGTGCGTCTTCTCCCTATCCCCTTCTTTTAGATAAAACCCCATTTGCGTGTTGATTTTATTTTCTAATTTCTGTAATTTCTGTGCGTTTTTCTTGTTTGTGCAGCCATAGTATAGATGCTTTTTGCTTAAACCAGCACAATAGATTGAGTCTAGGCTGTATCGTTTCGTAGTCTTTTTAGTTGTGCAATAATTTAAATTTTGATTTTCAATCTATGCCTAAACCGGCTAGATCGACTCTAGCCGGTTGATGTGTTTTTGTGTTTTAGGATGTTAAGTTAGTACATTGTATAATTAATTCATGTAAAAATTAGGTAGATAGCAAGTTTAACCTTTTTATAAATTGGAAAAATCATCTCCGGTTAGGGAGATATCGTTCCAACAATCTGGACTTAAATTTAACGAATATAAAATTGATCAAACAAGCACTTCTGATTGCAAATACAAGAAAAAATAACAGATTTCATCAAAAAAAATTGATATTTCATAAGTGAATAACTGACATATAAATAATAAACTTCTTTTTTTATAGATTATAAATCGAATCTACGGTTAAGGATCTATGATCAACACAAGTTGAATTAGGGTTTTAGTAAATCATAACGAGTTCTAAAAAGTTTATCTGATTCTCTGACAGAAGAAAAATAACAAACTATGAGAAAAAATTATGAAAATTTTACAGTAAATAGCTAACATTAACACAAAGCCATTGCAATTTATGTATCTTAAATCGGTTATCGAATGAAAGAAATAACGCATCTACAAGTTATACTTGAATTTGAACAAAAATTTTAATTAACAAAAATCCCGATTTAACTTTGTATTTTTCTGATAGGGTTCTCGAGTCCCAAAACTTCTGATTTTTTTAGAGAGACTCGCTGACACATCTATGAACTACATATAAAAAAATAAAAAAATTTAAACACATATTTAAATATGAAACATCATGATTTTTACAGATCTAGAATCAAACACACGAAAATCTAAGAAAACTCTAAAAAAATATGATTTAACAATGAAAAACAATAAAAAATACCTATACAGCAAAATGAAATTTAATTTAATGTTGTAACACATGAAATAAACATTAATATGATAAAAAAATAAAAAAAATACAGGGAATGTATGGCTGAAATTGATTTTACCTTTAAAAGGATGGATTTAGCCCATTTAACGGGTAAATTGCATCTTTCGTCGGTTAAGAACATAGAAGACGTACCTCCAGTGTTATTAAAAATGTGCCTCAAGGCGCAAAAAGCACGCCTCGCCTCAAGGCGAGGGCCTTTGTGCCTTGAGGCGTGCGCCTCAGGGCGAAATGCGCCTCAATGTGAGGCGTATGCGCCTCTTTTTATTGGTCAAATGGGGTCAAAGCCCCCATTTGACCAAAAATTAAATGATATTAAATCAGGGCCCCGACCCTGCTTTAATTTCTCATTTTGTTTCAGTCTCTCTCTCGTCTCTTGCCATTTCTCTCTCGTCTCTCACTCATCTCTCTCTCGCATGCAGTCCCTCACTCGTCTCTCGTAGTGCCTCACTCGCCTCTCTCTCACAGTCCCTCACTCGTCTCTGTCTCCCGCGGTGGAGCCCACGATCCCATTTTCGATGCCGCTTATGACCTGATGATGCTCAAGGATGCCAAGAATCCGGCTGCCATGGATTTTCCGGCGAGGCGAAGCCGAGCAGCAGAGCTCCAGGAAGAAAATGGGCTGGATTTCAGGCCTTCAAAGAAGAAGAGGAAGAAGAAGATCAGGGCTCGTCGGTGTTCTCTTCCCACCAAGCTCTTGAGGGCCACAAAGCCAGCCACAGGAAGACCAAAGAAGAGTTGCTCAATGCAGAAGCTGCGGAAAAGGAGGTCGTTGAACCTCTCTATGATCTCCCCTCGCCGAAATTCGACACCGACGAGCTGCCGACCCATCAGTGTAGGATCTGTCACAAGTCCTTGTCATCTGGACAGGAGCTCGGTGGGCATAAGCGGTGCCATTGGAACGAAGATAGGGCTGCCGCAACCATGATGTTGGAGGCTGCTTAGAGTCGATGTTGCGACTGATAATGCCGTGTTTCTAATTCATGATCCATCTGCTTGAGTTTTTACAGTGTTTCTGGTGCACAAATCTACTGAATATGAATCGGTCCAGACCTGAGGAGCTCAAATTTTGGTGTCTGGTTTCTTTCTTCTCACAGAGTAAAGCAATTTTGGGGTGCCTGGAGATGGCTTGAGCCTGAAGCAGGAGAAAACAGAGGAAATGTTGGTGTTTCCCTCACTGTTTTTTTTTCTTTATTTTTTCTTTTCTTTTACTGTTTAGTTCTTTTCATTTTCTCTGCTGCAGCAAAGCACAGGTATGAAGAATAACAATTTGTTTTCTGATCCTGAAAGTCACTGTAAACACCTTTTTTTCTGTACAGTTGTTAGTTCTTATTCCCAGGACTGGCAAGCTTTATTGGTAAATACTGCTAAGTCTTTGGTATTGAATTTCATGGGCCTACCAATGTTAGTTTTCGGGTTTTTACTTTTCTTTTGAAGTGCTACTTTTCCTTGTTGACTGATGCAGTTATTTGTCATGTTCTGCATTTCAGTTATATGTCTCTCCCTTCTCGGCCTCCTCCTTCTCGCCGGAAGCAGCCGCGACGCCGACAGCCCTTGCCGGACCCCAGGTAACCCCGACCCCCTTCATTCTTTTTTCTTCATGTCTGTCTCCCTCTCTTCAATCTCTCCATACGGCAGGTATCAAGGATTAAAGTTGTTTCTGATTGTTACCTTATATGCAATCAAGTTTCTAGGGAATCATTTTTTTTTGTCATTTTTGTGCATGTCCTCTTACAGTTCTGTATTGATGATTTTTTTGTATGTTGTTGCTGTTGTCTATCTAGAAGAGCAGATGGGCGTTAGATGCAATCTGAATACTTGGTTGTGGTTGACATTGCTTTGTTATGCTTTGATTGTAGACACTCTTATTTTTTGGCTGTTTGTTTTTAAGTGCAACTATGTTATTTTTGTCGATACATTCTTTAGATCTCATATATTTGGTTACTTATAATGGATGTGACTTGTAGGAGCAAAAAATGCATCAAATTTTGTGTAGTGTGTAGCTTTTACTCAATAAAGAAGCTTAAAGATGTGCAGGGGGCTGGCTTTATGCCACTGACTTGCACCATTTCAAATATAGCATGACTAAACTGTTTAATATTCTCATTTTATAATAGTTTCCTGATATTGCTTTCTGTGCAGATGATGGTGGTCGCATGGATCCGGATAAAATGAGGCAATGCATGCCACTTGGATATTCAGTAAAGAGCAGGTTAGCAAATACAATTGGGCAATGTGAGCTATTATTTTTTATGTATTACTTATACTATGCATACTGTTAAAAGAGGAATGTTCTTAGACAACATTTCTGGATGTAGACTACTTATCTATCTGTTATCCAATGGATCATATAGCATTGACTATCGAGTGATGAACTATTTTTATTTGATGAATGCTCATATAGAGAGATACTTACATTTTTTAATATGCATTTTGTTGTTATTGAATAAATGCTCATATTTTATTTCTTAGATACTTATATAGATCAATTTGTTGCATTAATGTTACTTTTACATGTTAATCTCATACTTTTTTCGTATTTATTTGAGATTTTTTATTTCTTGTTGGTTGTTGCTTCATCAATAAATCATTTCTTATTTATTTATAATTTTAGATAATTTTTATAATTTTTTTAAGTTAAAAAAAAATTTTTTTGAGGCTTACGCTTTGCGCCTCAAGGCTTACGCCTCACCTCAGATTTTGGTGGAGCGCCTCGCTACGCCTCAACGCTTTTCACAACACTGTGTACCTCTTATCAATTCTAATGGATTAGAATCCTGAAAATTACCCTCAAATTGAGTTAGATCATCTTTTTGTGTCGATTTTGAGGTTCTTGGATGGATTCCATGGTTAAATCTATGAAATAAGAGACTCCCATGGTGAAATCATGGTAAAATATGAAAAAGAACTAATAAAAGCATAAAAAAATTAAAAAACATACCTTTGATGGATGCAACTACAAGGAGGAAGGAGAGGGCTGTAGAGAGGAGAGAGAGAGGCCATAAAATTGGGGGAGAAGAGAGCCTTTTTTGACCTTTTGAAGTCCCCCTTTTATAGGTTTTCAAAAAGTCACTTAATTAGGGTTAATTAAGAGGTTTTTCTTTTTTCCTGGACTCTCTCTAATAAATCCACTAAGGAGCAACGATTTTCCAAGAGGATTATAACCTAACTATAACCCTAATTAGCTAACCCTAATAGACTCTTAATTAGACTCTAAAAAAACCCTAAAAAAAATCCAAATATGGCGCCACTTGGCATTTTTCAAAAAACCCTAATTTAAAACTTTAAAATCAAGGTTAAAATCTAAAGTAAAAAAATATGACTTTTAAAATCAAGTTTGGACTCTTCTAGATTCTTAACCTAAGTAGGGCATTCATTAACCTTAGTCTACCTTGACTTTATCAAATGTGGCACCACCTCGAGTGGGCCCCACTTGAATTAAAAAAAAAGGATTTTAAAACTTGAAAAGGAGCAGCTTTTCAAAAGAGTTTAAAAAGTAAACTTGGAATTGAAAGTTTTGAAATGGCACAGAGTCCTAACTGGGTCAGAATGCTTCCAGATATGGCACCAACTGAGTGGGCCCCACATCAAAGTTTTGAAAATTTGAAATAAAGACTGAAAATAGCTCTGAAAAGGGGTTAAAATCAATAAATAAAATTCAAAGGCTTGAAAATAGAGTCCTAATCGAACTGGAACTCTGGGCTAGAGTCCTGAAATTTTAGGACTCTGAGATTTTAGGATTTTGAAGGCCAGATGAAAAAGGTTTTTGAAATATTTCATCAAACTGGTAAAATAAGTCAGAAAACGCAGTCAGGGTTAGAATCCTAACTCAATAAGAACTCTGAAATAGAGTTCTGAATCAACTGGGACTTTGCAAAATGACCTAATTTTTGAAAATCAAATGGAAAGGAATGAAAACAAAAGTAAAACAAACTTAATAATAGACTTCTGACTGGATTAGGACTCTGAGACAGAGTCCTGATCAGACTGAAACTCTAGATTTTGTTTGGTATTTTCTAAAAAAATAGATGAAAGAACCTGTGAAAACGGTGAAAAAAATGACAAGTATTGAAATCAAAACAGAGTTCTGATCCAATTGGGACTCTTGGGACAGAGTCGTAATTGAACTAGGACTCTCAAAAATTTGGATTTTCTGAGAAAACAAATAAGAGGATTTTGAAAAACAAGTGAAAACAAGGTAGAATTGAAGTTCGTTTCAGAGTCCTGATCTGACTAGGACTCTGAAGAAGAGTCCTAATTCGATTAGAACTCTAAATTTTTTTTGTTTTCTTAGAAACAAATGATTTGATTTAAATAAAGCTTTTGAAAACCAGTGAAAATGTAGTGAGAAAACAAACTTTGGATAGAGTCCTGATTCGATCAGGACTCTGGGATAAAATCCCAGAATTTTGAAATTTCATGATAAAGGTATAACAATTTTGATTCCTGAAGAAATAAATAGAAGGATTTTTAAAAGATTCTCTCAAAATTTAAATCAGAGTCAGAGTCCTGATCCAACTGGGACTCTTGAAACAAAGTCCTGGTTTAACTAAAACTCTGAGTTTTTGACTCATTTTGAAAGATTTTAAAAAGATTTGATTAAAAGTAGGCAGAATACCAACGAAAGATAGAGTCCTGATTGGATTAGGATTTCAAGAAAGAGTCCTAATCCAGTTAGAACTCTAGAATTTTGGCTAAAATAGAAGATTTTGAAAATCAGATGAGAAGGTTTTGAAAACAAGTGAAGAACAGGAGTAACGAATGAAATTGGGATGAAGTCTTGATTCAATTAGACTAGGAGTTTAGAATTTTGGCAAAAAACAAAGGATTTTGATAAGCTTTCTCAAAAACAGGTAAAAAGGGTAGTAAAATGTAGAGTTCTGATCCGACTAGAACTCTGGAAAAAGAGTCCTAGTCCAACTAGGATTCTGGAAAAAGAGTCCTGATTGGACTGAGATTCTGAAATTTTGGCCAAAAATGACGAGAATGGGCAAGGATATGACCACAGCTGGTTTAAAATCAGAATGGAGTTTTAAAAAGATTCAAAAAGATGAAAATACAGAGTCCTCATCCAACTAGAACTCTGAAATTTTTGAGATTTTCGATAAATAAAGGAATCCAGAAGCGACACCACCTAAATGGGTCTCATCTGAGAATTAAAATTGATTGAAATTGGGTTTAAAATGAATCTAGATTGTTTTCTGAGAAAAACACTTCAAAATATAAGATCATAAAGGTTGACAAATGGTAAAATGTCAATTCAAAGCCCAGGTTTTGAAATTGACTTTGAAAGAAAAGTTTTAAAAGCTCGAATCTGGATTTAATATTTTGAAAATAGGAGTTCTGGATCTTAATAATAAGATGCAATGCTATGCAATGACATGCAATGCTATGCAATGCAATGAAATGATATGTCGAATGCATGCTATATGCAGTGACATATGAAATGTAAACACTAGATGAGGGTGAAAATTTGGGGTGTTTACAGACACAAAAGACTCAGACTGACTTGTCCCTACAAGATGACTGGCATAAAGGAAGAAAGCAGAAAAACTTTGGCATTTGTCATTCTTTTGAGTGCTTCAGGATAGGCTTGGTTAGGACGGCTGGCTGATCTTCTTCCTTGTCTTCCACCAGGAGATTTTTATCAATGCAATTGTAACGCCTCAGATTTTCAAAACAAAGCTAAGTTAAAATTTTCATGAATTTCTTTTTTTTTTCTTTGCAGCGAAACTTAAAAAAGCTTTTAGCAAAAAAATCAAGCGATAATGAGTCGTCAGTTTTAGAAAACTTCGGGCACATCACAGGTATGTTGCCAAGCACCCCTTGACCACCAAGGTGTTTCATTTATCAAAACCACTTGTTTATTACAAACATAACTACTTGGAAAAGCAGCATTGGTTCAATAAAAGGAAGCAATACAACTTTGTCTAGAGAAACTCTGGAACTCGATGACGCCTTGCTTTGTATATCGCAATGCAGGTCCAACACCTGAAATTCTCATAAAACGGGGTCAAAACCACTGATGGTCTGGTAGGCAAGCACTCAGACATCTATTCAACTCAAGTAAATGTATTGACCACTTAAAGTCGCAGTTCGCAATAACGACGCTCAAGTCTCCACGGCTTAGCGTATATCGCAAGAGCCTCCTCAGGGCTATGAGTTGAACATTCACTCAAGTCTTCATGACTTAGCGCAAGCCTCTTCGGGGTTGTGATTTGAATCTCTCACTCAAGTCTGCACGACTGAGCGCAAGCCTTTTCAAGACTGAATATCGTGCTCATGTCTCTATGACTTAGCATTGACTTCTTTAGGATCTCGAAAGGATGTCAAGCTCAAGTCTTTATACTTGGCACATCTGTATCCCACGAATCTAAGGACAACTCATCAAGTTTCACTTAGTTGTGTGGATACAACACGGGTCTTTGCCCAGTCAGTCCAATAGTATACCGATCATAACACCTTCGCAAAGGTTATGCAGGACTTGACACAACAACGTCCATTCACTCATACATTCAAACATCGCTGAACCTAAGCTAATGCTCTGTTTCGGTATTTAACCCCTCCCCCTAGGCTTAAGGGAGGTATATCTGAACATCAACACGACAATCTAGGGGTTGATTATTCTATGTATTTTAGATACCATAGAGGCACGTTGACCCTATCCCCCTAGTAGGATGATACATTTAATACCATAAGAAGTCCCTACTCGGTATTCGGATGCATCATGCTACTATAGTAGTTGTGTTCAATCCTTAGATATTTAAGGATAACCACGACCTCCATATCTCTGAGTAACGGAGGCCATCATGAACTCTATCAGGTTCGAGGGTAATATATGTCACTCAAGGCTGCACCATCACCGTCTTCCTCGGTGAGAAAAATCTAATGGGGTATGTCAGTCTTACAAATTTCTTGTCATACATTGCATGCTTATAGAGCAACCGTTGAGGAGATGTACCCGACCCCATTCAGTGTGCCCCTAACATGGTCATCAACTATGGAGTCTTTTCATTTTATTCATATGCATGCTAGACTCTTGCTCTCGGCACTGCAACCATCACAAGCATCTCACCTCTTCCAGGTGGACAGCGTACTCTGGCTCTGTGGCCCTTACGAGTCTACTTGTATATCAGTCTCTCAATGAGCATGCATATGACACGATCTCAATAGATTGACTGCTCTGCGTATATCATCACAACGAGCACTTAGCCTTGTCAAGGCGCAACCTCTACTCCGGTGCAGTGGCCCTTACGAGTAAGGTGCTCTTACAGGCAACAGTGAGATGAGCCATTCTAGCATCGTTCCAACAACATGGTATCTTTGTGTCATTCAACTGGTTTCGACAGCTCTTCTGCCAGCTATTTTGCTAGCACTTCCCCTGCTTCAACGACAGAAGTGTAAAAAACATTTCTACGTTGTAGAAAGTACTAAGGGTATATGGACAGTGCCTCCTCCGTATGATGCAGTAACATGCTGTTATCATCGCAAAATTTTGCCCTTCCTTGCAAGAGAGAGGGGAAAGATCCCGCAAGTCAAACTCGACCAAAGTTTGAAAAATGATTTTTGAAAATACTCACCTCTGTTTTGAAAATAGCGGGAAAATCCGTAGGATGGGGCTCGCCTGTCGGTACGAGGTTCAACCATTCCTAGAGCCTTTACCAGGGGTAATCGAACCAAGGATCGAAAAGTGCTTAGCTTAACTTAATTACCAACATTGATGTTTTATCCTAGATGCACAGAGAGTCAGGTATATGCTATAAAATTTTGTAAAAATGTACATTGGAAAACATGATGTTTGTCTTTGAAAATATCTTGGAAAAGGATAGAAAATATTTCTGAGAAAAGGAAGAGGAATCAATTTCCTAAAGAAACTCTGATAAAAGGATTTTGATTGAAAGTGATCTTGAGAAAACTCTAAGGATTTTATGAAAATCAATTTTCTTTATTCTCGAAAAATGCCATTTGGAAAGTCAAGAATTGGATTTGGAAAAATAGTTGAAATTCCTTGGAAAATTAAAAGAGATTACATGAAATATTTTCTGAGAAAAGACATTTGCTAAGGATTTCAACTTGGATGATTTGAGAATCTGTTATCGTCGCGAAATTTTTCCCCCGTCTTCCCTTCCTTGCGGAAGAGAGAAAGAGGAAACGCTTTCGCGATTCAAACTTTGACCGGATTTTGGAAAATGTTTTGAAATACTCGCCTCCGTTTTTGAAAATTGCGGGAAAATCCATGGGATGGGGCTCGACCTGTCGGTACGAGGTTCGACCGTTCCTGTCGCCTTTAACAGGGGTAATCGAACCAAGGACCAAAACTATGCTTGACTTAGCGAAATTATCAAAGTTATGTTCTATCCTAAATGCATAGAGAATTCAGGCATGTGCTATGAGATTTTGGAAAATGCCAGTTGGAAAACATGATGTATGCTTAGAAAACATTTGGAGTTGGAAAGAATCTCTTAGGAAAGAGGTCAATTTCTCAGGAAACTCAGATAAAAAGGGGTTTTTGAAAACATGAGAAAGCTTATAAAGATGTGGAAAATTCAGAAATAGTTGAAAATCTTGGGAAAATGGAAGTGATTCTTGAGAAAAGATGGACTTTTTGAAAAGGGAAGCACTTCTTAGGAAAACTTGGACTTTGAGAGTTTTCTTAGGAAAATGATGGAAAATTTATAGGAAAACTCATTGGAGAAGGAAATTCAAAACTTGGGGAATCGAAATCCTGGGAATTTTACCTTTTTAAATACTTGGAAATCGATTTTGGATCTTGAAGAAAGATTGGAAAACTCTTTTGAATATCTTAAGAAAATATCATTTTCCTGGGAAAACTGTGGAAAAACTTGTCTTTGGAAAACCGATTTTGAAAAATCCTTAGAATTTCTTGAGAAATCGATTTCTTAAGAATGAAGTTTTCTTGAGAAAATCTTGAGAAAATCAATGATTTCATGATGTAAATGTCATGAGTGAATGAATGCACTTTGAAAAGATTTTCTAAGGGATTTGTTGGAAAATGTACATTAAGTCAAGATAAATCCTTCACATATCCTGACTGTGGCCATGAATATGTTCAGAATTTAGTTGATTTGATGCACATGATTTTGAAAACTTTGGAAATATGATGTGCATTTTAAGATAGCCTAAGAGTGTAGGCTCAATGTGACTAGTAGAAAGATGATGGATCTGGGTCTCGTCCATATTCCGACTAGGGCCGTAAATATGGATCCCACCGAGTCCATCAACTCCCTAAGAGTTGGTGCACGTGCCATTCGCGAACATCCATAGTGCTTTTGAAATAAAATGCATGAATCATATAATCAGGATATTGCATAAATTCAAACTATATGACATGCATCCTAGTCTAAGCAGGAAATTAAATCTCTTATTCCAAAATTTACATTATTACATCACTAAATAAAGGAAATAAAAGAAATTTGCAGACTTCAGCTCCTTCTTTTGATTGTTCCTGCCAAACTTGAAATTGGGTTAGCTCAAATATGTGGGTTTTTCCAAGATTTTCCAATAATATTATGAAATTATTGGATTTAATTGGATATAAACCCTATTCTCGTGCTTCCTTGATATTTTGAAATGATGAAAATGCTAGAAATTCAGTGAAAAACAATTTGAAATTCGGAATTGAGGTTAAAATGACCAAAATACCCCTAATTATAAAGTTATACCTTTAAAATCAGGGTTTTTTGAAGGAAAACTTGGTAAAATTGAGATTTTGAAGTTCCAAGTGAATCAAATGATGATGAAATGTAGTAAGAGACATGATGACATGCTGATAAACACATTAGGACTGTAAAATCAGAATTTGGTATTTCGCAATTTATCAAAAATAACGATTTTCGCTTGTTTTTCGCTTGGATCTGGGTCCTACGGGACCCTATTTTGGTATTATGGATGATCCGAACCTCAAATGGATTCCAAATTGCACCAAATTCGGTATGAAGCATCTAAACACTCTGATAAACAACCTAGAATGCTAAAAATCACGAAATGATATGATTTAAATGCTAAAATTCAAGGAAAGTCCTAAAATGATGGATTTTGCCTATGGATCCGAACCAAATGCAATGCCTAATATGATAATGCAAGATTTACACCATGGAAACTTCTGATATTTTGCAGACTGCTAAAAGACCCGAAATGGAACATTTTTGGTTTTTACAGCCTCGGGATTTGAGCCATGGTGAGTTCAATAACAGGGATTTAATTCTGATAGAGGTAAAAATCACACTAATCTGATGTAAAATGCTAAAAAAATACAAAACGGCCATGAAAATTTATGAAATTAATCAGAGTTATGCACGACACCTACATGAACAACTTTAATGTTTATAACTTTGGCATTTGATCAACGGAAACACAAATAAAAATATAACTATTTCTGCCTAAACTAACAGAACAGACAAATGTAGCAAAACAAGAGGCTGACAAAAAAAATCCGAAGCAGGGGTCAACACTATTCTAAAAATTACAGGCTTTCAGATTCAAAGATAGGATATCTCGGACACCACTTTCACTTTTTACAGTTTCGGATTTGGAGCAACACACAAAGAGAAACCATAGCCCTAATTCGATCCAAGATCTCAGAGGCTCAAATTAGGCTCTGACACGTGTCCCGAACTCTCGGATTTTTGTCAGAAATAAAAAAAATCCGGAAACTCTGATAAAATCATATTAAAAACTAGACATTCTCCCGAGTTCAAAACATCTTTCGGATCGAAAATCGGATCTTCCATGAGGGATATCTCGATTTTACAAGTCGGAAAATGATTTTCAAAACGTATCCCGGGTAACAAAACCCGACTTGCCATTTTGAATGTTTACCGCAGTAAACAAATTCAAATGCCTCCGAATTTTTGGCAAAATTTCAGGGACACCTAAGGGCGCATTCCGTGATTTTTTTGGGATTTTAATAAAAAACAAATGCATGAAATGACGTGTGGACTGACTGACAAAAATAGAGACCTACTGAAAATAAGCAGAATTGAAATAAATGCTAAATTAATCCTAATTAATTCATGAAATATGCTAAATGAATGAAATAAAATGCAAATTAAACCTAGCTAACTATATGAATGTTAAAAATCATCAAGGAAGCATAACAAAACATTTTTATATATGTCGTTTTATGAGAATAGCTCAATCCATCCCTCGGATGAGCTCTTTCTTCAAACGACTCCCGATTCGAATTATAGAATCACATCAAGGGGAAAAGAAGTGCACCTTGCTTCGTTACGCAGCGTAGGAGCTCTTGAAAGGAGCAGCTATCACGAGCTTCCTTCGTCCTTCGCTCCGAGCTTCGGATGGTCCACCAAAATCGACCTTTGTTGGAATTGAATTGGCCACAGCACGAGCTCTACTCCACCTTCTTCAATGCGCCAAAGGGGGCACGATTTCCAAGGTTCAAAATCTGATTCTAGGAAGGCGAGGTCGGATTTTCCAAGTTCACAAGAGCTAAAAAAAATGATCTCCCTTTAGGCTGGGCGTGAACCCTTGTTTTTATAACTTTTCTGAAAAATTTTGAAATTCAAACAGGTTCAATCTGAGCCCTCCATGTGGCGCCATCTCAGGGGGTGTCATCTGAGGGGTTTGAAATTCGAATTTGTCTTTTGCAGGGAGCCCTCAGGTGGCACCACCTCAAAAGGTGTTTTAATTTTTGAGAAAAATAAAAAAAATGGAAATTTTGTGGGTGAGACACCTCAGCAGGGGGAATTTGGAATTTTTCAAAAGTTTGCTTGATTCTCTCTGCAGGGAACTCCCAGAAGACGCCACCTCAGAGGGTGCTCTCTTGGAGTTTGAATTTCAAATTCACTTTTTGTAGGGAGTCTTCAGGTGGCGCCACCTCATGGTGGGCTACCTTTATTAAAAATAAAATAAAAAATAAAAATGGAGCCAAGTGGAGTCCTGGAATGGTGCCACCTCAAAAGGTGTTTGACACATGTCAGAAGGTCAGAGCAGTGGGCTCAGAAGGCGCCACCTCAGAGGAATTTGAATTCTACCTTTTTTGGAGAAAGGAGATCTGGACATGTGGCGGACAAGTGTCAGATGTCTGGAGAGGCTTTCTCAAATGGCGCCACCTCAGGGGGAAGTTTGAAATTCAAATGGAGGTTGGCCCTGGAGGAATGGAGGATGGACATGTGGCGCCACCTCAGGGTGGCTCCTACAATGCCATGTGGCAAGAGAGAGGAAAAAGAGGGAAGGGACATGTGGCGCTCTCATAGGCCATCTGGGAAATCAGAGCTCTGGATTTTCGCCACCTAGTGCCCTGTTTGAATTTTAAATGGTTTGCTTTTTCTGAAGAAGGCCAGGAGTGACATGTGTCTCCTACTTTTCTGAAAGAGGTAGGGAGAAGACATGTGTCCTCTACTTTTTCTGAAAGAAGCAGAGAATGACACGTGGCAGAGGGAGAGAGAAGGTGGGCCAAGCCATGTGGCGCCATCTCAGACAGGATGAAAAAGGTAGGAGTTCTTGATTTTCGCCACCTATGGGAATTTTTGAATATTTGAATTCTAGCTTTTCTGAAGAAAGCAGAAAATGACACATGGCACTTGCTTTTTCTGAGGAAATGAGAGCTTGCCATGTGTCCTCTGCAGGAGACACTCCAGATGGCGCCACCTCAGAGGAGACAAGCCTACCTTTTCTGTAGGAATTTAGGAGTGACACATGTTTCCTACTTTTCTAAAAAAAATAGGGGGAGGACATGTGTCAGGCTACTTTTCTAGAAGGAAGGAGGGGTTGACATGTGTCCCCTGCAGGAGACACACTTCAAGTGGCGCCACCTCAGAGGAGACAAACTCCACTTTTTCTAGACAGGACAACCTATGACACTTGGCATCTTCTGGTAGTCTTTGAAATGACACATGGCGCAGGATGGATACTGACACATGGCAGACATGTGGCGGCTTCTTAAGGTAGCCCCACACTGACACTTGGCAGAAGAGGGAGGGTGACATGTGGCACCGACTCTAGGTGAACCCTATGCTGACACATGGCATGTAAATGGGAGGAGAGAGAAAAGACAAGTGGCACCAATCCAGGGGACAAGGCTCCTATATTTTTGGGTTTTTCAAAATTCAAATTTTCAAAAGGAAAGCTTGTGTGACACCACCTCAGTGTGGGTCCCACATTGCTTCTTTATTGAAATAAGGATAAAACCACAACTTCTTTTTGGAATTTTCATAAAATCTGGACTAATGAGCAAAACAGGAATTTTGGAAAGAGTTGGCCCTTGTAGGGCGATTTTGTAAAAGAAAGATATTTGAAATTGTCAAAAAGGGCAAAATCTGAGGTGAAGTGACTCAAATCCATATTGAAAACTATCCAGATGGTTTTCCTGAGGAAATATTTTGAAATTCAGAGTCCTGGGGGTAAAATGGGAAAAATTGATAATTTTGAAAACCCAGGGTTTTGAAATCAATTTTGAAAAGAGTTGAAATTCTAATCTGGATTGAAAATTTTGAAATCAAGAGTTCTGGACCTCGAAATGACATGCTGTGCAGTGCAGTGATTTGAAATGCTCATGCAATGATATGCAATGTCATGTCTTATGAAATGCAATCTTGAATCAAGACTTGGAGATGTCTGTCTCCTGTCAGGAGTAAAATTTTGAACATCTGAGCTAAAATTAGAGAAATTTTGAGAGTTGCAGATGAAATTTGGACTTTTGCAAGGTCCGGCTCAGAAAATGACCATTTTGCCCTCCAGTGATTTCAGAGGCTGGATGTTGATGCTTGGTGGAAATGTTGGGGAGGTGAGTGAAAATTTGGGGTGTTTACAGATGCCCCTCTTTGCTACTAAGCCGGCTCATGGCCGAGCTTAGTGGCAAAGAAAACACACCGAATTTGGGCTATACGAAAAAAATGCCCCAGTTAGAAGGATCTGACTGGGTGTGAAGAAATTAGCCCGAGGAAGATGGTAGATATGAAGCGAAGAATGGAGAGAAAAGATTCACTCTATGAGAGTGAAGTTCAGGTTTATGCCCTTAACCTGGATGGGACAGAAATACCTCGCATGGAACGAAGCTCAGGTTTGACCCTTAACCTGATGGGACAGAAATACCTCGCATGGAACAAAGCTCAGGTTTTGACCCTTGACCTGATTGGGGAATGGAATATCTCATCGAAATGAGACTCAGCTTTGTACCCTTAACCTGATCGGGCGGAAGATGAAATACCTCTTTGATTGAGGCTCAGGTTTGTACCCTTATCCTGATCAGGCGGAAAATGGAATACCTCTTTGATCGAGGCTCAGGTTTGTACCCTTATCCTGATCGGGCGGAAAATGAAATACCTCTTTGATTGAGGCTCAGGTTTGTACCCTTATCCTGATCGGGCGGAAAATGAAATACCTCTTTGAGTGAGGCTCAGGTTTGTACCCTTATCCTGATCGGGCGGAAAATGGAATACCTCTTTGATTGAGGCTCAGGTTTGTACCCTTATCCTGATCGGGCGGAAAATGAAATACCTCTTTGAGTGAGGCTCAGGTTTGTACCCTTATCCTGATCGGGTGGAAAATGAAATACCTCTTTGATTAAGGCTCAGGTTTGTACCCTTATCCTGATCGGGCGGAAGATGAAATACCTCTTTGATTGAGGCTCAGGTTTGTACCCTTATCCTGATCGGGCGGAAAATGAAATACCTCTTTGATTGAGGCTCAGGTTTGTACCCTTATCCTGATCGGGCGGAAAATGGAATACCTCTTTGATTGAGGCTCAGGTTTGTACCCTTATCCTGATCGGGCGGAAAATGAAATACCTCTTTGATTGAGGCTCAAGTTTGTACCCTTATCCTGATCGGGTGGAAAATGAAATGGAATCCTCGAAGGGAGAGACCATGATGGAACCTTTGGATTTTGCACAATAAATCCAATAGGGTTTTTGCAAAAGGAAGGAAAATGGGGTCCCTAAAGCTTGAAAAGGGATTGGTTTTGGGCGTCTCATTGCTGAGACTAAAATCAGCTTTTGAAATTGCCTTTTGCGGGAAATGATTGGTGGTTCGACCTCGAACCGAAATGGGACTGTCTATGGTGGGACAGTGGGGACACAGCGAAGTGTGCAAATTTGAGAGTTCATGCTCTCAAAGAAGGGAAGGAATCAAGTCCTTAGGAGGGATTTAAAATTGGTGTCAGGATGCATCGAAGACGGATATCGAGCTCTCACTTCATGTCAGGATAGCTAGGAAATATTGTCAAAATGTTGGAAATTTTGCTGTTGATTCAAAATATTTGAAAATGTTGCACATTGTTGCAAAGATATTCTTTCTTTTCTACCCAAAGCATTACCTCCAAACAAGGTTCACTTTGTAGAATCGAGACTTGAAATCCAAATTGCTTGCAATTGACCTTCTTCAAAGAAGTTATCAATTTCCTTGATATGAGCAGGAAAGAGAATTTGATATTATGAAAGCAATTGATGAAAGAATATTGATAATAGAATTTCACAAAGTTAAAGAGGATTCTTGATAAATTTGGCAGTTTGATATCCTGGGAGCTTCTCTCTTGACAATCTTTCTGCACTCTTTTGGATCTCTGGGTTTTTGCTACATTCTTCTTCATTTTGGAGATGTTCTGACTTTTTCTCTCTTTCTTTTTCCTCTCTTTCTCTCTTTTGGGAAGGATACGTCACAAACTCCTTCAACTTGGAGATGTTTCGATCCTTCTTGAATGATGGGTTTGGAGATCTTTGGGCGATAGCTGAAATTAAATATCTTTTAGGGATTGTCGAGAGGTTCATCGCATCTGCCTTCATCTTGACAGTGCTTTGGACTTTCCCTGGAAGGATCCATCACAAACTCCGTCATCTTGGAGATGTTTCGAATCTTCTTTGGCCCCGGGGGTCTACTCGCCTAATTCGCCTTCATCTTGACGACAGGTGAGAGATCCCTTTTGCGGATATTTAATTGCAGCTTAGGTGATTCTGAGGAAACGGGGCTTGGGTAAATGCTCTCTTTTCTAGCGCTCAGGATATTTCCACTGCCTTGTCTTTACAAGAATAATCCTTTAACGATGCGCCATTGACTGCGATCAATATCGATCATCTACGGCTTTTCGATAACCTTGAATCTTCTTTTCTGGCCATATCGAGGATTTATCCTTCATTCTTTTGGTTGGCCAATAGAAAGAATTTGAAGTTTGAATCCCTTTTCGCAAAAGCTTCACTCTTTTGGAAGTGATGCTGAAGGTAAATTGAGATAGAGATTAGTGCAATAAAAGATTCTGAAATCAACAATTGATTGACAAATTTGACAAAATTTTCTTGAAATCCTTGGTGAAAATGAGTATTTGAAATCCGGCTCAATACATCCGTGACGAAAATTCTCCTCTCTTTTTCCCCAAAAAGAGAGACTCAGGCTTAGCCCTTACCTGAATGGGAAATGGGAAATACTCCTCTCTTCCCTAAAGAGGAGGTGTTTGCAAAACGAACTTTCGAAGAGAAATTAAGCTTTCGTCAAAGCTCCCTAATATTAGGCTTCTCTTATGGAAAGGGGGCCGATAATAGTGAGGTCTGAACATTTGGGTCATGAAAGGAACGAGTCCATCACACTCTCCCTGCAAAGAGGGTCTTTCATGACGAAAAATGGCCTAGTATGAAATTGGGGGGTCACAAGAAAAGCGAGTCTCCGTCGAGCCTCTCCATTTAAAAGGGTTTCTTGTGTGAAATTGGAAATTGTTTTGCAAACGGTTTACAAAGACGCGAGTCCCTTCAAACTCTCCCTAAAAAGGGGCTAAGTGAACGAATTGGATAGCATGCGAAAAGAACGAGCTCCCTCGAACTCTCCCTAAAAGGGTCTCTCGCAAGAGAAAATGATTGAAATTGGATATTGAGATTGATTGACCCAAAGGTCGAAATGGAAAATTGGAAAATTGGTTGCTGGAAATTGAATGACCCGAAGGTCGAAATTGGATGACCTGATGGTCGGAATTGAGAATTGATTTGACCACAAAGGTCGAAATTGAGAATTGGTTGACCGAAAGGTCGAAATTGTGTGACCTGAAGGTCGAAATTGAGAATTGAGTGACCTAAAGGTCGAAATTGAGAAATGAAGGTCAAAGATTGGAAATTGATTTACCCGAAGGTCGAAATTTGGAAATTGATTGACCCGAAGGTCGAAAATTGGAAATTGAAGGTCGAGAATTGGAAATTGATAGACCCGAAGGTCGAAATTTGGAAATTGATTGACCCGAAGGTCGAAAATTGGAAATTGAAGGTCGAGAATTGGAAATTGATAGACCCGAAGGTCGAGAATTGGAAATTGATTGACCCGAAGGTCGAAAATTGGAAATTGAAGGTCGAGAATTGGAAATTGATAGACCCGAAGGTCGAGAATTGGAAATTGATTGATCCGAAGGTCGAGAATTGAGATTGGTAATTGAAATTGAGAATTGAAAATTGGGTGACCCAGAGGTCGAAATTGGAGAATTGCCTGATTTGAGGACTTAAATTGAAATTTGGAGGGCAAAATATCAAATTTGAGCAATTGACAGACCCTGAAATGACTTGGATCAATAAAAGAGAATGATGAGTTCGAGTCAGAGCTCGAATAAAATATAGAGATCACGAGTCGGAACCCGAATCAACAGAGGAAAATGGAAGGCTCGAATCAGAGCTCAAATAAGATAATGAGATCACGAGTCGGAACCCGAATCAACAGAGGAAAATGAAGGACTCGAATTAAAGCTTGGATAAGATAAAGAGATCTCGAGTCGAAACCCGGATCAACAAAAGAAATGAAGAACTCGATTCAGGGTTCGAGTAAGGTAATGAGATCACGAGTCGGAACCCGGATCAACAAAAGAGAATGACAAGCTCGAAAAGATCTCGAGTCGGAACCCGGATCAACAAAGGAAAATGATTTGTTCGAGTCAAGGCTCGAGTAAAGTAGAGAGATCACGAGTCGGAACCCGGATCAATAAAGGAAAATGAAGAGTTCGAGTCAAGGCTCGAGTAAAGTAGAGAGATCACAAGTCGGAACCCGGATCAACAAAGGAAAATGAAGAAATCGAGTCAAGGCTCGAATAAAGTAGAGAGATCACGAGTCGGAACCCGGATCAACAAAGGAAAATGGAGAGTTCGAGTCAAGGCTCGAATAAAGTAGAGAGATCACGAGTCGGAACCCGGATCAACAAAGGAAAATGAAGAAATCGAGTCAAGGCTCGAATAAAGTAGAGAGATCACGAGTCGGAACCCGGATCAACAAAGGAAAATGAAGAGTTCGAGTCAAGGCTCGAGTAAAGTAGAGAGATCACGAGTCGGAACCCGGATCAACAAAGGAAAATGAAAAAATTGAGTCAAGGCTCGAATAAAGTAGAGAGATCACGAGTCGGAATCCGGATCAACAAAGGAAAATGGAGAGTTCGAGTCAAGGCTCGAATAAAGTAGAGAGATCACGAGTCGGAACCCGGATCAACAAAGGAAAATGAAGAAATCGAGTCAAGGCTCGAATAAAGTAGAGAGATCACGAGTCGGAACCCGGATCAACAAAGGAAAATGGAGAGTTCGAGTCAAGGCTCGAATAAAGTAGAGAGATCACGAGTCGGAACCCGGATCAACAAAGGAAAATGATTTGAATAAAAACTCGAGTCGGAACTCGGTTTTCCTAAAAGTTGAAAATGTGCCAGCTTGAATACTGGATTTTGAAATAATACCAGTTCGAGCGCTGGGTTTTGGTTCAGTATTGGCGATGATCTTTGAATCATTAGGAATTGTGATGGGACTGTTTGTTGAAATCCCCAATACCGACCGGATTGTTATTAATGCAATTGAATGCAAATGAATATGAGTTGATGCATATGAATGCACATGTGCATGAAATGAGGAATTTGTTTATCCTGCCTGCATATAGAACAAAATTTTAAAATGCCCCAGTGTAACTGAGAAAGAAAGTTGGATCATTATTTAAAGGAAATAGGAAGGATTACAAGAGAAGGATAAATGTTTCAAGTATAAAACTTTTTCAAGTGTCGAGCATTAATAGGATCTGGCAATTCTACTCCATCGGCATTGATGAGCCGATATGAGTTGCGGGGTAATGCTTCTTTGACAACATAGGGACCTTCCCAATTTGGCGACCATTTGCCGCCAGGACGATGCTTGAGATAAGCTGTGGATCGAAGTACTAAATCATTGACTTTGAATCTTCTTTCGATGATAGACTTCGCATATTGCCTGGCTACTCTCTGGCGATAGGATTGAGCATGCTCTGCTGCTTTTAGTCTTCTCTCGTCGAGTAAGTCTAGCTGCACTAGTCGCTGCTGCTGGTATTGATCAAGAGGTAATTGCAGAAGTGAAGCAAATTTCAAAGCGGGCTTCTGAACATGTAGCGGCAATACTACCTCTGTTCCATAAACCAGTTCTGATGGGGTAGCATTCGTTGGTGTACTCATTTGCAATGGCCGGACTTCCTCTGATTTGTCGTAAAAACCTGTTCTGCTAACCGTGAAATCCTTTTCTAATTTGATCTGCAGCGTGAATTAGCTCTGATCTACCGTGAAAGATCAGTAGATCTGAGCTGGCATGAATGCCTTTTCTAACACACTGAAGATCTCATTTGAGTCACAGAAAAATCTCCATTGGCATGCCTCCATTTGATGTTGTCGTGAAAGACCCAAAATCTGTTTTGTTTTGGAATCCTTGTTGATTCTTTAATCAATGATTTGAATGGTGGTCCGATAGGCCCACAGTGCATCGTGGATCTTCTCATGCCAGTCACGGCCTGTTTCCACAGTTCGCTCCAAGATACGAATTAAAATCTTGTTGGTGGCCTCTGCCTGACCATTCCCTTGAGGATAATATGGAGTGGAAAAATGGTGATAGATCTTGAATTTTGAGCAGAATGTCTTCATCTTTTCATTCTTGAAATGACTGCCGTTGTCTGACACAATGTCATGCGGGACGCCGAAATGACAAAGGATGTTCTTGTGAATAAAAGAGACCACGTGTCGGCCTTCTACTGTGCGGAGACTGATGGCTTCTACCCACTTGGTGAAGTATTCTGTTGCGGCAAGGAAATATTTGTGGCCATTTGAAGCTGAAGGAGTGATGGGACCTACGACATCGAAGGCCCACATGGAGAATGGCCATGGAGAGACAACAGACTGTAAATAAGTTGCCGGAGCATGGATGGAAGGTGCATGTATCTGACATTGTACACATTTCTTCACATAATGATAACAGTCTTGTTGCATAGTCTTCCAATAGTACCCTGCTCTGATGATTTGCTTGACAAGGGTTTGGTAGCCGACGTGGCCACCACAAATGCCTTCGTGTGCTTCTCGCACGACTTCTTTGGCCTCATCTTCATCTAAGCATCTGGAATACTCTGAACTAAATCCACGACGATAGAGGACATTGGCCAAAATGAAGTATCGAGTAGACATACGCTGGATTGCTCGTTGCTCTTTCTTTGAGAGTTCTGGAGGAAACTCACCGGTTTCTAAGAAAGTTTTGATGTTGTAATACCAAGGCTTCTTCTTTTGTTTAGCCTGGTTTACCTGTTCCGCTGGAATGAAGGCAGGTTGGTCAAGTCTGCCAATTTCAAAAGAGCGACAAGATTCTCTATTCTTGAATGCCATAATGGAGCCTAAACTGGCTAGGCTATCGGCCACTTGATTAAAATCTCTCTTGATATGGAAGAGCTGGAATTCTTCAAACTTGCTGATAAGAGCTGAAACAATTTTCTGATAGGGAAATAGCTTCTGATCTTTGACCTGCCATTCGGCTCGAACTTGATTGACAACAAGTAGTGAGTCACCGTAGGCATGTACTCTCTTGACATTGAAGTCTAATAGAATCCTTAGACCTTGAATCAGGGCTTCATATTCAGCCATGTTGTGAGTACATTGAAAATCTAACTTGAGGGAAAACGGAATCATCTCTTTTTCTGGAGTGATTATTAAAATTCCGATGCCTATTCCGGCCATGTTCTTAGAACCATCGAAAAATAAATTCCAGACTGGAGATTGCTGGATATTGCAAATTTGCTCATCAGGGAAGTCATCTTCGACTTTCTCTTCTTCGGCCAGAGGAAAATCCGCCAATTGATCTGCAATTGCTTGTCCTTTGATTGATTGTTGCGAGACATATTCTAGGTCATACTGCATCAGTAAGACTTGCCATTTTGCGACTCGTCCGCTGAGGAAAGGTTGCTCTAAGATATACTTGAGAGGATTGAGTTTAGACAGGATTTTGACCTCTGATGCCAACAGGTAGTGTCTTAGCTTCTGACACATCCATACCAGAGCTAGGCAGGTCTTCTCTATTTGAGAGTATCTCTTTTCATAATCTATGAAAGTCTTGCTCACGTAATAAATGGCGTGCTCTATCAGGCTGCCTTCTTTGTATTGTGCCAAGAATCCGCCGCATGCGACTTGATTGACTGAGATGTATAACAGAAGAGGTTTTCCCAATTCTGGCGGCTTCAGGATGGGAGGATTAAGAAGATACTTCTTGATTCGATCGAACGATTGCTGGCACTCGGGTCCCCATTCGAACTTAACTCCTTTTCTGAGTAAGTAGTTGAAGGGCTCACATCTCATCGCCAAATTGGAAATGAATCGCCGGATTGACTGCATACGTCCTTGAAGGCTACGTAGCTCTTTGAGATTCTTCGGGGGTGGCATATCAATGATAGCCTTTGCTTTGGCTGGGTCAATTTCAATTCCCTTTTTACTGACCAGAAAACCCAACAGTTTGCCTGATTCGACTCCAAAGACACACTTTTGCGGGTTAAGCCTTAACTTGTAAAGAATAAGTCTTTTAAAGACTTGATCAAGTGCTTTGAGGTGATCTTCTTCCTCTTTAGATTTCACGAGAATATCATCAACATACGCATCCATGATTTTGCGCATCTGATCGTGGAAGATGACAGCCATTGCCCGTTGATACGTTGCTCCAGCATTCTTGAGCCCAAAAGGCATGACTGTATAGCAGAAAGTGCCCCAAGGCGTAGTGAAGGAAGTTTTGGATTGGTCGCGGGCGGCCAACTTGATCTGATTGTAGCCGGAATATCCGTCCATGAAAGAGAACATGGCATGTCCTGCCGTGCTATCGACTAGAAGATCGATGCTTGGAAGTGGATAGTCATCCTTCGGAGTTGCCTTGTTGAGATCTCTGAAGTCTATGCAGATCCTTACTTTGCCGCTTTTCTTTGGGACAACGACGATATTGGCTAACCAATCCGGGTAGTCAATAGCTCGGATGAATCCTGCTTTGAGCAAATCTTCGAGTCCTTCTTTGACTTGTTGTTCTATTCTGGGATCCATTTTTCTCAGCTTCTGCTTGATTGGCTTAGCATCCAGCTTTAAGACAAGACGGTGTTCGACTAATTTGGGGTCTAAGCCCGGCATGTCTTCATATGTTCATGCGAACACTTCTTCATGCCGCTTGAGAAAATCTGTAAGCCTTTTCTTTTCTTCTGGACTTAGACTGGTTCCGATCTGGAGAATTTTTGGATCTTCCTCTGAACCGATATTGACACCTTCAGTTGGATCTTGTACTAGAGGAGATGGTTCGTCCTGCTTCTGAACTGCGGCGAACTCCGGTAATTCCTGAAGAGACTGACCATATTCCGCATAATCATCAGACTGCTTTGCACTCTTGTCATTTCCGGTGCTTGCTTTGATCCTGTGAATTGTTGTCGACTTTTGAGAGGCCTTGGGATTGAGAACGAGCTTCTTGATTGTCCGAGAAGTCATTCTGAAATTTTGGAGAAGAAATTTTGGTTCAGACAAATTGGCCTATAGTAAGACAAGCAATCATTTGAAGAGAACCATACATAAAATGGCATTGAATTATAAAATGATGAGACAGACAAAAAGGGAGTAGATGGCATCCGGATAGACAAAGAAGCTTGGAATTTTATTGATTGAATGGATCAATGACATTGGTAAAATGAGACATTTATTTGGAAAAGAATAAAAAGGAAATAACAAATGGTCTTCATTGTGCCCCTTTGACAAAAACAGTCTTTCTTGATGAGCTTCCTCCGGAGAACCCCAATCCTGCCCTGTGGGGACGATGTTTCTGGATCATTGGCTCGATGCGGCCATCTTCATTCTTGCCGAGTCCCTTGAAGGGTTGATAGCCATGCTTCAGGAGTAAATCAAATCCCTTTCTTGATTTCATGAATTGAGAAAACAAGGGATGATCCTTAATGGTGCTGTAGTCGATTCGACCTCCAACCTTGAAGAATTGAGGACCTTTCCATTGTGTCGTGGCTACTGTGTGCAGAGATGGCTTTGATGGTGCCTGAAGTATTTCTCGATTCTCCCCGAGATTGATCTCTTCACTTTCCCTGATGCTGGGAATATCTGCATTGAATGATGGCCGAGGAATCATGGGCTGCGGGAGCCTTTCTTCTGGGTCTTCTCCCAGTATTGTGGTAATCATTCCACCTTTTGACCACTTTACACATTGATGGAGGGTAGAAGGCACTGCATTAGCATTGTGAATCCACGTCCTACCGAGCAGCAAGTTGTAGGTTGGTGGTACATTAACCACGTGAAAAAGCACTGAATGCACTGAATAGTTGATAAACACCTCCAGAAATATCTTGCCCTTGGCTGTTTGACCATGATTGTCAAACCCATAGATAGTGATATGATCTGGAATGTATTCCTCGTCCTTGATCCCTAATGCCTTTGCGGTCATTTCGGGACATATGTTGAGGCTACTGCCTCCATCGACCAACACATGGAGAACCGTCATTCCTCTGACTCGAACGACAATGTAAAGAGCATTATTGTGAAAGGAATGAGGCTTTGGAAGGTCCTCATCTGAAAAGGTGATTGGCGCATTCACTACAAGAAAATTGTTAATTAGCGACGGAAATTAGCGACGGATTTTTCCCGTCGCTACTTAGCGACAGATTAGCTAGAGATAGAATCTGTCGCTAATTTGCGACGGATTAGCGAAGAAACGACTTTTATCGCTAATCTGTCGCTACTTAGCGACGGATTAGCGACTGCATGTTTTTGTCGCTACTTTTGATTACAAGAACACCAGTTTAGCGACGGATTTAGAGAGGGAACTCTGTCGTCGCTAATCTGTCGCTCATTAGCGACGGATTAGCGACAGTATATATTTCGTCGCGGTTTTTGTATTTTGATTTAGCGACGGTTTAGCGACGGAATGTTTCCGTCGCTAAGCCGTCGCTAAATATCGCGTAAATCCCTAATCCCATCCCTCTTTCTCTTTTCCCTGTTTCTCTGTATTGCTCCCTCCCGCCCGTCGGCTCTCGCCACCGTCCGGCCACCGCCGCTCGCCAGCCGCCGCTCCCCGTCCACCGCTCGCCAGCCGCCGCTCGCCAGCTGCCGCTCCCCGTCAACCTCCCGCCACCGTCCGGCGAAGCGCAGGTAATATTCTTCTTCTTCTTCTTCTTCTTCTTCTTCTTCTTCTTCTAAACGCAGGGGGTACGCCCCTTCCCTGCCGGAAACGGAGGGGGTTTAACCCCCTGCCGTGCTTTCCGGCAGGGGGGGTCGACCCCCTGCGTTTCCGGCAAGGGGGGTCGACCCCCTGCCTATGGCGGTGCCGCACTGCCGGCCTCCAGCCCGATCCGGAGGAGGAGGTTCGCCTGTTGTGCATCTTCAACGCGCGGTCCCAGTACATTCCGCCGCTGCCGCAGGGGTACTACGGCAATGCCTGATAGTAATCCCGGCAGCTGTCTCGATAGCGGCGAAGCTCTGTGCGAACCCACTAGGTTATGCGGTGGAGCTCGTGAAGAAGGCCAAGGAGGAGGTGACAGACGAGTACATGAGGTCAGTGGCGGACCTCATGGTGCTCAAGGGCCGGCCTAACATCACGGTGGTCCGCACCTTCGTGGTCTCGGACATCAGGCATGCCGGGTTCAGCGAGCTGGACCTCGGCTGGGGAATGCCGGTGTACGGCGGTCCAGCCAAGGGCAGTGACGGCCCAATCCCCGGCTTGGTTAGCTTCTACGTCAACTCCAAGAATAACGAAGGGGGAGAAGGGATGGTGATCCCGATTTCCTTGCCTACTCCAGCTATGAAGATCTTTAAACGGGAGCTCAAAAAGATGTTGTACGGACCCGCCCCGGATCAAAAGTCCACAGAACCTGTTTTTATCTTATCTGCTTTGTGAATAAAGATCAATTCATTGCCAAACAAATTTGTTATGAGATACCTACGTTGCCTATGTGATCTGTTTTGAAAAGAATTTTTGTTATGGATACCTATGCTGCCCATGTGATCTCTTTTTAAAAAAAATTTGTTATGAGATACCTACGTTGCCTATGTGATCTGTTTTGAAAAGAATTTTTGTTATGGATACCTATGCTGCCCATGTGATCTCTTTTTAAAAAAAATTTGTTATGAGATACCTACGTTGCCTATGTGATCTGTTTTGAAAAGAATTTTTGTTATGGATACCTATGCTGCCCATGTGATCTCTTTTTAAAAAAAAAAAAAGTTATTATGTGATCCCTATGTTGTCCATGTGATTAGCTTGAAAAAAAATTTGTAATATGTGTATATAAGATGTCCATATGGTTTTAAGTGTAGTTTGCATATATGTTGTCCATATGGATTTTAAGTTGATTTTTTTTTTGTAATGTATATATACAAGTTGTCCATGTTGTTCAATTTGTTAGTTTGTTAATGTCTACTGGTAGTTAGTTTTACTTCAATTTGTTTTCTTGAAATCTGGTTAGTTAGAGTATTTCAATCTATTAGTCTTTTATAATTATATTTTTCTTAGATAGATTGGTATTTAATGTTCTCACAATCAGTTAGTTAGATTAGGGCTATTTGAATTCTTTATGATAGTGGTGGTTAAACGGAGTTCACATCTTTTCTAGTAAACTAATTGATTGATTTACTATTCCTTTGCTAAGTAGTTCAGATTAGAAATTGTCTATGACTTTATGTTAGTCGACTGGTTCAACATGTTATAGCTGGTTTGTTAAATTAGCATCTTCTAGTTAGATTTGGCTTAACATATATACTATTTTTCTTTTCTCTTCTTTCAATTAGTTAGAGTTGTTTTAATTTGTTTTAATTTTTTTAGTTAGTGTTTCATCTTGTTTCATGATTAGTTAGTTTGTTACTTAATTTGTTTTGTTTTTGTGCAGATTTTTCAACGGAACCAACTCGTGCTCGGCCACCTGTGGTAAGTAAATGACAAAAACAATGCAAATCGGGTAAATACCCGTGGTGAGTAAGTGATGCAAACGTATCACATGTTATTTAATTTATTGAATGCAGCACTTTATTGTTCACACACTCACTTAGTTGTTGATATCTAGGACTGCTTTGTTGGAGTTCGGAGATCATGCTGAGCATGATTTTAATGTAGAAATATGGAAGTGTTCTTATTTTTGGAGTACGGAGTCCATGCTAAGCATGGTAGTAGTTAGTGAGATATTGAAGTGTGTTTGCTACAGGTACATGTTTGTCATTTATTTGATATGAATGATTATGATGTATTGCAATGTTTGATGTAATTGTATCCATGCTTGCATGTAGTTACTTTCAATTTGATTTTGACTTCCATGTGAAATTTTATAATAAAAGCATGCTTCAAATGATTGTATCATGTCATTAATAGTTTGCACATGAAAATATTAAGTTATCAATGCATGCATCAAAATTCTTGTTATTGTTTGACATAGTATATTGCATGATAAATTTGATATTTTCTTCATCGTCGCATTCTGATTGTTTTTTTCTTAATTCGTTAGGATACTATTCGTAACATCATACGACAGAATGACTGCAAACCGTGAATGGATGTACCGTAGGATAGTGGACAATGAGTTATCGCATGAATATATGGATGGTGTCGATAGTTTTATTGAATTTGCAACAGCGAGTGTCAGTACGGTAGATCCCACAGGTCGGATTAGGTGTCCCTGCAAGACTAAGTTACTTAATTGATCGTGATCACAATAATTGTTTATGTTTGTGCGTAGGTTCGCCATGGTGATGTTAAAGATCAAGGAATATGTGATTTAGAAAATGGTCCGACCAAAGTTGTGCAATGCTACAACGGGTATATCGTAAATGGTTATCGATTCCATACAAAAGACTACGGTATAAACAAATCAACGCTAAATAGTGGCGTGTGTGTCAAGGGTAGCAGCTACGGTGAAAATGAACATGATTACTACGGTGTTATAGAGGAAATAATGGAGTTGACTTACTTAGGCATGAATAACAAGGTTACGGTATTCAAGTGTCATTGGTTTGATCCAACTGCAACAAGACTCGACAAAGCTTCAGGCATTGTGGAGGTGAATCATAAATCCAGGTTTGGAACATATGAACCATTCATATTAAACTCGCAAGCTCAACAAGTTTATTATACTTCATATCCGAGTATAAAAAAGTCAGATAGAAATGAATGGTGGGCAGTTTGCAAGGTGAAATCCAAACTATACCCCGAGTATGATCAGTTACAAGAAGATGAGTTAGCTGAAGACAGTGATTACTATCAATCAGATGATGTCTGTGACTTCGCTTATGGTCACGATGTTGCGCATGATATGCATGTCATATCTCCATTGGCTGATAAAACATTCATAGAGGAATGTGATCCAAATGATGTACCAAGTGGATGGGCAAACAATGAAGAAGAAGAAGAAGAAGAAGAAGAAGAAGAAGAAAGTCAAACTAGTGACGAGGAAGAATTCTCAAGCTAGTGAGCAAAATCTTATACTAGAAACCTCTATTTAAATGCATTGTAATACTTGATGTGAGTTGTATTGCAATACTTGGTGTGAATGATTAAAAATTTTATTTCAATGTATTGTAATACTTGATACGAATGATTCGAATGCATTGTAATACTTGATGTGAATGATTTCAATTATCTGAATGTATTATAATTTATGCAATTAACGAATGATTTGAATTAGTGCAATACTTGATGTCAATGATTTGAATTATTTGAATGCATTGCAATGCTTGATGTGAATGACTTGAATGCATTGTAATACTTGATGTGAATTATTTGAATGTATTGTATGACATATGTTATTTGTTAGAATATGGTTCGTGGAGGTTATAGTGGTCGCTCATCCAGTAGTAGCCAGGCTCAACCTTCATCTTCACGGGCTCCTGTGATAGGTATATCATATAACTAATTAGATGCTTGATTAGTTCAAATGCACATTCTGAGAACTTGGTGTGTATTTTTTTACAGATGATGTTGCGCCTGTACACGACCCACCTACACCAGTTGATCGCACAAGTCAACAGCCAACACAGGAAACAGGGTCTTCACAGGCTGGCACAAGAAGACTCATTCGAATAGTGTATATCGATAATCGACCGTAAGTATTTTGTTTTCAATTATTGCATATCTTTTAAATATTTTATATTGATATTTACTGTGTAACAATTCATGTGCAGCACGAGGTTTGAGCCACAAGAAGTAGTACGGGAGATTAGGAATTCACTTCTTCAACATCTACCAGGACCAGTTGCTCAATGGAAAGAGTACCCAAAGGAGGTATTAGACAGATTGTGGTCCTCATTCATGGTATACAGTTGTTCCTCATAGTTAATGTGTTTCATATTTAATTTATTTAAGCAATGTCTACTAACTTTCTGAAAATATTTGTAGGCTTCGAATCGCTTTGCAACTACGGTGGAAGAAAATGATGCAAGGAAGGTGTGGCAGAAGGTGGCTGCCAATCGATTTGCAGACATGTTGCACACTATGAAGACTGCAGCAAAAAAAGCATCTGGCGTAGTAGATGATCCATTATTGTGGAAGGGCCATGGTCCTATTACTATCAGGAGAGATTACTGGGATGAAATGTGCGATATGTGGGCGGGAGATGCATTTAAAAATCGCTCTGCGAAGGCTTCACAAAATCGATCGAAGATGCCCGAAGCCCATCTACACACAGGTGGATCTAAGACATTTGGGAGCCACCTAAAGAAAATGGTAACTCATCAATATATAATATTAATTTTATAAGTATAGTTGCAAATTTGTGTACTAAATCTTTTATCATTTAACTTCGCAGGAAGCAGAAAAAGGAGGCAGTGTACCATATAAGGATGTGTTTGTAGAAACACATAAACGGAAGACCACGGGAGTCTTCGTATCAGAGAAGGCGAGAACGACAACGGTATGTATTAATTCTATTAATAATCATTGCAATATATATGCAAGTCATCATAATGTTATCATTAATTATTAATGAATACTTTAAACATTATTTTGTAGGAGGCATATGAGCAACAAATGGTAGAGCGATATGGTAAAGACGCTACTCAGCATCCATCATTTGATCCTACAGCATGGGTGACTGCAGCAGGTGAACCCAAAAAAGGTCGCGTGTTCGGGTTTGGGAGTAATATGAACACTTCACCAGTTATTGGTTCTTCCAGTTACGGCTCACCAACTTCTTGCGCCGACATAAGCTCCAAGCAGCCGACTATTCTTTCCGGTGATGATGTACGTGAGATCATTAATGAATCACTGAATAACTACTTCCAATACACCGTCGCCCCCTTTCTCCGAAATGAGATCAAGGCCGCTGTTCAGGATAGGGGATCTTCGATTCCAGGTCCCTCTCAGGTATAATCACATATATAGTTTTTTTGACTATCTTAAAGCACATCTGAGCATGGTAGAATCACATATAGAGTTTTTCTAGATGCCTTAGAACACATATGAACATGCTATAATCACATATTCAATTTTTTTACTGCCTTAGCACACATATGAGCATGATAGAATCACATATAAAATTTTTGGCTTTGCCTGCCTTAGAGCACATATGAGCATGCTATATTCACATATTCAATTTTTTTACTGCCTTAGCACACATACGAGCATGATCGAATCACATATATAGTTTTTTGCCTGCCTTAAAGCACATCTGAGCATGGTAGAATCACATATAGAGTTTTTTTATATGCCTTAGAACACATATGAACATGCTATAATCACATATTCAATTTTTTGACTGCCTTAGCACACATATGAGCATGATAGAATCACATATATATATATTTAACTTTTTGTCTGTCTTAGAGCACATATGAGCATGATAGAATCACATATAAAGTTTTTTTGATTGCATTAGAACACATATGAGCATGCTATAATCACATATTCAGTTTTTTGACTGCCTAAGAACACATATGAGCATATTATAATCACATATTCTGTTTTTTGACTGCCTTAGCACACATATGAGCATGCTATAATAAAATATAGAGTTTTTTAACTGCCTTAGAACACATATGAACATGTTATATATCATTTATGATAGAATCACATATAAAATTTTTGGCTTTGCCTGCCTTAGAGCACATATGAGCATGCTATATTCACATATTCAATTTTTTTACTGCCTTAGCACACATACGAGCATGATCGAATCACATATATAGTTTTTTGCCTGCCTTAAAGCACATCTGAGCATGGTAGAATCACATATAGAGTTTTTTTAGATGCCTTAGAACACATATGAACATGCTATAATCACATATTCAATTTTTTGACTGCCTTAGCACACATATGAGCATGATAGAATCACATATAGAGTTTTTTTATTGCCTTAGATCACACATGAGCACATGATAGAATCACATATAGTGTGTAATTTATTTCATTATATTTTGTTTATCAATACTGACTGTTCTTTTCTTGTGTAGGCTGCTAGCGATAATCAGGGTAGTGGAGCTGAAGGGACAGATAAAGACAATGAACAAGAAGACGCACAAAATCTTGGCGATGATTAGAGGACTTTGTTGAAGAAGTTCTATTTTTTTTATTTTTCCTAATTGTAATTGTTGAATTGTAAATAATTAAACTTCTTAGTTTTAAGGTGGAACGATTAATTATTATAGATACTTGTTATATGAATTTTTTTGTGTGGTTTGTTTTTTATTTACAGGAAATATAAATTGTACAGGAAATATAAATTGTACAGTTCTCCGTAATTAATTTTTAAATAATTTTTTTTTGATTTTTTTTCGTTTTTGCGACGGATTAGCGACGGATGATTCCGTCGCTATTCATATTATTCTAGCGACGGAATTAAATCCGTCGCCACGCCGTGGTCGCCGTTTAGTACCGGCGGATTGGCGACGGAATGTAGCGCTCGTTATTCCGTCGCAATTAGCGACGGACTTGGCGACGGAATTATTCCGTCGCCAGTTAGCGTCGAAATATTCGCGACGTAAGCATACTGTCGCCGCGTTGTCGCTAATCCGTCGCTAACATGGTTAGCGACGGATTAGCGACGGATTAGCGACGGAAGGTGGTCGTCGCTAATCTACTGCTTTGTTGTAGTGATTGGTCATGGCAGAGTTCACAATCTGTGCCATGTCTTCAGGAGTGGTACTGGGTTTAACCTTGATTTTCCTAAGCAGATCATCCAGTACTTGTCGGTGCTTGCTAGAATTCTTGGCCAAGTCAAGGATGGAGACATTGGATAAAGCAGTCAGAGGCTTCTGACTTGAATTCTCTGGCTTTGGTCTAACGATTTGCTTGAAGAAGTCAGGAGTTTCCTTTGATTTGGGAACTGACTTCACAGGTGCTTCTGCAACTTTCATTTTACTGAATGCTGAAATTAAGTCCATCTTCTTAGAATCTGGAGCTGCTTGTCGTAGCACCGTCACCTGATGTTGAACTTGGAGATCTTGCGCAGAACATGGCTTGATATGCTCATGCGGTAGAAATGGTTGTGCAGACACTACTGCTGTGGTGTGCGAAGGGAAGGGGTGGTTGAGAATGTCCATTTTCTCTTCTTCTTCTCCTTCTACCAATAGATTCTTTTCAATGAGATCTTGCACGATGTTTTTGAGAACAAAGCAGTTCTCGGTGTTGTGTCCCACTGTCCTGTGGAACTTGCAGAACTGATCTTTCCATTTCCCCATGGGCACAGGGGGATCGGCCAATCTGGGCAATTTGACCATCTCTTTCGATAGCATGTACTCGAGTACATCCTCGAGTGATTGGTCAAGAGGAGTAAACTTTCTGTCGTAACTCCATCCTTCATGTTTGGCTTTCTCGCGCAGCTTCGGTCCTTGATCCTGCTGAGGAGGCTTGCTGTATTGAGGAGCAGGCTTTGCTTTCTGATCCTTGTTGTTCGAACTGCTTGAGCTGTAGCAGTAATCTTTCTTCTGCCCTTTGTGCTGATTTCGGCCTTTGTTATTGTTGTTAGCAGAATAAGTGAAGTGAGCTTTCTTCTTCTGCTCACCATGGGAGTTGTTCTTGGAAAAGGTGAAGCCTTCATAGACTCCATTTTCCACACTCAGCTCGAGCCATTCGGCTCGTTCAGTCAGCTCAATGAAGGTCCTGGACGGCGCTGTGGAGATTAATCCTCTTAACAGCTGCGAGAAATTGTTGAGGATTAAGGACAATGCATGCCTTTCCGAGATAGGATCTCTCATCTTATTACAGGCTGATCTCCACCTGTGAATGAAGTCACGTGCTTTTTCATTCTCGTTCTGCCTTAAATTGCAGAGATGACTTAATGTAGGCAGCGCTTCTGTGTTGAACAAGAAGCGTTCAATAAAGAGATTTACAACTTTATCGAACTCCTTGAGCTCGATGGGGTTGATATGCTCAGCATACCACTTAGCTGCAACTCCTTCCAAGCTGCGGGGGAAGCATAGAAACAATGCTCGGTTATCCCTCTTAAACCGAGAGCATTCAGCAAAGAACGTGGTGAGGTGCGCTTTTGGGTCGCCAGAACCATCGAATTTGATGAATTTACGGGGGAGATTCTCCAGATCATCATCCCCTTCTAAGCCGTCATAAAAGTCCTCACTTGTGAAGACTTTCTTGCCCTTGTCGCGGGCTTGCAGATCTTTGACAACTCAGGCCATTTCTTTAAACTGCGCTTGCAAAGGCTCTTCTTTATCTCTGCTTTTTGACCTGCGGCTTTTACTTTGGCCACGCTTCTGAAATGCCGGAGGCACCTCATATTCTTCATCTGTGTTTTCAGTGGAATCTGATTCATCTGAAATCTCTTCTGGCTGGATTTGCTTCTTGGGAGCCTTCTTACTCCTGCGACCATGGAACCTTTCTCTGAATGGGTTCCTTTCTGAGCTGGTCCCGGGCTGCTCATTCATCATCTTATTCATCATTTTTCTGAACATGGCATACATTTGAGGGTCTATGCCATCGTCTTCTTGCTGCTGCTCTCGACTCTTCTCAGATCGAGGGGAACTCATCTCTTCTTCCGAGGCTGACGAGTACTGGGATGCTGTGGTTCTTTTGCCTGATCTTGTCTCAACCATCAAATGATATGGATGCTCTCTGCAGGGCAAAAGACCTGATTAGATTTTGAGGGAATTAACTTTTGGAAGAAATATTTGCTGAAAATATGGTAGACAATTTGGAAAAGATGTCCCATTACTAGGGACTGAGTCATCGTGGGAATCACGACAATTGTGTTGTCATTCCTTCTGCAAAAGAAATAAACAACGAAAATGTGCCTTGTTACCTAGGCGAGGTCGTCAAACCACAATGGAAGGAAATAGAATTTTATTAAAATGAGAAGAATAAGATTTTATTGATCTTGACAAAGAGGTGGGGGACAAACAATTTGCCACCATTCACGATAGTCGGCAGACACTCTAGGACCTGGAAAGATTTTAAGAGAGACAAAGGAATCCCAGCCGTAGCGGGCAGAATGATATGCCCCGGACCATTGTGCGGAGGTGAGATCGAACTCTGCCATAACTCCTGATAACAGTCGGGCTTCGACATACTGCTGCCTCTGGGAGAACTGTCGAACACATCTCTCTGGTTGGTAGTAAGTGCAAAAGAATGGTCCCAGCAACTTGAACCGCTTGCCATAAGCGTAGGTATATCTGGGAGGAGATATTTGCCGATCAAAATAGTCCCAAACAACGTCATCCTCTTGAATGTTGTTGATCATAGACCAGTACTGCGCCACTGGAAGGAGTTCTTGACCATTGTATCTGAAAGAGCTTGCTCGGGCTGGAATGTGCTGGAAAAACCAGGACTGAAGTGCGTAGATGCATCCTTCAACTAAAATGGACTCTCCGAGTGAGAATCGAGTCAGACCTCGATAAAGGAAGGCGAGCGCTGCCATGGCTATAGAGAGGCGATTGGTTTGCCGACTTCCCCATCTTCTCATGAGCTGAATTGTTCTGATGTCCATGTAGTTCTGTCCATCTGGGAAAAGAGACAGTCCTATAGTGCACAGAACCATCGCATTTTTAATCTTTTCTTTGGCAGTTCTTGAAAGCGAGCTGACTTCGACGAAGGTCCCGTACTGGCGGTACAACTCAAGTAGGTCAACATATTCATCTCCTTCTAACTGGATCAGGGGCCAAGATCGGCGGCCTGTCATACGAGCTAAGGAGTCTCGGGGGTCCAAACTCTTGACATTGATAAGGAATTGATGCTCTAATGGGTCGCTTGGTCGACCAGCTGGTTCTGGCAACCCCATGATTTCTGAAAATTCATCCATTAAAACAGTCATCTCTCCCCACGGGAACCAGAAGGTACATGTTCGAGGATTCCATCGCTCCGCCATTGCATGGATCAGGTTGCCATTGATGGTCTGCTTTCCGACTGCTGATGCCAGTTCTAATCCGCACTCGCTCAAATGGTCCGGGAACATTCGGGAAAAGCTCTTTAGCCAGGAATAATACCACCGGGGAATGAAAGTTCCGGTGCTAAGGGCTCGATGTTCAGGACGACCTTGTCGCACCTCGAAGGAGATGTGACCTTCAGGAAAGATAGGATCGATTTGACTGGATGCCATCGAACTGAAAATAGAGAAAGACTCAGAATGAGACTTAGGAAAATATGAGAAATTTTGAAAAATTTTGCAGGCAGGATAAAAATGCAGCTAGAAATTCGAGATCCAGTAGAAAAGGTAGAATGGAAAATCGCTTGGAGTTTTGAAAGAAATTTGATATTTGAGGAAATCATCTAGGGTTTGAGAAAAGATCTCATGGGAAATAAGGATATTTGGAAAAAGACCTAATGAGTTGAAAAACATTGGGAAACATAAAGAATTGAGGAAATCATACATACAATCTCATCCTGCACAAACATTTATGCACATTCAGCACTCCCTAAAAGGCTGACTCTAGATGCATCAATTTGAAAACAGCTGTAGGACCCTAATCCTAACTCTAGGTTCAGATCATCTTTGTCCAATCCAGTTATGCCGATATACCCGAATCGAAATCCGAGGTACGTGGCATAGAATTTCAACTCCGGTTCTAAGGTAAGGTTTTCCAACATCCTTGAGCGCCTACCGATATACTTCGGACTGTGGCCCGCGGTACGTGGTAGGGGGGTGTTAACCCAAATAGTTGGCCCAGTTGTGGGGCTCTGTCCCGAACTATGGTTCTGGAAGAGAGCCCAGCAACGTGAAGACCGGGTAATGATAGGTAATGGGCGTTTTGAAAAAAATGATCACATGCAAGAAATAGAAGGCTCTAAGTCCTAGAGAGATAGATTTTGAAAATTTTGAAGAAGCATACATTGTTTGCATTCAGATCCTAAATTGAGGAGGATTGTATTTAGACCTAAGTCTATGTGAGCATGAAAATATCTCCTCAATATGGTCCTACCAAACCATGCCTAAGCTATATGCATTCAATGTCAGTTGGGTCAGAATCTAGGCTCCTAGGCTCACATGATATTGAAAGTAAAAGAGCTGACATTTTATGAACATAATTTTGATAATTGAACTAAGTCAAGCATAATTTAGGTCAGACAAGGACAGGTCCCATCTCGGTCGCCAAACCTGTTATCGTCGCGAAATTTTTCCCCCGTCTTCCCTTCCTTGCGGAAGAGAGAAAGAGGAAACGCTTTCGCGATTCAAACTTTGACCGGATTTTGGAAAATGTTTTGAAATACTCGCCTCCGTTTTTGAAAATTACAGGAAAATCCATGGGATGGGGCTCGACCTGTCGGTACGAGGTTCGACCGTTCCTGCCGCCTTTAACAGGGGTAATCGAACCAAGGACCAAAACTATGCTTGACTTAGCAAAATTATCAAAGTTATGTTCTATCCTAAATGCATAGAGAATTCAGGCATGTGCTATGAGATTTTGGAAAATGCCAGTTGGAAAACATGATGTATGATTAGAAAACATTTGGAGTTGGAAAGAATCTCTCAGGAAAGAGGTCAATTTCTCAATAAACTCAGATAAAAAGGGGTTTTTGAAAACATGAGAAAGCTTATAAAGATGTGGAAAATTCAGAAATAGTTGAAAATCTTGGGAAAATGGAAGTGATTCTTGAGAAAAGATGGACTTTTTGAAAAGGGAAGCACTTCTTAGGAAAACTTGGACTTTGAGAGTTTTCTTAGGAAAATGATGGAAAATTTATAGGAAAACTCATTGGAGAAGGAAATTCAAAACTTGGGGAATCGAAATCCTGGGAATTTTACCTTTTTAAATACTTGGAAATCGATTTTGGATCTTGAAGAAAGATTGGAAAACTCTTTTGAATATCTTAAGAAAATATCATTTTCCTAGGAAAACTGTGGAAAAACTTGTCTTTGGAAAACCGATTTTGAAAAATCCTTAGAATTTCTTGAGAAATCGATTTCTTAAGAATGAAGTTTTCTTGAGAAAATCTTGAGAAAATCAATGATTTCATGATGTAAATGTCATGAGTGAATGAATGCACTTTGAAAAGATTTTCTAAGGGATTTGTTGGAAAATGTACATTAAGTCAAGATAAATCCTTCACATATCCTGACTGTGGCCATGAATATGTTCAGAATTTAGTTGATTTGATGCACATGATTTTGAAAACTTTGGAAATATGATGTGCATTTTAAGATAGCCTAAGAGTGTAGGCTCAATGTGACTAGTAGAAAGATGATGGATCTGGGTCTCGTCCATATTCCGACTAGGGCCGTAAATATGGATCCCACCGAGTCCATCAACTCCCTAAGAGTTTGTGCACGTGCCATTCGCGAACATCCATAGTGCTTTTGAAATAAAATGCATGAATCATATAATCAGGATATTGCATAAATTCAAACTATATGACATGCATCCTAGTCTAAGCAGGAAATTAAATCTCTTATTCCAAAATTTACATTATTACATCACTAAATAAAGGAAATAAAAGAAATTTGCAGACTTCAGCTCCTTCTTTTGATTGTTCCTGCCAAACTTGAAATTGGGTTAGCTTAAATATGTGGGTTTTTCCAAGATTTTCCAATAATATTATGAAATTATTGGATTTAATTGGATATAAACCCTATTCTCGTGCTTCCTTGATATTTTGAAATGATGAAAATGCTAGAAATTCAGTGAAAAACAATTTGAAATTCGGAATTGAGGTTAAAATGACCAAAATACCCCTAATTATAAAGTTATACCTTTAAAATCAGGGTTTTTTGAAGGAAAACTTGGTAAAATTGAGATTTTGAAGTTCCAAGTGAATCAAATGATGATGAAATGTAGTAAGAGACATGATGACATGCTGATAAACACATTAGGACTGTAAAATCAGAATTTGGTATTTCGCAATTTATCAAAAATAACGATTTTCGCTTGTTTTTCGCTTGGATCTGGGTCCTACGGGACCCTATTTTGGTATTATGGATGATCCGAACCTCAAATGGATTCCAAATTGCACCAAATTCGGTATGAAGCATCTAAACACTCTGATAAACAACCTAGAATGCTAAAAATCACGAAATGATATGATTTAAATGCTAAAATTCAAGGAAAGTCCTAAAATGATGGATTTTGCCTATGGATCCGAACCAAATGCAATGCCTAATATGATAATGCAAGATTTACACCATGGAAACTTCTGATATTTTTCAGACTGCTAAAAGACCCGAAATGGAACATTTTTGGTTTTTACAGCCTCGGGATTTGAGCCATGGTGAGTTCAATAACAGGGATTTAGTTCTGACAGAGGTAAAAATCACACTAATCTGATGTAAAATGCTAAAAAAATACAAAACGGCCATGAAAATTTATGAAATTAATCAGAGTTATGAATGACACCAACATGAACAACTTTCATGTTTATGACTTTGGCATTTGATCAACGGAAACACAAATCAAAATATAACTATTTCTGCCTAAACTAACAGAACAGACAAATGTAGCAAAACAAGGGGCTGACACAAAAAATCCGAAGCAGGGGCCAACACTGTTCTAAAAATTACAGGCTTTCAGATTCAAATAGAAGACATCTCGGACACCACTTTCATTTTTTACAGTTTCGGATTTGGAGCAACACACAAAGAGAAACCATAGCCCTAAGTCGATCCAAGATCTCAGAGGCTCAAATTAGGCTCTGACACGTGTCCCGAACTCTCGGATTTTTGTCAGAAATAAAAAACATCAGAAAAATCTGATAAAATCATATTAGAAACTAGACATTCTCCCGAGTTCAAAACATCTTTCGGATTGAAAATCGGATCTTCCATAAGGGATATCTCGATTTTACAAGTCGGAAAATGATTTTCAAAACGTATCCCGGGTAATAAATCTCGACTTGCCATTTTGAATGTTTACTGCAGTAAACAAATTCAAATGCCTCCGAATTTTTGGCAAAATTTCAGGGACACCTATGGGCGCATTCTGTGATTTTTTTGGGATTTTAATAAAAACAAATGCATGAAATGACGTGTGGACTGACTGACAAAAACAGAGACCTACTGAAAATAAGCAGAATTGAAATAAATGCTAAATTAATCCTAATTAATTCATGAAATATGCTAAATGAATGAAATAAAATGCAAATTAAACCTAGCTAACTATATGAATGTTAAAAATCATCAAGGAAGCATAACAAAACATTTTTATATATGTTGTTTTATGAGAATAGCTCAATCCATCCCTCGGATGAGCTCTTTCTTCAAACGACTCCCGATTCGAATTATAGAATCACATCAAGGGGAAAAGAAGTGCACCTTGCTTTGTTACGCAGCGTAGAAGCTCTTGAAAGGAGCAGCTATCACGAGCTTCCTTCGTCCTTCGCTCCGAGCTTCGGATGGTCCACCAAAATCGACCTCTGTTGGAATTGAATTGGCCACAGCACGAGCTCTACTCCACCTTCTTCAATGCGCCAAAGGGGGCATGATTTCCAAGGTTCAAAATCTGATTCTAGGAAGGCTAGGTCAGATTTTCCAAGTTCACAAGAGCTAAAAAAAATGATCTCCCTTTAGGCTGGGCGTGAACCCTTGTTTTTATAACTTTTCTGAAAATTTTTGAAATTCAAATAGGTTCAATCTGAGCCCTCCATGTGGCGCCATCTCAGGGGGTGTCATCTGAGGGGTTTGAAATTCGAATTTGTCTTTTGCAGGGAGCCCTCAGGTGGCGCCACCTCAAAAGGTGTTTTAATTTTTGAGAAAAATAAAAAAAATGGAAATTTTGTGGGTGAGACACCTCAGCAGGGGGAATTTGGAATTTTTCAAAAGTTTGCTTGATTCTCTCTGCAGGGAACTCCCAGAAGACGCCACCTCAGAGGGTGCTCTCTTGGAGTTTGAATTTCAAATTCACTTTTTGTAGGGAGTCTTCAGGTGGCACCACCTCATGGTGGGCTACCTTAATTAAAAATAAAATAAAAAATAAAAATGGAGCCAAGTGGAGTCCTGAAATGGTGCCACCTCAAAAGGTGTTTGACACATGTCAGAAGGTCAGAGCAGTGGGCTCAGAAGGCGCCACCTCATAGGAATTTGAATTCTACCTTTTCTGGAGAAAGGAGATCTGGACATGTGGCGGACAAGTGTCAGATGTCTGGAGAGGCTTTCTCAAATGGCGCCACCTCAGGGGGAAGTTTGAAATTCAAATGGAGGTTGGCCCTGGAGGAATGGAGGATGGACATGTGGCGCCACCTCAGGGTGGCGCCTACAATGCCATGTGGCAAGAGGGAGGAAAAAGAGGGAAGGGACATGTGGCGCTCTCATAGGCCATCTGGGAAATCAGAGCTCTGGATTTTCGCCACCTAGTGCCCTGTTTGAATTTTAAATGGTTTGCTTTTTCTGAAGAAGGCCAGGAGTGACATGTGTCTCCTACTTTTCTGAAAGAGGTAGGGAGAAGACATGTGTCCTCTACTTTTTCTGAAAGAAGCAGAGAATGACACGTGGCAGAGGGGAGAGAAGGTGGGCCAAGCCATGTGGCGCCATCTCAGACAGGATGAAAAAGGTAGGAGTTCTTGATTTTCGCCACCTATGGGAATTTTTGAATATTTGAATTCTAGCTTTTCTGAAGAAAGCAGAAAATGACACATGGCACTTGCTTTTTCTGAGGAAATGAGAGCTTGCCATGTGTCCTCTGCAGGAGACACTCCAGATGGCGCCACCTCAGAGGAGACAAGCCTACCTTTTCTGTAGGAATTTAGGAGTGACACATGTTTCCTACTTTTCTGAAAAAAATAGGGGGAGGACATGTGTCAGGCTACTTTTCTAGAAGGAAGGAGGGGTTGACACGTGTCCCCTGCAGGAGACACACTTCAAGTGGCGCCACCTCAGAGGAGACAAACTCCACTTTTTCTAGACAGGACAACCTATGACACTTGGCATCTTCTGGTAGTCTTTGAAATGACACATGGCGCAGGATGGATACTGACACATGGCAGACATGTGGCGGCTTCTTAAGGTAGCCCCACACTGACACTTGGCAGAAGAGGGAGGGTGACATGTGGCACCGACTCTAGGTGAACCCTATGCTGACACATGGCATGTAAATGGGAGGAGAGAGAAAAGACAAGTGGCACCAATCCAGGGGACAAGGCTCCTATATTTTTGGGTTTTTCAAAATTCAAATTTTCAAAAGGAAAGCTTGTGTGACACCACCTCAGTGTGGGTCCCACATTGCTTCTTTATTGAAATAAGGATAAAACCACAACTTCTTTTTGGAATTTTCATAAAATCTGGACTAATGGGCAAAACAGGAATTTTGGAAAGAGTTGGCCCTTGTAGGGCGATTTTGTAAAAGAAAGATATTTGAAATTGTCAAAAAGGGCAAAATCTGAGGTGAAGTGACTCAAATCCATATTGAAAACTATCCAGATGGTTTTCCTGAAGAAATATTTTGAAATTCAGAGTCCTGGGGGTAAAATGGGAAAAATTGATAATTTTGAAGACCCAGGGTTTTGAAATCAATTTTGAAAAGAGTTGAAATTCTAATCTGGATTGAAAATTTTGAAATCAAGAGTTTTGGACCTCGAAATGACATGCTGTGCAGTGCAGTGATTTGAAATGCTCATGCAATGATATGCAATGTCATGTCTTATGAAATGCAATCTTGAATCAAGACTTGGAGATGTCTGTCTCCTGTCAGGAGTAAAATTTTGAACATCTGAGCTAAAATTAGAGAAATTTTGAGAGTTGCAGATGAAATTTGGACTTTTGCAAGGTCCGGCTCAGAAAATGACCATTTTGCCCTCCAGCGATTTCAGAGGCTGGATGTTGATGCTTGGTGGAAATGTTGGGGAGGTGAGTGAAAATTTGGGGTGTTTACAAAATCGACTTTGAATTTTGGAAAATCATTGAAAAATCTTGGAAAACCCTTTTTGAGAATTGAAAATTCAAATTTCGAGAAAGTTTTGAAGGACTTTCAGGGTATCCTTGAGAAATCAATTTTCTTGAGAAAAACAAAAGAAATGCATATAATTCCATGATGCAGGCTAATTTAAATGGATGAATGCAAGTTTCTGAAGATGTTTTGGGAAATTCTGAGAAAATCACTTGAAAGATGCATTTCAGAATGGAATTAAGGTAAATTCATTATATATTTCTGACTATGGCCACAAATATACTTGGAATTTAACTTATTCAATTTTAAAATATTTTGCAAAAATGGAAATATGCTATGATCTTTGGAAAGTAGCCTAATAGTATAGGCTTAGTGTGGCTAATATGAAGTTGATGAATTTGGGTCTCATCCGTATTCTTACTATGGCCATAAATACGGACTCCACCGAGTTCATCAACTCCATAAGAGTTGGTGCACATGTCATTTGTGTTCATCCATAGTTGTTTTCAAAGAAAAATGCATGAATCAGATATCAGGATATTGCAGAAAGTTATTTGATGGCATATTACTGTTTAAAATAGATAAAAAACAGTAATATGCCATCAAAATTTTTGAAACTTTATGAGGATACTACTGACACATAAATAAATAACTTTGATTTTTGCAGATTCTGCATTTGACCCATTGATAGGGAAATTTAAATACGATATTAGGTGCATGAATCAAAGAGTCAGGAATGAACAACGAGACTGCAGACTGACTTTAAAATTACTGAAAGGACATTAAATCTATTCTAAAACTTGTGAAAATTCAGAATCCAACAGTAAACATCCTGAACATGAATTTCCCCTTTTAAAGCCCCTGCTTTAGAGCTATGGATTGAGAACTATGATCGACTCAAGTCGATCCAGAGCTCCAGGGACTCGTATCAGGTTCTGACATGTGGCCCCTGCTTTCTGATTTTTGACAGGCAGTAAAATATTTTCAAAAAATCTGATAAAATCATATTAATAACTAGACTGAATCTCAAGACTGTTTCATTTTTCGGATATGCAATCGGATCTCCCATGAGAGAGATTTTGAATTTTCAATCTAGGTCTAGATATATCCAGCGTTTTACTGACCTTAAAACCTGGTTCGGTATTTCGAACTTTGAATAAGGCAAACGATTTCAAATGGTTCTGAATTTTTTGCAAGATATCAAGAATAACTATTCTCATATTATATAATGTTTTGGGGATTTTTGGAATAAAATACGAACATGAAATAACGAGTGGACTGACTGCTAAGACCAAAACAATACAGAAATGAAACAAAAACAAATGACATGCAAAATAACTCACACAAAAATGTTACTAGCTAAATAATAAAAACATGAGGCATGCGTATTAATGATGCTATGATGCAGATGATTCAAAGAGGTCGATTATATTTTATATTCACCATTGAAATAGGGGATTTGATCCATTGATTGTATGAATCACCCTTTTACACGGTTCTTGGATGTCAAAACTCAATGTGATTTTTACATCATTGTGAAACCAGTGTTAAAATGGATCTTATGTTGCATTTCATGAAGACTGGCTATAAAACGAAAATTTGTGCAATAAGAACACGAAGAAAGCAAAGGAATGAAGAGAAAAATTGATAGAGATTTTACCTTGATGCTCTTGTACGCCGATTGAGAGTGGTAGCAACAATGGAAGTTGGCTCCTTGGGTACTTTGGTGTTCCTTGGATGTTTGGATGAAGGAAGAAGGATAGAGGAAGGCTGCTACACGTGATGGAAGGAGAAGGACCAAAGGGGGTCATGTGATAGAGAGATCAAGATAGGAAGATGGGAGCTCCTAAGAGATGTTGGTTGATGGCTAGAGGGCCTTCAAAAAAATCTGGTAGTTGATGGATGATGGATGGATAGCTAGAGGGGTCGGCTAGGGGGGTTTAAAAAAACATGGGCTACAAGTTAGGAAAAGCAAAAAGCAAGTTTGCTTTTCCTAACTTTTAGGAATGCTCTGGAGGACTACTTGAATTTTGAAATTTTTGCTTGCTTTTCTAAAGAGGCTCTTAATGTGGCACCACCTCAAGGTGGGGCCACACTTTTGTTATTTGATTAAATGAGAAAAACAAAAAAATAAAATGGAAAGAGGGCTCTAGAGAGGCACCACCACAAGGGGGGCGATTTCGCTTTTTAAAAATTTTTGAATTTTTGTTTGTTGTTCCTAAAACCTAGCTAAAGCACCTAGCTTTAACGAAATCAAAAAGTGGCGATTTTGCTTTTTAAAAACTTTTTCAAAACCTAGCTGATTTCAAGGGGGTTCAATTGGGGCGCCACCTCAGGGTGGGCTCCACATGGTTTTGAACAAAGCAAAATGGCAAAAATTGCCTTAGGGTGGCCCCACCTCAGAGAGGGGCGGCTCCTACCTTTTAGGATTTTTTCAAAAAGCTAGATCCTAATAAAAAGCAAACCTAATGTGGCGCCACCTCAGGGTGGCTCCACATTTTCTTTTGGGGATAAAAAATATCTTTATTTTTTGGGAGGGGCGCCACCTCAAAAGCGGCAGCTCCTCTTTTTTAGGATTTTGAAAAAGCTAAAACAAGACCTAACTTTAAAGAAGATCCAAGGTGGTGACACTTCAGTGTGGGCCCCATGGAATTCGAATTTTGAGAAGGTGCCTCAGGGTGGCACCACCTCAGGGTGAGGGAGCTCCTGCTTTCTAGGCTTTTTCAAAAGCTAAAAATAAAAACCTAATTCTGAAGAAGGGCTAATGTGGCGCCATCTCAAGGTAGATCCCACATTACCTTTTTATTGGTTGGAATTCAAAAACACAAACTAAAAGGAAAAAAAGCAAAACTTAAAACCTCTTTTTGGAATTTTCATAAAACTCTAAACTAGTTAGCAATTATAAACTAATACCTGACCTAACTATGAAAATTTTTCAAAGAAGGTGGCCCTTCAGGGCAAATTTATAAAAACGATTTTGAAATTGCTGATAAAAAGGCTAAAGGAAATTTTACAAAATTCAAAGTCCTTTTGCAAATTTGGGATAAAAAAAATTAGGTTCAGAGCCTCGTCCCCTCTTTTAGGCAGAACCGGTCCAGTTTACAAAATTTGAAAATCAAAAGGTATCCAAATTGTTTTCTTGATAGAGTCTTTTGAAATTTAGAGTCCTGGGGTTAAAATGGGAAAAAATGTAATTTTGAAGATCCAGGGGTTGGAAATTGATTTCAAAAGAGTTTGAAATTCAAATCTGGATTGAGAATTTTAAAATCATGAGTTCGGGACCTCGAAATGACATGCTATGTAGTGAAGTGATATGAAATGTTGTGAGATGACATGCAATGACATGTTTTGGGGAATTAAATTCTGAATAAGGAATTGGAGATTTCAGTCTCCTGATGTGAGTAAGTCTTTGAAAATTTGTGACTGAAAATGAAGGTTTGAGCCATAATATAGAAATTTTGAGAATTGGAAATGAAATTTAGACTTCTGCATGGTCTTAGCTCAAAAAATGACCATTTTGCCCTCTGAAGATCTCGGAGGACAGGCTGTGATGATTGTATGGAAGTGCTGGGGGAGGTGAATGAAAATTTGGGGTGTTTACACATGCTCTGCTCTTTTTGAGCTTCTTCAAAAAATTTTGTAGCACTCCCTCTCTTTGACTGAGGAAGTGTGCATTTCTTTTAAGCTCGATGAGCATCTTTTTAGAATTTCCAGCAACACTTCCCCTCTTTGACAGGAAAATCGTTGCGCTTTAACTCTGGAATGGATGTGCACCATTGTGTGTACTTTGCATTCATCAAGGTTTATTGGAACCTTGGGCCATAGCCAGGCCATACACAACTGACTTAGTCTTTATGAAAAAGTGGTTTTGCGCAAAGATAAAGCATTTTCAATAGGGGCTTCATTCGTCAAGCAAAATCTTGATCAAGGAGCAGCAAGGGAATCGCATTAGAGATTTGGATTTGGTCTCCATTTGAACGCTCACTTATGTGCGCCATATATATAATATAAGTAGAAGCTTGTGCTTTATATGGTGGCAGCGTAAAAGAAATGCATATACTTATTGTTCGGGGTGTATAACTGAACGAATCAGTCTACATATATATTTGAAGAAAGCACGAAAGCATTGGCATCGTTCGACGTGATGGCAAGACAAAATGCATAATTTAAAGACATAATCAGAAATTGCAGAAAGCAGAGAGCCTTGGCATCATACGATGCGATGGCGAATGGTAAATTATATTTAAGCAGAAGCCTTGGCAATATAAGATGCAACGGCAATCTCAAGACAATATATGCGAGAATCGGCATCCAACGATAGTTATAAAGTGAGCGCGTGAACACCGAGGTGTCCTAGAGGGCTCAACCAAGAACTAGGGCGAGATACTATTTTTAAGAACGCATATACTGGGCATTCAAACATATATATCCAACGATAGTTACGAGCCGAGCGCGTGAACACCGAAGTGTGCTATAGGGCTCAACCAAGAACTAGGGTAAGATACTACTTCACAAGGTATATGCTATATACAAACAAGAAAATACTTGATAGAGATGGATCAACGAAGCGAACTTACTTCAAATCGCGGAAGAAACAGCTTCAAAAATCTTTAATTGTTTCGAACGAGGTTCAATCCTTCCTTCGAGAGGTCAGACTAGGTCAGATGGGTTCGACCTAGTTAGGAAAGAGGAAGAGTAGGTCAAGCTGCTCAACCTAAGTGGTTTGAACCAAACCAGGTTCGGTCCAAGTCAATTGGGTTCAGCGGGTTCAGACTTAGCCCAAGTTGATTGGGTCTGGGTTCAAAAAATCAAACCAAGGTTTGAGACCAAAAGGGACTTTGACTTTAACTTCAAACCCAACTAAGTTCAAGTCAAGTCAACTAGGTTCGGACTAGGTCAAGTGAGCTAGGATCAGATCAAGCAGGCTTAGGTCAGGTCAAGCAGGCTCAAGCCAGGTCAGGTGGAATCAGACCCACTTGGACTCACTGGGGGAGGTTTTGGAGAGAGAGAGAAGGCAAGAGAGAGAGGGGGGGTCAAAATTATGAGAAGAGAGAGTGGGGAGGGCTATTTATAGCCCAAGCTTACCTCTTTTATGAATTTTTCTAGAAAAAACTAGAAAAATCTCATTCCCTTTATGCCCTTACCTTTATTTTAATTTCAAAATGTTCCTTTCAGGTGGGGCCCACATGGAATATTTCTTGGAATATTTCATGGGTCCCACAAGATATTTTTTGAGTAATATTTTTGTAGGTCCCACCAACATTTTTGTGGGTCCTACAAAAAAATTGAGTTTTCGGCGATTTTTTTCTGAAAAATTCTGAGTACGTCATTCTCTTCGAATTGACGTAACTTAGAAAGTTGGCTCGTACAAATCTCTTGATTTTATTTAGGGAGGAAGTTATAACTCCCTGATGGTTTTAGCATATATTTACGAAGATACAAATATCCTAAGCATGATTGGTTCGTACAAATCGATTTGATTTGTATTCTAGATTTAGATGTTATTTTTACTTGGAAATGGCTCATGAGTTTATTCAGAAAGATACTAAAAAATTGTGGGTCTTACATCATTACCCCCTTAAAAGAATTTCATCCACGAAATTCTGTTAAGAGTACTAAGTGCGTAACTCAAGATATTTCTCTCATATGTTAGATTCATAATGTTATTTACTTAGTTCAACATCGTATTCATTCCCAATCATAACCTCATATCATGATCCATGATCGATGAGGTATGCTTCTCATATCTGAGTTTAAATTACATTGCAACAATGACAGCTTTTGCTGAATCGATGTTCTTTCAACTGGCTATCACTCATAGCCATTTTGTATAACTATTTTATACACACAGATCATTCTTCTAGAGATTAACCATATTGGAATAAGTCCTCTGTTAGACTACCTGGTATTGAAAACATACCTCCTCATAGGTTCGCCCTCGTCAGACTGGCCTGATATTGGATCAGTACACCCTCACAAAATCATATTAGCCAAGCTAATGGTTTTGGAACATATATACTCGCACGGAGCTGTATACGCTCATAGGCTCGCCCTAGCTAGACTGTCTGATCTTGAATATGTAAAACCTCACATGACTCTCTTCTTGAGAATAATTTCTCGATGGTTTATTTTATTAAGTGACTTTTAGCGTTCTAATTATGCAAACTTAATTTCTCAATCATAGGGGTCTATAGCCATCAATTTTGGGCATAAGCATTTAAAATTCAATATGACAAATCCAAAATTACTTTAAAGAGCAAGGATACATATCGATCCAAATGACCATACACAAGGTCATAAGCCTCTTGTCTTGAGCATTCATTGGATCTTGTCTTCTGATTGCTTTTTACCCAACACAACTCTATCTATCAAGATATTCAGATTCCTTGATATGATCATTACCCGTGAGTTGTTCGGTTGTCACCGCATAGACATGACCTGCCACACCACAAGTTTCTGCTCTGCCCTGGGTAGTGGAAGTCATTGTTGTTGTGTTTGTTGAGAGGGTCCTCCAGATCCCATATTTCTTTGTTGAAGATCTGAGGCCATCTTGTGACATTCTCTTATACGATGCCCTGGTTTGCCGCAATATAGGCAACTTCTCGTATCACGAGGACAAACTCCTTTAGGGTGATCTGAGTTACACCTTGAGCATCAGAAATTAGACTGTTGGTAGGGCTGATTGACTTCTACTATCTATAATGGACGCTCGGCCTGTGGAGTAAAGTTCTTTTCTTGAAAATCCCTCTTGTAAAAAGGTGGTCATGATTCCTGGCCACCTGGGAACGTTCTCTTGTTGTTCCCATTACTGGTTACCAGTCGCTTTCCTACGACTCCTTTGGATCGCTCCCAGTCCACGCTAATCTTCAAAGATGCCGCCACAGCAGCCTGGAATGTTTGGGGCATATTGGTTATCACACGAGACCATAACCCTTCCTGCAATCCATTTATATATTTATCGACCCTTTCCTGGTCAGTGTCAAATAACCTGGAGTAGTATCGCTCAAGGTTCTGGAACTTGGTAGTATAGTCGATGAGACTCATACCACCTTGCTCTAGTTTCAGAAACTCCATCTTCTTTTTATTCCTAGAGTGCAACGGGAAGTAATTGTCCATGAAAGCGCTCTGAAAATCTTTCCAAGGGATGACTTCATGTCGTGAGAACTGAATAATCTTTGTGGTATCCCACCACTTTCGTGCATTATCCTTCAGCTTATATGTGCTAAAGTTGGTTTTTTTATCCTTTGGTACTCCCAATGCCAGGAATGCACTCTCTGTTTCCTCGATCTAGCTTTATGCAAGCTCTAGATCGGCTCTACCGTTGAAGACTGGTGGATCAAGCTTAAGAAACTTCTCATAAGTTATTCCCCCAAGGTTCTCATTGTGAGGCAAGGTTGGTGCTTATCTTGTTTCACGGATGGCTATCACCAGGTTATTGAGTGTCTCTAGCAGAAACCTCTGTATATGGGACTCCTCGCTCGGCATGGTTCTCCTCGTCCTAAGAGCCATTTATTCAGACATATGCACTCAAATCAGAAAAAGTATAAAATTTATACTTATAGTGCGATACCGCGAACATGACGGATCTTGAACCAGGTTTCTCAAATACATGCTTTGATACCAATTTTGTAACGCCTTGGATTTCCAAAACAAAACTAAGTTAGAATTTTCATGAATTTTTTTTTCTTTGTAGCGGAACTTAGAAAAGCTTTTAGCAACAGAATCAGACGATAATGTGTCATCAATTTTAGAAAACTCTGGGCACATCACAAGTATGTGGCCAAGCACTCCTTGACCAAAAAGGTGTTCCATTTATCAAAACCACTTGTTTATTACAAACATAACTGCTTGGAAAAGCAACATTGGTTTAATAAAAGGAAGTTGTACAATTCTGTCTAGAGAAACCCTGAAACTCAATGCCGCCTTACTCCGTATATCGCAATGCAGGTCCAACACCTGAAATCCCCATAAAACGGGATCAGAACCACTGATGGCCTAGTAGGCAAGCACTCAGACATTCATTCAACTCAAGTAAATGCATTGACCACTCAGGGTCGCAGTTCGCAATAACGACGCTTAAGTCTCTACGACTTAGCGTATATCGCAAGAGACTCCTCAAGGCTATGAGTTGAACATTCGCTCAAGTCTTCATGACTTAGCATAAGCCTCTTCAGGGATGTGATTTGAATCTCTCACTCAAGTATGCACGACTTAGCACAAGCCTTTTCAGAGTTGAATATCACGCTCAAGTCTCCACGACTTAGCATTGACCTCTTCAGGGTCTCAAAGGGATGTCTAGCTCAAATCTTTATCCTTGGCACATCTGTATCCCACGAATCTAAGGACAGCTTATCAAGCTTCGCTTAGTCATGTGGATAAAACATGGGTTTTTTCCTAGTCGGTCTAGTAGTATACCGATTATGACACATTCACAAAGGTTATGCAGGACTTAACACAACAACGTTCATTCACTCATACATTTAAGCATCGTTGAACCTAAGTTAATGCTCTGTTTCGATATTTAACCCCTCCCCGTGGGCTTAAGGGAGGTATATCTGAGCATCAACATGACAATCTGAGGGGTGATTATTCTATGTATTTTAGATACCATGGAGGCTTGTTGACCCCATCCCCCTAGTAGGAAGGTACATTTAATACCAGAAGAAGTCCCTACTAGGTATTCAGATGCATCCTGCTACTACAGTAGTTGGGTTCAATCCTTAGATATTTAAGGATAACCATGACCTCCATATATACCTCTGAGTGACGGAGGCCATCATGAACTCTATCAGGTTCAAGGGTAATATATGTCACTCAATGATGCACCATCACCGTCTTCCTTGGTGAGAAAATTCTGAAGGGGTATGCCAGTCTTACAAATTTCTTGTCGGACATTGCATGCCTATAGGAGAGTCGTTGAGGAGATGTACTCGACCTTATTCAGTGTGCCCCTAACACGGTCATCAACCGCGGGCTCTTTTCATTTTATTCATATGCATGTTGGACTCTTGCTCTCGGCACTGCGACCATCACGAGCATCTCACCTCTTCCGGGTGGACAACGTACTTTGGCTCTATGGCCCTTACGAGTCTAGTTGTATATTAGTCTCTCAATGAGCATGCATATGACATGATCTCAATGGATCGGCTGCTCAGCGTATATCATCGCAACGAGCACTTAGCCTTGTCAAGGCGCAGCCTCTACTCCAGCGCAACGGCCCTTACGAGTAAGGTGCTCTTACAAGCAATAGGGAGACGAGTCCTTCTGGCATCATTCCAACAACAGGATATCTTTATGTCATTCAACGGGTTTTGGCAGCTCTTTTATCAACTATTTCGCCAACACTTCCTTTGCTTCAATGGCAGGAGTGCCATGAACCTTTCTATATTGAAGAAAGTACTGAGGGCATATGGATAGTGCCTCCGCTGTATGATGGAGTAACATGCTCTACTCTTTCTAAGCTTGATTGAGCTTCTTCAGAAAATTTTGTAGCACTCCCTCTCTTTGACTGAGGAAGCGTGCATTTCTTTTAAGCTCGGTGAGCATCTTTTCAGAATTTCAAGCAGCACTTCCCCTCTTTGACAAGAAAATCGCTACGCTTTAACTCAAGAATGGATGTGCACCATTGTACGTACTTTGCATCCATCAAGGTTTATTGGAACCTTGGGCCACAGCTAGGCCATACATAACTAACTTAGTCTTTAAAAAAAAAATGGTTTTGCGCAAAGATGAAGCCTTTCCAATAGGAGCTTCATTCGTCAAGCAAAATTTTGATCGAGGAGCGGCAAGGGAATCACATTGGCAATTTGAATTTGGTCTCCGTTTGAACGCTCACTTACGTGCCATATATGTAATATAAGTAGAAGCTTGTGCTTTATATGGCGGTGGCATAAAGGAAATGTATATACTTATTGTTCGGGGTGTATAACCGAACGAAATAGTCTACATATATATTTACAGAAAGCAGGGAAGTCTTGGCATCGTTCGACGTGACAGCAACACAAAATGCATAATTTAAAGGCATAATCGGAAATTGCAGAAAGCAGGGAGCCTTGGAATCATATGATGTGACGGTGAATGGTAAATTACATTTAAGCAGAAGCCTTGGCGATATAAGATGTGACGGCAATCTCAAGACAATATATGCGAGAATCGGCATCCAACGATAGTTATAAGGTGAGCGCATGAATACCGAGGTGTCCTAGAGGGCTCAACCAAGAACTAGGGTGAGATACTATTTTTAAGAACGCGTATATTGCACATTCAAACATATATATCCAACGATAGTTATGAGGTGAGCTCGTGAACACTGAAGTGTGATATAGGGCTCAACCAAAAATTAGGGTAAGATACTACTTTAGAAGGTATATGCTATATACAAACAAGCAAATACTTAAGATAGATGGATCAACGAAGTGAACTTACTTCAAATCACGGAAGAAATGGCTCTAAAACGCTCTAACTACTTCGAACGAGGTTGAATCCTTCCTTTGAGAGGTCAGACTAGGTCAGATGGGTTCGACCTAGTTGAGAAAGAGGAAGAGTAGGTCAAGTTGCTCAACCTAAGTGGTTTGAACCAAACTAGGTTTGGTCCAAGTCAATTGGGTTCAGTGGGTTCAGACTTGGCCCAAGTTGACTGGGTCTGGGTTCAGAAAATCAAACCAAGGTTTGAGACCAAAAGGGACTTTGACTTTAACTTCAAACCCAACTAAGTTCAAGTCAAGTTAGCCAAGGTTTGGACCAGGTCAAGTGAGCTAGGACCAGATCAGGCAGTCTAGGACCAAATCAGGCAGGCTCAGGCCAGGTCAGGTGGGCTCAGACCCACTTGGGCTCAGTGGGGGAGGTTTAGGAGAGAGAGAAGGCAAGAGAGAGAGGGGGGGTCAAAATTATGAGAAGAGAGAGAGTGGGGAGGGCTATTTATAGCCCAAACCTACCTCCTTTATGGATTTTTCTAGAAAAAACTAGAAAAATCTCATTTCCATTATGCCCTTAGCTTTATTTTAATTCCAAGAGATTCCTTTCAGGTGGGGCCCACATGGGATATTCCATGGAATATTCTATGGGTCCCACAAGATATTTTCTGAGAAATATTTTTGTGGGTCCCATCAACATTTCTGTGGGTCCGACAAAAAAATTGGGTTTTCGGTGATTTTTTTCTGAAAATTCTGAGTATGCCATTCTTTTCGTATTGACGTAACTAAGAAAGTTGGATCATACAAATCTCTTAATTTTAATCAGGAAGAAAGTTATGACTCCCTGATGGTTTGAGCATATATTCACAAATATACGAATATCTTAAGTATAACTGGTTTGTACAAATCGATTCGATTTGTATTCTAGATTTAGATGCTATTTTTACTTGAAAATGCCTCATGAATTTATTCAGAAAGATACTAAAAATTTATGGGTCTTACAGCAGTCTTGGACAATATTTTTGAGGATAAAGCATCGCTTAGTATCATGCCTCATAGCTCGGTGGAACTTGCAGAAGTGATCCTTCCATTTCCATAGGGTGACTGGAGGATCAATAATTCTTGGAAGTTTAACCATTCCCTTGCTCAACATGTATTCGAGGACCTTTTTGAGGGGTTGATCTAGAGGAGTGAACTTGCGATCATAACCCCAACTGTCACGCTTTATCTTTTCTTTTTATTGAAAGTTGGACTAAACAGACTTGTCATTCTGCTTGAAGAGCTCCTCCTGCTGACCTGCATGTTTGTTCTTGCCACCCTTGTTGTTACTGGTGTTATTGATGCTGAAATGGGTGGAAAAGGTAAAATTTGCCTTCTTCTTTGAGTCTGAGCTCCCCTTTGAGAGTATGAGACTCTCATATACACCATTTTTCATCCCCATTTTGAGTCATTTGGCACGTTCTATCAATTCGATAAAAGATTAAGATGGGGAAGTGGAGATCAGGCCCTTCAGAGGTTGGGAGAAATTATTCAGGATCATTGACAATGCATGTCCCTCTGATATTGGATCCCTCATCTTGTTGCAGGTGGATCTCCACCTATGAATGAAATCTTTGGCCTTTTCATTATCATTTTGCTTCAGATTGTAAAGATGGTTGAGGGTTGGCAAAGCCTCAGCATTAAAAAGAAATCGCTTAATTAACAAGTTGACAACCTTGTCAAAGTCTCACAACTCAATTGGATTGATATGCTCTGCATACCACTTTGTTGTTATTCCCTCCAGACTGCACAGAAAGCATATGAATGAAGCCCTGTTGTCATTTTTAAACTGGTTGCATTCTGCGAAGTACATGTCCAAATGGGCTTTGGGGTTACCAGTCCCATCAAACTTGATGAACTTGCAAGGAAGGTCCTCCAGGTTGTCATCCCTTTCTAGGCCATCATAGAAATCTTTGCAGGTGTATACTCTCTTGCCTTTGTCCCGAGCCTATAGATCCTTGACCATGAGAGTCATCTCCTTCAATTGCAGCTGGATCGGGTCTTCCGTCGGGATCTGAAACTTAGTTTTGTTTACTGACTCAGGCTCCTCAATGATTTTCTTGGGTTGATACAGGGGGTTTTTGAAAAATGTTGATTGCTCTTCTTCTGAATCTTCTTCTGCTGATTCTGTATCCTCAGAAGCGCTGTCATGCTTGAATTTCTTCTTGCTAATCCTAACATGCCTTTTCACGGGCTTCCTCCTGATTTTGCTCTTGAAGGATACTTTTTTTGGACCTGCCCCCAGCCTGTTCAGATATCATCTTCATCATCATTTTCTGAAATAGCTTGTATATGACTGGATCAACATCATCTTCTACTTCTTGGCCCTATCCCCTAAATAATCTGGGGGAATTCATTTCTTCTGCCTCACTGTCATTGTGCTACTGAACAGTGTTCTTTCCCATCCTTGTCTGAACTATGATGAAATGCCAATATTTTGTGCAGAATAAAGGGATGGTTTAGACTGAAGAATTTTTTTGGGAGAAAGAGAGATGATGAAGGAGATGTTAGGTTGACAATTTAAAAAAGATATCTCTTGACAAAAGAGATTTTATGTGAGAAAATAGAAATTTTAAATAGAATTTGAAAGACATATATGAAGAAGAAAAATTTTAAAAATAGATGGTAAAATTTGAATATTTGAAAAATTACAGGCAGGATCGGAAAAATTAAAGAAATCAAAAGAAGAAAAGAAAATACACCTAGAGTTTTGAAAATCTTAGGAGAGTTTTAAAAAGGATTTTCAGGGTTTGGGAAAAATAGTTATGAAGAAATAAGAAAAAAGAGAAAATATACACCTGGACTTTGAAAAATAGAAGAAGACTTCAAAACAAATATCTAGAGTTTTAGAAAATAATTCTAAAGAAATATGGAAAGAGAAATATATACCTAGATTTTGAGAAATAAAGGGAAATCTTAAAAAGAATATCTAGGGTTTACAAATTATTCTAAAAAAATAGAAGAAAGGAAATATATACCTAGATTTTGAGAAATATAGAGAAATTTTGAAAAAAATATATATCCAGGGTTTAAGAAAAGCTATTATGAAGAAATAAAGAAAGAAAAATATACAACCTGGATTTTGAGAAATATAGGAAAATCTTAAAAAATATCCAGGGTTTTAGAAAAATCATTGTAAAGAAATAAAGAAAGAGAAATACATACCTGGATTTGAGAAATAGAGGAGATTTTTGAAATAAACATCTAGGGTTTTGAAAATGTGAAGTAAATAAGGATTTACAAGATAATATCCATAAAAGAAGCAAAGCTATACAAGCAATGATGCATAGAACAATACTCCCTAGAAGCTGACTCTAAATGCAATATTTGAAAAGGCTTGTAGGACCTTAATCCTAACTTTAAGGTTTAGATCATCTAATTTCAATCAAGATATGTTGATATACTCAAGCTGAAGCTCGAAGTACGTGTCATAGAAAATTTCCTCTGGTTCTAAGGTAATGGTTTTCCCAACATCCTTGAGCATCTACCGATATACTTTGGACTATGGTCCTTAGTACGTGGCAGAGGGTGTTAACCCAAATAAATAGTCCAGTTGTGAGGCTCTTTCCCAAACTATGGTTCAGTGAGACAACCCAGCAACGTGAAGACCGAGACAATATAGGTAGGGATGTTTTGAAAATATGATTATCATGCATGAAATTAGATGGCTCTAATGCAAAGTCCTAAAGAGATAGAATTTTGAAAATAAAGAAACACAGACTTGCATATAATGTTTGCATTCAATCCCTAGATTGAGAAGTGTTGTATTTTAGACCTAAACCTAAGTGAGCATGATAAATCTCCTCAATATGGTCCTACCAAACCATACTTAATCCTATATGCATCATGTCAGCTGAATATGATGCTTGGTCTCTAAGGTTGCATGAAGTTGACATTTGTAGAATAATGACTTAGACAATATCAAAGCAAGGCAAAGTCATTTAATTCGATCAGACGAAGATGGATCCCATCGCGATCGCCACTTCTGTGATCGTTGCAAACTTTTTTCCTTTTTCCTCTTTCCTTTCCTTTTTCCCCTTTCCTTTCCTTTTCCTTTCAACCTTTTTCCCTTTTAGAAGGGGAAAAATAAAGAAAGAAAGAAGGAAGGAAACTCTTTTGCAAGGTCTCACTTGACCTTTATTTAAAAAAAAAAATGAAAAATTAACTCACCTCTGTTTTGAAAATTTTGCGGAAAAATGAAGAGACAAGATTCGCTCGTCGGTACGAGGTTCAACCGTTCCTGGCACATTTACCAAGGGTAATTGAACCAAGGATCGAATCAATGCCTTTTGCTTTTGCCTAAATTTGTCTAAGTGATTATTCTAAAATCCTAAATGCACATTGAATCATGCTTGTGCAATGAACTTTGAAAATGATGATTTGAAATATGATGCATGTTTTGGAAATACTTCAAAAATTTGGATGTTCCAAGTGATTTTGAAATAAGTTTGAAAATACCTTTGAAGAAGTGGTTCAGAAATTGAACTTGATTTGGAAGTTTTGAAATTTTAAATCCAAACTTGGATCTGAGATGAATTTGAGATTTGAAAAGAAAAATTGGAAATCGAATTTGTAATTGAAATCAAAGGTTGAAATGGAATTTTGAGAGTTTTTGAATTTGAAATTTGAATTGAAAAGGAAGATTCTAAATTGAAAATGAATTTTGGAAAAGAGTGAAATTTGAAAAATAAAGGTTGGATTTGGAGCTTTGAAATTGATAAATCAGAATTTTAAAATTGAAATAGAAATTTGAAATTAAGATTTAGAATTGAAGTCTAATTGAAATTTGGCTTTGAATTTGGAATTTAAAGTTGAATTTAAGAGTTTGAATTTGAAAAAAAATGAAATGAAGATTGGATTCAAATTGGGATTTTGAAATTTGTTTTGATGTTTGAAATCAGAATTGGAAATTAAAATTGGATTGGAAATTCAAGTTGGAACTTTGAATTGATTTTGAACTTGCAATTTAACTTTGAAATGAGAAATGAATTTGGAAATTTGAAATTGAGTTTGAAATTAAAATAAGAATTTAAAGAATGAATTTAGAACATGAAAAACTGGAATTTAAAATAAACTTTAAAAATAGATTTCAAAATTGGAATTTGAAATTAGACTTGGAATTTGAAACTGAAATCGAATTGAGAATTAAAATAAAGTTCAGAATTTAAAATCTAAATTTATAATGAAAATAGGATTAGAAATTTGAAATTTTGAAAAGAAATAAAGAATTTGAACTTAACATTTGAATTTGAAATTCAAAGTTTTAAAATGTGAAATTCTGAAAGGTGAAATTCAGAAATAACAATTTAAAATAAGATGAAGTTGAGAATAAAAAATTAATTTGAATTTGTAAATAAGAGTTAAAAAATGAATTTGAATTTAGAAATGAAAATTGTGTTTTTGAAAGCTTATTTCAAAAATCACTTGGAATTTTGAAGATGACTTGAAATAAGAATGCAATTCTATCCTAAATGATGAATGCTTTGAAATTTATTCAAAGATTGGAATTTAAAAGCAAATTTTATTCTTTAATAGAATTGAAATAAGATTAAATCATAATACATTCATGACTATGGTTACAAATATATTATAATGTAATCTATATCTAAATTCTAATAAAGAATAAAATAATTTTTTGTGCCTTTATAAGATTTAAAATAAAATTAACTTTTAATATATCCATGACTATGGCCACAAATATATCTCAAAATATTTTATATCTTATATTCAGATAGAGGAAGAAAAGATATTTAGAAAAATATGATGGAAATCAAATGTTATTTGACTATGGTCATAAATGTGAATCATTTACTTAGGTTTATTTACCTCTTATTAGAAAGGTGCACATGCCCTTCGTGTTATACCATAGTGCTTTTTGAAGAATAAAATGAAATGTCACAGGGAATTAAGAGAATTTAAAGCATAACTAAATGCTCATACATTCTAATCTAAACTAAAAAGTAGAAATTCTCATTAATATCAAATTATTACAGCCTTAAATTGAAATTGAAATTGAAATATCAAAATTTCTAATCTAGGAAAAGAAATCTAATTCTTTCATGCTTTCCCTGAAAAAAATAAGTTAGCATAAGGCAAAAATGTCAAATATAGAAGAAAATGGAAAATGCCATGTTACAACTAATGTGCATATGATTTTGCCTAAGTGCAGTGCAGATGTTAATGAAGAAATGCATATGCAATGCCTAAGTGCAATGCAGATGTCAATGAAGAAATGCATATGTTTATGAAGGTCTATATATGAGAATACACGTGATGCATTAGGCTAATGAGAAAAATGTATATTAGAATGCATATGTAATGCACTAAGCTAATGAGAAAATGTATGAGAAAAGGTACGTAGGATGGAGATACAGTAGGTGATGTGTGACAAGGTGCTCACAGAAAACCGGGTGAGGTGCAGCAGGTATTGCTGCGAATGTGGAGTGCAGAGCACAGGTGGTATGCTATGAAAGCATGGGAAACTACAGCAGTCTTAGGGCTGTTGTACCGTGAACACATAGGAATCCACAATATATCTGTTGAATTTTGGTGTTATGCAAATGAAATCACAGCAATTCATTAAACTGATGTGTTATGTAAGTGGGATCACAACAGCTCAAGAGAATGTTGTGAAGAAACAGAAGAACATGGGAGTGCGGCATGGACACTCAATGAATGTGTTATGAGCATGGCATTCATGGTTTTTAAAACAGAAGAATCGGTTCCACCTTCACAGTGAAACATGACTTTCACAGGGAATCAACAGCAGAAATAGATTTTCTGCAAAATAATTTCAGTTGTGACTAAAATGCAACTCAAAATGAACAACTGGAATTTGAAATTTAACATCAGAAATTCAAAAGTTTATTCTTGTGAGAATGTGAACTCTTGTTAGTTGCAAGATTAAAATGCCTTGAAAATATTAAATGATATGTTGTGATTGTGATAGGGATATGTTGGGTGCAGAGGTGTGCAAGTGTTGTGTACAAGTGCATCAGGTGCAGAGAATGCAAGTGAAGGTATAAGTGATAATGAAGTGCATAGAAGATATGCAGGTGATAGTGAGAGGCAGAAATGTAGAAGTGCAGAAAGGTAATGCTGATATATATATATATACAACTGAGAAGAAGTAAAATGGAAATATAACATGAACTAAAATGCTAATATCCAATATACAGAATGTCAGCGAATATGATACAGTAAAAAAAATGACATTGCAAATTAGTTGACTAAGAGAGGGATAAAGAAAAATGTTGTTGACCGGTAATGTTTAAAGAGAATGCTATGGAATGCTGCAAATACAGCTGATGTGAAGGCCATAATACTAAATGATTCCTACTATAAAAAATGTAATCATCAATACATAGTAGATCAGTTGAGGTTTCACAGTGGACCAGATCCGAAGAGGTGAATGCCATAGCTCTGATATGCTGCTGGGGGATGTTAGTGTAATGGATGAACACAATATGGTGGAAAATCAGGGATTATGTGGCCTCTTGGACAATACACAGATTTGATGGGTGCGACACATAGAAAATGCAGTGATGTAAGTGGCAAGTGATGCTCAAAGTGAAATAAAATGGGTACACGACTTGAGTACCATCATAAGCTCTATAAAATTTTTTGGAAGGATGTGAATATAGCTTGGCACATAAATTTTGTTTCACTGTGTTTCTGAATATATGACTCAGTAGGGCTGATGGTGCAGAGGATGCTAATGCACATATGCATGCTGGAATGTGGAGGATGATGATGATGCATCAAGAAGAAGACATGCAATGTGGGATGCAAAGGTAAGATGCAATGAATATAAGAAATGAAGGTATAGATGCTGGGACTGATTGCAAGTGTAGAAGTGCAAAGGCAGCTGAACATAAATGCCATGTGCAAGTGCAGATACAATATCTTGGTAGAGTGCTAATGAAGATGTGATAGGCTGAGATAGAGATTTGATCATAATTCAGCAAAGACATTAGATCAAATAGAAATTTTGATTTCGCATTTTGAAGATTTCAAAAACCACCCTGTTGCAATACCACCTATCGCACAGATCTCATATTGCAGATGCTATCAATCTTATTCTTTAGCGTAAACACCAAGGCTAGACAAAGGACCCAATTTTCTTTCCAAGAGTGTATAAACACTCGTCCCGGCTACCAATTCCTTAAGCATCCAGCTCAAAAAATAATTTGAAGTTTTTACTAATTAACTTCCAACCAAGCCATTGTTTTCCAAACAGAGCCTGGTATCTTTGTCTTACCAAAATTGTAAGGAAATATCAAAGGAAGAGAAATGCTCATCTTTTAGTAGAATATAGATAAAATACTATTCCTACTAGACCAAACTCTGAATCAAAATATACTATATTAGTTATATCACAAAAGGGGTTTGGACTTATCGAGTTGTAGTTGAGCTGATTCTGATATGAATCAGATCATTTTTAGGTTCTGAAGGCGATTCAAGCCAGCTGGAAAATCCTGAGCATACTCATTACCTGAGGGATTCAGAGAGACTCACTGAATCAGCTTGGTGAGACCCAATCAACTCATTCCATGAGTTAGGTATGGAAGCAGATGGGTCGCTCTTTACTTCTCTCTTGCATTGGAGGAGTCAAGGGGATGTGGAGATGAAATGAGAGATAGGGAGAACGGGATTAAAAGAAGGGTTAGTGAATCAAATGACTTGTAGGCATCGATCAAGGCTTCTTCCAGAAAAACTCGATCTGATTGCCAGAACAAGACTAGATATCAGGTTTTTGCAATGATTTCATTACATGATTTCGCAGCAAGTCCAGCATGATGCTCCCGCCTTAGACCATAGGCATGAGCAGGGCATATCAATGATGTTGAACGATCGATTTGGATGGATATGGATGATGACATGTGATGGTGGTGTGTTGTGGAAAATGCAGACATGACACAGGGAGTTGGTGCCATGAATGGGTTGTTGTGAGATTCGGTTAAATGAGTACAAATCTCACAATAGCTCAATGGGGACTTCATGATAAATCAGATGCAAATTGGAATTCAAGACACAAATAGATAATCAAAATCAAAAGACAATCAAACGAAACAAGAAATCGAACATCAAAAAGAGAGATCACAATGCAAACAGGAAATCAAAAATTAGAAGAGAAATCAAGATGTAGACAAGAAATCAAAATGTAAAGGGGAAATTAAAATGAAGCATGATATAGATTGGAATGCAATGAGATGCAAAGATGAAAACGGAAATTCAAGGGATCAAGGAATGCCAAAACAAAATGCTTTAAAGAAAAATGCAGATGTAAATGAAGAGCTAGTGTTGAATTGCAACAGAGTGCTCAGCATAGTATGAACGTAAGTAAACTGAAGAAACTCAGAATGAATTACAAAGAAAAGAAAAGTTGTTGGAATATAGATATTCCATTGATATTGCAATGCATGTAGGTTGATGTTGCTATATGCAGATCAACACTACAATGGGTGCGTTAATGGAGCAAAAGTAGGAAAAAACAGGAAAACAAAATAAAAGAGAGAAGAGGAAGGGTACTCTTACTGTGGCTAGGCTTCAATTGAGAGGAAGAAGGCATGGCTTTTGTACACTGGTGCAGGGTGAGGTCCCTTCACCACCTAAGGGGAGGAAATGAGGAAAGAAGAAAGAAAGGGGGAAAGAGAAGAGGGAGAAGGGATGATCAAGAGGAAAAGTGGAAGGAGAAGAAGGATCGAGAGATGGAGAGGTGAAGAGCGGATGGATTGATCGACCCCCTGTGGCTATTTTTACAACAAAAGATCGTTACGGAAATTTTTGAATTGGTCCTTTTGGTTTTTAAAAATTTCAAAATGACGGTTGTGACAAGAATTTTTCCAAAAGGAGGGTTATAATAAGAATTTTTTCAAGAAGAGGGCCGAACTACTTTCTGAAAATTTTTCTTTTTAAGTTTTAAAAGGAAAAATCTTAAAAATTCGAAAGAGAGGATCCAGATGAGGCTTTTAAGAAATCTTATAAAATATTTTTGCTTTAAAGTTTAAGGATTTTTTTGAAAAAGTGTTTTCTGAAATAACAAAATCAATTTTAGAAATTGAATTTCAAAAATGGATCTGATTCCAAGATTTTGAATAGATATTCAAGTTTGGATCTTGAATTGAGGAAAAGAGAGGAGTGGATCCAAATGGATATCGGATCTAGATGAAATGTCTGAGCTATTCAGAAAATTGATTTTGTATTTTTAAATTTTGAAAACAGGGGAATCTAGCTCAGAGTTGGATTTGGATATTCGATCTGGATCTGAGGTTGAATCAAGCACATAGGATAAAATTGGATTTCAGATCTCCAAATGAATCCAAGAAATGATTAGAAGTTGACCCAATTATTCGGAAGATGGGGGCCAGGGGCAAAAAGAGAATTTTTGAAATTTTGAAAATTTTGGGGTGTTCACAACTTACTATATACTTAACTGTCTACCCTACTAATATGCTGAAAATGCAACTAATCTACAACATAAACCCTTCTTTAAAGTAGTCAAACTCGGCTAGAATGCATCTAACTAATTTTTGACACTAGGGTTTAACAAATGCAAATGCAAGCATTTAAAACATAAACTACGCTAATCTAACTTAACTAAATGACAAATCAGAATATATGCTACTAATTACAACTAAAAAATATGTTGTAAAATGAAAAATAGTCAAATATACCCTATTTGAAACAACGCTTAAATCGGCTAGAAGAACTCTAGCCGATTTTGGGCATAGGGCGGCAATACATATTTGAATGAAACTCTAATTTGTAAAGCAGCAAGATACAGCACGTAAACTAATTCTAGATGCTTAGAAACCTTGCTACAATCCGCGAAATAATTTAAATGGATTCCTCTTGAAAAATGACCAAAACCGGCTAGAAGAACTCTAGCCGATATTGGCGCACGATTGGAATCGACTACCACTAGCACTAAAACATCAAAATAATAACAAGACACCCTTAGACTCGATCTTAGTGTGTTGGTCTGAGCACAAACCACTATGTTAAGGCTAAAAAAAATCAAAAACTATGCATGAACAAAATTGCTAACACAATAAGATTTAACTAGAAGAAAAGGGAAGAGAGAACACACCTCAAATGGGTCGTCCGACGAATGGAGGGGTAGAGGGGAGCGATTTAAGCCTTGAATCTATGCTGCCAAGCTTGTTGTGGTTGATGTGCCTCACTTCAATGTGTCTGTGTGGGCTGCAAGTGTTGCATCCAACGAAGGAGTCGATTGATGGAAGGAGAATTGATCTGTGCTCGGGTGGAAAAGAGGGTCGAAAGGGAAGAACCGGCCTTTCCTAGTGGTGTAGACGACACACCAGCTGAGAATGTCACCTTCCTTGGTTTGCAAACACTGCAAAACACAGCAAAACACACGTTAAAATGGAAACACAATGAAGAGGAAGAAGATGGAAGTAAAAGAAAAGGAAGAAGATGAGAAAGAAGAGAAGAGATGAAGAAGGATTCGAAAATGGAGAAGGAAGGAAAGCATGGAGAGAGAGAGAGGCATGGAGGAGAGGGTTGCATGGAGTGGAGGAGAGGGCTGCATGGAGTGGAGTAGAGGAGCTCAGCTAGGCACAAATCTCAAGGCAAAAATGGTTGCCTAGGGTTTTGTGTCAGCTTATAAACTAAAAGTTGTTTTTTTTAAATTCCAAAAACAAGATTAAAAAGAAAAATATAGCTAGGCACCTTTTTCAGAGGGGGTCTTTTGCAAATAAATTTTGAAATGGGTTTGGATCATGTGTGGGCTGGATTTTGGTGTTTATGCACTGATCCAAGACCTAAAATGACTATTTGGATCGGATCTTGATCTGATTGGCCTCGAAATCTGAGCTCATGCACTAAAAATACAATATCTCACTCAATTTAACTCTGATTTGATTGAAATTTGATTCATACCTCATTTATACTCAAATGCACCTATGTATGGGTTCTTAGCCTATAAATGATGCCTAAATGCATGAATAATGTGTTAGATTGATGCGCATTTCATGCATTATCAGCGTCCCTGCTCTGCTTCTATTTAAAACAGGGAAAGAGGAGACGGTAGGAGGGGCAGCGCCACTCCTCTGTCGCGGTTTACTAAAAACAAGGAGAGGGCAAGAGGGTCACCCCTCCTACAGGCATAACCATCGAGAGGGGAGAAAAATAGGGAAAATGAGAGAGGAAAGGGGCTAGAGTGCATGCCTGCTCAGTCGGTAGCTCCTGCGCACATCCGGTGAGTGAGAACGAGTGTCAGGGGGAGAGAGAGTTAGCAGAAGAGAGTGAGGTCGCAAAGGGAGAGCAAAGTTGTGTTGGGAGAAAGAAAGCGCAGGGGGAGGGAGCACATTGGTTGATCTTTTTGTAATGGTATTTTTAAAACATATTTTTCAATAAAAAGTTTTGGGAAAATCGTCAACCAAGAATATAAAAACCGACTTTCCACTTTCGTGGCGAGTACGGGTCGAATCCTCAAGGAACAGGACAATAATCTAATTAAATCTAAAAATTTCAATTTATTAATATCATAAGTGTCTACACTGAATTAAAACAACTACAATTAAGTTACAGAATAAAAATTAATCAAAACAGATCCTAAACTAAGTTGCCCAAGCTTCTCCAGATTGTAGGGGCATTTATGTTATTTCACTAATTCAAGCTCTCTCGTGCTTGATGAAATTAACCTTTAACCTGTAGCTGCTTGTCGACCTAAATTAAAAAAAATAACAAGTGAGTAAACAACTACAATAATTAATTCAAAAAGTACACTAAAACTAATTCTAAAATTATTCAAAAAACTAAATTGAAATTAAAATAAAGATAAACTAAAATGTAACATCTAATTAAACTAACTAATTATATTAAATCTAACTAAGCTAACTATTGTAACTACACTAACTTTTAAGCAGAAAAATAAGAGAAAATACCAAAAACTAATTAATCAGCAAAATATTTGTTTTGTCCTCAATATAATGCACGAACTACATTCTGATAGGTTTTAAAAAACAAACAATTTAGAGGGGCAAACAAAGTCCAAAATTCATGAAATTTATTTTGTTCTATTCCTGAAAAATCCAAGAATCAGTCAGATTTTACATAACTAAAAAATTAAAACACTAGATTAACTATAATGATAAGCTACTACTACTGTATCTAACTTTAAGTGAGCTAACTAACTTATGTAATTTTAAAACTTGAATTTGCAAATTGAAGTTTAACTAATGTAACTTACTTAACAAGAACTAACTAGAAGTAGCCTAACTAATTAGAGCACAAGGAGGCGGGTTTGAATTGATTTGCAATTAGAGGCCCACGCCCCCCAGTGGACCCCACTAGGATTCGATACATCCTAATTAAGACAATGAATTAAAGAAGGAGACTATCCTAAGAATTCAAAATTGGAAATTCAACTAAGACTCAATCAAGAAATGAATTACTTACCTAAGTTAATGCACCACACAATTTTTACTAAAGCATAATCTCTAACCCTCATAAAACAAATCAATTCAAATATAGAAACTACATTCAACTTAAAAATCTGGCCTAAAAAAAGAAACTAATTTAAGATCAAGGAAATTACAACTTACTAACTTAAAATGACACTAGCTTTCCATACAAATTTTCAAAAATCTTAAAAGTCAACATGCACTAAATAAACACACTATACTACTTTATATATCAACCTACTTATTAAGGCAAAGTATAAAATCTACCTAAGCTAAAGGATACAAGCAGCTAACTTACCTAAATAAGCTACACAGTTTTGAGGAAAATGCTAATTAAAAGTCAATTATTGCTAAAGATGACATAAAAGACTATCCTATCAAAACTAACATTTATCAAACTTAATACCAAGACTCAATGACTAATAGTCAATCTAGAACTTTCAAATATGTAAATTACCTAAAGCTACATAATCAACCAAGAGATCTACCAAAAGCAAACAATGGAACAAACTAATTACCCTAACACATGGACTTTTACTTAGACTAAAAGCAACAACTATATAAACTTCCTAAAACACCTACACGGTTTTGAATACAACCTAAAAAAAATCAACTTTTACTAAAAATGAGTTTCAAGAAAAATTTATGTGCTATCTTAATGATTGTAATTGCTAACATACATGGACTTACTCTAGATTAGAATAATCTATCCTAAGTAAATTAACTAACAATTGATGCCCAAAATTAATACATGAAAATTATGTCTACACGCCTAACTGTAAACACCCCAAATTTTCACTCACCTCCCCGACATTTCCACCCAGCATCATCATTCACCTCCCCGGAGATCGCTGGACGGCAAAATGGTCATTTTCTGAGCCCGGACCTTACAGAAGTCTAAATTGCATGCGCAACTCTCAAAATTTCTCTATTTTAGCTCAGATGTTCAAAATTCTACTCCTGACAGGAGACGGGAATCTCCAAATCCTGGTTTAGGATTACATTTCATAAAACATGACATTTCATATCAGGACATGAGCATTTCATATCATTGCACTGCACAGCATGTCATTTCGAGGTCCAGAACTCTTGATTTCAAAATTTTCAATCCAGATTAGAATTTCAACTCTTTCCAAAATCAATTTCAAAACCCTGGGCCTACAAAATTATCAATTTTTCCCATTTTACCCCCAGGACTCTGAATTTCAAAATATTTTCTCAGGAAAACAATCTGGATAATTTTCGATAAGGATTTTGATTCTAGCCCTTTCATCTCAGATTTTTCCCTTTTGTCAACAATTTCAAATATCATCCTTTTACAAAATCGCCCTACAGGGGCGAACTCCTTTCAAAATTTCTGTTTTGCCAATTAGTCCAGATTTTATGAAAATTCCAAAAAGAGGTTTTACTGTCTTGTCCTTATTTCAATAAAGAAGCAATATGGGACCCACACTGAGGTGGTGTCACATAGGCTTTTCTTTTGAAAAACCTGAGTTTTGAAAAACCCAAAAATATAGGAGCCTTGTCCCTGAATTGGAGCCACTTGTCTTTTTCTCTCTCCTCCCATTTACCTGCCAAGTGTCAGTGTGGGGCCTCTCTAAGATGGCGCCACATGTCCACCATCTTCACCCTGTGCCATGTGTCATTCCAAGGTCACCATGAGATGCCAAGTGTCATGTGTTGTCCTGTTCAAAAAAAGTAGAGTTGTCTCCTTTTGAGGTGGCGCCATCTGAGGTATTCTCTCCTGCAGCAGACACGTGTCATTCTCTGCTCTTCTCAAAAAAGCAAGTGACACATGTCACTCCCTGCTTTTCTCAGAAAAAGCAAGTGACACGTGTCATTCTCTGCTCTTCTCAGAAAAAGCAAGTGACACATGTCACTCCCTGCTTTTCTCAGAAAAAGCAAGTGACACGTGTCATTCTCTGCTCTTCTCAGAAAAAGCAAGTGACACATGTCACTCCCTGCTTTTCTCAGAAAAAGCAAGTGACACATGTCACCCTCTGCTCTTCTTAGAAAAAGCAAGGGACACGTGTCTCTTTCTGCCTCCTTCAGAAAAAACAACAATTCAAATATTCAAACTCCAGTTGAGGTGGCGCAAATCCTGAAGTCTCCTCCTTAAATTCATTTTTTTGAGATGGTGCCACGTGACCCTTTCCCTCCTTTTCCTCCCTCTTGCCACATGTCATTGTAGGAGCCACCCTGAGGTGGTGCCACATGGCCACCCTCTATTCTTCCAGAGCCAACCCAATTTAAAATTCAAATGCCTCCTGAGGTGGCGCCATCTGGAGAGCCTCCTCCAGCTTCTGACACTTGAAAATGTGGATGCTCTGAGATGGCACCACATGGAAGTCTCTCCTCCATCCAGAATAAAGCAGAATTTGAATTTCAAACTCCAAGACAACACCCTCTGAGATGGCGCCACATGGAGGACTCAGATTAAGCTTCTTTGAATTTCAAAATTTTCCAAAAATTTCTATAAATACAAGGCCCCACGCCCAGCCTAGGGGAGCTCCTTTTGGATTTATCATTTTCACTCTGAGTGCCCTACTACACGATTTTGATGTTCTGGATTCACGCCCCCCTTGGGATCAATTGAGAGGGTGCATCAAAGTACCAAGCTTGCTTGCATCAATTCCAACTCGATCTACGCGCGTGGATCGATTTTTGTGAACCTTCGGAAGCCCGGGTCGAAGGACGAAAGAAGTCGTTGGTAGCCGTTCATTTTAGCAGTTCCAAAGTTGTAAAAGAACACAAGGTGCAGCTCTATTCTAATTGGTTTTATCGAAATAATGCCTTTGTGTTGATTTGCACTTTCGTTTTGAAGAAAGAGCTCATCTGAATGATGGATCGAGCTATTCTCATAAAGCGACATATATTAAATGTAAAATTATGCTTTCTTAATGATTTTAACATTCATGCATTAATTAGATTTAGTTCATATTTCATTTCATTGATTTAGTATATTTTAGGAATTAATTAGATTTTTTTTTAGCTTTTGTTTCAATTCTGCTTCATTTCTGTAATTTCCTGTTTTTGTCAGTCCACTCGTCATTTCATGCATTTATTTTTCTTTAAAAATGCCAAAAAAATCACAGTACGCGTCCCTAGGTGTCCCTAGCAATCTTCCAAAATTTTGGAATGATTTGAATTTACTTACTGCAGTAAATGTTCGAAATGGTAGGTCGGATTTTGTTACCCGGGATACGTTTTGAAAATTTACTTCCAATTTGTAAAATTGAGATCTCTTTCATATGAGATCCGATTTTCGATCCGAAACATGTCCTGAACTCGGGATGATGTCTATTATTTAATCTGATTTTCTCAGAGTTTTCTGGGGTTTTTTTATGTCTGACAAAAAATCCAAGAGTTCGGGACACGTGTGAGAGCCTGATTTGGGTCTCTGAGATTTTGGATCAACTTAAGTCGATGAGTTCTCCTTGGGTATTGCTCCAAAAATGAATCTATAAAAAGTGAATGTCATGTTCGGGATGTCCTCTATTTGCAACTGAAAGCTTATGATTTTAAAAACAGTTTTGATATCGGTTTCGGATTTTTCTTGTCAGTCTTCTGTTTTGTGATATTCGTCTGTTCTGTTGATTTAGGCATGAAAAGTCATATTTTTATCTTTGTTCTTGTTGATCAAATGCTGAAATCATAAAAATGAAAGTTGTTTCTGTGTGTGTCATTAAATATCAGAAATTTCTATGGTCGTTTGCTATTTGTTTAGCACTTTTACATCGGATAAGGTTGATTTTGCCTCCGTCAGAACCAAATTCTCGTTATCGAACTCACCGTAGTTCAAATCCCGAGGCTGTATAATACAAAATTGCTTATTTTCATGTCATTTAGCAGTCTGCAAAATCTCAGATGTTTCTATGGTGGAATTCTCATATTACTGCATTAAGTGTTGCATTTGGTTCGGGTCCGTAAGCGAAATTCGCCCTTTTTAGGATTTTCTTTAAATTTTTAGTATCTAAACCATGTCATTTCGTGAGTTTTTGCATTCTAGGTTGTTTATCAGGATAGGATGATGCTTCATACCGAATTTGACAGCATTTGGAATTCGTTTGATGCTCTGTTTAGCCGTATCATCAAAATAGGGCCCCGCAGGACCCCGAATCAAGCGAAAAACAAGCGAAATTCGTTATTTTTGATGAAGGGTAGCATGTCAAATTCTGATTTTACAGTCCTAATGTGTTTATCAGCATCTTATAATGTCTCATTTTGCATTTCATCATCATTTGGTCCAATTAAAATTTCAAAATCTCAATTTTACCAAAATTTCCTTCAAAAAACCCTGATTTTAAAGGTGTAACTTCAATATCAAGGGTATTTTGGTTATTTTGACCACCATTTCGAATTTCAAAAACATTTCTTACTGAATTTCTTGCATTTACATCATTTCAAATATCAAGAAAGCATGAAAATAGGGTTTATATCCAATTAAGTCTAATAATTTCAAAATATTATTGGAAAATCTTGGAAAAACCCACATATTTGAGTTAACCCCATTTCAAGTTTGGCAGGGATATTCAAAAGAAGGAACTGAAGTCTGCAATTTTCCTTTATTTCATTTATTTAGTGATGTAATAATGTAAATTTTGGAATAAGAGATTTAATTTTCTGCTTAGACTAGGATGCATATCATATAGTTTAAATTCCTGCAATATCCTGTTTATGTGATTCATGTATTTTATTTTAAAAGCACTATGGATGTACACGAATGGCACGTGCACCAACTCTTAGAGAGTTGATGAACTCGGTGGAGTCCACATTTACGGCCCTAGTCGGAATATGGATAAGACCCAGATCCATCATCTTTCTACTTGTCACACTGAGCCTACACTCTTAGGCTATCTTAAAATGCACATCATATTTCCAATTTTGCAAAACATCGTGCATTAAATCAATTAAACTCTGAACATGTTCATGGCCACAGTCAGAATATGTGAAGAATTTATTTTGACTTAATACACATTTTTCCAACAAATTTCTCAGAAAATCTTTTCAAAGTGCATTCATTCACTCATATCATTTGCATCATGAAATCATTGGTTTTCCAATGATTTTCTTAAGAAAATTTCATTCTCAAGAAATCAATTTCTCAAGAAACTCTGAGAATTTTTCAAAATCGGTTTTCCCAAGTCAAGTTTTTCCACAGTTTTCCATGGAAAAGGTTATTTTCTCAAGATTTTCAAAAGAAGTCTCTCACCTTTCTCAAAGATCAAAATCGATTTCCAAGTATTTCAAGGCTAAGATTCTCAGGATTTCAGTTTCCCGAGTTTCAATTCTCCCTCTCCAAAGAATTTTCCAATGAATTTCAATCATTTTCCCAAGAAAGCTTTCAAAACTTGAAGCTTTTTCTGACAAGCATTTTCCCTTCAAATGTTTACCCTTTTCTCAAGAATTCTTTCCATTTTCTTAAGATTTTCATCCATTCATGATTTTCCCACACCTTTATGAACTTTCTCGTGATTTTAAAACCCCTTTCATCTGAGTTTCCTGAGAAATTGACTTTCCCTAAGAAATATCTTTCAACTCCAAATGTTTTCCAAGCATACGTCATAGTTTTCCAACTTATATTTTACAAAATCTCATAGCACATGCCTGAATTATCTGTGCATTTAGGATAAAACACGATTTTGATGATTTAACTAAGTCAAGCACAATTTTGGTCCTTGGTTCGATTACCCCTGTTAAAGGCGGCAGAAACGGTCGAACCTCGTACCGACAGGTCGAGCCCCATCCTATGGATTCTCCCATAATTTTCAAAACGGGGGCGAGTATTTCAAAACAATTTCCAAAATCTGGTCAAGTTTGACTCGCAGAAGCATTTCCTCTCTCTCCCGCAAGGAAGGGAAGACGGAAAAAATTTTGTGACGATAACAGGTTTGGCGACCGTGATGGGACCTGTCCTCGTCTGGTCAAAGTAGTGTTTGACTTAGTTCAATTATCAAAACTGTGTTCTAAAAATGTCAGCTCTTTACTTTCTGCTATCATGTGAACCTAGGAGCCTAGATTCTGACCCAGCTGACATTGACTGCATATAGACTAGGCATGGTTTGGTAGGACCAGATTGAGGAGATATTTTCATGTTCACATAGACTTAGGTCTAAACACAACTCTCCTTAATTTAGGATCTGAATGCAAATAATGTATGCTTCTTCAAAGTTTTCAAAATCTATCTCTCTAGGATTTAGAGCCCTCTATTTCTTGCATGTGATCATTTTTTAAAATCTCCATTACCTATCATTACTCGGTCTTCACGTTGTTGGGCTCTCTTCCAGAACCCTAGTTCGGGACAGAGCCTCACAACTGGGCCAATTATTTGGGTTAACACCCCCTTACCACGTACCGCGGGCCACAGTCCGAAGTATATCGGTAGGCGCTCAAGGATGTTGGAAAACCTTACCTTAGAACCGAAGTTGAAATTATATGCCACGTACCTCGGATTTCGGTTCGGGTATATCGGCATAACTGAATTAGACAAAGATGATCTGAACCTAGAGTTAGGATTAAGGTCCTACAACTGTTTTTAAAATGATGCATCTAGAGTCAGCCTTTTAGGGAGTGTTGTATGTGCATACACGTTTGTGCAGGATGTGACTGTTTGTGTTACCTTTATTTCTCTCATATTTTCCCCAAAATATTTTCCAAATATCCATATTCTCATCTTTTTCCCTTTACTTTCTCAAACCCTGGATGATTTTCTCAAATATCTAATTTCTTTCAAAACTCCAGGTGATTTTTCATTCTTCCGTTCTACTGGATCTCGAATTTTCAGCTGCATTTTCATCCTGCCTACAATTTTTCCAAATCATATGTTTTCTCTCATTAGATTTTCAATCCTTTTGTCTATTTGCAAAATTCTTCACCTTATTTTCCTCGTGAATACCTTGATTATTGCGGTGGAAATTGTTTACCCACTTGCCTTCTCCTTATTCTAAATCCGTTTGCGGATTATTTTTCCAAGAGATATCTTTCCTTCAAAATGGTGTTTTCCTTGTGGTTGACGACCTCGCTTAGGTAACAAGGCACATTTTCCGTTATTTATTTCCCTTGCAAAAGGATGACAACACAATTGTCGTAATCCTTATAACGACTCAATCTCTAGTAATGGGATAATCTTCCAATGGTCTTCCATATTTTCCTTAATATTTTCCTCCAAAAATCCAAAAAAAATTCTCAAAATTTGATATTGTCTTTACCCTGCAGAGTCCTGCAGAGAAAGAGAAAGAGAGAGAATACAAGAAAGCCTTGACAACATTTGATGGTTCAGACAAGGTTCGGAAGGAAAACATCATCGCAGCGTATCAGCTACTCATCAACATCAGAAGGAGAGATGAATTCGCCAAGGTCAGACAAAGACCAAGAGTAGCTAGAAGATGACGGTATCGACCCTCAGATGTACGCGATGTTTCAGAAAATGATGAAGAGGATGATGAGTGAGCAGACTGGCACCAGCTCAGACAAAAATCCATTTAGTCAGAGAATTAGAGATCGTGTGGCCAAAAGATCAACCAAGTCCTCTAAGAGGAATGTTCAAGATACGTCAGACGAAGATGATACCGAGGAAGAATGCGAGATCATTCCAGAAATCACTCGCAAGCCAAAGGTTCAAACAGTGACGGATCCTCTACAAGCGCAATTCAGGGAAATGGCCAGAGTGGTAAAAGATCTGCAAGCCCGCGACAAGGGCAAGAAAGTCTTCACCAGCGAGGACTTCTATGATGGCCTCAAAGGAGATGATGATCTAGAAAACCTTCCTCGCAAGTTCATCAAATTCGATGGTTCTGGTGATCCCAAAGCCCACCTCGCCATGTTCTTCGCTGAATGCTCCAAATTCAAGAGAGACAATAGAGACCTATTTCTCTGTTTTCCTCTTAGCCTAGAAGGCACTGCCACCAAGTGGTACTCCGAGCATATCAATCCAATCGAGCTGCGAGAATTCAATAAGGTGGTCAATCTATTCATCGAGCGATTTTTGTTCAATACTGAAGTGCTACCAACGTTAAATCACCTCTGTAATCTGAAGCAGGGAGATAGTGAAAAGGCCAAAGACTTCATTCGCAGATGGAGAGAGACCTGCAACAAAATGAGGGATTCTATATCAGAGAGGCATACTTTATCACTGATTCTGAAAAACTTCTCACAACCTTTGAGAAGTCTTATCTCCACCTCGCCTTCCAAGTCTTTCATAGAGCTTACTGAACGAGCCGAGTGGCTCGAGATGGGGTTGGAGAACGGTGTTTATGATGGTATCACCCTCGTCAAGAACAATCTAGATCCAAAGAAAAAGGCAAATTTCACCTCCTCCGCCAACATCAGCCGCAATGATAACAAAAGTAGGAAGGGCAACCATGCGGATCGAGAGGAAAGACAAAATAGCAAGCTATCTCAGCCCAACTTTTCACAAAAGGAAAAGATAAAGTGTGAAGGTTGGAGTAATGATCGTGTGTTCACTCCTCTCAAACAAACACTCGAAGAAGCCCTTGAATTCATGCTGACTAAGGGATTAGTGAAGCTCCCAAAGGCCACAACTCCTCCCACCATCATGGGAAGGTTCAAGAATCAGTTTTGCAAGTTCCATCGGACAGTGGGGCATGACATCGATCATTGTTTTGTCTTCAAAAATATTGTTCAGGATTGCATTGACAAGAGCCTCCTTGCTGAAGAAGAAGAAGAAGACGAGCTGGCCATCCTAACCAAGCCCTTCCCAAATCATTCAGAAAATTGTTGATGCCAAAGTTTCCTGTTTTCTTCCTTTCATTTTGCCAGTCACCTCGTAGGGGCAAGTCCGCCCAGTTTTTGCAACCTTTTGGTCGAGTGCTTATAAATATGCAGTCTTTTTGTTATCAGTTCTGCTTATCAATAAAATGTCAATTTTCTTCATCTAATACTTCTTTCTTTTGCCCCATTAGGGCACCTGTTTTCGTTTTGAAGAATCTTCTTTGCCCATTCTTTTCAAGACGAAGGGCAATCCCAGCGTCATTCATGAGAGAAATGAAATTACCTATGAGGGTTTTTCAAAAATCGTGAAATTTTTGAAAATTTTCTACAAACATCTTTGTTATGATCACCCAAAAGTTTAATATTGCGGTCCAATCCTTTTCAAAATTCAACCATCGCGGTGATCTTCTTTTCTTAAATTGGTTTCAACCCATTATCTTTAAAATCAACCCTTGTGTTGATTTTCTTTTCCAAAATTAGTGTTAAACCAATTCGTTTTCAAAATCAACCCTCATGATGATCTCTCTTCAAAAGCAACCCTCGTGTTGATTCCCCTTTCAAAGATCAGCTCTCACGCTGATCATTCCTCAAAATCAACCTCGCAGTTTATTTCTTTCCCAAAATGATTTCTCACTTTCAAAATAACATTTTCCTTTTACTTTAAAGATCCCATGTGCAAACACTTTCTCACTTCTCATTTTGCTTTTTATCATTTCAAAGGGATAATATAATTATGTTTCCTTTTCTCGATTTTTAAGCATCAATAAAATTATTAAATTTGCCAATAGTTTGGCACCATTTTATTTGCATCTCTTTCCTTTTCACAATATGTCTATTGTGAAGAATGACCTTGAGGATGTCTCTCAATCAAGAAGCCTGTCACCTTATTCCTCGATTATCCTTCTTTATATTCAAAATTTTCCTCCCTAGTTACACTGGGGCATTTTTATGAAAAATCTATCTTTACCTCAAAACATTTTGTATGCAGGCAGGATAAACCAACTTATCATTTTGCATATGCACCCACTTGCATTAATTTTGCATTCATTTACATTTCATGTGCATTTGCATTTCATTTTGCATTAATTCTGCATCCATTTTCTTTCCCTTTAGGTTAAGGTTTAAACCTGAATCATTTTCCATGATTTTCCAATTTCTATTCATATCCCCGTTCAGGATAAGGGGTTAATCCTGAAAATCAGACCACATACATCTAAATATGATGGTCTTTGTCATTGCAAGTCAAATAATCCAGTTCTCGAACTGGCCATTCTCTAAACTTTCAATCCCAGCTCTCGCACTATCGATTTTCAAAAATTCAATCTTCTGATTAAAGATTTTTCTTTAAGATTCGAGCCCTGACTCGAACTTTCCAACTTTCCTTTGAAGATTTGAGTTTTAACTAAAGTCTTCTTTCCTTCAAAATCTAAACTTTCCAGTTTCCTTTTGAGATTCGAGCCCTGACTCGAACTTTCCTGCTTTCCTTCGAAGATTTGAGTTTTAACTCAAGTTTTCTTTCCTTCAAAATCTGAACTTCCCAGTTTTCCTTCGAGATTCGAGCCCCAACTCGAACTTTCCAACTTTCCTCTGAATATTTGAGTTTCGACTTAAAAATATGAATTGGCCTAGTTTTTTCCTTTTAAGATTTGGGTTTCGACCCGAACTTTATCTCATTAGAAACCAAACTTCCTAGCTTTCCTTCGGAGGCTCGAGTTTCGACTAGAATCTTCCAGCTTTCCTTGTAAAACCTGAGTTCTGATTCGGATGGTTTTTCAAAACCATCTTTTGAGTTAGGCCTACCTTCAAAATCCAGCATTATGCCAGGACTTACCTTCAAAATTCCAACTTTGTATTGGATTTACCTTCGAAATTGAGTACTATCATCAGGGATGTGTCAACTCGGATGTCAAGCAATCTCTTTTACTAAGGATTTCAAGAACACTTTGTCAATTTGTCAATCCCTGATGATAGTACTCAACCTGTTGATTTCAGAATTTTATTGCACAAATTTTTACCTCAGTTTACCTTCAGTATTACTTCCAAAAAGGCAAAGCTTTTGTGAAAAAGGATTCAAAATTCAAATTCTTTCTATTGGCCAACCAAAAGGATGAAGGATAAATCCTCGATATGGCCAACAAAGAAGATTCAATGTTTTGCAAAGTCATAGATGATTGATATTGATCGCAGTCAATGGCACATTTTTAAAGACCATTCTTGCGAAAATGAGGCAGTGGAAATATCCTGAGCGCTAGAAAAAGAGAGAATTCATCTAATCCCTGTCTTCTCAAAATCACCTAAGCTGCAATTAAATATCCGCAAAAGGGATCTCTCAATTGTCGTCAAGATGAAGGCGAATTAAGCGAGTAGACCCCCAAGGCCAAAGAAGATTTGAAACATCTCCAAGATGACGGAGTTTGTGATGGATCCTTCCAGGGAAAGTCCAAAGCACTGTCGAGATGAAGGCAGATGCGATGAACCTCCCAACAATCCCCAAAAGATATTTAATTTCCGCTATCATCCAAAAATCTCTAACCCATGAGTCAATGTCGTCAAAGAAGGATCGAAACATCTCCAAGTTGAAGGAGTTTTGTAACGTACCCTTCCCAAAAGAGAAAAGAGAGAGAAAAAAAAGAAAGAGAGAAAAGTAGGACATCTCCAAAATGAAGGAGAATGTAACCGAAACCCAAAAGAGCCCAAAAAGAGTGCAGAAAGATTATCATGAGAGAAGCTCTCAGGATATCAAACTGCCAAATCTATCAAAAATCTTCTTTAAATTTGTGAAATTCTATTATCAATATTCTTTCATCGATTGCTTTCATAATATCAAATTCTCTTTCATGTTCATATCAAGGAAATTGATAACTTCTTTGAAGAAGGTCAATCGCAAGCAATTTGGATTCCAAATCTTGATTCTATGAAGTCAATCGTGTTTGGAGGTAATACTTCAGGTAGAAAAGAAGGAATATTTTCACAACAATGAGCATCATTTTCAATTATTTGAATCAACAAAATTTTCAACATTTTGACAATATTTTCTAGCTATCCTGACGTTAAGTGAGAGCTTGAGGTCCATATTGATGCATCTTGACCCCATCGAGAGATTTTCCTTTGTCATGTTTCACATTGTTGAAAGATTAGCCTTATCTCCGAAAAGATAGCCTTTATCATCTTTCACGTTGTTGAAAGATTAGCCTCCTCTCCGAATGGATTGCCTTTATCATCTTTCGCGTTGTCGAAAGAATCGCCTTATTCCTTTGGATTGCCTTTGTCATCTTTCGCGTTGTCGAAAGAATCGCCTTGCTCCTTTGGATTGCCTTTTGTCATCTTTCGCGTTGTCGAAAGAATCGCCTTATTCCTTTGGATTGCCTTATCATCTTTCGCGTTGTCGAAAGAATCACATTACTCCTTTGGATTACCTTTGTCATCTTTCGCGGTGTCGAAAGAATTGCCTTGTTTCTGAATCGCCTTGTTCCTTTGGATTACCTTTGTCATCTTTCGCATTGTCAAAAGAATCGCCTTATTCTTTTAGATCGCCTTTGTCATCTTTCACATTGTCGAAAGAATCGCCTTACTCCTTTGGATTGCCTTTTTGTCATCTTTCGCGTTGTCGAAAGAATCGCTTTACTCCTTTGGATTACCTTTGTCATCTTTCGCGGTGTCCAAAGAATCGCCTTATTCCTTTGGATTGCCTTTGTCATCTTTCGCGTTGTCGAAAGAATCGCCTTGCTCCTTTGGATTGCCTTTTGTCATCTTTCGCGTTGTCGAAAGAATCGCCTTATTCCTTTGGATTGCCTTATCATCTTTCGCGTTGTCGAAAGAATCGCTTTACTCCTTTGGATTACCTTTATCATCTTTCTCGTTGTCGAAAGAATCGCCTTACTCCTTTGGATCGCCTTATCATCTTTCGTGTTGTCGAAAGAATCACCTTGCTCGTTTGGATTGCCTTTATCATCGTTCGTGTTGTCGAAAGAATCACCTTGCTCCTTTGAATTGCCTTTATCATCGTTCGCGTTGTCAAAAAAAAATCGCCTTGCTCCTTTGGATTGCCTTTGTCATCTTTCGCGTTGTCGAAAGAATCGCCTTGTTCCTTTGGATTACCTTTGTCATCTTTCGCGTTGTCGAAAGAATCGCCTTGTTCCTTTGGATTGCCTTTGTCATCTCTCGCGTTGTCGAAAGAATTGCCTTATTCCTTTGGATTGCCTTTGTCATCTTTCGCGTTGTCGAAAGAATCGCCTTGTTCCTTTGGATTGCCTTTTTCATCTCTCGTGTTGTCGAAAGAATCGCCTTATTCCTTTGGATTGCCTTTGTCATCTCTCGCGTTGTCGAAAGAATCGCTTTATTCCTTTGGATTACCTTTGTCATCTTTCGCGTTGTCGAAAGAATCGCCTTGTTCCTTTGGATTACCTTTTTCATCTTTCGCATTGTCGAAAGAGTCATCTTACTCCTTACCTTATTCATATTTCACAATGATGAAAAATTCACCAGATCGTCTCGATCATCTTCCAAGATCGCCTCTTACAATTCCATTTCCATCGCCTTGTTCATCTTCAAGAAAAGTTGTCTTATTCACCTTCCAATATTCCATTTTTTTTTCCGCCCAATCAGGATAAGGGTACAAACCTGCGCCTCATTCAAAGAGGTATTCCATCTTCTGCCCGATCAGGTTAATGGTACAAACCTGAGTCTCATTTCTATGAGATATTTTAATCCCCAATCAGGTCAAGGGTTAAAACCTGAGCTTTATTCCATGCGAGGTATTTTTGTCCCATCCAGGTTAAGGGCAAAACCTGAATTCCACTCTCGCGGAGTGAATATTTCATCTTCATTCTCAATTTCATATCTACCATGATCACCGGGCTAATTTCTCCACACCCAGTCAGATCCTTCTAACTGAGGCATTTTATATAGCCCAAATTTGGTGTGTTTTTCTTTGCCACTAAGCTCGGCCACAAGCCGGCTTAGTAGCAAAGAGGGGCATCTGTAAACACCCCAAATTTTCACTCACCTCCCCAACATTTCCACCCAGCATCATCATTCACCTCCACGGAGATCGCCGAAGGGCAAAATGGTCATTTTCTGAGCCGAACCTTACAAAAGTCTAAATTGCATCTGCAACTCTCAAAATTTCTCTATTTTAGCTCAGATGTTTAAAATTCTACTCCTGACAGAACACGGGAATCACCAAATCCTGGTTCAGGATTACATTTCATAAAACATGACATTTCATATCAGGACATGAGCATTTCATATCATTGCACTGCACAACATGTCATTTCGAGGTCCAGAACTCTTGATTTCAAATTTTTCAATCCAGATTAGAATTTCAACTCTTTCCAAAATCGATTTCAAAACCCTGGGCCTTCAAAATTATCAATTCTTCCCATTTTACCCCCAGGACTCTGAATTTCAAAATATTTTCTCAGGAAAACAATCTGGATAATTTTCGATAAGGATTTTGATTCTAGCTCTTTCATCTCAGATTTTGCCCTTTTGTCAACAATTTCAAATATCTTCCTTTTACAAAATCTCCCTACAGGGGCCAACTCTTTTCAAAATTTCTGTTTTGCCAATTAGTCCAGATTTTATGAAAATTCCAAAAAGAGGTTTTATTGTCTTGTCCTTATTTCAATAAAGAAGCAATATGGGACCCACACTGAGGTGGTGTCACATAGGCTTTTCTTTTGAAAAACTTGAGTTTTGAAAAACCCAAAAATATAGGAGCCTTGTCCCTGAATTGGCGCAACTTGTCTTTTTCTCTTTCCTCCCATTTACCGGCCAAGTGTCAGTGTGGGGCCTCTCTAAGATGGCGCCACATGTCCACCATCTTCTCCCTGTGCCATGTGTCATTCCAAGGTCACCATGAGATGCCAAGTGTCATGTGTTGTCCTGTTCAGAAAAAGTAGAGTTGTCTCCTTCTGAGGTGGCGCCATCTGAGGTATTCTCTCCTGCAGCAGACATGTGTCATTCTTTGCTCTTCTCAGAAAAAGCAAGTGACACGTGTCACTCCCTGCTTTTCTCAGAAAAAGTAAGTGACACGTGTCATTCTCTGCTCTTCTCAGAAAAAGCAAGTGACACATGTCACTCCCTGCTTTTCTCAGAAAAAGCAAGTGACACGTGTCATTCTCTGCTCTTCTCAGAAAAAGCAAGTGACACATGTCACTCCATGCTTTTCTCAGAAAAAGCAAGTGACACATGTCACCCTCTGCTCTTCTCAGAAAAAGCAAGGGACACGTGTCTCTTTCTACCTCCTTCAAAAAAAGCAACAATTCAAATATTCAAACTCCAGGTTGAGGTGGCGAAAATCCTGAAGTCTCCTCCTTAAATTCATTTTTTTGAGATGCTGCCACGTGACCCTTTCCCTCCTTTTCCTCCCTCTTGCCACATGTCATTGTAGGAGCCACCCTGAGGTGGTGCCACATGGCCACCCTCTATTCTTCCAGAGCCAACCCAATTTAAAATTCAAATGCCTCCTGAGGTGGAGCCATCTGGAGAGCCTCCTCCAGCTTCTGACACTTGTCAATGTGGATGCTCTGAGATGGCACCACATGGCAGTCTGTCCTCTTTCCAGAATAAAGCAGAATTTGAATTTCAAACTCCAAGACAACACCCTCTAAGATGGCGCCACATGGAGGACTCAAATTAAGCTTCTTTGAATTTCAAAATTTTCCAAAAATTTCTATAAATACAAGGCCCCACGCCCAGCCTAGGGGAGCTCCTTTTGGATTTATCATTTTCACTCTGAGTGCCCTACTACACGATTTTGATGTTCTGGATTCACGCCCCCCTTGGGCTCAATTGAGAGGGTGCATCAAAGTACCAAGCTTGCTCGCATCAATTCCAACTCGATCTAGGCGCGTAGATCGATTTTTGTGAACCTTCGGAAGCCCGGGTCGAAGGACGAAAGAAGTCGTTGGTAGCCGTTCATTTTAGGAGTTCCAAAGCTGTAAAAGAACACAAGGTGCAGCTCTATTCTAATTGGTTTTATCGAAATAATGCCTTTGTCTTGATTTGCACTTTCGTTTTGAAGAAAGAGCTCATCTGAATGATGGATCGAGCTATTCTCATAAAGCGACATATATTAAAAGTAAAATTATGCTTTCTTGATAATTTTAACATTCATGCATTAATTAGATTTAGTTCATATTTCATTTCGTTGATTTAGTATATTTTAGGAATTAATTAGATTTTTTTTTAGCCTTTGTTTCAATTCTGCTTCATTTCTGTAATTTCCTGTTTTTGTCAGTCAGTCCACTCATCATTTCATGCATTTATTTTTCTTTAAAAATGCCAAAAAAATCACAGTACGCGTCCCTAGGTGTCCCTAGCAATCTTCCAAAAATTCGAAATGATTTGAATTTATTTACTGCAGTAAATGTTCGAAATGGTAGGTCGGGTTTTGTTACCCGGGATACGTTTTGAAAATTTACTTCCGATTTGTAAAATTGAGATCTCTTTCATATGAGATCCGATTTTCGATTCGAAACATGTCCTAAACTCGGGATGATGTCTATTATTTAATCTGATTCTCTCAGATTTTTCTGAGGTTTTTTTATGTCTGACAAAAAATCCGAGAGTTCGGGACACGTGTGAGAGCCTGATTTGGATCTCTGAGATTTTGGATCAACTTAAGTCGATGAGTTCTCCTTGGGTATTGCTCCAAAAATGAATCTATAAAAAGTGAATGTCATGTTCGGGATGTCCTCTATTTGCTACTGAAAACTTATGATTTTAAAAACAGTTTTGATATCTGTTTCGGATTTTTCTTGTCAGTCTCTTGTTTTGTGATATTCGTCTGTTCTGTTGATTGAGGAATGAAAAATTGTATTTTTATCTCTGTTCTTGTTGATCAAATGCCGAAATCATAAAAATGAAAGTTGTTTCTGTGTGTGTCATTAAATATTAGAAATTTCTACGGTCGTTTGCTATTTGTTTAGCACTTTTACATCGGATCAGGTTGATTTTGCCTCTGTCAGAACCAAATTCTCGTTATCGAACTCACCGTAGTTCAAATCCTGAGGTTGTATAATACAAAATTGCTTATTTTCATGTCATTTAGCAGTCTGCAAAGTCTCAGATGTTTCTATGGTGGAATTCTCATATTACTGCATTAAGTGTTGCATTTGGTTCGGGTCCGTAGGCGAAATTCGCCCTTTTTAGGATTTTCTTTAAATTTTTAGTATCTAAACCATGTCATTTCGTGCGTTTTTGCATTCTAGGTTGTTTATCAGGATAGGATGATGCTTCATACCGAATTTGACAGCATTTGGAATTCGTTTGATGCTCTATTTAGCCGTATCATCAAAATAGGGCCCCGCAGGACCCCGAATCAAGCGAAAAACAAGCGAAATTCGTTGTTTTTGATGAAGGGTAGCATGTCAAATTCTGATTTTACAGTCCTAATGTGTTTATCAGCATGTTATAATGTCTCATTTTGCATTTCATCATCATTTGGTCCAATTAAAATTTCAAAATATCAATTTTACCAAATTTCCTTCAAAAACCCCTGATTTTAAAGGTGTAACTTCAATATCAAGGGTATTTTGGTCATTTTGACCACCATTTCAAATTTCAAAAACATTTCTTACTGAATTTCTTGCATTTACATCATTTCAAATATCAAGAAAGCATGAAAATAGGGTTTATATCCAATTAAGTCTAATAATTTCAGAATATTATTGGAAAATCTTGGAAAAACCCACATATTTGAGTTAACCCCATTTCAAGTTTGGCAGGGACATTCAAAAGAAGGAACTGAAGTCTGCAATTTTCCTTTATTTCATTTATTTAGTGATGTAATAATGTAAATTTTGGAATAAGAGATTTAATTTTCTGCTTAGACTAGGATGCATATCATATAGTTTAAATTCCTGCAATATCCTGTTTATGTGATTCATGCATTTTATTTCAAAAGCACTATGGATGTACACGAATGGCACGTGCACCAACTCTTAGAGAGTTGATGAACTCGGTGGAGTCCATATTTACGGCCCTAGTTGGAATATGGATGAGACCCAGATCCATCATCTTTCTACTTGTCACACTGAGCCTACACTCTTAGGCTATCTTAAAATGCACATCATATTTTCAATTTTGCAAAACATCGTGCATTAAATCAATTAAACTCTGAACATGTTCATGGCCACAGTCAGAATATGTGAAGGATTTATTTTGACTTAATACACATTTTTCCAACAAATTTCTCAGAAAATCTTTTCAAAGTGCATTCATTCACTCATATCATTTGCATCATGAAATCATTGGTTTTCCAATGATTTTCTTAAGAAAATTTCATTCTCAAGAAATCAATTTCTCAAGAAACTCTGAGAATTTTTCAAAATCGGTTTTCCCAAGTCAAATTTTTCCACAGTTTTCCATGGAAAAGGTTATTTTCTCAAGATTTTGAAAAGAAGTCTCTCACCTTTCTCAAAGATCAAAATTGATTTCCAAGTATTTCAAGGCTAAGATTCTCAGGATTTCAGTTTCCCGAGTTTCAATTCTCCCTCTCCAAAGAATTTTCCAATGAATTTCAATCATTTTCCCAAGAAAGCTTTCAAAACTTGAAGCTTTTTGTGACAAGCATTTTCCCTTCAAATGTTTACCCTTTTCTCAAGAATTCTTTCCATTTTCTCAGAATTTTCATCCATTCATGATTTTCCCACACCTTTATGAACTTTCTCGTGATTTCAAAACCCCTTTCATCTGAGTTTCCTGAGAAATTGACTTTCCCTAAGAAATATCTTTCAACTCCAAATGTTTTCCAAGCATACGTCATAGTTTTCGAACTTATATTTTACAAAATCTCATAGCACATGCCTGAATTATCTGTGCATTTAGGATAGAACACGATTTTGATGATTTAACTAAGTCAAGCACAATTTTGGTCCTTGGTTCGATTACCCCTGTTAAAGGCGGCAGGAACGGTCGAACCTCGTACCGACAGGTCGAGCCCCATCCCATGGATTCTCCCATAATTTTCAAAACGGAGGCGAGTATTTCAAAACAATTTCCAAAATCCGGTCAAGTTTGACTCGCAGAAGCATTTCCTCTCTCTGCCGCAAGGAAGGGAAGATGGGAAAATTTTTGCAACGATAACACTAACACATTAATTATGTTAATTCTAAGTATGTAACAGCAAATAAAGTCTAAGAGCTATGGTTATCCTATTGTACCTACTACTGGAAATCTGAATTACAGATTAATGTTGAAGTTAATATTGACAAGGAAATTAGGACCCAACTAATCTAATGACCGACCCTAATTTATTGATCTATTTCTAACTTAATCGGCTAACTCTAACAAATGTTAAAGGTTATATCTAGCTGCAGCTAGATCATAACCAGATTTGTCACTACTATACATAAAATCAGAAACAGAAAAACTTAAAAGAAAAATTAAAAGAAAAAATAGCACTATTGATACTATTTATAATATCCAGTCGATTTTCTCAAAGATATGGAAATAAGTGATTTTGACATAAGATTCAAGATAGCAAGAACTCGATTTTGACACAACTTTAAACTATAAATAAAATAGTTTTTTGGATTGACACGACACTCCAAGGTTGATCGATGACTTGACAAACAAACCAACCCAACACACAAGACTCGATCTATTCTAGAAGAAGGAGGTGAAGAAGACTAACCTCTAGGGTTGTTCGACGAGGGAGAGGAAGGGAGAGCGGTTGATGGAGGTTGAAGTCACACCCCAGCACATCCTTGAAGGTCTGCATAATGGATCTTAGATGTTGCACCCATCCGGAGGTCAATTCAAGGAGGATTAGGAGAAGAAGAAGAAGACTGCGTGGGAGAGAGGATAAGTCACTCCCCGAAGATGTAGACAACACACCGACGGGGAAAACCTCCTTAGGTCTGCAACATATGCAAAAACACAGCCCAAATAACAAGGAAAACACAGCAAAAAGTGAAGAAGAAAGGAAAGAAACAAAAAAGAAGAATACACACAAAGGAGGGCGTCTGTGTGAGAGAGAGAGAGAACTCCAAGACTCCAAAAACATCCAACATATTTTTTCTAAACTATTTATACTCTAAAGTATTGAATAATTCTAAAAACTACCTAATTAAAAGGTAGTTTCTAATTTAATGCTAAATTAGATGTTATTTGCAATGAGGTACCAAAATGCCTTAGAAAGAGGTGGTTTTCGGAAAATATTTATTGAAAATACTTTAGATCACGTGGGTTTAGGATACTTAAGGTATGGGTCCAGTCCAAGATCCAAATTTGAGCTCTTGGGTCAGATCTAGATCCGGTCTACCTCAAAAACTGATCTAAAACCCTAAAAAAGCAATATTTTCCTTGTTTTAACTCTAATTCAAGTGAAATTTGAACCGAGACCTCTTTATGCCTAATTACATCAATACATGGGTTTTAAACCTTCAAAACACGTAAAAATTTATAAAAATTTTATAGAAATAAAGTGCATTTCATGCATCATCAAATACCTCCATGCTTGAATGTTTGTTAGTCTCTTAACAAACTAAACTAAACTACCTAATTTATGAAACTAGAAAATAAACAAATATGCAAATAAAATGTAAATCCTAAATGACCTAACTCACTTTCATAGGAATCACGGTTGCAACAAGCCCTTTAAATCCTTGGGTTACCCTAGTGGATGAGTAAGGTCTCGTGAGGATTTGCAGTGATGCTACCCACAAACATAGATGTCAAGTAGGAAATAAAAAATCTTTTTCAAAAATATTAGGCATGTAAGAAATTAGTTTAAGCAAATATTTTATGTAATTTACATTCTCATGACACAATTAGAATTTTTATGCCTCCACAGTAAAAACTTTTTCCTTTCACTTTTCTCAAATTTGCAATTATCTATGATTTTTTCTCAGAAAATCAAGTATTATCATGTTGTTGTTCATTTATCATCACTTGTATGTATTATGCACAGTATTTCATATTTACTTCTAAGCAATGATTTTTTTAATCAGCTCATACTTTTTCTTTTGATTTTCAACTTTCATATTTTTCAATTTTTTAATCGAGCACTATTTCGAATTTCCAGTGTTCGTGACCCATGTAACAAGTTTTAGGTCAGTGACTCCCAAACCAGACGACCTTAGGACACCAGATACAGAGTATCGCTCAGACTTAATTGCTCGAGTGACTAGACATTCCATTTTAATAGTTTATGTACAGTCTTATTCTTGTCATGTGCTATGTCTATATCTCTTAGGCTTTCTATGAAGTCCATGTAACGAGATTTTAATCTGGTGGCTCCCAAACCAGATGGCTTTAGGGCACCAGGTGTAAAACACCCTTTAGACTCTACTTGCTCGAACCAAATAGGCCACAGATATTGTCTAGACAAAGAAGCGATTTCCTTTGTTATCCTTTTAGTCATGAGGCTCAAACAGTTGAACTTGTGTCTAAGTTCAACAACTGGCGATCACGAAGACATCAACAACTAAATGTAAGCTCTTTATCTTTTAAGCTCATATTTTTATATATTTTTTATTTGCTTAGTTTTTCAAAAACATACCGTGCATACTTATACTTGTGATTCAAAACAATTTTAATATTCAAATGCTATCTTTTCTTTGAAATTTACATAAATAGCTACTCTTTTTTAGATTGGTTCAAAAAAAAATTCACATGGGGCTTAAAATTTTCTAAATTGTTAGATTATGTAAAAACATTCATATATGCTAAAAATTTGTTTCTTAAAGCCTAATTTTATGAGTTTTAGTTACCTAAACAGAAAAAAAAAATTTGAGTGTGCATCTATACCATCCCCCCATACTTGAATGACATTGTCCTTAGTATCATACAAAAAATGCAAACATGCAATCCAGATGCACACTAAAGAACATAAAATAACTACGGGAGAAAAGAAAGATACAACCTGATTATGTGCAGGGCCTCTTGAGTTGATAATTGACTTGACTTCATGCCACCACTATGCATATACAAATGCATAGTTTTCTGCTGATCCTACCAATGGTATGCTCTTGAAGTTGTGTCCTGTGTCTGGTAACCTGTAACTCATACACTGAAGCCTCAAATAATACTCATACCTGCATGACAAAAAGAAATCTTAGTTAAAATAAAATCAAAATAAATAAAATTCTATTCCTAATATGTACATATGGTACACTATCTCTGCTCAGATACTGCCCTATTTTTTAATAGAGATCTGGCATATTTACCTTGAAAGCCTAAAGTTCCTTGCCCTTGGGATTCAACACCAGTTGGCTCGACAGACTACCCTCAGTTCTCCTCATTAATGCATCTGCTAACTGGCCCATCTGTGTTTCAAGCTTGGCTATCGAATGGGTATGGGAGTTAAGCATTTGGTTACACTTCTCCATAGCATTATGGCTGGAGGTTTTCACCTCCTGCAATGCTTGAAGAATCTTTTCTTCAACAGACAATTGTGAAGCTGTCTCCTGAGGGGTAACCATGGGAAAGGTAGGAGAGGGCTGGGGGTAATTGGGCCTCTAAAATGATCGAGTGAAAGTACTGGGCTTAACCTGGTGAGACGGAGGGGTAGGGACTGAGGCTTGTTAGTTCTTCCATGAAAAATTAGGGTGGTTTCGCCAACCCGGATTTTATAAAGATGAAAATGGGTCATTTGAGAGATTGGCAAACCCCTAAGGAGCCTAAACGTGTTCATGAACAAATTCAGGGTACTGAGCTACTGAAGGGCACTCAGTGACAGGATGTGTCAGACTGGCATAAAGAACACACACCTTATGAATGGGGGATGGGCCCATGAGAAGTTGATCGAGCTTCTGAGAAAGCATATCCACTTTGCAACACAACAATCAGACCAATCTCAAGAACACCACCTTTCTTGGGAATGTTGGGTGTAGGTCTCTCGATATGAGAGCCAGAGGCATGATATAATTATTTTTTTGCTTAAGTATCAAATAATCTCCATGCCTCTTCCTCGCTCCTCAACATAAATGTCCCCTCGCACGAAGAGTCGATCATCTGACGATTCCTATCAGACAATCCATCGTAAAAACTTTGCACCAGTTGCCATCTCGGCACTTGATGATGGGGACATTTCCTAAGGAGATCCTTCATCCTCTCCTAGGTCTCATGGAATTGCTCACTATCTAGCTCTGAAAAGCTAGTGATGGCTCGCCTAAACTGGTTCATCGTACCAATGAAAAAGTATTTCTTCAAGAACTCCTTCCGCATCTGATCCCAGGACCCTAATTCTATAGAATCTAAGGACTTTAGCCAATACTTAGCCTCATCCTTCAATGAGAATGGGAAAAGGGTCAATCTCAAATCATCATCCCCAAAATTTTGTATCTTCATTATAGAACAATTTTTGAGGAACTCATCTAAGTGCCTATAGGGATCCTCGTGATTAAGGCCATAAAACGATGAGAGCATCTGAATGACACTGACCTTAATCTCGTAATGAGAAGCTCCTACATCGGATCTTTGAATGTAGGATGTGTGGATGTACTCTGTAGGCACGAAGTACTCCCTCAATGGATCAGTACGAGCTGGAGCTGGAGGATCCATGTCACCCATTTCTCTTGGATTTCGAGGAGAATGTAAAATTCTTTTTGGGTCATCAACAAAAGGATGCAATGGAATACCAAAAGTTCTTCGCCTCTGCATACACTGATGCTAAGAACAGATGTATGGAACTGAACCTAATCTATCTAAACTAAACTAAACACAAAATGAAATCAGAAAAATACAAAGTAAATAACAGTAACACTAATCTAAACAATGTCAGAAAGATTTAACTATTCTATAAAATTAAAATAACAAAAAACTACTCTAAATCACAAAATTAGCATAAAATAGAAAATCACAAACTATGTTCTCTAAAACCCACCTGTCTATTTGGTTCAATAAGCATACAATTTAGTGAATCTTAGAAAAGCAATATGTGACTCCTATATGTACTAATTAAGTGAAAACCTATATTTACTTACTAATCCTACTAACTAAAAAGAAAAGAACAATAAACAAATATTAATAAACTGGAATATTAGAAATAACATAATATCAATAGTCGTTCCCTGGCAATGGCGCCAAAATTTGTTTGATCTTTTTGCAATGGTTATTTTAAAGCATATTTTTTAATAAAAAGTTTTTAGAAAAATCATCAACCAAAAATATAAAAATCGATTTTCCACTTTCATGGCAAGTACGGGTCGAATCCTCAGGGAACGAGACAATATTCTAATTAAATCTAAGTTTCAATTTATTAATATCACAAGTGTCTACACTAAATTAAAAAAATTGTAAATAAGTTACAGAATAAAAATTAATCAAAATAAGTCCTAAACTAAGTTGCTCATGCTTCTTTAGATTGTAGGGGCATTTTTGTCATCTCACCAATTCAAGCTCTCTCATGCTTGATGAAATTAACCTTTAACCTGTAGCTGCTTGTCAACCTAAATCACAGAAAATAACAAGTCAGTAAACAACTACGATAATTAATTCAAAAAGTAAACTAAAACTAATTTTCAAACTATTCAAAAAACTAAATTGAAATTAAAATAAAGACAAACTAAAATGTAACATCTAATTAAACTAACTAATTATATTAAATCTAACTAAGCTAACTATTATAACTACACTAACTTTTAAGTAGAAAAATAAGAAAAATTACTGAAAACTAATTAATTAGCAAAATATTTGTTTTGCCCTCAAAATAATGCATGCACTAAATTTTGATAGGTTTTTAAAAACAGATGATTTGGAAGGGAAAATGAAGTCCAAAATTAATGAAATTTGTTTTGTTCTATTTCTGACACATCCAAAAATCTATTGAATTTTACATAACTAAAAAATTCATCTGTAAGCTCCGGATATAAGTGTTTCAAATCCAAGAAAAATTGGAAATTAGCCTCCCTAAAATTCAAAAACCCGAAAAACCTATTTTTGAAAAACACTTAAAACTGTGACCAAATCAACTTCGATTGGGCTGATTTTTGGTCTATTGATAGTCAACACTCAGATGAATAGAATAGACTTGATTTTTTAGAAAAACTCAGAAAAAAATGCACATAAAATGACGACTACAATTTGCTGCAAAATCCAGTTCAAAATTTCAATTCACTATTCACATGCAAACAATGTGACCCATGCACTTTTGATATAGAACTCATGCATAACAGACTTTTTCAAACCTAAATGCTGCTAAAGACATTAGATAAAACTAATGATACCAAAGAAATTAAATCTACAATTAAAACCTAAATTACTTTCTAGAAACTACGAGTTAATTCTAAAACACAAGCGGGTAAAACACTAGATTAACTATAATGATAAGCTACTACTAATGTATCTAACTTTAAGTGAGCTAACTAACTTATGTAATTTTAAAACTTGAATTTGCAAATTGAAGTTTAACTAATGTAACTTACTTAACAAGAACTAACTAGAAGTAACCTAACTAATTAGAGAACAAGGGGGCGGGTTTGAATTGATTTGCAATTAGAGCCCCCCCCCCCCCCCCCCCAGTGGACCCCACTAGGATTCGATACATCCTAATTAAGACAATGAATTAAAGAAGGAGACTATTCTAAGAATTCAAAATTGGAAACTAAGACTCAATGCAAGAAATGAATTACTTACCTAAGTTAATGCACCACATGATTTTTACTAAAGCATAATCACTAACCCTCCTAAAACAAATCAATTCAAATATGGAAACTTCATTCAACTTAAGAATCTGGCTAAAAAAAAGAAACTAATTTAAGACCAAGGAAATTACAACTTGCTCAAAATGACACTAGCCTACCATACGAATTTTCAAAAATCTTAAAAGTCAACATGCACTAAATAGACACACTATACTACTTTATATATCAACCTACTTATAAAGGCAAAGTGTAAAATCTACCTAAGCTAAAGGTTACAAGCAGCTAACTTACCTAAATGAGCTACACGGTTTTGAGGAAAATGCTAATGAAAAGTCAATTACTGCTAAAGATGACATAAAAGAATCTCCTATGCTATACTATCAAAACTAACATTTATCAAACTCCATACCAAGACTCAACGACTAATAGTCAATCTAGAACTTTTAGAATATGTAAATTACCTAAAGCTACACAATCAACCAAGAGATCTACCAAAAGCAAACAATGGAACAAACTTGGTAATTACCATAACACATGGACTTTTCTTTAGACTAAAAGCAACAACTACATAAACTTCCTAAAACACCAACACATTTTTTAATACAACCTAAAAAAATCAACTTTTACTAAAAACGAGTTTCAAGAAAAATTTATGTGCTATCTTAATGATTGTAATTGCTAACATACATGGACTTACTCTAGATTAGAATAATCTATCCTAAGTAAATTAACTAACAATTGATGCCCAAAATTAATACATGGAAATTCTGTCAACATGCCTAACACATTAATTATGTTAATTCTAAGTATATAACAGCAAATAAAGTCTAAAAGTTGTAGTCAACCTATTGTAACCTACTGCTGGAAATCAGAATTACAGATTAATGCTGAAGTTAATATTGACAAGGAAATTAGGACCCAACTAATCTAAAGAGTGACCTTAATTGATTGATCAATTTCTAATCTAATCGGCTAACTCTATACTTAATCAGCTAACTCTAACCAACGTTAAAGGTTAGATCTAGTTAAAGCTAGATCATAACCAGATCTCTCACTACTATACATAAAATCAGAAATAGAAAAAATTAAAATTAAAATTATCACTATTGACACTATTTATAATATCCAGTCGATTTTCTCATAGAGATGGAAATAAGTGATTTTGATAATTGGTTGAACATAAGATTCAAGATAGCAAGAACTTGATTTTGACACAACTTTAAACTGTAAATAAAATGGGTTTTTGGACTGACACGACACTCTAAGGCTGATCCACGACTGGACAAACAAACCGACCCAACACACAAGACTCAATCTATTCTAGAAGAAGGGGGTGAAGAACACTAACCTCTAGGGCCGTTCGATGAGGGAGAGGAAGGTAGAGTGGTTGATGGAGGTTGAAGTCATGCCCCAGCACATCCTTGAAGGTCTGCATAATGGATTTTCGATGTTGCTCCCATCCGGAGGTCGATTCAAGGAGGATTAGGAGAAGAAGAAAAAGATTGCATGGGAGAGAGGATCAGCCACTCCCCGGAGATGTAGATGACACACCGACGAGGAAAACCTCCTTAGGTCTGCAACATCTCCAAAAACATAGCCCAAACAACAAGGAAAACACAGCATACAGTGAAGAAGAAAGGAAACAAACAAAAGGAAGAATACGCGCAAAGGAGTGTGTGTGTGTGTGTGTGTGTGTGAGAGAGAGAGAGAGAGAAGGAATGAGGAGAGAGAAAGGGTGGGCATTAACTCCAAGACTCCAAAAACATCCAGCATATTTTTTAAAAACTATTTATACTCTAAAGTGTTGACTAATTCTAAAAACTACCAAATTAAAAAGTTAGTTTCCAATTTAATGCTAAATTACATGTTATTTGCAATGAGGTACCAAAATGCCTTAGAAAGAGGTGTTTTTTGGAAAATATTTATTAAAAACACTTTAGATCATGTGGGTTTGGGATATTTAAGGTTTAGGTCCAATCCAAGATCCAAATTTGAGCTTTTGAGTCGAATATGGATCCGGTCTACCTTGAAAACTGATCCAAAACCCTAAAAATGCAATACTTTCCTCATTTTAACTCTGATTCGAGTAAAATTTGAATTGAGATCTCTTTATTCTTAATTATATCAATACATGGGTTCTAAACCTTTAAAACATGTAAAAATGCTTGAATTTTATATAAAAATGATATGCATTTCATGCATCATCAAATACCCCCATGCTTAAATGTTTGTTAGTTTCTTAACAAACTAAACTAAACTACCTAATTTATGAAACTAGAAAATAAACAAATATACAAATAAAAACAAATAAAATGCAAATCCTAAATGACCTAACTCACTTTTATAGGAATCACAATTGTATTTAGTTTGTGCAACAATCCCTTTAAACTCCTGGGTTACCCCAGTGGACAAGTAAGGTCTCATGAGGGTTTGCAGTGATGCTACCTGATAATGCATGAAATGCATTAGATAATTAGCATAATATGCATGTCATTATTCATATTTTAATTGTTAAAACCCATGTTTATGTGGAGTCTAGTTATAGAAAGCTATGTTTTGAATTTTGTCCAATTCGGAGTTAAATTGCAAAGTTATGAGCCTTTTCATGAAATGGGGAGAATTTTGGCGAGATCCAAACCCAGACCCAAATTAGCATAACGATTTTTGCATTCCAGATCAAGGCTGGATCACATTGAACCAACCCAAGACCCATTCACATTTTCTAAAAGGAGAGCCCAATAATTTCTGAGAAAAGTTTTGAGTGTTTTCAAAATTACTCTTTCATAAGAGTGTTTTTGAATTTCTTAAAAATATTAGACAAAAGGGGGGCCGTCCCATTTTGAGTTTTTGTCCAGACTTTGAGAACCTCCATCCCAGCACAACCACCTTTATCTTCTTCCTTCGACCTCTGTTTCATCACATCGTGAAGATTTTCGGTGTTGCGTTGCCAAGGAGATTTTCGGGTGTCACCATCATCTTCCTCTTCATTTCTTTGTGTAAGTTTTTTTTATTTCGTATCTAGCTTCTACTAAAGTCTGATTTGTGTGTGAAGCCATTACAGAAGCCATTGGAGGAGCTGATCTTCGCACCAAAGAGTTTTTTGGGTGTTTTTTGGTCGAGGAGATTTATGGGCCCTCACACGAGCCAAGGAGTTTTTTGGGCTAGCACTTCATTCCCGCCTACCGTCCTTCGAATCATTGCCACTGTTCCATCAATGAGCTATTGGAGGTTGAAGACATTCTTAGAGGCTTAGAAGAAACCTTGGGAGGCCTCAACTCTCGAACCAAACGCCGATTGACCGGTAAGATCCGCGTTCCTTGTGTTCTTCATTTTATTTGTTATTTTTATGAAAATCGGCTAGCATATAGCTAACCATTTTTTTTTGTCTTTCAACCACATGGCATTCTGATTTTTTACAGCATTTAGGTACTTAAAAATCTCATTTTTCATGTTTAAGATCGAGTCTAGCTTTAGGTGAAGATGTTGTCTTAGTTTATTTGATTTTTTCGGCTGATTTTTTAAAATCGGCTAGACTATGTCTAGCTATTTTTGATGTTTTTACAAAAATTTTGTTCTAATTTTTTGTATTGCTTGCAGCAATTTAACAGTCTATTTGTAATCCTCTAGGTTTAGGTTCAATTGTGATTTAGAGTAACTAATAATTAGATTTTACATTGTCATATTTTTGTTTAGTTAAAAAGTCATTTTTTTAGCTTTTGAAAAAAAATCAATTTTTTTGGGTTGTCATCTTGATCAAGGAAGAAAGCAGCCATTGCTGATCCAGTAGCAAGGTCTAACTTTTTGTTTGTTTTTAGAAAAGTTAATTTAGTTTTAGCAAGTTCTTGATTAGGCATTTAGTGCATTTAGGGTATAGGTTTGTATTAAATAATAAGTATTTAAATTAGCATAGTTGTGATTGTTGGTCATAGTTAGCAATTTATGATTTTTTTTTGTCTATATGTTGTACATGTATTCATGACATTAGATACTACCTAGGTTAATATAGAGTTGCATTGACTTAGTATAGTTTTGAAAAAATCTAATTTCTTTTTTGAAGGGCATATAGGGAATTTACAAGGGTTGGACGATTTTGGCCAAATTGGTGGGTTTCTAAATTTTGTACAATCAAGAAGGAAAGTGTTCGGTATCATTCAATACGCCATCCTTAGAGGATCTCCTCCGCTTGTGAGTAAGGAAATGACATAAATTGTCAAAACCCTTACCTAAGCATTCACATGCAATTGCCTTAATGAGAGGGGCTATTCTCTTAAAATTCAATTTTTTTTAGTCAAAACCGTGTGGTCTATAGCTGGCATATATATGGAGGTTGTTGAAAGTCAAAGATTTTTCTTATGATAAAATGTCATGGACTCATCTAATTTTAATTTAGCCTAAATCTACGTTCATGAACCTTTCATTTAACCATTTAGTATAGTGTAATTAATTGTATAGTGTATTTACCCTTTTAGGAAAGAATTGACTTAGACGTTCTCTTTCTTTATTGCATTTCATTTCAGATTTAATCTTGCATATTGTTTAGGTTAGTTAGGCAAGTGTGTTTAGTGATTCATTTTGTTACGTATTTACCTACTAAGTAGGTCCCACATAGGGGACGGTTCATATGAGAGTGTATCCATGAGTGCTTAGGCAGGTAAGTGTTGATTGTGTGTGTCATTTCACATTTTATTTTATTTTAATGAGTATGCTTTCTTATAAGGGCATCTAACATCAGTGTGCATTCTTGTAATTAACATTTGTGTTTTAAGTATGTGCATTTAACCTAGTCATTATCTCCTTGTAATTTAGATTAACTTAATTCACTTACACTACATTCTATGTTCCTTTTTTATTTTATTTTTTTTTTGCTTAATCAAATTCTGTTTCTTATGTTTTAGCAAAGCATCCAAACTAATTAGTATGTTAGTGTATGTGCTTGAATTCAATAGTGCATGAATTGAATGCTTTCTAAATTGACTTTGAATTGAATTGAAAAACCGGAAATGGCAGTCATTTGCAGTCATTATTTCATGTAGAATTTTTCAAAGTTTTAAAGAAAAATCAGTTTTATCCTCTTCATCTAGGTGTTGACTGACTGAAAACCAAAATTCAACTCATTCAGAGTTTATTTGGTCAGGTTTTAAAGCGTTTTTCAAAAACCGGTTTTTCGTAATTTCGAATTTTGGGACAGGCCTGTTTCCAAAATTTTATCAAATTTGAAACACCTATATCTGGAGCTCCCGAATGAATTTTTAAGATCTGTAAAATCTGACAGATTCCTATATCTGTTGGAAATTAAACAAAATAAAAATCATCTAATTTGGACTCTATTTGGGTTTTCAAATTACCTGTTTTCAAAAATCTGTCAGAACTCATTCATGCACTATAACAAGGGCAAAACAGACATTTTACTAACAAATTAATTTTCTGCAAATTTGTTTAGTTTCCTGCATATTTTGTAATTAGATTTCATAGCTTAGCATAATTAATTTAGATTAAATGAATTAGCTCTATTAGAATTCATATTTTAGTTTAGTTTTATTTTAATTACAAAGTAGTAATAGTTGCTATTTGTAGAATTAGTGCTAGTGTAATTTTTAAAATTAATCATCATCATTTAATTACTGACTTATCATTTTTATTCTTATAGGTTAACAAGGATACTGCAAGTCGAAAGGCGTATTTATGCTAAGGGTGTGAGGCCATAGCATGTGAAAGGATGAAAATGCCCTTACTAAACTAACTTAAACTAAAACACAACTATGAGTTAGAATGTCTAAATTAATGAAATTAATTAACCTATTATATGTAACTTCATGTAAACTAACTATTTAACTTAACTTGAAAAATGAAAATTAAAATTAATTTAACTTAAAGTTAAACACTAATTTACAACTAACTAAGGTTAATTTTCCTACTTAGGATCTAAGGGGGTGGTTATTGAGTTGATTTTGACCTTGGCATTCATGCCCCCTAGTGGACACCACTAGGGTTAATCACTAATTAACAAAGATTAGACTTACCTAATTGGACCCCTACACGGTTTTGGTTAACTCATAACAATAAATAAAAGTAGATCAATTAGACTAGGGAAATTTAGGAAAGTAATTCAAAATACAAATCTAACCTAATGTAAAGTTAGAAACTAAATAAAAAACCTAAGGAAAGACACACTATACGAATTTTGAAAACCTAATTCAAGGGTCAAACTTTTCCTAAAATAGTTAATGAAAATATGTAAGCATCGTACTAAGCTAAGTTATTTAACAAAGGAAGGCATTAATACAAAATTGCGAAATTGGAATGAGGTGGGGTTCACACACTCTTGCCTAAGTGGTACTCTAGAGCCAAAATAGTCAGCCTTGGAGGGCCCACACGATTTTGACTTGATAAAGAAGTTTGAAATTATTTCTAAAATAATTCAAGAAGACTTTAAGAATAGATTTGAAATTCAAACCTATTGCCTAAATTGAAAAGAGGAGAAGATCCTATTTCTGGGTTTTCGAAAATGAGTTAGACTTTCTAAAATAAAACCCCCAAAATTTAGAAACCCCACTAAGTGACCAATATGTCCTTCATGTAATTTTGAAAATCCTAGAAGGATACTAAACTAACTACATTAAATCTAGTCTATAGAATATCTATATTAACTAAGATGTGGGCAAAGTTGGAATGCCAAAAAGAAAAATCGCCAATGGCTATAATTAAAAACCTAACTCTAAATTAACCAAACTTTGACTAACCTATTAATCACAATGCAATGAACCTAGACTACTCTAAGTATATTTCCTAAACTGAATACCAACCAAAACTATACTCAGACCTTGTTGGACTTCTAATGGTTGTCGTCTTCTTGGAGAAGACGACAGTCCTCTAAAACACAATTTTTACAAGTACAAATAAAAACTAATTTTTTAACTATCAAAACCAAGCCAATCAAAATTCTAATTTTATTTAAACTAACCCACAACTAAACATGACTCTGTACTGTTAAAATAACCTATGTAACCTACTGTTATCTGCAAAAAAAAATTAGAACCCTAAGAATTAAAAAATGCCAAAATCGGCTAGACTATGTCTAGCCGATTTTGCAAGTTGGCCAAAAATGAACAATCTAATACATGACACTCTAAATGCACATGAGACTTGATCTTAGAATCTAACCAAATCATGATTTTTAAGATGTTCACTTGCTGTAAAAAAAATCAGAAAATCAAAAGTTGACATGGGGTATGACTGACACAACTAGGGATAGACTCAATCTAACTAGAAGAAGCGGGGAAGAAGAAGACTAACCTCTAGGGCCGTCCGACGAATGGAGGGAGAACATGAGTGGTTCTTGGAGGTCAGAAAGATGCCCAGCACATCTTGGTATGTTTGCACCTTATTCCTAGTCAGTGCAACTTTCTGAGAGCCAAGTTACGAAGAGGGAGGTTCGATGTTGGAAGCAAAGAAGGAGGCCTGGTTGAAGAGAGAACACGGCTGGATCCTCGATGTTGGTAGACGGCACACCAAATTCGAAGGGGAAGATCTCCCAACAGATTTGCAATACCTGCAAAATAAACTACAGCAATACACAAGAAAAGCACAATACAAAATGGAGAAAAGAAAAGGAGGAGGGAGAAGAGAAACAAGGAGAAAGGAAAAAAGAAAAGGGTGGAGAGGCGAGAGAATGGAAAGGGGAGAGAAGGGACTAGGGGTGCGATTTTTTGAGCAACCAAAAATGTGAAGCCCTAAATTTTTACACTATTTATTCCTAATTCTAAAAGCTACCTAAAATAAAAGTTAGTTCTAATTAAATACTAAATTTGTTAGTATTTGCAACTAGCTACCTAAATGAGTTAGAAAGAGGTGGTTTTTAGAAAATGTTTATAGAAAATACTGTGGGTCACATGGTTTTATGGATTTATAAGATTTGGGTCCAGTGCAAGATCTAAACTTGAGATCTTGGGTCCGATCTGGATTGGCTCTGCCTCAAAAACTGATCCAAAACCCTAAAAATGCATTATTTTTCTCGTTTTAACTCTGATTCAAGTGAAATTTGAACTGAGACCTCTTTGTATCTAAATACATCAATACATGGGTTCTAAACCTTAAAAACATGTAAAAATGCATGAATTTTATATAGAAATGATGTGCATTTCATGCATCATCATCTACACTGAATTAAAACAACTATAATTAAGTTACACAATAAAAATTAATCAAAACATATCCTAAACTAAGTTGCTCAAGTTTTTCTTTAACCTATAGTTGCTTGTCAACCTAAATCATAGAAAACAACAAGTCAGTAAACAACTATGATAATTAATTCAAAAGGTACACTAAAACTAATTCTAAAATTATTCAAAAAACTAAATTGAAATTAAAATAAAGATAAACTAAAATGTAACATCTAATTAAACTGCCTAATTATATTAAATCTAACTAAGCTAACTACTGTAATTACACTAACTTTTAAGCAGAAAAATAAGAGAAATTACCAAAAACTAATTAATTAGCAAAGTGTTTGTTTTTCTCTCGAAATAATGCATGAACTATATTCTGATACATTTTCGAAAACAGATGATTTGGAGGGGAAAACGAAGTCCAAAATTGATGAAATTTGTTCTGTTTTGTTTTGTTATGTTCTATTCCTAACACATCCAAGAATCTGTTAGATTTTAAAGAACAAAAAAAATCATCCAGAAGCTCCAGGTATAAGTGTTTCAAATCTAAAAAAATTTGGAAATTAGCCTCCCCAAAATTTAAAAACCTGAAAAACCTGTTTTTGAAAAACACTTAAAACTGTGACCAAATCAACTTCGATTGGGCTTATTTTTGGTCTATTGATAGTCAACACACAGATGAATAGAATAGACTTGATTATTTAGAAAAACTCAGAAAAAATGCACATAAGATGACGACTGTAATTTGCCGCAAAATCCAGTTCAAAATTTCAATTCACTATTCACTGCAAACAATGTGACCTATGCACTTTTGATATAGAACTTGTGCATAACAGACTTTTTCAAACCTAAATGCTGCTAAAGACATTAGATAAAACTAATGATACCAAATAAATTAAATGTACAATTAAAACCTAAATTACTTTCTAGAAACTACGAGTTAATTCTAAAACACAAGCGGGTAAAACACTAGATTAACTATAGTGATAAGCTACTACTGATATATCTAACTTTAAGTGAGCTAACTAACTTACATAATTTTAAAACTTGAATTTGCAAATTGAATTGAAACTAATGTAACTTACTTAACAAGAACTAACTAGAAGTAACCTAATTAATTAGAGCACAAGGGGGCGGGTTTGAATTGATTTGCAATTAGAGGCTCACGCCCCCTAGTGGTCCTCACTACGATTTGATACATCCAAATTAAGACAATGAATTAAAGAAGGCGACTATTCTAAGAATTCAAAATTGGAAATTCAACTAAGACTCAATGCAAGAAATGAATTACTTACCTAAGTTAATGCACCACACGATTTTTACTAAAGCATAATCACTAACCCTCCTAAAACAAATCAATTCAAATACGAAAATTACATTCAACTTAAGAATCTGGCCTAAAAAAAGAAACTAATTTAAGACCAAGAAAATTACAACTTATTTACTTAAAATGACACTAGCCTACCATACGAATTTTCAAAAATCTTAAATAAACACACTATAGTACTTTATATATCAACCTACTTATTAAGGCAAAGTATAAAATCTACCTAAGCTAAAGGATATAAGCAGGTAACTTACCTAAATAAGCTACACGGTTTTGAGGAAAATGCTAATTAAAAGTCAATTATTGCTAAAAATGACATAAAAAAAATCTCCTATGCTATCCTATCAAAACTAAACATTTATCAAACTTAATACAAAGACTCAATGACTAATAGTCAATCTAGAACTTTTAGAATATGTAAATTACCTAAAGCTACAAAATCAACCAAGAGATCTACCAAAAGAAAACAATGGAACAAACTTGGTAATTACCCTAACACATGGACTTTTCCTTAGACTAAAAGCAACAACTACATAAACTTCCTAAAACACCTACACTGCTTTGAATACAACCTAAAAAAATCAACTTTTACTAAAAATGAGTTTTAAGAAAAAATTATGTGTTATCTTAATGATTGTAATTGCTAACATACATGGACTTACTCTAAATTAGAATAATCTATCCTAAGTAAATTAACTAACAATTGTTGCCCAAAATTAATACATGGAAATTCTATCTACACGCCTAACACATTAATTATGTTAATTCTAAGTATGTAACAGCAAATAAAGTATAAGAGCTATGGTTAACCTACTGTAACCAACTGCTGGAAATCAGAATTATAGATTAATGCTGAAGTTAATATTGACAGGGAAATTAGGACCCAACTAATCTAATGACCAACCCTAATTGATTGATCAATTTCTAACCTAATCGGCTAACTCTATACTTAATCGGCTAACTCTAACCAACGTTAAAGGTTAGATCTAGTTGCACCTAGATCATAACCAGATCTTTCACTACTGTACATAAAATCAAAAACAGAAAAAATAAAAAGAAAAATTAAAATTAGCACTATTGACACTATTTACAATATCAAGTCAATTTTCTCATAGAGATGGAAATAAGTGATTTTGATAATCGGTTGAACTTAAGATTCAAGACAGCAAGAACTCGATTTTGACACAACTTTAAACTATAAATAAAATGGGTTTTTGGACTGACACGATACTCTAAGGTTGATCCACGACTGGACAAACAAACTGTCCCAACACACAAGACTCGATCTATTCTAGAAGAAGGGGGTGAAGAAGACTAACCTCTAGGGTCGTCTGACGAGAGAGAGGAAGGGAGAGCGGTTGATGGAGGTTGAAGTCATGCCCCAACACGTCTTTGAAGGTCTGCATAATGGATCTTCGATGTTGCATCCATTCAGAGGTCAATTTAAGGAGGATTAGGAGAAGAAGAAGACTGTGTGGGAGAGAGGATCGGTCACTCCCTGGAGTTATAGACGACACACCGACGGGAAAAACCTCTTTAGGTTTGTAACACCTATAAAAATATAGCCCAAACAACAAGAAAAACACAACAAAGAGTGAAGAAGAAAGGAAAGAAACAAAAAAGAAGAATACACGCAAAGGAGGGCGTGTGAGAGAGAAGAGATAGAGAGAGGAAGAGAGAGAAGGAGGCGAGAGAAAGGGTGGGCATCAACTCCAAGACTCCAAAAACGTCCAGCATATTTTTTCAAAACTATTTATACTCTAAAGTATTGACTAATTCTAAAAACTACCTAATTAAAAAGCTAGTTTCTAATTTAATGCTAAATTACATGTTATTTGCAATATAGTACCATAATGCCTTAGAAAGAGGTGGTTTTTGGAAAATATTTATTAAAAATACTTTAGATCATGTGGGTTTGGGATATGTAAGGTTTGGGTCCAGTCCAATTTTCAAATTTGATCTCTTGGGTCGGATCTGGATTCGGTCTACCTCAAAAAATGATTCAAAACCCTAAAAATGCAATATTTTCCTCATTTTAACTCTGGTTTGAGTGAAATTCAAACTGAGACCTCTTTATGCCTAATTACATCAATACATAGGTTATAAACTTTTAAAACATGTAAAAAAGCATGAATTTTATATAAAAATGATATGCATTTCATGCATCATCACTCATCGGACAGGGCCTCTGACAAGAGATTCAGGGGGTCGGGGGTTGCGCTCGAAGGAGTCTTACGCAGAGGAGGTCTCTACGCTTTCTTTAAAAGAAAACCCCCTATGGGGGTTTAAATAGGGCATGAAGGGGTAAGAACCCTGATTCGGTCAGATACAACCTGGATCCAATTTTTTTTTTAAATCGAGTCTTTCCAATGACCACCTCAAACAGTTGAGACATTCCAAGGATATATTATTCATGAGTTGTAATTTACCCGAGTGCCTCATTGAGCAAAACTCAAAGCGAGTGATTTTTTATTGGGACAAAAACCTTGTTATGGCATAATGTTCGGTATAAGAAGCATCATAGACTTGCTGTAATAGTTGGAGAGCTATCACCTATAACACATTGATAACTCAAGTCTCCTAACCTCTGAGTGATTGAAGACCATCGGGATGTCTCGCTCCCATGAAATATATTATTGTCACTCAATGCTTGTACCACTTGTTTTTCCAAGTAGACTATAAATCTAAATTGGTTACAGATTTCTTATTATGGGATTTTGTCATTTCATGTGCTTCATATCATTAGGCAATTCAGAATTCAATAACTCTAATACCTTTCCAGGGTAATCATGATTCATTTTTATGTTTCCAACCCATTTAGTATTGTTTGGGTGTTTTTTAATCATAATGAACACTCCACTTGTGAAGGTGAATATAATGTATTAAGTGTGTGGGTATGTATATATTATTCATCATATGGTGTCTCTTCGTACTTCATGGGTTTGTATCAACCCCAAATTCGTGTATGAGCTAACATAAGTACATGCATGCTTATAATACATCACATCATATCACATGTTATATACATTAATGTGCCCATTGGCACTATACGGGTTTTTTTAACCCTTGACTCCAACATGAGCCATGCATATATCATGTAACATAGTTATTTAATATTTTAACATGCGAATATAGCTAGCAGTGTTTTGTGGCCCAAAATTATAATATTTGAGTTTAAACAATTCATTGCAGGCATGCATCATTATGTGTCATTTCTACAAGCATATCATCACATGCATTAATTTTGTAATATAATTATACAAGAATTTTAATTTTCTTCATAAAATGACATGTGAATCCAATCATAAGAAATTTTATTCATGCATCTTCAAAGTTCGTAAAGCATGTGGAAGCTCATAAACATGCAAACGTTTGTAAACATGTGAAAGCTCATAATTATGCAAGAACTTAAAAATATTTTAAATGCTCATAAATATTTTAAAAACTCATAAATATTTCAAAAGCTTATAAATATTTCAAAACTTCATAAATATTTCAAAAGCTCATAAATACCATTTATGTGTTAGTTTTAGTTCACATCTATTTGTGTTTCATAAGAAAGTGATTTTTATTTCATGTAAGTTAGTTGTTTGTAATTGTCAAGTTAATTAGTTTAATTCTTAGTAGTTAGTGTAGTGGGTTATCACTTTGATAATTAGACTTGATCTAACCTTTTAATTTGTTTTGTTGCAATTAGTTAGTTAATGTGCATTCACGTTTTCTTAGCTTAGCATGATACATTAGTTTAGTTAGTTCTAAATATTATTCATGTTTTCTTCTTAGCATTATTAGATTAGTTTGTTTGTTTTATTTGATCATAGTGTGTTTCATAAATTATTTCTTGTTAATTAGTTAGTTTGTTATGCTAATTTGTCTTTTAATTAATTTGTTTCATAACTTAGTTCATGTTAGTTATAGAGTTAGTATGTTATTTTGCCTTGTAGTGTAGTTTGTCATGTTAGTTTGTTTAGTGTTTTTGTAATTTTTCTTCATACTAACCTTTGATTTTCTCATAGTTTTCCTTTATGTTTTTGTATTTCATATTTTGATTCTTGCAGGGAAGCAGTTGATTGTGCAGTGAGCCGTTGAAAGTATCCTTTAAGAGCCCTCTGAGATCCCAAAAAGGTCCTTTCAAAAGGCTCTTCATGCCCTCAAAGATCCCCTCAAACAATCCGAAAAAGACTAAAAACCAAAGCATAAGAAAGGGACAAGAAGCTCAAGCACAGAAGACTTTTTCTCTTTCTTTTAGATTAGGATTTTTATTAATTTGGGTTTGTAATAAAACCATTATTATTCTTTTGTAAGCCCTCCATAGAGGGCAGCACTCTCTTTATTTATTTTAGTTAATTAATTAATTTTAATTTTTAAGGCAACAAAGTAGTATTGTGTGGGGTGCAAAAGTGCTTATCTCATTCCCTGAGTTTGACCCAGACTTCACCACTATTGTGAGCTGGCTTTTATTATTTGATGCATAGTTTACACAAACATTCTTATTGAAAATATATTTCAAAAATACTTTATTGAAAAAGTTGCATCAAATTTTGGCACCGTTGTTGGGGAACAACAATTTAAGAACTGAGTACCATTTTGTTGCCCCATTCGCGTTACTTAGGATTGCTAGTTTATTTTCTTGTTGATTAACTAGAATTGTTAGTTTGCTTTCTGCATTTAGGATTTTTAGAACCACGTTGCTTGCGAGCCCTAGAGACCAGTTTACTTTTCTTGCATGGCCCACTTATTAGGCAACCCCTAAGAGGTGACTGCACATGATTGGTATCGTGCTCATAGTTTGCTTTGTACAAAAATATATGTTGGTGAAAGTGTGTGGTTTAGTTCTTGTGTTTTCTGCTTTCTTTATTTTATTTTTGTCTACTTTTGTGGTGTGGTTTGATCATGTGAGTGTGCCAGTTAGGTAGAAAACCAACCTTTAGGATGGTTGTTGCACTAGTTTACTCTCAAGTGCATGCAAGGGCGACACTCACTTGATCCTGAGCTTGCTGAGTTAGTTGAGGACCCCATGTCCTTTATTAGGAGAGCTTGTCGATCTGGCCCCATGACTGAGGATCAATAAATGACCTGTCCCCTGAAGGAGTATTTCATACCTAATGAGTATACTCCTGCCTCCTACATCGCTAGACTCACTGTAGGAGCCCTGCATTTTGAGATTAAGGTCAGCATAATCCAGATGTTACCATCTTTTTATGGCCTGAGCAATGAATACCCCTATCATCATCTTGATGAGTTCCTCGAGATCTGCTCCATTATATGGATCAACAACTTTGAGGATGACACATTGAGGTTGATGTTGTTCTCATTCTCTCTCAAGGACAAAGTCATGCACTAGCTGAAGGCCTTAGATACGGTTCAAATTACCACTTGGGAACATATGCAGCAAAAATTTCTCAAGAAATGCTTCTCAATTGGTAAGACAAATCAATTTCGAAATGCCATCACTATCTTTTCTTAGATTGAGGGAGAACATTTTCATGAGACATGGGAGAGGATGAAAGATCTTCTCCAGAAGTGCCCCCACCACCAAGTGCCCCATTGGCAATTGGTATAGTACTTTTGCGATGGCCTGACTGAGAAAGATAAATAGATGATTGATTCTTTGTGTGGGGGCACGTTCATGCTCAAGAACGATGATGACGCATGGACCCTATTTGAAACGTTGTGCAAGAATTCTATGCATCATGCTGTGTCCTTGAGACTTGATAGGACTACACTTGTTCCTATTGGTTTTAAGAAGGGAAGGATTTTTGAAGTTGGATTCGAGCATGAATTGAAAATCAAAGTAGACCAGTTGACCAGAAAAGTTGATCAGTTATTGGCCAACCCAACTTCAACACATCATGTTGGAGAAGTGTGTGAGCTATGCGCTAGCCCTGCACATTATGTTTTTGAGTGTCCGGCAGCATCACTCTATCCTGAATTTGTTCTAGAGCAAGTGAATACTGCCCAAGGGTTCTCTAGACCAACACACAATCCATATGCACCCACTTATAATTTGGGCTGGAGAAACCACCCCAACTTCGCGTGGAGTAATCCACAAGCCCCATCCTACATGCCTCCTCAGACATAACAAAGATCGGGTAACCCCCCACAAGGTCACCCGCAGTCCACATTTCCATAGGCCACTCCCCAGCTTAGCTTGCATTCTCCCCAGGAGCCCACATTGCGTCACTCTTTTCTGGAGAAGCTGCTTGAGACTTTCTCTGACATCAAAGCCAACCTCAGCTCCCATACATAGTCAATCACGAAGCTAGAGACCCAGATGAGACACTTGGCTAAGGTCTTGAGCAGGCGAAGCGAGAGAAGCCTCCCTAGTTAGTTTGTTATCAATGTGAAGGGTAAAGAACCCATGCACTACGGCCTGCACCTCACAGAGTCTCACCAGGAGCAGACCAACTCTGTTATGACCCTTTGGAGTGGGAAGAAATTCCACCCTACTCAAAAGACGAGTGAAGATCCCAATGGCAGACCTATTGACCAGTCAATCTCCCCTACCAGACCCAAGGAAAGCGGGTAGGGCCCATGACCTATGTCTTCTCTTTTGTATATCCCTAGAGCCCCATTTCCTCAGGCTTTCAAACTAAATAATTTTGATAAGCAGGAGGCACGCATGCACGACATGCTTGACATATTCAAGCATGTTCATATAAACCTCCCCTGCTTGATGCCATCCAACAAGTGCTCGCTTATGCAAAGTTGTTTAAGGAACTTGGCACCCAGAAAAGAAAGTCAAGATTGCTGCCCAAGAAGGTCTTTTTGACTGAGCAGGTGAACTCGGTGTTTCATCACCAAGCCCCACCTCAGCTCAAGGATCCTAGGGCATTGATCATCTCTTGTGTCATAGGAAACATGACCATCGAACATGCATTGCTCGATCTTGGGGCCAATATGAACATATTGTCGGGTTCTTTTTATGACACTTTTGGGATTGGGGATTTGAAGCCCATGATGATTGTCTTGTAGTTGGCTGATAGGTCTACCAAGTGTTCACGAGGAATCTTGAAAAATGTGTTAGTCAAGGTCGAGGACTTGTATTTCCCTATTAATTTTCTCATCCTGGATATGGATGGCACTGATGTTGCTCGCCAGACCCCCATCATTTTGGGCACTTGGCCACTGCCCATGCTCGCATTGATTATTATATTGAGGACATGGATGTTTCTTTTAGCAACAAGTGTTTACGCATAAACATTTTTTATGTTGCCACGAGAGTGATAGGAAATAATGAATGCTTTCATGTGATAGACGTTTAATGGAAGCAATCTGATCCACAGTTGGATGATTGTATAGATAGAAATTTGGTTTATGTCTCACTATCATGTGAGAATAGTCTCCACATGGAGACTAAACTCATTCATGCCAGACAAGAGAGTCATCGTAGGGTCCATAGGGGTAGAATTAGAAAAAATATAGTGGGCAGGGTCATAGATGAAACCATTTTCATTAGACCTCCTGATTGAGCATGACTTCACGTCCATTGATCTCATAGACGATGAAGGGCAACCAGAGATTCATCTGACTGAGAACGTAAAACTTAATGCTTTATGGGAGGCAACCCATATTAGTGTTGTACCATGAGTAGTTTTGCTATTTTTTTAGTTATTTTCTTTGTTCATGAGCATGAATATTAGATCATGTATGCATTACATTTGGTGCATTTTTATAAGTTATATACATTGAGATACGTAGAATCTCTATAGAGCCAGTACAGGGCAACATCAGGTAAGTTTTCACATTGTGAATCAAGTGACTTCTACTTTTCTCTCATTTATTCAGTTTCTCATATACATTCATATAGTTTCATGCAAGAATGGGAAAGTGTCACTAAGGATAGTGTCATTCAAGCATGGGGGAGGGTGTAGTTTGCACACCCAATGTTTTTTTGTCTTCGTATATGCACATTGATGAAAACTCATAAAAAATTAGGCTTTTAAGGAATGAGTTTGATCTTATATGAATGCATTACATAATCTAATGTTTTTAAAGAATTTTCAAGCCCCACGAAAAAAAATTGACACTGATCTAGAAAAACATGGTTATTTATATGGATTTCAAAGAAATGGCAATAGATGCATGTTTGAGTTTATTTTGAATCATAAGTATGAATATGCATAGTTTTATTTTTAAAAAAACTAAGCAAATGAATAAAATTGAAAAGAAGAGCTCAACAAGTGAAAAAGAACATACATTTAGTTATTTGATGTCTTTGTATTCCCTAGTAGTTGGGCTCAGACACAAGTTGAAGTGTTTGATTTTCATGTCAAAAGGATAACGAAGGAAGTTACTTCTTTGTCTAAGTTAATATATGTGGCCTATTTTGTTCAAGCAAGTAGAGTCTGAGGGATGTTTATACCTGGTGCCCTAAAGCCATCTGGTTTGGGATCCACTGGATCGAAAGCCCGTTACATGGACTTTATAGAGAGCCTAATAGATGTTGACATTGCACATGATAATAAGCAAGCTATACGTAAACTATGAAAATTGAAGGTCTAGTGACTCAAGCAATTAAGTTCGAGGGATACTTTGTATCTGGTGCTCTAACACTGAACCAAAGTTCATTACACGGGTCACAAAAATTAAAAATTTGAAATAGTGCTCAACAAAAAGAAAGTAACAGTGTAGAAAAATTAAAAATCTGGAAAAATAAAAAGTTCACTGCTTAGGAATAAGTATTGAGAAAACCTGTGTAGAAAATATATGAGTGAGGATAAGTAAATAATGACATGTATATGTTTGATTTTCTGAGAAAAAAGCATAAATGATTATGTTATTTAGAAAAGTAAAAGAAAATTTTTTATTCTATGGTGGCCTGTAAAAGACTCTAATCATGTTTTGATAATGTAATGGCATGAAATATTGGTGAAAACAAACTCCTTAATTGCCTAATAATTCTTGAATTAAAATATTTATGCATACATGAAAAAGATGTTTGTGGGTAGCATCACTACAAACCCTCATGAGACCTTACTCGTCCACTAAGGTAACCCAGGGGTTTAAAGGGATTGTTGCATATGCTAAATACAATTGTAATTCCTACGAAAGTGAGTTAGGTTTTTGTTTGCTTTAGTTTGTTTTTTGTTTTTTGTTTTTTGTTTTTTGTTTTTTGTTTTTTGTTTTTTGTTTTTTGTTTTTTGTTTTTTGTTTTTTGTTTTTTGTTTTTTGTTTTTTGTTTTTGTTAGGCTAGTTTGCTCGAGGACTAGCAAATGATAAGCATGAGAAAATTTGATTATGCATAATTTCATACATGATCATTAGCGATAATTGCTTAAAAATGCTTGTTTGAGATGGTTTTCATGGTTTTTATCAAAAATGCAATTTGAGTAAATTGAGCCTTTTTTGAGTAATTTGCAGAGAATAATTAAGTTTTTAGAAATTACTTTTTTAAAGATAGGTCTTTTGAAAATATTAAAAATTTATCAGACTCTTTTTGAAAAAGTATCTAAAAACCTAATTAGACTTGGACTTTTAGCATAAAAAGAATTTTTGAGAAAGGGAAAACATTTTTTCTCTTTGTAGCCTGCCCCCCTCTCTCTCTCTTCTCTCTGCCTCCCCTTCTTCCTTTCTCCCCCTTGTTCGATCGACTGGTTGCCTACCTCCTTCTTCCTTCTTCCTTCTTCCTTCTTCCTTCTTCCTTCTTCCTTCTTCCTTTTTCCTTCTTCTTATGATTTTCACTCATTCTTCTAAACCTCATCGTCGCCAGTTTTTCTTGCCCTCATCATTGGAGAGAGAGCAAAGTTCATTCAATTGCAATGGGAAAGATCAACTTCTTCTTCTCAACCCTTCCATCAGAGGTAAGCCGCAAGGTAAATCTCTTCTCTTCCACCTCCATAGTCTTTAGGATCATGGCATGCATTGTTTTTTATTTTTTGTCATCATCATTGCATAAAGCATAATCTGATTTTTTATATTCTTTGTTTTGCATATTAGATTGGAACTTATACATTAAAAAGAAAAAAATTATTATATTTAGTCTTGTCGATATTTTTTATTTGATTCTTGTGTGCTTGTTTTTTTTGTTTAGTATAGGATAATAGTTAGAGTTTAGCACAATTTGGTTTTGTTTTATTTTTTATTTTTATAGTCATGTTAGCAAAATCTGTTTATGATCTACCCATGCATGGTTTGAGAATAGCCGCAACCACGCATGGTTTGATCGAAAGAGTTGCGTGAGCCATAACCGACTTCCAAGAAATTATGTTCCTCGCGGTTGACAGACCTGCAGAAGTATATCAGACCCAAAAATCGTGGGTTAGTTAGCTTAAAATTTTTAATCCTGGGTGTTGTAAGTCTAGTTGAGGTATCGATTACATGTTATGATCATTTGCTCAACTGTCATTATTTATTGGTTGCATAGTTAATCTTTTTTATTATTAAAGCTGGGTGTGAGTAAGTGTTAGTTTCAGTTCACGTCTGTTTGTGTTTCATAAGAAAGTGATTTTTATTTCAAGTTAGTTGTTAGTAATTGTCAAGTTAATTAGTTTAATTCTTAGTAGTTAGTGTAGTGGGTTGTCAATTTGATAATTAAGCTTGATCTAACATTTCAATTTGTTTTGCTGCAATTAGTTAGTTAATGTGTATTCACGTTTTCTTAGCTTAGCATGATACATTAGTTTAGTTAGTTCTAAATATTATTTATGTTTTCTTCTTAGCTTGATTAGATTAGTTTGTTTGTTTTTTTATTTGATCATAGTGTATTTCATAAAATATTTCTTGTTAATTAGTTATTTTATTATGCTAATTTGTCTTTCAGTTAATTTGTTTCATAACTTAGTTCATGTTAGTTATAGAGTTAGTATGTTATTTTGTCTTGTAGTGTAGTTTGTCATGTTATTTTGTTCAGTGTTTTTATGATTTTTCTTCGTACTAACCTTTGATTTTCTCATAGTTTTCCTTCGTGTTTTGATTCTTGCAGGAAAGCAGTTGACTGCGCAGTGAGCCCTCGAAAGTACCTTTGAAGAGCCCTCTGAGGTCCTGAAAAGGTCTCCTCAAAAGGCCCTTCAGACCCTCAGAGAGCCCCTCAAACAATCCCAAAAAGACTAAAAACTAAAGCACAAGGAAGGGACAAGAAGCTCAAGCATAAACGACTTTTTCTCTTTCTTTTAGATTAGGATTTTTATTAATTTGGGTCTGTAATAAAACCATTATTATTCTTTTGTAAGCCCTTCGCAGAGGGCATCACTCTCTTTATTTATTTTAGTTAATTAATTAATTTTTATTTTCAAGGCAACAAAATAGTATTGTGTGGGGTACAAAAGTGTTTTTCTTGTTCCCTGAGTTCGACCCGGACTTCACCACTAGTGTGAGCCAATTTTTATTATTTGATACACGGTTTGCACATTCTTATTGAAAATATATTTCATAAATACTTTATTGAAAAAGTTACATCACACCACATGGTTACTCGATTCCAAACCGAAAGCCTTTTGTGTTACCAAGTATCTTATATCTTCTGGTTTCCTTACTGAGTTTCATCTTAATCGTGAACCCACTTATTTTTCGCAAGCTCACAAGGAACCACACTGCCGTCAAACTATGCTTTAAGAATTCAATGCTTTAATACAAAATGGGACATGGACACTAGATCCTCCATCTCCTAGTCACAATGTTGTTGGGTGCAAGTGGATATTCAAAATCAAGCATTGTGCAGATGGCTCTCTTGAAAGGTGCAAGGCTCGTTTGGTTGCCAAAGGGTATACACAAGAAGCAGGGGTTGATTATTTTGAGACATTTAGCTCTATAGTTAATCCCACTAACATTTGCGTGGTCATTTCCATCCACTTTGGTTGGTACATTCATCAACTTGATGTTCATAATGCTTTTCTCTATGGGTGTCTGACAGAGGATGACTATATGGTTCAACCTTCAAGATTTTCATATCTTCGTTATCCAAATCATGTATGCAAGTTACACAAGGCACTTTATGGTCTCAAGCAAGCTTCACAGTCCTGGTTCCATCATCTAAGTGTTTTTCTTCAAGAACTTGGTTTTGTTGGCTCCTGTGCATATACATCTTTGTTTATTTATCATCATAACTTTGTTCTTGCATACATCCTTATCTATGTGGATGATTCCCTAATCACTAGTAACTCTACATTGTTTGTTACTAACCTCATCTTAATGTTTAACATGGAGTTTGCATGAAAAGATTTGGGATTCCTACTTTATTTTTTAGGCATCGAAGCTATACCTGTGCAAGGCAACATTGTTCCCTCTTAGTTGAAGTATGTCATTGATCTCATCCATTGGTCAAGCTTGGATGGCACCAAACCCATTTCTATTCCTCTCGCACCCAGTTGCAAGTTGTCTCTCAATGAGGGTGATCCATATCCAGACCCGACATTATATAGACAAATTGTTGGTGCACTTCAATACCTCACTCTCATTCGCCCTAATCTCGCTTTTGCTTTTAATAAAGTTTGCCAATTCATGCATGCTCCCACCATAGTCCATTATGGTGTTCTTAAACACATCCTTTGATATGTTAAATCTACTCTCAATTATGGACTATCATTCTCTCGTGGACCTCTATTTCACCTATCTGCCTATTTTTTATGCAGATTGAGCAGGATGTTTAGATGATAGAAAATCAATCGAGGGCTATGCAATTTTTCTCGGTAACTCACTTATTTCTTAGAGTGCTCAGAAGCAATCTACTGTTTCTCGGTCCAATAATGAGGCTGAATACTGCGCATTGGCATCTACTACCTCGGAATTATTATGGCTATGCCAACTTCTTGCCGAACTCAAACACACAACTATGGCAGCACCTGTCCTCTGGTGTGACATCGGTGCCACCTACATGGCCTTAAATCATGTGTTTCATAATTGCAGTAAACATATAGAGATTGATCTTTACTTTTTTCGCGATCATGTTGCAAAACGGGAACTTGAGATCAGATACATATCCACCACTGATCAACTGGCAGACATCATGACTAAACCACTCAGTTCTTCTCGGCTTGCTATGCTTAGGTCCGAGCTCCACGTCCTGCCCAAGCCGTTGAACTTGTCAGGGTGTGTTAAGGAAAGCTCGGCAACGTCAAATGCTGCAGCGTCAAATGTGGTCCCCACTAAAATCAAGCCTCAAGATAGAAACCCTATCGTGAGTCTAGTTGAGATGGAGATAATCCCTCTCTAAATGAATCTTTCCTCATTTGTCAAGAGCCCAAGAGGAAACTAATTCTATTATAAATCCAATGTAAACAACTTTCCAAATCGTGTAGCAACCTCCTCTAAATCCAGGAGATAAGATTGAAAAGTAGTTCAAATGATGTAACTTAACAATATGAAGGAAAAACCTCTCTCAAGAATCTCGTTGAAGAGAGGATTCGTGGACGTCGGTTACGTTGTAACCGTATTGCTCGTTTAGTAAATGTCACTTATTTACTGTACTGAACCTATTTTGCTCTCTCCTAACTTGACGAAATATCTTCGTCAATTCAGACCTCCATCAATATTTTTTTTTACCTCTCTCTCTCTCTCTCTCTCTCTCTCTCTCTCTCTCTATATATATATATATATATATATATATATATATATATATATATAGGGTTAGATTTAAGTCTGATTGTCCAAGTATCAGTCCCTGATGGGTTGCTTGACTCATGGTGAATTGCTAACAAATATCAACAATATTTTGAAATTGTGATTTTATCTTGATATATTCGAACACGATATAAATTTTTTTATTGCATTGTGATATTTCTAAAATAAGTCCTGCTTTCAAAATATCATGATAGTATATTTAAATGCGTTTTATTTTTTACAAAAACTGCATTTATTTATTTGTTAGATTAAAAAACCAATATTTTAAATTTATCATAAGATTTTCCTTTAACAAGAAAATCTTGATATCGAGGTTCGTAAGTCTTATCTGGTTCAGATATTGTTAACTGAATTTAAGCTCAGAAGTCTTATATGTTAAGTGAAATCCAAAACTCTTTCTTATGGAGGTCTGAATCAGACCAAACTATTTTACATGAACATTCATAATTAGATTCGGATCTAGTAAATGGACATCCAGAAAATGCTAGTAGGTTGGATGTGGACTGGTCCCATATTCCATGAGATCTGACCCGATATATATATATATATATACCCAAGCCGAACACCTGTGTTTGGGCTCAACTCGTTTAAGTTAAATGAACTGTCGTGAATCAACTTGTCACACGAATGAGTTCACGACGAGCCGCCAGCCCTACCTACAAGAGGAGAATACAATTTCTATATATTTTCTTCTTGTTTCGCTGGTTAAAAACAGCAAAAACATGAAGTTAATTTTAGATTTGGAAATTAACAGAAACAAACCACATCACCATTAGGACCGATGTCATCATATGCAGAGGCTAGGCTATCCCAGTATGTCACTGAACACCCCTACCAGATAGGTGTAAACAGACATGTAGATCTTGGATTTGGCCCTACTAGGCAGAAACCCTACAAGAAATGGTACACACGGCCTTTCCAAAAAAAAGGTACAATCTCATGTAAAGTGAACGTATCAAATTAAGGTGTTCTGGTCCAAAATTGACAAGACTTGAAGAAGGGTAGAAGTTTGGCATCATCCAATACCAACCTGATCTTGGAAAGCACTGAGGAACTCGCAAACATCTGTAGTAAAATTAATCACCATCTTATTGTTATAGATTCATAAAACAATAATCTTGATACGAATATAAGAAATTCAAAATAACCTTTATTTACATCATTAAATTATCATAATTTCTTTAAAGTTTTTATTTATTCCTACACATTTTTCCTTTTAAATTTCAATATGTTTTGATTTTCCTGATGTTCTTATAACAAAACCAACTCCGTTTTAGCAGCATTTCTGCATACCCCTCGGAATTTTTATATATCAGGAGATTTTCCCTTGCCAAGAAATCGCAATATATCGAGATTTGTAACTGTGCTAAGGAAGAAATAATGCCACATCAAAACAACCATTCTCTGTATTATGTGGAGTGAAAAAAGAAAACTAATAATTGGATAAAACTCATGGAGAATCAGATTAAGCAAAACTTTAGCATTACTGAGAGTGGTTTATTCTGATGAACAAATACAAAACAATTGCAGATAAGCTCTGTCAGACATATCAAGTTACATGAAAATTTCTAACATGCTATGACCAATACTGAAGAAAAGAAAGACCAGATACCATCAGAACTGCATATATGCCGCAATCCATAAATAGACCACTGATTGCCTTATACAAAACCCAACCCACATCCAAGGCATTCTCTAGTTGGTCTGCCCAAGCATATTCGTCAGCACCAACATTTGTTTTTGCTTCACCTGTGCTGCTTTTGGATTGGTTAGCGATCGCATGCCCAAGAACAGTGGTTACATCAGTCAACAAGATCATATAAACTGGAAATGGGATCAACCATCTTATGATGGCAGCAATTATGGCATCACGATTATATGAAATGATGATCAAAAAAGCCATAATAGTGGCACATACAGCACGGATGTTTTCAGTAGCTGAAATGGCAGAAATGATTTGTTTTGATGTGAATATCTTAAGATCATGAACTGTAGAAGCAAGACCATGTAGGTAGTGAATAGCGGGGACCAACAAGCGTGCTTTATAATCTGAACCCAATGAACTGCTGATGCCTTCTTTCTTTTCTTGACGATTCAATGATACAGATCCACCAAGAGTCTCATTGTTATCATGCTTGGCACCTGCAATACCAAAGTGATGAGTAAATTATGCCAAAATGGCACAACCAGTGCACCAAATGAAGCAGGGCAGTTCAAGTTGTCTCGAGTGATAAAAATGCCAAGGGGCAAAGAAATGAAGCTAGTGTAGATCAAATTCAATCTACATGTAATAAAGAAGATGGTACTATCACCAAGTAACATAGATAATGGAATTTAAACACAGGCCCTTCCAAAGAAAGCCTTCCCAAAGCGTTCAGATCGACAATCAGTAAGAGTGTGAGTTCACTTTTACTTCTTTTCTTCAGCATGTGAATGATATCAAGAAAAACATGCTTTATAAGAACTTTCTTGCTCTCTATCCTATCTACGGCAAGAGATCTTAGTCAACAGCTTCCTAGCATTCAGGATCGACAGTATGTCATTTAAAAAGTCAAAATGGTTAGAAGAAACAAATGATGACAGGTAATTAAGAAAAAAATCAAGCCACTCATGAGATTGCGTAAAAATTCAAATCATTCTTGAGATTCTACAGCTTGTAAGACTTGCTGACTCCTCAAATTGCAATTCAAATTTTGTTAGTAAGACATGCACCCAACAGTAAAACCCTTCCGTATATACCACATTGACTCAAAACATTTGCAGACAAGGAACCATTATGACCAAGACTGAAAATAAATCAAACCAGAGTATAATCAACATGTGCCCAACTCTGCACACGTGACGACCTCCTAGAAAGTTGATTATAGTAACATTTTCTATGAAAGTGAGCAATAATGCAGAAGGACAAGTCTTGTGCCTGCCATAACATATAAGCTTATGCCATGCAGAGTTGTTGACACGACCATCACACAACTGCATTGCTCTCTACAATATGAACTGAGATTTACAATACTTGCTTTCATAGAAGTTCAGTAAGAACAGGCCTTAAACGCTAGAAAATATAGAGCCTGCGAAGTCACTAGAGTCTGTGGTCACTTCACTATAAGGTGGTTAAAGTGGTGCCTGATGATGTAGGTTGGAACTTGGTCATATCTCTGAGTTGCATGACAATCTTTGTTCTTTAATGGTCACTGGTGTAAGTTGGAGCTTAGCCATATCTCTGCTTTGTGTGCCGTGATGATCTTTGTTCCTTAATCACGACTCCACAGTTCAACACATGATTCAAGCTCAAAATTGCATGCAATCATGCTTGCATAATGCAAAGAGATAGGACTTCTATAAACCATGAATAACTGACCATGCATGCTCAAAACCACAAAGACAGCAAACTCCAAAAAGCACATGATTAGCCTAGATTTTAAGGTAAAGCTCAAAATTTTTGTATCTAGAGTTACATGTGAAGTTACAAATTCATTCATATATAAGAAAAAACAGCCATGAAGTTCACAATGTATCCTATACACGCAAACATTCAGTGAATCCATGCACAAACAAAGTTGTTGAATGCTAGTGCTTACAAAGTAAAAAACATTTCTACAATGAAGCATGAGACATTGGTAAGTTGTTTTTTCCTCCTTTTCATGTAGATATATTGAATCTTTCACTTCTTCTCTCATTTATCTTTCTCCAAACACCAGCCAAAAGTTTGCCGCAACAAATAGTATTTGAGACATCTTGTCTATCTTCCTTTTGTACTTGGTGCGGTGTTAAAGGATGGGGACAGCTAAAAGGAGACAAACCAGATGCTTCAGCCAGGGTTTTCCAAGTCTATGATTCAAATTAGATTGAGCCGACTGTGATAAAATTCAAATCAAATACCTTTTGATGTTGGGTGAGTCTAACCTAGTATCAATGCATTAGGCAGGATATATAGGAACAGATAATCAATCCAAACAATTCCTGATTCTTTGTAATGCAATTTCTCCCACAGTTGTAGAAGTCATAATGTATCATTCTATAAATTAAAGTGCAAAACTCAAGATAAAAAAGTTGAATGTCATACACTTGGAACCAGTTTCAAGAGTGTAAAGTAGCTGTCCCTTATGTATCACACGGTGCACTATCTACCGTATCGTAAGATATGGTACAATACATATTGTTATTATAAAGAAAATCGATACAATATGCACTCATATTGTGATACGAGTGTGTATCATATGTATCATACAATACAACGTAGGCGCACTAAAAACAGGGCTGAATCATATTTTTTAAAGACCTCTTGAGGGTCGACTCTCTCATTTATAATAGAAGTCATTAGAGAGGTATCCACGCACCCTAAGACTCGTGAGAGCGATTTGGGGGCCGATCCATGAGCAAGAGATAGGACTTTTGCAGTTTGTTCAAGTAAGCATGCAGTTTCACCATTTTTCCACTCAAGGAAGTGGGTTAAGGTAAAAAAACTATATTTTTTGCTTCTTATTAAGGTAAAAAAACTATATTTTTGATCCGGCATGGCAATGGGACACTCGAATAATGAGTGAAAATCGAGTGCAACTATTATTATAGTGTATTTGGGTGGTATCTCTTGGTTGAAGCATCATTTAGCTAGAACACATTTAAATGTAGTGGATTGCATGTCAAGGACTTTGCCTGATACCGTGAAATGACAATGCTAGTAATTACTTATTGGTTTGAGAGAAAAAAGACAAAAAAAAAAGATGAATAAGGCAGAAATAGGGTATGTGCAACCCTAGGAGGATGAAGATGAGCTTCCAATTTCTAATCCTATAGTTTCTAGCATAACATCAGAAGTAGGAAGTTCTACAGCGAAGGGAAAAGGTGTGACCGGTGCTAGTAGTAGTAGTGTCGCAGGCACAAAAAGAAGAGGAGGATGGGAGAGTTCTTCAATAGGAGGTAGAGCTAGAGGCTCTATTAGGAGTTTTTTTCCTCCTAGGACAGCCCTTGGGGTGTAACACGACATTCGCTCACGGTTGGGAGATGGTTTTATGATGCATGCATTCCTTTTAATGCAGCAAATTTATTTCATTTTCAGGTCATGTCATATGCCATAGCCAGTATTGGGACCGGATACAAGATGCCTTCATATTATGCTTTGAGAAGAAATATTTTAGATGCTAATGTGAATGAAGTGAAGTCTTGAGGCAGTCATGAAGAGAGTCTCGGTGTAACATCTTGGCAAATAGGTCGTCAGACAAAAAGTCTACTGACTTCGATAAATTTCCTTGTTTATTGCCCCAAAGGAGCCATGTTTTTAAAATCAACTGATTTGTCTGATACGCCCAAGACAACAGATGTATTGCTGAGGGTTTTTTAACCAGGTCGTGAAAGAGGTTCAACCTCAAAACATTGTATAATTGATTACTGACAATGCAACGAATTATAGGGCAGCAGGTAAAGAACTACCAAAAAATTGTGGGTCATTCTTTTGGACCTAGGTGCTGCCCATTACATAGACCTTGTGCTTGAAGACATTGGCAGCAATGGATGAGATACGATATACAGTTGAATTGTTGAATAATGCAAAGAAATTATAAAATTAATTTATAATCATGCATGGGTTTTGAACTTAATGAGGAAGTATACTAATGGCGCTAATTGATTTGTACCGCAGTTACTAGATTTGCTATAAATTTTTTGACAGTGCAGTCCTATGTCACATGGGTGCGGGTGCACCCACTTTCAAAAAACTTGAGTGCGGGGTACAACAAATATATATATATATATATATATATATATATATATATATATATATATATATATATATATATATATATATATATATATATATATATAAAGTCCACAGCCAGGGTCAAGTTGACCGCACCGGGTGTCGCACGCGCACCCGCATCGCGTCGACGCGGGTGCAACACCCAGTTGGCCGAGTCCCTGTGACATAGGTGCAGTCTTGTAAAGAATAGAAGTGCACTTAAAAAGATGTTTTCTTCGGATGAGTGAAATGCATATCACCATTCCAAAAAAAATAGCCAATAGAAATTGTAGATAGTGTATTTAGAAGTAAATTTTGGGATTCATGTGATAAGTTATTGAGAATAAGTATACATTTGGTGAAGGTGCTTCGAAGACAAACCAACTATGGGTTATCTCTATGAGGCTATGGATAAAGTAAAAGAGGTAATTAGAGATCATTTAAATGGAAAGACAAATTTGTATTTGCCTATATGGAACATCATTGACCATAGGTGGATTGGGCAGCTTCATCAACCTCTTCATGCTACAGCGTATTATTTAAATCTTGCATTTAGATACTCCCCTATATTTAAAATGGGCAGGGAAGTCAACGAGGGTCTCTTGGATTGCATTGAAAGGTTGAACCCCGATTATGGCATTCAAGATCAGATTCATAAGGAAATAAAAATTTACAACAATGTAGTGTATGATATTGGGAAACTTGTAGCAGTACAAAACCATACCATAATGCGCCCAAATAATTTATTTATTTATTTCAATTTTAATTTCATATTGTTATTTAGTTATATTATTTTGTATGATTATATGATTTGTATCATACAATCAATTATTGTCTTATTGATTTATTAGTTTCTCATTTTTTCAAGACGTGGTGGACCAGGTTTGGAAGTGATGGATGCGAAATAAATTGGAGCGTCTTTACGCAAATTCATACAAAGCGAAGAAACAGATTAGAGCACAAAAGGCTCAATGACTTCGTGTACGTTCGCTATAACCTACGAGTAAGGCAAAGGTAATTTTAAATTTACAAAGTTTATTACTCATGTGTTATTTAATGTTTTTTTATGCGTACAAAACTCAACTAATTTTAAATTTTCATGTTATCTTTTTAGGCAAATACAAAAGTTGTTCGAAGAGGCACAAAGAACAATTTGATCACATCAATTTAGAGAACTTCAATGTATTGGATGAATAGGTTTAAGAAGAAGCAGACCTCCTGAATGAAGAGGGCACTCAATGGATAAACTTGAAGGGAGCTCAGGGCATAGATGATGAAGACCCCACAAATATTGGAGATGATTTGATTGTCAAAGGAGGAGAAAAAGAAGAAGATAATGATGATGATGTTTGATGATATACTTCTTAAAAACTTGGTTATGTATTGTAATTTATAACTGTTAAGTGTTCATAAATTTGGCTTTTTTTGTTTTTTGATGAGCCTTATGGCATGTTCTTAATTGAAGCTATTACTATTTTGCATTGTTCTTGTGAGATTTGATGATTGATGGTGTGTTATGTAGCTCATAGAGGCATAAATGCTTCACATGTGATTTTATGGTTGCATTTTGTGCATTTCATCATTGTTTTGTGTTATGATTTATTTAGATTTTTTGCTAATTTTTTCAGATTTGTTACGATTTTTTTTTAGAATTTTTGTTTTTTTTTTCAAAATTTATGATTTTTTACGATAGGTATCTTATTTTGGGCATGACCGATACGGGTTACGATACAATACATACAACATTGATCTATATTGTGTCACATTGCGATATGATACAACCATGTCTTTGTTCTTTTTTTTCATCTTTCTAACACTCTGGTTACTTTCAGCTAGAACATTTTCTTCTATTAGGGCCATTAATACAAGTTGTACTACCCCAAGGCTCATTTTCACACATAGTAGTGTTCTTCAAGAATTGGAAAAGAGGAGAATAATGTTTCATTTTTTGTGAAAATGATCGCTATAGAGACCTCGTAACTTCTTTAAGTTCTTAAACTTGTTCATCATTAGTTTGATGTGGTTTATGATCCATGAGGACCATGACACAACACGTTCAGATGTTTTTGTTAAAGAGTATATAAGTATATATATATATATATATATATATATATATATATATATACTTATTGTGTATACATATATATACATATTTATATTAACATGTATATATAATTGTATTTATAATGTTGTAATAGGTAATACCTATTAGGGGTATTTTAGTCCTTTTCTACTTGTAATTGGTTATGCCCATTAGGGGCATATTTGTCCTTTATTTTTATTTTTTGTGTTTTATACAATGTTTAGCTAAAGAACATTATTGTCTTTATTTCAGAGTCGTTGGGACCTCCTCAACGACTCTATGCTTATCCTAAGCACTCTCTCAATAACAAGTTTTATGCTTGCATGCTTGTACTTGACCCATAAGTGGTCCTTGCTTTTACATTTTTTTTTTTGTATTTATAAAGCCCATAAGTGGCATTCTATTATTATTTATTGTATTTCATGACATGGTATTAGAGCATATGATATATTTGAGGTGAATGAGCGCTCATTAAGGATACGTGAAAGAGGAACGAGTGATCGTTAACTTCATTAATTTGAAAATGTGCATCAACACTTCTTTCTTCCTCCTCTATTTGTACATCTTGTCTTCTCTCTCTCTCTTTCTTGGTTCAATGGTCGAAAAGAAAGTGATTAAGGTTGTTCTTGTTAAATTTGATAGGAAAAACTATAATATGTGGATCACCACTATTAAAAAAATCTTCATTGGTAAGGATTTATAAGAATATGTTGATTGTTCCTTACGGGAACCTCAACCTATTCTCACTAAATCTATTTGTGAGGAAGACAAAGTAAAGAAACTCTTAAAGAAAATAAGAGAGAGAGAAGACTCTTTTGGAATACAAAAAAGTCTTTAAAGAATGGTTTTGTCCCCTATTTATGGGAAGTATGTGTGAAGAACCTTGTGAAAATATTTTAGAGTTTAAAAAGGCCGATGAAGCGTGGGTTTTAATCAAACAAACCTACACGAAAAATGATGTTGCCCATAAATGAGAATTACAAGACGAGATTAACAATTACAAACAAGGTGAAAAAGAGTTAGAGGGTATTATGAAACTCTCAAGAGGTTGTGAGACCAAATGGCCAATAATGAAGGCTATTTGGTATACCCCTAACGATGCTCGCCTTAGGAAAAATCAAATTCTTGGTGAACAATTTTTTTCAATTTATGAGAGGTCTAATACCAAAATTTGAACAAGTTCGAAGTAATATCATTCACGGTAAGAAAGATGAGCCACCTCCTATACACGAGATTTTGGCTCAAATGTGCATGGAAAAAACGTGGCTAAAAACCATGACCGAATCTAAGGAGTCCAAAGACAAAGTGTTAGCGGTCTCTAGACCCGGTGCTAACACTCATTTCTACAAGCCTCCTCACTGTTTTAAAAATAACTTTGGGAGTCCATGCAACAATGATGGGAGAAAGAAAATCATTTGTCATAATTGTGGAGAACCGGGGCACATCAAGCCATATTGCCCTGAATTCAAAGGAAAGGACGAGGAGTAGCTGCTCTAGAGGCTTCTAAGGAGGACAATGCGGAAACCAATAGAGATCAAAAATCTGTTGGAAGCATGTCTTTGTCCCAATTTGTAGAAAGACATGCTTTCAACTCTTACAACCACTCCTCAAAACGCTTATCCTCTATAATCAGTGTGGTAGTTTCCTCTTCCTTACCTCCCGGTAAGATTTATTGACTCTTAGATTCTAGGGTCTATTTCTATATGACCCCTAATAGTTTTGTGCTCTCCAATTGTGGTATTAATTCAAGTAGATCTAATGTGTTTACCGTTGATGGTTCCTCTCTTGATATTAAAAGAATTGGAGATTTTAAAAATTCTTCAACCCTTTTAATTCCAAAAGTCAGAATTGTTCCAAAACTTAATTTAAATCTTCTTTCAAATAACCGATCATGGTTGTAATATTGCCTTAACATATGACCGGTGTTTAATACATGATCTTCAATCTAGGAAGCAAATTGGGGAAGGGTATAGAGGAGATCTTTATTACATCGATCGGTTGCTCATTCATAAAGATACTTTTTGTCTCAATGTATAAAAATTGGATATTTTTTTGTGGCACCAAAGACTAGGACATCCTAGTATTTCTAAGTTATCCAATGTATCTCATTTGAGAAAATTTTGTAATGAAAATCTTCAATATAGAGACTGTATTCTTAGAAAAATTAAAGTCGTTCCTTATCAAGGGAGAACTTATTTTGCTTCCAAACCTCTTGAATTAATACACCCTGATGTATAAGGTCCTACTTCTTGATGCAGAGCAAGATGAACCGGGTCCATACAGCGTGACCCAAGCAAGGGCCCGGATTTACACTCTGGTGATCGGACCCAGGCAGCGGATCCAACCCAGATATTGGTTCCCAGACATGGGGAAGAGGTCTCGCTGCGTACCAATTCGAGACGAGCACAGAGGGTACGGGACGGACGGCTCCAAATCCAGCAGCACACTGGAGTGGTATCGGGTCCGAGGCCAGACCCGATACTCGGATCCAGCCAAAGCCTTTAAAAACCCCTCTAGGGTTGCGTGCACAGAATAGAGAATAGAAAAATCGCAGCAGCTTTGCCTTTCGTTGTTTTCTCTTTTGTTCCTTTTCCAGCAAACTTTTGCCTTTGATTATTCCTTTTTTTGTTGCTTTCGTTGTTGCTTTTCACGCCCTGTCAGTTCTTGTATTTCCAATTATTCATCATTATTTAGTGGAAGTTTCATTGAAAATAAAAAAAGAAACAATACAGCACCACGTTTTGGGTGGCTGTTTTCCTCTTATCCATCGTACGTTCGTGAGCAGCGTGCCGACCATCTCAGCAAACAGGAGCATTGCAGCCGACCTTCCACACAGCATCAGTTGGTAGGTCTGCCCAGTGACAGTCCCTTAATGTGGTTGTTTGGGGATTCTCACGTGACAGCAAAGGGCAGCCACATCAAATTCAAAATACCGTGAAGGCTTCATCGTTCCCTCCCTGCATCAAATGGTATCAGAGCATGCCACCAAACGTGAGAAACGATCTGGCGAAGGGAAGGGAGCAGGAGGACACCGGCAGCGACGGTCAAATGTCGCATATGATGGAGATGATGACTCGAATGGACGAAAATCTGTTGCGTGTCAGCCGGGACGTGGCCAGCATGTCGAAACGACTCGATGGGGTCGAAACTCGGATCGTGGTCATCGAGTCGCGGATGGAGCCGCACATGGTGACTACACGTCAAAGGGGTTCGGGAGTGGCCGACGATGTTGTCGTCCTCATTGAAGTTGCGGCAGTCGACCCAGATCAGCCGATGCACATTCAGCCTGTACAAGACAAAGATCCAAATTCGGCTCTCCCTCCCCAATCCGATCTGCCTCCTCCGCTCCAGACGAACTAGAGGATCCATGCAGGTATGCCGCCTCCCTCAGGTTTACCCCTTTCACTGCAGCAGGCTCCAGCGGCTGCACCGCTGGCCGGACCTGCCCTGCAGGACCCCAGCTTCACGCTGGGTCCTGTCGAGGGTCAGGGCTCATGGCCACGAGCCACTGGGACGGCACCTCTGATTGGATCGTGCCAGCAGGGTCCGAGCATCACACTGGGTCGGGCTGCTGATCCAGGGGTGTCGACCCGACCCGGGAAAGCGATTGTTTTTTATGATTCGGTGTGTGGGAGCAAGAAAGCAACAAATCAATGGATCAGGACCCGAGAGGGTCCAGACCCGAGTTCGCGAATACCGGACCTGGGCCTGGGTTTCGGGGACCACCCTTTGGGTCCCTGGGAGCGGGTCCGAGTGTCAAAACCTCTAACCCGACTTACCCAGTTGGGTTTGGTTCGCGGGTCGCCCCGAACCTAACCCAACCCATTAATTTTGAACCTCAAAATGGACCCTTTACCGACCCAAACCCATATCGGGCCCGAACGGAGCTTCAGTTTGGATTTGAGCCGGGTCAGGACCAGACCCATACTCATCTAGATCGTGGATCGTGTTCAAACCAGGCTTTTTACCACCACAACTCGATCCCCGATCCGACCTATCCATATCTCGGTCGGACGCGTAGCTTAGGATTAAAGTCGATCCAGATCCAATCGGGTAATTCATCCTAGTACTACACTACCCAAACCCAGTACCCTTACCAGGCTCAAGCCTTTGACCCAACCCAGATCCAAAATCCCGTACCAAACCCAATCCACTGCCCCTACCCTAATCCAACCCATAACCCAGACTTGTACCATCTCGTTCCTACCCACCCAGAGCCCGAGACCCGGCAGCCCCATCCCCCTTACTTTGGACCTCCTGTCATACTGGTGCCACAACGTCGGCCACAGATGGCGCCCGCCCATGAGCCAGCAAGACCGAGGCAGATTCAGCAGGGACCGGCGCGACCAGAGCGCCGACAACAAGTCGTCGGAATTCGTCAACCCCAGCAGCCAGGCGAACAGGACCACGGAGATGAAGCAGTGTGGGATGATGACACCTTCTGGAACGCGCATCCTACAGGAAGGGTGGAGGCCCGACAACAGAGAGCACCATAGCACCCCTCCACGTATGGGGTGAAGTTGGAGCTTCCAGAGTTCGCAGGTCGGTTCAATGCGGAGCAGTTCTTCGATTGGTCATATGTCGTTCAGTTCTTCTTCGACTACCATGATATCGCCGAGCACCGTCGTGTCTTTCTAGCCTCTACTCAATTGAGAGGCCTAGCACAGACATGGTGGGTTGAGCTGCAAAGGCCGAGGGAGCGGCAGGGATTAGAGCGCGTACAGACTTGGAAGAGATGCAGCAGTTGATGCAGTGTAAGTTCGTGCTGTCAAATCACGCCGAGAGAGTACCTGACCTTGCGTCAAGGCACCAATACTGTGGCGGATTACACTGCTGAGTTTCATCGTCTTTCCCTACGAGTGCAGATGGAGGAGACCACCCGCCAGCAGGTCACGAGATATATTTTTGGTCTCCGTCCTGCTATTTCTGACGACTTCAGTTGTATCGCAGTTGAGTCATTGGATCAGGCAAGTAATTATGTCATGAATGTGGAGGAGAAACTGAAAAGAAGGCAGGAATATAGGACATCCCGTAGTGATCAGTCCAGTCAACCCAAGTCAAGTTTCCCAACCAGGGGAGCGAGCTCCCCTAGGAAAGAGGACTCAAAGTCCACCCTTGGAGTCGACCCTAGCAAACCCGATCAGTCCGGACCCGCGTACCATACCAAATCCAAAGGTAAGCCCATTGAGTCTGCCATTCAATGTTTTAGGTGTCAAGAGTTAGGTCATATTGCGTCCAAGTGTCCCACCATGAGTAAGAACACCCATCTAGCAGAGGGCATTATTGAGTCATCGTTCGATAGTGATAATGAGGGTGTGTCGCCTGTTGAGGAAAATGAAGAGATGAAAGTCGTAGAGTTCGATGGCAGCCTTGAAAATTTGTTAACCATCCGTCATGTTTTGACCACATCCCGAGAGTCGACCCCGAAAAAATGGTTACGGAATAATATTTTTAGAACTTGATGCAACTATGAAGGGCGCACACATGTGATGTTATCATTGATACCAGAGCATGTGAGAATATGGTGTCCGAGAGTATCGTGTCCACCTTGAACTTGAAAACGGAAAAATTGTCTCAACCTTATAAAATGGCATGGTTCAAGAAAGGGAACAAGGTACCCATCACCCTGCGTTGCCTAGTTCGATTCTCCATGGGCGAGCATTACGACGATGAAGTGTAGTGTGATGTGGCCCCTATGAGTGTGTTTCACATCCGTTTGGGACGCCCCTGGCAGTTTGACCGTAAGACCATCCATGATGGCCGTAGGAACATGTACACATTTGTCTTTGAGGGTCATAAGATAGTTCTTCTTCCCACCAAGGAGACCAGGTTTCCCTGGCTCACGGGCTTAGTAGACCAATCTTTCCTCCTTGAGCTGCCCGGAAATTGGCATCGTTCTCTGACATTTAATGTGTATGATCTAAATGCTTATTGCGAGGACAACAAGTCGTCAAAGCCGACTTCTTCCCAACCAGGTGAGAATGATGCAGAGCAAGATGAACCCGGATCCATACAGCGTGACCCAAGCAGGGGCCCGAATTTACACTCTGGGGATCGGACCCAGGCAGCGGATCCAACCCAGATATTGGTTCCCAGACATGGGGAAGAGGTCTCGCTGCGTACCAAATCCAGACGAGCACAAAGGGTACGGGACGGACGGCTCCAGATCCAGCAGCACACCGGAGTGGTATCGGGTCCAAGGCCGGACCTGATACCCGGATCCAGCCAAAGCCTTTAAAAGCCCTTCTAGGGTTGCATGCGCAAAACAGAGAATAGAAAAATCGCAGCAACTTTGACTTTCGTTGGTTTCTCTTTTGTTCCTTTTCCAACAGACTTTTGCCTTTGATTATTCCTTTTTTTCTGTTGCTTTCGTTGTTGCTTTTCACGCCTTGTCAATTCTTGCATTACCAATTATTCAGCGTTGTTTAGTGGAAGTTCCATTGAAAATAAAAAAAGAAACAATACAGCACCACGTTTTGGGTGGCTGTTTTCCTCTTATCACTGCACATCGTACATTCATGAGCAGCGTGCCAACCATCTCAGCAAACAGGAGCATTGCAGCCAACCTTACACACAGCATCAGTTGGTAAGTCTGCCCAGTGACAGTCCCTTAACGTGGTTGTTTGGGGATTCTCACATGACAGCAAAGAGCAGACACATCAGATTCAAAATACCGTGAAGGCTTCATCGTGCCCTCCCTGCATCACTTCTACTACTTAAAAAGGTGGATATACTTACTATGTGAGTTTTATAGATGACTATTCTTATTTCACTTGGATCTATCTTTCGTTCGGATTTAGAGGGAGAATTTATGTCAAATGACTTTAAAAATTATTTTGAAAATCATGATATTTTACATCAAAGATTGTGTGCAAATACACCTCAACAAAATGGTTTGGCTGAAAGGAAACATAGGCATATAATATAAACCACTAGAACCTTGCTTATTTCTAAACATGTTCCAGAACACTTCTGGGTTTAAGTTACACTTACTTTTGTATACCTCGTAAATAGACTCCCTTCAACCAAACTTCAAAATATTTCTCCTTATGAAAAAATTCATAAAACTACCCCTGGTTACTTTAGATTAAGAACTTTTGGATGCAAATGTTTTGTCCTTACAAATAAAAATGACAAACTTTCTTCAAGAGTCATCCCTTGTGCTTTTTTTGGTTATGGAGAAAGCCAAAAAGGATTTATATGCTATGATTTTAAACATAACAAACTTTATATTTCAAGAAATGTTACCTTTATAGAACAAGAAAGTTTCTTTGATATAAATATGTCTAAGGAAGAAAATGATTACTCATTTCTAGAATTATATTTCATGTTATATTGACACTACTTTATTTATTAAGAAGTCTGATGCAGATATAGTCATCTTACTTCTCTATGTTGATGACATGATCATAACTGGAGGAGACAAACAAGAAGTAAATTATATTAATCATGTTCTTAAACATAGTTTTGAAATGATTGACTTAGGATTTCTTAGATTTTCTTGGGGATTGAAGTAAATTATTTACTGATTCAATCTAAGTTTACTATTAAGATAATCGAGAGGTCTGGAGTCACTGATGAGAAAAGGGTGGACACTCCTGAAGTAAACAAAGCTAAGATGAAGATAAATAATGGAACACCATTAGATGATCTCATTCCATATCGTTAGATGATTGGTGTCTTGACTTATTTAACTATTACCAAACTTGACATTTCTCATGTGATTCACACAACGAGCCAGTTCCAATACTCTCATACCTCTGTGCATATGAGTGTTGTTATGAGGATTGTTCAATATTTAAAGAATTTTGTTTCTAAAGGACTCTTATTGTCTTCTTCTTTTCTTGATTTAATTGTGTATTCTAGGGGAGGAGATCCCAATGACACTATGGGTTTTTGTGTTTTTGTAGGTGATTCATTAGTATCCTGAAAATGCAAAATGCAACAAAAGGTCTCGTTATCATCAACTGAGGTTGAGTATCGTGTCATGTCTACCACGACATCCGAACTTGTGTGGATGAAAAGATTGCTAGAAGACATGAGAATTTATATACAATCTCCATCAAGGTTACGCTGTGACAACAAAAGTGTTATATGCATCGCCTGTAATCACACATTTCATGAGCATACTAAGCACATCGAGATGGATTGCCACTATGTTTATGAAGAATTTATGAACAAGTCTATTACCTTGCCATATATAGCATCAAAATTTCAAGTGACTGATTTCTTCACCAAAGCACTTCCTTCTCTAAAAATATTTTGCTTGACAAACTTTTGGTTATTATAATGTAAGTTTGAGGGAGAGTGTTAATATATATATACTTATTATGTATATATATATATATATACATATTCATATTCATACTATTATGTATATATAACTGTATTTATAATATTGTAATAGGTAATACCTATCAGGGGTATTTTAGTCTTTTCACTACTTGTAATAGGTTGTGCCCATTAGAAGGCACATTTGTCCTTTATTTTTATTTTTTTATTTTGTGTTTTTACATAATGTCCTTTAGCTAAAGGATATTATTGTCTTTATTTCATAGTGTCGTTAGGACCAAGATTGTTCGTATGGTACGATAGAGTACGATATATATCTACTTTTGGGGTTTACGATACGATACACACTCGTATCGCGATACAAGTGTGTCTCATACCTGTATCAGGTGTATTGATGATACACTCCTATATCGTGTTGTATCATATTGTATCATATCGAGCGTACCATAAGATACACCTTCAACGCACTTTAAAAAGGCAATTTTTTTTTTATTTTGGGTTTTAAATACCTTTTGAGTTCCAACTTCTCCATTTGTCTAGAGGCCATTAGCCGTGCATTTCCACTGATTTTTCACCCAAAGAAGTGATTTAAGATAAAAAAAATTGTATTTCCACCATTTTTTTCACTCAAAAAAATGAGTTAAGGTAAAAAAATCTTTATTATAAGTAAAATTACAAAGCTACTCTCCAAAAAAAATTGCCTCGGGGGCGCTGCCCCACTACAACCCACCGCCAACTTACCGTGAAAATTAAATATTTATATCAAGGTAAAAATCAGGCTTCACACTCCAACAAAGATGGCATCAGATGATCTAGCATAGCAATGGAGCACTCAAGTAATGAGCGAAAACCGATTGAAAATCAAGTGCAACTATTGTCATAATATTTTTGTTTATGTAGCATGAAAGTATGAGTTTTGTGGTATGTTCTAAATTGCAAAATATTTAATATTTTGCATTGTTCTTGTGAGATAGTTGATGTTTGATGATGTCTTCTGCAGCTCATAGAGACATAAATTATTCATATGTGATGTCATGGTTGTATTTTGTGCAATTTATCATTATTTGATATGATATGTTTTTTTAGAATTTTTACTAATTTTTTTATTTTTTAAAAAATTTTCTTGATTTTTTGAATTCTTGATTTCTTGATTTTTTTAATTTTTTATTAAAAATTTATGATATGTTTACGATACGATACGACATGGTGTTACTATTGCCTCTATTTCTAACCGTTGAGGATGGTCCTAGGGCTTTATGTGTTGGTGTTGTGTATATATAGGGGTTGAACCAAAGTTGCCAAACTAAGAAGCGAAAGCGAGAAACGATATAGAAAGCGGAAGCGAGAAGAGATGCATTTTAAAATTTATACGAAGCGGGAAGCGAAGTTTCAATTTAAAAGCGAAATATAAATAAAAAATGAAGCAATATGGAATCAAACAAGAAACAAATAAAAACTAAAATAAAATTGATCATTCTTATATTTCATGATTTTTCTGTAAAAGAGTTAAATTTTTGTTAAAATCTAACAATGATGGTTACCATTTTAAAGAAAGTACATGGAAAGTGAGTGAAAGCGCGAGAGAAAATACATGAAAAAGATGAAAAGAAACGTGAGAAAAGTATATAGTATGCATAGACCATGTGTATGAGAAGCATAGAAGAAGCATGGGGGAATTGAGCTTCCCATGAAGTTTCGAAAGCGAGGAGTATCGTGCTTCCGAAGCGAGTTTCCAAGAAGCGAGCTTCCCGCCTACCTAAGAAGCTTCCAGTAGCTCTGGGTTGAACCCCTTTGTAAATGCCATGCTTGTTTAAAGCACTCTCTCAATAGCAAGTTTTATATTTTTTACCTGGTCTCATACCCATTTTTGGGTTTATGCTTGTGTGCTTGTACTTGACACATAAGTGGTCCTTGTTTTTACACACTTTTTGTGTGTTTGTAAAGCCCATAAGTGGCATTCTATTATTATTTCTTGTATTTCATGACAGTTTTTCCCAGTTAATGCATTCAGTATGTTTTTGCAATATTAGTCATCTAAATTTCATAAAATGTAAGGGGAGGATTCTACAATGATATCTCAATCATTTATCCAGCTTCAATGACATCCCAATTTTTATTTATCAAATACTTTTTAAATATTTATTTCACCATTTTCATATTTTTAATTATATTTATATTTTTTAGGTCTATAATATTTGTTCTTATAGTTTTTGTGATATATTATATAGCAAGACACTTAACAACCTTGGTCTCAATACTATCAATCCTTTCAGAAACAACATCAATGTTCAGTTCCTATCCATTTGAATATTACCTAAACATGGATAATGTATGTTAGTATTGGGCATGGGCATAGAGTTTTGGTCACGTCAAGGCCTAAAAGGCTAGATACAGAGATATGTGCATGTGTGCTTGTGTGTGTGCAGGCACGTGCATGTGGGGGGACATAATCAAGACATGTTTGAACTTTAAACTATAATTAAAGATTGTAGAACATATTTGAATACTGAACTACAAAGAAAGTGGGTGTCAAACTGGTAATTTAGTGTATGAGACAACACATAAATAAAATACTAGTGTTTTATCCTGTAGCATTTGAGCAATCCATAATTCTTTTTTTGATGATTCAAACAAGCCAATAAGTGATGGTGTTCATAATGAAGTCAGCAAGATGCTTGTAATTTTCAAACAAAATTAATAAAATCAACATAAGAAAACATGTTTAGAGCAAAAATTTGATAGCCTAAGAATACTTCAACACCCAATGAAGCAAAAACTAGTGTCCAACAGTGTCAGTGTCATGTTGCAAGTGTTAGGCAAGGATACTGTTGGCTGGTAGTAAATGTCCACGTAACATACTTTCAACCAATATCTTGAATATCAAAAAGCCATAACATGACAATGCTTAGCATCATATTGAAAGAACTCATTAGACATAAGGCACATGTATCAACTCTTCAGCAGCGAGCATGTCTAAACCACACGCACATTGTTTCCCATTACATAAAAACGTAGCTTAAGATGTAAGAAAAAAAAATCAACTATCAAATAAATGATTTCTTGCAAGATTGCCAGCGAAATCCCTTAAACATGACCAACAAAGTTAAGAAAGTTTACAGTTTTAATCCCCATCTCAGATTCAAAAGTAATGAGTTAACTAGACATATAAAAAGATGTTAACATCAACTGCAAAAAAAAACACCAAAAGCCACGAGAAAGAAACACACACATAACATGTTTTGCATCCTTCATCATTGTACAATTCACAAAACAGACCTTAAGTCTACTTCTCCCTTGCTCTACATCAAAAACACAGAAAGCCTGTCAAAGAACAATAGAAATGATGCCTGCCACCAATCATATAACGGGAAACCTTGAAGAGTTTAACTACCCACAACAAGAAGGAAAATACCAACGCTAACATTCAAAACTAATCTTTTCATTGCAAAAAACAAGAGAATAAGAAATGAAAACTTCTCGTACAGGTCGTTACAAAAATAATTCTGAAAAAAAGAAGAGCAATTATATGGCCAACCCACCGCCAATGTTATAAAAAAAGCTAACATTTGGAAGATTTAATCAATAAAAGAAAAACAAAACTGATGAATCAAAGCGCTTCTAGAACTAAACTTTTGTTTCTCATTGAAGCGAAAACGGAAAAAGCCAAAATTTCATCCTATTGCTTTGGTATCAGAATAAATACAAAAAATCAAACAAAAAGTAGGAGCAACTAATACCAAATCATATAAAATGAACAAATCGAAGAAAAAAGAGGAAATCAGAAGCCGTGAATCTCATGGTATATAGACCCATCCTTCTCGTCGAAAATCAAGCACAAAGAACTACATTTTCAATCACATAACTTTCTCATCAAAATTCATAAAAAAATAAGTAAAATCCAACAAAAATCAATCAACCGCCAACCATACAAAAAGATCACATTTTGAGGGAGAAAACACACGAATCACATGGTGCTTTTTTTCATTAATAAACAAGCATACCGATGTCTCCATGCTTGGAACGGAGTCGTGGCTCTTGGGGAACGGCCGGAATCGACAGTGGTGTCGATTTTGTGATTGTTTCCCATGTTGGTGTCGGCGGTATCGACGATGGTGGAGATATTGATATCGTTTCCCATGTTGGTGTTGGAAGAACCGATGGTGGTGGTGGTGGTGGCGGTGGCGGTGGTACTGCTGTTCCCGTTGTTGGTGTTGGTGGTGGTGGTGGTGGCGGTGGCTCCGCCGTGGCGGGGATGGAGGGGATCTGGCCGGTGATAAACGCGATCCGATCCGAGCCCCTGTCGACGATTCGCCTCCGGCGAGTATCTCTAGCCGTCTCCATTCTTCCTCCTCCTCGGTGACGCCCAGGATGAGAGGTGTCCTGGTTTTGTAGGAGAATATCGACTCGGACCGGTTCGAGATTTCCCGCGTGGACAAATCGCTTTCGGTCGTTTGGATTCGAATCGGGTACCACCATGCGGGTAGATGCAAACGGGTCGGACTCTATCGGATCGGATCTGGGCGTTACCAAGTCCGACTTAATCAGACGTAACCTCATTGGATTTCGGAGTCGGATGAGGATCAGCCAAAAACGAATCCAAATCCGAGTTGCTTGAAATCCAACATTCATGGGGTGTTTGTGTGCCACCGAAACATTGAGGTTTCCCCGGAATTGCACGAATAACGAAGCATTTGGGTGGGCCCCACTGTGGCAACGCAAAAGAGCACTCTCTTTTCCATGCGGGAAAAATCAACAAGACATCCTCTTTCCATGGAATCGCTTTGTGGTCCGATTTTGTTACTATGAAAGAAGGCTATGCGTTGATTGCATGCGGAGCCTCCTTTTGTGGTAGACAAACGCCCCCCATGTATTCAGATCCAGATTTTTCTTGGATTCTGACTTGGGTTTGGATGCAAAAGCTGCCATGAACCCGAAAAGCAAGGACCAGATGACTGAAGGCCTGTACCATACTGAGTCACAGCAACAGGCCAAATTTGTTATGGCCCTGAGGAGTGGACGTGAGTATCACGTTGAGGATAAAGAGAGTAGAGATAGCAGAGAGAGTAGAGAGAGGACTGATGAGCCAGATGCCAGTATTCCATTTTCTTCTTCGGCTCAGTCACCATCACCATCATCATTATCCCCCACCCCAGTTCATAAGAAGGATAGGAGTGAGCCTTCTCACAAAGATGAGGACCCCCTGATGTATATCCCCAAACCACCCTATCCCAAAGCATTAGAGTCTTCCGGATTTAGAGGTAAGCAAGGCATGAAGATCCAGGACATGCTTGACATCTTCAAGCATGTGCAAATCAACCTGCCTTTGCTCGATGCTATCTAGCAAGTGCCGGCATATGCCAAGTTTTTGAAGAAATTGTGTACACAAAAGAGAAAATTTGGAGTAAAAGTTCCTAATAGGGTCCATCTGACTAAGCAGGTGAGTTCAGTGATTCAGCATTAGACACCACCAAAGCTCAAGGACCTTGGAGCCCCTATCATTGCTTGTATCATAGAGAACATTCGGATAGAATGCGCTTTGCTCCATCTTGGTGCAAGTGTGAACATTCTACCCGGATATATCGATGATTTTGTCAGGCTAGGAGAGATGAGATCGACTCCTATTACACTTCAGCTAGCAGATCGTTCTATCAAGGTACCGAGAGGTGTCTTGGAAGACGTGCTAGTTAAGGTGGATGATTTCTATTTCTCAGTTGATTTCATCATCCTCGATATGGAAGGAGTGGATAGCCAGCACCAGACTCCGATCATTTTAGGCATACCATTCTTGGCCACTGTCAATGCATGTATAAATTGTAGAACTGGAGCCATGGATTTATCATTCGGCAACAGAAAAGTCAAGTTGAACATTTTCAATGCCGCGATGGGTCCAGCGGGAGATATGGACTGCTTCCAGATAAATATTGCACAGGATTTAGTGGAAGAACAACTAGAATTATACATTATAAAGGATTCTTTAGATTTGTACCATATAGAGAAGAATAGTTGTATAGTTAGTGTAGATGTGTCTAGAGTTTCGTCAGAGTTACCTCCTTGGAGAGCTGGCATTGAGCCTCTCCCACCACTTGCGGAGACCCTCGCCAATTCCTCGATAGAGTCTCCTCCGAAACTTGAGCTGAAACCCTTATCGGATTCACTTAAGTATGCATATCTCGGAGGCGGTGAGACTCTGCCTATGATCATCTTGTCACTGCTCACTGAGGAGCAGGAGCAGGAACAGAGATTGCTTACTATTTTACGAGAGCACAAGGCAGCGATTGGCTGGGGAGTGGTTGATTTGAAGGGGATTGATCCTTCATTCTGCATGCACAAAATTCATTGTGATGAAGAACTCAAGCCAGTGCGGGATATGCAGAGAAGATTAAATCCCAACATGAAAGAAGTGGTGAAGAATGAGGTAGTGAAGTGGTTGGATGCCGGGATTATTTACCCCATTTTTTATAGCCAGTGGGTCAGTCCGATTCAGGTTGTGCCGAAGAAATCAGGACTCACTGTTGTAGAGAATAAGAAGAGGGAAAGAATTCTGATGAGGACCACCACAGGGTGGCGAGTCTGCATTGATTATAGAAAGCTGAATGTGGCAACTCGAAAAGATCACTTTCCGTTGTCATTCATTAATCAGATCTTGAAGAGACTCGCAGGACAGAGCTACTATTGTTTCTTAGATGGATATTCAGGGTATAATCAAGTAGTTGTCCATCCTAACGACCAGAAGAAGACTACATTTACATGTCCTTATGGCACCTTCGCATTTAGACGTATGTCGTTCGGGCTGTGCAATGCTCCGACAACTTTTCAGAGGTGCATGTTAGCTATCTTCTCCGATATGGTGGATGATGTTATGGAGGTGTTTATGGATGATTTTTCTGCTTATGGCTCTTCATTTGAGGATTGCCTCCAAAAACTTACTCGAGTATTGAGTAGGTGTGCGGAGACAAACCTTGTTCTAAGTTGGGAAAAGAGTCACTTTATGGTCCAGGAGGCGATTATGCTTGGACACATTGTGTCCAAGAGAGGGATTGAGGTTGATAGAGCGAAGGTGGAATCCATTTCTCGTTTGACTCCACCTACCACTGTGAGGCAGATTAGGTCATTTTTAGCGCATGCCGGATTTTATAGGCGGTTCATTAAAGATTTCAGCAAAATCTCTCGACCGCTTTGTACGTTATTGAAGAAGGATCAGCCCTTTGATTTTAGTGAGAATTACATGAAGGCCTTTGAGATACTCAAAGAGGCCTTAATTACTGCACCCATTTTTAGACCTTCGGATTGGACGCTTCCGTTTGAGATTATGTGTGATGCTTCTGACTATGCTATGGGGGCCATTTTAGGACAACCGATTGATAAGAAGCCCTATGTGATTTACTACGCAGATAGAACTTTGTCTGATGCCCAGCTGAATTATACCACGACAGAGAAGGAGCTACTTCCAGTAGTATTCACATTGGACAAGTTTAGGTCCTATCTTCTTGGTTCGAAGGTAGTTGTCTATTCTGATCATGTTGCATTGAAGTATCTTCTGAGCAAGAAAGACCCCAAACCGAGACTCATTCGCTGGGTTCTGTTACTACAGAAATTTAATCTCGAGATTCGAGATAAGAAGGGAAGTGAGAATATAATAGCAGACCATCTTTCTAGACTGATCGTAGAGACCACGCAGGATCAGAGACCGATTAGTGAGCAGATCATGACAGTCAGAACATCATAGTTACTCTGGTTTGCTGATATTTTGAACTATCTGGTATCGAGACAGATCCCTGAGCATTGGAACAAGAATGAGCGAGAGCGATTCTTATCTCAGGTGAGGCATTATTATTGGGATGAACCAGAATTGTTCAAATATTGTGCAGACCAGATCATTAGAAGATGCATTCCAGAGGAAGAGTATGAGTCCATCCTTAGTTTTTCTCATTCATTAGCCTGTGGAGGGCATTTCAGCAGTAGGAAGACAGTTGCAAAGGTTTTGCAGTCTGGATTTTTTTGTCCCACACTCCACAGAGATGCGCATGAGTTTTGCAGAAAATGTCTTAGATGTCAGCAGACTGGGAACATGTCCAGGAGGGACATGATGCCCTTGCTCCCGATTTTGATAGTTGAGATTTTTGATGTTTGGGGCATAGATTTTATGGGCCCATTTTCGCCATTATTCGGAAATTTATACATTTTAGTGGCAGTTGATTATGTGTTCAAATGGGTTGAGGTTGTGGCGACCAAAACCAACGATCATAGAGTGGTGCTTAAGTTCATTAAGCACAACATTTTCAGTTGTTTTGGTATGCCACATGCGATGATCAGTGATGGTGGCAAGCATTTCAGGAATGTACAAATAGCTTCTCTTTTGAGAAGGTATTCTGTCAATCATAGATTCACCACTCCTTATCATCCCCAAACCAGTGGATAGGTCGAGGTTTCGAATAAGGAAATAAAGTGGATTCTAGAAAAGACAGTTCGTCCGGACCGCAAGGATTGGTCCCAACGCTTAGATGATGCACTTTAGGCATATAGGACTGCATTTAAGACTCTCATTGGCATGTCCCCATATCGCCTTGTTTTCGGGAAAGCATGCCATCTTTCTGTCGAGCTGGAGCATAGAGCATATTGGGCTATCAAGAAATTAAATTTTGACCTCACCCAGGCTGGCAAAACGAGAACATTGCAACTCTCCGAATTAGAGGAACTCAGGAATGATGCATATGAGAATGCCAAGTTATATAAAGCTCGCACTAAAGCATTTCATGATAAGCAAACTGGGGTGGGGGATAATGATGATGGTGATGGTGACTGAGCCGAAGAAGAAAATGGAATACTGGCATCTGGCTCATCAGTCCTCTCTCTACTCTCTCTGCTATCTCTACTCTCTTTATCCTCAACGTGATACTCACGTCCACTCCTCAGGGCCATAACAAATTTGGCCTGTTGCTGTGACTCAGTATGGTACAGGCCTTCAGTCATCTGGTCCTTGCTCTTCGGGTTCATGGCAGCTTGGCTCGAAAAACTACCCTCCGGTCTCCTACTAATACCTTCTGCTAACTGTCCCATTTGCGACTATAACTTCGCAATGGACTGCGTATGTGAGCTCAAAATCTGGCTACACTTCTCGAAAGCATTATGATTAGAGGTTTTCACCTCTTGAAATGCTTGAAGAAGTCTCTCCTCGAAAGATGTCTGTGGGGCAGATTCTTGTGAAATCGGAGGAGGAAATGAAGAGGAAGTCTAAGGATAGCTCGACCTTTGAAATGTCTGAGTGAAGGCTGGCGGCCGAACCGGCTGAGAGGATGTATGAATCTGGGTGGAAGACTGTGGATTCTTCCATGAAAAATTGGTGTGGTTACACCAACCCGGATTATATGTAGATAAAAATGGATTGTTTTGGGATCTGGCGTAATCCTGAGCAGCCTGAACCTGTTCTTGGACAAATTCAGGGTATTGAGCTGCCGAAGTCAACCAAAAGTTATTTTTCAATATTTTTCTTGGACAAATTTGTTCTTGGACAAATTTGTAAACGATAATTTTCAAAGATAATTTTAGTTACCAGACAAATTTTTTTTGTAGTGTGCATCTAAACCACCCCCCATGCTTGAATGACACTGTCCCTAGTGGCATACAAAATATGTAAGAATGTAATGCAAATGCACACTAAAAGACAATAAACTAAATACGGGAGAAAGGATAGATACACCCTGATATGTGTCGGGCTTCTAAAGTTGATAATTGACTTGACTTTGCAGCATCCTATGCATATCTAACTGCATAATTTTCTGCTAATCTGATCAATGTATGCTCTGAAAGCTCTACCCTGTACCTAGTAACTAATCCTCACACACTAATTTTTAGATCCACCTGCATAAATTAAAAACAAATGTCAGTGCATATGAAATAAAATACTAAACAAAAGAAAATACTGAACTGAAAAACAAAACTACTCTACTATGTACATATGATATATCCCTCTGGTCAAATCCTTATGCCTTCATGAGATGCAAAACCTCACACTCACCATTCTGTAAGGAATCTGAAATGTAGGGCTTTAGTCTTTGCACATTAACCTTGAATGTACCTTGGGTCTGAGGATCAAATAATGTAACTGCCCATGTGGAAACACTTCTTTCACAATGTAAGGTCCTTTTCATCTCGATCTCAATTTGCCTGGGAATAAATGCAAACGAGAATTATATAACCAAACTCTTTGCTACTGCTCAAACACTTTTCTAACAATGTGCTTATCATGAAATGCTTTAGTGCGAGCTTTATATAACTTGGTATTCTCATATGCATCATTCCTGAGTTCCTCTAATTCGGAGAGCTGCAATGCTCTCGTTTTGCTAGCCTGAGTGAGGTCAAAATTCAATTTCTTGATAGCCCAATTTGCTCTGTGCTCCAGCTCAACAGGAAGATGGCATGCTTTCCCGAATACGAGGCGATACGGGGACATGCCAATGAGAGTCTTAAATGCAGTCATATATGCCCAAAGTGCATCATCTAAGCGCTAAGACCAATCCTTGCGGTCCAGACGAACTGTCTTTTCTAAAATCCGCTTTATTTCCCTATTTAAAACCTCGACCTGTCCACTGGTTTGCGGATGATAAGGAGTGGTGAATCTATGATTGACAGAATACCTTCTCAAAAGAGAAGCTATCTGTACATTCCTGAAATGCTTGCCACCATCACTTATCATCGCACGTGGCACACCAAAACAACTGAAAATGTTGTGCTTAATGAACTTAAGCACCACTCTATGATCGTTGGTTTTGGTCGCCACAACCTCAACCCATTTGGACACATAATCAACCGCCACTAAAATGTACAAATTTCTGAATGATGGTAGAAACGGGCCCATAAAATCTATGCCCCAAATATCAAAAATCTCAACTATCAAAATCGGGAGCAATGGCATCATGTCCCTCTTGGACATGTTCCCAGTCTGCTGACATCTAAGACATTTTCTGCAGAACTCATGCACATCTCTATGGAGTGTGGGCCAAAAAAATACAGACTGCAAAACCTTTGCAGCTGTCTTCCTACTGCTGAAATGCCCTCCACAGGCTAATGAATGAGAAAAACTAAGGATGGACTCATACTCCTCCTCTGGAATGCATCTTCTAATGATCTGGTCTGCACAATATTTGAACAATTCTGGGTCATCCCAATAATAATGCCTCACCTGAGATAAGAATCGCTCTCGCTCATTCTTGTTCCAATGCTTAGGGATCTGTCTCGATAGCAGATAGTTCACAATATCAGCAAACCAGGGTAACTGTGATGTTCTGACTGTTATGATCTGCTCATCGGAGAAAGAATCACTAATCGGTCTCTGATCATGCGTGGTCTCCACGATCAGTCTAGAAAGATGGTCTGCTACTATATTCTCACTTCCCTTCTTATCTTGAATCTCGAGATCAAATTCCTGTAGTAACAGAACCCAGCGAATGAGTCTCGGTTTGGTGTCTTTCTTGCTCAAAAGATACTTCAATGCAACATGATCAGAATAGACAACCACCTTCGAACCGAGAAGATAGAAACTAAACTTGTCCAATGTGAATACTACTGCAAGTAGCTCCTTTTCTGTCGTGGTATAATTCGTCTGGGCATCAGATAGAGTTCTACTTGCGTAGTAAATCACATAGGGCTTCTTGTCAATCCGCTATCCTAAAATGGCCCCCATAGCATAGTTAGAAGCATCACACATAATCTCGAACGGAAGCGTCCAATCCGGAGGTCTCAAAATGGGTGCAGTAATTAAGGCCTCTTTGAGTATCTCAAAGGCCTTCATGCAATTCTCACTAAAATCAAAGGGTTGATCCTTCTCCAATAACGTATAAAGCGGTCGAGAGATTTTGCTGAAATCTTTAATAAACCGCATATAAAATCCGGCATGCCCTAAAAATGACCTAATCTGCCTCACAGTGGTAGGTGGAGTCAAACGAGAAATGGATTCCACCTTCGCTCTATCAACCTCAATCCCTCTCTTGGACACAATGTGTCCAAGCACAATCCCCTCCTGGACCATAAAGTGGCTCTTTTCCCAACTCAGAACAAGGTTTGTCCCCGCACACCTACTCAGTACTCGAGTAAATTTTTGGAGGCAATCCTCAAATGAAGAGCCATAAACAAAAAAATCGTCCATAAACACCTCCATAACATCATCCACCATATCGGAGAAGATAGTTAACATGCACATATGAAAAGTTGTCGGGGCATTGCAGAGCCCGAACGCATATGTCTAAATGCGAATGTGCCATAAGGACATGTAAATGTAGTCTTCTCCTGGTCGTCAAGATGGACAACTACTTGATTATACCCTGAATATCCATCTAAGAAACAATAGTAGCTCAGTCCTGCGAGTCTCTCCAAGATCTGATCAATGAATGACAACGGGAAGTGATCTTTTCGAGTTGCCACATTCAGCTTTCTATAATCAATGCAGACTCGCCACCCTGTGGTGGTCCTTATCTGAATTCTTTCCCCCTTCTCATTCTCTACAACAGTGAGTCCTGATTTCTTCGGTACAACCTGAATCAGACTGACCCACTGGCTATCAGAAATGGGGTAAATAATCCAAGCATCCAACCACTTCACTACCTCATTCTTCACCACTTCTTTCATGTTGGGATTTATTCTTCTCTGCATATCCCGCCCTGGCTTGACTTCTTCATCACAATGAATTTTATGCATGCAGAATGAAGGATCAATCCCCTTCAAATCAACCACTCCCCAGCCAATCGCTGCCTTGTGCTCTCGTAAAATAGTAAGTAATCTTTGTTCCTGCTCCTGCTCCTCAGTGAGTAGTGACGAGATGATCACAGGCAGAGTCTCACTGCCTCCGAGATATGTATACTTAAGTGAATCCGATAAGGGTTTCAGCTCAAGTTTCGGAGGAGACTCTATCGAGGAATTGGCGAGGGTCAACGCAAGTGGTGGGAGAGGCTCAATGCCAGCTCTCCAAGGAGGTAACTCTGACGAAACTCTAGACACATCTACACTAACGATACAACTATTCTTCTCTATATGGTACAAATCTAAGAAATCCTTTATAATGTATAATTCTAGTTGTTCTTCCACTAAATCCTGTGCAATATCTACCTGGAAGCAGTTTATATCTCCCGCTGAACCCATCACGGCATTGAAAATGTTCAACTTGACTTTTCTGTTGCCAAATGATAAATCCATGGCTCCGGTTCTATAATTTATACATGCATTGGCAGTGGCCAAGAATGGTCTACCCAAAATGATTGGAGTCTGGTGCTGGCTATCCACTCCTTCCATATCGAGGATGATGAAATCAACTGAGAAATAGAAATCATCCACCTTAACTAGCATGTCTTCCAAGACACCTCTCGGTACCTTGACAGAATGATCTGCTAGCTGAAGTGTAATAGGAGTTGATCTCATCTCTCCTAGCCCGAAAGAATCATAGAAATATCCGGGCAGAATATTCACACTTGCTCCAAGATCGAGCAAAGCGCGTTCTATCTGAATGTTCCCTATGGTACAAGCAATGATAGGGCTCCAGGGTCCTTGAGCTTTGATGGTGTATGATGTTGAATCACTGAACTCACCTGCTTAGTTAGATTGACCCTGTTAGGAACTTTTACTCTAGATTTCCTCTTTTGTGTACACAGTTCCTTCAAAAACTTGGCATATGCCGGCACTTGCTGGATAACATCGAGCAAAGGCAGGGGTATTTGCACATGATTGAAGATGTCAAGCATGTCCTGGATCTTCGTGCCTTGCTTCCCTCTAAATCCGGAAGACTCTAATGCTTTGGGATAAGGTGGTTTGGGGATATACATTGGGAGGTCCTCCTCTTTGTGAGAAGGCTCACTCCTATCCTTCTTATGAACTGGGGTGGGGGATGATAATGATGGTGATGGTGACTGAGTCGAAGAAGAAAATGGAATACTGGCATCTGGCTCATCAGTCCTCTCTCTACTATCTCTACTCTCTTTATCCTCGACGTGATACTCACGTCTACTCCTCAAGGCCATAACAGATTTGGCCTGTTGATGTGACTCTGTATGGTACAGGCCTCCAGTCATCTAGTCCTTGCCCTTCGGATTCATGACAACCTGGCTCAGCAAACTACCCTCCGGTCTCCTACTAATAGCTTCTGCTAACTATCCCATTTGCGACTCTAACTTCGCAATGGACTACGTATGTGAGCTCAAAATCTGGCTACACTTTTCGAAAGCATTATGATTAGAGGTTTTCACCTCTTGAAATACTTGGAGAAGTCTCTCCTCGAAAGATGTCTGTGGGGCAGATTCTTGTGAAATCGGAGGAGGAAATGAAGAGGAAGTCTGAGGATAGCTCGGCCTCTAAAATGTCTGAGTGAAGGCTGGCGGCCAAACCGACGGAGAGGATGTAGGAATCTGGGTGGAAGAATGTAGATTCTTCTATGAAAAATTGGGGTGGTTACGCCAACCCGAATTATATGTAGATGAAAATGGATTGTTTTGGGATCTGGCGTAACCGTGAGCAGCCTAAACTTGTTCTTGGACAAATTTAGGGTACTGAGCTGTCGAAGAGCACTCAGTAATCTCACGTGCCGGACTCGCACAAAGAGTACACACCTGCTGAGCAGTAGATGGTCTCGCAAGAAGCTGGTCTAACTTCTGAGCAATCATATCCACCTTGCACTGTAATGTAGTAGATGGACCAATCTCGAGGACACCACCTTTCTTCTGAATACTAGGTATGGCTCTATCAGAATGAGAGCTAGAAGCATGGTGGAGGGAATTCTCTGCCAAAGTATCAAATAGCCTCCATGCTTCATCATCGCTCTTCAACATGAAGGTTCTGCCACATGAAGAATCTATCATCTAACGATTTCTGCCAGATAATCCATCATAAAAGCTCTGCACCAGCTGCCATCTTGGCACCTGATGATGGGGACACTTCCTAAGGAGATCCTTCACTCTCTCCCAGGTCTCATGTAATTGCTCACCATCTAGCTCTGAGAAGCTAGTAATGGCTCGCCTATACTGGTTTGTCCTACCGATGGGAAAGTATTTCCTAAGAAACTCCTGCTGTAACTGATCTCATGACCCCTATCTCTACTGAATCTAAGGACTTTAGCCAATACTTGGCCTTGTCTTTCAATGAAAACCGGAATAAGGTCAATCTCAATGCATCATCGTCAAAATTCTGTATCTTCACTGTAGAACAGATTTCGAGGAATTCATCTAAATGCCTATAGGGATCCTCGTGACTAAAACCATAAAATGATGGAAGCATCTGAATAATGCTGGCATTAATCTCATAATGAGGGGCTCCTACATCGGGTCTCCGAATGCAAGATGTTTGAACATAGTCTGTGGGAGTAAAGTACTCCCTCAGAGCATGTGGAGGAACTGGAGCCCGAGCTGGAGGATCCATATCGCCCATTGTTGTCGAACTTCGAGGAGAATGTAGAATTCTCTCTGGGTTGTCAACAAATGGATGTAATGGGGTTCCTAAAGCTCTTCACCCCTGCATACACTGGTACTAAGACCAGATGTAAGCACACGACCTAAATCTAAAATCTAATACTAAGCTAATACTAAAAATGCAAATAACAAAAATAAAGAACAACTACTACTATTCAGTTAACTATGTCAGACTAACTAAGTAAGTAAATGAAATAACAAAGTAACACTAATCTAATTTACTGAATTAAAAGAATACAGAAAATCACAAACTGTGTTCTCTAAAACCCACCTGTCTAATCGCTCCTTGCAGAATGAATATTCAGTGAATCCTAGAAAAGCAGTACGTGAATCCTATATATACTAACTATGTTAAACCTATATTTACTTACTAATCCTACTAACTAGAAAAATAAAAACAACTAATTAACTAATGAACTAACACAGATTAATAAACTAAAATCTAAGAAATAAAAGAATATATTCGCCGTTCTCCCGCAACGGCGCAAAAATTTGGTTGAGTTTTTGTAAATGATATTTTTCAAAGATAATTTTCAATAAACACTTGGAAAATCGTCAACCAAAAGTAAATAACTTACTTTCCACAGAAGTGGCAAGTACGGGTCGAATCCACAAAGAACGGGAAATATTCAAGTAATTCTGAGAAATTCAATTTATTAATTTAGACTTCTAAGTCAACAATTACAATTCTACCAAAATTACAAAATAAAAACTAAAATTAACTAGAAAAGCAATTGAATTCTTCTTCTGCTCGCCAAGGGCAATTCTGTCCTTTCACCAATTCTCAAATTTTCACACTTGGACAAGAATAACCATGCAATATTTAATATGCTTTTCAACCTAGAATAAAGAAAATAAAAAGTTAGTAAACAATTATAGCAAATTAATCTATGAATTAAAATAAACCTAATTCTAAAGAAATTAACCAACTTAAATCCTAATTAACACTAAAGATCAAATAAAATACCAAAATAGTTCTAATAACTAATTAATCTAGGTCTAACTACGTTAATGGATGCAGATGCACTAACTAAAATGCAGAAACACTGAAAATTACCCGAAAATGAATAAAACAATGAAATGACTATCTTACCCCTAACTAGTGCAAAAATGACTTCTGGCAGCTTTTCACAAACGGATTGTTTGACAGAGCAAACGAAGTCCAAAATTCCCGAAATTTCTTCTGTTTTGTAACTAACAGAAATCTGACGGTTTTTACAAATTTGAAAAATTCTTTCTGGAACTCCAGATATAAGCGTTTCAAAATCAGGATAATGTTGGAAATCGCAGGACCCGAAATTGAAAAACCCGAAAAAGCTGTTTTTACAAAATGCTTAGAAACCAGACCAAATCAACTCGAAATGAGCTGAAATTTGGTATGCAGACAAAGAAAAGAATAGAACAAAAATTTCCAGAAAACGTGAAAATTTTTCACATAAAATGCCGAGTGCAAGACAGGGTGAAAATCAGTTTTCAAAATCAGTGCACTATTCACTTTGGAAATCTACTTTTAGCACTATGTACATAAACTAAATGCAAACACAGTACTAATGTTACTGAATAACAGTAAATATGCAGAAAATGAATGCACTTAAACTAACTACACGAAAAAGTAACTAGAGCACGCAATTGTAGACTAGATCTAATCTAATTAACACATCAAATGTAAATTAACTCAACTAAAGATGCAATACTATTCATTAAACTATTTAGAGAATTGCAATAAAATCAATATAATACTTTAAGCTAAATTAAATGCTAGGCTAAACACGCACTTTCACTTTCAATCATGAACTAATTAAGTTAACTAAACTAAAGACTAACTAGAGTTAACTAGAGAATTAGGTGGGACGGTTTGGGATAGAGGTTGACTTTGACTAGACTCACAACCCACCTTGACTCACTAGGTTGATTAAGTTAGAAAATTAATAACAATAGAAACCTACAGAGTAAATACTAATTGATTAAACCCCAAAAATTAAAAATCACTAAAATCAATCTAATTACACGCCTAACTTAAATGCCATTAATCTAATTAACTTACCTAAATAATGACTCAAAGACTAACCTAAGGTTAATGCAAACTTAACTAAAAAGGATTAATGCTAACTCTAATCTAGGTTAATATGGCAAGTTAGAAGAATAGGGGATTAATGTTAACAAAAAACGAATTTTCCAATGGAGTTACTATAAATGCCTTGTGAAATCAAATGGGAAACTTCAAAATAGAAAACCGTCGAGCCCAAAGGTGATTACTCTCCTTAATTGCTTCCAAAACCAAATTGGGAAGTTTGAGAGAAAACATCCAGCCTAGAGGGGTCCCACATGTTTTTGGTTCTTTTAGAAAGAAAGAATAACACTTAAATTCATTCCCAAAAATCGTGTGTAGACATTTTAGAAAGTATTTAAATTCTAAGCTTTATTTCCAAAATTGTTAAAAGGAGGAAACCTTCTCTCTTGGTTGGCTTGAAAATTTTCAAAATATTCCAAAATTGTCTTTCACGAATTTGAAGAAGTCCACACTTGCCAAACTCATTTTTATCACTACAATTACACTAGTGCTTTTCTTCCTACTTCGATCTAATTAAACTAGATTAATACTAATCTAATTACACTAACATCTAACTAATACACAACAAGGTTAGGAATGAAAAACATAACTTTCTAACATTAAAGGAGATAACATCTAACTCAAAACTTACCAACAATTCAAAAAACATCTAAGACAACCAATTCTAATTCAATGAATCTAGACAACCTTGTCTAACTTACCTATTCCGAAATAAAACTTACCAAACACTCTAAAGCTTCAGCTGGATCTCTAATGCCCGACCCTTCTTGGAGAAGACAACCTATTCTAACACCAAGGACTCGATTTTATCTAAACTAAGAAAATCAATAATAATGTTTTTTTTTTTTTAGTATTAACAAATTCAAACGAAATGTAAACTAACTTAATTACTAACTAAATCAAATAAAAACATGCTGAGACTCGACCTACTGCAGACTTAAGATGGGGACTAAACCAAAACAAAGAAAAATCATCAAACATGACACAACATACCTAATCAATCCACCTAACTTAATAAACTTCAACTATGCCCAACGACCCAACAAAAGAAACAACACTAATTTAACTGGAACTAATTGAAACAAAACATGTTTGGCACACAACACTGCTCAAAGAGTTACAGAAATCCGAAAACAAACAATACAATCGGCTAGATTAGATCTAGCTGATTGAGCATTCACCCAACGATTGTGCAAAAACAGACTGCACGTCACACTTGGAACTAAACCAACTTGTAATTTAAGCTAACTCACACTAGACACAACTTGAACGAGGTCTGATTGACACGTTCTATCTACAGAAGAAAAAATTTTCAGACACACACCCTAAAACGCCAAGATCGGCTAGAAGGAATCTAGCCGATTTTTGGATTTATACTAGAACGACACTATAACCCAAACCCAATGACAAACCTGGAACAAAAATGGAATTTGAAACACGTTTTTTTGCTAAAATAACACAAAGAATCGAAAATTGAAAAAGACTAAAATGGCTAGAAAAGGTCTAGCCGATTTCTCACTTTTTGATGAAAATGATTTGAAAATCATGAAGGAATCTACTCTAGACACAAACCGACATTCTAAAACAGAAAATAGCATAAAAATGACAGTGATTTGTTGTCAAAGAACAAGAAAAATGCAGAGAATGGGCTAATAGAGAAGAGATACTTTGGCTAGACTTGATTCTATCTAAAAGAACAGGGAAAAGAGTAAGACCAACCTCCAGGGCAATTCAACGACTGTGGGGAAGAAAAGAGCGGAAAATGCCTTTGGAATTGCATCCTGTCTTTTTCAAGGATGCTGGAATGTCACCATATAACTTTTTTTTACAGCTGCAACACGTTTGAAGCTCACCGAGGATGGAGAAGGAACCGATTCTTGATCGGGTGACTTAGAAGATCGGATGGAGGTAGAGCCGATCCTTCTTGTTGGAGTGTCTCACACTTCCATGCAAGAGAAGGTGTCTTCAACCTATGCTACACCTACAAAATACAGAAACTGTGGTGAATAACCAACAAGGATGAGAAGAAACATATGAAAGATATGACGAAGACACGAAAGAATGCTTGAATCTCAAGCAAAACACAGGTCTTCAATGGAGGTGGTGTGGAATGAGTGGGGAAGATGGTGGCTGGAGCAAGAATCACAAGAGGGGCGCAAATTCCAAAGCTAAAAACGTCTAGGGCTGAGTGAAAAAGTGATTTTATAATTTTGGCACTTTTCAGAAAAGGGTTTAAAATGAAAAATATTACCCTGCGCCACTTTTAGAGGGGGTTTTCTAAAAATCTTTTCTAAATGGATATGGATTCACGTGTGGGTTGTATTTAGGTTTTTTAAACATTGATCTAAGGTCCAAAACAGCCTATTTGGGTCGGACATGGATCCGATCTACCTCGAAATCTGTGCCTGAACACTAAAATAGCCATAACTCTCTCAATTTAACTCCAATTTTTCTGAAATTTGAACCACAACCCCTTGATATTAAAATACATCTAATCATGGGTTTTAATCCTTAAAATCACCACAAAATGCATGAATAAATAAATAACATGATGTGTATTTCATGCATCATCAGGATCCGTGTCGGGGGTAGCCCCCGGACCCCCTTATTATAAGGGCAAAAACTCTGAATCGGGCTCCACAACTCATCAAGTTAAACCATGCTACAGTCAGTGTGCAGGTTAGTCGGTGCTTGATGGAGCAGTGTAGGATCGTCTGCTAGATTTGCACAGAAGCAGAAAGAGAAGGGAGAGAGAGAGGGTTGATGTTCATGGCCTTCTCCAGGGGGGATTCCTTTCTCGGATAATCCTACAGTGCAGGGACTGAGTCTTAAATAACCATCTTCAGGGTACTTAAGTCTTTGCAACCACTCCTTTTCTAGAATCGTCATTTTTTTTGGCACCAATGGAGGAAAGGGTACTTAAGTCTTTGCAACTCCATCGGACTTCAACACTAAGTGATGCTGACAAACATGGGGATACGAGCCACACATGCTCACATACGTGGTGCTCTTTGAGACCCCCGAACATGAGATGTAGCTACCTGCCCTGTTCGGGGGGGGGGGGGGACATATAACCTGCTTTGCCATTTTGGCTATCGAATCTGAATAAACGAATTTGGATTTGTCAGATATCTGAGCTGAATCCTAACCATATACATTCCTAGTGTTAGGGTTGTCAATAGGTCAGATTGTATCAAGATCCAGGAACTGAACCGGCCCAACCTAGTTGTTTTTGAAAGGCGGAATTAGGCAGACCCGTACCAGTTATACAACAATACTATTGGGGTTTAAACTTACAACGTTCCAACACAAGGTGACATGCACTAGCGCAACCTAGTTTGAATGAATGTTTTGTATGAATTTTAGTGGAAGTGAGCTTCTTAAATTATATGGGTCCATATTTGAGATTTCATTTTCTTGACCTAACAAAACTCGTACATGCAACTACTTATTTGGGCGGGTTTAGGTACAGACCAGGTATTCGACCTTATGACAGCCCTACCAAGTGCAATTAGGGGTGTAATAGGGTTGGTTCAGGCTGGGCCAAATCAGATTATTCTTCTAATCAAGTCTACAAAATTAGATCCAAACCCCAGCCAATTTGATCCAAACACGGATCCAACTACCAAGTCTTTGTCTTGTTGAAGTTGTAGATCCATATGGCCAAATGGGTTTGGGTACAAAACTATAAACCTGGTCAGCTACATGTATAATAACTGCAATTTTTAAGTGTTAAAGAAATTCATTAAACCTTTTGGATCTTGAACCGAATCTGGACATAATTCGAAGTTCATAAGTTTGATTAAAATGATATTCAAATCTAGATCATTTACCGGATACTAATATGAACCCATATTCGACCTTTTAATGAATCTAGATATTATCCAAATAGATAACTTTAGCAATTTTGAATATTTATTCGAGTCCATATATTTTAGGGACATGTCTATAAATATTTAAATTATAAGGATAAAATAATAATTTCATAACTGTTTGCATATATGTATATATTATATATAAATATATAATTTAAATACATGTGCAAGTGTGTCAAAATTATTAAATATATACTCATTTACACATGATAAGATAAATACGCAGGTTATGGTAAACCTCTCTTACCGTGCTTGTTGGTTATGGCAAAAGACGGTAACCTATGTTGGTTACGATAACCACCTTTGTAGGTTACAGTAAAAGAGGGTAACATGTGCTGGTTACGATAAAAAAGGATAACTTGTGCTGGTTGCAGTAAATCAGTCACGTATCACCTTAACTCCCAAGCATCTACTCATGTCATATTACTACAATCAATCACAAATGAGAAAGGCAAGCAATCAAAGAGAAAGAAAATGAAAAAAAGAAATACATCTAAGGCTACCTCTTAAATGACTTATAAAAAATAGTTCTTACCCTACTTAAACAATACAACAAAATATGACAACTACCTAAGAATTCCAAATAAAAATGCAATTAAAGCTTAAAGAAAGAATTGACTCAACTTGCCTAACTTAACCTATTACACGATTTTCAAAAATCTTATTCAAAGTCATTTTTTACTTGGTTGATCTTTTTGTAATAGTATTTTTAAAAGATATTTTTCAATAAAGGATTTGGAAAATCGTCAACCAAAAATATAAAAACCGACTTTCCACAAATATGGTGAGTACATGTTGAATCCTCAGGGAACAGGAGAATATTCAAATCAAATCTAAAAATTTTAATTTATTAATATCAGAAATGTTTACAATTAAGTCAAACACTATAAATCTAATTAAGTTACAAACTAAAAATAAAAATTAACACCTAAGCAGGTTGTTAAGTCTTCTACAGATCACCAGGGGCATTTTCATCTTTTCACCACAATTGCATTCACGCTCTCAATATGAATACACCTGTTGACCTGTATTGAACTTATCAACCTAAACAAATAGAAAATAAAAGTCAGCAAATAATTCAATAATTAATTCTAAAAATTACACTAACACTAATTCTAAATTAATTATCACATCTAAATAGCAATTAAACTGAAAATAAACTAAAAAGATAATATCTAATTAAACTAACTAATTTGATTAATTCTAACTAAATTAACTACTGTAATTACATGATCTAATATGTAGAAAAATAAGAAAAACTATAAAAAACTAACTAATTAACAAAATGATTGTTTTGCCCTCGATGTAGTGCAAAATTGAATTCTGATAGATTTTTTAAAACAGACTGTTTGGATGGGAAAATGAAGTTCAATTTTACTGAAATTTCTTTTATTCTATTTCTGACAAATTCAAGAATCTGTCAGACTTTACAGAATTGAAGAATTCATTCGAAAGCTTCAGATATAAGCGTTTCAAATCTGATAAAATCTTGGAAATCGTTTGTCCCGAAATTTAAAAACCCTAAAAACCGATTTTTGAAAAATGCTTAAAACTCAAACTAAATCAACTCCAATTGATTTGATTTTTGGTCAATTGACAATTAACACCCCAATGAAAAAAATAGAAGAAAAAATTCAGAAAAACTCAGAAAAAATGCACATAAAATAATGACTGCAAAATGGTGCAAATTCTGATTTTAAATTTCAATGCACTGTTCACTTTCAATAATTCAATTCATGCACTATTACTTAAAGCACATGCAATAACAATCATTTACAGACCTAAGACTTAACTAAAAATCAGTAAATAAAATCAATTAAACTAATTACATAAACATCAGAATAACTTAAACAAATTAATTCTAAATCAAGTCTAAATTACACGCCATAACTAAACTACATTAAACTAAAATACAATTAAGAATTATAATACTCTAATTGACTAACCTAACTACTTAACTCAAAAAGGAGAATTGAATTTAAAACTAACTTTAAATTAAAGTTAAAAACTAACTTAATCTAACTAAGAGTAATTAACCTAATTAGGACACTAAGGGGGACCCACTAGGGTTAGTTACTAATTAACCAAGGTTAGACTTAACTAATTAAATGCCCTACACGATTTTGAAAATCAAATACAAAGTCAAAACTTACTAAAATGAAATCCAAAGAGTGCACTATTAAACAAATAAATGCATGCACTACTCCACATGATTTTACTAAACAAATCACTAACCCTAATTCAAATGTTTTTAAAAAAAAATTATACGCAATTAATTAATTAGACTATGTAATTCGTGGAAAGAAGGTAATCATGTTAAGTGGCGGATTTGGAATCCAGTGGATCCCATCTCATAGGGCCCACACAGTTTGCCTTAACTTAACAATTTCAAACTTCTCTCTTAAGGCAATTGGAATCACTAATTGAGAAGGTGATTCACACATTGAATCACCTTACTTAATTAGTTTCTCAAAGAATCCTCCTAACTTGGTATCCTCAGAAAAGACCCAAGACTTACCAATTTAGGATCCCACAAATTTTAGAAATAACCCCAGATTACCAAACTTGCCTCTTGCTATACAATTACCACACTACCCACCTTTCGAAATTTGAAATTCACTAATTATGCTAATCTAACTATACTAATGTAACTGAATACTAATTTAATTACATGGACTAATTTGGAATGCAATAAAAACTATGAAATGCTATTTATTCAAAAAATACTAATTCTATTTTAACTAACTATTGACTACACCTAGATGCAATGAACCTAGGCACTAAAATGAACTTTCCTAAACTCAATAAGACTTACCAAAGATGCTAAAAGCTTGCTGGACATCAATGGTTGTCGTCCCATTGGAGAAGACGACAGCCTCCTAAGACACTAAACCGATTTTGCAATGACAAAAAGAAAAACGATTTTGCTTAAACCAAAATTGAAACACTCAAAAACTAATTTTCTATTTACCTTAAACCACACTAAGACCGACTCTAGACTGTTACAATACCTATGTGACCTACTATTACTTGAAAAAAAATCAGAATATTAAAATGTGAAAAATGTCAAAACCGGCTAGACTATGTCTAGCCGATTTTGAGATTTGACACAAAACGACTAATGCAATGACTTAACACCTAAACTAAGACTCTAACTCGATCGTAAACTATCAAAATTAAGAATTGCAAACAGTGGTTTGTTGTAAAAAAAACATTAGAAACACAAAGTAAAAACCGGGTATGACTCGACCATTATAGAGTTGACTCGATCTACACTAAAAGAGAGGAGAAAGGGAAGACCAACCTCATGGGCGATCCGACGAGGGAAAGGTAAGGTACAACGGTCAGTTAGAGATGGTCCACACACCTAGCATGTCCTTCAATGTGCTACACTTTTTCCTTGCATGACTGCACCCACATTGAAGTCGATTTATAGAGGATTCGAATAAGAGGATGAAAGTCGTGTGGAGGAAGAGATGGCCAACCACGAGGTGTAGACAGCACACCACCAAGGCGAAGCTCCACGTGGTCTGCAACACCTGTAGAAGAAAGAGAAAACAACAAAAAAGAGAATACAAAAACAAGAAATGGAATCAAGAAGAAGAAAAGAGACACGCACAAGAGGGAGGGGTGTGTGAGAGAGGGACAGAGAGAAGAGGAGAGAGAGGGGCAAATTTTCCAACTCCAAAAAATGGCATCTCAGATTTTTTTACACTATTTATACTTCTAAGTTATGTTAAATTCTAAAAACTACCTACTTAAAAAGTTATTTTTAGTTAAAAACCTAAACTACTTGTTAATTGCATCTAACTACCAAAACACATTAGAAAGAGGTGGTTTTAAAAAAATATCATTGAAAAACACTTTTGGTATATAAGTTTATGGATATTTAGGGTTTGGATCTAGTCCCAGATCCAAATTAGAGCTCTTGGGTCGGAACTAGATCTAGTCTACCTCAAAATCCAATCCAAAACCCAAAAAATGTGATAATTTTCTTGTTTTAACTCCGATTCAAGTAAAATTCGAATCACGACCTCTTTGTATCTAAATACATCCATTCATGGGTTATAAACCTTTAAAACATGTGAAAATGTATGAATTTTGTATAAACATGATGTGCATTTTATGCATCATCAAATACTCCCATGCTTGAATGTTTGTTAGTCCCTTAACAAACCCAACTAAACTACCTAAGTTATGAAACTCAAAAATAAACAAATATGCAACTGCAAATCCTAAATGACCTAACCCACTTTTATAGGAATTATGGTTGCATTTAGCTCATGCAACCAGCCCTTTAAACCCTTGAGTTACCCTAGTGGACGAATAAGGTTTCGTGAGGGTTTGCAGTGATGCTACCCACAAACATCGATATCATGCAGAAAATAATTTTTTTTTCAAAAATATTAGACAATTAAGAAATGAGTTTAAGCAAATATTTCATGTAATTTACACTCTCATAACACATTTAGAATTTTCATGCCTCCATTGTAAAAACTTTTTCCTTTACCTTTCTAAATTTGTAATTATCTATGAATTTTCTCAGAAAGTCAAGTATTAACATGTTATTATTCATTTATCATCACTTGTATGTTTTCTGCATAGTATCATATAATTATTCCTAAGCAATGAATTTTTCATTAAGCTCATTCTTTTTCTTTTGATTTTCAATTTTCATATTTTTTAGTTTTTCAATTGAGCACTATTTTAAATTTCCAGTGTCATGATCCGTGTAGTGAGCTTTGGGTCAGTGACTCTCAGGCTAGACGACCTTAGGGCACCAGATACAGAGTATCCTTCAGACTTAATTGCTCGAGTCACTAGACCTTCCATTTTAATAGTTTACGTATAGTCTTCTTCTTGTCATGTGCAATGTCTTTATCTATTAGGCTTTCTATGAAGTCCATGTAACGAGTCTTCAAGCCGGTGACTTCCAAACCAGACGGCTTTAGGGCACCAGGTATAAAACACCCTTCAAACTCTACTTGCTCGAACCAAATAGGCCACAGATATCGACTAGACAAGAAGATGATCTCCTTCGTTATCCTTTTTGTCATGAGACTCAAACACTTTAACTTGTGTCTGAGCTCAACTACTGGGAATCACGAAGACATCAACAACTAAACGTAAGCTCTTTTTCTTTGAGGCTCATTTTCCTTTATATTTTTCTTTTGCTTAGTTTTTTTTAAAACATATTATGCATACTTATACTTTAGTGATTCAAAATAATTCTAACATTCAAATACAATCTTTTCTTTGAATTTTACATAAATAACCACTCTTTTCAGATTAGTTTAGAAAAAAATTTCACATGGGGCTTAAAAATTCTAAATTGTCAGATTATGTCAAAAACATTCCTATATGCTACAAACTTATTTCTTAAAGACCTAATTTTATGAGTTTTAACTACCTGAACAAAAAACAGAAAAAAAATTAGTGTGTATCTAAACCATTCCCCCATGCTTGAATGACACTATCCATAGTGGCATACAAAAAATATAAACATGCAATGCAGATGCACACTAAATAACATAAAATAAATGTGGGAGAAAAGATAGATACAACTTGATATTTGTAGGGCCTTTTGAGCTGATGTTTGACTTGACTTCGCACCACCACTATGCATATACGAATGCATATTTTCTGCTGATCTGGTCAATGGTCTTCTCCTGAAGCTGTACTCTGTGTCGGGTAACCTAGACTCATACACTGAAGCACCAAATAATACAGTATTCATGCATGACAATACTAAAATTCAAGTAAAAATCAATTCAAAATAAATAAAACAAATTTTTATTTCTAATACATACATATGATACACAATGTCTACTCAGATTCTATCTAAGTAAACTAAACATGCAACAAAAATTTACAAAAAATACAAGTAAATATCAATTAACTATTCTAAGCAATGCCAGAAAAATTTAACTAATCTATGAAATTTAAATAGAAAAATCTACAAAATTAGTAAATACAGGAAATCACAAACTATGTTCTCTAAGACTCACCTGTCTATTTGCTTATTGAATTATGCAGTTTAGTGAATCCTAGATAAAACAATACGTGAATCCTATATTCACTAACTAAAATCCTATATTTACAAACTAATCCTACTAACTAGAACAAATAAAAACAACTAACTAAACAAATATTAGAAATAACATAATATAATCGCCGTTCCCTGGTAACAACGCCAAAATTTGGTTGATCTTTTTGCAATAGTATTTTTAAAAGATATTTTTTAATAAAGGATTTGGAAAATCGTCAACCAAAAATATAAAAACTGACTTTCCACAGATGTGGCGAGTACGGGTCGAATCCTCAGAGAACAGGAGAATATTCAAACTAAATCTAAAAATTTCAATTTATTAATATAAAAAATGATTACAATTAAGTCAAACACTACAAATCTAATTAAGTTACAAATTAAAAATAAAAAACAACTCCTAAGCAGGTTGCTAAGTCTTCTACAGATTGCCAAAGGCATTTTCATCTTTTCACCACAACTGCATTCGTGCTCTCAATATAAATACACCTGTTGACCTGTAGTGAACTTATCAACCTAAACAAACAAAAAATTGAATTTGGTAACAAACTGAACTTATCAACCTAAAATAAAATCCAAAGAATGCACTATTAAACAAATAAATACATGCACTACTCCACACGATTTTACTAAACAAATCACTAACCCTAATTCAAATGTTTCTTAAAAAAAATTCTACGCAATTAATTAATTAGACTATGTAATTCATGGAAAGGAGGTAATCAAGTTAAGTGGCGGATTTGGAATCTAGTGGATGCCAACTCATAGGGCCCACATGATTTGCCTTGACTTAACAATTTTGAACTTCTCTCTTAAGGCAATTGGAATCACTAATTGAGAAGGTGATTCACACATTGAACCATCTTACTTAATTAGTTTCTCAAAGAATCCTCCTAACTTGGTATCCTCAGAAAAGACCCAAGACTTACCAATTTAGGATCCCACGAATTTCAGAAATAACCCCGCATTTAGGGGTGGCAAAACCTGACACGACCCTCCAACCTGACCCGCCAACCCGCCTCTTAGGCGGGTTCAGGTTTGGAAAAAACGAACCCGTTTAATAAACGGGTCGACCTGCCTAACCCGTTTATTATCCGGGTCGGGTTCGTGTTAAGGGTATGCCAACCCGCCTGACCCGTTTAATAAATGGGTTAGGCGGGTGGGTCAACCCGCCAACTCGTCTGCCAACCCGCCAACCCGACCCACCAACCTGACCCGTCAACCCGCCAACCTGAGAACCCGTTTACCCTACCCAACCCATTTATTAAATGGGTTGGCAGGTCATGTCGGGTTACCTGTTTATTAAACGGGCCGGGTTCGGGTTGAGGTATGTTGACCCGCCAACCTGACCCGATTGCCACCTTTACCCACATTACCAAACTCGCCTCTTGCTATGCAATTACCACACTACCCTCCTTTTAAAATTCAAAATTCACTAATTATGCTAATCTAACTATACTAATCTAACTAAATACTAATTCAATTACACAGACTAATTTGGAATGCAATAAAAACCATGAAATGCTATTTATTCAAAAAATACTAATTCTATTTTAACTAACTATTGACTACATCTAGATGCAATGAACCTAGACACTAAAATGAACTTTCCTAAACTCAATAAGACTTACTAAAGATGCTAAAAGCTTGCTGGACATCAATGGTTGTCGTCCCATTGGAGAAGATGACAACCTCCTAAGACACACTAAACTGATTTTGCAATGACAAAAAGAAAAATGATTTTTATTAAACCAAAATTCAAACACTCAAAAACGAATTTTCTATTTACCTTAAACCACACTAAGATCGACTCTAGACTGTTACAATACCTATGTGACCTACTATTACTTGAAAAAAAATTCAGAATATTAAAATGTGAAAAATGTCAAAACTGGCTAGACTATGTCTAGTCGATTTTAGGATTTGACACAAAATGACTAATGCAATGACTTAACACCTAAACTAAGACTCTAACTCGATCTTAAACTACCGAAATTAAGAATTGTAGATAGTGGTTTGCTGTAAAAAAAAATTAGAAACACAAAGTAAAAACTGGGTATGACTCGACCATTATAGGGTTGACTCGATCTACACTAAAAGAGAGGAGGAAGGGAAGACCAACCTCAAGGGTGATCCGACGAGGGAGGGGTGAGGTAGAGCGGTCACTTGGAGATGGTCCACACACCCAGCACGTCCTCCGATGTGCTGCACTTTTCCTTTGCATGGCTGCACCCACATTGAAGCCGATTTATAGAAGATTCGAACAAGAGGATGAAAGCCGTGTGGAAGAGGAGACAACCAACCATGAGGTGTAGACAGCACACCACCGAGGCAAAGCTCCATGTGGTCTACAACAACTACAAAAGAAAAAGAAAACAACAAAAAAGAGAATACAAAAACAAGAAATGGAATCAAGAAGAAGAATAAAAGAGACACGCACAAGAGGGAGGGGCGTGTGAGAGAGGGAGAGAGAGAAGCGAAGAGAGAGAGGGGCAAATTTTCCAACTCCAAAAACTGTCATCTTAGATTTTTTTACACTATTTATGCTTTTAAGTTATGTTGAATTCTAAAAACTACCTACTTAAAAAGTTATTTTTAGTTAAAAACCTAAACTACTGGTTAATTGCATCTAACTACCAAAACACTTTAGAAAGAGGTGGTTTTCAGAAAATATCATTGAAAAATACTTTGCGTACGTGGGTTTATGGATATTTAGGATTTGGGTCCAGTCTCAGATCCAAATTAGAGCTCTTGGGTCAGAACTTGATCCAGTCTACCTCGAAATCCGATCCAAAACCCTAAAAATGTGATATTTTCCTCATCTTAACTCCGATTCAAGTGAAATTCAAAGCAAGACCTCTTTGTGTCTAAATACATCCATTCATGGGTTCTAAACCTTTAAAACATATGAAAATACCAAAATTTTGTATGAACATGATGTGCATTTCATGCATCATCATTACTAAAAAGAAAACGAACTGCAAAGATACCCTAATTACCAATGGAAACCTACCAATATTAATACATACTAGAATTAAAACAATGTATTAAAATTTGGTAACAAACTGTGATCGTTGCAATTTTTTTTACTTTTGTTCCTTTTTATGGAAGAAAGAGAAAAACTCTCGCAAGGTCTCACTTGACCTTTTGTAAAGATATTTTGAAATTACTTGCCTCCATTTTGAAATTTGCGGGAAAATGGGGAGACATGATTCACTCATCGGTACGAGGTTCAATCGTTCCTAGCACCTTTACCAGGGGTAATCGAACCAAGAATCAAATTTATGCCTTTGACTTGCCTAAATTTTTCTAAGAAATTATTTTAAGTCCTAAATGCACATTAAATCAGGCTTGTGCTATGATTTTGAATTTGAGAATGCGTATGCTTTTAAATTTTTTTCAGAAGTCCGAATCTTCCAAGTAATTTTGAATTAGATTTGAAAATATCCTTTAAGAGATGACTTTGAAGTGCAAAAATCGATTTAGATTTGGGAAATTGAAGTGAATTTGAAAGTTAGAATTTTGAATATTTCACTACAACAAAGCAGTAGATTAGCGACGACCACATTCCGTCGCTAATCCGTCGCTACGCATGTTAGCGACGGATTAGCGACAACGAGGCGACGATATGCTTACATCGCAAATATTTCGACGCTAACTGACGACAGATTTATTCTGTCGCCAGGTCCGTCGCTAATTGCGACGGACTAACGAGCGCTATATTCTGTCGCCAATCTGCCGGTACTAAACGGCGACCACGGCTTGGCGACGAATTTACTTTTATCGCTATGCCGTCGCTAGATTTATATGAATAGCGACGAATGGTTCTGTCGCTAATCCGTCGCAGACACGAAAAAAAATAAAAAAAATTTATTTGAAAATTAAATACCGAGAACGGTACAATTTATATTTCCTATACAATTTATATTTCCTGTAAATAAAAAACAAACCACACAAAAAATTCCATATAACAAGAATCTACAACAATTAATCGTTCCACCTTAAAATTAACAAGTTTAATTATTTACAATTCAACAATTACAATTAGGAAACATAAAAAAATAGAACTTCTTCAACACAGTTCTCTAATCATCGCCAAGATTTTGTGCGTCTTCTTGTTCATTGTCTTTATCTGTCCCTTCAGCTCCACTACGCTGATTATCGCTAGCAGCCTACACAAGAAAAGAACAGTCAATATTGATAAACAAAATATAATGAAATAAATTACACACTATATGTGATTCTATCATGTGCTCATGTGTGATCTAAGGCAATAAAAAAACTCTATATGTGATTCTATCATGCTCATATGTGCTCTAAGGCAGACAAAAAGTTATATATATATATGTGATTCTATCATGCTCATATGTGTGCTAAGGCAGTCAAAAAATTGAATATGTGATTATAGCATGTTCATATGTGTTCTAAGGCAGCTAGGAAAACTCTATATGTGATTCTACCATGCTCAGATGTGCTTTAAGGCAGGCAAAAAACTATATATGTGATTCGATCATGCTCGTATGTGTGCTAAGGCAGTCAAAAAATTGAATATGTGATTATAGCATGCTCATATGTGCTCTAAGGCAGGCAAAGCAAAAAAATTTATATGTGATTCTATCATAAATGATATATGTTCTAAGGCAGTAAAAAAACTCTATATGTGATTTGTGCATGCTCATATGTGTTTTAAGGTAGTCAAAAAACTGAATATGTGATTATAACATGCTCATATGTGTTCTTAGGCAGTCAAAAAATTGAATATGTGATTATAACATGCTCATATGTGCTCTAAGGCAGGCAAAAAAACTTTATATGTGATTATAGCATGCTCATATGTGCTCTAAGGCAATAAAAAAACTCTATATGTGATTCTATCATGCTCATATGTGTGCTAAGGCAGTCAAAAAACTAAATATGTGATAATAACATGCTCATATGTGTTCTTAGGCAGTCAAAAAACTGAATATGTGATTATAGCATGCTCATATGTGTTCTTAGGCAGTCAAAAAAACTTTATATGTGATTCTATCATGCTCATATGTGTTCTAAGGCAGTCAAAAAAACTTTATATGTGATTCTATCATGCTCATATGTGTTCTTAGGCAGTCAAAAAACTGAATATGTGATTATAGCATGCTCATATGTGCTCTAAGGCAGTCAAAAAAACTCTATATGTGATTATAGCATGCTCATATGTGCTCTAAGGCAATAAAAAAACTCTATATGTTATTATAGCATGCTCATATGTGCTCTAAGGCAGGCAAAAAACTCTATGTGATTCTATCATGCTCATATGTGCTCTAAGGCAGACAAAAAGTTATATATGTGATTCGATTATGCTCATATGTGTTCTAAGGTACACAAAAAACTGAATATGTGATTATACCTGAGAGGGACCTGGAATCGAAGATCCCTTGTTCAGAACAAGATTGTTGATCTCATTTCGAAGAAAGGGGGCGACAGTGTATTGGAAGTAGTTATTCAGTGATTCATTAACGATCTGGCGTACATCATCACCGGAAAGAATAGTCGGCTGCTTGGAGCTTATGTCGGCGCAAGAAGTCGGTGAGCCGTAACTGGAAGAACCAATAACTGGTGAAGTGTTCATATTACTCCCAAACTCGAACACGCGACCTTTTTTGGGTTTACCTGCTGCAGTCACCCATGCTGTAGGATCAAATGATGGATGCTGAGTAGCGTCATCGCCATATCGCTCTACCATCTGTTGCTCATATGCCTCCTACAAAATAATGTTTAAAGTATTCATTAATAATTAATGATAACATTATGATAACTTGCATATACATATACTTACTCGATGTATGGGTCGATCACTGAGCAATTAAAAAGAATATAGATGTGTGCTGCATTTTGCTCTCGATCTGTCAATAGCCTTGATCGACAACTACCAAATGCATGCCCAAGTGGTTGAAATATCGACAGCTTGTCAGCTACAGTTACTTGTTCTCCATCATCGTTACGGGGCAGACATGTGTAACGTGTTGAAATATGAGGTTCGAAGTACATAGATGAGAAATTTGAAATCTCTTCTAAAGTGTACGCCTCACAAATAGAGCCTTCTGCTCTTGCTTTATTACGAACCTTTTTTTTAGGTCGAACATGCGACAAGAATATACATTTCAAATTTTAAATATCTGTCATTAAAGAGACAAATATAAAAAAACATATACCTTTCAAATGGGTACATCCATCGATATTGCACAGGGCCACCAACCCTTAGTTCATATGGAAGATGTATGATCAAATGTTCCATAACATCGAAAAATGTTGGCGGAAATATCTTTTCTAGCAGACAAACAGTGGTGATGACAGAGTCCTCGAGATTCTTTACATCTGATACAACGACCTCCGATGCGCACAATGTTCTGAAAAATCCGCTCAACTCAGACAATACCCCCCATATAGGTTTGTCTAACATATCATGGAATGCTAGGGGTATCAATCGTTGCATAAAGATATGACAATCATGGCTCTTCAACCCATATAACTGTCCATCGTCAATCTTCACAGCCCGAGCAATGTTAGAGACATATCCATCTGGAAATCTCAGTTGTCTCAACCATTGACATACATGTTTTATTTGACCAGGTCCGAGCACGTACTTCGCCTTTGGTTTCAGTACTTTGCCATTATACTCTTTGAGTTCCAATTCTGGTCTTTTACATATTAATTTTAAATCCATACGGGCCTTCAGATTATCCTTCGTTTTTCCTTTAATATTCATTATTGTATTGAACACATTATCAAACACATTTTTTTCTACATGCATCACATCCAAATTATGTCATATCAATAGGGTCGGCCAATACGGTAGTTCCCAAAAAATAGATTTTTTTCGTCCAATTGTGATCCTTCCCAAATCCATGGAAGGGTGTAGGACTGCGGGCATATATTAATACATCTGGAAAGTATCGCAATCTTCTTAGAATCTCTATGCCGGATAATCTTGAGGATGGACCTTCCGTTTCAGTTGTGCCTGCTTAAATGCATTCTTTTGATGTCGGAACGGATGATCGCTGGGTAGAAATCGACGATGGCACTCAAACCAGCAAGACTTCCTTCCATGCCTCAATCTAAAAGCTTTGGAATCCTCCATGCAGTACGGACAAGCCAACCTCCCATGTGTGCTCCAACCAGATAACATACCATATGCAGGGAAGTCACTGATTGTCCATAGAACAACGACCTTCATGTTGAAATTTTGTTTTTTGTGGGCATCATACGTGGTAACACCGTCATCCCATATTACTTTTAGTTCATCAATCAATGGCCTTAGATATACATCAAGATTTTGGCCAGGTGAGGTAGGACCAGGGATCAACAGAGACAAGAAAAGATTTGAACATTTCATACACAAGCTTGGTGGAAGGTTGTATGGAGTTACAAATACTGGTCAACATGAGTATGGAGTTGATCTACCCCCAAATGGATTAAATCCATCTGTACATAGACCGAGTCTAACATTTCGCACTTCTATTGCGAAGTTCTGATGAGTACGATCAAAGTGCTTCCAAGCTTCAGCGTCAACAGGATGCGTGATCTTGTTTTCATCGTGTCAAACTTTATTTGCATGCCATCTCATGTGTTTAGCTGTCCTTGAAGACATATACAATCGCTGCAATCTAGGAGTGATAGGAAAGTAGCGGAGCGACTTGTATGAAACTTCCTTTGATCTCGTGCTACCATTGCCTCTTGTCTTTGGCTTGAACCGAGGATGCCCACATAACGGGCATAATATGTTGTTTTCCTGCTCCTTGAAATACAACATGCAGTGATTTGGACAAGCATCAATCTTTTTGTAACCCATACCTAGAGCGTTGACCATAACTTTCGCACAATAGAAATTTTGTGGCAATTTCTCATCTTTGGGCAACATACTCTTCACAATCATGCACAAACGGTCAAAACATGATTGACTCAAATTATACTCGGACTTCAAATTCATTAGTTGAAGAAGTGCAAACAAGATAGTGTGACTCTCACAACCGTTCCAAAGTGGCTCATCAGCATCTCTAAGTAAATCATAAAATCTACTAGCTGCATCGTTTGGTGATTCTTCATCTACGGCAGTTCTTACATCACTAGAACTCATAGCAGAACCCAGTTCTGTTCCTGCGGCATCAAATATCAAATTCGTATATGGATTATCGTGCACCACATTCACCCGTGCATCAAAATCGTTTCTAAATTCTTCTCCATGAAACATCCAGTTCTGATAATCACTCACAAAACCCTTCCTGTATAGGTGATGTCTAACACCATGAGGTTCTACAAATCGATTATTCTTACAAATCTTGCAGGGACACCTAATCCGACCTGTGAGATCTACTGTACTGACACTTGCCGTTGCAAATTCAATAAAACTATCAACACCATCCATATATTCATGCGATAACTCATTGTCCACTATCCTACGGTACATCCATTCACGATTTGCAGTCATTTTGTCGTATGATGTTACGAATAGTATCCTAACCAGTTAAAAGAGAACCATCAGAATGCTATGATGAAGAAAATATCAAATTTATCATGCAATATATGATGTCATACAATCATAAGAATTATGATGCATGCATTGATAACTTAATATTTTCATGTGCAAACTATTCATGACACGATACATTCATTTGAAGCATGCTTTCAGTATATAATTTCACATGAAAGACATAATCAAATTGAAAGTAACTACATGTAAGCATGGATACAATCACATCAAACATTGCAATACATCGAAATAATTCATATCAAACAAATGTCAAACATGTACCTGCAGCAAACACACTTCAATATCCCACTAACTACTACCATGCCTAGCATGGACTCCGTACTCCAAAAATAAGAACACTTCCATATTCATACATTAAAATCATGCTCAGCATGATCTCCGAACTCCAACAAAGCAGTCCTAGATATCAACAACTAAGTGAGTGTGTGAACAATAAAGTGTTACATTCAATAAATTAAATAACATGTGATGCGCTTGCATCACTTACTCACCACGGGTATTTACCCGATTTGCATTGTTTTTGTCACTTACTTACCACGGGTGGTGGGGCACAAGCGAGTTCCGTTGAGAAATCTGCAAAAAACACTATGTTAAAATGAATATTTTTCAAAGCTTACAATGCTCCCCCTGCGTACACTCCCAGATACCATATTCAATCTATATCTAGTTGTTTGGTACTTAGACCTCAATCAAACTGTATAAATGACAATTATGTTCCCAATATCAAAACTTGAACTTTAAAGGGATGATTATGATCACTGCTACTTTCTTTACACTCTTTTGAAGAAATTAAAACCACCAAGATAACTTGTCTGAAATGCCAAAGATACAAACTAGAGTGCTAGAAAAAAATGGACAAACCCTCAGTTCAAACAATAAATATGCATGCGGTGCTCAAATCTGCTACAATGTGAAGGCTGAAATGATGCCTATCAAGATGAAGAAGACAATGGGAATGGGTGCCCATTGTAAGATTGCTTATAACAGATACAAACAAATTGCTTAAATCATAGTCATGCCACAATTGCATGATATAGCAATGTGATGTTAAAGTGAAAAACACACGAATTGTAGCAGAAGCAGACTTATCTTAAATATAGCACAAATACAATTAGAAGGCACCTAACAATGAGCAGATACAGTCAACAAATCTCAAAGTTTCAATATCCTGCATGATGAATCTTTTTTTCCTGGCCATATTGAAAGGCATTGAAAATACGAAAAGCAACATAAAGTTCATGCAACACTGCCAAATCAGGAATGAATCAGGAGTTTATGATGTCTCAGTTATAAGCATCATAAAGTTCATACAACACTCCCAAGTCCGCAATGAATCAGGGTTAAAATGTCTCAATTAGACAACAGGCAAAGAAATGTCAATGTGTTGCAAATGAATTGCAATCTCATCCATTAATTGGAACTGAGGTTAAATCTACACATAACATCAAAGAAATAAGTTGATGTGCTATTGCAAAACATTGCTACAATACAGGAGAATACAAGAATTTCCACAACAGTTAAAATTTCGATTTGTTTCAATCTTCTGTCCAATAGTTACACGGCATACAGATAACACACGAGAACAAGCTGGTGCAACATACTGAGAACTCATAGAGGTTTTTTATTATAATGGCTACTATTTTATATGGTACCCAACAAACACTTGGAAAAGTAAAAATTTCCAATACCATCTCAATAATTAATTAACAGGGCATCTGATCATGATGCATGTTATGTTCACAACAAGATGAAGTTTCCAACAAATAGGAAAGGGGCAACCAAGTAGTCATCTTCCAGAAAATGGTTATCAACAAACAGGTAAATAGAAACCTACCAGAATGCCTGAACTGGAACGTGATTCCGTGTGAGGTTTAAACACAAAACTTCTCAGGCTTCCATCATCACATGATAGCTTCTCAGGAATATTCCTTGATGAAGAAAATGCATCAAATATGACACCATAATTGACATCATTAATGTATGGCCGAAATGAAAAGGTTGAGTAGTTGGAGAGGGTTCTGCAAGCTACATCACAAAAAAGGATATGGTGTTCTCAGCATGTTTCTCCCAATTAACATCGTAAAGAATAAGCTTTATCCAAAATAAGTGGAAATTTGCAGCAGAAACAAAACAATGGTGTACTAATCCTACATCAATCCATCAGCATCAACCCACTTAGATGTGACAGATAATGAAATATCTCATGATATGCAATAGTGTAAGAATACTGGATCGTCACTATAAAAATGAGCATGGGAAGTGTCACAGATTCTACAAATAAACAAATAAACATGACAGCTGCTCCTGGCACTAGATGCTAATTTAGGACAAAGGATGGAATCAGCAAAAAAATAATAACAAATATTTATAAGCACCACATAATTTTTTATCAGCAACATGCCCATAGCCATAAAGGTCCATCAAGAGATGGACGGGATGAATGAAACGTATTTCCTTGGCAGAATGCCAAGAGTACGAAGAGAGAGAGAGAGAGAGGATGATATCCCTTTAAAAGAAACCCTAAAACATCTCCCACCTCCAGTAGTGTTTGAGGGATTGAAAGAGCACAACGACTAGGTTAAAAAAGAGAAGGCGATAGAGATTGGGAAAGAGGAAGCTACAGAAGGAAGGGAGATGACAGAATTCTTTACCTCGCTAAGGCAACACTGGATGCTCGTTGTAGTACCCAGACGAAACCTATCGATCAAACCCCATCACTCAAACCTCTGTCGATCAAGAACTATAGAAACCTGATGATCTAACTCCGTTGCTCAAACCCCTATCGAGAAAAACATGAACCCCGACGATCTTGCATCATGTACGGGATCGTCCTTTTGGGTATTCGAGGGTTTCAAGGAAGATGGTGGTGAAGGGATCAGGTGGATAGGAGAAGGTGAGAGGGTTTTGAGGAAGATGGTTTGCAGGTAGCAGGGTTTGCGAAGGATGACGGTGGTCTGGCGATGGAGGAGCAACAGTGGGGAGAGGGCGCAACCAGGAAAGGGGAGCGACGACTGGCGAGCGGTGGACGGGGAGCGGCGGCTGGCGAGCGGCGGCGGCCGGGAGGTGGCAAGAGCCGACGAGCGGCGGGAGGGAGAGGGCAGCGGGCGGGAGCAAGACAACGAAACAGGAAAAAGAGAAAGAGGGATAGAATTAGGGATTTACGCGACTTTTAGCGACGGCTTAGCGACAGAATTATTCCGTCGCTAAGCCGTCGTAAATCAAAATACCAAAACAACGACGGAATATAGTCTGTCGCTACGCCGTCGCTAATTAGTGACGGATTAGCGACAACAGAGTTCCCTCTCTAAATCCATCGCTAAAATGGTGTTCTTGTAATAAGAATTAGCGACAAAAAATTGCAATCGCTAATCTGTCGCTAAGTAGCGACGGATTAGAGATAAAAGTTGTTTCCTCGCTAATCCGTCGCGAATTAGCGACAGATTGTTTCTCTAGCTAATCTGTCGCTAATTCGCGATAGAAAAAATCCGTCGCAAATTTCCGTCGCTAATTAACAATTTTCTTGTAGTGTTTTGAAACTGATTTCTAAGTTAAGAAATTTGAAGTCTGAATTGATTAAAATTGAATTTGGAGTTTGATTTTTGAATTGGGAATTGAACTTAGAAATCAAACTTTGAAATTGAAAGTCAGAAGTTAGAATTGAAATTAAAAATTAAACTTTTAACTTAAATTTAAAGAATTGAAATTTGAAATTGAAAATGTAATTGAATTTGAATTTGAAATTTAAAAAAAAAGAATTAGAATTTAGGATTCATATGAAATTCGAAATTCAATTTTAGAATTGAAATTGAGGATTGAACTTTGAGATTTAAAATTAAAATTCAAATTTAAGATAGAATTTTGAAGTTAAAAAAACAAAGAAAATTTGAAAATTGAATTAAAATTAAAACTTGAAAAAAAATGAAAAAATAAGAATTGGTATTTGAATTTGAAATGAAATTTCAAAATTTGGAATTTGAAAAGAATTAGAAAGTTGATATTTGAAATTAAAATGGAATTGAAATTTGGAATTCAAAAACTCAGAAATGAAAATTGAAAATTGAAAATTGAAAATTGAAAATTGAAAATTGAAAATTGAAAATTGAAAATTGAAAATTGAAAATTGAAAATTGAAAATTGAAAATTGAAAATTGAAAATAAATATTTGAATTAAGAAATGAGAATTATTTCGAAAATCACTTGGAAATTCAAAAATAATTTGAATAATTTTTTTGAAAAAGAATGATGCAATTCTATCTTAAATGATGAATGTATTTAAAAAGAATTTATTTGAAATTGGAATTAAAATCAAATTTGATTCTTTAATAGAATTAAAACAAGATTAAAACTTTAATATATTCATGACTATGGTCATAAACATATTCTAATTTAGTTTTTATTTATATTCCAAAAAAAGAATGAAATAAATTTTTGTGCATTTATAGAATTAAAATAAGATTAAATTTTCGTATATTTATGACTATGGCCACGAATATACTTTGATTTAATCTTTATTTTAGATTCTAATAAAGGAAGAAAATATATTTGAAATATGATAATTTTTAAAATGAATTGCATTTTAATAAAGAATAGTTATTCTAAATATTATTCATATTCTGACTATGGCAGTAAATACGAACTTTACTTAGCTTTATTTATCCTTTATTAAATCGTGCACCTGCCATTCATGTTTTTCCATAGTAAAAAAATAAAAGAAAAATAAATGCAACAATTAATTATGAGAAATTAAAACTAATCTATATGCTCATTCATTCTAAACTAAGCATAAAGTAAATTTCTCATTAATTGAATTATTACAACACTTGAATGAATTTACATTAATAAAAAATAAAAAAAGTTTTTTTTTAAAAATGAGCAAACATGTTTTAAATAAATTTAGAATTTTATGGATTTTCTTTAATTATTAAAAAATTAAGAAAAATCCATAATTTAGCCTTTTTATGCCCCAAAAAATAAAGGAAAAATCTATAAATATATTAGAAATTGATAAAATTTGAATTGGAGGTTTTTAATAACCTAAAAAGTATCCTAAAATCGAAAAATACAGAAAAAGTTTGGAGGAAAACCCAAATTTGGTTTTTTTATCCAAGTAAAACAAGATATTTCAAAATTGAGATATATAAATCAACCTAATCAGAGTATTTCGAATGAATGGAAGTTTAAAAAACTCAAATTGATATGAAAATTAATTCCATAGATTTCTAACTCTTCAAGGAGGCATATCCTTTTTACAGATCTCAAAAAGCATTTTTAAAACTCGAGATATGATTAAAACATTGAGAAATAAATTTATAAATCAGGAAATTAAGCTTTGACTGACAAGTTTCTGTAATTTTCGAGTTTTAGGGGCTATACTGAGTCAATTTCTCACAAATTTATGGTAGAAGTTACTCAGTTCAACCATAAAACATTTATAATTTATAGATCTAAAAAATGATCTCCCATTAGGGAGATCCCATCTGATCAAGTTGATCAAAAATCTGTAAAGGCCTATGAAAGAAAATTCAACAAGTTTCTATTTTTTTATCTGAATGATAGATGAAAACTTTCCTTTTTACAGATATAAAAAATGATCTCCTATTAGGGAGATATGAATGCAACAAGTTGGTTTTAAGTTGGAATAATGCCTGTAATTGCAAACAGAAAAGGTTTTGACTTAAAATATAAACAAAATAAAAATATTCTATATAAATGAATACAAATTTATATGAATAAACTAGACATGCAGATAAAGAAGTTCATTTTTACAGATATCGAAAATGATCTTCCATTAGAGAGATATCATTGAAACAAAATGGGCTAAAAACTGGACTATAAAAGTGACACAATAAAACATAGTTGCAGTTTTTGGCCAAAAACAGATATCAAAATACCATAGAAATTGATGAAAATTTATATGAAGAAACTAAACTCAATGTTGGATATTTCTCTTTTTAAATATTTAAAAGTTCATCTCTGGTTAGGGAGAAATCACTCAAACAAGTTGGTCTAATTTCTAGGATCTGAATTCTGATTTTTTTGAGAAATCGAACCAACTCAGATTGATCTGATTTTTGGTGTGGATCCCTAAACCATACTAATAATAATGTAATAAAAAAATCAGATCAAAATAAGACCTAATTATATGCAAAATGATGAAGTAAAAAATGGACCAAAATTGAAAATATCATCTCAACACAATTGAATAGAATAAAATCTCAAAATTGAATTGATACAATGATCAAAATGTGTGATATATCATTCTAGATCATTGATGAAAATGAAAATGATATAAAAAACTAAATGAAATCACATAAAATGAAATCAAAAGCATTGGTCCATAAATTGAAATTGATATTGCCCATAGAATGTAGAATTTGATCTATTGAAGATCAAATCTTAATTCTAAATGGCTAAAATGAAAATACACAATGTAAATAGCAATTTGAATCGTTCAAAACATAGAAAATGGAAATTTACATAGAATTAAACTAGATCTACATTGCTATTACACGAGATTGAAAGAAAATGCAAGAAGAAAGGGAGGGGGAGGGGAGGGATTTTTGAGAAATTAAAAAGAATAGAAAGAAAAAAAGAAAAAAAGAAAAAATTAAAACAAAGGGAGAGAGAAGGCCTACCTTAGGCTTTGTCTTCCTTGCTCCAGCCACCACTCCAATCTTGAGCCACCAATGCAAAGGAGGAGAGTTTTCTTCTTTGGAAAACTCTTCAACCCCAAGGGAAAAAGGAGAGAGAGAGAGAAGAAAAGAAGGGAAAGAGAGATTTTTTTTTTGTTCTCTCAATTTCTCAACTCTTCAACTTATCAGAAGAGAGACCCCCAAGGAGTCTATTTATAGTTTAATAATGGGGTTGGCTTTAGCAAAACTTTAGATATGTGACTAAAAATATCAAGAAGTAGAAGCCAAGCCCATGTGGGCATTTTTTTTTTTGTAAATGGGCATAAATGCCTTTTTAGAAAAGCTTGGACACATGGCACCCATCTTGCACATGGGTGCCCATGTGGCAAAAGGGGGCTCGCATGGGGTTGGCACCAACCCCATATGGGTCTTTTTCAACTTTGTAAATGGGCAAAATAGCCCTTTTGTCAAAAAGATTGACATGTGGCACCCTCTTGTAAGAGGGTGCCCATGTGAGTCATTTTCAATTTTCTAAATGGGTAGAATGGCCTTTCTTTTAAAAAAATTTGGCACATGGCCTCACCTTGTAGATGAGGCTCATGTGGGTTTTTAAAAACAAAAGTTTTTTTTTAAAGGTTTGCTAAAACGACTTTTATTTTGTTTTTTTTAAATGCCAAGTGGCGCCCCTCTTTGAAAACAATATTTTTGATTTTGAAAATTAAGAAAAAGGGAATGAAATATGAAAGTGAAAAGGGGAATTTTTGTAAAAAATTGAACTTCAAAATTCAATTTTTGATTTATAAATTCCGAATTGGGAAAAACCGGATCCAGATTAAAATTTTGAGAATTTTTGCCAAACATTGATTTTGGTTCCTGAAATTTCAAGGATTATTTTGAAATTGGGGATAAAAATTGGATTTTGATTTTGATTTTGATTTTGAAATCCCTAAATTGATTTTGAATAAAAATTTGATTTTGAAATCGGATCTGGATCCATTTTAACATTTCAAAATCCAAACTAAATTTTGAACTGGATCCAAGATATTTTTTAAAGGAATTTTGAAATTCAAAGGTTTGTTTTTGGATTTGGGTATAAAAATTGAATTTTGATTTTGAATTTGAATTTGAAATCTCTAAATTGATTTTCAATAAAAATTGAATTTTGAAATTGGATCTGGATCCATTTTAACATTTCAAAATCCAAACTGAAATTTGAATTGGATCCAAGGTATTTTTCAAAAGATTTTTGCAAAATGGTGGATTTGAATTTGAAAATCCAAAGATTGATTTTTAAATTAGAATAAAAAATGAGTTTTTGAAAAGGATCTGGATCTAAAGTTTTGAAAAAGATTGGATCTGGATCTCGATCTGAAGGAAATTTGGTTTAAAATGGTTATCGAACCCTGAATATGGATTTCTGAAGAATTAAAAATGGAAAAAGCCCCAAATTTATGATAAAATTGGCATTTTGATTTTGGATCTTGGATCCAATTCTGAGAATGGAATTGAATCTTGGATTTGAATAAGAAATCGAGAAGTGAAATTGCATCTTTGATGTTAAATGAATCTAAGTTCAGAAATTCGATGGAATTGAACTTCTGAACAGATCCGATGGACCCAGACTGAAATGGATCCAAAGTTGGTTAATTGGATCCTGGATATCTGATGAGATATTCTAAGTTCAAAGAATGAAATCAGACTCTGGATATAGATTCCTGAACGAATTAGATAAAGAATCCAGGTCCGGGAAGAAATTAGACATCAAATCCAACATTAGATCCAATATTTGAATTAAAATAGATCGGATCTCGGATATTGATGAAATATTAGATGAAGGAATTGATCCAAGTCCAAATTTGGGGTCTGTCTCAGTTCAAAAATTGTTGGAAACAGTGTTCTGAAGAATTTTGTATTTTTTTGTTTTCGCCCTGTAGGAGTAGAAACATGGTACAAAACGGGTCTGAACTAATTTTAGCTGGATTGGATCAGAATGAACTGAATCTGAAGACAATTATACTTAGATGAACTAAACTTAGAGCTAAAACACTAGTTCAACCAGCTGGAGTCAGCTCGGTTTGGACTGAATTGAGCTCAACCGAGCAAAATTAAGCTCAAAATGAGCTAAAACAAGGTTCGAGAAAAAAAAAGTGACTTTGAACTAGAAGCGAGCTGTTCAAACTTCTGAGGAACTTAGATCAGACTCACTGGGATGGGATCTAATGGATTTGACTGACTCGGGGACAATTTGGTTAAGATTTGAGCTAAAATGAGCTTATTTCACCAAAAATGGGCTAAATTAGCTGAAATGGTAAAAAATGGTCAGGATTCGCTCATCGTGAACTCAGAGGAGCTAAAAATGACAGTCATTCTAACATTTCTGAACTCGAGATGAGTTTGGTTATACCTAATTGACGAGAAGTCTAAGGGTGACCTAGGGGTAAAATGATAATTTTATTGGCTGAAAGGGGGTAAACTGGTCTTTAAACTGGGATAAACCTAAGGGTGAGACTTGATATCGCCCTACAGAGGACTGGCATTTATGAAATGAAGATCTCTGGAATGGACTTGGAAAATTTGGGGTGTTTACAAATGCCCCTCTTTGCTGCTAAGCTGGTTGAAAGTCGCGCTTAGTAGCAAAGAAAAACACACCAAATTTCAAAAATAAAAATGCCCCAATTAGTGAAAATCTGACTGGGTGCGAAAGAATTGCTTATAAAAAAATGATTTTCATGAAGTGAGGTTCAGGTTTTGTACCTTATCCTAAATGGCTTTAAAGATGACAAAATCCTCAAGAGTGAAATGATTGGATAAGAGAAATGAGGAAATTGTGATGGGACTTTTGAATTTTGTAAGAAAAAATCGAAAGAGATTGCAAAAGGCAAGGAAAATAAAGTCCCTGAATCTTTGAAAAAGGGAAATTTTGATCATAGAGAAGTCTCACGGCTGAGACAAGATAAGCTTTTGAAATTGTCTTTTTGTAAAAAATTTAGGTTTAGCCCTTAACCTGGATGAGACAAAAATATACCTCGTCAGAATGAGGCTCAGGTTTTACCCTTACCTGAACGAGAATGAAAGAAATACCTCGTCAGAATGAAGTTCAGGTTTTACCCTTACCTGAATGAGAATGAAAGAAATACCTCGTCAGAATGAGGCTCAGGTTTAACCCTTACCTGAATGGGAATGAAATAAAATACCTCGTCAGAATGAGGCTCAGGTTTAACCTTACCTGAACAGGAACAAAAGAAATACCTCATCAGAATGAAGCTCAGGTTTAACCCTTACCTGAACGGAAATGAAAGAAATACCTCATCAGAATGAGGCTCAGGTTTAACCCTTACCTGAACAGGAACGAAAGAAATACCTCATCATAATGAGGCTCAGGTTTAACCCTTACCTGAACGAGAACAAAAGAAATACCTCGTTAGAATGAGGCTCAGGTTTAACCCTTAACTAAATGAGAATGAAAATACCTTGTAAAATAAGGCTTAGTTTTGACCCTTAACCTGATTGGGAATGAAAGTACCTCGTGAAACGAGGCTCAGGTTTGACTCTTAACCTGATTGGGAAAGAAAATACCTCGTAAAATGAGGCTTAGGTTTAACCCTTACCTGAATGGGAATGAAAGAAAATGATATTGCAGGAGCAAAATAGAAAAATGAATAAGGCAACTCTTTCGAAGAAGTAAACAATGCCAAGAAATGGACATTGAGTATTTATTTTATATCAAGATAGCTAGAAAATATTGCCAATAAGATAAAATTATGGTTGATTTAAATGCTTAAAAATGTGCATGTATGTGCAAAAGATATTCCCTCTTCCACCTAGAGTATTTCCTTTCATGAAGTTAACTCCATGAATTCAAGAGCCAAATTCAAATTTTAATGCTGTTGAGTTTCCTCAAGGAAGCTATCCATTTCCTTGATACGAAAAAAGAAAAAATATTCTTAATTTCATAAAAGAAAGTAATGAAAAGATAGCGATGAAAGAATTTCGCATAAGAAAAGATGATTCCTGGCAATTTTTGCAGTTTGATATCTGGGGTTTTCCCATAATGATCTTTTTGCACTCTTTTTAAGACATTGAACTTTCTTGAGTTTTGGCAAGAATTTCATCACATTGAATCCTTCATCTCAGAGATGTTCTGATTTCCTCTGAAAGGGTATATCACACGCTCCTTCAACTTGGAGATCATTTGATTTTTTTTGGAAGGGTACATCACACGCTCTTTCAACTTGGAGGTGGTCCGAGCCTTCTTTGTCTCAAGAATTATACTGATGATATTGTCTCTTTGTGATGATAACATAAATCAAATATTGTGGCGCCCCAAACCCCGACCTTGGAAAAATCCTTTGATTTCTGAGGATTTTTTTTTTAAATGGTTTTACGATAAACAACAGAAATCAAGGAAAGAGGGGTAAACCAAAGTAACAAGGCCACAAGTCTGAGTGGGCCACAGGTGAAAGATACATAACCAGCAAGTCCAAAATATACAAGCCATAGTATCTAAATAAAAAATGAGACAATACATCAATTCTCATAGTCTCTCAAAGATAAGGGAAACACCCCTTCAAAAACCCCAAAACCAACAAGGAGCTAGGATCTGCAGCTAAGTGTGGGTCCCTAAGCCTCCACCATGTGCTATCGCATCGCCACTATACTTATTCATCACCTGCATCCCCATAAAACGGGGTCAACACTCTTGCGAGGTGGTGAAGAATCAACAACATCATATATATCCATTTCTCAAAGGAACAAGCATGTGCATAGCATGGATCAAGTGACAACATGTATATGTGCAAGTGTCAGGTAAGTGTACATGCTACGAATCTATGTAACAACAAAAGGTAACAGTAAAATAAGGAACTAAGCAACCACAAGTAGCTAAGAACAATAAGTAGAACTGAACAAGAGCAGTAAACAAAGTAGCAAGTAAGGATCTACTAAAGTACGTTAGCTGTAATTGGTTAGTATTTAAGTTCTTCTGATTACTCCTTCAGGTATGCGAAGGAACCTCACATTCTGTGAGCCATGCACTCGACGTATGTTATTCAAATTCTAATGTGGTAACCAAGGATGCTACAGACCGAGTAACCTCATGCGAGCAACACGCAGCTGAGAGAAACCCTCGCATAGGTAAGGATTACAATCCATACTACTGCAGTAGTGAGGTACCTTAAAAGATCACCTCGACTTCCCTAACTCTGAGTGACTGGAGGTCAAAGGACGCTATAGCTCTAGTAAAAACACGTCGTAGTAACGACTAGTCACTCAGGGTTGTACCATCCACCTTCTCTAAGGTGAACCGTTTTGTGAATGGGGCACGGCAAGTTTATCTTTCTTAGGCTCATCTATCAAGTCATACCTCCTTTCAAGGTATTTATGCCCTGTGGTCTCCACGGGGTACACAAACAAGGTCTTAGTCTGCCCATTCACATGCTCAGCCTCACGCGGCTAACAAGAGCACATCGCTCATGAAAGTGATCATAACACCATTTTATCTTTTTCATTACTAGAGTATAGACATATATGATCTCACTCACGAACAAGGGGCTAACACCCAAAGACTCCAACTAAGTCTAACAATCACAATAGTGTGTTTCTCATACCCTATGGTGTTCAAGCTTTTGTGTCATTCTGTACATAACGAGTGTATTGTGCACCTTGTGCACTCATCCATGCCTCAAGCACGAGACCAAAGTGTACCTCTTGAGGTACGTACTAAGAAGTACAAGTGTCAAGATATGCTACGTGCAGGTGCGAACTAAGAACCACATAATCTCAAGTTAATCGCACAATTATGAAACAGAGGCAAGGATACATATGCATATCTTAGGAAAAAACATTTTAATTACATGAGAACGTGCGAGTGAGTGTACAATTCCACAATTTCAAGAGATATACAATTTCAGAGCATAACATAAACATAATTTGCAAGTTCATTAAGCTGAAACAATTATTGAAAGATTCTAATTACAATTTCAAGTAGTTAGAACTTCAAAAGTCATAATTTGGCAATTCTCGCATAGCAAAGCCACTTTCATAGAAAAGATTTACGATTTCGGTACACTCATGTGTTGAAGCTGAATTTTAGCTAATCCCGTACTTATGGTAATTACATTATCGTTTCTACGGTGGATCGCCACACTCTGCGGGAAAAATGATGCAAATACGTCACGAAGGACAATTATATGTATATGAATCACTGGGTTACTAATGTTCGCAAAATATCTTGCGCTGATGCTGTCAAAGTGAAACAATTCCATAATGGGATTCATGAATTCGAAACACTTACGTGTCGAGAATGAAATCTAGAATATTCCCAACTAATGGGAATTACATTGGCATTAATTACCACAGTCGGTTGCCACTCTCGCAAAACCCAAAGATGCTGGCCCGATGGTTTTTTGCAAAAATAGCCAAAAACCCTAATATAGCAGAAATTGCTAGCATACCAGGCAACCTATCGCTCATTGATACTTTATGACAAGACTACAGATGGGGCATCGAGGTACTACAGAAGCCACTATGGACCACCCTTGCATTCGGCCACCCAAATGTGCCAAACTCAAAGCTCAAAGTGCATATAAGGCCCACAACACCAAAATGGCCCCGAAGGCCACCTAACACTGCACAATCAGTGCTAATGGTCCAAATCGGATCAGCTAGTCCATGGACCCGACATACTTAATCCATATTCGAAAACATCCTGAATTTTCTTTCTTTACATCAAACACTCTTCCTTTTTTTTTCTTCTATATCTGAAATCCAATGGTGTTCTAGAAAATCCGAACCACCCCACTTCGGTTCTAAAAAGGGGCCATGGATCTGAACCAAACATTATCAGTCCAGTGATGCACACCTAGTGTAATAGTCTGGCGACCAATCCACGTCGGTTAGGTACCCGGGATGCTCCAACACCCGGCGCCTACACCGCACTAAAGTGCGAACCAAGAGGGAAGGTGGAAATAAGTGGTCTGGTCCATTAAACTAGGCCTGAATTCAGGTCAGACCTTGGTCTGAACCTACTTCCAGACTAGGTGGCTGATAAAAGTAGCAACACACCAACTGGGTGCCTGGCCAGCTGGGTACCCAGGTGCGGCTAGCACCTGATAGCCCGCGGCTGTGCCAGGGACTCATGAGAAAGCTAAGGGGGGTTCAGATCTGGTTCTCTGGACCAGACTCACACTCCTACACAATTACACTGGTCTGAACTCAGGGCTCAGACCAGGCACACCTATCATTGGACAGTGTGTCCAAGGTATGGAACAACCCGGGTGCGGCTAGCACCCAGCGGCCAACCAAGAGCCAAGGCCAACATTAGCAGGTCTGGTCCTCTAGACCAGACCACTCAAATCTGCTAGGATGCTGGTCTGAACCCATGGTTCAGACCAGACAATACTGGTCAAGGGGACAGTGGTCCCAAATGAGGGCTATTCGGGTGAGCCTAGCACCCGACAACCACCATGCGCCAAAGCCCAACAAAAGAAAAAGAAAAACACAAACGTGTCGAGCTATGGGTCTGGTCCGCTGGATCAGACCACTCGGTCTAATCTCCTCACTGGTCTGAACCCATGGGCTCAAACCAGGCTTTATACTCAGACAGAGTACCAGGCTAGGCATCCGGGCCAACAAGGCTAACCCGGGTGTGCCTAGCACCCGACGGCCTGTCGTGCACGCCAAGAACAAAGGGCCTTAATGGCCAAGGAACAGGGTGCCTCTGGCCAAGCCCAACTCGGACCAGAGTACACTCAGTTGGGTCTATCATAGTAGGGGACAGACCAACCGAAAATGCCCAACTACAACAGAAAGGAATTCCCCAAAAAAAGAAACAATTCAAATGCTAACAATAGGAAAAAGAGCTGGGGAAAACCAAAAATGCAAAAGAGAGGAAGGGGGTTTGAAATGTCTGGATTGGGCTACAAATGTGCCCCAGTTTGGACTCACCTGGAGGCTCAAGATGTGCCTCAGCCATCCCCATGATTTTGAGAGGGGCCGAAGTCATCACAAGTAAATTTAAATCGAGTTGCTCACACATGCAAGGGTTTGTGATCATTGCAAAATTTTTCCTCTTGGTTCTCTCTTTTCCTTCTCTTTGCCTTTCTAACCTCTATTCCCCTTTTGAAGGAGAAAAATAAAGGATAGAAAAGAAGAGAGAATGAGAAAAGAAAGAAAGAGAGAGGAACTCTTTTGCAAAGGTCTCACTTGACCTTAATTTTGAAAATGTTTTGAAATTACTCGCCTTCGTTTTAAAAATTTGCGAGAAAAATGGAGGGACGGGATTCGCTCGTCAGTACGAGGTTCGACCGTTTCTGGCGCCTTTACCAGGGGTAATCAAACCAAGGATCGAACTTATGCCTTTTGCTTTGCCTAAATATCATCTTAGAATTTATTCTAAGTCTAAATGCACAAAGAATCATGCTCGTGCAATGCAAATGCAGATATGTCTACTTTTGGGAAAATAATTTAGAAATTTTGGGATTTTCCAAGTGATTCTGAAATAAATTTGATAATGGAGTGAAGAAATGATTTAAAGATTTGAAATTGGTTTGAAAAGTTTAGTTTTTGAATCTAACTTAGAATTTGAAATAGATCTAAAGAAGAGACTTGAAATTCTAAGTTGTGGGATAATCAAAGACTTGAAAGTAAATCTTGAGTTTGAAGGAAAGGGGAGATTTGAAACTTAAAATAGAATTTTTTGAGGTAAAAAAATGAATTTTCAAAGTCAAAATGAACTTTGAATTTGATTCTGAATCTAGAATTCAAATTTGAGATTAAATTTTGAAAGGGAATTTGATTTTTCAAAGTCAAAATGGACTTTGAATTTGGATCGATTTTCAAGAATCGATTTTGAAAAAGGAAATTTTGAATTCAGAACCTAAAAACAAGAATTGAATTTGAATTTAGACTTGAGAAATAGATTTAAAATTGACTTTGGAAATGAGAATTGGAAACAGAACTCGATTTGAAATCTGGAATGGAATTTTGATTTGAAATCTGGAATCCTAAATGAAATTAGATCCGAAATCTAGAATCCAAGATGGAGTTGAATCCGGAATCTGGGATCCTAAATAGAATTGAATCCGAAGTCTGGATTTTGAACATGTATTTGGATTTCAAGATCTAAATTGAATTTGGATCTTTAAAATATCCAAGTTGAATTTAAAAGTGGAAAATTGAATTTTGAGAAATCCGGAATTGAATTTGAGAATCCATATTGAATCTGAATTGGATTTGAGAAATCTCCATGGAATTTGAAGATAGGATTGGATTTTTGGAAGTCCAGATGGGACTTAGAATTAGATTTTAGATATCCTAGATCGATTCTTAAAGTTGGAAAGAAGGATAGAGAATGAAACTTGAATCTCGAAATCAAGAGATGAATATGGAGATTTCAAAGTTAAATTGAACTTTGAAATTTGATCTGAAATGTTAAATTGAATTTGAAATTGAATCCTGAAAATGAATTTGGAATTTCAAAGTTGAATTGAACTTTGAAATTTGATTTTGAATTGGAAATTGAATTTGGAATATAGAAGTGAATTCGAAATTTCAAAGTCAAATTAGACTTTGAAATTCAATTTTGAACTTTGAATTTTGAAATGAGATAGGATTTGAGAAGATGAGTTTGAATTTATAAATAAAAATTGATTTGAGAAATGAAGAAGGTATTTGAAGGATTATCTCAAAATCACCTGTGTAACGCCCCAAATATTTAACTTAAAAATTTTGGAATAATTTTTTTTTCTAAACAACAGCGGAAAAGCTTTATTAAATCCTTAGTCAAATTATTTGGGCGGGTTACAAGTAATAGCACAGACTCAAGGCATTTAAGTAAAATAAATTCTTGCATTGAAATACTACAAGTTATCATTTACAACTTGAAGATTTATTACAAGTCAGAAATCCTTAGGACATCCGAAGAAGATATGGTCACATAGCACTGTCCGCAGCGACGACCGCAATTGCTCGCCCTACCGTTTCCTGAAAATATTAAATCAGAAGGAGTCAGACTACAACGTCTGAGAAAGAAGCATAATATCCATATGAGTGTGCACAGTGTCATGTGTACAAGTATATGTGCAACAAGTTTAGATAGAACTAATCACCATTTAACAATTGATAAATGTACAGGTCACTAAAGTCAAGCATTTCATGACGTATTCCATCAACATCAAAGCATGATCCATCATATGCATAAACCATATTCATATAAGTAATAACAACTTTGAAACTAATGTGGATGTACACCTGACTTAACTAAAGCATTTCATGTAAAGTGTGCATAAAGCACAAATATCACTATTCAACACATTGTTCATAAGTTATCACAATTTTCATGTAAAGGAAAACCGATTTGAACCATGCCCTACAGGAGTCATAGCTTGCTCCATCAATTTCAACATCGAGCAGTATGCAACTACTTGAAGATTTTCCTTAATGCACTAACATTATGTTTCATCTTGTTAATTACCCTGTGGGTATGCACATGCATTCGACATCATAGCGGACCGGGACCACACGGGGGTTTATTATTTGATAACCCGTATGACTAGCCGTACGGATATCCAAAGGGGACAGTTCATGACCGAGTGAGTACTCCCCAATGGCTAGAACTAGAATTAGGATGCACCCTGTACTTTTGCACAAGACTTGAATCTACCACCTAGGACGAATTGGTAGTTCTGGTCCCCAAACTTCGAGGACTGAGGATCGGGTGAGACGCCTCGCTCTCACCAAAACAAAAATTGTCCCACGGAGCTTGTACCATCTACCCTCTCCAAGGTAGACCATGGGTCCGGTAACATACACCGCCTTTCAGGTGTACCGAGAGCCCTGGGAAACCAATAACATATACCGTTGTCAGGTATACCAAGTATCCTGGAAAACCAGTAACATATACCATTTCAGGTATACCCAGAATCCCATATTTTTATTTTAGGTGTGCATATATTTTCATTCTTGTCTGATTGGGTCTAGTAACATACATCGTCTTTCAAATATACCCAGAACCTCCAATAGAAACTGGTAACATATACCGTCTTTCAGGTATACCCAAAGTCTAGAATTTTCATTTATGTCAGCATGTATGAATTTAACTTTTGATTTTGGTGCTAGGGTATACATATCGTACCCTATTGGTTATGCCGCAACATGGCATAACCCAACTTTACCAATTCATAAGTGCATGTATGGCACTATCAGCTTTTTGCGAAGCTGTAAGCTCGATTTTAAGCTTTCACATGATCATGGCATGAAGATGTCCTTTACTTTGCAAATTTTTGTAAAACAAACATAGATCACCTCACACAAAACATGTCGTAATCCTTTACATACAAAATCATAAATCAATTTATATGCAAATTGATTAGCTTCATGAATGCCCATACGACACCACAAGAGTTGTGCGTGCTTAGTTTCAACCTTGGACCATCATGCCCCTATATATATTTATTTTATAACAAAATCATATATTTAACCATAGGTGAATCCTGCATTTAACATGGGTTCCAACATTCCTATGTTAACCACACCCCAAAATAATGTGCAACAAGATTACGTCATTAACCTCCCATTCATTGGGCGTATTCACCAATACGTACCGTTTTATTCATAAACAGATAAAAAGGCAATTCATCATACTATTTAATCATGAACACTATGGTGATTTTGCCATGACTAATGTAGGTGGAAGCAAAATTTTAAATATCTGACCACCATGTCACTGTAGATTCTCATTGATTGAGTAAGTTATCGCCAGCATATGTATTTATCAACAAACCACATGCAAAACCATAGGCTTTATGACTACCTCATTACATACACTCTCTCTCTAGGGAGAAAGTACATGAATTATGCCATTTTAGACATGAGTGTTATAGTGAGGTATGCCATTACCAATGTCCTTATATATTGGTGAGTTTCGAGACCTAAGGTGAGTATGTGCATGGTCACGGATTTCCCATATTTGTTCATATCATTTGAAGTATTCTGTGAAATCGATAAATTCATAAATGAGAGAAACCTTCATCTTTAGGGAACAAATTGGACAATGTACAACTTTTTGTGAAAGTGTGTATGTGTACACAATGATAGCAACAAAAACCAATTGAATTCTCATATTAATTTAGGTAGTCGAACAAAAATGAGTATGTATATAAAAATGAGTTATTATATGTATTTTTATACTCTTGAAACCATCGTCGGTATGCGACTATCCATCAACATGTAGTAGCCATGCTATATCTAATATTAGATATTGGAAGGTCTCTAAAGAAAAACCCCGTATGAATACATATATATTTTTAACCTAACTCGGGTCAGATTTAGACATTACCAATTTTGACTTAATGTGCAACTAAGTGAACAACCTGAATTCAATTATTAATCGGATATAAAATTTCTACCAAACCAAGGAAATACATATATTTTGTAAATCAAGCTAATACCGCAGCAAACCCCATAGAGATAACACATAATGTTATAACAGTTTGCAGCTCTCAAGCCGACCTAACACTTACACTGACTGTGAACCAAAAACATGGCAGCACCCCACCCGAGTAGGGTCAATAGAGTCCCACGGCATGCTGGCCGAGCTGATTAGCATAGTCGCAAAGTCCACAAACTAACACATTATGCAAGCAAGTTGTTCACATGCTGATTTTTTTTTTTTGAAAACTTTTATCTTACCCTCACATCCTCCCTGGCTAAGGTTGTGGCTGAATACATATATCTAACTTACATATCAACACTGCATAACGATTGTGATAGCCATCATAAAAAAACATTCCATTAAATAAAACTGGTACCTAAACTTTTCAAAAGAATTCAACCAAACCACAATACAAGAATTATATCTTCTTGCATACAATAAACCCATGATATTGATTAATATATGCACAAACGCAAAAACTTATAGCTCGATACTATATCACAAGGAAATGCATGTGCTCTTTTAAAAAGGAAATAAAGTGCATATCAGTCTTCCGAAAATGTTAGTTCAAAAATGTTTTCTCTACCATGTGACATCTACTCAACTACACTAACCACTTCTAAAAACAATTTATCGTGAATCAAGATTATCTCTATTGACAACTACTACTTAAATTCAAGAGGTAAATAATTGTAACCTAATCTATTAACTAAAGAAAGAAGATCAACTGATTTTAATACCAACATAGATGACAAATTGATAAATAATTTCAAGAGAGCATAAACTGAGTTACAACTATTTAGCCTACATTTCAAAGTTCTAAACCAATTTGTGTACTCAAAGGCACTGTTTACAATGATTTGATTTCACTATGCTAGAAATTTATACCCTACTAATTAGAGTACGCAAAAAATTATCAAACCCTACCAGGCTGTCAATTGATCACCATCGATCTTGCTGATGCGTGATTACTATTGGGTCATTAGCTTTTCCATGTGAATCACTATTTGGTTCGAGCAGTTTAAGTATAAACAATGAGATCCACTGAACCAATAGGTTATGGGCTTATGTATGTCAACTATTCTTGTAAGCTGCTAGATGATAAAACAACAAAAACAAAACATTGACAGACTTTGAACTAAGAGACAATACTTTTCTGTGTTTCCAATGACCACAACGTTGGTTTATACGACCCAAACATTTCTACAACGTTCCATATTGATCTGATCAGCAACTTGAGTCGTTATTGCTGTAGCCATGCAACACAAACAATATAAAAATTCTTTGATGTTCACGTGGAGGATCACAAATCGTAATTATCGTCTCAAACCTACTCAAATGAACCAATATATAGTCAAGCACATACATGTGCTTCATAACACAATTTACAAACATATAGATTTTGCCCTTACACAGATCCGAGATTCAGCATTTAAACCATTTAAACCCATGCAAATGGGTTGTACTGCTGTAACTTACATCATTGTAACATGCACATTGCGAAAACCATAATAAACTCTACAGTCCAATGCATGGTTCGATGCCAACTAGGAACGAGATCAAGGTATGTTTGGAGGGATGCAACAAGATACGTGTACCACAGGGCAACAACACACGCACAAGAATACGATGCCTCTTACCTCTTTGAAGTCTCGCGATGGCACGACTGCACCCCTTCCTTCCTTTGTTGGAGTGGCACACCCCTTCGATAATGGAGTCCACACAATCAGCAAGGGAGGTCGACACGTCCAGCAACGATGGTCGACCACCATGGTGGAAGAGAAGGATGGATGGCCAAAAACGTGAAGAAAGAGATAATGGTGTCAATGGCTGGAATAGGGAAAAAATGTTAAAGAGGGAGAATGAAGATGGTCACACGACTGGGATGAAAAAAAATGTGAAACTAAAGAGAGGAGGGGTGAATTCCCAGGTCCTCTTTGTAAACCCTAACCCACCAACCGTTCATATCCTAGAGCCCTCAAATTTTTTTTTTCTTTGAAACCCCCATCTGCCTTTTTCCAGATTTTAAAATTATGGGAAAGTGGATATTTCCAAAGGGGAAAACAATTGGGTTTCCTCTTTTGGAAACCACCCAGCCGTCCCCTTTGATGGTCCAACGTTTCCTCATTTAAACCCTTCTTAAATGAAGAGGTTTCCAAATCGTTTTGAATTTTAAAAGGCACAAATTTTTTCAAAGTCGTTTTTAGCAAAAAGGCTCCCTGGTGCACAAGGGATTCGAACTGGGGACCTCTTCTGTAAGGGGTAACGAGCCCCACCAGTGCACCATACTCAATTTCGTTGCATATCTTTGCAACGAAATTTTACTTAACCTGTATTAACGTTTTTGACATGTTTGGCCAAAATAGCATTTTTTGGCAAAACCGTTTGGCGCAGAGGGGGATTTGAGCCAGAGTTCTCCTCCCACTAAGGCAACCAACCTCACCAGTGTGACAACTCTTACTTGTTTGCTCTTCTTTGTAACAAAAACTACCTTATTGACAAGCGAGGTCCGAACTTGCGTAAGTAAGATGTACGAAGTGGCATGAGTACTATTTATGAAGAATCAATTCTTGAGAATCATAAGTCCAATTTATAATATATAAGACTAGTCAATCCTCGAATTTGGTTCCCAAACGAGGAAAAAACCTTGTCATTTCATGTGAATTACGGGAAAGCGTATATCAATCAGATATGGTCATAACGAGGGAGATATTCGCAAGAGATGAAACTTTAGAAAAGTGCTTTGCGAATTTAGTTGTAATTGAAAACTAAAATTTGGATTTTAATCGGGTTTCAGATCCATCCAAGATCTGAATCCATACATCGTATCCGAATCCAAAATCCTGGATCCATTTGATCCAGTTTGGATACAAGATCCAATTGGATCGACTCTATATCACTTTATCGTATTTATTTCCAAGAATGGTAATATTTATTTATTTTGATAATTATTAAAATTTTACGGGTTTTACATCCTTCCCCCCTAAAAAGAATTTCGTCCACGAAATTCATTACAAGGATTAAACAAATTGGATTGAGATATCTTACTACGTGTGTTATACTTAATGAAAATTTTCAAAATCAATTGAAATTTAAACCCTGTGTCGTATTTAAAGTTTTATTCAGGGTATCCACAATCCTTACCTAGATCATTATTGTCTTTATTTAACAGAAAGTGATATATGACCTAAAGATATCACCTGACTCAAATATGATTCATTGTTCAACGCGTATCTAATCTCGATTCGTTATATCCTATATTCCTGATAGATTCGATTAAAGTTTGGTGTTGGATGCAAGATCAATATATATATATATACATATTTGTGAGATCTATATCCAACAAAACTTATATATCTATGTGTAGGGATTTAAGAACTGAAATTAGTCAAACCTAAGTTCTAAGACTTATCACCATTCAATCGAGATTCAAATCTAAAGCATTAATCTTGACTTGGTATTGGGGTTGCCTATTGTGTCGCAACCTTAGGAAAGTGTTTAGTGAATCTAGGAGATCGTCACACCTAACTCCTCTAGTCATCTAGTTGAACAACAAAATAACATGTCTCCCGCATATCTTGATCACAACAATTATCGAATGATGTTTCTAGCAACATATCTAGGTTCTCGATTTTCATACAATAAATCAATTTCTTCAGGAATTAAAAACATATTTCAAATACTATATACTTACAGAGCTCTTGCAGGGTTGCTGGAATGCCATGAACCATATATTCTTGTCCTGCTCTGATACCATAGTTGTAACGCCCCAAATATTTAACTTGAAAATTTTGGAATAAATTTTTTTTTCTAAACACCAGCGGAAAAGCTTTATTAAATCCTTAGTCAAATTATTTGGGCGGGTTACAAGTAATAACACAGACTCAAGGCATTTAAGTAAAATAAATTCTTGCATTGAAATACTACAAGTTATCATTTACAACTTGAAGATTTATTACAAGTCAAAAATCCTCAGGACATCCGAAGAAGATATGGTCACATAGCACTGTCTGCAGCGACGACCGCAATTGCTCGCCCTACCATTTCCTGAAATTATTAAATGAGAAGGAGTCAGACTACCACGTCTGAGAAAGAAGCATAATATCCATATGAGTGTGCACAATGTCATGTGTACAAGTATATGTGCAACAAGTTTAGATAGAACTAATCACCATTTAACAATTAATAAATGTACAAGTCAATAAAGTCAAGCATTTCATGACGTATTCCATCAACATCAAAGCATGATCCATCATATGCATAAACCATATTCATATAAGTAATAACAACTTTGAAACTAATGTGGATGTACACCTGACTTAACTAAAGCATTTCATGTAAAGTGTGAATAAAGCACAAATATCACTATTCAACACATTGTTCATAAGTTATCACAATTTCCATGTAAAGGAAAACCAATTTGAACCATTCCCTACAGGAGTCACAGCTTACTCCAATAATTTCAACATCGAGCAAAATGCAACTACTTGAAGATTTTTCTTAATGCACTAACTTTATGTTTCATCTTGTTAATTACCCTGTGGGTACACACATGAATTCGACATCATAGCGGACCGGGACCACACGTGGGTTTATTATTTGATAACCCGTATGACTAGCCGTACGAATATCCAAAGGGGACGGTTCATGACCGAGAGAGTACTCCCCAATGGCTAAAACTAGAATTAGGATGCACCCTGTACTTTTGCAGAAGACTTGAATCTACCACCTAGGACGAATTGGTAGTTCTGGTCCCCAAACTTCGAGGACTGAGGACCGGGTGAGACGCGTCACTCTCACCAAAACAAAAATTGTCCCACGGAGCTTGTACCATCTACCCTCTCCAAGGTAGACCATGGGTCCGGTAACATACACCGCCTTTCAGGTGTACCGAGAGCCCTGGGAAACCAGTAACATATACCGTTGTCAGGTATACCAAGTATCCTGGAAAACCAGTAACATATACCATTTCAGGTATACCCAGAATCCCATATTTTTATTTTAGGTGTGCATATATTTTCATTCTTGTCTGATTGGGTCTAGTAACATACATCGTCTTTCAGATATACCCAGAACCCCCAATAGAAACTGGTAACATATACCGTCTTTCAGGTATACCCAAAGTCTAGAATTTTCATTTATGTCAGCATGTATGAATTTAACTTTTGATTTTGGTGCTAGGGTATACATATCGTACCCTATTGGTTATGCCGCAACATGGCATAACCCAACTTTACCAATTCATAAGTGCATGTATGGCACTATCAGCTTTCTGCGAAGCTGTAAGCTCGATTTTAAGCTTTCACATGATCATGGCATGAAGATGTCCTTTACTTTGCAAATTTTTGTAAAACAAACATAGATCACCTCACACAAAACATGTCGTAATCCCTTACATACAAAATCATAAATCAATTTATATGCAAATTGATTAGCTTCATGAATGCCCATACGACACCACAAGAGTTGTGCGTGCTTAGTTTCAACCTTGGACCATCATGCCCCTATATATATTTATTTTATAACAAAATCATATATTTAACCATAGGTGAATCCTGCATTTAACATGGGTTCCAACATTCCTATGTTAACCACACCCCAAAATAATGTGCAACAAGATTACGTCATTAACCTCCCATTCATTGGGCGTATTCACCAATACGTACCGTTTTATTCATAAACAGATAAAAAGGCAATTCATCATACTATTTAATCATGAACACTATGGTGATTTTGCCATGACTAATGTAGGTGGAAGCAAAATTTTAAATATCTGACCACCATGTCACTGTAGATTCTCATTGATTGAGTAAGTTATCGCCAGCATATGTATTTATCAACAAACCACATGCAAAACCATAGGCTTTATGACTACCTCATTACATACACTCTCTCTCTAGGGAGAAAGTACATGAATTATGCCATTTTAGACATGAGTGTTATAGTGAGGTATGCCATTACCAATGTCCTTATATATTGGTGAGTTTTGAGACCTAAGGTGAGTATGTGCATGGTCACGAATTTCCCATATTTGTTCATATCATTTGAAGTATTCTGTGAAATCGATAAATTCATAAATGAGAGAAACCTTCATTTTCAGGGAACAAATTGGACAATGTACAACTTTTGTGAAAGTGTGTATGTGTACACAGTGATAGCAACAAAAACCAATTGAATTCTCATATTAATTTAGGTAGTCGAACAAAAATGAGTATGTATATAAAAATGACGTCTTTCGAATTTGAGCCCTTATTATCTAAAGATTGCATAAAAACCCTCGTTGCTCAAAGGGAGTTATTATATGTATTTTTATACTCTTGAAACCATCGTCGGTATGCGACTATCCATCAACATGTAGTAGCCATGCTATATCTAATATTAGATATTGGAAGGTCTCTAAAGAAAATCCCTGTATGAATATATATATATTTTTAACCTAACTCGGGTCAGATTTAGACATTACCAATTTTGACTTAATGTGCAACTAAGTGAACAACCTGAATTCAATTATTAATTGGATATAAAATTTCTACCAAACCAAGGAAATACATATATTTTGTAAATCAAGCTAATACCACAGCAAACCCCATAGAGATAACACATAATGTTATAACAGTTTGCAGCTCTCAAGCCGACCTAACACTTACACTGACTGTGAACCAAAAACATGGCAGCACCCCACCCGAGTAGGGTCAATAGAGTCCCACGGCATGCTGGCCGAGCTGATTAGCATAGTCGCAAAATCCACAAACTAACACATTATGCAAGCAAGTTGTTCACATGTTGATTTTTTTTTTTGAAAACTTTTATCTTACCCTCACATCGTCCCTGGCTAAGGTTGTGGCTGAATACATATATCTAACTTACATATCAACACTGCATAACGATTGTGATATCCATCATAAAAAAAACATTCCATTAAATAAAACTGGTACCTAAACTTTTCAAAAGAATTCAATCAAACCACAATACAAGAATTATATCTTCTTGCATACAATAAACCCATGATATTGATTAATATATGCACAAACCCAACAACTTATAGCTCTATACTATATCACAAGGAAATGCATGTGCTCTTTTAAAAAGGAAATAAAGTGCATATCAGTCTTCCGAAAATGTTAGTTCAAAAATGTTTTCTCTACCATGTGACATCTACTCAACTACACTAACCACTTCTAAAAACAATTTATCGTGAATCAGGATTATCTCTATTGACAACTACTACTTAAATTCAAGAGGTAAATAACTGTAAACTAATCTATTAACTAAAGAAAGAAGATCAACTGATTTTAATACCAACATAGATGACAAATTGATAAATAATTTCAAGAGAGCATAAACTGAGTTACAACTATTTAGCCTACATTCCAAAGTTCTAAACCAATTTGTGTACTCAAAGACACTATTTACAATGATTTGATTTCACTATGCTAGAAATTTATACCCTACTAATTAGAGTACGCATAAAATTATCAAACCCTACCAAGCTGTCAATTGATCACCATCGATGTTGCTGATGCGTGGTTACTGTTGGGTCATTAGCTTTTCCATGTGAATCGCTATTTGGTTCGAGCAGTTTAAGTATAAACAATGAGATCCACTGAACCAATAGGTTATGGGCTTATGTATGCTGACTATTCTTGTAAACTGCTAGATGATAAAACAACAAAAACAAAACATTGACAGACTTTGAACTAAGAGACACTACTTTTCTGTGTTCCCAATGACCACAATGTTGGTTTATACGACCCAAACATTTCTACAACGTGCCATATTGATCTGATCAGCAACTTGAGTCGTTATTGTTGTAGCCGTGCAACATAAACAATATAGAAATTCTTTGATGCTCACATGGAGGATCACAAATCATAATCATGGTCTCAAACCTACTCAAATGAACCAATATATAGTCCAGCACATACATGTGCTTCATAACACAATGCACAAACATAGAGATTTTGCCCTTACATAGATCCAAGATTCAATATTTAAACCATTTAAACCCATGCAAATGGGTTGTATTGCCGTAACTTACATCCTTGTAACATGCACATTGCGAAAACCATAATAAACCCTACAGTCCAATGCATGGATCGATGCCAACTAGGAACAAGATCAAGGTATGTTTGGAGGGATGCAACAAGATACGTGTACCACAGGGCAACAACACACGCACAAGAATACAATGCCTCTTACCTCTTTGAAGTCTCGCGATGGCACGGCTGCACCCCTTCCTTCCTTTGTTGGAGCGACACACCCGTTCGATAATGGAGTCCACACAATCAGCAGGGGAGGTCGACACGTCCAGCAACGATGGTCGACCACCACGGTGGAAGAGAAGGATGGATGGCCAAAAACGTGAAAAAAGAGATAATGGTGTCAATGGCTGGAATAGGAAAAAAATATGAAAGAGGGAGAATGATGCTAGTCACACGGCTGGGATGAAAAAAAAATGTGAAACTAAAGAGAGGAGGGGTGAATTCCCAGGTCCTCCTTGTAAACCCTAACCCACCAACCGTTCATATACCAGAGCCCTCAATTTTTTTTTTTGAAACCCCCACCTCCTTTTTTCCAGATTTTAAAATTATGGGAAAGTAGATATTTCCAAAGAGGAAAAACAGTTGGGTTTCCTCTTTTGGAAACCGCCCAGCTGTCCCCTTTGATGGTCCAGCATTTCCTCATTTAAACCCTTCTTAAATGAGGAGGTTTCCAAATCGTTTTGAATTTCAAAAGGCATAAATTTTTTTCAAAGTGATTTTTATCCAAAAGGCTTCCTGGCGCATAAGGGATTCGAACTAGGTACCTCTTCTTTAAGGGGTAACAAGCCCCACCAGTGCACCATACTCAATTTTGTTGCATATCTTTGCAACAAAATTTTACTTAACCTGTATTAACGTTTTTGACATGTTTGGCCAAAATAACGTTTTTTGGCAAAACCATTTGGCGCACAGGGGGATTCGAGCCAAAGTTCTCCTCCCACTGAGGCAACCAACCTCACCAGTGTGCCAACTGTAAACACCCCAAATTTTCACTCACTTTCTTGACATCGCCCTTAATTATCATATTTCAGTTTTTTAGAAGCAATAAAGGGCAAAATAGTCATTTTTAAAGATTGAACCTGGCAGAAAGTCCTAAATTTTACTCTTGAGCCTCAAAATTTCTATATTTAGGTTCAGAGACATCTTCAAATTGAAATTTTTTAAAATCCTTTTCCTGGAGAAGAAAGTAGAATTTCCACTTCCTGGTTCAGAGTGACATTTCACTGAAACATGTCTTTGCATCGCATTGCATGAACACTTTGCATCATTTCATTGCATAGCATATCAGTTTGAGATCCAGAACTCCTAATTTTCAAAATTGTCCATCCAGATTTGATTTTTAAACTTTTCAAAATTGATTTTTAAAACCCTGGGTTTTCAAAATTGCCAATCTTTCCCATTTTACCCCCAGGACTTTGAATTACAAAAATTTTTCTCAAGAAAAACAATCTGGATATTTGGATATTGATTTTAAAGATTTTATCTCAAAACTTTTTGCAAAAGATTTTAAATTTCTTTACAAATTTTGTTTTTACATTTATCCATATTTTTGCCCTGAAAACCCAATTTTTCCAAATTCTTGAAAAACAAATAATATTTTATCTCGTATTTTCAAATAAATGGAGCGGGACCCGCCTTTGAACTAGCATCATACTCAGACTCTCAGGTAAGTATCTTATTCTCAAATGGGAACCACCCGAAGTTCATTTTTGCAAATTTTTCTTTTTTATTTTATTTTATTTATTTATATTTTTAGTTAGTGGGCCCACACACATGTGTCACCCCATCTTAAAATAAAAGAGTTTATAAAACAAAATAAAGCTTTATTTTCAACAAATTTTTTTTAAGATGGCTGAGGTGGCATCTCCCATTTATTATTATCATTAAATTTTTTTTTTATGATATCACTATTCATTTTAGAAACAGTTTTAAAGAAAAAAAAAAATCACAGCCGAACTTGCTTAAAATACTCATTTACCTAAACTTTAGGAAAATGAACCCAATCTTTTTAAAACCCAAGATCCGCCCCTTTTTGAAAACGACAAATTTTCAAAAACCAAATAAATTTTCAGTTTTAAAACTTTCAAAAAAAAAAAAAGTAACGGACCCCTAGAAGGAAGCTGCGATTTTTTTTGAAAGAGGGGTTTCAAAATCTTTAAAGAGAGGAGATTTGGGAAGGGCTGGAGGACCGGCTGGCGATTAATTTTTTCGTTGGATTCTTATTGCAGAGGTCTTCTATCCAGAGGGGAGGTCTTTTGGGGGAGGCAGAGCGCAGGGGATTAAAAGAGGAAAAACCATTTTTTCCTAGAGGGAAAGGAAGAAAGGGCCACGTCTTCATCGACCTTCAGCAGATTTCCTTCAGACCATCCTTGATCAGCCTTCAGCGCCATCAACATCCGGTTCCTCTTCAGCTCCAACCGCAGGAGAACCACCTCCAGCCATCTGCATCTCCTCCAGCCCCAGCCATTGGAGGATCGAGAGCCATTTCAATCCTCCATCCCCAGCCACGTCTTCATCCTGCCTTCAGCCCACCTGCAGAAGGAAACACCACCCAGTCTTCATCTTCTTCAGCCCTAGCCAGTTGTTGTCCGAATCTTCCATCATCTTCTTCAGCCCAACCAGCAGACATTTCAACGATTCCTACATCCCCAACTTCGATTCTTCAGCCCCAGCCAACGTTTGCCCCTGTTCTTCAATCCATCCACACCAACAGGACCTCCAGCCTAACTGTTGCTCCCCATCTTCATGCACTCCAATAGAAATCCAGCGGATCCCTCTTCCTCTTCAACCCATCAGTAGAAGCCACCCGGTTGCTGCCTATTCTTTGAGTCCAGCAGCAGAGTGCCCAACACAAAAGGGGTCTGCGTTTTCCTTGGAGAAGTCCCCACCTCTAACGGTTGTTTTCCCTCTCCATTAGCAACTTCTGTTGAACCAAGGACATCACACAAAATAGGAGCATCGTTGAAGCACTTGCCTTTGAGGAGAACTTCTTTCGTAGTCGTCCGGTGTATCACAACTTATCTAATCGTTGTAGCATTCCTCAATTGGCTAAGAGGTTGAATCAGGCATGAATATTTAATATTTCTGCATTCCGAAATTCCATTATGTATTTTAAATATGCATGTTGAGTTTTTTTTTACTTTCACCATATGTGGTATGTGATTCACTGAAGAAACTAACTTGACTATGTTATACCTCTCCCCATGCTTTGCGTTATTGTTTTCGTGCTGGCTGTTCACCCTGGCTATTGTGTGCTTAACCTTAGTTCCTTGCTTTTGATTATTAGGTCGTTCTTATTGGCAATTGAGGAAAAGGGAAATTTATTTTCTGGAGGGAAAAGATTCTTCATATAAGTAGATGTTTTTCCTTTCAAATGAGCTTGTTAACATTAGCCTACTTCACATGAATACATAGAACAGTATGTGTGATTGTGATGCAAATACATGAGTAGGGTGCAAATTCAAAAGAGTGATACAGAGGTGAAGAGGACAATTTGACACCTTTTGGAGGTGACTTAATCGTTGTTGTTCAACATGAATGTACCAAAGTGCTACTGGTTCAAATCTGTACTTACAGCTGCCTGCCTCATTAATTTTGGATGTCTTTGATAGCTTAGAATGTTATCACCTGTTTAAATACTTTCTGAAAATCATATCTTTTACATCCCTCATCTTTTTGGTTGTACTTTTATTGTCCATCTTTAGAGATAAGGTCGATGCTTGTGACCTTTCCTGCATGTTGAATTTTTTTTTTTTTGAACCCTTAAACTAATGCATATTCAATGTTGCATTCAGTATGATGTTTTTGCTATGGAAAATTTTCCTTATTGTGGCTGCCCATCCAAGATACAGCCTCTGTTGCATCCTTTAGTAGTCATCATGGCTTAAGATACTCATAATTGATTCTATGGCTTTTGTTCTTTGCAATGGTGGCTGTTGAAAATGCATCATTTCTTAATAAAAATATGTCCTGATTATGTTGTTACTATGAATGGCACCATTCATTTTGCAAAATCTGTTTTCATTATCGAGAGGTTATCCCCATAAATCTTCTTATTCTAATTTTGTTTTATTCATTTATTTATTTTATTTGGTGAGATACTTATTTAAAAGAATCTTGAGAGCTCACATATCATAATCGTCAACCTTGGCAATCATCCATTCTAATATGTAGTCTGCCTTTATTTAATAATGACAATCTTTGCATGCATAATATGTCTTTTACTTGTGTTAGTTGTACATGTTCAACTCCTGTTGCGTCTTCACCGCCACCACTTACAATGGTACTTTTGTACTCATACCCTTCTCATTTCTGCTGCAGGAGTGCAGTCATGATAAACAACCACCTTCATGAACGGATATATCCATATCCGTTCATGATCTCTTGACCATCTTTTGCACGTTTCATTATTGATATATAGAGAAGCTCTATACCTAATTTTATCGAAAAATATGATATAGTTTGAAAATTACGGCTGTGTAAAATTGCCTACAGAAACTGTATATACCTGTAATTTCTGGTTTTACCCATTATATGTAATTTCCATTAGCATATATATTTTCTCATTATAAATATATATATATCTATGTATATGTATATTTATTGTATATCTACCTATATGTATGCATACATACATATATATATATATATATATATATATATATATATATGTCTATATATATATATATACATGTATACATACTTAGATACATATATATATACATTCCTTCATGTGTACTTGTCATTACAGATATTTTCCTTTTTTCTTACTCTTTGTAAATATATCTTCATTATCATATATCATTCATCATAAATTCAAGTATTTCTACATTTACTTGTATATCTTTGTTGTATATACAATATATATATACCCATTTCCTTGGTTATCTTGTACTAACTCTCATTTTGCAGGAAAATCTAGAAGATGCTGATTCCTTGGCTCCATTTCAATTTTTTTTTTTTTACTTTATGTTAGCAATGTAACAATCCAATGTAAACCTTGGAATAAGATTTACTTTTATTGCTTAGATTAGGCCGCATCTCATATAGTTTGATTTCAGTAATATCCTGATTATATGATGCATATATCTCAATTTTTTAAATTCACCGTGGATGAACACGAATGGCACATGCACCAACTCTTAGAGAGTTGATGAACTCGGTGGAGTCCATATTTACGGCCCTAGTCGGAATATGGACGAGACCCAGATACATCATCTTTCTACCAGTCACACTGAGCCTACACTCTTAGGCTATCTTGAAAATGCACCTCATATTTCCAATGTTTTTCAAAATATTGTGAATTAATTCAAATAAACCCTGAATATATTCATGGCTACAGTCAGAATATATGAAGGATTTACTTTGGCTTAATCCACATTTTCCAATAAAATTTTCAGAAATCTTTTCAAAAGTGCATTCATTCATTCACATCATCTGCATCATTTGTTTTTCTCATGATTTTCTCAAAAGATTTTCACTTCATGGAATCGATTTTCTCAAGAAACTATGATGATATTCGGAGTTGGATTTCCCAAATCAAATGTTCTCCTGTGATCTTCCTTAAAAAGTTATTTTATTAAGATCCATTTTCAAAAGGAATTTTCATATTTCTCAAGAATCAGAAATCGATTTTCCAACATTTCAAAAGACAAGATTCTCAGGAATTCAATTTCCTAAGTTTTGAATTTCCTTCTCCAATGAATTTTTCCTACAAAATTTTCTATCGTTTTCTTAAGAAAATTCTCAAAAATCCAAGTTTTTCTGACAAATGCTTCCCTTTTCAAATATTCATCTTTTCTCAAGAATTCCTTATCTTTTCCCGAGATTCTCATTTCTTCATGATATTCCAAGTCTTTCTAAACTCTCTTAAAATTTTCCTGAGATTCCTATTTCCTCATGGTTTTCCCAATCTTTCTCAACTTTCTCAAGATTTTCCTGAGATTCCCATTTCTTCATGATTTTTCTAAGTCTTTCTAAGCTTTCTCAAGATTTTTCTAAGATTCTCATTTCTTCATGATTTTCTGGATTTTATAAACTTTCTCAAGATTTTCTCGAGATTCTCATTTCTTCAGGATTTTTAAAGTTTCTATAAACTTTCTCAAGATTTTCTCGCGATTCTCACTTCTCCAAGATTTTCTAACTCTTTATAAACTTTCTCGAGATTTCAAACCTTCTTCGTCTGAGTTTTCCTGAGAGATTGAGTTCCATCTTTTTCCTGAGAAACGCTTTTCAACTCCAAATGTTTTCTAAGCATACATCATAGTTTTCCAACCCATATTTTACCAAATCTCATAGCACATGCCTGAATTCTCTGCGCATTTAGGATAGAACACCATTTCGATGATTTTACTAAGTCAAGCATAATTTTGGTCCTTGGTTCGATTACCCCTGTTAAAGGCGGCAGGAACGGTCGAACCTCGTACCGACAGGTCGAGCCCCATCCCATGGATTTTCCCGCAATTTTTAAAACAGAGGCGAGTATTTCAAAACAATTTCCAAAATCCGGTCAAGTTTGAATCGCGAAAGCATTTCCCTCTCTCTTCCGCAAGGAAGGGAAGACGAAAAAATTTTTTTGCGACGATAACAGGTTTGGCGACCGTGATGGGACCTGTCCTTGTCTGACCTAAATTATGCTTGACTTAGTTTAATTATCAAAATTATGTTCACAAAAGGTCAACTCTTTTACTTTTGATATCATGCGAACCTAGGAGCCTAGATTCTGACCTAGCTGACATTGACTGCATATAGCTTAGGCATGGTTTGGTAGGACCAGATTGAGGAGAAATTTTCATGCTCACATAGACTTAGGTCTAAATAGAACTCTCCTCAATTTAGGATTTGAATGCAAACAATGTATGCTTCTTCAAAGATTTTCAAAAGTCTATCTCTCTAGGACTTAGAGCCATCTATTCCTTGCATGTGATCATTTTTCAAAACCTCAATTACCTATTATTACCCGGTCTTCACGTTGCTGGGCTCTCTTCCAGAACCCTAGTTCGGGACAGAGCCTCACAACTGGGCCAACTATTTGGGTTAACACCCCCCTACCACGTACCGCGGGCCACAGTCCGAAGTATATCGGTAGGCGCTCAAGGATGTTGGAAAACCTTACCTTAGAACCGGAGTTGAAATTATATGCCACGTACCTCGAATTTCGGTTCGAGTATATTGGCATAACTGGACTGGACAAAGATGATCTGAACCTAGAGTTAGGATTAGGGTCCTACAACTGTTTTCAAAATGATGCATCTAGAGTCAGCCTTTTAGGGAGTGCTGAATGTGCATAAATGTTTGTGCAGGATGTGATTGTATGTGTATGATTTCCTTAATTTTTTATATTTCCCAATATTTTCCAACTTATTAGGCCTTTTCCAAAGCATCCTTATTTTCCCACAAGATCTTTTTCTCAAACCCTGGACAATTTTTTTCAAATATCCCATTTCTTCCAAAACTCCAGACGATTTTACATTCTTCCTTTCTACTGGATCTCGAATTTCTAGCTGCATTTTTATCCTGCCTGCAAATTTTTTTCAAAATTTCTCACATTTTCCTAAGTCTCATTCTGAGTCTTTCTCTGTTTTCAGTTCGATGGCATCCAGTCAAGTCGATCCTATCTTTCCTGAAGGTCACATCTCCTTCAAGGTGCGACAAGGTCGTCCTGAACATCGAGCCCTTAGCACCGGAACTTTCATTCCCCGGTGGTATTATTCATGGCTAAAGAGCTTTTCCCGAATGTTCCCGGACCATTTGAGCGAGTGCGGATTGGAGCTGGCATCAGCAGTCGGAAAATAGACCATCAATGGCAACCTGATCCATGCAATGGCAGAGCGATGGAATCCTCGAACGTGTACCTTCTGGTTCCCATGGGGAGAGATGCCTGTTTTAATGGATGAATTTTCAGAAATCATGGGGTTGCCAAAACCAGCTGGTCGACCAAGCGACCCATTAGAGCATCAATTCCTTATCAATGTCAAGGGTTTGGACCCCCGAGACTCCTTAGCTCGTATGACAGGCCACCGGTCTTGGCCCCTAATCCAGTTAGAAGGAAATGAATATGTTGACCTACTTGAGTTGTACCGCCAGTACGGGACCTTCGTCGAAGTTAGCTCGCTATCAAGAACAGCCAAAGAAAAGATTCAGAATGCAATGGTTCTATGCACTGTAGGACTGTCCCTTTTCCCAGATGAACAGAACTACATGGACATCAGAATAATTCAGCTCATGAGAAGATGGGGAAGTCGGCAGACTAATCGCCTCTCTATAGCCATGGCAGCGCTCGCCTTCCTATATCGAGGTCTGACTCGATTCTCACTCGGAGAATCCATCTTAGTTGAAGGATGCATCTACGCGCTTCAATCCTGGTTCTTTCAGCATGTTCCAGCCCGAGCAAGCTCTTTCAGATATAATGGTCAAGAACTTCTTCCAGTGACACAGTACCGGTCTATGATCAACAACATTCAAGAAGATGATGTAGTCTGGGACTATTTTGATCGGCAATTATCTCCTCCCAGATACACCTATGCTTATGGCAAGATGTTCAAGTTACTGGGCCCATTCTTCTGCACTTACTACCAACCAGAGAGATGTGTCCGGCAGTTCTCCCAGAGACAGCAGTACGTCGAAGCCCGATTGTTATCAGGTGTTATGGCAGAGTTTGATCTCACTTCCGCGCAATGGTCCGGGGCATATCATTCTGCCCGCTACGGCTGGGATTCCTTTGTCTCTCTTAAAATTTTCCCGGGTCCTAGAGTGTCTGCTGATTATCGTGAATGGTGGCAAATTGTTTGTCCTCCACCTCTTTGTCAAGATCAATAAAATCATGTTTTCTCATTTTAATAAAATTCTCTCTTTTTCTATTATGGCTTGATGATCTCGCCTAGGCAACAAAGCATATTTTCATTGTTTGTTTCTCGTGCTAAGAATTGACAACACAATTGTCGTGATTCTCGCAACGACTCAGTCCCTAGTAATGGGACATCTTCTTCGAATTGTCTATCATATTTTTCAATAAATATTTCTTCCAAAAGCCAATTCCTTCATAATCTAATCAGGTCTTTGCCCTGCAGAGAGCATCCACAGCAAAATCTGAGAGCATCCATATCATTTGATGGTTGAGACAAGATCAGGCAAAAGAACAACGGTATCGCAGTACTCGTCAGCCTCAGAAGAAGAGATGGGCTCTCCCCGATCCGAGAAGAGTCAAGAGCAGCAACAAGAGGATGACGGCATAGACCCTCAAATGTACGCCATGTTCCGAAAGATGATGAATAAAATGATGAGTGAACAGGCTGGGACTAGGGCAGAAAAAAATCAATTCAGAGAAAAGTTCCACGGGCACAAGAATAAGAAGGCTCCCAAAAAGCAGATTCAATCAAAAGAAATCTCAGACGAATCTGAATCAACTGAAGACACTGAGGAAGAATATGAGGTGCCTCCAGCATTTCAGAAACGTGGCCGAGAACAAAGGAGGAGCCACAAAGCAAAGAATCAAGTTACAGAGGAACCCCTGCAGTCGCAATTCAGGGAAATGGCCCGAGTTGTTAAGGATCTCCAAGCCCGTGACAAGGGCAAGAAAGTCTTTACCAGTGAGGACTTCTATGACGACCTCGAAGGGGATGATGATCTCGAAAACCTTCCCCGAAAATTTATCAAGTTCGATGGTTCTGGCGATCCGAAAGCTCATCTCGCTACTTTCTTTGCAGAATGCTCCAGGTTCAAGAGAGACAACCGAGCATTATTCTTGTGTTTCCCTCGGAGCTTAGAAGGAGTTGCAGCTAAATGGTATGCTGAGCATATCAACCCCATCGAGCTCAAGGAGTTCGATAAAGTGGTAAATTTATTTATTGAACGCTTTTTGTTCAATACAGAAGCGCTCCCGACATTAAGTCATCTCTGCAGTCTGAGGCAGAATGAGAATGAAAAAGCACGGGACTTCATTCACAGGTGGAGGTCAGCCTGTAACAAAATGAGAGATCCTATCTCGGAAAGGCACGCACTGTCCTTAATCCTCAACAACTTTTCGCAGCCTTTAAGAGGATTGATCTCCACCGCACCATCCTGGACTTTCATCGAGTTGACTGAACGAGCCGAATGGCTCGAGCTGAGCGTAGAGAATGGAGTCTATGAAGGCTTCACTTTTTCCAAGAGTAATCCTCAGGGTGAGCAGAAGAAGAAAGCTCACTTCACCTTCTCTGCCAACAATAACAACAACAATAGCCGAAATCAGTACAAAGGGCAGAAGAAAGATTACTGCTACGGTACAGACAATCCTAGCAATAAAGGAGATCAGAAAACGAAGCCTGCTCCTCAATACAGCAAGCCTTCTCAGCAAGACCAAGGGCCGAAACTGCGTGAAAAGGTTAAACATGAAGGATGGAGTTATGATCGAAAATTTACTCCTCTCGACCAATCACTCGAAGATGTGCTCGAGTATATGCTGTCGAAAGAGATGGTCAAGTTGCCTAGATTGTCTGATCCCCCTGTGCCTATGGGGAAATGGAAGGATCAATTTTGCAAGTTCCACAGAACAGTGGGACATAGCACTGAGAACTGTTTCGTTCTCAAGAACATTGTGCAGGATCTTATCGATAAAAATCTATTGGTAGAAGGAGAAGAAGAAGAAAAAATGGACATTCTTAAGCAGCCTTTTCCTTCACACACCACGGCAGTGGTGTCCGCACAACCATTCTTACCGCATGAGCACATCAAGCCATGTTCTGCACAAGATCTCTAGGTTCAGCACCAGGTGTCAGTACTACGACAAGCAACTCCTGATTCTAAGAAGATGGATCTAATCTCAGTATTGGGCAAGATGAAAATTTCTGAAGCATCTGTAAAGTCAGCCCCCAAGTCAAAGGGACTTCCTGATTTTCTCAATCAAATCATCAAGCCCAAGCCAGAGAATTCAAGTCAGAAGCCTTTGACCACTCTGTCCAATGTTTCCATTCTTGACTTGGCCAAAAGTTCCTGCAAGCATCAGCAAGTACTAGACGATCTGCTCAGAAAAATCAAAGTTAAGCCCAGTATTACTCCTGAAGACATGGCACAAATTGTGAATTCAGCTATGACTAATGCGCCGATTACTTTCTCGGATGAGGACCTTCCAAAGCCTCATTCCTTTCACAATAATGCTCTTTACATCGTCGTTCGGGTAAGGGGAATGACAGTACCCCATGTACTAGTTGATGGAGGCAGCAGCCTCAATATATGTCCTGAGATGACCGCAAAGGCGCTAGGCATTAAGGAAGAAGAATACATTCCAGATCCTATCACCATCTATGGGTTTGACAACCATGGTCAGACGGCAAAAGGCAAGATATTCCTGGAAGTATTCATTAATTATTCGGTACATTCAGTGCTTTTTCATGTGGTCAATGTGCCACCCACCTACAATTTGCTGCTCGGAAGGACATGGATTCATAATGCAAATGCAGTACCTTCCACCTTACATCAATGCGTAAAATGGTCAAAAGGTGGAATGATTACAACAGTGCTCGGAGAGGATCCGGAAGAAAGGCTCCTACAGCCTATGATACCTCGACCATCATTTACTGCAGATATTCCTAGCATCAGAGAGAATGAAGAAATCAGTCTCAAAGAAAGTCAGGAGATACTCCAGGCAACATCAGAAATATCCCTGCACACTATAGCTATGACCCGGTGGAAAGGTCCCAAGTTATTCAAGATTGGAGGTCGTGTCAGCTACGACACTGTCAAAGATCATCCATTGTTTCCACAATTCATGAAAGTAAGAAAGGGATTTGATTTACTTCTGAAGCATGGTTATCAACCCTTTAAAGGACTGGGCAAAAATGAAGATGGTCGTGTTGAGCCAATGATCCAAAAGCATCGTCCCCACAGGGCAGGACTAGGGTTTTCCGGCAGGAGCTCACCAAAGAAGACTATTTTTGTTAAAGGGGCACATTGAGAATCGTTGTTGCATTTCCTTTCTATTCCTTTCAAAATAAATGTCTCAATGTCTTTTATCAATTCAAATCAATAAAATGTCAATTTTTTTTGTCTATTTGGATGCCATCTGCCTCTTTTGTCTCTACATCCTCATTTTATAACTCAATGTCATTTTATGCATAATTTTTTTTAAATGATGGTTTGTCGTATGATGGACGATTTTTCCTGAATCCCATTTCTTATCCAAAATTTCAGAAATGTCTTCCCGAGCAATCAAGAAACTCGTTATCAATCCAAAGGCTTTCCAGAAATCGGCAACAATTCACCGAGTCAAAGCAAGCACAGGAGATAGCAAGGTTGCAAAGCAGTTAGATGATTATGCAGAATTTGATCCGTCTCTTCAGGAATTACCAGAGTTCGCCTCAGTTCAGAAGCAAGATGAACCATCCGCTTTAGTACAAGATCCTACTGAAGATGTCAATATCGGCTCAGAGGAAGATCCCAAGATTCTCAAGATCGGTACCAGTCTAAGTCCGAAAGAGAAAGAAAGGCTTATAAAGTTCCTCAAGCAACATGAAGAAGTGTTCGCGTGGACATATGAAGATATGCCGGATTTAGATCCCAAATTGGTCGAACACCGACTCGTTTTGAAGCCAGAGGTAAAGCCAATTAAGCAAAAGCTGAGAAAAATGGATCCTAGAATAGAGCAACAAGTCAAAGAAGGACTTGAAGATCTGCTAAAAGCAGGATTTATTCGAACTATTGACTACCCAGACTGGTTAGCCAATATCGTCGTTGTCCCAAAGAAAAGTGGCAAAGTCAGGATTTGCATAGACTTCAGAGACCTCAACAAGGCAACTCCGAAGGATGATTATCCACTGCCAAGCATTGATCTGCTGATTGACAGCACAGCAGGACATGCCATGTTCTCCTTCATGATGGATATTCCGGCTACAACCAGATTAAGTTGGCCGCTCGCGACCAATCTAAAACTTCCTTTACTACTCCTTGGGGCACTTTTTGCTATACAGTTATGCCTTTTGGGCTCAAGAATGCTGGAGCAACATATCAACGGGCGATGGCCGTTATCTTTCATGATCAAATGCGCAAAATCATGGATGCGTATGTTGACGATATTCTCGTGAAATCTAAAGAGGGAGAAGATCACCTCGAAGCCCTTGATCAAGTCTTTAAGAGACTCATTCTTTACAAGTTAAGGCTTAACCCGCAAAAATGTGTCTTTGGAGTCGAATCAGGCAAACTGTTGGGTTTTCTGGTCAGTAAAAAGGGAATTGAAGTTGACCCAGCTAAAGCCAAGGCTATCATTGATATGCCACCCCCGAAAAATCTCAAAGAGCTGCGTAGCCTTCAGGGACGCATGCAATCAATCCGGCAATTTATTTCCAACTTGGCGATGAGATGTGAACCTTTCAACCACCTGCTCAGAAAAGGAGTAAAGTTCGAATGGAGACCAGAGTGTCAGCTATCGTTCGATCGGATCAAGAAGTATCTTCTCAATCCTCCAATCCTGAAGCCGCCAGAATTGGGAAAACCTCTTCTGTTATACATTTCAGTCAATCAAGTCGCATGTAGCGGATTCTTGGCCCAATACAAAGAAGGCAGCCTGATAGAACATGCCATCTATTATGTGAGTAAGACTTTCATAGATTATGAAAAGAAATACTCTCAAATAGAGAAGACCTGCCTAGCTCTGGTATGGATGTGTCAGAAGCTAAGACACTACATGCTAGCATCAGAAGTCAAAATCTTGTCTAAACTCAATCCTCTCAAGTATATTTTAGAGCAGCCTTTCCTCAGCGGACGAGTCGCAAAATGGCAAGTCTTATTGATGCAGTATGACTTAGAATATGTCTCGCAGCAATCAATCAAAGGCCAAGCAATTGCAGACCAATTGGCGGATTTTCCTCTGGCAGAAGAAGTGAAAGCCGAAGATGATTTCCCTGATGAGCAGATTTGCAATATCCAGCAATTTCCAGTATGGAATTTATTTGTCGATGGTTCTAAGAATATGGCCGGAATAGGCATCGGAATTTTATTAATCACTCCTGAGAAGGAGATGATTCCATTTTCCCTCAAGTTAAATTTTCAGTGCACTCATAATATGGCTGAATATGAAGCCCTGATTCAAGGTCTAAAGATTCTACTAGACTTCAATGTCAAGAGAGTACATGCCTACGGTGACTCATTACTCGTTGTCAATCAAGTTCGAGCCGAATGGCAAGTGAAAGATCAGAAGTTATTTCCCTATCAAAAAATTGTTTCAGCTCTTGTCAGCAAGTTTGAAGAATTTCAGTTATTCCACATCAAGAGAGATTTTAATCAAGTGGCCGATAGTCTTGCCAGTTTAGGCTCCATTATGGCATTCAGAAATGGAGAATCTTGTCGCTCTTTTGAAATTGGCAGACTTGACCAACCTGCTTTCCTTCCAGCGGAACAAGTAAACCAGGCTGAGCAAAGGAAGAAACCTTGGTATTACAACATCAAAAATTTCATAGAAACCGGCGAATTTCCTCCAGAACTCTCAAAGAAAGAGCAGCGAGCAATCCAGCGTATGTCTACTTGATACTTCATTTTGGCCAATGTCCTCTATCGCCGTGGATTCAGTTCAGAGTATTCTAGATGTTTAGATGAAGACGAAGCCAAAGAAGTCGTGCGAGAAGCACACGAAGGCATTTGTGGTGGCCACGTCGGCTACCAAACCCTTGTCAAGCAAATCATAAGAGCAGGGTACTATTGGAAGACTATGCAACAAGACTGTTATCATTATATGAAGAAGTGTGTACAATGTCAGATACATGCACCTTCCATCCATGCTCCAGCAACTTATTTACAGTCGGTTGTTTCTCCATGGCCGTTCTCCATGTGAGCCTTCGATGACGTAGGTCCCATCACTCCTTCAGCTTCAAATGGCCATAAATATTTCCTTGCTGCAACAGAATATTTCACCAAGTGGGTAGAAGCTATCACTCTTCGCACAGTAGAAGGCCGACATGTGGTCTCTTTTATTCACAAGAGCATCCTTTGTCGTTTCGGCATCCCGCATGACATTGTATCAGATAATGGTAGTCATTTCAAGAATGAAAGAATGAAGACACTCTGCTCAAAATTCAAGATCTATCACCATTTTTCCGCGCCATATTATCCTCAAGGGAATGGTCAGGCAGAGGCCACCAACAAGATTTTAATTCGTATCTTGGAGCGAACTGTGGAAACAGGTCGTGACTGGCATGAGAAGATCCACGATGCACTATGGGCCTACCGGACCACTATTCGCACCCCAACGAATGCTACTCCATCAGAATTGGTATATGGAACAGAAGTAGTATTGCCGCTACATGTTCAAAAGCCCGCTTTGAAATTTGCATCGCTGCTAGAATTACCCCTTGATCGATATCAGCAGCAGCGATTGGTACAGTTAGACTTACTCGACGAGAGAAGGCTGAAAGCAGCAGAACATGCTCAATCCTATCGCCAGAGAGTAGCCAGGCAGTATGCAAAGTCTGTCATTGAAAGAAGGTTCAAAGTCAATGATTTAGTACTTCGATCCATGGCTTATCTCAAGCATCATACCGACGGGAAATGGTCGCCAAATTGGGAAGGCCCATATGTCGTCAAAGAAGCATTACCCCGAAACTCATATCGGCTCATCAACGCCGATGGGGTAGAATTGCCAGATCCCATTAATGCTCGACACTTGAAAAAGTTTTACACTTGAAACATTTAGTCTCCTCTTGTAATCTGCCCGTTTCCTTCAAATAATGATTCATATTTCCTAGTTACATTGGGGCATTTTAAAATTTTGTTCTGTATGCAGGCAGGATAAACAAATTCCTCATTTCACGCACTTGTGCATTCATGTGCATCAATTCATATTCATTTGCATTCAACTACATTAACAACAAGCCCAGTCAGTAGTGGGATTTCAATAAACAGTCCCATCACAATTTCTAATGATTCAAAATTTGAAGGTAATTACCAATACTGAATTAAAACCCAGTGCTCGAACTGATATTATTTCAAAATCCAAATACTCAAACTGGCACATTTTCAAAATCCCAGTCTTTTAGAAAACCGAGTTCCAACTCGGGTTTTTTATTCAAATCATTTTCATTTATTGATCCGGGTTCCGACTCGAGATCTCTCTATGTATTCGAGCTCAGATTCGAGCTCCTCATTTTCATTTGTTGATCCGAGTTCCGACTCGTGATCTCATTATCTTATTCAAGCTCAGATGTGAGCTCTTCATTTTCTTTTGTTGATCCGGGTTCCGACTCGAGATCTCTTTAGTTACTCGAGCCTTGACTCAAGCGCTTCATTTTCTTCTGTTGATCCGGGTTCCGACTCGTGATCTCTGAATTTTATTCGAGCTCTGACTCGAACTCATCATTCTCCTTTCTTGATCCAAGTCATTTCGATCCTCACGGTCTGTCAATTGCTCAAATTTGATATTTTACCCACTAATTTCCAATTTCAATCTTTAGATCATGCAATTCTCCAATTCCGACCCCTAGGGTCACCCAATTTCCAATTTCAATTCTCAAATTCTCAATTCTCAATTCTCAATTTTGACCTCCAGGTCATTTATTTTTCGACCTTCGGGTCACTCAATTCTCAATTCCGACCTTCGGGTCACACAATTTTGACCTTTTGATCTATCAATTCCCAATTTTGACCGTTAGGTCATTCAAATTTCAACCTCCGGGTCATCCAATTTCCAAACAATCAATTTTCCAATGTCCAATTTCGACCTTTGCGTCAATCAATTTCAATATCCAATTTCAATCATTTTCTCTTGCGAGAGACCCTTTTAGGGAGAGTTCGAGGGAGCTCGTTCTTTTCGCATGCTATCCAATTCGTTCACTTAGCCCCTTTTCAGGGAGAGTTTGAAGGGACTCGCGTCTTTGTGAACCGTTTGCAAAACAATTTCCAATTTCACACGAGAAACCCTTTCAAAGGGAGAGGCTCGACGGAGACTCGCTTTTCTTATGACCCCCCAATTTCATACTAGGCCATTTTCGTCATGAAAGACCCTCTTTGCAGGGAGAGTGTGATGAACTTGTTCCTTTCATGACCCAATTTTCAGACCTCACTATTATCGGCCCCCTTTCCATAAGAGAAGCCTAATATTAGGGAGCTTTGACGAAAGCTCAATTTCTCTTCGAAAGTTCGTTTTGCAAACACCTCCTCTTCGGGGAAGAGAGGAGTATTTCCCATTTCCCATTCAGGTAAGGGCTAAGCCTGAGTCTCTCTTTTTGGGGAAAAAGAGAGAAGAATTTTTGTCACGGATGTGTTGAGCCGGACTTCAAATACTCATTTTCACCAAGGATTTCAAGAAAATTTTGTCAATTTGTCAAATCAATTATTTGTTGATTTCAGAATCTTTACGACACAAATCTTTATTTCAGTTTGCCTTTAGCATTACTTCCAAAAGAGTGAAGCTTTTGCGAGAAGAGATTCAAAACTCAAATTCTTTCTATTGGCCAACCAAAAGGATGAAGGATAAGTCCTCGATATGGCCAGAAAAGAAGATTCAATGTTATCGAAAAGCCGTAGATGATCGATATTGATCGCAGTCAATGGCGCATCTTTAAAGGCTATTATTGTAAGGACGAGGTAGTGGAAATATCCTGAGCGCTAGAAAAGAGAGTATTTACCCAAGCCTTATCTCCTCCAAATCACCTAAGCTGCAATTAAATATCCACAAAAGGGATCTCTCACCTGTCGTCAAGATGAAGGCGAATTAGGCGAATAGACCCCCGGGGCCAAAGAAGATTCGAAACATCTCCAAGATGACGGAGTTTGTGACGGATCCTTCCAGGGAAAGTCCAAAGCACTGTCAAGATGAAGGTAGATGCGATTGACCTCTCGACAATCCCTAAAAGATATTTAATTTCAGCTATCGCCCAAAGATCTCCAAACCCATCATCCAAGAAGGATCGAAACATCTCCAAGTTGAAGGAGTTTGTGACGTACCCTTCCCAAAAGAGAGAAAGAGAGAAAAAAAAAGAAAGAGAGAAAAGTCAGAACATCTCCAAAATAAAGGAGAATGTAGCAAAAACCCAGAGAGCCAAAAGAGCGCAGAAAGATTATCATGAGAGAAGCCCTCAGGATATCAAACTGCCAGATCTATCAAGAATCCTCTTTAATCTTGTGAAATTCTATTATCAATACTCTTTCATCAATTGCTTTCATAAATATCAAATTCTCTTTCCTGCTCATATCAAGGAAATTGATAACTTCCTTGAAGAAGGTCAATTGCAAGCAATTTGGATTTCAAGTCTCGATTCTACGAAGTGAACCTTGTTTGGAGGTAATGCTTTAGGTAGAAAAGAAGGAATGTCTTTGCAACAATGTGCAACATTTTCAAAAATTTTGAATCAACAGCAGAATTTCCAACATTTTGACAATATTTTCCAACTATCCTGACGTGAAGTGAGAGCTTGATGTCCCTTTTTGATACATCCTGACACCAATTTTAAATCTCTCCTAAGGACTTGATTCCTTCCCTTCTTTGAGAGCATGAACTCTCAGATTGCACACTTCCCTGTGTCCCCACTGTCCCACCATAGACAGTCCCATTTCGGTTCGAGGTCGAACCACCAATCATTTTCTCGCAAGAGGCAATTTCAAAAGCTGATTTTAGTCTCAGCAATGAGACGTCCAAGATTAGCCCTTTTCAAGCTTTAGGGACCCCATTTTCCTTTCTTTTGCAAACCCTGTAGGATTTATTGTGCAAAATTCGAAGGTTCCATCATACCAATTCATTTTGCGCCCGATCAGGATAAGGGTATAAACCTGAGCCTCCTTCAATGAGGTATTCCATTTTCTACCCGATCAGGTTAAGGGTCAAAGCCTGAGCTTCGTTCCATACGGAGCATTTTCTGTCCCATCCAGGTTAAGGGCATAAACCTGAATTTCACTCTCACAGAGTGAGTCTGTCCTCTTCATTTCTCCATTTCATATCTACCATCTTCCTCGGGCTAATTTTCTTTATACCCAGGCAGATCCTTCTAACTGAGGCTTTTTTATATAGCCCAAATTTGGTGTGTTTTCTTTGCCACTAAGCTCGACCATAAGCCGGCTTAGTAGCAAAGAGGGGCATCTGTAAACACCCCAAATTTTCACTCACTTTCTTGACATCGCCCTTAATTATCATATTTCAATTTTTCAGAAGCAATAAAGGGCAAAATAGTCATTTTTAAAGATTGAACCTGGCAGAAAGTCCTAAATTTTACTCTTGAGCCTCAAAATTTCTATATTTAGGTTCAGAGACATCTTTAAATTGAAAATTTTTAAAATCCTTTTCCTGGAGAAGAAAGTAGAATTTCCACTTCCTGGTTCAGAGTGACATTTCACTGAAACATGTCTTTGCATCGCATTGCATGAACACTTTGCATCATTTCATTGCATAGCATATCAGTTTGAGATCCAGAACTCCTAATTTTCAAAATTGTCCATCCAGATTTGATTTTTAAACTTTTCAAAATTGATTTTTAAAACCCTGGGTTTTCAAAATTGCCAATCTTTCCCATTTTACCCCCAGGACTTTGAATTACAAAAATTTTTCTCAAGAAAAACAATCTGGATATTTGGATATTGATTTTAAAGATTTTATCTCAAAACTTTTTGCAAAAGATTTTAAATTTCTTTACAAATTTTGTTTTTACATTTATCCATATTTTTGCCCTAAAAACCCAATTTTTCCAAATTCTTGAAAAACAAATAATGTTTTATCTCGTATTTTCAAATAAATGGAGCGGGACCCGCCTTTGAACTAGCATCATACTCAGACTCTCAGGTAAGTATCTTATTCTCAAATGGGAATCACCCGAAGTTCATTTTTGCAAATTTTTCTTTTTTATTTTATTTTATTTATTTATATTTTTAGTTAGTGGGCCCACACACATGTGTCACCCCATCTTAAAATAAAAGAGTTTATAAAACAAAATAAAGCTTTATTTTCAACAATTTTTTTTTAAGATGGCTGAGGTGGCATCTCCCATTTATTATTATCATTAAATTTTTTTTTTTATGATATCACTATTCATTTTAGAAACAGTTTTAAAGAAAAAAAAAACACAGCCGAACTTGCTTAAAATACTCATTTACCTAAACTTTAGGAAAATGAACCCAATCTTTTTAAAACCCAAGATCCGCCCCTTTTTGAAAACGACAAATTTTCAAAAACCAAATAAATTTTCAGTTTTAAAACTTTCAAAAAAAAAAAAAGTAACGGACCCCTAGAAGGAAGCTGCGATTTTTTTTGAAAGAGGGGTTTCAAAATCTTTAAAGAGAGGAGATTTGGGAAGGGCTGGAGGACCGGCTGGCGATTAATTTTTTCGTTGGATTCTTATTGCAGAGGTCTTCTATCCAGAGGGGAGGTCTTTTGGGGGAGGCAGAGCGCAGGGGATTAAAAGAGGAAAAACCATTTTTTCCTAGAGGGAAAGGAAGAAAGGGCCACGTCTTCATCGACCTTCAGCAGATTTCCTTCAGACCATCCTTGATCAGCCTTCAGCGCCATCAACATCTGGTTCCTCTTCAGCTCCAGCCGCAGGAGAACCACCTCCAGCCATCTGCATCTCCTCCAGCCCCAGCCATTGGAGGATCGAGAGCCATTTCAATCCTCCATCCCCAGCCACGTCTTCATCCTGCCTTCAGCCCACCTGCAGAAGGAAACACCACCCAGTCTTCATCTTCTTCAGCCCTAGCCAGTTGCTGTCCGAATCTTCCATCATCTTCTTCAGCCCAACCAGCAGACATTTCAACGATTCCTACATCCCCAACTTCGATTCTTCAGCCCCAGCCAACGTTTGCCCCTGTTCTTCAATCCATCCACACCAACAGGACCTCCAGCCTAACTGTTGCTCCCCATCTTCATGCACTCCAACAGAAATCCAGCGGATCCCTCTTCCTCTTCAACCCATCAGTAGAAGCCACCCGGTTGCTGCCTATTCTTTGAGTCCAGCAGCAGAGTGCCCAACACAAAAGGGGTCTGCGTTTTCCTTGGAGAAGTCCCCACCTCTAACGGTTGTTTTCCCTCTCCATTAGGAACTTCTGTTGAACCAAGGACATCACACAAAATAGGAGCATCGCTGAAGCACTTGCCTTTGAGAAGAACTTCTTTTGTAGTCGTTCGGTGTATCACAACTTATCTAATCGTTGTAGCATTCCTCAATTGGCTAAGAGGTTGAATCATGCATGAATATTTAATATTTCTGCATTCCAAAATTCCATTATGTATTTTAAATATGCATGTTGAGTTTTTTTTTACTTTCACCATATGTGGTATGTGATTCACTGAAGAAACTAACTTGACTATGTTGTACCTCTCCCCATGCTTTGCGTTATTGTTTTCGTGCTGGCTGTTCACCCTGGCTATTGTGTGCTTAACCTTAGTTCCTTGCTTTTGATTATTAGGTCGTTCTTATTGGCAATTGAGGAAAAGGGAAATTTATTTTCTGGAGGGAAAAGATTCTTCATATAAGTAGATGTTTTTCCTTTCAAATGTGCTTGTTAACATTAGCCTACTTCACATGAATACATAGAACAGTATGTGTGATTGTGATGCAAATACATGAGTAGGGTGCAAATTCAGAAGAGTGATACAGAGGTGAAGAGGACAATTTGACACCTTTTGGAGGTGACTTAATCATTGTTGTTCAACAGGAATGTACCAAAGTGCTACTGGTTCAAATCTGTACTTACAGCTGCCTGCCTCATTAATTTTGGATGTCTTTGATAGCTTAGAATGTTATCACCTGTTTAAATACTTTCTGAAAATCATATCTTTTACATCCCTCATCTTTTTGGTTGTACTTTTATTGTCCATCTTTAGAGATAAGGTCGATGCTTGTGACCTTTCCTGCATGTTGAATTTTTTTTTTTTGAACCCTTAAACTAATGCATATTCAATGTTGCATTCAGTATGATGTTTTTGCTATGGAAAATTTTCCTTATTGTGGCTGCCCATCCAAGATACAGCCTCTGTTGCATCCTTTAGTAGTCATCATGGCTTAAGATACTCATAATTGATTCTATGGCTTTTGTTCTTTGCAATGGTGGCTGTTGAAAATGCATCATTTCTTAATAAAAATATGTCCTGATTATGTTGTTACTATGAATGGCACCATTCATTTTGCAAAATCTGTTTTCATTATCGAGAGGTTATCCCCATAAATCTTCTTATTCTAATTTTGTTTTATTCATTTATTTATTTTATTTGGTGAGATACTTATTTAAAAGAATCTTGAGAGCTCACATATCATAATCGTCAACCTTGGCAATCATCCATTCTAATATGTAGTCTGCCTTTATTTAATAATGACAATCTTTGCATGCATAATATGTCTTTTACTTGTGTTAGTTGTACATGTTCAACTCCTGTTGCGTCTTCACCGCCACCACTTACAATGGTACTTTTGTACTCATACCCTTCTCATTTCTGCTGCAGGAGTGCAGTCATGATAAACAGCCACCTTCATGAACGGATATATCCATATCCGTTCATGATCTCTTGACCATCTTTTGCACGTTTCATTATTGATATATAGAGAAGCTCTATACCCAATTTTATCGAAAAATATGATATAGTTTGAAAATTACGGCTGTATAAAATTGCCTACAGAAACTGTATATACCTGTAATTTCTGGTTTTACCCATTATATGTAATTTCCATTAGCATATATATTTTCTCATTATAAATATATATATATCTATGTATATGTATATTTATTGTATATCTACCTATATGTATGCATACATATATATATATATATATATGTCTATATATATATATATACATGTATACATACTTAGATACATATATATATACATTCCTTCATGTGTACTTGTCATTACAGATATTTTCCTTTTTTCTTACTCTTTGTAAATATATCTTCATTATCATATATCATTCATCATAAATTCAAGTATTTCTACATTTACTTGTATATCTTTGTTGTATATATAGTATATATATACCCATTTCCTTGGTTATCTTGTACTAACTCTCATTTTGCAGGAAAATCTAGAAGATGCTGATTCCTTGGCTCCATTTCAATTTTTTTTTTTTTTACTTTATGTTAGCAATGTAACAATCCAATGTAAACCTTGGAATAAGATTTACTTTTATTGTTTAGATTAGGCTGCATCTCATATAGTTTGATTTCAGTAATATCCTGATTATATGATGCATATATCTCAATTTTCTAAATTCACCGTGGATGAACACGAATGGCACATGCACCAACTCTTAGAGAGTTGATGAACTCGGTGGAGTCCATATTTACGGCCCTAGTCGGAATATGGACGAGACCCAGATACATCATCTTTCTACCAGTCACACTGAGCCTACACTCTTAGGCTATCTTGAAAATGCACCTCATATTTCCAATGTTTTTCAAAATATTGTGAATTAATTCAAATAAACCCTGAATATATTCATGGCCACAGTCAGAATATATGAAGGATTTACTTTGGCTTAATCCACATTTTCCAATAAAATTTTCAGAAATCTTTTCAAAAGTGCATTCATTCATTCACATCATCTGCATCATTTGTTTTTCTCATGATTTTCTCAAAAGATTTTCACTTCATGGAATCAATTTTCTCAAGAAACTATGATGATATTCGGAGTTGGATTTCCCAAATCAAATGTTCTCCTGTGATCTTCCTTAAAAAGTTATTTTATTAAGATCCATTTTCAAAAGGAATTTTCATATTTCTCAAGAATCAGAAATCGATTTTCCAACATTTCAAAAGACAAGATTCTCAGGAATTCAATTTCCTAAGTTTTGAATTTCCTTCTCCAATGAATTTTTCCTACAAAATTTTCTATCGTTTTCTTAAGAAAATTCTCAAAAATCCAAGTTTTTCTGACAAATGCTTCCCTTTTCAAATATTCATCTTTTCTCAAGAATTCCTTATCTTTTCCCGAGATTCTCATTTCTTCATGATATTCCAAGTCTTTCTAAACTCTCTTAAAATTTTCCTGAGATTCCTATTTCCTCATGGTTTTCCCAATCTTTCTCAACTTTCTCAAGATTTTCCTGAGATTCCCATTTCTTCATGATTTTTCTAAGTCTTTCTAAGCTTTCTCAAGATTTTTCTAAGATTCTCATTTCTTCATGATTTTCTGGATTTTATAAACTTTCTCAAGATTTTCTCGAGATTCTCATTTCTTCAGGATTTTTAAAGTTTCTATAAACTTTCTCAAGATTTTCTCGCGATTCTCACTTCTCCAAGATTTTCTAACTCTTTATAAACTTTCTCGAGATTTCAAACCTCTTTCGTCTGAGTTTTCCTGAGAGATTGAGTTCCATCTTTTTCCTGAGAAACGCTTTTCAACTCCAAATGTTTTCTAAGCATACATCATAGTTTTCCAACCCATATTTTACCAAATCTCATAGCACATGCCTGAATTCTCTGCGCATTTAGGATAGAACACCATTTCGATGATTTTACTAAGTCAAGCATAATTTTGGTCCTTGGTTCGATTACCCCTGTTAAAGGCGGCAGGAACGGTCGAACCTCGTACCGACAGGTCGAGCCCCATCCCATGGATTTTCCCGCAATTTTCAAAACGGAGGCGAGTATTTCAAAACAATTTCCAAAATCCGGTCAAGTTTGAATCGCGAAAGCATTTCCCACTCTCTTCCGCAAGGAAGGGAAGACGAAAAAAATTTTTTGCGACGATAACACCAACTCTCACTTGGTTTCTCTTCTTTGCAACAAAAACTACCTTATTGACGAGCGAGGTCCGAACTTGCGTAAGTAAGATGTACGAAGTGGCATGAGTACTATTTATGAGAAATCAATTCTCGAGAATCATAAGTCCAATTTATAATATATAAGACTAGTCAATCATCGAATTTGGTTCCCAAACGAGGAAAAAACCTTGTTATTTCATGTGAATTACTGGAAAGCATATATCAATCAGATATGGTCATAACGAGGGCGATATTCGCAAGAGATGAAACTTTAGAAAAGTGCTTTGCGAATTTAGTTGTAATTGAAAACTAAAATTTGGATTTTAATCGGGTTTCAGATCCATCCAGGATCTGAATCCATACATCGTATCCGAATCCAAAATCCTGGATCCATTTGATCCAGTTTGGATACAAGATCCAATTGGATCGACTCTATATCACTTTATCGTATTTATTTCCAAGAATGGTAATATTTATTTATTTTTGATAATTATTAAAATTTTGCGGGTTTTACAACCTGGGTTTTTGAAAAAGGATTTTAAAAATATGATGTAATTTTATCCTAAATGATGAATGAATTAAAAGAATTTGAAATTGGGCTTTGAAAAACATATTTCATTCTTTAAATGAATTGAAATAAGATTAAAGATATAATACATCTCTGACTATGGTCATAAAATGTACTATATAATAATCATATTTAAATTAAAATGAAGAATAAAACGTATTTTGGTGCCTTTATAGAGTTTAAAATGAAATTATTTTTCAATATATCCTGACTATAGCCATTGATATATATCTTGAACTAATTTTAAGTTAAACTCTAATAAAGGAAGAAAATATTTGAAAATATGATGATTTTTGAAAGGAGACCCAGTCTGGATCCAATGTTATTCCATAAAAGATGAAAACCATAAGTTTTGTTCACATCCTTACTATGGCCATTGATGCAAATCGTCAACTTAGGATTTAATCACCTCTTATAAAATGGTGCACGTGCCATTCGTATTTCCATTCGTGAATTTATCGAGAAACAAGATAAAATGATATGAAACAGTCAATTATGAGGCATATATGCACATACATTCTTATCTAGTGCAAGGAAGGTAAATTTCTCATTATATTCTATCTATTACAATTCGAGAATTGAAATTATAATTTCTAAGTCGAGAAAGATGACGCTTTTCATATATTTCCCTGCAAGAACAAAGTTAGCACAAAATAATAAATGCATATGGAAAGAGATATCATTGTGGACTTGGAATGCAAATGATGCAATAACCATGTATGGCCTAAATGAAGAATGCACCAGATCATGCCTAGATGATATATGAAATGCCCTTTTGATGTTATTAAAAATGTGCATACAAGATGGAGATGCAGGAAGATAAAGATCTATATGAATATGGATTGTATGAACTAGATTGGCATGCTTATTATGATGGATATTTTAATAGGGAAGCTATGCATATACCACTAGGACCATGAAATGTATTGTATGATACACCAATGAGTGGTGATGGGGTAGCAATGGAGGGATGCAAAAAGATGCAATGGAAGTGAATAGTGCAGGTGACCGAGCTTGGGAGCTATAGCTAGAGATGGAAGTGTAGGTAAGTGCACAGGTTGATGTGTAGCATAGTGTGCAAAATGGGCAGTATGCAGTGAACATGTAAATGCAGTATGCATATGCTGGAAGTGAAGGTGCAATAGGATATAAATACAAAATACAAGGTAACAATGCATTTGTAATCTTGAAATCAATGCTAACAACACTATCCGAAATCAGTGCTAACAACACCACTTGATTTAATAAGAGTCTTTTTTTTTATCACCCATGGCCCCCAACTTCATCCCGTATCCAGGTTCCAGAATTTTTAGTCATTCCAGATCTTCTTCTATCTGCAAAGATATACAGGTAAAAGGGGCCAGTAGGAGCATACCCTATCCACCATTCCTCTTTCACTAGATTCCACTTTATAATGTCCATTTGTGAAAGATATAAAAAAAATGAATGAAAAATAGATAGATAGAAAAGTAGGAATAATAATGTTAACAAAAACATAGTGACAAATTGGTTTCAACAGATTGGTGATACAAGTTGATCACACACGACATCACAAAATGAATTAGCAGATCGGTTTCTGCAAGGATTTGCTAAGGGACCATGCACTGTATAGTAAACATGCAGCAACCATGAGATTTCAGGGAGACTAAATGTCCATGAAATTGACAATCATATGGGGATTATATACAGAGCTAAAATTGCCATGAAATATTGGTAGGTGATTCAAGTGAACTACCAACCAACGACCTGATTACTGCAAGTTGAACTTAGCAACAGTAGGACTAACATACTGACTACAAATCGGCAGACATCAGATTTTGAGAAATTCAAAGTCTTTGTTCCTATGGTTCTTTGATTATCTCTTATTTTGCTTCAAAAATCCACTGAAGAGAGCCACCAATTTGATTTTTCAGAATACTTCAAATTTGAATTGAGCCCACCTGCAACCATGCCCTGTTTTGCTACAAAAGTACCTGAAGTTCTATCTGATATTCCATCTCCCAATGTTTATGCATCCAGGTAGACTTGGTAACTTTTATTACCACATGCAAGTGGCATATTTTTGAACACACCATCACCTAACTTGGGGATGATATTACACAAAATGGCATGTAGGTAACAAGTCAAATGCAACATGGTTCACACGATAACATACATTAAATCAACCCACTTTATCCAGTGATGGTGATATGCGTGTGCCAATGATGAAAACAAACTTTAGAAACAAAGAGATAACAACAAAACATTGGAATCCAAAATCAAGATAGTACAACTTAGAACATATGGAATATTGACTACAGTAGGCATGAATATACAGATTGCTATGAGACATGAACTATTTAGATACAGTAAAAATCAATCTAACCTGAGGATGATTGAAACAAAAGCTTATAACGAAATAAAGGGAACCATATAAGTAAAGTAGATTCGATAAAACACTATTGCTTGAATGAAACCCTGGTGATAAAGTTAAAAATCTAATCTGGAAAAGGAACACCCAGTAAATATCAGAATTTATGACAGACAACAATAAATCCGATGCAATCGCCTCTGGATCATTTATTTACCCTGATCCCACCGGATACAATGCTAGAGAAAAAAAAAGTACCTTAGAGTGACTTGATAAATCCAAATGAAAAAAGGAACATGGCTACATCATACTATATTAAACTGGATACTGAATGTATCTGTTACACAGTACAGGTTGCTTTGAACACAAGGTTATTCAAGATGAACATAAGTCACCAAATCGACACAGACAGATTCAAGACACAATGACACATAGAGGATGCAAAGGATCATATACAAAGATATGAAAAAAACTAAATGAAACCAAATGAAGGGTTATGCAAATCAGGGGATGTTGATGAAGGAGATGATGCGGATAAACATTATGAGACTAAGTTAAAGCAGAAGATTAATTAGATAAATGAAATGGATGATGCTTAAACAAAAATGCAACATAGGATGATGTTGATGATGGTGGTATGGAATGTAAAACAGGAAAAGGAAAATCACCAATCAAAACTGAATCCGTATGAACAATGGACAACAAATCAAAAGGGAAATACTAGAATATAGGCAACATATACAAATGGGGGATGAATGAAATATGCGATCTAACAAAATGACGCAGGAAATCTAAATCAACTGAACACAGTAAAATACTGAAAGGAACATTTGGATGTATGAAAACACAATGAAGTGAAATATATCTAGAGTAGCATGAAAACGCCATCAAAAGGATAATTGAAATATAGCCAAGAATAGGAAATGAAAGGGGAGAGACAACACAAAATCACAATCACCAGAAGACAGAAGAAAGAACCCGAATCAAAATACCCATCGATTATCAAGATGAAACCATAATTTTGATTATAAATGAGAAATTGAAATGGTAAAAGAAAATCGAAATAAGACAAGCTACATATTGGAATTATAAATGAAACAACAAAAATACAAAAGAAAATGGGAAATATATTGGAACAGAGTCGTTCCTTTTGATCTTGCTCTTCTGTAACCCAATTTATTATATACAAACCGATGTTACAGAGGGTGTGTCAATAGATTCAAAATAAGGAAATCAAAAGAAAAATTGAAAGAAAAAAAGGAAGTGCAGTAAAGCAGTAAAAGAAATAGACAATACGAAAAGACAAGGAGGAGGGGATGAGGCTCTTACCTCTGACTGCTGGTGGGGGCGATCGACCCCCTTCTGTGCACTCGGCAAGCTCGATCGAACTCTTAAAAGAAGAAGGAGCAGGACTACAAGGGGGGAGAATCGGGAGAAAGGAGGAAAAGAGAGAGCAGAGGAAGAAGGATGCTGAAGGGTTGGGGGTGAGAACGAATGGTGAAGAAAAATGGATCATAATGGGAGAAGAGATGGATGTCGAGCGTTGATGGATCTTTCATGAATGTAATGGGATGAAGGCGCTAAAATGGATGATTCGAATGGGGTGTGGTGAGCGTCGAGAATGGATGGACGGAGACCGGATGCCTTAGCCTTCCCTTGCGGTTTGCTTATATAGGAGATGGAGGAAGGATCTGGAAGAGGGGGAGTTCGTTGGAGATCGACGGGGAGAGGAAGAAGAGGGCGATGGATGGATGAAGGAAGATGAGGAGGTTGGCGCTAACCGATTCTCGATTGTGTGGTGAGGAATGGATTAGAAAATGGCGGATGGTGATAGAGAGAGAGAGAGAGAGAGAGAGAGAGACTGTTGCAGGTTTTTCCCATTTTTCAAAAATCGGGTTCTCTTAAAAAAAAATTCTTAAAAAAGGTTTTAAAACTTATTAAAAATGTTTTTGTTATTTTTCTTCGTGTTTTCTACATTTTTTTGTTATTTTGGAATAAAATTATAAAATCTAGGCAAAATGAGGGATTTAAAAACCATTTTTGTATTTTTGAGAAATATTTACAAAAGGAGGAGTTTTCTGAGAAAAACTTTTGAAATTTTCACAGACAACGAGTTTTGATCCGAAATTTGAGAAAATATTCAAGTTTTTAACCTTGAATCGAGAAATACAGAGCCGTGAATCCAACTGGATGCCGGATGGACGGTCTGAGGCATTCAAAAATTATTTTTGGTATTTTTATAAATTTTTTGTTTAAAATTGGATAACGGGGCTCAGAATTGGATTTTGGCACTCGATCCAGATCCAAAATCGAGTTAGATATAGAAATGGATTTGATTCCAGTAAAATCCGAAAAATAAACTAGAATTTAGATTGAAAATGACTCAATTTACTCAGAAAATGGGGCCTAGGGGCAAAAAGGGAATATTTATAAAATTTTGAAAAATTTGGGGTGTTCACAGGGTTAGAACTAAAACCAACAAAAAAAAAGAAGAGTACCAACCAACCAAAAAAAAGAAGATAACACTTTTTTTTGTTGCATGCAAAACACATAAGAAAGGAAGAATCATGCTAAAATAACAAATATACATGGACTGAATAAGATACCAAAACAATGTACAAGCCTCAATCGTTTTAATGAAGGTAACCATGAAGCACAACGAATCCCAATAGGGGAAATGCTCAATCATACTTAAATTGCCAAAATGACTCCTAATCCGCCACAAGCCATGCTTTTCTCAAATGCAACCGGCTTGTGGCTTCATATGTCGTAACACATGCAATACCAAAGATAATAGAGGTAAACATTGAAGTCCTTCACCTTGATTCGGTTGAAGGTGCAACATGGTTGCAAAAATCCATGAAGATGGTGGAAGACACCCTCCACTCGGCTAAGGAAAATGAGAGAAAAATGAGAGAGTGAAAGAGAGAGAGAGAAGAAGAAGTCGTCTCTTTTGGGCCCTCTCTCTTTTTGGGGGGTTTAAATATGGCTGCATGCTAAATGAAGGGCCACGATCTCTCCATGAGATCCCACGGCTGGGGTGAAACACGCCTCCTCATGGTTGCCCAACCTTCTCCAATCATCTCTTGTGTCTTGAAAAGGCTCCAAATTTTTACAAAGGTGCCACGGGGCTGCCGCCCCATGCACCCAATAGGATTTTTCCTCTCCCCATCATTCCTTTTTCTCTTGGAAAAAGCCAAGATGGGACTACCACACCTCATGGGGCACAACCCCATACTAATGCTTGGAGGGGCGCCCCACCCTCATGATGGTGCTCCTTGCATCATCATGAAATAGTCTATTATGGGTAGGGCCAATCGTGGCCCTCCCTTTAAGATCATCTTCTAGGTCTTACAAAAATGTCATTACCCCAGCTTGTCAACTTGACCAGCTGGTCTTTGTGGCTAAAGGCATCCACTCTTGCCAAGAATGGTCGACCATGGACTTGGTCAACCCTCCCCAAGTCGACCCGAACTTAAAACGTGATAATGCTTCATTACTAATTTATTTTTATTATATTTGCCATTAATGACCATATATTTTTATTCTAAATTTCTCATTATGATCGAATTCTCAATCCTTTCCCAAGAAAAATATTACCTCTTGCGAAATTTACTCTCGTTATGATTCACGCTCTATCGATATGTGTTTCTCGTAATTCAGATTCACTGACGAGTTTTTTTCCTCGTTTGGGTCTCAAATTCGGGGATAAACTAAATACATATATTATGAATTTACCATTAAATTTTAAGAAGTTAATTCATCATGGATTTCCTTCAATTGCTATTTACATTTTACTTACACGATTTCAGACCTTCTATATCCATACAGGTATAATTATGAAAAATTCTTAAAATTATAAAAGAAATTTCCATTCACTGAAGCCCTTCGCATAATATCACCTTAAAAATATTGTGGACCTTACAAATATCTTTTAGGGTTTGTCCCGAGGTTTATCGTATCAGCCTTCAACTTGGCGATGATTTGAACTTTCCCTGTAAGGATCCGTCACATGCTCCTTCAACTTGGAGATGATCCAAATCTTCTTTGTCCCTAAGGGTCTAACTCACCTATCAACCTTCAACTTGGTGATGATTGTGAGATCCCTTTTGCAGATAATTAATTATTCTTGCTATATTGAGGAAATTGAGTGGATTCTTTATTGCTCATGATATTTCTATTGCTTTGTTGCCAGAAGAATCCCCTTTAAAAATGCACCATAGCTATGACCAATATCAATTCACTTCTGGCTTTTCAACATCCTTGAATATTCCTTCGCTGACCAGACCAAGGATTTTTTTTCCTCTTTTTGGTTGACCAATAGGGAGAAGAATTTGAATTTTGCACTTTTCGCAGAAAGCTTCACCTTTTTGGGAAGAATAGTAGAGGTAAATTGAAGTGATTTTCTTATGTAGCGGAATTTTGAAATCAACAAATAATTTTAGCAAATTGGCCAAATGTTCAGGAATCCTTTATGAAAGAATTACTCGATATCGGATTTGACAAAACCTTTGGCTGAAATTTTGGAAGGACTAATGTGAAAATTAGATTTTAGAAATCGCGACCAATGAAAATTGTATTTTGATAATCTAGACCAGTGAAAATTGTATTTTGATGACCCCAACCATTGAAAAACTTGATTTTTGATAATCCTAACCAATAAAAAACTGGACTTTGATAATCCCGACCAGTGAAAATTGGATTTTGATAATCCCGACTAGTAAAAATTGGATTTTGATAATCCTGATGTAAACACCCCAAATTTTCCTCATCCATTCTCGAATACACCTCTCGTGCAGTGCCGACCCAGTTAGGTTAGTGTAGGAGTCAAATCCCAAGTTTGTGTTAGAAAACTACCATTTTACCCATTTTCACTAAAAAAATTACCATTTTACCCCTAGGTCATCCCGAACCCCAGCCATTTGAAGTCAACCAAGCTCATTTGTAAACTCAGAACAGTTAGAATGTCAGTCATCTCTAGCTCACCTGAGCTCACAATGAGAAGGCCATTTTCATTTCTGACATTCTTGCCAAAATGGGATCATTTCTTCAGAAATGAGCTCATTTCTCACTTAAATCCAAGCCAATTGTCTCAGAGACAGTCATTCACAGACAATCCTATTCTCTAAAGTCTAGCTTGAGCTCACCAGGAGTTCAAGTGCTCCAGTTTCAGTTCAAAACCACTTCCAAGTGTCCAAGAGCCCATTTTAGCCCGTTTCAGCTATTTCAACTGAAATTGAGCTGAGTCTAGTCAGTTGAGCTAGTGTTCGAGCTTTGATTTTAGTTCATCTCAGTATTATTGATCTTTGTTTTAGCTCAAGCCCAACTCTAGTTCGTAATTCACTTCACTCCAGCGACCATTCCATACAATTTCTCTAAAAATGGCAGCTTTTCTTGAAAATTTATTCGGGGAGTTCAGTTGAGTCAGTGTCTTGTCAGTCCAATTGAATTCTGAAACCCTAGAACCCAGCTCAATCCAGTTCATTTCAGTTCAATCTAGCTCACATCCCAATTTTCAGTGTCACTCTGGCCTGGTAGAACCCGAAAATCATTTCTTGAACCATTTTGTAAATTTTATCAATTTTAACACTTTTTGAACTGGTACAAGTGTCAATTGAAGTCTAATATCCAAAATTCTTCATCCAGGGTCTGCATTTCGCATAGCATTTCATGTCATTTCTCATCATTTCATATCATTTCTCATCATTTCATAACATTTCATCTCATTTTCGAGATCCAAAACTCCAGTTTTATAAATTCCAATCCAGATTGAGTTTTAAAAGATTTCAAAAATCAATTTCAAACCCTGGGTCTCCAAAATTGACATTTTTATCCCCAGGATTCTAAATTTGGAAATATTTTTTCAAGAAAAACAATCTAGATTTCTTTCAAACTCAAATTTTCAAATTCTAAACTGGATTTTCTTCGCAACGGGGTATGAAACTTTAAATTTTGAGCTCATTTCAAAAACTGCCAAAAATAGCTCATTTTGTCCAGAAATTTTCTAAAAAACTATTCTACCCCTATGATTCTCAAAATGAATTTCAAATTTAGAAAGTGAGCCCACTCTGAGATGTCTCCTTCATTTATATCTACGTTTTTATTTTAAATTAATTTTTTTTTTATATATCTCTCTTTTTTCTCTATTTTCTTTCATTTTATTTTATTTTAATCCCTATTTTTTATGAAAAGAGGGGGGACCCACCAAGGTGGTTGACCAAGCCTCCAGCCCCCACTCTCCTTCCTTCCTTTTCTTTCTTCCTTTCTTCCTTCTCTTTCTTTCTTTTCTTTCCTTTCTTCTTTCTTCTTTTCCTTCTTTTTTTTCCTTTCTTTCTTTTCTTTCTTTCTTCTTCTTCTTTCTTCCTTTTCTTTCCCTTTTTGTCATTCACATATCACCTTCTTCCTCCATTCTTTCTTCCTTCTCTTCTTCTTCTTTCCTTTTCTTTCTTTCTTCTTTCTTCTTTCTTTCCTTCTTTCCTCTTTCTTTCCTTTCTTCTTTCCCTCCTCCCTTCTTATTCCTTTTCCTTCTTTCTAATTCCCCTAACAAGAGGCATCTCACGACTGATCCTTTCTTCTCCCCTCTCATTAAACCCATATCCCATTAAAACTTGGGAAAAATTTCTATTTTTCCCTAAGTCCTCAACCCTAAGCAACATACATTGGCCTCTCTCTCCTTCTAACTCTCTATCTCTCCAGCCAAGCCTCCTCTCTTTCTCTCTTTCTCTCTTCCTTCAACCTTGATTCTCTATTACAACTTCCAGCAGCAACCTCATTGCAGCAGAGTCTCCATTGCCAAGGCCCTCCTCCACCTCCAGCCACAATCATTGGCAGCCATTGCCACAACTGCAACTCCCTCCATTGGTGCACCATAGCAACAGGTTCAACATCATCTTCGACCATAGCCGGCGCTCCACCACCGATTCAGCACAGTAGCAGCACCACCATCTCCAAGACACTCAGCTATTTGCAGTCTCCTACACCAAGGCAGCAAGCCTCCTCTTCTAACAGTGCAGCCATTGCTCCAGCTACCTACTGCAATCACCTTCAACCGAGCACCTCTCCCCGCAATCTTCTTCAACCTTCAAGACCTCCAGCTATTACCCCCAACCAACAAACCAGTAGCCGGCTCCCAGCTACAACCTTTCTTCCTCCATCTCCACAACGACAACCTATTTCACTAAGTCTTCAAGGTAAGAACCCTCATCTTTTATGTATGTGTTTTTTTTGTTTTTTTTTGTTTTGATGAAGTTACGTGAGGATTATTCATTCCATACAATATGATGAGGTTTTCATTTTTTCTTTTAATGTGGAACCAGTTCAAGATTGGATTAGCATTAGTGGAAAATTTTCTTTCGTAATTCAAATAAAGAAGAAATGTGAATTTCCTATGTTAAGGCTATACAAACAAAGTGATTCATCCATTCAATGGATTGAATATCTCGTTTAGAGAGCCAAATCAAATGTAGACCATGCCTCCTTAGGTATTTTCTTACTTTTTATATTTTAGCATTGCATTTCATGATTTAATTAGTTATTCTATTCATATAATATAGGTTTCATTAGTTTTTTCTAAAATATGTGGGTTTTGATTTTAGGTGTAAAGTCTGTTTGCTATTTCATGTAAGTATTTGCGTTTTTAAATCTTTAAAATATTATGGTGAACATGATTTTTTTGTATGTGATCACATGACAAAAGTTTGATTCAGTTTGGGTTTTGTAGCTCCCTTAAATAAATCAAGAAAAAAAATTGGATTTTAATCCCCTGGAAAATTCAAATTTCTTTTAGCAGACAAGAACCTCCGAGATCTCCTAGATGGACGATCTGAATTTCCCTCTAAAAAATATAGTGAGTCCCTGTTAGAGTCCACTATTTTCCAGTATTTTCTTAGCTTTTTCCAAGTAGTTTTGTTCCCTACTAAAAATCGATTTTTCCAGACCTCTGGGAAAATCTCACTTTTTCCTTGTCAAGGTCTAGACTGACCCTAACCCACTATGTCCGTTCAACTCATGGGCTGAATGCCAAAACTTCCAACATAAAAGTTGTTCCTTTCCCTTCCCCTTGTCGTATCCCAAAATTTGAGAATTTTTAGAATAGACTAAGTATTTTTCCCAAAATTAATTTCCCTATCTGTCAGATTTCAATGTCTGAGAATTTCAGAGATCTAGGTCTTTGATAACCCTCTGCTCTCTCCCAAACCATAACCCAAATCCCAATACTGTAAAAAGAGGAAATCTTCCTCTGTTTGTCAAGGACATCTTTTTAGAATTCTAGCCATTTTCTCATCTGTATTCTATTTTTTTCATAAGTTTTCCCGAAACCTATTTGTCTGCCCTAGATTCTAGAGTCCCCGGATTCCGATCCGACTTGCCAGAGTTGTCCAGCTCCGACCATAGGTCAAAACCAGAATCTGTAAAAGGAAAAAATCTTTGTATAACTGTCTTATGTCACCCCATAAAATTTGGGATTTTTTTAATGGAAGTTTAGTACCCGAAATCCAATTTAGAATAAGCATTTTAGGCAAAATCTTGATTTTTTAGTATTTTTAGTTATTTTTCACATAAAAAAATAACAAAAAAATAGATTTTTGTGCTTCACTCTGTTTTTAGGGTTAGTCTAGGTGTTCATGCCAAATTTGGCTCAATTCCAAGTTCATTTGCTTTGTTTGTTAGTTTATTTTTAAATTCAGAGGCGAAAATAAAGTCAAATTTGATAATTTGTGATATTTTTGCCATTTTAGGGTTTTTATCATATAAATGAACCTGTCATGTCATATTAGGGTTAATTTTAATGTCATTTGCATTTCATATTTCCCATTTTTGCAAAATTGATTTCAGAAAAGTTTCAAGGCCATAGTCTTGTTATTAGGGGCATTTTGGTCATTTTGACCATAATTTTGAAATTCCAAACTTTAATTTTCCAACTTTTCATGCATATCATCATATTGTGTTTGATTTTATTTCATTTGATTTTCAAATTTCTAAATTTTATAAAAATTCTCTGAAAAAACCCTGATTTCAAGGTCATCAGGGGTATTTTGGTCATTTTTACTCCAATTTCGAATTTCCAAAGTTTATTTTCGAATTTTATTACCTATTTCTCATGTTTATATCAAAGGAGGTATGAATTTGGGTTTATATGTGAATAATATCCGATAATTTCTAATATTTTCGGATAAATTCAGAAAAACCTATATTTTTGTGTTGTTTTCTAGTTTTGCAGGAATATCCAGGAAGAAGACTTTTATTTTCTTTTATTTCAATTCAATGTAATATCAGATGTAATAATTTGGAATAAGAGTTACTTTTCAGCTTAGAATAGGATTTCATTGATATAGTTTAATTTCTGCAATTTCCAATATCTGATGCATGATGCATATGCACATTTTCCAAAATCAATATGGTTGACACGAATGGCACATGCACAAGATCTTAGGGAGTTCACGAATTTGGTGGGATTCATATTTATGGCCATAGTCAAAATACGAAGAAAACCAAGATTTGTGATCTTCATATTAGCCACATTCAACCTACACTCTTAGGGTAACTTCAAAAATGCACTGCATTTCTCAAAATTTAAAAAAGGATTTTCCCAATTTCTCAAAGAGTTTTCTTTTAAATTCATATTCATTCATTCAATTTGCATAATTTTCAAACTCTATTCCCAATTTCATTTCAGAGAAACCAATTTTCCCAAAAAATTCCATGTCTTTCTCAGGATTTGATTTTCTCAGAACTCTGAGTTTTCAAATGAGATTCCAAATATTTTCCAAGTTCAAATCATGATTTCCCAAGATTTCCACATTCTCAATTTCAAGTTTCAAAGCTCCAAAATCAATTTTCTCAAAAACTCTAAATTATTTCTGAAATTGATTTTCTCAAAATTCTCAAATCTCCTTCAGAAATTGATTTTCATTTCAATCCCAAATCTCAAAAATCAATTTTCTCAGAGTTCCCATTTTCCTGAGAATCCATTTTCTATTTCAAAAATCATTTTCCAATGAACTTCCTGATTTTCTCAAGATTCTCAAATCCATTTCCTCAGAAAAGCAATCCAAATCTCAAAATCAATTTTTTCAAAGTCCAAGTATTTCTGAGAATTCATTTTCAATGCAAATTTCTGATTTTTAATGCAATTCAATGATTTTCCCAAGAATTCCATTTCCAAAGCACTTTTCCAAGTACATCTCAATTTTCTAAAGCAAACATCATATTTCTCAAACTTGCATCTTTTCAAAATTCCGTAGCACATGCCTGATTCTTTGTGTATTCTAGGAAAATAGAGCATGATTTAGATAAATTAACTTAGTCAAAGCACACATTTGATCCTTACTTCAATTACCCCTGGTAAAGGCATCAGGAACGGTTGAACCTCATACCGACAGGCAGATCCCATTCCACAGAATTTTCCCAAATTTTTTTAAAATGGAGGTGAGAAATTTTTCAAAATTAATTTTCAAAACTTTGGTCGAGTTTGACTCGTAGAATCGTTCTCTTACTCTCGCAGAGGGAGGAGAATTTTTTTTGCGATGATAACAGGTTTGGCGACCGAGATGAGACTTGTCTTCGTCTGATCAATTGTGTGCTTTGACTTAGCTCAATTATCAAAATCGTGTTTTATGAAATGTCAGCTTTTAATTTCTGATATCATGTGAACCTAGGAGCCTAGGTGATCATGCATATACTTTAGAGTTTATTTCATATTAATATATGCATGATTTCATGAGAAAACATATTAAAAACCCAATTTTGTGCTAGTTATTGAGTAAATGTGCTAAAATGATTTAAAAATAGAAAATGCATGAAAAATAGTTTTACGTTACATTTTAATGCATATTTTAGTTTTTATCATAGTGTAGTAGTTTAGTTTTATTTAAAATAATAAATTTAGAGTTAAAATAGACTTAGTTTTGTATTTTTTTTAAAACATAGTAAAATTAAGGTATTTTGCAAATAAGTTTTTTTTAGGAGAAGAAATAAAATGGAATTCTTTGAAATAAGATGGACTTATGGAAAAGCTTTCAAAATTATAAATACCATACATAGGGGGAAGAGAAGCTTGTCTTCTCTTTCTTGCCCAAGCCTTCTCTTCTTCCCTTCCTCTCCACCTCTTCTTGTCTTTTCTTCTCCTTCTCCCTATTTTCCCCTCTTTTTCTCATCCTCTTTCCGGTGGAGAATTCTGACGACGGCTGAAGCAACAGAGAGAATTCCAACCTCTCTTCTCAACCAAATCAAGAGTGAGAAATCCCTTTCTCTTCTTCTTCTTTTTTTTCTGTTTAGTTAATTTGATTTGCTGAAATTAGTAGATAGCATGTGTGATTCCAATTCCATGTTATATTTTGAATTCATCGTAGGTAGCATTGACATTAGCATGTGAATTTTCAGCATATTTTCTTTTCATTCATAGATTCACTCTGCACATTATTTCTATTTCCTTTTATTTTTGTTTGTTGTTTGTTTGTTTTTAAGCTTTTTCTTCAGCATTGCAGTGTGCGTACAGGTAGCCGTGAGATTTGTTTCCAGTTTACTTTGATCTGAAATTTGATGTTCCTTTCCGGTTTTAGAATTTGATCTGATTTAGTTATTCTAGAATTTAGGAAGTTAATTTTCAGTCAATTGCATTTCAAAGTCACAGTGAAATCCTCTATAGTAAGCTGCCAGAATCCGTTTCAAATCTGTTGAAACTACTTCAGCATCTACCTCTTTTAATCACTGTGGAAGCAAATTTGATCGGCCGTGAAAAGCAAAAGTGCTTTAGACGGATTCCAATACAGTTCTTCAAATATTTGATCGATCATTTGGATCGATTTTTAATCTTGTTTTTGGATACAAATTTGTGATTGTGTTACTTTGATCATCTGGATTATTTGGATATCAAGAATTCTGGTACCGATCAGAGCTCTGGATTTGACGTGGATAGCTGGTCGGAATCCCTTGTGTCAGCCAGAAATTTCACAATCAACATGAAGAGTTTTTACACGGTTGTTGTTTTCGGTGGAGGATTTTTACATGGCTGTTGTTTCCGGTGGAGGATTTTTGTCACGAATTGAAAATTCCAGCGAGTTTTAGATTCAAAACTGATCAGTAATTCTTGCTAACTGATATCAATTTCTGAATACTTTCATTGATCACCAATGAAAATATGATGTCCGGCGAATGATGATTTGTCCAGTGAGCATTGTATGTTTACTGTGCTACAGTGAGGTCCAGTGAGATCTGGATTGTGCTTTCACTGAATGTTGTCGGAAATCATTGTTATTCCACAGTTTATTACTGGAAATCAGTGAAAATTGATAGTCAATGTTATCTAATTTTTGGCAAGGGTCATTTTGAATATCAAGAGCTATTTGACAAATTGGATTAAATTGAAAGTGGAAATTACTGTTGATTAAGTGTTGATCTTTAGATTTCAATTTGCTGAATGTCTGGAATTCTAATTAGCATGATTTGAAATCTTACTAAGTTTTTAATGAAATGTTTTAAAGTGTTAGCTGTCGTCAGGTTAGTTGTTAATTGATTTGTTAGTTGTTTAGTTATATAGATAAGTCAACTGATAAGTGTGTTGTAATTAGTTTAAGTAATTGTTAGCATTAGTGTGATTCAGTAACTGTTAGTCATTTAGTTGGGTAACTGTTAGTCATTTAGTTTCACCTTAGTTAATTAGAAATTAGTTTTACTTAGTTAAGAAAATGTTGTCAGTTAGTTTTTGATTTTAAATTTAGTTCTTAAAATTGCTTTGTGAATTGCTTAGTCATAGTATTTTAGCATTTAATTAGTATACTTTGCTTAGTGTAGTCTCTATTAGTATCTTGTACTGCTCGTGTTCTTGTGATTTGTGCAGGATATCACAGGACTAGAACTGAAGTGCATACGCGACACTGAAGCACAAAAGTAGAAGTTTGTTTTTAGTTTAGAATTAGGAATTTAATTCTGGGTTTGTAAATATCGCTTTTTACGCCCTCTACGAAGGGTATTCATTTGTTGTAATAGTTAGTTGTTTTTACTTTTCTCATACATTTTACATTTTATAATTCGGCAATAAAGAAATAGTTTAGTTTTTTTTTGAATACGAAATATTCCCGTTCCCTAAGTTTGACCCGGTCTCATCCACTAGTGAGAACCGATTTTTATTATTTGATGTCTGGTTTTCACATGTTTTACATCTAAAAATCTTTTAAAAAATTACAACGATTGCAAAAAGACATCAAATTTTTGGCGTCGTTGCCGGTGAACAGCGAAATATTAGTATTCACTTTATTTTCTAGTGTTTGTTTGCATTTAGGAGTAGAACCACGTATGTGCATATCGTAGAGACAAGCTTACTTTTCTGCACAGCCCACCTACTAGGATCTCCTTAGAGGTGACTGTGTACGATTGGTACCGTACACATAGATTTCATACTTTCTTTGCATAATACCTTCTGTGTGCAACAACATGGTGTTTGTTTAGTTTTTGTTGTTTGTTAGTTTACTCACTTTGTGCTTTGCGTGGTTTGACCGCTTAGTGCGTTAGTTAGGTAGAAAACCTAAAGTTAGGACGTGTGCTACACAGGTCTACTCCAAGTTGTATGCAATGGTTGACGATCATTATTTGATCCGTCCTTTAAGGGAGTACTTTATGCCAAATACGTATACTCCCGCCTCCTGCATCACAAGACCTGATGTAGGAGCGAGTCATTTTGAGATTAAGACCAGTGTGATTCAAAAGCTACCTTCATTTTATGGCCTTAGCAATGAGGACCCATATCGTCATCTCGACGAATTTCTTGAGATTTGCTCGACAATGCGAATCAATAATTTTGGAGACGATGCTATGAGGTTGACTTTGTTTCCATTCTCAAGGATAAAGCCAATCACTGGCTAAAAGCTCTTGAGACGGTTAGTATTACTACTTGGGAAAGAATGCAACGCGAATTCCTCAAAAAATACTTCCCAATTGGTAAAACAAATCAGTTTCGTAAAGTTATAACTAGTTTTTCTCAAATTGAGGAAGAACAGTTTCACGAGTCCTGGGAGAGATTGAAAGGTCTTCTCCGTAAGTGTCCCCACCACCAGGTGCCTCGCTGGCAACTGGTGCAATATATCTATGACGGTCTTACTGAGAAGAACCGTCAAATGGTCGATGCCGCATGTGGGGGCACTTTTATGCTCAAAAGTGAGGATGAAGTGTGGTCGCTTTTTGAGACATTGAGTGAAAACATGATGTATCATGCTTTGTCTTCACGGCTCGATAGGACTACATCTGTGTCTAGTGGTCCTAAGAAAGTAGGGATTTCCGAAGTAGGGTCCGAGTTAGATTTGCGTACCAAGGTCGACCTATTGTCTAGGAAATTAGATCAACTCCCAGCCAATTCTTCACAAAGTCTAGTAGGAAGAGTATGCGAGCTTTATGCTAGCCCTGCATACTGTGTTTCAGAGTGTCCGGCAGCACCGCTATATCCTGAATTCGTTCAGGAGCAGGTGAATGCTGCCCAAGGTTTCACTAGGCCTGTGCATGATTCATTTGCACCCACTTATAACTTGGGATGGCGAAACCACCTCATCAGTCCACCTTCTAACCATTCCCAGAGCCAACCCAGGCAAGGCGGTTATGCGCTTAGATTTCAGCAATCGAGTTACCTCCCAGCCCAACCTGTTTATACTCAACCTCATTCTCATGAGCCTTTGCCTAGTCAGTCCTTCCAGAAAAAGATATTACAAGTTTTGAGCTCCCATACGCAGTCAATAGCCAAGCTAGAGACTCAAATGAGACAATTGGTTGAGACCTTCAGTAGGCAAAGCGAGGGGAACCCATCTAATAGGCCTGTTGTCATCTCAAAGGGAGAGGATTCCATATCATTTGACTTACACCCCACAGATTCACACCCTGTGCAAGTCAAATCGGTTACATCCCTTCAGTATGGGAAGGCGTGTCACCCCACTCGAGAATCGACTCATGAGCCCCATATCATTTCTACTGACGAGTCGATCTCTGTTATACCTCAGCAGAAGGGGCAATGACATCAGTTGTTACATTCTTCACATATTCATAAAGCCCCATTTTCTCAGCCTTTAGGATCACTGATTGCTTTAAGTAAGCAAGAGGTACAGATGCAGAAGGTGCTTGACCAAGTCAAGCCAGATCATATTCACCACTTGGCTGAAGTTGCATTCATTGATAGTTGGTCGGTCCTAGACTCTCATTTTCTGACTAATCTCTCAGATGAGACTAGTCTTCATCTTTCTTGCCTACAGAGTCATGATATTACATTTAGAGGTAGAAGGGATGGAAACACAGTGTGCAGTGTCACAGATGACACTCTTTTCTTCATAGAGCTCGATTGAGCCTAACTTCATGTCCATTGATCTCATGGACGATGAAGGTTTTTCCAGGGATCCGTCTGGCTAGGGACGTCAAACTTAGCACTTTATGGGAGGCAACCCATATCTTGTATATTATTAGATTTGGCTTAGAATTTGTAGATTTTATTTTGTTCTTCCTTTTTCGTTTTATTCATGAGTTTTTCATGTCATGTCATGTCATGTATACATTGCATTCATTGCATTCATAGAACATGCATTTATATTTCATGTCAAGTTGTTTCTACTCTTTTCCCTCATCTATTTCGTCTCATATGCATTCACTTAGTTTTATATAAGCATGGGGGAGTGCCACTGGGGCATGGGGGAGGGTGTAGTTTTCACACCTTGAATATTTTTGTCTACGTTCTTGCACATGTTTACACATCTCTCATAAAAAGTAGGTTTTTAAAGAAAGAGTTTGAACTTATATGAATGTTATTTCAAATCTAATGTTTTTAGAGGATTTTTAAGCCCCACGGAATTTTTTTCTGACATGAATCTAGAAATTATGGTTGTTTATGCGGATTTCAAAGAAATGATGATAGATACATGTTAGAGTTTATTTTGAATTGCAAATATGAATATGCACAGTTCTATGTTTGAAAAACTAAGTAAATGAACAAAAGCGCAAAAATGAGCTCAAAAAGTGAAAAAAGAGCATGCGTTAGGTTGTTTGGATAATTTCACAATCCTGAGTAGATGGGACTTAGATGTAAGTTGAAACTTTTGAATTCAATTTCAAAAAGGAGAGTGGAAAACTTTGTGATCCTTAGTAGCTGAGAACAAACATAAGTTGAAGTGCTTGACTCTCACGTTGCAAAAGGTGAATGAAGGAAGTCACTTTTATGTCTTAATTGATATCTTTTGGTATGCATTGAAAAAGTATAAAAAATATTGACATTGCACAAGGCATAAAAGCAAACCACACGGAAGCTATAAAAGAAGAATAAGTGAGCAAAAAGAAAAAGTGTGAAAAAAAAAGCTTAAAAAGAAAAAAAAAGTTCAATGCTTAGAAGTGTGATTGAGAAAACCTGTGCAGAAAACATATGAGTGAGAATAAATAAATAATAACTTGTTTTTATTGGATTTTCTAAGAATAAAACATAAATAATTGTGATATTTAGAAAAGTGAAAGAAATTCTTTTTCTGTGGTAGTATATAAAAGACTCTAATTATGTTTTGATTTTGAAATAGCAAGAAATATTTGTGAAAATAAAGTCTTTAATTAACTACTACTTGTAAAGATGTGTAATATTTTGCATACATGACAGATGTTTGTGGGTAGCATCACTGCAAACCCTCACGAGACCTTACTCGTCCATTGGGGTAACCCAGGGGTTGAAAGGGCTTGTTGCATGTGCTAAATGCAACCGTGATTCCTACGAAAGTGAGTTAGTGATAGTTTGATTTCTTGCATTTTTCTAGTTTGCTCGAGGACTAGCAAAACATAAGCATGGGGGTATTTGATCATGCATACAATTTAGGGTTTATTTCATATTAATATATGCATGATTTCATGAGAAAACATATTAAAAACCCAATTTTGTGCTAGTTATTGAGTAAATGTGCTAAAAGGATTTTAAAATACAAAATGCATGAAAAATAGTTTTACGTTACATTTTAATGCATATTTTAGTTTTTGTCATAGTGTAGTAGTTTAGTTTTATTTAAAATAATAAATTTTGAGTTAAAATAGACTTAGTTTTGTATTTTTTAAAAAACATAGTAAAATTGAGGTATTTTGTAAATAAGTTTTCTTTAGGAGAAGATTTAAAATGGAATTCTTTGAAATAAGATGGACTTATTGAACAGCTTTCAAAATTATAAATACCATACGTAGGGGGAAGAGAATCTTGTCTTCTCTTTCTTGCCCAAGCCTTCTCTTCTTCCCCTTCCTCTCCACATCTTCTTGTCTTTTCTTCTCCATCTCCCTATTTTCCCCTATTTTTCTCATCCTCTTTCCGGTGGAGAATTCTGACGACGGCTGAAGCAAGAGAGAGAATTCCAACCTCTCTTCTCAACCAAATCAAGAGTGACAAATCCTTTTCTCTTCTTCTTCTTATTTTTTTTTCTGTTTAGTTAATTTGATTTGCTGAAATTAGTAGATAGCATGTGTGATTCCAATTCCATGTTACATTTTGAATTCATCGTAGGCAGCATTGGCATTAGCATATGAATTTTCAGCATAGTTTCTTTTCATTCTGCGCATTATTTCTATTTCCTTTTGTTTTTGTTTGTTGTTTGTTTGTTTGTTTTTAAGCTTTTTCTTCAGCATTGCAGAGTGCGTACAGGTAGCCGTGAGATTTGTTTCCAGTTTACTTTGATCTAAAATCTGATGTTCCTTTCTGGTTTTAGAATTTGATCTGATTTAGTTATTCTAGAATTTAGGAAGTTATTTTTCAGTCAATTGCATTTCAAAGTCACAGTGAAATCCTCTATAGTAAGCTGCCAGAATCCGTTTCAAATCTGTTGAAACTACTTCAGCATCTACCTCTTTTAATCACTGTGGAAGCAAATTTGATCGGCCGTGAAAAGCAAAAGTGCTTTAGCCAGATTCCAATACAGTTCTTCAAATATTTGATTGATCATTTGGATCGATTTTTAATCTTGTTTTTGGATACAGATTTGTGATTGTGTTACTTTGATCATCTGGATCATTTGGATATCAAGAATTCTGGTACCAATCAGAGCTCTGGATTTGCCGTGGATAGCTGGTCGGAATCCCTTGTGTCAACCAAAAATTTCATAATCAACGTGCAAAGTTTTTACACGGTTGCTGTTTCCGGTGGAGGATTTTTACACGGTTGTTGTTTCCGGTGGAGGATTTCTGTCACGAATTGAAAATTCCAGCGAGTTTTAGATTCAAAATTGATCAATAATTCTTGCTAACTGATGTCAATTTCTGAATACTTTCATTGATCGCCAATGAAAATCTGATGTCCGGCGAATGATGATTTGTCCGATGAGCACTGTATGTTTACTGTGCTACGGTTTAGTCCAGTGAGATCTGGATTGTGCTTTCACTGAATGTTGCCGAAAATCGTTGGCATTCCACAATTCATTACTGGAAATCAGTGAAAATCGATAGTCATTGTTATCTAATTTATGGCAAGGGTCATTTTGAATGTGAAGAGCTATTTGACAGATTGGATTAAATTGAAAGTGGAAATTACTGTTGATTAAGTGTTGATCTTTAGATTTCAATTTGCTGAATGTCTGGAATTCTAATTAGCATGATTTGAAATGTTACTAAGTTTTTAATGAAATGTTATAAAGTGTTAGTTGTTGTTAGGTTAGTTGTTAATTGATTTGTTAGTTGTTTAGTTACATAGATAAGTCAGTTGATAAGTGTGTTGTAATTAGTTTAAGTAATTGTTAGCATTAGTGTGATTCAATAACTGTTAGTCATTTAGTTGGGTAACTATTAGTCATTTAGTTGCACCTTAGTTAATTAGAAATTAGTTTTACTTAGTTAAAAAAATGTTGTCAGTTGGTTTTTTATTTTAAATTTAGTTCTTAAAATTGCTTAGTGAATTGCTTAGTCATAGTATTTTAGCATTTAATTAATATACTTTGCTTAGTGTAGTCTCTATTAGTATCTTGTACTGCTCGTGTTCTTGTGATTTGTGCAGGATAGCACAGGACTGGAACTGAAGTGCATACGCGACACAAAAGCACAAGAGTAGAAGTTTGTTTTCAATTTAGAATTAGGAATTTAATTCTGGGTTTGTAAATATCGCTTTTTACGCCCTCTGCGAAGGGTATTCATTTGTTGTAATAGTTAGTTGTTTTTACTTTTCTCGTACATTTTACATTTTATAATTCGGCAATAAAGAAATAGTTTAGTTGTTTGTTTGAATACGAAATATTCCCGTTCCCTGAGTTCGACCCGGTCTCATCCACTAGTGAGAACTGATTTTTATTATTTGATGTCTGGTTTTCACATGTTTTACATCTAAAAATCTTTTCAAAAATTACAATGATTGCAAAAAGACATCACTAGGCTTGAACCCTGCTGACATGAATTGCATGTAGATTATGCATGGTTTGGTAGGACCAATTGAGGAGAATTATTCATGCTCACTTAGACTTAGGTCTGAAATATAACACTCCTCAATCTAGGATTTGTATGAAAACAATGTTTTCTTCTTCAAAAAATTTAAAATTCTATTTCTTTAGGACTTAGAGCCCTCTGTTTGTCTGTGTAAACACCCCAAATTTTCACCCTCATCCAGTGTTTATATATTTCATATGTCATTGCATATCATTGCATGCATTTGGCATGCCATTTCATTGCATTGCATAGCATTGTATGTCATTATATCTCATTTTCGAGATCCAGCACTCTTGTTTTCAAAATATTTAATCCAGATTCGAGTTTTAAAATTTTTTTCTTTCAAAATCAATTTTAAAACCTAGGTTTTTAATCAACATTCTGTCATTTTCCAACCCCCAGGATCTTATATTTTGAAATGTTTTCTCAGAAAACAATCTGGATTCATATTAAACTCAATTTTCAACTGATTTCAATTCTCAGATGAGACCCATTTAGGTGGTGTCGCTTCTGGATTCCTTCATTTATCAAAAATCTCAAAAATTTTAGAGTCCTAGTTGGATCAGGACTCTGTATTTTCATTTGTTTGAATCTTTTTGAACCTTTTTAAAACACCATTATGATTTTAAACCAGTTATGGTCATATCCCTTGTCCATTTATTCCATGTTGGCCAAAATCTTAGAGTCCTAGTTGGATCAGGACTTTTTTTTCAGAGTCCCAGTCGGATCAGAACTCTACTTTTTACTATCTGTTTTAGAGAAAACCTTTCAAAATCTTTCGTTTTGGCCAAAATTCCGGAGTCCTAGTTGGATTAGGACTCTTCTTCAAGAATCTCAGTCAGATTATGACTCTTTTTCAGAGTTTCAGTCGGATTAGGACTCTGTCCTTTGTCACTATTTTTACCTGTTTTTAACCAAATCTTTCAAAATGAGTAAAAAACTCAGAGTTTCAGTCAAAATAGGACTCTGTTTAGAGAATCCTAGTTGGATCAGGACTCTGATCCTGATTTCAATTTTGAGAGAATTTTTCAAAAATCTTTCCATCTATCAAAACTATTACACTTTTATCAAAGAATTTCAAAATTCTGGGATTTTATCCTAGAGCCCTGATAGAATTAGGACTCTGGCCCAAAGTCCTGGTCAAATCAGGACTCTATCCAAAGTTTTGTTTTCTCACTCCATTTTCACTGATTTTCAAAATTTCTGTTTAAATTTCAACATTTGCTTATCAGAAAACCCAAAATTCTTAGAGTTATGATCGAATCAGGACTGTTTCTCAGAGTCCTAATCAGATCAGGACTCTGAACCAAAACTTCAATTTTATCCTGTTTTTAACTATTTTTTAAAATTCTCTCATTTGTTTTCTCAGAAAATCCAAAAATCTGAGAGTCTTAGTTCAATTAGGACTCCGTCCTTAGAGTCTCAGTTGAATCAGAACTCTGTTTTATTTCAATATTTGTTATTGTTTTCACAAGTACTTTCATCTGTTTTTTAGAAAATACCAAAAAAATCTAGAGTTTTAATCCGATCAGGACTCCGTCCCAGAGTCCTAATCCAGTCATGAGTCTGTTCTAGAGTCTGTTTTTGCTTCTATTTTTACTCTTTTTCATTTGTTTTTTAAAAATTAGGTTATTTTGTAGAGTCCCAGTTGATTCAGAACTCTATTTCAGAGTTTCGGTTGAGTTAGGACTGTAACCTTGACTGCATTTTCTGCCTTTTTTTACCATTTTTTTTATAAAATCTTTCAAAAACTCCTTTATTTGGCTTTTAAAATCCAAAATCTCAGAGTCCTAAAAATTTAGGACTCTAGCCCGGAGTTCCAGTTCGCTTAGAACTCTATTTTCAAAACTTTGAATTTAAACTACTGATTTTAACCCCTTTTCAAAATCATTTTCAGTCTTTGTTTCAAGTTTTTCAAAACTTCAATGTGGGGCCCACTCAGTTGGCACCATATCTAGAGGAGTTCTGACCTAGTCAGAACTCTGTGTCATTTCAAATCTTTCAATCTCAAAATCTACTTTTGAATATCTTTTGAAAAACCTCTCATTTTCAAGTTTTAAAATCGTTTTTGAAAATTCAAGTGGGGCCCACTTGGGGTGGCGCCACATTTGAAGAAGTCAAGGTTAGACTAGGGTTAGTCAATGTCTTAATTAGGTTAGGGGTTTATAATAGTCAAAAGCAATTTTGAAAATCCATTTTATTTAAGTTTTAAACCATTGGTTTTTAAAGGTTTTAAATTCAAGTTTTAAAAACCAAATGTGGGCCCACACTAGGTGGTGCCACATTTAGAATTTCTAGGGTTTAATTAGGTGTTAATTAGGGTTTAGTTAGAGTTCATTTATGCTACAATTCTCCAAAAAATCATTGCTCTCTTAATTAGATTAATTAGAAAGAGTTCTAAAAAGATAACACTCCTTAATTAACCCTAATGAAGGAGGTTTTGAAAAACTATAAATAAGGGCTCTTTAGAGGGGTTAAGGAGGCTGTTTTTCTTTCAATTTTTCGTGGTCTCCCTCCTCTCTCCAGAACCTCTTCTTCCTCCATTGAAGCTGCAACCCCAAGGTGAGTTTTTTTAACATTATTTTATTATTTTTATTAGTTTTTTATGATTTTATATTAGATTTCACCATTGACACCTCCCCTTTCATGGATTAAACCATGGATTCAACCTCAAGAACCTCAAGTTCAATTCAAGAAGATGATCTAACCTTATTCCATGTTGTTTTCCATGATTCGAATCCATTAAAATTGTTTATTGCATTGTTTTTTATATTCTTAACCAAGAAAACATGAGATTTATCCGATTAAATGGATTAAATCCATGGTTTCAAGGGTAAAAGCAATTCCAGACATCGATTCCCTGTGTTTTATTTATTTTTTAGCATATTAATGTTTATTATATGTGTTTAATCATCAAAATTAATTTTGTTTTGCTATTTAGATAATTTTTATGGTTTTTCATGGTTAAATCATATTTTTTTTTAGTGTTTCTTAGATTTCTGCATATTTTAATTTCATATCAGTAGAAAGCATATTAGTTTATATTGAAATATTTATTGGAAATTCTTGAGTTTTTTATATGTTGTTCACGAATATGTCAGTGAACTACTGTAAAAAAATCAGACATTTTTGGATTCGGGAACTCTGTTCATAAAATACAAAGTCAAATCGGGATTTTTGTTGATTAAAATAGTTGTTTAATTTCAAGCATAACTTGAAGATGTGTTATTTCTTTCATACGATATCCAATTCAAGATCCGTAAAGTGAAGTGGATTTGTGTTGATGTAGGCTATTTAATATAAAATGTTCATAATTTTTTGCCTCTGTTTGGTATTTTTCCTTTATCAGAAAGTCGGATCCATCTTTTAAAACCCGTTATGATTTATTCAAACTCTAATCCGACTTGTGCTGATCATAGATCTCAAACCGTAGATACAATTCATAATCTGTAAAAAGAGAAGTTTATTATTTTTTTGTCTAATGTTCACTTCTAAAATTTCAGAAATTTTTGATGAAATATGCTATTTGTTTATGTATTTTCAATCGGAAACACCTGTTTTTATTAATTTTATATTCATTAAATTTAAGTACAGATTGCCAGAATGATATCTCCCTAACTGAAGATGATTTTTCTTATCTGTAAAAAGAAGATTATGTATTTTTCTATCTAGTTTGTCTCTGTAAAATTTCAAAAATTTCTATGGTGTATTTCCCAATGATTCGGGTCTAACACTGAAACTGGTGCGTGACCATGGGTGAAAATAACATATTTTAAGGTTTTAATGTAATTTTCGATTTGAAATAATGTCAAAAATATATTTTTATGGTTTCAATATGATTTTAGGGTGATAAAAAGTGTAGGTACCGGTTTTTATCAATTTTGGAATCCATTTGATGCTTAGATGAACAAAATTGCAAAATAGGGTGCCCGTAGGATCTCAAAACACTGCTAAAACCATGATTTTCATGATATTTCTTGATTTTCGTGTATAAGTTCATGCTTTTAGGGTTTATTCATGTTTAGAATCATATTAGGATGCTTCATGGTCGATTTTATGTTTATTTCAATCCTAAATCCAAAGTTTTTACCAAAATTTATTTCAAAAAACCCTGATTTCAAGGACATAGTCTTGCTATCAGGGGCATTTTGGTTATTTGAACTCAATTTCGAAATTCTAAACCTTAATTTTCATATTTTCAAGCATACCACATCACCTTATGTTTGATTTATTTTTATTCCTATTCTAAAACCTCATTTTTATAAAATATCTTTTTGAAAACCCTGGTTTCAAGGCCATAGTCTTGCTATCAGGGGTATTTTCATCATTTTGACCCTAATTTCGAATTTTCAAATCTTATTTTTATTATTTATTCTATTTTATTTCATATTTTATTATGTTTATCTCAAGAAATCATGAAAAAATACTTATATCTAGCAAAATCCAGTAATTTCCAGATATTACTGGATAAATCTAGAAAAGCCAACATATCTTCACTAACAAGTTTTCTAGTTTTGCTAGGATATTGAAGACTTTATTTTTATGTATTTAAATTCAATTAGTGATGTAAATTAATTGTAAACTTTGGAATAAGAATTTCAATTTCTGCTTAGATTAGAATTTGCATTGCATATAGTTTGAACTTTGATATATAACTGTTATGCTTGTCATTCATGTGCATATTTTTATAAATCCACCATGGTCTACACGAATGGAATGTGCACAAGCTCTTAGGGAGTTGACAAACTTGGTGGAATTCATATTTATGGCCATATTCAGAATACGAATAAGACCCAGATTTGTGATCTTCGTATTAGCCACATTCAGCCTACACTCTTAGGCTAACTTCAAAATGCACTGCATTTCTCAAAAATATAAAAGGATTTTCTCAAATCCTCAAAATCAAGTCTTTCAAGTCCATATTCATTCATTTCATTCATTTGCAAATTCCAATTCCAACTCAGAGAAATCGATTTTCTTAAATTTTCTAAATTTTTCTCAGAAATCAATTTTCTCAAAACTCTGAGATTTCAAATGATATTTCAAGTATTTATCAAGTTCAAATCATGATTTTTCAAGTTATATATTCAATTTCAAAGTCTGAATTCATAGAAATCAAGTTTTTTCAAAGTTACTTGAAATTCCTCAGAAATCCATTTTTACAAAACACTTGGATTCTTCAGAAATCAATTTTCTTTATCCCCAGAAATATTCTTTCACCATGATTCACGATTTTCCAAGTGACATCTTTTTCAAGAATTTTCCAAGTATTTTCTCCAAACTTTGAAGCAAACATCATGTTTCCAAATTTGCATTTTCAGAAAATTCATAACACATGCCTGATTCTTTGTGCATTTAGAAAATAGAACATGATTCAGACAAGTTGAGAAAACCTAAGCACACTCTTGATCCTTGGTTCAATTACCCCTGGTAAAGGCGCTAGGAACGGTTGAACCTTGTACCGATAGGCGAGTCCCATTCTTCGGAATTATCCTGCATTTTAAAACGGAGGTGAGTTATTTTCAAAAACTTTTTCAAAGGTCAATTTGACTTACAAAAGTAAAATATTGCGATGATAACAGGTTTGGCGACCGTGATGAGACCTGTCTTCGCCTGATCAATTGTGCACTTGACTTAGTTCAAATTGTCAACATCGTGTTCTGTGGAATGTCAACTTTTACTTTCTGTTATCATGTGAACCTAAAAGCCTAGACTTGAACCCAGCTGACATGGATTGCATATAAACTAGGCATGGTTTGTTAGGACCATATTGAGAAGGAAATTTTCATGCTCACATAGACTTAGGTCTAATATAACCCTCCTCAATCTAGGAATTATATGAAAACAATGTTTGCTTCTTCAAAAAATTTAAAATCTCTATCTCTTTAGGTTTTAGAGCCATCTGGTTTGCTTGCATGTGCTCATGTTTTTAAAAAACCACCCCACCTATCTCTACCCGGTCTTCACGTTGCTGAGCTTTCTTCCAAGACCATAGTTCGGGACAAAACCTCACAATTGGGCCATCTATTTGGGTGAAACCCCCCTGCCACGTACCAAGGGCCATAGTCCAACGTATATCGGCAGACACTCAAGGATGTTGGAAAACATGAACTTAGAACCGGAGAAATTGATTTTATGCCACGTACATCGGGCCTTGGCTCGAGTATATCGACATAGCATGATTGGACACAACTGATCTGAGCCTAGAGTCAGGATTAGGGTCCTACAACTCTTTCAAAATTGATGCATTTAGAGTCAGCTTCTTAGGGAATGTTGTATATGCATAATTGTTTATGAAGGATATGATGAAATGCCTTATTTTATTTCCCTTTTATATCATTCTCCAAATTTCATCTATTTTTCCAATAGTTTTATCAAAACCCTGAATGATTTTCAAAAACCTCATATTTTTTTTTTCAAAAACGTTCAGGTGATTTCCCTTTCCTACCTTTCCTCTGGATCTTAAATTTTCAACCTTATTTTGATTCTGCCTGCTATTTTTTAAATTTTAAATCTTTACCATCTATTTTCAAACTTTTTCATATCTTCTAGTGTATATCTTGATTCTGTTTCTAAAATTCTTGTTTACCTTTTCACAATAAAATCTCTTTTCAAAGAGATATCCTTTAAAAAAAATTAGCATTTTCTTTTATATTCTAATTATTTATTCTTGTTATCGTCGCAAAATTTTTCCCGTCTTCCCTTCCTTGCGGAAGAGAGAGGGAAATGCTTTTGCAATTCAAACTTGACCGGATTTTGGAAATTGTTTTGAAATACTCGCCTCCGTTTTGAAAATTGCGGGAAAATCCATGGGATGGGGCTCGACCTGTCGGTACGAGGTTCGACCGTTCCTGCCGCCTTTAACAGGGGTAATCGAACCAAGGACAGAAATTATGCTTGACTTAGCAAAATCATTGAAATTATGTTCTATCCTAAATGCACAGAGAATTCAGGCATATGCTATGAGATTTGGTAAAATATAAGTTGGAAAACTATGATGTATGCTTAGAAAATATTTAAAGTTGAAAAGTAGTTCTTGGGAAAAGATGGAAATCAATCTCTCAGAAAAACTCAGACGAAGAAGGTTTGAAATCTCGAGAAAGTTTATAAAGAGTTGGAAAATCTTGAAGAAGAGAGAATCTCGAGAAAATCTTGAGAAAGTTTATAAGACTTGGAAAATTATGAAGATGTGAGAATCTCAGGAAAATGAAGGAATTCTTGAGAAAAGATGATCATTTGAAAAGAAAAACACTTATCAGGAAAACTTGGATTTTGAGAATTTTCTTAAGAAAAGGATAGAAAATTTATAGGAAAGATTCATTGGCGAAGTAAATTCAGAACTTAGGAAATTGAAATCCTGAGAATCTGGTTTTTTTGAAATATCTGAAAATCAACTTGGATTCTTGAGAAAATGAGAAATTCCTTTGAAAAGAATCTTAAGGAAATAACTTTTTAAGGAAAATCACAGGAAAACATTTGATTTGGAAAATCCAACTCCGAAATCATCATAGTTTCTTGAGAAAATCGATTCCATGAAGTGAAAATCTTTTGAGAAAATCATGAAAAAAATGAATGATGCAGATGGTTTGAATGAATGAATGCACTTTTGAAAATATTTCTGAAAATTTTATTGGAAAAATGTGGATTAAGCCAAAGTAAATCCTTCATATATTCTGACTGTGGCCATGAATATATTCAGGGTTTATTTGAGTTAATTCACAATATTTTGAAAACATTGGAAATATGAGGTGCATTTTCAAGATAGCCTAAGAGTGTAGGCTCAATGTGACTGGTAGAGAGATGATGGATCTGGGTCTCGTCCATATTCCGACGAGGGCCGTAAATATGGACTCCACCGAGTTCATCAACTCTCTAAGAGTTGGTGCACGTGCCATTCATGTTCATCCACGGTGGGTTTTGAAAATTGAGATATATACATCATAGAATCAGGATATTACTGAAATCAAACGATATGAGATGCGACCTAATCTAAGCAGTAAAAATAAATCTTATTCCAAGGTTTACATTAGATTGTTACATTGCATAACATAAAGTAAAATAAAATTAAAATGGATCCAAGGAATCTGCATCTTCTAGATTTTCCTGCAAAATGAGAGTTAGTACAAAATAAACAAGGAAATGGACATATATATATAATATATACAACGAAGAGACATATACATATATCAAAATGCTAAAATAGGTGCTAAATGTCATGTAACGATGGAGGTGTAACTATATGAGAAAATATATGGATGTTCATACATGGAAATAAGAGCACATGAAGATATATATATATATATAAGTATATATCTATGTATATATATATATACATATATATATATACATATATACGTATACATATAGATAAATATATATATATATATATAGATATATATATATATACATATAATAAGAAAATATGTACATACTAATGGAAATTACATATAATAGGTGAAACCAGAAATTACAGGTATATACAGTTTCTATAGGTGATTTTACACAACTATACTTTTCAAATTATAATGCAATTTTCAGCAAAAATGGGTATGGAGCCTCCCTATATATCCATAATGATGCACACCAAAGATGGTTGGGAGATCACGATTGGATATAGAGATATCCGTTCATGAATATGGCCAAATATCAAGACTGCACACTTGCAGCAGAAAATGAATGTGCATGAAATGGGTTGTAGAAGCATCATGGGCTATTTCAAGGATATCATGAAAAAGAGATGAAAGCTTGGTGAATAGGTGAAAATGTCATGGAAAATGATGAAATTATATGTAGAATTGGTGCTGCAAATGGAGTGATATAGCAAACAAGAATTTAGCACTAAGCTAAGCAAAATTTCATAAAACCAAGGGTGATGTTCCAGCCATGGCTTCATAAAACAGAAATTTTGAACATCAAATGAGGAAGTTCCAGCCATAACTTCATAAAACCAGAATTTTAAACATCAAGCTAAACAAAAATTTTATAAATTAAATGATAATGTATTTACAAGAGTAAGAGAAAAGAAAAATACATGTAATAGCAAATACTCATGAAGGGATATATATATATATATAAGTATATCTATACATATATATACACATATATATATCCATATATACATATACATGTATACATATAGGTAGATATACAATATATATATATATGTATAAATATATATACCTGTAATGGGAAACATATACATATAAATGGAAAATCCATATAATGAGTAAAACCAGAAAATACAGATATATACATTTTCTGTAGGCAATTTTACACAGTCATATTTCACAAATTACAACATATTTCGCAACAAAATCGGGTATAGAGCTTCTCCATATATCAGTAATGAAGCACGCCAAAGAGGGCAGATAGATCATGAACGGATATGGATATATCCGTTCATGAACATAGCCGATTATCAAGACTGCATACCTGCAGAAGATGATAGATACCACACATAATGTGATGTGTAAAAAAATTTGCATTGTGGGAACAATGGGCTGTCTTCCATAAAATTGTAACAAGGTTGTGTATATGAATGATATATCTAAGTATAGGTATGTGATTCAAATTCTGCAAGAATTTGATGAAGGTTGGTCATGGGCTTTTCATTTGCTACATCACATAATAATTGAACTCATCTACAGCTTCCTGCATAGCTTCACCTCTCAATTTCACAAGCTTGAGTCCATCTTTGAAGCTAAAAATTTCAGCAACACAAGAGCTGTATATTTTCCCAAACTTAGACCACAGAAGACATCAAATGTATCTACTGTTTATTGAACTCCATCGTGAGCACAGAGAATCTCAACTGCCACTAAGCTTGTAACGTAGAGTGCTGGCTGCAAAGACTCTTCTTAAAACTCAAGCATGATAAACAATGTTGATAGCAATATCATTGAAAAATGTTTAGTAAATGCAAGGAAAAACACAAGCATATTCCTGGAAAGAAATCTTGCCCAGTTCCATGGAACAAATGAATGATGAAATTATGAAAACCAACATGAATCTAGATGCATGAGACAAGCTGGCATTAGGTGGCTGTAGATGTAATCCATCATCTATTTCCAGTAGAAACATCAAATACAGCTCTTCCTTCAAATAAATACATTAAGGAATTTTTGCTACTGTGCTGAAGATAAAGTCATAAATGGATATTTACCTTACGTTTATTCCAGCTAACCAAATGCAAATAAGATTTTTTTTTTATTTGATAAAATTGAATGCAAGTATGAAAGGATGAGAACTTTGCATTACCTTGTAAATTCCTGCACTATATGAGCCTTACAATCAGCCAATGAAAAAAAAAACCGTGCTTTACTGCTGGGCTGGAGAAATGAGCAGCAGCTCTGCAGATCTTTCACTTCCAATGGGTTTGTAAATGGCAGGAAAAGATGGCTCTCTGCTGCTGGAACTAGTGAAGGATGAGACGGCCTGTTGTATGAAGGCGCTCTGATGGCTGGATTGATCTCTGCTGTATACCCTGCTGATAGGATGAAGAAGAGGCTGCAACGTAGGGCTTATTGCTGTCTGAAGGCAACGTGAAGGAGCTAATGGCTGGATTTGAAGGAAAGAGGCAATGCTGGATCGATGCTCTTTGCATCCAACAAGCAGGGATTTATTCTTTGCTGAGGTTGAAGGAAAGAGGGAAACGCTGGTTGGATTAAAGGGGATGGACAACAGTTGGCTGGGCTGCAGGAATGATGGGTAGCTTGCTGCTGGGGCTTCTGCTGGACTGAAATGGATGAAAACTCTGGGCTGAAGATGGATGTCCGGCAGTTGGCTGAAGAAGATGAAGACTGGGTGGTGGTTCCTTCTGCAGGTGGGCTGAAGGTAGGATGAAGACGTGGCTGGGGCTGGAGGACTGAAGATGGCTCTCGATCTCCCAATGGCTGGGGTTGGAGGAGATGCAGAGGGCTGGAGGTGGTTCTCCTGCGGCTGGAGCTGAAGAAGAACCGGATGTTGATGGTGCTGAAGGCTGATGAAGGATGGCCTGAAGGAAATCTGCTGAAGGTCGATGAAGACGTGGCCCCCCTTCCCTCCGGCTGAAGATGGCTCTCCCCTAAATGGCTGGGGCTGAAGGCCTGAAAACGCCTCTTCCCTTTCCCCTTTGAGCTCCCTACCAAAAACCAAAAATCCAAATCAAAAGATCCTTCTCCTTTCCTTCGTGAGTGTCTCCCTTTCTAAAGAAAAAAAACTTTCCTTTCCTCTACAAACGCAACGCATCCCCTTCCCCTTAATGAGGTTCCGTTAATTTTTTTTTTGAAAATTTTGTTGAAAATTTTGCAAAGGCGTGAAACCGATGCCTCATTGCTTTGAAAGCTTGCTATTTTTAAAAGAGGCGCCTCTTTGGTTTTTTTCAAAACCTTGTTTTATTTCCTAAGTTTAGATAGAAATCAAATTTATTACTTTTTTTTTTTTTGGAAGTTCGGCTGTGCCATTTAAGGCTGCCTCCTTCTTAAAAAAAATATTTAAACAAATCAAAAAAAAAAAATGAATATTGAAATAAATGAGAGGCTTTTATGGAAATGCCATCTCAATCCACTTTTAAAATCCTTTTGAAGATAAAGCTTTATTTTGTTTTATAAAATCTTTTATTTTAAAATGGGGTGCCACATGTGTGTGGGCCCACTAACTAAAATATAAATAAATAATGATAAAGAAAAATTTGCAAAATGAACTTCGGGTGGGTCCTGCTTGAGAATAGGAAACTTACCTGGGGGTCTTAGTATGATGCTAGTTAGAAGGTGGGTTCCGCTCGAGATAAAACATTATTTATTTTTCAAGAATTTGGAAAAATTGGTTTTTTTTAGGACAAAAATATAGATAAAATAAATAAAAAAAACTTTTGTAAGGAGATTTAAAATCTTTTTGCAAAAAGTTCGGAGATAAAATCTTTAAAGTCAATATCCAAATATCCAGATTGTTTTTCTTGAGAAATTTTTTGTAATTCAAAGTCCTGGGGGTAAAATGGGAAAATTTGGTAATTTGAATACCCAGGATTTTAAAAATCAATTTGAAAAGTTTAAAAAAATCAAATCTGGATGGACAATTTTGGAAATCAGGAGTTTTGGATCTCAAATGACATGCTATGCAATGAAATGATGCAAAGTGTTCATGCAATGCGACGCCAAGACATGTTTCAGTGAAATGTCATTCCGAGCTCGGACTTGGAAATTCTAACTTTTTATCCAGAAAGAGGATTTTGAAATTTTGCAATTTGAAGATGTCTCTGAACCTAAATATAGAAATTTTGAGGCTCAAGAGTGAAATTTAGGACTTTCTGCCAGGTTCAATCTTTAAAAATGACTATTTTGCCCTTCATTGCTTCCAGAGAATTGAATGTGCCAATTGAGGGCGATGTCAAGAAGGTGAGTGAAAATTTGGGGTGTTTACAGATGCCCCTCTTTGCTACTAAGCCGGCTTATGGTCGAGCTTAGTGGCAAAGAAAACACACCAAATTTGGGCTATATATAAAAAATGCCCCAGTTAGAAGGATCTGACTGGGTATGAAGAAGTTAGCCCGAAGAAGATGGTAGATATGAAATGGAGAATAAAGAGAAAATAAATTCGCTCAGTGAGAGCGAAGTTCAGGTTTTTGCTCTTAACCTGGATGGGACAGAAAATGCTCCGTGTGGAACGAAGCTCAGGTTTTAACCCTTGACCTGATCGGGCAGAAAATGGAATACCTCATTGAAGGAGGCTCAGGTTTGTACCCTTATCCTGATTGGGTAGAAAATAGAATACCTCTTTAAAGGAGGCTCAGGTTTATACCCTTATCCTGATCGGGCGGAAAATGAATTGGTATGATAAAACCTTCGGATTTTGCACAATAAATCCTACAAGGTTTGCAAAAGGAAGGAAAATGGGGTCCCTAAAGCTTGAAAAGGGGTTGATTTTGGGTGTCTCATTGCTGAGACTGAATAGCTTTTGAAATTGCCTTTTGCAAGAAATGATTGGTGGTTCAACCTCAAACCGAAATGGGACTGTCTATGGTGGGACAGTGGGGACACAGGGAAGTGTGCAAATTTGAGAGTTCATGCTCTCAAAGAAGGGAAGGAATCAAATCCTTAGGAGGGATTTAAAATTGGTGTCAGGATGTATCAAAGACGGATATCAAGCTCTCACTTCACGTCAGGATAGCTAGAAAATGTTGTCAAAATATTGAGAATTCTGTTGTTGATTCAAAGTTTTTTGAAAATGTTCCACATTGTTGCAAAGATATTCCTTATTTTCTACCCAAAGCATTACCTCCAAACAAGGTTCACTTCGTAGAATCGAGACTTGAAATCCAAATTGCTTGCAATTGACCTTCTTCAAGGAAGCTATCAATTTCCTTGATATGAACAGGAAAGTGAGAATTCAATATTATGAAAGCAATTAATGAAAGAGTATTGATAATAGAATTTCACAAGTTTAAAGAAGATTCTTGATAGATCTGACAGTTTGATACCCTGAGGGCTTCTCTCATGATAATCTTTCTGCACTCTTTTGGCTCTCTTGTGTTTTGGCTGCATTCTCCTTTATTTTGGAGATGTTCTGGCTTTTTCTCTCTTTCTTTTTCCTCTCTTGCTCTCTTTTGGGAAGAGTACGTCACAAACTCCTTCATCTTGGAGATGTTTCGATCCTTCTTTGACGATATTGGCTCATGGGTTAGAGATTTTTTGGATGATAGCTAGAATTAAATATCTTTTAGGGATTGTCGAGAGGTTCATCGCATCTGCCTTCATCTCGACAGTGCTTTGGACTTTCCCTGGAAGGACCCGTCACAAACTCCGTCATCTTGGAGATGTTTTGAATCTTCTTTGGCCCCGGGGGTCTACTCGCTTAATTCGCCTTCATCTTGACGACAATTGAGAGATCCCCTTTTGCGGATACTTAATTGCAGCTTAGGTGATTCTGAGGAGACAGGGTTTTGATGAATACTCTCTTTTTCTAGTGCTCAAGATATTTTCACTGCCTCGTCTTTTCAAGAATAGTCTTTAAAGATGTGCCATTGACTGCGATCAATATCAATCATTTATGGCTTTGCAATAACACTGAATCTTCTTCGCTGGCCATATTGAAGACTTATCCTTCATCCTTTTGGTTGGCCAATAGAAAGAATTTGAAGTTTGAATCTCTTTTCGCAAAAGCTTCACTCTTTTGGAAGTAATGCTGAAGGTAAACTGAAATAAAGATTCTGAAATCAACAATTAATTGATTGTCAAATTGACAAAATTTTCTTGAAATCCCTAGTGAAAGTGAGTATTTGCAATCTGGCTCAACACATCCGTGACGAAAATTCTCCTCTCTTTTTCTCCAAAAAGAGAGACTCAGGCTTAGCCCTTACCTGAATGGGAAATGGGAAATGGGAAATACTCCTCTCTTCCCTGAAGAGGAGGTGTTTGCAAAATGAACTTTCGAAGAGAAATTAAGCTTCCGTCAAAGCTCCCTAATATTAGGCTTCTCTTATGGAAAGGGACCGATAATAATGAGGTCTGAAAATTGGGTCATGAAAGGAACGAGTCCATCACACTCTCCCTGCAAAGAGGGTCTTTCATGACGAAAAATGGCCTAGTATGAAATTGGGGGGGTTACAAGAAAAGCGAGTCTCCGTCGAGCCTCTCCCTATGAAAGGGTTCCTTGTGTGAAATTGGAAATTGTTTTGCAAACGGTTCACAAAGACGCGAGTCCCTTCAAACTCTCCCTGAAAAGGGCTAAGTGAACGAATTGGATAGCATGCAAAAAGAACGAGCTCCCTCGAACTCTCCCTAAACGGGTCTCTCGCAAGAGAAAATGATTGAAATTGGATATTGAAATTGATTGACGCAAAGGTCGAAATTGGAAATTGGAAAATTGATTGTTTGAAAATTGGATGACCCGGAGGTCGAAATTGGATGATTGAATGACCTAACAGTCGAAATTGGGAATTAATAGACCAAAAGGTCGAAATTGTGCGACCCGAAGGTCGGAATTGAGAATTGAGTGACCCGAAGGTCGAAAATTAGAAATTAAGTGACCTGGAGGTCAAAATTGAGAATTGAGAATTGAAATTAGAATTTGGGTGATCCCATGGGTCGGAATTGGAGAATTGCATGATCCAAAGATTGAAATTGGAAATCAGTGGGCAAAATGTCAAATTTGAGCAATTGACAGACCGTGATGGTTGAAATGACTTGGATTGATCAAAGGAGGATGATGAGTTCGAGTCAGAGCTCGAATACAATACAGAGATCACGAGTCAGAACCCGGATCAACAAAAGAAAATGAAGAGCTTGAATCAGAGCTCGACTAATGTAAAGAGATCACGAGTCGGAACCCGGATCAACAAAAGAAAAAGGAAGAGTTTGTGTCAAGGCTCGAGTGAATAAAGAGATCTCGAGTCGGAACCCGGACCAACAGAAGAGAATGGCAAGCTCAAAGAGATCTCGAGTCGGAACACGGATCAACAAAGGAAAATAAAGAGCTCGAATCAGAGCTCAAATAAGATAATGAGATCACGAGTCGGAACCCGGATCAACAAAAGAAAATAAAGAGCTCGAATCAGAGCTCGAGTGAATAAAGAGATCTCGAGTCGGAACTCGGATCAACAAAAGAAAATGATGAACTCGATTCAGGGTCCGAGTAAGGTAATGAGATCACGAGTCGGAACTCAGATTAACAAAAGAAAATGATTTGAATAAAAAACCCGAGTCGAAACTCGGTTTTCTGAAAAGTTGGGATTTTGAAAATGTGCCAGTTTGAATACTGGATTTTGAAATAATACCAGTTTGAGCGCTGGCTTTTGGTTCAGTATTGGTGATGACCTTTCAATTTTGAATCATTAGGAATTGTGATGGAACTGTTTGTTGAAATCCCAATACTGACCGGATTGTTGTTCATGTAGTTGAATGCAAATGAATATGAATTGATGCATATGAATGCACAAGTGCATGAAATGAGGAATTTGTTTATCCTGCCTGCATATAGAACAAAATTTTAAAAATGCCCCAGTGTAACTGGGAAAGAGAGTTGAATCATTATTTGAAGGAAATGGGAAGATTACAAGAGGAGACTAAATGTTTCAGGTGTAGAACTTTTTTAAGTGTCGAGCATTAATGGGATCTGGCAATTCTACACCATCGGCGTTGATGAGTCGATATGAGTTGCGGGGTAATGCTTCTTTGACGACATATGGGCCTTCCCAATTTGGCGACCATTTCCCGCCGGTATGATGCTTGAGATAAGCTGTGGATCGAAGTACTAAATAATTGACTTTGAACCTTCTTTCGATGACAGACTTCGCATACTGCCTGGCTACTCTCTGGCGATAGGATTGAGCATGTTTTGCTGCTTTCAACCTTCTCTCGTTGAGTAAGTCTAGTTGTACCAGTCGCTGTTGCTGATATTGATCAAAGGGTAATTCTAGCAATGACGCAAATTTCAAAGCGGGCTTCTGAACATGTAGCGGCAACACTACTTCTGTTCCATAGACCAGTTCTGATGGAGTAGCATTCGTTGGAGTGCGAATAGTGGTCCGGTAGGCCCATAGTGCATCGTGGATCTTCTCATGCCAGTCACGTTCTGTTTCTACGGTTCGCTCCAAGATACGAATTAAAATTTTATTAGTGGCCTCTGCCTGACCATTCCCTTGGAGATAATATGGAGCAGAGAAATGATGATAGATCTTGAGCTTTGAGCAGAATGTCTTCATTCTTTCATTCTTGAAATGACTACCATTATCTGATACAATGTCATGCGGGATGCCGAAACGGCAGAGGATGCTCTTGTGAATAAAAGAGACCACATGTCGGCCTTCTACTGTGCGAAGAGTGATAGCTTCTACCCACTTGGTGAAATATTCTGTTGCAGCAAGGAAATATTTATGGTCATTTGAAGTTGAAGGAGTGATGGGACCTACAACATCGAAGGCCCACATAGAGAACGGCCATGGAGAAACAACAGACTGTAAATAAGTTGCCGGAGCACGAATAGAAGGTGCGTGTATTTGGCATTGCACACACTTCTTCACATAATGATAACAGACATGTTGCATAGTCTTCCAATAGTAACCTGCTCTGATGATTTGCTTGACAAGGGTTTGGTAGCCGACGTGGCCGCCACAAATGCCTTCGTGTGCTTCTCGCACGACTTCTTTGGCTTCATCTTCATCTAAACATCTGGAATACTCTGAACTGAAACCACGACGATAGAGGACATTGGCCAAAATGAAATATCGAGTGGACATACGCTGGATTGCTCGTTGCTCTTTCTTTGAGAGTTCTGGAGGAAGTTTGCCAGTTTCTATGAAAGTTTTGATGTTGTAATACCAAGGTTTCTTCCTTTGCTCAGCCTGGTTTACTTGTTCCGCTGGAAGGAAAGCAGGCTGGTCAAGTCGGCCAATTTCAAAAGAGCGACAAGATTCTCCATTTCTAAATGCCATAATGGAGCCTAAACTGGCGAGACTATCGGCCACTTGATTAAAATCTCTCTTGATGTGGAATAACTGAAATTCTTCAAACTTGCTGACAAGAGCTGAAACAATTTTCTGATAGGGAAATAACTTCTGATCTTTCACTTGCCATTCGGCTCGAACTTGATTGACAACGAGTAATGAGTCACCGTAGGCATGCACTCTCTTAACATTGAAATCTAGTAGAATCTTTAAACCTTGAATCAGGGCTTCATATTCAGCCATATTGTGGGTACATTGAAAATCTAACTTGAGAGAAAATGGAATCATCTCCTTCTCAGGAGTGATTAATAAGATTCCAATGCCTATTCCAGCCATGTTCTTAGAACCATTGAAAAATAAATTCCAGACTGGAGATTGCTGGATATTGTAAATTTGCTTATCAGGGAAGTCATCTTCGGCTTTCACTTCTTCTGCCAGAGGAAAATCCGCCAATTGATCTGCGATTGCTTGGCCTTTGATTGATTGCTGCGAGACATATTCTAAGTCATACTGCATCAATAAGACTTGCCATTTTGCGACTCGTCCGCTGAGGAAAGGCTGCTCTAAAATATACTTGAGAGGATTGAGTTTAGACAAGATTTTGACTTCTGATGCTAGCAGGTAGTGTCTTAGCTTCTCACACATCCATACCAGAGCTAGGCAGGTCTTCTCTATTTGAGAGTATTTCTTTTCATAATCTACGAAAGTCTTACTCACGTAATAGATGGCGTGCTCTATCAGGCTGCCTTCTTTGTATTGTGCCAAGAATCCACCACATGCAACTTGATTGACTGAGATATATAACAGAAGAGGTTTTCCCAATTCTGGCGGCTTCAGGATTGGAGGATTGAGAAGATACTTCTTGATTCTATCGAACGATTGCTGACACTCTGGTCCCCATTCGAATTTCACTCCTTTTCTGAGCAAGTGGTTGAAAGGTTCACATCTCATCGCCAAGTTGGAAATAAATCGCCGGATTGATTGCATGCGTCCCTGAAGGCTACGCAACTCTTTGAGATTTTTCGGGGGTGGCATATCAATGATAGCCTTGGCTTTGGCTGGGTCAACTTCAATTCCCTTTTTACTGACCAGAAAACCCAACAGTTTGCCTGATTCAACTCCAAAGACACATTTTTGCGGGTTAAGCCTTAACTTGTAAAAAATGAGTCTCTTAAAGACTTGATCAAGGGCTTCGAGGTGATCTTCTCCCTCTTTAGATTTCACAAGAATATCGTCAACATACGCATCCATGATTTTGCGCATTTGATCATGAAAGATAACGGCCATCGCCCGTTGATATGTTGCTCCAGCATTCTTGAGCCCAAAAGGCATAACTGTATAGCAAAAAGTGCCCCAAGGCGTAGTAAAGGAAGTTTTAGATTGGTCGCGAGCGGCCAACTTAATTTGGTTATAGCTGGAATATCCATCCATGAAGGAGAACATGGCATGTCCTGTTGTGCTGTCAATCAGCAGATCAATGCTTGGCAGTGGATAGTCATCCTTCAGAGTTGCCTTGTTGAGGTCTCTGAAGTCTATGCAAATCCTGACTTTGTCACTTTTCTTTGGGACAACGACGATATTGGCTAACCAGTCTGGGTAGTCAATAGTTCGAATAAATCCTGCTTTTAGCAGATCTTCAAGTCCTTCTTTGACTTGTTGCTCTATTCTAGGATCCATTTTTCTCAGCTTTTGCTTAACTGGCTTTACATCTGGCTTCAAAACGAGTCGGTGTTCGACCAATTTGGGATCTAAACCCGGCATATCTTCATATGTCCACGCGAACACTTCTTCATGTTGCTTGAGGAACTTTGTAAGCCTTTCTTTCTCTTCCGGACTTAGACTTGTACCGATCTTGAGAATCTTGGGATCTTCCTCTGAGCCGATATTGACATCTTCAGTAGGATCTTGTACTAGAGCGGATGGTTCATCTTGCTTCTGAACTGAGGCGAACTCTGGTAATTCCTGAAGAGACGGATCAAATTCTGCATAATCATCTAACTACTTTGCAACCTTGCTATCTCCTGTGCTTGCTTTGACTCGGTGAATTGTTGCCGATTTCTGGAAAGCCTTTTGATTGATAACGAGTTTCTTGATTGCTCGGGAAGACATTTCTGAAATTTTGGATAAGAAATGGGATTCAGGAAAAATCGTCCATCATACGACAAACCATCATTTAAAAAAAAAAAATTATGCATAAAATGACATTGAGTTATAAAATGAGGATGTAGAGACAAAAGAGGCAGATGGCATCCAAATAGACAAAGAAAATTGACATTTTATTGATTTGAATTGATAAAAGACATTGAGACATTTATTTTGAAAGGAATAGAAAGGAAATGCAACAACGATTCTCAATGTGCCCCTTTAACAAAAACAGTCTTCTTTAGTGAGCTCCTGCCGGAAAACCCTAGTCCTGCCCTGTGGGGATGATGCTTTTGGATCATTGGCTCGACACGACCATCTTCATTTTTGCCCAGTCCTTTAAAGGGTTGATAACCATGCTTCAGAAGTAAATCAAATCCCTTTCTTGCTTTCATAAATTGGGGAAACAATGGATGATCTTTGACAGTGTCGTAGCTGACACGACCTCCAATCTTGAAGAACTTGGGACCTTTCCACCGGGTCATGGCTACAGTGTGCATGGATAATTCTGATGTTGCCTGGAGTATCTCCTGACTTTCTTTGAGACTGATTTCTTCATTCTCTCTGATGCTAGGAATATCTGCAGTGAATGATGGTCGAGGTATCATAGGCTATGGGAGCCTTTCTTCCGGGTCCTCTCCGAGCACAGTTGTAATCATTCCACCTTTTGACCATTTTACGCATTGATGTAAGGTGGAAGGTACTGCATTTGCATTATGAATCCATATCCTTCCGAGCAGCAAATTGTAGGTGGGTGGCACATTGACCACATGAAAAAGCATTGAATGTACCGAATAATTAATGAATACTTCCAGGAATATCTTGCCTTTTGCCGTCTGACCATGGTTGTCAAACCCATAGATGGTGATAGGATCTGGAATGTATTCTTCTTCCTTAATGCCTAGCGCCTTTGCGGTCATTTCGGGACATATGTTGAGGTTGCTGCCTCCATCAACTAGTACATGGGGTACTGTCATTCCCCTTACCCGAACGACGATGTAAAGAGCATTATTGTGAAAGGAATGAGGCTTTGGAAGGTCCTCATCCGAGAAAGTAATCGGCGCATTAGTCATAGCTGAATTCACAATTTGTGCCATGTCTTCAGGAGTGGTACTAGGCTTAACTTTGATTTTTCTGAGCAGATCGTCCAGTACTTGCTGATGCTTACAGGAACTTTTGGCCAAGTCAAAAATGGAAACATTGGACAGAGTGGTCAAAGGTTTCTGACTTGAATTCCCCGGCTTGGGCGTGATGATTTGATTGAAAAAATCAGAAAGTCCCTTTGACTTGGGGGCTGACTTTACCGATGCTTCAGAGACTTTCATCTTGCCCAATGCTGAGATTAGATTCATCTTCTTAGAATCAGGAGTTGCTTGTCGAAGCACTGACACCTGATGTTGAACTTGTAGATCTTGTGTAGAACACGGCTTGATGTGTTCGTGAGGCAGGAATGGTTGGGCAGATACTACTGCTGTGGTGTGTGCAGGAAAAGGCTGCTTAAGAATGTCCATTTTTTCTTCTTCTTCTCCTTCTACCAATAGATTTTTATCGATAAGATCCTGCACAATGTTCTTGAGAACGAAACAGTTCTCAGTGCTATGTCCCACTGTTCTGTGGAACTTGCAGAATTGATCCTTCCATTTCCCCATAGGCACAGGGGGATCAGCCAATCTAGGCAACTTGACCATTTCTTTCGACAACATATACTCGAGCACATCTTCGAGTGATTGGTCGAGAGGAGTGAATTTTCGGTCATAACTCCATCCTTCATGTTTAACTTTTTCGCGCAGTTTCGGCCCTTGGTCTTGCTGAGAGGGCTTGCTGTATTGAGGAGCAGGCTTTGTTTTCTGATCTCCTTTATTGTTGGAATTGTTTGTGCCATAGCAGTAATCTTTCTTCTGCCCTTTGTACTGATTTTTGTTGTTGTTGTTGGCAGAGAAGGTGAAGTGAGCTTTCTTCTTTTGCTCACCTTGGGGATTACTCTTGGAAAAGGTGAAGCCTTCATAGACTCCATTCTCTACACTCAGCTCGAGCCATTCGGCTCGTTCAGTCAACTCGATGAAAGTCCGAGATGGTGCGGTGGAGATCAATCCTCTTAAAGGCTGCGAAAAGTTGTTGAGGATTAAGGACAGTGCGTGCCTTTCCGAGATAGGATCTCTCATTTTGTTACAGGCTGACCTCCACCTGTGAATGAAGTCCCTTGCTTTTTCATTCTCATTCTACCTCAGACTGCAGAGATGACTTAATGTCGGGAGCGCTTCTATATTGAACAAAAAAAGTTCAATAAATAAATTCACCACTTTATCGAACTCCTTGAGCTCGATGGGATTGATATGCTCAGCATACCATTTAGCTGCAACTCTTTCCAAGCTGCGAGGGAAACACAAGAACAATGCTCGGTTGTCCCTTTTGAACCTAGAGCATTCTGCAAAGAAAGTGGCGAGATGAGCTTTCGGATCGCCAGAACCATCGAACTTGATAAATTTTTGGGGAAGGTTTTCGAGATCATCATCCCCTTCGAGGCCGTCATAGAAGTCCTCACTGGTAAAGACTTTCTTGCCCTTGTCACGGGCTTGGAGATCCTTAACAACTCGGGCCATTTCCCTGAATTGCGACTGCAGGGGTTCCTCTGTAACTTGATTCTTTGCTTTGCGGCTCCTCCTTTGTTCTCGGCCACGTTTCTGAAATGCCGGAGGCACCTCATATTCTTCCTCAGTGTCTTCAGTTGATTCGGATTCATCTGAGATTTCTTCTGACTGAATCTGCTTCTTGAGAGCCTTCTTATTCTTGTGCCCGTGGAACTTTTCTCTGAATTGATTTTTTTCTGCACTAGTCCCAGCCTGTTCACTCATCATTTTATTCATCATCTTTTGGAACATGGCATACATTTGAGGGTCTATGCCGTCATCCTCTTGTTGCTGCTCTTGACTCTTCTCGGATCGGGGAGAGCCCATCTCTTCTTCTGAGGCTGACGAGTACTGCGATACCGTTGTTCTTTTGCCTGATCTTGTCTCAACCATCAAATGATATGGATGCTCTCAGATTTTGCTGCGGATGCTCTCTGCAGGGCAAAGACCTGATTAGATTATGAAGGAATTGGCTTTTGGAAGAAATGTTTATTGAAAATATGGTAGACACTTTGAAGAAGATGTCCCATTACTAGGGTCTGAGTCGTCGTTAGAATCACGACAATTGTGTTGTCAATTCTTTAGCACGAGAAACAAACAACGAAAATATGCCTCGTTACCTAGGCGAGGTCGTCAAACCACAATAGAAAAAGAGAGAATTTTATTCAAATAAAAAAAACATGATTTTATTGATCTTGACAAAGAGGTGGAGGACAAACAATTTGCCACCATTCACGATAATCAGCAGACACTCTAGGACCAGGGAAAATTTTAAGAGAGACAAAGGAATCCCAACCGTAGCGGGCAGAATGATATGCCCCGGACCATTGGGCGGAAGTGAGATCAAACTCTGCCATAACTCCTGATAACAATCGGGCTTCGACGTACTGCTGTCTCTGGGAGAACTGTCGGACACATCTCTCTGGTTGGTAGTAAGTGCAGAAGAATGGGCCCAGTAACTTGAAGCTCTTGCCATAAGCATAGGTGTATCTGGGAGGAGATAGTTGCCGATCAAAATAGTCCCAGACTACATCATCTTCTTGAATGTTGTTGATCATAGACCGGTACTGTGCCACTGGAAGAAGTTCTTGACCATTATATCTGAAAGAGCTTGCTCGGGCTGGAACATGCTGAAAGAACCAGGATTGAAGCGCGTAGATGCATCCTTCAACTAAGATGGATTCTCCAAGTGAGAATCGAGTCAGACCTCGATATAGGAAGGCGAGCGCTGCCATGGCTATGGAGAGGCGATTAGTCTGCCGACTTCCCCATCTTCTCATGAGCTGAATTATTCTGATGTTCATGTAGTTTTGTCCATCTGGGAAGAGGGATAATCCTACGGTGCACATAACCATTGCATTCTGAATCCTTTCTTTGGTTGTTCTTGATAGCGAGCTGACTTCGACGAAGGTCCCGTACTGGCGGTACAACTCAAGTAGGTCAACATATTCATTTCCTTCCAACTGGATCAGGGGCCAAGATCGGCGGCCTGTCATACGAGCTAAGGAGTCTCGGGGGTCCAAACCCTTGACATTAATAAGGAATTGATTCTCTAATGGGTCTCCTGGTTGACCGGCTGGTTCTGGCAACCCCATGATTTCTGAAAATTCATCCATTAAAACGGTCATTTCTCCCCATGGGAACCAGAAGGTACACGTTCGAGGATTCCATCGCTCTGCCATTGCATGGATCAGGTTGCCATTGATAGTCTGCTTTCCGACTGCTGATGCCAGCTCTAATCCGCACTCGCTCAAATGGTCCGGGAACATTCGGGAAAAGCTCTTTAGCCAGGAATAATACCACCGGGGAATGAAAGTTCCGGTGCTAAGGGCTCGTTGTTCAGGACGACCTTGTCGCACCTCGAAGGAGATGTGACCTTCAGGAAAGATAGGATCGACTTGACTGGATGCCATCAAACTGAAAACAGAGAAAGACTCAGAATGAGACTTAGGAAAATGTGAGAAATTTTGAAAAATTTTGCAGGCAGGATAAAAATGCAGCTAGAAATTCGAGATCCAGTAGAAATGTAGAATGTAAAATCGCCTGGAGTTTTTGGAAGAAATGGGATATTTGAGAAAATCATCCAGGGTTTGAGAAAAATATCTTGTGGAAAATAAGGATATTTGGAAAAAGACCTAATAAGTTGAAAGGAAATCACACACATACAATCACATCCTGCACAAACATTTATGCGCATTCAGCACTCCCTAAAAGGCTGACTCTAGATGCATCAATTTTGAAAACAGCTGTAGGACCTTAATCCTAACTCTAAGTTCAGATCATCTTTGTCCAATCCAGTTATGCCGATATACCCGAATCGAAATCCGAGGTACGTGGCATAGAGTTTCAACTCCGGTTCTAAGGTAAGGTTTTCCAACATCCTTGAGCGCCTACCGATATACTTCGGACTGTGGCCCGCGGTACGTGGTAGGGGGGTGTTAACCCAAATAATTGGCCCAGTTGTGAGGCTCTGTCCCGAACTAGGGTTCTGGAAGAGAGCCCAGCAACGTGAAGACCGGGTAATGATAGGCAATTGAGGTTTGAAAAAATATGATCACATGCAAAAAATAGATGGCTCTAAGTCCTAGAGAGATAGACTTTTGAAAATCTTTGAAGAAGCATACATTGTTTGCATTCAGATCCTAAATTGAGGAGAGTTGTATTTAGACCTAAGTCTATGTGAACATGAAAATTTCTCCTCAATCTGATCCTACCAAACCATGCCTAAGCTATATGCAGTCAATGTCAGCTAGGTCAGAATCTAAGCTCCTAAACTCACATGATATTGAAAGTAAAAGCTGACATTTTGTGAACAGAATTTCAATAATTGAACTAAGTCAAGCATAATTTAGGTCAGACAAGGACACGTCCCATCACGGTCGCCAAACCTGTTATCGTCGCAAAATTTTTCCCGTCTTCCCTTCCTTGCGGAAGAGAGAGGGAAATGCTTTCGCGATTCAAACTTGACCGGATTTTGAAAATTGTTTTGAAATACTCGCCTCCGTTTTGAAAATTGCGGGAAAATCCATGGGATGGGGCTCGACCTGTCGGTACGAGGTTCGACCGTTCTTGCCGCCTTTAACAGGGGTAATCGAACCAAGGACCAAAATTATGCTTGACTTAGCAAAATCATTGAAATTATGTTCTATCCTAAATGCACAGAGAATTCAGGCATGTGCTATGAGATTTAGTAAAATATAAGTTGGAAAACTATGATGTATGCTTAAAAAATATTTAAAGTTGAAAAGTAGTTCTTGGGAAAAGATGGAAATCAATCTCTCAGAAAAACTCAGACGAAGAAGGTTTGAAATCTCGAGAAAGTTTATAAAGAGTTGGAAAATCTTGAAGAAGAGAGAATCTCGAGAAAATCTTGAGAAAGTTTATAAGACTTGGAAAATTATGAAGAGGTGAGAATCTCAGGAAAATGAAGGAATTCTTGAGAAAAGATGATCATTTGAAAAGAAAAACACTTATCAGGAAAACTTGGATTTTGAGAATTTTCTTAAGAAAAGGATAGAAAATTTATAGGAAAGATTCATTGGCGAAGTAAATTCAGAACTTAGGAAATTGAAATCCTGAGAATCTGGTTTTTTTGAAATATCTGAAAATCAACTTGGATTCTTGAGAAAATGAGAATTTCCTTTGAAAAGAATCTTAAGAAAATAACTTTTTAAGGAAAATCACAGGAAAACATTTGATTTGGGAAATCCAACTCCGAAATCATCATAGTTTCTTGAGAAAATCGATTCCATGAAGTGAAAATCTTTTGAGAAAATCATGAGAAAAACGAATGATGCAGATGGTTTGAATGAATGAATGCACTTTTGAAAATATTTCTGAAAATTTTATTGGAAAAATGTGGATTAAGCCAAAGTAAATCCTTCATATATTCTGACTGTGGCCATGAATATATTCAGGGTTTATTTGAGTTAATTCACAATATTTTGAAAACATTGGAAATATGAGGTGCATTTTCAAGATAGCCTAAGAGTGTAGGCTCAATGTGACTGGTAGAGAGATGATGGATCTGGGTCTCGTCCATATTCCAACTAGGGCCGTAAATATGGACTCCACCGAGTTCATCAACTCTCTAAGAGTTGGTGCACGTGCCATTCGTGTTCATCCACGGTGGGTTTTGAAAATTGAGATATATACATCATAGAATCAGGATATTACTGAAATCAAACTATATGAGATGCGACCTAATCTAAGCAGTAAAAATAAATCTTATTCCAAGGTTTACATTAGATTGTTACATTGCATAACATAAAGTAAAATAAAATTGAAATGGATCCAAGGAATCTGCATCTTCTAGATTTTCCTGCAAAATGAGAGTTAGTACAAAATAAACAAGAAAATGGACATATATATATAATATATACAACGAAGAGACATATACATATATCAAAATGCTAAAATAGGTGCTAAATGTCATGTAACGATGGAGGTGTAACTATATGAGAAAATATATGGATGTTCATACATGGAAATAAGAGCACATGAATATATATATATATATAAGTATATATCTATGTATATATATATACATATATATATATATATACATATATACGTATACATATAGATAAATATATATATAGATATATATATATATACATATAATAAGAAAATATGTACATACTAATGGAAATTACATATAATAGGTGAAACCAGAAATTACAGGTATATACAGTTTCTATAGGTGATTTTACACAACTATACTTTTCAAATTATAATGCAATTTTCAGCAAAAATGGGTATGGAGCCTCCCTATATATCCATAATGATGCACACCAAAGATGGTTGAGAGATCACGATTGGATATAGAGATATCCGTTCATGAATATGGCCAAATATCAAGACTGCACACTTGCAGCAGAAAATGAATATGTGCATGAAATGGGTTGTAGAAGCATCATGGGCTATTTCAAGGATATCATGAAAAAGAGATGACAGCTTGGTGAATAGGTGAAAATGTCATGGAAAATGATGAAATTATATGTAGAATTGGTGCTGCAAATGGAGTGATATAGCAAACAAGATTTTAGCACTAAGCTAAGCAAAATTTCATAAAACCAAGGGTGATGTTCCAGCCATGGCTTCATAAAACAAAAATTTTGAACATCAAATGAGGAAGTTCCAGCCATAACTTCATAAAACCAGAATTTTAAACATCAAGCTAAACAAAAATTTTATAAATTAAATGATGATGTATTTACAAGAGTAAGAGAAAAGAAAAATACATGTAATAGCAAATACTCATGAAGGGATATATATATATATATATATAAGTATATCTATACATATATATACACATATATATATCCATATATACATATACACGTATACATATAGGTAGATATACAATATATATATATATATATATATATATATATATATATATATATATATATGTATAAATATATATACCCGTAATGGGAAACATATACATATAACTGGAAAATCCATATAATGAGTAAAACCAGAAAATACAGATATATACATTTTCTGTAGGCAATTTTACACAGTCATATTTCACAAATTACAACATATTTTGCAACAAAATCGGGTATAGAGCTTCTCCATATATCAGTAATGAAGCACGCCAAAGAGGGCAGATAGATCATGAACGGATATGGATATATCCGTTCATGAACATAGTCGATTATCAAGACTGCATACCTGCAGAAGATGATAGATACCACACATAATGTGATGTGTAAAAAAATTTGCATTGTGGGAACAATGGGCTGTCTTCCATAAAATTGTAACAAGGTTGTGTATATGAATGATATATCTAAGTATGGGTATGTGATTCAAATTCTGCAAGAATTTGATGAAGGTTGGTTATGGGCTTTTCATTTGCTACATCACATAATAATTGAACTCATCTACAGCTTCCTGCATAGCTTCACCTCTCAATTTCACAAGCTTGAGTCCATCTTTGAAGCTAAAAATTTCAGCAACACAAGAGCTGTATATTTTCCCAAACTTAGACCACAGGAGACATCAAATGTATCTACTGTTTATTGAACTCCATCGTGAGCACAGAGAATCTCAACTGCCACTAAGCTTGTAACGTAGAGTGCTGGCTGCAAAGACTTCTTAAAACTCAAGCATGATAAACAATGTTGATAGCAATATCATTGAAAAATGTTTAGTAAATGCAAGGAAAAACACAAGCATATTCCTGGAAAGAAATCATGCCCAGTTGCATTGAACAAATGAATGATGAAATTATGAAAACCAACATGAATCTAGATGCATGAGACAAGCTGGCATTAGGTGGCTGTAGATGTAATCCATCATCTATTTCCAGTAGAAACATCAAATACAGCTCTTCCTTCAAATAAATACATTAAGGAATTTTTGCTACTGTGCTGAAGATAAAGTCATAAATGGATATTCACCTTACGTTTATTCCAGCTAACCAAATGCAAATAAGATTTTTTTTTTATTTGATAAAATTGAATGCAAGTATGAAAGGATGAGAACTTTGCATTACCTTGTAAATTCCTGCACTATATGAGCCTTGCAATCAGCCAATGAAAAAAAAAAACCGTGCTTTACTGCTGGGCTGGAGAAATGAGCAGCAGCTCTGCAGATCTTTCGCTTCCAATGGGTTTGTAAATGGCAGAAAAAGATGGCTCTCTGCTGCTGGAACTAGTGAAGGATGAGACAGCCTGTTGTATGAAGGCGCTCTGATGGCTGGATTGATCTCTGCTGTATACCCTGCTGATAGGCTGAAGAAGAGGCTGCAACGTAGGGCTTATTGCTGTCTGAAGGCAACGTGAAGGAGCTAATGGCTGGATTTGAAGGAAAGAGGCAATGCTGGATCGATGCTCTTTGCATCCAACAAGCAGGGATTGATTCCCTGCTGAGGTTGAAGGAAAGAGGGAAACTCTGGCTAGATTAAAGGGGACGGACAACAGTTGGCTGGGTTGCAGGAATGATGGGTAGCTTGCTGCTGGGGCTTCTGCTGGACTGAAATGGATGAAAACTCTGGGCTGAAGATGGATGTCCGGCAGTTGGCTGAAGAAGATGAAGACTGGGTGGTGGTTCCTTCTGCAGGTGGGCTGAAGGTAGGATGAAGACGTGGCTGGGGCTGGAGGACTGAAGATGGCTCTCGATCTTCCAATGGCTGGGGTTGGAGGAGATGCAGAGGGCTGGAGGTGGTTCTCCTGCGGCTGGAGCTGAAGAAGAACCGGATGTTGATGGTGCTGAAGGCTGATGAAGGATGGCCTGAAGGAAATCTGCTGAAGGTCGATAAAGACGTGGCCCCCCTTCCCTCCGGCTAAAGATGGCTCTCCCCTAAATGGCTGGGGCTGAAGGCCTGAAAACGCCTCTTCCCTTTCCCCTTTGAGCTCCCTACCAAAAACCGAAAATCCAAATCAAAAGATCCTCCTCCTTTCCTTCGTGAGTGTCTCCCTTTCTAAAGAAAAAAAACTTTCCTTTCCTCTACAAAAGCAACGCATCCCCTTCCCCTTAATGAGGTTTCGTTAAATTTTTTTTTGAAAATTTTGTTGAAAATTTTGCAAAGGCATGAAACCGATGCCTCATTGCTTTGAAAGCTTGCTATTTTTAAAAGAGGCGCCTCTTTGGTTTTTTTCAAAACCTTGTTTTATTTCCTAAGTTTAGATAGAAATCAAATTTATTACTTTTTTTTTTTTTTGGAAGTTCGGTTGTGCCATTTAAGGCTGCCTCCTTCTTAAAAAAAAATTTAAACAAATAAAAAAAAAAAAAAAATGAATATTGAAATAAATGAGAGGCTTTTATGGAAATGCCATCTCAATCCACTTTTAAAATCCTTTTGAAGATAAAGCTTTATTTTGTTTTATAAAATCTTTTATTTTAAAATGGGGTGCCACATGTGTGTGGGCCCACTAACTAAAATATAAATAAATAATGATAAAGAAAAATTTGCAAAATGAACTTCGGGTGGGTCCCGCTTGAGAATAGGAAACTTACCTGGGGGTCTTAGTATGATTCTAGTTAGAAGGTGGGTTCCGCTCGAGATAAAACATTATTTATTTTTCAAGAATTTGGAAAAATTGGTTTTTTTTAGGACAAAAATATAGATAAAATAAATAAAAAAAACTTTTGTAAGGAGATTTAAAATCTTTTTGCAAAAAGTTTTGAGATAAAATCTTTAAAGTCAATATCCAAATATCCAGATTGTTTTTCTTGAGATTTTTTTTGTAATTCAAAGTCCTGGGGGTAAAATGGGAAAATTTGGTAATTTGAATACCCAGGGTTTTAAAAATCAATTTGAAAAGTTTAAAAAAATCAAATCTGGATGGACAATTTTGGAAATCAGGAGTTTTGGATCTCAAATGACATGCTATGCAATGAAATGATGCAAAGTGTTCATGCAATGCGACGCCAAGACATGTTTCAGTGAAATGTCATTCCGAGCTCGGACTTGGAAATTCTAACTTTTTATCCAGAAAGAGGATTTTGAAATTTTGCAATTTGAAGATGTCTCTGAACCTAAATATAAAAATTTTGAGGCTCAAGAGTGAAATTTAGGACTTTCTGCCAGGTTCAATCTTTAAAAATGAATATTTTGCCCTTCGATGCTTCCGGAGAATTGAATGTGCCAATTGAGGGCGATGTCAAGAAGGTGAGTGAAAATTTGGGGTGTTTACAATTCTTCCCCATGGAGGACAACATAATTGTCGCAAATTTTGTGATGACCCAATCCTTGGTAATGGGATATCATTTTTTGTCGACCTGATTCCTTCTTTTGTCAAAATTTCTTTCAATTCCTTTTCTAAATATCCCATTTTTAAGTTCTTCTATTTTCTAAAATAGCATTTTTCAAATATTATTCTTTCTTCCCAGTTATACTGGGGCATTTTTTTAATTATTTTATAAAAATTCATTCTGTATGCAGGCAGGATCAAACAAATCTCTCATTTTGCATGCATGTGCACCCATTTTACATTCATTTGCATCAAATTCATTTTCCCCTTCAGGTTAAGGGATAAACCTGAGTTACCCATTCAGGATAAGGGATAAATTATGAGACTCGTGACATTTGTCTAGGTCATCATGAGGGTGAAGATTGAAAATCTCACATCACAATCATCAAGCGCTTTCTAAACACCAATCTTTTTCAAATTCGACCTTCAAGTTGAGTCTTTTATCAAAATCGTTTTTACCGGTCAACCTTCGAGTGAAGCCTACTTCCTAAATCCACTTTTCACTGGTCGAACTTCCTAAATCCGGTTTTCACTGGTCGAACTTCTTAAATTTGGTTTTTACTGGTCGAACTTCCTAAATCCAGTTTTCACTGGTCGAACTTCCTAAATCCGGTTTTTACTGGTCAAACTTCCTAAATCCGGTTTTCACTGGTCGAACTTTCTAAATCTTATTTTCACTGGTCGAACTTTCAGAATCCAGTTTTCACTGGTCGAACTTCCTAAATCCGGTTTTCACTGGTCGAACTTTCTAAATCCGGTTTTTACTAGTCGAACTTCCTAAATCAGGTTTTCACTGGTCAAACTTCCTAAATCCGGTTTTTACTGGTCGAACTTTTTAAATCTGGTTTTTACTGGTCGAACTTCCTAAATCCGGTTTTTACTGGTCGAACTTCCTGAATCCAGTTTTCACTGGTCAAACTTTCTAAATCCGGTTTTCACTAGTCGAACTTCCTAAATCCGGTTTCTACTGGTCGAACTTTTTAAATCCAGTTTTCACTAGTCCAACTTCCTAAATCCGGTTTTTACTGGTCGAACTTTTTAAATCCAGTTTTCACTGATCGAACTTCCTAAATCCGGTTTTTACTGGTCGAACTTCCTGAATCCAGTTTTCACTGGTCGAACTTTCTAAATTCGGTTTTCACTAGTCAAACTTCCTAAATCCGGTTTCTACTAGTCGAACTTTTAAAATCCGGTTTCTACTAATCGAACTTTTTAAATCCGGTTTTTACTAGTCGAACTTCCTAAATCCGGTTTTTACTGGTCGAACTCTCTGAATCCATTTTTTACTGGTCAAACCCTCTAAATTTGGTATTCACTGGTCAAACTTTTTCAAAACCTAGTGTTCGTGCTGGTACTTTTTAAAATCTAGTGCTCGTACTGGTACTCTTCCAAAATCCAGTGCTCGTGCTGGTACTTTTCTAAATCCTGTTTTACTGGTTGAAACTCTTAAATCTGATTTTGTTTTCTTTCTAGTCAATGTTTCCAAACCCAAATTATATTGGTCTAATTTTCTTTCCTTTAAATGTCTTGAATTGGTCTAGAAGATCCGAGTTTCGACTTGAATTTTCTTCCAAATCCAATTCAGAATTGGTCTAGAAAATCCGAGTTCTGACTCGAATTTTCTTCCAAATCTAATTCATCTAATTTTCTTTCCTTCAAATGTCTTGAATTGGTCTAGAAGATCCAAGTTCTGACTCAAATTTTCTTCCAATTCCAATTCAACTAATTTTCATTCATCCAGATTCTAGAATTGGTCTAGAAGATCCAGGTTCCGACTTGAATTTTCTTCCAAATCTAATTCAGAATTGGTCTAGAAAAAATCAGAGTTCTGATTTAAATTTTCTTCCAAATCCAATTCGCTTAGCTCTCCTTTAAAAGTTTGAACTTCTACTCAAACTTTCCTGCAAATTTAGCAATTAGTCTAGAAGATCCAAGTTTCGACCCAAATTCTCTTTCAAAATCTAATTCATCTAGTCTTTCCTTGAAGATTTGAATTCTGATTCAAAGCTTCCGACCGAACCCAGTTTTTCACCGGTCCGGTTAAATCCAATTTTCAAATTGGTCCTTTTATGAAATCCAAAATCGCCTTGGTTGTTTTACCAAATCTTGTATTTGTATTGATAATCTTTCTAAAATCCAGTGCTCGTACTGGTAATCTTTTAAAATTCGGTGCTCGTACTGGTACTGTTTTAAAATCCGGTGCTCGTACTGGTATCCTTTTAAAACTCAGTACTTGTACTGGCGACCTTTCAAAATCCAGTGCTCGTACTGGTAACCTTTCAAAATCCAGTGCTCATACTGGTAATCTTTTAAAATCCAGTGCTCATGTTGGTGATCTTTTAAAATCCAGTGCTCGTACTTGTACTTTGTCAAAATTCGGTCTTCATACTGGTCGCAACATAAATCTCACATTGGGGTTCAGACTCAATGTTAATCTTCAGATCTGTGAACCAAACAATCTTTATCAGACCTTTGGGTCACTCCATTCTGTTAATCTGACCTTTGGGTTACCAATTTTGTCAGACCTCTGGTCATCCATTTTACCAAGCAAATCTTTGGGTTATCAAATTCTATCAATGTCGATCATATTTGTCCGACCTTCGAGTCGTATCCTGCAATCATAGTCCTTCAAGATTCGACCTTTGTGTTGAATTCGTCTGCCAATTAATTCAAAACCAATTATCAATCTTTTCTCTTGCGAAGGACCTTTTTTCCAGGGAGAGTTCTAGGGAGTTTGTTCTTTTCGCATGTCTTTATTGTTTGTTCGTTGAACCCCTTTTTCTAGGGAGAGTTTGAAGGGACTCGCGCTTCACGAACGATTTGCAAAACAATCTTTATTGTCACACAAGAAATCTTTTTTCAGGGAAAGTTTCGACGGAAGCTCGTCCTCCTTGTAACTCTAAATGTCTTTTGTTAGGCCACCCCCGTCATCGAGAACCCTTTTTTCAGGGAGAGTGTGATGGACTCGCTCCTCTATGATATCCTTTCAACCTTTGTTAGCGGCCCCCTTTCCATAAGAGAAGCCTAGAAGTAGGGAGTTTTGACGAAAACTTTATTTCTCTTTGAAAGTTCGTTTTGCAAACACCTCCTATTTAAGGAAGAGAGGAGTATCCTTTTATTACCCGTTCAGGTAAGGGTCAAGCCTGAGTCTCTCCTTTGGGGAAAGGAGAGGAGAATCTAGCCGTGGATGTAAGACCCATGATATTTTTGAGAAATTTGATATGAAATATGCTTTCAGTATTGGTCATTTCGGGTTTTCCCGCGAGAATTTCTCGTAATTATGCATATAGAGCTATACGAGGTCTTAAATCGCATATTTTTTTTCGAAGCGATTAAGGACAACCCTGGCGAATTAAGGTTCGATATTCCTAAATTAGATTTATTAGTAGACTTACCTCAAATTTGGAACCTAAACGAGGATATTACCTCATTATTTTATGTAATTGGCAAAAAGGGGTATATCGGTAAATACGAGTCGGATCGAGGCCCGAATTCATTGAAACTGGAGATCTAAATACGTAATATTGAAATTTAGGTCTTAAAACTATGAAATATAATTTGGAAATAAAGCATTTAAATTATTTAAATCTAACTTTTAAATAAGAAAGCAATTAGGGGTTTAAATAACTAAATAGCAATTTTTATAAAACCTAATTGAGGTTTTTCAAAAAGTTTAAAGGAGAGCTTGTTCTTGGCATTATTAGAGAATGCTTAGCATGGGGCCCACCTCAGCCATGCTACTTAAAAAGAATTTCAAAAAAATGCACTTTGTAAAGTGCTTTTGAAAAGTTTGCAAAAAAAACAAAATTTGGGTCTTATTTTGGAAAAAGAGGAAGAGGTTGGCTAAAAAGCCAACGTCTTTTCCATGTGGCTGGGCACCCCTTAAGGGATAGCCTTGAGCTGCATTTAATGAACTCAAAAAAAAAAATAGTAAGAAAGTTCAAAAAAAAAAACAAACAAAGTAGAAGTTGATTTTTTTGGTGGGCTTGCTACTTTGGCAAGTCAAGGTCAACCTCCCCTAAATCAAGGAGGATTTAGGGGAGAGTTGATGGGGGGTGGTTGGGGCCAGACCTTGACCCCTTGACTATAGGCCCTAGGGGAGGAATAGGAAGGGGCGTGAGCTGTGGTCACCCTCCATCCCTTCCCTTTTCAATCTTAGCCATCCAAGATGGCTTTATCTTGAGAAAGGAAAAAGGGGGTCCAACGGCTGGCCCTCTTCTTCCATTTTTTTTTTCTTCTTCTTCTTCCCTTTTTCTGTTCTTTTTCTTCTTAGTGGGGCTGTGCTGTGTGTGTAAGAGTGGCTCAGCCCCATCTGAAGGAAAAACCTCCATCGTCTTCCTCAAGGTGAGTAAAGCCCTCCTTACGTTTCCTTTCTTTGGTAAAATGTGAATGGTTTAGGCATGGAATCCGGTTTGCACTTGCGAAGTGCAAACCGATCTATGGTGATTTCATGCCATGGTTGTGCTAAGCAAGCACTAGGCTTGCATTTGAAGCCATATGATATGCAAAAGAAATTTTTTTTTATGGGTTGCCCTTGAAAACGTAACTAGTGATTGATTTCGTTTCTCGTTTTTACGAGTTGTCAAAGAACCCTCCGGTAAAATGAGCGTATCTCCCTGGATACGCATCGGATCGGAGAGTTCTTGGGCATTTCGGAAAGCTCGGACATAGCTACACAACGTTTTAGTTGTCAACTTTTCCTGTTTCGGCTTGAAAAGCTGACGAAAATCCACGTCATTGGCTGACACATTTTTCCGTCAGCAACCCAGGAGCGTTCCAAGTGATGTCTGGTTTTTCTGCAATAATTTCTAGACCGTATATCAGAATGTGGATTTCTTGAATTCTGTAGAAAGCTAACAAAATTGTCTACGAATCTTGTGTTTAAAACTCTTGCCGAAAATGCCTGTAAATGGTTGAAAATGGCAGTCTTTTGACTGCAATATTAGAAATATATATATATATATATATATATATACATAAGTATGTAGTTTTTTTGAGTTTTTGGTGATTTTTGTCCTTCGTTTGCATGTTGGGACAGTACTACCTGTCCGGTTTGTACCCGTATGGGACAGACCTCACTAGGTGCACATTGGTCCGAGCACGAGCTCGACCAAGTGCACCTAGCTGATCTTTTTGGCGCAGCTTATGGCTGTCGGGCGCTAGGCGCCCTACTTCGCTTGGCGCATCCTTGGCAGGCTGTGGGCTGGACCTAGTCTGAGCCCTTTTTGGGTCAGACCACAGGTGCAGGCCCTCCGACATGTCTCTCACCTATGCTTGACCCAGTTGGGTCTGGACCCACTGGGTCAAGACTATTGTTCGGTGGGCGCCACCCAAATCTGGTGTGGGCGCCCCCTTTCTGTTGGGTGCACCTTTGGTGCGGGTGTGAACTCAACCAGTGCCCTGGTCCGAGCCCACCTTTGGGTCAGACTAGGGGCTTCCTTGTGACCCAGTTGGGTCTGGTCACGGTTGGACCAGACCCGTTGTGTGGTCTTGGCCAGCCCAATTGGGCCTAGCCTTGTCGAGCCACCGTGGGGCTCTCCTTTCGTTTAGCCGGGTGCAGATGCACCCGGGAGAGCATGGTGTTGGCCTTCAGGCCAGTGCTGCAGCCTAGCAGCACTTGGTCTGCACATGAGGTGCAGACCAAGGTCAATGTAGATCTGGCGGCCCTGTTGCAGCAGGCCCCACCCGAGCCTCGCTCATCTTTTCCCTGTTTGGCACCAAGTTGGTGCCAAGTGCTCAGGCACCCGGCAACTCCATTGCCACTCGGGTAGCTCTGAGATGGACCCCGGCTCCTGGTTGGAGTTGCTTGCGGACTCGAAACTGGTCCCCATGTTACCCATGGAGTTCTCGCGGAAGTCCACCGGTGGCGACAATTGTCTCCCTCGTTGCCGCCGGCCTGCAAGCGGAGATTTGCTTGTTAAGCGAGAATGTTCGCTTCTAAGCAACGAAGCAGTTGCAGCCTCGGGCTTTTGTTGCTCATGCTCCGTTGTCCCATCGTGGAAGCAAGATGGTTAAGCTCGCGACTGGCATCGCGTCACACGCTTGCGTGTGTTTGTCCATTTCGTCGGACCTTTCTGGCAGATAGCCTTGTCCGTGCCCCGTCGTGTGGGCAGAGTGCGACCATGCCTTGAGGATTGATGATGTGTTTCCTTTACGAACGGAATTAGGTTGAGTCTCACTTTCGACACTCGCAAGTATCAATTTGTGAGGGTCCTTTGTGGAAGGCTTCGCTACGCGAGCTTTGCTGCGATACGTCGGTTGGAGTACGTGTATTTGGGAAAAAAAATATATATATGTAGTCCAGGCTCTGGACGCTCTTCGCATATACAATGGCTACCGTATATGCATTTTGAACCTTGTATCGCTCAAAAATAGCGAGTTGTGTCGTTTTAAGAATATATTTGTTTGTATCGTTGCCTCGGCTCGATACCTGTGCGATTGATTTTGACTTTATGACCTTTCTTGTTTCGCACGTGGGCGTTGGCACATCTTGACCGTAGGTTACTGAATGCGGGTAGTCGAGTGTTACTTGTTGATTCATGTTCATATGTGATGATTGCTTTACGCACAAGAGGCGTGCTTCACACTCGACGTGTCATACACTTAGAGAATCGAACACCATCTGAGTATTAACACAGTTTGACCCGTTGAAGTTTGGGACTCGATTGGAGTCTTTGGGTAGTGACCCACGATCGTGAGAGAGCTCACGTACTGTGATACCCTAGAATGGAAATGGTAGTGATGTGAGATCGCTTTCACCGGCAACGTTCTCTTCTTGGGTCGGGTGAAGCCGACCACGTGGGTGACATGGCTAAGACCTCGCTTCGTACCCCACGGGGATAGCGAGGCATTTGAAAAGTTTAAATTCGTGCAAGAAGGCACGGGTTGGGTACGCTTGTATTGTTATAATTGTAAATATCGAAATACGATCACTTGTTACTGCTGGGTGGAATGCCACTTAGCCCTTGCATGTGTTCACACATGTCTAGGAGTGAGATATGTAAATATTAACATTTATGGTTGATGGTTGGGCAATTATACCTTGCAGTTATCGACATGTATGTCATATGGATTGTATGCGACGTCAGTACACGTACGTATGCGGTGATTCACCCTTGGCATTGAGCTAATGCTTGTCACATCTCTGAGTGTCATATATGGTTATCGCCTGCGTTGGCAAGGCCCTTTACTATGCTAGTAGTGCTGGAGCACGTAAATGTCTGAGTGTGATCTCGACATTTCTGCTCGTGTTGCCCTGCGGGGAACACCAGGCCGGATGGGCCTAAGTACCTCGGAAGGAGGAATTGTGACTGGATATGCATAATTATGCCTAATTGTGGTTTGGTGTACACGATAATTTTCATCATCGTAATGGCTCCTTTAATTAAGTACTTTACTGCTTAAATGTCCGATTAGTTTTGTATGCATTTTCTTTGGGCACACGACTTACCTCATGATCCATCCCGTAAGTACAAAAGGGACTTGTTACGTATTTTAGAAATATATGCTTCTTTTGAGACGGGTTTTTAGAGGTGATGAACTCCGTGGCAAGTTCTTGTGGGCGATAGATCCATCTTGTGAGTTGAGCTCACCTGTGCTAAGGATGTGTGGTTACACGTATTTTTCCTTATAGTATATCCCGTGTGCCTTGGATATATAATTAATGAACATTCATTGTTGCCCTGGAATGCGAATGCTAATCGTTTGGTCATGATAGCGCTGCTCATTCTTGTTTCGTGATGCTAGAGTTGTAGCTTCCTTGCTTACTCGCTTAGATGGTTGTCGTCACTGTCTATGTTGTTTGTGTTCGACACTGTCACTTATCACTTAGCAGTATTCGCTAACTTGCTTACTTACTCAGATATTTGACGTTACTGTCTAGATGTTTTAAGGCTTGACTTTGTCGCTCATCACTTAGTATTATTTTTACTTCACTACTCGTGTTAGTATCGTTCTTGCGCTTGTCTCGTGCTTGGTTCCTTAGTTGCTTGTTGTTCAGCAGTTGTTTGGCTCAGCCCTTTTGTTTTGCTTAGTTCCCTCGTCTCATTGTTCAGTAGTTGCGTGTTTTGTTTTTCCTTGTTCAGTTCGTTGTAGTAGTTGTACTTGCTACTTTCACTGTTGCTTAGACTTGTAACACGTACACTTGCTTGACACACGCACTTGTACTTTGGTTTAAATGTCTCTAACTGTTCCATCATGTTAGCAGTAGCCTGTTACTTGTAGTTTTCAAGCATGACATATCTGTATCCTGTTTCATGCTTTATACCTTATTCGTTTCCTTAGAAATGATAAATGTATGGATGGTTTATCTCACCAGCTCGCAAGAGTACTGACCCCGTTTTATGGGGATACAGGTGTTTGGCTTCTAGTGGTGCGATGGAGCTCGATGTGCGGCGGAGGACTGAACCCACACTCTAGAACTTGAAGATCCTGGCAGTGGTCTTTGGAAAAAGGGAAATGATGTATATTGCTCATGTATCAATTTGTAATAAATAAAATGTTTCTTCTTGTTGTTTCTTCTTGTGACCCACTCAGAATTTCCAACTGTTTTCCCTTGCCAGTTTTCCTTTTTTGCGCAATGCTTTCAAAAAAAAATTTACTCTGAAAATTTAAGGATTTTCCAAGTTGGGATTTTGGGGCGTTACAGTGGATGTGTCGTTTATACCTCAAGCGATTTCTTTCACCAAGGATTCCTAGAATATTTTGCCAATTTGTCATGAAAAATAGTTGTTGATTCCAAAAACCTTTTATTGCACAAAAATAATTACCTCAGATTACCTTCAGTATTACTTCCAAAAAGAGTGAAGCTTTTGCAAAGCCAATTTTTTTCTATTGGTCAACCAAAGGGATGAAAAATAAATCCTCGATATGACCAGCAAAGAAAATTCAATATTGTCACAAAGCCATAAGTGATTGATATTGATCACAGTCAATGACACATTTTTAAAGATCATTCTTGTAAAAATAAGGCAGTCGAAATATCCTGGGTGATACAAAAAAATCCATTCAATTTCCATATCTCCTCAATCACCCAAGTTGCAATTAAATATCTGCAAAAGGGATCTCTCAATTGTTGTCAAGATGAAGACAAATTATGCGAGTTAAACTCCCGGGGCCAAGGAAGATTTGGATCATCTCTAAGATGAAGGAGTTTGTGACGGATCCTTCCTAGGAAAGTTCAGAGCACCGTCAAGATGAAGGCGACTGCGATGAGCCTCCCGACAAACCCTAAAAGATATTTAATTTCAGCTATCATCAAGAGACCATCAACCAATGAGCCAATATCGTCAATATAATCCCTGAGGCAAAGAAGGATCCAAACATCTCCAAGATGAAGGAGTTTGTGACGTACCCTTTTAAAAAGAGAGAAAAAGCTAGGACATCTCCAAAATGAAGGATGATATAATGAACTCTTGTTATCATCACAAAATTTTTCCCCTCTCCCTCTACGAGAGTGAGAAGAAACGATTCTGCGAGTCAAACTTGACCAAAGTTTTGAAAATTACTCACCTCCGTTTTGAAAATTTGCGGGAAAATTCTGTGGAATGGGATCCGCCTGTCGGTACGAGGTTCAACCGTTCCTGGCGCCTTTACCAGGGGTAATCGAACCAAGGATCAATTGTGCGCTTTGAATAAGTTAAATTATCTAAATTATGCTCTATTTTCCTAGAATGCACAAAGAATCAGGAATGTGCTATGGAATTTTGAAAAGATGCAAGTTTTGAAAGGATGATGTTTGCTTGGAAAGTTGAAATATGCTTGGAAAAATGATTGGAAAAGTGCTTGAAAATGAAATTCCAAAGGAAAATCATTGAATTTCATTGGAAATCAGAAATTGGATTGGAAAATGAATTCTCATGAAAACTTGAATCTTGGGAAAATAAATTTTTGAGATTTGGAATTGCTTTTCGGAGAAAATGGATTTAAGAATCTTGCGAAAGTCAGGAAGTTCATTGAAAAATGATTTTTGAAATGGAAAATGGATTCTCAAGAAAATTAAATCTTTAAGAAAATCGATTTCTGAAAACTTGAGATTTTGAAATTTGAGAATTTTAAAACATTGGAAAATCTTGATTTGAACTTGGGAAATACTTTCCAAGTTCCATGTGAAAACTTAGGATTCTGAGAAAATCAAATCCTGCGAAAAACTTGGAAATTTTGAGAAAACTGATTTTTCTGAAATGGAATTGGGAAACGATTTTGAAAATGATGCAAAATAAATGAATGAATGAATTTGAAAGGGGATTTTATTGAGGATTTGAGGAATCCTTGTGAGTTTTTGAGAAATGCAGTGTATTTTTGAAGTTAGCCTAAGAGTGGAGGCTGAATGTCGCTAATACGAAGATTATAAATCTAAGTTTTCTTCATATTTTGACTATGACCATAAATACGAATCCCACCAAGTTTATAAACTCGATAAGAGCTTGTGCACGTGACATTCGTGTCAACTATAGTGGATTTGAAATAAATGCACATGAATCATACATCAGATATTGGAATTTTGCAGAAATCAAACTATATGCAATGCAATCCTATTCTAAGATGAAAAAGTAACTCTTATTCCAAATATTACATTGCTTTTTACAATGAATTGAATAAAGAATAAAACTAAGTCTTCTTCTTGAATATTCTTGCAAAACTAGAAAACAGTGTTAGCACATAAATGTAGGTTTTTTTTATCCAAAAATATTAAAAATTAACGGATATTATTCAGATATAAACCCAAATTCATACCCTCTTTAATATAAACATGAGAAATAATAAATAAATTTTGAAAATAAACTTGAAAATTCGAAATTTGGGTCAAAATGACCAAAATGCCCCTGATGACCTTGAAATCAGGGTTTTCTAAAAGAATTTTTATAAAATTTGAAAATCAAATGAAATAAATCAAACACAATATGATGAAATATGATGATATGCATAAAAATTTATGGAATAATAGATTGAAATTTCGAAATTATTGTCAAAATGACCAAAATGCCCTTGATAACAAGACTATGGCCTTGAAACCAGGGTTTTCTGAAATAAATTTTGCAAAAATGGAAAATTAAAATGCAAATGAGATTGAAATTAACCCTAATATGATATTACATGCTTATTTACATGAATGAAACCCTAAAATAACAAAAATATCATAAAATATCAAATTTAACTTTATTTTCGCTTCTAAATTTAATGATAAACTAACATATAAAGCAAATGAATTTGAAATTGAGCCAAATTTGGCATGAACACCTAGACAGACTCTAAAAACAGATTGGATCTCAAAAAGCTATTTTTTTTGTATTTTCTTAATATAGAAAATAGCTAAAAATCTAAAAAAAATCAGAAGTTTGCCTAAAATGTTGATTCTAAATGGGATTTCAGATATCAAACTTCCATAAAAATTTCTCAAATTTTATGAGATGATAGAGGACAGTTCTGGTTTTGACCTATGGTCGGAGCTATAAAGTTCCGGCAAGTCGTATCGGAAGCCAGTGACTCTAGGATTTAGGGAAAACATACAGGTTTCGGTAGAAAATATGATAAAAATAGCAGACAGATAGGAAAATGGCTGAATTTGTGGAAAAATATTCTTGACAAACATAGGCAAATTTCATATTTTTACATTATTGGGATTCGGGTTACGGTTTGGAAATGGGCACACTGTTATCAGAGACCTGGATCTCTAGAATTTCTGGATATTGGAATCTGTCAGACAGAACATATAAATCCATGAACAATACTGGGATAATCCAAAAAATCCCCAAATTTTGATAAATTACAGGAATAAAGGTTAGAAACAACTTTTGTGTTAAAAGTTTTTGCATTGAAGCTACGGATTGAGTGGACACAGCATGTTAGGGTCTGTCTATACCCTGACAAAGAAAAATCAAGGTTTTCCCAAAGGTCTAGGTAAATTGATTTTTGACAGAGGTCAAATCTGCTTGTAAAGATCTCAAAATTTCCAAATAACTATTAGATTCTACTTTGAATCTACTGCAATTTTTAGGGGGAGATTCGAATCTCACATCTAGGATATCCCATGGGTTCTTGCCTTCTAAAACAGAAACTGGAAATTCTGGAAATGCGAAATCTCAGTTTGGGATTCGATTTATTTGAGAAGGTTCCGAAACCCAAATTGAATCGAATTTTTGGAAGTAAAACAAAGACATGCAACTAAATATATCAAAATTTTCTTTTGGATTTTTGAACGAAAATACATGCATGAAATAATAACTAAATTCTGCATATAACTAGAAAATCTATGATTCTAAGTTAATAAAAGCAAGATTGTAAAATGAATAGAATAAATATTAAATATTAATCTAGATGCTATCTTTAACATATGAAACCACACGAAATATGATGATAAAAGGAAAATAAAACAGCAGGAAAAATCCGATCCTCTTTAATATTGGATAATCGAAATGGGGGATCCGATCCATCAATCAGATGGATATTCGGTACAGCCTTAATCAATGCTATAACCTCAGAAAATTACCTTTGTAAATGGGCGAATCCGGTTTTTGAACCGGATTCATGCTGGAATCATAGAGGAAATTGTAGTAGCAAAGGGAGTAAAGGCTTACCTTATGGCCTTGCTGTGGCGAGTGAAGAAGATGGCGCTGGATCGACTGGAGCAAAGGGAAAGAAGGTGGACTGCTGGGCATTGGAATGGCTGCAAAGTTGAAGTTGCTACAAAGGGAGGATGATGAAGGCTGTTGTGGAGGCTGCAGCAAAAGGATTTGAAGGGGATGGATACAGTTGCTTGGATACAGTTGCTTGGAGGTGCTGGAGCAGAGTTTTATAGTGATGCTCCCAAGGCATGGCTGGACTCTTGATGAAGGTGAAGATGGTGCCAACTGAAGGTGGCGGTGCTGGCAGCAACAGTGACTATGATGGCTGTAGCTAGAGCCAAAGGAGAACCAAGAGAGTGAGGGGAGAGAGAGAGAGAGAGAGAGCTGGAGTTAGGGAGAAGGGAGAGAAAAGTGAAAAGGGGTGCAACCGTGTAGTGTTCAACGTTTTTCTCCTCTTTCTTTTTTCCTTGTTGAACTTAGGAAAAAAGCATTCTCAACTTAGGGTTTAATGAGACCATGAAAGAGATAGTGAACCCTTTACGTGAATGGCTGGGTTTTAGAGTTTCAGAACTCAAATGAACTGATCAGACACTGACTTAACTGACCTTTCTGACTATTTTTTCAAGAAAAACTGCCATTTTTAGAGAAATGATACGGAATGGTTGTTGGAGTGAAGTGAATTACGAATCTGAGTTGGGTTTGAGCTGGGATAAAGATTCGTAGTACTGAGATGAACTAAAATTGAAGCTCGAACACTACCTCAATTAACTGGATTTAGCTCAATTTCAGCTGAATGAGCTGAAATGGGCTCCTAATCACTTGAAAATGGTTTTGAACTGAAACTAGACCACTTGAGCTCCTGGTGAGCTCATGCTAGACTCAGATGAATATGACTGACTGTGAATGACTGGCTCAGAGACAATTGACTTGGATTTGAGTGAGAAATGAGCTCATTTCTGAAGAAATGATCCCATTTTGGCAAAAATGGTCAGAAATGAAAATGGTTTGTTCATTGTGAGCTCAGATGAGCTTGAACTGATTGATATTCTAATTGTTCTGAGATGACCAATGAGCTTGGTTGACTCCGACTAACTGATGTTCGGAATGACCTAGGGGTAAAATGGTAATTTTCTTAATGAAAGTGGGTAAAATGATAGTTTTCTGACACAAACTTTGGGTTTGACTCCTACACTGACCTAACAGGGTTGACACTACACGAGGATGATTGTTGGAGAATGAATAAGGAAAATTTGGGGTGTTTACAGATGCCCGTCTTTGCTACTAAGCCGGCTTGAGGACGAGCTTAGTGACAAAGAAAAACACACCAAATTTGGGCTATAAAAATGCCCCAGTTAGAAGGATCTGACTGGATATGAAGAAATTAGCCCTTATGAAAATGGTAGATATGAAATGGAGAATAAAGAAGAGAAATTTACTTCAAAAGAAGCGAGATTCAGGTTTTGCCCTTAACCTGGATGGGACGGAAAATACCTCGCATAGAAACGAAGCTCAGGTTTAACCCTTAACCTGACCAAAGAATAAAATACCTCATCAAAATGAGGCTCAGGTTTAACCCTTAGCCTAACTGGGAAGATAGAAAATGGTAAGTTGGATGGTGAATAAGACAAATTTTTTTTTTTTAAGAAGAATAAGGCGACTCTTTCGACAACGTGAAAGTTGAATTCTTTCGACAACGCAAAAGATGAATTCTTTCGACAATGCGAAAGATGACAAAGGCGATCCAAAGGAACAAGACAATTCTTTTAACAACGTGAAAGATGACAAGGCGATCCAAAGGAGCAAGGCGATTCTTTTGACAACGCAAAAGCTGAATTCTTTCGACAACGCGAAAGATGGATTCTTTCGACAACGCAAAAGATAACAAAGGCGATCCAAAGGAACAAGGCGATTCTTTCAACAACACAAAAGATGACAAGGTGATCCAAAGGAGCAAGGCGATTCTTTTGACAATGCAAAAGCTAAATTCTTTCGACAATGCGAAAGACGAAATCTTTCGACAACATGAAAGATAACAAAGGTGATTCAAAGGAACAAGGTGATTCTTTCAACAACGCGAAAGATGACAAGGCGATCCAAAGGAACAAGGCGATTCTTTCAACAACGTGAAAGATGACAAGGCGATCCAAAGGAGCAAGGCAATTCTTTCAACAACGCGAAAGATGACAAGGCGATCCAAAGGACTAAGGCGATTATTTTGACAATGCAAAAGATTAATTCTTTCGACAATACGAAAGATGGCAAAAGCGATCCAAAGGAACAAGGCGATTCTTTCAACAACGCGAAAGATGACAAGGCGATTCTTTTGACAACGCAAAAGATGAATTCTTTCGACAACGCGAAAGATGGCAAAAGTGATCCAAAGAAACAAGGCGATTTTTTCAACAACGCGAAAGATGACAAGGCAATCCAAAGGAGCAAGGCGGTTCTTTTGACAACGCAAAAGATGAATTCTTTTGACAACACAAAAGATGGCAAAGGTGATGCAAAGGAACAAGGTGATTCTTTTGACAACGCAAAAGATGAATTCTTTCGACAACGCGAAAGATGGCAAAGGCAATCCAAAGAAACAAGGCGATTCTTTCAACAACGCGAAAGATGGCAAGGCGATCCAAAGGAGCAAGGCGATTCTTTTGACAATGCAAAAGATGAATTCTTTCGACAACGCGAAAGATGGCAAAAGCGTTTCAAAGGAACAAGGTGATTCTTTCAACAATGCGAAAGATGACAAGGCGATCCAAAGGGGCAAGTCGATTCTTTTGACAACGCAAAAGATGAATTCTTTCGACAACTCAAAAAATGGCAATAGCGATCCAAAGGAACATGGCGATTCTTTCAACAACGCGAAAGATGACAAGGCGATCCAAAGGAGCAAGGCGATTCTTTTGACAACGCAAAAGATGAATTCTTTCGACAACGCGAAAGATGAATTCTTTCGACAACGCGAAAGATGACAAAGGCGATCCAAAGGAACATGGCGATTCTTTCAACAACGCGAAAGATGACAAGGCAATCCAAAGGAGCAAGGCGATTCTTTTGACAACGCAAAAGATGAATTCTTTTGACAACACGAAAGATGGCAAAGGCGATCCAAAGGAACAAGGCGGTTTTTTCTACAACGTGAAAGATGACAAGGCAATCCAAAGGAGCAAGGCGATTCTTTTGACAACGCAAAAGATGAATTCTTTCGACAACGCGAAGGATGACAAAGGCTATCCTTTCAGAGAAAAGGTTAATCTTTCAACAACGCGAAAGACGATAAATGTTACTCTCTCAAGGAGGTAAAAGGTGACACTAGGATGTGCCAAGATGGAGATCGAGCTCTTCACTTCATGTTAAGTGATGTCTTCTTTTAAATCGTTGTAATTTTGAAAAGATTTTTATATGAAAAACATGTGAAAACCAGACATCAAATAATAAAAACCGGTTCTCACTAGTTGATGAGACCGGGTCGAACTCAGGGAACGAAAATATGTTATATTCAAACAAACAAGTCTAAACTATTCTTTATTGCCGAATTATTGAAATGTAAAATGTTCATAAAAGTAAAAACAACTAGCTATTACAACAAATGAATACCCTTCCCAGAGGGCGTAAAGTGCAATATTTACAAACCCAATTAAATTCCTAAATCTAAACTAAAAAGTAAAAAGACTTTATTCTTCGTACTTCGCGTGTCGTGTAATCACTTCCGCTCCACTCCTGTGCTATCCTGCACAATGCAACTGAACACGAGCAGTACCAGAAATAGAAATAGACTATACTAAACTAACTAAATACTAAAAACACTGAAAGATATCATCAACAGAATGTAATGACAATTAAAACTATATTAACTAAAACAATTAACTAAATTTCAATTCACTAACACTTAACTACATGAAATCTAACCATTTCAATTAACTAAAAGTGAAAACAATTAACCACTAACACTTCATTAACAAACTATGAACATAAACGATTGAAAAACACAATATTAAGGAATTGAAAGTAGTAAAATCAAGGACCGTAAAAATCAAGGAATGACTAATGAAAAACAAAATTCAGGTATTGAAAACAAGAAGAGAAACATGTAAAGAATATTAAATGAGGCAAAACAGGAAAAATTCTTGATAAAAAAAAAGAAATCGACTTATAGCAACTGAAAAATAAGAAATAAACGAAACAATAGCAAATGGAATGATTACAACAAACACAGGAAGATGAATTAAAAACAATTATAGAAAATGAATGTAAAAACAATCATAGATTGAAAACAGGAAATCAGAAGAAATTAACAACATAAATTTAGTAAATGAACAAAAATTCAGGTAGATATTCAATGTATTTCAGACTGAAAATTCATGCATACATTTGATTGGATTCATACACATTTCAGCCATTTAATCCAAAAATCAGACATTCAATTGCTGGATTTTAGCCGATTAGTCTACTGTATCGTGAATCAGAGGTAATGAAGCATCTCAAGCTATGCTATTCAGATGAACAGCAGATTGATCTCTGCTGAGCCGTTGCAGAGTAGTTCACGGCAAAGCAAGAAATTCCGGCGAATGAAGAAAAATTCCGGCAGCTTCTCAAGATATGATTTTTGTTTTGTTTTAAATCCAAACGGAGAACAGAGGGGATTCCGGCAGCTTCACACTGAATCATGATTAGCAATCACGATTTCATATCTAATACAAGTATACATTGCCAGAAAATTGACCGTGAATCAGAGGTCTCCGTTAGCTTATTACAGACTTGCGAAAAAAAAAAATTCACCAGAAATTATGATCGATCCAGGTGATCGATCCCTTTTTTCAAAAACAGAATTCTATCGATTCAGATAATCGATATACAAAGCTTAATCCAGCAAATCCAGATAAATGTTTTGATTAAAAAATTAATACAAGTATTTATCAAAACTATTGATCAGAACAAATATTCAGGCAGATCCTTGTCGATCGCCGAAACTCCTTTGCAGATATTTATTTATTTTTGATGTTTTCTTTCATTTTTTTTTTCCAAATTGAAGTTTAAACATTATGATTCAGAAAGAATTAAAACTAAGAAGAAGAAGAAGAAGAAGAAGAAGAAGAAGAAGAAGAAGAAGATAAAAAAGAGTACTCAGCACTCACCGTGAACCTGAGGGAAGAGGTGTTGGCCTCCACCGTCAACGCCGTCGCCGTTGAAGAAGCGCCTCCACCGGAAACAAGGAAGAAGAGAAATCAAGGGAGAAGGAGAAGAAGGAGATAAGAAAACTAAGTGGAGGGAAAAGAGGGGTTAGAGGAGAGGGCTCTGGCGTAAAAGATGAAGACACCCGATTTTTGTGATTTGGGGGTTTTTAAAAGCTTTCAAACATTTGAAACCGGCTGGAACCGGTTCAAAACAGTTTTATTTTTGAAAAGCAAACCGGTTGAACCGGTTTGTGTTTATTTTTGCAATTTTCAAAAAAATCAAAAACTATATACCAGTTTATTATAAAATTTTCAAAGATTTAAAAACAAAACTTATTTATGAAGAACTAAAAAAAAAACTATTCTAAAATTTTTTCTCTTTTTAAACAAAACAAACACTTAAAATGAAAAAAATATTTTTCTATATTATTATTTTTTTTTCATTTTTAATTGCAAACTAAAACTAAACTACTTATAATCAAAAACTAAAATATGTATAAAAATGTAAAAAAAAAACTATTTTTCATGCATTTTCTATTTTTAAATCATTTTAGCACATTTACTCAAAAACTAACATAAAATTGGGTTTTTGAAACATTATTTCATAAAATCATGCATATTTAAATGTTAATAAACCCTAAATTATATGCATGATCAAATACCCCCATGCTTATGTTTTGCTAGTCCTCGAGCAAACTAGAAAAATGCAAGAAATCAAACTATCACCTAACTCACTTTCGTAGGAATCACGGTTGCATTTAGCTCATGCAACAAGCCCTTTCAACCCCTGGGTTACCTCAGTGGACGAGTAAGGTCTCGTGAGGGTTTGCAGTGATGCTACCCACAAACATCTCTGTCATGTATGCATAATATTACACATCCTCACAATCAGTAGGTAATCAAAGACTTTATTTTCACAAATATTTCCTGTTATTTCAAAATCACAATATAATTAGAGTCTTTTATATACCACCACAGAAAAAGAATTTCTTTCACTTTTCTAAATATCACAATTATTTACGTTTTATTCTTAGAAAATCCAATAAAAACATATTATTATTTACTTATCCTCACTCATATGTTTTCTGCACAGGTTTTCTCAATTACACTTCTAAGCATTGAACTTTTCTTTCTTTTTAAGCTCTTTTCTCTTTTTTTTTCTTTTCACGCTTTTTCTTTTTGCGCACTTATTTTTCTCTTATAGCTTGCGTGTGGTCTGCTTTTATGCCTTGTGCAATGTCAATATCTTCTATACTTTTTCAATACATACCAAAAGATATCAACTAAGACATAAAAGTGACTTCCTTCATTCACCTTTATAACATGAGAGTCAAATATTTCAACTTATATCTGTTCTCAGTTACGTAGGATCATAAAGTTTTCCACTCTCCTTTTCGAAATGGAATTAAAAGTTTCAACTTACATCTAAGTTCCATCTACTAAGGATTGTGGAATTATCCAAACAACCTAACGCATGCTTTTTCTCACTTTTTGAGCTCATTTTTATGCTTTTGTTCATTTGCTTAGTTTTTCAAAAATAAAACTGTGCATATTCATATTTATGATTCAAAATAAACTTTAACATGTATCTATCATCATTTCTTCGAAATCCGCATAAACAACCATAATTTTTAGATCTATGTCAGAAAACTTTTTTCGTGGGGCTTAAAAATCCTCTAAAAACATTAGATTTGAAATAACATTCATATAAGTTCAAACTCTTTCTTTAAAAATCTACTTTTCATGAGATATGTGTAAACATGTGCAAGAACGTAAACAGAAATATCAAGGTGTGCAAACTACACCCTCCCCCATGCTTGAATGACACTGTCCCAGTGACACTCCCCCATGCTTGAATGAAACTAAGTGAATGCACATGAAAGAAATAAATGAGGGAAAAGAGTAGAATGACCTGACATAAATTAAAAATGCACGTTCTATGAATGTAATGAATGCAATGTACACATGACAAAACATGAAACTCATGAAAATAAAACCAAATAAAATCTACAAATCCTAACAATTGTAAAACTGTACAGAATATGGGTTGCCTCCCATAAAGCGCTAAGTTTCACGTCCCCAGCCAGACGGATCCCTGGAAAAATCCTTCATCGTCCATGAGATCAATGAACATGAAGTCAGACTCAATCGGGCTCTCTATGAAAAATAATGTCATCAGTGACATTGCGCACTATGTTCCTGTCCTGTTTACCTCTAAATGGATCAAAGTGCCCGATCCAACTCAACTCACCTATCTGATTTTCACGTAATTCTAGGTGATCCTCTTCTAGTGATTCCTTATCCTCCTCATGAGGTGGATCACTCAATAACCAAGCATATTCTGCTTCTACGAGGTCTTGAATGACATCAACCTCGAAAGAAGCCTCCTCAACAGTAGGCCCCATAGCAGCACGAAAAATGTTTAGCCGTATCTTCCTATTTCTGAATGACACATCCATCGCACCAGTGCGGCAATTGATGCACGCATTGGCGGTAGCTAGGAAGGGGCGACCGAGAATAATAGGAGTCTGCTGCGGGCTATCAACTCCCTCCATATCTAAAATCACGAAGTCAACAGGGAAATAACAATCCTCCACCTTGACTAAAACATCTTCAAGTATCCCTCTTGGGACCTTGATAGATCTATCTGCGAGCTGAAGAGTCATAGGTGTAGGTTTCATCTCTTTCAATCCAAATTGGTCATAAAAGAAACCCGGCAAGATGTTAACACTTGCCCCAAGGTCGAGCAATGCACGCCCAACAGTGATGTTTCCTATGACACATGAGATGATAGGAGTCCCTGGGTCCTTGAGCTTAGGTGGGGTTTGATGTTGCAATACTGTACTCACCTGCCCGGTTAAATAAATCTTTTTCTGCACATGGGACATCGACTTCCTTTTCTGCGTACAAAGTTCTTTGAGGAACTTTGCATATGCAGGGACCTGTTGAATAGCATCTAGTAAGGGGAGGTTTATCTGAACGTGCTTGAATATCTCAAGCATCTCTTGCATGTTCACTCCGGACTTACCTAATGCTCTTGGCCTTTCTAACGCCTCAGGAAAGGGGGCTTTGGGAATGTAGGATGGTGAAGGCTCAGATGGAAGAACCTTCTCGCTTTCCTGAGGTAAAATATTAGGGACAGACTGCTTCTCGCTTAGTTTCTCTCTTTCTTCTGCAGCCTCCCTCGCTTGGTACTGCTTCCCACTCCTAAGGGTTACTACTTGAGCTTGCTCTTTATGTGCATCAGTCATATACAAGCTACGCATGGGTTCCTTTCCCTTAGGGTTGACAATAGGCTGGCTAGGCAATGTTCCCTCACTTCGCCTGCTAAGTGATGCAACAAGCTGCCCCATTTGAGTCTCTAATTTTGCAATAGACTGGGTATGTGAGCTCAAAGCTTGCAAAATCTTATCCTCAAAAGATTGACTATGTAAAGGCTCATGAGACTGGGGTTGAGTATAAACAGGTTGGACTGGGGGATAACTGGATCTTTGAAATCCAAGCGCATAACCGCCTTGACTTGGTTGACTCTGGGAAGGGTTGGGTGGGTGGATCTGTGAGTTGCGCCATGAGAAATTGGGATGATTTCGCGAGCCCGGGTTATAAGTGTTGGAAAATGGATTAGGTACGGGCCTAGCGAAGTTTTGAGCCATCTGAGCTTGCTCTTGGACAAACTCAGGATATTGTGGCGCAACTGGGCACTCGAAGACATGGTGTGCAGGACTCGCACACAACGCGCACACCTGCATGGCAGGGGAGGGACCCAACAAGAACTGATCTAATTTCTGGGACAGTTGGTCTACCTTGTTGCTCAACTCAAGGTTCATCCCTAACTCGAAAATACCTGCCTTCTTAATGCTATCCTGTGCAGGTACAGCCCTATCAAATTGTGAGGCTGTCGCATGGTGCATCGAATTCTCACTCAATGTCTCAAAAAGTGACCATGCTTCATCCTCACTTTTGAGCATAAATGTGCCCCCACACGCGGCATCCACTATTTGATGGTTCTTTTCAGTAAGACCGTCATAGAAATATTGCACTAGTTGCCAGCGAGGCACCTGGTGGTGGGGACACTTGCGGAGAAGATCTTTCAATCTCTCCCATGACTCATGAAACTGTTCTCCCTCAATTTGGGAAAAACTGGTTATCGCTTTACAAAACTGGTTCGTTTTACCAATTGGGAAATATTTTTTTAAAAATTCTCTTTGCATATGTTCCCAAGTGGTAATTCGAACAGTATCTAATGATTTTAACCAACTCTTCGCTTTGTCCTTTAGAGAGAAGGGGAACAGGGTCAACCTCATCGCGTCATCTCCAAAGTTGTTGATTCGCACTGTCGAGCAAATCTCTAAAAATTCATCTAGATGACGATATGGGTCTTCATTACTAAGGCCATAAAACGAGGGTAACATTTGGATCACACTGGCCTTTATCTCAAAATGGTTCGCTCCTACATCAGGTCTTGTGATGCAGGAGGCGGGAGTGTAAGTGTTGGGCATGAAATACTCCCTCAGAGGACGAGTAATCTGCTGATTATCAGCCATGGTTGCAGATCTTTGGGCTCTCCTAATAAGGGACTCGGGGTCCTCAATCGGCTCTACCAACTCAGGGTCAAGTGAGCGTCGCCCTTGCATACACCTCGTAGTAGACCGGTGTAGCTCACGTCCTAACTTTGGATTTTCTACCTAACTAACTCACTAAGCGGCCAAACCACGCAAACCACAAAGCGAGTAAACTAAAAACGACAAAAACTAAACAATCACCACGCAAGTAAACATAACAGAGATGATGCACAGAAATATAAAATCTATGTGTATGGTACCAATCGTACACAGTCACCTCTAAGGGGATCCTAATAGGTGGGCTGTGCAGAAAAGTAAGCTCTTCTCTAAGATATGCACATACGTGGTTCTAAACCTAAATGCAACACAAACACTAGGCAACAAAGTGAATACTAATATTACGCCGTTCCCCAGCAACGGCGCCAAAAATTTGATGTCTTCTTTTAAATCGTTGTAATTTTGAAAAGATTTTTATATGAAAAACATGTGAAAACCAGACATCAAATAATAAAAACCGGTTCTCACTAGTGGATGAGACCGAGTCGAACTCAGAGAATGGAAATATGTTGTATTCAAACAAACAAGTCTAAACTATCTTTATTGCCGAATTATTGAAATGTAAAATGTTCATAAAAGTAAAAACAACTAGCTATTACAACAAATGAATACCCTTCGCAGAGGGCGTAAAGTGCAATATTTACAAACCCAATTAAATTCCTAAATCTAAACTAAAAAGTAAAAAGACTTTATTCTTCGTACTTCGCGTGTCGTGTAATAACTTCCGCTCCACTCCTGTGCTATCCTGCACAATGCAACTGAACACAAGCAGTACCAGAAATAGAAATAGACTATACTAAACTAACTAAATACTAAAAACACTGAAAGATATCATCAACAGAATGTAATGACAATTAAAACTATATTAACTAAAACAATTAACTAAATTTCAATTCACTAACACTTAACTATATGAAATCTAACCATTTCAATTAACTAAAAGTGAAAACAATTAACCACTAACACTTCATTAACAAACTATGAACATAAACGATTGAAAAACACAATATTAAGGAATTGAAAGCAGTAAAATCAAGGACCGTAAAAATCAAGGAATGACTAATGAAAAACAAAATTCAGGTATTGAAAACAAGAAGAGAAACATGTAAAGAATATTGAATGAGGCAAAACAGGAAAAATTTTTGATAAAAAAAAAAGAAATCGACTTATAGCAACTGAAAAATAAGAAATAAAGGAAACAATAGCAAATGGAATGATTACAACAAACACAGGAAGATGAATTAAAAACAATTATAGAAAATGAATGTAAAAACAATCATAGATTGAAAACAGGAAATCAGAAGAAATTAACAACAGAAATTTAGTAAATGAACAAAAATTCAGGTAGATATTCAATGTATTTCAGACTGAAAATTCACGCATACATTTGATTGGATTCATACACATTTCAGCCATTTAATCCAAAAATCAGACATTCAATTGCTGGATTTTAGCCGATTAGTCTGCTGTATCGTGAATCAGAGGTAATGAAGCATCTCAAGCTATGCTATTCAGATGAACAATAGATTGATCTCTGCTGAGCCGTTGCAGAGTAGTTCACGGCAAAGCAAGAAATTCCGGCGAATGGAGAAAAATTCCTGCAGCTTCTCAAGATATGATTTTTGTTTTGTTTTAAATCCAACCGGAGAACAGAGGGGATTCCGGCAGCTTCACACTGAATCATGATTAGCAATCACGATTTCATATCTAATACAAGTATACATTGCCAGAAAATTGACCGTGAATCAGAGGTCTCTGTTAGCTTATTACAGACTTCCGAAAAAAAAAATCACCAGAAATTATGATCGATCCAGGTGATCGATCCCTTTTTATAAAAACAGAATTCTATCGATTCAGATAATCGATATACAAAGCTCAATCCAGCAAATCCAGATCAATGTTTTGATTAAAAAATTAATACAAGTATTTATCAAAACTATTGATCAGAACAAATATTCAGGCAGATCCTTGTCGATCGCCGAAACTCCTTTGCAGATATTTATTTATTTTTGATGTTTTCTTTCATTTTTATTTTCCAAATTGAAGTTTAAACATTATGATTCAGAAAGAATTAAAACTAAGAAGAAGAAGAAGAAGAAGAAGAAGAAGAAGAAGATAAAAAAGAGTACTCAGCACTCACCGTGAACCTGAGGGAAGAGGTGTTGGCCTCCACCGTCAACGCCGTCGCCGTTGAAGAAGCGCCTCCACCGGAAACAGGGAAGAAGAGAAATCAAGGGAGAAGGAGAAGAAGGAGATAAGAAAACTAAGTGGAGGGAAAAGAGGGGTTAGAGGAGAGGGCTCTGGCGTAAAAGATGAAGACACCCGATTTTTGTGATTTGGGGTTTTTTAAAAGCTTTCAAACATTTGAAACTGGCTGGAACCGATTCAAAACAGTTTTATTTTTTAAAAGCAAACCGGTTGAACCGGTTTGTGTTTATTTTTGCAATTTTCAAAAAAATCAAAAACTATATACCAGTTTATTATAAAATTTTCAAAGATTTAAAAACAAAACTTATTTATGAAGAACTAAAAAAAAAAACTATTCTAAATTTTTTTCTCTTTTTAAACAAAACAAACACTTAAAATGAAAAAAATATTTTTCTATATTATTATTTTTTTTTCATTTTTAATTGCAAACTAAAACTAAACTACTTATAATCAAAAACTAAAATATGTATAAAAATGTAAAAAAAAAACTATTTTTCATGCATTTTCTATTTTTAAATCATTTTAGCACATTTACTCAAAAACTAACATAAAATTGGGTTTTTGAAACATTATTTCATAAAATCATGCATATTTAAATGTTAATAAACCCTAAATTATATGCATGATCAAATACCCCCATGCTTATGTTTTGCTAGTCCTCGAGCAAACTAGAAAAATGCAAGAAATCAAACTATCACCTAACTCACTTTCGTAGGAATCACGGTTGCATTTAGCTCATGCAACAAGCCCTTTCAACCCCTGGGTTACCTCAGTGGACGAGTAAGGTCTCGTGAGGGTTTGCAGTGATGCTACCCACAAACATCTCTGTCATGTATGCATAATATTACACATCCTCACAATCAGTAGGTAATCAAAGACTTTATTTTCACAAATATTTCCTGTTATTTCAAAATCACAATATAATTAGAGTCTTTTATATACCACCACAGAAAAAGAATTTCTTTCACTTTTCTAAATATCACAATTATTTACGTTTTATTCTTAGAAAATCCAATAAAAACATATTATTATTTACTTATCCTCACTCGCGGAAGAACATGGTGCAGAGAAGGAGAACAAGCTTATGAGGAAAATTGATAATTTTATTGATGCATTAAAGGAAAATGACAAATCAAGGAAAGATAGACAGGATTACATCATCCTTTGAAGGCAAAATGAGAAATGGGAAAATGTGCTCATTGTCGGCTTTTTGAGTAATCCAGAAAAGATGGCTAGTCCTCATTTTCATCTTTAACGAGAAGATTCTTATCAATGCAATCTTGAACAATGTTCTTGAAGACAAAACAGTGGTCAGTATTATGTCCTAGTGCCCGATAGAATTTGCAGAATTGGTCCATGAATCTTCTCATGATCATGGGAGGATCTGTGGCTCTTGGGAGCTTTACCATTTCTTTGGTCAATATATATTTGAGGATTTCATTAAGAGGTTGCTCAAGAGCAGTAAACTGACAATCATCACCCCAACCATCTCGTTTTATCTTTTCTTTCTGCTGACTCAATTTTTCATTATTCTTTGAAGACTTTTCATTCTGACCTGCTTGATTGCTCTTGCTATTTTTGTAGTCGCTGCAACCGACATTGGCAGAGAAGGTAAAATTTTTCTTCTTCTTTGAATCTTGATTATTCTTAATGAGGGTGATGCCATCATAGACCCCGTTCTCTATTCCCATCTTGAGGCACTCGGCCCGTTCAGTAAGCTCAATGAAAGATTTGGGAGGCAAGGTGGAGATAAGACCTCTCAAAGGTTGTGAGAAATTGTTCAGAATAATCTGGAGTGCGTGCTCCTCTCAGATGGGATTTCTCATTTTATTGCAAGTGCCCCTCCATCTGCGGATGAAGTTTCTAGCTTTCTCATTATCTCTTTGCTTTGTATTATAGAGATGGTTTAGCGTTGGCATCGCTTCAGTGTTGAAAAGGAATCGTTCAATGAACAGATTGACTACTTTATCGAATTCCTTCAACTCGATGGGATTTATTTGTTCTAAGTACCACTTGGCGGCGGTTCCCTCCAGACTGTAAGGAAAACATCTGAACAAAGCACGATTGTCTCTCTTGAATCGAGTGCACTCCGCAAAGAACATAGTCAGGTGAGCCTTGGGATCGCCATTCCCATCAACTTTGACAAATTTACAGGAGAGATATTTTTTTAGGCTATCATCCCCATCTAAACCATCATAGAAATCTTTGCTTGTGAAAATCCTTTTGCCCTTGTCGCGGGCTTGCAGATTCTTAACCATTTTGACCACATCTCTGAGTTGTGACAGGTCAGAGTTAGTAGAAGACTGATCTTTTAGCTTATTGGCTGACCCCCTCCCCTGAGTCATCTTCTAAAAAGCTTGCTGAGCTTCACACTCTTCATCGGTGTCACCTCCTAATTCTGCTTCATCAGATGTATCCTCATGTTGGATACGCTTCTTCGATATCTTCAGTTGTTTCTTCAATGTTCGGCCCTTGATCTTTTTCTTGGTAGGAATCTTGTCGGAACTGGCCCTTATTTGCTCTGCCATCATCTTATTCATCATCTTTTGAAACATGGCATACATCTGGGGATCAACATCATCATTGGCTTATTGACTTTGGTTCCTAGCAGATCGCGGAGAATCCATCTCTTGCTCACTGCTACTGTTAGGGTGCTGAAGTGACACGATTTTCTTCCCGGATCTGGTCTGAACCATTCCACGATGCTGAAACTCTCTGTAAGACAAATGGGATGATTAGAATGAGGGAAAATTCTTGAAGGAAATGACTTGGAGAATAGAATGAAAATAATGGACGAAGATCTGAAATTGGGTTGACAATTTGAAGGATATCCCTTTACCAGGGATGGGATTATTGCTGGGATTGCGACAATTGCGTTGTTATTCCATGAGAGGAAATAAACAACCGAGATATGCCTTGTTACCTAGGCGAGGTCGTCAACCATGAAGAAAAAAACATTTTTGAAGGAATATAACAAAGTAATGCATAATTGGTAATGAGCTTCCCTGTGAACTTTTTAGATTATTTGAGAAGGAAGGCATGAAGATTTTTCTTTTCAGGAAAAAACATTCATCACAAAGGGCATATTGCATGAGAGTTCAGAAAAAAACATTATGAAGAAAATGACCTCCAAATATAAGGAAAACTGATGATTTTATTGATGTCTTGGAGGAAGAATGACAAATTTAAAGAAAGCAACTGGAAACTACATTTATTCAGAGAAGCAAAACGCAGAAATGATGAAAATGAGAAAGCATTGGCATTTGTCATCTTCATGAATGATCAGGGAAAGGCTCAGTCAGAACGATCGACTGGTCTTCCTCTTTAATAGGGAGATTCTTGTCAACACAGTCTTGAACGGTATTTCTGAAGACAAAGCATCGCTCAATATCATGCCTCATAGCTCGATGGAATTTGCAGAAGTGATATTTCCATTTCCCTAGGGCGACCGGAGGATTAGCAATTCTTGGAAGCTTAACCATTCCTTTGCTCAGCATGTATTCAAGGACCTCTTCGAGCGGATGATCAAGAAAAGTGAATTTGCGATCATAACCCCAACCTTCATGCTTTGGCTTCTTTTGACTACTTGCTTTCTGCTGGGAGCGGGATTGAAGGGGTTTGGCTAGGACGGTCGGCTGGTCCGCCATTTTGCTTTTGAAAGTGCAGTAGGATCGAAGCAATGAGCACTAGAGGGGGGGGGGGGGGGTGAATAGTGCTTTTAAAAATTGTCTGCAGAATATTGACGGATTTTGCAATTCGCAAAGCAAACACACAAAGAACACAATAATTTATCCTGGTTTGGTCTTTCGCGACCTACATCCAGTCCCCAAGCAAATCCCGCTTGAGATTTCCACTATCAACCTTGTGTAACTACAAGATCATACAGACCAAATCCGGTCCCACTTTCAGTAACACACCTACTGAAAGCAAACAACTCCTTTAAACCAATGAGTCATTTCTTTTACAGAAAATTGAAATAAGTAACAACTTACAAAACAACCTATGAGCCCTTCTTATGAATGCAAATGAGATGCAATTGGCTTTTGAGGTTGTTGGAATACTCTACTCATGACTTCACTATTTCTCAAAAGAATTTGAGTGAAAAACTGAAGTGAAAAATATCACGTGAGTGAGAAATTGAATATGAGTGAAAAGCAAAGAGTAATTGATTCAAATTGATTGAATTGTCGTGCTTTTGAGTAAAATGCACTCATATTTATAGTTGAAAGTTTCCATACGTTGAGGGTATGAAAGGGTGTCAAAACAGTCCATTTTGAACGATCAAAACGTTTGAAAAATGAAAAGACACACCTTTTTAAAGTTTTAGGAAAAACGACAAAATTAGTCGACTGAAACAGTAGTTAGTCAACTAATAATTAGTTATTAATAGACTGACAGTTATCGTCGGTCAACTGATCTGTTTATCGAGCTGTTTGAAAATATGAAGATTTGAAACTTAGTCGACTAGAGAGAATATTTGTCGACTGATAATATCATCAGTAGACTGAAAAACCTTTCAGTCGACTGATGCTAAAATCTTATGAAAAACATACATTCTGTCCGCTCGATTGATAAAAGCATTAGTCGACTGCTGCTAAATTTCCAGAAAACACATGTTCTGTCCAGTCGACTGATAAAGTCATTAGTCGATTGCTGTTAAATTTTCCAGAAAACAGATGTTCTGTCCAGTCGATTGATAAAACTTTCGGTCGACTAATTTGACAAAAATGACTTTTTAGAAAATATGGCGTGAAAGGATTAGTCAACTGGTGAGTCTATTAGTCGACTAATAAACACGAAAATTTAAGAAAAGAGTTTTCTAAAAAGATTTTCATGAAGGGTTCTTTTAGAAAAGATTTTCTAAAGACTTTTTAGGTAAAATGCACCTAAATATGCACTCTAAGTAAGACTCTTACAAGAATTTAAGACTTTTAATGAATTTAACATTTGCACACTAGTCTTCAAAGATTCTTCATCGATATCTTCAATGTCTTCATTGCCTTAGCTGGAATGCAGTTGATTTCACTTGCTCATCATCAAAACCTTGTACTTGAAGTATCATGTACGGTTTCAGTGTCGTAACAATCTCCTCCTTTTTTATGATGACAAACTTAATCAAAGATGAAGCATTTAGATGCATAGATGGAGATTTTACTCCCCCTATCAATATGTTGCAAAACATTAAAAGTTAGCACATTCAAAGCACATATTGATTGGTTTGCATTTCCATTCATTATTACTTCATGCATTTAAAACTTTTTCATAATTGCAATTTTCAATGCTTTCTTTTTCTTAATTTCGCATTTCTCATGCAAGGTCTCCTGCAATTTTCATCCATGTGTCTACCAAATTCTATCTTTTTCTCCCCCTTTGTCATAATAAAAAAGAGTAAGGGCAGAAATAGCATAAGCAAAATGTAAATACACATTTAAAATATTACAACCCATAAAGTATCAAAGTTTAGTAAAGACAAAAAACAAAGATCAGAAAAGTGAGTTGAGCAAGTCCTTGATTGCAGTAATATCTTTCTGAATCGAAGAAAGTTGTTGAGTCACATCTTCACGAAAAGTGTGTTGATGCAGCTCCAAAGCTTCCAGTCGCTGCAAAACTTCATCATTGTCTTGACTTGTAGAAAATTTATTTCGTTTTGCTTAAGATGAAGGTGTCGCAAAAGATGGTGAGGGTTCAGAAATTGATGGTTCAGTACGATCAGATGGTTCAGTTTGATCAATATTTAACGGAGGCAGATATTTGATTTTTATTCGTTTAAAAATAGTTTGATCAACGAACTCCTTTTGCTCAATATATTTTTCATTGGTTAAGGAAACTTTGAAATGTCTGAAAATACGAGTTAGAAGACATCCATAAGGAAGAAATGGTTTTTGTTTCCACAAATTAGTAAAATACACGTTGGCCCAATTTACAAAAATATTTTCAAATAATACATAAAGTGACGTAGATAGATCTGTGGAATAGTAATCAAAAGAACCAGTTTTAGGTAGAACATTATGGGCAAAGATTCGTCCAGCGATGCGTGCACGAGTTTGAAGATTAGTATTTTTAAAAGGAGGGCAATGAGGTGCACCTGGAAGAAGAATTTGTTAAAAAATTCTTTCATCATTTAGTTCAACAGTATTGAAAATAGTGTCTAAAGGTGGAATTTCTAGGATTTCTCCAAGTAGTTTAGAATCAAACTCAATTTCAACATCACGAACAAGAGAGGAAAGAACTCCAGTTTCATGATCAATTTGTAAATTTGTATTAAACAAGTGAATCAGAAAAGGATAATGAAGGGTGTCTGCACAGGCATCAAAAAGATGTGAAATTCCTGGAAATAATTCTCTGATTTTGTAACGAGAAAACAGATAAAACAGGACATTTTGGCTTGGTAAAATAGGAAGTGCAGAAATCAATCCAAAAGTATCATATAAAAGAAGATTTTGAAGTAATCTGAGAGAAAATCCATGTCTTGCTAAAGGTGTAGGAGGAGGAGAACCTTTTGCAGATGCAGTCTTCGAACGAGGCATGGTTAAAAACAGATTCACCAAAAAAAAAATTAGTTGCAGAGAATGATGTCGACTTTCAAATGACGTCCGACAAAAGGAAGATGTTGTCCGACGTTGTGAAGGAGAACCAATGCAACAGAAACAATGAATAGACGAGGAGGAGTCCGCGGTGGATGTCGGCAGATGCGAGGAGGCTGTCACAAAGGGATTCCGGCGAGGACTGAAGAGGCACCGGTCACGACAAGATGATTCCGGCAACTCCCTGTCACGGCCAGAAGAATCCGATCGAGGAGAGGTTCGAACGACACTTCGAGGGTTTTTCAGAAGAGAGAGAGAAAAAAAATCTAAAAGTGAGAGAGATAGTGAGAGAGGGTTTCATTTAAAAAAAAAAATGAAAGGGTGCGTGAAAATGAAACGATGCCCTAAAAAAATCGGGTAAAAAAATCCAAGGGGTTTCGGGTCCCTTCAGTTAAATTTTTTTTAAAAAAAAATTTAGTCGACTAAAATTTTATCGGTCGACTAATAATGTGCGACTCTTTCTAAAAATTTAAAAGCATCAGTCGACTAGAAATTTATAGGTCGACTAATAAGATACGACTCATTCTAAAAAAATTTAAAAGCATCAGTCGACTAAAATTTTATCGGTCGACTAATATGGTGCGATTTTGAGATTTTGTTCAAAAATCAGCATTTTTATAAATCCAAAAATGAGCAAATGCCTAGTTCTCTCCTAATTCTCATAAAATCTTCATTTTTAAGTGGTTTAGTGAAGATATCGGCATGTTGTTCATTAGTGGAAATAAAATTTAATGAAATATATCCTTTTAACACATGATCTCTTAATAAATGATGTCTAACTTCAATATGCTTAGTTCTTGAGTGCTGAACAGGATTTTTTGAAAGATTTATAGCACTAGTGTTATCACAATAAATAGTTGTTGTGGAGTAATTCAAACCAAAATCTTTTAAGGTCTGTTTCATCCATAGTACTTGTGAACACGCTAAACTAGCCGCTATATATTCTGCTTCAGTTGTAGAGAGTGACACTGAATTTTGCTTTTTACTAAGCCAAGAGACTAAGAAATTTCCTAAGAAATGACAAGTTCTGCTAGTACTCTTGCGATCAGATTTACTTCTTGCAAAATCTGCATCACTATATGAAACTAAATCAAAGGAAGATGATTTTGGGTAAAACAAACCAAAATCTGAAGTATCTTTCAAATAACGAAGAATTTATTTTACTGCAGTTAAATGAGATTCCTTTGGATTAGCTTGAAATCTTGCACACATACAAACACTAAACATAATATCAGGTCGACTAACAGTTAAGTATAATAGAGATCCGATCATACCTCTGTAGAGCTTAGTATCTACATTTTTACCATTTTCATCTTTACCAAGAGAAGTAGTTGTACTCATAAGATTTCTTCTTGATTTCAATGAGTCCATCCCAAATCTCTGGAGAAGTTCTTTTGTATACTTAGCCTGGTTGATGAAGATTCCCTCTTCAGTTTGCTTTATTTGAAGTCCAAGGAAGTAGTTTAATTCGCCCGTCAAGCTCATTTCAAACTCTTCCTGCATAGCTTTAGCAAATTCTTTACATAGAGAATCATTAGTAGAACCAAATATTATGTCATCAACATAAATTTGCACAATAAGAATATCTGAATTAAGATTTTTAATAAATAAAGTGGAGTCTACCTGACCAATGGAAAAACCAGATTGTCCTAGAAAATTTTGTAGTCTTTCATACCACGCTCTTGGTGCTTGTTTAAGTCCATACAAAGCTCTTTTTAATTTATAGACTTTTTCTGGATATTTCTCATTTTCAAAGCCTGGAGGTTGCTCTACATAAACTTCTTCATTGATGTGTCTATTTAAGAATGCACTCTTAACATCAATTTGATATAACTTAAAGTTCATGTAACTAGCAAAAGCAAGCATCATTCGAATTGACTCCAATCGAGCCATTGGTGCATAGGTTTCATCAAAATCTATGCCTTCTTCTTGATTATAGCCTTGTGCTACTAGCCTTGCTTTGTTTCGAATGACTTCACCATTTTCATCCAGCTTATTTTGGAAGACCCATCTTGTTCCAATTACTGGATGATCCTTTGGTCTATCAACTAGATCCCAAACATCATTCCTAGTAAATTGGTTAAGTTCTTCAGACATGGCCAAAAGTCAAAATTCATCATCACAAGCCTCATTGATATTCTTTGGTTCTATTTTAGATATGAAAGCAATATTTGCAATATATTTTTCTAATTGCCTTCTAGTTTGGACACCACTCTTTATTTTTCCAATAACTTGTTCATGTGGATGATTGGGAACTTCTTTCCAAACCGGTTGAAGAGGAACATTATTTTGAGAAGTACTCTCTATCAAAGGTTCTTCTTGAAGTATTACTTCTTCTCCTTCGCTTAGAGGTATAACCTGCTCACAATTCTCATCAAATGCAATATGTAAAGATTCTTCAATGCAAGATGTTCTTTTATTAAAAACACGATAAGCTTTACTTCTAGAAGAATATCCAAGAAATATTGATTCATCTGATTTTGAATCAAACTTATCAAGATTATCTTTGGTATTTAACAAGAAGCATTTACTACCAAAATTTTTAAAATATAAGATCTTTGGTATACGATCATAATACAATTCAAAACATGTTTTATGTAAGATTGGTCGAATAAGAACACGGTTTAAAACATAACATGCTGTATTTATAGCTTCAGCCCAAAAGTATTTTGGTAAATTTTTATCTTGAAGCATGGTTCTAGCACATTCCTGCAAAGTTCTATTCTTTCTTTCAACAACTCCATTTTGTAGAGCCGCTCTAGGAAAAGCAAAGTTGTGAGATATACCATGTAAATCACAATACTTTAGAAAAGATTCATTTTTAAATTCACCACCATGATCACTACGAATTTTAATAATAGATGTAGATTTTTCATTTGTAATTCTTCTACAAAGTTTGGAAAATTCAGAAAAAGCATCATTTTTGCTTTTTAGAAAAATCACCCATATAAATCAAGAATAGTCATCTACTATAACAAAAGCATACTTGCTACCATTCAAACTTTGAATTCTAGATGGTCCAAATAGATCTAAATGTAAAAGTTCAAGAGGACGTTTTGTTGAAACTATATCTTTTGCTTTAAAAGAACTCTTGATTTGTTTACCCCTTTGGCAAGCATCACATAAGTGATCTTTCTTATATGGTATTCTAGGTAGGCCTCTTACAAGATCATTCTTGGATAACTTTGAAATAATTTTAAAGTTAAAATGTCCAAGTCTCTTGTGCCATAACCATTAAATTTCATTTGAAACAATAAGACATTTTTCATTAAAAGTGGGTAACTCATCTAGATAAAGTTCATACACATTGTTCCTTCTTTTACCTTTAAAAATGATCATTTTAGATTGAAAATTAGAAATTAAGCATAAATCATGTTTAGAAGAAACATGAAAACCTTTATCACATAATTGACTAATGGATAATAAATTATGCATTAAACCATCTACTAAAAGAACATTTTCTATCAAGGAAAATTTTGGATTACCAATATTACCAATACCTATTACTTTTCCCTTGTTATTGTCACCAAAGGTGACAGTTCCTCCATCCTTATTTTGGAGGGTGGAAAATAACTCTGGCCTTCCAGTCATATGTTTGGAACAACCACTGTCCAATATCAATTTGCTCTTTATTTTGTGTACCTACAACAAAATTAGAAGACAAAGCATTTGACCCCTTTCTATTTTTGGGTCCATGAGAGTTAGTCTTAGGAACCCATATCCATTTGGATTTTGGTTTCCTTTGATAATAAATATTCTTACTATAAAAATATTTAGTATTTCTAGAGTAATCATGTCTAGGCTTATAAGCATTATAAGTTCCATGATTAGATGCATTTCTATTAGAACTAGAAAATTTAGTTCTATGAACAAATGGTTGAGAATAATGTCTTTGATTCTTCACAATATAGTTTGGTCTATTTTGAGTATCAAAGAAGCTATATCCCAATCTGGTTTTATTAACCGAGCATCTTTGAGAACCAAGAAGTCTTTCTAGATTCTCTTGACCATTTGTGAATTTGGTCACTATAGAAAGAAGATCATTTGATTTTTCTTTTAGACTATTTATTTCCTTTTGTAAGAGATTGGTTCTAATTCCAATTTTTTTTATCTCAAATGCTTGACAAGAGTTTTCCTTCTTGAAATCTTCTATCTCTTGAAGTAACACTTTGTTTTGAGAGTCAAGAGTTGAACTTTCAGTTTTTAACTCTTTGTTTTTAGAACTTAGACTCTTAAATTTAGCATATAAATCATTAAATGCTTCTAATAAATCATCATATTCAAATTGACTTACCGAATCTTCTTGTGCTACAAAGCACATGTTGGCAACTTCTTCATTTGATTCTTCATCGAAAGAGGAGTCACTATCATCCTAACATGCTTGAAATGCTTTTTTCTTCTTGAATTGGTCCTTGGGCTTGATTTTGAGAAGAGGACAATCTTTCTTGATATGTCCTGCCTTTTTGCAGTTAAAGCACTTGACTTCATTTGGGTTGGAAGAATTCGCTTTCTTTACCTTTCTTTGAAATCTTACCTTTTTTATGAATCTTTTGAATTGCCTTGTAATAAGGGCAATATCTTCATCTCCATCTTCTTCTGAATTTTCAGAGTCAGAAGTAGCCTTAAAAGCAAGAGATTTCTTCTTGGGTTCTTCTTCTTGTCTGTCTTGAAGTTGAACTTCATATGCCATTAAGTTACCAACCAAATTTTCAAGAGAGAGAGTGTTTAAATCATTTGTTTCCTCAATAGCTGTAGTTTTTCTCTCCCATTCAGGAGTTAAACACCTTAGGATCTTTCTGACTAAATCCACTTGTGAATATTCTTTTCTAAGGGATTTCATAGTGTTAGTGATATCGATCATTCTTGTTACCATGTTCGATATAAATTCATTTTGCTTCATTTTAAACAATTCAAATTTATGAACTAAAGAAGCAATTTTAGATTCCTTTACCTTTGACGTACCTTCATGAGTCACGAGAAGAGTATGCCAGATTTCATTTGCTGTAGAACATTGAGAGATGCGATTGAACTCTACCTTGTCAATGGCACAATACAATGCATTCATAGCCTTGGCATTAAGTGAAGCAGTCTTCTCTTCTTCATCGGTCCATCGGCTGAAATCAGTTGATGGCATTTGGTACTTTTTTGAAACGACTCTCCAAATTTCGAGATTCATGGATTGTAAGAATATTGTCATTCTCACTTTCCAGTATTCATTGTTTGTTTCGTCGAAGAGAGGAGGACGAACAGAGGAGCATCATTCTTTGTGCTGAGATATTGTAGTTGTTATGCTAGATGATGGTCAAATAAAAAATAATAGCAAACCTGCTCTGATACCAAATGAAAGTGCAGTAGGATCGAGGCAACGAGCACTAGAGGGGGGTGAATAGTGCTTTTAAAAATTGTCTGCGAAATATTGACAGATTTTGCAATTCGCAAAGCAAACACACAAAGAACACAATAATTTATCCAGGTTCGGTCTTTCCCGACCTACATCCAGTCCCCAAGCAAAACCCGCTTGAGATTTCCACTATCAACCTTGTGTAACTATAAAATCATACAGACCAAATCCGGTCTCACTTTCAGTAACACACCTACTGAAAGCAAACAACTAATTTAAACCAAGGAGTTCTTTCTTTTACAGAAAATTGAAATAAGTAACAACTTACAAAACAACCTATGAGCCCTTTTTATGAATGCAAATGAGATGCAATTGGCTTTTGAGGTTGTTGGAATACTCTACTCACGACTTCACTATTTCTCAAAAGAATTTGAGTGAAAAACTGAAGTGAAAAATATCACGTGAGTGAGAAACTGAATATGAGTGAAAAGCAAAGAGTAATTGATTCAAATTGATTGAATTGTCGTGCTTTTGAGTAAAGTGCACTCATATTTATAGTTGAAAGTTTTCATACGTTGAGGGTATGAAAGGGTGTTAAAACAGTCCATTTTGAATGATCAAAACATTTGAAAAATGAAAAGATACACCTTTTTAAAGTTTTAGGAAAAACGACAAAATTAGTAAACTGAAACAGTAGTTAGTCGACTAATAATTAGTTATTAGTAGACTGACAGTTATCGTCGGTCGATTGATCTGTTTATCGAGCCGTTTGAAAATATGAAGATTTGAAACTTAGTCGACTAGAGATAATATTAGTCGACTGATAATATCATCAGTAGACTGAAAAACCTTTCAGTCGATTGCTTCTAAAATATTCTGAAAAACATACATTCTGTCCGGTCGACTGATAAAAGCATTAGTTGACTGTTGCTAAATTTCCAGAAAATGCATGTTCTGTCCAGTCGACTGCTGCTAAATTTTCCAGAAAGCAGATGTTCTGTCCAGTCGACTGATAAAACCTTCGGTCGACTAATTTGACAAAAATAACTTTTTAGAAAATATAGCGCGAAAGGATTAGTCGACTGGTGAGTCTATTAGTCGACTAATAAACCCGAAAATTTAAGAAAAGAGTTTTCTAAAAAGATTTTTATGAAGGGTTCTTTTAGAAAAGATTTTCAAAAGACTTTTTAGGTAAAATGCAATCTAAATATGCACTTTAAGTAAGGCTCTTACAAGAATCTAAGACTTTTAATGAATTTAACATTTGCACACTAGTCTTCAAAGATTCTTCATTGATATCTTCAATGTCTTGATTGCCTTAGCTGAAATGCAGTTGATTTCACTTGCTCATCATCAAAACCTTGTACTTGAAGTATCATATACGACTTCAGTGTCGTAACAACTTTCCCCCAGAATATTCTTATCAACATGATCCTGAACGATATTCTTGAGGACAAAACAATTTTCTATATCGTGTCCTATTGCACGGTGAAACTTGCAAAATTGTTCTTTGAATCTGCCCATGATTGACAGGGGATCAACGACCTTTGGTAAATGAATCATGCCTTTTGCAAGCAAATTTTCTAAAATAGTCTCGAGCTTCTGATCCAGAGGGGTGAACTTTCGTTCAGTGCTTCAGTCTTTGTGTTTTGGTTTTTCCTGCTCTCTTTCCCTTTATGCTGGGGACTGGACTGGAGAGGTCGATCATTCTGCTTGTCCATTTTATCCTTTTGACCTGTGTGGTCCTCTTTGTCTGAATTTGGGTTTCTTGATCTGACAGTATGATTTTTCCTGCCACCTCTTTTACTTTTTCCATTGTTGTTGCCCTCGATGTTCACAGAGAATGTGACTGGTGTCATCTCCTAGACTGGCTCCTTTTTTATGCTTGACTCAGGTAGCTCGAATAGCATCTTTGTCATCATTTTTTGAAACATCCTGTATATGATCAGATCAATCTCATCTTCACTTGTCTTGTCCTGCTTCTTGACTGGCCTCGAAGAACTCATCTCTTCGACACTGCTTGGTGTTGTTCTCTTTCCCGACCTTGTTTGAACCGTGGTGAAATGCCAATGCATCCTGCAGAATAAAAGAATGGTTTAGACTGAAGGATTTTTTTTGGGAGAAATAGAGATGATGAAGAAGATGTCTAAGGTCTTGGAAAGAGACAAAAATTCTGAATAAAATTTGGAAGACATATATGAAGAAAAGAAGTTTGACAAGATTTGAACATTTAAAAAAATTGCAGGCAGGATCAAAATAAGGTTGGAAGTTCGAGATCCAGAGGAAAGGTAGGAAAAGGAAAATCACCTGGACTTTTGAGGAAAAATATGAGGTTTTGAAAATCGTCCAGGGTTTTGATAAAATTGCTGAAAAAAATAGATGAAATTTGGAAAATGATGTAAAAGAAAAATAAAAGAGAATTGAGAAATAAAAGAAGAATGCATTCAATCACATCCTGTACAAACAATTATGCACATACAACATTCCTTAAGAAGTTGACTCTAAATGCATCAATTTTGAAAGAGCTGTAGGACCCTAATTCTGACTCTAGGCTCAGATCATCTATGTCCAATCATGCTATGCCGATATACTTTAACCGAGGCTCGATGTACGTGGCATAAAAATTCATCTCTGGTTTTAGGCTTGTGTTTTCCCAACATCCTTGAGCGCCTGCCGATATACGTTGGACTATGGCCCTTGGTACATGGCAGCTGGGTGTTAGCCCAAATAAGTGGCTCAGTTGTGAGGCTCTTTCCCGAACTATGGTTTTGGAAGAGAGCCCAGCAACGTGAAGACCGGGTAGACATAAGTGAGGTGGTTTTTGAAATATGAGCACATGCAGGCAAACAGATGTCTCTAAGTCCTAAAGAGATAGAATTTTTGAAAAGTTTGAAGAAGCAAACATTGTTTTCATACAATTCCTAGATTGAGGAATGTTGTATTTCAGACCTAAGTCTAAGTGAGCATGAATAATTCTCCTCAATATGGTCCTACCAAACCATGCCTAGTCTACATGCAGTTCATGTCAGCTGGGTTCAAGTCTAGGCTCCTAGGTTCACATGATATCATAAATTAAAAGTTGACAGTTCATAGAGCACGATTTTGATAATTGAGCTAAGTCAAAGCATACAATTGATCAGACGAAGACATGTCCCATCACAGTCACCAAACCTGTTATCATCACAAAAATTTTCCCCTCTCCCTCTGCGAGAGTGAGAAGAAACGATTCTGCGAGTCAAACTTGACCAAAGTTTTGAAAATGGTTTTTGAAAATTACTCGCCTCCATTTTGAAAATTTGTGGAAAAATTCCGTTGAATGAGATCCGCCTGTCGGTACGAGGTTCAACCGTTCCTAGCGCCTTTACCAAGGGTAATCGAACCAAGCACAATTGTGCACTTTGACTAAGTTAAATTATCTAAATTATGCTCTATTTTCCTAGAATGCACAAAGAATCAGGCATGTGCTATGGAATTTTGAAAAGATATAAGTTCTGAAAGGATGATGTTTGCTTGGAAAGTTGAAATATGCTAGGAAAAATAATTGGAAAAGTGCTTGAAAATGAAATTCCTGGGAAAATCATTGAATTTCATTGGAAATCAGAAATTGGATTGGAAAATGAATTCTTAGGAAAACTTGAATGTTGGAAAAATCGATTTTTGAGATTTGGAATTGCTTTTCGGAGAAAATGGATTTAAGAATCTTGCGAAAGTCAGGAAGTTCATTGAAAAATGATTTTTGAAATGAAAAATGGATTCTCAAGAAAATTAAATCTTTAAGAAAATCGATTTCTGAAAACTTGGGATTTTGAAATTTGAGAATTTTAAAACATTGGAAACTCTTGATTTGAACTTGGGAAATATTTTTCAAGTTCCATGTGAAAACTTAGGATTCTGAGAAAATCAAATCCTGCGAAAAACTTGGAATTTTTTTAGAAAACTGATTTTTCTGAAATAGAATTGGGAAACGATTTTGAAAATGATGCAAATTGAATGAATGAATGAATTTGAAAGGGGATTTTATTGAGGAATTGAGAAATCCTTGTGAGTTTTTGAGAAATGCAATGCATTTTTGAAGTTAGCCTAAGAGTGGAGGCTGAATGTGGCTAATACGAAGATTATAAATCTAAGTTTTCTTCGTATTCTGACTATGGCAATAAATACGAATCCCACCAAGTTTATAAACTCCATAAGAGCTTGTGCATGTGCCATTCGTGTCAACCATAGTGGATTTGAAATAAATGCACATGAATCATATATCAGATATTGGAATTTTGCAAAAATCAAACTATATGCAATGCAATCCTATTCTAAGATGAAAAAGTAACTCTTATTCCAAATATTACATTGCCTTTTTACATTGAATTGAATAAAGAATAAAACTAAGCCTTCTTCTTGAAAATTCCTGCAAAACTAGAAAACAGTGTTAGCACATAAATGTAGGTTTTTCTGAATTTATCCGAAAAGATTAGAAATTATCAGATATTATTCAGATATAAACCCAAATTCATACCCCCTTTGATATAAATATGATAAATAATGAATACATTTTTAAAATAAACTTGAAAATTCAAAATTTGGGTCAAAATGACCAAAATGCCCCTGATGACCTTAAAATCAGGGTTTTCTGAAAGATTTTTTGTAAAATTTGAAAATCAAATGAAATAAATCGAACATAATATGATGAAATATGATGATATGCATAAAAAGTTATGAAATAATAGATTGAAATTTCGAAATTATGGTCAAAATGACCAAAATGCCCCTGATAACAAGACTATGGCCTTAAAACCAGGGTTTTCTAAAATAAATTTTGCAAAAATGAAAAATTAAAATGCAAATGAGATTAAAATTAACCCTAATATGATATTACATGCTTATTTACATGAATGAAACCCTAAAATGACGAAAATATCATAAAATATCAAATTTAAATAGATTTTCGCCTGATTTTCGCTTCCGAATTTAAAGATAAACTAACATATAAAGCAAATAAATTTGGCATTGAGCCAAATTTGGCATAGTCACCTAGACTGACCCTAAAAACAGAATGAATCTCAAAAATCTATTTTTTTTTTGTATTTTCTTAATATGGAAAATAGCTAAAAATCTAAAAAAATAAGAATTTTGCATAAAATGTTGATTCTAAATGGGATTTCGGATATCAAACTTTCATACAAATTTACAAAATTTTATGAGGTGATAGAGGACAGTAAGGCAAAGATTTTTTCCTTTACATATTCTGGTTTTGACCTATGGTCGGAGCTGTAAAGTTACGACAAGTCTGATCGGAATCCGACGACTCTAGGATTTAGGGCAAACATACATGTTTATGTAGAAAATGTGATAAAACTAGCTGGCAGATGAGAAAATGGCTGAATTTGTGGGAAAATGTCTCTGACAAACAGAGGCTAATTTCATATTTTCACAGCATTGGGATTCAGGTTACAGTTTGGAAATGGACACACTGTTATCAAAGACCTGAATCTCTGGACTTTCTGGATATTGGAATCTGTCAGACAAAAAATATAAATCCAGAACAAATACTGGGATAATCCCAAAAATCCCCAAATTTTGGGAAATGATAGAAAAAAAGGTTAGCAACAACTTTTGTGTTGAAAGTTTTCACATTCGGGCTACGGGTTGAGCGGAGACAGCATGTTAGGGTCTGTCTTTACCCTGACAAAGAAAAATCAAGGTTTTCTCAAGGGTCTGGGAAAATGAATTTTTTGACAGAGGTCAAATCTGCTTGTAAAGATCTCAAAATTTCTAGATAATTAGTAGATTCCACCTTGAATCTACTGCAATTTTTAGGGGGAGATTCAGATCTCACATCTAGGAGATCCCATGGGTTCTTTCATGCTAAAATAGAAACTGGAAATTCTGGAAATGCGAAATCCCATTTTGGGCATGAAATAATAACTAAATTCTGCATATAACTGGAAAATCTATGATTCTAAGTTAATAAAAGCAAGATAGTAAAATGAATAGAATAAATATTAAAAACTAATCTAGATGCTATCTTTAAAATACAAAACCACACAAAATATGATGATAAAAGGAAAATAAAACAGCAGGGGAAATCCGATCCTCTTTAATATTGGCTAATCGAAATGGGGGATTCGATCCATCAATCAGATGGATCCCTCTATTCGGTACAGCCTTAATCAATGCTATAACCTCAGAAAATTACCTTTGTAACTGGGTGAATCCGGTTTTTGAACCATATTCATGCTGGAATCACAGAGGAAATTGTAGTAGCAAAGGGAACAAAGGATTACCTTATGGCATTGCTGTGGCGAGTGAAGAAGATGACGCTGGATTGACTAGAGCAAAGAGAAAGAAGGTGGACTTCTGGGCGTTGGAATGGCTGCAAAGTTGAAGTTGCTACAAAGGGAGGATGATGAAGGCTGTTGTGGAGGCTGCAACAAAAGGATTTGAAGGGGATGGATACGGTTGCTTGGAGGTGCTGGAGCAGAGTTTGACGATGATGCTCCCAAGGCGTGGCTGAACTCTTGATGAAGGTGAAGATGGCGCCAACTGAAGGTGGTGGTGCAGGCAACAACGATGGCTATGATGGTTGTAGCTAGAGCCAAAGAGGAACCAAGAGAGTGGGGGGGAGAGAGAGAGCTGGAGTTAGGGAGAAGAGAGAGAAAAGTGAAAAGGGGTGCAGCCGTGTAGTGTTCAACGTTTTTCTCCTCTTTCTTTTTTTCTTGTTGAACTTAGGAAAAAAGCATTCTCAACTTAGGGCTTAATGAGACCATGAAAGAGGAAGTGAACCCTTTACGTGAATGACTGGGTTTTAGAGTTTCAGAACTCAAATGAATTGATCAGACACTGACTCAACTGACCTTTCCGACTAAAGTTTTAAGAAAAACTGCCATTTTTAGATAAATGGTACGGAATGGTCACTGGAGTGAAGTGAATTACGAATCTGAGTTGGGTTTAAGCTGGGATAAAGATTGGTAGTACTGAGATGAACTAAAATTGAAGCTCGAACACTACCTCAATTAACTGGATTCAGCTCAATTTCAGGGGCTCCTAGACACTTGGAAATGGTTTTGAACTGAAACTAGAGCACTTGAGCTCCTGGTGAGCTCAGGCTAGACTCATAGGAATATGACTGACTATGAATGAATGGCTCAGAGACAATTGGCTTGGATTTGAGTGAGAAATGAGCTCATTTTTGAAAAAATGATCCCATTTTGGCAGGAATGGTCTGAAATGAAAATGGTTTGTTCATTGTGAGCTCAGATGAGCTTGAAATGACTGATAGTCTAACTGTTCTTAGATGACCAATGAGCTTGGTTGACTCCGATTGACTGGGGTCCAGGATGACCTAGGGGTAAAATGGTAATTTTCTTAATGAAAGTGGGTAAAATGGTAGTTTTCTGATACAAACTTTGGGTTTGACTCCTACACTGACCTAACAGGGTTGACACTACACGAGGATGATTGTTGGAGAATGGATGAGGAAAATTTGGGGTGTTTACAGATGCCCTTCTTTGCTACTAAGCCGGCTTGAGGACGAGCTTAGTGGCAAAGAAAAACATACCAAATTTGGGCTATAAAAATGCCTCAGTTAGAAGGATCTGACTGGATATGAAGAAAATAGCCTTTATGAAAATGGTAGATATGAAATAGAGAATGGAGAAGAGAAATTTACTTCAAAAGAAGCGAGATTCAGGTTTTGCCCTTAACCTGGATGGGACGGGAAATACCTCGCATAGAAACGAAGCTCAGGTTTAACCCTTAACCTGACCAAGGAATAAAATACCTCATCAAAATGAGGCTCAGGTTTAACCCTTAGCCTGACCGAGAAGATAATAAATGGTAAGTTGGATGGTGAATAAGACAATTTTTTTTTTGAAGAAGAATAAGGCGACTCTTTCTACAACGCAAAAGTTGAATTCTTTCGACAACGTGAAAGATGAATTCTTTCGGCAATGCGAAAGATGACAAAGGCGATCCAAAGGAACAAGGCAATTCTTTCAACAACGTGAAAGATGACAAGGCGATCCAAAGGAGCAAGGCAATTGTTTTGACAACGCAAAAGCTGAATTCTTTTGACAACGCAAAAGATGGATTTTTTCGACAACGCGAAAGATAACAAAGGCGATCCAAAGGAACAAGGCGATTCTTTCAACAACACAAAAGATGACAAGGCGATTCAAAGGAGCAAGGCGATTCTTTGAAAACGCAAAAGCTGAATTCTTTCAACAACGCGAAAGATGGAATCTTTCGACAACACGAAAGATAACAAAGGCGATCCAAAGGAACAAGGCGATTCTTTCAACAACGCGAAAGATGACAAGGCGATCCAAAGGAACAAGGCGATTCTTTCAACAACGCGAAAGATGACAAGGCGATCCAAAGGAGAAAGGTGATTCTTTTGACAACACAAAAGATAAATTCTTTCGACAACGTGAAATATGGCAAAGGCGATCCAAAGGAACAAGGCGATTCTTTCAACAACACGAAAGATGACAAGGCAATCCAAAGGAGCCAAGCAATTCTTTTGACAATGCAAAAGATGAATTCTTTCGACAACACGAAAGATGGCAAAGGCGATCCAAAGGAACAAGGCGATTTTTTCAACAACGCGAAATATGACAAGGCGATTCAAAGGAGCAAGGTGATTCTTTTGGCAACGCAAAAGATGATTTTTTTCGACAATGTGAAAGATGACAAAGGTGATCCAAAGGAACAAGGCGATTCTTTCAACAACGCGAAAGATGACAAGGCGATCCAAAGGAGCAAGGCGATTCTTTTGACAACGCAAAAGATGAATTCTTTCGACAACGCGAAAGATGGCAAAGGCGATGAAAAGGAACAAGGCGATTCTTTCAACAACATGAAAGATGACAAGGTGATCCAAAGGAGCAAGGCAATTCTTTTGACAACGCAAAAGATGAATTCTTTTGACAACGCAAAAGATGAATTCTTTCGACAATGCAAAAGATGACAAAGGCTATCCTTTCAGAGAAAAGGTTAATCTTTCAACAACGCGAAAGACGATAAATGTTACTCTCAAGGAAGTAAAAGGTGACACCAGGATGTATCAAGATGGACATCGAGCTCTTCACTTCATGTTAAGATAGTAAGACAATATTGCCAAAATGTTAAAAAATGTTAGTCGATTCAAAATGCTTGAAACTGATGTATATTGGTATAAAAATCTTTCATCTTTTCTACCCAAAGTATTACCTCCAATTGAGCTAACTCTGTAGAATTAAGATTCAAATTCAAATCACTTGCGATTGGCTTTCTTTAAAGGAAGTTATCAATTTCTTTGATATGAGCAGAAAATAGAGTATTTTTGATATTGTGAAAGCAATTGGTGAAAGAATATTGATAATTAAATTTCACAAATTTTAATGACGATTCTTGACAAATTTGGTAGTCTGATATCCTGGGATTCTTTTCTCATGATGATCTTTCTGCACTTTCTTTTTGACAGAATTGGAGCTCTCTTGGGGTTTTGGAAAATTTATTATATAATCCTTCATTTTGGAGATGTCCTGACTTTTCTCTCTCTCTCTCTTTTTTGGAAGGGTACGTCACAAAATTCTTCATCTTGGAGATGCTCTGATCCTTCTTTTCTCTTAGGGATTATATTGATGGTTATTGGCTCTTTGGGTGAAAACCGCTTGATGATAGCAAAAATTAAATATCTTTTAGGGTTTGTCGGGAGGCTCATCACAGTCGCCTTCATCTTGACGGTGATCTGAACTTTCCCTGGAAGGATCCGTCACAAACTCTTTCATCTTGAAGATGATCCAAATCTTCTTTGGCCCGGGGGTCTAACTCGCATAATTCGTCTTCATCTTGACGACAATTGAGAGATCCCTTTTGCAGATTTTTAATTGCAGCTTAGGTGATGGAGGAGATATAAAAATTGAGTGGATTTTTCTGTATCACCCAATATATTTTGACTGCCTTATTTTTCAAGAATGATCTTTAAAAATGTGTCATTGACTGCAATCAATATCGATCACTTATGACTTTGCGACAACATTGAATTTCCTTTGCTGGCCATAGCGAGGATTTATTCTTTATCCTTTTGGTTGGACAATAGAAGGATTTTGAATTTTGAATCCTTTTCCGCGAAAGCATTGTCCTTTCGGAAACAATACTGAAGGTATTCTTAGGTAAAGTTTTTGTGGTATAAAGATTTTGAAATCAACAAATATTTAATGACAAATTGGCAAAATATTCTTGGGATCTTTGGTGAAAGAAATTGCTTGATATCCGAGTTGATACATCAGTGGGATTTTGGATGAGGATCCAACACGAACCTGAACTCTAAAGGCAAATCCAATGCAAAATTAGAATTCTGAAGGTAAGTCCTAGCACAATGCTGGATTTTGAAGGTAAGTCCATCTCAGAAGTTGGTTTTGAAAGAGCGACCGAGTCGAAACTCGGATCTTGCAAGAAAAACTAGAAAATTCGAGTCGGAACATGAGTCTTCAAAGGAGAACTAGAAAGTTTGGTTTTGAAGGAAAGAAAATTTGAGTCGGAAGTCAAATCTTCGAAGAAAAAACTAGACCCATTTGGATTTAAAGGAAAGGAAATTCGAGTCGGAACTCGAACCCTAAAGAAAAAACATAAAAGTTGAGAAGGAAAGGAATATCGAGTCGGAACTCGAATCCTAAAGAAAAAACTTAGATCAATTTGGATTTAAAGGAAAAGAAATTTGAGTCGGAACTCAAATCCTGAAGGAAAAGCAGATCAATTTGGAAGGAAAAAAAATTTGATTCAGAACTCTAATCCCAAAGGAAAACTAGATCAATTGGAAGGAAAGGAAATTCGATTCGGAACTCGAATTCCGAAGGAAAACTAGATCAATTGGAAGGAAAGGAAATTCGATTCGGAACCCAAATCCCGAAGGAAAACTAGATCAATTAGAAGGAAAGAAAATTTGAGTCGGAACTCTAATCTCAAAGAAAAACTAGATCAATTGGAAGAAAAGAAAATTTGAGTCGGAACTTGAATCCCGAAGGAAAACTAGATCAATTGGAAGGAAAGGAAATTTGAGTCAAAACTCGAATTCCAAAAGAAAACTAGACAAAAAGAAAAAAAGGAGATTCGGGTCGGAACTCGAATCCCTAAGGAAAACTACACCAATGTGGACACTGGATTTTAAAGTGTACCATTTGGAATACCGGATTTTGAAGATGAACCAGTACAAGCATTATGTTTTGAAAAATTACCAATACAAATACTGGATTCTGGAAAATTACCAGCACGAACACTGAGCTTTTGAAAAATTACCAGCACGAACACTGGTTTTTTAGAAAATTACTAGCACGAACACTGAGTTTTTCAAAACTTACCAACACGAACACAGGATTTTTTAAAAGTTACCAGCACAAACACTGAGTTTTTGAAATTTTATCAGCACGAACACTGGATTTTTGAAAAATTACCAGCACGAACACTGAGTTTTGAAAATTTACCAGCACAAACACTGAGTTTTGAAAATTTACCAGCACGAACCCTGGATTTTTAAAAAATTACCAGCATGAACACTGGGTTTTAAAAATTTACCACAACGAACATTGGATTTTTGAAAAATTACCAGCACGAACACTGGGTTTTGAAAATTTACCAGCACGAACACTGAATTTTGAAGAATTACCAGCACGAACACTGGGTTTTTTAAATTTTACCAGCACGAACACTGGATTTTTGAAAAATTACCAGCACAAACACTGAATTTTTGAAAAATTACCAGCACAAACACTGGATTTTTGAAAAATTACCAGCACGAACAATGAATTTTTGAAAAATTACCAGCACAAACACTGGGTTTTGAAAATTTACCAGCACGAACACTAGGTTTTTGAAATTTTACCAGCACAAACACTGGATTTTTAAAAAATTACCATCACGAACACTGGGTTTTTGAAAAATTACTAGCACGAACACTAGATTTTGAAGAATTACTAATTGATTTTGATTGAAGATTTTCAGTGTTCACCCTCACGACGACTTGGACAACTGTCGAGGTCTCAGGATTTATCCCTTATCCTGAATGGGCAGCTCAGGTTTATCCCTTAACCTGAAGGGGAAATGAATTTGATGCATATGGATGCAAATGAATGCGAATGAATGCATGCAAATGCAAATGAATGCAAAATGATGTAAATGGATGCACATGCATGCAAAATGAGAGATTTGTTTGATCCTGCCTTTATACAGGATGTTTTAAAGGCAATTTTTAAAATAATATCCCACTGTAACAGGAGAAAGAAATTTTGAATAAAAGATAATTGATTTTCGAAGAATGCTCTCTGAAGGTAACAAAGCAACTGACTTTTGATTGATTCAGAAGAGACTCTAAAGAATATCACTTTTCGCGGAAGAACATGGTGCGGAGAAGGAGAACAAGCTTATGAGGAAAATTGATAATTTTATTGATCCATTAAAGGAAAATGACAAATCAAGGAAAGATAGACATGATTACATCATCCTTTGAAGGCAAAACGAGAAATGGAAAAATGCTCGCATTGTCAGCTTTTTGAGTAATCCAGGAAAGATGGTTAGTCCTCCTTTTCATCTTCAACAAGAAGATTCTTATCAATGCAATCTTGAACAATGTTCTTGAAGACAAAACAGTGGTCAATATCGTGTCCTACTGCCCGATGGAATTTGCAAAATTGGTCCATGAATCTTCCAATGATCATGGGAGGATCTGTGGCTCTTGGGAGCTTTACCATTTCTTTGGTCAATATATATTTGAGGATTTCATCGAGAGGTTGCTCAAGAGGAGTAAACTAACGATCATCACCCCAACCATCTCGTTTTATCTTTTCTTTCTGCTGACTCAATTTTTCATTTTTCTTTGAAGACTTTTCTTTCTGACCTGTCTGATTGCTCTTGCTATTTTTGTAGTCGCTGCGACCGACATTGGCAGAGAAGGTGAAGTTTTCCTTCTTATTTGAATCGTGATTATTCTTAATAAGGGTGATGCCATCATAGACCCCGTTCTCTATTCCCATCTCGAGCCACTCGGCCCGTTCAGTAAGCTCAATGAAAGATTTGGGAGGCGAGGTGGAGATAAGACCTCTCAAAGGTTGTGAGAAATTGTTCAGAATAATCTGGAGTGCGTGCTCCTCTGAGATGGGATTTCTCATTTTATTGCAAGTGCCCCTCCATCTGCGGATGAAGTTTCTAGCTTTCTCATTATCTCTTTGCTTTGTAATATAGAGATGGTTTAGCGTTGGCAGTGTTTCAGTGTTGAAAAGGAATCGTTCAATGAACATGTTGACTACTTTATCGAATTTCTTATACTCAATGGGATTGATATGTTCTGAGTACCACTTGGCGGCGGTGCCCTCCAGACTGTAAGGAAAATATATGAACAAAGCACGATTGTCTCTCTTGAATCGATTGCACTCCGCAAAGAACATAGCCAGGTGAGCCTTGGGATTTCCAGTCCCATCAAATTTGACAAATTTACAGGGGAGATCTTCTAGGTTATCATCCCCATCTAAACCATCATAGAAATCTTCGCTTGTGAAAATCCTTTTGCCCTTGTCACGGGCTTGCAGATCCTTAACCATTTTGACCACATCTCTGAGTTGTGACAGGTCAGAGTTATTAGCAGACTGATCTTTTAGCTTATTGGCTAACCCCCTCCCCTGAGTCATCTTTTGAAAAGCGTGCTGAGCTTCACACTCTTCATCTGTGTCACCTCCTGATTCTGCTTCATCAGATGTATCCTCATGTTGGATACGCTTCTTGGATATCTTCAGTTGTTTCTTCAATGTTCGACCCTTGATCTTTTTCTTGGTAGGAATCTTGTCGGAACTGGCCCCTATTTGCTCTGTCATCATCTTTTGAAACATGGCTTATTGACTTTGGTTCCTAGCAGATCGCGGAGAATCCATCTCTTGCTCACTACTACTGTTAGGGTGCTGAAGTGACACGATTTTCTTCCCGGATCTGGTCTGAACCATTCCACGATGCTGAAACTCTCTGTAAGACAAATGAGATGATTAGAATGAGGGAAAATTCTTGAAGGAAATGACTTGGAGAATAGAATAAAAATAATATATGAAGATCTGAAATTGGGTTGACAATTTGAAGGATATCCCTTTACCAGAGATGGGATTATTGCTGGGATTGCGACGATTGCGTTGTTATTCCATGAGAGGAAATAAACAACCGAGATATGCCTTGTTACCTAGGCAAGGTCATCAACCATGAAGAAAAAGACATTTTTGAAGGAATATAACAAAGTAATGCATAATTGGTAATGAGCTTCCCTGTGAACTTGGTAGATTATCTGAGAAGGAAGGCAGAAAGAATTTTCTTTTCAGGGAAAAACATTCATCACAAAGGGCATATTGCATGAGAGTTCAGAAAATAACATTATGAAGAAAATGACCTCCAAATATAAGGAAAACTGATGATTTTATTGATGTCTTATAGGAAGAATGACAAATTTAAAGAAAGCAACTGGAGACTACATTTATTCAGAGAAGCAAAAAGCAGAAATGATGGAAATAAGAAAGCATTGACATTTATCATCTTCATGAATGATCAGGGAAAAGCTTAGTCAGAATGATCGACTGGTCTTCCTTTTTAACAAGGAGATTCTTGTCAACACAGTCGTGAACGATATTTCTGAAGACAAAGCATCGCTCAATATCATGCCCCATAGCTCGATGGAATTTGCAGAAGCGATCTTTCCATTTCCCGAGGGTGACCGGAGGATTAGCAATTCTTGGAAGCTTAACCATTCCTTTGCTCAACATGTATTCAAGGACCTCTTCGAGGGGATGATCTAGAGGAGTGAGCTTGCGATCATAATCCCAACCTTCATGCTTTGGCTTTTTTTACTGCTTGCTTTCTGCTGGAAGCGGGATTGAAGGGGTTTGGCTAGGACGGTCGGCTGGTCCGCCATTTTGCTTTCCCCCAGAATATTCTTATCAACATGATCCTGAACGATATTCTTGAGGACAAAAAAATTTTCTGTATCGTGTCCTATTGTTTCGTAAAACTTGCAAAATTGTTCTTTGAATCTGCCCATGATTGACGGGGGATCAACGACCTTTGGTAAATGAACCATGCCTTTTGCAAGCAAATTTTCTAAAATAGTCTTGAGCTTCTGATCCAGAGGGGTGAACTTTTGATCAATGCTCCAGTCTTTGTGTTTTGGTTTTTCCTCCTCTTTCCCTTTATGTTGGGGACTAGACTAGAGAGGTCGATCATTCTGCTTGTCCATTTTATCCTTTTGACCTGCGTGGTCCTCTCTGTCTGGATTTGGGTTTCTTGATCTGACAGTATGATTTTTCCTACCACCTCTTTTGCTTTTTCCATTGTTGTTGCCCTCGATGTTCACAGAGAATGTGACTGGTGTCATCTCCTAGACTGACTCCTTTTTTATGCTTGACTCAAGTAGCTCGAATAGCATCTTTGTCATCATTTTTTGAAACATCCTGTATATGACCAGAATAAAAGAATGCTTTCTGCAGAATAAAAGAATGGTTTAGACTGAAGGATTTTTTTTGGGAGAAATAGAGATGATGAAAGAGATGTCTAAGGACTTGGAAAGAGACAAAAATTCTGAATAGAATTTGGAAGACATATATGAAGAAAAGAAGTTTGACAAGATTTGAACATTTAAAAAAAATTGCAGGCAAGATCAAAATAAGGTTGGAAGTTCGAGATCTAGAGGAAAGGTAGAAAAAGGAAAACCGCCTGGACTTTTGAGGAAAAATATGAGGTTTTGAAAATCATCCAGGGTTTTGATAAAATTGTTGAAAAAATAGATGAAATTTGGAAAATGATGTAAAAGGAAAATAAAAGAGAATTGAGAATAGAAAGAAGAATGCATTCAATCACATCCTGCACAAAGAATTAAGCACATACAACATTTCCTAAGAAACTGACTCTAAATGCATCAATTTTGAAAGAGCTGTAGGACCCTAATCCTGACTCTAGGCTGAGATCATTTGTGTCCAATCATGCTATGCCGATATACTCGAACCGAGGCTCGATGTACGTGGCATAAAAATTCATCTCCGGTTCTAGGCTTGTGTTTTCCCAACATCCTTGAGCGCCTACCGATATACGTTGGACTATGGCCCTTGGTACCTGGCAGTGGGGCGTTAGCCCAAATAAGTGGCCCAGTTCTGAGGCTCTGTCCCGAACTATGGTTCTGGAAGAGAGCCCAGCAACGTTGAGTAGACATAGGTGGGGTGGTTTTTGAAATATGAGCACATGCAGGCAAACAGATGGCTCTAAGTCCTAAAGAGATAGAATTTTTGAAAATTTTGAAGAAGCAAACATTGTTTTCATTCAATTCCTAGATTGAGGAGTGTTGTATTTCAGACCTAAGTCTAAGTGAGCATGAATAATTCTCCTAAATAGGGTCCTACCAAACCATGCCTAGTTTACATGCAGTTCATGTCAGTTGGGTTCAAGTCTAGGCTCCTAGGTTCACATGATATCATAAAATAAAAGCTGACAGTTCATAGAGCATGATTTTGATAATTAAGCTAAGTCAAAGCATACAATTGATCAGACGAAGACATGTCCCATCACAGTCACCAAACCTGTTATCATCGCAAAAATTTTCCCCTCTCCCTCTGCGAGAGTGAGAAGAAACAATTCTGCGAGTCAAACTTGACCAATGTTTTGAAAATGGTTTTTGAAAATTACTCGCCTCCGTTTTGAAAATTTGTGGAAAAATTCTGTGGAATGGGATCCACCTGTCGGTACAAGGTTCAACCGTTCCTAGCGCCTTTACCAGGAGTAATCAAACCAAGGATCAATTGTGCGCTTTGACTAAGTTAAATTATCTAAATTATGCTCTATTTTTCTAGAATGCATAAAGAATCAGACATGTGCTATGAAATTTTGAAAAGATACAAGTTTTGAAAGGATGATGTTTGCTTGGAAAGTTGAAATATGCTTGGAAAATGATTGGAAAAGTGCTTGAAAATAAAATTCCTGGGAAAATCATTGAATTTCATTAGAAATCAGAAATTGGATTGGAAAATGAATTCTTAAAAAAACTTAAATCTTGGGAAAATAAATTTTTGAGATTTGGAATTGCTTTTCGGAGAAAATGAATTTGAGAATCTTGAGAAAGCCAAGAAGTTCATTGGAAAATGATTTTTGAAATGGAAAATGGATTCTCAGGAAAATTAAATCTTTGAGAAAATCGATTTTTGAAAACTTGGGATTTTGAAATTTGAGAATTTTAAAACATTGGAAAATCTTGATTTGAACTTGGGAAATACTTCGAAGTTCCATGTGAAAACTTAGGATTCTGAGAAAATCAAATCCTGCGAAAAACTTGGAAATTTTTGAGAAAACTGATTTTTCTGAAATGGAATTGGGAAACGATTTTGAAAATGATGCAAATTGAATGAGTGAATGAATTTGAAAGGAGATTTTATTAAGGAATTGAGAAATCCTTGTGAGTTTTTGAGAAATGCAGTGCATTTTTGAAGTTAGCCTAAGAGTGGAGGCTGAATGTGGCTAATACGAAGATTATAAATCTAAGTTTTCTCCGCATTCTGACTATGGCCATAAATACGAATCCCACCAAGTTTATAAACTCCATAAGAGATTGTGCACGTGCCATTCGTGTCAACCATAGTGGATTTGAAATAAATGCACATGAATCATACATCATATTTTGGAATTTTGCATAAATCAAACTATATGCAATGCAATCCTATTCTAAGATGAAAAAGTAACTCTTATTCCAAATATTACATTGCTTTTTACATTGAATTGAATAAAGAATAAAACTAAGCCTTCTTCTTGAATATTCCTGCAAAACTAGAAAATAGTGTTAGCTCATAAATGTAGGTTTTTCTGAATTTATCCGAAAATATTAGAAATTATCGGATGTTATTCAGATATAAACCCAAATTCATACCCCCTTTGATATAAACATGATAAATAATGAATAAATTTTGAAAATAAACTTGAAAATTCAAAATTTGGGTCAAAATGACCAAAATGCCCTGATGACCTTGATATCAGGGTTTTTTGAAAGAATTTTTATAAAATTTGAAATTTTGAAAATCAAATGAAAAAAACCAAACATAATATGATGAAATATGATGATGTGCATAAAAATTTATGGAATAATAGATTAAAATTTCGAAATTATGGTCAAAATGGCCAAAATGCCCCTGATAACAAGACTATGACCTTGAAACCAGGGTTTTCTAAAATAAATTTTGAAAAAATGAAAAATTGAAATGAAAATGAGATTGAAATTAACCCTAATATGATATGAAATGCTTATTTACATGAATGAAACTCTAAAATGATGAAAATATCATAAAATATCAAATTTAATTTGATTTTTGCTTCTAAATTTAAAGATAAACTAACATATAAAGCAAATGAATTTGGAATTGAGCCAAATTTGGCATGGATACATAGACTGACCCTAAAAACAGAATGGAGCTCAAAAATCTAATTTTTTTTTATTTTCTTAATATAGAAAATAGCTAAAAATCTAAAAAAATCAGAATTTTGCCTAAAATGTTGATTCTAAACGAGATTTCGGATATCAAACTTCCATAAAAATTTTCCAAATTTTATGAGGTGATAGAGGACAGTAAGGCAAAGATTTGTTACTTTTACACATTCTGGTTTTGACCTATGGTCGGAGCTGTAAAGTTCCGGCAAGTCGGATCTGAATCCGACGACTCTAGGATTTAGGGCAAACAGACAGGTTTCGGTAGAAAATGTGATAAAACTAGCAGACAGATGGGAAAATGGCTGAATTTGTGAGAAAATGTCCCTGACAAGCAAAGGCAAATTTCATATTTTCACATCATTGGGATTTGGGTTACAGTTTAGAAATGGGCACACTGTTATCAGAGACCTAAATCTCTAGAATTTCTGGATATTGGAATCTGTCAGACAGAAAATATAAATCTGGGAAAAATACTGGGATAATACCAAAAATCTCCAAATTTTGGGAAATGATAGTAAAAAAGGTTAGAAACAACTTTTGTGTTGAAAGTTTTTGCATTTAGGCTACGGGTTGAGCGAACACAACACATTAAGGTCTATCTATACCCTGACAAAGAAAAATCAAGGTTTTCCCAAAGGTTTGGGAAAATCGATTTTTGACAGAGGTCAAATCTGCTTGTAAAGATCTCAAAATTTCCAGATAATTAGTAGATTCCACCTTGAATCTACTTCAGTTTTTAGGTGGAGATTCGGATCTCACATCTAGGAGATCCCATGGGTTCTTGCCTGCTAAAACAGAAACTGAAAATTTTGGAAATGCGAAATCCCAGTTTGGGATTCGATTTATTTAGAGGGTTCCAGAACCCAAATTGAATCAAAATTTTTGAAGTAAAACAAATACATGCAACTAGAGATATCAATTTTTTTTTGGATTTTTGAACAAAAATACACGCATGAAATAATAACTAAATTCTGCATATAACTAAAAAATCTATGATTCTAAGTTAATAAAAGCAAGATAGTAAAATGAATAGAATAAATATTAAAAACTAATCTTGATGCTATCTTTAAAATACAAAACCACACAAAATATGATGATAAAAGGAAAATAAAACAGCAGGGGAAATCCGATCCTCTTTATTATTGGCTAATTGAAATGGGGGATCCGATCCATTAATCGGATGATTCCCTCTATTCGGTACAACCTTAATCAATGCTATAACCTCAAAAAATTACCTTTGTAACTGGGTGAATCCAGTTTTTAAACCAGATTCATTCTGGAATCACAGAGGAAATTGTAGTAGCAAAGGGAGCATAGGCTTACCTTATGGCCTTACTGCGGCGAGTGAAGAAGATGGCGCTGGATCGACTGGAGCAAAGGGAAAGAAGGTGGACTGCTGGGAGTTGGAATGGATGCAAAGTTGAAGTTGCTACAAAGGGAGGATGATGAAGGTTACTGTGGAGGCTGCAGCAAAAGGATTTGAAGGGGATGGATACAGTTGCTTGGAGGTGCTGGAGCAGAGTTTGACGATGATGCTCCCAAAGCATGGTCGGACTCTTGATGAAGGTGAAGATGGCGCCAACTGAAGGTGGTGGTGCTGGCAGCAACGGTGGCTATGATGGTTGTAGCTAGAGCCAAAGGGAACCCAAGAGAGTGGGGGGAGAGAGAGAGAGAGAGCTGGAGTTAGGGAGAAGGGATAAAAAAGTGAAAAGGGGTGCAACAGTGTAGTGTTCAACGTTTTTCTCCTCTTTCTTTTTTTCTTGTTGAACTTAGGAAAAAAGCATTCTCAACTCAGGGCTTAATGAGACCATGAAAGAGGGAGAGAACCCTTTACGTGAATGGCTGGGTTTTAGAGTTTCAGAACTCAAATGAACTGATCAGATACTGACTCAACTAACCTTTCCGACTAAATTTTCAAGAAAAGCTGCCATTTTTAGAGAAATGGTACGGAATGGTCACTGGAGTGAAGTGAATTACGAATTTGAGTTGGGTTTGAGCTGGGATAAAAATTGGTAGTACTGAGATGAACTAAAATTAAAGCTCGAACACTACCTCAATTAACTGGATTCAGCTAAATTTCAGCTGAATGAGCTGAAATGGGCTAAAATGAGCTCCTGGACACTTGGAAATTGTTTTGAACTAAAACTGGAGCACTTGAGATCCTGGTGAGCTCAGGCTAGACTCAGAGGAATATGACTGACTGTTAATGATTGGCTTAGAGACAATTGGCTTGGATTTGAGTGAGAAATGAGCTCATTTTTGAAGAAATGATCCCATTTTGGCAGGAATTGTCAGAAATGAAAATGGTTTGTTCATTGTGAGCTTAGATAAGCTTGAAATGACTGATATTCTAACTGTTCTGAGATGACCAATGAGCTTGGTTGACTCTGTCTGACTGGGGTCCAGGATGACCTAGAGGTAAAATGGTAATTTTCCTAAAGAAAGTGGGTAAAATGATAGTTTTCTGACACAAACTTGTGGTTTGACTCCAACACTAACCTAACAGGGTTGACACTGCATGAGGAGGATTGTTGAAGAATGGATGAGGAAAATTTGGGGTGTTTACAACTCCCCAGAAACCCAAAAAGCTGTAATTCTGTCGAAAAAAAAAGAGTACAGGCAGAAAGACTATTCTGAGAAAAGAATCCTAGGATATTAAACTGTTGAATCTACCAAGAATCTTCTTTAATTTTGTGAAATTCTTTTATCAATATCCTTTCACCAATTGCTTTTACAATGAGAATTCTTTCTTTTCCGTTCATATCAATGAAATTGATAGACTCCTTAAAAGAAAGTCAATTGAAAGCAATTTGAATTCGAATCTTAATTCTACGAAGTTAAGTCCCGTTGGAGGTAATACTTCAGATAGAAAAGAGAGAATATTTTTCATATAAATATACTTACATTTCAATCATTTTTCAATCAACTATAATTTTTATCTTATTGGCAATCTTTTCAAGTTATCCTGACATGAAGTGAGAGCTTGATGTCTATTTTGATGTATCCAGGCGTTGTTGTTATCCTTTTTAAGATCGGATGATGAGAGTTGTCCAAGATCCTTTCCTTCTTGTTTTGATCTGAGCGCCTGGGCTCTCAGATTTGCACACTTCCCTGTGTTCCCCATTGTCCCACCATAGACAATTCCCGTTCAGGGTAAGGGTTAAACCTGAATTTTCTGCAAAAAGGTCATCTGTCTTAAAAGCTATTTAGTCTTTGTAATGAGACGTCCAAGATCAATCCCTTTTCAAGCTTTAGAGAACCCCCTTTCTTCCTTTTGCAAACCTCTCTTAGATTTATTGTGCAAAATTCAAAGGTCCCATCCTGGTTTCTTCATTTAAGGATTTTGTTTGTTGTCCCCTTTCAGGTTAAGGGTTAAGCCTGAGCCTCATTTTTCCACGAGGTATCGTCCCCTTTTAGGTTAAGGGTTAAGCCTGAGCCACGTTTTCCCACGAGGTATCGTCCTCTTTCAGGTTAAGGGTTAATCCTCAGCCTCGTTTTTTCATGAGGTATCGTCCCCTTTCAGGTTAAGGGTTAAGCCTGAACCTCATTTTTTCATGAGGTATCGTCTCCTTTCAGGTTAAGGGTTAAGTCTGAGTCTCGTTTTTCCACGAGGTATCGTCCCCTTTCAGGTTAAGGGTTAAGTCTGAGCCTCGTTTTTCCATGAGGTATCGTCCCCTTTCAGGTTAAGGGTTAAGCCTAAGCCTCATTTTTCCACGAGGTATCGTCCCCTTTCAGGTTAAGGGTTAAGCCTGAGCCTCATTTTTCCACGAGGTATCGTCCCCTTTCAGGTTAAGGGTTAAGCCTGAGCCTCGTTTTTCCATGAGGTATCGTCCCCTTTCAGGTTAAAGGTTAAGCCTGAACCTTGTTTTTCCATGAGGTATCGTCCTCTTTCAGGTTAAGGGTTAAGCTTGAACCTCATTTTTCCATGAGGTATCATCCCCTTTCAGGTTAAGGGTTAAGCCTGAGCCTCATTTTTTCATGAGGTATCGTCCCCTTTCAGGTTAAGGGTTAAGTCTGAACCTCATTTTTCCATGAGGTATCGTCCCCTTTCAGGTTAAGGGTTAAACCTGAACCTTATTTTTCCACGAGGTATCGTCCCGTTTCAGGTTAAGGGTTAAGCCTGAACCTCGTTTTTCCATGAGGTATCATCCCCTTTCAGGTTAAGGGTTAAGCCTGAGTCTCGTTTTTCCATGAGGTATCGTCCCATCCAGGTTAAGGGCTAAGCCTGAGCCTCATTTCGATGAGGTGAAACTTCCTCTTTATTCTCTATTCCATATCTACCACCATCATCTGAATTAATTCCTTCACACCCAGCCGAATTTTTCTAACTGGGGAATTTTTATAGTCCAAATTTGGTGTGTTTTTCTTTGCCACTAAGCTCGGCTTACAACCGGCTTAGTAGCAAAGAGGGGCATCTGTAAACACCCCAAATTTTCACCCTCATCTAGTGTTTATATATTTCATGTGTCATTGCATATCATTCCATGCATTCGGCATACCATTTCATTGCATTGCATAACATTGTATGTCATTACATCTCATTTTCGAGATCCAACACTCCTGTTTTCAAAATATTTAATCAAGATTCGAGTTTTAAAATTTTTTTCTTTCAAAATCAATTTTAAAACTTGGGTTTTTAATCAGCATTCTGTCATTTGTCAACCCCCAGGATCTTATATTTTGAAATGTTTTCTCAGAAAACAATCTGGATTCGTTTTAAACTCAATTTTCAATTGATTTCAATTCTCAGATGAGACCCATTTAGGTGGTGTAACTTCTGGATTCCTTCATTCATCAAAAATCTCAAAATTTTTAGAGTCCTAGTTGGATCAGGACTCTATATTTTCATCTGTTTGAATCTTTTTGAACCTTTTTAAAACACCATTCTGATTTTAAACCAGTTATGGTCATATCCCTTGTCCATTTCCTCCATGTTGGCCAAAATCTTAGAGTTCTAGTTGGATCAAGACTCTTTTTTTCAGAGTCTTAGTCGGATCAGAACTCTACTTTTTACTATCTTTTCTATCTGTTTTGGAGAAAACCTTTCAAAATCTTCCGTTTTGGCCAAAATCCCAGAGTCCTAGTTGGATTAGTACTCTTCTTCAAGAATCCCAGTCGGATTAGGACTCTTCTTCAGAGTTTCAGTCGGATTAGGACTCTATCTTTTGTTACTATTTTTACCTGTTTTTAACCAAATCTTTCAAAATGAGTCAAAAACTCAAAGTTTCAGTCAAAACAGGACTCTGTTTAGAGAGTCCTAGTTGGATCAGGACTCTGATTCTGATTTTAATTTTGAGAGAATCTTTCAAAAAACTTTCCATCTATCAAAATTATTACACTTTTATCAAAGAATTTCAAAATTCTGGGATTTTATCCCAGAGTCCTGGTCAAATCAGGACTCTATCCAAAGTTTTGTTTTCTCACTCTATTTTCACTGATTTTCAAAATTTCTGTTTAAATTTCATCATTTGCTTATCAGAAAATAAAAAATTTTTAGAGTTCTGATCGAATCATGACTCTTTCTCAGAGTCCTAATCAGATCAGGACTCTGAACCAAAACTTCAATTTTATCCTATTTTTAACTGTTTTTCAAAATTCTCTCATTTGTTTTCTCAGAAAATCCAAAAATCTGAGAGTCCTAGTTCAATTTGGACTTTGTTCTCAGAGTCTTAGTTGAATCAAAACTCTATTTTATTTAAATATTTGTTATTGTCTTCACTGTTTTCACAAGTTCTTTCATCTGTTTTTCAGAAAATACCAAAAAAATCTAGAGTTTCAGTCCGATCAGGACTCTGTCCCAGAGTCCTAATCCAGTCAGAAGTCTATTTTAGAGTCTGTTTTTGCTTCCATTTTTACTATTTTCCATTTGTTTTTCAAAAATTAGGTTATTTTGTAGAGTCCCAGTTGATTCAGAACTCTATTTCAGAGTTTTGGTTGAGTTAGGACTCTAACTTTCATTGCATTTTCTGTCTTATTTTACCATTTTTTTGATAAAATATTTTAAAAACTCCTTCATTTGGCTTTTAAAATCCAAAATCTCAGAGTCCTAAAAATTCAGAACTCTAGCCCGGAGTTCCAGTTTGCTTAGAACTCTATTTTCAAAACTTTGAATTTCAACTGTTGATTTTAACCCCTTTTCAAAATCATTTTCAGTCTTTGTTTCAAGTTTTTCAAAACTTCGATGTAAGGCCCACTCAGTTGGTGCCATATCTAGAAAAGTTCTGACCCAGTCAAAACTCTATGTCATTTCAAATCTTTCAATCTCAAAATCTACTTTTGAATATCTTTTGAAAAATCTCTCATTTTCAAGTTTTCAAATCGTTTTTGAAAATTCAAGTGGGGCCCACTCGGGGTGGCGCCACATTTGAAGAAGTCAAGGTTAGACTGGGGTTAGTCAATGTCCTAATTAGGTTAGGGGTTTAGAAGAGTCAAAAGCAATTTTGAAAATCCATTTTATTTAAGTTTTAAACCATTGGTTTTTAAAGGTTTTAAATTCAAGTTTTAAAAACCAAATGTGGGCCCACACTAGGTGATGCCACATTTGGACTTTCTAGAGTTTAATTAGGTGTTAATTAGGGTTTAGTTAGAGTTTATTTATGCTATAATTCTCCAAAAAATCGTTGCCCCCTTAATTAGATTAATTAGAAAGAGTTCTAAAAAGATAAAACTCCTTAATTAACCCTAATTAAGGAGGTTTTAAAAAACTATAAACAAGGGCTCTTTAAAGGGGTTAAGGAGGCTGTTTTTCTCTCAAATTTTCGTGGTCTCCCTCCTCTCTCCAGCACCTCTTCTTCCTCTATTGAATCTACAACCCCAACGTGAGTTTTTTTAACATTATTTTATTATTTTTTATTAGTTTTTTATGATTTTATATTAGATTTCACCATTGGCACCTCCCCTTTCATGGATTAAACCATAGATTCAACCTCAAGAACCTCAAGTTCAATTCAAGAAGATGATTTAACCCTATTCCATGCTATTTTTCATGATTCTAATCCATTAGAATCATTTATTGCATTGTTTTTTATATTCTTAAGCAAGAAAACATGAGATTTATCTGATTAAATGGATTAAATCCATGGTTTCAAGTGTAAAAGCAATTCCAGACATGGATTCCATGTGTTTTATTTATTTTTTAGCATATTAATGTTTATTACATGTGTTTAATCATCAAAATTAATTTTGTTTTGCTGTTTAGATAATTTTTATGGTTTTTCATGGTTAAATCATATTTTTTTAGTGTTTCTTAGATTTCTGCATATTTTAATTTCATATCAGTAGAAAGCATGTTAGTTTGTATTGAAATATTTATTAGAAATTTCTGAGTTTTTTATATGTTGTTCAAGAATATGTTAGTGAACTACTGTAAAAAAATCAGACGTCTGGGATTCGTGAACCCTATTCATAAAATACAAAGTCAAATCGGAATTTCTGTTGATTAAAATCGTTGTTTAATTTCAAGCATAACTTGAAGATGCGTTATTTCTTTCAGTCGATATCTGATTTAAGATCCGTAAAGTGCAGTGGATTTATGTTGATGTAGGATATTTACTATAAAATGTTCATAATTTTTTGCCTCTGTTTGATATTTTTCTTCTGTCAGAAAGTCGAATCCATCTTTTAAAACTCGTTATGATTTATTAAAACCCTAATCCGACTTGTGCTGATCATAGATCTCAAACCGTAGATCCGATTCATGATCTGTAAAAAGGGAAGTTTATTATTTTTTTGTCTAATGTTCATTGACGAAATTTCAGAAATTTTTGATGAAATATGCTATTTGTTTATGTATTTTTAATCGGAAACACCTATTTTTATCAATTTTATATTCATTAAATTTAAGTACGGATTGCCAGAATGATATCTCCCTAACCAGCGATGATTTTTCCAATATGTAAAAAGGAGATTCTATATTTTTATATCTAGTTTGTCTTTGTAAAATTTCAGAAATTTATATGGTGGATTGCCCCCTGATTCGGGTCTAACACTGAAACTGGTACGTGACCATGGGTAAAAATAACATATTTTAAGGTTTTAATGCAATTTTTGAATTGGAATAATGTTAAAAATACATTTTTATGGTTTCAATCTGATTTTAGGGTGATAAAAAATGCAAGTACCGATTTTTATCATTTTTGGAATCCATTTGATGCTTAGATGAGCCAAATTGCAAAACAGGGTGCCCGCAGGATCCCGAAACGCTGCTAAAACCATGATTTTCATGATATTTCATGATTTTCGTGTATAAGTTCATGTTTTTAGGGTTTTTTCATGTTTAGAATCATATTAGTATGCTTCATGGTCGATTTTATGTTTATTTTAATCCTAAATCCAAAGTTTTTACCAAAATTTATTTCAAAAAACCCTGATTTCAAGGACATAGTCTTGCTATCAGGGGCATTTTGGTCATTTGACCTCAATTTCGAAATTCTAAACCTTAATTTTCATATTTTCAATCATACCACATCAACTTATGTTTGATTTATTTTCATTCAAATTCTAAAACCTCATTTTTACAAAATATCTTTTTAAAAACCCTGGTTTCAAGGCCATAGTCTTGCTAACAGGGGTATTTTCGTTATTTTGACCCTAATTTCGAATTTTCAAATCTTATTTTTATTATTTATTCTATTTTATTTCATAATTTATTATGTTTATCTCAGAGAATCATAGAAAAAGGCTTATATCTAGCAAATCCTAGTATTTTCCATATATTACTGGATAAATCTAGAAAAGCCAACATATCTTCACTAACAAGTTTTCTAGTTTTGCAGGGATATTGAAGACTTTATTTTTATGTATTTAAATTCAATTAGTGATGTAAATTAAATGTAAACTTTGGAATAAAAATTTCAATTTCTGCTTAGATTAGGATTTGCATTGCATATAGTTTGAACTTTGATATATAACTGTTATGCTTGTAATTCATGTGCATATTTTTACAAATCCACCATGGTCTACACAAATGGAACGTGCACAAGCTCTTAGGGAGTTGACAAACTTGGTGGAATTCATATTTATGGCCATAGTCAGAATACAAATGAGACCCAGATTTATGATCTTCGTATTAGCCACATTCAACCTACACTCTTAGGCTAACTTCAAAATGCACTGCATTTCTCAAAAATATAAAAGGATTTTCTCAATTCCTCAAAATCAAGTCTTTCAAATTCATATTCATTCATTTGCAAATTCCAATTCCAACTCAAAGAAATCGATTTTCTTAAAATTTTCTAAATCTTTCTCAGAAATCAATTTTCTCAAAACTTTGAGCTTTCAAATGATATTTCAAGTATTTATCAAGTTCAAATCATGATTTTCCAAGTTATATATTCAATTTCAAAGTCTGAATTCATAGAAATAAGTTTTTTCAAAGTTACTTGAAATTCCTTAGAAATCCATTTTTACAAAACACTTGGATTCTTCATAAATCGATTTTCTTTATCCCCAAAAATATTCTTTCACCATGATTCACGATTTTCCAAGTGACATCTTTTCCAAGTATTTTCTCCAAACTTTGAAGCAAATATCATGTTTTTCAATTTGCATTTTCAGAAAATTCATAGCACATGCCTCATTCTTTGTGCATTTAGGAAATAGAACATGATTTAGACAAGTTGAGCAAAGCTAAGCACACTCTTGATCCTTGGTTCAATTACCTCTGGTAAAGGCGCCAGGAAAGGTTGAACCTCGTACCGACAGACGAGTCCCATTCTTCAGAATTATCCTGCATTTTAAAACGAAGACGAGTTATTTTCAAAAACTTTTTCAAATGTCAGTTTGACTTGCAAAAGTAAAATTTTTCGATGATAACAGTCGGCATGTGATCATTTTTCAAAAACCACCCCACCTATGTCTACCCGGTCTTCACGTTGCTGGGATGTCTTCCAGAACCATAGTTCCGGACAGAGCCTCACAACTGGGCTACTTATTTGGGTTAACGCCCCCCTGCCATAGTCCAACGTATATCGGCAGGTGCTCAAGAATGTTGGGAAAACACAAGCCTAGAACCGAAGATGAATTTTTATGCCACATACATCGAGCCTTGACTCGAGTATATCGGCATAGCATGATTGGACATAGCTGATCTGAGCCTAAAGTCAGGATTAGGGTCCTACAACTCTTTCAAAATTGATGCATTTTAGAGTCAACTTCTTAGGGAATGTTGTATGTGCATAATTATTTGTGCATGATATGCTTGAATGCCTTCTTTTATTTGCCTTTTATATCATTTTCCAAATTTCATCTATTTTTCCAACAATTTTATCAAAACTCTGGATGATTTTCAAAAACCTCATATTTTTCCTCAAAAAAGTCCAGACGATTTCCCTTTTCCTACCTTTCCTCTGGATCTCAAATTTTCAGCCTTATTTTGATCCTGCCTATAATTTTTTTAAATGTTCAAATTTTATCTTCCAAATTCTATTCAAAATTTTTATCTCTTTCATAATCCTCAATATTTCCTTCATAATTTACCTTTTTCTCAAAAAATTCTTCAATCTAAACCATCCTTTTGTCCCACAGAGAATTTTGTCATTGTGGAATGGTTCAGACCAGATCCGAGAAGAAAACAACGTTGCCTCAGCACCTTAGCAGTGGTAGCGAGCAAGAAATGGATTCACCGCGATCTGCCAGGAAACAAAATCAATAAGCCAATGATGATGTTGATCCCTAGATGTATGCCATGTTTTAAAAGATGATGAGTAAGATGATGACATAGCAAGCAGGGGCCAGTTCCGGCAAGATTCCTACCAAGAAAAAGATCAAGGGTCGAACATTGAAGAAACAACTGAAGATATCCAAGAAGCATATCCAACATGAAGATACATCTGACGAGTCAAAATCAGTTGGTGACACCAATGAAGAGTTTGAGACCCAACAGGCATCTCGAAAATCAACCCAGGGACAAGGATTGACCCACAAGTTCAAAGATTAGTCTGTTAATGATTTTTACCAACCACAATTCAGAGATGTGGTCAGGATGGTTCGAGATCTGCAAGCCCGCGATAAGGGCAAGAAAATCTTCACCAGTGAAGACTTCTATGATGGCCTGGAAGGGGATGACAGCCTAGAAGATCTCCCCCACAAATTTGTCAAATTTGACGGGACTGGCAATCCCAAAGCACACCTCGCCATGTTTTTCGCTGAATGTGTCAAATTCAAGCGAGATAATCAGGCTCTTTTTCTCTATTTTCCTCGCAGTCTGGAGGGAACTGCCGCCAAATGGTATTCAGAGCACATCAATCCCATTGAGTTGAAAGAATTTGACAAGGTGGTCAATCTTTTTATTGAGCGATTTTTGTTCAACACAGAGGTGCTACCCACCCTGAATCACCTTTACAATCTGAAGCAAAAGGACACTGAAAAAGCCAAAGACTTTATCCATAGATGGAGATCCACCTGCAATCAAATGAAGGATCCGATATCAGAAGGACATGTGTTGTCGGTCATCCTGAATAATTTCTCCCAACCTTTGAGAGGCCTGATCTCTACTTCCCCAGCACGATCTTTCATCGAATTGATAGAACGAGCTGAATGGATTGAGATGGGAATAGAGAATGGAGTATATGAGAATGTCACACTCTCAAAGAACAATTTAGATACCAAGAAGAAGTCAAACTTCACATTCTCTGCGAATGCCCCCAGCAATAGCAATGGAAAAAGAAAAAGGGGTGGCAGAAAGAACCACACCGGTGGATCAGGGAGTCTAAATTCCAACAGAGATGACCATACAGGACAAGAGAACAGAATCAACAGGCAGAATGACAGCCCTCTCGCAAGCATCCAACTAGAATTAAAATCCCAAGAGAGACCAAAGCATGACAGTTGGGGATACGACCGCAATTTTACTCCCTTAGAACAGTCGCTCGAGCAAGTTCTAGAATACATGATAGCCAAAGGGATGGTTAGACTCCCCAAGATAGCAGATCCTCCTGTGACCATGGGAAGGTTTAAAGATCAGTTCTGCAAGTTTCATCGGACAATGAGTCACGATATCGAGCATTGTTTTGTCTTCAAGAATATCGTTCAAGACTTGATTGATAAGAATCTCCTCGTTGAAGATGAAAAGAAGGACTAGTCATCCTGATTGATTTTTTTCCTCAATCATTCAAGAAGCTGACAATGCTAGCATTTTCCCATTTCTCATTTTGCCTTCAATAGATGATGTAATCCTGTCTATCTTTCCTTGATTTGTCATTTTTCCTTCAATGCATCAATAAAATTATCAATTTTCCTTATAAGCTTGCTCTCCTTCTCTACACCATGTCCTTCTGCGAGGAGTGATATTCTTCAGAGTCTCTTCTGAATCAATCAAAAGTCAGTTGCTTTGTTATCTTCGGAGAGTATTCTTTGAACATCAATTATCTTCCTTTTATCCAAATTTCCTTCCTCAGTTATACTGGGGCATTATTTTAAAAATTGTCTTCAAAACATTCTATATGCAAGCAGGATCAAACAAATCTCTCATTTTGCACGCATGTGCATCCATTTACATCATTTTGCATTCATTTTCATTCATTTGCATTTGCATGCACTCATTCACATTCATTTACATTCATTTGCATCAAATTCATTCCCCTTCAAGTTAAGGGATAAACCTGAGCTACTCATTCAGGATAAGGGATAATCCTGAGACCCTGACAATCATTCCCATCACCATTCCCAAATATCTTGGGAGTGCCAGTCTCTTTCCAAGAAAAAAAAAGATCAAATTTCAAATACTAGGTGATTTTCAAAATTCAGTGCTTATACTGGTTCATTTTCACAATTCAATTTTTACACTAATACATTTCCAAAATCTAGTGCTCACGCTGACACATTTTCAAAATCCAATGTCTATAGTGATATATTTTCAAAAACTCGGTGTTTGTATTGGTACTCTTTTGAAATCTAGCACTCGTGTTAGTGTCTTGCCCATTGGTCACATTAGTCGATCTCTTAGGTGCAGTCTTCGTGCTGACCTTCCATCAGAATTCAAGTTCAATATCAATTCTGTCAATTTTGACCTTCGAGTCATCCAATTCCCAATTTCTAATTCCCAATTCCCAATTCCCAATTCCCAATTTCCAATTTCCAATTTCCAATTTCCAATTTCCAATTTCCAATTTCCAATTTCCAATTTCCAATTTCCAATTTCCAATTTCCAATTTCCAATTTCCAATTTCCAATTTCCAATTTCTAATTTCCAATTTCCAATTTTCGATTTCCAAATTTTCAATCTCCAATTTCCAAATTTCGACCTTTTTGGTCACTCAATACCAATTTCAATAATTTCCATTTGCGAGAGCCCCTTTTTATAGGGAGAGTTCGAGGGAGCTTGTTCTTTTCACATGCTATTCTTTGTTCACTTAGCCCCTTTTTAGGGAGAGTTTGAAGGGACTTGTGTCTTTGTGAACTATTTGCAAAACAAATTTCTATTTTAACACAAGGAACCCTTAGTTCAATGAGAGCTTCGATGGAAGCTCGCTTTCCTTGTGACCCCAATTTTATACTAGGCCATTTCATCATGAGGGACCCTCTTTTCAAGGATAGCGTGATGAACTTGCTCCTTCATGACCAATTCACCAACCTCACCATTACCGGCCCCTTTCCATAAGAGAAGCCTAATGTTAGGAAGTTTTGACGAAAGCTTAATTTCTCTTCGAAAGTTCATTTTGCAAACACCTCCTCTTCAGGGAAGGGAGGAGTAATTTCTATTTCCTATTTCTGAATGTTCTCCTTTGGGGAAAGGAGAAGAAATATTTTGTCATGGATGCGTTGAGTCATGCTCCAAATGCTCGCTTTCACGAAGGATTTCGAGAACATTTTGCCAATTTATCATCAAATACTTGTTGATTTCGAAATCATTATTGCAAAACAATTATTACCTCAGAATACCTTTAGTATTACTTTCGAAAGGACAAGGCTTTCACGAAGAAGGATTCAAAATTCAAAATCTTTCTATTGGCCAACCAAAAGGATGAAGAATAAATCCTCGATATGGCCAACAAAGAAAATTCAATGTTGTTGCCGAGCCATAAGTGATCGATATTGATCGCAGTCAATGACACATTTTTAAAGATCATTCTTGAAAAATAAGGCAGTCAAAATATTCCGGGTGATATAGAAAAAATCACTCAATTCCCATATCTCTTCAATCGTTTAAACTATAATTAAATATCTGCAAAAGGGATCTCTCAATTGTCGTCAAGATGAAGATGAATTATGAGAGTTAGACCCCCGGGGCCAAAGAAGATTTGGATCATCTCCAAGATGAAGGAGTTTGTGACGGATCCTTCCAGGGAAAGTTCAGATCACCGTCAAGATGAAGGCGACTGCGATGAACCTCCCGACAAAGACTAAAAGATATTTAATTTCTGCTATCATCAAGAGATTTCCAACCAATGAGCCAATACCATCAAAATAATCCTTGAGGCAAAGAAGATAGAAACATCTCTGAGTTGAAGGAGTTTATGACGTACCCTTCCAAAAAAGAAAGAAAGAAAAGTCAGGACATCTTCAAAATGAAGGATGATGTAATCCCCAAAAACCCAAGAGAGCTCCAATTCTGCAAAAAAAAAAAAAAAGTGCAGAAAGATCATCATGAGAAAAGAATCCCAGGATATCAGACTGCCAAATCTGCCAAGAATCCTCTTTAAATTTTGTGAAATTCTATTATTAATATTCTTTCACCAATTGCTTTCACAATATCAAGAATACTCTCTTTTTTGTTCATGTCAAGAAAATTGATAGCCTCCTTGAAAGAAAGTCAATTGCAAGCAATTTGAATTCAAATCTTGATTCTACGAAGTCAAGCCTAGTTGAAGGTAATACTTCAGGTAGAAAAGAGGAAATATTTTTGCACCAATGTGCATCATTTTCAATTATTTTGAATCAATAATAATTTTCAACATTTTGACAATATTTTCTAGCTATCCTGGCGTGAAGCGAGAGCTTGAGGTTCATCTTTGGTGCATCCTAACACCATTTGTTATCCCTTAAAGGACTTGATAACGGGAGTTTTCAAGATTCCTTCCCTTCTTTGGTATAATCTAAGCGCCTGGGCTCTCAGATTCGCACACTTCCCTGTGTCCCCACTGTCCCATCATAGACAGTCTAATTTCGGCTTGAGGTTAAGCCACCAATCATTTTCTCGCAAAAGGTCATCAATTTCAAAGTTATTTAGTCTCAGCAATGAGGCGCCCAAAATTAAACCCCTTTTCAAGCTTTAGAGACCCCAATTTTATCCTTTTGCAAAACCCCTATCGGATTCATTGTGCGGAAGTCCAAAGGTTCCATCATGGGTTCTTCTTTCGAGAATCTCATCATTTTTATTTCCTGGTCAGGTTAAGGGTTAAACGTGAGCCTCATTCTGATGAGGTATTTCATTCCCAGTCAGATTAAGGGTTAAACCTGAGCCTCATTTTGATGAGGTATTTCATTTCCCGGTCAGGTTAAGGGTCAAACCTGAGTCTCATTCTGATGAGGTATTTTATTTCCCGATCAGGTTAATGATTAAACCTGAGCCTCATTTTGATGAGGTATTTCATCTCCCGGTCAGGTTAAGAGTTAAACCTGAGCCTAATTTTGATGAAAATTTTCATTTCCTGGTCAGGTTAAGGGTTAAATCTGAGCCTCATTTTGATGAGGCATTTCATTTCTCGGTCAGGTTAAGGGTTAAACCTGAGCCTCATTTTGATGAGGTATTTCATTTTTCCGGTCAGGTTAAGGGTCAAACCTGAGCCTCGTTTTTACATGAAGTATTTCTCGTCTCATCCAGCTTAAGGTCCAAACCTGAATCTCACTTCTTGGAAATAAATCTTTCTTCTTCATTCTCCTTTTCATATCTACCATTCTTATCAGGGCTAATTTCTTCGTATCCAGTCAGATCCTTCTAACTGGGGAATTTTTATAACCCAAATTTGGTGTGTTTTTTTTTCCACTAAGCTCATCCTCAAGCCAGCTTAGTAGCAAAGAGGGGCATTTATAAACACCTCAAATTTTCCTCATCCATTCTCGAACACACCTCTCGTACAGTGCTGACCTTGTTAGGTTAGTGTAGGAGTCAAACCCCAAGTTTATATCAGAAAACTACTGTTTTACCCATTTCTACTAGAAAAATTACCATTTTACCCCTAGGTCATCCCGGACCCTAGCCATTTGAAGTCAACCAAGCTCATTTGTAAACTCAAAACAGTTAGAATGTCAGTCATTTCTAGCTCACATGAGCTCACAATGAGAAGGCCATTTTCATTTCTGACCATTCCTACCAAAATGGGATCATTTTTTCAGAAATGAGCTCATTTCTCACTTAAATCCAAGCCAATTGTCTCCGAGACAGTCATTCAGAGTCAATCCTATTCCCTAGAGTCTAGCTTGAGCTCACTAGAAGTTCAAGTGCTCCAGTTTCAGTTCAAAACCACTTCCAAGTGTCCAGGAACCCATTTTAGCCCGTTTCAGCTCTTTCAACTGAAATTGAGCTAAGTCCAATCAGTTGAGCTAGTATTTGAGCTTTGATTTTAGTTTATCTCAGTATTACTGATCTTTGTTTTAGCTCAAGCCCAGCTCTGGTTTATAATTCACTTCACTCCAGCGACCATTCTGTACCATTTCTCTAAAAATGACAGCCTTTCTTGAAAATTTATTCGGGGAGTTCAGTTGAGTCAGTGTCTTATCAGTCCAGTTGAGTTCTGAAACCCTAGAACCCAGCGCAATCTAGTTCATTTCAGTTCAATCTAGCTCACACCCCAATTTTCAGTGTCACTCTGGCCCGGTAGAACCCGAAAACCATTTCTTGAACCATTTTGCAAATTTTATCAATTTTAACACCTTTTGAACTGGTACAAGTGTCAATCAAAGCCCAATATCCAAAATTCTTCATCCAGGGTCTGCATTTCGCATAGCATTTCATGTCATTTCTCATCATTTTATATCATTTTTGAGATCCAAAACTCCAGTTTTATAAATTCCAATCCAGATTGAGTTTTAAAAGATTTTAGAAATCAATTTCAAACCCTGGGTCTCCAAAATTGACATTTTTAACCCTAAGATTCTAAATTTGGAAATATTTTCTCGAGAAAAACAATCTGTATTTCTTTCAAACTCAAATTTTCAAATTCTAAACTGGATTTTCTTCACAATGGGGTATGAAACTTTAAATTTTGAGCTCATTTCAAAAACTGCTAAAAATAGCTCATTTCGTCCAAAAATTTTCTAAAAAGACTATTCTACCCCTATGATTCTCAAAATGAATTTCAAATTTGGAAAGTGGGTCCACTCTGAGATGGCTCGTTCATTTACATCTACGTTTGCATTTAAAAAAAAATTATATATCTCTCTTTTTTCTCTATTTTCTTTTATTTTCTTTTATTTTATTTTAATCCTTATTTTTTATGAAAAGAGGGGGGACCCACCAAGGTGGTCGACCGAGCCTCCAGCCCCCTCTCTCCTTCCTTCCTTTCTTCCTTCTCTTTCTTTCTTTTCTTTCCTTTCTTCTTTCTTCTTTTCCTTCTTTTTTTCTTCCTTTCTTTCTTTTCTTTCTTTCTTCTTCTTTCTTCCTTTTCTTTCCCTCTTTGTCATTCATGTATCACCTTCTTTCTCCATTCTTTTTCCTTCTCTTCTTCTTCTTTCCTTTTCTTTCTTTCTTCTTTCTTTTGTTTCTTCTTTCCCTCCTCCCTTCTTATTTCTTTTCCTTCTTTCTAATTCCCCTAACAAGAGGCATCTCACGGCTGATCCTTCCTTCTCCCCTCTCATTAAACCCACTTCCCATAAAAACTTAGGAAAAATTTCTATTTTCCCCTAAGTCCTCAACCCTAAGCAACATACGTTGGCCTCTCTCTCCTTCTAACTCTCTATCTCTTCATCCAAGCCTCCTCTCTTTCTCTCTCCCTTCAACCTTGGTTCTCCATTACAACTTCCAGCAGCAACCTCATTGTAGCAGAGTCTTCATTGCCAAGGCCCTCCTCCACCTCCAGCCACAATCATTGGCAGCCATTGTCACAGCTGCAACTCCCTCCATTGGTGCACCGTAGCAACAGGTTCAGCATCATCTCCGGCCATAGCCGGCGCTCCACCATCGGTTAGCACAGTAGCAGCACCACCATCTCCAAGACACCCAGCTATTTGCAGTCTCCTACACCAAGGCAGCAAGCCTCCTCTTCCAACAGTGTAGCCATTGCTCCAGCTACCTGTTGCAATCACCTTCAACCGAGCACCTCTCCCTGCCATCTTCTTCAACCTTCAAGACCTCCAGCTATTACCCCCAACCAACAAACCAGTAGCCGGCTTCCAGCTACAACCTTTCTTCCCCCATCTCCACAACGACAACCTATTTCACCAAGTCCTCAAGGTAAGAACCCTCATCTTTTATGTATGTGTTTTTTTTGTTTTGTTTTTTAATGAAGTTACGTGAGGATTATTCATGCCATACAATATGATGAGGTTTTCATTTTTTCTTTTAATGTGGAACCAGTTTAAGATTGGATTAGCATTAGTGAAAAAATTTCTTTCGTAATTCAAATAAAGAAGAAATGTGGATTTTCTATGTTAAGGCTATGCAAATGAAGTGATTCATCCATTTGATGGATTGAATCTCTCATTTAGAGAGCTAAATCAAATGTCGACCATACCTCCTTGGGTATTTTCTTAGTTTTCATATTTTAGCATTGCATTTCATGATTTAATTAGTTATTCTATTCATTAGTTTTGTCTAAAATATGTGGGTTTTGATTTTAGGTGTAAAGTCTGTTTGTTATTTCATGTAGGTATTTGCATTTTTAAATCTTTAAAATATTATGGTGAACATGATTTGTTTGTCTGTAATCTCATGTCGAAAGTTTGATTTAGTTTGGCTTTTATAGATCCTTTAAATAAATCAAGAAAAAAAAATCAGATTTTAATCCCCTGGAAAATCCAAATTTCTTTTAGCAGACAAGAACCTCCAGATCTCCTAAATGGATGATCCAAATTTCCTTCTTAAAAATACAGTGAGTCCCTGTTAGAGTCCACTATTTTTTAGTATTTTCCTATCTTTTTCCAAGTAGTTTTGATCCCTGCTAAAAATTGATTTTCCCAGACCTATGGGAAAATCTCACTTTTTCCTTGTCAGGGTTTAGACCGACCCTAACCCACTGTGTCCATTCAACCCATGGGCTGAATGCCAAAACTTCCAACATAAAAGTTGTTTCTAACTATTCCGTTTGTCTTTTCCCAAAATTTGGAATTTTTTAAAATAGCCTAAGTATTTTTCATGGATTTAATTTTTCTGTCTGTCAGATTCCAATGTCTGAGAATTACAGAGATTCAAGTCTCTGATAACCCTCTGTTCTCTCCCAAACCATAACCCAAATCCCAATACTGGAAAAGAGGAAATCTTCCTCTATTTGTCAGAGAGATGCTCCCAGAATTTTAGTCATTTTCATATCTGTATTTTATTTTTCTCATATTTTTTTCTGAAACCTGTTTGTCTGCCCTAGATCCTAGAGTCGCCGGATTCCAATCTGACTTGCCAGAGCTGTCCAGCTCCGACCATAGGTCAAAACCAGAATATGTAAAAGGAAAAAATATTTTCCTAACTGTCCTCTGTCACCCCATAAAATTTAGAATTTTTTTTTTATGGAAGTTTAGTACCCAAAATCCAATTTAGAATCAACATTTTAGGGAAAATCTTGATTTTTTAGTATTTTTAGTTATTTTCTATATAAAAAAATAGATTTTTGAGTGTCACTCTGTTTGTAGGGTTAGTCTAGGTGTCCATGCCAAATTTGGCTCAATTCCAAGTTCATTTGCTTTGTATGTTAGTTTATTTTTAAATTTAGAGGCAAAAATCAAGTCAAATTTGATAATTTGTGATATTTTTGTCATTTTAGGGTTTTTATCATATAAATGAACATGTCATGTCATATTAGGGTTAATTTCAATGTCATTGCAAAATTTATTTCAGAAAACCCTGATTTCAAGGCGATAGTCTTGTTATCAGGGGCATTTTGATCATTTTGACCACAACTTCGAAATTCAAAACTTTAATTTTCCAAAATTTTATGCATATCATCATATTTCATCATATTGTGTTTGATTTTATTTCATTTGATTTTCAAATTTCTAAATTTTACAAAAATTCTCTCAAAAAATATTGATTTCAAGGTCATCAGGGGTATTTTGGTCATTTTTACTCAAATTTCGAATTTTCAAAGTTTATTTTCGAATTTTATTACCTATTTCTCATGTTTATATCAAAGGGGGTATGAATTTGGGTTTATATCTGAATAATATCTGATAATTTCCAATATTTTCGGATAAATTCTGAAAAATCTGTATTTCTGTACTAACATGTTTTCTAGTTTTGCAGGAATATCCAAGAAGACGACTTTTATTTTCTTTTATTTTAATTCAATGTAATATCAGATGTAATAATTTGGAATAAGAGTTACTTTTCAGCTTAGAATAGGATTGCATTACATATAGTTTAATTTCTGCAATTTCCAATATCTGATGCATGATGCATATGAACATTTTTTAAAATCACTATGGTTGACACGAATGGCACATGCACAAGCTCTTAGGGAGTTCACAAATTTGGTGGGATTCGTATTTATGGCTACAGTCAAAATACGAAAAAAACTAAGATTTGTTATCTGCGTATTAGCCACATTCAGCCTACACTCTTAGGCTAACTTAAAAAATGCACTACATTTCTCAAAATTTAAAAAAGGATTTTCCCAATTCCTCAAAGAATTCTCTTTCAAATTCATATTCATTCATTCAATTTGCATCATTTTCAAACTCTTTTCCCAATTTCATTTCAGAGAAACCGATTTTCCTAAAAATTTCCAAGTCTTTCTCAGGATTTGATTTTCTCAGAACTCTGAGTTTTCAAATGAGATACCAAATATTTTCCAAGTTCAAATCATGATTTTTCAAGATTTTCACATTCTCAATTTCAAGTTTCAAAGCTCCAAAATCAATTTTCTCAAAAACTCTAAATTATTTCTGAAATTGATTTTCTCAAAATTCTCAAATCTCCTTCAGAAATCGATTTTCATTTCAATCTCAAAAATTGTTTTTCTCAGAGTTTCCATTTTTTGAGAATCCATTTTCTATTTCAAAAATCATTTTCCAATGAACTTTCTGATTTTCTCAAGATTCTCAAATCCATTTCCTCAGAAAAGCAATCCAAATCTCAAAATCGATTTTTTCAAAGTCCAAGTTTTCTTGAGAATTCATTTTCCAATGAAAATTTCTGATTTCCAATGCAATTCAATGATTTTCCCAAGAATTCTATTTTCAAAGCACTTTTCCAAGTACATCTCAATTTTCTAAAGTGAACATCATATTTCTCAAACTTGCATCTTTTCAAAATTCTATAGCACATGCCTGATTCTTTGTGCATTCTAGGAAAATAGAGCACGATTTAGATAATTTAACTTAGTCAAAGCACACATTTGATCCATGGTTCAATTACCCCTGGTAAAGGCCCCAGAAACAGTTGAACCTCGTACCGACAGGCGGATCCCATTCCACGGAATTTTCCTGAAAATTTTCAAAACAGAGGCGAGTAATTTTTCAAAACCAATTTTCAAAACTTTGGTCGAGTTTGACTTGCAGAATCGTTCTCTCACTCTCACAGAGAGAGGGGAAATTTTTTTGTGATGATAACACTTGACCAGTGAAAACTGGATTTTGGTAATTCCGACCAGTGAAAAACTGGATTTTGATAATTCCGTCCAGTGAAAACTGGATTTTGGTAATTCTGACCAATGAAAACTGGATTTTGATAATCCCAACCAGTGAAAAACTGCATTTTGATAATCCCAACCAGTGAAAAACTGGATTTTGGTAATCCCGACCAGAGAAAACTTGATTTTGATAATTTTGACCAGTGAGAACTGGATTTTGGTAATCCCGACCATTGAAAACTGGATTTTGGTAATCTCGATCAGTGAAAATTGAATTTTGGTAATCTCGACCAATGAAAAATTGGATTTTGGTAATCCTGACAAGTGAAAACTAGATTTTGATAATCCCGACCATTGAAAAACTGGATTTTGGTAATCTGACTAGTGAAAACTGAATTTTGATAATCTTGACTAGTGAGAACTAGATTTTGGTAATCCCGACCAGTGAAAACTGGATTTTGGTAATCTCGACCAGTGAAAAACTAAATTTTAATAATCCCGACCAATGAAAACTGTAGGTTGGTAATTCTATCTAGTGAAAATTTGGTTTTTGATAATCCTGACTAGTGAAAAACTGGATTTTGATAATCCCGACCAGTGAAAACTGTATTTTGGTAATCCTGACTAGTGAAAAACTGGATTTTGATAATCCTGACCAGTGAAAAACTGGATTTTCGTAATCCTGACTAGTGAAAACTGGATTTTGATAATCCCAACCAGTGAAAATTGGATTTTCATAATCCATACTATTGAAAAACTGGATTTTGATAACCCCGACCAGTAAAAACTGGATTTTGGTAATCTTGACCAATGAAAAACTGGATTTTGATAATCCCGACCAGTGAAAATCTGGATTTTGATAATCCCCACTAGTGAAAACTGAATTTTAGCAATCCTGACCTGTGAAAAACTGGATTTTGGTAATCCTGACCAGCGAAAAACTGGATTTTGGTCATCCCAACCAGTGAAAACTGGATTTTGATAATCTCGACCAGTGAAAACTAGATTTTGATAATCCCGACTAGTGAAAAACTGGATTTTGATATTCCCAACCTGTGAAAACTGGATTTTGATAATCTTGACCAGTGAAAACTGGATTTTGGTAATCCCGACTAGTGAAAAACTGGATTTTGATAATCTCGACGAGTGAAAAACTAGATTTTTTTAATCTTGACCAGTGAAAATTGGATTTTGGTAATCCTAACTAGTGAAAAACTGGATTTTGATAATCTCGACCAGTGAAAAACTGGATTTTGATAATCTCGACCAGTGAAAACTGGATTTTGGTAATCCCGACCAGTGAAAAGTTGGATTTTGATAATTCCGACCAGTGAAAACTAAATTTTGATAATCTCGACCAGTGAAAACTTGATTTTTGATAATCCCGACCAGTGAAAAACTGGATTTTGATAATCTCGACCAGTGAAAAACTGGATTTTGGTAATCCCGACCAGTGAAAACTGGATTTTGATGATCCCTACTAGTGAAAACTGGATTTTGATAATCCCGACCAGTGAAAAACTGGATTTGGGATGTTCGATTTAATTTGAAGGTTTGAATTTAATAAAATTGCAACCCAAAGGTTGGAAAAATGATTGACATTGACAAGATTCTAACCCGAAGGATGAAAAATGATTGAAACTGATAAGATTGTAACCCGAAGGTTGAAATTTGATAAAATTGTAACTCGAAGGTTAAAAAAAAATGTTTTGGAATTGATAGAATTTATGACCTGAAGGTCTGATTGTAAAAATATGGCTTTAAGCATGAAGTTGAATTTTGGGAGTTCGCCCCGCTCGAAAGTTGGATTTTGAAGAAAGTATAATTCAAAAATTGAGTCTTTAAAAGAAAGTCGTAGCCGAAACTCGGTTTTGATAGAGAGTCTAAGTCGAAACTCATTTTTGAGGGAAAGTCTGAGTCGAAACTCGAGAAAATCTGAGTGAAAACTCATTTTTGAAAGAAATCGTTCGAGTCAAAACTCATTTTTGAAAGAGATCATCTGAGTCAAAACTCATTTTTGAAAGAGATTGCCCGAGTCAAAACTCATTTTTGAGAGATCGTTCAAGTTAGAACCCATTTTTGAAAGAGATCGTCCGAGTCGAAACTCATTTTTTGAAGAAGATTGTCCGAGTCAGAACTCATTTTTGAGAGATTGTTCGAGTCAGAACTCATTTTTGAAAGAGATCGTCTGAGTCAGAACTTATTTTTTTTAAGTTGATTGTTCGAGTCGAAACTCATTTTTGAAAGATCGTCCGAGTCAGAACTCATTTTTTAAAGGAGATCGTTCGAGTCAGAACTCATTTTTTGAAGGAGATTGTCCGAGTCAGAACTCATTTTTGAGAGATCGTTCGAGTCAGAACTCATTTTTGAGAGATCGTTCGAGTCAGAACTCATTTTTTTGAAGGAGATCGTTTGAGTCAAAACTTGTTTTTTGAAGGAGATTGTCTGAGTCGGAACTCATTTTTGAGAGATCGCCCTAGTCAGAACTCATTTTTTGAAGGAGATCGTCTAAGTCAGAACTCACTTTTTTGAAGGAGATTGTCCGAGTCAGGACTGAATTTTTTAGAAGAAGAATTTGATTTAAGATTTGAAGATTTTGACAATGATTAGTTTTGGGACTGGTTTTAGAAAATGAGTCGATGCATGATCAAAAATTTTGAAAATGGCCAATTCGAGGACTAGTTTTTTGACTTGTAAGCTGAATTTGGCGAAATATTGGTGCTCTGAGGATTTTTTATGAATGCGATGATAATTTTGTGAAAATTCTGGGCCCAAGAAGATTCATAATTTGAATGGACCATTATAGAGGGTTGCATAGCTTTTATGAATGGTTTCAGGATTATCCCTTATTCTAAATGGGAAGAACGAAGATTGATGAAAATTGATGAAGAATTGTTGATGAAAGATTTTGTTTAGTCCTGCCCGTATATGGGATTTTTTTTGAAGTAAGATGAGAATGTTCAGTTTGAAAAACTAGTAAAAACTCATTTTTGAGAAGAGGATCAACTCGAAGGTTGATTTTGAAAGAGACCAGTAAAATATAAATCTTTTGACAAAAAGGATCAACTGAGGGGATAATTTTGAGAAGATAATCAACACGAGGGTTGACTTTGGAAAATGATCAACATGAGGGTTGTTTTTGAAAAACGATCAATACAAGGATTGATTTTGGAAAATGATCAACATGAAGGTTGATTTTGAAAATGATCAACATGAGGGTTGATTTTGAGAAATAATCAACATGAAGGTTGATTTTGAAAATGATCAACGCGAGGGTTGATTGATTTTGAAAAATGATCAGTTTAAAACCAATTTCTGCAAAAGAAGATCAACACGAGGGTTGATTTTTAAAACACTGGTTCAAAACCAGTTTTGAAAAAAGAAGATCAACGCAAGGGTTGATTTGAAAAAGACTGGTTCAAAACCAGTTTTGGAAAATGAAGATCAACACGAGGGTTGATTTTAAATGACTGGTTCGAAACCAATTTTTTGGAAAAAGAAGATAAACACAAGGGTTGATTCGAAATGACCGATTCAAAACCAATTTTGGAAAAAGACTCAACCTGGGGATTGATCTTGAAAAAGATTGGTAAAAATTATTTTTGACAAAAATATTCAACTCATGATTTTGAAAAAGTCCGTTGCTTTGGAAAGTTCTCGGTGATCATGATGAAGATTTTGCAAAAAAATAAATAAAAAATTCACAATTTTGGATGAACCCTTATGGGTGTCCTATCGCCCTCACGAATGATGTCAAGATTATCCCTTATCCTGAAGGAAAAAATAATAGGTAATTAATGAAAATTAATAGAAATTAATAAAAATTGATGATGAAAAGATTTTGTCTGATCTGTCTTTATACAAGACGTTGGAAAATAGAATTTCAAAAATAAAAGATGCCCCAATATAGCAAAGGAAAGAAATATTGGATAGAGATGCAAAGTGACTTAATGCTTCATTACTAAAATATTAACAAGTAATTGGGGACTTACATGACATCCTAAAGAGGAAAAAAAAAGAAAAATGAATTGGGACTACATTGTCCCTTCAAAACGGCAAAAACAAAATAAAAGGAATGAGAGAGCATTGGCATCATCATCCTCTTCAGCGGACAAGAAGGTGTCAGTAAGATAGTTGGCTGATTCTCCTCCTCATCTTTTGCAAGAAGCTTTTTGTTGATGCAATCTTGCACAATGTTCTTAAAGACGAAGCAACATTCAATATCGTGTCCCATTGATCGGTGGAATTTGCAAAATTGATCCTTCCATTTTCCCTTGGTGATAGGAGTATCAACAAGCTTTGGGAGTTTAACCATTCCCTTGACCAACATATATTCAAGAAGCTTCTTGAGGGGCTGATCTAGAGGAGTGAATTTGTGATTGTAACCCCAACCATCATGCTTTGGTTTCTGTCGAGTACTTGCTTTCTGTTGGGAGTTGGGTTGGGAAGGCTTGGCCAAGACGGTCGGCTGGTCCTCTTTTTCGCCTTCCACCAGAAGATTCTTATCAATGTAGTCCTGGACAATACTCTTAAGGACGAAACACTGCTTTGTGTCATGTCCTATTGCTTGGTGAAACTTGCAAAACTGTTCTTTGAATTTACCCATAATTGTTGGGGGATCAACGACTTTTGGTAAGCAGATCATATCTCGTGCAAGTATATATTGTAGAATATTCTCGAGCATCTGGTCCAGAGGGGTGAACTTTCGATCAGTACTCCAGTCCTTGCACTTTGGTTTTTTCTGATTTTTAACTTTTTGTCGAGGACTGTATTGGAGAGGCTTATCATTATTGAAGAATTTCCCTTTTTGGCTCTTGAATCCCTCTGAATTGTTGCCATGATTATTCATATTGCCTTTGTGATTCTTTTTACTGCCCCTCTTGCTATTGTTATTGTTGTTTTCGGTGGTATTCATGGGGAAGGTAACATGTATCTTTTCCTTAGTTGGTGCCTTGAATTTTATGCATTCTGCGAAATCATCATAAAAATCCTCGCTTGTGCATACCTTATTTCCCTTGTCTTGGGCTTGCAGGTTTTTTACTAAGCGACTTATCTCCTTCAACTGTAGTTGGATATGATTGATATCTAGCTGATCCTTGGGCTTATTGACAGATTCAGGCTCTAGGATCTGCTTCTTAAATACTTGAAGAGCTGGCAGGAATGCTTCTTGTTCTTCATCAGAGATTTCATCTGCAGAATCTGTCTCTTCTGAAGTATCTTCATACTGAGCCTTTTCTATGACAATTCTGACATGCTTCTGCACAAGCTTCTCCTTGGAGGGCCTCTTTCCTGAACTTGCCCCAGCTTGATCTGATTGTATCTTGATCATCATTCTCTTGAACAACTGATATATGGAGGGATCATTGTCATACATGATTGTTTGATCCTGTCTTCTGGTAGATCTCGAAGAATCCATCTTTTGCTCGCTACTGCTGCTCTAATTGACACACTAAGACGATATGATCTTCTAATCGGATCTCGTGACAATGCCAAGGCTCTCTGCAGAACAAAAGGGATGATTTAAATAGATAAAAGATTTTGAAAAGGTAAGTTTGGTAAAGAAAATGACAAATAAGCAAGAGTTAAAATCAGGTTGACAATTGGAGAGAATATCCCATCATCAGGGATTGGGTCATCACAAAAGTTGTGACAATTACGCCATCACTCCACGAAGGAAGTGAATGACTAAAAATATGCCTTGTTACCCAGGCGGGGTCGTCAACCATGATGAAAGAATGATTTGGGCTTACAGTTTCCCACTACAATAATCAAGGGATTTTACTAAGAAAGGTAAGGTGAAGAGAATTGAAAACAGGATCGAAATATAGGGATTAAAATCTAGTATAAAAAAAAGAGAAAAAGATACATGGTTTTTTGAGAAAAATAGCAGACAAAATCAAAATAAGTTTGGAAATTCGAGATCCAGAAGAAGAAAAGAAAAGAAAATCACCTGGAACTTTGGAAAACAAAGGAAAATTTAGAAAAGGACTTCAAGGGTTTTTAAGAAAATTGATCTCAGGAAAGAAAGAAAGAGGAAAATATGCACCAGGATTTTGAAAATATAGAGAAAATTTTAAAAAAGGTATCCAAGGTTTGAGAAAATTATTCTGAAATTGCAAGATAAATACAAGAAATAAAGAAACAAGAATCACAAAATCATAAAGTTGTACAAACAAGGATGCGTAAATAACATTCCCTAGAAGTTGACTCTAATATGAAAATTTTGAAAGAGCTTGTAGGACCTTAATCCTAACTCTAATGTTTAGATCATCCGAATTTAATCAAGATATGCCGATATACCTAAGCCGAAGCTTGAAGTATGTGGCATAAAAATATTTCCGTTTCTAAGGTAATGGTTTTTTAACATCCTTGAGTGTCTGCCGATATACTTTGGACTATGTCCCTTAGTACGTGGCAAGGGGGTATTATCCCAAATAAGTGGCCTAGTTGTGAGGCTTTTTCCTGAACTATGCTTCAGTGAGAAAGCCCAACAACATGAAGACCGGGACAATATAGGTGGAGATGTTTAAAAAAAATATGATCAACATGCAAGAAATCAGATGTCTCTAATGCAAAGTCCTAAAGAGATAGAATTTTGAAAATCATAAGAAGCAACGACTTGCATACATTGTTTTCATTTATTCCCTAGATTGAGGAGGGTTGTAGTTCAGACCTAAGTCTAAGTGAACATGAATAAATCTCCTTAATTTAGTCCTACCAAACCTTACTTAAGCCTATATGCATCATGTCAGCTGGGTCAGAGTCTAGGCTCCTAAGTTTTGCATGAAAATGAAGCTGACATTGGTGAATAATGACTTAGACAAATTTAAACAAGGCAAAGGCATTCAATTCAATCAGACGAAGATGAGTCCCATCACGATCGCCAAACCTGTAATCATTGAGTTTTTTTTCCTTTTGTTTCTTTTTAGGGGAAGAAAGAGAAAAACTCTCGCAAGGTCTCACTTGACCTTTTGTAAAGATATTTTGAAGTTACTCGCCTCCGTTTTGAAATTTGCGGGAAAATGGGGGGATGGGATTTGCTCGTCGGTACGAGGTTCAATCATTCTTGGCGCCTTTACCAAGGGTAATCGAACCAAGGATTGAATTTATGCCTTTGACTTGACCAAATTTGTCTAAGAAATTATTCTAAGTCCTAAATGCATATTGAATTAGGCTTGTGCTATGATTTTGAATTTAAGAATGTGTATGCTTTTGAAATTTTTTTAGAAGTCTGAATCTTCCAAGTGATTTTGAAATGAATTTGAAAATATCCTTTAAGAGTTGACTTTGAAGTTTTGAAATCGATTTAGATTTGGGAAATTGAAGTGAATTTGAAAGTTTGAATTTTGAAGATTTTGAAACTGATTTCTAAGTTAAGAAATTCGAAGTCTTAATTAATTAAAATTGAATTTGGAGTTTGATTTTTGAATTGGGAATTGAACTTAGAAATCGAACTTTGAATTTGAAATTGAAAGTCAGAATTGAAATTAAAAATTAAACTTTGAACTTAAATTTGAAGAATTGAAATTTGAAATTTGAAATTGAAAATGTACTTGAATTTGAAATTAAAAAAAAAGGAATTGGAATTTAGGATTCATATGAAATTTAAAATTCAATTTTAGAATTGAAATTAAGGATTGAACTTTGAGATTTAAAATTGAAATTCGAATTTAAGATAGAATTTTGAAGTTAAAAAAATGAAGAAAATTTGAAAATGGAATTAAAATTAGAACTTGAAAAAAATAGAAAAATAAGAATTGGTATTTGAATTTGAAATGAAATTTCAAAACTTGGAATTTGAAAAGAATTAGAAAGTTGATATTTGAAATTAAAATGGAATTCAAAATTGAAATTGGGAATTCAAAAACTTAGAATTGAAAATTGAAAATTGAAAATTGAAAATTGAAAATTGAAAATTGAAAATTGAAAATTGAAAATTGAAAATAAATATTTGAATTAAGAAATGAAAATTATTTTAAAAATCACTTGAAAATTCAAAAATAACTTGAATAATAATTTTGAAAAAGAATGATGCAATTATATCTTAAATTATGAATGTATTTAAAAAGAATTTATTTGAAATTAGAATTAAAATCAAATTTTATTCTTTAATAGAATTAAAATACGATTAAGACTTTAATATATTCATGACTATGGTCACAAATATATTCTAATTTAATCTTTATTTAAATTCTAATAAAGAATGAAATAAATTTTTGTGCCTTTATAGAATTAAAATAAGATTAAATTTTTATATATTATGACTATGACCACGAATATACTTTGATTTAATCTTTATTTTAGATTCTAATAAAGGAAGAAAATATATTTAAAATATGATGATTTTTAAAATGAATTGCATTTTGATAAAGAATAATAATTTTAAGTATTATTCATATTCCGATTATGGTTGTAAATATGAACTTTACTTAGCTTTATTTAACCTTTATTAAATGGTGCACTTGCCATTTGTGTTTTTTCATAGTGAAAAAATAAAAGAAAAATAAATGCAACAATTAATTATGAGAAATTAAAACTAATCTATATGCACATTCATTCTAAACTAAGCATAAAGTAAATTTCTCATTAATTGAATTATTACAACACTTGAATGAATTTACATCAATTAAAAATAAATAAAGGAAAATCTTGCAAAATAAATAAATGTAGATATTTATGGATTTTCTTCAATTATTGAAAAATTGAGAAAAATCCATAATTTATCCTTTTTATGCCCCCAAAAATAAAGGAAAAATCTATAAACATATTAGAAATTGATGAAATTTGATTTAAAGGTTTCTAATAACCTAAAAAGTATCATAAAATTTAAAAATGCAGAAAATGTTTGGAGGAAAACTCGAATTTGTTTTTTTTTATCCAAGTAAAACAAGATATTTTAAAATTGAGATATATAAATCGACCCTATTAGAGTATTTCAAATGAATGTAAGCCTAACACAACTCATATTGAGCTGAAAATTGATTCCATGGATTCCTAACTTTTCAAGGAAGCATGTCCTTTTTGCATATCTCAAAAAACATTTTTAAAACTCGAGATATTATTAAAACATTGAGAAATAAACTTTGAAATTAGGAAATTAAGCTTTGACAGACAAGTTTATGTAATTTTCAAGTTTTAGGGGCTAAACTGATTCAATTTCTCTCAAATTTGTGAGAGACATTATTTAGTTCAAACATGAAATATTTCTAATTTACAGATTTAAAAAATGATCTTCCATTAGGGAGATCTCATCTGATCAAGTTGATCAAAAATCTGTAAAAGCCTGTGAAAGAAAATTTAATAGGTTTCTGATTTTTGATCCAAATGACAAATGAAAACTTAATAATTTTTCTTTAAAATTGGCATGCAAAAACTAGACATTTTAAGAAGAAAACTCCTTTTTACAGATTTAAAAAATGATCTCCCATTAGAGATATATGAATGCAACAAGTTGGTTTTAAGTTGGAATAATGCCTGTAAATGTAAACAGACAAGGTTTTGATTTAAAATGCAAAAGAAATATAAATATTTTATAAAAATAAATGAAAATTGACATGAAAAAAATAGACATGAAGATTAAAAATATCCTTTTGACAGATATCAAAAATGATCTCCCATTATGTAGATATCATTAAAATAAATAGAGCTTAAAATTGGACCATAAAAGTGATACAATAGAACATAGTTATGGATTTTGGACACAAATAGATATCAAAACATCATAGAAATTAATGAAAATTTATATGAAAAAATTAGAGTCAATGCTGGAGATTTTCTTTTTTGCAGATTTGAAAAATCATTTTTGGTTAGGGAGCAATCACTCAAACAAGTTGGTCTAATTTCTGAGAAAATCCGGACGTGGCTAAACAATAGAGTCCGAATCCCGATTTTGTTTTAGGAATCAAACCAACTCAGATTGATCTGATTTTTGGTTTGGATCCAGAAAACATATTAATAAAAATGTGGTAAAAAAATTAGATCAAAATAAGTCCTAATTATATGCAAAATGATAAAGGTAAAAACAAACCAAAATTTAAAATATCATCGCAAAACAATTGAATGAAATAGAATCTCAAAATTGAATTGATACAATGATCAAAACATGAGATCTATCATTCTAGATCATTGATGATAATGAAAATGATATAAAAACCTAAATGAAATCATATAAAATGAAATCAAAAGCATTGGGACATGAATTAAAATTGATATTGCCCATAGAATGTAGAATTTGATCTATTGAAGATCAAATCCTAATTCTAAATGACTAAAATATAAATACATAATGTAAATAGCAATTTGAATGAATCAAAACATATAAAATAAAAATTTACATGAAATTAAACTAGATCTACATTGCTATTACACGAAATTGAAAGAAAATGTAAGAAAGAAGGAAAAGGGGTGGGGGGGGGGGATTTTTGAGAAATTAAAAAGAAAAAAAGAAAAAAATTAAAAGAAAGGGAAAGAGAGGGCCTACCTTAGGCTTCTTCTTCCTTGCTTCAGCCATCACTTCAAGCTTGAGCCACCAATGCAAAGGAGGAGAGTTTTCTTCTTTGGAAAACTCTTCAACCCCAAGGTAAAAGGAAGGAGAGAGAGAGAAGAAAAGAAGGGAAAGAGAGAACTTTTTTTTTGTTCTCTCAATTTCTCAACTCTTCAACTTATCAGAAGAGAGACCCCCAAGGAGTCTATTTATAGTTTGAGAATGGGGTTGGCTTTTGCAAAACCTTAGATATGGGACTAAAAACCTCAAGAAGTAGAAGTCAAGCCCATGTGGGCATTTTTCTTTTTTGTTAATGGGCATAAATGCTTTTTTAGAAAAGCTTGGACACATGGCACCCATCTTGCACATGGGTGCCCATGTGGCAAAGGGGGGGGGGGGGGGGAGCTCACATGGGGTTGGCGCCAACCCCATGTGGGTCTTTTCCAACTTTGTAAATGCGCAAAATAGCCCTTTTGTCAAAAAGATTGACATGTGGCACCCTCTTGCAAGAGGGTGCCCATGTGAGTCATTTTCAATTTTCTAAATGGGTAGAATGGCCTTTCTTTTAAAAAAAATTGACACATGGCCTCACCTTGTGGGTGAGACTCATGTGGGTTTTTAAAGACAAGAGGTTTTTTTTTAAAGGTATGCTCAAACAACCTTTATTTTAGTTTTTTTTAAAATGCCAAGTGGCACCCCTCTTTGAAAATAATATTTTTGATTTTGAAAATTAAGAAAAGGGGAATGAAATATGAAAGTGAAAAGGGGATTTTTTGGAAATAATTGAACTTCAAAATTCAATTTTCGATGTATAAAATCTGAATTGGGCAAAAATGAATCCAAATTGAAATTTTGTGATTTTTTGCCAAACATTGATTTTGGTTTTTGAAATTTCAAGGATTATTTTGAAATTGGGGATAAAAATTGGATTTTGATTTTCAAGTTGAAATCCCTAAATTAATTTTGAATAAAAATTGATTTTGAATAAAAATTGATTTTGAATAAAAATTGATTTTGAATAAAAATTGGATTTTGAAATTGGATGTGGATCCATTTTAACATTTCGAAATCCATACTGAATTTTGAACTGGATCCAAGATATTGTTCAAAAGAATTTTGAAATTCAAAGGTTTGTTTTTGGATTTTGGGGTAAAAAATAGATTTTGATTTTGAATTTGAAATCCCTAAATTTATTTTGAATAAAAATTGGATTTTGAAATTGGATCTGGATCTATTCTAACATTTCAAAATCCAAACTAAATTTTGAACTGGATCCAAGGTATTTTTCAAAAGATTTTTGCAAAATGGTGGATTTGAATTTGAAAATCCAAAGATTGATTTTGAAATTAGAATAAAAATTGAGTTTTTGAAAAGGATCTGGATTCGAAGTTTTGAAAAAGATTGGATTTGGATCTCGATCTGAATGAAATTTGGCTCGTAATGGGAATCGAACCCTGAATATGGATTTCTGAAGAATTAAAAATGGAAAACCCCCAAATTTATGATAAAATTGGATTTTGATTTTGGATCTTGGATGCAATTCTGAGAATGGAATTGAATCTTGGACCTGAATAAAAAATCAAGAAGTGAAATTGCATCTCAGATGCTAAATGAATCTGAGTTCGAAAATTTGATGGAATTGAACTTTTAAACGGATCAAAAGGTGGACCCAGACTGAAAGGGATCCAAAGTTGCTTAATTGGATCCTAGATATCTGATGAGATATTCTAGGTTCAAAGAATGAAATCAGACTCAGGATATAGATTCCTGAACGAATCAGATAATAAATCAAGGTCCGGGAAGAAATTAGACATCAAATCCAACTTTGGATCCAATATCTGAATTAAAATGGATCTGATCTTAGATATTGATGAAATATTAGATGAAGGAATTGATCCGAGTCCAAATTTGGGGTCTGTCCTAGTTCCAAAATTATTGGAAATAGTGTCCTGAAGAATTTTGTATTTTTTTTTGTTTTCGCCCTGTAGGGGGTAGAAACATGGTACCAAACGGGTCTGAAATAATTTGAGCTGAATTGGATCAGAATGAACTGAATCCGAAGCCAGTTATACTTAGATGAACTAAAATCAGAGCTAAAACACTAGCTCAACCAATTGGAGTCAGCTCGGTTTTGACTGAATTGAGCTCAACCGAGCAAAAACAAGCTCAAAATGAGCTGAAACAAGGTTCGAGAAAAAAAAGTGACTTTGAACTGGAAGCAAGCTGTTCAAACTTCCAGTGAACTTAGATCAGACTCATTGGGATGGTATCTAATAGATTTGACTGACTCGGGGACAGTTTGGTCAAGATTTGAGCTAAAATGAGCATATTTCGCCAAAAATGGGCTAAATTAGCTGAAATGGTAAAAAATGGTTAGGATTCGCTCATCGTGAGCTTAGAGGAGCTAGAAATGACAGTCATTCTAACATTTCTGAACTCAGGATGAGTTTGGTTATACCTAACTGACGAGAAGTCTAAGGGTGACCTTGGGGTAAAATGGTAATTTTATTGGCTGAAAAGGTAAACTGTTCTTTAAACTGGGATAAACCTAAGGGCGAGACTTGCTGTGAAGTGAAGATGTCTAGAATGGACTTGAAAAATTTGGGGTGTTTACACTAACCTATCAATTCAAAATATAGAATTTACCTAAGGCTTGAAGTAAGCAATTACTTATTTACCTAAAGCAACACCTTACACGATTTCTAAAAACCTTAATTAAAAGTCAAAACATACTAAAACAAAAATGCCAAAATATCTATACTAAATTAATGACTCTATTGCTGAAAAATACGTGACCTAACTCTAATTAACCTAATCTAACCTAATTGAAGTAAACACCATCTAACGACATCATAAAACAAATAAATAAAAATCAAGAAAACTATACTACTCAAATTTTGGAAAATAACATTTATATGCTAAGCTAACATCCTAATTATTTTAATCAAATAAATCTTACTTCTAATACTAACCTACTGTTAAAAATCAAAATTAGAATTAATAGGCTTAATGTTAAATTGAATTGAATTAAGACTAACCTGATGACTAACCTTAACATGATTAATGACCCTAGCCGATTGATTGGGTTAGTCGGCTAACACCAAAACGTCAATTGTGAATGGTCGGATCTAGCTGCAGCGAGATCATGACCAATCTATCGATACTTTACAACAAAATGAGAAAAATAAGAGTTAGAAATAAACTATGTACAATATATACACGATTCAGCCAATTTTTTTTTTAATAATTGAATTCGTGATTTAATCGGGTGAATCGATGATTCAAGAACCAGATCGATTCTTTCTCATGCAAGAACCCGATGAGAAGAAAATGTGTGACTAACAAGGATTGCTAAATGGACAGACCCACGATTGGACCTATGACATGACCTGACACACGCCTAATCTAGAAGAAAAAGGAGAGATGACTTACCTCTCGGCTTGTCTGATGAATGGGTGAGAACACAAATGGTCTTTAAAGCAATGTCGAAGCTTTTTCACATCTTGGTGGTCTGCTTATTACCTTACGTTGCTACAAACATCTAGGCGCCGAGCTACGGAGGGGAAGGATGATGGTGGAAGCATAGAATGAGGCGTGGTTGAAGAGGATTCACGGCCAGGCCTTGGTGATGGTAGACGACAAGCCAAATTTGAATATAAAAGCTCCCCAGAAAATTCTACAACTCCTGCAAAAATAAGTGACAGCAACACACAAGAAAAACAAACAAAAGAAAATAAGAAGGCGGATGAGAAGAAGAAAAGAGGGCACGCATAAGAAAGAAGGCGTTAGAGAGAGAGAGAGAGAGAGAGAGAGAGAGAGAGAGAGAGAGAGAGAGAGAGAGAGAGAGAGAGAACTTTTCCAAAGATACAAAAACATCAAAACCTAAATTTTCTAACTATTTAAATCAATAAATTGTTTACTAATTCTAAAAGTCACCTAATACTAAAGTTAATTCTAAGTAAAAGCTAAACTCTATACTATTTGCAACTCACTACCTAAATACTTTATAAAGAGTTTTTTTTTTTAGAAAAATCATAGAGTACACCTTGGATCACGTGGGTTCATGGGTATTTTAAGTTTGGATCCAGCCCATGATCCAATATTTCACCTTTGGATCAGACCTGGATCCGATTTACCTTGCAATTTGCTCTAATTACACTGAAAATACTCTAATTTTTTCATTTTAGCTCAAATTCGAGTGAAATTTGAACCATAGCTTCTTCGCACCTAAATACGCAAATATATGGGTTTTTATCCTTCAAACTACATTAAACAGCATGAATATTGTATAAAAATGATGTGTATTTCATGCATCATCAAATACCCCCATGCTTGAATGCTTGCTAGTCCCCAACAAACTAAAACTAAACTACCTAAGCTACAAAACTAGAAAATAAACAGACATGCAAATAAAAGAAAATAATATACAAATCCTAATTAGCCTAACTCACTTTCGTAGGATTCACGGCTGCATTTAGCTCATGTAACAAGCCCTTTAAACCCCTGGGTTACCGCAGTGGACGAGTAAGGTATCATGAGGGTTTGCAGTGATGCTACCCATAAACATCTTTGTCATGCATGAATAATTTTTTTTAAAAAAAGTATTAGGTAGTTAAAAAATTAGTTTAAGCAAGTATTTCATGCAATTTACATTCTCATGACATATTTAGAATTTTCATGCCTCCACAGTAAAAACCTTTTCCTTTCACTTTTCTAAAAATTGCAATTATCTATGTTTTTTTCTCAGAAAATCAAGTATTATCATGTTATTACTCATTTATCATGACTTGTATATTTTCTGCATAGTTTTTCACAATTACTTCTAAGAATTGAATTTTCTATTAAGTTCTCATTATTTTTATTTTGATTTTAAATTTTCACATTTTTCTCCTTTTTCAATTGTGCACTATTTCAAATTTTCAGTTTTCATGACCCGTGTAACGAGTTTTAGGTCAGTGACTCCCATGCCAGACAACCTTAAAACACTAGATACAGAGTACCCCTCAGACTTAATCACTCGAGTCACTAGACCTTCCATTTTCATAATTTACGTATAGTCTTCTTCTTGTCATGTGCAATGTCTATAGCTATTAGGCTTTTCTATAAGTCCATGTAACGGGCTTTCAAGCCGGTGGCTTTAGGGCACCAAGTGTAAACACTCTTCAGGCTCTACTTGCTCAAACCAAATAGGCTACAGATATTAACTAGACAAGAAGTTGATTTTCTTCGTTATCCTTTTCGTCATGAGACTCAAACACTTCAACTTGTGTCTAAGCTCCGCTACTAGGGTTCACGAAGACATCAACAACTAAACATATGATTTTTTCTTTTAAGCTCATATTTCTTTATATTTTTCATTTGCTTAGTAGTTCAAAAATAGATTGTGCATACTTATACTTATGATTCAAAATAAAATTTAATATTCAAATACAATATTTTCTCTGAAATTCACATAAATAACCACTCTTTTTAGATTAGTTAAGATTTTTTTTTTACATGGGGCTTAAAAATTTCTAAAATGTCAGATTACGTAAAAACATTCATATATGCTTACAACTTGTTTCTTAGAAGCCTAATTTTATGAATTTTTATCATAAACAACTACCTAAACAGAATTTTTTTTTTAGTGTGCATTTATACCCTCATCCCTTCATGGTTGAATGACATTGTCCCTAGTGGCATACAAAAATGCAAACATGCAATGCAGATGCACACTAAAGAACATAAATTAAATAAATAATTAGAGAAAAGAAGGATACAACCTATTTATGTGTAGGGCCTCTTAAGCTGATAATTGCCTTGAGTTCGCACCACCACTATGCATATACAAATGTATAGTTTTTTGCTGATCTGGCCAATGCTATGCTTCTGTAATAGTGCCCTATGTCTGGTAACCTGCAACTCATACACTAAAGCATCAAATGTTAAAGCACATATGCATGACAAAATGATCAAAGTAAAATAAAAATAAAGCAAATTTTTTATGTCTATTTTGAAATCGTTTGTAGTTTTGAAAAGATTTTTAAATGAAGAACATGTGAAAACCAGACATCAAATAATAAAAATCGGTTCTCACTAGTGGATGAGACCGGGTCGAACTCAAGGAACGAGAATATTTCGTATTGAAACAAACAACTAAACTATTCTTTATTGCCGAAATGAAAAAAAAAGTATGAAAGAATGAAATCTAATTAACTACTTATTACAACAAATGAATACCCTACGCAGAGGACATAAAAAGCGATATTTACAAACCCAATTAAATTCCTAATTCTAAAAATAAAGCAAAAATCTTCTACTCTTGTGCTTCTGTGTCACATATGTGCTTTAGCTCCACTCCTGTGCAATCTTGCACAAGTCAAAAGAACAAGAGCAGTACAAGAGAGAAAAGCAAAACTATACTAAGCAAACTATACTAACTAAATGTTAATACTGAAATGACAATTCACTAAGAAAATTTAAGACTAATTGTAATATCAAAAACTAACTAACAACATTTTCTTAACTAAGTAAGACTAACTGCTAATTAACTACGTAATCTAATTACAAAACAACTAACATCTAACTTAATCACTTTAATAACAAGTAACTAATCTATTTAACTAAAAAAAACTAAGGAATTAATAAACTAATACTAACACTATTTTTTAATCAAAACACTTAGTAAAAATCAGTGAGACACTTAGTAAAACACACGTAAAACTCAGTAATTCAAACAATGAAGTTCAACAATGAATTTTAACATCCCAAATCTGGCACCATTACCAAATTGTAGTGAAATTCAGATTCTCAAATTTCATCAATCGGAATTTCGAATTGCAGACATCCTCTACCAAAAACAATTAGTAACAACATTCACCGGATTCAAACAGAGCATTGACCGGAATTTTACATAGCAATAGGAGTTCAACCGAAAAATGTAAGCAACAAGCTGGAAATCAACCGAACCTCCGATCAAATCAGTGTTCACCGGAACAACAAACAACAGATACAGAACAATTAATTTTTTTTTATGATTCCGGCCACTCCTCTTCACAATTCCGACCACTATATAGCAAATACAAAACTCAGCTCAACAGTGATTGGATCAACATCAGCATTGATCAAAAGCAAATCGTGACAGAGATTCAAGATTTCAATCGGCTACAAATCTTCATGACAAATCGTAACATCATTTCAACAGAAATTTACGATTTCATGGCAAACGCGAGGGATTCTGATCAGCTATCTACGACAGATCCAGAGATTTCAGGCGACTGAACACTGTATCTGGATTCCGGCAGGTTCTCTACGGCAGTCCAGAGCTTCGATCGGTACCAGAAATCTATTTCAATAAGCTTTGAAAAAGAATGATCGTCGGAAAAAAAAATGGAAATCGATCCAGATGATCGATCAAATTTCTGTAGAAATGTGTTCAAATCTGACGACAGATTTCAGATCAAGTTCCTGTAGAAATATTGAAATCCAACGGTTGCACAAACAAATTTGATGTTTGAATCTGATGTTTTCTCAAGATTTCAGATCCAAGCAAACCGGAAACAGATTTCACGACTACCAGATTTCTGATTTTACTGTACGCACACTACAATGCTGAAGGAAATAAAAAAAAAACAGTCAGAAAGCAAAAATGAAATGAAACTAATGCACACAAGGACTCGATGGAGCACTATTCATGATTGTATATTTATTAAAACTAATTGGAATCACGATTTCAAAGAAAAGAAAATATGCAGAGAAAAACAAAATGCTAATGCTTATGCTTACATTTGATGAATTCAAAAATGAAAAATGGAATTGGAATCAAATATGCTATCTACTAATTACTGAAGATCAAATTAAAGAAACAGAAAAAGAAGAAGAGGAATAGAAGAAAAGGAAATGAAGAAAAAGAAGAGAGGAAGAAACTCACCATTCAGATTGGGTTGGGAAAAGAGGTTGGAATCCTCTCTCTTGCTTTAACCATTGCCGAAATTCTCCATCGGAAAGAGGATGAGAAAAAGAGGGGAAAAGAGAGAGCAGGAGAAGAAAAGGCAAGAAGAGGTGGAGAGGAAGGGGAAGAAGAGAAGGCTTAGGCAAGAAAGAGAAGACAAGCTTCTCTTCCCCCTACATATGGTATTTATAATTTTGAAAGCTTTTCCATAAGTCCATCTTATTTCTAAAATCTCATTTCAAAACCTCTCTTCAAAAAGTATTTGCAAAACAACTCAAAATGACTATGTTTTAGACAATACAAAACTAAGTCTATTTTAACTCTAAATTTTTTATTATTTTCAAAAACTAAACTACTACACTTATGTCAAAAACTAAAATATGCATTAAAATATAAAATAAAGATATTTTTCATGCATTTTTTATTTTTATATCATTTTAGCTCATTTACTCGAAACTAGCATAGAATAGGGTTTTTAAATCATTTTTCATGAAATCATGCATATATTTATATGAAATATCCCTAAACTATATGCATGATCATAATGAAAAAAAAAAATAAGATTCTATTTCTACAATGTAGATATGATACATAATCTCTAATCAGATCGTATCCTGTTCCTTAGTGGAGGTCTGGCATATTCAGCTCGGAGGCCATGAGTTCCTTGCCCTTGGGATTCATAACAGGTTGGCTTGACAGACTACCCTCAGTTCTCCTCGTTAAAGCATCTGCTAACTGTCCCATTTGCATTTCAAGCTTGACTATGGAATGGGTATGAGAGTTGAACATTTGGTTACATTTCTCCATAGCATTATGATTGGAGGTTTTCACCTCCTACAATTCTTGAAGAATTTTCTTCTCAAAAGTCATCTGTGGAGTGGTCTTCTGAGGGGTAACCACGAAAAAGATAGGAGAAGGCTGGGGGTAATTGGACCTCTGATATGGCTGAGTGAATGTACTAGGCTGAACCTGATGAGATAGTGGGGCTGGAACTAAGACTTGTTGGTCCCTCCATGAAAAATTAGGATGGTTTCGCCAACCGAGATTGTATATCGATGAAAATGGGTCATTCATGGATTTGGCGAACCCCTGAGCATCCTGAACTTATTCATGAACAAATTCAGGTAACTGAGTTGCCAAAGGGAACTCAGTTGAAAGTGCACTAGGATCTAGGCAACGAGCACTAGAGGGGGGTGAATAGTGCTTTTAAAAAATTGTATGCGGAATATTTAATGATTTTGCAAATCTCAAAGCAAACACACAAAGAACACAAGATTTTATCCTGGTTCGGTCTAACCCGACCTACATCCAGTCCCCAAGCAAAACCCGCTTGAGATTTTCACTATCAACCTTGTAAACTACAAGATCACACAGACCATAACTGGTCCCACTTTCAGTAACAACCCTACTGAAAGTAAACAACTCCTTTACACCAAGGAGTCCTTCTTTTTACAGAAAATAAGTAACAACTTACAAAACAACCTATGAGCCTTCCTTTTGAATGCAAATGAGATGCTATTGGCTTTTGAGGTTGTTGAAATACTCTACTCACGAATTCACTATCTCTCAAAGTGATTTGAGTGAAAAACTGAAGTGAAAATATCACGTGAGTGAGAAAACAAATACTTGAATGAATAGGAGTGAAAAGCAATAAGTAAATGATTCAAATCTATTGAATTCTTGTTGTTTTTGAGTGTACAATGCACTCATATTTATAGTTAAAGTTTTCCATACGTTGAGGGTATGAAAGGGTATCAAAACTGTCCATTTCTAACAATCAAAACGTTTGAAAAATGAAAAGACACGCCTTTTTGAAGTTTCAGGAAAACGGCAAAATTAGTCGACTGAAACATCAGTTAGTCGACTAATAGTTAGTTATTAGTAGACTGACCGTTATCGTCGGTCTACTGATCTGTTAATCGAGCCGTTTGAAAATCTGAACTTTTGAAACTTAGTCGACTTGAGAAAAGTTAGTCGACTAATAATATCATCAGTAGACTGAAAAACCTTTTAGTCGACTGCTGCTAAAATCTTCTGAAAAACAAACATTCTGTTCGGTCGACTGATAAAAAGCATTAGTCGACTGCTGCTAAATTTTCAGAAAACACATGTTCTGTTCAGTCGATTGATAAAACCATTAGTCGACTGCTGCTAATTTTCCAAAAAACAGACATTCTGTCCAGTCGACTGATAAAAACTTCGATCGACTAATTTGACAAAAATGACTATTTAGAAAATATGGCGCGAAAGGATTAGTCGACTGGTAAGTCTATTGGTCGACTAATAAACATGAAAATTTAAGAAAAGAGTTTTCTAAAAAGAATTTCATGAAGATTCTTTTTAGAAAAGTTTTTCTAAAGACTTTTAAGGTGAAATGCAACCTAAATATGCACTCTAAGTAAGGCGCTTACAAGAATCTAAGACTTTTAATGAATTAAACATTTGCACACTAGTCTTCAAAGATTCTTCACTGAATTCTTCAATTTCTTCATAGCCTTAGCTGAAATGCAGTTGATTCCACTTGCTCATTATCAAAACCTTGTACTTGAAGTATCATGTATGGCTTCATTGTCGTAACAATCTCCCCCTTTTTGATGATGACAAACTTAATCAAATATGAAGCATTTAGATGCATAGATGGAGATTTTACTCCCCCTATCAATATGCTGCAAAACATTAAAAGTTAGCACATTTAAAGCACATATATCACATATTGATTGGTTTGCATTTCCATTCATCATTTCTTCATGCATTTAGAAATACATTCATTCAAAGCTTTCTTTTTCTCTTAATTTTGCATTTCTCATGCAAGATCTCCTGCTAATTGCTATCATCTTTTTCTCCCCCTTTGTCAGAATCAAAAAGAGTAAGGGCAGAAATAGCATAAGCAAAATAGAGATACAAGTTTAAAATATTACAACCCATAAAGTATGAAAGTTCAGACAACAAAGATTAGAAAAGTGAGTTGAGCAAATCCTTGATTGAAGTAATCTCTTTCTGAATCGAAGATAGTTGTTGAGTCACATCTTCACGAAAAGTATGTTGATGCAGCTCTAAAGCTTCCAGTCTCTGCATAACTTCATCATGGTCTTGACTTGTCGAAAATTTCTTTCTTTTTGCATGAGATGAAGGTGTCGCAGAAGGTGAAGGTTCAGAAATTGATGGTTCATTAGGATCAGATGGTTCAGTTTGATCAACATTTAAAGGAGGCAGATATTTAATTTTCATTCTTTTAAAAATTATTTGATCAAAGAACTCTTTTTGCTCAATGTATTTTTCATTTGTTAAAGGAACTTTGAAATGTCTAAAAATACGGGTTAAAAGACAACCATAAGGAAGAAATGGTTTTTGTTTCCACAAGTTTGTAAAATACACATTGGCCCAGTTGACAGAAATATTTCCAAATAAAACATAAAGAGCCGTAGATAGATCTGTGGAATAATAATCAAAAGAACCAGTTTTGGGTAGAACATTGTGGGCAAGGATTCGTCCAGCAATGCGTGCACGAGTTTGAAGATTAGTATTTTTGAAAGGAGGGCAGTGAGGTGCTACTGGAAGAAGAATTTGTTCAAAAACTCTTTCATCATTCAATTTAATAGTGTTGAAAAGAGTGTCTGAAGATGGAATTTCAAGAATTTCTCCAAGTAATTTCGAATCAAACTCGATTTCAACATCACGAACAAGAGAGGACAAAACTCCAGTTTCATGATCCGTTTGTAAATTCGTAATTTCGAATCAAACTCGATTTCAACATCACGAACAAGAGAGGACAAAACTCCAGTTTCATGATCCGTTTGTAAATTCGTGTAAAACAAGTGAATAAGAAAAGGATAGTGAAGGGTATTTGCACAAGCATCAAAAAGATGTGAAATACCAGGAAATAATTCTCTTATTTTGTAACGAGAAAACAAGTGAAATAGAACATTTCGACCTGGTAAAATAGGTAGTGCAGAAATTGATCCAAAAGTATCATAGAGAAGAGGATTGCGAAGTAATCTTAGTGAAAAACCATGTCTTGAAGAAGGTGTAGGAGGAGGAGAACCTAAACCTTTTGCAGATGCAGACTTCGTACGAGGGATGGTAAAAAAAAAAAAAGAGTTACCAAAAACAATGACGGCTTTGTGATCATCGCAAAATTTTTCCTCCCTAGTGGTTTCTCTCTCTTCCTTCTCTTTTCCCTTTTTAACCCGTATTTTCCTCCCTTTTGAAGGGAGAAGAATAAAGGAAAGAAAAGAAAGAGAGAAGAAAAGAGAAAAGAAAGAAAGAGAGAAGAGGAACTCTTTTGCGGGTTTTCACTTGACCTTGATTTGAAAATATTTAGAAAATTACTCGCCTCCGTTTTGAAATATATTGCGGGAAAAATGGAGAGACGAGATTCGCTCGTCGGTACGAGGTTCGACCGTTCCTAGCGCCTTTACCAGGGGTAATCGTACCAAGGATCGAATCTATGCCTTTTTCTTTGCCTAAAATATAATCTAAGAATTTATTCTAACTCTAAATGCACAAAGAATCATGCTTGTGTAATGCAAGGATGTATGCTTCCTTTTGAAAAGATGTTTTGAAAATTCCCAAGTGTTCTGAGATGAACTTGGTAAGGGAATGAAGAAATATTTGAATTTAACTTAGAACTTGAGATAGATCAGAGAAGTTCTAAGTTTTCAGAGTTGGGAAATAAATATTGATTTTGAAGAGAAAGATTTGAGGCTTTAAAATGAAAGAAAATGGAATTTCAAAGTCAGAAATGGACTTTGAATTTAATCATGGATTTAGGAGAAGAAGATGAAATTTGAAAGTGTAATCTTAAGATTTGAAATCAGGACAAGCTTGAGAGATCCAAATGATATAGAAAGTAGAAATGGATTCAGACGAGATCCGAAAAATGGAATTGGATTTGAAATCTAGAATTTAGGAATGGAATTGGATCTTAAAATGGATTTAAAATTTGAAATCTGAGATCCGATGTAAATTTGGGTTTTGGATCCTAAGATGGATTTGGATCTAAAGTCTGAGATCCAATGTAGAGTTGGACTTTGGATCCTAAGATGGATTTTGATCTTGAAGTCTGAGATCCAATAGAGTTGGACTCTGGATCCTAAGATGGATTTGGATCTGAAATCTAAGATCCAAAGTGAAACTGAAGTCTGGATCCTAAAGAGGAATTGGATCTGAAGTCTAAGATCCGAAATAAAATTAGAGTCTGGATCCTAAAGAGGAATTGGATCTGAAGTCTGAGATCCAAAAGTGGAATTGGACTCTGGATCCTAAAGAGGAATTGGATATGAAGTCCGAGATCCAATATGAGTGTTGAATCCTGGATCCTAAAATGGATTTGGAGTTAAATTCAGGAGATGAATCAAGAACTTCTAAGTTTAATTTGAACTTGAAAAATGAATTTTAGAAATTGAATCTTGAATATACAGATGAATTTCAAAGTTGAATTGGATTTTAAATTTAAGATAGAATTTGGAATTTGAAATACAAGATGATTCTGAAGTTTCAAAGTCAAATGGGACTTTGAAATTGAATTCTTGAATCCTTTTGAGAAATAGAATTGAATTTGAACTTATAAATAGGATTTGATCTGAGAAAGGAAAGAATTACTTGGATTTTATGAAAAAGAATTTAGAAATATGATGCAAATCTATCTAAATGATGAATGAATTTAAATTTTTGATTTCGATTTTTTTTTTGAAAAGCTATTCCATTCTTTAAATGAATTAAAATAAGATTGAAGATATAATACATCCTTGACTATGGTCATTGAATGTATTATATAATAATCTATATTTAGATTCAAATGAAGAGTAAAATACATTTTGGTGCTTTTATAGAGTTTAAAATGAAATTAATTCGCAATATACCCTGACTATGGCCATTGGTATATATATTGAATTAACTCTAAGTTAAACTCTAATAAAAGAAGGAAATATTTGAAAATATGATGATTTTTGAAGAGGATCCAGTGTGGATCCAATGTTATTTTATAAAAGATAAAAATCATAAGTCTTGTTTACATCCCGACTATGGCCGTTGATGTAAATCATCAACTTAGGATTAATTTACCTCTTACAAAATGGTGCACGTGTCATTCGTGTAGCCATTTGTGAGAATTTGAGAAATAAAGGAAAAGTGCATGAAGAACAAGTAATTCATGATATTTACAATGCTCATTCATTCTATCTAAAACAAGAAATGTAAATTCTCATTCAAACTCTAACTATTACAACATATGAAATCGAATTTACAACTCCCAAATAATGATATTTTCCATATGTTCCCTGCAAAGCACTTAGTTAGTATAAAAAGAATATCACTTTGATTTCAAAGATGCAAAATGAGATGCTCATGTGGACAGATGAAAAAAATGATATATGCCCACATACATATATGTATATATATATATATATATATATATATATATATATATATATATATATATATATATATATATATGTGTGTGTGTGTATATATATGTATATATGCATATGTATATAATATATATATATATATATGGCCTATATGCAATGCAGGTGAAATATGCCAATCAGACATATGGTACAATTAAATGGTTAAGACATGGCAGGGAAATGATGTATGAGTTTCCTAAGATGACGTTTATAACAGTGCAGCAGGGAGTGCAGGAAATGCTGGACAATACAAGCAAGATGCATACAGATGACCTAGGATGATAATTGAGATTGGTAGTGACAACCATGTAAAGATATTGTGAAATATAAATAAAAGTATAGTTGACAATGATATGATGTTACTGTATGTAGGAAAAAATAAAAAAAATGTATATGGATGCAAGGATGCTAATTTACTTGTGGTGATTAGTGCAAATATTCAGCAGTGAGGTATTGCTATGAAGAAAATGATACAGCAGATAGATATACAGGAAAAAGTGTCAAAGTACCTCTGCGATTAGGATGACTCCTTTTGAATGTAGGCTGTACCTGTTGCTATAACTGAGATATCAGTGAAACCATCTGAGGATTGAAAGGATCGGCAGCCAAAACTAGCTGGAACTTGAGCTAACATATCCTCACTAGCTGAAGACTGATGATTTCCACTATTAAGAAGATCCATGTTTGGGGTTGATTTTGGGGGGGAGAACTGAATAAAAGGGAAATGGGTGTTGTCAAATATGCTCACAACCGTATGTGAGTGGATACAACAGGCCAGGCTGTGGAAAAATAATGAACCATGTTATAGATAATGGTGTGAAAACAGTAAATAATGCCACAGGCAATCATGAGGAGACGATTACCAACGTGGTGAGAACACTGCTGAAGGTACCAACCGGCACATATTTGAACTGAATGTTAATGTGGAAACATTAATGAAAAGATACGTGGAGTGAGGATGTCAATTGTATATCCAAGGAATAAACAGGACAATTTTAAATGATAGTGAGTGAACAGATAACACTACTTAACAGTATGATGAACAACAAAACAACAACAAAAAATGGGGTGGAAAACCGAGACAAAAAATATTGAACCGATTCCTGTCATGACCATGGATGTGAACATTTACAAGATGGCATGAAAACAATGGATCCTTAGGGGAATGGCTGGGACCAATATTATGGAATGGACTAAAGGGGGTGCTAGCCATGAAGGGTGATCGCAGTGTTGCTAACATGGGGCAACACTTTGTTGAAAAGGTAAGTTACAGCAACTGTGAGTTTACTGTAAAACTCACAATTGAGGGAAGACTGAGGTGGTGGTGCTGGGAATAGAGAAGTTACGTATAGGTGATGGGAAAGGATGAAAGGGATAGTAGGGTGATGAAGGTGCTCAGTAGGTAGTGCTATTGATGGAGTTAATGGGAGTTGCACATGTGTTTTGCAGAAGTTATGCCTACTGTGCGTATATATACTGGGAATATGTGATAAAAGGTAAAACGTGCAGAAATACATATGGAAACTGGTGATAAACCATTATTGATATGTGATGGCATTTACAAGCAATGAGTGCTGATATGCAAATTAAACGCAGATCAAGTAATTAAATATCAGGTAAAAAAAAAAACATGTTAACGGTGAGAACTATAAGTGAACACACAGACACAAAGTTTTGGAGCGAAAAGTATAATAGCTGTGGCAGCAACTGACTCAGGGCGCGCTCTATTTCACACTTAGGATCATTAAATGGAAAAACATGATGACTCCTGGTCCAAACAAAATAAGTCCGCAACTAATTCCATTTCCCTATTAGAAATTCTTGTAGAATCATATGACATAAAGTCAAATCTGGGGAGCACTTACCATAATATGAAGCCTATATGAAGATTTCAATACTTGAACCAACCTTGGTACTTCAGATGAATGAAGATGCTTATCAAAGATCATCATCTCGAGGTGAACTTCAGATCCTAGGCCGGTTTAGTTCGATTGGACAGAGGCATGCTATGGCGCCATGCCATTCTTCATGGATTACGCCCCATGAAAACATACAACCGACCTTATGAAACCCTTCTAGGTTAGGAACCAGGAGCCCCATGAAAACACGTTACCAGCCTGGTGAAGCTCTTCTGTGGAGTGCATAATTCCTGCATTTTCTGGAGCATCAACGTTGCTGGAAACATGGAGCTAGATGACCCGAGATAGCAACAAAAAAAATTCTGCAGGGGACAGAGTATCTGTCCGAAGGGCTTTATTCCAGATATTTGGGTCTATCCCATTCTGCTTATACTCCGGATTGGCCTTCAACGTGTTATATTCGCAAGAAAGTAAGTAAAACAAAAGAAGGGGGGGGTGAGGTAAATCAGAACAGAACTAGCAAAGGAAAGAGGATGAACGTATTATTGGGTTACTAATGTGTTAGTGAGCAGACGTTGGCTGGGTGGATTACCTAACAAAACGCAGCTTCAGAATGATTCTGCCGAGCATGCTTACATTGACTTATGTGAAATGGAAAATGATAAACATATATAGTTACATGATGCCGCCAGAATCTCAACAAAATTTACCGATGATGATGATGAACCTTACAAAATAACCACAGTCGGTCCACAATATAATGAAACAAATGAATGTTTGATGCTAATGTGATTTAAAGACAGATGAAACACAAACAAAGAAAAAAAAGAAAAATTTCTATACAGAGTTCCAGAGACTTCTCTGCAATACCAGGTCTTTAACATAGAAATCTCTATCATGTTACCGGGATGGGATCCGATGCTGCTGAAATCGAGCCAGCGATATTGAATAACACGGGGATGAAACCAAATTTCACGATAGAAAATATGAACAGCGATCGACCGGGATCCAGATGAGCAGTAAGATATTATCTAATCTAAATAATATGAACATATATATGTAAACTAAAGAAAACTAAGATAAATCATAAACCGAAGGGAAAGAACGAAAGGGAAAATGAAGCAAAATAAAGAAAATAATAAGGAAAATTTGTTGGAATACCATGATTCCATTGATGTTGCATTGTGTGAACCGACATTGTCATAAGCAAGTCGGATCTATAGGGTACACGTTATTTGGAACAAAATGAGAACTCAAAAGGAAGATGCGGATTAGAGAGAGAGGGGTTTCTTACCCGACCTGCTTGTGTCTTGGAGGAAGGCTGAATTGATTTCCTCGTTCGCAGGACCTCTGAAGGGGAAGGAGGTTGGCTTCCTGTGATGGCAGATGTAACAGAATCTTTCCTTTCTGCTTGAGGAGGACCAGAGGAGATAAGAAGGCAAAGAAGAAGAAGAAAAGGATTTGAGGAAGATCAGGAGAATAAGATCGGAAGAAGGCAATCAGAAGGAATGAGATGGCGAGGTAGATGGCAGATCGTAAGGGAGAAGGTGAAAGGGTGAAGCTGAATACGTGAAGGAGAAGAATGTGGATGGGTAGAAGACGACCGTGAAGGAGAAGAGGGGTGCTGGGGTGATAACGGGTGACCTTTAGGGTTTCTTGAAGGTGGTTTATGTAGAGGGTGGAGGATCCTTCTGGAAAGGGGGAGCCTGCGGCTGATGGAGGCGTGAAGGAGAATCCGGTGGTTGAAGATGAGGGGTTGAGGGAATAAGGAGTTGTTGCAGATGGAGGGTAGGCAAGAGAGAGGGGAAGTGCGCGGGAGTGATCCGTTGTGGATTTTCCAAATTTCCAAAAGAAGGCCTCCTTTGAAAGTATTTTTGTAAAAAGAGTGGTTCAAGAGAGGTTTTTGGCAAAAACATCAAATTTTCAAGTTTTAAAACCTTTTTTGCTTTCTCCAATTTTTTCAATTTTTGCATCATTTTCCATTTTTTGTAGTTTTGTAGTAGAAAACTAAGATTTAAAAAAAGAAAATTAAGTTTTAAACACTATTTTTTTTGTATTTTTCTGAGGAATGTTTACAAGAGTATTTTTCTGAGAATTTCTGATCATTTCGGGGAAATTTCTTCAGAAGAATGGGTTTGGACCCAGGTTTTGAGAAAATGTTCGAGTTTTGACACTTAAATCGAGAAATACAATGTGATGGATCCAAACGGATGTTGAATGGTCTGTCCGAGCTATTTAAAGGCTATTTTTGGAATTTTGATTTAAAATTTGAACAAGGAGATTCAGATTTGGATCTGGACAGTGGATCCAGATCCAAAATCAATTTAAACATATGAAATGAATTTAATTTCAATAAAACTAGAGAAATGAACTGGAATTTAGATTTGAAATGACCCGTTTGCTCAGAAAATGAATTTAGGGGCAAAAATGGGTGTTCACAGGCTTCCAAATGATTTTCGGCAGAAGTAGAACGCTGTCCGGCGATGTGAAACAGAACCAGAGGAGGATACAATGGCTGACGGCGAGTGAGAAGTCGGCCACAAGGGGATTCCGGCAATGCACTGTCACACAAGAGGGTTCCGGCATGTTTTGAAGATGCGCCAGTTACTGCAAGAGGATTTCGGCGTTTCAAGATCACGACCAGAAGATTTCGGCGTCTCCTTGTTACGGTAAGAAAATCCCAGCAAAAATGGGATCGAACGACACTCCGAGGGTTTTTCAGAAGAAAGAGAGAGAAAGAGGGTTTTCGTTTTTAAGGGTTTCATTTTAAGAAAAATGAAAAGATACGAAAACGAAGTGAAACGATGCTTATTTTAAAAAGAACGGGTGTTTTAAAAATCCAAGGGGTATCGGGTCCCTTCATTTAAATTTTTTTTTTTTAAATTTAGTCGACTAAATCTTTATCGGTCGACTAAGAATGTGCGACTCATTCTAAAAATATCATCAGTCGACTAGAAATATATCGGTCGACTAATATGGTGCGATACATTCCAAAATTTAAAACACCAGTCGACTAGAATTTTATCGGTCGACTAATATAGTGCGATTTTGAGATTTTGTTCAAAAATCAGCATTTTTATAAATCCAAAAATGAGCAAATACCTAGTTCTCTTCTAATTCTCACAAAATCTTCATTTTTAAGAGGTTTAGTGAAGATATCGGCATGTTGTTCTTTAGTGGAAATAAAATTTAACGAAATATCTCCTTTTAACACATGATCTCTTAAAAAATGATGTCTTACTTCAATATGCTTAGTTCTTGAGTGCTGAATAGGATTTTTTGAAAGATTTATAGCACTAGTGTTATCACAATAAATAGTTGTTATGGAGTAATTCAAACCAAAATCTTTTAAGGTTTGTTTCATCCATAGTACTTGTGAACATGCTAAACTAGCCGCTATATATTCTGCTTCAGTAGTTGAGAGTGATACTGAATTTTGCTTTTTACTAAACCAAGAGACTAAGGAATTTCCTAAGAAATGACAAGTTCCACTAGTACTCTTGCGATCAGATTTACTTCCTGCAAAATCTGCATCACTATATGAAACCAAATCAAAGGAAGATGATTTTGGGTAAAACAAACCGAAATCTGAAGTATCTTTCAAATAACGAAGAATTTTTTTTACTGCAGTTAAATGAGATTCCTTTGGATTAGATTGAAATCTTGCACACATACAAACACTAAACATAATATCAGGTCGACTAGCAGTTAAGTATAATAGAGATCCGATCATACCTCTGTAGAGCTTAGTATCTACATTTTTACCATTTTCATCTTTATCAAGAGAAGTAGTTGTACTCATAGGATTCCTTCTTGATTTCGACGAGTCCATCCCAAATCTCTTGAGAAGTTATTTTGTATACTTAGCCTGATTGATGAAGATTCCTTCTTCAGTTTGCTTTATTTGAAGTCCAAGGAAGTAGTTTAATTCGCCCATCAAGCTCATTTCAAACTCTTCCTGCATAGCTTTAGCAAATTCTTTACAGAGAGAATCATTAGTAGAACCAAATATTATGTCATCAACATAAATTTGCACAATAAGAATATCTGAATTAAGATTTTTAATAAATAAAGTGGAGTCTACCCGACCAATGGAAAAACCAGATTGTTCTAGAAAATTTCGTAGTCTTTCATACCACGCTCTTGGTGCTTGTTTGAGTCCATACAAAGCTCTTTTCAATTTGTAGACTTTTTCTGGATATTTCTCATTTTCAAAGCTTGGAGGTTGCTTTACATAAACTTCTTCATTGATGTGTCCATTTAAGAATGCACTCTTAACATCAATTTGATATAACTTGAAGTTCATGTAACTAGTAAAAGCAAGCATCATTCGAATTGACTCTAATCGAGCCACTGGTGCATAGGTTTCATCAAAATCTATGCCTTCTTCTTGATTATAGCCTTGTGCCACTAGCCTTGCTTTGTTACGAATGACTTCACCATTTTCATCCAGCTTATTTCGGAAGACCCATCTTGTTCCAATTACCAGATGATCCTTTGGTCTATCAACTAGATCCCAAACATCATTCCTAGTAAATTGGTTAAGTTCTTCAGACATGGACAAAAGCCAAAATTCATCAACACAAGCCTCATTGATATTCTTTGGTTCTAATTTAGATATGAAAGCAACATTTGCAATATATTTTTCTAACTGCCTTCTAGTTTGAACACCACTCTTTATTTCACCAATAACTTATTCATGTGGATGATTAGGAACTTTTTTCCAAACCGGTTGAAGAGGAATATTTTCTTGAGAAGTACTCTCTATCAAGGGTTCTTCTTGAAGTATTACTTCTTCTCCTTCGCTTAGAGGTATAACCTGCTCACAATTCTCATCAAATGCAACATGTAAAGATTCTTCAATACAAGATGTTCTTTTATTGAAAATACGATATGCTTTACTTCTAGAAGAATATCAAAGAAATATTAATTCATCTGATTTTGAATCAAACTTATCAAGATTATCTTTGGTATTTAACAAGAAACATTTACTACAAAAAATTTTGAAATATGAGATCTTTGGTATATGATCATAATACAATTCAAAACATGTTTTATGTAAAATTGGTCGAATAAGAACACGATTTAAGACATAACATGCTGTATTAATTGCTTCAGCCCAAAAGTATTTTGGTAAATTTTTATCTTGAAGCATGGTTCTAGCACATTCTTGCAAAGTTCTATTCTTTCTTTCAACAACTCCATTTTGTGGAGCCGCTCTAGGAAAAGCAAAGTTGTGAGATATACCATGTAAATCACAAAACTTTAGAAAAGATTCATTTTCAAATTCACCACCATGATCACTACGAATTTTAATAATAGATGTAGATTTTTCATTTGTAATTCTTCTGCAAAGTTTAGAAAATTCTGAAAAAGCATCATTTTTGCTTTTTAGAAAAATCACTCATGTAAACCGAGAATAATCATCTACTATAACAAAAGCATACTTGCTACCATTCAAACTTTGAATTCTAGATGGTCCAAATAAATCTAAATGTAAAAGTTCAAGAGGACGTTTTGTTGAAACTATATCTTTTGCTTTAAAAGAACTCTTGATTTGTTTACCCCTTTGACAAGCATCACATAAGTGATCCTTTTTATATGGTATTCTAGGTAGGCCTCTTACAAGATCATTCTTGGATAACTTTGAAATAATTTTAAAGTTAACATGTCCAAGTCTCTTGTGCCATAACCATTGAATTTCATTTGAAACAATAAGACATTTTTTATTAAAAGAGGGTAATTCATCTAGATATAGTTCATACACATTGTTTCTTCTTTTACCTTTAAAAATGATCTTTTTAGATTGAAAATAAGAAATTAAGCATAAATCATTTTCAAAAGACACATGAAAACCTTTATCACATAATTGACTAATAGATATTAAATTATGCATTAAACCATCTACTAAAAGAACATTTTCTATCAAGGAAAATTTTGGATTACCAATATTACCAATACCTATCACTTTTCCCTTGTTATTGTCACCAAAGGTGACGGTTCTTCCATCCTTATTTTGGAGGGTGGAAAATAACTCTGGCCTTCCAGTCATATGTTTGGAACAGCCGCTGTCCAATATCCATTTGCTCCTTATGTTGTGTACCTACAACAAAATCAGAAAACAGAGCATTTGACCCCTTTTATTTTCGGGTCCATGAGAGTTAGTCTTAGGAACCCATATCCATTTGGATTTTGGTTTCCTTTGATAATAAATATTCTTTCTATAAAAGGATTTAGAATAAACATGTCTAGAATAATCATATCTAGATACATTTCTATTAGAACTAGAAAGTTTAGTTTTATGAACAAAAGGTTGAGAATAATGTCTTTGATTTTTCACCACATAGTTTGGTCTATTTTGAGTATCAAAGAAGCTATATCCCAATCCGGTTTTATTAACCAAGCATCTTTGAGAACCAAGAAGTTTTTCTAGATTCTCTTGACCATTTGTGAATTTGGTCACTATAGAAAGAAGATCATTTGACTTTTCTTTAAGACTAGATATTTCTTTTTGTAAGAGATTGGTTCTAACTCCAATTTCTTTTATCTCAAGTGCTTGGCAAGAATTTTCCTTCTTGAGATCTTCTATTTCTTGAAGTAACACTTTATTTTGAGAGTCAAGAGTTAAATTTTCAGTTTTTAACTCTTTATTTTTAGAACTAAGACTCTTAAATTTAGCATATAAATCATTAAATGCTTCAAATAACTCATCATAGTCAAATTGACTTACCGAATCTTCTTGTGCTACAAAACACATGTTGGCGACTTCTTCATTTGATTCTTCATCAGAAGAGGAGTCACTATCATCCCAACATGCTTGAAATGCCTTTTTCTTCTTGAATTGGTCCTTGGGCTTGATTTTGAGAAGAGAACAATCTTTCTTGATATGTCCTGCCTTTTTGCAGTTAAAACACTTTACTTCATTGGGAATGGAAGAATCTGCTTTCTTTACCTTTCTTTGAAATCTTCCCTTTTTGATGAATCTTCTGAATTGCCTTGTGATGAGGGCAATATCTCCATCTTCATCTTCTTCTGAATTTTCAGAGTCAGAAGTAGCCTTAAAAGCAAGAGATTTCTTCTTAGGCTCTTCTTCTTGTCTGTCTTAAAGTTGGACCTCATATGCCATTAGGTTACCAACTAAGTCTTCAAGAGTGAGAGTATTGAGATCATTTGCTTCTTGAATAGCAGTGGTTTTTCTCTCCCATTCAGGAGTTAAACACCTTAGAATCTTTCTGACTAAATCCACTTGTGAATATTCTTTTCCAAGGGATTTCAAAGTGTAAGTTATATCGGTCATTCTAGTTACCATGTCCGATATAGATTCATTTTGCTTCATTTTGAACAATTCAAATTTATGAACTAAAGAAGCAATTTTAGATTCCTTTACCTTTGACGTACCTTCGTGAGTTACTAGAAGAGTATGCCAAATTTCATTTGTTGTAGAGCATTGAGAGATGCGATTGAATTCTACCTTGTCAATGCCACAATATAATGCATTCATGGCTTTGACATTCAGTGAAGCAGTCTTCTTTTCATCATTGGTCCATCGGCTGAAATCAGTTGATGGAGTTTGGTACTTTTCTGAAACCACTCTCCAAATATCTAGATTCATGGATTGTAAGAATATTGTCATTCTTACTTTCCAGTAACCATAGTTTGTTCCGTCCAAGAGAGGAGGACGAACAGAGGAGCTTCCTTCTTTGTGCTGAGATGTTGTAGTTGTCATGCTAGATGATGGTCAAATCAAAGTAATAGCAAACCTGTGCTCTGATACCAAATGAAAGTGCACTAGGATCTAGGCAACGAGCACTAGAGGGGGGGTGAATAGTGCTTTTAAAAAATTGTATGCGGAATATTTAATGATTTTGCAAATCTCAAAGCAAACACACAAAGAACACAAGATTTTATCCTGGTTCGGTCTAACCCGACCTACATCCAGTCCCCAAGCAAAAGCCGCTTGAGATTTTCACTATCAACCTTGTAAACTACAAGATCACACAGACCATAACTGGTCCCACTTTCAGTAACAACCCTACTGAAAGCAAACAACTCCTTTACACCAAGGAGTCCTTTTTACAGAAAATAAGTAACAACTTACAAAACAACCTATGAGCCTTCTTTTTTAATGCAAATGAGATGCTATTGGCTTTTGAGGTTGTTGAAATACTCTACTCACGAATTCACTATCTCTCAAAGTGATTTGAGTGAAAAACTGAAGTGAAAATATCACGTGAGTGAGAAAACAAATACTTGAATGAATAGGAGTGAAAATCAATAAGTAAATGATTCAAATCTATTGAATTCTTGTTGTTTTTGAGTGTACAATGCACTCATATTTATAGTTAAAGTTTTCCATACGTTGAGGGTATGAAAGGGTATCAAAACTGTCCATTTCGAACGATCAAAACGTTTGAAAAATGAAAAGACACGCCTTTTTGAAGTTTTAGGAAAATGACAAAATTAGTCGACTGAAACATCAGTTAGTCGACTAATAGTTAGTTATTAGTAGACTGACCGTTATCGTCGGTTGACTGATCTGTTAATCGAGCCGTTTGAAAATATGAACTTTTGAAACTTAGTCGACTTGAGAAAAGTTAGTCGACTGATAATATCATCAGTAGACTGAAAAACCTTTTAGTCGACTGCTGCTAAAATCTTCTGAAAAACAAACATTCTGTTCGGTCGACTGATAAAAAGCATTAGTCGACTGCTGCTAAATTTTCAGAAAACACATGTTCTGTTCAGTCGATTGATAAAACCATTAGTCGACTGCTGCTAATTTTCCAAAAAACAGACATTCTGTCCAGTCGACTGATAAAAACTTCAGTCAACTAATTTGACAAAAATGACTATTTAGAAAATATGGCGCGAAAGGATTAGTCGACTGGTAAGTCTATTGGTCGACTAATAAACATGAAAATTTAAGAAAATAGTTTTCTAAAAAGAATTTCATGAGGGTTCTTTTTAGAAAAGTTTTTCTAAAGACTTTTAAGGTGAAATGCAACCTAAATATACACTCTAAGTAAGACTCTTACAAGAATCTAAGACTTTTAATGAATTAAACATTTGCACACTAGTCTTCAAAGATTCTTCACTGAATTCTTCAATTTCTTCATAGCCTTAGCTGAAATGCAGTTGATTCCACTTGCTTATCATCAAAACCTTGTACTTGAAGTATCATGTATGGCTTCATTGTCGTAACATCAGTGACAGAATGTGCCGGATTGGCATAAAGAGCACACATCTGATGAATGGGTGATGGTCTCGCAAGAAGTTGATCTAACTTTTGAGAAAGCATATTCACTTTGCTTTGTAGCTCAGCAGTCAGAGCAATCTCTAAAACACCACCTCGCTTTTCTCCACTGCATGTAGCTTTCTCAACACGAGCGATAGAGACATGATGCAAAGAATTTTCTGCTAGAGTATCAAACAATCTTCATGCCTCATCCTCACTCTTCAACATGAATGTCTCCCCCACATGAAGAGTCGGTCATCTGACAATTTCGGTCAGACAATCCATTGTAAAAACTTTGCACCAGTTTCCATCTCGCCACCTGATGATGAGGACTTTTCTTAAGAAGATCCTTCATCCTTTCCCAAGTCTCATGAAATTGCTCGCCTTCTAGCTCTGAGAAGCTAGTGATGACTCTCCTAAACTGATTGGTTCTACCTATGGGAAAGTATTTCTTCAAAAACTCCTTCTGCATTTGATCCTAGGACCCTATTTCTATAATGTCTAAGGACTTTAGCCAATACTTAGCCTTGTCCTTCAGTGAGAATGGGAAAGGGGTCAATTTCAAACCATTGTCCCCAAAATTCTGAATTTTCACTATAGAATATATTTTGAGAAACTCGTCAATGTGCCTATAGGGATCCTCGTGACTAAGGCCATAAAATGATGGAAGCATCTGTAATACACTGGCCTTAATCTCATAATGTGACACCCCAACATTGGGTCTCCTGATGGAGGACGCCTGGGTGTACTTCGTGGGTAGAAAGTACTCCCGCAAAGGACACATAGGAGCAACAAGCTCCACTTCATCCATTTCTCTTGGATCTCGAGGAGAATGAATAATTCTCTCAGGATTATCGATAAAATGATGCAACGATCTACCTAAAGTCCTTCGCTCCTGCATACAATGGTACCAAGACCAGGTATGCAACAAACCTAATCTAATAAAAATAATCTAAAAAAAAAAACAAAACAATCAAGCTACACTAACAAACAAAAGTGAACCTATATGTACTTACTATGTCAATCTTGAATCTATCTAACTAGGTTAAACTAACTACTCAGATATTAATAAAGCAAATAAACAAGTGAACTATTTGCCTTGCGTCGTTCTCCGACAATGGCGCCAAAAATTTGGTGTAACTTTTATAAAAGTAATTTTAAAAATAATCGGCTTACACTAGTGGTAAGACCATGTCAAACTTAGGGAACAGAATAAGCCAATGACAATTCACTGGAATTATTCACTTTATTAATATCTTCAAAAAAATAAAAGATTTGCAATGTTTATAAAGACATAAATAATTTAAAAAAATCATAATCTAACTAAGCTTTGGGACTCCGATGTTAGCTGAAGAAGCCTCAGGATCAACTTCACTACCCACCCTCTTCCATGTGTATTCAAATATGCAAAACAATGTTAGTACCTAATCTACTTCAAACTAAACAAGATTAATGACTTAATGGACAACTAATTATCTAACTAGCTAAAATAGTAAACATGCAATGAATAAAATATAATTGAACTAATTCTAAACTAATAAAAATCATAACTATTCTACAAATGTTGCTGAATCAAAAGATTAAAGAAATGTCTGAATAATTAACTAAATTACTAACTTCTAACAAAGCAACAAAATCTAATCTAACTACAAATACTCATAAAATTAATAGAATTAAAAATCAGAATCTAATTCTAAAAGAATTTACTAAATTACCCTAACTACTAGTCAAGCATGAAATACAGGGACAGACTTTGGGAAATCGGGGTTTTGAAAATATAAACGGGGTCCAATTGCTATAAAATTTTATAAAGATATTTCGGAAACACTCAGAGATTAGGCCCAATTTACAGAGTTTAAAAATCTCACCGAAATCTAGAGAAAATGATTTTTTAATTTACAAAAATGCCCCTTGACAACAATAAATCAAAACAGGAATTTCTACAGAACCGGTTTTTGAAATCGATTTAATTACTTGACCAAACCAGCATGAAAAATTCTGAATTTTGGCAGAGGGGCAGTAGACATGCTGATGAAGTTCGTGTAAAACTTTCAGATCAAAATTCATTAAAAACACATAAAATGATGACCCGAAGTTGACCCAAAATCCAAATTTTATAGAAATTCTATTTTGTCTTTGCTTGACTAGTTAATTAATTAATTAATAAAAATAAAATAAGTAATTACACTAAAATAGATAATGACTGAATTAAAATCTAATCTATAGAAAGAATTGCATAAATAAGTTAATCAATAAAACAATTATCAATTACTTTACTCGCTATGCTAACCTCAAGGAGAATAATGCTAATCAACAATCTATTTAATATGAATAAACTAACTAAAGTGCTAAACTGAAACAAATTAAACTAACAAGAGTTGACTATTACTACTAAATTAATCATGAGAGAAATGTAAATAGAATACATTGACTAACTACAAGTCATGCACTAACTTAACTTAAGTAAATACACAAAAAAATAACTATACACTAACTCGACTAATTAGTTACTTAAGCATAAACTAACATATATACTAAGCAAGAAATTAATGTAACTTAAAACAATAAGAGTAAACTAACCTAAGGTACTTAACTTAAAATAACTAACTAACTAACTTAGCTTGAAATTGAAAATTGAATTTAAAACTAATTTAACTTAAAGCTAAAAACTAATTTAAAGCTAACTTAAGTTAACTAACCTAATTAGGGCACAAGGGGGCGATTTGGAATTTGAGATTTGAATTGCTAACCCCCCCTAGTGGACCCCACTATAGCTGATTCAACTTACTACAAATAAAAGATTAATTCAAGCCAATAAGTAAGAAAGCAAGTAAGTCATATTACTATAATCAATCACAAATGAAAAAGGCAAGCAATCAAAGAGAAAAAAATGAAAAGAAATAAATACGTCTAAGGCTACCTCTTAAATGACTTACCAAAAATAGTTCTTACCCTACTTAAACAATACAACAAAATATGGCAACTACCTAAGAATTCCAAAAAAAATGCAATTAAAGCTTAAAGAAAGAATTGACTCAACTTGTGTAACTTTACCTATCACACTATTTTCAAAAATCCTATTCAAAGTCAATTGTAACTAAAAAGAAAACAAATTGCAAAGATACCGTAATTACCAATGGAAACCTACCAATATTAATACTTACTAGAATTAAAACAATGCATTAAAATCTGGTAACTTGTAAGACCCGAGAATTTTTTGAGAAAAATTATACGATACAAGATGGAATTTCATAATGCAATTATCAATGTATTCGTACATAAATATCTATATGCATAAGTCAGTGTGTATATATATATATAAATATATAAATGTATATCGGAAACCCTAAAGCAAAAGTATATATGTATATACATATATTCTTCGTAATTAATACCTAAGTTTTGATTAATTGCATAAAGAATTAATGGAATTGCACACTGAGAATTCAAATGCCTAAGTTCAAGATATTTTACAAAATTTTGACAATAATATGAGTTTTTAAAAGAAATCATAAGTTTTACCGGAAGTTAGAATGAGCAATTCACTAACCTTAATTGTAAAATTTAATAAAATGTAAAACAGGTTATTTTTGAACTTCGTCGGGGTTGGGTCCAACTAGGGGGTTGACCCTAGCCCATGGTCGACCATTTGTGGACATGGATAACTCTGGAGACCAGCTGGTCAAGTTGACCAAGCTAGGAGGTGGCTATTTTGTAATTTAAAGTAAGACTTTTCTCAGAAACGATTCTAATTGGCCATGTGGGTGAAAGCCCATGGCATTTCTGAAAGAGTTTAAAGGTAGCTACATGGATGCATTCTGATTGGTCCCAGGGAGGCGGCAGCCCTGGGACACTTTTTGAAAAGTTTTAAAGGCAAGAGGGCATAACAAACTTTATTTAGTGGCAATTTTGAAAGAACTTTTAGAAGATTTGAATGTTTGCTTTTCATTGGGGGCGTGGGAGGTGGGTTTGAAAAACCCCAACCATGCCATGGTCAAGATGGGTGTGCAACCCATCTCAGCCCTCTCTTTTCTGAGGATCAATTCCAACCATTCAACTAATTAACCCTACCTATTTAAGCTTTGAGAGGAAAGAGAGAGAAATCATTTGGGTGATTTATCTTCTCTCTCTCCCTCCTCTCTATTACGTGAGCCCTACCATCTCTTACTTCCATTTTGTGCTTGTGTGTATGGGTGGGTACCATGTGAGGGACTCCCCTCTACACTCTATGCAAAGGGGTGGTCAACAATCCTTGGATTTCCAGAATAGCAATGTGAGTTTTCTTCCATATTCCATTTGCAAATCCTTTGTTTCTTTTCAAAGAAATATATGTGATTGTATCTTCTTCCTTCATGAAACTGGATTCCACAATGCATGAATGTTGAGTTGCATGTATATTCGGTGGATTAGATTTGCATTGTTCCTTACTTTTATTTCATAGCACTAGATGTGATGCATTCCATGACACACACACACGCACAGTTTCACAAAAAAAAAGAGAAATGCATGTATAGGCTTTCAACTGGTTCATCTTTATTTTTCTTTCTGGTTGTGGTTGTTTGCTGGCTCTGTCCATGGTCTAACCATTTGGTTCAGACCTGGTCTGTTAGCCCAGTCCATACTCGGTATTTTTATCAAGAACGAGCTTCCTAATTATAGAGTTGTCAGAGATACCTCTGAAGAATCGACTGTATCTCATTAGATACTAGTTAGTTTTCAGTGTTTTTGGACATTATAGAAAGATAAGACACAGTACTCCAACTTTGTAGTTGAAAACTTTTCCTGATTAGGTCTACACTATCCTTTAAATCCCTTGTCAAAATGTCAAACATTCAGATTTTTTTGTCAGTAAATGTTCAGTCCAGAATGCGGTGGACAATGTCCCGTATTTTTGGGATTTCTCAAAACTTTCTCAATGAAAATTTTATTGGTTTGATTATGTAAAAAGCTAAGAGATAACTTTATAACTTTTGTTTTTAGCGTCAGGGCTGAATCTTCGCCTAAACATCTCAAAAATATTGATCTTTCTGTTATTATAGGAAGTAAAGATTTTCTTTAAACTTGTTTTAAATCTCTCTCTTTGTTGGGCCGAGTTGGGTGCAACCCAGCACACTGGGTTTGATTAGTTACAGACTTGTCTTTGAATAAAAATTAAAAATTAAAAATTAAAATGGTTTTTGTAAAACCGAAAGTTTTTAACGGATGTTTCTATGTCAAACGTGTATGCGCTTGTAACCGGGCTACTGGCGCTTGCAGACTCCCAGGGACCCTATCTTGGGTCTTGGGGCTGGGTTGTGCCTCTCAGTTGTGGTCCGAACCTCTCGGTTCAAACCAAGTCTGATGCACTCTCGTGACAAACCTTGGTCTGGTCTCCCACCGAAGTCAGCCCCAATCAGTTCAGCAGAACCGCACCTCTATAAGGTGCAATCTGCTATGCTCACCCCATAACCTGGACCGGACTGAGTGTGGGCCCAGCCCTGGGTTGGGTACCTCTGGCTCCAACCTTCCCAGCAGTTGGCAGCAACCTGTACGCTTGCACAACAACCTCCGATCTTCCCCTATGCGGAAACCGGTAGGCACCGGTGTGCACTTTAGCATTGGAGAAAAGTGATCCCTTGAACAATCCCCTTTTGCATTGCCAAATTATGACTCTTAGCTGCCCCATTTCAGCCTGTGTTAGACTCACATTTTTGAGTCTTTTGGCAGCGCTTGTATTGCAGCCAATGCCTTGCAACTTGGGCAATTCTTGACAGCTTCCTACACGCTACTTTTCTCACCCTTTGGTGGTGCACACAATAGAGCATAGTGCTGAAATATTTTTCCTGCATTTGAACATTATAGCAGCCCTTGTATGGCATGAACCTTATGATTTTGAGGATGCACGGTGGCTCTCATTGACTTTAGTGATTGATGGTTCCAGCGTACTTGATTAAATCTATGGCAGCTCCTTTGCATCAACGAACTGCATGAATTCCTTCGCTAAACATACACCTCAGCTTGCTACATAAAATGTCATATAGTTTATCATTAAGTATGGTCGAATTTTGATTAGCCAACATGCGATATCATGCTTGTATTGCTTTGATTTATGTACTCTTACACATTACATGAAAACAATGTGATATCAATGTTATAGCATGAATGAATACATTCCACTTGTACATCTTATCACCGAATTTAGATGCATATAATGAATTATGTTAATAATTCAAGTGTCTTATATGCAATAACGTTTCTCAACATATAATGAAAGATAGAATGTTTTCGTGTCTGTTTACTTTGGACACACGATTCACCCTTGACACTTGTTTCATCTCGTAAATACAATGGGATTTGAAGCGCAATGTAGAAATGTGCTTGTCCTTGAGACTTGTTTGAATGTCAAAACTCCATGGCGAGTTAGTGTGGGCGATAAACCCACCTCATGAATTGAGCTTACTTATGTTAGAAATGTGAGGTTACACATACTTTCACATCTTGTGTGATATGTTTCATAAATTCTCATATTAGGGTTATGACATTGGTTCAAAAGATGTTGAATGTTTGAACTCTGTGGCTAGTAAGCATGGGCAATGGACCCATTTTGTGAACTAAGCACACTTGTCTAAGAGTATCACACCCCTGAATGTTAATTGATTGTTATCGCCTTCACCGACGAAGTACTCCATTTGGTTTGTAGAGCTAGAACTCATAAATGTTTGAGTGTGACCTCAACATTTTGCTCATGTTGCTCTGCGAGGTACACAAGGCCGGATGGGCTTAAGTACCTCAGAAGGAGAGAATGTTGCTAGATATGCCTAATTAAGATTAACAATTGATTTATGAGTATGATGATTTCTATCATCGTAATTGCTTAACTGTTCAGTTGCTTATTTACATAATTGCTTAATGGCTAAAATGCTAAAGTACACTTGGTTATGCACCTAGATGCATATTTGCTATCTAATGATGTTAATCATTATTTAATATCAACCCTGTGTTTTAGGGTCGTATGTTTCTGCTCTTAGTTATAATTAATGAGATGTTCGTTATTGCCATTGACTGCTGATGTTAATTATATAGTCATGCTAGCCATTTGATAATAATTCGTACTGCTTTTTCACTTATTGCAGTCGCACTTGTTTAATCACTTCAAATATGCTAACTGTCTCACCATGATGCACATATATGTTCACTTGTACATATGCATTGTTTGTGATATTTTATCTGTTCCGTCATGATGAATTCACTGTGTTGTTACCTTGGTTATTTATGCATATCATGTCATAAATGCTATGTTTTTGCAAATGGATAGTTGTGGTTGATATCTCACCAACTCGCAAGAGTACTGACCCCATTTTATGAGGATGCAGGTGTTTGACTTCTCGTAGTGCGACGGGGATCAATGTGCCACAGAGGACTGAACCCACACTCTAGAACTCAATGATCTTGGCAGTTGACTTTTGAAAAAGGAAAATAACGTATATTTCTCCTGTATCATTTTGTAAAACTAGATAATAAAATGTCTCTTCTTATTGTTCAGCCTATAACTCGCATAGAATTTCCAACTGTTTTCCCTTTTGATTTTCCGCTTGTGCAATGTATTTCAAAAAAAAAAAAGTTTACTCTAAAAATAAATGGATTTTCCAAGTTGGGATTTTGGGGTGTTACATAACTAACCTATCAATTCAAAATATAGACTTTACCTAAGGCTAAATAAACTAAGCAATTACTTATTTACCTAAATAAACACCTTACACAATTTCTAAAAACCCTAATTAAAAGTCAAAACTTACTAAAACAAAAATGCCCAAATATCTATACTAACTTAATGACTCTATTGCTGAAAAATATGTGACCTAACTCTAATTAACCTAATTGAAGTAAATACCAAACTAACAACATCATAAAACAAATAAATAAAAATCAAGAAAACTATACTACTCAAATTTTGGAAAATAACATTTATATGCTAAGCTAACATCCTAATTATGTTTAATCAAATAAACCTACTTCTAATACTAACCTACTGTTAAAAATCAAAATTAGAATTAATAGGCTTAATGTTAAATGGAATTGAATTAAGACTAATCTGATGACTAACCTTAACCTAATTGACCATTGGTTAGTCGGCTAACACCAAAACGTCAATTGTGAATGGTCAGATCTAGCTGCAGCTAGATCACGACCAATCTGTCGATACTGTACAACAAAATGAGAAAGATAAGAGTTAGAAATAAACTATGTACAATATATACACAATTCAGCCAATTTTTTTTTTAATAATTGAATTCATGATTTAATCGGGTGAATCAATGATTCAAGAACCAGATCGATTCTTGCTCATGCAAGAACCTGATCAGAAGGAGTATTTTGACTGACAAGGACTGCTAAATGGACAGACCCACGACTGGACCTATGACATGATCTGACACATGCCTAATCTAGAAGAAAAAGGTGAGATGACTTTACCTCTCAACTTGTCTGATGATTGGGGGAGAACACAAATGGTATTTGAAGCAATGGCGAAGCCTTTTCACGTCTTGGTGGTCTGCCTATTACCTTCTGTTGCTACAGACGTCCAGGAGCCGAGCTACGGAGGGGAAGGATGATGGTGGAAGCATAGAATGAGGCATGATTGAAGAGGGTTCACGGCTAGGCCTCAGTGATGGTAGACGGCAAGCCGAATCTAAATATAAAAGCTCCCCAAAAAATTCTGCAACTCCTGCAAAAATAAGTGACAGCAACACAAAATAAAAACAAACAAAAGAGAAGAAGAAGAAGGACGAGAAGAAAAAAAGAGGGCATGCATAAGAAAGAAGGTGTTAGAGGGTTAGAGAGAGAGAGAGAGGAAGAGAGGCACGACTTTTCCAAAGCTGCAAAAATGTCAAAACCTAAATTTTCTAACTATTTAAATCAATAAATTGTTTCCTAATTCTAAAAGCCACGTAACAGTAAAGTTAATTCTAAGTAATAGCTAAACTCTATACTATTTGCAACTCACTACCTAAATACTTTATAAAGAGTTTTTTTTTTAGAAAAACCATGAAGTACACCTTGGATCACGTGAGTTCATGGATATTTTAAGTTTGGATCCAGCCCATGATCCAATATTTCACCTTTAGATCGGTTCTAGATCCAATTTACCTTGCAGTTCACTCTAATTACCCTTAAAATGCTCCAATTTCTTCATTTTAGCTTGAATTCGAGTGAAATTCAAACCGTAGCTTCTTTGCACATAAATACGCCAATGTATGGGTTTTTATCATTCAAACTACATGAAAATGCATGAATATTTTATAAAAATGATGTGCATTTCTCACATCATCAGTAATGCATATTGCAATGTGGCTGACATGGTGTCGAATCTCAAACCAAAGGTTAATGAACCTAAGAATGAAAAGAGTAAGGACACCAAAGGTGATGGTAACAAAAAAGGTACTTAATAGGCTAAGACCAAGACTACCCTGGAAGAGATGTTAAAGAAGTACTCTTTTAATGATGATGATGTAGAAGAGATTTTGCAATATATGTTAGAAATAAGAATGGTTGAGCTTCTAGAGTGCAAGAGACCAAGGGAAGCAAAACAGATAAACTACCCTAAGTACTACAAATATCATCATCTTACTAGTCACAAGACATAAGATTGCTTTGTTCTAAAGGACTTTATGTAACATCGGCAATTTTTTCGAGGCTTTTTCTAGAATTTTTGAATTTGTATATTTATGATAAATTTTACATTTTAAATTTTAAATTTTTAGTTAGAAATTCACTAAAGATGGTTGTGAAGTTAGTTGAAATTTTTTAAAAATGGAATAAAATTTTATTTGGACGTGTTTAACCCTACACGCCTAAAGCTTTGGAAATTTGGGTTATAATTCGATAAAATTTGGATATTCACCTTAGTAGAATTAATGAAAATAAATAAATTAAATATTTAAATCTTTGAAAATAAACTAATAAAATTTATTTAGGTGTGAATTTACTTAAATAACATTAATTAGAATTTATGTGAATTTTGAGTTAATTTATAAGGCATTTTAATTTAATTTAGAAAGAATTTAACTTGAATTCCATGGAATGGATTTCAAAAATTAATCAGAATTCATAAAATGGTAGGAGTCCATAGGTGGGCCCTCCCAACCTATGTGTCATCCTTATTTAAAGTTTAGATTGATTAAAACAAAATTAACTTGGAAATTGGAGTTAAAATCAAAGTTTCCAAATTACAAAATAGAAGTTGAAAAAAGTCAAAGTTGCTAAAATTCAAAAAGCGCCTCCAAGGGGGGGGGGAGTGACATTTTTTGTTTTGGGAAGAGCTCTAGAAGGGTCCATCAAGGGCTGGGCCCATGTGAAAAATAGAAATAAAAGAAATTAGAAAAAAATGATAAAAGAATTAAAAAAGAAAAAGAAAAGTTGAAATAGTCAACTTGCTTGCCAAGCAAGCAAGTTGCTATTTTTCTTAATAGGAAAGAGAGGCTCCATAGAGAGGTTGACCATCCCTATGGAGACTCTTCATGAGATATATAATAGTAAGTTTATAAATATATTTAGCTATAGGATATGGTCTATCAAAGTATAAATGTGTATATATGAATAATAATAATAATAATAATAAAGATAGGAAAGGCAAGGAAGCATTGAGATTGGATTTTTTTTAGAATTAGATCAAGGGACAGAAATCAACCCATACCTTGACCTAATTCAAGGCCTTATAAAGCTAGATGAGGGGCTCACACCCCCCCCCTGATTTTGCCCTTTTGAGTTTTTTTTTCTCATAAGCTTTCTCTCTCCTCTCAAAACCCTCTATTTTTCCTCTCTTTTCTCAAACACCATTGGTGTTTCTCCCTTGTTCCAACAAAAAGAGAGGCCTCACGTGGCTGAGGAAGGCCTAAGGAGAGTCTACCCTAGGCCGTGTTATGCGTAGAATGGCCGGATCTTGCGAAACGACCCACCAGTGTGCATAGGAATGAATTTTTGACAAAAAAGGTAGGTGATCTATACTCTATTTGTAAAACAGACTTCATGGTACGAATTCCATGGGTTTTTCACATCCATAGACCCTAAAAAAAACCTCACACACGTGGGTTTAACTTAGAGTTATCAAACTATGGAAAAGAAGGGTTTTTCGAAGGAAAACCCTCTTTGAAAATACGAATTACTCAAAAACAGGTTTCTTAGAAAAGAAATCTATAAATTTTGAAATTTTATGAAATATGTATTGATTTTTGTGAAAGTATCAGATTGGATTGGTAGTATATAGTATTGTAGATATTCTATGAAAACTTATATGAATTTCTATGGTCAAAATCTTGAGATATCACAATTTTAGTCAATTTGGGTTTTTTAGAAAATATTTTAGTAAATTAGAGAATATCATGATTTTCGTGTATGAACCCATGTGATTTTATTTTTGTAGTTGGTAGAATATATAAATACGAGTATTTTGTGATTTTTACAAATTTTTCTAAATTTTATTTGCATATAAATTCTATGATTGACTTCATTAATTATGTATTTTCTGAATTTATTTCTGAATAATTAATGTATATAAGAGACTGATCGATTTCTCTGGCCAACCGACTAAAGAAAATTTTGATTTGTCTCAATATGAATAAATCAGACTTTGATATATAGTTCAACTGCTATTTTGTTTTAAAAATTCATTAAATACCTTTGGGTGTATAGATTTGGGTGACCCGGGTTGGGCTCACCCGAATGCATAATAAACCCAAAATTCATATTTTTTGGATAGTCCTCCGACCGGTAAAATACTCATAACTCTCTCGTTCGAACAAGTTTTGATGAGCAGTTTATTGCATTGGAAAGATAACAAAATTTTCTATCTACTATGAAATTTTGAGCTCTATTCATGGTCTGATTCCAGTTCACCAACAGTTGGAACTCAGTCTAACATGTCTATAGTAAAACATTCGTAACTTTCTCATACAGAAGAATTTTTACGAACGGTTTACGCTTACGAAAAGTTGAAATTTTTTTCTACATTACGCAAAAATCTCAGCTCTGTTCACTGACTGAAAAAGTTTTTGTGAACTCTGTAACAGTCGGACAAAGTTGAGAGTTTCGCAAATTGGAGTTGGTCTAAGGGTCCAACCCTGATACATGCGCAATTATCTATGTTTCATGAAATTTTGCGTATGATTTGAATGCGTATTGTATTTTCATATTCATGTCTGATTTCTATATTGTATGATGTATTTTTTTATGTCATGAATATAAATGCTCGTAATTAATTATGTTGCTCAAAGGGAGCCGAGTGTTAATTGATGGACCGAAGGGTCCAATATGCAAAATGCCATGTTAAGTTTCGAGTATTTATCATAATCGCAAGTTTGAACATGTTATGATGATATTGATATTTCAATAGTATGGATGCTCAAGTTTATGTTATGTATTGCATTGGTCATGTACATGCGTATGTATTATCAAAGCATGAAAATGAATAAGATTATCATATTCGCATATGCTCAAGTTATGTTAAAAGCATGATTTATTAAAAACTTCAATGCTTTATTAAGAATGCATCCATTGCTCGTAAAGTGGCCAAGAATATGGTTGTTGCATGAAAAATACAAGTTAAATCAAGTTAATATATGACATTTAAATTTCAAGATACTTGTTAGGAGAGTGACAAGTGATACAAAACTTCATGGGGCAAGTAAGTTTTGAGCATGAAAGGTTGCTCCCCCCATTCCAAGATTTTATGAGGAAACTTCTGTAATAGACTGCAACGCAGAGGGTAAGATACTTATGAGAAAAAACTAATGCATAGGGTTGAAAGGTATTGGAAATCTCTCTCATACTAACATCCCTCACCTCGTCTTGGTGAAAGGGCCTGGTCAGGCTAAAGCCACCCCTTTATATAAAACATTGCCTGAGCCATGGTCCTGATCTGAGAGTCAAGCATGTGTCATATCATCAGGGCTAAAAAGTGATAACTTAAATGTGTATGTGCATTAGTTAGGCATTGCATGCATCATTTAAGAAAGAAAATATAATTTAAGATAAGAAATTATGCATGCATTCAGTTGCTTCTGCATATGGTAAGTCATGCATATTAACTACTCACGCATTTGAATTTCTCTGAATGAATAAATAGATGCACAATTATTTAATTTAGTAATTAAATGTGCATGCCAGTTGTGTAAGTAATTATTTTTATTTTAAATGTCAAGTTATGAAAAATCTGATGAAATTCCTACTTCGTATTCTATTTTACAAGTTTAGTATATTTCACTCTACTAAGACATGTCTGTCTGACCCTATATGGTTTAATATTTTTAAGGTGAAGAGTAGGTACTTACGTGCGAGGGCGAAAGGTTGCGATGGGGACCGAGCCTACCTTTCCTTTGCCCTCACAAGAATTTTGAACTTTGATTTACTTTCGTTTCAATTTTAATTCATGGACAAATGTAATTAAGCATGGTTTTGAACTTGATTTCTTTCTATACATGATTAATCAAATATTTAAATTTCAAGTTCCATAAGTATGTGATTGCAAATGGCTATGTGAAGTAGCACACCATGTTTTATACCTAAAGAATTTTTTGCGGTTATTTATCAAACCATTTAAAAGCAATTAAAAAAAAAGAATTCCACCATTTTGTAAGGTCCACACCATTTGTGAGATAATATAATGCGTAGTATTTTAGTGTATGAGATTTCTTGTGCGATTTAGAAAATTTCTCGTTTTGTACCTATATAGATATGCGAGGTCTCGAATCACGTAAGTAAAATGTAAGTAGCGATTGAGGGAAATCCGTAATGAGTTAACTTCCAAAATTTTAAGGGTAAAACTATAATGTGTATATTTAGGCTGTTCCCGAATTTGGAACCCAAACGACGAAGAAACCCCGTCAGTGCATGTGAATTACTGAAGATCACGTAATAATGAGACGATGGTCAAAACGAGAGCAATTTTTGTAAGAGATGGAAAATTATCTTGAGAATGAGCTTTAGAAGGGTATTGTATTGGAATATTAAAATAAAAATATACGATATGATATGTGTATTTGATCTTAATTAACAAATTTGGTAAATTGTGGTAAAATTGTTTTGGGCGAGTTAGTCAAGGGGTCGACCAAGCCCTTGGTCGACCACTTTAGGTCGTCATGGGATGACTTTAGCCACGAGACCAGCTGGGGCAGTGGCATTTCTTGTAATTATAGGGGGAGTATTTTTAGAGGTAGGGCTACGATTGGCCCTACCCATATAGTCGACCTCATGATGATGCATGGGGCATCATCATGAAAGTGAGGAGCCTCTCCAAGTAATCAGCATGGGGCTGCGCCCCATGGGATTCATGAGATCCATATGGCTCTTTCCAAGAAAGAGCCATAATGAGGTTGGTTGCGCCTCATTGGGTGCATGGGGTGGCAGCCCCATGGCACCCTTGTAATTTCTAAAGACTTTTTGAATTCTAAGGGGGGCGAGTGGGGAGTTTAGGCGGCGGGTTTGACCCCAGCCATTGGATCCCTCAAGTTGATCCTAGCCCTTCATCCCTCATGCAAGGCATACTTAGCCTTTTGAGAAAGAGTGGGAGCAAAAAAAAAAGTGGCAACTTTTGGGCTCTCTTTCTCTCTCTCTCCTTCTCATTCCCTTCGTCCCAAACCTTGGGGTGTGTTCTACATGGAGGCTCCTAGTCACCAAGTGCTTTCCTCCATCCTCTCCGATTAAGCAAGGTGAAATCTCAACACAAGTTTTCTGTGTTTCTCTTAAAAAAAAATGTGAAAGGTATGAATGTGAAGCTATGAGGTCGATGCATCTATGGATGTGTGACTCATGGCAAATTAACTGCCATAGTTGGTGTTATGGTTGTCGAGAACCCTCTTTTTCGTTCATGGAACTTGAGGGGCTCAAAGCCACCGATTCTAAGGTTTTGTTTCGTTGCACTTTCATTTTTATTGAAAAAAAAAACTGTATGCAATGGGTAGCTTGTATTGTGCCTTCTAGTTGTAGTTTCCTTTTTTTTATTGGTTGTAAGCACCTTGGGTTGGGCTTCAATTGTTTTCCTTTTCTTTATGTCAAACAAATTTCTGTCATGTTTTCTTTTATTGCATGCATGACAATACATCTTCTCTTGCCTTCAAGGATTTGTTTAAGCCTTCAAACCTTCCCCTCCTTGTCTTGTTTTTAATTATTATTGCACCAAATTTCTTGGTCCAGTTGGGTGTCCCTAGCCTCTCTCACTGTCATAGGGATGGCTGGGCACCCTATGAGGGTTAAGGTGCTAGAGTGGGCTCGGGTGCAACCCAGTCCCACCGAGGTAGCCTCATGGCTGCCAGTCCCCTCCCTCTTTTTTTTTTTCAAGCCCTAGGGCCTCTTGCCATTCCATTTCTTCCTCTATGTTTTTTTTTATATTTTGCATGGCTTGGTTTTGTGCTGAGATGGTTGGTCTGGTTCCTGTTGGGATAGACCCAACTAGGTGCACCCTGGACTGAGCCGAGCTCGGTCAAGTGCACCCGGCTCTTTGGAGCTCTCTGTGGCGCGTGGCAGCTTGCCGGGTGCTGGTAGCACCTGGGAAGCCTTGCCAGCCCTAGGCTGGGCTAAGGGCCCTCCCCACTCAGCGGGACTTGGTCTGAATAGGCCCAGACCAGGGGGTCTCTCGGACCCCAGGTCTGGTCCAGAGGACCAGACCAGCGCCCAGACCTTAGCCGCGGTCTGTGGATAGGCGTCGAGTGCCAACCGCATCCGGGTAGCCCCTTTCTTTTTTTTTTGGGACCATTGTCCCCTTGACCTGATTGTCTAGTCTAAACCGAGGGTTCAGACCAACGTCCTAGCAGACCTGAGTGGTCTGGTTCAGAGGACCAGACCAGCTAGTTTTGGACCTTGCAGTTGTTTGGCCATCGGGTGCTAGCCGCACCCAGGATGGTTCCATACCCTGGACACACTATCCAATGACAGGTGTGCCCGGTCTAAGCTCTGAGTTTAGACTCGAGGCATTTGTGTAAGAGGGTGAGTCTGGTCCAGAGGACCAGACCCGAACCCTCTTCTCTTTTTTTGGTTCTTTTGAGTCCCTGGCACAGCCACGGGCTATCGGGTGCTAGCCGCATCTGAGTACCCTACGGGCACCTAGTCGGTGGGCCGTCACTTTTTAGCAGCCACCTGGTCTGAAACCTTGGGTTCAGACCAGGGTTGGACCTAGACCATGGTCTGGTCCAAAAGACCAGACCCGACCTACCTTTCCCCACGATTTGCCCTTATGCATTTGTTCGGGTCCCGTTCTTAATTAAAGCGCCATGGACATGATGGAGAGAATTAAAAGTAACTGAAACCAAGAAGAGGTTAAGATGCGTGGGTCTGCTGTCCAACTGACCCAATTGAACACTTAGTACCTTTATGCCTTGTTTAAGTGAATGTCTTGACCCTTTTCCAGTCCCAACTTGGCGTTTCAGGCATGTTAGACTTTATGCCTTGTATCAGATTTTTCGAATAGCCGAATTGGAGTATGAGTCCGCAATAAACCACGTGTCCTCCTTGGTTCCCATTTTGGTAGTTTCGGTATGGATTGTTGGGTGAGCTCTATGCTACCCACACGTAAATAAAGTCCATCTGTTGTAAGTCTCAGAATTTTTGTCAAACCATCATTCTCGTCGAATTGGGTCTGCAGGTGCGGCACCCAACCATGGCAATGCTAATGTAATTCCCATTAGATGGGAATGTTATAGATTTTATACTTGACATGTAAGTGCGTCGAATTAAATAACTTAGAGATGTATAAGCATACAGTTGTCCTTCGTGAAGTATTTGCATCGCTTTTCCCGCAAGTGCAGCGATCCACCGTGGAAACGATAATGTAATTCCCATAAGTATGGGATTAGCTAAATTCAATCTCAGCGCATGAGTGTACCGAAATCATGAGTCTTCTCTATAAGATTGGCCTCATTCTACGTGAAACACCAAATAAATACTTTTAAAGTTTTGATCTATTGAAATTGTAATTAAGAATCTTGCAATACGTGTTTCAGAGTGTTGTACTTGAAGTGATGTTCACATAATATTCTTGAATTGCATCTCTTAAAATTGTGGTATTGAACACTCACTCGCACATTCTCATGTCACTGAAGTGTGTTTCCTAAGATATGCTTATGTATCCATGCCACTGTTTGTTTATAATTGTGTGGATAACTTGAGATCATGTGATTCTTAGCTCGCACTTGCACGTAGCACATCTTAACGCTTGTACTACTTTTTACGTACCTCAAAAGGGTACACTTTGGTCTTGTGTTAAAGACATAGATGAGTGCACAATACACTCAGATGTGCAGTATGATTACAAAAACTTAAACACCATAAGGTTCGTTAAACACACTGTTGTGGTTGTTAGACTCAGTTGGAGTCTTTGGGCAATGGCCCTTGTTCGTGAGCGAGCTCATGTATGTATATACCCTAGTAATGAAAAAGATAAAAATGGTGTTATGATCGCTTTCATGAGCGATATGTTCTTGTTAACCGCGTGAGTCTGAGCACATGAGTGGATAGGCTAAGTCCTTGTTTGCGTACCCTGCGGGGACCACGAGGCATAAATACCTTGAAAGGAGGTATGATTTGAAAAATAAGCCTAAGAAAGATAAACCTACCATGCCCCATTCACAAAATGGTTCACCTTGGAGAAGGTGGATGGTATAACCCTGAGTGACTAGTCGTTACTACGACACATGTTTTGACAGGAGCTGTAGAGTCCTTTGACCTCCAGTCACTCAGAGTTAGGGAGGTCAAGGTGATCTTTTAAGGTTACCTCACTACTGCAGTAGAATGAATTGCAATCCTTACCTATGCGAGAGTTTCTCTCAGCTGCGTGCTGCTCGCATGAGGTTTGCTCGGTCTGTAGCATCCTCGGTTACCACATTAGAAATTGAATAACAAACGCCGGGTGCATGACTCACAGAATGCGAGGTTCCTTCGCGTACCTGAAGGAGTAATCAGAAGAACTTAATTACTAACCAATCACTGCTGACATACTTTAGTAGTTCTTTACTTGCTTACTTCGCTTACTGCACTTGTTCTGTTTCTTAGCTACTTGTGTATAGTAGTTGATCAATTTTTTGTTCATTGCTTTAGCTTGTTTGCACTTGTTACACATGCACTTACTTGACACATGCACATGTATACGTTGTATCATATTTTCCATGTTATATACATGCTTTTTCCTTGAGAAACAGAGATACGATATTGTTGTTCTTCATCACCTCGTAAGAGTGCTGACCCCATTTCATGGGGATATAGGTGATGAATAGATACAATGGCAATGTGATGGCACATGGTGGAGGCTTGGGGACCCACACTTATCTGTTGATCCTGCTCTTGTTCGGTTTTTGGGTTTTTGAGGGGATGATCCCCTTGTTTTGAGAGACTGACAGATTTGTTGTACCTTTGTCTCATTTTGTATCTTTAAACTTATGGGTTGTATAATCCTTAAAACTTAAATTATGTCATCTTGTGGACTTTGATAGACATAAATGTTTTACTTACTTGTGGCCCGCTCAGACTTGCGGCCTTGTTACTTAGTTACTACCCTTTTTTCCTTGCTTTCCACTGTTTATCATAAAACCATTTCAAAAAAAAAAATCCTCAAAAATTCAAAGGATTTTTCCAAGGCCGGGGTTTGGGGTGCCACAGAGATTGGTATCAAAGCAGTTTTAAGTGTGGTCCAAGACTTCAGCGTGCATCATCCATCGCACTGTAAGTATGTTTAAATTTGAATATATATTATTTACATGTTCCTTACTTCGTAGTCATAATTGTATGCTTAATTATATGTGCATGGGTTAGATGTCGACAAACCCCAGTTACGAGAAAATTCTGGAAGCTCTTCAAGACTTGGTTCGAGGCGAGGAATCCTTGGGCTAAGCGGTTCAACACCTAGCTCGAGGTGTTCACATGATGGCACAGTAGGCACCTCCGTGCGCCAGATGTCTTGTAGATCACGTGGGACAGATTTGTCTTTGTGAGTTGAGCGATTGTTCCTATTGTGGTCTTAGGGGCCATATCGAAGAGGAATGTCAGACTAAGCTTCACGATGAGCTCTGAAAGAGCAACACTGACAATATTGATGATGTATCCTCGGTCACTGGACCAAAAGTTATTGAAGTGGGCAATCAGGAAGGAGATAGGCGTGGTTCGCCAAACTCTCCACAATACTCACCTGAATCTTATCCATATGTGGTTTCATCGGAGTTTGTGCCAGATCCTCCTATGCCTCCAGTACTGATGGAAGTTCAAGAGATATCTGATACACCTTTGAGAACTCCTGCTTCTCCTCCTTGTATCAAAACGTGACGATGTGGAAGTCAGAAGTATTACCGAGACTTTTACACCAGCAAGCCTTGATGATGTTATGTTGTTTTATTAGAGACACTGAGTCAGTGTTCTGTTTTTGGGGTTTGCTTATGTGTTTGGTAGTGTTTTGTAACCCTGTCTTTAATGAAGGGTATTTTGGGCATGTAATGCATGAAACTTTCTTATTAATGCAATGAAATTATGTTTTTAAGAACTTATCTTGTTGCTTATACGCTGATTACTTGTTTAAGATGGTGTGACGTGCTCGTTGTGATGACCTGATGGAAACACTCAACAACCTCACAGAGGTAGTTGGCCGTCAGGCGGAAACTATGCGAAACATGAGCGATCATATTCAGCAGACTGCCCAAGGACAGGGGATGCCTGTTCAAGTTTCTGCTACCGGAGTTCCCTACAAGCAATTCATGGGTATGAACCCTCCTTTCGATAGGAAATTGACACCAGAAGCAGCAGAGGACTGGGTGTGAGAGATTAAGCGATTTTTTCGCATTTTGTAATTGAACGATGATAGGAAGGTTGATTTTGATATGTACCATCTCCGAAAGGATGCAGAGAGGTAGTGGGCTACCACCTGGGAAATTAAATTTGAGAACCAACTAGTCACCTGAGAGCAGTTCATGGGAACCTTTTACGCAACATATTTTTTGGTTCATGAAAAGAGCAAAAGAATGCAAGAATTCCTTGATTTACAACAAGGAAATTCTATGTTGGCGGAGTACGTTACTCATTTCTGCAGTCTCGAGAGATATTGTCCCAACCTTTATGCCACTGAAAAGAACCGAGCATTGAAATTTGCTCGAGGATTGAAGCCAGTACTTCGCACCAAGGTGTATACTCACGCACCTATGACCGTTGATGAGGCTCTTGAGACAACCTCGCTTTTAGAACAAGATTGGTTTGAGTCCCAGAGGACATAATCTTTCAAAGAACAACAACAACATAAGCAAGGACAAAAGAGTTGGCCTAAGAAGCATCAATTTTAGAGGCACCAAGGTGGAAAGAAATTCCATCCACCTTCGAAGAAGAACCGGTACAACAACAACCACCAACAACAGCAGCAACAGTGCCAACATCAGCAGCATCAGAGGCAAATCGCAGTAGTAGCAGGATGTCCCAAGTGTCCTGTCGACCATCCGAGTCGACCTTGCCCTCATGACACTGAGGGATGTCTCTATTATGGCAAGATAGGCCACTACATAAAGGATTGCTGGAAGAAGCAGTTGGATGATCAAAAGAGAAACACACCAGGAACATCACAGCCAGTTCAACAGAGACAACCTTAGCAACATCAGCCGTAGCAGTCTCATCAGCAGAGGGAAGGCAACCAGAAAGTTATTGCAGGACGTGCCTACACAGCAACAGTAGAACAAGTGACCAAAAACGAGTTGGTCCAAGGTACTATTCCAGTCACTGGTCATGCAACTTTTACGTTATTTGATTGTGGCGCTTCACATTTCTTTATATATGTCAGATTTGCTAGAACATTGCCTTTGACCGTAGAATCTTTGAATTATCCGTTGGAGGTTCGTACTCTGACAGGTGATCAGTCATTTTGTAATTCTTACATTTTGAGCATCGAGGTGTCGGTGGCAGGGCGAAACTTGCCAGCTAACATAATCCTGCTAGATATGACTGAGTTTGACATCATTCTAGGCATAGATTGGTTGTTTGAGTATCACGCTCAAGTTCTTTGTAGAGAAGGCAGAGTAATCTTATTTCTGCCTAATCATTATGTTCTGAAGATCAAGCTTTCTCAACCTTTGGGAGATAGTCATTTGATTTCTGCTTTGAAAGCCCAGAAGTATTTGCGAAATGGAGGTACTGCATTCATGGTCAGTATTACCCCAATAGAGCATGAGTTAGTTCCGATCGAGGACTTGGACGTGGTTCAAGAGTTCCCCGACGTGTTCCCAGATGAATTGCTCGGATTACCTCTAAAACATGAGATTGAGTTTTGCATCGAGTTGTTGCCTATAACTACTCCTATTTCCGAGGGACCATATCGTATGGCTCTGGCAGAGCTTGAAGAGTTGAAGCAACAATTGGAAGAACTTTTAGAACAAGGTTTTGTCTGACCCAGTGCATCCCCCTGGGGTGCACCAGTGTTGTTCGTAAAGAAGAAAAATGAATCTTTAAGGTTGTGCATCGACTACAGGATGCTCAACCAAGCGACGATTAAGAATAAATACCCGTTACATAGGATCAAAAATCTTTTTGATCAGTTGTAGAGGGCGAGGATTTTCTCGAAGATAGATCTCAGGTCTAGGTTATCATCAATTTCATATTAGAAAGAAAGATATTGCAAAGACAACTTTCCGAACGAGATATGGTCTATACGAGTCTGTGGTGATGCCTTTTGGCCTCACAAATGCACCAGCTGCATTCATGAATTTGATGAACCATATTTTTTGTCCATTTGTGGATACTTTTGTGATCATGTTTATTGACGACATCTTGATCTACTCAGAGAAACTGAGTAGCATTGAGAATATTTGTGTATCATTCTAGGTATACTTTGTGAGCATCGTTTGTTTGCCAAGTTCTCCAAGTGCGAGTTTTGGCTTGAGCAAGTTATGTTTCTAGGTCACGTGATATCCAAGGATGGAGTGTCAGTTGATCCAGTGAAGGTTGAAGTGGTATTAGGTTGGAAGCAGCCTCAGAATGTTTCAAAGATTCGTAGTTTTCTTGGGTTAGTAGAATACTATCGGCGATTTATCCAGAACTTTTCGATAATTGCTTTACCCTTGATGAAGCTTTTGCGTAAAGGCATCAAGTTTGAGTGAAATGATGCTTATGAAGACAGTTTCCAGATCTTGAAGTCTATGCTGACAACCTCATCGGCGTTAATTTTACCTTTAGGTAGAGGTGGTTTTGTGGTGTATACATATGCATCAAGAACCAGTTTGGGTTGCATGCTAATGCAGCACGACAGGGTGATTGCTTATGCTTCAAGGCAGTTGAAGATTCATGAGAGGAATTACCCGACACACGACTTGGAGTTAGCAGTAGTAGTGTTTGCCTTGAAATCCTGGCGACACTATTTATATGGAGAATCATTCGAGGACTTTTCAGAACACAAGAGTCTCAAGTATTTGTTCTCTTAGAAGGAGTTGAACATGAGACAACGATGTTGGCTCGAGTTTATTAAGAATTACGACTTCACGTTGTCTTACCACCCTGGTAAGGCGAACATAGTGGCAGATGCGCTTAGTCGCAAGTCGAGTAGTGTTCTGGCTAGTTGTGATCATTGTGAAAATTTTCTTCTTCTTCCTTTTTAGGGAAAAAGAGAAAACTTCTCGCAATGTCTCACTTGACATTTGGAAAAAGATTTTGAAAATTTACTTGCCTCTGTTTTAAAAAAATTGCGGGAAAAATGAAGAGATAGGATTCGCTCATCAGTACGAGGTTCAACCGTTCCTGGCGCCTTTAACAGGGGTAATCAAACCAATGATCGAATTTTATGCCTTTGCTTTGCTTAAATTTGTCTAAGTGATTATTCTGAAATCCTAAATGCACATCAAATCAAGCTTGTGCAATGAAAATGCAAATATGTATGCTTTTGGAAAATGCTTCAGAAATTTTGGATTTTTTCGAATGATTTTGAAATGGATTTAAAAAAATATCTTTTAAGAAATGACTTTGAAAATTCAGAAATTGATTTTGTATTGAAATCTACTGAAGAATACTATAAATTGCACAACAATTTACTGAAAGACACTGTAAATCACAATAGTGATTTACTGAAGAACATTGTAAATCACACAATGATTTACTGAAAGACATTGTAAATTGCGATAGCGATTTACTGAAGAACACCGTACAATGATTTATTGAAAGTCATTGTAAATCGCACAACGATTTACTGAAAGATGTCATAAATCAAATGACGATTTCGAAGATCAAGAATTTGAAATGAATTTGAATTAAAAGTCTTGACATCAAAGATTTATAAATTGAATTCAAAGTCAAGGTTTTAGAATTTGAGATCTGAAATGAATAGAGAATCGAGATTGGGATAAAGAATTAAATTAAATATTTGAAATTGAAAATAAAATTCAAAGTTGGAATGTAAAAATAGAAGTTTAGAAATATAATTGAAAATTGGAAATTGAAAATAGGCACTTAAAATAGGATTTAAAGTTAAAGGGAATTGAAAATGAAATTGAAAATCAGTTTGAATTTATGAAGTAAAACAATGACTTTGAATTTAGGAATGAAAGACATTTTCGAAAATTATTTCAAAATTCACTTTGAAATTTGAAAAATGATTTGAAAAAGATGGAAAATGATGATGCAATTCTATCTTAAGTGATGAATGCATTTAAAGGATTTGAAAATTTCGAATTGAAAAGCATATTTCATTCTTTAGGGGAATCAAAATAAGATTGAAGATATAATACATTCCTAACTATGGTTATAAAATGTATTATAAAATAATCTGTATTTAAATTCAGATAAAGAATAAAACACATTTTGGTGCCTTTATAGGGTTTGAAATGAAATTAACTCTCAATGTATCCTGACTATGGCCATTGATATATATTTTGAGTTAATTTCAAGTTAAACTCTAATAAAGGAAGAAAATTTCAAAAAATATAATGATTTTTGAACGAGATCCAATGTTATTCTATAAAAGATGAAAATCCTAAGTTTTGTTCACATTTTGACTATGGCCATAAATGCAAATCGTCAACTTAGGATTTAATCACCTTTTATTAGAATGGTGCACGTGCTATTCGTGTTCCACCATAGTGTTATTGAAAATGAAAATAAAAATGCAACATATTGATTATAAAAAATGAAAAGTTAAACTACATGCTCGTTCATTTTAAACTAAGCATAAAGTAAACTTCTCATTAATTGATTTGTTACAATCCTTGAATTGATACAATAATTGAAATATTAACAAAGGAAGAATCCTGCAAAATGAACAAACTTGTTAGAAATAAATGTAGTTTTTTTTATGGATTTTTCCTTAATTATTGAAAATTTGAAGAATATAATCCAAAACTAGCCTTTTATGCCTCAGAAATAAAGAAAATTAAACAAAATAAACACATATGATGCATGATTTTGTGAAAGCATTTGAAAGGGCATTTTTGGAGTTTTAGACTTTCAAAATTGGGGTTTGAAATATATAAATCCTTTTTAAAACTTGACTTTAAAATGAACTTAACCTTGAAATTGAGACTTTTGTGAAAATATATTAAAAATGATCAAGATAAAAACAAATGAACTCCAAAGCTTGTTTGAAATGAGGTTAAGGCATTCTAACTTGATAAAATTCATTTTTTATTTATGAAAGACATGAATTAGGTTTAAAAATTGAGTTTAACAATGATAAAATGCCCAATTTAACTTTATTTTAACAAGGCAATGTTTTTTTTATGAAATCGGTTTTTAAAGATGCAATGAATGAATGGTCAATGACCTTAGAAATTTCTAGAAATGATATATAGATGCCTAAAAATCTTATGAATGTCATGGAATTGACAATCCTAAGCAATTATTTGAGAAAAATCTGAATTTGGGTTCTTTTATCCAGATAAGACAGGATTTTACAGAATCAGGACTTTGTAGGCGAACCTGTTAGAGCATTCCGAACAGATGAAAGAACTAAATAACTTGGTTTTAGCTCAAATTGAATCCATGGATTCACAACACATCAGGAAAGCATTCCCTTTTTACAGAATATCAAAATTACTCTTGAAACTAGAGTTATGATCAAAACATCAGAATATTAATTTCAGAAACAGGAAATTGGATTTTAACAGATAGGTTTTAGTAATTTTGAGTGTTTCAGAGGCTAAATAGACCCAATTTCTCCCAAATTTGAGGGATAAGATTTTTAATTTAATCAGAAAACTAACCCAATTTACAGATTTTAAAAATCTATTTTGGTTTGAAAATGGTGACTTCGGGAAGTCATTGTTTCCAAACAGGAAATGAACCTGTTACAGAATTTGAAGTTTTGTAACCAGTCCCGATTTGTAACATGTTTAAAATATCAAATGAATATAAAAAGTTACAAATATTTCTAGATATAAACTAGATAAATAAAGAAAGAAAACCCTTTTTACAGATTTAGAAAATGATCTCACGTTAGGGAGATATGACTCTTGCAAAATGAGCTAAAAACCTGAGTAACTCAAATGATATAGAGTGTGATAGGATCTTAGTTTTCGACCAAAAATTGGTATGAAATGACCATAGAAATTTCTGAAAATTGGCATAACAAAGTAGACTCAATAACAAAGACACTAATTTTTACGGATTGGAAATCCGATCTTTGGTTAGGGAGATACGCCCCCGACAAGTTGGTCTTGATTCAAATAGCGATTTACTCGTAACGACTTACTGAATAACACTACAAATCGTTATAGTGATTTGTGAAAGGCATTACAAATCACTATAGTGACTCGGTAGAGACTCGACAACACTATAAATTGTTATAGGGGCTCATTTGAGACCCAACAACACTATAAATCGCTGTAGGGACTCGTTGGAGACCCGACAACACTATAAATCGCTGTAGAGACTTGTTGAAGACCCGACAATACTATAAATCGCTGCAAGGACTCGTTGGAGACCCGACAACACTATAAATCGTTGTAGAGACTCATTGGAGACCCGACAACACTATAAATCATTGTAGGGACTCGTTGGAGACCCAACAACACTATAAAACACTCTAGAGACTCGTTGGAGACCCAACAATACTATAAATCGCTATAGGGACTCGTTGGAGATCCGACAACACTGTAAATCGCTGCAGGGACTCGTTGGAGACCCGACAACACTATAAATTGCTATAGTGACTCGTTGGAGACCTGATAAATCACAATAGCAATTTTGCTGAAGAATGTTGCCAATCAGATGGTGATTTATTGAAGGAGTGCAACAACAATCATGACATGGGGGCCAAAATCAGAACATATACAAAATCAGGATACAGAGTTCTGGTATTTAATCAAAATAAAATAGAAATTAGCCATAGAAATTTCTAAAAATTTGCAGAGATGAACTAGACATATAAACAAAGAGAACCCTGTTTACGTAATTGGAAAAGAATCTCCCATTGAGGAGATATAATGCTGACAAAGTGGATAAAGATCTGAACTGGGTGTGAAAGATTTATTTTGAAATCATTATTTTCAGGCTTGACACCTTATCCTGAATGACTTTGGGGAGACAAAATCCTCAAAAATGATATAACTGGATAACAGAGAATGAGGAAATCGTGATGGGACTTTGGGTGAAGATCCCATAATGGTGAAAATAGGAATTTTGATCATGTCTCATGGGTGAGACAGGATCAGCTTTTTAGAATGAAACAGATTTAGCCCTTAACCTGGATGGGACGAAGATATCTCAAGATGAATTTCAGGTTCTACCCTTACCTGACTGGGAAAGGAATACATAAGGACTTTGATGGGACATTTTTGAGAAAAATGCCTCATGAGATGAAGCTCAAGTATGATCCTTTCTTGGATGAATACGAAAAGCATGAAGTTCTTGATGGTAAAAACCACGATGGGACTGAGAGAACTACCTCATCGAAACGAGATTTAGGTTTAACCCTAACCTGAATGGAAGATACCTCATGGAGCAAGGTTCAGGCTTAACCCTTAACCTGAAGGGAATGATACCTCATGGAAAAATGAGGTTCAAGCTTAACCCTTAACCTAAAAGGGGACACCATATGGAATCCTCGAACGAAGAAACCATGATGGGACCTTCGGAGTTTGGATGAACAAATCTGAGAGGGGTTTGCAAAAGGACGAAAATGGGGGTCCTTAAAACTGGAAAACAGATTGATCTTGGGGTCTCATTGCTGAGACTAAAATAGCTTTTAAAATAGGTGACCTTTTGTGATTCAGGTTTTAGCCCTTATCCTGAGTGGGATGATACCTCGAGGAGCGAGGTTCAGGCTTAACCCTTAGCCTTAAGGGGTATAAAATCTTTGAAAGAAGAAACCATGATGGAGCCTTCGGATTTTGCACAACAAATCCGAGAAGGATTTGCAAAAGGAGAGAAATGGGGGTCCCTAAAGGTAGAAAAGGGTTTGATCTTGGGCGTCTCATTGCTGAGACTGAATAGCTTTTAAAATAGATGACCTTTTGCAGAAAATTCAGATTTAACCCTTATCCTGAGCGAGAACTGTCTATGACGGGATAGTGGGGAACATAGGGAAGTGTGCAGATCCGAGTGCCTAAGCACTCAGATCAAAATAGAAGAGGACTTTCCAGTCCTAATGAGGGATGGCGTCAGGATATGTCAAAATGGATATCAAGTTCTTGCTTCATGTTGGGATAACTAGAAAATATTGCCAATAAGATGCCAAAAATTGTAGTTGATTCTGAATGATTGAATTGTGCCCATATGTGTGAAAACATTACCTCTTTCTACCTAGAGTATTGACTCCAATTGGGCTAACTCTGTAGAATCAAGAATCAAATTCAAATTTATTGTTATTGAGTTTCTTTAAAGAAGATATCAATTTCCTTGATATGAAAAGAGATGAAGTATTCTTAACTTCATAAAAGCAATTAAATGGAAAGATATTGATAGAAGAATTTCACATAGATAAAGATGATTCCTGCAGTTTTGGCAGTTTGATATCCTGAGGCTTTTCCCATAATGATCTTTTTGGCACTCTTTTTTAGACATTGAGCTTTCTTGGGTTTGTGGAAAGAAGTTTATTACATCATCCTTCATTTTGGAGATGTCCTGACTTTTCTTTTTTTTTCAAGGAAGGGCACGTCACAAACTCCTTCATCTTGAAGATGCTCCGATCCTTCTTTGTCTCAGGAATTATACTGATGATATTGGCTCATTGATAAAAAATCTCTTGATGATAGCAGAAATCAAATATCTTTTAGGGTTTGTCGGGAGGTTCATCGCAGTCGCCTTCATCTTGACGGTGATCTGAACTTTCTCTGAAAGGATCCATCACAAACTTCTTCATCTTGGAGATGATCCAAATCTTCTTTGGCCCTGGGGGTCTAGCTCGCATATTCGTCTTCAACTTGACGACAATTGAGAGATCCCTTTTGCAGATATTTGATTGCAGCTTAAATGACTGAGAAGATATGGATTGGGTAGATTCTTTTATTGTCCAGAATATTTCCACTGCCTTACTGCCAAAAGAATGGTCTTTAAGAATGCGCCATAGCTATGATCAATATCAATTCACTTATGGCTTTTCAACATCATTGAATTTTCCTTTGCCGGTCATATCAAAGATTTTTCTTCATCATCTTGGTTGACCAACAAAAAAAGCTTGAATTCTCTTCTTTCTTCATAAAAGCTTTGCTCTTTTAGAAGGAATATTGAAGGTAGCTTGAGGCAACATTTTATGCGATAAAATTTTGAGATCAATAACGGTTTTTGATAGAAAATTGGCAAAATATTTTTAAAATCCTTGATGAAAGTAATTGCTTGACATCGAATCAACACATCCATGACAAAATTCTCCTCTATTTTTCCCCAAAAAGAGAGACTCAGGCTTGGCCCTTACCTGAATGGGAAATAGGAAATACTCCTCTCTTCCTTAAAGAGGAGGTGTTTGCAAAACGAAACTTTCAAAGAGAAATTAAGTTTTTATCAAAACTCCCTATCTCTAGGCTTCTCTTATGGAAAGGCGACCGAAAATAAAGATTGAGAAAGTATCACAGAGGAACGAGTCCATCACACTCTCCCTAGAAGAGGGTCCTCCGTGAAGGGGGTGGCCAAAATGAGAAATTGGGGGCCACAAAAAGAAACAAGCTCTCCCTGGAAAAAGGGTTCTTTTGTGTAAAAATTTGGTTGTTGTTTTGTAAATAGTTCACAAAGAAATGAGTCCCTTCAAACTCTCCCTGGAAAAGGGTTCTTGCGAACGATAAAATGATTGCATGTGAAAGGAACAAGCTCCCTCAAACTCTCCCTAGAAGAGGGTCCTTCGCAAGAGAAAATGATTAGTTTTTGATAAAAATGGTAACCCGGAGGTTGAAATTGAGAAAAGGAAACCCAAGTTTGAGAACTTGAATCTTCAAAGCAATGATTGGTTTCAACACAAGCGGTGGATTTAAAAGGAAGTCTGAGTCGGAACCTAGAACTTCAGACGAAATATAAAAGGGAAAACCCGACTCGGAACTCAGATCTTCAAAATAAAAAACTCGAGTTTGAAAACTCGAATCTTCAAAGCAATTATTGGTTCCAATCTGAGCGTTGGATCCGAAAGGAAGTTCAAGTTGGAACTCAGGACTCTAGAAATATAAGATAAAATAAGACTCGAGTCAAAACCCGAATCTTTAAAAAGAAAATAAAAAATCTGAGTCAGAACTCAGATGGGAAGGAAATAATTTCAATCCGGAAATCGAATTCTTGAGGGATCGACAAAGGTTATGAATCAACTTCGACGATGAGGGATTTATTCAAAATTCTTGACCCAAGATGATCTAAGATTTGAATTGTTTATGATGTCTTCAGGATTATCCCTTATCCTGAAGGAGAGATAAAATCGACAAAATTGATAAAAGTTGATAGAGAATCAAAAGAATTGATAAAAATTGATAAAGAATCAATAAAAGTTGATAAAACTTGATGAAGAATAGAATTTTTGATAAAGAATTGACAAAAGTTGATGAAGATTGGTACAATTGGCAGAAAATTGATGGTACTTGAAAGATATGAGAGACATCAGGATTATCCCTTATCCTGAAGGAAGAAGAACCTCGCAAGACGAGGTTCAGGTTTATCCTTTAACCTGAGCAGAAACACTTCGGAGAACGAGGTTCAGGTTTATCCCTTAACCTGAAAGGGGGGATGAATAAAAGATTAACCAAAAAATCATAAAATTGATGGTAAAAGTTGATAAAATTGATGAAAACTGATAAAAAATGGAAAAGATAAAAAATTAATAAAAGTAAGATTGACAAAAGATTAATAAAAATTGATAAAATTGAGGGAAAAAGTTTGTTTGATCCTGCCTGCACATGTTGAAGGGAAGACGAATATATATATACAAAAATGAAATGCCCAGTATTATGGTGAAGAATGTGAGAATGACAGAAGATCATTGTTTATTGAAAAGGCTCTTTAAAGAATACAAAGACTAGAATGAGCACTTCAAGTATAATCTTTTTTCAAGTGCAGAGCAATGATAGGATCTGGCAGTTTCACCCCGTCTGCATTGACCAGACGATAAGAATTGCAAGGAAACACTTCCTTAACCACATAAAGACCTTCCCAATTGGGCGACCATTTGCCACGCGGTCAATGCTTGAGATGAGCCATCAATCTGGGTACTAGATCATTAACTGTGAACACCCCAAATTTTTCAAAATCTTTTAAATATTCCTTTTTTGCCCCTAAATTCATTTTTTGAGCAAATGGGTCATTTCAAATCTAAATTCCAGTTTATTTCTCAAGTCTTATTGAAATCAAATTCATTTCATATGTTTAAATTGATTTCGGATCTGGATCCATTGTCCAGATCCAAGTCTAAGTCTCTTTGTTCAAATTTTAAATTAAAATTATAGAAAATACCAAAAATAGTCTTTAAAAAACTCGGACAGTCCATTCGACATCCGTTTGGATCCATCACATTGTATTTCTCGATTCGAGTGTCAAAACTCGAACATTTTCTCAAAACCAAGGGTCCAAACCCACTTTCTGAAGAAATTTCTCCAAAATGGTATGAAATTTTCGGAAAAACACTCTTTGTAAATATTTCTCAGAAAAATACAAAAATTTAGTGTTTAAACTTTGTTTTTTATAAAATCTTAGTTTTTTACTACAAAAAAATATCAAATATATATATATATATATATATAAAATGAAGAAAAAATAAAAAAATAAAAATATAGAAAAGAAACAAAATTCGGATTTTTGAAAAAAAAAACAAAAAAACTCTTTTTGAAAGCAATCTTTAACTAAAACCAGTTTTCTATGAAAACTTTTGAAAAAGAACCGGCCTTTTGAAAAATCTTTAAGACGGGAGGGTTTTTAACAAAAAAAGAAAAATTTTGCATTTTCTTCAGGGTTACGAAAAGCCCTCTCGTTCCTTCATCGCCACCCTTCACGAAGCTTCCAGTTTTTCTTTTTCCCCCATTGAGCCCCTCCATGGCCGACCACCGATCGCTAACCTCCTCTGCCCACCACGCTCTCTCCTCCACCCATCTTCAACCGAACCTCCTCCTTCTCCCCTATAAAGAAACCTTACAACGAAAACCCTAATGACCCATCTTCACCCCACCATTACCCCTTTCTCCTTCATGCATCGTCACCCCACCATTACCCCTTTCTCCTTCATGCATCGTCACCCCCGGCACCCCCTATTCTCCGTTGGCATCGGCTTCCACCCTCGATTGAAGGAAGGAAATCCTGCAATAAAGAGAAGACCCTGCAAGCAAAAGGAAAATCCGTTATCATCTTCAGACACCCATCTTCGACTTTCATCCGCCATTCACCTCCCCATTGGCCTTCTGAGTCTCTTTCCTCTCGCTCCACAGGTTCTCTCCTTCATCAGGAAAAGATTTTCAACGAAAGAAAAGGGAAGCTCCCTCTCGAAGCCCATCCTGTTGTAGGGACTCCAAGGAATCCGGTAAGTCCTCCTTCTTCCCCCCATTTTTTTTTCCTGATTACTTCTGAGCCTTCTTGATTTGTTGTCTCATTAACGCACCTTTGGGGGATCATGATTGCTCATGGCAATACCCGTCCCTCTTCTGTGCAACATTAAAGGAATGTTCATTCCAACATCTCCCGTTAAGATTAATTGACTTTCTCTTTGTTTTTCTTTTGTTATTTTTGTCTCTCAACCAGAGATCTGTTTATGGTCGACTCTCTTGCTTTCGTTTATATTTTCTCCTTTTCATTTTGTTTTTATTATTATTTTATTGTCATCCATGTTTTAATTTTCCAGTTTTGAATAGCATCGACTCTGGAATTGCTACCTCTGTCCATTTCCCTTTCCCTCTTTCTCTTAATTTTCTTTTTCTTCTCATGAATCCCCTTTAGTTTTATCATGTTGTTGGCATTCAGATGAGGTGGATGGGTATCGAATGCTCATTTACCAATGAACCATGTGGTATGTGCTGATTGCTTGACTGGATAGCCTCTGTTTGTCTCTTCATCTTGCATTTCTATTCAGATTTACACTTTGCCCCATTACTTTTTTTTTAGACATCACATCTCATGGTTGTTGTATCATTTGAGATTTTCATCCATATTCAGCTATGATCAATCATGCCTTGTGATTTCATGTTTGAGTATCCCTGGCATTTTCCCTCTGCATTTCCTGATTCATAATGTGTTTCTTTTCCTGTAATTTTTTTTTTATATAAGCTCACCTCTGTTTTGTACAGTTTAACTATAACATGTTAATCATTCTCCTGTTAATGAAGTGATCAGTGCTCACATGCCTAAAACTTGCATGGTCTTGATATATCTTGTGGCCTATACATTTCATGGGAGTCCGACAGATTACCACTGCCAACAAATCAGAAGGTGCACGGTGGTGAACAGCTGAGTGATTAAAAAAAAAAAAAAAGAGGAACATGTATGAACGAAACTTTAACCCATGGCCCCATATCTCAGAATGGAGTTTTCAATGTTGAATTCGCCATTACAAGAACAATGGGCATCACTGATCTCTGATTCTCTATTAAGCATTTTTTTTTTTGCCTTACCATATAATATCTAAATGCACCTTTCCAGCTTATGTATTTGGTGGATTCACCCTTGCTGGCATAGTAGCCTTCTGAGGTCCCAATATTAAGGGGTAGTATGAGTTTTGTTCCTGGGATCTAAATCCACTCTGGATGACCTAAATAAAGCAATGCAGATCAGAAATGGGGCGTGACGCCAGCTTTAAGTCAAACCTCCAAATGAAAGAGGATTGTAACACAGGATTTGTTTGTCAAGCTGCATAAGGATGGGAACCCACTGAGGAAATGTTGGTATTGTTGTACAAATTGAGCTGGGATAAGTCAATATTCAATTTGTTAAATCAGTCTGGAGCCCCCTTTTTCACAAGAATCAAGCCTGCGAACAGTGGTAGCTTCGCACCATGGGGATGAAATACAAGGTCTCTACATCAGAATCGTGACGACCTACCTCTGTTCTTGAAGGTAAGAGCATTCTACAATTATATCTTTGTTAAGATATGCCGATTTATTGAGTTTCATTTTCTTTTTTCTTTTTTTCTTACTTCTTGTAAATTGAGATTTACATGCATCGTTCATATATACCTTAAATACTGGAGAACATCTGGTAATGGTTGAATTTCATTCAATTCTTCTAAAAAAATTCTTTTGGCCCCTGGGTTCTAAATCCCCTAATGAATATGTCTTATTGAGTGTGATAAGAATGCATGATACAAAAAAAATTGGGAAGCTTCAAGTTGTGGCTGTCAAAGATCTTAGATTCAGGAATCAGACAACTTAATGGCCCATTGGCTTGTGAATATTCAGACAAATTCCCATGTACTGTACTGGGAAAATACCATGCAAAATAGCACCCGATGAAGGGTGCTGAGTTTGAGAATGTTTATTAGTTATCAGGTGGAATACAAAGGGTTCTCGTTAAAATTTTTGATATATATATATATATATATATATATGTGTGTGTGTGTGTGTGTGTGTGTGTGTGTGTGTGTGTGTTGGTTTCGTCTGGTTATAGCACTTCTGGATTTACTACAACTAAGATGATGCCTACACTTGAAAAGTTCGGGAAGATACGTAAGGCTTAATAAATTTGAAAGTCTTAAGCCCCAGTCCATATACCCGTATGCCCCTCCTGCATTTTTTTTTGTAGTCATAGCTTACTGTTTATTCTTAATATTGCTCATATTCTTCTTGGTTAGTCATTATAATGTATCATTTTTTTTTTTGATTTGTGACATTCACACTGGTTATTTAATAAGTCTAATAGTTAATGTTGATCAAATAGTTTGTTCACATTCATTAGTTTCTTTCATATAGTACATCAGTTGATAGGTTAGATGGTAGGTTGCATAAAAACCTGCTTTTGTATTTGCATTAGGTATTGAGTAGACTCTTGGATTACACTAATATTGTTGTTACGTATCTCTTTTAACCAAATATCAGTGTGTTGGTCCACCTGATTTACCAGAATCTCCCTTCCATATTTTCTCTGTTCAACGTCTGTTTCATTCTTCTCTTTTCTTCTTCTTTTTAGGTTGATTACACATTAGTCATTCAAAATTCATCCAGCACAACCACCATTTGCCTCCTTCCCTATTACAGCCACAGTGCTGTTTGCAACAGCCTAAGCGTACCTGTTTCTTCACAACAAAACCCTCACGCTCAGCCCCAACCACAAGCCAAAGCCCTGCTATACCTATTGCAACCCCTCTATACAGCATTTCCACATGTTGTATCCTAACAAGGTGTTGGCGTTTGTATTAAATTCACCTACCATCCACAGTAATCACTTCATCATGTTCACTCCCTGCATCTGTTAACTCCAAATCTACCAACCATCTTCTATATTCCCCTTGCACATCCTTCATATGTCATAGCATATCAACACCCTTATTCCACATTGCTGTGGCCATTTTTTTTACCTTACAGTACCACCACTTTCCATACCTACAGTACCATGTTCAATCTTCATAGTCATCTCTTAAAACACTTACAGATCCCTTTCCTTGTTACAGCAATGCATAAACCTTACTATGTATCATTTGTGGGGAGCTCATTTCCAGTGCCATTTTTTATGGCTGTACCCCCTCATGCATCTACAGTAGTGCCTATGTACTGTTGTAGTCTTTCCACATAACTATTGCAGTGTTTAGACACTACTATAGCTTCACTTTAGGTGTCCACATAGGTATCAACCTTCTACTCCCTTTATTCCACCTATTGTATACTTCTCTATCTACAAGCACTCAACTCTATCACTGTTAGCATGTTACCACCTGTGAATTCCTACTCATAACATCCAATGCCTCATAACACTTGGTGTGTTATTAATAGATTATACCTACCTGTATATCCTTTCCATTGATAGCAACACCTTGCTGCCTTTCATGGCATCTTCACTAGTCAGCTCTACCTACACACATTTCTTACATTTCCTGTATATATATTTTTAATATTGCATAATATCACCCCCCCCCCCTTTAGGTGTTAGTTTCATAGATATCATTTATATCTGTATATATATATATATATCTATATGTATATACATATATATGTATGCATGAATATATGTACATAGACATATATCATTTTTTTATCTTTCCCCACTTTAGTTCTTAAATACCTTGGCATGCAAGCATCTTTTACCATTGATATCCACATGATATATACAAATTTCCTCTATGTTCACACTAATCAAGTGTTTTGCAGGGAATATGTGGAAAACGTCATTATTTGGGATTTGTATTTTAAATGTTGTAATAGTTAGATCTTAATGAGAATTTACATTTCCTGTCTTAGATAGAATGAATGAGCATTATAAATGTCATAAATAGCTTATTTTCCATGCATTTTTGCCTTTTATTTCTCAAATTCTCACAAATGGTGAAACACGAATGGCACGTGCACCATTTCGTAAGAGGTAAATTAATCCTAAATTGATGATCCATATCAATCGCCATAGTCAGGGTATGGACAAAACTTAGTATTTTTATCTTTTACAAAATAACACTAGATCCACACTGGATCCGTTTTTCAAAATTCATCATATTTTCTCAAAACATTTTCTTCTATTATCAGAATTTAACTTAAAATTAATTCAAAATATATAACAATGGCCATAGTCAGGGTATATTGAGAGTTAATTTCATTTTAAATTCTATAAAAGCACCAAATGTGTTTCATTCTTCACCTGAATTTAAATATAGATTATTATATAATACATTCAATGACCATAGTCAAGGATGTATTATATCTTCAATCTTATTTTAACTCATTTAAAGAATGGAATAGCTTTTCAAAAACCAATTTCAAAATTCTTCAAATCCACTCATCATTTAGGATAGAATTGCATCATATTTCTGAAATTTTCTTTTTCAGAAACTCCAAGTGATGTAAATATCTTCCTCAATCTATCTTCAATTCTTATAAAATCCAATTCATCCTTTCATTTTCAATTTCAATTTCATTTTCAATCTCAAAGTTCAAATTCAAATTCAAATCAGATTTCAAAGTTCAATTCGACTTTGAAATTCCAAATTCATTTTATACTCAAAACTCTAAATCAAACTCAAAGTTCAATTTTAATTTTGAGACTCTTGATTCATCTTTTAAATTCCAAATTCAAAAATTCAAGGTCTAATTTGACTTTGAAATTCGTTTGTATATTTAAATTCTAAATTTCAAGTTCAATTTAAAAGTTCTTGATTCATCTTCTGAATTTAACTTCAGATCCAATTTCCTTATAGGATCCAGAATCCAATTTCACTTTGGATCTTAGACTTTAGATCCAAATCCATTTTTAGGATCCAGACTCCAACTCTATATTGGATCTCAGACTTCAGATCCAAATCTATTTTAGGATCCAGAACTCAATTTCACTTTTGGATCTCAGCTTTCAGATCCAAAATCCATTTTAGGATCCAGAATCCAAACTTCTACTTTGGATCTTAGACTTCAGATCCAATTCTGTTTTAGGATCCAGAATCCAACTTCACCTTGGATCTCAAATTACAAATCCAAAATCCATCCTAGGATCCGAAATCCAATTCTACTTCGGATCTTAAACTTCAGATCCAAATCCATTCTAGGATCCAGAACCCAATTCTACATTTGGATCTCAGACTTCAAATCCAAATCCATCTTAGGATCCAGAACCCAATTTTATATCGGATCTCAGATCTTAAATCCATCTTTAGATCCAATTCCATTCCCAATTCTAGATTTCAAATCCAATTCCATTTTCAGATCTCATCTGAACTCCCTAAATCCATTTCTATTCTTAAATATCATTTGATTATCTCAGATCCATTCCAAACTTAAAAATCCAAATTCAATTCCATCTCAAGTATTCATTTCCTTTTCTAAATTCAAATTCAAATTCAAAGTCGATTTTTGACTTTGAAACTTCATTTCAAAGCTTCAAGTCATTCTTTCTCATTTATTCTTCCAAATCCCGATTTACTTCAAAAACTTAGAACTTCTCTGATCTATCTCAAGTTCTAAGTTAGATTAAATCATTTCTTCACTCCTTTACCAAGTTCATCTCAGAATACTTGGAAATTTCTAAATCAATTTTCGAAAGAGCATACATTCTTGCATTGCACAAGCATGATTCTTTGTGCATTTAGAGTTAGAATAAATTCTTAGATTATATTTAGGCAAAGCAAAAGGCATAGATTCGATCCTTGGTTCGATTACCCCTGGTAAAGACGCCAGGAACGGTCGAACCTCGTACCGACGAGCGAATCCCGTCTCTCCATTTTCCCGCAAACATTTTCAAAATGGAGGCGAGTTATTTGCTAAATATTTTTTTTCAAATCAAGGTCAAGTGAAAACCCGCAAAAGAATTCCTCTTCTTTCTCTCTTTCTTTCTTTTCTTTCTTTTATTTTTCTCCCTTCAAAAAGGAGGAAAATAGAGGTTAGAAAAGGGAAAGAGAAGGAAGAGAGAGAAACCAACGAGAGAGGAAAATTTTTGCGATGATCACAGTTTTGGCGACCGAGATGGGACTCGTCTTCGTCCGGTTGAGTCTATGCCTTTGCTTTGCTTTTATATAATCTAAGTCTTTATTCTAACATATGTCAGCTTCATTTCCGTGCAAACCTTAGGAGCCTAGACTCTGTCCTAAGCTTACATTATTTGCATATAGGATCTAAGTATGGTTTGGTAGGACCATATTGAGGAGATTTTATCCATGTTCATATTAGATTTAGGTTGAAATACAACTCTCCTCAATTCTAGGGATTGAATGCAAAATAATGTATGCAAGTGTATGCTTCTCTTTATTTAAATCTATCTCTTTAGGACTTGCATTAGAGCCTTCTGATTTTATTGCATGTTGATCATATTTTAAAAACATCTTTACCTATATTGTTTCGGTCTTCACGTTGCTGGGCTGTCTCACTGAACCATAGTTCGGGAGAGAGCCTCACAACTGGACCACTTATTCGGGTTTGCGCCCCCCTACCACGTACCTAAGAGCCATAGTCTGAGGTATATCGGTAGGTGCTCAAGGATGTTGGGAAGCCTTTACCTTAGAACCGGAGTAAATATCTTATATGCCACATACTTCGAGCTTCGGCTTGAGTATATCAGCATACCTTGATTGAAATCAGATGATCTAAATCTTAGAGTTAGGATTAAGGTCTTATCAGCCATTTCAAATATTGCATATAGAGTCAGCTTTAGGGAATGCTGCTTGTACATCCTTGTTTGTATATCTGTGATTGTATGATATTTTATATCTTCCATACATTCTTCAAAACCCTGGGTATATATTATTCAAAATTTTCTCTTTTTAAACCCAGGTGTATCTTCCCTTTATTCTTCTGATTTCTTCAAATTCTTTGATCCTGCCTGCAATTCTTTAAATATCCTCTTTTAAATTCTTTTGTGATAAAATAAATTTTTGTCAGGATATGTCCCTTTCAAAATTAAATATTTGTTTATCCTTTTGTAGAAAAACAATGTGGTTGTCACAAATTTTTGGGTGACAACCCAATCCCTTGTAATGGGATATTTTCATTATCAGACTTTGATTTCCTCCTTTATCATAATTTCCTCCAAAATTTTTCTAAATATCCCATTCTTACCTTCAGAGAGGACATTGACATTTCATCATGGTTCGGACGAGGACTGGAAAGGAAACAGTGCCCCAGCAAAGTGACAGTGAAGGAGAAGAAATGAACTCCATCGGGTCATCCAAGCAGCAGGGCCAAGAAGCAAAAAGCAATGTTGATTCAGCTACATACAAGTTGTTTCAGAAAGTGATGGCCAATATGATGTCTGAACAGGCTGAGGAAAACCCTGAGAAAACATCTTCTAAAAGCAAAGCCAAGGGAAAAGTCAGCAAGAAGCAAGTTCAGTATGACAGCACTTCAGAGTCAGCAGAGGAGGACTTAGAGGAAGAGCAGCCGACATATTTTTACAATCCCTTATATCGGCCCAAGAAAGTCAATGAGGGGCACGAGTCAGCAAGCAAAGCCAAAGGTCAGATCCCAGCAGAAGATCCGATGCAGGAGAAAATGAGAGAAATGACTCGTGCGATCAAAGACTTACAAGCCCAGGACAAAAGCAAAAAGGTCTACACTGGTGCAGATTTCTATGACGGCCTAGAAGGAGATGACAACTGGGAAGACCTTCCTCGTAAATTCATAAAGTTTGATGGGACCGGCAACCCCAAGGCTCATCTGGCTACATTTTTCGTCGAATGCAACCGATTCAGAAAGAACAATAGGGCTTTATTCTTATGCTTTCCACGCAGTTTGGAAGGAGTTGCAGCAAGATGGTATGCCGACCACATCAACCCGATTGAACTGCGAGAATTTGACAAGGTCATCAACTTGTTCATTGAAAGGTTTCTCTTCAATACTGAGGCTCTGCCTACCCTCAACCATCTTTTCAACCTAAAGCAAAATGAAAATGAGAGGGCAAAAGATTTCATTCATAGATGAAGATCCACCTGCAACCGCATGAAAGATTCGATATCAGAGGGGCATGCACTCTCAATAATTTTGAACAATTTCTCTCAACCTCTGAAGGGTCTGATCTCTACTTCTTCGTCTAAATCTTTCATCAAGTTAATAGAGCGAGTCGAATGGCTCGAAATGGGATTAGAGAATGGAACCTATCATGGCATCACCTTGGCAGAAGGCAGTCAGGATGTGAAAAAGAAAACCAACTTTACCTTTTCTACCAGTTCCTCCAACAATAATGGCAAAAACAAAAGAGGTGGCAGAAAGAACCACACTGGCGGGTCAGGCAGAGATGATTGTTCCAGTCAAAAGAGTGGGATCGGCAGACAGAATGGAAGCCCTCCCTCGAGCATCTAGTTAGAATCAAAGCCTCAAGGAAAACCAAAGCACGATGGTTGGGGATATGACCGTGAGTTTACACCCTTAGAGCAAACACTTGAGGAAGTTCTTGAGTATATGACAACAAAAGAGATGGTTAAACTTCCCAAGGTAGCAGATCCACCTGTGACTATGGGAAGGTTCAAAGACCAGTTCTGCAAATTCCATCGGGCGATGGGGCATGACATCGAGCACTGCTTTGTTTTCAAAAACATCGTCCAAGACTGCATTGATAAGCAACTGCTGGTGGAAGATCAAGAAAAAGAGTAGCTACCCGTCCCGGCCTAGCTTCCCGAACCATGTCAATATTTTTCTGCTTTCTCTCTTTTTCAGTCACCTAATAGGGACAACTCAGTCCCAGTCTTTTGAGACCTTTGGTCAACAAGCTTGTAAATATTTCAGTCGTTGTTATCAATGTTTTCCTATCAATGAAAATGTCAAAATTTTCTTCATACCTGTTGATATCAAATACCTCTATCCTTCGCCACCATGGGGCATTTATTTTGGAAAAAATTGTATTTCTCCTATTCTTTTTAAATTAAGGGACAATCCTAAAAACATCATCATGAGAGAAATGATATTACCTATGAGGATTTTCGAAATCCTAAAAATCTTGAGAATTTCTGCAAAAACTTCTTCATGATCACCAAAAATTCAATATTTTTGATCAAATCTTCTTCAAAGTAAACTATTACATTGATTTTTCTTAAAATGGGTTTTTAAACCATTATCTTCAAAATTAACCCTCATGATGATCTCTCATGATGATTCCTTTTAAAAGGATCAGATCTCACACTGATCATTCTCCTTATAGTAGACTTTCTTCCCAAAAATGATTTTTCACCTATCTTTTAAATAAACATTTTCCCATATGCAGGCAGGATCAGAAAAACTCCTTTTTCCTTTTAAATCTTGTAAATTTGGATATCTTTATCAGTTTCATTCATGTTATTCATATTTTGTCAAAGTTTACATCAATTTTATCATGTTTTATCAAGTTTATCAATATTTCCTTAAATTCTATTAAAATTTTATCAATTTTACCCTTTCAGGTTAAGGGATAAACCTGATGCCTCTTTCCCATGAGGTATTCTTTTATTCTTGTTCCCCTCAAGTTAAGGGATAAACCTGACCCTCGTTGTCCGAGGTGTTCCCCCTTCAGGTTAAGGGATAAATCTGACCCTCGTTGTCCGAGGTGTTCCCATTCAGGACAAGGGATAATCCTGAGACCCCTCGTAGGAACAATAACGCTATCTATGAGGATTCTTTTGTAAATACAAGTTTCGTAAACCTTCATTTGATTTTCTAAAATTATATCAATTTTTCTTCATTTAAATTCCTTAAATTCTTTTTCCATTCAGGTTAAGGGATAAACCTGAACCTCGACATTCGAGGTATTCTTTCTCAGGATAAGGGATAATCCTGAGATCACTCATAGGAGCAATAAATGCTACCTGTGAGAATTCTTTTATAAAGTAAATAAATTTCCTCAAAATTTTCTCTATTTTTTATCAATATTTCATCAAATTTTATTTTCCTTCTATCTGTTTAAATTTTATTCAGGACAAGGGGTTAATCCTGAAAATTGGACCGCATACATCCAAATGTGCTGGTCCATCTAAATCCTAAATCCTAAATCTTGTTATATCTCTTCTAAATTCAAGTCTCAAGTATATCCTCAAAAATCTCTCTTTTCCCTTTCAGGTTAAGGGATAAACCTGAATCATTGTCTATTATATCCTAAATTCTCACCAAATGTTTATCAATCTCATCAAATGTCTATCAATCTTATCAAATGTCTTTTATTTTCAAAGCCTTCGGGTTACAATTTCATCAATGTATATCCTTGTCAAGCCTTGAGGGTTACAATTTCATCAATGTATATCCTTTTCAAGCCTTTGGGTTACAATTTCATCAATGTATTTCAAAGTCTAAAGCCTTCGGGTCACAATTTCATCAAATATCCATCATTTCCAAGCCTTCGGGTCACAGCTATATCAATACCAATCATTTTACCAAACAAATCCTGCTTTCGAGCTGGTCGGGCAATCAAATCCTCCTTTCGAGCTGGTCGGTCAAACAAATCCTGCTTTCGAGCTGGTCGGACAACCAAAATCCTGCTTTCGAGCTGGTCGGTCAAACAAATCCTGCTTTCGAGTTGGTCGGTCAATCAAATCCTGCTTTCGAGCTGGTCGAGCAACCAAAATCCTGCTTTCGAGCTGGTACTTCCATCAAATCCTGCTTTCGAGCTGGTCGGTCAATCAAATCCTGCTTTCGAGCTGGTCGGTCAAACAAATCCTTCTTTCGAGCTGGTCGGGCAACCAAAATCCTGCTTTCGAGCTGGTCGGTCAATCAAATCCTGCTTTCAAGCTGGTCGGGCAACAAAATCCTGCTTTCGAGCTGGTACTTCCATCAAAATCCTGCTTTCGAGCTGGTACTTCCAAAAAATCTTGCTTTCGAGCTGGTCGGGCAACAAAATCCTGCTTTCGAGCTGGTACTTCCAAAAAATCCTGCTTTCGAGCTGGTCGGGCAAACAAATCCTGCTTTCGAGCTGGTCGGTCAATCAAAATCCTGCTTTCGAGCTGGTACTTCTAAAAATCCTGCTTTCGAGCTGGTACTTAAAAAAATCCTGCTTTCAAGCTGGTCGGTCAAAACAAAAATCTAAATATTCCTTCCCAAGTTTCAACTCAAGGTTTCGTCAAAATTTATATTGAGTGATTATTTCACAAAGGATCCTAGAAAACTTTGCCAATTTGCTAAAAATATTTGTTGATTCAAATATTCTTATTACACAAAAGAATCACCTCAGATTACCTCTAGTATTTCTTTCCAAAAAGATGAAACTTTTTGCGAAAAAGAGGTAAAATTCAAATCTTTTCCCTATTGATCAACCAAAAGGATAAGAGAAATATCCTCAGTATGATTGGTGAAAGAAATATTCGATGACGTTGAAAAGCCAGAAACGAATTGATATTGATCATGACTATGGTGCGTGTTTAAAGATGATTTTCTGGCAATCAGACAGTGGAAATATCCTGAGCTATAAAAGAACCCACTTAATCCATATTTTCTCATTCTAAAGTTGCAATCAAATATCTGCAAAAGGGATCTCTCAATTGTCGTCAAGATGAAGACGAATAGGCGAGCAGACCCCCGGGGCCAAAGAAGATTTGGATCATCTACCGAGATGAAGGAGTTTGTGAAGAATCCTTCCAGGGAAAGTTCAGATCACCGTCGAGATGAAGGCGAGTGTGATGAGCCTACCAACAAACCCTAAATTATATTTGATTTCTGCTATCATCTAAAGACCTTTTTGAGCCAATACCATATATAATCTCTGAGAAATTAAAGGATCGGAGCATCTCCGAGATGAAGGAGTTTGTGACGTATCCTTCCCTGAAAAAGAGAGAAAAGTCAGGAACATCCTAAATGAAGGATGATGTAAAAACCCGAGAAAGCTCAATGACTCAAAAAGAGTGCCAGAAGATCATCATGGGAAAAACACTCAGATATCAAACTGCCTAAATTGCCAGAAGTCATCTTCTTCTCATGCAAAATTCTTTTATCAGTGTCTTTTCACTACTTGCCTTTATGAAATTAAGAATATTTCTTCTCTTCTCATATCAGGGAAATGGATAACTTCCTTGAAGAAAATCATCAGTGCTAAAATTTTGAATTTGACTCTTAAAACCGAGGAGTTAACCTTGTTGGAGGAAATACTCTAGGTAAAAGAGGGAATATCTTTACACACATGTGCACATTTTCAAGCGTTGAAGTCAACTATAAATTTATCTTATTGGCAAAATTTTCTAGATATTCTAATAATGAAATAAATATTCAATATCAATTTTGGTGCAACCTAGCGTTGTTTATATCTTCCAGAAGAGTTACCCCATTCAGTTGAAGTATCTCTCCTGTCCCATCACGGTTTCGAGAAATCCGTATGGTTGTTCCCACTCAGGTTAAGGGTCAAAACCTGTACTCCCTGCGAGAGGTCATTAATTTCAAAAGCTGATTTAGTCTCAGCAATGAGACGTCCAAGTTCATCCCTTTTTCAAAGATTTAGGGAACCCCATTTCCTTCCTCCTTTCGCATACCCCTTCGGATTTGTTCGTCCAAACTCCGAAGGTCCCATCATGGTTTCTTCATTCGAGGATTCCGTATGGTCGCCCCCTTCAGGTTAAGGGTTAAGCCTGAATCTCGTGCCTCGAGGTATTTTTCCTTTTTTTTTCAGGTTTGGGTTAAACCTGAATCTCGTTCCAACGAGTTTCCCTCGTTTCGACAAGGTGTTTTCTTCCAGTCCCATCATGGTTCTTCCCATCGAGAAATCCATGCCTTGTATATCCATCCAGGACGTGATCCTATTTGAGCTTCATCTCACAAGGCATTCTCTCATAAATGTCCCATCAAAGTTCTTATATATTCCTTTTCCCATTCAGGTTATCTTGATATATCTTCGTCCCATCCAGGTCAAGGGCTAAACCTGAATCATTCTAAAAAGTTGATCTCGCCTCACTCATAAGACTTGATCAAAATTCTTACCTTTCATTATTTCGAGATCTTCATCCAAAGTCCCATCTCGATTTCCTCATTTCTATTCAGTCTTATCATTTTCGAGGATTTCGTCTCCCCCAAGCCATTTAGGACAATGCTTTAAGCCTAAAAAGTCGTAAATTCTTCCACACCCAGTTCAGATCTGCTGACTGGGCATTTTTCAAAATTTGGAGTGTTTTCTTTGCCACTAAGCTCGGCTTTCAATGGCTTAGTAGCAAAGAGGGGCATCTGTGAACACCCCAAAATTTTCAAAATCTTTTAATATTCCCTTTTTTGCCCCTAAATTCATTTTTTCAGCAAATGGGTCATTTCAAATCTAAATTCCAGTTCATTTCTCAAGTCTTATTGAAATCAAATTCATTTCATATGTTTAAATTGATTTCGGATCTGGATCCATTGTCCAGATCCAAGTCTAAGTCTCCTTGTTCAAATTTTAAATTAAAATTATAGAAAATACCAAAAATAGTCTTTAAAAAGCTCGAACAGTCCATTCGACATCCGTTTGGATCCATCACATTGTATTTCTCGATTCGAGTGTCAAAACTCGAACATTTTCTCAAAACCTCGGGTCCAAACCCACTTTCTGAAGAAATTTCTCCAAAATGGTCTGAAATTTTTGGAAAAACACTCTTTGTAAATATTTCTCAGAAAAATATAAAAATTTAGTGTTTAAACTTTGTTTTTTATAAAATCTTAGTTTTTTACTACAAAAAAATATCAAATATATATATATATATATATATATATATATATAAAATGAAGAAAAAAATAAAAAAATAAAAATATAGAAAAGAAACAAAATTCGGATTTTTGAAAAAAAAAAAACAAAAAAACTCTTTTTGAAAACAATCTTTAACTAAAACCAGTTTTCTATGAAAACTTTTGAAAAAGAACCGACCTTTTGAAAAATCTTTAAGACGGGAGGGTTTTTAACAAAAAAAGAAAAATTTTGCGTTTTCTTCAGGGTTACGAAAAGCCCTCTCGTTCCTTCATCGCCACCCTTCACGAAGCATCCGGTTTTTCTTTTCCCCCCATTGAGCCCCTCCATGGCCGACCACCGATCGCTAACCTCCTCTGCCCACCACGCTCTCTCCTCCACCCATCTTCAACCGAACCTCCTCCTTCTCCCCTATAAAGAAACCTTACAACGAAAACCCTAATGACCCGTCTTCACCCCTCCATTACCCCTTTCTCCTTCATGCATCGTCACCCCACCATTATCCCTTTCTCCTTCATGCATCGTCACCCCTGGCACCCCCTATTCTCCGTTGGCATCGACTTCCACCCTCGATTGAAGGAAGGAAATCCTGCAATAAAGAGAAGACCCTGCAAGCAAAAGGAAAATCCATTATCATCTTCAGACACCCATCTTCGACTTTCATCCGCCATTCACCTCCCCATTGGCGTTCTGAGTCTCTTTCCTCTCGCTCCACGGGTTCTCTCCTTCATCAGGAAAAGATTTTCAACGAAAGAAAAGGGAAGCTCCCTCTCGAAGCCCCATCCTGTTGTAGGGACTCCAAGGAATCCGGTAAGTCCTCCTTCTTCCCCCCATTTTTTTTTCCTGATCACTTCTGAGCCTTCTTGATTTGTTGTCTCGTTAACGCACCTTTGGGGGATCGTGATTGCTAATGGCAATACCCGTCCCTCTTTTGTGCAACATTAAAGGAATGTTCATTCCAACATCTCCCGTTAAGATTAATTGACTTTCTCTTTGTTTTTCTTTTGTTATTTTTGTCTCTCAACCAGAGATCTGTTTATGGTCGACTCTCCTGCTTTCATTTATATTTTATCCTTTTCATTTTGTTTTTATTATTATTTTATTGTCATCCATGTTTTAATTTTCCAGTTTTGAATAGCATCGACTCTGGAATTGCTACCTCTGTCCATTTCCCTTTCCCTCTTTCTCTTAATTTTCTTTTTCTTCTCATGAATCCCCTTTAGTTTTATCATGCTGTTGGCATTCAGATGAGGTGGATGGGTATCGAATGCTCATTTACCAATTAACCATGTGGTATGTGTCGATTCCTTGACTGGATAGCCTCTGTTTGTCTCTTCATCTTGCATTTCTATTCAGATTTACACTTTGCCCCATTACTTTTTTTTTAGACATCACATCTCATGGTTGTTGTATCATTTGAGATTTTCATCCATATTCAGCTATGATCAATCATGCCTTGTGATTTCATGTTTGAGTATCTCTGGCATTTTCCCTTTGCATTTCCTGATTCATAACGTGTTTCTTTTCCTGTAATTTTTTTTTATATAACCTCATCTCTGTTTTGTACAGTTTAACTATAACATCTTAATCATTCTCCTGTTAATGAAGTGATCAATGCTCACACGCCTAAAACTTGCATGGTCTTGATATATCTTGTGGCCTATACATTTCATGGGAGTCTGACAGATTACCACTGCCAACAAATCAGAAGGTGCACGGTGGTGAACAACCGAGTGATTAAAAAAAAAAAAGAGGAACATGTATGAACGAAACTTTAACCCATGGCCCCATATCTCAGAATGGAGTTTTCAATGTTGAATTCGCCATTACAAGAACAATGGGCATCACTGATCTCTGATTCTCTATTAAGCATTTTTTTTTTGCCTTACCATATAATATCTAAATGCACCTTTCCAACTTATGTATTTGGTGGATTCACCCTTGCTGGCATAGTAGCCTTCTGAGGTCCCAATATTAAGGGGTAGTATGAGTTTTGTTCCTGGGATCTAAATCCACTCTGGATGACCTAAATAAAGCAATGCAGATCAGAAATGGGGCGTGACGCCAGCTTTAAGTCAAACCTCCAAATGAAAGAGGATTGTAACACAGGATTTGTTTGTCAAGCTGCGTAAGGATGGGAACCCACTGAGGAAATGTTGGTATTGTTGTACAAATTGAGCTGGGATAAGTCAATATTCAATTTGTTAAATCAGTCTGGAGCCCCCTTTTTCACAAGAATCAAGTCTGCGAACAGTGGTAGCTTCGCACCATGGGGATGAAATACAAGGTCTCTACATCAGAATCGTGACGACCTACCTCTGTTCTTGAAGGTAAGAGCATTCTACAATTATATCTCTGTTAAGATATGCCGATTTATTGAGTTTCATTTTCTTTTTTCTTTTTTTCTTTCTTCTTGTAAATTGAGATTTACATGCATCGTTCATATATACCTTAAATACTGGAGAACATCTGGTAATGGTTGAATTTCATTCAATTCTTCTAAAAAAAATCTTTTGGCCCCTGGGTTCTAAATCCCCTAATGAATATGTCTTATTGAGTGTGATAAGCATGCATGATACAAAAAAAATTGGGAAGCCTCAAGTTGTGGCTGTCAAAGACTTTAGATTCAGAAATCAGACAACTTAATGGCCCATTGGCTTGTGAATATTCAGACAAATTCTCATGTACTGTACTGGGAAAATACCATGCGAAATAGCACCCGATGAAGGGTGCTGAGTTTGAGAATGTTTATTAGTTATCAGGTGAAATACAAAGGGTTCTCGTTGAAATTTTTGATATATATATATATATATATATATATATGTGTGTGTGTGTGTGTGTGTGTGTGTGTGTTGGTTTCGTCTGGTTATAGCACTTATGGATTTACTAAAACTAAGATGATGCCTACACTTGAAAAGTTCGAGAAGATACGTAAGGCTTAATAAATTTGAAAGCCTTAAGCCCCAGTCCATATACCCGTATGCCCCTCCTGCATTTTTTTTGTAGTCATAGCTTACTATTTATTCTTAATATTGCTCATATTCTTCTTGGTTAGTCATTATAATGTATCATTTTTTTTTTTTTGATTTGTGACATTCACGCTGGTTATTTAATAAGTCTAATAGTTAATGTTGATCAAATAGTTTGTTCACATTCATTAGTTTCTTTCATACAGTACATCAGTTGATAGGTTAGATGGTAGGTTGCATAAAAACCTGCTTTTGTATTTGCATTAGGTATTGAGTAGACTCTTGGATTACACTAATACTGTTGTTACGTATCTCTTTTAACCAAATATCAGTGTGTTGGTCCCCCTGATTTACCAGAATCTCTCTTCCATATTTTCTCTGTTCAGCGTCTGTTTCATTCTTCTCTTTTCTTCTTCTTTTTAGGTTGATTACACATTAGTCATTCAAAATTCATCCAGCACAACCACCATTTGCCTCCTTCCCTATTACAGCCACAGTGCTGTTTGCAACAGCCTAAGCGTACCTGTTTCTTCACAACAAAACCCTCACGCTCAGCCCCAACCACAAGCCAAAGCCCTGCTATACCTATTGCAACCCCTCTATACAACATTTCCACATGTTGTATCCTAACAAGGTGTTGGCGTTTGTATTAAATTCACCTGCCATCCACAATAATCACTTCATCATGTTCACTCCCTGCATCTGTTAACTCCAAATCTACCAACCATCTTCTATATTCCCCTTGCACATCCTTCATATGTCATAGCATATCAACACCCTTATTCCACATTGCTGTGGCCATTTTTTTTTACCTTACAGTACCACCACTTTCCATACCTACAGTACCATGTTCAATCTTCATAGTCATCTCTTAAAACACTTACAGATCCCTTTCCTTGTTACAGCAATGCATAAACCTTACTATGTATCATTTGCAGGGAGCTCATTTCCAGTGCCATTTCTTATGGTTGTACCCCCTCATGCATCTACAGTAGTGCCTATGTACTGTTGTAGTCTTTCCACATAACTATTGCAGTGTTTAGACACTACTATAACTTCACTTTAGGTGTCCACATAGGTATCAACCTTCTCCTCCCTTTATTCCACCTATTGTATACTTCTCTATCTACAGGCACTCAACTCTATCTGCTGTTCTACCACCATGACACTCCCTACCAATGGCTTTCCACTGTTAGCATGTTACCACCTGTGAATTCCTACTCATAACATCCAATGCCTCATAACACTTGGTGTGTTATTAATAGATTATACCTACCTGTATATCCTTTCCATTGATAGCAGCACCTTGCTGCCTTTCATGGCATCTTCACTAGTCAGCTCTACCTGCGCACATTTCTTACATTTCCTGTATATATATTTTCAATATTGCATAATATCACACCCCCCCCCCCTCTTTAGATGTTAGTTTCATAGATATCATTTATATCTGTATATATATATTCATATATATATATATATATATATATATATATATATATGTATATACATATATATGTATGCATGAATATATGTACATAGACATATATCATTTTTTTATCTTTCCCCACTTTAGTTCTTAAATGGCATGCGAGCATCTTTTACCATTGATATCCACATGATATATACAAATTTCCTCTATGTTCACACTAATCAAGTGTTTTGCAGGGAATATGTGGAAAATGTCATTATTTGGGATTTGTATTTTAAATGTTGTAATAGTTAGATCTTAATGAGAATTTACATTTCCTGTCTTAGATAGAATGAATGAGCATTATAAATGTCATAAATTGCTTATTTTCCATGCATTTTCGCCTTTTATTTCTCAAACTCTCACAAATGGTGAAACACGAATGGCACGTGCACCATTTCGTAAGAGGTAAATTAATCCTAAGTTGATGATCCATATCAATGACCATAGTCAGGGTATGGACAAAACTTAGTATTTTTATCTTTTACGAAATAACACTGGATCCACATTGGATCCGTTTTTCAAAATTCATCATATTTTCTCAAAATATTTTCTTCTTTTATCAGAATTTAACTTAAAATTAATTCAAAATATATACCAATGGCCATAGTCAGGGTATATTGAGAGTTAATTTCATTTTAAATTTTATAAAAGCACCAAATGTGTTTCATTCTTCACCTGAATTTAAATATAGATTATTATATAATACATTCAATGACCATAGTCTAGGATGTATTATATCTTCAATCTTATTTTAACTCATTTAAAGAATGAAATAGCTTTTCAAAAACCAATTTCAAAATTCTTCAAATCCACTCATCATTTAGGATAGAATTGCATCATATTTCCGAAATTTCCTTTTTCAGAAACTCCAAGTGATGTAAATATCTTCCTCAATCTATGTTCAATTCTTATAAAATCCAATTCATCCTTTCATTTTCAATTTCAATTTCATTTTCAATCTCAAAGTTCAAATTCAAATTCAAATCAGATTTCAAAGTTCAATTCGACTTTGAAATTCCAAATTCATTTTATACTCAAAACTCTAAATCAAACTCAAAGTTCAATTTTAATTTTGAGACTCTTGATTCATCGTTTAAAATCCAAATTCAAAAATTCAAGGTCTAATTTGACTTTGAAATTCGTTTGTATATTTAAATTCTAAATTTCAAGTTCAATTTAAAAGTTCTTGATTCATCTTATGAATTTAACTTCAGATCCAAGTTCCTTATAGGATCCAGAATCCAATTTCACTTTGGATCTTAGACTTCAGATCCAAATCCATTTTTAGGATCCAGACTCCAACTCTACATTGGATCTCAGACTTCAGATCCAAATCTATTTTAGGATCCAGAACTCAATTTCACTTTTGGATCTCAGCTTTCAGATCCAAAATCCATTTTAGGATCCAGAATCCAAACTTCTACTTTGGATCTTAGACTTCAGATCCAATTCCGTTTTAGGATCCAGAATCCAACTTCACCTTGGATCTCAAATTACAAATCCAAAATCCATCCTAGGATCCGGAATCCAATTCTACTTCGGATCTTAAACTTCAGATCCAAATCCATTTTAGGATCCAGAACCCAATTCTACATTTGGATCTTAGACTTCAGATCCAAATCCATCTTAGGATCCAGAACCCAATTTTATATCGGATCTCAGATCTCAGATCTTAAATCCATCTTTAGATCCAATTCCATTCCCAATTCTAGATTTCAAATCCAATTCCATTTTCAGATCTCATCTAAACTCCCTAAATCCATTTCTATTCTTAAATATAATTTGATTATCTCAGATCCATTCCAAAATTAAAAATCCAAATTCAATTCCATCTCAAGTATTCATTTCCTTTTCTAAATTCAAATTCAAATTCAAATTCAAAGTCGATTTTTGACTTTGAAACTTCATTTCATTTCATTTCAAAGCTTCAAGTCATTCTTTCTCATTTATTCTTCCAAATCCCGATTTACTTCAAAAACTTAGAACTTCTCTGATCTATCTCAAGTTCTAAGTTAGATTAAATCATTTCTTCACTCCTTTACCAAGTTCATCTCAGAATACCTGGAAATTTCTAAATCAATTTTCCAAAGAGCATACATTCTTGCATTGCACAAGCATGATTCTTTGTGCATTTAGAGTTAGAATAAATTCTTAGAATATATTTAGGCAAAGCAAAAGGCATAGATTCGATCCTTGGTTCGATTACCCCTGGTAAAGGCGCCAGGAACGGTCGAACCTCGTACCGACGAGAGAATCCCGTCTCTCCATTTTCCCGCAAACATTTTCAAAACGGAGGCGAGTTATTTGCTAAATATTTTTTTTCAAATCAAGGTCAAGTGAAAACCCGCAAAAGAATTCCTCTTCTCTCTCTCTTTCTTTCTTTTCTCTTCTCTCTTTCTTTTCTTTCTTTTATTTTTCTCCCTTCAAAAAGGAGGAAAATAGAGGTTAGAAAAGGGAAAGAGAAGGAAGAGAGAGAAACCAATGAGAGAGGAAAAATATTGCGATGATCACATTAACCCGAAATCTCCTCTCGGTGATGGACTTGGCATAGTGTCGAGCTACCCTCTGTCAATAAGCTTGAGCATGTTCTGCTGCCTTGAGTCCCTTCTCATCTAGCAGATCCAGTTGTATCAACCTCTGCTACTGATACTGATCGAGCATGAGTTCTATGAGCGATGCAAATTTGAATGTGGGCTTCTGAACGTGGAGAGGTAGTACTACCTTGGTCCCATAAATGAGCTTCAAATGAGTAGCATTGGTTGGAGTCTGAATGGTGGTTCAGTATGCCCAAAGCGCATCGTGCATCTTCTCGTGCCAATCACGGTCTGTTTCCACAGTTCTTTCCAGAATGCATATCAAAATCTTGTTGGTGGCCTCTGCCTGGCCATTCCCTTGAGGATAACAGGGAGCTGAGAAATGATGATGTATTCTGAATCTCAAAAAGAAAATCTTCATCTTCTCATTCTTGAAATGGTTGCCATTGTCTGACACAATATAATGTGGTACGTCGAAACAACATAAAATGTTCTTATGAATAAAAGAAACCACATGTTGGCCTTCTACCATTCATAGAGTTACAACCTCGACCCATTTGGTGAAGTATTCTGTAGTCACAAGAAAATATCTGTGGCCATTAGAGGCAGAAGGAGTAATCGGACCCACCACGTTGAAGGCCCATATTGAAAAAGGCTAAAGAGAAACCACATACTACAAATATGCGACAAACGCATGAATGGAAGGTGCGTGCATTTGATATTTGATGCACTTCCTCACGAAACGATGACAGTCTTGTGTTATCATCGCAAAATTTTTCCCCCTCCCTCTGCAAGAGTGAGAGAACAATTCTGCGAGTAAAACTCGACCAAAGTTTTGAAAATTGATTTTGAAAATTACTCGCCTTCGTTTTGAAAATTTGTGGGAAAATTCCGTGGAATGGGATAAGCCTGGCGGTACGAGGTTCAACCGTTCATGGCGCCTTTACCAGGGGTAATCGAACCAAGGATCAAATGTGTGCTTTGACTAAGTTAAATTATCTAAATTATGCTCTATTTTCCTAGAATGCACAAAGAATCATGCATGTGCTATGAAATTTTGAAAAGATGCAAGTTTTGAAAGGATGATGTTTGCTTGGAAAATTGAAATGGGCTTGGAAAATGCTTGAGAAATACTTGGGAAAATCATTGAATTTCATTGAAAATCAGAATTTGGATTGGAAAATGAAATCTCAGGAAAACTTGAATCTTGGGAAAATCGATTTTTGAGATTTGGAATTGCTTTTCTGAGAAAATGGATTTGAGAATCTAGAGAAAGTCAAGAAGTTCATTGGAAAATGATTTTTGAAATGGAAAATGGGAACTCTGAGAAAATTGATTTTGAGATTGGAAAGCGAAATTGAGAATGTGAAAATCTTGAGAAATCTTGATTTGGACTTGGGAAATACTTTGAAATCTCATTTGAAAATTCAAAGTTCTGAGAAAATCAAATCCTAAGAAAGACTTGGAAATTTTTGAGGAAACTGATTTTTCTGAAATGGAATTGGGAAATGATTTTGAAAAAGATGCCAATTGAATGAATGAATGAATTTGAAAGGGAATTTCATTGAGGAATTGGGAAAATCTTTTTGAGTTTTGAGAAATGGAGTGCATTTTTGAAGTTAGCCTAAGAGTGTATGCTGAATGTGGCTAATATGAAGATCATAAATCTTGGTTTTCTTCATATTCTGATTACGGACATAAATACGAATCCCACCAAGTTCATAAACTCCATAAGAGCTTGTGCACATGTCATCCGTGTCAACCATAGTGAATTTTGGAAAAATGTGCATGAATGATGCATCAGATATCAGAATTTGCAGAAATTAAACTATATGCAATGCAGTCCTATTGTATGCAGGAAATGTAAATTCTTATTCCAATTTATTACATTTGATATTACATTGAATTGAAATGAAATAAGAAAATAAAATCTTCTTCTTGAATGTTCTTGCAAAACTAGAAAACATGTTAGCACAGAAATGTAGGTTTTTCTGAATTTATCCAAAAATATTAGAAATTATCGGATATTATTCAAATATAAACCCAAATTCATACCCCTTTGATATAAACATGAGAAATAATGAATAAATTTTGGAAATTAAACTTGGAAATTCGAAATTGGGGTCAAAATGACCAAAATACCCCTAATGACCTTGAAATCAGGGTTTTCTGAAAGAATTTTTGTAAATTTTGGAATTTTGAAAATCAAATGAAATAAATCAAACATGATATGATGAAATATGATTATATGCATGAAAATTTATGGAATTATAAATTGGAATTTTGAAATTTAGGTCAAAATGACCAAAATACCCCTGATAACAAGACTATGGCCTTGAAACCAGGGTTTTCTGAAATAAATTTTGTAAAAATGAGAACTTGAAATGCAAATGAGATTGAAATTAACGCTAATATGACATGACATGCTTATTTACATGATAAAAACCCTAAAATGACAAAAATATCATAAAATATCAAATTTAACTTGATTTTCGCCTGATTTTAAAAATAAACTAACATACAAAGCAAATGAACTTGGAATTGAGAAAAATTTGGCATGAACACCTATACTAACCCTAAAAACAGAATGGAACTCGAAAATCTATTTTTTTGTATTTTATTAATATGAAAAATAGCTAAAAATCCTAAAAATTAGAATTTTGCCTAAAATGTTGATTCTAAATGGGATTTCGGATATCAAACTTCCATAAAAAATCTCAAATTTTATGGGGTGACATGGGACAATTAGGCAAAGATTTTTTCCTTTTACACATTCTGGTTTTGACCTATGGTCGGAGCTGTACAGCTCTGGCAAGTCGGATCGGAATCTGGCAATTCTAGGATTTAGGCCAAACATACAGGTTTCGAGAGAAAATATGGGAAAAATAGCAGACAGGTGGGAAAATGACTGTAATTGTGAGAAAATGTCTCTGACAAATATATTCAAATTTCATTTTTTTTACAGCATTGAGATTTGGGTTACGGTCTGGAAATGGGCACACTGTTATCAGAGACCCGAATCTCTGGAATTCTAGATACTGGAATCTGTCAGACAGAAAAGATAATTTCAGGAAAAATACTAGGATAATCCCAAACATTCCCAATTATTGGAAAAATGACAAAAAAATGGGTTAGGAACAACTTTCATTTTGAAAGTTTTGACATTTGGGCTACGGGTTGAATGGACACATCACATTAGATTTGGTCTATACCCTGACAATTCATTTTGAAAATTAAGATTTTCCTTGGGGTCTAAGAAAATTGATTTTTAACAGAAGTCAAACCTGTTTGGAAATATCCCAAAATTTCCATATAATTAGTAGATCCCATTGTGAATTCACTGTAATTTTTAAAGGAGCATTCAGATCTTTCATCTAGGGCATCTCAGGGGTTTTTGTCTGCTAAAAACAAAAATTGGAATTTCTGGAGGGTTTGAAACCCAATGTCAATCTTTTATTTTTTTATAAAGTTCTGAATTTCAAGCTAATCCAATTTTTTTACAGAAGTTTAATGACACATAAATATAAAGATCATAAAATCTAAAAAATTTATTGATGAATGAATCCACACAAAATAACATCTGGATCATACCTATAAAGGAAAACTTATATATTTTAAACTATATGTTAACAAAAACCACACAAAGTGAATAAAATGAATAATGAAAATAAATTAAATGCATTACTTAAATATGAAACTACATGGAATATGAGAATAAAATAAAGTTGACGAGGTATGATCCATTTTAATGTTGGCTTATTGGTGGTAGAGGGATCCAATCCATGGATCAGATGGATCACTCTATTTAGCCTGGGTCACCCATTGCATGCATATAAAATAAGCTATTCCATTCGTATGAACCCAATGTTGTGACTGAATTCACGCCAACCCCTTTTTTTTTTTAAATAATAATAATAAGGCATACAAAATGGACTTACCTTGGAAAAACTTGCATCGGCTGAAGGATGGGCTGGATATGAAACCAATGGGACTGTTACTTTGATGGAACCTGGAGCTGCTTCAATTGCAATGGCTGGAGTGGCTGGTAGTAAGGATGTGCTTGCAATTTGAAGGAGATGGACTCAAACAAAGTTGCACCAATTGAGGTTCTTGGAGATTGAAGTAGGGCTGCAAATCACGGGCGTTTTGGTGGTTGAAGAATGGTTGCAACTAAGAGTTGTGGCAGCAATGGAGGTTTGGTCGACGGCTTGGATGTGGAGCATCTGCTGCAGAGCACGAAGATGATGAAGGAAGCTGAAGAAGAAGACTTGCTGCTGGAGCTTGATAGAGATGATTGAAATTCCACTAGAAGGGGGGGGGTGAATAGTGAAATATGATATAGATGGATAAATTAAAATTAAAGACAATAAGGCACAACACAATTAACACATGATTTATACTGGTTTGATCGAGTTACTAACCTACATCCAGTCCCCAAGTAAAACACTTGAGCCTTTCACTATAAAATCTGTGTTACGGGATAAATAGTACAACACCCTCTTCCTCAGAGGTCTACTTCTCTCAATAGAGAAGGAAAATACCCTGTTTCCCAGAGGTCTACTTCTCTCAACAAAGAAGGGAAACACCCTCTTTCACAGAGGTCTACTTCTCTCAACAGAGAAGAGAAAACACCCTCTTTCACAGAGGTCTACTTCTCTCAACAGAGAAGGGATACAGTAGATAACCAAAAGTTACAACACTTTCCTAAAGAACCTTCAAAATGATATGAATGCACGTATGAAGATTCTCAGAATGTTCTCTCTTTGAAAAATGGATAGAATAATCTCTCAAGGGAACAAAATGTTCTTTTCTTTTCACACAGTTGATTCTTTTGTCAAAGAGCTTTTCTTGTCTTTCTCTCTTTCTTTTCTCTTTCTTTTTCTAAGCACTTTTTCGGAATATCGAATAGGAGTTTTTCTCTTTGAAAGCTCACATGTGTCTGCTGAAATACTATTTTGTTTGTATATATATAGTCTTAAGAAAATAGTCGTTGCTTTTTGAAATAATTGTCCTTTTGAGATATGAGGTGTCAGGTCATCTCAAAAAACAACTTTGTGTGAAATGATGTGTACTATATTGCTTTTTCAAAAAGTTGTCATTCATAAATTAACTATTTGAGGTACACTATATGTTGTTGTAATTAAAAATGATATTTAATTTGTAATGAGTCTTTTCACAAAATAAATGCTTTGTAGTACATTGAACGTTGAAGTGTAGTTTTGTTTTTACTCAATTTAATGATTTGTAGTATATTAATAGTTTTCTTACAAATCGTCACTTCTTTGGTTAAATGTATATAAGTACAATGAATGCTTGTTAAGTACTTTATTTATAAATGGTCATTTCTCAAATGCTTTTTGAGATGACATTTAATGTTTACAGAAAGAATGATGGCTTTAAATATGAGTCAACATTCTTGAGTGTGGATTTTATTATATAAATAAATGGTCATTTCTCAAATGCTTTTTGAGGTGGCATTTAATGTTTATAGAAAGAATGATAGCTTCAAGTATAAGTCGACATTCTTGAGTGTGTATTAAATAAATAAAAAGTCTTTTCCAACCTTAATTATCTTGTTTAAACAATAAGTAGTTTTATATATAAAACAATATTTGTTTTCTCAAATCGTCAATTCAAGATAAACGATTGTGTATTATGAGTTAATTTTTTTTGTCTTTTTCTTTCGTATTTGAAATCATTTGCTTTTATATCTTTTCAAGTTGTCTTTTTCATAAATGCTTGTTAGAAGGTACAATTAATGCTTTTGAAATCATGAGCTATTATATCTTGTCAAAATGTCTTTTTCATAAATGCTTGTAAGAAAGTACAATGATTTGTTTCAAAAAAGGTGTTTTTAAAATATCGTATCCTTTTATGAAAGCTTTGCTTTTTGTAAATAGATGGCTTGTATGATATTTAAAGCATATAATGTAATATGAAATATGCATGATTTTGAAGGTTCTGTTACATATGACTCTAAAGAAGAAAAAAGTCTTCATCTTGAAGTAGCCGATCTTCTTGGATAATCTTTATGAATGTATGGCCCATCAAGCTTTTTCTTCAAAGTAGTATGATAGCATCAAATAGTTGTACTTGATCAGGTTGTCTCCATTTTTCTTAGGTGAAATAACCTTGCATCAAATACTCGTTAAATGCATGACATATCATATTCAGTCATAATATAACATATTCATGAAGGCATATCATATTTATCATATCGCATAAAAGCATATCATATATTTATCATGTATGACAGCATATCATATTATGTATCATCAAAACATAGTTTCTCAACATTCTTCTCCTTTTTGATGATGACAATATATGCTCCCCCTGTCAATAAGCCATATGCATAATGATAATTTGAATATGATATCATAAAAAATACATAAAACATAAGTAAAAGTTTAAGTTTAAGAAATCAAATTTCTCCAACATAGGAGAGACAGGTTTTTCTCCTCATTTGTCATAGACAAAAAGAAGGGATCAGAGTAGGAAAGTATTATTACAGACCAAAAAAAATATAGTTCATTCAGAATCAGATGAGAGATGAAATTTTTGAAGGAGAGCATCTTGGTCAATCTTCAATGAGTGAAAGGCTTGCTGCAGAGAGGCTTGATTCTTCAGTAGGAGATCCTGTGTGTTCTGGACATCTAAAAGAGCTGAAAAAATATCTAGTTCAGATGTCGGAGCCGGACCTGCCTCATCAGGGCCTTCGTTGTCAGAATATTGTGAGGGTGACCCTTTTTCGGGGAAGTAGGTGTCATCAAATGCATGTGTATAATAAGAGACAGCATCATTGTGAAGTGGCACATTGAAGTACTTAAGAATATGAGTGATAAAATATCCAAATGGAAGTGAACGAAAGGCACGAAAATTAATCATGTTGTTGAATATGATGCTCGACCAGTTGATTGGAAAGGAACAAAAGATTGTATAGATTAGAAGAGAGATTTCGTTTGACACGAATCCCTTGGATGGTTGTTTGGGAAAGACATTGTGGGATAGGATTTGTGACAAAAGCAGAGCATGAGGTTTCAGATTGCTCATATTCCACAGAAAGTGGGTGGACCGTGTGGAGTGAAGTACCTTTTTAAACACAGTACGATCAATAGGTACTATGTTTGGTAGTTCGATTCCATAGGATGAAAGTTTCAGAATGCAGCCTAATGAATGAATGTTAAAGAAAATTGTTTTACCATGGACCATGGTGGTGATAGTCGTTTGGTCATGGTTTACCGAGAGGTTTGTATAAAAAAACTTGATAAGATGGGGATAATAAGACAGAGTGTTAGAGGATCCTAAAATTTGAACAAAGTCTTGTAGGGAAGTTTCAAGATCAAAGGAGGTGAAGTCCTGGAAGTGGACTAACCTACCTGTTTGGATTGGAAGAGAGCTTACGTAGTGGTAGTTGTGAATGAGATCAGTATATCTCAATTCTGCAGATTCAATCATGTTGACATCATCCGAGAAAGATTTTGAAGAGGAGGCCATGGCGAGTAACTTGAGAGAATAAGAAATGAACTTGGAGAGAATGTAGGTTGATAGAAGTTTTCGAATAGGTGATGAATTCATGAAGAGTGAATCATTTTATTAAATAGAAGGATGAAATTTATTATAATAACAAGTGAATGACAATTGAAGTGAATAAAGTTTGGATTTTAGTTGAGTGGATCACTCGTGAATATCAATTTGTATTTTAAGGCACTCGTGAATGAGAGATCAAATCACTCTTTGGAAGAGTGTGTGGATGAAAATTGATTATATTATGTTAGATGACAAAAAGAACATAGTTTCAAAAATTATTTTTCATTATAAGGAAACTTTAATATAGGCGAGTCCATTGTATTGAGAGAGTAGTCATGGTTTGAGTATGGAGTGCTCTTTGGAATTATTATATGTGATTGAAAACAAATGGTCAAAAGATGAGAGATGAATAGAAACAAGGAAGTGTGTTGCACGATGTAAATAATGACCCACGGATTTTGAAGATTTCCATTAAAGAGGTCATGAGATATGAAGAGCCTTGGAATGAGAGAAAAAAGGATATCGTGAAAAGGGATGTGTGTAAGAATGTTATAAAGTAATATCATGTGAGATAGAAGATTGAATAATGGCCTAATAAGACAAACAACAAGTTGATATATAGAAAATGATTTTACTTAAAGAAGATAGATTCAATATTCGTAAGGGATGCTTTGAGAAAGTGACAAGAGAGACTTAAGAGAGAAGAGTTATGATTGCTTATGTAAAAGTGGTTTTTATGGATAGGCGTGAAAGAAGATAGGTCATTATGTGATGTGTACTTTGAAAGATATGACATATTGAAATAAAAGAGTGACAAAAAGCATTTGTTTTATATTAAAAAGTTTGTGGTTTTTGTGAATATACGTGAATATGTGAATGACTCTTTTTGACTTTAAAGAAGAGGTAAAAGAGATGATGAGACATGAAAAGTAAAAATGATAAAAATAGATGAATGATAAAAATAAATAAAAATCGACAAGAAGGAATCAAATTCAAACAAAACTTAAAATATATAAATAATAAACAAAAAAAAAACATATGATATTGTAAAGTTTTATCTAATTAAAACTATAATTAAGTGTGATTAATTATAAGTCACTTAGTTTACAGATTCCTAATTCTTATAAAGTCTTCATTTTTTAAAGGTTTAGTGAAAATATCTGCTAATTGTTTATTAGTGGGTATAAATTCCAGTTTGATTATGTTGTTTAAGACTTGTTCTCTTAAAAAGTGGTGTCAAATTTGAATGTGCTTTGTACGTGAGTGAAGAATAGAATTTTTAGACAAATTTATAGCACTTGTATTATCACACAAAATAGTTGTATTTTCAAATTTTAAACCAAAATCTTTTAATGTATGTTTCATCCAGATGACTTGTGAACATGCTAGGCTTGCAGCTATATATTCAGCTTCAGTAGTTGATAATGATATACAATTTTGTTTCTTACTGAACCATGAAACTAGTGAGTGCCCTAGCATATGACATGTTCCACTTGTGCTTTTTCTGTCAGGTTTACTTCCAGCAAAGTCAGCATCACTGTATGAGATTAAATCAAATGTAGATGATTTTGAATAAAATAACCCAAAATCAACTATTCCTTTTAGATATCTCATTATTCTTTTTACAGCTTTAAGATGTGATTCCTTTGGATTTGATTGATATCTAGCACATAAGCAAACACTGAACATGATATCTGGACGGCTAGCAGTTAAATAAAGTAGTGATCCTATCATACCTTTGAATAACTTTGTATCCACAGTCTTACCATATTCATCTTTGTCCAATACAGTAGTTGTGCTCATAGGGGTATTCTTTGAAGCAGTTGAGTTCATGTTGAACCTCTTCAGAAGTTCATGAGCATATTTAGACTGATTGATGAAGACTCCATCCTTGGTTTGCTTAATATGCAGTCCAAGAAAGTAGGTGAGTTCTCCCATCATACTCATTTCAAATTCTTTCTGTATGGACATAGAAAAATCTTCACAAAGACTATTGTTAGTAGATCCAAAGATGACATCGTCCACATATATTTGAACGATTAAGGTATGATCATCCACTATTTTTATAAATAAAGTTGAATATGCTTTGCCTACAAAAAATCTGGTTTTTAATAGAAAAGTTTTAAGTCTATCATACCAAGCACGAGGTGCTTGTTTTAAACCATATAAAGCATGTTTTAGTTTGAAAACATGATTAGGAAATTGTTCATTTTCAAAACCTGGAGGTTGTTTTACATAAACTTCTTTATTTATAAAACCATTTAAAAAAACACTTTTAACATCCATTTGGTATAGTTTGAAATCCATATAGCTTGCATATGCCAAAAACATTCTTATAGATTCAAGTCTAGCAACAGGAGCAAATGTTTCATCAAAATCAATACCTTCCTCCTGATTGTATCCTTGAGCCACTAGCCTTGCCTTGTTTCTTATAACATTACCTGTTTCATCCAGCTTGTTTCTGAAGATCCATCTTGTCCCAATGATTTGATGATATTTTGGTCTTGGTACAAGATCCCATACATTATTTCTTTGGAACTGATTCAGTTCTTCAGTCATAGCTAGCATCCAGAACTCGTCAATGATGGATTCATCAATCTTCTTTGGTTCAAGTTGAGAAATGAACACCATATTTGCAATACGTTTCAACTGAGCTCTAGTTTGAACCCCCTTAGATAGGTCTCCCAAAATCTGCTTTTGAGGATGATCTCTAAATTCAGCAAATGTTCTTTGATGATCATCTTCATTAGGTTTAGCTGTGTTATCTAAGAAAAAATTTGTACTTTCAAGATCATCATCGTTAGTCTGCTTATGAACAGATTGATCAATAGATTCACAAAAACTGACATGCATAGATTCTTTAATAGTGTTAGTACTTTTATTAAAAACTCTATATGCTTTACTATGACTTGAATATCCTAAGAATATGCCTTCAACAGATTTAGCATCAAATTTATCAAGGCTATCTTTTGTGTTGAGGTTAAAACATTTACACCCAAAGACTCTGAAGTAGTCTATTCTTGGAGTTTTGTCATAGAATAGTTCATAAGGAGTTTTATTCAATAAGGGCCTGATAAGAACTCTATTTGAGATATAGCATGCAGTGTTAACAGCTTCAGCCCAAAAATATTTAGCAAGATTATTATGTTGGAGCATAGTTCTAGCAGATTCTTGAAGGGTTCTATTATTTCTTTCTACTACACCATTTTGAGGTGCATCTCTAGGAAAGGAAAAGTTATGAGAGATACCATGCAAGTTACAAAAATTGATAAAAATATCATTATCAAATTCTCCTCCATGGTCACTACGAATTTTGATAATTGTAGAAGATTTTTCATTTTGCAACTTTTTACATAAAATTTCAAATTCACAAAACGTATCACTTTTATTTTTTAAAAATATTACCCAAGTAAATCTTGAGTAATCATCTACAATGACAAAAGCATATTTATTATGATTAAGACTAGCTACCCTAGAAGGACCAAAAAGATCCAGGTGGAGAAACTCTAAAGGTCTTTTACTTGACACAATATTTTTTGATTTGAAAGATGATTTTGACAATTTTCCTAATTGACAAGCATCACAAAAATAGTCCTTTTTAAATAAAATTTTAGGTACCCCACGTACCAAGTTGTTCTTAGCTAATTTAGACATATATTTAGAGTTAACATGTCCCATTCTCATATGCCATAAATTTTGAGAGTCATTATTAGCTATAAGATAGTGTTTAGTAATATTCTCTAGGTATAATTCATATATATTATTTTTTCTTATACCTTTTAAAATAATATTTTCGTTAATGTCTGCTATGAGGCATGCATCATGTTTGAAGCTAACGTTATAACCTGTGTCACACATTTGACTTATACTTAAGAGGTTATGTTTTAAACCTTTAACAAGGAGAACGTCTTTAATAAGAGGTTTATCAATGTTACCAATGTTGCCAATCCCAATTATTAATCCTTTGTTGTTATCTCCAAAGGTGACGGTTCCTCCTTCTTTATGATGAAGAACAACAAAAAGATCTGGATGTCCTGTCATATGTTTTGAACATCCACTGTCTAATATCCATCTGTTCTTCTTTTTTAGATTCTGCAAAAGATCAAGTAAAACTTCTTTTTGGTACCCGATCGGGTCCCTTTTTGTTAGACTTTGGAACCCATATCCATTTTGATTTGGGTTTGTCTACAGATTTAGAGGAGTACATGGTATTAAAATTGAAGTTGTAATACTCCTGCTTAGGCTCAGTAGAACCTTTGACAAATGTAGTCCTTTGATTCATACAAGAAGGTTTATTTAGATAAGAGTAACCAATACCATTCTTGTAAAAAGTGAATTTTTGAGAGGATAAGAGTTTGTCCAGGTTCTCTTTCCCTTTGGTAAACTTGAAAACCGTTTTCATAAGGTTTTCAGTTTTGCTTTTTAATTCTGAAATTTCTACTAGAAGATTTTTAGTCTTGGAACTAGTAGAACTAATTTCAGAAGTAAGAACAAAATTTTTCCTTTTCAACTCAGAATTTTCAATACTGAATTTTTCATTTTTCTGGGAAAGCTCTAAATTTTCTGATTTTAAAATTTTGTTTTTGAGAATCGTTTTCCTAGATTCTTCAAAGAGTTCTTGAAATGCATTTAGAAGTTCATCAAAATAGAAATCAGAAGATTCACTTACAGAGCTCTCTTCTGCCATGAAACACATATTTGCAGTTTCAACTTCATCGTCACTTGACTTTTCACTGGTGGATGGTTCTGAATCATCCCATTGAGCATGTAGAGCCTTTTTCTTGAAGAACCTTTTCTTTGGTTCTTCGATTTTGGATTTTCTTTTTAGAAGAGGACAGTCACGTCTCATGTGACCTAGCTTATTACATTGATAGTACATGGTATCTTCCTTAGAATCTTTCTTTTACTTGTGCTTATTTGATAGCATGTTCTTTCTCATGAAGCGCTAAAATTTTCGAGTAAGCAGCGCAATTTCAGATTCCTATTCTGAGTCCTCATTCTCAGAAATGGCTGAAAAGGCTAGATTTTTCTTCGTAGGTTCTTCCTCTTCCCTTCTTTCCTTCATATGAACTTCATAGGCCATAAGATTGCCTATTAAGTCATCCAGAGTAAGCTTGGATAAGTCTTGAGCTTCTTCAATAGTTGTGGTCTTTTTCTCCCAATCAGTTGTAAGTGATCTCAAGATCATCTTCACCTTATCAGTTTGGGAATAGGTTTATTTCAGAGATTTAAGATCGTTGGTGATGTTGGTGAATCTGGTAAACATCTCTATGATGGGCTCATCTTTATTCATTTTGAATAGCTCATATTTTTGAACCAAAAATAAGATCTTAGCATCTTTTACTCTATTAGTTCCTTTATGAATAACCTCCAGAGAGTGCCAAATATCATATGCAGATTCACAAACTGATATTCTGTTAAATTCATTTTGATCAATGGTGCAATACAAAGCATTCATAGCCTTTGCATTTAGATTAACCATCTTCTTTTCTTCATCAGACCATAAGCTATAGTTTGAAGATAGAGATGTGTATGGACTTTCAACAATTTTCCATACAACAAAGTCTATAGATTTTAGGAATATGACCATCCTGCATTTCCAATATCCGTAGTTGGTGCCATTGAAGAAAGGAGGGTGAGATGCGTGTTGACCTTCGATGTCATGAACATAAGATGTTGATGCCATTTGTGCTGGAAGACTTGTTATGTCGAAACCAGCAAAACCTGCTTTGATACCAAATGAAATTCCACTAGAGGGGGGGTGAATAGTGAAATATGATATAGATCGATAAATTCAAATTAAATACAATAAGACACAACACAATAAACACAAGAATTATACTGGTTCGGTTGAGTTACTGACCTACATCCAGTCCCTAAGTAAAACACTTGAGCCTTTCACTATAAAATCCATGTTACAAGATAAATAGTACAACACCCTCTTCCTCAGAGGTCTACTTCTCTTAACAGAGAAGGAAAACACTCTCTTTCCCAGAGGTCTACTTCTCTCAATAGAGAAGGGAAACACTCTCTTTCACAGAGGTCTACTTCTCTCAACAGAGAAGGGGAAACACCCTTTTCACATAGGTCTACTTCTCTCAACAGAGAAGGGATACAGTAGATAACAGAAAGTTACAACACTTTCCTAAAGAACCTTCAGAATGATATGAATGCATGTATGAAGATTCTCAAAATGTGCTCTCTTTGAAAAATGGATAGAATAATCTCTCAGAGGAACAGAATGTTCTTTTCTTTTCACACACAGTTGATTCTTTTGTCAAAGAGTTTTTCTTGTCTTTTTCTCTTTCTTTTCTCTTTCTTTTTCTAAGTTCTTTTTCAGAATATCGAATAGGAGTTTTTCTCTTTGAAAGCTCACATGTGTCTGCTGAAATACTATTTTGTTTGTATATATATAGTCTTAAGAAAATAGTCATTGCTTTTTGAAATAATTTTCCTTTTGAGATATGAGGTGTCAGGTCATCTCAAAAAACAACTTTGTGTGAAATGATGTGTACTATATTGCTTTTCAAAAAGTCATCATTCATAAATTAACTATTTGAGGTACACTATACATTGTTGTAATAAATATGATATTTAATTTGTAATGAGTCTTTTCACAAAATAAATGCTTTGTAGTACATTGAACGTTGAAGTGTAGTTTTGTTTTTACTCAATTTAATGATTTGTAGTATATTAATAGTTTTCTTACAAATCGTCACTTCTTTGGTTAAATGTATGTAAGTACAATAAATGCTTGTTTAGTACTTTATTTATAAATGGTCATTTCTCAAATGCTTTTTGAGATGACATTTAATGTTTACAGAAAGAATGATGGCTTTAAATATGAGTCAACATTCTTGAGTGTAGATTTTATTATTTAAATAAATGGTCATTTCTCAAATGCTTTTTGAGGTGGCATTTAATGTTTACAGAAAGAATGATAGCTTTTAGTATAAGTCAACATTCTTGAGTGTGTATTAAATAAAAAAAAAGTTTTTTCCAACCTTAATTGTCTTGTTTAAACCATAAGTAGTTTTATATATAAAACAATATTTGTTTTCTCAAATCATCAATTCAAGATAAACGATTGTGTATTATGAGTTAATTCTTTTTGTCTTTTTCTTTCGTATTTGAAATCATTTGCTTTTATATCTTTTCAAGTTGTCTTTTTCATAAATGCTTGTTAGAAGGTACAATTAATGCTTTTGAAATCATGAGCTATTATATCTTGTCAAAATGTCTTTTTCATAAATGCTTGTAAGAAAGTACAATGATTTGTTTCAAAAAAGGTGTTTTTGAAATATCGTATCCTTTTATGAAAGCTTTGCTTTTTGTAAATAGATGGCTTGTATGATATTTAAAGCATATAATGTAATATGAAATATGCATGATTTTGAAGGTTCTGTTACATATGACTCTAAAGAAGAAAAAAGTCTTCATCTTGAAGTAGCCGATCTTCTTGGATAATCTTTATGAATGTATGGCCCATCAAGCTTTTTCTTCAAAGTAGTATGATAGAATCAAATAGTTGTACTTGATCAGGTTGTCTCCATTCTTCTTAGGTGAAATAACCTTGCATCAAATACTCGTTAAATGCATGACATATCATATTCAGTCATAATATAACATATTCATGAAGGCATATCATATATTTATTGCAAAAGAATTCCTCTCTCTTCTTCATTTTCTCATTCTCTCTTCTTTTGTATCTTTTATTCTCCTTCAAAAAAAGGGAATAGATGTTAGAAAGGTGATGATTAAGGAAAAGAGGAATGAAAGGAAAAATTTTGCGATGATCACACTATCCTCCTCTCTCTCTTATCACCCTACCTTCTCCCATTAGATGCAGCCCTCTTCAACACATCAAGGGCAGCCACTACAGCCACCTTCATCAAGGCATCACAACAACACTTTCCACTCTCCAACATCCTCAAAGCCTTGTTGCAGTCGGCTCCAGCCTCTTCTTGGTTGCAGCTGATCGCCTCCAGCAGTCTTCAGCCTACGGTTCCAACAGGCCTTGGAGTGGCATCATCTCTATCAAGCTCCAGCAGCAAGTCTTCTTCTTGAGCTTCCTTCATCATCTTCGTGCTTTGCTGCAGCTGCTCCACATCCAAGTCGTCGACCACACCTCCATTGCTACCACAACTCTTAGTTGCAACCATTCTTCAACCACCAAAACGCCCAACGATTTGCAGCCCTACTTCAATCTTCAAGAACCTCAATTGGTGCAGCCTTTTTTGAGTCCATCTCCTTCAAATTGCAAGCACATCCTTGCTACCAGCCACTCCAGCCATTGCAATTGAAGCAGCTCCAGGTTCCATCAAAGTAACAGTCCCATGGGTTTCATCTCCAGCCCATCCTTCAGTCGGTGCAAGTTTTTCCAAGGTAAGTCCATTTTGTATGCCTTATTATTATTATTTTTTTAAAAAAAAGAAAGGGGTTGGAGTGAATCCAGTCACAACATTGAGTTCATACGGATGTAATAACTTATTTTATATGCATGCAATGGGTGATCCGGGCTAAATAGAGTGATCCATCTGATCCATGGATCGGATCCCTCTACCACCAATAAGCCAACATTAAAATGGATCATACCCCGTCAACTTTATTTTATTCTCATATTCCATGTAGTTTCATATTTAAGTAATGCATTTAATTTATTTTCATTATTCATTTTATTCACTTTGTGTGGTTTTTGTTAACATATAGTTTAGAATATATAAGTTTTCCTTTACAGGTATGATCCATATGTTATTTTGTGTGGATTCCTTCGTCAATAAATTTTATAGATTTTATGATCTTTATATTTATGTGTCATTAAACTTCTGTAAAAAAATTGGATTAGCTTGAAATTCGAAACTTCATAAAAAAAATTAAAGATTGACATTGGGTTTTGAACCCTCCAAAAATTCCAATTTTTTTTTTTAGCAGACAAAAACCCATGAGATCCCCTAGATGGGAGATCCGAATGCTCCCCTAAAAATTACAGTGGATTCACGATGGATCAATGGAATCTACTAATTATCTGGAAATTTTGGGATTTTTCCAAACAGGTTTGACCTCTGTTAAAAATCGATTTTCCCAGACCCCAGGGAAAATCTCAAATTTTCCTTGTTAGAGTATAGACCGAACCTAATGTGTTTTGTCCATTCAACCCGTAGCCCGAATGTGCCTTGGAGTGGCATCATCTCTATCAAGCTCCAGCAGCAAGTCTTCTTCTTCAGCTTCCTTCATCATCTTCGTGCTTTGGAGCAGTTGCTCCACATCCAAGCTATCGGCCACATCTCCATTGCTGCCACAGCTCTTAGTTGCAGCCATTCTTCAACCACCAAAACGCCCAGCGATTTGCAGCCCTACTTCAATCTTCAAGAACCTCAATCGGTGCAGCCTTGTTTGAGTCCATCTCCTTCAAATTGCAAGCACATCCTTGCTACCAGCCACTCCAGCCATTGCAATTGAAGCAGCTCCAGCCATGTCATGTCATACTAGGATTAATTTCAATCTCATTTGCATTTCAATTTATTGATGAAGGAATCCACACAAAATAACATCTGGATCATACCTATAAAGGAAAACTTATATATTCTAAACTATATGTTAACAAAAACCACACAAAGTGAATAAAATGAATAATGAAAATAAATTAAATGCATTACTTAAATATGAAACTACATGGAATATGAGAATAAAATAAAGTTGACGGGGTATGATCCATTTTAATGTTGGCTTATTGGTGGTAGATGGATCTGATCCATGGATTAGATGGATCACTCTATTTAGCCCGGGTCACCCATTGCATGCATATAAAATAAGTTATTCTATCCGTATGAACCCAATGTTGTGACTGGATTCACTCCAACCCCTTTCTTTTTTTTTTTAAATAATAATAATAAGGCATACAAAATGGACTTACCTTGGAAAAGCTTGCACCGACTGAAGGATGGGCTGGAGATGAAACCCATGGGACTGTTACTTTGATGGAACCTGAAGCTGCTTCAATTGCAATGGCTAGAGTGGCTGGTAGCAAGGATGTGCTTGCAATTTTAAGGAGATGGACTCAAAAAAGGCTGCACCGATTGAGGTTCTTGAAGATTGAAGTAGGGCTGCAAATCGCTGGGCGTTTTGGTGGTTGAAGAATGGTTGCAACTAAGAGCTGTGGTAGCAATGGAGGTGTGGTCGACGACTTGGATGTGGAGCAGCTGCTGCAAAGCACGAAGATGATGAAGGAAGCTGAAGAAGAAGACTTGCTGCTGGAGCTTGATAGAGATGATGCCACTCCAAGGCTTGCTGGAACCGTAGGCTGAAGACTGTTGGAGGCGATCAGCTGCAACCAAGAAGGGGCTGGAGCCGACTGTAACAAGGCTTTGAGGATGTTGTAGAGTGGAAAGTGCTGTTGTGATGCCTTGATGAAGGTGGCTGTGGTGGCTGCCCTTGATGTGTTGAAGAGGGCTGCATCTAATGGGAGAAGGTAGGGTGATAAGAGAGAGAGAGAGAGGAGGATAGTGTGATCATCGCAAAATTTTTCCTTTCATTCTTCTTTTCCTTTTTCTTCGCCTTTCTAACCTCTATTCTCCTTTTTTGAAGGAGAATAAAAGATAGAAAAGAAGAAAGAATGAGAAAAGGAAGAAGAGAGAGGAATTCTTTTGCAAGGTCTCACTTGACCTTAATTTTGAAAATGTTTTAGGAAATTACTCGCCTCCGTTTTAAAATATTTGCGGGAAAATTGGGAGACGGGATTCGCTCGTCGGTACGAGGTTCGACCGTTCCTGGCGCCTTTACCAGGGGTAATTAAACCAAGGATCGAATTTATGCCTTCTTGGTTTGCTAAAATATCATCTAAGAATTTATCCTAAATTTAAATGCACAAAGAGTCATGCTTCTGCATTGCAAGGATGTATGCTCTTTTGAGAAGAATTTGAAAATTTTATCCAAGTATTTTGAAGTTATGAAGAATATGATGAAGAAATGGTTTTTGAAAGTTGAAGGCGAACTTGGAGAAGTTAGATTTTCTAACTTAAGGCTTTAGAATAGATCTTGAGTTTTGAAATAATCAAAGATTGAGATGAACCTGAATTTGAAGAAGGGAGTTTAGGAAGAATTGAGAGTTGATGGACTTCAAAATGGATCTCGAATTGAGAGTCAAGATGGAATTTGAAGATAGAGTGGAACTCTAGAGTTAAAATTTTGAAAATCAGAATGAAAGGTGGAAGAGATCTAGATGGGATTTGGAATTTTAGAATTCTAGGTGTGAAATCCGGAATCCACGAAAAAATTAGCTCAGAAATCCGAAATTTGAGATGGAATTGGATCCAGAATCCAAGATGGGATTTGAAAAGTAGAATTGGGTCTAAAATCTAGAGTCCTAGATGGAGTTGGATCCGAAGTCTAGAATTCAAGATGGAGTTGAATATGGGATCTAGAATCCTAAAGGGGGTTGGATCCGAAGTCTGGAATCCAAGATAGAGTTGAGTCCTAAATCGAGAATCCTAAATGGAGTTGGATCTGAATTATGGGTTTTGAACATGTATTTGAATTTCAAGATCTAAATTGGATTTGGATTGGGATTTTTAAAATATCCAATATTGAAAAAGTGGAAAATCAAATTTTGAGAGATCCGAAATTGAATTTGAGAATCCATATTGAATCTGAAATAGATTTGAGAAATTCTCATGGAATTTGAAGATAGGATTGGATTTTGGAATTACAGATGGAATCTGGAATTGGATCTGAGGGATCTAATTTGACTTTTGAGATTTGAAAGGAACGACAGAAAATGAAATTTGAATCAGGACATGAATCTGAAAACTGCAAAATTAAATTGACTTTGAATTTTGATCTCAAATGTTGAATTGAATTTGAATTCTAAAGATGAATTTGGAATTTCAAAGTTGAATTGAACTTTGAAATTTGATTTGAATAGGAAATTGAATTTTTGAATGTAAAAATGAATTTGAAATTTTAAAGTCAAATTGGACTTTGAAATTGGAATTTGAATTTTAAAACAAGATAGAATTAAGAAAAAGAATTTGAATTTACGAATAAGAATTGATTTAAGAAATGAAGTTGGTATTTAAATAATTATCTCAAAATCACTTGGATTTTGAAAAAAATAAATTTTGAAAATATGATGTAATTTTATCCTAAATGATGAATGAATTAAAGAATTTTGAAATTGAATTTTGAAAAGTATATTTCATTCTTTAAGTGAATTGAAATAAGATTGAAGATATAATACATCTCTGACTATGGTCATAAAATGTATCATATAATAATCGTATTTAAATTCAAGTGAAGAATAAAACACATTTTTGATGCCTTTATAGAGTTTAAAATGAAATTAACTCTCAATATATCCTGACTATGGCCATTGATATATATTTTTTTGAGTTAATTTTAAGTTAAACTTTGATAAAGGAAGAAAATATTTAGAAAAATATGATGATTTTTTAAAAAGATCCAGTGTGGATCCAATGTTATTCCATGAAAAATGAAAATCCGAAGTTTTATTCACATCCTGACTATGGCCATTGATGCAAATCATCAACTTAGGATTTAATCACCTCTTATAAAATAGTGCACGTGCCATACGTGTTTCACCATTTGAGGATTTTGAAAATAAAAAATGACATGAAAACAGGTAATTCATGATATTTACATGCTCATACATTCTACCCTAATGTTAGAAATGTGAAATTCTTATTGATATCTAGTCATTGCAGCATTGATTCAAATTCCTAGACTAAGAAGAAAAACAAAATTTTCTATATAACCCCTGCAAAACCAAGTTAGCCAAACATGAGCATAGGAGGAAATGAAGGAAGTCATATTATAAAAGCAAATGTATATGTATATACTGCTAGGATGAGAGAGATTGCATATGCTATTAGTATCTATATGCTGCTAAAATGAGAATTGTCTACACCATTGGACCGAAGCATGATGTATACATCAAGTGAAATTACTACAAACAGGATGCACAAGTGGGAACCATTTGCATGGGCAGCGAATATACAGAGGTGGCGATGTGATGTGTGCAAGTGCAGGTGGGGAAAATGGGATGTGTTGCTCTAGTGACAACATTGGATGGAGCTTTTCAATAGTGGGTTGATATGGTAAAAGGGTGTTGCAGTATAGGATATATAGGGGATGCTACAGTATATTGAGGAGATGTATAAGGAGAAAGGAGAAGGTGGTAGCTACATAGGTAACAGGTGGCAGGGCATTGACTTTGCAGTAAAGGGATGTTATTATGGTAATCGATGGCCAAAAGAGGAGATAATGCTATCGGTGGAGTTTTGGACTGTGTAAAGGATGAGAAAGGTAAGGTGGGCATATGCAGGGCAAGTACATAGCCGTGTAAAGGTGCAGGGAAAGAAGGCAGGGTGCTGTATGGTGAAGGAGGTGATGGCATGGTGACTGAAAAAATGGGTTTTGCGCATCTTCAATATGTAGATGTGAGCAACGATAGGCAAGTAGGAAAGATCTGATGTATTGGAAGTAAAAGGATATAAATCTTGAGCTTCTTTAATAGCTGTTGTCTTTTTCTCTCAATCAGATGTGAGAGATCTCAAGATTTTCTTCACCTTATCGGTCTGGAAATAGGTTTCTCCCAGAGATTTAAGATCGATGGTGATGTTGGTGAATCTTGTAAACATCTCTGTTATGGGTTCATCTTTATTCATTTTGAATAGCTCATATTTTTTAACCAGAGATGAAATCTTAGTTTTCTTTACTTTGTTGGTTCCTTCATGGATAACCTCCAGAGAGTGCCAAATATCATATGCAGATTCGCAGACTGATATTCTGTTGAATTCACTTTGATCAATGGCACAGTACAAAGCATTCATGGCCTTTGCATTAAGATTAGCCATCTTCTTTTCTTCATCAAACCATAAACTATAGTCTAAAGATGGAGATATGTATGGACTTTCAACAATTTTCCATACACCAAAGTCTATAGATTTGAGAAATATGGCCATCCTGCATTTTCAATATCCATAGTTGGAGCCGTAGAAGAAAGGAGGGCGAGATGAATGTTGTCCTTCGATGTCATGAGCATAAGAAGTTGATGTCATTAGTGCTGGAAGACTTGTTAGGTCGAAACCAGCAAAACCTGCTCTGATACCAAATGAAATTCCACTAGAGGGGGAGGTGAATAGTGAAATAAGATAAAGATCGATAGTATAACAATTAAAGGCAATAAGGCACAACACAGAAAACACAGGATTTATACTGGTTCGGTCGAGTTACTGACCTACATCCAGTCCCCAAGTAAAACACTTGAGCTTTTCACTATAACATCTGTGTTATGGGATAAATAGTACAATCACCCTCTTTCTCAGAGGTCTACTTCTCTCACAGAGAAGGGAAACACCCTCTTTCACAGAGGTCTACTTCTCTCAACAGAGAAGGGAACACCCTCTTTCACAGAGGTTGACTTCTCTCAACAGAGAAGAGAACACCCTCTTACACGAAGGTCTACTTCTCTCAACAGAGAAGGGAACACCCTCTTTCACAAAGGTCTACTTCTCTCAATAGAGAAGGGATACAGTGAATAACAAAAAGTTACAATACTTCCTAAAGAACCTTCAGAATGATATGAATGCACGAATGAATATTCTCAGAATGTTCTTTTCTTTTCACACAGATGATTCTTTTGTCAAAGAGCTTTTCTTGACTTTTTGTCTTTCTTCTTTTTCTTTTTCTAGGCTCTCTTTTTTCAAATATTGAATAGGAGTTTTTCTCTTTGTAAGCTCACGTATGTATATCTCTTGTTTTGAAAGACTATTTGTTTGTATATATATAGTCTTAAAAAATAGTCGTTTCCCTTTTTTAAATGATTGTCCTTTTGAGATATGAGGTGTCAGGTCATTTCAAAAAACAACTTTGTGTGAAATGATAAGTGTACTATGTTGCTCTTTTTTTAAAAAGTCTTTTTTCCATAAGTGTATCATTTGGGGTGCACTATTCGTTTGTTTGCTTTTTAAATAAGATATAATTTATAATAGGTCTTTTCTCATAATAAATGATTTGTAGTACATTGAATGTTGGAGTGTAATCTATCATGTTATTTTATTTTTACTCAATTTAATGATTTGTAGTATTTAATATTTTTCTTACAAATCGTCACTTCTTTAGTTAAATACATGTAAGTACAATAAATGCTTTGTTAAGTACTTTATTTATAAATGGTCATTTCTCAAATGCTTTTTGAGATGACATTTAATGTTTACAGAAAGAATGATGGCTTTAAATAAGTCGACATTCTTGAGTGTGAATTTTTATCATTAAATAAATAGTCATTTCTCAAATGCTTTTTGAGATGGCATTTAATGTTTATAGAAAAAATGATGACTTTAAGTAAGTCGACATTCTTGAGTGTATATTAAATACATAAAAGCTCTTTTCAAAACTTAATTGACTTGTTTAAACAATAAGTAGTTTTGTATATAAAATAGTATTTGTTTTCTCAATTTGTCAATTCAAGATAGACGATTGTATATTTTGTCTTTTTCTTTTATATTTGAAATCATTAGCTTTTATATCATTTCAAGTTTTCTTTTTCATAAATGCATGTAAGAAAGTACAATGATTTGTTTCAAAAAGATGTTTTTGAAATATCGTATTCTTTTTATGAAAGCTTTACTTTTTGTAACTAGATGGCTTGTATGATATTTAAAGCATGTAATATGAAATATGCAATATGTATGCTTCTGAAGGTTCTGTTACATGTGACTCTAAAGATAAAGATCGATAGTATAACAATTAAAGGCAATAAGGCACAACACAGAAAACACAGGATTTATACTGGTTCGGTCGAGTTACTGACCTACATCCAGTCCCCAATTAAAACACTTGAGCTTTTCACTATAACATTTGTGTTATGGGATAAATAGTACAATCACCCTCTTTCTCAGAGGTCTACTTCTCTCACAGAGAAGGGAAACACCCCCTTTCGCAGAGGTCTACTTCTCTCAACAGAGAAGGGAACACCCTCTTTCACAGAGGTCTACTTCTCTCAACAGAGAAGAGAACACCCTCTTACACGAAGGTCTACTTCTCTCAACAGAGAAGGGAACACCCTCTTTCACAGAGGTCTACTTCTCTCAATAGAGAAGGGATACAGTGAATAACAGAAAGTTACAATACTTCCTAAAGAACCTTCAGAATGATATGAATGCACGAATGAATATTCTCAGAATGTTCTTTTCTTTTCACACAGATGATTCTTTTGTCAAAGAGCTTTTCTTGACTTTTTGTCTTTCTTCTTTTTCTTTTTCTAGGCTCTCTTTTTTCGAATATTGAATAGGAGTTTTTCTCTTTGTAAGCTCACGTATGTATATCTCTTGTTTTGAAAGACTATTTGTTTATATATATATAGTCTTAAAAAATAGTCGTTTCCCTTTTTGAAATGATTGTCCTTTTGAGATATGAGGTGTCAGGTCATTTCAAAAAACAACTTTGTGTGAAATGATAAGTGTACTATGTTGCTCTTTTTTTAAAAAGTCTTCTTTCCATAAGTGTAGCATTTGGGGTGCACTATTCGTTTGTTTGCTTTTTAAATAAGATATAATTTATAATAGGTCTTTTCTCATAATAAATGATTTGTAGTACATTGAATGTTGGAGTGTAATCTATCATGTTATTTTGTCTTTACTCAATTTAATGATTTGTAGTATTTAATATTTTTCTTACAAATCGTCACTTCTTTAGTTAAATACATGTAAGTACAATAAATGCTTTGTTAAGTACTTTATTTATAAATGGTCATTTCTCAAATGCTTTTTGAGATGACATTTAATGTTTACAGAAAGAATGATGGCTTTAAATAAGTCGACATTCTTGAGTGTGAATTTTTATTATTAAATAAATAGTCATTTCTCAAATGCTTTTTGAGATGACATTTAATGTTTACAGAAAAAATGATGACTTTAAGTAAGTCGACATTCTTGAGTGTATATTAAATACATAAAAGCTCTTTTCAAAACTTAATTGACTTGTTTAAACAATAAGTAGTTTTGTATATAAAATAGTATTTGTTTTCTCAATTTGTCAATTCAAGATAGACGATTGTATATTTTGTCTTTTTCTTTTATATTTGAAATCATTAGCTTTTATATCATTTCAAGTTTTCTTTTTCATAAATGCATGTAAGAAAGTACAATGATTTGTTTCAAAAAGATGTTTTTGAAATATCGTATTCTTTTTATGAAAGCTTTACTTTTTGTAACTAGATGGCTTGTATGATATTTAAAGCATGTAATATGAAATATGCAATATGTATGCTTCTGAAGGTTCTGTTACATGTGACTCTAAAGAAGAAAAAAGTCTTCATATTGAAGTAGCCGAACTTCTTGGATAGACTTTATGAATGTATGGCCCATCAACCTTTTTTTTCAGAGAGTATGATTCCATCAACTAGTTGTACTTGATCAGGTTGTCTCCATTCTTCTTAGGGGAAATAACCTTGCATCAAATACTCGTTAAATGTATGACAAATCATATTCAGTCATAATATAACATTTTCATGAAGGCATATCATTATATCATATTAAGGCATGTATGACAGCATATCATATTATGTATCATCAAAGCATAGTTTCTCAACAAGTAGTTCCAAGCAACAACTTGATGCAAAATTCGATTTCTCGCTTCGGAGGTAAACCAGGCAATTCCTCTAAAAACACATCAAAAAATTCTTGAACCACGTCCAAGTCATCAATCGAAACCATCTCATGTTCGACTGGGGCAATACTAACCAAAAATGCAGTACCCCCATTCCGCATATACTTCTGGGCCTTGAAGGAAGAAATCATACTGCTATCACGCAAGGGTCGAGGAAGGTTGATCTCCAAGACAAGACGATTAGGCTGAAAAAGAACAACCTTGCCTTCCCGACAGAAAACTTGCGCGTGATACTCAAAAAGACAATCCATGCCTAAAATGACATCGAACTCAGTCATGTCTAGCAGGATCACATCAAATGACATGTCCTGCTCTGCCACTGACACCTTGATGCTCGAAATGCATGAATCACAAAAGGACTGATCACCTATCGAAGTACGGACCTCCAACGGGTAATTCAAGGACTCTACGGTCAAAGGTAAAGTACTGGAAAATCTAGCAGCTATTAAAGAATGTGAAGCACCACAATCAAATAACGTAAAAGTTGCATGTCCTGCGACTGAAATAGTACCTTGGACCAATTCACCCTTGGTCACTTGCTCTACAGTTGCCGCGTAAGCACGTCTGGCAATGACCTTCTAGTTGCCTTGCTTTGGTTGATGTTGTTGTTGTTGCTGATATGGCTGAGGCTGCCTCAGTTGCGCCTGCTGAGATGTCCCTGGCATGTTTCTTCATTGATCATCTGCTTGCTTCTTCCTGCAGTCCTTGATATAGTGGCCCATCTTGCCACAGTAAAGACATACGCCTGTGTCACGTGGGCAAGGTTGTCCTGGATGATCGACGGTGAACTTCGGACAATCCGCCGCTGTGATCTGCCTCTGCGGCTGCTGGTACTTGCGTTGTTGTTTTGCTGATTCTGGGGTTGTCGGTTTTGGTATTGCAGCTGGTTGTTGTTGCTTCTATTCTTCTTTGAAGGGGGATGAAACTTCTTTCCACCCTGATTCCTCTGAAACTGACGCTTTCTAGGCCAACTCTTTTGGCCTTGTTGTTGTTGTTGCTGTCCTCGGAATGCTGGTGCCTTCTGGGATTCCGTCCAATTTTGTTCTAGAAGGGAGGCTGTCTCCAGAGCCTCGTCCACTATTGTAGGTGCATGCATATACACCTTTGTTCGCAGAACAGGCTTCAGACCTCGAGCAAACTTCAGTACTCGCTCCTTCTCGGTCATATACAAGTTAGGGCAGTATCTTTTTAGACTGCGGAAATGAGTGACGTACTCCGCTAGTGTCAAACTTCCTTGTTGTAGATCGAGAAATTCTTACATCTTTCTGGTCCTCTCATGAGTCGGGAAATATGCAGCATAGAAAGCCTCAACAAACTGCTCCCACTCGATCGGCTGGTTGTCGAACTTGATCTCCCAGGTGGTAGCCCACCACCTCTCAGCATCCTTTTGGAGACGATACGTCCCGAAGTCAACCTTACGATCGTCGCTCACCTGTAGGACACGAATCTTCTGCTGCTTTTGGTGTCGCTTTTCCATCAAATGAAGGAGGATTCATGCTCTTAAACTGTTTATACAGAACTACTGCGGCAGGAACCTGGGCAGGAGCTCCCTGACCCTGGGTAGTCTGTTGAATGTGCTCGCCCATGTCCTCATTGTCTCGTCCTGGCGTCCAACCACCTCAGGTTGTTGAGTGTCTCTATGAAATCGTCACATCGTGTACGCCACGCCATCTAATAAGCAAAATTACACAAGCAACTGGGCAAGTACTCAAATGTAAGAAATTCATTGCATTAATAGGAAAATTGCATGCATTACAGAAACACCCTTCATCCAGATAGGGTTAACCAAAACATTGCTAACAACTTAAGCAAAAACTCAGAAATGAAACACTGACTCAGTGCTTCTAACAATATAACACAACATTCTCATGACTGGCTAGTGTAAAAATCTCGGTAGTCCTTTCGACTTCCACAACATCGTGGCCTGATACGAGGAAAAGAAGTAGGAGTTCTCAACGGCGTATCAGATATCTCTTGGACTTCCATAAGTACTAGCGACACAGGAGGTTCTGGCATGTATTCCGATAAAACAGAGTAAGGATACAATTTAGGAGAATACTGAGGAGAGTCTGGCGCTCCACGCCTGTCTCCATTTTGACTATCGACTTCGACTACCATAGGTCCAGTGATCGAAGACACATCATCAATATCATCAGCATTGCTCTTCCAGAGCTCATCTCACAGCTTCATCTGGCATTCTTCCTCAATATGCCCCCGAAGACCACAATAAGGGCAATCAGACAATTCACGGGGACAATTTGTCCCGCGTGATCTACTAAACACGTGGCACAAGGAGGTGCCAACATATGCACTCTATGAGCTAAGTGCTGCACAGCTCCACCCAAGGCCTCCTCGCCTCGGACCAAGTTCTGAAGAGCTTCCAAAATCTTCTCGAAACTTGGGTTTGTCATCATCTAACCCACACACAGAACCAAGCACACAATGCTAACTAAGTAGTAAAGAATGAACAAATAAATAAAGTTTAATCATACTTACAGTGCAATGGACGATGCACGATGAAGCTTTGGACCACACTTAACATTGCTCTGATACCAAGCTCTGTGGCGCTCCAAACCCCGACCTTGGAAAAACCTTAGATTCTCTATAAAATTTTTTTTTGAAAGGTTTTACTAAAAATAGCGGAAACAAGGTGTAAAGAAGGTGGCAAGGCCGCAAGTCTGGACGGCCACAGGTAAGTACAACAAGAGTAACTAACAACATAAAATAAAGATACAACCACAAATATCAAGGGGGTATACAACCCGACAGTTTAAAAGTTACAAACTATAATAGTACGAAATCTCAAAAATAGGGAATGTATCCCAACCAAAACCCAAAACCAACTGGGACAGGATCTGCAGCTAAGTGTGGGTCCCCAAGCCTCCACCGTGTATCGTCGCATCAACATTGTATCTGTTCGTCACCTACATCCCCATAAAACGGGGCCATTCCTCTTGCGAGGTGGTGAAGAAACAACAACGATATATATATCATTTTTAAGAGGAAGAACAAGGAAACATAAACAAGAACCAACAAGTGTATGTGTCTGTGTCAGGTAAGTGCGTATGTGACAAGTGCTAGTCAAGTGAAACAGGTAACAAAACTGAAGTAACTGTAAGACAAGTAACTAATAACAGTAACAGAACTATAACAAGTACTGAACAAGTAAAGTAACTGAAATAACTACTGAACAAGTAAAGTAACTAAAACAACTACAGTACGTCAACTGTGATTTATTAGTCTTTAAGTTCTTCTTGTTACTCCTTCGGATACGCGAAGGAACCGCACATTCTGTGAGACATGTACCCACGAGAGAGACCGATCGTTGTGGGATATGTTAATTGTTGAAAATCTGTTTCATATATTTGCTTCTACATTATTTCCTTTAGTATTCAGCAATACATTTCACTTCGTTGAATCATGGTTATTCAATATTGCTTGCTTCATTTTTTTTTATTTTTAGGAATAGTAATGGCATGAATCATCGGTTGTTACCATTTGTAGCTTCCCCAGCACAGGAAGTTCGAGGCAACTGGTCCATGTCTGAGAACTCGCATCAGTTAGCCGAATTTCCAATCAACCATCAGTGTCATAGCATAGCAGTATCTCAATAATATTTCATAATGTGAGGTCTAGTATGTCCACCCAAGGAAGCATATCGAGTGCTCCACAGAAAGCTTCACTCAATTTTGCAATAGCCAGAGCTTTGTTAGGAATAGTAATAGCAGAAACAAGAATCAATTCATCCTGTGCTCGAATAGCAGAAATTCATGTATTGTTTAGAATTTCGAGAATCCAATGTCAAGAGTTTGTGCATCTGTTCTCCCAAGTCCATCTTCTGGTACCCCATAGAGTATAGAATAAAGTCTTGAGGACAATTCATATGTAAAGTACTGCGTTCCGCTTCACTAACAGATATAATATCCATATTTTTTTTTTGTGAAGAGAATGAATCCAGGCAGCTTAGTTTAGATTTACACAGCATGTATATACTGTAGTATCCAGTTGTTTTCTAATGAAAATTTCTATGGCATGAAGCATGTTTGTGCCATTCTGGCATCCCTATTTTTGCAAATCATGTACCTTTAGCTTACATAATAGCTTTATTGGTTGTTATTGTTAAAATATAAATTGACAGGCAGGTGAGACAATGTCCCTTGATAATATGGGTGGTAGCCTCTAAAAGGTGGATCAAATAATTATATCGATGGTTGCCATCGATGGGGAGAGACATTTCAATAGAAATCTAGATTTGCTGCTCATCGATCTTCAGGCGAGGGAGATTGTCATATGACATGCACTTTGAAGAATATCGAAGACTAGAGGATAAAAAGCATTTGAATATCTGTAGATCCAATTCAGTTTGGCGCATCACTTCCTCTTCATTTACAATCTCACTTACTACAAATGCGTTCCACCTCACCATTCCATTTGTTACATACCACTTAGCACACCTGCCATATTCACCAGCCAACGCCCCAGTTTCGATACACATCCCCTGTAGCCTACACCATATACCTACATCACATTCACTCACTGTTACTGCAACACCTCACAGTAACTTCACTTCAGCCTTCACATTGCTTCATTTCACCTACACAGCGGCACACTATGCTGCTCCTCACCTCTTATCCACTGCTTTAGCAGCTTCGAGCTTCCAGTCACCATCTGCAGCATGAAGCTCCTACCTGTTATAACACACAGCCCCTTCATTCCTTCACTTAACATCCCACCCTGCTACATCATCCATTTACTCTATGCACAGTTGCTGCAAAACCCCTTTGCCCTGTGCATAACCTCCAACACTTAAAGCAATGCCACGCATTGCTGCAACATTCGTTTACCTGCAGCAATGCTGGGCATTGCTGAAATCCACCTGTCACCATCAGCCCTCACCGTGCATAGCTGCCACCATGCACTGCACATCTCCTGGCTTCTATCTTATTGCTCACTCCATCCATACCAAGCAGTATCCTAAGTTGCGGTTGTGACCAACCATCACTTTTCCATTGAATTTTTGTGTAAAATGCACAGTCCATCATCCATCATGCATATCTCTCATCGACCTAAAAGTCTTGTGTATATCCCTTTACATGTGGATTTTGTTTACCTATGGCATGGCTTGTATATACATACACATATATACATATATATATATATATATATATATATATATATATATATATATATATATATATATATATATATATATATATATATATATATATATATATATATATATATATATATATATATATATATATATATACACACGTGTATATACACATTCTCTCATAAATGCAGAATATGCCATATATCTCTTCTTAGCATGAGTATAGCCTCTTATTATAGAATTAGCATAATCATCTACTTTTACATTTTTTTTTTCAAAATAAATTCTTCTACTTCCCTTTATCTTGGCTTAGTACTAACTCTTTTCTTGCAAGAATCTCTAGAAATGTTGTGTTCTCTCTTAGATTAGGATTTCAAAATTCAGTTCAAGTTGTAATAGACAGCTATTAATGAGAATCTACGTTTTTCTGCATTAGATAGAATGAATGAGCATTGTAAATATCATAAATTGCTTATTTTCATACTTTTTGCCTTTATTTTCCAAAATCTCACAAATGGGAACATGAATGGCACGTGCACCATTTCGTAAGAGGTAATTAATCCTAAGTTGATGATTTACATCAATGGCCATAGTCAGAATGTAAACAAGACTTAGGATTATTATCTTTTATAAAATAACACTGGATCCACACCGAATCCTCTTCAAAAATCATCATATTTTCAAATATTTCCTTCTTTTATTAGAGTTTAACTTAAAATTGACTCAAAATATATATCAATGGCCATAGTCAGGATATATTGAGAGTTAATTTCACTTTAAACTCTATAAAAGCACCAAAAATGTATTTTATTCTTCACTTGAATTTAAATATAAATTATTATATAATACATTCAATGACCATAGTCAATGATGTATTATATTTTCAATCTTGTTTTAATTCATTTAAAGAATGGAATAACTTTTCAAAACCCCAATTTCAAGATTCTTTAAATTCATTTCATCATTTAGGATAGAATTACATCATATTTTCAAAATTCTTTTTCATAAATCCAAGTGATTTCCTTCATATATCTTCTTCACTTCTCAAATCAATTTTTCTCTTGTAAATTCAAATATCATTTTCAGATTCTAACTTTAAATTCGAAGTCCAATTTGACTTTGAATATCCAAAATTCAAATTATAATTCAAAACAAATTTCAAGGTTTAATTTAACTTTGAAATTTCTGATTCATCTTCTGATTCCCAATTCAAAATTCAAAGTCCAAATTGACTTAGAAATTCATTTATATGCTCAAAATTCAATTTTCAAATCAAATTCCGAATTCATTATCAAGATTCAAATTCAATTCAATATCTCAAAATTCCATTTTCAAAGAAAACCTCTGATTCATCTTATGATTTCAAATTCAAAATCAAGTTTATTTTCTTATCTTCAAAATTCGAGCTTTGAGATTGATTCCAAATTCAAATCTTTTTCTAAATTTTAAATTTAATCTAGGATTTCAAAATCCAGATCTATCTTCAAAAGTCCCCTTTGGACTTTCAGAATCCACGAGAGAGGAAAATTTTTGCGATGATCATAGTTTTGGCCAAAACTGTGATCATCGCCCAAAGGGGACTTTTGAAGATGGATCTGGATTTTGAAATCCTAGATTAAATTTAAAATTTAGAAAAAGATTTGAATTTGGAATCAATCTCAAAGCTCGGATTTTGAAGATAAGAAAATAAACTTGATTTTGAATTTGAAATCATAAGATGAATCAGAGGTTTTCTTTGAAAATGGAATTTTGAGATATTGAATTGAATTTGAATCTTGATAATGAATTCGGAATTTGATTTGAAAATTGAATTTTGAGCATATAAATGAATTTCAAAGTCAATTTGGACTTTGAATTTTGAATTGGGAATCAGAAGATGAATCAGAAATTTCAAAGTTAAATTAAACCTTGAAATTTGTTTTGAATTATAATTTGAATTTTGGATATTCAAAGTCAAATTGGACTTCGAATTTAAAGTTAGAATCTGAAAATGATATTTGAATTTACAAGAGAAAAATTGATTTGAGAAGTGAAGAAGATATATGAAGGAAATCACTTGGATTTATGAAAAAGAATTTTGAAAATATGATGTAATTCTATCCTAAATGATGAAATGAATTTAAAGAATCTTGAAATTGGGTTTTTGAAAAGTTATTCCATTCTTTAAATGAATTAAAACAAGATTGAAAATATAATACATCCTTGACTATGGTCATTGAATGTATTATATAATAATTTATATTTAAATTCAAGTGAAGAATAAAATACATTTTTGGTGCTTTTATAGAGTTTAAAGTGAAATTAACTCTCAATATATCCTGACTATGGCCATTGATATATATTTTGAGTCAATTTTAAGTTAAACTCTAATAAAAGAAGGAAATATTTGAAAATATGATGATTTTTGAAGAGGATCCGGTGTGGATCTAGTGTTATTTTATAAAAGATAATAATCCTAAGTCTTGTTTACATCCTGACTATGACCATTGATGTAAATCATCAACTTAGGATTAATTACCTCTTACGAAATGGTGCACGTGCCATTCGTGTTCCCATTTGTGAGATTTTGAAAAATAAAGGCAAAAAGTATGAAAATAAGCAATTTATGATATTTACAATGCTCATTCATTCTATCTAATGCAGAAAAACGTAGATTCTCATTAATAGCTATCTATTACAACTTGAACTGAATTTTGAAATCCTAATCTAAGAGAGAACACAACATTTCTAGAGATTCCTGCAAGAAAAGAGTTAGTACTAACTCAAGATAAAGGGAAGTAGAAGAATTTATTTTGAAAAAAAAAAAAATGTTAAAGTAGATGATTATGCTAATTCTATAATAAGAGGCTATACTCATACTAAGAAGAGATATATGGCATATTCTGCATTTAGGAGAGAATGTGTATATACACGTGTACATGTAGATATATATATATATATATATATATATATATATATATATATATATATGTATATATATATATATATATATATATATATATATATATATATATATATATATATATATATATATATGCACATATATATATGTATATATGTGTATATATATACAAGCCATGCCATAGGTAAAAAAAATTCACATGTAAAGGGATATACACAAGACTTTTAGGCCGATGAGAGATATGCATGATGGATGATGGACTCTGCTATTTGCACAGAAATTCAATGGAAAAGTGATGGTTGGTCACAACCGCAACTCAGGATACTGCTTGGTATGGATGGAGTGAGCAATAAGATAGAAGCCAGGAGATGTGCAGTGCATGGTGGCAGCTATGCACGGTGAGGGCTGATGGTGACAGGTGGATTTCAGCAATGCCCAACATTGCTGCAGGTAAACGAATGTTGCAGCAATGTGTGGCATTGCTGTAAGTGTTTGTTGTGTTACAGCAATGCTAAGCATTGTTGTAAGTGATGGAGGTTGTGCACAGGGCAATGGGGTTTTGCAGCAGCTGTGGATAGAGTAAATGGATGATGTAGCAGGATGGGATGTTAAGTGAAGGAATGAAGGGGCTGTGTGTTATAACAGGTAGGAGCTTCATGCTGCAGATGGTGACTGGAAGCTGGAAGCTGCTAAAGCAGTGGATAAGAGGTGAGGAGCTGCATAGTGTGCCGCTGTGTAGGTGAAATGAAGCAATGTGAAGGCTGAAGTGAAGTTACTGTGAGGTGTTGCAGTAACAGTGAGTGAATGTGATGTAGGTATATGGTGTAGGCTACAGGGGGGTGTATCAGAACTGGGGCGTTGGCTGGTGAATATGGCAGGTGTGCTAAGTGGTATATAACAAATGGAATGGTGAGGTGGAATGCATTTGTAGTAAGTGAGATTGTAAATGAAGAGGAAGTGATGGGCCAAACTGAATTGGATCTACAGATATTCAAATGCTTTTTATCCTCTAGTCTTCGATATTCTTCAAAGTGCATGTCATATGACAATCTCCCTCGCCTGAAGATTGATGAGCAGCAGATCTAGATTTCTATTGAAATGGCTATCCCCATCGATGGTAACCATCAATATAATTATTTGATCTACCTTTTAGAGGCTACCACCCGTATTATCAAGGGACATTGTCTCAGCTGCCTGTCAATTTATATTTTAACAATAACAACCAATAAAGCTATTATGTAAGCTAAAGGTACATGATTTGCAAAAATAGGGATGCCAGAATGGCACAAACATGCTTCATGCCAGAGAAATTTTCATTAGAAAAGAACTGGATACTACAGTATATACATGCTGTGTAAATCTAAACTAAGCTGCCTGGATTCATTCTCTTCACAAAAAAAAAATATGGATATTATATCTGTTAGTGAAGCGGAACGCAGTACTTTACATATGAATTGTCCTCAAGACTTTATTCCATACTCTATGGGGTACCAGAAGCTGGACTTGGGAGAACAGATGCACAAACTCTTGACATTGGATTCTCGAAATTCTAAACAGTACATGAATTTCTGCTATTCGAGCACAGGATGAATTGATTCCTATTTCTGCTATTACTATTCCTAACACAGCTCTGGCTATTGCAAGGTTAAGTGAAGCTTCCCGTGGAGCACTCGATATGATTCCTTGGGTGGACATACTAGACCTCACATTATGAAATATTATTGAGATACTGCTATGCTATGACATTGATGGTTGATTGGAAATTCGGCTAACTGATGCGAGTTATGAGGCATGGACAAGTTGCCTCGAACTTCCTGTGTTGGGGAAGCTACAAAGGGTAACAACCGATGATTCATGCCATTACTATTCCTAAAAATAAAAAAAAATGAAGCAAGCAATATTGAATAACCATGATTCAGTGAAGTGAAATGTATTGTTGAATACTAAAGGAAATAATGTAGAAGCAAATTTTCACCAATTAACATATCCCACAACGATCAACCTCTGTATTTTCATGGTTATAGATAAACAAGTCTCATTCAATCGATCGATTTTGGGGATCGATCTCCATGCCTGATCTTTAGCAGGTCGAACCCATCAAGCCCTCCAGCTTAAAAAAAGGACTCGTGTTTTCATATTCAGCAAATCAAGGATAACACGAATATACCTCAAGATTGTTATGCATGACATAATAGTGATAAAAGATCTGACGTTTTGCCATTGCAGTCGCCACTGCTTCTGAATACATTTAAGTATCTGCAGATTTATAAGATTAATTGCCATACAAGGAATAAATGTGGCAAACTATACCAGCACCCCTCTGTATGAAAAAAATGCTGGAAAACAGATGAGCTTGAAAGGCGAATTCTGGATTAACATAGAGGGAGATATGATGCTGCATGCCATGACACTGATGGGTGAAAAGGGAAGATGAGACAGATTTTGTTGCAAAATCTAGGTGCTAAAACAGAGATGAAAGTATGAAACAGATTAAACGATACATGTATTGTGATGAATTGAAGAATGCACACACATTATCAACTTAGAACAGGAGTGCCAAATCGAGGTAAACAACATAATAGTTAAATACATTTATGCAGCGTAACACATTATCAATTTAGAACAGGAAATTGGGACTGAAGTGTAAACTAAATATGCTAAACAAATAACAATAAAAATAAATAAATAAATTAAACAGAGCTAACGAGATATAGGATGGTAATCGAAAGCATAAAACAAAGGAAAGAATCTAAGCATTAAATCGAAACTTAACCATTAAAATAGGAAATTGAAGCTTCCTTGATCATCCAGATCAACTATTCAAATGGAAATTCGCTAATCACAGGGAACAAAGGAATTGAGAATGCCAACAAAAGGGGGAAAACATGGAAATGGCAAAAAAAAAAGTAATAATAAAAGGAAATAACAGAGAATGTTGGAGTTCTACTACTCTATTGATATTGCATAGAAGTAGATCGACATTGCTATAGGCAATCTGATGCTACCGAACATGCTTTAAAGGGGATAAAGATGGAAGAATTCGGAAAAATCACTAAGAAAGGGGGTGAAGAATATTTACTTACAGTTGCAGATGAATTTCAGGAGGAGGGGCCTCGGGTTGCCGATGTATTGGCAGAAAAGGAGAGATGAAGAACAGATCCCTCTCCCTTCTGCGTGTTCCTCTTTTAAGGAGCAAAAGGAGGATTTCAGAGAGGGAGGCTGTTGGAGATGGATGGCCACTCAGCAGGGAGGAGAACGATGGATGGTGCGAATGGGAGTGGCTGTTGCAAATCTTTTCAAATTCCCAATAGGGGATCCCTTTTTAGGATTTTTCTAAAAAGTGGCTTTTGGTTTTCAAAAGGGGGGTTTCTTTTGAGAAATTTTCTAAAAAATAGTTTAAGATGAGGTTTTTAGTAAAGGATAACTTCAAAAGTTAGAAATTATTTGTTATTCTCGTAACTTTTTTCAATTTTTTTTTTGTTTTGTGCTATTTTTCCATTTTTTTGTATTTTTGGAACAAAATCTAAGATTTTACAGGAAAACAAAGATTAAACACTAAATTTTTGTATTTTTTTGAGAAATATTTACAAAAGTGTTTTTCCGAGAATTTCAGACCATTTTTGGAGAAAAATTTTCAGGAGAATGGGTTTGGACCCAAGTTTTGAGAAAATGTTTGAGTTTTGAAACTCGAATCGAGAAATATAACGCAATGGATCCATAAGGAGGTCAGATGGACTGTTCGAGCTATTCAAAAACTATTTTTGGTATTTTTTGTAATTTTAATTAAAAGTTGGACAACGAGACTCAGATTTGGATCTGGACAATAGATCCGGATCCGAAATCAAGTTAGGCATATAAAATGAATTTAGTTTTAATAAAACTTGAGAAGTGAACTGGAATTTAGATTTAAAAGTGACTCAATTGCTCAGAAAATGATATCAGGGGCAAAAGGGGGATATTTAAAAGATTTTGAAAAATTTGGGGTGTTCACACTTTCCCATCTTCATAAAAGTTGTATTGTCTTGATATCAACATAGTTTTGTCCATCTTGAAAGAAGGCTAGTCCTACTATACACAAGATCATTGCATGTTGTACTCTTTCTCGAGCTGTTTGGGATAAAGAATTGACTTCTTCAAAGGTTTCATACTGTTGGTATAGCTCAAACAGATCGACATATTGGCTCTCATATGCCTCTATCAGCGGGCAAGATCTATGTCCGGTCATACGGGCCAAGGCATCTTGGGGGTCCAATCCCTTGACGTTGATCAAAAATTGCTGCTCTACGGGATCATTTGGCTGACCAACTGGCTCGGGTAGACCCATGATGTCTGAGAATTCGTCTAGTAGTATAGTCATCTCTACCTATGGGAACCAAAAGGTATAGGTATGCAGGTTTCACCGCTCTACTAAAGCTTGAATCAAACTGTCGTTGATGATCTTTTCTCCCACTGATGATGTCAGTTCCAATCCGCAGTCACTCAGATGGTCCGGAAACATATGGGAGAAGTTCTTGTGCCAAGAATAGTACCATCGGGGAATGAAAGGTTCAGTGTTTAGAGTTTGGTAATCGAGAAGACCTTGCCGCACCTCATAGGAGATATGGCCCTCAAGAAAGACTCAATCAAGCTGACTAGATGCCATTGGGACAAACTGGAAAATAAAGAAGAAGTAAGGACAAGTTTTGAGAGAAAAAACATACGATCTTTGAAGAAAAACATGCAGGCAGGATAAAAACAAGGTGGGAAATTCGAGATCCAGAAGAAAGGAGGGATGAAAATCACCTACAGTTTTGAAGAAAATAGAGGTTTGGAAAAATCGTCCAGGGTTTGAATAAAATAGGGTTTTAAATAGTATATGGAAAAATTGGAGATTTTGAAAATCGTCTAATATTTTAAAAAAATCATAGAAAATATGAGAAAATAAAAAGAATAAAGAAAAATAACCACAGTACATTCAATCACATCCTGTACAAACAAGTGTGCACATACAACATTCCCTAAAAGCTGACTCTAGATGCATAAGTTTTGAAATAGTTGTAAGACTCTAATCCTAACTCTAAGGCTCAGATCATCTGTGTCCAATCATGCTATGCTGATATATTCAAGTCGAGGCTCGATGTACGTAGCATAAAATCAATTTCTCTGGTTCTAGGCTCATGTTGTTCAACATCCTTGAGCGCCTGCCGATATACTTTGGACTATGACCCTCGGTACATGACAGGGGGTTTGACCCAAATAGGTGGTCCAGTTGTGAGGCTTTATCCCGAATTATGATTCTGGAAGAAAGCCCAGCAACGTGGTGGCCAGGTAAAAATAGGTGGGGTTGTTTTTGAAATATGATCAACATGCAAGAAAACAGAAGGCTCTAATGACCTAAAGAAGTAGAATTTTGAAAAATTTATGAGAAGCAAACATTGTTTTCAATCAAACCTTAGATTGAGGAGGATTGTATTTGACCTAAGTCTGAGTGAGCATGAATAATGCCTCCTCAATTGGTCTTACCAAACCATGCCTAGGTCTAGATGCACTCCATGTCAGCTGGGTTTGAGTCTAGGCTCCTAGGTTCACATGATATCATGAAATAAAAGCTGACATTTGTAGAACATGATTTTGACAAGTTGAATAGAGCAAAGCATAAGATTGATCAAGCGAAGATAGGTCCCATCACGGTTGCCAAACCTGTTATCATTGCAAAATTTTACTTTTGCAAGTCAAACTGACCTTTGAAAAAGATTTTTAAAATAACTTGCCTCTATTTTAAAATGCAGGATAATTCTGAAGAATGGGACTCGCCTGTCGGTATGAGGTTCAACCATTCATGGCACCTTTAACAGGGGTAATTGAACCAATGATCAATCCGGGCTTTGCTTTGCTTTGCTCAACTTGTCTAAATCATGTTCTATTTCCTAAATGCACAAAGAATCAGGCAAGTGCTATGGATTTCTGAAAATGCAGGTTTGAAAACATGATGTTTGCCTTAAAGATTAAAAATATTTAGGAAATCCTTGGAAAAGATAATACTTTGAAAATCGTGAGCCTTGTTGGGAGAATATTTTTGAAGAAAAGAAGATTGATTTCTGGAGAAATCTTGAAATTTTGAAGAAATTGATTTCTGCTAAAACTCAAAATGACTTAGAGAAAATTGATTTCTCTGAATTTGAACTTTGAAATTGAGAATATAACTTGGAAAATCATGAATTGAGCTTGAGAAATACTTGAGAAATCCTTGAAAAACCAAAGGTTTTTGAGAAAATTGATTTTGAGGAAAATCAGGGCAAATTTAAGGAAAATTGATTTTCTGAAGTGTGGTTGAGAAATAAATTAAAAGGAGGGGAATGTGGCCTTGTGAAATATGTTCATGATGTAATATAGACTTACATGAATGAATGAATGCACTTTGAGAAAATATTTTCTGAAGAAATTTTGAGAAATCATTGATAAAACAATTTTTGTGCCTTATAGAACTTAGATGAAATACATTCTTTACATATCCCTAACTATGGCCACGAATACGTATTAAATATATCTCATTTGATTGTAAAAGGAGAAAATATTTAGAAAAGATTGAAATATGCGATGGTTTTGAAGATAGCCTAAGAGTGTAGGCTGATTGTGGCTTAAAAGAAGTTAAATCTAGATTTCATTCGTATTCTGACTATGGCCATAAATATGAACTCAATCGAGTTTACCAACTCCCTAGAAGCTAGTGCATGTGTCATTCGTGTAGACCATGGTGAGTTTGAACATGCATGAATCATCATCCATCACACATTAGCATTTATATAAAGAAATAAACTATATGCACATGCAAACCCTAATCTAAGCAGAAATTTAAATTCTTATTCCAAATTTATTTACAATTTACATCACTAATTGAATTTAAATAAAGAAAAATAAAAGAAAATAGAGTCTTGAGTGTCCTTGCAAAACTACAAAACTTGTTAGTGAAGATATGTTGGCTTTTCTGGATTTATCTAGTAATATCTAGAAATTACTGGATTTATCCGGATATAAGCCTTTTCTATATTTTTCATGATATAAACATAATAAAATAGGATGTAAAATTAAAGAAATAATAAAGATAAATAACTTTGAAATTCAAAATTTGGAGGAAATTGACAAAAATACCCCTAAAAACAAGACTATCGCCTTGAAATCAGGGTTTTCAGAAAATATTTTGGTAAAATTTTGGATTTAATGATAAAAAAAGACTCAAATCAAAGTCAAATCAAATATGAGGTGTCCTAGCATGACTCTAAACATGAACAAACCCTAAAAATATGAACTTTTATGAAAAAAATTAAAAATAACATAAAATCATAATTTTTTGCTTGGATTGGGACTCTGCAGGCATCCCTTTTCATATTTTCATCAAATAGGATATCAAATGAATTAAAAAATTAACACCAAAATTGACATGGACAGTTATCATAACCCTAAAATTGATATAGAATAAAAAAAATTTATTTTTGACATGATTTTAATATAAATATTGCATAATAACTCTAAAATATGTGATTTTTACTCGCGGGCACGTACCTGTCACAGTGTTAGACACGAATCAGGGATCAAATCACCATAGAAATTTATAAAATTTTATAGAGAGATATTAAACAAAAAACAAAAATTTCCTTTTTTACAGATCGGAAAAATCATCTCCGGTTAGAGAGATATCGTTCTTGCAATATACACTTAAATTTAACGAATATAAAATATGTTAAAACAAGTACTTCTGATTTTAGGTACACCGAAAAATAGCAGATCTTAGTCAAAATTTGTGAAATCTTAGAAGTGAATATAAGACATACATATAAAGAGTTTTATTTTTACAGATCATCAATCAGATCTTCGGTTAGGGAGATACAATTGTCACAAGTTGAACTAAGGTTTAAACAAAGCTTAACAAGTTTTGAGAAGCTGATCCTACTTTTTGATAGAGGAAAAATAGCAGACACTAACAAAAAATTTTGAGAAAAAATACAATAAATAATAGACACCAATACAAAGCTACTGCAGTTTACGGATTGTAAATTGGACCTCGGATGACATAAATATTGCATCTGCAAGTTGTGCATGAATCTCAATAGCGATTTCAAAGGTTGGAAATCACGGTTCAACTTCTATTTTTTTGACAAGGTTTCCGAACCTAAAACCATCTGATTTGTTTACAGGGAGTCACTGACAAATCTGTGAGCCTACCCTAAAACAATCAGATTTTTTTAATAAATATTTATGCATGAAATAATACAATTTCTACAGATCGAGAATCAAAACACATGAATATCCAATAAAACACTGAAAAACCCTAATTTGAACATGCAAGTTAATGAAAAAAATATGCAAAAAGCATAACAAAATTGAAATAGATGTCGTAACATGTGAAATAAACAATAATACCATAAGAAAATAAATAAAAAATCTAGGGAATCTATGGTTAGATTTGATTTACCCTTTGAAAAGATGGATTTAGCCCATTTAACGGGCAAATCTCATCTTTTATTGGTTAAAAACAAAAAAATAGAGTTCTTAACGATTCTAATGGATTAAAATCCTAGAAAACACAATGAAACAGAGATAGATCATCTTCTTGAACCAATTTTAAGGTTCTTGAATAAAAAACATGTTTAAAATCCATGAACAAAGGGGGAGGCAATGATAGAATATATGAAACACAATAAAAAATTAATAAAAACTATGAAATAAGGTTAAAGGGATTTACCTTGGGGGCTGCAGCTGCAATGAAAAAAGGAGAGGGTGCTGGGAGGAGAGAGAAGCTCCACAAAAGTGAGAGAGGGAGAGTAGGGATCAACCCCCCCTTATGGCTACTATTTATAGAAATAAATTAGGTTTAGTTAAAGAGTTTTGAAAAATCCAAAATCTTTCTTAATTGGACTTCTTAGGGGGGCATTTTTTTATAAAGGATTACTAAACTAACCCTAACCCTAACTAACCTAATTAACATCTAATTAAACTCCTAATTGACCTAAAAGACCTCCAAATGTGGTGCCACCTAATGTGGGCCCACATTGGGTTTTTTTTTAACTCTAATTTTAAAACTTTAAAAACCACTAGTTAAAAACTAAAATAAAATGGATTTTTGAAATCAATCTGGACTCTTCTAAACCCCTAACTTAACTCAAACACTGACTAACCCTAGTTTAACCCTAACTTTATCAAATGTGGCGCCACCCAGAGTGGGCCCCATTTGATTTTTCAAAAGCGATTTTAAAACTTGAAAATGAGAGGTTTTTAAAAGAGATTTGAAATTAGAATGAGAATTGAAAGTTTTCAAAATAACACAGAGTCCAGCCTGAATCAAAACTCCTCCAGATATGGCACCAACTGAGTGGGCTCCACATCAAAGTTTTGAAAAAGTCAAAATAAAGACTGAAAATGACTTTGAAAAGGAGTTAAAATCAGTAGATGAAATTCAAAGGTTTTGAAACTAGAGTCCTAAGCGAACTGAAACTCTGGACCAGAGTTTTGAACCAACTAGGACTCTGAGATTTTAGATTTTTGAAAGCCAAATGAAGAAGTTTTTGAAGAATTTTATCAAAACTGGTAAAAATAAGTCAGAAAATGCAGTCAGGGTTAGAGTCCTAACTCAACCAAAACTCTGAAATAGAGTCCCGAATCAACTGAAACTCTACAAAATGAACTAATTTTTGAAAAACAAATGGAGAAAATGTTAATGGAGGTAGAAACAAGATTCAGAATAGAGTCTTAATCAGATTAGGACTCTGAGACAGAATCCTGATCAGACTGAAACTCTAGATTTTGGGTCTTTTCTGAAAAACAAATGAAAGAATTTGCAAAAAATAGTGAAAATGGCAACAAGCAGTGAAATCAGAATAGAGTTCTGATTCGATTGGGACTCTGGGGACAGAATCCTAATTTGACTAAGACTCTTAAAATTGTGGATTTTTTTATAAAACAAACGAGAGTATTTTGAAAAATAGGTGAAAATAAAGTAGAAAATAAAGTATGGTTCTGAGTCCTGATCTGACTAGGACTCTGAGATTTTGGCTCTTTTTTAAAGTCAGATGAGAAGGTTTTCAAAAACAAGTGAAGAACAAGAGTAAATGATGAAATCGGGATAGAGTCCTTGTGATAACCCGAGTTAAAAAAAAATATTTTGTTGGACCCGGGTCGGATCCAGATTTGGATCCGACCCAAATCCAAAAGTAGAGGCGGTCGGGCAAAGCCTCACCGCCTCCCTCGGGTCTTCAATAGACAGTGAGACAGGGAGGAGGGGTTCAAATACGAAACTCCTTCCCCTCTCCTGCTCTCTCATTCTCCCTTCGACTCGTCTATGCACCCTCTCTCTCTCGTTGGAGACCCCTGTCAACCCGCCGCCACCTGCGACCTCCCCGATGCCGCTGCCACATGCAACCTCCCTCCGACGCCGCCGTCAATGATCTCCAGGTACGCTCTTTTTTTTCTTTCGTCTTTCTTCTTCTTCTTCTTCTTCTTCTTCTTCTTCTTCCCCTTCTACTTCTTCTTCGTTTCCCCTTCTCCTTTTCCTTTCTTTTCGTCGGCAAGGGGCTCTGCCCCCCTGTCACTTACTATGTCGACAAGGGGCTCCACTCCCCCTGTCCCTCTTGTTTTTCTAGCCGGGAGCGGAGCTTTCTGTGTCGGCCCACCTTTTCGGTAGGGGCTTTCGCCTCCCTGGATTTTTCGACAGGGGCAGAGCCCTTGCCTCTTCGTTGTTCTTCTGGCAAGGGACAAAGCCCCCTGCCTTCTGCTGTTTTTCGGCAGAGGGTTCTGCCCCCTGCCTTCTGCTGTTTTTCGGCAGAGGGTTCTGCCCCCTGCCTCCTGTGGTTTTTCGGTAGAAGGCTTTCCCCTCGTGCCCCCCATCTTGTTCCTGACAGGGGGCTTTGCCCCCCTGCCTTGTGTTTCCTGGCAGGAGGCGAGGCCCCTCTACCAATGTTTTGTCTTCGGCAAGGGCGAAGACCCCCTGCCTTCTTCTTGATTTTGGGCAGGGGGCGAAGCCCCCTGCATCTCCTTTGTTTTCAGGCAGAGGGCTTCGCCTCCCTACCTTGATCTAGTGGTCGGCAAGGGCAGAGCCCCTGCCTGTCTCGTTTCCACCCGGGGGTTGCGCCCTTGTAAACACCCAAAATTTTCACTCACCTCCCTGACATTTCCACCAAGCATCATCATCCAGCCTCTGAATATGTCGAAGGGCAAAATGGTCATTATCTGAGCCTGGAAACCCGCAAAAGTCCAAATTTCATCTGCAACTCTCAAAATTTCTCTATTTTAGCTCAGATGTACAAAATTCTATCCCTGACAGGAGACGAGAATCTCCAAATCGTGATTCAAGATTACATTTCATAAGACATGTTATTGCATAGCATTGCATGAGCATTTCATATCACCGCACTGCACAACATGTCATTTTGAGGTCCAGAACTCTTGATTTCAAAATTTTCAATCCAGATTAGAATTTCAACTCTTTTAAAAATCGATTTCAAAACCCTGGGTCTTCAAAGTTATCAATTGTTCCCATTTTACCCCCAGGACTCTGAATTTCAAAATATTTTCTTAAGAAAACGATCTGGATAGTTTTCAATATGGATTTCAGCCACCTTATCTCAGATTTTACCCTTTTGTCAACAATCTCAAATATCTTCCTTTTACAAAATCACCTCACAGGGGCCAAATCTTTTCAAAATTTCTGTTTTGCCTATTAGCCCAGGTTTTATAACAATTCCAAAAAGAGGTTTTGTGATCTTGTCCGTATTTCAATAAAAGAAGCAATGTGGGACCCACCCTGAGGTGGTGTCACACAAGCTTTTCTTTTGAAAAACCCTGCATTTGAAAAACCCTAAAATATAAGAGCCTTGTCCCTGAACTGGCGCCACTTGTCTTTTTCTCTCTCCTCCCATTTCCCTGCCATGTGTCAATGTGGGGTTCACCTAGAGGTGGTGCCACATGTAATTTTCTCTCTCTTTCCATTTCTTTGCCAAGTGTCAGTGTGGGGCCTCTTCAAGAGGGCACCACATGTCCACCACCTTCGCCATGTGGCATGTGTCATGCCCAAGTCACTGTGAGACGCCAAGTGTCATGTGCTGCCCTGTCCAGAAAAAGTAGAGTTGTCTCCTTCTGAGGTGGCGCTATCTGAGGTATTCTCTCCTGCAACAGGCAAGTGTCATTCTCTGCTTTTCTTAGAAAAAGCAAGTGACACATGTCATTCTCTGCTCTTCTCAGAAAAGCAAATGACACGTGTCATTTTCTGCTCTTCTTAGAAAAAGCAAATGACACATGTCATTCTCTGCTCTTCTCAGAAAAAGCAAATGACACATGTCATTCTCTGCACTTCTCAGAAGAAGCAAATGACACATGTCATTCTCTGCTCTTCTCAGAAAAAGCAAATGCCACATGTCATTTTCTGCTCTCTTCAGAAAAGCTAGAATTCAAACATTTAAATCCTTCTAGAGGTGGCGAAAATCCTGAGCTTTTCCTTTTCTAGCTGGTCTGAGATGGCTCCACGTGTACTTGTCCCTCCTTCTCTTTCCTCCACCACGTGTCAGCCTCTGCTTCCTCTAGAAAAAGCAGAAATTTGAATATTTGAACTCCTCAGAGGTGGCGCCACATGGCCAGCTCCTACTGCTTCTAGATTCAAACCTCAAACTCCGTTTTGAGGTGGCGCCATTCCAGAACCCCACTTGGCTTCAATTTTCATTTTTTATTTTTATTCAAAATAAAAGTAGCCCACCATGAGGTGGCGCCACATGAGGGCTCCCTGCAAAAAGTAAACTTTGAATTTCAAACCCCAGATAGCACTCTCTGAGATGGCGCCATTTGGGAGACTCCTGCAGAGAAAATCAAACTACAATTTTGAAAATTTTCAAACTCCCCTGCTGAGGTGTCTCACCAACAAAATTCTCATTTTTATTTTCTCAAAAATCAAAATGGCATGCCTTGATATGGCGCCACATGGAAGGTCCAGATTCACTGTGTTTGAATTTTGAAAATCTCCAAAATTTCTACAAATACCCTAGCCCACGCCAATCTCAGGGGAGCCCTCGTTTGAGAATTGAACTTCAAAAATTCCATTTTTCCTTTCTTGGTTTCCCCTGGATTTATGCCCCTTTGGAGCCCATTATCAAAGTAGTCGTTCATTTTGCGAGTTCCAAAGCTGCAGGAAAACACAAGGTGCAATTATATTCCTATTGATTTTGATATTATAATATCATTGCTCGATTCGTATTGTCGTTTTGAAGAAAGAGCTCATCCGAGTGATGGATTGAGCTATTTTCATAAAACGACATATATCAAAAATGTTTCTAATGCTTTCTTGATTAAATTTCTGCTTTTTATCATGTTCATGCATTAAAATAAGTTAGATTTACGTTTTATTTCATTAAAATAGCATGTTCCATGAATTTATTTGATATTTCATGCATTCAGCTTCATTTCTGTAATTTCCTGTTTTTGTCAGTCAGTCGATACGTCATTTCATGTATTTATTTTTCTTTAAAAATGATAAACAAATCACAGTACGTGCCTTTGGGTGTCTCTAAAAATATTCCAAAAATTAGGAATGATTTGAATTTGTTTACTGTGGTAAAAGTTCAAAATGGTAGGTCGGGTTTTGTTACCCGGGATACATTTTGAAAAGTTATTTCCGACTTGTAAAATCGAGATCTCTCTCATATGAGGTTCGATTTTCGATCCGAAAAATGTCCTGAACTAGGGATGATGTCTAGTATTTAATATGAGTTTCTCAAATTTTTCTGATTTTTCTTTATGTCTGACAAAAATCCGAGAGTTCGGGACACATGTCAGAGCCTGATTTGGGCCTCCGAGACTTTGGATCGACTTAGGTCGATGAGTTCTCTTTGGGTATTGCTCCAAATCCAAATATGTAAAACGTGAATGTCATGTTCGAGATGTCGTCTGTTTGAATCTGAAGTTTTATGATTTGTAGAACAGTCTTACTATCAGTTTCGAATTTTTCTTGTCAGTCTTTTGTTTTGTGATATTTATCTGCTCTGTTGATTTAGGCATGCAAAGTCATATTTTTATCTCTGTTCCTGTTGATCAAATGCCAAGATCATAAAAATGAAAGTTGTTCATGTGTGTGTCGTTAGTTCCTCAGTTAAATATACGAAATTTCTATGGTGTATACTATTTTTTATGCAATTTTACATCAGATCAGGTTGATTTTGCCTCCGTCAGAACCAAATTCTCGTTACCGAACTCACCGTAGTTCAAATCCCGGGGCTGTAAAAGAAAAAATTGCTTATTTTCAAGTCATTTATCAGTCTAAAAAATTTTAAATGTTTCTATGGTGTAATCTTGGTATTATCGCATTAAGTGTTACATTTGGTTCGGGCCCGTAGGCGAAATCCGCCCATTTTAGGGTTTTCTATAATTTTTCGCACCTAAACCATGTTGTTTCATGATTTTTAGCATTCTAGGCTGTTTATCAGGATAGAGAGATGCTCCATACCGAATTTGGTGTGATTTGGAATTCATTTGAGGCTCGGTTGAGCCATATCATCAAAACAGGGCCCCGCAGGACCCTGATCCAACCGAAAAACAAGCGAAATTCGTTATTTTTCATGGATGATAGCATGTAAAAATTCTGATTTTACAATTCTAATGTGTTTAGCAGCATGTCTTCATGCCTCATACTGCATTTCATCATCATTTGATTCAATTCGAATTTCAAAATCTCAATTTTACCAAAATTTCCTTTAAAAAACCCTGATTTTAAAGGTGTAACTTCAATATTAGGGGTATTTTGGTTATTTTGACCACAATTTCGAATTTCAAACTATTTCTTACTGAATTTATTGCATTTATATCATTTCAAATATCAAGAAATCATGGAAATAGGGTTTATATCCAACTAAGTCCAATAATTCCAAAATATTATTGGAAAATCTTGGAAAAACCCACATATTTGAACTAACCCCATTTCAAGTCTGACAGGGACATTCAAAAGAGGGAGCTGAAGTCTGCAATTTCTTTTATTTCATTTATTTAGTGATGTATTAATGTAAATTTTGGAATAAGAGATTTAATTTTCTGCTTAGACTAGGATGCATATCATATAGTTTGAATTCATGCAATATCATAATTATGTGATTCATGCATTTTATTTCAAAAAGCACTATGGATGTACACGAATGTCACGTGCACCAACTCTTAGGGAGTTGATGAACTCGGTGGAGTCCATGATTATGGCCCTAGTCGGAATATGGATGAGACCCAGATCCATCATCTTTCTACTAGTCACATTGAGCCTACACTCTTAGGCTATCTTCAAAATGCACATCATATTTCCAATTTTGCAAAATATTGTGAATTAACTCAATTAAACTTTGAACATATTCATGGCCACAGTCAGAATATGTGAAGAATTTACTTTGGTTTAATACACATTTTTCCAACAAATTTCTCAGAAAATCTTTTCAAAGTGCATTCATTCACTCATATCATTTGCATCATGAAATCATTGGTTTTCTCATGATTTTCTTAAGAAAATTTCATTCTCAAGAAATCGATTTCTCAAGAAACTCTTAGAATTTTTCAAAATTGGTTTTCCCAAGTCAAGTTTTTCCACAGTTTTCCATGAAAAAGGTTATTTTCTCAAGCTTTTCAAAAGAAGTCTCTCACCTTTCTCAGAGATCAAAATCGATTTCCAAGTGTTTCAAGGCTAAGATTCTCAGGATTTCAGTTTCCCGAGTTTCAATTCTCCTTCTCCAAAGAATTTTTCAATGAATCTCAACCATTTTCTAAAGAAAGCTTTCAAAACTTGAAGCTTTTTCTGATAAGCATTTTTCCTTCCAGTGTTCACATTTTTCTCAAGAATCACTTCTATTTTCCCAGGATTTTCAACCATTCATGATTTTCCCAAATCTTCATAAATTTTCTCGAGATTTGAAATCCTTTTCATCAGAATTTCTTGAGAGACTGATTTCCACCTTTTTCCTGAGAAATGCTTTTCAACTCCCAACGTTTCCTAAGCATACATCATCTTTTTCCCAACTAGCATTTTACCAAATCTCATAGCACATGCCTGAATTCTCTGTACATTTAGGATAGAACACAATTTCGATGATTTGATCAAGTCAAGCACAATTTTGGTCCTTGGTTCGATTACCTCTGTTAAAGGCGGCAGGAACGGTCAAACCTTGTACCGACAGGTCGAGCCCCATCCCATGGATTTTCCCGCAATTTTCAAAACGGTGGCGAGTATTTCAAAACAAATTTCCAAACTCTGGTCAAGTTTGAATCGCGAAAGCATTTTCCTCTCTCTTCCGCCAGGAAGGGAAGACGGGAAAAATTTTGCGACGATAACAGGTTTAGCGACCGTGATGGGACCTGTCTTTGTCTGGTCAAAATTGTGCTTGACTTAGTTCAATTATCGAAATTATGTTCACAAAATGTCAGCTCTTTTACTTTTGATATCATGCGAACCTAGGAGCCTAGATTCTGACCTAGATGACATTGATTGCATATAGACTAGGCATGGTTTGGTAGGACCAGATTGAGGAGATATTTTCATGTTCACATAGACTTAGGTATAAACACAACTCTCCTCAATTTAGGATCTGAATGCAAACAATGTATGCTTTTTCAAAGTTTTCAAAATTTATCTCTCTAGGATTTAAGCCCTCTATTTCTTGCATGTGATCATTTTTCAAAATCTCCATTACCTATCATTACCCGGTCTTCACGTTGCTGGGCTCTCTTCCAGAACCCTAGTTAGGGACAAATCCTCACAACTGGACCAATTATTTAGGTTAACGCCCCCCTACCACGTACCGCGGGCCACAATCCAAAGTATATAGGTAGGCGCTCAAGGATGTTGGAAAACCTTACCTTAGAACCGAAGTTGAAATTATATGCCACGTACCTCGAATTTTGATTTAGGTATATCGGCATAACTGGATTGGACAAAGATGATATGAACCTAGAGATAGGATTAGGGTTCTACAACTGTTTTCAAAGTGATGCATCTAGAGTCAGCCCTTTAGGGAGTGCTGAATGTGCATAAATGTTTGTGCAGGATGTGATTGTTTGTATGCTACCTTTATTTCCTTCATATTTTCACCAAAACTATTTTCAAATACCCATATTCTCATCCTTTTCTTTTATCTTCTCAAACCCTGGATGATTTTCCCAAATATCCAATTTCTCTCAAAAACTCCAGGTGATTTTCATTCTTCCCTTTCTACTGGATCTTGAATTTCCAGCTGCATTTTATCCTGCCTGCAATTTTTCAAAATCATACGTTTTCTCTCATTGGATTTTCAATCCTCTTGTCTATTTGCAAATAAGGCGGAAATTATTTACCCACTTGCCTTCTCCTTATTCTAAATCCGTTTGCAGAATGTTTTTCCAAGAGATATCTCTTTCCTTCAAAAATGGTGTTTTCCTCGTGGTTGACGACCTCGCCTAGGTGACAAGGCACATTTTTCTGTTGTTTATTTCTCTTACAAAGAATAACAACACAATTGTTGTGATTTCAGCGGCGACTCCATCCCTAGTAATGGGATATTCTTCCAATTGTCCACTATATCATTTTCCTCCCGATCCAAAACTTCCTCAGAGTCTGATAAAGGCTTTATCATGCAGAAAGCATCTATAACATTTGATGGTTCAGACAAGATCAGGCAAAAGAACAACGACATCTCAGTACTCGTCGACCTTAGAAGAAGAGATGGGCTCCCCTCGATCCGAGAGGAGTCAAGATCAGCAACAAGAGGATGACAACATAGACCCACAAATGTATGTCATGTTTCGAAAAATGATGAATAAGATGATGAATGAGCAGGCTGGGACCAGTGCAGAAAAGAATCCATTCAGAGAAAAGTTCCACGAGCACAAGGATAAGAAGACTTCCAAGAAGCAAGTTCAGCTAGAGGAGATTTCAGATGAATCGGACTCAACTGAAAACACCGATGAAGAGTATGAGGTGCCTCCGGCATTTCAGAAATGGGGCCAAGAACAAAGGAGGAGTTGCAAATCAAAAGGTCAAGTTGCATAAGAACTCCTGCAGTCACAGTTCAAAGAAATGGCCAAAGTTGTTAAAGACCAGCAAGCTCGCGACAAGGGCAAGAAAGTCTTCACTAGCGAGGACTTTTATGATGGTTTAGAAGGTGATGAAGACCTGGAGAACCTTTCCCGAAAGTTCATTAAGTTTGATGGTTCTGGCGACCCGAAAGCCCATCTCGCCACATTCTTTGCTGAGTGCTCAAGGTTCAAGAGAGATGACAGAGCACTATTTCTATGCTTTCCTCGCAGCCTGGAAGGAGTCGCGGCCAAATGGTACGCGGAACATATCAATCCTATAGAACTGAAAGAGTTCGACAAAGTTGTGAATTTGTTCGTTGAACGATTCTTGTTCAATACTGAAGTGCTACCAACGCTAAATCACCTCTGTAATCTGAAGCAGGGAGATAGTGAAAAAGCTAGGGACTTCATTCGCAGATGAAGAGAGACCTGCAACAAAATGAGGGATCCTATATCAGAGCGGCATGCCTTATCGCTGATCCTGAACAACTTCTCACAACCTTTGAGAAGTCTTATCTCCACCTCGCCTTCCAAGTCTTTCATAGAGCTTACTGAACGAGCCGAGTGGCTCGAGATGGGGTTGGAGAACGGTGTCTACGATGGTATCACCCTCGTCAAGAACACTCTAGATCCAAAGAAAAAGGCAAATTTCACCTCCTCTGCCAACATCAGCCACAATGATAACAAAGGTAGTAAGGGCAACCATGCGGATCGAGAGGAAAGACAAAATAGCAAGCTATCTCAGCCCAACTTTCCACAAAAGGAAAAGATAAAGCGTGAAGGTTGGAGTAATGATCATGCGTTCACTCCTCTCAAACAAACACTCGAAGAAGCCCTTGAATTCATGCTGACTAAGGGATTAGTAAAGCTCTCAAAGGCCACAACTCCTCCCACCATCATGGGAAGGTTCAAGAATCAGTTTTGCAAATTCCATCGGGCAGTGGGGCATGACATCGATCATTGTTTTGTCTTCAAAAATATTGTTCAGGATTGACAAGAGCCTCCTTGTTGAAGAAGAAGAAGAAGACGAGTTGGCCATCCTAACCAAGCCCTTCCGAGATCATTCAGAAAATTGATGATGCCAAAGTTTCCTGCTTTCTTCCTTTCATTTTTCCAGTCACCTCGTAGGGGCAAGTCCGCCCAGTTTTATAACCTTTTGGTCGAGTGCTTATAAATATGCAGTCTTTTTGTTATCAGTTCTGCTTATCAATAAATTGTCAATTTTCTTCATCCAATACTCTTTTCTTTTGCCCCATTAGGGCACCTTTTTCAAAGAATCTTCTTTGCCATCGGCTTCTATTAAGCCACATTAAATTCCCATTTTTTTTTTCAAGATGAGGGGCAATCCCAACATCATTCATAAGAGAAATGAAATTATCTATGTGGTTTTTTCAAAAATCGTGAATTTTTTGAAAATTTTCTACAAACATCTTCGTTATGATCACCCAAAAGTTTAATATTTCGGTTCAATCTTTTTCAAAAATCAACCATCGTGGTGATCTTCTTTTCTTAAATTGGTTTCAAACCATTATCTTTAAAATCAACCCTTGTGGTGATTTTCTTTTCCAAAATTAGTGTTAAACCAATTCATTTTCAAAATCAACCCTCATGATGATCTCTCTTCAAAATCAACCCTCGTGTTGATTCCCCTTTCAAAGATCAGCTCTCACACTGATCATTCTTCAAAATCAACCTTGCAGTTGATTTTCTTCCCCAAAATGACTTCTCACTTTTAAAATAACATTCTCCTTTTACTTTAAAGATCCCATGTGCAAACACTTTCTCACTTCTCATTTTGCTTTTATCGTTTCAAAGGGATAATATAATTCTGTTTCCTTTCCTCAATTTTTAAGCATCAATAAAATTATTAAATTTGCCAATAGTTTAGCACCATTTTATTTGCGTCTCTTTTCTTTTCACAATATGTCTCTTGTGAGGAACGATCTTGAGGATGTCTCTCAATCAAGAAACCTGTCACCTTATTCCTCGATTATCCTTCTTTGTATTCAAAATTTTCCTCCCTAGTTACACTGAGGCATTTTTTTAAAAAATCTATCTTTACCTCAAAACATCCTGTATGCAGGCAGGATAAACCAATCTCTCATTTTGCATGTATATGCACCCACTTTCATTAATTTTGCATTCATTTACATTTCATGTGCATTTTCATTTCATTTTGCATTAATTCTGCATCCATTTTATTCCCCTTCAGGTTAAGGGATAAACCTGAATCCTTTTCCATGATTTTCCAATTTCTATTCATATCCCCATTCGAGATAAGGGGTTAATCCTGAAAATCAGACCACATACATCTAAATATGATGGTCTTTTTCATTGCAAGTCAAATAATCCAATCCTCAAAATGGCCATTCTCAAAACTTTCAATCCCAGCTCTCGCACTATCGATTTTCAAAAACCAATCTTCTGATTAAAGATTTTCCTTTAAGATTCGGGACTTGACTTGAACTTTTCAGCTTTCCTTTGAAGATTTGAGTTTTTAACTCAAGTCTTCTTTCCTTCAAAATCTAAACTTTCCAGTTTCCTTTTGGGATTCGAGCCCTGACTCGAACTTTCCAGCTTTCCTTTGAAGATTTGAGTTTTAACTCAAGGTTTCTTTCCTTCAAGACCTAAACTTTCTAGTTACCTTTTGAGATTCGAGCCCTGACTCGAACTTTCCAGCTTTCCTTTGAAGATTTGAGTTTTTAACTCAAGTCTTCTTTCCTTCAAAATCTAAACTTTCCAGTTTCCTTTTGAGATTCGAGCCCTGACTCGAACTTTCCAGCTTTCTTTTGAAGATTTGAGTTTTAACTCAAGTTTTCTTTCCTTCAAGACCTAAACTTTCTAGTTACCTTTTGAGATTCGAGCCCTGACTTGAACTTTCCAGCTTTTCTTTAAAGATTTGAGTTTTAACTCAAGATTTCTTTCCTTCAAGACCTAAACTTTCCAGTTACCTTTTGAGATTTGAGCCCTGACTCGAAACTTTCCTGCTTTCCTTCGAAGATTTGAGTTTTAACTCAAGTTTTCTTTCCTTCAAAATCTGAACTTCCCAGTTTTCCTTTAAGATTCGAGCCCCGACTCAAACTTTCCAACTTTCCTCTAAATATTTGAGTTTTGACTCAAAAATTTGAATTGGCCTAGTTTTTCCTTTGAAGATTTGGGTTTCGACCCGAACCTTATCTCCTTAGAAGCCAAACTTCCTAGCTTTCCTTCGAAGGCTCGAGTTTTGACTCGAATTTTCCAGCTTTCCTTGTAAAACCTAAGTCCTGATTCAGATGGTCTTTCAAAACTAGCTTTTGAGTTAGGCTTACCTTCAAAATCCAGCATTATGCCAGGACTTACCTTCAAAATTCCAACTTCGTATTGGATTTACCTTCGAAATTGAGTACCATCGTCAGGGATGTGTCAACCCGGATGTCAAGCGATCTCTTTTACTAAGGATTTCAAGAACACTTTGTCAATTTGTCAATCAATTACCTGTTGATTTCAGAATTTTATTGCACAATTTTTTACCTCAGTTTACCTTCAGTATCACTTCCAAAAAGGCAAAGCTTTTGTGAAGAGGGATTCAAAATCCAAATTCTTTCTATTGGCCAACCAAAAGGATGAAGAATAAATCCTCGATATGGCCAGAAAAGAAGATTCAATGTTTTTGCAAAGCTATAGATGATTGATATTGATCGCAGTCAATGGCACATTTTTAAAGACCATTCTTTTGAAAATGAGGTAGTGAAAATATCCTAATCGCTAGAAAAGAGAGCATTCATCAAAACCCTGTCTCCTCAAAATCACCTAAGCTGCAATTAAATATCCGCAAAAGGGATCTCTCAATTGTCGTCAAGATGAAGGCGAATTAAGCGAGTAGACCCCCGGGGCCAAAGAAGATTTGAAACATCTCCAAGATGACGGAGTTTGCGACGGATCCTTCTGAGGAAAGTCCAAAGCATTGTAGAGATGAAGGCAGATGCGATGAACCTCCCGACAATCCCTAAAAGATATTTAATTTCAGCTATCATCCAAAGATCTCTAACCCATGAGCCAATATCCTCAAAGAAGGATCGAAACATCTCCAAGTTGAAGGAGTTTGTGACGTACCCTTCCAAAAAAGAGAGCAAGAGAGGAAAAAGAAAGAGAAAAAAAAAGTCAAAACATCTCCAAAATGAAGGAGAATGTAGCAAAAACCCAAAAGAGCCAAAAGAGTGCAGAAAGATTATCATGAGAGAAGCTTCCAGGATATCAAACTGCCACATCTATCAAGAATCTTCTTTAAATTTGTGAAATTCTATTATCAATATTATTTCATCAATTGCTTTCATAATATTAAATTCTCACTTTCCTGTTCATATCAAGGAAATTGATAATTTCTTTGAAGAAGGTCAATCGCGAGCAATTTGGATTCCAAATCTTGATTCTATGAAGTCAATCCTGTTTGAAGGTAATACTTCAGGTAGAAAAGAAGGAATATTTTCACAACAATGAATCAACAACAAATTTTCAACATGTTGACAATATTTTCTAGCTATCCTGACGTTAAGTGAGAGCTTGAGGTCCATATTGATGCATCTTGACCCCTTCGAGAGATTTTCCTTTTTCATCTTTCACATTGTTGAAAGATTAGCCTTATCTCTGAAAGGATAGCCTTTATCATCTTTCACGTTGTTGAAAGATTAGCCTTCTTTCCAAATGGATTGCCTTTATCATCTTTCGCGTTGTCGAAAGAATCGCCTTATTCCTTTGGATTGTCTTTGTCATCTTTAGCGTTGTCGAAAGAATTGCCTTATTCCTTTGGATCACCTTTATCATCTTCCGCATTGTTAAAAGATTAGCCTTCTCTCCAAAAAGATAGCCTTTGTCATCTTTCACATTGTTGAAAGATTAGCCTTATCTCCGAAAGGATAGCCTTTATCATCTTTCACGTTGTTGAAAGATTAGCCTTCTCTCTGAATGGATTGCCTTTATCATCTTTCGCGTTGTCCAAAAGAATCGCCTTATTCCTTTAGATTGCCTTTGTCATCTTTTGCGTTGTCGAAAGAATTGCCTTATTCCTTTGGATCGCCTTTATCATCTTTCGCGTTGTTGAAACATTAGCCTTCTCTCCAAAAGGATAGCCTTTGTCGTCTTTCGCGTTGTTGAAACATTAGCCTTCTCTCCAAAAGGATAACCTTATTCATCTTTTGCATTGTCGAAAGAATCGTCTTGTTCCTTTGGATCACTTTATTCATCTTTCGCGTTGTCGAAAGAATCACCTTGTTCCTATGGATCACCTTATTCATCTTTCGCGTTGTCGAAAGAATCGCCTTGTTCCTTTGGATCACCTTATTCATCTTTTGCATTGTCAAAAGAGTTGCCTTACTCTTCTCTGAAAGAGTTTGCCTTGTCTGTCTTTCGCGTTGCCGAAAGAGTTGCCTTACTCTTCTCTGAAAGAGTTTGCCTTGTCTGTCTTTTGCGTTGCCGAAAGAGTTGCCTTATTCTTCGTTGAAAAAATTGTCTTATTCATCTTTTGCATTGTCAAAAGAGTTGCCTTACTCTTATCTGAAAGAGTTTGCCTTGTCTGTCTTTCGCATTGCTGAAAGAGTTACCTTATCAAAAGATTGCCATATCCATCTTTCGCGTTGTTGAAAGAGTCGTCTTACTCCTTACCATATTCATATTTCACACTGATGGAAAAGTCACTGGATCATCTTTATCATTTTCCAAAATTGCCTCTTACAATTTCATTTCCATCACCTCGTTCATCTTCAAGAAAAGTTGTCTTATTCACCTTCCAATATTCCATTTTCCGCCCAATCAGGATAAGGGTATAAACTTGAGCCTCATTCAAAGAGGTATTCCATTTTCCACCCGATCAGGTTAAGGGTACAAACCTGAGTCTCATTTCGATGAGATATTCCATTCCCTCAAATCAGGTCAAGGGTTAAAACCTGAGCTTCGTTCCATACGAGGTATTTCTGTCCCATCCAAGTTAAAGGCAAAAACCTGAATTTCACTCTCACCAGAAAAAAATTGTTCTCTTTATTCTCCATTTCATATCTACCATCTTCCTGAGGCTAATTTCCTCAAACCCAGTCAGATCCTTCTAACTGGGGCATTTTTATATAGCCCAAATTTGGTGTGTTTTCTTTGCCACTAAGCTCGGCCACAAGTCGACTTAGTAGCAAAGAGGGGCATCTATAAACATTCCAAATTTTCACTCACCTCCCCGACATTTCCACCAAGCATCATCATCCAGCCTTTGAAATTGCCAAAGGGCAAAATGGTCATTTTCTGAGCCTGGAAACCCGCAAAAGTCCAAATTTCATCTGCAACTCTCAAAATTTCTCTATTTTAGCTCAGATGTTCAAAATTCTATCCCTGACAGGAGATGGGAATCTCCAAATCCTTATTCAAGATTATAATTCATAAGACATGTTATTGCATAGCATTTCATGAGCATTTCATATCACCATACTGCACAACATGTCATTTCGAGGTCCAGAACTCTTGATTTCAAAATTTTCAATCCAGATTAGAATTTCAACTCTTTTCAAAATCGATTTCAAAGCCCTGGGTCTTCAAAATTATCAATTCTTCCTATTTTACCCCCAGGACTCTGAATTTCAAAATATTTTATCAGGAAAACGATCTGGATAGTTTTCAATATGGATTTCAACCACCTTATCTCAGATTTTACCCTTTTGTCAACAATCTCAAATATCTTCTTTTTACAAAATCACCTCACAGGGGCCAAATCTTTTCAAATTTTTTGTTTTGCCTATTAGCCCAGGTTTTATAACAATTCCAAAAAGAGGTTTTGTGATCTTGTTAGTATTTCAATAAAAGAAGCAATGTGGGACCCACCATGAGGTGTTGTCACACAGGCTTTTCTTTTGAAAAAACCTGCATTTGAAAAACCCTAAAATATAGAAGCCTTGTCCCTGAACTGGCGCCACTTGTCTTTTTCTCTCTCCTCCCATTTCCTTGCCATGTGTCAATGTGGGGTTCACCTAGAGGTGGCGCCACAAGTTATTTTCTCTCTCTTTCCATTTCTTTGCCAAGTGTCAGTGTGGGGCCTCTTCAAGAGGGCGCCACATGTCCACCACCTTCGCCCTGTGCCATGTGTCATGCCCAAGTCACTATGAGACGCCAAGTGTCATGTGTTGCCCTGTCCAAAAAAAGTAGAGTTGTCTCCTTCTGAGGTGGCACTATCTGAGGTATTCTCTTATGCAACAGACAAGTGTCATTCTCTGCTTTTCTCAGAAAAAGCAAGTGACACATGTCATTCTCTGCTCTTCTCAGAAAAGCAAATGACACGTGTCATTTTCTGCTCTTCTCAGAAAAGCAAATGACACATGTCATTCTCTGCTCTTCTCAAAAAAAGCAAATGACACATGTCATTCTCTGCACTTCTCAAAAAAAGCAAATGACATATGTCATTCTCTGCTCTTCTCAGAAAAAGCAAATGACACATGTCATTCTTTGCTCTTCTCAGAAAAAGCAAATGCTACATGTCATTTCCTGCTCTCTTCAAAAAAACTAGAATTCAAACATTTAAATCCTTCCAGAGGTGGCGAAAATCCTGAGCTTTACCTTTTCTAGCTGGTCTGAGATGGCGCCACGTGTACTTGTCCCTCCTTCTCTTCCCTCGGCCACGTGTCAGCCTCTGCTCCCTCTAGAAAAAGCAGAAATTTAAATATTTGAACTCCTCAGAGGTGGCGCCACATGGCCTGCTCCTACTGCTTCTAGATTCAAACCTCAAACTCCCTTTTGAGGTGGCGCCATTCCAGAACCCCACTTGGCTTCAATTTTCATTTTTTATTTTTTATTTTTTTTATGCAAAATAAAAGTAGCCCACCATGAGGTGGCACCACATAAGGGCTCCTTGCAAAAAGTAAACTTTGAATTTCAAACCCCAGATATCACCCTTTGAGGTGGCGCCGTTTGGGAGACTCCTGCAGAGAAAATCAAGCTACAATTTTGAAAATTTTCAAACTCCCCTGCTGAGGTGTCTCACCCACAAAATTCTCATTTTTATTTTCTCAAAAATCAAAAGGGCATGCCTTGAGATGGAGCCACATGGAAGATCCTGATTCACTGTGTTTGAATTTTGAAAATCTCCAAAATTTCTACAAATACACTAGCCCACGCCAAGCTCAGGGGAGCCCTGGTTTGAGAATTGAACTTCAAAATTTCCATTTTTCCTTTCTTGGTTTCCCTTGGATTCATGCCCCTCTGGAGCCCATTATCAAGGTAGCCGTTTATTTTGGGAGTTCCAAAGCTGCAGGAAAACACAAGGTGCAATTATATTCCTATTGATTTTGATATTATAATATCATTGCTCGATTCGTATTGTCGTTTTGAAGAAAGAGCTCATCCGAGTGATGGATTGAGCTATTCTCATAAAACGACATATATCAAAAATGTTTCTAATGCTTTCTTGATTAAATTTCTGTTTTTATCATGTTCATGCATTAAAATAAGTTAGATTTACGTTTTATTTCATTAAAATAGCATGTTCCATGAATTTATTTGATATTTCATGCATTCAGCTTCATTTCTGTAATTTCCTATTTTTATCAGTCAGTCCATACATCATTTCATGTATTTATTTTTCTTAAAAAATGATAAACAAATCACAGTACGTGCCTTTGGGTGTCTCTAGAAATATGCCAAAAATTAGGAATGATTTGAATTTTTTTACTATGGTAAAAGTTCAAAATGGTAGGTCGGATTTTGTTACCCGGGATACGTTTTGAAAAGTTATTTCCGAATTGTAAAATAGAGATCTCTCTCATATGATGTCCGATTTTCGATCCTAAAAATGTAATGACCGCGGGATGATGTCTATTATTTAATCTGGTTTTCTCAGATATTTTTTTATTTTTCTTTATGTCTGACAAAAATCCGAGAGTTCGGGACACGTGTCAGAGCCTGATTTGGGCCTCTAAGACTTTAGATCAACTTAAGTCGATGAGTTCTCTTTGGGTATTGCTCCAAATCCAAATCTGTAAAAATTGAATGTCATGTTCGGGATGTCCTTTGTTTGCATCGGAAGTTTTATGATTTTTAGAATAGTCTTATTATCATTTTCGGATTTTTCTGTTAGTCTCTTGTTTTGTGATATTTATCTACTCTATTGATTTAGGCATGCAAAGTCGTATTTTTATCTCTGTTCCTATTGATCAAAAGCCAAGATCATAAAAATGAAAGTTGTTCATGTGTGTGTCGTTAGTTTCTCAGTTAAATATAAGAAATTTCTATGGTGAATACTATTTTTTATGCAATTTTACATCGGATCAGGTTGATTTTGCCTCCATCAGAACCAAATTTTCGTTACCAAACTCACCGTAGTTCAAATTCCGGAGCTGTAAAAGACAAAATTGCTTATTTTCAAGTCATTTAGCAGTCTTCAAAATTTCAAATGTTTCTATGGTGTAATCTTGGTATTATCGCATTAAGTGTTACATTTGGTTCGGGCTCGTAGGCGAAATCCGCCCATTTTAGGGTTTTCTATAAATTTTCGCACCCAAGCCATGTCATTTAGTGAGTTTTAGCATTTTAGGCTATTTATCAGGATATAGAGATGCTCCATACCGAATTTGGTGTGATTTGGAATTCATTTGAGGCTCGGTTGAACCATATCATCAAAATAGGGCCCCGCGGGACCCTGATCCAAGCGAAAAACAAGCGAAATTCATTATTTTTGATGGATGATAGCATGTCAAAATTCTGATTTTACAATCCTAATGTGTTTAGCATCATGTCTTCATGCCTCATACTGCATTTTATCATCATTTGATTCAATTCGAATTTCAAAATCTCAATTTTACCAAAATTTTCTTCAAAAAACCCTTATTTTAAAGGTGTAACTTCAATATTAGGGGTATTTTGGTTATTTTGACCACAATTTCGAATTTCAAACTATTTCTTACTGAATTTCTTGCATTTATATCATTTCAAATATCAAGAAATCATGGAAATAGGGTTTCTATCCAACTAAGTCCAATAATTCCAAAATATTATTGAAAAATCTTGGAAAAACCCACATATTTGAACTAACCCCATTTCAAGTCTGACAGGGACATTCAAAAGAGGGAGCTGAAGTCTGCAATTTCTTTTATTTTATTTATTTAGTGATGTAATAATGTAAATTTTGGAATAAGAGATTTAATTTTCTGCTTAGACTAGGATGCATATCATATAGTTTGAATTCATGCAATATCTTGATTATGTGATTCATGCATTTTATTTCAAAAAGCACTATGGATGTACACGAATGTCACGTGCACCAACTCTTAGGGAGTTGATGAACTCGGTGGAGTCCATATTTATGGCCTAGTCAGAATATGGACGAGACCCAGATCCATCATCTTTCTACTAGTCACATTGAGCCTACACTCTTAGGCTATCTTCAAAATGCACATCATATTTCCAATTTTGCAAAATATTGTGAATTAACTCAATTAAACTCTGAACATTATCATGACCAGAGTCAGAATATGTGAAGAATTTACTTTGGTTTAATACACATTTTTCCAACAAATTTCTCAGAAAATCTTTTCAAAGTGCATTCATTCACTCATATCATTTGCATCATGAAATCATTGATTTTCTCATGATTTTCTTAAGAAAATTTCATTCTCAAGAAATCGATTTTATAAGAAACTCTGAGAATTTTTCAAAATCGATTTTCCCAAGTCAAGTTTTTCCACAGTTTTCCATGGAAAAGGTTATTTTCTCAAGATTTTTAAAAGAAGTCTCTCACCTTTCTCAGAGATCAAAATCGATTTTCAAGTGTTTCAAGGCTAAGATTCTCAGGATTTCAGTTTCCCGAGTTTCAATTCTCCTTCTCCAAAGAATTTTCCAATGAATCTCAACCATTTTCTAAAGAAATCTTTCAAAACTTGAAGCTTTTCCTGACAAGCATTTTCCCTTCGAGTGTTCACCTTTTTCTCAAGAATCACTTCTATTTTCCCAGGATTTTCAACCATTCATGATTTTCCCAAATCTTCATAAATTTTCTCGAGATTTCAAATCCTTTTCATCAGAATTTCCTAAGAAATGCTTTTCAACTCCCAATGTTTCCTAAGCATACATCATCTTTTTCCCAACTAGCATTTTACCAAATCTCATAGCACATGCCTGAATTCTCTGTGCATTTAGGATAGAACACAATTTCGATGATTTGATCAAGTCAAGCACAATTTTGGTCCTTGGTTCGATTACCCCTGTTAAAGGCAACAAGAACGGTCGAACCTCGTACCGACAGATCGAGCCCCATCCCATGGATTTTCCCGCAATTTTCAAAACGGAGGCGAGTATTTCAAAACAAATTTCCAAACTCTATTCAAGTTTGAATCGTGAAAGCATTTTCCTCTCTCTTCCGCCAGAAAGGGAAGACGGGAAAATTTTTGCGATGATAACAGCCCCCTATCCTGTTTCCGGTTGAGAAAGGTTCGGCAGGAAGCCTCTGCTCCCTCCCCTACCTTTTCTGTCCTAGCAGGCAGGGAGCATGAGCTGCCTCTGTGGCTTTTTGTCGGCAAGGGTGAGGCCTTTTCCTCCTGCACCCTTGCTGGCAGGGTGCAGTGCCTCTGCCCGTGCCTCTGCATCTCTGGCGTCTGGGAGCAGGCCTCCCTGCTTCTGGCACCCTGGTCAGTAGAGTGCAAAGTTCTTGCCTCTATAGTATGCAGGCAAAAAACCTTGTTGCCTCTGTTGCTCTTCTGCATTCTGCAGAGAGTTGAGCTCTCTGCCTACCCTCAAATCGAGGTCTGGTACTACTGCACGTCTTACCAGACCCACTTCTCATTTGTATTTTGGGCATGCTAACCTTTTCAGCATCACAGGTTGAACGGTGGATCTTGCTCGCCCTTTGTGGCTTGAGCTCGTGCTTACCTACGCCGCTGGCATACGAGGACCGTAACCCCTCAAGGTAGCGGAAGATTGCACAGAAGACTTGAACAATTGAATTGAGTTCAATTAACTAAAAAGGACCGTTAAATTATATATATATATATATATATATATATATATATATATGAATATATTTATTTATACGAGTACGCATTTAACTCAAGGACGCGGTGTTTCGTGATCCTTGTCTTTTACTTTGCCATCGCGCAAAGGTTTTGCATTGCACTCTTGCTTACAGTATTTTACTTTGCCGTCGCACCTCTGTTATCATAGCAAAATTTTCCCCCCTTCCTCTGCGAGACAGAGAGAAACGATTTTGCGAGTAAAACTCGACCAAAGTTTTGAAAATGGTTTTGAAAATTACTCGCCTCCGTCTTGAAAATTTGCGGAAAAATTCTGTGGAATGGGATCTGCCTGTTAGTACGAGGTTCGACCGTTCCTGGCGCCTTTACCAGAGGTAATCGAACCAAGGATCAAATGTGTGCTTTAACTTGACTCAAATATCTAAATTACGCTCTATTTTCTTAGAATGCGCAGAGAATTAGGCATGTGCTATGGGATTTTGAAAAGATGCAAGTTTGAGAAATATGATGTTTGCTTTGGAAAATTAAAATATGCTTGGAAAAGTGCTTGAAAATGGAATTCCTGGGAAAATCATTGAATTTCATTGGAAATAAGAAATTGGATTGGAAAATGAATTCTCAGGAAAACTTCAATCTTGGGAAAATCGATTTTTGAGATTTAGAATTGCTTTTCTGAGAAAATGGATTTGATATTCCTGAGAAAGTCAGGAATTTCATTGGAAAATGATTTTTGAAATGGAAAATGAATTCTTAGGAAAATGGGAACTCTGAGAAAATCATTTTTTGAGATTAGAAAATGAAATTGAGAATGTGGAAATCTTGGAAAATCTTAATTTGAACTTGAAAAATACTTCGAAATTTCATTTGAAAATTCGGAGTTCTGAGAAAATCAAATCCTGAGAAAGACTTGGAAAATTCTGAGAAAATCATTTTTTTTTTAAAATGGAATTGGGAAAATGGATTTGAAAAATGATGCAAATTGATTGAATGAATGAATTTGAAAGAGAATTCTTTGAGGAATTGGGAAAATCCTTTTGAAATTTAGAGAAATGCATTGGATTTTTGAAGTTAGCCTAAGAGTGTAGGTTGAATGTGGCTAATACGAAGATCAGAAATCTTGGTTTTCTTCGTATTCTGACTATGGCCATAAATACGAATCCCACTAAATTCGTGAACTCCATAAGAGCTTGTGCACGTGCCATTCGTGCCAACCATAGTGAATTTTAGAAAAATGTGCATGAATGATGCATCAGATATCAGCATTTACAGAAATTAAACTATATGCAATGCAGTCCTATTCTAAACAGAAAAGTAACTCTTATTCCAAATTATTACATATTTACTTTGAATAAAAATAAAAGAATAAAAGCTAAGTCTTCTTCTTGGATGTTCCTGCAAAACTAGAAAACAATGTTAGCACAGAAATGTATGCTTCTCTGAATTTATCCGAAAATATGAGAAATTATTAGATATAAACTCAAATTCATACCCTCTTTAATATAAACATCAGAAATAATGAATAAATTTTGAAAATTAGACTTGGAAATTCGAAATTGGGGTCAAAATGACCGAAATGCCCCTGATGACCTTAAAATCAGGGTTTTCTGAAAGAAATTTTGTAAATTTGAAAATTAAATGAAATAAATAAAACATAATATGATGAAATATTATGATATGCATGAACATTTATGGAATTAGAAATTGGAATTTCGAAATTTAGTTCAAAATAACCAAAATACCCCTGATAACAAGACTATGGCCTTGAAACCAGGGTTTTTTGAAATAAATTTTGCAAAAATGAGAAGTTGAAATGCAAATAAGATTAAAATTAACCCTAATATGACATGACATACTTATTTACATGAATAAAACCCTAAAATGACAAAAATATCATAAAATATCAAATTTAAGTTGATTTTCACTTCTGAATTTAAAAATAAACTAACCTACAAAGCAAATGAACTTGGAATTGACCCAAATTTGGAATGGACACCTAGAATAACCCTAAAAACAGAATTTAGCTCAAAATTCTAATTTTTTGTATTTTCTTAATATGGAAATAGCTAAAATCCTAAAAAAATCAAAATTTTGCCTAAAATGTTGATTCTAAATGGGATTTTGGATATCAAACTTCCATAACAATTTCCCAAATTTAATGAGGTGACAGAGAACAGTAAGTCAAAGATTTTTTCTTTTTACAGATTCTGGTTTTGACTTATGATCAGAGCAGGCCAGCTTCGACAAGTCGGATCGGAATCCGGCGACTCTAGGATTTGAGGGAAACAGAAAGGTTTCGGGAGAAAATAAGAGAAAAATAGCAGACAGATGGGAAAATTGCTGAAATTGTGGGAACATGTCCCTGACAAACAGAGGCAAATTTCTTTTTTTTACATCATTGGGATTCAAGCTACATTTTGGAAATGGGCATACTGTTATCAGAGGCCTAGATCTCTAGAATTTTTGGATATGAGAATCTGTCATACAGAAAAGATAAATCCGAACAAAATACTTGGAAAATCCCAAAAATTTCCAAATTTTGGTAAATGATAAAAAATCAATTAGAAACAACTTTCATGTTGAAAGTTTTTGCATTTGGGCTACGAGTTGAGCGGACACAGTACATTAAGGTTGGTCTATACCCTAACAAAGAAAAATCAAGGTTTTCTCAAAGGTTTGGGAAAATTAATTTTTAACATAGACAAATCTTCTTATAAAAATCCCAAAATTTTCAGAGAATTAGTAGATTCGACTGTGAATCTACTATAATTTTTATGGGGAGATTCGAATTGTCCATCTAGGAGATCTCAGAGGTTCTTCTCTGCTAAAATAGAACTTGAAAGTTCTGGAGGGTTCAAAACCCATTATCAATCTTTTATTTTTTTATGACAATAAAGATTTCAAATTACTTCAAAATTTCTACAAGAACTAAAGGTCATACAGGTCTAACAATAGTAATATTTTCAAGATTTATAGACGTAAAAATTTGCATGAAATGACATATGAACTTTGTTCATAAATGAAATCTATGGATTCTGAATTAAACCTTGATAAAACCATGTAAAATGAATATAATGCATGATAAGACTAGTTGAGATGCATATTTTTTTTATTATGAAATGGCATAAAACATAAAACCAAAATGAAAATCAATGGAAGCATGTTTCAACTTTGATGTTAGCTCTCAAAACGAGAGATCCGATCCATCAAATGGATGGATCTCCACGTTTATTTTGCTCATACACATAAGGAATATACTTTTTTTTTTATACATCCTAAATACCATAAAAGAAAACTCTACCTGATCCAATTTTTAAACTAGATGCACACCATCCTTAGAATCCTAACATTCACATATTCCTCTTCAATCCCGCGACTTTGGCAAAATTTTGCATGAATTTAATAAAACAAACACATCTTACCTTGGATCAGCTGCTATGTGGAAATTGATTTTCGTTGCAGCAATGGAGGGCTATGGGGACCTTGCAGCAATGGTTGGAGGTGGATTATCTGCTAGAAGCAATGAAAGTTGGAGCCGAAGAGGATGATTGCGCCTAGGCTGAAGGAGGGAACCGTGGGCTGAAGCTGGAGGTGGTGGAAAAGAGGTGGTTGGGTGTCCAAGGAGGTGGCTGCTGCTGGAGGTGGCTTGGCTGGGCATCCAAGGAGGTGGCTGCTACTGTAGTGGAGAGGGCTGAAGCAAAAGAGGGTTAGAAGGAGAGGAGAGAGAGAGGGAGAGGCGTGAGAGATGGATTGGCAGCCAGTCGTGTAGTGTTAGTTCAAAAAAAATCCTCTCCAAAACTTAGATCTTAATGAAAATAAATACTTAGGGATAGGATTCAACGAGAAAGAGAGAGAGCTGCAGCCGTAAGTGGTCTTAGGGGTTTGGAAAGAGAGAAAGAAGGAAAGAATGAAAAGAGGAAAGAAGACAGGAAAGAAAGGGAGAAGAGGGAAAAGGAAAGAAAGAAGAGAAGGAGGGAAGAAAGAAGAGGGAAAGAAAAGAAGGGAGAATGGGTTGTACGTGAGTGGGCTGGAGAACAAAGAAAGGAGGAAGGAAAGAAGAAAAAGAAAGAAAAGAAAGAAGAAGAAGAAAGGAAGAAAAGAAAGAACAAGGAAAATAAGAAAGAATGAAGGAAAGAAAAGAAAGAAGAAAAAGGAAAGGAGAAGAAGAAAGAAAGGAAATGGAGAGGAAGAAAGAGGGGCTAGGGGGGTCGACCCCCTTGTGGGTCCCACCTTTTGTAAAATAAATAAATAAATTAAATAAGATAAAAATTAAAGAAAATAAAGAAAAGGTAATAATTTTTTTTTCTTTTTATATATAAATTAAAAAGGCAAATGCAAATGAATGGACCATCTCAGAGCGGGTTCAAATTCTAGTTTTGAAATTCATTTTGACAATTAGAGGGGTAAGATAGTCTTTTCAGAAAATTTTCAGACAAAATGAGCTATTTTTGGCAGTTTTTGAAACGAGCTCGGATTTTGAAGTTCAATACCTCGTTGCGAACAAATCCAGTGTAGAATTTGAAAATTTGAGTTTGAAATAAATCTAGATTATTTTTCTTGAGAAAATATTTCCAAATTTAGACTCCCAGGGGTAAAAATGTCAATTTTAGAAACCCAGGGTTTGAAATTGATTTCTGAAAACTTTTAAAACTCAATCTGGATTGAAATTTATAAAACTGAAGTTCTGGACTTCGAAAATGTTATGAAATGCTGAGAAATGATATGAAATGATGAGAAATGACATAAAGTGTTATGCGAAATGCAGACCCTGACTGAAGAAATTTGGATATTAAACCCTGATTGGCACTTGTATCAGTTCAAAAAGTGTTAAAATTGACAAAATTTGCAAAACTTTAAAGAAATGGTTTTCAGGCTCTACCGAGCTAGAGTGACACTGAAAATTGGGGTTTGAACTGAATCAAACTGAAATGAACTGGATTGAGCTGGGTTTTTGAGTTTCAGAACTCGACTGGACTAACAAGGCATTGACTGAACTGACCTTTCCGACTAAATTTTCAAGAAAAGCTGCCATTTTTAGAGAAATGGTACGGAATGGTCACTGGAGTGAAGTGAATTACGAATCTGAGCTTGGTTTGAGCTAGAACAAAGATCAGTAATACTGACATGAAGTAAAATCAAAGCTCGAACACTAGATCAACTGACTGAACTCAGCTCAATTTCAGCTGAAAGAGCTGAAACGGGCTAAAATGGGCTCATAGACACTTAGAAATGGTTTTGAACTAAAATTGGAGCACTTGAACTTCTGGTAAGCTCCAGCTAGACTCTGGGGAATATGACTATCTGTGAATGACTGACTCAAAGACAATTGACTTAGATTTGAGTGAGAAATGAGCTCATTTATGAAGAAATGATCTCATTTTGGCAGGAATGGTCAGAAATGAAAATGGTCTATTTATTACAGGTTTGGGTGAGCTTGGGATGACTGATATTCTAACTGTTCTGAACTGACCAATGAGCTTGGTTCACTTCGATTGAATGGGGTCCGGAATGATCTAGGGGTAAAATAGTAATTTTCTTAATAAAAATGGGTAAAGTGGTGATTTTTTTGAAACTGACTCGGGGTTTGACTCCTACACTGACCTAACAGGGTTGACACTGCACGAGGAGGGTTGTCTAGAAATGAATGAGAAAAATTCGGGGTGTTTATTGATGCCCCTCTTTGCTACTAAGTCGGCTTGAGGACAAGCTTAGTGGCAAAGAAAAACACACCAAATTTGAGCTATAAAAATGCCCAGTTAGAAGGATCTGACTGGATATGAAGAAATTCGCCCTGATGAAAATGGTAGATATGAAATGGATAATGAAGAAAAAAATTTTGCTTCAAAGAAGTAAGATTCAGGTTTTGCCCTTAACCTGGATGAGACAAGAAAATACCTCATGTAGAAACGAGGCTCAGGTTTGACCCTTAACCTGACCTGGAAATGAAATACCTCATCAAAATGCGGCTAATGTTTAACCCTTAACTTGACCGGGAATGAAACACCTCATCAAAATGAGGCTCAGGTTTAACCCTTAACCTGACCGGGAAATGAAAATAATGGGATTCTCGAAAGAAAAACCCATGATGGAGCCTTTGGACTTCTGCACAATGAATCTAATAGGGGTTTTGCAAAAGGATGAAATTGGGGTCCCTAAATTTTGAAAAGGGGTTTGATTTCGGGTGCCTCATTGCTGAGACTAAATAACTTCTGAAATTAATGACCTTTTGCGAGAAAATGATTGGTAGCTTAACCTCAAGCCAAAGTTGGACTGTCTATGGTGGGATAGTGGGGACACAGGAAAGTGTGCGAATCTGAGAGCCCAAGAGCTCAGATTATACCAAAGAAGGGAAGGAATCTTGAAAAACTCCTGTTATCAAGTCCTAAAAGAAATAACAAATGGTGTCAGGATGCGCCAAAGATGAACCTCAAGCTCTCGCTTCACGCTAGGACAACTAGAAAATATTGTCAAAATGTTAAAAATTGTTGTTTATTCAAAATGGTTGAAATTGATGCACATTGTTTTGAAAATATTCTCTCTTTTCTACCTGAAGAATTACTTCTGATTGGGCTTAACTCCGTAGAATCAAGATTCAAATTCAAATTGCTTGCAATTGACTTTCTTTCAAGGAAGCTATCAATTTTCTTGATATGAACAAAAAAGAGAGTATTCTTGATATTGTGAAAGCAATTGGTGAAAGAATATTGATAATAGAATTTCACAAATTTTAAAGAGGATTCTTGGCAGGCTTGGCAGTTTGATATCCTGGGATTCTTTTCTCACGATGATCTTTCTGCTCTCTTTTTTTATTGGCAGAATTAGAGATCTCTTGGGTTTTTGGGGAGTTTGTTACATCATTCTTCATTTTGGAGATGTTCTGACTTTTCTCTCTCTTTTTTTTTGGAAGGGTACGTCACAAACTCCTTCATCTCAAAGATGTTCTGATCCTTCTTTTCTCTCAGGGATTATATTGACAGTTATTGGCTCTTTGGTTGGAAATCTCTTGATGATAGCATAAATTAAATATCCTTTAGGGTTTGTCTGGAGGCTCATCGCAGTCTCCTTCATCTTGACGGTGATATGAACTTTCCCTGGAAGGATCCTTCACAAACACCTTCATCTTGAAGATGATCCAAATCTTCTTTGGCCCCTAGGGTCTAACTCGCATAATTCGTCTTCATCTTGACGACAATTAAGAGATCCCTTTTGCAGATATTTAATTGTAGCTTAAATGATTCAGGAAATATGAAAATTGAATGGATTTTTCTATATCACCCAGGATATTTTGACTGCCTTATTTTCTGAAAATGATCTTTAAAAATGTGTCATTGACTGCGATTAATACGGATCACTTATGGCTTTGCAACAATATTGAATTTTATTTGTTGGCCATATCGAGAATTTATTCTTCATCCTTTTGGTTGGCCAATAGAAAGATTTTGAATTTTGAATCCTTTTTCGCAAAAGCTTTGTCCTTTCGGAAGTAATACTGAAGGTACTTTGAGGTAATGTTTTTGTGCAATAAAGATTTTTTGAAATCAACAAGTATTTAATGACAAATTGGCAAAATTTTCTTGAAATCCTTTGTGAAAGCGAGCATTTGAAGCACGACTCAACGCATCCGTGACAAATTTTTTCCTCTCCTTTTCCCAAAGGAGAAGATTCGAAAATGGGAAATAGAAATTACTCCTCGCTTCCCAGAAGAGAAGGTGTTTGCAAAACGAACTTTCGAAGAGAAATTAAGCTTTCATCAAAACTTCCTAATATTAGGCTTCTCTTATAGAAAGGGGTCGGTAATGGTGAGGTCGGTGAATTGGTAATGAAGGAACGAGTTCATCACACTCTCTCTGAAAAGCGGGTCCTTCATGATTTAAGGGCCTAGTATGAAATTGTGGTCACAAGGAAAGCAATCTTCCGTCGAAGCTCTCCCTGAACTAAGGGTTCCTTGTATGAAATTGGAATTTTGTTTTGCAAACGGTTCACAAAGACATGAGTCCCTTCAAACTCTCCCTGAAAAGGGGCTAGGTGAACAAAGGATAGCATGTGAAAAGAATGAGCTCCTTTGAACTCTCCCTATAAAAAGGGTCTCTCGCAAGAGGAAATGATTGAAATTGGTATTGAGTGACCAAAAAGGTCAAAATTGGAAATTTGGAATTTAGAATTTAGAATTTAGAATTTAGAATTTAAAAATTGGAATTTAAAAATTGGAATTTGATTGACCCGAAAGTCAAAATTGAAATTGATTGACCTAAAGGTCGAAATTGGAATTAGTTTACTGGAAACGACATGGGTTCAATAGGAATTCAGCCTAAGAATGACATTGGTTCAATTGAGAACGACATTGGTTCACTGGGAATGACATGGGTTCAATAGGGTTTCAGCCTAAGAACGACATTGGTTTAATTGAGAACGACATTGGTTCACTGGGAACAACATGGGTTCAATAGGGATTTAGCCTAAGAACGTCATTGGTTCAATTGAGAACAACATTGGTTCACTGGGAATGACATGGGTTCAATAGGGATTCAGCCTAAGAACGACATTGGTTCAGTTGAGAACGACATGGTTCAGTTGAGAACGACATGGGCTCAATAGGGATTCAGCCTAAGAACGACATTGGTTCAATTGAGAACGACATTGGTTCACTGAGAACAACATGGGTTCAATAGGGATTCAGCCTAAGAACGACATTGGTTTAATTGAGAACGACATTGGTTCACTGGGAACAACATGGGTTCAATAGGGAATCAGCCTAAGAATGGCATTGGTTCAATTGAGAATGACATTGGTTCAATAGGGATTCAGCCTAAGAACGTGGATCAGGAGGACTTCAACCTACTGATCGAATTTTTGAAAAATACGAATCCAAAAGGGGTTCGACATGAGGACTGTAAAGAATATTGGATCAGAAGAACTTCAACCTACAGATCAAATTTTTGAAAAATATCAATCCAAAAGGGGTTTGACCTAAAGACTGTAAAGAATATTGGATTAAGAGGACTTCAACCTACAGATCGAATTTTTGAAAAGTACCAATCCAAAAGGGGTTCGACCTAAGGATTGTAAAGAATATTGGATCAGGAGGACATCAACCTACAGATCGAATTTTTGAAAAATACCAATCCAAAAGGGGTTCAATCTAAGGACTGTAAAGAATATTGGATCAGGAGGACTTTAACCTACAGATTGAATTTTTGAAAAATACCAATCCAAAAGGGGTTCGACCTAAGGATCGGGGATCAGTAGAAATTCTACCTATAGATCAAATTTTTGAGAATGAGATTGATTCAAAAGGGGTTCAACCTAAGAATCACTGGGTTGAGAAGGACTTTTGGTTTATAAAGGGGTTCAACCTATGAGTCGTATTGGTTTGACAGACGTTCAACCTACAAGTCACATTGGTTCCGCAGGGGTTCGACCTACGAACTATCAATTCCATAGGGATTTAACCTAAGGACCACATCGGTTCCGCAGGGGTTCGACGTACGAACTATCAATTTCATAGGGATTTAACCTAAGGATCACATCGATTTTGCAGGGGTTCGACCGACGAACTATCAATTCCATAGGGTTTTAACCTAAGGATCACATCGGTTCCGCAGGGGCTCGACCTATGAACTATCAATTCCATAGGGATTTAACCTAAGGATCACATCGGTTCTGCAGGGGTTAGACGTACGAACTATCAATATCATAGGGATTTAACCTAGGGACCACAGTTTAAGAAGGAAGGGTTCAACTTGTGGGCTTTGAATGAACCAAGTGCTAAACTGGGTTTTGAAAGAAGATTCGAATCAGAATTTAAATCTTCAAGGGAAAACTAAATGAATTGGGTTTTGAAAGAAAATTTGAGTCGAAATTTGGATCTTCTAGATCAATTACTAAATTGCAGAAAAGTTTGAGTAGGAGTTCAAACCTTTAAAGGAAAGCTAAGCAAATCAGATTTGGAAGAAAATTCAAGTCGAAACTCTAATTTTCTAGACCGATTCTAGACATTTGAATTGGATTTGGAAGAAAATTCTAGTCGGAACTCTAATTTTCTAGACCAATTCAGAAGGAAAAGAAAACTCGGGTCAGAACTCGAATCTTTGAAGGAAAACTAGATCCATTGTGGAAGGAAAAGAAATTCGAGTCAGAATTCGAATCCTGAAGGAAAAGTAGATCAATTTGGAAGGAAAAGAAATTCAAGTCGGAACTCGAATCCTGTAGGAAAAATAGATCAATTTGGAAGGAAAAGAAACCCGAGTCGGAACTCGAATCCTAAAGGAAAAATAGATCAATTTGGAAGGAAAAGAAATTCGAGTCAGAACTTGAATCCTGAAGGAAAGATAGATCAATTAGAAGGAAAGGAAATTCGAGTCGGAACTCAAATCCCGAAGGAAAACTAGATTAATTAGAAGGAAAGAAAATTTGAGTCGGAACTCGAATCCTGAAGAAAAACCAGACCAATTAAAAGGAAAGGAAATTCGAGTCAGAACTTGAATCCTGAAGGAAAACTAGATCGGTTAGAAGGAAAGAAAATTTGAGTCGGAACTCGAATCCTGAAGGAAAACTAGATCAATTGGAAGGAAAGGAAATTTGAGTCACAACTCGAATTCCAAAGGAAAACTAGACAAAAAGAAGGAAAGGAGATTCGAGTTAGAACTCAAATCCCTAAGGAAAACTACACCAATGTGGACACTAAATTTTAAAGTGTACTAGTGTGAATACCAGATTTTTAAAATGAACCAGTACAAGCATTATGTTTTGAAAAATTACCAGTACGAATACTGGGTTTTGAAAAATTACCAGCACGAACACTGGGTTTTTGAAATTTTACCAGCACGAACACTGGGTTTTTGAAAAATTACCAGCACAAACACTAGATTTTTGAAAAATTACCAGCACGAATAATGGATTTTTGAAAAATTACCAGCACGAACACTGGGTTTTGGAAATTTACCAGCACGAACACTAGGTTTTTGAAATTTTACCAGCACGAACACTGGATTTTGAAGAATTACTAATTGATTCTGATAGAAGATTTTCAGTCTTCACCCTCACGACGACTTGGACAACTGTCGGGGTCTCAGGATTTATCCCTTATCCTGAATGGACAACTCAGGTTTATCCCTTAACCTTAAGGGGAAATGAATTTGATGCAAATGAATGCAAATGTATGTGAATAAATGCAAAATGATGTGAATCAATGCACATGCGTGCAAAATGGGAGATTGGTTTGATCCTGCCTGCATACAAAATATTTTGAAAAAAAAAAAAATAAATTTTCAAGAAAAATGCCCCAGTGTAACTAGGGAATAAGATGTTGGATGAAAGGATAAGTAATCGATATTTGATGAGAATTCTTTGAAGATAACGATGTAAAAACTGACAATGAGCTTCTTGGTTGATCGGAGAGGCACCCTGAAAAAGGTTACCCCTTGTAAGAAGATATTAAACATTTGCAAATGAGAAATATAAAAGATGGCGCCAGACCATAAGAAAAATTGACAAATTTATTAATGCATTGAAGAAGGAAATAACAGATTGATAGAAGAACTGGGACTGCATTGTCCCTTCAAAATAATGAAAGTGACATAGTCTCGACATTGTTAATTTTTTAGAAAACTTGCTCAGGATGGTCGACTGGTGTCTTATCTTCAATAAGGATATTCTTGTCGATGCAATCTTGAATGATATTCTTCAGGATGAAACAATTCTCAGTGTCATGCCCTGCTGCTCGATGAAATTTGCAGAATTTTTCTTTGAATCTGCCCATGATTGTTGCGGGATCAACTGCTTTAGGTAAATGGATCATATCTTTTGCGAGCGTGTATTCCAGAACACTCTCTAGTGTCTGGTTCAGAGGGGTGAACTTTTGATCCATATTTCAATCCTTGTGCTTTGGCTTTTCTTGATCTTTCTCTTTATGTTGAGGGCTAGATTGAAGAGGCTTATCATTGTTGGAGAACTTTCCTTTTTGGCTCTTAGATCCCTCTGAATAGTTATCATGACTTTTATTATTGCTTTTGCTATCATTGGCAGAAAGAGTGAAGTGAGCCTTCTTCTGCTCAATCTGATTGGTGCCCTTTGTAAAGATGAAGCCTTCATAAACTCTATTTTTCATGCTTAGCTCGAGCCACTCGGCTTGTTCTGTCAGTTCGATGAAAGTTTTTGACGGTGCAGTGGAAATGAGACCTCTCAAGGGTTGCAAAAAATTATTTAAAATCAGTGACAATGCATGCCCCTCTGATATCGGGTCTCTCATATTATTGCAAGCTGACCTCCATCGATGAATGAAATCTCGGGCCTTCTCATCTTTTTTCTGTTTGAGGCCACATAGATGGCTGAGGGTTGGAAGTACCTCATCATTAAAGAGGAATTGCTCGATGAACATATTTACCACTTAGTCAAAATCTTTTAGTTCAATCGGGTTGACATGCTCTGAGTACCATTTTACCGTTGTTCCCTCCAAACTGCAAGGGAAACAAAGGAAAAGAGCCTAATTATCTCGCTTGAATTTGGTGCATTCAACAAAGAACATGGCGAGGTGAGCCTTAGGGTCGCCAGAACCATCAAATTTGATGAATTTCCTAAGGATATTATCCAGATTGTCATCCCCATCCAAACCATCATAGAAGTCTTCGTTGGTGAAGACTTTCTTACCCTTGTCGCGGGCCTGTAGATCTTAAACTATCCTGACCATATCTCTGAATTGTGGTTGGTCAGATTCATTGATAGACTGAACTTTAAATTTATGGGTTGACCCCTGCCCTTGAGTTGATTTCTGAAATGTTTAATGAGTCTCAAATTCTTTATTTGAATCTTTCACGGATTCTTCTTCATCGGTTGTATCATCATTCTGAATAGACTTCTTGGCTACCTTCAAGACTTTCTTGACCATCCGGCCTTTTGCCTTCTTCTTGACCTGGGTCTACTCTGTACTGGTTTCAGCTTGTTCTGCCAGCATCTTGGTCATCATCTTTTTAAACATGACATACATTTGAGGATCGATGCCATCATCTGCTTGCTGACCCTGACTTCTGACTGATCGGGGTGAGTCCATTTCTTCTTCTTAAGCTGTTGAATATGCGATGCCCTTGACTGGTGCAATTTTCTTTTCTGACCTCGTTTGAACCATTTAAATATCATGAATGCTCTCTGCAAGGCAAAATTGATGGTTAGGCTTTTGAGAAAGATTTTGATTGGAAGAAAATGTTTGTTGAGAAATTTGGTAGACAATTGAAAGAATATCCCATTATTAGGGATTGAGTCGACATTGGGATTACGACAATTGCGTTGCCATTCCTTTACAAAGAAAATAAACAACTGAAAATTATGCCTTATTACCTAGGCGAGGTCGTCAAATCAAGAATGAAGAATTTGAAAGATTTTTTATTCATTGAAGGGAAAACATGATTGCATCAATAATAAACTTGAGAAAGAGGGGGCAGACAGGCAATTTGCCACCACTCTTTATAATCAGCAGATACATGAGGACCGAGAAAAAGTGGAAGAGTAACAAAAGAGTCTCAGCCATATCTGGCAGAATGGTATGTTGCAGACCACTGTGCTGATGCAAAGTCGAACTCTGGCACAATTCCTGACAGCAGCCGCGTCTTTATGGGCTTCTGTCTCTGAGAAAATTGTCGAACACACCGCTCCGGATGATAATAAGCGCAAAAGAATGGACCAAGTAATTTGAATCTCTTGCCATATGCATAGGTGTATCTGGGAGGTGATAATTCTAGATCAAAATAGTCCCACACCACTTCTTCTTCCTGCAGATGATCAATCAGGAATTGGTATCGCGCAACTGGAAGGAGCTCCTTGTTGTTGTATTTGAACGAACTAACTCTTGTCGGCACATGCTGAAGGAACCAAGACTAAAGTGCATAAGTGCATCCCTCGACTAAAATGGACTCTCCAAGCGTGAAGTGATTCAATCCTCTGTATAGAAAAGCAAGCGTGACCATGGCTATCAAGAGACGGCTGGTCTGTCGACTTCTCCATCTTCTCAGAAGCTGTACTATTCTGACGTCCACATAATTATGTTCGTCTGGAAAGAAAGCGAGTTCTACAGTGCACAGAACCATCTGTTATCGTCGCAAAATTTTTCCCGTCTTCCCTTCCTTGCGGAAGAGAGAGGGAAATGCTTTCGCGATTCAAACTTGACCGGATTTTGGAAATCATTTTTGAAATACTCGCCTCCATTTTGAAAATTGTGGGAAAATCCATGGGATGGGGCTCGACCTGTCGGTACGAGGTTCGACCGTTCCTGCCGCCTTTAACAGAGGTAATCGAACCAAGGACCAAAATTGTGCTTGACGTAGTTAAATCATTGAAATTATGTTCTATCCTAAATGCACAGAGAATTCAGGCATGTGCTATGAAATTTTGTAAAATGCAAGTTGGAAAACATGATGTATGCTTGAAAACATTCTAGAGTTGAAAAGCATTTCTCAGGAAAAAGATGGAAATCAATCTCTCAGAAAACTCAAACGAAGAAGATTTGAAATCTCGAGAAAGTTTATAAAGATTTGGAAAATCTTTGAAGAAATGAGAATCTCGAGAAAATGGTAAGAAAAAATTTTTTTTTTAGGAAAGATGAACACTTGAAGAGGACAATATTTGTCAGGAAAACTCGAACTTTGAGAATTTTCTTAGGAAAATGATGGAAATTTTATAGGAAAGCTCATTGAAGAAGGAAATTCAAAACTCAAGAAATTGGAATCCTGAGAATCTTGTTTTTGAAATATCTGAAAATCAACTTTGATTCTTGAAAAAGATGAAAATTTCCTTTTTGAAAATGAATCTTAAGAAACTAACATTTTCAGGGAAAATCACGGGAAAACTTTGATTTGGGAAATCCAACTTCGAAAATCTTCATAGTTTCTTGAGGAATCGATTTCCATGAAGTGAAAATTTCTTGAGAAAATCATGAGAAAAACAAATGATGCAGATGATTTGAATGAATGAATGCACTTTGAAAAGATTTTCTGAAAAATTTGTTGGAAAAATGTGTATTAAGCCAAAATAAATCCTTCACATATCTTGACTGTGGCCTTGAATATGTTCAGAGTTTACTTGAGTTAATTCACAATAAAAAAAAAATTGGAAATATGATGTGCATTTTAAAATAGCCTAAGAGTGTAGGCTCAATGTGACTGGTAGAAAGACGATGGATCTGGGTCTCGTCCATATTCCGACTAGGGCCGTAAATATGGACTCCACCGAGTTCATCAACTCCCTAAGAGTTGGTGCACGTGCCATTCGTGTTCATCCATGGTGAATTTTGAAAATTGAGATATATGCATCATAGGATCAAGATATTGCTGAAATCAAACTATATGAGATGCAGCCTAATCTAAGCAGTAAAAGTAAATATTATTCCAAAGTTACATTATTACATCACTAAATAAAATGAAAGAAAGAAATTACAGATTCCAGCTCCTTCCTTTGAATACTCTTGCCAAGCTTAAAATGGGATTAGTATAGACCTGTAGGTTTTCCAAAGTATTTCAATAATATCCGGGAATTATCGGATTTATCCAGATATAAACCTGATCTCATATCTCCTTGCTATAAATATAATTAAAATAATATGGATGCAAGAAAGTATGAAAATAAGAATTTTGACATTTCGAGATCATTGTGAAATTGACTAAAATACTCCTATACTGTGATGACTTTGAAAATATATATATATATATATTTATTCAAATAGGGATAAGGATAAATCGATCATGAGGTCCTATGGAATGATGTCATGCGTGATAAGGTCCGAAAATCATAAGGATTTCTAAAATCAAAACTGATAAAATGCTAATCCATCACCAGAATTCATGAAATTTAAGGGAGCCTCGTTAATGAACAAAGCAACATATTTTGCTTTGACAAATTTAAGATTCAAACAACCATTGGAAAAGCATGAATTTGAAAATAAAAGGCTTAATTCAAATAGACATGAGTGAGCAACAGAAGTATCGGTTTTCCTAAATTGATTGGAAAAGTATTAAATCTTTCAAAAAAAATTTAGGAAATATTAGCACTATACAACGGATATCAAAACAGCTAGGTTCTCCTTTTTTGCGGACCCAGTACCAGACCTATAGATCCAGGGCTAAGGTTAACCCAAATCAGTCAATGGCCTCATAAATTTGTAATAGGCTCTGCGATAGGGTTTATACAAACAACAACAGGGAAGGATACTAACTCATGTGCAGCCATATGCACATGAATTAATCTTGATAACTAGACTTATCTGTGCAGCCATATGCAGTGACACAGCAACCGGCAATTTTAACACATAAATGGCCTTGGACTTCAGCCATCTATGCATAAAAAAAAAGACCAGTTAATGAAGAATCATAAACACAGCCAAGAGGTTATTTCAACTGTAGACACAACCTCTATCCATCACAATCCTCATCCATGTCATACCCCCTTCAGGTATATGCATCCAGTGGACAAAGCTATTATGATCCAATCCTCATTTTTGTAATGAAAATTTCTAGCAGTATTCCAACTAAACAGAAATTCACCAATAAAACCTACAAAAAAATCTGATTAATTTGGCAAGAAAGACCATAAGATTTACCAATTAATCTGCTAGCTAATATACTACAGAGAGGTACAAAGCTCTTCTCATAAATCAAATATAGTTTAAATACAGAGCCTTTTAGTGAAACATTGGCAGCTGCAATGTGAGGCATTCACAACATCCATGACTGGGGACACAACATCTTTTGAATGAGTACCAAGTAGACATACCATCTCACAACAATGTGTATCCGTGTGGGCACTCTATTAGAAATCATGGACCCAATGAGACCAAAAGCAGGACACCAGTAGTAGTAATATGCAGCCAATGGCCCTCAGCCATATAGGCCAATGTGACATTGTTGATTGATTCAAGAATGTTAATCATTAGGTCAAATGCCCAATTGGTGCAAAGAACCATGGCAAAAAAATCATCAAAGTTACCCCAAATGTTGTTTGCCATTACTGAAAACTCCACAGTAAGAACATAATTAAGGCCATTAATTACACAGCCATGTACATTATCTAGGCCAGTTTATGAACAACGCTTTGTGCAGCAGGATCACGAACACTTTTATCATCCAAGAACCTTGAAGAAATATTGTAATTTCCTGGACCTGACTGACACAGACACATCTATGCAAGCCCTATACATGCTCACAATGTCATTGCACGTGAAATCATATGTGGAAAGACTGCCTTTTACAGGTTCTAAATTAGATTTTTTTATTTTTTTATGGGAGAAATCAAGAACTCTCAATCTGATGACACTAAGCTAATACTAAAAAAAAAAGACTAAAGCACACGAATGAAAAGAGAACTTATGGAATTTAAAAAACAAACAGAGATACAACACATTAAATAAAAAGAAAGAAAAAAAAATCTGATAACAAATAAATAACACAGGAGATATGATGTTCTTATTAATGTAGGGCATTGGAATGAGAGGTTCGGTCCATGAAAATGACGAACCATCTCATCCAATTAGTCTGATTGTGAAGGCCCTCCAATTGTCTCCTTTGAACTCGTTTATGATGCTGAAATCTGGACTTATAATGACCCTTCTTGACACTGCCTTTCCCTCCAGCCGATGACAACAAGATCTGAATTAATAAACCTGAACAAAGGGGTGAAATGATATAAAATCACATTACCTTGGGGTCTTCTATGCCAATTGGAGCCGTAAATGAAAATCCCAGGGACTGGTTCCTTTCTGCCTGGCTGAGGGAAATGGGAAGAAGGCCCTTATTGCACGTCCAACAAAGAGGGTCAGAGCTTAGAGCCGTGAGTCAGAGGAGCTGCTACTTCTTGGTATATTGTCACTGCAAGCTGGGCGTTCTTATGCTGCTCCTTGTAACTTCGTTAGAGGAAACTGGCAGAAAGAACAAATGAGGGGCAGAAGCAGGGTTGTTCGATGGGCAGAGAGGAGAAGAGGCGATGAGGGAAACTCCAGAGATGAAAGGGGGATTCAGCAATCTGTGAGGGGACTCACTAGAAAGGGGGATCGAATCTCAAGGGGGGATCAAAGGGATTTTGCCAAAAGGATCTCCAAGAGCTCTCTCCTACTAGCCGAGGGGGGAAGCCGTGAAGAGTTAGGGGGGCGCTGAAGAGTTAGGGGGGAAATAAAAAAGGTCTCCTCCTCTTTTAAAAAAAACATCCGTCCTTTCAGCCAAAAGATCGGGACCTTTGAATCTTCGTTGTGAAAGGTTTTGATAAACTTAAAAAAAAACTAACTTCTAAAAAATTTCAAAAATGTCGCCATTTGGGAGGGGCGCGACTCCTTTTCTCCAGAAGAAATTTTTAAAAAACTTAGGTAAAAATGAAAATTTTGGTAGGGTTTCTCGGTAGCTCCATTTGGGGCTAAAAAAGTAAAGAAATGATTTAAAAAAAAACGGATTTTGTTTTCCCTTTTTCCTTTTTTTTTTTAAAGTGGTGCCACCTCAGCTAGATTTGAAAACTTTTTGAGAAAACAAAAATTTTGCTTTTCTTGGCAAGGAGCCTTAGTGGGGCGCCACCTACGTGGGCCCACTAATTATTTCATAAAAAAATTAAATCAAATAAAAGAATTCCATTTCCGGATGGGCACTATTTTGTGATTAAAAGAAATATTTGAAAATTTTAGTGTGACACCACATTGAGGCGCATCCCACGTCACTTATTTGAAATAAGAGCCAAGTGGAATTTTTGGAATTTTCATAATAATAGGCTAGTTTTGGAAAAACACGAAGCAAAATTTGGCTTGATTTCAAAACTTGGAAGAAAATAGTTCTTTAGGGCAAAATTTTGAAAGGAGTAGAGAAATTCGGAGCCTTTTTGTAAAAGTTTGAAATAAGATCTTATGATATTCAAAATTGTGTCCCCCTCTTTTCAACTGGCAAAATTTTAAAATGTCAAAACCATCCAGATTGTTTTCTTGAGAAAACTTTTCGTAATTCGGGGTCCTAGGTGTAAAATGGGAATAATTGATAATTTTGAAAACCCAGGGTTCTAAAATCAATTTTGAAATATTTAAAACTCGAATCTGGATTGACATTTTTGAAAATCAGGAGTTCTGGATCTCAAAATGACATGTTGTGCAATGAAATGATATGAAATGCTCATGCGATGTTATGCAAAAGACATGTCCTACAAAATTGCCACTCTGAATTTGAATTCGAGAATTCTGACTTCTGGTTAAGCATGAGATTTTGACGATTTGCAATTTGAAGATGTCTCTGAGTCTAAATAGAGAAGTTTTTGATACTCTATATTGGAATTTAGGACTTTCTGCAAGGTTCAATCTTGGAAAATGACCATTTTGCCCTTCATTGGTTCCGGAGAACTGAAATGTGGTGATTGATGGATATATTAGGAAGGTGAGCGAAAATTTGGGGTGTTTACACCATCGCATGCTGATTCTCTCTTGAGTTGTCCTGGATAACAAGCTGACTTTTGTGAATGCCCCGTACTATCGATAAATCTTGATCAGGCTCACATATTCATTCTCATTTTCTTTAATCAGTGGCCAAAACTTGCGCAATGTCATGCGAGCTACAGCGTCTTTAGGGTCCAGACCCTTGACATTGATCAAAAATTGCTGCTCCAATGGATCTCCAGGATGACCGGCTGGCTCAGGCAGTCCCATGATCTCTGAAAATTCATCCATCAAACAGAGTCATCTCGCCCCACGGGAACCTGAGTGTGCAAGTGCGCGAATTTCATTGCTCTGCCATTGCATGGATCAGATTGTCGTTAACTGTCAATTTTCCCACTGCAAATGCCAATTCCAACCCGCAATCGCTCAAGTGGTCCGGAAACATACGAGAGAAGTTCTTGAACCAAGTATAGTACCACCGGGGAAGGAAAGGTCCGGTGTTGAGAGCTCGATGCTCGGAAAGACTTTGTCGCACCTCGTAGGAGATGTGACCCTCGGGAAAGACAGAGTCGAGCTGACTGGATGTCATTGGACTGAAAGATAGGAAGATCGGAATTAAACTTAGGAAAAATACAAGAATTTTGAAAATTGCAGTCATAATAAAGTGAAATGTTGAAACTTCGAAGTCCAGAGGAATGAAAGAATGAAAAATCACCTGGAGTTTTGAAGAAAAGGTGGATAATTTGGAAAAATCGTCTAGGTTTTTTGAGAAAAATGAGATATTTCACAAAAGATGAAAAATGAGGTATTTTGGAAAATATGTCCGGTATTTTGGAAAAATTGGGAAAAATATAAGAAAATAAGACGAAAATGAATATCATACATTCAATCACAAACAATTATGCACATACAGCAATCCCTAAGAAGCTGACTCTAAATGCATCAATTTTGAAAGAGCTTTAGGACCCTAATCCTAACTCTAGGCTCATATCATCTGTGTCCAATACAGCTATGCCGATATACTCGAGTCGAGGCTTGATGTACGTGGTATAAAATTCATCTCCGTTTCTAGGTTTGTGTTTTCCTAACATCCTTGAGCACCTGTCGATATACGTTGGACTATGGCCCTTGGTACGTGGCAGGGGGGTGTTAGCCCAAATAAGTGGCCCAGTTGTGAGGCTCTGTCCCGAACTATGGTTCTAGAAGAGAGCCCAACAACGTGAAGACTGGGTAGACATAGGTGGGCTGGTTTTTGAAAAATGATCACATGTAGGCAAACAGATGACTCTAAGTCCTAAAGAGATAGAATTTTGAAATTTTTGAAGAAGCAAACATTGTTTTCATACAATTCCTAGATTGAGGAGTGTTGTATTTCATACCTAAGTCTATGTGAGCATGAATAATTCTCCTCAATTGGTCCTACCAAACCATGCCTAGTCTACGTGCAATTCTTGTCAGCTGGGTTCAAGCCTAGGCTCCTAGGTTCACATGATATCATAATGTAAAAGCTGACATTCCATAGAACACGATTTTGATAATTAAGCTAAGTCAAAGCACAAAATTGATCAGACAAAGACAGGTCCCATCTCGGTCGCCAAACCTGTTATCATCGCAAAAATTTTTCCCCTTCCTCTATGAGAGAGAAAAACGATTCTACGAGTCAAACTCGACCAAAGTTTTGAAAATGGTTTTGAAAATTACTCGCCTCCATTTTGAAAATTTATGGGAAAATTCCGTGGAACGCCTGTCGGTACGAGGTTCAACCGTTCCTGGCACCTTTACCAGAGGTAATCGAACCAAGGATCAAATGTGTGCTTTAAGTTGACTCAAATATCTAAATTATGCTCTATTTTCCTAGAATGCACAGAGAATCAGGCATGTGCTATGGGATTTTGAAAAGATGCAAGTTTGAAAAATATGATGTTTGCTTTGGAAAATTAAAATATGCTTGGAAAAATGGTTGGATAAGTGCTTGAAAATAGAATTCTTGGGAAAATCATTGAATTTCATTGGAAATCAGAAATTGGATTGGAAAATGAATTCTCAGAAAAACTTGAATCTTTGGAAAATCGATTTTTGAGATTTGGAATTGCTTTTCTGAGAAAATGGATTTGAGAATCGTGAGAAAGTCAGAAAGTTCATTGGAAAATGATTTTTGAAATGGAAAATGGATTCTTAGGAAAATGGGAACTCTGAGAAAATCGGTTTTTGAGATTGGAAAATGAAATTGAGAATGTGAAAATCTAGGAAAATCTTAATTTAAACTTGAAAAATACTTCGAAATCTCATTTGAAAATTCAGAGTTCTGGGAAAATCAAATCCTGAGAAAGACTTGGAAAATTCTGAGGAAATCAAATTTTTTTTAAATGAAATTGGGAAAATGGATTTGAAAAATGATGCAAATTGAATGAATGAATGAATTTGAAAGAGAATTCTTTGAGGAATTGGGAAAATCTTTTTAAAATTTAGCCTAAGAGTGTAGGTTGAATGTGGCTAATACGAACATCATAAATCTTGGTTTTCTTCGTATTCTAACTATGACAATAAATACAAATCCCACCAAATTCGTGAACTCCATAAGATCTTGTGCACGTGCCATTCGTGTCAACCATAGTGAATTTTAGAAAAATGTGTATGAATGATGCATCAAATATCAGAATTTGTAGAAATTAAACTGTATGCAATGCAGTCCTATTCTAAGCAGAAAAATAACTCTTATTCTAAATTATTACATCTTTATATTGAATAAAAATAAAAGAATAAAAGCTAAGTCTTCTTCTTGGATGTTCCTGCAAAACTAGAAAACAATGTTAGCATAGAAATGTAGGCTTTTCTGAATTTATCCAAAAATATGGGAAATTATCAGATATTATTCCAATATAAACCCAAATTCATATTCCCTTTGATATAAACATGAGAAATAATGAATAAATTTTGAAAATTAGACTTGGAAATTCGAAATTGGGGTCAAAATGACCGAAATGCCCCTGATGACCTTGAAATCAGGGTTTTCTGAAAGAAATTTTATAAATTTTGGAAATTTGAAAATTAAATAAAATAAATCAAACACAATATGATGAAATATGATGATATGCACGAAAAAATTATGGAATTAAAAATTGGAATTTCGAAATTTAGGTCAAAATGACCAAAATACCCCTGATAACAAGACTATGGCCTTGAAACCAGGGTTTTTTTAAATAAATTTTGCAAAAATGAGAAGTTGAAATGAAAATGAGATTAAAATTAACCCTAATATGACATGACATGCTTATTTACATGAATAACCCTAAAATGACAAAAATATCATAAAATATCAAATTTAACTTGATTTTCGCTTCTGAATTTAAAAATAAACTAACCTACAAAGCAAATGAACTCAGAATTGAGCCAAATTTGGAATTTACACCTAGACTAACCCTAAAAACATAATTGAGCTTGAAAATCTATTTTTTGTATTTTTTTAATATGGAAAATTGCTAAAATCCTAAAAAATCAAAATTTTGCCTAAAATGTTGATTCCAAATCCGATTTCAGATATCAAACTTCCATAAAAATTTCCCAAATTTTATAAGGTGACAGAGGACAATAAGTAAAGGATTTTTACCTTTTACATATTCTGGTTTTGACCTATGGTCGGAGCTGGACAGCTCCGGCAAGTCGGATCGAAAGCCGGCGACTCTAGGATTTGAGGGAAACAGACAGGTTTCGTGAGAAAATGTGAAAAAAATAGCAGACAGATGGGGAAATTGCTGAAATTGTGGGAACATGTTTCTGACAAACAGAGGCAAATTTCTTTTTTTTACATCATTGAGATTTGGGCTACAGTTTGGAAATGAGCACACTATTATCAGAAACCTAGAGCTCTAGAATTTTTGGATATGAGAATCTGTCAGACAGAAAATATAAATCCAGAAAAAATACTTCGTCAATCCCAAAAATTTCTAAATTTCAGGAAATGATAGGGAAAATGGTTAGAAATAACTTTCATGTTGAAAGTTTTTACATTCAGGCTACGGGTTGAGCGGACACAGCACATTAGAGTCGATCTATACCCTGACAAAGAAACATTGAGGTTTTCTCAAAGGTCTGGGAAAATAGATTTTTAACAGAGATCAAATTTACCTATAAAAAATCCAAAATTTCCATACAATTAGTAGATTCCACCTTCAATCTAATGTAATTTTTATGGGGAGATTCGGATCGTCCATCTAGGAGATCTCACAGGTTCTTGTCTGCTAAAACAAAACTTGAAAGTTCTGGAGGGTTCAAAACCCACTATCAATCTTTTATTTTTTTATGACAATAAAGATTTCAAATTAAATCAAAATTTCTACAGGAACTAAAGGTCATACAGATCTAACAATAGTAATATTTTCAAAATTTATAGACGTAAAAATTTGCATGAAATGACATATGAACTTTGTTCATAAACGAAATCTATGGATTTTGAATTAAACCTTGATAAAACCATGTAAAATGAATATAATGCATGATAAGACTAGTTGAGATGCATATTTTTTTTATTATGAAATGTCATAAAACGTAAAACCAAAATGAAAATCAATGGGGGCATGTTTAAACTTTGATGTTAGCTCTCAAAATGAGAGATCCGATCCATCAAATGGATGGATCTCCACGTTTATTTTGCTCATACACATAAGGAATATACTTTTTTTTATACATCCTAAATACCATAAAAGAAAATTCCAGGTGATCCAATTTTTAAATTGGATGCACACCATCCTTAGAATCCTAACATTCACATATTCCTCTTCAATCCCGCGACTTTGGCAAAATTTTGCATGAACTTAATAAAACAAACACGTCTCACCTTGGATCAGCTGCTATGTGGAAATTGATTTTCGTTGCAGCAATGGAGGGCTATGGGGACCTTGCAGCAATGGTTGGAGGTGGATTAGCTGCTGGAAGCAATGAAAGTTGGAGCCGAAAAGGATGATTGTGCCTAGGCTGAAGGAGGGAACCGTGGGCTGAAGCTGGAGGTGGCTTGGCTGGGCGTCCAAGGAGGTGGCTGCTGCTGGAGGGCCTGGTGGTTGCTACTGTAGTGGAGAGGGCTGAAGCAAAAGAGGGTTAGAAGGAGAGGAGAGAGAGATGTGAAAGAGAGAGAGAGGGAGAGGCGTGAGAGATGGATTGACAGCCAGTCGTGTAGTGTTAGTTCAAAAAAAATCCTCTCCAAAACTTAGATCTTAATGAAAATAAATACTTAGGGATAGAATCCAATGAGAAAGAGTGAGAGAGCTGCAGCCGTATGTGGTCTTAGGGGTTTGGAAAGAGGGAAAGAAGAAAATAAGGAAAAGAGGAAAGAAGAAAGGAAAGAAAGGGAGAAGAGGGAAAAGGAAAGAAAGAAGAGAAGGAGGGAAGAAAGAAGAGGGAAAGAAAAGAAGGGAGAATGGGTTGTACGTGAGTGGGCTGGAGAACAAAGAAAGGAGGAAGGAAAGAAGAAAAAGAAAGAAAAAAAGAAAAGAAAGAAGGAGAAGAAAGGAAGAAAAGAAAGAAGAAGGAAAAGAAGAAAGAAAGAAGGAAAGAAAAAAAAGAAGAAAAAGGAAAGGAGAAGAAGAAAGAAAGGAAATGGAGAGGAAGAAATAGGGGCTAGGGGGGTCGACCCCCTTGTGGGTCTGTTCTCGTCGCGAAATTTTTTCCGTCTTCCCTTCCTTGCGGAAGAGAAAAAGGAAATGCTTTCGCGCTTCAAACTTGACCGGATTTTGGAAATTGTTTTGAAATACTCGCCTCCGTTTTGAAAATTGCGTGAAAATCCATGGGATGGGGCTCGACCTGTCAGTACGAGGTTCGACCATTCCTGCCGCCTTTAACAGGGGTAATCGAACCAAGGACCAAAATTGGGCTTGACTTAGTGAAATTATCGAAGTTATGTTATATCCTATATGCACAGAGAATTCAGGCATGTGTTATCATCGCAAAATTTTTCCCCTCCCTTGCGAGAGAGAAACGAATTTGCGAGTCAAACTCGACCAAAGTTTTGAAAATGGTTTTAAAAATTACTCGCCTCCGTTTTGAAAATTTGCGGGAAAATTTCGTGGAATGGGATCCGCCTGCCGGTACGAGGTTCAACCGTTCCTGGCGCCTTTACCAGGGGTAATTGAACCAAGGATCGATTATGTGCTTTAACTTGACTCAAATATCTAAATTATGCTCTATTTTTCCTAGAATGCACAAAGAATCAGGCTTGTGCTATGGAATTTTGAAAAAATGCAAGTTTGAGAAAATATGATGTTTGCTTTGGAAAATTGAAATGCATTTAGAAAAGGACTGGAAAATGCTTGAAAATGGAATTCCTGAGAAAATCATTGAATTTTATTGGAAATCAGAAATTTGCATTGGAAAGTGATTTCTCAGGAAAATTTGAACTTTGGAAAATCGATTTTGAAATTTGGAATTGCTTTTCTGAGAAAATGGATTTGAGAATTCTAAGAAAATCTAAGAAATTCATTGGAAAAGGATTTTGAAATGGAAAATGGATCCTCAGGAAACTGGATTCTCAAGAAAATAGGAAATCTGAGAAAATGAATTCCTGAAAACTTGGGATTTTGAAATTTGAGAATGTGAAAACATAGAAAAATCTTGATTTGAACTTGGTAAATGCTTTTAAATGTCATTCGAAAACTTAGAATTTTGAGAAAACCAGATCCTGAGAAAGACTTGGAAATTCTTGAGAAAACTGAATTTTCTGAAATTGAAATTGGAAAATGAGTTTGAAAATAATACAATTTGAATGATATGAATGAATGAATGAATGAATATGAATTTAAAAAGATAATTTCATTGAGGAATTGGGAAATCCTTTTGAAAATTTGAGAAATGCAGTGCATTTTTGAAGTTAGCCTAAGAGTGTAGGCTGAATGTGGCTGATATAAAGATCATAAATCTTGGTTTTCTTTGTATTCTGACTATGGCCATAAATACGAATCCCACCGAGTTTATAAACTCCATAAAAGCTTGTGCACGTGCCATTTGTGTAAACCATAGTGAATTTGAAATAACTATGCATGAATCATATATCACATATTGAAATTTGCAGAAATTAAACTATATGCAATGCAGTCCTATTCTAAGCAGAAAATGTAATTCTTATTCCAAATATTACATTGCTTTTTACATTGAATTGAATAAGATAAATAAATGAAATAACTAAGTCTTCTTCTTGAATGTTCCTGCAAAACTAGAAAACAGGGTTAGCACAAAAATGTAGGTTTTTCTGAATTTATCCGAAAATATGGGAAATTATCGGATATTATTCAGATATAAACCCATAATCATACCCCCTTTGATATAAACATGAGAAATAATGAATAAATTTTGAAAATAAACTTGGAAATTCGAAATTGGGGTCAAAATGACCAAAATGCCCCTGATGACCTTGAAATCAGGGTTTTACGAAAGAATTTTTGTAAATTTTGGAATTTTAAAAATCAAATGAAATAAATCAAATATAACATGATAAAATATGATGATATGCATGAAATTTAGGAGAATTAGAAATTGAAATTTCGAAATTTAGGTCAAAATGACCAAAATACCCCCGATAACAAGACTATGGCCTTGAAACCAGGGTTTTCTTAAATAAATTTTGCAAAATTTGGAAAATGTGAAATGCAAATGACATTGACATTAACCCTAATATGATTCTACATGCTAATTTACATGAATAAAACCTTAAAAAGGCGAAAATATCAAATTTAACCTGATTTTCGCCTGATTTTCGCTTCTGAATTTAAAGATAAACTAACATATGACTCAAATAAACTTGGAATTAAGCCCAATTTGGCATGGACACCTAAAATAACCCTAAAAACATAATTGAGCTCGAAAATCTATTTTTTTTTGTATTTTTAAATATGGAAATTCAAATAAAAACCCTAAATTTTATGATTTTTGCCTAAAATGTTGATTCTAAAGGGGATTTAGGATATCAAATTTCTATAAAAATTTCCCTACTTTTATGGGGTGACAGAGGACAGTAAGGAAAGGATTTTGGATTTTTACACTTTCTGGTTTTGACCAATGGTCGGAGCTGTACCACTCCGGCAAGTCGGATCGGAATCCGGCGACTCTAGGATTTAGGGGAAACAGACAGGTTTCGGGAGAAAATGTGGAACAAATACCAAACAGATGGGAAAAAGGTTAAAATTGTGGTAAAATGTCCCTGACGAATAGATAAAGATTTGATCTTTTGACACCCTTGGGATTCGGGTTACGGTTTGGAAAAGGCCACACTGTTATCAGAGACCTAAATCTCTGGACTTTCTGGACATTGGAATCTGTTAGACAGAAAGAGAAAATCATAGAAAAATAATGAAACAGATCCAAAAATTCCCAAATTTTAGGAAATGACAGGAAATTATGTTAGGAACAACTTTCATGTTGAACGTTTTTGCAGACGGGTTACAGATTTGGCGGACTTGATGCATTAGGGTCTGTCTATACCCTAACAAAGGAAAATTGATATTTTCCCAGGGGTCTGGGAAATCCGATTTTTTTAAGAGAGCAAAACTGCTTGGAAAAACATAAAAATTTCCAGATCACTAGTAGATTCAACGATGAATCCACTATGCATTTTGGATGATGATCCGGATCTCCCAAGAGGGTGGTGCCAGAGGTTCTTTTCTGCTAAAGCAGAAATTAGAAGTTCTGGAAATGGGAAATCCCAGTTTGGGATTTGATTGGTTTGAGAGGGTTCCGAAACCCGAATTGAATCAAATTTTCGACAGTGAGACAAATACATACAAAACTAATTACTCTAAAATATACAGAATTTATTGATGAAAAGCTAATCATAGAATCATAACTGGATTATATGTCTAAGTGAAAAATATATGAATTAACCATTAGATGTTAATGAAATTAAAAATGAACGCATGACTAAGAAGCAAATCTAAATGCAATGCTAAATAAAGAGAAATATTGAACCTATAAAATGATGCTAAAAAAAATGAAACACATTAGGGAGGCATGATGCTTCATTTGATGTTTGGCTAACAACGGGAGACCCAATCCATCGAAAGGATGGATCTCGCCATTCGCTTAGCCCACGCACATAAAATGGGTGTTTTCTTACTTGTTTTTATTTCAAACCATAAAGGGGCATCTCATACCACTGTAACCTAGACTTTGATCTGGTTACACATCCTTTTCATAGAAACCATACTTGAAACTTTCATCGGATGACTTATCCTTGAAGATGGATGACTTACCTTAGAGGTCGGTTGGTAACCATTGAAGTTTTGTTGCAGCTGGAGTAAGAGGGAAGGCTACATATCTTGAATGCTAAAGGTTGGATCCATGGGGGCTGCAACGTGAAGATAGCCACTTTAGAGATGGCGCTGGTGGCTGTGAGAAGGGCAGGCAGTAGTTGTTGTGGCTGCCAATGGTGGAGATGAAGTTGCTATCAAGAGATAGTTGTTGGTGGTTCAAGGTGGTGAAGATGGGGGTTGAAGCCAAGGTGCTACGAAGTGTGGTTGTAAGGAGGTGTTGTTGGCATTGAAGCTGATGTGAAGAGGATGGCTGGACGACGGCTGGGGCAAAGGTGGAAGCACCTACTTGAAAACATTGGAGATGGCTGGAGGGAGGAGCTTTTCTTATGTGATGGCTGAAGCCAAGGTGAAGAGGCTGTGTGCTGCTGTAGTGAGAGGTGGTGAAGGCTGCAACTGGAGTTTGTTGATGCTGGTTGCTGTGGTGGCTGAAGAAAAGTTGCAGATGAGGTGCTCTTGCTGCTGGCTGGAGGTTGCTGGTTGCTGTGTAAGGGCTGCAAGGAGATTGAAGCTGAAGCAAGGTGGAGGTGGCTGCTGATGATGGAGGCTGCAGGTGGCTGGACTCTTGCTGCCACCATGGAAGGCTGGACCGGTTGAAGACAAGGATATTGCTGTCAAAGGGTTGTGGAGGATGCTGCAAGTGATGGTGGAAGGTGGCTGTAGCAGCAAAGGAGAGAGAAGGAGAGTGCTCAAGGGAGAGAGAGAGAGAGAGGCGTGAGATGATCCGGATATGCGTTGAATGAGGTGGGAGGAATAGCCACCGTATGCCTCTTTTCCTTTTTTTGTTTTTTTTTTTAAGACAGCTTAGGTTTTGATAAGTTCAACACCTAAGTTTCTAATAATAGCTAATGCCTTTAATGAACAACATACGTGAATGGCTGTAGGCTCTTGTGCCATTGAAAAAGATGGGAAGGAGGTAAAGAAGAAAGGGGAAAGAAGGAAGGGAAGGAAAAAGAAAGAAAAAGGGGAGAAGGAAAAGGAAAGGAAAGGAGGGAAAGGAAGAGAAGAGGGCTGGAAGAACCATACGTGAGTGGAGAGAGAGGAAAGAAAGGAGGAAATAAAGAAGGAAAGAAAGAAAAGAAAAAGGAAGAAGAAAGAAAGAAAAGAAAGAAAGAGGAAAAGAAAAGAAATAAAAAAAAAAAAATAGAAAAAAAGAAAGGAAGTGGGCTGTATTGAGGGCTAGGGTGGTTTAACCCCTTGTGGGTCCCACCTTAGGAAAAATAAAATAAGAAAATAAAATAAAAAAAACAAAATAAAACAAACAAAGAAATAAAGAAAAAGATAAATTTTTTTCTTTTCTTATAAATTAAAACAATAAAATGCAAATGGATGGGCCATCTCAGAGCGGGTCCAAATTCCACTTTTGAAATTCATTTTGATGATTAAAGGGGTAAAATAGTCTTTTCAGAAAATTTCCAGACAAAACGAGCTATTTTTGGCAGTTTTTTTAAACGAGCTCGAATTTTGAAGTTTAATACCCCGTTGCAAAGCAAATCCAATGTAGAATTTAAAAATGTAATTTTGAAAGAAATCCAGATTGTTTTTCTCGAGAAAATACTTCCAACAAAATGAGCTATTTTTGGCAGTTTTTTGAAACGAGCTCGTTCAATACCCCGTTGCGAAGCAAATCCAGTGTAGAATTTGAAAATTTGAGTTTGAAATAAATCCATATTGTTTTTCTCAAGAAAATATTTCCAAATTTAGAATCTCGGGGGTAAAAAATGTCAATTTTGGAAACCCGAGGTTTGAAATTGATTTTTGAAAACTTTTAAAACTCAATCTGGATTGAAATTTATAAAACTGGAGTTTTGGACTTCGAAAATGAAATGAAATGTGATGAAATGTTATGAAATGCTGAGAAATGATATGAAATGATGAGAAATGACATGAAATGTTATGCGAAATGCTAACCCTGAATGAAGAATTTTGGATGTTAGACCCCGATTGACACTTGTACCAGTTCAAAAAGTGTTAAAATTGACAAAATTTGCAAAAATGGTTGAAGAAATGATTTTCGAGCTCTGCCAAGCTAGAGTAACACTGAAAATTAGGGTTTGAGCTGGATTCAACTGAAATGAACTGGATTGAGCTGGGTTTTAGAGTTTTAGAACTCAAATGAACTCACCGGACACTGACTCAATTGACCTTTCCAACTGAATTTTCAAGAAAAGCTGCCATTTTTAGAGAAATGGTATGGAATGGTCATTGAAATGAAGTGAATTACGAACCTGAACTGGGTTTGAGATGAAACAAAGGTCAGTAATACTGAGGTGAACTAAAATTGAAGCTTGAACACTAGCTCAATTGGCTGAACTCGACTCAATTTCAGTTGAAAGACCTGAAATGGACTAAAATGGGCTCCTGGACACTTGGAAATGGTTTTGAACTGAAACTGGAGTGCTTGAACTTTTGATGAGCTCAAGTTAGACTCTGGGGAGTATAACTAACTATGAATGACTGACTCAGAGACAATTGGCTTGGATTTGAGTGAGAAATGAGCTCATTTCTGAAGAGATGATCCCATTTTGGCAGTAATGGTCAGAAATGAAAATGGCCTGTTCATTGTGAGTTCAGATGAGCTTGAGATGATTGACATTCTAAATGTTCTGAACTAACCAATGAGCTTGGTTGACTCCGACTAACTGGGGTACGGGATGACCTAGGGCTAAAATGGTAATTTTCTGAATAAAAGTTGGTAAAATGGTGATTTTCTGAAACTGACTCGGGGTTTGACTCCTACTCTGACCTAACAGGGTTGGCACTGCACGAGGAGGGTTGTTTGAGAATGAATGTGGAAAATTTGGGGTGTTTACAGATGCCCCTCTTTGCTACTAAGTCGTCTTGAGGACGAACTTAGTGGCAAAGAAAAACACACCAAATTTTGGCTATAAAAATGCCCCAGTTAGAAGGATCTGACTGGGTATGAAGAAATTAGCCCTGATGAAAATGGTAGATATGAAATGGAGAATGAAGAAGAAAATTTTACTTCAAAAGAAGTGAGATTCAAGTTTTGCCCTTAATCTGGATGGGACGGGAAATACTTCGCATAGAAACGAAGCTCAAGTTTGACCCTTAACCTGACCGGGGAATGAAATACCTCATCAGAATGAGGCTCAGGTTTGTACCCTTAACCTGACCGGGAAATGAAATACCTCATCAGAATGAGGCTCAGGTTTGTACCCTTAACCAGACCGGGAAATGAAATACCTCATCAAAGGAGGCTCAGGTTTGTACCCTTATCCTGATTGGGCGGAAAATGAAATACCTCATCAAAGGAGGCTTAGGTTTGTACCCTTATCCTGATTGGGCGGAAAATGAAATACCTCATCAAAGGAGGCTCAGGTTTATACCCTTATCCTGATTGGGCGGAAAATGAAATACCTCATCAAAGGAGGCTCAGGTTTGTACCCTTATCCTGATTGGGTGGAAAATGAAATACCTCATCAAAGGAGGCTCAGGTTTGTACCCTTATCCTGATTGGGCGGAAAATGAAATACCTCATCAAAGGAGGCTCAGGTTTGTACCCTTATCCTGATTGGGCGGAAAATGAAATACCTCATCAAAGGAGGCTCAGGTTTGTACCCTTATCCTGATTGGGCGGAAAATGAAATACCTCATCAAAGGAGGCTCAGGTTTATACCCTTATCCTGATTGGGCGGAAAATGAAATACCTCATCAAAGGAGGCTCAGGTTTGTACCCTTATCCTGATTGGGCGGAAAATGAAATACCTCATCAAAGGAGGCTCAGGTTTGTACCCTTATCCTGATTGGGCGGAAGATGAAATACCTCATCAAAGGAGGTTCAGGTTTATACCCTTATCCTGATTGGGCGGAAAATGAAATACCTCATCAAAGGAGGCTCAGGTTTACACCCTTATCCTGATTGGGCGGAAAATGAAATACCTCATCAAAGGAGGCTCAGGTTTATACCTTTATTCTGATTGGGAAATGAAATACCTCATCAAAATGAGGCTCAGGTTTAACCCTTAACCTGATTGGGCAGAAAATGAAATACCTCATCAAAGGAGGCTCAGGTTTATACCCTTATCCTGATTGGGCGGAAAATGAAATACCTCATCAAAGGAGGCTCAAGTTTGTACCCTTATCCTGATTGGGCGGAAAGTGATATACCTCATCAAAGGAGGCTCAGGTTTGTACCCTTATCCTGATTGGGCGGAAAATGAAATACCTCATCAAAGGAGGCTCAGGTTTGTACCCTTATCCTGATTGGGCAGAAAAATGAAATAACTCTTTGAATGAGGCTCAGGTTTATACCCTTATCCTGATTGGGCGGAAAATGAAATACCTCATCAAAGGAGGCTTAGGTTTGTACCCTTATCCTGATTGGGCGGAAAATGAAAATGGTAAGTTGGATGGTGAATAAGACAATTTTCTTGAAGAGGAATAAGGTGACTCTTTCAACAACACGAAAGATGAATTCTTTCGACAACGCGAAAGATAACAAGGCGATCCAAAGGAACAAGGCGATTCTTTCAACAACGCGAAAGATGACAAGGCGATCCAATGGAGAAAGGAGATTCTTTTGACAACGCAAAAGATGAATTCTTTCGACAACGCGAAAGATGACAAGGCGATCCCGAGGAGCAAGGCGATTCTTTTGACAACGCAAAAGATAAATTCTTTTGACAATGCGAAAGATGGAAAAAGGCGATCCAAAGGAACAAGGCGATTCTTTCAACAACGCGAAAGACGACAAGGCGATCCAAAGGAGTAAGGCGATTCTTTTGACAACGCAAAAGATGAATTCTTTCGACAACGCGAAAGATGGAAAAAGGTGATCCAAAGGAACAAGGCGATTCCTTCAACAACGCGAAAGACGACAAGGCGATCCAAAGGAGTAAGGCGATTCTTTTGACAACGCAAAAAGATGAATTCTTTCGACAACGCGAAAGATGGAAAAAGGCGATCCAAAGGAACAAGGCGATTTTTTCAACAACGCGAAAGATGATAAGGCGATCCAAAGGAGCAAGGCAATTCTTTTGACAATGCAAAAGATGAATTCTTTCGACAACGCGAAAGATGGTAAAGGCGATCCAAAGGAACAAGGCGATTCTTTCAACAACGCGAAAGACGACAAGGCGATCCAAAGGAGTAAGGCGATTCTTTTGACAACACAAAAGATGAATTCTTTCGACAATGCGAAAGATGGAAAAAGGCGATCCAAAGGAACAAGGCGATTCTTTCAACAACGCGAAAGACGACAAGGCGATCCAAAGGAGTAAGGCGATTCTTTTGACAACGCAAAAGATGAATTCTTTCGACAACGCGAAAGATGGTAAAGGTTACTCTCTCAAAGAGGTAAAAGGTGATATCAGGATGTGTCAAGATGGACATCGAGCTCTTCACTTCATGTCAAGATAGTAAGAAAATATTGCCAAAATGTTAAAAATTGTTTGTTGATTCAAAATGCTTGAAATTGATGTATATTGGTATGAAAATCTTTCCTCTTTTCTACCCAAAGTATTACCTCCGACTGGGCTTAACTACGTAGAATCAAGATTCGAATTCAAATTGCTTGCAATTGGCTTTTTTTTCAAGGAAGCTATCAATTTCTTTGATATGAGCAGAAAAGAGAGTATTCTTGATATTGTGAGAGCAATTGGTGAAAGAATATTGATAATAGAATTTCACAAAATTAAAGAAGATTCTTTGGCAAATTTGGCAATCTGATATCCTGGGATTCTTTCCTCATGATGATCTTTCTGCCCACTTTTTTTTCTTTTTTGGCAGAATTAGAGCTCTCTTAGGTTTTTGGGGATTTTATTACATCATCCTTCATTTTGGAGATGTCCTGACTTTTCTCTCTTTTTTTTTTTTTGGAAGGGTACGTCACAAACTCCTTCATCTTGGAGATGTTCTGATCCTTCTTTTTCTCTCAGGGATTATATCGACGGTTATTGGCTCATTGGTTGGAAATCTCTTGATGATAGCGAAAATTAAATATCCTTTAGGGTTTGTCGGGAGGCTCATCACAGTCGCCTTCATCTTGACGGTGCTCTGAACTTTCCCTGGAAGGATCCGTCACAAACTCCGTCATCTTGGAGATGATTCAAATCTTCTTTGGCCCCGGGGGTCTACTCGCCTAATTCGCCTTCATCTTGACGACAATTGAGAGATCCCTTTTGCAGATATTTAATTGCAACTTAGGTGATTGAGGAGATATAGGGATTTAATAGAATTTTCTGTATCACCCAGGATATTTCGACTGCTTTATTTTCCAAGAATGATCTTTAAAAATGTGCCATTGACTGCGATCAATACCGATCACTTATGGCTTTGCAACAACATTGAATTTTCTTTTGCTGGCCATATCGAGGATTTATTCTTCATCCTTTTGGTTGGCCAATAGAAAGAATTTGAATTTTGAATCCTTTTTCACAAAAGCTTTGACCTTTCGAAAATAATATTGAAGGTATTCTGAGGTAATGTTTTTGTGCAATAAAAATTTTGAAATCAACAAATATTTAATGGCAAATTGGTAAAATGTTCTTGAAATCCTTGGTGAAAGAAATTGCTTGAGGTCTAATTGACACATCCATGACCAAATTGAGTCCTGAAAAGACTCAGTGAAAGATCAAATTGAAAGTTGGGTTTTGTTTTGACTAACGAGCTCGAAAGCAGGATTTATTGACCGACCGACTCGAAAGCAAGATTTGTTGAACTACTAGCTCGAAAGTAGGATTTGTTGACTGACCAGCTCGAAAGCAGGATTTGTTGACCGACCAACTCGAAAGCAGGATTTGTTGACCGACCAGCTCGAAAGCAGGATTTGTTGACCGACCAGCTCGAAAGCAGGATTTGTTGACCGACCAGCTAGAAAGCAGGATTTTGTTGATTTAAAAATGATTGACATTAATGAAATTGTAACCCGAAGGCTTGAAAAGTGATAGATATTGACAAAGTTGTAAACCGAAGGCAGGAGAATGATTGATGTTGGTAAGATCGTACCCCGAAGGCTTGAATTGAGAATCTGATAGAGTGGACGGCCCAGAGGCCTGATTGATCAAATTGGATGACCCGAAGGTCAAGATTTGAGAATTACATGACCCGAAGGTCGAAATTGGGAGTCGAATGACACAAGGGGTCGAAATGGGAAATCAAAGGTTGAGATTGAAGAATTGAATAACCCGAAGGTCGAAATTGAGGATTTGAATGACCCGAAGGTCAAAATTAGAAATTGAGTGACCCGAAAGTTGAAATAGAGAATTGGGTGACCCGAATGTCAAAATGGGAAATTGGAAATTTTGGAATTGGAAATTGGAAATTGGAAATTTTGAAATTGATTGACCCGAAAGTCGAAATTGAAGTTGATTGACCCGAAAGTCGAAATTGGAAATTTGGAATTTGAAACTTGGAAATTGGAAATTGGAAATTGAGAAATTGATTGACCCGAAGATCAAAATTGGAAATTTGGAAATTGATTGACCTGAAGGTCAAAATTGGAAATTTGGAAATTGGGTGGCCCGAGGGCCGAAATTAGAATTTGGAACTTTGAAATTTGAAATTTGATATTTGAAATTGGATTTGGAAGAGGATTCGAGTCAGAACTCTAATCTTCTAGACCAATTCTAGGACATTTGAATTGGATTTGGAAGAAGATTCGAGTCGGAACTCTAATCTTCTAGACCAATTCAGAAGGGAAAGAAATTCGAGTTGAAACTCGAATCCCAGAGGAAAGAAAATTCGAGTCAGAACTCGAATCCCGCAAGAAGACTAGATCAGCATGGATTAGGTTTGAAAACATTAACCAGTAAAACCAGATTTAGAAAGTTTGACCAATAAAAATTGGATTTTGAAAGTCCGACCAATAATAATTGGATTTTGAAAGATGTACCAGTGTGAATACCGGATTTTGGAAATGAACCAGTATAAGTACTGGATTTTGAAAATGGATCAGTACAAATATTGTTTTTGGAAGAATTACCAGCACGAACACTGGATTTTGAAGATTTACCAGCACGAACACTGGATTTAGAAAATCTTACCAGCACGAACACTGGATTTTGAAAATCTTACCAGCACGAACACTGGATTTAGAAAATTTTACTAGCACGAACACTGAATTTTGAAAATCTTACCAGCACGAACACTGGATTTTTTTTTTTGAAAATTTACCAGCACGAACACTAGATTTAGAAAATTTTACCAGCACGAACACTGGATTTTGAAAATCTTACCAGCACGAACACTGGATTTTTTTGAAAATTTACCAGCATGAACACTGGATTTAGAAAATTTTACCCAACTGATTCTGATGAGAGATTTTCAGTCTTCATTCTCACAATGACTTAAACAACTGTCGGGGTCTCAGGATTTATCCCTTATCCTGAATGGGTGGTTCAGGTTTATCCCTTAACCTGAAGGGGAAACTGAATTTGATGCAAATGAATGTAAATGGATGCAAATGAATGCATGTAAATGTAAATGAATGCAAATGTATGCAAAATGATGTAAATGAATGCACATGTATGCAAAATGAGAGATTTGTTTGATCCTGCCTGCATACAGAATGTTTTGAAGACAAATTTTCAAAATAATGCCCCAGTGTAACTCGGAAAGAAGAATTTGACCATTATTAAAGAAAATATATTGAGGAATTACAAATGATGGAATAGAGGATTTAAGTATAGAAAATTTTCAAATGTTGAGCATTGATGAGGTCTGATAATTCCACACCATCGGCATTGATAAGCAGATATGAATTGCGGGGTAATGCTTCCTCGACAACATAGGGCACTTCCCAATTCGGCGACCATTTGCCACCCGGGCAGTGCTTGAGATAGGTCGTTGATCTGATCACTAGATCATTGACTCAGAATTTCCTTTCAATAAAAATTTTTGCATATTGCCTGACTATCCTCTGACGATATGATTGAGCGTGCTCTGCTGCTTTGAGTCTTCTTTCATCGAGCAAATCAAGTTGTACCAGTCGTTGTTGCTGATACTGATCAAGAGGTAATTCTAAAAGTGATGCAAATTTTAGAGCAGGTTTCTGAACTTATAGAGGCAGTACTACTTCAGTTCCGTAGACAAGTTCTGACGAAGTAGCATTAGTTGGAGTTTGAATGATGATTCCGTATGCTCACAATGCATCATGGATCTTCTCATGCCAGTCACGAACTGTTTTTAAAGTTCGCTCCAAGATTCTAATAAGAATCTTACTGGTGGCCTCTGCTTGACCATTCCCTTGAGGATAATAAAGATCAAAGAAATGATGATGGATTCTGAATTTTGAGCAGAATGTCCTCATTCTCTCATTTTTGAAATAACTGTCATTGTCCAACACAATATCATGTGGTATGTCAAAACGACATAGGATATTCTTGTGGATGAATGAGACCACATGTCGACCTTCTACTGTGCGTAGAGTGATAGCTTTGACCCATTTAGTAAAATATTCTGTTGCGGCAAGAAAATATTTGTAGTCGTTTGAAGCAGGCAGTGATGGGGCCCACAACATCAAAGATCCACATAGAAAATGGCCATGGAGAGATAACATATTGCAAATATGTTGCTGACACATGAACGAAAGGTGCATGTATCTGGAATAGAGCACACTTCTTCACAAAATGGTAGCAATCTTGTAGCATAGTCTTCCAATAATATCCCGCCCAGATGATTTGCTTGATAAGAGTTTGGTAGCCGACGTGACCACCGCAAATGCCTTCATGTGCTTCTTGCACAACTTCTTTGGCTTCTTCTTTATCCAAACATCTAGAATATTCAGAACTGAATCCACGACGATAAAGGATGTTGGCAAGAATAAAATATCGAGCAGACATGCGCTGAATTGCTCGCTACTCTTTCTAGTGATATTCTGAGAGAAGGAGACAAATGTCTTCTCCTTGATGGGAGCCTTTCTGAGACTGTCTTCAGCTTGCTCAGACATCATCCTAATCATCATTTTCTTGAACATCTGATATGTAGCAGGATCAATGTCATCCCTATTATTCAGACTCTGTCTTCTGACAGATCTTGGAGAATCCATTTCTTCTTGCCTGCTTCTAAAATCACTGATGCCCTGATACAGTGGTGTCTTCTTGCTTGATCTGATCTGAACCACTTGGGAATACTAATGCTCTCTACAGAATGGATGATTAAATTTCGATGATGAAGATTCAGGATAGAAATGAATATAGAAAAAAAAATATTTTATGAGAATTTGGTAGATAATTGAAAGAGTATCCCATTACTAGGGATTGAGTCATCGCTGGGATTACGACAATTGCGTTGTCATTCCTTTGCAAAGAAAATAAACAACTAAAAATCATGCCTTGTTACCTAGGCGAGGTCGTCAAACCAAGAATGAAGAATTTGAAAGATTTTTATTCATTGAAGGGAAAACATGATTGTATTAATAATAAACTTGAGAAAGAGGGGGCGGACAAACAATTTGTCACCACTCTTTATGATCAGCAGAGACACGAGGATTGGAGAAAAGAGTGGGAATGATGAAAGAATCCCAGCCATATCTGGCAGAATGGTATGTTTCGGATCACTGCGCTGATGCAAGGTCAAACTCTGGCATAACCCCTGATAGTAGCCGAGCTTCTACGTGCTTCTGTCTCTGAGAAAATTGTCTGAAACATCACTCTGGATAGTAGTAGGTACAAGAAAATGGGCCGAGTAGCTTGAATATCTTACCATATGCATAGGTGTATCTGGGAGGTGATAACTCTCGATCAAAATAGTCTCACACCACTTCTTCTTGCAGTAATCGATCAGGAATTAGTACCATGCAATTGGAAGGAGCTCCTTACCGTTATATCTGAACGAACTAGCTTTGATCAGTGCATGCTGAAGGAACCAAGACTGAAGAGCATAGGTACATCCCTCGACTAAGATGGACTCTCCAAGCGTGAAACAAGTCAATCCTTTGTATAGAAAAGCAAGTGCGGCCATGGCTATCGAAAGACGGCTGGTCTGTCGACTTCCCCATCTTTTCAGAAGCTGAACTATTCTGGCATCCATATAGTTTTGTCCGTTTGGAAAGAAAACAACTCCCACAGTGCACAAAACCATCACATGCTGAATTCTCTTTCGAGTTGTTCTGGACAGCGAGCTGGCTTCTGCGAATTCTTCATACTGTCGGTAGATCTCGATCAGGCTCACGTACTCATTCCCATTTTCTTCAATCAGTGGCCAAGACTTGCGCTCTGTCATGCGAGCTACAACATCTTTGGGGTCCAGACCCTTGACATTGATCAGAAACTGCTACTCTAACGGATCTCCAGGCTGACCGGCTGGCTCAAGCAGTTCCATAATCTTTGAAAATTCATCCATCAGTAGTGTCATCTCGCCCCACGGGAACCAGAACGTGCGAGTGCGCGGATTCCACCGCTCTGCCAGTGCATGAATCAGATTGTCGTTGACTGTCAACTTTCCCACTGCAGATGCCAATTCCAACCCGCAATCGCTCAAGTGGTCCGGAAACATACGAGAGAAGTTTTTGAACCAGACATAGTACCACCGGGGGAAGAAGGGTCTGGTGCTAAGAGATCGATGCTCAGGAAGACTTTGTTGCACCTCATAGGAGACTGAATGCCCTTGGACTGAAAGACAAGAAGACTGGAATTAGACTTTGGAAAAATACAAAAAATTTGAAAATTGCAGGCAGGATAAAATGAAAGTTAGAAATTCGAAGTCCAGAGGAACGAAAGAATGGAAAATCTCCTGGAGTTTTGAAGAAAAGGTGGATAATTTGGAAAAATTGTCCAGGGTTTTTGAGAAAAAGGAGATATTTCATAAAAGATGAAAAAGGAGGTATTTTGGAAAATTGTTCGGTATTTTGGAAAAATTGGGAAAAATATGAGAAATTAAGGCGAAAATGAATATCATTCATTCAATTACAAACAATTATGCACATACAGCAATCCCTAAGAAGCCAACCCTAAATGCATTGATTTTGAAAGAGCTTTAGGACCCTAATCCTGACTCTAGGCTCAGATCAACTGTGTCCAATCATGCTATGCCGATATACTCGAGCCGAGGCTCGATGTACGTGGCATAAAACTCATCTCCGGGTCTAGACTTGTGTTTTCCCAACATCCTTGAGCGCCTACCGATATGCGTTGGACTATGGCCCTTGGTACGTGGCAGGGGGGCGTTAGCCCAAATAAGTGGCCCAGTTGTGAGGCTCTGTCCCGAACTATGGTTCTGGAAGAGAGCCCAGCAACGTGAAGACCGGGTAGACATAGGTGGGGTGGTTTTTGAAATATGATCACATGCAGGCAAACAGAGGGCTCTAAGTCCTAAAGAGATAGAATTTTGAAAACTTTTGAAGAAGCAAACATTGTTTTCATACAAGTCCTAGATTGAGGAGTGTTGTATTTCAGACCTAAGTCAAAGTGATCATGCATAATTCTCCTCAATATGGCCCTACCAAACCATGCCTAGTCTACATGCAATCCATGTCAGCTGGGTTCAAGTCTAGGCTCCTAGGTTCACATGATATCAGGAATTAAAGCTGACATTCCATAGAACATAATTTTGATAAATGAGCTAAGTTAAAGCACATAATTGATCAGGCGAAGACAGGTCCCATCACGGTCGCCAAACCTGTTATCATCGCAAAATTTTTCCCCTCCCTTGCGAGAGAGAAACGAATTTGCGAGTCAAACTCGACCAAAGTTTTGAAAATGGTTTTAAAAATTACTCGCCTCCGTTTTGAAAATTTGCGGGAAAATTTCGTGGAATGGGATCCGCCTGCCGGTACGAGGTTCAACCGTTCCTGGCGCCTTTACCAGGGGTAATTGAACCAAGGATCGATTATGTGCTTTAACTTGACTCAAATATCTAAATTATGCTCTATTTTTCTTAGAATGCACAAAGAATCAGGCTTGTGCTATGGAATTTTGAAAAAATGCAAGTTTGAGAAAATATGATGTTTGCTTTGGAAAATTGAAATGCATTTAGAAAAGGACTGGAAAATGCTTGAAAATGGAATTCCTGGGAAAATCATTGAATTTTATTGGAAATCAGAAATTTGCATTGGAAAGTGATTTCTCAGGAAAATTTGAACTTTGGAAAATCGATTTTGAAATTTGGAATTGCTTTTCTGAGAAAATGGATTTGAAAATTCTAAGAAAATCTAAGAAATTCATTGGAAAAGGATTTTGAAATGGAAAATGGATCCTCAGGAAACTGGATTCTCAAGAAAATAGGAAATCTGAGAAAATGAATTCCTGAAAACTTGGGATTTTGAAATTTGAGAATGTTAAAACATAGAAAAATCTTGATTTGAACTTGGTAAATGCTTTTAAATGTCATTCGAAAACTTAGATTTTTGAGAAAACTAGATCCTGAGAAAGACTTGGAAATTCTTGAGAAAACTGAATTTTCTGAAATTGAAATTGGAAAATGAGTTTGAAAATAATGCAATTTGAATGATATGAATGAATGAATGAATGAATATGAATTTGAAAAGATAATTTCATTGAGGAATTGGGAAATCCTTTTGAAACTTTGAGAAATGCAGTGCATTTTTGAAGTTAGCCTAAGAGTGTAGGCTGAATGTGGCTGATATAAAGATCATAAATCTTGGTTTTCTTCGTATTCTGACTATGGCCATAAATACGAATCCCACCGAGTTTATAAACTCCATAAAAGCTTGTGCACGTGCCATTCGTGTAAACCATAGTGAATTTGAAATAACTATGCATGAATCATATATCACATATTGAAATTTGCAGAAATTAAACTATATGCAATGCAGTCCTATTCTAAGCAGAAAATGTAACTCTTATTCCAAATATTACATTGCTTTTTACATTGAATTGAATAAGATAAATAAATGAAATAACTAAGTCTTCTTCTTGAATGTTCCTGCAAAACTAGAAAACAAGGTTAGCATAAAAATGTAGGTTTTTCTGAATTTATCCGAAAATATGGGAAATTATCGGATATTATTCAGATATAAACCCATAATCATACCCCCTTTGATATAAACATGAGAAATAATGAATAAATTTTTAAAATAAACTTGGAAATTCGAAATTGGGGTCAAAATGACCAAAATGCCCCTGATGACCTTGAAATCAGGGTTTTACGAAAGAATTTTTGTAAATTTTGGAATTTTGAAAATCAAATGAAATAAATCAAATATAACATGATAAAATATGATGATATGCATGAAATTTTGGAGAATTAGAAATTGAAATTTCGAAATTTAGGTCAAAATGACCAAAATACCCCCGATAACAAGACTATGGCCTTGAAACCAGGGTTTTCTGAAATAAATTTTACAAAATTTGGAAAATGTGAAATGAAAATGACATTGACATTAACCCTAGTATGATTCTACATGCTAATTTACATGAATAAAACCTTAAAAAGGCGAAAATATCATAAAATATCAAATTTAACCTGATTTTCGCCTGATTTTCACTTCTGAATTTAAAGATAAACTAACATATGACTCAAATAAACTTGGAATTAAGCCAAATTTGGCATGGACATCTAAAATAACCCTAAAAACATAATGGAGCTCGAAAATCTAATTTTTTTGTATTTTTAAATATGGAAATTCAAATAAAAACCCTAAATTTTGTGATTTTTGCCTAAAATATTGATTCTAAAGGGGATTTAGGATACCAAATTTCTATAAAAATTTCCCAACTTTTATGGGGTGACAGAGGACAGTAATAAAAGGATTTTGTATTTTTACACTTTCTGGTTTTGACCTATGGTCGGAGCTGTACCACTCCGGCAAGTCGGATCGGAATCCGGCGACTCTAGGATTTAGGGGAAACAGACAGGTTTCGGGAGAAAATGTGGAAAAAATATTAAACAGATGGAAAAAAGGTTGAAATTGTGGGAAAATGTCCCTGACAAACAGATAAAGATTTTATTTTTTGACACCCTTGGTATTCGGGTTACGGTTTGGAAAAGGCCACACTGTTATCAGAGACCTAAATCTCTGGAATTTCTGGACATTGGAATCTGTTAGACAGAAAGAGAAAATCATAAAAAAATAATTAAACAGATCCAAAAATTCCCAAATTTTGGGAAATGACAGGAAATTATGTTAGAAACAACTTTCATGTTGAACGTTTTTGCAGACGGGTTACAGATTTGGCAGACTTGATGCATTAGGGTCTGTCTATACCCTGACAAAGGAAAATTGATATTTTCCCAGGGGTCTGGGAAATCCGATTTTTTTAAGAAAGCAAAACTGCTTGGAAAAACATAAAAATTTTCAGATCACTAGTAGATTCAACGATGAATCCACTATGATTTTTGGATGATGATCCGGATCTCTCACAAGGGTGGTGCCAGAGGTTCTTTTCTGCTAAAGCAGAAATTAGAAGTTATGGAAATGGGAAATCCCAGTTTGGGATTTGATTGGTTTGAGAGGGTTCCGAAACCCGAATTGAATCAAATTTTCGACAGTGAGACAAATACATACAAAACTAATTACTCTAAAATATACAGAATTTATTGATGAAAAGCTAATCATAGAATCATAACTGGATTATATGTCTAAGTGAAAAATATATGAATTAACCATTAGATGTTAATGAAATTAAAAATGAACGCATGACTAAGAAGCAAATCTAAATGCAATGCTAAATAAAGAGAAATATTGAACCTATAAAATGATGCTAAAAAAAATGAAACACATTAGGGAGGCATGATGCTTCATTTGATGTTTGGCTAACAACGGGAGACCCAATCCATCGAAAGGATGGATCTCGTCATTCGCTTAGCCCACGCACATAAAATGGGTGTTTTCTTACTTGTTTTTATTTCAAACCATAAAGGGGCATCTCATACCACTGTAACCCAGACTTTGATCTGGTTACACATCCTTTTCATAGAAACCATACTTGAAACTTTCATCGGATGACTTATCCTTGAAGATGGATGACTTACCTTGGAGGTCGGTTGGTAACCATTGAAGTTTTGTTGCAGCTGGAGTAAGCGGGAAGGCTACATATCTTGAATGCTAAAGGTTGGATCCATGGGGGCTGCAATGTGAAGATAGCCACTTTAGTGATGGCGCTGGTGGCTGTGAGAAGGGCAGGCAGTAGTTGTTGTGGCTGCCAATGGTGGAGATGAAGTTGCTATCAAGAGATAGCTGTTGGTGGTTCAAGGTGGTGAAGATGGGGGTTCAAGCCAAGGTGCTACGAAGTGTGGTTGTAAGGAGGTGTTGTTGGCATTGAAGCTGATGTGAAGAGGATGGCTGGACTACGGCTGGGGCAAAGGTGGAAGCACCTACTTGAAAACGTTAGAGATGGCTGGAGGGAGGAGCTTCTCTTATGTGATGGCTGAAGCCAAGGTGAAGAGGCTGTGTGCTGCTGTAGTGAGAGGTGGTGAAGGCTGCAACTAGAGTTTGTTGATGCTGGTTGCTGTGGTGGCTGAAGAAAAGTTGCAGATGAGGTGCTCTTGTTGCTGGCTGGAGGTTGCTGGTTGCTGTGTAAGGGCTGCAAGGAGATTGAAGCTGAAGCAAGGTGGAGGTGGCTGCTGATGAAGGAGGCTGCAGGTGGCTGGACTCTTGCTGCCACCAAGGAAGGCTGTGTTGAGAAACTCTGTTTTGATGTCACATAATATGATACACTGTCTCATTTGATTTTATATGATATGGTAATATGTCCTCTTGAAAAATGTTATATTATGACTGTATATGTTTTGCCATAAATCTAACGAGTATTTGATGCAAGGATATCTCACCCAATAAGGATGGAGACTTCCTGTTCAAGTACAAATATGGTACAATCATACTCCTTGAAGAAAAAGCTTGATGAGCCATGCATTCCTAAAGTTCAAATGAAGAGATCGGCTACCTCAAGATGAAGACTTCTTTCTTCTTTAGAGTCATATGTAACAGAACCTTCAGGAACTTGCATATTGCATATTACATACTCATTCATAAACACTATATCAGAAAAGTATACAATAGTTTCAAAAAGCTCCTTTTTGAAAACCAATAATTGTACCTTCTTACAACCTTTTATGAAAAAGATATTTTGTCATGTAATAATTGTACCTTCTTACAACCTTTTATGAAAAAGACATTTTGTCATGTAATAATTGTACCTTATACTATATACAAGACAACATGAAAAAAGGAATGTAGGAAAAAGACAAAAACATAAAATCGGCTACATGGAGAAAACAAATATAATATGTTTTTGAAAAGACTCTAGTTACCTTCTTTAAAGAAATATTTCTAATATAAGAAGAAGACAAAAACATAAATCGACTACACAAAAGAAAAACAAATATAATATGTTTTTAAAAAGACTTTAGTTACCTTCTTTAAAGAAATGTTTTTTAATATAAGAAGAAGACAAAAACATAAATCGGCTACACAAAAGAAAAACAAATAAAATATGTTTCAAAAGGACTCTAGTTACCCATTTACAAAACCATAGAATGTCGACTTACTTGAAGTCATCATTCTCTTTACAAAGCATTAAATACCTCCTGTAACAAATCCTTGTTAATATCCTTCTCAAAGAATGTCGACCTTCTTTTGGTCCTCATTTTCTCTGAAGACTTTGAAAAACACAACATAAAGAAAACACTTGACATGACTATGTACAAATAAATATCTCAAAGCACTCATTGTACTTACACTCATTTAAAGTAAAGAAGTACTAATGTACCTCAAATCATTAATTAGAATAAAGACAAAACTACAACCCAACGTTCAATGTACTATTGTAAGAAATAGACTTTTTACATAAAATATGTATTACCTGAAAATATTACAACGACTAGTGTACCTTCTATTTTACTTTTATGGAAAAAGGCATTCTCAAATTTCTCTAAAAGATATTTTTGAAATGACATAACATTTCACATTTCAAAAAGTTACAATTCCAAAAATGTAACGACTACTTTTTAAAAGCTATATAAACACACTCAAATAAATTATTCAAAGAATGGAATGGAATAGACGTGTGAGCTTACAACGAGAAAAATTCCTATTCGATATTTGAAAAGAGAGCCTTTGAAAAAGAAAGAGAAAAAGAAAAGAGAAAAAGTCAAGTCCAGCTCTTTGACAAAGAGTATCCTCTGAGTGACAAACAAAACATTCTGAGAATCCTTCATTCGTGCATTCATATCATTCTGAAGGTTCTATAGGAAGTATTGTAACTCTGTTATTCACTGTATTCCTTCTTTGTTGAAAGAAGTAGACCTCTGTGAAAGAGGGTGTTGCCCTTCTCTGTTGAGAGAAGAAGACCTCTGTGAAAGAGGTGTTGTCCTTCTCTGTTGAGAGAAGAAGACCTCTGTGAAAGAGGGTGTTGTCCTTCTCTGTTGAGAGAAGAAGACCTCTGTGGAAGAGGGTGTGCCCCTTCTCTGTTGAGAGAAGAAGACCTCTGAGGAAGAGGGTGTTGTACTATTTATCCGGTGACTCGGATGTTATAGTGGAAAGCTCAAGTGGTTTGCTTGGGGACTGGATGTAGGTCTGGATACTGACCGAACCAGTATAAATTCTGTGTTTTATGTGTTGTGCCTTATTGCTTGATTATTTTATTTTATCGATCTTTATCATATTTCACTATTCACCCCCACTTCTAGTGGAATTTCATTTGGTATCAGAGCAGGTTTGCTGGTTTCAACGTAACAAGTCTTCCAGCACAAATGGCATCTACCTCCTATGCTCGTGATATTGAAGGTCAACACGCATCTCGTCCACCTTTCTTCAATGGCTCCAACTATGGATACTGGAAGTGCAGAATGGCTATATTTCTCAAATCCATAGATTTTGCTGTATGGAAAATTGTTGAGCATCCATACACATCTTCATCCGCAGACTATAGCTTATGGTCTGATGAAGAAAAGAAAATGGCAAACCTAAATGCAAAGGCTATGAATGCCTTATATTGTGCCATTGATCAAAACGAATTCAATAGAATATCTATATGTGAATCTGCATATGATATTTGGCATTCTTTGGAAGTTAATCATGAAGGAACCAACAAAGTGAAAGAAGCCAAAATTTTATGTCTTGTTAGAAAATATGAGTTGTTCAAAATGAACAAAAATGAACCCATCACAGAGATGTTTACCAGATTCACCAACATCACCAACGATCTGAAATCTCTGGGTGTAACATATTCCTAGACTGAAAAGGTGAAGAAAATCTTGAGATCTCTCACAACTGATTGGGAGAAAAAGACTACTGCTATTGAAGAAGCTCAAGATTTATCTAAGCTTACTTTGGACGACTTAATAGGCAATCTTATGGCCTATGAAGTCCACATGAAAGAAAGAAGGGAAGAAGAGCAACCAGTAAAGAAAACTCTAGCTTTCCCAGCCCTATCTGAGAATGAAGACTCAGATAAAGAATCAGAAATTGCGCTACTTACCAGAAAATTCCAGCGCTTCATGAGAAGGAACCGGCTTCCAAACAGGCACAAGGAAAGAAAAGATCCTAAAGAAGATCCCATGTGCTTTCAGTGTAATAAGCCAGGCCACTTAAAACGTGACTGTCCCCTTCTCAAAAGAAAGTCCAAGACTGAGGAACCAAAGAAGAGGTTCTTCAAGAAAAAGGCTCTGCATGCTTAATGGGATGATTCAGAACCATCCACTAGTGAAGAGTCAAGTGATGATGAAGCCGAAACTGCAAATATGTGCTTCATGGCAAACGAAAGTTCGGTAAGTGAAATCTCTGATTTTTCCTTTGAAGAACTTCTAGATGCTTTTCAAGAACTATTTGAAGAATCTAGAAAATTGAGTTTCAAAAATAAAGATTTAAAATCTGAAAATCTAAAGCTTTCTCAAGAGAATGAAAAACTCAGCAGTGAAAATTTTGAGTTGAAAAAGGAAAATCTTATGCTTATGTCTGAAATTTCTTCTACTAACTCCAAAACTAAAAATCTGCAAGTAGAAATTTCAGAGCTAAAAAGTAAAACTGAGAACCTCATGAAAACGGTTTTCAAGTTTACTAAAGGTAAAGAGAACTTGGATAAACTCTTAACCTCTCAGAAAGTCTCTTTTTACAAGAATGGTATTGGCTACTCTCATTTCAAAAAGCCTTCTTGTATGAATCAAAAGACCACATTTGTGAAAAGTTCATCTGAACCAAATAAGGAGTATTATAATGATAATCTTTTTAACTCCTCTAAAGATATAGACAAACCCAAATCCAAATGGATATGGGTTCCAAAGTCTAAAAAAAAAGGACCCGATTGGGTACCAAAAAGGAGATTTACTTAATGTTTTGCAGGCTCCAAAGAAGAAGAACAGATGGATACTAGATAGTGGATGTTCAAAGCACATGACAGGACATCCAGACCTTTTTGCTGTTCTTCATCATAAAGAAGGAGGAACCGTCACCTTTGGAGATAACAACAAGGTTTGATAATTGGTATTGGAAATATTGGTAACATAGATAAACCTCTTATCAAAGACGTTCTCCTTGTTAAAGGCTTAAAACATAACCTACTAAGTATCAGTCAAATGTGTGACACAGGTTATAATGTTAGCTTTAATCATGATGCATGCCTCATAGCAGACACTAATGAAAACATCATCTTAAAAGGTATAAGAAAGAATAATATATATAAACTATACCTAGAAAACATCACAGAACATTGTCTTATAGCTAATAATGACTCAACATTTATGGCACTTGAGAATGGGTCATGTAAATTCTAAGTACATGTCTAAATTAGCTAAAAATAAGTTAGTACGTGGGTTACCCAAAATTTCTTTTAAAAAGGATTTCTTTTGTGATGCATGTCAATTAGGAAAATTATCAAAATCATCTTTCAAATAAAAAAATATCATTTCAAGTAAAAGACCTTTAGAGCTTCTCCACCTGGATCTTTTTGGTCCTTCTAGAGTAGCTAGTCATAATTACAATAAGTACGTTTTTGTTATTGTAGATGACTACTAAAGATTTACTTGGGTAATATTTTTGAAAAACAAAAGTGACACGTTTTGTCAATTTGAAATCTTATGTAAAAAATTACAAAACAAAAAATCTTGTTCTATTGTTAAAATTCGTAGTGACCATGGAGGAGAATTTGAAAATGAACTTTTTGAAAATTTTTGTAACTTGCATGGCATTTCTCATAACTTTGCATTTCCTAGAGCTGCACCTCAAAATGGTGTAGTAGAAAGAAAGAATAGAACCCTTCAGGAATCTGCCAGGACTATGCTCCAACACAATAATCTTGCTAAATCATTTTGGGCAGAAGCTGTTAATACTGCATGCTACATAACAAATAGAGTTCTCATTAGACCCTTATTAAATAAAACTCCCTATGAACTATTCTATGACAGAACTCCAAGAATAGACTACTTCAAAGTCTTTGGATGTAAATGCTTTATCCTAAACACAAAAGATAGCCTGGATAAGTTTGATGCTAAATCTGTTGAAGGCATATTCTTAGGATATTCAAGTCATAGTAAAGCATACAGAGTTTTCAATAAGAGTCATAATACTATTGAAGAATCTATGCATGTTAGTTTTTGTGAATCTATTGATCAATCTGTTCATAAACAAACTAATGATGATGATGTTGAAAGTACAGATTTATTTTTAGATAACACAGCTAAGTCTAATGAAGATGATCATCAAAGAACCTTTGTCGACATCAAAGATCATCCTCAAAAGCAGATTTTGGGAGAACTAACAAAGGGGGTTCAAACTAGAGCTCAACTAGAACGGATTGCAAACATGGCATTCATTTCTCAACTTGAACCAAAGAAGATTGATGAAGCCATCATTGATGAGTTCTGGATGCTAGCCATGACTGAAGAACTGAATCAATTCCAAAGAAATGATGTTTGGGATCTTGTACCTAGACCAAAGGATCATCCAATCATTGGGACAAGATGGATCTTCAGAAACAAGCTAGACGAAACAGGTAATGTTATAAGAAACAAGGCCAGACTAGTAGCTCAAGGATACAACCAGGAGGAAGGTATTGATTTTGATGAAACATTTGCTCCTGTTGCTAGACTTGAATCTATTAGAATGTTTTTAGCATATGCAAGCTATATGGATTTCAAATTATATCAAATGGATGTTAAAAGTGCTTTCTTAAATGGTTTTATAAATGAAGAAGTTTATGTAAAACAACCTCCAGGATTTGAAAATGAACAATACCCAGATCATGTTTTTAAACTCAAACGTGCTTTATATGGTTTAAAACAAGCACCTCGTGCTTGGTATGATAGACTTAAAACCTTTCTATTAAAAACTGTTTTTTCTGTTGGCAAAGCAGATTCTACATTATTTGTTAAAGTAGTGAATAATCATACCCTAATTGTTCAAATATATGTCGACGACATCATCTTTGGATCTTCTAACAACACTTTTTGTGAAGAATTTTCTAAGTCCATGCAGAAAGAATTTAAAATGAGCATGATGGGAGAACTCACCTACTTTCTTGGACTGCATATTAAGCAAACCAAGGATGGAGTTTTCATCAATCAATCTAAGTATGCTCATGAACTTCTGAAGAGGTTCAACATGAACTCAACTGCTTCAAAATCTACTCCTATGAGCACTACTACTGTTTTGGACAAAGATGAAGATGGTAAGTCTGTTGATACAAAGGTATACCGAGGTATGATAGGATCATTTCTTTATTTAACTGCTAGCCGTCCAGATATTATGTTCAGTATTTGCTTGTGTGCTAGATTTCAGTCAAATCCAAAAGAATCACATCTTAAAGCTGTAAAAAGAATAATGAGATATTTAAAAGACAATTGATTTTGGATTATTCTATTCAAAATCTTCTACATTTGATCTAATCTCATACAGCGATGCTGACTTTGCTGGAAGTAAATCTGACAGAAAAAGCACAAGTGGAACATGTCATATGCTAGGGCACTCACTAGTATCATGGTTCAGTAAGAAACAAAACTGTGTATCCTTATCAACTACTGAAGCCGAATACATTGCTGCTAGCCTAGCCTGTACACAAGTCATCTGGATGAAACAAACTTTGAAAGATTTTGGTTTAAAATTCGAAAATACAACTATTTTATGTGATAACACAAGTGCTATAAACCTTTCCAAAAATCCTGTTTTACATTCTCGAACTAAACACATTCAAATTAGACATCACTTTCTAAGAGAACAAGTCTTAAATAATATAATTAAACTAGAATTTATACCCACAAATAAACAACTAGCAGACATCTTTACTAAACCTTTAAAAAATGAAGATTTTATAAGAATAAGAAGAGAACTAGGTATATGTAAATTGAATGATATATAAAACTAAAATATTGAGTTCACTCGAGTTCATAATATTTACTAAATTCATCTTAATAGGGATAATAAAAGAACTTTAAAAATTTAATAATCGTGTCTTCCTTTTACAATTTTTTACAAAAGAATCATTTCTAAGGGTCTCGAATACCACAAATTGCCTTAAAAGTTGAAACTTCATGTCAAAGTACATTCTACCTCTTGTCACATCTTTCACATCACTTTCATAATTATTGTTTCTCATAACTTGACTTTCTCTTTACTATATAGTTACTTTAGTTACTTTTCTCTCTCACACACATACGATTTGAATCTCCATTCATAACTTTGACTTCTTTACTATTTTCCTAAAGAAACTATGAACTCCTTCAATCAAATTCCTCCAAAAACCTTGTTCCTCAAACCAAAACTTCTATGAATAACAACACATTCTTTATGTCTTTCATTTTGTCACCTTTCAAGTACACATTAATAATCACACTTTGTCCTATCCTCCTCCACGCATACCCATGAGTACTACCTTCTTTAAATATAAGTAATTATGACACTCTTTCATATCACTCATCTCATAACATCCTTTCATCACCTTTTGTCCTCTTGTGAAAACCCCTCATACGAATAACAATCTTCTACACTTCAACCCATGCATTATATTTTAATATCACCCACTTGTTTCTTGTTTTAGTAGGCCATCATTTCTCACTTTTTCTCTCTCTCTCTTCACGAGTTTCTCTTTGTTTCTCTCAAAACAACTTTATGTCTAATCGAAATATCTTCTTTTTTTCATCATCATCACTCCTCTCTCTCACGATAGGCTAGCCGATCTTCAAAAGAATAGTATATTCCTCATATTCAAATGATATATCTCTTTCTCTGTCCTATCAATATACTTCTCTAAAACTTGGGTCAAAAATTTGATTATTTATCCATCAATCTTTGTGTTGCTACATTTCACGTAAATTTTTACTATATCATCTACTATATCATAGCCTATGTACAATCAATTATTGTCTTTAGCAATCATGACCTTTTTCATATTGTATATCTTAAATCAAGATTCATTGACAACTTGCCCTCAAGAAAAACTTCATCTTATGTCACTCACACATCTCTATTTGTCTTATTCCAAACACATTCTTCACGAATACTCTCCATAAAATAGAAACATCTTATAAAAGGATATTTGTTTTTATTAGGCCATTATTTCACCTCATCTCTCAAAAATCTTTAAAAACCATAGAAAAATTCACTCTTTTGACTTTATCACACATCAAGTCACTCCATACATGACACAAACTCACAATTCGATAAAAATCTCACATGATAATTCTTTCTTATATAAAAGAATAATTCAAAACCATGTCCTCCTTGACTTCTTCTCAAATATAATACACATTCTTCACGAATACTCTCCATAAAATAGAAACATCTTATAAAAGGATATTTGTTTTTATTAGGCCATTATTTCACCTCATCTCTCAAAAATCTTTAAAACCCATAGAAAAATTCACTCTTTTGACTTTATCACACATCAAGTCACTCCATACATGACACAAACTCACAATTCGATAAAAATCTCACATGATAATTCTTTCTTATATAAAAGAATAATTCAAAACCATGTCCTCCTTGACTTCTTCTCAAATATAATACACTATCCTCCAAACTTGATTTGATTTGTCATTCACAAGCCTCTTAACTTACTTCTCACGGATTTCCTTATTTGACTAAATTCTAAAAATCACTCACTTCCAATGTCATTCAAAACCTATCAAAATTATTTTCATTCTTCTATTTAATGGATTGGTTCATCCCATACCAATTCCACTCGTATCTATCAATTCTCCTACAAACTATTACCCACTTCAAACTCACTCTCCTTAGTCCTTTTTATCTTACAAATTCTTGCAATGGCCTCTTCCTCCTCCAACAATGTGATTACCGCAGCAGATCTACGGTATCCAGACTTGTTTCACACTTACAACTTACTATGCTCTCGCCCCATTCATGAAGGTAAATTGGTTAACTTTGACGACTTCATGCTCTTTGACTTAGACACCTATCTCCCTGAACTCAAACCTCTACTGGGATCTTCATCCCCAGCTGCCTTTTATCCCGAACTAGTTCGACTGTTTTATACCAACTTCTCTACTAATCATGAACAAACCTCAATCACCAGCAAAGTCCGAGGAAAGCTGATGATTTTCGATGCTTCCGACCTAGGTAGAATTCTAAACCTACCTTCCACCGGTACCGACCTTAACACCATAGTACCAATCGAACGATCGGTACTCCGAAAAATACTTCTCTGCACCAACTGCTACCAACTTCCATGGCACATGAGGAATCTCCAACCTCATGCTCAACTACTTGCCCAGATTCTTCTCCACAACATCTATCCAAAGCTTCCCCGCCAGGAATTAGTTCCTCGAAAAATCTCTCTTCTCATCTACGCAATTTTTTCTTCGCTTCCGATAAACTGGTCATCCATTCTTTTCGATCTTTTTATTCGTCATCAAAAAATCGAGCCTTTTCTTTTTTGGTGTTTCATAACTCCCATTCTCAAATACTTCAAAGTACCACTTCACAACGAAGTCATCCTCCGTCCATCTCAGATCCTCGATGATACCACCTTCAATCTAAGGTCCCTGCACATGCCCGGCTCTGATGAAGCAGATCCAACATCCTCCTTCAATTACTTTTCTGCTATGATGGATATCGAGCACTCTCAGAATCGTATCCTTCGTAATCAAGCCCTGTTGCAGCAGACTCGCAAGCGGAATCGTGCCGACCGAACACATTCACCTCCTCCACCTTCGAGATAAACTCATTTTTTTTGGTCTGTAATAACTTTTAATTCCTTTTAGACTATAATATTTGGTCTGTAATAACTATCTTACTCTGATCCCTTCCTTTTTGTCCATGACAAAAGGGGAGAAAACATGTCTCCATTATTGGAGAAATACTCTCTTTAAAACATTTTTCAATTTTTTATCATATTATTATTTCTATGCATAATGTCTTTTTGACAGGGGGAGCATATTTTGTCATCATCAAAAAGGGGGAGAATGTTGAGAAACTTTGTTTTGATGTCACATAATATGATACACTGTCTCATTTGATTTTATATGATATGGTAATATGTCCTCTTGAAAAATGTTATATTATGACTGTATATGTTTTGCCATAAATCTAACGAGTATTTGATGCAAGGATATCTCACCCAATAAAGATGGAGACTTCCTGTTCAAGTACAAATATGGTGCAATCATACTCCTTGAAGAAAAAGCTTGATGAGCCATGCATTCCTAAAGTTCAAATGAAGAGATCGGCTACCTCAAGATGAAGACTTCTTTCTTCTTTAGAGTCATATGTAACAGAACCTTCAGGAACTTGCATATTGCATATTACATACTCATTCATAAACACTATATCATAAAAGTATACGATAGTTTCAAAAAGTTCCTTTTTGAAAACCAATAATTGTACCTTCTTACAACCTTTTATGAAAAAGATATTTTGTCATGTAATAATTGTACCTTCTTACAACCTTTTATGAAAAGGACATTTTGTCATGTAATAATTGTACCTTATACTATATACAAGACAACATGAAAAAAGGAATGTAGGAAAAAGACAAAAACATAAAATCGGCTACATGGAGAAAACAAATATAATATGTTTTTGAAAAGACTCTAGTTACCTTCTTTAAAGAAATATTTCTAATATAAGAAGAAGACAAAAACATAAATCGACTACACAAAAGAAAAACAAATATAATATGTTTTTAAAAAGACTTTAGTTACCTTCTTTAAAGAAATGTTTTTTAATATAAGAAGAAGACAAAAACATAAATCGGCTACACAAAAGAAAAACAAATAAAATATGTTTCGAAAGGACTCTAGTTACCTTTTTACAAAACCATAGAATGTCGACTTACTTGAAGTCATCATTCTCTTTACAAAGCATTAAATACCTCCTATAACAAATCCTTGTTAATATCCTTCTCAAAGAATGTCGACCTTCTTTTGGTCCTCATTCTCTCTGAAGACTTTGAAAAACACAACATAAAGAAAACACTTGACATGACTATGTACAAATAAATATCTCAAAGCACTCATTGTACTTACACTCATTTAAAGTAAAGAAGTACTAATGTACCTCAAATCATTAATTAGAATAAAGACAAAACTACAACCCAACGTTCAATGTACTATTGTAAGAAATAGACTTTTTACATAAAATATGTATTACCTAAAAATATTACAACGACTAGTGTACCCTCTATTTTACTTTTATGGAAAAAGGCATTCTCGAATTTCTCTAAAAGATATTTTTGAAATGACATAACATTTCACATTTCAAAAAGTTACAATTCCAAAAATGTAACGACTACTTTTTAAAAGCTATATAAACACACTCAAATAAACTATTCAAAGAATGGAATGGAATAGACGTGTGAGCTTACAACGAGAAAAATTCCTATTCGATATTTGAAAAGAGAGCCTTTGAAAAAGAAAGAGAAAAAGAAAAGAAAGAAAAGAGAAAAAATCAAATCCAGCTCTTTGACAAAGTGTATCCTCTGAGTGACAAACAGAACATTCTGAGAATCCTTCATTCGTGCATTCATATCATTATGAAGGTTCTATAGGAAGTATTGTAACTCTGTTATTCACTGTATTCCTTCTTTGTTGAAAGAAGTAGACCTCTGTGAAAGAAAGTGTTGCCCTTCTCTGTTGAGAGAAGAAGACCTCTGTGAAAGAGGGTGTTGTCTTTCTCTGTTGAGAGAAGAAGACCTCTGTGAAAGAGGGTGTTGTCCTTAGCTGTTGAGAGAAGAAGACCTCTGTGGAAGAGGGTGTGCCCCTTCTCTGTTGAGAGAAGAAGACCTCTGAGGAAGAGGGTGTTGTACTATTTATCCGGTGACTCGGATGTTATAGTGGAAAGCTCAAGTGGTTTGCTTGGGGAATGGATGTAGGTCTGGATACTGACCGAACCAGTATAAATTCTGTGTTTTATGTGTTGTGCCTTATTGCTTGATTATTTTATTTTATCGATCTTTATCATATTTCACTATTCACCCCCACTCTAGTGGAATTTCAGGCTGGACCGGTTGAAGACAAGGATATTGCTGTCAAAGGGTTGTGGAGGATGCTGCAAGTGATGGTGGAAGGTGGTTGCGGGGCTGTAGCAGCAAAGGAGAGAGAAGGAGAGTGCTCAAGGGAGAGAGAGAGAGAGAGGCGTGAGATGATCCGGATATGCGTTGAATGAGGTGGGAGGAAATGCCACCGTATGCCTCTTTTCCTTTTTTTGTTTTTTTTTTTAAGACAACTTAGGTTTTGATAAGTTCAACACCTAAGTTTCTAATAATAGCTAATGCCTTTAATGAACAGCATACGTGAATGGATGTAGGCTCTTGTGCCATTGAAAAAGATGGGAAGGAGGTAAAGAAGAAAGGGGAAAGAAGGAAGGGGAGAAGGAAAAGGAAAGGAAAGGAGGGAAAGGAAGAGAAGGGGGCTGGAAGAACCATACGTGAGTGGAGAGAGAGGAAAGAAAGGAGGAAATAAAGAAAGAAAGAAAGAAAAGAAAAAGGAAGAAGAAAGAAAGAAAAGAAAGAAAGAGGGAAAGAAAAGAAATAAAAAAAAAGAAAATAGAAAAAAAGAAAGGAAGTGGGCTGTATTGAGGGCTAGGGTGGTTTAACCCCTTGTGGGTCCCACCTTAGGAAAAATAAAATAAGAAAATAAAATAAAAAAAACAAAATAAAACAAACAAAAAAATAAAGAAAAAGATAATTTTTTTTCTTTTCTTATAAATTAAAACAATAAAATGCAAATGGATGGGCCATCTCAGAGCGGGTCCAAATTCCACTTTTGAAATTCATTTTGACGATTAAAGGGGTAAAATAGTCTTTTCAGAAAATTTCCAGACAAAACGAGCTATTTTAGGCAGTTTTTTTAAACGAGCTCGGATTTTGAAGTTCAATACCCCGTTGCAAAGCAAATCCAATGTAGAATTTAAAAATGTAATTTTGAAAGAAATCCATATTGTTTTTCTCGAGAAAATACTTCCAACAAAATGAGCTATTTTTGGCAGTTTTTGAAACGAGCTCGGATTTTGAAGTTCAATACCCCGTTGCGAAGCAAATCCAGTATAGAATTTGAAAATTTGAGTTTAAAATAAATCCATATTGTTTTTCTCAAGAAAATATTTCCAAATTTAGAATCTCGGGGGTAAAAAATGTCAATTTTGGAAACTCGAGGTTTGAAATTGATTTTTGAAAACTTTTAAAACTCAATCTGGATTGAAATTTATAAAACTGGAGTTCTGGACTTCGAAAATGAAATGAAATGTGATGAAATGTTATGAAATGCTGAGAAATGATATGAAATGATGAGAAATGACATGAAATGCTATGCGAAATGCTAACCCTGAATGAAGAATTTTGGATGTTAGACCCCGATTGACACTTGTACCAGTTCAAAAAGTGTTGAAATTGACAAAATTTGCAAAAATGGTTGAAGAAATGATTTTCGAGCTCTGCCAAGCTAGAGTAACACTGAAAATTAGGGTTTGAGTTGGATTCAACTGAAATGAACTGGATTGAGCTGGGTTTTAGAGTTTTAGAACTCAAATGAACTCACCGGACACTGACTCAACTGACCTTTCCAACTGAATTTTCAAGAAAAGCTGCCATTTTTAGAGAAATGGTATGGAATGGTCATTGGAATGAAGTGAATTACGAACCTGAACTGGGTTTGAGGTGAAACAAAGGTCAGTAATACTGAGGTGAACTAAAATCGAAGCTTGAACACTAGCTCAATTGGCTGAACTCGACTCAATTTCAGTTGAAAGAGCTGAAATGGACTAAAATGGGCTCCTGGACACTTGGAAATGGTTTTGAACTGAAACTGGAGCGCTTGAACTTCTGATGAGCTCAAGATAGACTCTGGGGAGTATAACTGACTATGAATGACTGACTCAGAGACAATTGGCTTGGATTTGAGTGAGAAATGAGCTCATTTCTGAAGAGATGATCCCATTTTGGCAGTAATGGTCAGAAATGAAAATGGCCTGTTCATTGTGAGTTCAGATGAGCTTGAGATGATTGACATTCTAAATGTTCTGAACTGACCAATGTGCTTGATAGACTACGACTAACTGGGGTCCGGGATGACCTAGGGCTAAAATGGTAATTTTCCGAATAAAAGTTGGTAAAATGGTGATTTTCTGAAACTGACTCGGGGTTTGACTCCTACACTGACCTAATAGGGTTGGCACTGCACGAGGAGGGTTGTTTGAGAATGAATGTGGAAAATTTGGGGTGTTTACAGCATGCGCTATGAAATTTTGTAAAATGCCAGGTGGAAAATATGATGTATGCTTAGGAAACACTTGGAGTTGAAAAAAAAAACATTTCTCAGGAAAAGGTGAAAGTCAATTTCCCAAGAAACTCAGATGAAAGGAGTTTTTGAAATCACGAGAAAGTTCATAAAGATGTGGGAAAACCATGAATAGTTGAAAATCTTGGGAAAATAGAAGTGATTCTTGAGAAAAAGATGAACATTTGAAAAGGGAAACACAACTCAGGAAAACTCGGACTTTGAGAACTTTCTTAGGAAAATGATGGAAAATTTATAGGAAAAACTCATTTGGAGAAGAAAAACTAAACTTGGGAAATTGAAATTCTGAGAATCTTATCCTTAAAACCTTTGAAAATTTGATTTTTGATTCTTGAGAAAGAGTGGAAAACTCCTTTTGAAAATCTTAAGAAAATAACATTTTCCAGGGAAAATCAAGGGAAGACTTTGATTTTGGAAATCTAACTTAGAAGTTTCTTGAGAAACTGATTTCCATGGAAAACTGTGAAAACTTGACTTGGGAAAACCGATTTTGGAAACTACTCAGAGTTTCTTGAGAAATCGATTTCTTGAAAATGAAATTTTCTTAAGAAAATCACGAGAAAACCAATGATTTCATGATGCAAATGATATGAGTGAATGAATACACTTTGGAAAGATTTTGTTGGAAAAATGTTTATTAAGTCAAGATAAATCCTTCACATATTCTGACTGTGGCCATGAATAGGTTCAGAGTTTATTTGAGTTAATTCACAATACTTTGCAAAATTGGAAATATGATGTGCATTTTAAGATAGCCTAAGAGTGTAGGCTCAATGTGACTGGTAGAAAGATGATGGATCTGGGTCTCGTCCATTTTAAGAGTTGGTGCACGTGGCATTCGTGTACATCCATAGTGCTTTTGAAATAAAATGCATGAATCCCATAAACAGGATATTGCAGGAATTCAAACTATATGATATGCATCCTAGTCTAAGCAGAAAATTAAATCTCTTATTCCAAAATTTACATTATTACATCACTAAATAAATGAAATAAATGGAAATTGCAGACTTCAGCTCCTTCTTTTGAATGTCCCTGCCAAACTTGAAATGGGGTTAGCTCAAATATGTGGGTTTTTCCAAGATTTTCCAATAATATTATGAAATTATTGGATTTAATTGGATATAAACCCTATTATCATGCTTCCTTGATATTTGAAATGATTAAAATGCAAGAAATTTGGAAGAGAATAGTTTGAAATTCGGAATTGGGGTCAAAATAACCAAAATACCCCTAATATTAAAGTTATACCTTTAAAATCAGGGTTTTTTGAAGGAAAACTTGGTAAAATTGAGATTTCGAAATTCAAATTGAATCAAATGATGATGAAATACAGTATGAGGCATGATGACATGCTGCTAAACACATTAGGACTATAAAATCAGAATTTGATATTTTGCAATTTATCCAAAATAACGAATTTCGCTTGTTTTTCGCTTGGATCGGGGTCCCGCGGGGCCCTGTTTTGATGATATGGCTAAATCAAGCCTCAAATGAATTCCAAATTACACTAAATTTGGTATGGAGCATTTACCTACTTTGATAAACATCCTAGAATGCTAAAAATTACGAAATGATATGATTTGAATGCTAAAATTTAAAGAAAGTCCTAAAAATGGTGGATTTCGCCTACGGGCCCGAACCAAATACAATGCTTAATATGATAATGCAAAATTTACACCATAAAAACTTCTGATATTTTTCAGACTGCTAAAGGACCCGAAATGTAGCATTTTTGGTTTTTACAGCCTCAGGATTTGAGCCAGGGTGAGTTCGGTAACAGGGATTTGGTTCTGACGGAGGTAAAATCAACCTAATCTAATATAAAATGCTAAAAAAAATAGAAAACAGCCATGGAAATTTCTGATATTTAACAGAGCTACTCAATACACCTACATGGACAACTTTCATGTTCATGACTTTGGCATTTTATCAACATAAACATAGATAAAAATATAACTCTTCGTTCCTAAATCGACAGAACAATCAAATGTGACCAAACAGGTGACTGACAAGACAAATCTGAAGCAGATATCAAAACTGTTTTAAAAATCACAGGCTTTCATATGCAAACATAGGACATCCCTAACATATTATTCATTTTTTACAGATTCAGATTTGAAGCAATACCCAAAGAGAACCCATCGACCTAAGTCGATCCAAAGTCTTAGAGGCCCAAATCAAGCTCTGACATGTGTCCCGCACTCTCGGATTTTTTTCAGACATTAAAATACACTAGTAAAATCTAATAAAATCAGATTAATACCTAGATATCCTCTCGAGTTCAGAACATCTTTTGGATCGAAAATTGGATCTTTCATGAGGGAGATCTTTATTTTACAAGTCAGAAACAAAAATTTAAAATGCATCCCGGGTAATAAAACACGACTCACCTTTTGGAACGTTTACCGCAGTAAAAGAATTCAAATGCTTCTGAATTTTTGGCACATTTCTAGGGACACCAAAGGGCGCATTCCGTGATTTTTTTAGATTTTGTTATGAAAATTAAACACATGAAATGACGTGTGGACTGACTGACAAAAACAGAGAACTACTGAAACTGAGCAGAATTGAAAAAAAATGCTAAATTAATCCTAATTAACTCATGAAGCATGCTAAATTAACGAAATAAAATGCAAATTAAATCTAGCTAGATGCATGAATGCTAAAAATCATCAAGAAAGTGTAATCATGTATTTTTATATTTGTCGTTTTATGAGAATAGCTCAATCCATCCCTCGGATGAGCTCTTTCTTCAAACGACTCTCGAATCAAATCGTGATATGAAATCAAGAGGAAAAGAGGTGCACCTTGCTTCGTTACGCAGCTTTAAAACTCTTGAAAGGGACTGCTACCAAGGGCTTCGTTCGTCCTTTGATCCGGGCTTCGGATGATTCCTCAAGATCGACCCACGCTGGAATCGAATTGGCCACAGCACGAACAATGTAGGTACTTCACTGCACCTTCTCCACTGAGCCAAAGGGGGCGTGAATTCCAAGGTGCAAAATCGTGTTCTGAAGAAAATCCAGGTTGAATTTCAAAGTCCAAAAAGAAGCTCCTCTAGGCTGGGCGTGGAGCCTTGTTTTTATAGAATTTCTCTGAAAATTTTGAATTTCAAACAGGCTCAATCTGAGCCCTCCATGTGGCGCCATCTCAGGGGTGCTATTTTGATTTTTTTGAGAAAATAAAATGGGAAATTTTATGGGTGAGACACCTCAGCAGAATTTGAAAATTTTCAAAATTGGGTTTGCTTGATTTTCTCTACAAGAAGCTCCCAAATGGTGCCACCTCAGAGGGTGCTACCTGGGGTTTGAAATTCAAAATTTGCCTTTTATAAGGAGCCTTCAGGTGGCGCCACCTCATGGGGCTATTTTTATGAAAATATAAAATAAATAAAAGAAATGAAGCCAAGTGGGGCTCTGGATTGGCGCCACCTCAAAAGGAGGTTTGAGGTGTAAAGCTGGAAACAGTAGGAGCATGCCATGTGGCACCACCTCTGGAAGCTCTTGACACATGTCAAAAGGACAGGAGTGGAAGAAGCAGACTGTACCACCTCAGAGGAATTCAAATTCTACTTTTTTGCAGGAAAGGAGAGGCTGACATGTGGCGCCACTTCTGGGTGGCTCCACACTACCACGTGGCAGGAGGACATGAATGGAAGAAGCAGGATGCACCACCTCAATGGGGGGGTTTTTCTACTTTTTCTGATACAGGGAGGTCTGGACATGTGGCAGACAAGTGTCAGCAGTCTGGAGAAGCCTTCTCAAATGGCTCCACCTCAGAATGTAATTTGAATTTCAAATGGGGGTTGGCTGTGGAGGAACGGAGGATGGACATGTGACAGTTCCTCAAAGTGGCTCCTACAATGCCATGTGGCAGGAGGGAAAAGCAAGGAACATGTGGCGCCCTCATAGACAAAGTAGAAAAAGGTAGAACTCCAGGATTTGCGCCACCTAGCTCTTGTCTGAAAATTTTTGAATGGTTGCTTTTCTAAAGAAAGCCAAGGGTGACATGTGTCCTCTACTTTTTCTGAAGGAAGCTAGACATGACACGTGTCATCTACTTTTATGGGAAAAGTAGGGGAAAGACATGTGTCATCCTGCTTTTTTCTAAAGGAAGCAGAGATTGACACGTGGCAGAGGGGAGAGAAGGAGGTCCAAGCCATGTGGCGTCATCTCAGACAAAATGGAAAAGGTGAAGTTCAGGATTTGCGCCACCTTTGGAAGGATTTGAATATTTGAATTCCAGTTTTTCTGAAGAGAGCAGGAAGTGACACGTGGGAAGGAATCAAGTCCTTAGGAGGGATTTAAAATTGGTGTCAGGATGCATAAAAAACGGACATCAAGCTCTCACTTCACGTCAGGATAGCTAGAAAATATTGTCAAAATGTTGGAAATTTTGGAAATTTTGCTGTTGATTCAAATTTTTTTGAAAATGTTGCACATGGTTGCAGATATATTCTTTCTTTTCTACCCAAAGTATTACCTCCAAACGAGATTCACCTCGTAGAATCGAGATTGGGAGCCCAAATTACTTGCCATTGACCTTCTTCAAGGAAGCTATCAATTTCCTTGATATGAGCAGGAAAGAAAATTTGATATTATGAAAGCAGTTGATGAAATTGTATTGATAATAGAATTTCACAAATTTAAAGAGGATTCTTGATAGATCTGACAGTTTGATATCCTGGGAGCTTCTCTCATGATAATCTTTCTGCATTCTTTCGGCTCTCTTGGGTTTTGTCTACATTCTCCTTCATTTTGGAGATGTTGTGACTTTTCTCTCTTTCTTTTTCCTCTCTTTCTCTCTTTTGGAAGGGTACGCCACAAACTCCTTCAACTTGGAGATGTTTCGATCCTTCTTGGGCAATGGGTTTGGAGATCTTTGGATGATAGCTGAAATTAAATATCTTTTAGGGATTGTCGAGAGGTTCATCGCATCTGCCTTCATCTCGACAGTGCTTTGGACTTTCCCTGGAAGGATCCGTCACAAACTTCGTCATCTCAGGGTGATTTCTGGACAGGACAACACAGGACACTTGGCATCTCAGGGTGATCTATGGAATGACACATGGCGCAGGGTGAAGATGGTGTCTAATGACATGTGGCGGCTTCTTAAGGTAGCCCACACTGACACTTGGCAGATAAATGGGAGGAGAGAGAAAAGACAAGTGGCGCCAATCCAGGGGACAAGGCTCCTATATTTTTGGGTTTTTCAAAATTCAGATTTTTCAAAAGAAAAGCCTATGTGACACCACCTCAGTGTGGGTCCCACCTTGCTTCTTTATTGAAATAAAGACAAGACAATAAATCCTTTTTTTGGAATTTTCATAAAATCTAGACTAATTGGCAAAACAGAAATTTTGAAAAGAGATGGCCCCTATAGGGTGATTTTGTAAAAGGAAGATATTGAAATTGTTGACAAAAAGGCAAAATCTGAGTTGAAGTGGCTGAAATCCATATTGAAAACTATCAAGATCATTTTCCTGAGGAAATATTTTGAAATTCAGAGTCCTGGGGGTAAAATGGGAAGAATTGATAATTTTAAAAACCCAGGGTTTTGAAATCAATTTTGAAAGTAGTTGAAATTCGAATCTGGATTGAAAATTTTGAAATCAAGAGTTCTGGACCTCGAAATGACATGTTGTGCAGTGCAGTGATATGAAATGCTCATGCAATGCTATGAAATGACATGTCATATGAAATGTAATCCTGAATTGGGCTTTGGAGATTCTTGTCTTCTGTCCGGAATAAGATTTTGAACATCTGAGCTGAAAATAGAGAAATTTTGAGAGTTGCAAACGAAATTTAGACTTTTGCAAGGTCCGAGCTCAGAAAATGACAATTTTGCCCTCCGACGATTTCAAAGGCTGGATGCTGATGCTTGGTGGAAATGTTGGAGAGGTGAGTGAAAATTTGGGGTGTTTGCAGATGCCCCTCTTTGCTACTAAGCCGGCTTGTGGCCGAGCTTAGTGGCAAAGAAAAACACACCAAATTTGGGCTATACATAAAAAAATGCCCCAGTTAGAAGGATCTGACTGTGTATAAAGAAATTAGCCCGAGGAAGATGGTAGATATGAAGCTAAAAATGGAGAATTAAGAAGAAAAATTCACTCTGTGAGAGTGAAATTCAGGTTTTTACCCTTAACCTGGATGGGCGAAAGATGAAATACCTCTTTGATTGAGGCTCAGGTTTGTACCCTTATCCTGATCGGGCGGAAAATGGAATACCTCTTTGATTGAGGCTCAGGTTTGTACCCTTATCCTGATCGGGCGGAAAATGGAATACCTCTTCGAACGAGGCTCAGGTTTTACCCTTATCCTGATTGGGCAAAAAATGGAGTACCTCTTCGAATGAGGCTCAGGTTTGTACCCTTATCCTGATCGGGTGGAAAATGGAATGGAATCCTCGAAGGAAGAGACCATGATGGAACCTTCGGATTTTGCACAATAAATCCGACAGGGGTTTTGCAAAAGGAAGGAAAATGGGGTCCCTAAAGTTTGAAAAGGGATTGATTTTGGGTGTCTCATTGCTGAGACTAAATAGCTTTTGAAATTGCCTTTTGCGAGAGATGATTGGTGGTTCGACCTCGAACCGAAATGGGACTGTCTATGGTGGGACAGTGGGGACACAGGGAAGTGTGCAAATCTGAGAGTTCATGCTCTCAAAGAACGGAAGGAATCAAGTCCTTAGGAGGAATTTAAAATTAGTGTCAGGATGCATCAAAAACGGACATCAAGCTCTCACTTCACGTCAGGATAGCTAGAAAATATTATCAAAATGTTGGAAATTTTGGAAATTTTGCTGTTGATTCAAATTTTTTTGAAAATGTTGCACATGGTTGCAGAGATATTCTTTCTTTTCTACCCAAAGCATTACCTCCAAACGAGATTCACCTCGTAGAATCAAGATTGGGAGCCCAAATTACTTGCCATTGACCTTCTTCAAGGAAGCTATCAATTTCCTTGATATGAGCAGGAAAGAGAATCTGATATTATGAAAGCATTTGATGAAAGAGTATTGATAATAGAATTTCACAAATTTAAAGAGGATTCTTGATAGATCTGACAGTTTGATATCCTGGGAGCTTCTCTCATGATAATCTTTCTGCATTCTTTCGGCTCTCTTGGGTTTTGTCTACATTCTCCTTCATTTTGGAGATGTTGTGACTTTTCTCTCTTTCTTTTTCCTCTCTTTCTCTCTTTTGGAAGGGTACGCCACAAACTCCTTCAACTTGGAGATGTTTCGATCCTTCTTGGGCGATGGGTTTGGAGATCTTTGGATGATAGCTGAAATTAAATATCTTTTAGGGATTGTCAAGAGGTTCATCGCATCTGCCTTCATCTCGACAGTGCTTTGGACTTTCCCTGGAAGGATCCGTCACAAACTCCGTCATCTTGGAGATGCTTCGAATCTTCTTTTGCCCTGGGGGCTACTCGCCTAGTTCGCCTTCATCTTGACGACAAGTGAGAGATCCCTTTTGCGGATATTGAATTGCAGCTTAGGTGATTCTGAGGAGACAGGGTATTGATGAATGCTCTTTTTTTTTCTAGCTCTCAGGATATTTTCACTGCCTCATTTTTACAAGAATAGCCTTTAAAGATATGTCATTGACTGCGATCAATATCGATCATCTACGGCTTTTCAATAACATTGAATTTTCTTTTCTGGCCATATCGAAGACTTATCCTTCATCCTTTTGGTTGGCCAATAGAAAGAATTTAAATTTTGAATCTCTTTTCGCAAAAGCTTCACTCTTTTGGAAGTAATGCTAAAGGTAAATAGAGATTTGTGCAATAACGATTCTGAAAACAACAAATACTTTGATTGACCAAATTTTGTTGAAGTCCTGGGTGAAAGTGAGTATTTGAAGACCGACATAATGCATCCGTGACAAAAATTATCTTCTCCTTTCCCCAAAGGAGGCGACTATCAGTTCACTGGGAACAATATCAATTCAATTAAGAACGACCATCGGTTCACTGGGAACAATATCAGTTCAATTAAGAATGACCATCGGTGGGAATAATATCAGTTTAATTAAGAACGGCTATTAGTTCTTTGGAACACTATCAGTTCGATGAAGAACGACTATCAGTTCACTTGGGGGAACAATATCAGTTCGATTAAGAACGACTATCAGTTCACTTGGGAACAATATCAATTCGATGAAGAACGACTATCAGTTCACTTGGAACACTATCAGTTCAATGAAGAACGACTATCAGTTCACTTGGGAATACTATCAGTTCAATGAATAACACTATCAGTTCAATTAAGAACGACCATCGCTGGGAATAATATCAGTTCAATTAAGAACGATCATTGGTTCGCTGGGAACTCTATTAGTTCAATGAAGAACGACTATCAGTTCACTTGGAACACTATCAGTTCAATGAAGACCGACTATCAGTTCACTTGGAACACTATCAGTTCAATGAAGAACGACTATCAGTTCACTTGGAACAGTATCAGTTCAATGAAGAATGACTATCAGTTCGCTTGGAACACTATCAGTTCAATGAAGAACGAAGACCATTATAGAGAGTTGAATCACTTCTATGAATGGTTTCAGGATTATCCCCTTATTCTGAACGGGGAATAGAAATCGGATGACCTGGCGGTCGAAATTGAGAATTTTGGTAATTTGAAAATTGGAAATTGGGTGACCCGGAGGTCAAAATTGAAGAATTGAATGACTCGAGGATTTGAATTGGAATTGGTGGGCAAAATATCAAATTTGAGAGATCGACTGACCCTTGGATCAATGCAGAAGAATGAATGGCACAAGTCAGAGCTCGAATAAAGTAAAGAGATCACGAGTCAGAACCCGGATCAACAAAGGAAAATAAAGAGCTCGGGTCAGAGCTCGAATGAATAGAGAGATCTCGAGTCGGAACCCGGATCAACAAAAGAAAAATGAAGAGCTCGAGTCAAGGTTCGAGTAAAGTAGAGAGATCTTAAGTCGGAACCCGGATCAACAAAAGAAAAATGAAGAGCTCGAATCAAGGCTCGAGTAAATAAAGAGATCTCGAGTCGGAACCCGGATCAACAAAAGAAAAATGTAGAGCTCGAATTTGAGCTTGAAGGAATAAAGAGATCTCGAGTTGGAACCTGGATCAACAGAAGATGATAAAGAGCTCGAATCTGAGCTCGAAGAGATCTCGAGTCGGACCCCGGATCAACAGAAGATGATGAAGAGCTCGAGTCTGAGCTCGAAGAGATCTCGAGTCGGAACCCGGATCAACAGAAGATGATGAAGAGCTCGAATCTGAGCTCGAATGAATAAAGAGATCTCGAGTCGGAACCCGGATCAACAGAAGATGAAGAGCTCGAATTTGAGCTCGAACAAGGTATAGAGATCACGAGTCGGAACTCGGATCAACAAAAGAAAGATATGGACCAACTTGAAAGTTAGAGTTTGAAAGAAAGCTGAATCGGAATTCAGATCTTCAGAGGAGAACCCGGTTAGGGGAACAGAATTTTGCAAATTGTCAATACGGGAACTGGATTTTTGAAAAGAGGATCATATCCAGAGATTGTAGACTAGAGTCAGAGATTGATGATTAAGATGGGAAATCATTCATAGTCTCAGGATTTATCCCTTATCCTGAATGGGAAATGGAATTGGGTGCATAGTTAATGCAAATGCAATACACATGCACATGAAATGCAAATGAAGTGCAAATGAATGCAAATTGATGCAAATGAGTGCATATATATGCAAAATGAGAGAATGGTTTATCCTGCCTGCATACAGGATGTTTTGAGGTAAAGATAAATTTTCAAAAAAAATGCCCCAGTGTAACTAGGAAAGAAAATTTTGAATAAAAGAAGGATAATTGATGAATAAGGCGACAAGCTTCTTGACTGATAGATGTCCTCAAGATCATTCCTCACAAAAGAGACATTATGAAAAGGAAGAGGAAGTAAATAAGATGGCGCCAAGCTATTGAAAAATTTCATGACTTTATTGATGCTTTAAAATCAAGGAAAGAGAATGGGATTACATTATTTTTTTCAAAAAGCAAGATGAGAAATGGGAAATTGTTGGCATTGTCATCTTCTTGAATGATTGTAGAAAAAATCTTTGTCAGGATGATTAGTCCTCCTTTTCATCTTCAACGAGGAGCTTCTCGTCAATGCAGTCTTGAACAATGTTTTTAAGGATGAAGCAGTTTTATGTATCGTGCCCTACTGCTCGATGAAACTTGCAAAACTGTTCTTTGAATCTGCCCATAATTGCTGGAGGATCGGTGGCTTTAGGCAACCGGACAATGTCTTTTGCAAGCATATACTCGAGGATACTCTCGAGTGTCTGATCCAGAGGAGTGAATTCTCGATCAGTTCTCCAGTCCTTGTGCTTTGATTTTTCCTGATCTTTCTTTTGATGCTGAGGGCTGGATTGGAAAGGTTTATCATTGTTGATGTCCTTCCCTTTTTGTTTTTTGATTCTCTCCAAACCGTTGCCATGATCATTCTTGCTATTATTGAAAGATTTGGCTGAAAAAGTGAAGTAAGACTTCTTCTTTTGTTCACCTTGAGGGTTATTCTTGAAAAATGTGAAGCCTTCATAGACTCCATTCTCCACGCTCAGATCGAGCCATTCTGCTCGCTCAATGAGTTCAATGAAAGATTTGGAGGGTGAGGTAGAAATTAATCCTCTTAGAGGTTGCGAAAAATTATTGAGGATCAGCGATAGAGCATGCCTTTCTGATATAGGATCCCTCATTTTATTGTAGGTCTCTCTCCATCTGCGAATGAAGTCCCTTGCCTTTTCATTTTCATTTTGCCTTAGATTGCAGAGATGACTCAATGTTGGGAGCGCTTCAGTATTGAACAGAAATCGCTCGACAAACCAATTCACGACTTTGTCGAACTCTTTCAGTTCTATAGGATTGATATGTTCCGCGTACTATTTGGCCGCGACACATTCCAGGCTGTGGGGAATGCATAAGAACAATGCTCTGTTGTCTCTATTGAACCTAGAGCATTCAGCGAAAAACATGGCGAGATATGCTTTTGGGTCGCTAGAACCATCGAACTTGATGAATTTATGAGGCAGATTTTCCAGATTTTCATCTCCTTCTAAACCGTCATAAAAGTCCTCACTGGTAAAGACTTTCTTGCCCTTGTCACGGGCTTGCAGATCTTTTACCACTCTAGCCATTTCTTTGAACTGCGCTTGCAAAGGATCTGTCACTGCTTGAACTTTTGTCTTGCGAGTGATCTCTGGAATGATCTCGCATTCTTCCTCGGTATCATCTTCGTCTGAAGTATCTTGAACATTCTTCTTAGAGGACTTGGTTGACCTCTTTGCCACACGATCTCTAATTCTCTGACTGAATGGATTTTTGTCTGAGCTGGTGCCAGCCTGCTCACTCATCATCCTCTTCATCATTTTCTGAAACATCACGTACATCTAAGGGTCGATGCCATCATCTTCTGGCTGCTCTTGGTATTTGTCTGACCTTGGCGAATTCATCTCTCCTTCTGATGTTGATGAGTAGCTGATACGCTCTGATGATGTTTTCCTTCCAGACCTTGTCTGAACCATCAAATGCTGTGAAGGCTTTCTTGTATTCTCTCTCTTTCTCTTTCTCTGCAGGACTCTACAGGGCAAAGACAGGATCAAATTTTGAGGATTTTTTTTTTGAATTTTTGGAAGGAAATATTGAAGAAAATATGGTAGACCATTGGAAGATTATCCCATTACTAGGGATTGAGTTGTCATAAGGATTATGACAATTGTTTTGTCATCCTTTTGCAAGGAAAATAAACAATAGAAAATGTGCCTTGTTACCTAAGCGAGGTCGTCAACCACGAGGAAAACACCATTTTTGAAGGAAAGAAATATCTCTTGGAAAAACAATCCGCAAACGGATTTAGAATAAAGGGATAAACAATTTCTATTACAATAATCAAGGTATGCAAGGTGAAGAATTTTGCAAATAGACAAAAGGATTGAAAATCCAATGAGAGAAAACATATGATTTTGGAAAATTGCAGGCAAGATAAAAATGCAGCTGGAAATTCGAGATCCAGTAGAACAGGAGAATGGAAAATCACCTGGAGTTTTGAAAGAAATTGGATATTTGGAGGTCATCCAGGGTTTGAGAAAGTAAAGGGAAAGGATGAGAATATGGAAATTTGAAAATATTTTTGGGAAAATATGAGAAATAAAGGTAGCATACAATCACATCCTACACAATCATTCATGCACACTCAGCACTCTCTAAAAGGCTGACTCTAGATGCATCATTTTGAAAAACAGTTGTAGGACCCTAATCCTAACTCTAGGTTGAGATCATCTTTGTCCATTCTAGTTATGCCGATATACCCGAATCGAAATCCGAGGTACATGACATATAATCTCAACTCCGGTTCTAAGGAGAGGTTTTCCAACATCCTTGAGCGCCTACCGATATACTTCGGACTGTGGCCCGCGGTACGTGGTAGGGGGTGTTAACCCAAATAATTGGCCCAGTTGTGAGGCTTTGTCCCGAACTAGGGTTCTGGAAGAGAGCCCAGCAACGTGAAGACCGGGTAATGATAGGTAATTGAGGTTTGAAAAAAATGATCACATGCAAGAAATAGAGGGCTCTAAATCCTAGAGAGATAGATTTTGAAAACTTTGAAGAAGCATACATTGTTTGCATTCAGATCCTAAATTAAGGAGAGTTGTATTTAGACCTAAGTCTATATGAGCATGAAAATATCTCCTCAATCTGGTACTACCAAACCATGCTTAGTCTATATGCAGTCAATGTCAGCTAGGTCAGAATCTAGGCTCCTAGGTTCGCATGATAGCAAAAGTAAAGAGCTGACATTTTGTGAACATAATTTTGATAATTGAAATAAGTCAAGCACAATTTTGACCAGACAAGGACAGGTCCCATCACGGTCGCCAAACCTGTTCTCGTCGCAAAATTTTTCTCGTCTTCCCTTCCTTGCGGAAGAGAAAAAGGAAATGCTTTCGCGCTTCAAACTTGACCGGATTTTGGAAATTGTTTTGAAATACTCGCCTCCGTTTTGAAAATTACGGGAAAATCCATGGGATGGGGCTCGACCTGTCGGTACGATGTTCGACCATTCCTGCCGCCTTTAACCGGGGTAATCGAACCAAGGACCAAAATTGGGCTTGACTTAGTGAAATTATCGAAGTTATGTTCTATCCTATATGCACAGACAATTCAGGCATGTGCTATGAAATTTTGTAAAATGCCAGTTGGAAAATATGATGTATGCTTAGGAAACACTTGGAGTTGAAAAAAAAAACATTTCTCAGGAAAAAGGTGAAAGTCAATTTCCCAGGAAACTCAGATGAAAGGAGTTTTTGAAATCACGAGAAAGTTCATAAAGATGTGGGAAAATCATGAATAGTTGAAAATCCTGGGAAAATAGAAGTGATTCTTGAGAAAAAGATGAACATTTGAAAAGGGAAACATAGCTCAATAAAACTCGGACTTTGAGAACTTTCTTAGGAAAATGATGGAAAATTTATAGGAAAAACTCATTTGGAGAAGAAAAACTAAACTTGGGAAATTGAAATCCTGGGAATCTTAGCCTTAAAACCCTTGAAAATTTCATTTTTGATTCTTGAGAAAGAGTGAAAAACTCCTTTTGAAAATCTTAAGAAAATAACATTTTCCAGGGAAAATCAAGGGAAGACTTTGATTTTGGAAATCCAACTTAGAAGTTTCTTGAGAAACTGATTTCCATGGAAAACTGTGAAAACTTGACTTGGGAAAACCGATTTTGGAAACTACTCAGAGTTTATTGAGAAATCGATTTCTTGAGAATAAAATTTTCTTAAGAAAATCACGAGAAAACCAATGATTTCATGATGCAAATGATAGGAGTGAATGAATGCACTTTGGAAAGATTTTGTTGGAAAAATGTGTATTAAGTAAAGATAAATCCTTCACATATTCTGACTGTGGCCATGAATAGGTTCAAAGTTTATTTGAGTTAATTCACAATACTTTGCAAAATTGGAAATATGATGTGCATTTTAAGATAGCCTAAGAGTGTAGGCTCAATGTGACTGGTAGAAAGATGATAGATCTGGGTCTCGTCCATATTCCGACTAGGGCCGTAAATATGGATTCCACCGAGTTCATCAACTCCCTAAGAGTTGGTGCATGTGGCATTCGTGTACATCCATAGTGCTTTTGAAATAAAATGCATGAATCCCATAAACAGGATATTGTAGGAATTCAAACTATATGATATGCATCATAGTCTAAGCAGAAAATTAAATCTCTTATTCCAAAATTTACATTATTACATCACTAAATAAATGAAATAAATGTAAATTGCAGACTTCAGCTCCTTCTTTTGAATGTCCCTGCCAAACTAGAAATGGGGTTAGCTCAAATATGTGGGTTTTTCCAAGATTTTCCAATAATATTATGAAATTATTGGATTTAATTGGATATAAACCCCATTATCATGCTTCCTTGATATTTGAAATGATGAAAATACAAGAAATTTGGTAGAGAATAGCTTGGAATTCGGAATTGGGGTCAAAATGACCAAAATACCCCTAATATTAAAGTTATACCTTTAAAATCAGGGTTTTTTGAAGGAAAACTTGGTAAAATTGAGATTTCGAAATTCAAATTGAATCAAATGATGATGAAATGCAGTATGAGGCATGATGACATGCTGCTAAACACATTAGGACTGTAAAATCAGAATTTTATATTTTGCAATTTATCCAAAATAACGAATTTCGCTTGTTTTTTGCTTGGATCGGGGTCCTGCGGGGCCCTGTTTTGATGATATGGCTAAATCAAGCCACAAATGAATTCCAAATTACACCAAATTTGGTATGAAGCATTTACCTACTTTGATAAACATCCTATAATGCTAAAAATCACAAAATGATATGATTTCAATGCTAAAATTTAAAGAAAGTCCAAAAAATGGTGGATTTCGCCTATGGGCCCGAACCAAATGCAATGCTTAATATGATAATGCAAAATTTACATCATAAAAACTTCTGATATTTTTCAGACTGCTAAAGGACCCGAAATGGAACATTTTTTGGTTTTTACATCCTCGTCATTTGAGCCATGGTGAGTTCGGTAACAGGGATTTGGTTCTGACGGAGGTAAAATCAACCTAATCTAATATACAATGCTAAACAAAATAGAAAACAGCCATGAAAATTTTTGATATTTAACAGAGCTACTCAATACACCTACATGGACAACTTTCATGTTCATAACTTTGGCATTTGAGCAACAATAACACAGATAAAAATATAACTCTTCGTTCCTAAATCGACAAAACAATCAAATGTGACCAAACAGGTGACTGACAAGAAAAATCCGAAGCAGATATCAAAACTGTTTTGAAAATCACAGGATTTCAGATGCAAACAGAGGACATCCCGGACATAATATTCATTTTTTACAGATTTGGATTTGGAGCAATACCCAAAGAGAACCCATCGACATAAGTCAATCCAAAGTCTCAGAGGCCCAAATCAGGCTCTGACACGTGTCCCTCACTCTAGGATTTTTGTCGGACATTAACAAAAATCATAAAAATCGTAGAAAATTAGGTTAAAAACTAGACATCCTCTCGAGTTTCTAACATCTTTCGGATCGAAAATCATATCTTCCATGAGGGAGATCTCGATTTTACAAGTCGGAAGTAATAATTTAAAATGCATCCCGGGTAATAAAACCCGACTCACCTTTTTTAACGTTTACCGTAGTAAACGAATTCAAATGCTTCTGAATTTTTGGTAAATTTCTAGGGACACCTAAGGGCGCATTCCATGATTTTTTTAGAATTTTGTATGAAAATTAAATGCATGAAATGACGTGTGGACTGAGTGACAAAAACAGAGAACTACTAAAACTGAGCAGAATTGAAAAAAAATGCTAAATTAATCCTAATTAACTCATGAAGCATGCTAAATTAACAAAATAAAATGCAAAGTAAATCTAGCTAGATGCATGAATGCTAAAAATCATCAAGGAAGCGTAATCATGTATTTTTATATTTGTCATTTTATGAGAATAGCTCAATTCATCCCTCGGATGAGTTCTTTCTTCAAACGACTCTCGAATCAAATCGTGATATGAAATCAAGAGGAAAAGAGGTGCACCTTGCTTCGTTACACAGCTTTAAAACTCTTGAAAGGGTCTGCTACCAAGGGCTTTGTTCGTCCTTTGATCCGGGCTTTAAAACTCAAGATCGACCCACGCTGGAATCGAATTGGCCACAACACGAACAATGTAGGTACTTCACTGCACCGTCTCCACTGAGCCAAAGGGGGCGTGAATTCCAAGGTGCAAAATCGTGTTCTAAAGAAAATCCAGGTTGAATTTCAAAGTCCAAAAAGAAGCTCCTCTAGGCTGGGCGTGGAGCCTTGTTTTTATAGAATTTCTCTGAAAAAATTGAATTTCAAACAGGCTCAATCTGAGCCCTCCATGTGGCGCCATCTCAGGGGTGCTATTTTGATTTTTTTGAGAAAATAAAATGGGAAATTTTGTGGGTGAGACACCTCAGCAGAATTTGAAAATTTTCAAAATTGGGTTTGCTTGTTTTTTTTGTAGGAAGCTCCCAGATGGCGCCGCCTCAGAGGGTGCTACCTGGGGTTTGAAATTCAAAATTTGCCTTTTGTAGGGAGCCCTCAAGTGGAGCCACCTCATGGGGCTATTTTTATTAAAATATAAAATAAATAAAAGAAATGAAGCCAAGTGGGGCTCTGGATTGGCTCCACCTCAAAAGGAGGTTTGAGGTATAAAGCTGGAAACAGTAGGAGCATGCCATGTGGCACCACCTCTGGAAGCTCTTGACACATGTCAGAAGGACAGGAGTGGAAGAAGCAGACTGTGCCACCTCAGAGGAATTCAAATTCTACTTTTCTGCAGGAAAGGAGAGGCTGACATGTGGCGCCACTTCAGGGTGGCTCCACACTGCCACGTAGCAGGAGGACATGAATGGAAGAAGCAGGATGCGCCACCTCAATGGGGGGGGGGGGGGTTCTACTTTTTCTGATGCAGGGAGGTCTGTACATGTGGCAGACAAGTGTCAACAGTCTGGAGAAGCCTTCTCAATAGGCGCCACCTCAGAAGGTAATTTGAATTTCAAATGGGGGTTGGCTGTGGAGGAACGGAGGATGAACATGTGGCAGTTCCTCAAAGTGGCTCCTACAATGCCATGTGGCAGAAGAGAAAAGCAAGGAACATGTGGCACCCTCATAGACAAAGTAGAAAAAGGTAGAACTCCAGGATTTGCGCCACTTAGCTCTTGTCTGAAAATTTTTGAATGGTTGCTTTTCTGAAGAAAGCCAAGGGTGACATGTGTCCTCTACTTTTTCTGAAGGAAGCAAGACATGACACGTGTCATCTACTTTTATGGAAAAAGTAGGGGAAAGACATGTGTCATCCTGCTTTTTCTAAAGGAAGCAGAGATTGACACGTGGCAGAGGGGAGAGACGGAGGTCCAAGCCATGTGGCGTCATCTCAGACAAAATGGAAAAGGTGAAGTTCAGGATTTGCGCCACCTCTGGAAGGATTTGAATATTTGAATTCCAGTTTTTCTGAAGAGAGCAGGAAGTGACACATGGCATCTACTTTTTCTGAGAAGAGCAGAGAATGACACATGTCACCTGCTTTTTCTGAAAAGAGTAGAGGATGCCATGTGTCCTCTGCAGGAGACAAACTTCAAATGGCGCCTCCACAGAGGAGACAAGTTTTGCTTTTTCTGGACAGGACAACACAGGACACTTGGCATCTCAGGGTGATCTATGGAATGACACATGGCGCAGGGTGAAGATGGTGTCTAATGACATGTGGCGGCTTCTTAAGGTAGCCCACACTGACACTTGGCAGATAAATGGGAGGAGAGAGAAAAGACAAGTGGCGCCACTCCAGGGGACAAGGCTCCTATATTTTTGGGTTTTTCAAAATTCAGATTTTTCAAAAGAAAAGCCTATGTGACACCACCTCAGTGTGGGTCCCACCTTGCTTCTTTATTGAAATAAAGATAAGACAGTAAATCCTTTTTTTGGAATTTTCATAAAATCTAGACTAATTGGCAAAACAGAAATTTTGAAAAGAGATGGCCCCTGTAGGGTGATTTTGTAAAAGGAAGATATTGAAATTGTTGACAAAAAGGCAAAATCTGAGTTGAAGTGGCTGAAATCCATATTGAAAACTATCCAGATCGTTTTCCTGAAGAAATATTTTGAAATTCAGAGTCCTGGGGGTAAAATGGAAAGAATTGATAATTTTAAAAACCCAGGGTTTTGAAATCAATTTTGAAAGTAGTTGAAATTCGAATCTGGATTGAAAATTTTGAAATCAAGAGTTCTGGACCTCGAAATGACATGCTATGCAGTGCAGTGATATGAAATGCTCATGCAATGCTATGAAATGACATGTCATATGAAATGTAATCCTGAATTGGGCTTTGGAGATTCTTGTCTTCTGTCCGGAATAAGATTTTGAACATCTGAGCTGAAAATAGAGAAATTTTGAGAGTTGCAGACGAAATTTAGACTTTTGCAAGGTTCGGGCTCAGAAAATGACCATTTTGCCCTCCGACGATTTCAAAGGCTGGATGCTGATACTTGGTGGAAATGTTGAAGAGGTGAGTGAAAATTTGGGGTGTTTACAGATGCCCCTCTTTTCTACTAAGCCGGCTTGTGGCCGAGCTTAGTGGCAAAGAAAAACACACCAAATTTGGGCTATACATAAAAAAATGCCCCAGTTAGAAGGATCTGACTAGGTATAAAGAAATTAGCCCGAGGAAGATGGTAGATATGAAGCGAAAAATGGAGAATGAAGAAGAAAGATTCACTCTGTGAGAGTGAAATTCAGGTTTTTACCCTTAACCTGGATGGGCGGAAGATGAAATACCTCTTTGATTGAGGCTCAGGTATGTACCCTTATCCTGATCGGGCGGAAAATGGAATACCTCTTTGATTGAGGCTCAGGTTTGTACCCTTATCCTGATCGGGCGGAAAATGGAATACCTCTTCGAATGAGGCTCAGGTTTGTACCCTTATCCTGATTGGGCAAAAAATAGAGTACCTCTTCGAATGAGGCTCAAGTTTGTACCCTTATCCTGATCGGGTGGAAAACAGAATGGAATCCTCGAAGGAAGAGACCATGATGGAACCTTCGGATTTTGCATAATAAATCTGACAGGGGTTTTGCAAAAGGAAGGAAAATGGGGTCCCTAAAATTTGAAAAGGGATTGATTTTGGGTGTCTCATTGCTGAGACTAAATAGCTTTTGAAATTGCCTTTTGCGAGAGATGATTGGTGGTTCGACCTCGAACCGAAATGGGACTGTCTATGGTGGGACAGTGGGGACACAGGGAAGTGTGCAAATTTGAGAGTTCATGCTCTCAAAGAAGGGAAGGAATCAAGTCCTTAGGAGGGATTTAAAATTGGTGTCAGGATGCATAAAAAACGGACATCAAGCTCTCACTTCACGTCAGGATAGCTAGAAAATATTGTCAAAATGTTGGAAATTTTGGAAATTTTGCTATTGATTCAAATTTTTTTGAAAATGTTGCACATGGTTGCAGATATATTCTTTCTTTTCTACCCAAAGTATTACCTCCAAACTCGATTCACCTCGTAGAATCGAGATTGGGAGCCCAAATTACTTGCCATTGACCTTCTTCAAGGAAGCTATCAATTTCCTTGATATGAGCAGGAAAGAAAATTTGATATTATGAAAGCAGTTGATGAAAGAGTATTGATAATAGAATTTCACAAATTTAAAGAGGATTCTTGATAGATCTGACAGTTTGATATCCTGGGAGCTTCTCTCATGATAATCTTTCTGCATTCTTTCGGCTCTCTTGGGTTTTGTCTATATTCTCCTTCATTTTGGAGATGTTGTGACTTTTCTCTCTTTCTTTTTCCTCTCTTTCTCTCTTTTGGAAGGGTACGCCACAAACTCCTTCAACTTGGAGATGTTTCGATCCTTCTTGGGCGATGGGTTTGGAGATCTTTGGATGATAGCTGAAATTAAATATCTTTTAGGGATTGTCGAGAGGTTCATCGCATCTGCCTTCATCTCGACAGTGCTTTGGACTTTCCCTGGAAGGATCCGTCACAAACTTCGTCATCTCAGGGTGATTTCTGGACAGGACAACACAGGACACTTGGCATCTCAGGGTGATCTATGGAATGACACATGGCGCAGGGTGAAGATGGTGTCTAATGACATGTGGCGGCTTCTTAAGGTAGCCCACACTGACACTTGGCAGATAAATGGGAGGAGAGAGAAAAGACAAGTGGCGCCAATCCAGGGGACAAGGCTCCTATATTTTTGGGTTTTTCAAAATTCAGATTTTTCAAAAGAAAAGCCTATGTGACACCACCTCAGTGTGGGTCCCACCTTGCTTCTTTATTGAAATAAAGACAAGACAATAAATCCTTTTTTTGGAATTTTCATAAAATCTAGACTAATTGGCAAAACAGAAATTTTGAAAAGAGATGGCCCCTATAGGGTGATTTTGTAAAAGGAAGATATTGAAATTGTTGACAAAAAGGCAAAATCTGAGTTGAAGTGGCTGAAATCCATATTGAAAACTATCCAGATCATTTTCCTGAGGAAATATTTTGAAATTCAGAGTCCTGGGGGTAAAATGGGAAGAATTGATAATTTTAAAAACCCAGGGTTTTGAAATCAATTTTGAAAGTGGTTGAAATTCGAATCTGGATTGAAAATTTTGAAATCAAGAGTTCTGGACCTCGAAATGACATGTTGTGCAGTGCAGTGATATGAAATGCTCATGCAATGCTATGAAATGACATGTCATATGAAATGTAATCCTGAATTGGGCTTTGGAGATTCTTGTCTTCTGTCCGGAATAAGATTTTGAACATCTGAGCTGAAAATAGAGAAATTTTGAGAGTTGCAAACGAAATTTAGACTTTTGCAAGGTCCGAGCTCAGAAAATGACAATTTTGCCCTCCGGCGATTTCAAAGGCTGGATGTTGATGCTTGGTGGAAATGTTGGAGAGGTGAGTGAAAATTTGGGGTGTTTGCAGATGCCCCTCTTTGCTACTAAGCCGGCTTGTGGCCGAGCTTAGTGGCAAAGAAAAACACACCAAATTTGGGTTATACATAAAAAAATGCCCCAGTTAGAAGGATCTGACTGTGTATAAAGAAATTAGCCCGAGGAAGATGGTAGATATGAAGCTAAAAATGGAGAATTAAGAAGAAAAATTCACTCTGTGAGAGTGAAATTCAGGTTTTTACCCTTAACCTGGATGGGCGAAAGATGAAATACCTCTTTGATTGAGGCTCAGGTTTGTACCCTTATCCTGATCGGGCGGAAAATGGAATACCTCTTTGATTGAGGCTCAGGTTTGTACCCTTATCCTGATCGGGCGGAAAATGGAATACCTCTTCGAACGAGGCTCAGGTTTTACCCTTATCCTGATTGGGCAAAAAATGGAGTACCTCTTCGAATGAGGCTCAGGTTTGTACCCTTATCCTGATCGGGTGGAAAATGGAATGGAATCCTCGAAGGAAGAGACCATGATGGAACCTTCGGATTTTGCACAATAAATCCGACAGGGGTTTTGCAAAAGGAAGGAAAATGGGGTCCCTAAAGTTTGAAAAGGGATTGATTTTGGGTGTCTCATTGCTGAGACTAAATAGCTTTTGAAATTGCCTTTTGCGAGAGATGATTGGTGGTTCAACCTCGAACCGAAATGGGACTGTCTATGGTGGGACAGTGGGGACACAGGGAAGTGTGCAAATTTGAGAGTTCATGCTCTCAAAGAACGGAAGGAATCAAGTCCTTAGGAGGAATTTAAAATTGGTGTCAGGATGCATCAAAAACGGACATCAAGCTCTCACTTCACGTCAGGATAGCTAGAAAATATTGTCAAAATGTTGGAAATTTTGCGGTTGATTCAAATTTTTTTGAAAATGTTGCACATGGTTGCAGAGATATTCTTTCTTTTCTACCCAAAGCATTACCTCCAAACGAGATTCACCTCGTAGAATCAAGATTGGGAGCCCAAATTACTTGCCATTGACCTTCTTCAAGAAAGCTATCAATTTCCTTGATATGAGCAGGAAAGAGAATTTGATATTATGAAAGCATTTGATGAAAGAGTATTGATAATAGAATTTCACAAATTTAAAGAGGATTCTTGATAGATCTGACAGTTTGATATCCTGGGAGCTTCTCTCATGATAATCTTTCTGCATTCTTTCGACTCTCTTGGGTTTTGGCTACATTCTCCTTCATTTTGGAGATGTTCTGACTTTTTCCTCTCTTTCTCCCTTTTGGAAGGCTACGCCACAAACTCCTTCAACTTGGAGATGTTTCGATCCTTCTTGGGCGATGGGTTTGGAGATCTTTGTATGATAGCTGAAATTAAATATCTTTTAGGGATTGTCGAGAGGTTCATCGCATCTGCCTTCATCTCGACAGTGCTTTGGACTTTCCCTGGAAGGATCCGTCACAAACTCCGTCATCTTGAATTGCAGCTTAGGTGATTCTGAGGAGACAGGGTATTGATGAATGCTCTTTTTTTTTTCTAGCGCTCAGGATATTTTCACTGCCTCATTTTTACAAGAATAGCCTTTAAAGATATGCCATTGACTGCGATCAATATCGATCATCTACGGCTTTTCAATAACATTGAATTTTCTTTTCTGGCCATATCGAAGACTTATCCTTCATCCTTTTGGTTGGCCAATAGAAAGAATTTGAATTTTGAATCTCTTTTCGCAAAAGCTTCACTCTTTTGGAAGTAATGCTATAGGTAAATAGAGATTTGTGCAATTAAGATTCTGAAATCAACAAATACTTTTATTGACCAAATTTTCTTGAAGTCCTGGGTGAAAGTGAGTATTTGAAGTCCGGCTTAACGCATCTGTGACAAAAATTATCCTCTCATTTCCCCAAAGGAGGCAACTATCAGTTCACTGGGAACAATATCAGTTCAATTAAGAACGACCATCGGTTCACTGGTAACAATATCAGTTCAATTAAAAATGACCATCGGTTCACAGGGAACAATATCTGTTCAATTAAGAACGACCATCGGTGGGAATAATATCAGTTCAATTAAGAACGACTATAAGTTCTATGGAACACTATCAGTTCGATGAAGAACGACTATCCGTTCGATGAAGAACGACTATCAGTTCGATGAAGAACGACTATCAGTTCGATGAAAAACGACTATCAGTTCACTTGGGGGAACAATATCAGTTCGATTAAGAACGACTATCAGTTCACTTGGGAACAATATCAGTTCGATGAAGAACGACTATCAGTTCACTTGGAACACTATCAGTTCAATAAAGAACGACTATCAGTTCACTTGGGAACACTATCAGTTCAATGAAGAACACTATCAGTTCAATTAAGAACGACCATCGCTGGGAATAATATCAGTTCAATTAAGAACGATCATCGGTTCGCTGAGAACTCTATTAGTTCAATAAAGAACGACTATCAGTTCACTTGGAACACTATCAGTTCAATGAAGAACGACTATCAGTTCACTTGGAACACTATCAGTTCAATGAAGAACGACTATCAGTTCACTTGGAACACTATTAGTTCAATGAAGAACGAATATCAGTTCGCTTGGAACACTATCAGTTCAATGAAGAATGAAGACCATTATAGAGAGTTGAATCACTTCTATGAATGGTTTCAGGATTATCCTCTTATCCTGAACGGGGATTAGAAATCGGATGACCTGGCGGTCAAAATTGAGAATTTTGGTAATTTGAAAATTGGAAATTGGGTGACCCGGAGGTCGAAATTGAAGAATTGAATGACCCGAGGATTTGAATTGGAATTGGTGGGCAAAATATCAAATTTGAGAGATCGACTGACCCTTGGATCAATGCAGAAGAATGAATGGCTCAAGTCAGAGCTCGAATAAAGTAAAGATATCACGAGTCAGAACCCGGATCAACAAAGGAAAATAAAGAGCTCGGGTCAGAGCTCGAATGAATAGAGAGATCTCGAGTCGGAACCCGGATCAACAAAAGAAAAATAAAGAGCTCGAGTCAAGGCTCAAGTAAAGTAGAGAGATCTCGAGTCGAAACCCGGATCAACAAAAGAAAAATGAAGAGCTCGAATCAAGGCTCGAGTAAATAAAGAGATCTCGAGTCGGAACCCGGATCAACAAAAGAAAAATGTAGAGCTCGAATTTGAGCTTGAAGGAATAAAGAGATCTCGAGTTGGAACCTGGATCAACAGAAGATGATAAAGAGCTCGAATCTGAGCTCGAAGAGATCTCGAGTCGGACCCCGGATCAACAGAAGATGATGAAGAGCTCGAGTCTGAGCTCGAAGAGATCTCGAGTCGGAACCCGGATCAACAGAAGATGATGAAGAGCTCGAATCTGAGCTCGAATGAATAAAGAGATCTCGAGTCGGAACCCGGATCAACAGAAGATGAAGAGCTCGAATCTGAGCTCGAACAAGGTATAGAGATCACGAGTCGGAACTCGGATCAACAAAAGAAAGATATGGACCAACTTGAAAGTTGGAGTTTGAAAGAAAGCTGAATCGGAATTCAGATCTTCAGAGGAGAACCCGGTTAGGGGAACACAATTTTGCAAATTGTCAATACGGGAACTGGATTTTTATAAAGAGGATCATATCCAGAGATTGTAGACTAGAGTCAGAGATTGATGATTAAGATGGGAAATCATTCATAGTCTCAGGATTTATCCCTTATCGTGAATGGGAAATGGAATTGGGTGCATAGTTAATGCAAATGCAATGCACATGCACATGAAATGCAAATGAAGTGCAAATGAATGCAAATTGATGCAAATGAGTGCATATATATGCAAAATGAGAGAATGGTTTATCCTGCCTGTATACAGGATGTTTTGAGGTAAAGATAAATTTTCAAAAAAAATGCCCCAGTGTAACTAGGGAAGAAAATTTTGAATAAAAGAAGGATAATTGATGAATAAGGCGACAAGCTTCTTGACTGATAGATGTCCTCAAGATCATTCCTCACAAAAGAGACATTATGAAAAGGAAGAGGAAGTAAATAAGATGGCGCCAAGCTATTGAAAAATTTCATGACTTTATTGATGCTTTAAAATCAAGGAAAGAGAATGGGATTATATTATTTTTTTCAAAAAGCAAGATGAGAAATGGGAAATTGTTGGCATTGTCATCTTCTTGAATGATTGTAGAAAAAATCTTTGTCAGGATGACTAGTCCTCCTTTTCATCTTCAACGAGGAGCTTCTCGTCAATGCAGTCTTGAACAATGTTTTTAAGGATGAAGCAGTTTTATGTATCGTGCCTTACTGCTCGATGAAACTTGCAAAACTGTTCTTTGAATCTGCCCATAATTGCTGGAGGATCGGTGGCTTTAGGCAACCGAACAATGTCTTTCGCAAGCATATACTCGAGAATACTCTCGAGTGTCTAATCCAGAGGAGTGAATTCTCGATCAGTTCTCCAGTCCTTGTGCTTTGATTTTTCCTGATCTTTCTTTTGATGCTGAGGGCTGGATTGTAGAGGTTTATCATTGTTGATGTCCTTCCCTTTTTGTTTTTTGATTCTCTCCAAACTGTTGCCATGATCATTCTTGCTATTATTGAAAGATTTGGCTGAAAAAGTGAAGTGAGACTTCTTCTTTTGTTCACCTTGAGGGTTATTCTTGGAAAATGTGAAGCCTTCATAGACTCCATTCTCCACGCTCAGCTTGAGCCATTCTGCTCGCTCAATGAGTTCAATGAAAGATTTGGAGGGTGAGGTAGAAATTAATCCTCTCAGAGGTTGCGAAAAATTATTGAGGATTAGCGATAGAGCATGCCTTTCTGATATAGGATCCCTCATTTTATTGCAGGTCTCTCTCCATCTGCGAATGAAGTCCCTTGCCTTTTCATTTTCATTCTGCCTTAGATTGCAGAAATGGCTCAATGTTGGGAGTGCTTCAGTATTGAACAGAAATCGCTCGACAAACAAATTCACGACTTTGTCAAACTCTTTCATTTCTATAGGATTGATATGTTCCGCGTACCATTTCGTGAACTCCATAAGAGCTTGTGCACGTGCCATTCGTGTCAACCATAGTGAATTTTAGAAAAATGTGTATGAATGATGCATCAAATATCAGAATTTGTAGAAATTAAACTGTATCCAATGCAGACCTATTCTAAGCAGAAAAATAACTCTTATTCTAAATTATTACATCTTTATATTGAATAAAAATAAAAGAATAAAAGTTAAGTCTTCCTCTTGGATGTTCCTGCAAAACTAGAAAACAATGTTAGCATAGAAATGTAGGCTTTTCTGAATTTATCCAAAAATATGGGAAATTATCAGATATTATTCTAATATAAACCCAAATTCATATCCCCTTTGATATAAACATGAGAAATAATGAATAAATTTTGAAAATTAGACTTGGAAATTCGAAATTGGGGTCAAAATGACCGAAATGCCCCTGATGACCTTGAAATCAGAGTTTTCTGAAAAAAAATTTATAAATTTTGGAAATTTGAAAATTAAATAAAATAAATCAAACACAATATGATGAAATATGATGATATGCACGAAAAAATTATGGAATTAAAAATTGGAATTGTTGAGAAACTCGGTTTTGATGTCACATAATATGATACACTGTCTCATTTGATTTTATATGATATGATAATATGTTCTCTTGAAATAATGTTATATTATGACTGAATATGTTTTGCCTTAAATCTAACGAGTATTTGATGCAAGGATATCTCACCCAATAAGGATGGAGACTTCCTGTTCAAGTACAACTATGGTGCAATCATACTCCTTGAAGAAAAAGCTTGATGAGCCATGCTTTCCTAAAGTTCAAATGAAGAGATCGGCTACCTCAAGATGAAGATTTTTTTCTTCTTTAGAGTCATATGTAACAGAACCTTCAGGAACTTGCATATTGCATATTGCATATTGCATATTACATACTCATTCATAAATACTATATCATAAAAGTATACGATAGTTTCAAAAAGCTCCTTTTTTGAAAACCAATAAGTGTACCTTCTTACAACCTTTTATGAAAAAGATATTTTGTCATATAATAATTGTACCTTCTTACAACCTTTTATGAAAAAGATATTTTGTCATTGTACCTTACACTATATACAAGACCACATGAAAAAAGGAATGTAGGAAAAAGACAAAAACATAAAATCGACTACATAAGAAAAACAAATAAAATATGTTTGTGAAAAGACTTTAGTTATCTTCTTTAATGAAATGTTTCTTAATACAAGAAGAAGACAAAAACATAAAATCGACTACATAAGAAAAACAAATAAAATATGTTTTTGAAAAGACTTTAGTTATCTTCTTTAATGAAATGTTTCTTAATACAAGAAGAAGACAAAAACATAAAATTGACTACATAAGAAAAACAAATAAAATATGTTTTTTTCTTTAATGAAATGTTTCTTAATACAAGAAGAAGACAAAAACATAAATCGGCTACACATAAGAAAAATAGTTACCTTTTTTCTTAACCATAGAATGTCGACTTACTTGAAGTCATCATTCTCTCTACAAAGCATTAAATGCCTTCTGTAACAAATCTTTGTTAAATATCCTTCTCAAAGAATGTCGACCTTCTTTTTTGTCCTCATTCTCTCTGAGACTTTGAAATACACAACATAAAGAAAACACTTGGCATGACTATGTACAAATAAATATCTCAAAGCACTCATAGTACTTACACTCATTTAAAGTAAAGAAGTACTAATGTACCTCAAATCATTAATTAGAAAAAAGACAAAACTACAACCCAACGTTCAATGTACTATTGTAAGAAATAGACTTTTTACATAAAATATGTATTACCTAAAATATTACAACGACTAGTGTACCCTCTATTTCACCTTTATGGAAAAAGGCATTCTCGAACTTCTCTAAAAGATGTTTTTGAAATGACCTAACATTTCACATTTCAAATAGTTACAATTCCAAAATGTAACGACTACTTTTTATAAGCTATATAAACACACACAACTAAACTATTCAAACAATGGAATGAAAAAGACGTGTGAGCTTACAAAGAGAAAAATTTCTATTCGTGATTTGAAAAGAGAGCCTTGAAAAGAAAGAGAAAAAGAAAAAGAAAAAAAAGAGAAAAAGTCAAGTCCAGCTCTTTGACAAAGAGTATCCTCTGAGTGACAAACAGAACATTCTTAGAATCCTTCATTCGTGCATTCATATCATTCTGAAGGTTCTATAGGAAGTATTGTAACTCTGTTATTCACTGTATTCCTTCTTTGTTTAAAGAAGTAGACCTCTGTGAAAGAGGGTGTTGCCCTTCTCTGTTGAGAGAAGAAGACCTCTTGGGAAGAGGGTGTGCCCCTTCTCTGTTGAGAGAAAAAGACCTCTTGGGAAGAGGGTGTTGTACTATTTATCCAGTAACTCGGATGTTATAGTGGAATCTCAAGTGGTTTGCTTGGGGACTGGATGTAGGTCTGGATATTGACCGAACCAGTATAACTTCTGTGTTTTATGTGTTGTGCCTTATTGCTTAATTATTTTATTTTATCGATCATAATCATATTTCATTTGGTATCAGAGCAGGTTTGCTGGTTTCGACGTAACAAGTCTTCCAGCACAAATGGCATCTACCTCTTATGCTCGTGATATTGAAGGTCAACACGCATCTCGTCCTCCTTTCTTTAATGGCTCCTACTATGGATATTGGAAGTGCAGAATGGCTATCTTTCTCAAATCCATAGACTTTGCTGTATGGAAAATTGTTGAGCATCCATACACATCTCCATCCGTAGACTATAACTTATGGTCTGATGAAGAAAAGAAAATGGCAAACCTAAATGCAAAGGCTATGAATGCCTTATATTGTGCCATTGATCAGAATGAATTCAACAGAATATCTATATGTGAATCTGCATATGACATTTGACATTCTTTGGAGGTTATTCATGAAGGAACCAACAAAGTAAAAGAAGCCAAAATATCATCTCTTGTTAGAAAATATGAGTTGTTCAAAATGAACAAAGATGAACCCATCACGGAGATGTTTACCAGATTCACCAACATCACCAATGATCTGAAATCTCTGGGTGTAACATATTCCCAGACTGAAAAGGTGAAGAAAATCTTGAGATCTCTCACAACTGATTGGGAGAAAAAGACTATTGCTATTGAAGAAGCTCAAGATTTATCTAAACTTACATTGGACGACTTAATAGGCAATCTTATGGCCTATGAAGTCCACATGAAAGAAAGAAGGGAAGAAGAGCAACCAGTAAAGAAAACTCTAGCTTTCCCAGCCCTATCTGAGAATGAAGACTCAGATAAAGAATCAGAAATTGCGCTACTTACCAGAAAATTCTAGCGCTTCATGAGAAGGAACCGGCTTCCAAACAGGCACAAGGAAAGAAAGGATCTTAAAGAAGATCCCATGTGTTTCCAGTGTAATAAGCCAGGCCACTTAAAACGTGACTGTCCCCTTCTCAAAAGAAAGTCCAAAACTGAGGAACCAAAGAAAAAGGCTCTGCATGCTCAATGGGATGATTCAGAACCATCCACTAGTGAAGAGTCAAGTGATGATGAAGCCGAAACTGCAAATATGTGCTTCATGGCAAACGAAAGTTCAGTAAGTGAAATCTCTGATTTTTCCTTTGAAGAACTTCTAGATGCTTTTCAAGAACTTTTTGAAGAATCTAGAAAATTGAGTTTCAAAAATAAAGTTTTAAAATATGAAAATTTAAAGCTTTCTCAAGAGAATGAAAAACTCAGCAGTGAAAATTCTGAGTTGAAAAAGAAAAATCTTTTGCTTATGTCTGAAATTTCTTCTACTAGCTCCAAAACTAAAAATATGCAAGTAGAGATTTCAGAGCTAAAAAGTAAAACTGAGAACCTCATGAAAACGGTTTCCAAGTTTACTAAAGGTAAAGAGAACTTGGATAAACTCCTATCCTCTCAGAAGGTCTCTTTTTACAAGAATGGTATTGGCTATTCTCATTTCAAAAAACCTTCTTGTATAAATCAAAAGACCACGTTTGTGAAAAGTTCATCTGAACCAAATAAGGAGTATTACAATGATAATCTTTTTAACTCCTCTAAAGAGATAGACAAACCCAAATCCAAATGGATATGGGTTCCAAAGTCTAACAAAAAAGGACCCGATTGGGTACCAAAAAGAAGATTTACTTAATGTTTTGCAGGCTCCAAAGAAGAAGAACAAATGGATATTAGATAGTGGATGTGTAAAGCACATGACAGGACATCCAGACCTTTTTGCTGTTCTTCATCATAAAGAAGGAGGAACCGTCGCCTTTGGAGATAACAACAAAGGTTTGATAATTGGTATTGGAAATATTGGTAACATAGACAAACCTCTTATCAAAGACGTTCTTCTTGTTAAAGGCTTAAAACATAACCTACTAAGTATCAGTCAAATGTGTGACACAGGTTATAATGTTAGCTTTAATCATGATGCATGCCTCATAGCTGACTCAAATGAAAACATCATCTTAAAAGGTATAAGAAAGAATAATATATATGAACTATACCTAGAAAACATCATAGAACATTGCCTCATAGCTAATAATGACACTCAACATCTATGGCACATGAGAATGGGCCATGTCAATTCTAAATACATGTCTAAACTAGCTAAAGATAAGTTAGTACGTGGGTTACCCAACATATCTTTTAAAAAGGATTATTTTTGTGATGCATGTCAATTAGGAAAATTGTCAAAATCTTCTTTCAAATCAAAAAATGTCATTTCAAGTAAAAGACCTTTAGAGCTTCTCCACCTGGACCTTTTTGGTCCTTCTAGGGTAGCTAGCCTTAATCAAAATAGATATGCTTTTGTCATTGTAGATGATTACTCAAGATTTACTTGGGTAATATTTTTGAAAAACAAAAGTGACACGTTTTGTCAATTTGAAATCTTATGTAAAAAATTACAAAACGAAAAATCGTGTTCTATTGTTAAAATCCGTAGTGACCATGGAGGAGAATTTGAAAATGAACTCTTTGAAAATTTTTGTAACTTGCATGGTATTTCTCATAACTTTGCCTTTCCTAGAGCTGCACCTCAAAATGGTGTAGTAGAAAGAAAGAATAGAACCCTTCAAGAATCTGCCAGGACTATGCTCCAACACAATAATCTTGCAAAATCTTTTTGGGCAGAAGCTGTTAATACTGCATGCTACATAACAAATAGAGTTCTCATTAGACCCTTATTAAATAAAACTCCCTATGAACTATTCTATGACAGAACTCCAAGAATAGACTATTTCAAAGTCTTTGGATATTAATGCTTTATCCTAAACACAAAAGATAGCCTGGATAAGTTTGATGCTAAATCTGTTGAAGGCATATTCTTAGGATATTCAAGTCATAGTAAAGCATACAGAGTTTTCAATAAGAGTCATAATACTATTGAAGAATCTATGCATGTTAGTTTTTGTGAATCTATTGATCAATCTGTTCATATACAAACTAATGATGATGATGTTGAAAGTACAGATTTATTTTTAGATAACACAGCTAAGTCTAATGAAGATGATCACCAAAGAACCTTTGTCGATATCAAAGATCATCCTCAAAAGCAGATTTTGGGAGAACTAACAAAGGGGGTTCAAACTAGAGCTCAGCTAGAACGGATTGCAAACATGGCATTCATTTCTCAACTTGAACCAAAGAAGATTGATGAAGCCATCATTGATGAGTTCTGGATGCTAGCCATGACTGAAGAACTGAATCAATTCCAAAGAAATGACGTTTGGGATCTTGTACCTAGACCAAAGGATCATCCAATCATTGGGACAAGATGGATCTTCAGAAACAAGCTAGACAAAACAGGTAATGTTATAAGAAATAAGGCCAGACTAGTAGCTCAAGGATACAACCAGGAGGAAGGTATTGACTTTGATGAAACATTTGCTCCTGTTGCCAGACTTGAATCTATTAGAATGCTCTTAGCATATGCAAGCTATATGGATTTCAAATTATTTCAAATGGATGTTAAAAGTGCTTTCTTAAATGGTTTTATAAATGAAAAAGTCTATGTAAAACACCCTCCAGGATTTGAAAATGAACAATACCAAGATCATGTTTTTAAACTCAAACGTGCTTTATATGGTTTAAAACAAGCACCTCGTGCTTGGTACGAAAGACTTAAAACCTTTTTATTAAAAACTGGTTTTTCTGTTGGCAAAGCAGATTCTACACTATTTGTCAAAGTAGTGAATAATCATACCCTAATTGTTCAAATTTATGTCGACGACATCATCTTTGGATCTTCTAACAGCACTCTCTATGAAGATTTTTCAAAGTCCATGCAGAAGGAATTCGAAATGAGTATGATGGGAGAACTCACCTACTTTCTTGGACTGCATATTAAGCAAACCAAGGATGGAGTTTTCATCAATCAATCTAAGTATGCTCGTGAACTTCTGAAGAGGTTCAACATGAACTCAACTGCTTCAAAATCTACTCCTATGAGCACTACTACTCTGTTGGACAAAGATGAAGATGGTAAGTCTGTTGATACAAAGGTATACCGAGGTATGATAGGATCACTTCTTTATTTAACTGCTAGCCGTCCAGATATAATGTTTAGTGTTTGCTTGTGTGCTAGATTTCAGTCAAATCCAAAAGAATCACATCTTAAAGCTGTAAAAAGAATAATGAGATATTTAAAAGACAGTTGATTTTGGATTATCCTATTCAAAATCCTCTACATTTGATTTAATCTAATGCAGCGATGCTGACTTTGCTGGAAGTAAATCTGACAGAAAAAGCACAAGTGGAACATGTCACATGCTAGGGCACTCACTAGTATCATGGTTCAGTAAGAAACAAAACTGTGTATCATTATCAACTACTGAAGCCGAATACATTGCTGCTAGCCTAGCTTGTACTCAAGTCATCTGGATGAAACAAACTTTAAAAGATTTTGGTTTAAATTTTGAAAATACAACTATTTTCTGTGATAATACGAGTGCTATAAACCTATCTAAGAATCCTATTTTACACTCACGAACTAAGCACATTCAAATAAGACACCACTTCTTAAGAGAACAAGTCTTAAACAACATAATTAAACTAGAATTCATACCCACTAATCAACAGTTAGCAGACATATTCACTAAACCATTAAAACATGAAGACTTCACACGAATTAGAAGAGAACTAGGAATATGCAAACTAAGTGACTTATAAATAAATCACACTTATTATAATACTTCTTATAAGTCTTGTTTAAATCTTATTTTAAATTGCTTTCCTTCTTATCGATTTTAGTTAGTCAAAACTAAGTTTCCATATTCACGTATTCTTATAAGACACATTCTTTATGTCTTTCAATTTGTCATCTTTCAAGTACACATCCATTATAACTCCTTGTCCTATCTCCTTTCTCTCATATCCATAAAAAATAATTATATTAAAAGCCATCATAACAATGTTCACATCACTCAACTCCTTTATTATTTTTGTCCTTTTATAAAAACTTTTCTTACGATAAATTGTTCTACTTAGTTTATGAGAACTCATGCTCTTCATTAGTTAAAATCGAATGACTATTTGATTCTTTTAAAAGATCTAGTTGCTATATTCTTACGTAAATTATTTTTTTTACTATATCATCTACTATATCATAGCCCGACAAACTATCTATTATCATCTCTTTCGTATACAAATTAAGCCTCCATTCTTGTCAACTCTTGTTTAAAACTTAACCTTGTCGAGTTTCTTTAAGAATATAAACAATGAATCATATCATTCATAACTTTATGTCTTTCATCAATTTTTTTTACTTCTTTATCCTTCACAAAAATCCATATATGTCATCTCACTTCTCTCTATGACAACTCACATTTATTACTCTTCATTCATAAATATTTCTTTGTCTCCTCATTTCATCTCTCGAATACATTTTTTTTATCCGACTCCTCCATGTCTATTCTTATTTCAATTCTTATATATTTTTAACTCTTTCTCCTTTTTGTCTCATCATCTCTCTTACCACTAGTCAAAGTCAAAAAATGTCCTTCTCATATCCACGTATACTCTTAAAAAAATTACAAATATTAATCATGAAACATTTTTTTAAGGCACTCTTTTCTTTAAAATGTCATATCTTTCAAAGTACACATCACATGATCACCCTATGACCTTTCTTTCCATCCGTGACCTTGTCTCTCTCTTATTGTATATCTCTCTAAAATCGAGAATCATTATAGTCTTGTCTCCAAGCAAACCTTTATTCTAACTCTACTTTATGTCATATCTAAATCAAGTAAATATTGTCCTTTATCACCTTTCACTCTTCTCTACATATCCATATCATTTTTTTATGTATTTAACTCTCCATTCACGAATTTAGAATCCCTCCACATAGAGTAACAAGTTGTTTGTTTTATTAGGCCATTATTTTCAAGATCAATCATTTTTTTTTATTCAACATGACACCCCATACTCTATTAATGGTTTCTCTCACTAGTTGATAAACTCACCCATAGTAAAATCTATATATTTCAATACTATGTCCTCCTCAATCTAATATAATACACTATCCTCAAACATTGATTTGATTTGTCATCTACAAGTCTCTTAACTTACTCCTCACGGATTTCCTTATTTAGCTAAAATCTAAAAATCACTCTCTTCCAATGTCATTCATTTCATATCAACAATTATTTTCCTCTTTCTATTTAATCAATTGGTTCATCTCTTACCATTCCATTCGATCTTTTCTATCCTTATACAAACTTTCTCTCGTTTCAAACTCGCTCTCCTTAGTTTTTTTTTACAAACTCTTGCAATGGCCTCTTCCTCCTCCACCAATGTGATCACCTCCGCCGATCTAAGGTATCCTGATTTGTTTCACAACTACAACTCACTCTGCTCTCGCCCCATTCATGAAGGAAAATTGATCAACTTTGACGACTTCATGTTCTTCAACTTAGACACCTATCTCCCTGAACTAAAACCTCTCATAGGATCTTCATCTCCAGCTGCCTATTATCCCGAACTAGTCCGATTGTTTTATACCAACTTCTCTACTGATCATGAACAAACCTCAATCACCAGCAAAGTCCGAGGACAGCTGATGATTTTCGATGCTTCCGACCTAGGTAGAATTCTAAACCTACCTTCCACCGGCACCGACCTTAACTCCATAGTACCAATCGACCGATCGGTACTTCAAAAAATACTTCTCTGCACCAACTGCTACCAACTTCCGTGGCACAAGAGGAATCTCCAACCTCATGCTCAGCTACTTGCCCAGATTCTTCTCCACAACATCTATCCCAAGCGTCCACGCCAGGGATTAGTTCCTCGAAAAATCTCTCTTCTTATCTACGCAATCCTTTCTTCTCTTCCGATAAATTGGTCATCCATTATTTTCGACCTCTTTATTCGTTATCAGAAATTTGAGCCTCTTCTTTTAGGGTGTTTTATAACTCCCATTCTCAAATACTTCCAAGTACCACTTCACAACGAAGTCATCCTCCGTCCCTCTCACGTCCTCGATGGCACCACCTTCAATCTACGGTCCCTGCACATGCCCGACTCTAATGAAGCAGATCCAATGTCCTCCTTCAATTACTTTTCTGCTATGATGGATATCGAGCAAACTCAGGATCGAATCCTTCGTAATCAAGCCCTGTTGCAGCAGACTCGCAAGCGGACTCGCACCAACCGACCACCTTCACCTTCTCCACCTTCGAGATAGACTCATTTTTTTTTTATATATATTTGGTCTGTAATAACTTTCTTACTCTGATCCCTCCTTTTTGTCCATGACAAAGGGGGAGAAAACCTGTCTCCATTATTGGAGAAATATTCTCTATGTAAACATTATTTCACTTTTTTTATCATATTATTATTTCTATGCATAATGTCTTTTTGACAATGGGAGCATATTTTGTCATCATCAAAAAGGGGGAGAATGTTGAGAAACTCGGTTTTGATGTCACATAATATGATACACTGTCTCATTTGATTTTATATGATATGATAATATGTTCTCTTGAAATAATGTTATATTATGACTGAATATGTTTTGCCTTAAATCTAACGAGTATTTGATGCAAAGATATCTCACCCAATAAGGATGGAGACTTCCTGTTCAAGTACAACTATGGTGCAATCATACTCCTTGAAGAAAAAGCTTGATGAGCCATGCTTTCCTAAAGTTCAAATGAAGAGATCGGCTACCTCAAGATGAAGATTTTTTTCTTCTTTAGAGTCATATGTAACAGAACCTTCAGGAACTTGCATATTGCATATTACATACTCATTCATAAATACTATATCATAAAAGTATACGATAGTTTCAAAAAGCTCCTTTTTTGAAAACCAATAAGTGTACCTTCTTACAACCTTTTATGAAAAAGATATTTTGTCATATAATAATTGTACCTTCTTACAACCTTTTATGAAAAAGACATTTTGTCATTGTACCTTACACTATATACAAGACCACATGAAAAAAGGAATGTAGGAAAAAGACAAAAACATAAAATCGACTACATAAGAAAAACAAATAAAATATGTTTGTGAAAAGACTTTAGTTATCTTCTTTAATGAAATGTTTCTTAATACAAGAAGAAGACAAAAACATAAAATCGACTACATAAGAAAAACAAATAAAATATGTTTTTGAAAAGACTTTAGTTATCTTCTTTAATGAAATATTTCTTAATACAAGAAGAAGACAAAAACATAAAATCGACTACATAAGAAAAACAAATAAAATATGTTTTTTTCTTTAATGAAATGTTTCTTAATACAAGAAGAAGACAAAAACATAAATCGGCTACACATAAGAAAAACAAATAAAATATGTTTTTAAAAGGACTCTAGTTACCTTTTTTCTTAACCATAGAATGTCGACTTACTTGAAGTCATCATTCTCTCTACAAAGCATTAAATGCCTTCTGTAACAAATCCTTGTTAAATATCCTTCTCAAAGAATGTCGACCTTCTTTTTTGTCCTTATTCTCTCTGGAGACTTTGAAATACAAAACATAAAGAAAACACTTGACATGACTATGTACAAATAAATATCTCAAAGCACTCATAGTACTTACACTCATTTAAAGTAAAGAAGTACTAATGTACCTCAAATCATTAATTAGAATAAAGACAAAACTACAACGCAACGTTCAATGTACTATTGTAAGAAATAGACTTTTTACATAAAATATGTATTACCTAAAATATTACAACGACTAGTGTACCCTCTATTTCACCTTTATGGAAAAAGGCATTCTCGAACTTCTCTAAAAGATGTTTTTGAAATGACCTAACATTTCACATTTCAAAAAGTTACAATTCCAAAATGTAACGACTACTTTTTATAAGCTATATAAACACACACAACTAAACTATTCAAACAATGGAATGAAAAAGATGTGTGAGCTTACAAAGAGAAAAATTTCTATTCGTGATTTGAAAAGAGAGCCTTGAAAAGAAAGAGAAAAAGAAAAAGAAAAAAAAGAGAAAAAGTCAAGTCCAGCTCTTTGACAAAGAGTATCCTCTGAGTGACAAACAGAACATTCTTAGAATCCTTCATTCGTGCATTCATATCATTCTGAAGGTTCTATAGGAAGTATTGTAACTCTGTTATTCACTGTATTCCTTCTTTGTTTAAAGAAGTAGACCTCTGTGAAAGAGGGTGTTGCCCTTCTCTGTTGAGAGAAGAAGACCTCTTGGGAAGAGGGTGTGCCCCTTCTCTGTTGAGAGAAAAAGACCTCTTGGGAAGAGGGTGTTGTACTATTTATCCGGTAACTCGGATGTTATAGTGGAATCTCAAGTGGTTTGCTTGGGGACTGGATGTAGGTCTGGATATTGACCGAACCAGTATAGCTTTTGTGTTTTATGTGTTGTGCCTTATTGCTTAATTATTTTATTTTATCGATCATAATCATATTTCACTATTCACCCCCCCTCTAGTAGAATTTCAGGAATTTCGAAATTTAGGTCAAAATGACCAAAATACCCCTGATAACAAGACTATGGCCTTGAAACCAGGGTTTTTTTTAAATAAATTTTGCAAAAATGAGAAGTTGAAATGAAAATGAGATTAAAATTAACCCTAATATGACATGACATGCTTATTTACATGAATAACCCTAAAATGGCAAAAATATCATAAAATATCAAATTTAACTTGATTTTCGCTTCTGAATTTAAAAATAAACTAACCTACAAAGCAAATGAACTCAGAATTGAGCCAAATTTAGAATTTACACCTAGACTAACCCTAAAAACATAATTGAGCTTGAAAATTTATTTTTTGTATTTTTTTAATATGGAAAATAGCTAAAATCCTAAAAAATCAAAATTTTGCTTAAAATGCTGATTCCAAATCCGATTTCAGATATCAAACTTCCATAAAAATTTCCCAAATTTTATAAGGTGACAGAGGACAATAAGTAAAGGATTTTTACCTTTTACATATTCTGGTTTTGACCTATGGTCGGAGCTGGACAGCTCCGGCAAGTCGGATCGAAAGTCGGCGACTCTAGGATTTGAGGGAAACAGACAGGTTTCGTGAGAAAATGTGAAAAAAATAGCAGACAGATGGGGAAATTGCTAAAATTGTGGGAACATGTTTCTGACAAATAGAGGCAAATTTACTTTTTTTACATCATTGAGATTTGGGCTACAGTTTGGAAATGAGCACACTATTATCAGAAACCTAGAGCTCTAGAATTTTTGGATATGAGAATTTGTCATACAGAAAATATAAATCCAGAAAAAATACTTCGTCAATCCCAAAAATTTCTAAATTTCAGGAAATGATAGGGAAAATGGTTAGAAATAACTTTCATGTTGAAAGTTTTTACATTCAGGCTACGGGTTGAGCGGACACAGCATATTAGAGTCGATCTATACCCTGACAAAGAAACATTGAGGTTTTCTCAGAGGTCTGGGAAAATAGATTTTTAACAGAGATCAAATTTACTTATAAAAAATCCAAAATTTCCAGACAATTAGTAGATTCCACCTTCAATCTAATGTAATTTTTATGGGGAGATTCGAATCGTCCATCTAGGAGATCTCACAGGTTCTTGTCTGCTAAAACAAAACTTGAAAGTTCTGGAGGGTTCAAAACCCACTATCAATCTTTTATTTTTTTATGACAATAAAGATTTCAAATTAAATCAAAATTTTTACAGGAACTAAAGGTCATACAGATCTAACAATAGTAATATTTTCAAAATTTATAGACGTAAAAATTTGCATGAAATGACATATGAACTTTGTTCATAAATGAAATCTATGGATTCTGAATTAAACCTTGATAAAACCATGTAAAATGAATATAATGCATGATAAGACTAGTTGAGATGCATATTTTTTTTATTATGAAAAGTCATAAAACGTAAAACCAAAATGAAAATCAATGGGGGCATGTTTCAACTTTGATGTTTGCTCTCAAAACGAGAGATCCGATCCATCAAATGGATGGATCTCCACGTTTATTTTGCTCATACACATAAGGAATATACTTTTTTTTTATACATCCTAAATACCATAAAAGAAAACTCCACGTGATCCAATTTTTAAATTGGATGCACACCATCCTTAGAATCCTAACATTCACATATTCCTCTTCAATCCTGCGACTTTGGCAAAATTTTGCATGAATTTAATAAAACAAACACGTCTTACCTTGGATCAGCTGCTATGTGGAAATTGATTTTCGTTGCAGCAATGGAGGGCTATGGGGACCTTGCAGCAATGGTTGGAGGTGGATTAGCTTCTGGAAGCAATGAAAGTTGGATCCGAAAAGGATGATTGTGCCTAGGCTGAAGGAGGGAATCGTGGGCTGAAGCTGGAGGTGGCTTGGCTGGGCGTCCAAGGAGGTGGCTGCTGCTGGAGGGCCTGGTGGTTGCTACTGTAGTGGAGAGGGCTGAAGCAAAAGAGGGTTAGAAGGAGAGGAGAGAGAGATGTGAAAGAGAGAGAGAGGGAGAGGCGTGAGAGATGGATTGACAACCAGTCGTGTAGTGTTAGTTAAAAAAAAATCCTCTCCAAAACTTAGATCTTAATGAAAATAAATACTTAGGGATAGAATCCAATGAGAAAGAGTGAGAGAGCTGCAGCCGTATGTGGTCTTAGGGGTTTGGAAAGAGGGAAAGAAGAAAATAAGGAAAAGAGGAAAGAAGAAAGGAAAAAAGGGAGAAGAGGGAAAAGGAAAGAAAGAAGAGAAGGAGGGAAGAAAGAAGAGGGAAAGAAAAGAAGGGAGAATGGGTTGTACGTGAGTGGGCTGGAGAACAAAAAAAGGAGGAAGGAAAGAAGAAAAAGAAAGAAAAAAAGAAAAGAAAGAAGGAGAAGAAAGGAAGAAAAGAAAGAAGAAGGAAAAGAAGAAAGAAAGAAGGAAAGAAAAGAAAGAAAAAAAAGGAAAGGAGAAGAAGAAAGAAAGGAAATGGAGAGGAAGAAATAGGGGCTAGGGGGGTCGACCCCCTTGTGGGTCTGTTCTCGTCGCGAAATTTTTCCCGTCTTCCCTTCCTTGCGGAAGAGAAAAAGGAAATGCTTTCGCGCTTCAAACTTGACCGGATTTTGGAAATTGTTTTGAAATACTCGCCTCCGTTTTGAAAATTGCGTGAAAATCCATGGGATGGGGCTCGACCTGTCAGTACGAGGTTCGACCATTTCTGCCACCTTTAACAGGGGTAATCGAACCAAGGACCAAAATTGGGCTTGACTTAGTGAAATTATCGAAGTTATGTTATATCCTATATGCACAGAGAATTCAGGCATGTGCTATGAAATTTTGTAAAATGCCAGTTGGAAAATATGATGTGTGCTTAGGAAACACTTGGAGTTGAAAAAAAAAAACATTTCTCAGGAAAAAGGTGAAACTCATATTCCCAGGAAACTCAGATGAAAGGAGTTTTTGAAATCACGAGAAAGTTCATAAAGATGTGGGAAAACCATGAATAGTTGAAAATCCTGGAAAAATAGAAGTGATTCTTGAGAAAAAGATGAACATTTGAAAAGGGAAACACAGCTCAGGAAAACTCGGACTTTGAGAACTTTCTTAGGAAAATGATGGAAAATTTATAGGAAAAACTCATTTGGAGAAGAAAAACTAAACTTGGGAAATTGAAATTCTGGGAATCTTATCCTTAAATCCTTTGAAAATTTGATTTTTGATTCTTGAGAAAGAGTGGAAAACTCCTTTTGAAAATCTTAAGAAAATAACATTTTCCAGGGAAAATCAAAGGAAGACTTTGATTTTGGAAATCCAACTTAGAAGTTTCTTGAGAAACTGATTTCCATGGAAAACTGTGAAAACTTGACTTGCGAAAACCAATTTTGGAAACTACTCAGAGTTTCTTGAGAAATCGATTTCTTGAGAATGAAATTTTCTTAAGAAAATCACGAGAAAACCAATGATTTCATGATGCAAATGATATGAGTGAATGAATGCACTTTGGAAAGATTTTGTTGGAAAAATGTGTATTAAGTCAAGATAAATCCTTCACATATTCTGACTGTGGCCATGAATAGGTTCAGAGTTTATTTGAGTTAATTCACAATACTTTGCAAAATTGGAAATATGATGTGCATTTTAAGATAGCCTAAGAGTGTAGGCTCAATGTGACTGGTAGAAAGATGATGGATCTGGGTCTCGTCCATATTCCGACTAGGGCCGTAAATATGGATTCCACCGAGTTCATCAACTCCCTAAGAGTTGGTGCATGTGGCATTCGTGTACATCCATAGTGCTTTTGAAATAAAATGCATGAATCCCATAAACCGGATATTGCAGGAATTCAAACTATATGATATGCATCCTAGTCTGAGCAGAAAATTAAATCTCTTATTCCAAAATTTACATTATTACACCACTAAATAAATGAAATAAATGGAAATTGCAGACTTCAGCTCCTTTTGAATGTCCTTGCCAAACTTGAAATGGGGTTAGCTCAAATATGTGGGTTTTTCCAATAATATTATGAAATTATTGGATTTAATTGGATATAAACCCTATTATCATGCTTCCTTGATATTTGAAATGATTAAAATGCAAGAAATTTGTAAGAGAATAGTTTGAAATTCGGAATTGGGGTCAAAATAACCAAAATACCCCTAATATTAAAGTTATACCTTTAAAATCAGGGTTTTTTTGAAGGAAAACTTGGTAAAATTGAGATTTCGAAACTCAAATTGAATCAAATGATGATGAAATGCAGTATGAGGCATGATGACATGCTGCTAAACACATTAGGACTGTAAAATCAGAATTTGATATTTTACAATTTATCCAAAATAACGAATTTCGCTTGTTTTTCGCTTGGATCAGGGTCCCGCGGGGCCCTGTTTTAATGATATGGCTAAATCAAGCCTCAAATGAATTCCAAATTACACTAAATTCTGTATGGAGCATTTACCTACTCTGATAAACATCCTAGAATGCTAAAAATCACGAAATGATATGATTTGAATGCTAAAATTTAAAGAAAGTCCTAAAAATGGTGGATTTCGCCTACGGGCCCGAACCAAATGCAATGCTTAATATGATAATGCAAAATTTACACCATACAAACTTCTGATATTTTTCAGACTGCTAAAGGACCCGAAATGTAGCATTTTTGGTTTTTACAGCCTCAGGATTTGAGCCATGGTGAGTTCGGTAACAGGGATTTGGTTCTGACGAAGGTAAAATCAACCTAATCTAATATAAAATGATAAAAAAATAGAAAACAACCATGTAAATTTCTGATATTTAACAGAGCTACTCAATACACCTACATGGACAACTTTCATGTTCATGACTTTGGTATTTGATCAATATAAACATAGATACAAATATAACTCTTTGTTCCTAAATCGACAGAACAATCAAATGTGACCAAACAAGTGACTGACAAGACAAATCCAAAGCAGATATCAAAACTGTTCTAAAAATCACAGGCTTTCATATGCAAACATAGGACATCCCTAACATAATATTCATTTTTTACAGATTCGGATTTGAAGCAATACCCAAAGAGAACCCATCGACCTAAGTCGATCCAAAGTCTCAGAGGCCAAAATCAGGCTCTGACATGTGTCCCGCACTCTCGGATTTTTTTCAGACATTAAAAGACATCAGTAAAATCTAATAAAATCAGATTACAAACTAGATATTCTGCCGAGTTCAGAACATCTTTCGGATTGAAAATCGAATCTTCTATGAGGGAGATCTCGATTTTACAAGTCGGAAACAAAAATTTAAAATGCATCCCGGGTAATAAAACATGACTCACCTTTTGGAAAGTTTACCGAAGTAAAAGAATTCAAATGCTTTTGAATTTTTGGAACATTTCTAGGGACACCTAAGGGCGCATTCCGTGATTTTTTTATATTTTTTTATGAAAATTAAACACATGAAATGATGTGTGGACTGACTGACAAAAACAGAGAACTACTGAAACTGAGCAGAATTGAAAACAAATGCTAAATTAATCCTAATTAACTCATGAAGCATGCTAAATTAACGAAATAAAATGCAAATTAAATCTATCTAGATGCATGAATGCTAAAAATCATCAAGGAAGCGTAATCATGTATTTTTATATTTGTCATTTTATGAGAATAACTCAATCCATCCCTCGGATGAGCTCTTTCTTCAAACGACTCCTGAATCAAATCGTGATATGAAATCAAGAGGAAAAGAGGTGCACCTTGCTTCGTTACGCAACTTTAAAACTCTTGAAAGGGACTGCTACCAAGGGCTTCGTTCGTCCTTTGATCCGGGCTTCGGATGATTCCTCAAGATCGACCCACGCTGGAATCGAATTGGCCACAGCACGAACAATGTAGGTACTTCACTACACCTTCTCCACTGAGCCAAAGGGGGCGTGAATTCCAAAGTGCAAAATCGTGTTCTGAAGAAAATACAGGTTGAATTTCAAAGTCCAAAAAGAATCTCCTCTAGGCTGGGCGTGGAGCCTTGTTTTTATAGAATTTCTCTGAAAATTTTGAATTTCAAACAGGCTCAATCTGAGCCCTCCATGTGGCGCCATCTCAGGGGTGCTATTTTGATTTTTTTGAGAAAATAAAATGGGAAATTTTGTGGGTGAGACACCTCAGCAGAATTTGAAAATTTTCAAAATTGGGTTTGCTTGGTTTTCTCTGCAGGAAGCTCCCAGATGGCGCCACCTCAGAGGGTGCTACCTGGGATTTGAAATTCAAAATTTGCCTTTTGTAAAAAGCCCTCAGGTGGCGCCACCTCATGGGGCTATTTTTATTAAAATATAAAATAAATAAAAGAAATGAAGCCAAGTGGGGCTCTGGATTGGCGCCACCTCAAAAGGAGGTTTGAGGTGTAAAGTTGGAAACAGTAGGAGCATGCCATGTGGCACCACCTCTAGAAGCTCTTGACACATGTCAGAAGGACAGGAGTGGAAGAAGCAGACTGTGCCACCTCAGAGGAATTCAAATTCTACTTTTCTGCAAGAAAGGAGAGGCTGACATGTGGCGCCACTTCAAGGTGACTCCACACTGCCACGTGGCAGGAGGACATGAATGGAAGAAGAAGGATGCGCCACCTCAATGGGGGGGGTTTTCTACTTTTTCTGATGCAGGGAGGTCTGGACATGTGGCAGACAAGTGTCAGCAGTCTGGAGAAGCCTTCTCAAATGGCGCCACCTCAGAATGTAATTTGAATTTCAAATGGGGGTTGGCTGTGGAGGAACGAAGGATGGACATGTGACAGTTCCTCAAAGTGGCTCCTACAATGCCATGTGGTAGGAGGGAAAAGCAAGGAACATGTGGCGCCCTCATAGACAAAGTAGAAAAAGGTAGAACTCCAGGATTTGCGCCACGTAGCTCTTGTCTGAAAATTTTTGAATGGTTGCTTTTCTAAAGAAAGCCAAGGGTGACATGTGTCCTCTACTTTTTCTGAAGGAAGCTAGACATGACATGTGTCATCTACTTTTATGGGAAAAGTAGTGGAAAGACATGTGTCATCCTGCTTTTTCTAAAGGAAGCAGAGATTGACACGTGGCAGAGGGGAGAGAAGGAGGTCCAAGCCATGTGGCGTCATCTCAGACAAAATGGAAAAGGTGAAGTTCAGGATTTGCGCCACCTCTGGAAGGATTTGAATATTTGAATTCCAGTTTTTCTGAAGAGAGCAGGAAGTGACACATGGCATCTACTTTTTCTGAGAAGAGCAGAGAATGACACATGTCACCTGCTTTTTTTTAAAAGAGTAGAGGATGCCATGTGTCCTCTGCAGGAGACAAACTTCAAATGGCGCCACCTCAGAGGAGACAAGTTTTGCTTTTTCTGGACAGGACAACACAGGACACTTGGCATCTCAGGGTGATCTATGGAATGACACATGGCGCAAGGTGAAGATGGTGTCTAATGACATGTTGTGGCTTCTTAAGGTAGCCCACACTGACACTTGGCAGATAAATAGGAGGAGAGAGAAAAGACAAGTGGCGCCAATCCAGGGGACAAGGCTCCTATATTTTTGGGTTTTTCAAAATTCAGATTTTTCAAAAGAAAAGCCTATGTGACACCATCTCAGTGTGGGTCCCACCTTGCTTCTTTATTGAAATAAAGACAAGACAATAAATCCTTTTTTTGGAATTTTCATAAAATCTAGACTAATTGGCAAAACAAAATTTTTGAAAAGAGATGGCCCCTGTAGGGTGATTTTGTAAAAGGAAGATATTGAAATTGTTGACAAAAAGGCAAAATCTGAGTTGAAGTGGATGAAATCCATATTGAAAACTATCCAGATCGTTTTCCTGAGGAAATATTTTGAAATTCAGAGTCCTAGGGGTACAATGGGAAGAATTGATAATTTTAAAAACCCTGGGTTTTGAAATCAATTTTGAAAGTAGTTGAAATTCGAATCTAGATTGAAAATTTTGAAATCAAGAGTTCTGGACCTCGAAATGACATGCTGTGCAGTGCAGTGATATGAAATGCTCATGCAATGCTATGAAATGACATGTCATATGAAATGTAATCCTGAATTGGGCTTTGGAGATTCTTGTCTTCTGTCCAGAATAAGATTTTGAACATTTGAGCTGAAAATAGAGAAATTTTGAGAGTTGCAGACGAAATTTAGACTTTTGCAAGGTCCGGGCTCAGAAAATGACCATTTTTCCCTCTGACGATTTCAAAGGCTGGATGCTGATACTTGGTGGAAATGTTGGAGAGGTGAGTGAAAATTTGGGGTGTTTACAGATGCCCCTCTTTGCTACTAAGCCGGCTTGTGGCCGAGCTTAGTGGCAAAGAAAAACACACCAAATTTGGGCTATACATAAAAAAATGCCCCAGTTAGAAGGATCTGACTGGGTATAAAGAAATTACACTACAAGAAAATTGTTAATTAGCGACGGAAATTTGCGACGGATTTTTTTCGTCGCAAATTAGCGACAAATTAGCTAGAGAAAACTTTTTTCATGAATCTGTCGCTAATTAGCGACGGATTAGCGATGAAAGTTGTTTCATCGCTAATTAGCGATAGATTAACGACAACAATTTTTCGTCGCTAATTCTCAATACAAGAAAACTATGTTAGCGAGGGATTTAGCGAGGGAATTTTTCCGTCGCTAATTAGCGACGGATTAGCGACGGAAAAATTCCCTCGCTAAATCCCTCGCTAATTTTCAATTTAAACTGAGCGCGAAATTTTCCCTCTCTCCTCGTTCGAAATTTAAATCGACCGCGCGATTTAAACCGCTCTCTCCCCGTCAAAGAGCGCGCTGGAGAGCATGACGGCGATGAGGCAGATTGTTGGAGGACGGCGACGCCGGCGACGGAGGACGGCGACGCCGGAGGACGGCGACGCCGGAGGACGACGACGATGGAGGATCGACGACAACGATGAAGGACAATGACGATGGAGGACGGCGATGACTTCGGAGGATGCCGTTTCATGGAGGACGGCGACACCAGAGGACGGTGACAACGTCGGAGGACAGCGACGGTGACAACGGAGGACGACGACGAGTTCAGAGGACGCCGTTTCACGGTGGATGGCGACGAGGCTGAGCGATTGTTGGAGGAAGGCGACGCCGGTTCACGGAGGACGGCAATGTCAGAGAGCACCGGTTCACGAAGGACGATACAAGTCTGTGAAATGCCTGTCGGGTGCGGTATAAGTCCGGCTTATTGCTGCCGGAATACCGCCCGACAGGGATCAATTTTTTTTTATTTTTTTTTAAAATTTAGCGACAGATTAGCGACGAATAATGTCCGTCGCTAATCTGTCGCAAATTTGCGACGGAATTAACGACAAATAAGTTTTTCGCCAATTAGCGAGCAAAAATTCGCGATGGCCTCTATCCATCGCTAATTTGTCGCTAAGCCATCGCTAAACTGTTTAGCGATGGCTTAGCGACGGATTTAGGTCGTCGCTAATCCACAGGTTTCTTGTAGTGTTAGCCCGAGGAAGATGGTAGATATGAAGCGAAAAATGGAGAATGAAGAAGAAAGATTCACTCTGTGAGAGTGAAATTCAGGTTTTTACCCTTAACCTGGATGGGCGGATGATGAAATATCTCTTTGATTGAGGCTCAGGTTTGTACCCTTATCCTGATCGGGCGGAAAATGGAATACCTCTTTGATTGAGGCTCAGGTTTGTACCCTTATCCTGATCGGGCAAAAAATGGAATACCTCTTCGAATGAGGCTCAGGTTTGTACCCTTATCCTGATTGGGCGAAAAATGGAGTACCTCTTCGAATGAGGCTCAGGTTTGTACCCTTATCCTGATAGGGTGGAAAATGGAATGGAATCCTCGAAGGAAGAGACCATGATGGAACCTTCGGATTTTGCACAATAAATCCGACAGGGGTTTTGCAAAAGGAAGGAAAATGGGGTCCCTAAAATTTGAAAAGGGATTGATTTTGGGTGTCTCATTGCTGAGACTAAATAGCATTTGAAATTGCCTTTTGCGAGAGATGATTGGTGGTTCGACCTCGAACCGAAATGGGACTGTCTATGGTGGGACAGTGGGGACACAGGGAAGTGTGCAAATTTGAGAGTTCATACTCTCAAATAAGGGAAGGAATCAAGTCCTTATGAGGGATTTAAAATTGGTGTCAGGATGCATAAAAAACGGACATCAAGCTCTCACTTCACGTCAGGATAGCTAGAAAATATTGTCAAAATGTTGGAAATTTTGGAAATTTTGCTGTTGATTCAAAATTTTTTGAAAATGTTGCACATGGTTGCAGAGATATTCTTTCTTTTCTACCCAAAGCATTACCTCCAAATGAGATTCATCTCGTAAAATCGAGATTGGGAGCCCAAATTACTTGCCATTGACCTTCTTCAAGGAAGCTATCAATTTCCTTGATATGAGCAGGAAAGAGAATTTGATATTATGAAAGCAGTTGATGAAAGAGTATTGATAATAAAATTTCACAAATTTAAAGAGGATTCTTGATAGATCTGACAGTTTGATATCCTGGGAGCTTCTCTCATGATAATTTTTCTGCATTCTTTCGACTCTCTTGGGTTTTGGCTACATTCTCCTTCATTTTGGAGATGTTCTGACTTTTTCTCTCTTTCTTTTTCCTCTCTTTCTCTCTTTTGGAAAGGTACGCCACAAACTCCTTCAACTTGGAGATGTTTCGATCCTTCTTGGGCGATGGGTTTGGAGATCTTTGGATGATAGCTGAAATTAAATATCTTTTAGGGATTGTCGAGAGGTTCATCGCATCTGCCTTCATCTCGACAGTGCTTTGGACTTTCCCTGGAAGGATCCGTCACAAACTCCGTCATCTTCGAGATGTTTTGAATCTTCTTTGGCCTCGGGGTACTTGCCTAGTTTGCCTTCATCTTGACAACAAGTGAGAGATCCCTTTTGCGGATATTTAATTGCAGCTTAGGTGATTCTGAGGAGACAGGGTTTTGATGAATGTTCTTTTTTTTTTCTAGCGCTCAGGATATTTTCACTGCCCCATTATTACAAGAATAGCCTTTAAAGATGTGCCATTGACTGCGATCAATATCGATCATCTACGACTTTTCAATAACATTGAATTTTCTTTTCTGGCCATATCGAAGACTTATCCTTCATCCTTTTGGTTGGCCAATAGAAAGAATTTGAATTTTGAATCTCTTTTTGCAAAAGCTTCACTCTTTTGGAAGTAATGCTATAGGTAAATAGAGATTTGTGCAATTAAGATTCTGAAATCAACAAATACTTTGATTGACCAAATTTTCTTGAAGTCCTGGGTGAAAGTGAGTATTTGAAGTCCGGCTTAACGCATCCGTGACAAAAATTATCCTCTCCTTTCCTCAAAGGAGGCGACTATCAGTTCACTGGGAACAATATCAGTTCAATTAAGAATGACCATCGGTTCACTGGGAACAATATCAGTTCAATTAAAAATGACCATCGGTTCATTGGGAACAATATCAGTTCAATTAAGAACGACCATCGGTGGGAATAATATCAGTTCAATTAAGAACGACTATCAGTTCTTTGGAACACTATCAGTTTGATGAAGAACGACTATCAGTTCGATGAAGAACGACTATCAGTTCACTTGGGGGAACAATATCAGTTCGATTAAGAACGACTATCAGTTAACTTGGGAACAATATCAGTTCGATGAAGAACGACTATCAGTTCACTTAGAACACTATCAGTTCAATGAAGAACGACTATCAGTTCACTTGGGAACACTATCAGTTCAATAAAGAACACTATCAGTTCAATTAAGAACGACCATCGCTGGGAATAATATAAGTTCAATTAAGAACGATCATCGGTTCGCTGGGAACTCTATTAGTTCAATGAAGAACGACTATCAGTTCACTTGGAACACTATCAGTTCAATGAAGAACGACTATCAGTTCACTTGGAACACTATCAGTTCAATGAAGAACGACTATCAGTTCACTTGGAACACTATCAGTTCAATGAAGAACGACTATCAGTTCGCTTGGAACACTATCAGTTCAATGAAGAACGAAGACCATTATAGAGAGTTGAATCACTTCTATGAATGGTTTCAGGATTATCCCCTTATCCTGAACGGGGATTAGAAATCGGATGACCTGGCGGTCAAAATTGAGAATTTTGGTAATTTGAAAATTGGAAATTGGGTGACCCGAAGGTCGAAATTGAAGAATTGAATGACCCGAGGATTTGAATTGGAATTGGTGGGCAAAATATCAAATTTGAGAGATCGACTGACCCTTGGATCAATGCAGAAGAATGAATGGCTCAAGTCAGAGCTCGAATAAAGTAAAGAGATCACGAGTCAGAACCCGGATCAACAAAGGAAAATAAAGAGCTCGAGTCAGAGCTCGAATGAATAGAGAGATCTCGAGTCGGAACCCGGATCAACAAAAGAAAAATGAAGAGCTCGAGTCAAGGCTCGAGTAAAGTAGAGAGATCTCGAGTCGAAACCCGGATCAACAAGAGAAAAATAAAGAGCTCGAATCAAGGCTCGAGTAAATAAAGAGATCTCGAGTCGGAACCCGGATCAACAAAAGAAAAATGAAGAGCTCGAATTTGAGCTCGAATGAATAAAGAGATCTCGAATCAGAACCTGGATCAACAGAAGATAATGAAGAGCTCGAATCTGAGCTCGAAGAGATCTCGAGTCGGAACCCAGATCAACAGAAGATGATGAAGAGCTCGAATCTGAGCTCGAAGATATCTCGAGTCGGAACCCGGATCAACAGAAGATGATGAAGAGCTTGAATCTGAGCTCGAATGAATAAAGAGATCTCGAGTCGGAACCCGGATCAACAGAAGATGAAGAGCTCGAATCTGAGCTCGAACAAGGTATAGAGATCACGAGTCAGAACTTGGATCAACAAAAGAAAGATATGGACCAACTTGAAAGTTGGAGTTTGAAAGAAAGCTGAATCGGAATTCAGATCTTCAGAGGAGAATCCGGTTAGGGGAACACAATTTTGCAAATTGTCAATACGGGAACTGGATTTTAGAAAAGAGGATCATATCCAGAGATTGTAGACTAGAGTCAGAGATTAATGATTAAGATGAGAAATCATTCATAGTCTCAGGATTTATCCCTTATCCTGAATGGGAAATGAAATTGGGTGCATAGTTAATGCAAATGCAATGCACATGCACATGAAATGCAAATGAAGTGCAAATGAATGCAAATTGATGCAAATGAGTGCATATATATGCAAAATGAGAGAATGGTTTATCCTGCCTGCATACAGGATGTTTTGAGGTAAAGATAAATTTTCAAAAAAAATGCCCCAGTGTAACTAGGGAAGAAAATTTTGAATAAAAGAAGGATAATTGATGAATAAGGCGACAAGCTTCTTGACTGATAGATGTCCTCAAGATCATTCCTCACAAGAGAGACATTATGAAAAGGAAGAGGAAGTAAATAAGATGGCGCCAAGCTATTGAAAAATTTCATGACTTTATTGATGCTTTAAAATCAAGGAAAGAGAATGGGATTACATTATTTTTTTCAAAAAGCAAGATGAGAAATGGGAAATTGTTGGCATTGTCATCTTCTTGAATGATTGTAGAAAAAATCTTTGTCAGGATGACTAGTCCTCCTTTTCATCTTCAACGAGGAGCTTCTCGTCAATGCAGTCTTGAACAATGTTTTTAAGGATGAAGCAGTTTTATGTATCGTGCCTTACTGCTCGATGAAACTTGCAAAACTGTTCTTTGAATCTGCCCATAATTGCTGGAGGATCGGTGGCTTTAGGCAACCGGACAATGTCTTTCGCAAGCATATACTCGAGAATACTCTCGAGTGTCTGATCCAGAAGAGTGAATTCTCGATCAGTTCTCCAGTCCTTGTGCTTTGATTTTTCCTGATCTTTCTTTTGATGCTGAGGGCTGGATTGGAGAGGTTTATCATTGTTGATGTCCTTCCCTTTTTGTTTTTTGATTCTCTCCAAACTGTTGCCATGATCATTCTTGCTATTATTGAAAGATTTGGGTGAAAAAGTGAAGTGAGACTTCTTCTTTTGTTCACCTTGAGGGTTATTCTTGGAAAATGTGAAGCCTTCATAGACTCCATTCTCCACGCTCAGCTTGAGCCATTTTGCTCGCTCAATGAGTTCAATGAAAGATTTGGAGGGTGAGGTAGAAATTAATCCTCTCAGAGGTTGCGAAAAATTATTGAGGATCAGCGATAGAGCATGCCTTTCTGATATAGGATCCCTCATTTTATTGCAGGTCTCTCTCCATCTGCGAATGAAGTCCCTTGCCTTTTCATTTTCATTCTGCCTTAGATTGCAGAGATGACTTAATGTTGGGAGCGCTTCAGTATTGAACAGAAATCGCTCGACAAACAAATTCACGACTTTGTCAAACTCTTTCATTTCTATAGGATTGATATGTTCCGCGTACCATTTCGTGAACTCCATAAGAGCTTGTGCACGTGCCATTCGTGTCAACCATAGTGAATTTTAGAAAAATGTGTATGAATGATGCATCAAATATCAGAATTTGTAGAAATTAAACTGTATGCAATGCAGTCCTATTCTAAGCAGAAAAATAACTCTTATTCTAAATTATTACATCTTTATATTGAATAAAAATAAAAGAATAAAAGCTAAGTCTTCTTCTTGGATGTTCCTGCAAAACTAGAAAACAATGTTAGCATAGAAATGTAGGCTTTTCTGAATTTATCCAAAAATATGGGAAATTATCAGATATTATTCCAATATAAACCCAAATTCATATCCCCTTTGATATAAACATGAGAAATAATGAATAAATTTTGAAAATTAGACTTGGAAATTCGAAATTGGGGTCAAAATGACCGAAATGCCCCTAATGACCTTGAAATAAGGGTTTTCTGAAAGAAATTTTATAAATTTTGGAAATTTGAAAAATAAATAAAATAAATCAAACACAATATGATGAAATATGATGATATGCATGAAAAAATTATAGAATTAAAAATTGGAATTTCGAAATTTAGGTCAAAATGACCAAAATACCCCTGATACCAAGACTATGGCCTTGAAACCAGGATTTTTTTAAATAAATTTTGCAAAAATGAGAAGTTGAAATGAAAATGAGATTAAAATTAACCCTAATATGACATGACATGCTTATTTACATGAATAACCCTAAAATGGCAAAAATATCATAAAATATCAAATTTAACTTGATTTTCGCTTCTGAATTTAAAAATAAACTAACCTACAAAGCAAATGAACTCAGAATTGAGCCAAATTTGGAATTTACACCTAAACTAACCCTAAAAACATACTTGAGCTTGAAAATCTATTTTTTGTATTTTTTTAATATGGAAAATAGCTAAAATCCTAAAAAATCAAAATTTTGCCTAAAATGCTGATTCCAAATCCGATTTCAGATATCAAACTTCCATAAAAATTTCCCAAATTTTATAAGGCGACAGAGGACAATAAGTAAAGGATTTTTACCTTTTACATATTCTGGTTTTGACCTATGGTCGGAGCTGGACATCTCCGGCAAGTCGAATCGAAAGCCGGCGACTCTAGGATTTGAGGGAAACAGACAGGTTTCGTGAGAAAATGTGAAAAAAATAGCAGACAGATGGGGAAATTGCTAAAATTGTGGGAACATGTTTCTGACAAACAGAGTCAAATGTCCTTTTTTTACATCATTGAGATTTGGGCTACAGTTTGGAAATGAGCACACTATTATCAGAAACCTAGAGCTCTAGAATTTTTGGATATGAGAATCTGTCAGACAGAAAATATAAATCCAGAAAAAATACTTCGTCAATCCCAAAAATTTCTAAATTTCAGGAAATGATAGGGAAAATGGTTAGAAATAACTTTCATGTTGAAAGTTTTTACATTCAGGCTACGGGTTGAGCGGACACAGCACATTAGAGTCGATCTATACCCTGACAAAGAAACATTGAGGTTTTCTCAGAGGTCTGAGAAAATAGATTTTTAACAGAGATCAAATTTACTTATAAAAAATCCAAAATTTCCAGACAATTAGTAGATTCCACCTTCAATCTAATGTAATTTTTATGGAGAGATTCGGATCGTCCATCTTGGAGATCTCACAGGTTCTTGTCTGCTAAAACAAAACTTGAAAGTTCTGGAGGGTTCAAAACCCACTATCAATCTTTTATTTTTTTATGACAATAAAGATTTCAAATTAAATCAAAATTTCTACAGGAACTAAAGGTCATACATATCTAACAATAGTAATATTTTCAAAATTTATAGACGTAAAAATTTGCATGAAATGACATATGAACTTTGTTCATAAACGAAATCTATGGATTCTGAATTAAACCTTGATAAAACCATGTAAAATGAATATAATGCATGATAAGACTAGTTGAGATGCATATTTTTTTTATTATGAAATGTCATAAAACATAAAACCAAAATGAAAATCAATGGGGGCATGTTTCAACTTTGATGTTAGCTCTCAAAACAAGAGATCCGATCCATCAAATGGATGGATCTCCACGTTTATTTTGCTCATACACATAAGGAATATACTTTTTTTTATACATCCTAAATACCATAAAAGAAAACTCCACGTGATCCAATTTTTAAATTGGATGCACACCATCCTTAGAATCCTAACATTCACATATTCTTCTTCAATCCCTCGACTTTGGCAAAATTTTGCATGAATTTAATAAAACAAACACGTCTTACCTTGGATCAGCTGCTATGTGGAAATTGATTTTCGTTGCAGCAATGGAGGGCTATGGGGACCTTGCAGCAATGGTTGGAGGTGGATTAGCTGCTGGAAGCAATGAAAGTTGGATCCGAAAAGGATGATTGTGCCTAGGCTGAAGGAGGGAACCGTGGGCTGAAGCTGGAGGTGGCTGCTGCTGGAGGGCCTGGTGGTTGCTACTGTAGTGGAGAGGGCTGAAGCAAAAGAGGGTTAGAAGGAGAGGAGAGAGAGATGTGAAAGAGAGAGAGAGGGAAAGGCGTGAGAGATGGATTGACAGCCAGTCGTGTAGTGTTAGTTCAAAAAAAATCCTCTCCAAAACTTAGATCTTAATGAAAATAAATACTTAGGGATAGAATCCAATGAGAAAGAGTGAGAAAGTTGCAGCCGTATGTGGTCTTAAGGGTTTGGAAAGAGGGAAAGAAGAAAATAAGGAAAAGAGGAAAGAAGAAAGGAAAGAAAGGGAGAAGAGGGAAAAGGAAAGAAAGAAGAGAAGGAGGGAAGAAAGAAGAGGGAAAGAAAAGAAGGGAGAATGGGTTGTACGTGAGTGGGCTGGAGAACAAAGAAAGGAGGAAGGAAAGAAGAAAAAGAAAGAAAAAAAGAAAAGAAAGAAGGAGAAGAAAGGAAGAAAAGAAAGAAGAAGGAAAGAAGGAAAGAAAAGAAAGAAAAAAAAAGAAAGGAGAAGAAGAAAGAAAGGAAATGGAGAGGAAGAAATAGGGGCTAGGGGGGTCGACCCACTTGTGGGTCTGTTCTCGTCGCGAAATTTTTCCCGTCTTCCCTTCCTTGCGGAAGAGAAAAAGGAAATGCTTTCGCGCTTCAAACTTGACCGGATTTTGGAAATTGTTTTGAAATACTCACCTCCGTTTTCAAAATTGCATGAAAATCCATGGGATGGGGCTCGACCTGTCAGTACGAGGTTCGACCATTCCTGCCACCTTTAACAGGGGTAATCGAACCAAGGACCAAAATTGGGCTTGACTTAGTAAAATTATCGAAGTTATGTTATATCCTATATGCACAGAGAATTCAGGCATGTGCTATGAAATTTTGTAAAATGCCAGTTGGAAAATATGATGTATGCTTAGGAAATACTTGGAGTTGAAAAAAAAAACATTTCTCAGGAAAAAGGTGAAAGTCAATTTCCCAGAAAACTCAGATGAAAGGAGTTTTTGAAATCACGAGAAAGTTCATAAAGATGTGGGAAAACCATGAATAGTTGAAAATCCTGGGAAAATAGAAGTGATTCTTGAGAAAAAGATGAACATTTGAAAAGGGAAACACAGCTCAGGAAAACTCGGACTTTGAGAACTTTCTTAGGAAAATGATGGAAAATTTATAGGAAAAACTCATTTGGAGAAGAAAAACTAAACTTGGGAAATTGAAATTCTGGGAATCTTATCCTTAAAACCTTTGAAAATTTGATTTTTGATTTTTGAGAAAGAGTGGAAAACTCCTTTTGAAAATCTTAAGAAAATAACATTTTTCAGGGAAAATCAAGGGAAGTCTTTGATTTTGGAAATCCAACTTAGAAGTTTCTTCAGAAACTGATGTCCATGGAAAACTGTGAAAACTTGACTTGCAGTATGAGGCATGATGACATGCTGCTAAACACATTAGGACTGTAAAATCAGAATTTTATATTTTGCAATTTATCCAAAATAACGAATTTCGCTTGTTTTTTGCTTGGATCGGGGTCCCGCGGGGCCCTGTTTTGATGATATGGCTAAATCAAGCCACAAATGAATTCCAAATTACACCAAATTCGGTATGAAGCATTTACCTACTCTGATAAACATCCTAGAATGCTAAAAATCACAAAATGATATGATTTGAATGCTAAAATTTAAAGAAAGTCCTAAAAATGGTGGATTTCGCCTACGGGCCCGAACCAAATGCAATGCTTAATATGATAATGCAAAATTTACACCATAAAAACTTCTGATATTTTTCAGACTGCTAAAGGACCCGAAATGTAACATTTTTGGTTTTTACAGCCTCAGGATTTGAGCCATGGTGAGTTCGGTAACAGGGGTTTGGTTCTGACGGAGGTAAAATCAACCTAATCTAATATAAAATGCTAAAACAAATAGAAAACAGCCATGGAAATTTCTGATATTTCACAGAGCTACTCAATACACCTATATGGATAACTTTCATGTTCATAACTTTGGCATTTGATCAACATAAACATAGATAAAAATATAACTCTTTGTTCCTAAATCAACAGAACAATCAAATGTGACCAAACAAGTGACTGACAAGAAAAATCCGAAGCAGATATCAAAACTGTTTTAAAAATCACAGGCTTTCATATGCAAATATAAGACATCCCTAACATAATATTCATTTCTTACATATTTGGATTTAAAGCAATACCCAAAGAGAACCCGTCGATCCAAAGTCTTAGAGGCCCAAATCAGGCTCTGACATGTGTCCCTCAATCTCAGATTTTTTTTAGACATTAAAAGACATCAGTAAAATCTAATAAAATCAGATTACAAACTAGATATCCTGCCGAGTTCAGAACATCTTTTGGATCGAAAATCGAATCTTCCATGAGGGAGATCTCGATTTTACAAGTCGGAAACAAAAATTTAAAATGCATCCCGGGTAATAAAACATGACTCACCTTTTGGAACGTTTACCGAAGTAAAAGAATTCAAATGCTTCTGAATATTTGGAACATTTCTAGGGACACCTAAGGGCGCATTCCATGATTTTTTTAGATTTTTTTATGAAAATTAAACACATGAAATGATGTGTGGACTGACTGACAAAAACAGAGAACTACTGAAACTGAGCAGAATTGAAAACAAATGCTAAATTAATCCTAATTAACTCATGAAGCATGCTAAATTAACGAAATAAAATGCAAATTAAATCTAGCTAGATGCATGAATGCTAAAAATCATCAAGGAAGCGTAATCATGTATTTTTATATTTGTCGTTTTATGAGAATAGCTCAATCCATCCCTCGGATGAGTTCTTTCTTCAAACGACTCCCGAATCAAATCGTGATATGAAACCAAGAGGAAAAGAGGTGCACCTTGCTTCATTACGCAGCTTTAAAACTCTTGAAAGGGACTGCTACCAAGGGCTTCGTTCGTCCTTTGATCCGGGCTTCGGATGATTCCTCAAGATCGACCCACGCTGGAATCGAATTGGCCACAGCACGAACAATGTAGGTACTTCACTACACCTTCTCCACTGAGCCAAAGGGGTTGTGAATTCCAAGGTGCAAAATAGTGTTCTGAAGAAAATCCAGGTTGAATTTCAAAGTCCAAAAAGAAGCTCCTCTAGGCTGGGCATGGAGCCTTGTTTTTATAGAATTTCTCTGAAAATTTTGAATTTCAAACAGACTCAATCTAAGCCCTCCATGTGGTGCCATCTCAGGGGTGCTATTTTGATTTTTTTGAGAAAATAAAATGGGAAATTTTGTGGGTGAGACACCTCAGCAGAATTTGAAAATTTTCAAAATTGGGTTTGCTTGATTTTCTCTACAGGAAGCTCCCAGATGGCGCCACCTCAGAGGGTGCTACCTGGGGTTTGAAATTCAAAATTTGCCTTTTGTAAGGAGCCCTCAGGTGGCGCCACCTCATGGGGCTATTTTTATTAAAATATAAAATAAATAAAAGAAATGAAGCCAAGTGGGGCTCTGGATTGGAACCACCTCAAAAGGAGGTTTGAGGTGTAAAGCTGGAAAGAGTAGGAGCATGCCATGTGGCACCACCTCTGGAAGCTCTTGACACATGTCAGAAAGACAGGAGTGGAAGAAGCAGACTGTGCCACCTCAGAGGAATTCAAATTCTACTTTTCTGCAGGAAAGGAGAGGCTGACATGTGGCGCCACTTCAGGGTGGCTCCACACTGCCATGTGGCAAGAGGACATGAATGGAAGAAGCAGGATGCGCCACCTCAATGGAGGGTTTTTTCTACTTTTTCTGATGCAGGGAGGTCTGGACATGTGGCAGACAAGTGTCAGCAGTCTGGAGAAGCCTTCTCAAATGGCGCCACCTCAGAATGTAATTTGAATTTCAAATGGGGGTTGGCTGTGGAGGAACGGAGGATGGACATGTGACAGTTCCTCAAAGTGGCTCCTACAATGCCATGTGGCAGAAGGAAAAAGCAAGGAACATGTGGCGCCCTCATAGACAAAGTAGAAAAAGGTAGAACTCCAGGATTTGCGCCACCTAGCTCTTATCTAAAAATTTTTTAATGGTTGCTTTTCTGAAGAAAGCCAAGGGTGACATGTGTCCTCTACTTTTCTGAAGGAAGCTAGACATGACATGTGTCATCTACTTTTATGGGAAAAGTAGGGGAAAGACATGTGTCATCCTGCTTTTTCTAAAGGAAGCAGAGATTGACACGTGGCAGAGGGGAGAGAAGGAGGTCCAAGCCATGTGGCATCATCTCAGACAAAATGGAAAAGGTGAAGTTCAGGATTTGCGCCACCTCTGGAAGGATTTGAATATTTGAATTCCAGTTTTTCTGAAGAGAGCAGGAAGTGACACGTGGCATCTACTTTTTCTGAGAAGAGCAGAGAATGACACATGTCACCTGCTTTTTCTGAAAAGAGTAGAGGATGCCATGTGTCCTCTGCAGGAGACAAACTTCAAATGGCGCCACCTCAGAGGAGACAAGTTTTGCTTTTTCTGGACAGAACAACACAGGACACTTGGCATCTCAGGGTGATCTATGGAATGACACATGGCGCAGGGTGAAGATGGTGTCTAATGACATGTGGCGGCTTCTTAAGGTAGCCCACACTGACACTTGGCAGATAAATGGGAGGAGAGAGAAAAGACAAGTGGCGCCAATCCAGGGGACAAGGCTCCTATATTTTTGGGTTTTTCAAAATTCAGATTTTTCAAAATAAAAGCCTATGTGACACCACCTCAGTGTGGGTCCCACCTTGCTTCTTTATTGAAATAAAGACAAGACAATAAATCCTTTTTTTGGAATTTTCATAAAATCTAAACTAATTGGCAAAACAAAATTTTTGAAAAGAGATGGCCCCTATAGGGTGATTTTGTAAAAGGAAGATATTGAAATTGTTGACAAAAAGGCAAAATCTGAGTTGAAGTGGATGAAATCCATATTGAAAACTATCCAGATCATTTTCCTGAGGAAATATTTTGAAATTTAGAGTCCTGGGGGTACAATGGGAAGAATTGATAATTTTAAAAACCCAGGGTTTTGAAATCAATTTTGAAAGTAGTTGAAATTTGAATCTGGATTGAAAATTTTGAAATCAAGAGTTCTGGACCTCGAAATGACATGCTGTGCAGTGCAGTGATATGAAATGCTCATGCAATGCTATGAAATGACATGTCATATGAAATGTAATCCTGAATTGGGCTTTGGAGATTCCTGTCTTCTGTTCGGAATAAGATTTTGAACATCTGAGCTGAAAATAGAGAAATTTTGAGAGTTGCAGACGAAATTTAGACTTTTGCAAGGTCCGGGATCAGAAAATGACCATTTTGCCCTTCGGCGATTTCAAAGGCTGGATGCTGATGCTTGATGGAAATGTTGGAGAGTGTGATCATCGCAAAATTTTTCCTCTCGTGATGTTCTCTCTCTTCTTTCTCTTTTCCTTTCCAACCTCTTATTTTCCTCCTTTTTGAGGGGAGAAAGATAAAAGATGGAAAGAAAAGAGAGAAGAGAAAAGAAAGAAGAGAAGAGAAGAGGAATTCTTTTGCGGGTCTCACTTGACCTTAATTTTGAAAATATTTTGAAATAACTCGCCTCCGTTTTTAAAATATTTGCAGGAAAATTGGGAGACGGGATCCGCTCGTCGGTACGAGGTTCGACCGTTCCTGGCGCCTTTACCAGGGGTAATCGAACCAAGGGTCGAATTAAATGCTTTTTGCTTTGCAATGAATTTATCTAAGTATTTATCCTAAGTCAAAAAAATGCACAATGAATCATGCTTGTGAAAATGCAAAGATGTATGCTCTTTTTGAAAATATTTTGAAGAATTTCCAAGTGAATCAGATAAAGTGAAGAAATGTTTTCTAACTTAGAACTTAAGATTTGAAGTTCTAAGTTTTTAGAGTAATCAGAGCTTATGAAAATGAATTTGGATCTTTGATAGAAATGATCTTGAAAACTGAAAGAAAGAAAATTTCAAAGTCATAAATGGGCTCTGAATTTGGAAGTTTGAACTTGGAGGAATATTTGGAATGGAATTGAATTCTAACTTTGAAGTTTTGAAGTTAGAAGGAAATGTGTGGGGATCTAAAGGAATTGAGGAATGGGATTTGGAATAGTTGGAATTTCAAGATGAAATCCGAATCCAAATTCTGGATTCTGAATAGAGTTTTGAGTTGTTTTTTTTTTTTTGGATTTAGGATCTGAAATAGGAACTTTGGTTTGAATGACAATGGGACTGGCTTTGAGAATTTGGAATTTACAGTGGAATTTTGGATTTGGAATTTTGAATCGAATCCGATTCAAGATTTGGAATCCAAAATGGAATTGGGATCTGAAGTTGGAGATCCAAAGTAAAGTTGGATCTTTGGATCCTAGATGGAATTGGATCTGAAGCTTTGAATGGAATTGGATCCGAGATTTGGAATCCAAGATGAAATTTGGATCTGAATCTGAGATCCGAAGTAGATTGGATTCTGGATCCTAAAATGAAATTGGATCTGAAGTCTGAGATCCAAGGTAGAATTGGGTTCTGGACCCTAAAGAAATGGATTTTGGATCTGAAGTCTGAGATCCAATGGTAGAGTAGGGATCTGGATCCTGAATGGAATTTGGATCTGTAATTGGAGATCCAAAATGGAATGAGGATCTGGATCCTAAATAGAATTTGAATCTGTGATCTGAAACCCGAAAGGGGAATGGGGATCTGGATCTTAAGTGGATTTTGGATCTGTCATCGGAGATCCAAAATGGAATGAGGATATGGATCCTAAATGGAATTTTGGATCTGTTAATTGGAGATCCAAAGCAGAATGGAGTTTATACTTGGAAATCTGGATCCAAGTTGATCTTTTGATTTGGATTTTGAAAGTCTAAATGGGACTTTTGAGGATGGATCTGGGTTTTTGAAGACCCAGATTAAATTTTAAAATTTAAGAAGAGTCAAGATTCAAAATCAATCTCAAACCTTGATTTTGAAGATAAGAAGACAAACTTGATTTGAAGATGAATAAGAAATTTCAAAGTTAAATTGAACTTTGAAATTGAATTTTGAAATGAGTTGGAAATTTGAAGTTTTGAATATAAAATGATTTTGGAGTTTCAAGGTCAAATTGGACTTTGAAATTGAATTCTTGAATCTTGAAGTGAGACAGAATTGGATTTGAATAAGATCTGATGATGAAGAAGAAAAACACTTGGGATTTTGAAATAAGAAGTTTTGAAAATATGATGCAATTCTATCCTATATGATGAACGAATTAAAATGAGTTTAAAATTGGATTTGAAAATCATATTCCATTCTTCAAATAAATTTAAATAAGACTAATGATATAATACACTCCTGACTGTGGTCATTGAATGTATTATATGATAGTCATATCTAAATTCAGATGAAAAATAAAATATCTTTTGGTGCTTTTATAGAATTTGAAATGAAATTAACTCTCAATATACCCTAACTATGGCCATTGGTATACATTTTGAGTTAATCGTAAGTTAAATTCTGATAAAAGAAAGAAAACATTTTGAGAAAATATGATGATTTTTGAAAATGGACCCAGTGTGGATCCAGTGTTATTTTGTAAAAGATAGAAATTCTAAGTTTTGTTTACACCCCGACTATGGCCATTGATGTAAATCGTCAACTTAGCATTAGCTTACCTCTTACGAAATGGTGCACGTGCCATTCGTGTTTCACCATTGTGGGAATTTTGAGAAAAAGAAAAAAAAAATGCATGGAATAAACAATTCATGGCATTTTAGAATGCTCATCCATTCTACCTAAAGCAAGAAATGTAAATTTTTCATTAAAATCTATCTATTACAACTCATAAAATCAAATTTACAACTTCAAATAATGACTTTATCTACATATTTCCTGCAAAACAACTTGGTTAGCCTAAAAAATAGAAGTAAGTTTATACATATCATATGAATGTCAATAGTAAAAAGGCTCATGTACCAAGTTATTTATGATGGAAAGAAAGAAGAGATGACATATATACCAACATGCCTACATATATATGTATATACTTGTATAATAAACATGAGGTGTATGAAAAATTTTGCAGCTAAAAATCTAAAAAAACTTCCTAGATCTGAAATTGAAGCATTCTGTCCAAAATTCTGCTGGTAAGATCAGAACTTCTCCAGCATATTTTACATCATTGTGAGAAACAATCTCAAACCCATCATTGCAACTAAAAAAACAAAAACAGCTTTAACGATTCAGGTGATGGAAAAATCTTTATGACAGTATGTGCAAGGGTGCAAAGATAATTGGGTTGAAGGCTGGTGAAGGCAGGTGTGTACAGCATAACATTTTTTTTTTTTTTGGTATAACCACATTAACATGTGCAGGATGCAATAATGCAACAGTGTTTAACAGTGATCAAGGTAAGTGTCCACCAGATGTGTTAAAGCAATTACTTCTATCAGGACTATTTATCAAAAGATTCCAACTTGAATTATTTCTAAGATTTTCAACGTTGTCACGTTCACAATCAACAAAATTAGAGCATGATATTTTGGATGCTGTGTAAACCTCTGAGAGACACTGATTCACCCTCTGTAATGCAAAAAAGGGTACCAGCAAGAGCCAACCACATGCCCAGCCAGCACGAAAATTAAAAGATCAATGGCAAAATCAGCCCATGCTGACTTAAATATGAATCCACTTGGGGATTGTCCAGCAAGCAGAGGGATAAACCTAGACATTCTTGGAAAATATTGAAGAAGAATCACTGCTCTTAATGGCTTCTTCGCCTAGTTGGCTGATCTAGATTTAACATATTTCGGCAAGAGACCCAAAATCACAATCTGTGGTAGAGGAAGCACTGAGGGGGGTAAGAATGTTGCAGAAAAAGGATTTCCTTGCCAGCTCTACTAATTGTTAGGCTGTATTTGGATTTTAGATTTTATAGGCAATTTCCCAGATGGGTCAAGAAGAACCTGAGACTCGGGTGGACTAACTCCCAAGCCCCTGGGCCAGCATGGTGATGGAATCGACTACTGGTCGATGCTGGAAAGCTCTGGTGAGGGGCACTTAAGCATAACAGACGATGAGGTTAGTGGGAAGGAAACTGTCGCTGGAGTTGCTTCTAAGCAGCACCTTTAGCTGTTCTGGCCAGGGCCCAGTTTACCAGGGGACTGCAGGTTTTCCTACATAACCCAACCCTACTGCTGAGTAAGTTGTTGAGCAGCTACCACGACACTTGAATTCTAACTTGCCTAGATTTTGCCGTGGAAAAACGAGCGCCACCTTTATATGCTTACCAATGTTCGACTGCGGGTAGACCAAGCTTCATGTAAAGTATTTGTAACAGCTAGACTAACATCCATTGTGAATAGACAGGGATGACAACACTAAGCTTTAGACAGGGACTAAAATTTTCTTAGGATCCTCTGAAAGTCCTTATCATTGGTAACCTGCTTGATCAACACACACCCCAAGTCGATGCCTGTTAATCAGTGCAAATTAAATCATTAACAAAAAAAACACTTTTCAAGGCAATTCTCCATCAGTGCAAAAGAAATCCCCTATATGTTGGCTCAATCCAAACTTCCTGTCGAAGGTCTTGCAGATGCCTTTGCAGGTCGATATCCATCAGAAACAACATATCTCCTCTCTTTGAGAGAGAGGATTTGGCTTGGAACCAGGGCTGTCGGATTTAAAATGTTAAGACAAGACTCTTAGCAGGGGATGATGGTCTGAATGATCATGTTGATTGTGTATATGCATATAGGAAGTATAATGTTATTCATACATCAAAATGAACGTGGAAGATTAGCATGTGGATAGGAAACTATGTACATATATAATAGAAAGAGAAATTAGTTATATACAGGATGACAATAATAAAAAAAAAACATGAAAATGCAGAAGAACTGGAATCCTCTCCTTTATTCCCTTCATGGACCACTATGGCCAACACCAATTAAGGCTAACCTGGACTTCACCAGATGTATGTGTACCATTGATAAGCCTGGGGCCAGATCTGACCTTATTGTGAGTATAAAGGCCAAAAGAGGATTACATAAATGCAATAGATGGTCGGAGGAGTAGTAGATCACACAATTACTAAAATTCTCGATCTCTCAATGTAATTGATAATCAAAAAAAAAAAAAAGGGAGGATAGTAACTCAAAACGATCAAGTCAGGGTAAGATAATAACAGAAACAACTAGATCAATGATCCCTAAGTTTTCAAACCGATGCAGGAAATGCCAGAGAGAGAAAAAAATTTAGAACCTGGGGTTAATGCTGGATAACGATAACCACAAGAATACTGAAAGGCAGAGGATGGATTGTAATCTCCCATGGGATGAACCCGATCTGATACTGGATCAGATCGAGTATCCTTGCTTCAAAAATACCGAAATTGAACTCAAGCTAAAATGAACAGATGAAATCATCTGGGGGAAGGGACAGGGGAGATAGCTAACCAAAAATATGAAGCATAAACATGAATTTCAAAAAAGAAAAAAAAAAAACTATGAATATTGACTGTGATGAGCACTGGCTTTCAACAATTAATATTGACGAAAAACAGATTTATCAAGACTAGCAAGGGTAAAGGATCGAACATTGAAGCAGGATTGCACAGAGAATCCAAAAATCGATAGGAAATGAAAATGGAATTCAACCGAGAATTTCGGGTTGGGGTTTTGATGAACCATGTCAGATTATCGAATCTGACATTCTGAGCCCAAAATCACAATATAAGTAAAATGAAGAGAAAGAAAGAAAAGAAAAAAAAATATTGGAGCATGATTGCTTCGTCGCTATCGCACAAGAGAGGGATTGGCATTGCTATAAACAATCCAATCCCTCAAGGGTGCATTAATGGATGCCGAAAATAAGAAATCAACAGGAAATCTCAGATAAAACTAAGAAAGAAAAGAGGCGTTTACCTGGTTTTTGCAGAGAATCGGAAGGAGGTAGTCAATGCTCCTTCAGAGGGGATTTTCCTTCTGTTGGAGGAGAGGAGAAAAATCTCTCCGTCTTCTTTTGCTTGCAGGACTCTCCGGAAGAGTGGACGAGGGTGATCCTTAGTGATGGAAGAGGCAAGATCCGATTATCTTGCAAAGGAGAAGAGCCGAGTGAGTATGAGTTGATATCGATAACAGATGGATGCCAAAGGAAGTCGATCAGTGGAGAGGTGAAGAATGGATTGTTGTGTGCAATGCTGAGAGAGGGAGGGATGATGAATTTTTGCAGAGGAAGCTCGGTGACAGAGATGTGGGTAATGGATAAAGACAGGAGCTCGCCTCTTTTTAAAGAGGGAATCGAAAATTCCAGAATGGAGGTCGTTTCGGATTGAAGGTTGAGGAGAGAGGAGGCTGTTGGAAGATCAACGGTGGAGGGAGGCAGCGAGCCTGCAGCCGTTGCAAATCTTCTCCATTTCAAAAAGGAGGTCCCCTTTTAGAAAAACTTTTGAAAAGTGGTTTAAAATGAGGTTTTTGGTAAAAATGGCTTCAAAAAGCTTGAAAATCATCTGTTTTCCTTGTAGTTTTTCCCATTTTTTTTGGTTTTTATGTTTTTTTTCTATTTTTTTGTATTTTTAGAATAAAATCCTAAAGTTTTACGAGAAAACGAGGATTAAAACTATTTTTTTTGTGTTTTTGTAAAATATTTACAAAAGAGAGTTTTTCTGAGAACTCAAGGCGATTTTTTTTTTTGAGAAAATTTCTTCAGAAAGCGGATTTATGTCCAGAATTTTAGGAAATATCTGAGGTTTATAACCTCAAAGTGAGAAATATAGGGTTGGGGATTCAACAGAATGCCAGATGAATTGCCCAAGCCATTTAGAACCATTTTTGGTATTTTTATAATTTTAATTTGAAAATCGGACAACGGGACCCAGATTTGGATTTAGAACACTGGGTTCGGACCCGAAATCAATTTTGAATGGATCAATATGGTTTTTAGTCCAGAAAATCTGAAGAAATGACTTGATTTTCTCAGAAAATGGGGTTAGGGGCAAAAGGGTCATTTTTACAAAACTTTGAAAAATTTGGAGTGTTCACAGATGCCCCTCTTTGCTACTAAGCCGGTTGAGAGCCGAGCTTAGTGGCAAAAATAACACTCCAAATTTTGAAAATGCCCCAGTCAGCAGGTCTGAACTGGGTGTGGAAGAATTTATTTTGAAAATATGGTTTTTCAGGCTTTGAAACCTTATCCTGAATGGTTTTGGGGAGGCGAAATCCTCGAAGATGATATGATTGGGTAGAAAATGAGGAAATCGTGCTGGGACTTTGGGTGGAAATTCTGAAATGGTGGGAAATGAAAATTTTGATCAGGTCTCATGGGTGAGACCAGATACTATTATCGGAATGATTCAGGTTTAGCCCTTAACCTGGATGGGACGAAAATATATCAAGATGAATTTGAAATGAGGAAAGGAATACACAGGGACCTTGATGGGACATTTTGGAAAACGCCTTGTGAAATGAAGCCTGATTATGATCCTTTCTTTGGATGAATGTATGAAGTATGGGTCCCTTGATAGGAAGAATTATGGTGGGATTGGAAGAAATCATCTCGTCAAAAACGAGGAATCTCATTGGAATGTGACTCAGGTTTAACCCAAACCTGCAAGGAAGATACCTCGCGAAGCGAGGTTCCGGGTTAACTCTTAATCTGGATAGGAAATCTACCATACGGGTTTCTCAAAAATGGAGAAAGCACGATGGGACCTTCGAAATTTGGACGAACAAATCCTGATAGGGGTTTTTGCGAAAGGAGGAAATATAGGGTTCCCTAAAGCTTTGAAAAGGGAGAAGAAATGGTGCGCCTCATTGCTGAGACTGAAATAGCTTTTGAAATCAAAGAATCTTTCGCAAAATGGTTCAGGTTTGACCCTTATCCTGAGTGGGGGAATCCATACAGAATTCGTTAATGAGAAAAACCGTGATGGGACAGGAAGAGATACTTTCTTCAGAGGTAACTCTTCTTGGAAATATAAACAACGCTAGGTTGCATCAAAATGGATATTGAATGTTTATTTTATTCTTGGAATAGCTAGAAAATTTTGCCAATAAGATAAAATCATAGTGAATTCAAACGCTTGGAGATATGCACGTACGTGCGAAAGATATTCTCTCTTTTACCTAGAGTATTTCCCCAAATGAGGTTAACTCCTCAGTTCTAAGAGTCAAATTCAAAATTTTAGCACTGATGATTTTCTTCAAGGAAGCTATCCATTTCCCTGATATGGGAATAAAAGAAATATTCTTAATTTCATAAAAGCAAGAAATGAAGAGATATTGATAAAAGAATTTTGCATGAGAAAAGATGACTTTTGGCAACTTTGGCAGTTTTGATATCTGGGCGTTTTCCCTACGATGATCTTTTTGCACTCTTTTTGAGTCATTGGGCTTTCTCGGGTTTTTTTCTCATCATCCTTCATTTGGATGTCCTGACTTTTTCTCTTTTTCAGGGAAGGGCGCGTCACAAACTCCTTCATCTTGGAGATGCTCCGATCCTTCTTTTATCTCAGGGGTTCTATTGATCTCACTGGTTCAAAAGGTCTTTAGATGATAGCAGAAATCAAATATCTTTTAGGGTTTGTTGGTAGGTTCATCACACTCGCCTTCATCTCGACGGTGATCTGAACTTTCCCTGGAAGGATCCGTCACAAACTCCGTCATCTTGGAGATGTTTCAAATCTTCTTTGGCCCCGGGGGTCTACTCGCTTAATTCGCCTTTATCTTGACGACAATTGAGAGATCCCTTTTGCGGATATTTGATTGCAACTTTTAAACGAAAATGAGGAGATATGGGTTTGAGTGAATTCTTTTTATAGCTTAAGATATTTCCACTGTCCGTTTGCCAGAAAGTCATTTTAAAACATGTGCCATAGCCAAGGTCAATATCAATTCGCTTCTGGCTTTTCAACATCATTGAAGATTTCTTCCATTGATCATATCGAGGACATTTCTTACATCCTTTTGGTTGATCAACAGGAAAAGATTTGAATTTTACCTCTTTTTCGCAAAAGGTTCCACCTTTTTGAAGGAAATATTAGAGGTAATATGAGGAAATTCTTTTTGTGTAGTCAGACTTTTAGAATCAACAAATGCTTTTAGCAAATCGGCAAAATTTTCACGAATTCTTTGTGAGATAATCACTCAATATAGATTTCGATGAGACATTTAGCTGTAATTTAAAGAAATGGTGTGAGAAATCAGACTTTAGAAAACTGGACTGATGAAATAATATTAGGTTTTTGGAAATCCCGACCAGTTTATGAGAAACTGGATTTTTGATAATCCCGACCAGTGAAAATACTGGATTTCAAAACCCGACCAGTGAAAAATACTGGATTTTAAATCCCGACCAGTTATGAAAACTGGATTTCAAATCCCGACCAGTGAAAAATACTGGATTTTAAATCCCGACCAGTTATGAAAACTGGATTTCAAATCCCGACCAGTGAAAAATACTAGATTTTAAATCCCGACCAGTTATGAAAACTGGATTTCAAAACCCGACCAGTGAAAAATACTGGATTTTAAATCCCGACCAATTATGAAAACTGGATTTCAAATCCCGACCAGTGAAAAATACTGGATTTTAAATCCCGACCAGTTATGAAAACTGGATTTCAAATCCCGACCAGTGAAAAATACTGGATTTTAAATCCCGACCAGTTATGAAAATTGGATTTCAAATCCCAACCAGTGAAAAATACTGGATTTTAAATCCCGACCAGTTATGAAAACTGGATTTCAAATCCCGACCAGTGAAAAATACTGGATTTTAGATATGAAGGATTTAACCTGATGGTTTGAAAAATGACTGAACTTGAGAAATTATAACCCGAGGGTTGATGAAATTCTGAAGATATTGCAACCAGAGGTTGGGAAACTGATAGAATTTTAAAAGATTGAAGATCTTGAAGGTTTTGGAAATGATAGGATTGAGAAGTCGCACCCTAAGGGTTTGATCTTCTGGAATACACGACCAGCGGGAGCTGGATCTTTTGGAATACAGGACCAACGAGATGCTGGATCCTCTGGAAATATATGACCAGCGAGATGCTGGATCTTTTGGAGATACTTGACCAGTGAGATGCTGGATCCTTTGGAAATACATGACCGGCAAAAGCTGGATCTTTTGAAAATACATGAAGTTTTGGAATACTTAAGTCAGAACTTGAATTTAGAAGGAGAAAGGTCTTTGGTCAGAAGACTGATTTTAGAAGGTTACCGGTGTGAGAACCGGGTTTTTCAAATGTGCTCTATATATGATTGAAAAGTTTGAAAACAACCAGTGCGAGAACTGGGTTTTGAAGATGAGCTTAGATTTTTTTCAAAATGAGTTTTTAGAAGATAATTCAGGATTTATCCCCTTATCTTGAACGGGGGAAATAAAACGGAGAATACCTCATTGAAAGGAGGCATCAGGTTTATCCCTTATCCTGAAAGGGTGATTTGAAAAAGTAGAGAAATTTTTTTTTTAATAAGATTGGAAAATTTTGTTAAAACTTGACATAAACGAGCATTAGCTTGATGTAAATCTGATCAAAGCAAAATGAATCAAATGAAAATAAAGATCACAAAATCAATTAAGAATTAACAAAATTTTGAGGAAAAGAACTTTCGTCAAATCCTGCCTGCATATGATGAGAAAGATTTTTATGAATTAAAATAAAATGCCCCAGTATCATGGAGAAGAATGTAAGAATTGATAGAAGATCATTGTTTTTATTGAAATGGCTCTTTGAATAGTACAAAAGGCTTATAATGAACATTTCAGGTATAAAACTTCTTCAAATGCAAAGCATTAATGGGATCTGGCATCTCCACTCCATCTGCGTTGATTAGACGATACGAATTGCGAGGCAAAGCTTCCTTAACCATATAAGGGTCTTCCCAATTGGGTGACCATTTGCCTTGTGGTCGATGCTTGAGATGAGCCGTTGATCTGAGTACCAAATCATTAACTCGAAATTTTCTCTCAATGACAGACTTGGCATAATGTCGAGCTATCCTCTGCCGATAAGCTTGAGCGTGCTCTGCTGCTTTGAGCTTCTTTTCATCCAGTAAATCTAGTTGCACCAATCTCTGCTGCTGATACTGATCAAGTGGCAATTCTATGAGAGAAGCGAATTTGAGAGCGGGCTTTTGGATATGGAGAGGTAACACCACTTCAGTCTCGTAAACAAGTTCTGAAGGAGTGGCATTAGTCGGAGTCTGAATGGTGGTTCGATATGCCCAAAGCGCGTCATGAATTTTCTCATGCCAGTCTCGACCTGTCTTCATAGTCCTTTCCAAAATACGAATCAAGATCTTATTGGTAGCCTCTGCTTGGCCGTTCCCTTGAGGATAATAGGGAGCTGAGAAATGATGGGAAATTCTGAATTTAGAACAGAAGGTTTTCATCCTCTCATTTTTGAAATGGGTTTCATTATCTGAGACAATATCATGTGGTATGCCGAAGCGGCAAAGAATGTTCTTGTGAATGAAAGAAACCACATGGCGGCCTTCTACTGTGCGTAGAGTAACAGCTTCAACCCATTTCGTGAAGTACTCTGTCGCAGCCAAGAAATACTTGTGGCCGTTAGAAGCAGAAGGAGTAATCGGGCCGACGACGTCGAATGCCCACATAGAAAATGGCCAAGGAGAAACAATTGATTGTAAATATGCGGCCGGAGCATGAATGTAAGGCACGTGTAATTGACACTTGACGCACTTCTTTACAAATCTATGACAGTCCTGCTGTATGGTATTCCAATAGTATCCTGCTCGGATGATCTGCTTGACAAGAGTTTGATAGCCGACATGACCACCACAAATCCCTTCATGGGCCTCTTGGATAACTTCCATGGCTTCTTCTTTGTCTAAGCACCTGGCATATTCAGAACTGAACCCACGGCGGTAAAGGACATTAGCAAGAATGAAATAACGGGTAGACATACGCTGAATTGCACATTGCTCCCTTTTTGGCATCTCTGGTGGAAATTCACCAGTCTCAACGAAATTTTTGATATTTTGGTACCAAGGCTTCTCCTTCTGATTGACCTGGTTTACTTGCATATTTGAATCGAACGCGGGGTGTTCAAGTCTGCCAACTTTGAAAGAGCGACATGACTCACCACCTTTGAACCATTAAATTGAGCCCAAACTGGCTAAGCCATCGGCTATCTGATTATGCTCTCTTCTGATGTGATTGAGCTGAAATTCTTCGAAGCTGTCCACAAGAGCTAAGACGATCTTCTGATATGGGATCAATTTGGGATCTTTTACTTGCCATTCAGTGTTAACTTGACTGACAACAAGTAGGGAATCACCAAAGGCATGTACTCTTTTGACATCAAAATTTTGCAAGATTTTGAGGCCTTGTATTAGAGCTTCATACTCGGCCATATTATGAGTGCATTGGAAACCAAGCTTAAGAGAATAAGGGATCATTTTTTTTTCTGGAGTGATCAACAAGACTCCAATCCCGATGCCAGACATATTTTTAGAGCCATCGAAGAACATATTCCAAACTGGGGGCTGTTGGATGTTACAGATGTACTCATCAGGAAAACCATCCTCTGTTTTAATTTCTTCCGTCAAAGGGAAATCCGCCAACTGATCAGCGATCGCTTGGCCCTTAATCGACTTTTGAGAAACATACTCTAAGTCATATTGCATTAGAAGGACTTGCCACTTTGCAATCCGCCCAGTGAGAAAGGGTTGTTCCAAAATGTATCTGAGAGGATTAAGCTTTGATAAGAACTTAATTTCAGAAGCCAACAAGTAATGTCTTAACTTCTGGCACATCCAAACCAGAGCTAGACAAGTCTTCTCCATCTGAGAATACTTCTTTTCATAATCAATGAATGTTTTGCTCACGTAGTAGATGGCGTGCTCTATCAGGCTGCCCTCTTCATACTGAGCGAGAAATCCACCACAGGCATTTTGATTGACTGAAATATATAGCAAGAGAGGCTTTCCCAGCTTAGGCGGCTTCAAAACTGGTGGGTTAAGGAGATATTGCTTGATGCGCTCAAACGAGAGCTGACATTCCGACCACCATTCAATATTAACTCCTTTTCTTAGCAAATGGTTGAAAGGCTCGCATCTCATGGCTAGATTAGAGATGAATCTGCGAATAGACTGAATACGCCCTTGAAGGCTTCGCAGTTCCCTGAGATTAGTTGGAGGCGGCATGTCAATAATGGCTTTTGCCTTAGCCGAATCCACTTCGATTCCTTTCTTGCTGATGATGAATCCAAGTAATTTGCCAGACTCAACTCCAAAAACACATTTTTGATGGTTAAGTCTCAACTTGTAAAGAATAAGTCTTTCAAAAACTTGACTAAGAGCATCGAGATGATCCTCTTCTTCTTTAGACTTAACCAAAATATCATCCACATACGCATCCATATTCTTGTGCATTTGATCATGGAAAATAACGGCCATCGCCCTTTGATAAGTTGCCCCGGCATTCTTGAGCCCAAATGGCATCACTGTATAGCAGAAGGTTCCCCATGGGGTAGTAAATGAAGTCTTTGACTGATCACGAACGGCCAACTTAATCTGATTATAACCTGAATATCCGTCCATGAAGGAAAACATGGCATGACCTGCTGTGCTATCGATCAACAGGTCAATATTGGGAAGCGGATAATCATCTTTCGGGGTGGCTTTATTAAGATCCTTGAAATCAATGCAAATCTGAACTTTTCCGTTCTTTTTAGGGACGACTACGATATTTGCCAACCAATCGGGATAATCAATGGCCCGGATGAAGCCTGCTTTCAATAAATCTTCAAGTCCTTCCTTGACTTGTTGCTCAATTCGAGGGTCTAATTTCCTCAATTTCTGCTTGATCGGTCTGGCTTCTGGTTTCAACTTGAGTCGATGCTCAACCAGCTTGATATCCAATCCTGGCATATCTTCGTAAGTCCAGGCGAATACTTCTTGATGCTTTTTGAGGAATTGGATGAGTCTAGCCTTCTCAGTTTCGCTTAGACTTGACCCGATTTTGAGAATTTTTGGATTATCTTCCGACCCAATGTTAATATCCTCAGTTGGATCCTGAACCAAAGATGATGGTTCATCTTGCTTCTGAATGTGAGCAAATTCTGGCAAATCCTGAATAGTGGAATCAAATTCAGCTGGCTCTTCAGTCTGTTCCGCTGTCTGACTGACCTCTACTCTATTTTTCATCTCAGGAAACCTTGCCAATTTTAGATACTTGGGATTGATAACAAATCTTGTCATTGATTCAGGAGTTAATGGTCCTGAAAATGTAAGAAAGGTTTTTATTTAAGAGAAAGTACGAGCCAAATCAAATTTTTGTATAAAGCAAAGAATAATGACACAGACAAAGCATAAGAAGGAAATGATAGATGCTCGAAGAGAAGATTTGATTTTTCATTGATTGAAGTAAAGTATTTACAAGACTCTGACAAAAGATGGGACTGTGTTGTCCCCACAAGATTTAAACAAAAGATAAGAAAAGAAAGCAGGAAAACTAAGGCATCATCTTCATTTGTTTCCTCTGACAAATACTGTTTTCTCGCTGAAATCCTGGCCGGTAAATCCCAACCCTAAACTGTCTGCATGCCGAACTGGAATGATGGGATCTATCATGCCATCTTCATCTTTCCCCATGCCTCGGAATGGCTGGTATCCATGTTTTATCAGCAGATCAAATCCCTTTCTTGCTTTAGAAAATTGAGGAAATAAGGGATGATCTTTGAAAGAGGCGTAATCAATGCGTCCTCCTAACTTGAAGAAACAAGGTCCCTGCCATTGGACCGTAGCTGCAACATTCTCCTCTTCCATGACATCTTTTAACTTTAGCATCTCCAGGCTATCACTAAGATTGATCTCATCTGCCTCTCGGATGCTGGGGATATCTGCTGTAAATGTTGGACGGGGAATCATAGGCTGTGGTAGCCTTTCTTCAGGATCTTCGCCCAAAATGGTAGTGATCATTCCACCTTTAGACCACTTAATGCACTGGTGGAGGGTCGATGGAACGGCATTGGCATTATGGATCCATGTTCGTCCCAACAACAGATTGTAAGTTGGGGGCACGTTGACAACATGGAATAGCACCGTGTGTACTGAGTAGTTGATAAAAATCTCTAAGAAAATCTTACCCTTGGCCGTCTGCCCGTGATTGTCGAAACCGTAAATGGTGATGGGGTCAGGCATGTACTCTTCTTCTTTTAATCCCAATGCTTTCGCTGTCATTTCTGAGCAAATATTCAGACTGCTGCCCCCGTCCACAAGTACGTGCGGGACAGTCATGCCCCTGGTCTTGACCACTATATACAATGCATTGCTGTGGAATGAATGAGGCTTAGGCAACTCCTCATCTGAAAAGGTAATAGGCGCGTTAGTCATTGCTTGGTTTACTATCTGCGCCATGTCTTTGGGCGTGGTGCCCGGCTTTACTTTGATCTTTCTTAATAGATCATTGAGCTTTTCCTGATGTTGGGGAGAATCATGAGTCAATTCGAAAATGGAGATGTTGGAGAGCGCTGTGATGGGCTTCTGAAGGCTTTTGGCCCGTTCTTCTGCTGCTTCCGAGGTTTCTGCTTCCTCTGTGCAGGCTTCCCTTTTCATAAATCTTTTTGGAAAAACTTGGATCTTTCCACTCTCAACTAACATGTTTCTAATATTTAAAAATGAGAGGATATCCCCTCTCTGAAATGCAGGTTGATTCTGATGTAGAACCATCACCTAATGCTGCAAACTTATTTCTTCGCTGGAGCAAGGATGTATGTGACTCTGCAGGAGAAAAGAACCCTCTGAAATGGTTGACACTGAATGTTTTGGGAATGGGGCAGACAGAATGTCCATTTTGCCTTCTTCTTCATCCTCGATGAGGATGCTTTTATCAATACAATCCTGAATCAGATGCTTTAGGACGAAGCAATACTCGGTGTCGTGGCCCATTGCCCTGTGGAACTTGCAATATTGTTCCTTAAATCTACCCATGAGCACTGGCGGATCTGCGACCTTGGGAAGTTTCACCATCCCGCGAGACAACAAGTATTCCAGAATTTTCTCCAAAGGCTGGTCGAGGGGAGTGAACATCCGATCCCTGCTCCAGTTTATATGTTTGGGTTTTTCTTGAAGGTCCCCCTTTTGTTGAGGACCTGTCGGGAGAGACTTGTCATTGTTCTTGAAGAATTTGCCCTTTCTTCCCCTGCTCTGCTCGGGCTTTGTGCCACTGCCACTGCCCTGTTTACTGTTACTGCCCTGATCATCCCCTGGGACCTCGGCGGAGTAGGTGAAGTGTGCCTTCTTTTTTGGGTCTGGGATATTCTTGGCTAAAGCGACACCTTCATACATCCCGTTCTCTACCCCCATCTCGAGCCATTCTGCTCGCTCCGTCAGTTCGATAAAGGATTTGGAGGGGTATGGGAAGAGAAGGCTTTTTAGGGGCTGAGAGAAATTATTGAGGATGACTTGGAGGGCATGTTCCTCAGAGATAGGGTTTCTCATTTTGTTGCACAGGCTTCTCCACTTGTGGATAAAATCCCTAGCCTTTTCATTGGGCTCTTGCTTCAGGTTGCATAGGTGGTTCAGGGTGGGCAGAGCTTCCGTGTTGAACAGGAAGCGCTCAACGAACATGTTGACGACTTTGTCAAAATCCCTTAGTTCGATGGGATTGACGTGCTCAGCATACCATTTGGCAGCTATTCCCTCCAAACTGCGGGGGAAACAGAGGAAGAGGGCACGGTTGTCTTCACTGAATCGGGCGCATTCCGCGAAGAACATGGCAAGGTGGGCCTTGGGGTCTCCGGATCCATCGAATTTAATGAATTTTCGGGGGAGATTCTCCAAATTGATGTCTAATTCCAAACCAAGGTAGAAATCCTGCCTGGTGTATGACCTTTTTCCTTTATCTCGGACTTGCAGTTCTTTGACTATTTTGGTCAAGGCTTGGATTGAATCCTCTGCGGAGGCCCCATGCTTGGGTTTGTTCACTGATACTGGCTCTTCTACCGACCTCTTGGACTGCCGCAGATGTTTCGGGATGTAAATCAACTGCTCTTCTTCAGAATTCTCTTCCGCTGACTCAGAATCTTCAGAGGTACTGTCACGCTGTACCTTTTGCTTGCTGATCTTGACTGGCTTTTTCATGGGCTTCTTCTTAGCCTTGGTCTTAGAAGCCGCCTTCTTTGGAGCCGCCTTAGCCTGCTCGGCCATCATTTTAGTCATCATTTTCTGAAAAACCTGGTACATGGCCGGATCAACATCGCTTTCATCTCCGGAGTCATGTTTCTTAGACAATCTGGGAGAATTCATTTCCTCTGACTCGTTGTCACTGTGTTGTTGAGCAGCCCTCTTGTCAGCCCTTGTCTGAACCATTTTTCAGATGCCAAAGCTTTCCTGAAGAATATGGGAATGGTTAGAATATGGAGAAGCTTTTTTTTTGAAAATCATAATTTCTTTGAGAGAAAGCAAGAAATGAAGGGTTTTGGTAGACAATTTTAAGAGATTATCCCATTACCCGGGATTGGGTCATCACACGATTTGTGATAATTGTGTTACCATTTGACGATAACAGAGAAATGTGCCTTGTTACCTAGGCGAGGTCGTCAACCATGATAGGATTTGAAGAAACGCGGAAGGAATATCCCTTTTACCCGGGATTAGGTCGTCACTCAAGTTTTTGTGACTTTTATTTATGCTAAAAACAAAATACAGAAAATAACATTTTTGGCCAAAAAGTAAAATTTTATTGATATTTGTAACTTTCAAGGACAAAGAGAGGGTGGGCAGACAGTTTGCCACCACTCTCGATATTCCGATGATACATTTGGCCCAGGAAATATAGACAGAGAAATAAAGGAGTTCCAGGTATATTTTGCGACATGATATGCCCCAGACCGCTGATTCGACTGCAGGTTGAATTCTGACACGTTGCCTGTCGGGAAACGGGTGTTGGCACGGACCTGCCGCTGTGAAAACTGCCTCAGACATCGTTCCGGCTGATAATCGACACAAAAGAAAGGGCCCATCAACTTGTAGCGCTTGTCACGGGCATAAGTGTATCGAGGAACAGTCTCTCTTCTGTCAAAGAAATCCCAGGTGATCTCCTCCTGATGCAGCTTCTCGATCAGAGCTCAGCATTGGATGACTGTCTTCGGCTGTTTACTGTTGAATCTGAAAGAACTGGCCTTCGAGGGAATGTGGCGTAGGAACCACGACTGCAAGGCATAAGTGCATCCTTCTACCAGAATGGTCTCCCCAAGAGCAAATCGAGCCAAACCTCTATAAAGGAAGGCTAATGCGGCCATGGAGACTGAGAGTTGACGGGTCTGCTTGCTTCCCCATCTCCGAAAGAGCTGAGCAACTCTGATGTCTATAAAATTCTGACCATCTTGGAAGAAGGCTAACCCCACTGTGCACAGGATCATGGTGTGCTGAATTCTGTCCTTCGCTGCTCGGGACAAAGTGTCAACCTCTTTGTAGGCTCCGTACTTTTGATATAATTCGAACAGGTCGATGAACTGATTCCCACCAATCTCGGTGAGAGGCCAGGATCTGCTCCTCGTTGCTCTTGCTAAGGCTTCTCGAACATCTACCCCTTTGATGTTGATCAAAAATTGCTGCTCGACAGGATCATCTGGCTGACCAGCTGGTTCAAGCAATCCCATAATGTCATTGAACTCGTCCATCAGTAGGGTCATCTCTCCCCATGGAAACCAGAAGGTGCAGGTACGCGGATTCCACCGTTCTGCCATAGCCTGAATCAAAGCTCCATTGATGGTTCGCTTGCCTCCCGCTGATGCCATCTCCAACCCGCAGTCATCCAAGTGGTATGGGAACATACGTGAGAAGGTGGCGAACCAAGAATAATACCACCGTGGGAAGAAAGGACGAGACTGGATGACCCGCAGATCCGGAGATCCATCCTGAATCTGATAGAAGACATGATCTCGGGGAAAGACAGCATTGAGAGAATTTGATGCCATTGAAGTGATACTGGGGCAAAGAAAATAAGGAGAATTAGATAGAATGCAGGACTTATGGATAGACTCTTTTAAAGAATCAAACCTGGAAATTTTGAAAGATTGAGGAGATTTTTAAAAGAATTTTCCAGGGTTTTGAAGAAAATTTGATCTAAAAAGAGGAAAAAGAAGATGTAGGTAGATAGAAAATATACACCTGGGGTTTTTGAAAATAAAGGAAAGTTTTGAATAATACACCCAGGTTTTTTTTTTTGAAAAAGGTTTGATACATATATGAGAAAATAAGAGAAATATCACACAACCAAAGCTGCACAAACAAGGATGCGCATACAACACTCCCTAAAGGCTGACTCTAAATGCAATATTTGAAATGGCTTGTAGGACCTTAATCCTAACTCTAAGGTTCAAATTATCTGATTTCGATCAAGATACGCCGATATACCCAAGCCGAAGCTTGAAGTACGTGGCATAGAAATATTTCTCCGGTTCTAAGGTAATGGCTTCCCAACATCCTTGAGCACCTACCGATATACCTCGGACTATGGCCCTTTGGTACGTGGTAGGGGGGCGCGAACCCAAATAGGTGGTCCAGTTGTGAGGCTCTCTCCCGAACTATGGTTCAGTGAGACAGCCCAGCAACGTGAAGACCGGGACAATATAGGTAAGGGATGTTTTTGAAAACATGTTCAACATGCAAAAGTCAGATGGCTCTAATGCAAGTCCTAAAGAGATAGATTTAAAATAAAGAGAAGCATACACTTGCATACATTGTTTTGCATTCAATCCCTAAAAATTGAGGAGAGTTGTATTTAAGACCTAAGTCTAATGTAAACATGAATAATCTCCTCAATATGGTCCTACCAAACCATACTTAAATCCTATATACAATGATATCAGCTTTAGGACCGAATCTAGGCTTCCTAAGGTTTTGCATGGAAATGAAGCTGACATACGAAGAATAAAGACTTAGATAATATCAAAGTAAAGAAAAAGGCATTTAAAAATTCGACCGGGCGAAGACAGGTCCCATCACGGTCGCCAAAACTGTGATCATCGCAAAATTTTTCCTCTCGTGATGTTCTCTCTCTTCCTTCTCTTTTCCTTTCCAACCTCTTATTTTCCTCCTTTTTGAGGGGAGAAAGATAAAAGATGGAAAGAAAAGAGAGAAGAGAAAAGAAAGAAGAGAAGAGAAGAGGAATTCTTTTGCGGGTCTCACTTGACCTTAATTTTGAAAATATTTTGAAATAACTCGCCTCCGTTTTTAAAATATTTGCGGGAAAATTGGGAGACGGGATCCGCTCGTTGGTACGAGGTTCGACCGTTCCTGGCGCCTTTACCAGGGGTAATCGAACCAAGGGTCGAATTAAATGCCTTTTGCTTTGCAATGAATTTATCTAAGTATTTATCCTAAGTCAAAAAAATGCACAATGAATCATGCTTGTGAAAATGCAAAGATGTATGCTCTTTTTGAAAATATTTTGAAGAATTTCCAAGTGAATCAGATAAAGTGAAGAAATGTTTTCTAACTTAGAACTTAAGATTTGAAGTTCTAAGTTTTTAGAGTAATCAGAGCTTAGGAAAATGAATTTGGATCTTTGAGAGAAATGATCTTGAAAACTGAAAGAAAGAAAATTTCAAAGTCATAAATGGGCTCTGAATTTGAAAGTTTGAACTTGGAGGAATATTTGGAATGGAATTGAATTCTAACTTTGAAGTTTTGAAGTTAGAAGGAAATGTGTGGGGATCTAAAGAAATTGAGGAATGGGATTTGGAATAGTTGGAATTTCAAGATGAAATCCGAATCCAAATTCTGGATTCTGAATAGAGTTTTGAGTTGTTTTTTTTTTTTTGGATTTAGGATCTGAAATAGGAACTTTGGTTTGAATGACAATGGGACTGGCTTTGAGAATTTGGAATTTACAGTGGAATTTTGGATTTGGAATTTTGAATCGAATCCGATTCAAGATTTGGAATCCAAAATGGAATTGGGATCTGAAGTTGGAGATCCAAAGTAAAGTTGGATCTTTGGATCCTAGATGGAATTGGATCTAAAGCTTTGAATGGAATTGGATCCGAGATTTGGAATCCAAGATGAAATTTGGATCTGAATCTGAGATCCGAAGTAGATTGGATTCTGGATCCTAGAATGAAATTGGATCTGAAGTCTGAGATCCAAGGTAGAATTGGGTTCTGGACCCTAAAGAAATGGATTTTGGATCTGAAGTCTGAGATCCAATGGTAGAGTAGGGATCTGGATCCTGAATGGAATTTGGATCTGTAATTGGAGATCCAAAATGGAATGAGGATCTGGATCCTAAATAGAATTTGAATCTGTGATCTGAAACCCGAAAGGGGAATGGGGATCTGGATCTTAAGTGGATTTTGGATCTGTCATCGGAGATCCAAAATGGAATGAGGATCTGGATCCTAAATGGAATTTTGGATCTGTTAATTGGAGATCCAAAGCAGAATGGAGTTTATACTTGGAAATCTGGATCCAAGTTGATCTTTTGATTTGGATTTTGAAAGTCTAAATGGGACTTTTGAGGATAGATCTGGGTTTTTGAAGACCCAGATTAAATTTTAAAATTTAAAAAGAGTCAAGATTCAAAATCAATCTCAAACCTTGATTTTGAAGATAAGAAGACAAACTTGATTTGAAGATGAATAAGAAATTTCAAAGTTAAATTGAACTTTGAAATTGAATTTTGAAATGAGTTGGAAATTTGAAGTTTTGAATATAAAATGATTTTGGAGTTTCAAGGTCAAATTGGACTTTGAAATTGAATTCTTGAATCTTGAAGTGAGACAGAATTGGATTTGAATAAGATCTGATGATGAAGAAGAAAAACACTTGGGATTTTGAAATAAGAAGTTTTGAAAATATGATGCAATTCTATCCTATATGATGAACGAATTAAAATGAGTTTAAAATTGGATTTGAAAATCATATTCCATTCTTCAAATAAATTTAAATAAGACTAATGATATAATACACTCCTGACTGTGGTCATTGAATGTATTATATGATAGTCATATCTAAATTCAGATGAAAAATAAAATATCTTTTGGTGCTTTTATAGAATTTGAAATGAAATTAACTCTCAATATACCCTGACTATGGCCATTGGTATACATTTTGAGTTAATCCTAAGTTAAATTCTAATAAAAGAAAGAAAACATTTTGAGAAAATATGATGATTTTTGAAAATGGACCCAGTGTGGATCCAGTGTTATTTTGTAAAAGATAGAAATTCTAAGTTTTGTTTACACCTCGACTATGGCCGTTGATGTAAATCGTCAACTTAGCATTAGCTTACCTCTTACGAAATGGTGCACGTGCCATTCGTGTTTCACCATTGTGGGAATTTTGAGAAAAAGAAGAAAAAAAAAATGCATGGAATAAACAATTCATGGCATTTTAGAATGCTCATCCATTCTACCTAAAGCAAGAAATGTAAATTTTTCATTAAAATCTATCTATTACAACTCATAAAATCAAATTTACAACTTCAAATAATGACTTTATCTACATATTTCCTGCAAAACAACTTGGTTAGCCTAAAAAATAGAAGTAAGTTTATACATATCATATGAATGTCAATAGTAAAAAGGCTCATGTACCAAGTTATTTATGATGGAAAGAAAGAAGAGATGACATATATACCAACATGCCTACATATATATGTATATACTTGTATAATAAACATGAGGTGTATGAAAAATTTTGCAGCTAAAAATCTAAAAAAACTTCCTAGATCTAAAATTGAAGCATTCTGTCCAAAATTCTGCTGGTAAGATCAGAACTTCTCCAGCATATTTTACATCATTGTGAGAAACAATCTCAAACCCATCATTGCAACTAAAAAAAAAAAAAACAGCTTTAACGATTCAGGTGATGGAAAAATCTTTATGACAGTATGTGCAAGGGTGCAAAGATAATTGGGTTGAAGGCTGGTGAAGGCAGGTGTGTACAGCATAACATTTTTTTTTTTTTTGGTATAACCACATTAACATGTGCAGGATGCAATAATGCAACAGTGTTTAACAGTGATCAAGGTAAGTGTCCACCAGATGTGTTAAATCAATTACTTCTATCAGGACTATTTATCAAAAGATTCCAACTTGAATTATTTCTAAGATTTTCAACGTTGTCACGTTCACAATCAACAAAATTAGAGCATGATATTTTGGATGCTGTGTAAACCTCTGAGAGACACTGATTCACCCTCTGTAATGCAAAAAAGGGTACCAGCAAGAGCCAACCACATGCCCAGCCAGCACGAAAATTAAAAGATCAATGGCAAAATCAGCCCATGCTGACTTAAATATGAATCCACTTGGGGATTGTCCAGCAAGCAGAGGGATAAACCTAGACATTCTTGGAAAATATTGAAGAAGAATCACTGCTCTTAATGGCTTCTTCGCCTAGTTGGCTGATCTAGATTTAACATATTTCGGCAAGAGACCCAAAATCACAATCTATGGTAGAGGAAGCACTGAGGGGGGTAAGAATGTTGCAGAAAAAGGATTTCCTTGCCAGCTCTACTAATTGTTAGGCTGTATTTGGATTTTAGATTTTATAGGCAATTTCCCAGATGGGTCAAGAAGAACCTGAGACTCGGGTGGACTAACTCCCAAGCCCCTGGGCCAGCATGGTGATGGAATCGACTACTGGTCGATGCTGGAAAGCTCTGGTGAGGGGCACTTAAGCATAACAGACGATGAGGTTAGTGGGAAGGAAACTGTCGCTGGAGTTGCTTCTGAGCAGCACCTTTAGCTGTTCTGGCCAGGGCCCAGTTTACCAGGGGACTGAAGGTTTTCCTACATAACCCAACCCTACTGCTGAGTAAGTTGTTGAGCAGCTACCACGACACTTGAATTCTAACTTGCCTAGATTTTGCCGTGGAAAAACGAGCGCCACCTTTATATGCATACCAATGTTCGACTGCGGGTAGACCAAGCTTCATGTAAAGTATTTGTAACAGCTAGACTAACATCCATTGTGAATAGACAGGGATGACAACACTAAGCTTTAGACAGGGACTAAAATTTTCTTAGGATCCTCTGAAAGTCCTTATCATTGGTAACCTGCTTGATCAACACACACCCCAAGTCGATGCCTGTTAATCAGTGCAAATTAAATCATTAACAAAAAAAAAAGCTTTTCAAGGCAATTCTCCATCAGTGCAACAGAAATCCCCTATATGTTGGCTCAATCCAAACTTCCTGTCGAAGGTCTTGCAGATGCCTTTGCAGGTCGATATCCATCAGAAACAACATATCTCCTCTCTTTGAGAGAGAGGATTTGGCTTGGAACCAGGGCTGTCGGATTTAAAATGTTAAGACAAGACTCTTAGCAAGGGATGATGGTCTGAATGATCATGTTGATTGTGTATATGCATATAGGAAGTATAATGTTATTCATACATCAAAATGAACATGGAAGATTAGCATGTGGATAGGAAACTATGTACATATATAATAGAAAGAGAAATTAGTTATATACAGGATGACAATAATAAAAAAAAAAACATGAAAATGCAGAAGAACTGGAATCCTCTCCTTTATTCCCTTCATGGACCACTATGGCCAACACCAATTAAGGCTAACCTGGACTTCACCAGATGTATGTGTACCATTGATAAGCCTGGGGCCAGATCTGACCTTATTGTGAGTATAAAGGCCAAAAGAGGATTACATAAATGCAATAGATGGTCGAAGGAGTAGTAGATCGCATAATTACTAAAATTCTTGATCTCTCAATGTAATTGATAATCAAAAAAAAAAAAAGGGAGGATAGTAACTCAAAACGATCAAGTCAGGGTAAGATAATAACAGAAACAACTAGATCTATGATCCCTAAGTTTTCAAACCGATGCAAGAAATGCCAGAGAGAAAAAGAAAATTCAGAACCTGGGGTTAATGCTGGATAACGATAACCACAAGAATACTGAAAGGCAGAGGATGGATTGTAATCTCCCATGGGATGAACCCGATCTGATACTGGATCAGATCGAGTATCCTTGCTTCAAAAATACCAAAATTGAACTCAAGCTAAAATGAACAGATGAAATCATCTGGGGGAAGGGACAGGGGAGATAGCTAACCAAAAATATGAAGCATAAACATGAATTTCAAAAAAGAAAAAAAAAAACTATGAATATTGACTGTGATGAGCACTGGCTTTCAACAATTAATATTGACGAAAAACAGATTTATCAAGACTAGCAAGGGTAAAGGATCGAACATTGAAGCAGGGATTGCACAGAGAATCCAAAAATCGATAGGAAATGAAAATGGAATTCAACCGAGAATTTCGGGTTGGGGTTTTGATGAACCCTGTCAGATTATCGAATCTGACATTCTGAGCCCAAAATCACAATATAAGTAAAATGAAGAGAAAGAAAGAAAAGAAAAAAAAATATTGGAGCATGATTGCTCCGTCGCTATCGCACAAGAGAGGGATTGGCATTGCTATAAACAATCCAATCCCTCAAGGGTGCATTAATGGATGCCGAAAATAAGAAATCAACAGGAAATCTCAGATAAAACTAAGAAAGAAAAGAGGCGTTTACCTGGTTTTTGCAGAGAATCGGAAGGAGGTAGTCAATGCTCCTTCAGAGGGGATTTTCCTTCTGTTGGAGGAGAGGAGAAAAAACTCTCAGTCTTCTTTTGCTTGCAGGACTCTCCGGAAGAGTGGACGAGGGTGATCCTTAGTGATGGAAGAGGCAAGATCCGATTATCTTGCAAAGGAGAAGAGCCGAGTGAGTATGAGTTGATATCGGTAACAGATGGATGCCAAAGGAAGTCGATCAGTGGAGAGGTGAAGAATGGATTGTTGTGTGCAATGCTGAGAGAGGGAGGGATGATGAATTTTTGCAGAGGAAGCTCGGTGACAGAGATGTGGGTAATGGATAAAGACAGGAGCTCGCCTCTTTTTAAAGAGGGAATCGAAAATTCCAGAATGGAGGTTGTTTCGGATTGAAGGTTGAGGAGAGAGGAGGCTGTTGGAAGATCAACGGTGGAGGGAGGTAGCGAGCCTGCAGCCGTTGCAAATCTTCTCCATTTCAAAAAGGAGGTCCCCTTTTAGAAAAACTTTTGAAAAGTGGTTTAAAATGAGGTTTTTGGTAAAAATGGCTTCAAAAAGCTTGAAAATCATCCGTTTTCCTTGTAGTTTTTCCCATTTTTTTTGGTTTTTATGTTATTTTTTTATTTTTTTGTATTTTTAGAATAAAATCCTAAAGTTTTACAAGAAAACGAGGATTAAAACTATTTTTTTGTGTTTTTGTAAAATATTTACAAAAGAGAGTTTTTCTGAGAACTCAAGGCGATTTTTTTTTTTTGAGAAAATTTCTTCAGAAAGTGGATTTATGTCTGGAATTTTAGGAAATATCCGAGGTTTATAACCTCGAAGTGAGAAATATAGGGTTGGGAATTCAACAGAATGCCAGATGAATTGCCCAAGCCATTTAGAACCATTTTTGATATTTTTATAATTTTAATTTGAAAATCGGACAACGGGACCCAGATTTGGATTTAGAACACTGGGTTCGGACCCGAAATCAATTTTGAATGGATCAATATGGTTTTTAGTCCAGAAAATCTGAAGAAATGACTTGATTTTCTCAGAAAATGGGGTTAGGGGCAAAAGGGTCATTTTTACAAAACTTTGAAAAATTTAGAGTGTTCACAGAGAGGTGAGTGAAAATTTGGGGTGTTTACAGATGCTCCTCTTTGCTACTAAGCCGGCTTGTGGCCGAGCTTAGTGGCAAAGAAAAACACACCAAATTTGGGCTATACATAAAAAAATGCCCCAGTTAGAAGGATCTGACTATGCCCGAGGAAGATGGTAGATATGAAGCGAAAAATGGAGAATGAAGAAGAAAAATTCACTCTGTGAGAGTGAAATTCAGGTTTTTACCCTTAACCTGGATGGGCGGAAGATGAAATACCTCTTTGATTGAGGCTCAGGTTTGTACCCTTGTCCTGATCGGGCGAAAAATGGAATATCTCTTTGATTGAGGCTCAGGTTTGTACCCTTATCCTGATCGGGCGGAAAATGGAATACCTCTTCGAATGAGGCTCAGGTTTGTACCCATATCCTGATTGGGCGAAAAATGGATTACCTCTTCAAATGAGGCTCAGGTTTGTACCGTTATCCTGATCGGGTGGAAAATGGAATGGAATCCTCGAAGGAAGAGACCATGATGGAACCTTTGGATTTTGCACAATAAATCCGACAGGGGTTTTGCAAAAGGAAGGAAAATGGGGTCCCTAAAGTTTGAAAAGGGATTGATTTTGGGTGTCTCATTGCTGAGACTAAATAGCTTTTGAAATTGCCTTTTGCGAGAGATGATTGGTGGTTCGACCTCAAACCGAAATGGGACTGTCTATGGTGGGGCAGTGGGGACACAGGGAAGTGTGCAAATCTGAGAGTTTATGCTCTCAAAGAAGGGAAGGAATCAAGTCCTTAGGAGGGATTTAAAATTGGTGTCAGGATGCATCAAAAACGGACATCAAGCTCTCACTTCACGTCAGGATAGCTAGAAAATATTGTCAAAATGTTGGAAATTTTGCTGTTGATTCAAAATTTTTTGAAAATGTTGCACATGGTTGCAGAGATATTCTTTCTTTTCTACCCAAAGCATTACCTCCAAACGAGATTCACCTCGTAGAATCAAGATTGGGAGCCCAAATTACTTGCCATTGACCTTCTTCAAGGAAGCTATCAATTTTCTTGATATGAGCAGGAAAGAAAATTTGATATTATGAAAGCAGTTGATGAAAGAGTATTGATAATAGAATTTCACAAATTTAAAGAGGATTCTTGATAGATCTGACAATTTGATATTCTGGAAGCTTCTCTCATGATAATCTTTCTGCATTCTTTCGGCTCTCTTGAGTTTTGTCTACATTCTCCTTCATTTTGGAGATGTTCTGACTTTTCTCTCTTTCTTTTTCCTCTCTTTCTCTCTTTTGGAAGGGTACGCCACAAACTCCTTCAACTTGGAGATGTTTCGATCCTTCTTGGGCGATGGGTTTGGAGATCTTTGGATGATAGCTGAAATTAAATATCTTTTAGGGATTGTCGAGTGGTTCATCGCATCTGCCTTCATCTCGACAGTGCTTTGGACTTTCCCTGGAAGGATCTGTCACAAACTCCGTCATCTTGGAGATGCTTCGAATCTTCTTTTGCCCCGGTTGTCTACTCGCCTAGTTCGCCTTCATCTTGACGACAAGTGAGAGATCCCTTTTGCGGATATTGAATTGCAGCTTAGGTGATTCTGAGGAGACAGGGTATTGATGAATGCTCTTTTTTTTTTCTAACGCTCAGGATATTTTCACTGCCTCATTTTTACAAGAATAGCCTTTAAAGATATGCCATTGACTGCGATCAATATCGATCATCTACGGCTTTTCAATAACATTGAATTTTCTTTTCTGGCCATATCGAAGACTTATCCTTCATCCTTTTGGTTGGCCAATAGAAAGAATTTGAATTTTGAATCTCTTTTCGCAAAAGCTTCACTCTTTTGGAAGTAATGCTAAAGGTAAATAGAGATTTGTGCAATAAAGATTCTGAAATCAACAAATACTTTGATTGACCAAATTTTCTTGAAGTCCTGGGTGAAAGTGAGTATTTGAAGACCGGCATAACGCATCCGTGACAAAAATTATCTTCTCCTTTCCCCAAAGGAGGCGACTATCAGTTCACTGGGAACAATATCAATTCAATTAAGAACGATCATCGGTTCACTAGGAACAATATCAGTTCAATTAAGAACGACCATCGGTGAGAATAATATCAGTTCAATTAAGAACGACTATTAGTTCTTTGAAACACTATCAGTTCGATGAAGAACGACTATCAGTTCACTTGGGGGAACAATATCAGTTCGATTAAGAACGACTATCAGTTCACTTGGGAACAATATCAGTTTGATGAAGAACGACTATCAGTTCACTTGGAACACTATCAGTTTAATGAAGAACGACTATCAGTTCACTTGAGAACACTATCAGTTCAATGAATAACACTATCAGTTCAATTATGAACGACCATCGCTGGGAATAATATCAGTTCAATTAAGAACGATCATTGGTTCGCTGGGAACTCTATTAGTTCAATGAAGAACGACTATCAGTTCACTTGGAACACTATCAGTTCAATGAAGACCGACTATCAGTTCACTAGGAACACTATCAGTTCAATGAAGAACGCCTATCAGTTCACTTGGAACACTATCAGTTCAATGAAGAACGACTATCAGTTCGCTTGAAACACTATCAGTTCAATGAAGAACGAAGACCATTATAGAGAGTTGAATCACTTCTATGAATGGTTTCAGGATTATCCCCTTATCCTAAACGGGGAATAGAAATCGGATGACCTGGCGGTCGAAATTGAAAATTTTGGTAATTTGAAAATTGGAAATTGGGTGACCCGAAGGTCGAAATTGAAGAATTGAATGACCCGAGGATTTGAATTGGTGGGCAAAATATCAAATTTGAGAGATCGACTGACCCTTGGATCAATGCAGAAGAATGAATGGCTCAAGTCAGAGCTCGAATAAAGAGTAAAGAGATCACGAGTCAGAACCCGGATCAACAAAGGAAAATAAAGAGCTCGGGTCAGAGCTCGAATGAATAGAGAGATCTCGAGTCGGAACCCGGATCAACAAAAGAAAAATGAAGAGCTCGAGTCAAGGCTCGAGTAAAGTAGAGAGATCTTGAGTCAAAACCCGGATCAACAAAAGAAAAATGAAGAGCTTGAATCAAGGCTCGAGTAAATAAAGATAACTCGAGTCGAAACCCGGATCAACAAAAGAAAAATGAAGAGCTCGAATTTGAGCTTGAATGAATAAAAAGATCTCGAGTCGGAACCTGGATCAACAGAAGATGATGAAGAGCTCAAATCTGAGCTCGAAGAGATCTCAAGTCAGAACCCGGATCAACAGAAGATGATGAAGAGCTCGAATCTGAGCTCGAAGAGATCTCGAGTCTGAACCCGGATCAACAGAAGATGATGAAGAGCTCGAATCTCAGCTCGAATGAATAAAGAGATCTCGAGTCGGAACCCGGATCAACAGAAGATGAAGAGCTCGAATCTGAGCTCGAACAAGGTATAGAGATCACGAATCGGAACTCGGATCAACAAAAGAAAGATATGGACCAACTTGAAAGTTGGAGTTTGAAAGAAAGCTGAATCGGAATTCAGATCTTCAGAGGAGAACCCGGTTAGGGGAACACAATTTTGCAAATTGTCAATACGGGAACTGGATTTTTGAAAAGAGGATCATATCCAAAGATTGTAGACTAGAGTCAGAGATTGATGATTAAGATGGGAAATCATTCATAGTCTCAGGATTTATCCGTTATCCTGAATGGGAAATGGAATTGGGTGCATAGTTAATGCAAATGCAATGCACATGCACATGAAATGCAAATGAAGTGCAAATGAATGCAAATTGATGCAAATGAGTGCATATATATGCAAAATGAGAGAATGGTTTATCCTGCCTGCATACAGGATGTTTTAAGGTAAAGATAAATTTTCAAAAAAAATGCCCCAGTGTAACTAGGGAAGAAAATTTTGAATAAAAGAAGGATAATTGATGAATAAGGCGACAAGCTTCTTGACTGATAGATGTCCTCAAGATCATTCCTCACAAGAGAGACATTATGAAAAGGAAGAGGAAGTAAATAAGATGGCGCCAAGCTATTGAAAAATTTCATGACTTTATTGATGCTTTAAAATCAAGGAAAGAGAATGGGATTACATTATTTTTTTGAAAAAGCAATATGAGACATGGGAAATTGTTGGCATTGTCATCTTCTTGAATGATTGTAGAAAAAATCTTTGTCAGGATGACTAGTCCTCCTTTTCATCTTCAACGAGGAGCTTCTCGTCAATGCATTCTTGAACAATGTTTTTAAGGATGAAGCAGTTTTATGTATCGTGCCCTACTGCTCGATGAAACTTGCAAAACTGTTCTTTGAATCTGCCCATAATTACTGGAGGATCGGTGGCTTTAGGCAACCGGACAATGTCTTTTGCAAGCATATACTCGAGGATACTCTCGAGTGTCTGATCCAGAGGAGTGAATTCTCGATCAGTTCTCCAGTCCTTGTGCTTTGATTTTTTCTGATCTTTCTTTTGATGCTGAGGGCTGGATTGGAAAGGTTTATCATTGTTGATGTCCTTCCCTTTTTGTTTTTTGATTCTCTCCAAACTGTTGCCATGATCATTCTTGCTATTATTGAAAGATTTGGCTGAAAAAGTGAAGTGAGACTTCTTCTTTTGTTCACCTTGAGGCTTATTCTTGGAAAATGTGAAGCCTTCATAGACTCCATTCTTCACGCTCAGCTCGAGCCATTCTGCTCGCTCAATGAGTTCAATGAAAGATTTGGAGGGTGAGGTAGAAATTAATCCTCTTAGAGGTTGCGAACAATTATTGAGGATCAGCGATAGAGCATGCCTTTCTGATATAGGTTCCCTCATTTTATTGTAGGTCTCTCTCCATCTGCGAATGAAGTCCCTTGCCTTTTCATTTTCATTTTGCCTTAGATTGCAGAGACGGCTCAATGTTGGGAGCGCTTCAGTATTGAACAGAAATCGCTCGACAAACAAATTCACGACTTTGTCGAACTCTTTCAGTTCTATAGGATTGATATGTTCTGCGTACTATTTGGCCGCGACTCCTTCCAGGCTGTGGGGAATGCATAAGAACAATGCTCTGTTGTCTCTATTGAACCTAGAGCATTCAGCAAAAAACATGGCGAGATGTGCTTTCGGGTCGCCAGAACCATCGAACTTGATGAATTTATGAGGCAGGTTTTCCAGATTTTCATCCCCTTCTAAACCGTCATAAAAGTCCTCACTGGTAAAGACTTTCTTGCCCTTGTCGCGGGCTTGCAGATCTTTTACCACTCTAGCCATTTTTTTGAACTGCGCTTGCAAAGGATCTATCACTGCTTGAACTTTTGTCTTGCGAGTGATCTCTGGAATGATCTCGCATTCTTCCTCGGTATCATCTTCGTCTGAAGTATCTTGAACATTCTTCTCAGAGGACTTGGTTGACCTCTTTGCCACACGATCTCTAATTCTCTGACTGAATGGATTTTTGTCTGAGCTGGTGCCAGCCTGCTCACTCATCATCCTCTTCATCATTTTCTGAAACATCGCGTACATCTAAGGGTCGATGCCATCATCTTCTGGCTGCTCTTGGTCTTTGTCTGACCTTGGCGAATTCATCTCTCCTTCTGATGTTGATGAGTAGCTGATACGCTGTGATGATGTTTTCCTTCCAGACCTTGTCTAAACCATCAAATGCTGTGAAGGCTTTCTTGTATTCTCTCTCTTTCTCTTTCTCTGCAGGACTCTGCAGGGCAAAGACAGGATCAAATTTTGAGGATTTTTTTTTTTTGAATTTTTGGAAGGAAATATTGAAGAAAATATGGTAGACCATTGGAAGATTATCCCATTACTAGGGATTGAGTTGTCATAAGGGTTATGACAATTGTGTTGTCATCCTTTTGCAAGGGAAATAAACAACAGAAAATGTGCCTTGTTACCTAGGCGAGGTCGTCAACCACGAGAAAAACACCATTTTTGAAGGAAAGAAATCTCTTGGAAAAACAATCCGCAAACGGATTTAGAATAAAGGGATAAACAATTTCTATTACAATAATCAAAGTATGCAAGGTGAAGAATTTTGCAAATAGACAAAAGGATTGAAAATCCAATGAGAGAAAACATATGATTTTGGAAAATTGCAGGCAGGATAAAAATGCAGCTGGAAATTCGAGATCCAGTAGAACGAGAGAATGGAAAATCACCTGGAGTTTTGAAAGAAATTGGATATTTTGAGAAGTCATCCAGGGTTTGAGAAAGTAAAGGGAAAGGATGAGAATATGGAAATTTGGAAATATTTTTGGGAAAATATGAGAAATAAAGGTAGCATACAATCACATCCTACACAATCATTCATGCACACTCAGCACTCTCTAAAAGGCTGACTCTAGATGCATCATTTTGAAAAACAGTTGTAGGACCCTAATCCTAACTCTAGGTTCAGATCATCTTTGTCCATTCCAGTTATGCTGATATACCCGAATCGAAATCCGAGGTACATGGCATATAATCTCAACTCTGGTTCTAAGGAGAGGTTTTCCAACATCCTTGAGCGCCTACCGATATACTTCGGACTGTGGCCCGCGGTACGTGGTAGGGCGGTGTTAACCCAAATAATTGGCCCAGTTGTGAGGCTTTGTCCCGAACTAGGGTTCTGAAAGAGAGCCCAGCAACGTGAAGACTGGGTAATGATAGGTAATTGAGGTTTGAAAAAAATGATCACATGCAAGAAATAGAGGGCTCTAAATCCTAGAGAGATAGATTTTGAAAACTTTGAAGAAGCATACATTGTTTGCATTCAGATCCTAAATTGAGGAGAGTTGTATTTAGACCTAAGTCTATGTGAGCATGAAAATATCTCCTCAATCTGGTCCTACCAAACCATGCTTAGTCTATATGCAGTCAATGTCAGCTAGGTCAGAATCTAGGCTCCTAGGTTCGCATGATAGCAAAAGTAAAGAGCTGACATTTTGTGAACATAATTTCGATAATTGAACTAAGTCAAGCACAATTTTGACCAGACAAGGACAGGTCCCATCACGGTCGCCAAACCTATTCTCGTCGCAAAATTTTTCTCGTCTTCCCTTCCTTGCGGAAGAGAAAAAGGAAATGCTTTCGCGCTTCAAACTTGACCGGATTTTGGAAATTGTTTTGAAATACTCGCCTCCGTTTTGAAAATTGCGGGAAAATCCATGGGATGGGGCTCGACCTGTCGGTACGAGGTTCGACCGTTCCTGCCGCCTTTAACCGGGGTAATCGAACCAAGGACCAAAATTGGGCTTGACTTAGTGAAATTATCGAAGTTATGTTCTATCCTATATGCACAGAGAATTCAGGCATGTGCTATGAAATTTTGTAAAATGCCAGTTGGAAAATATGATGTATGCTTAGGAAACACTTGGAGTTGAAAAAAAAAACATTTCTCAGGAAAAAGGTGAAAGTCAATTTCCCAGGAAACTCAGATGAAAGGAGTTTTTGAAATCACGAGAAAGTTCATAAAGATGTGGGAAAACCATGAATAGTTGAAAATCCTGGGAAAATAAAAGTGATTCTTGAGAAAAAGATGAACATTTGAAAAGGGAAACACAGCTTAGGGAAACTCGGACTTTGAGAACTTTCTTAGGAAAATGATAGAAAATTTATAGGAAAAACTCATTTGGAGAAGAAAAACTAAACTTGGGAAATTGAAATTCTGGGAATCTTATCCTTAAAACCTTTGAAAATTTGATTTTTGATTCTTGAGAAAGAGTGAAAAACTCCTTTTGAAAATCTTAAGAAAATAACATTTTCCAGGGAAAATCAAGGGAAGACTTTGATTTTGGAAATCCAACTTAGAAGTTTCTTGAGAAACTGATTTTCATGGAAAACTATGAAAACTTGACTTGGGAAAACCGATTTTGGAAACTACTCAGAGTTTCTTGAGAAATCGATTTCTTGAGAATGAAATTTTCTTAAGAAAATCACGAGAAAACCAATGATTTCATGATGCAAATGATATGAGTGAATGAATGCACTTTGGAAAGATTTTGTTGGAAAAATGAGTATTAAGTCAAGATAAATCCTTCACATATTCTGACTGTGGCCATGAATAGGTTCAGAGTTTATTTGAGTTAATTCACAATACTTTGCAAAATTGGAAATATGATGTGCATTTTAAGATAGCCTAAGAGTGTAGGCTCAATGTGACTGGTAGAAAGATGATGGATCTGGGTCTCGTCCATATTTCGACTAGGGCCATAAATATGGATTCCACCGAGTTCATCAACTCCCTAAGAGTTGGTGCACGTGGCATTCGTGTACATCCATAGTGCTTTTGAAATAAAATGCATGAATCCCATAAACAGGATATTGCAGGAATTCAAACTATATGATATGCATCCTAGTGTAAGCAGAAAATTAAATCTCTTATTCTAAAATTTACATTATTACATCACTAAATAAATGAAATAAATGGAAATTGCAGACTTCAGCTCCTTCTTTTGAATGTCCCTGCCAAACTTGAAATGGGGTTAGCTCAAATATGTGGGTTTTTCTAAGATTTTCCAATAATATTATGAAATTATTGGATTTAATTGGATATAAACCCTATTATCATGCTTCCTTGATATTTGAAATGATTAAAATGCAAGAAATTTGGAAGAGAATAGTTTGAAATTCGGAATTGGGGTCAAAATAACCAAAATACCCCTAATATTAAAGTTATACCTTTAAAATCAGGGTTTTTTGAAGGAAAACTTGGTAAAATTGAGATTTCGAAATTCAAATTGAATCAAATGATGATGAAATGCAGTATGAGGCATGATGACATGCTGCTAAACACATTAGGACTGTAAAATCAGAATTTTATATTTTGCAATTTATCCAAAATAACGAATTTCGCTTGTTTTTTGCTTGGATCGGGGTCCCGCGGGGCCCTGTTTTGATGATATGGCTAAATCAAGCCACAAATGAATTCCAAATTACACCAAATTCGGTATGAAGCATTTACCTACTCTGATAAACATCCTAGAATGCTAAAAATCACAAAATGATATGATTTCAATGCTAAAATTTAAAGAAAGTCCTAAAAATGGTGGATTTCGCCTACGGGCCCGAACCAAATGCAATGCTTAATATGATAATGCAACATTTACACCATACAAACTTCTGATATTTTGCATACTGCTAAAGGAGACAAAATGGAACATTTTTGGTTTTTACATCCTCGCCATTTGAGCCATGGTGAGTTCAGTAACAGGGATTTGGTTCTGACGGAGGTAAAATCAACCTAATCTAATATAAAATGCTAAGCAAAATAGAAAACAGCCATGAAAATTTCTGATATTTAACAGAGATACTCAATACACCTAAATGAACAACTTTTATGTTCATGACTTTGGCATTTGAGCAACAGAAACACAGATACAAATATAACTCTTCGTTCCTAAATCGACAAAACAATCAAATGTGACCAAACAGGTGACTGACAAGAAAAATCCGAAGCAGATATCAAAACTGTTTTAAAAATCACAGGATTTCAGATGCAAACAGAGGACATCCCGCACATAATATTCATTTTTTACAGATTTGGATTTGGAGCAATACCCAAAGAGAACCCATCGACCTAAGTCGATCCAAAGTCTCAGAGACCAAATCAGGCTCTGACACGTGTCCCTCACTCTCGGATTTTTGTCGGACATTAAAAAAAATCAAAAAAATCGTAGAAAATCAAGTTAAAAAACAGACATCCTTTTGAGTTTTGAACATCTTTCGGATTAAAAATCAGATCTTCCATGAGGGAGATCTCGATTTTACAAGTAGGAAATAATAATTTAAAATGCATCCCGGGTAATAAAACCCGACTCACCTTTTTGAACGTTTACCATAGTAAACGACTTCAAATGCTTCTGAATTTTTGTTACGTTTCTAGGGACACCTAAGGGCGCATTCCATGATTTTTTTAGAATTTTGTATGAAAATTAAACGCATGAAATGACGTGTGGACTGACTGACAAAAACAGAGAACTACTGAAACTGAGCAAAATTGAAAACAAATGCTAAATTAATCCTAATTAACTCATGAAGCATGCTAAATTAACGAAATAAAATGCAAAGTAAATCTAGCTAGATGCATGAATGCTAAAAATCATCAAGGAAGCGTAATCATGTATTTTTATATTTGTCATTTTATGAGAATAGCTCAATCCATCCCTCGGATGAGCTCTTTCTTCAAACGACTCTCGAATCAAATCATGATATGAAATCAAGAGGAAAAGAGGTGCACCTTGCTTCGTTACACAGCTTTAAAACTCTTGAAAGAGTCTGCTACCAAGGGCTTTGTTCGTCCTTTGATCTGGGCTTTAAAACTCAAGATCGACCCACGCTGGAATCGAATTGGCCACAACACGAACAATGTAGGTACTTCACTGCACCTTCTCCACTGAGCCAAAGGGGGCGTGAATTCCAAGTTGCAAAATAGTGTTTTGAAGAAAATCCAGGTTGAATTTCAAAAGAAGCTCCTCTAGGCTGGGCATGGAGCCTTGTTTTTATAGAATTTCTCTGAAAAATTTAAATTTCAAACAGGCTCAATCTGAGCCCTCCATGTGGCGCCATCTCAGGGGTGCTATTTTGATTTTTTTGAGAAAATAAAATGGGAAATTTTGTGGGTGAGACACCTCAGCAGAATTTGAAAATTTTCAAAATTGGGTTTGCTTGTTTTTTCTGCAGGAAGCTCCCAGATGGCGCCACCTCAGAGGGTGCTACCTGGGGTTTGAAATTCAAAATTTGCCTTTTGTAGGGAGCCCTCAAGTGGAGCCACCTCATGGGGCTATTTTTATTAAAATATAAAATAAATAAAAGAAATGAAGCCAAGTGGGGCTCTAGATTGGCGCCACCTCAAAAGGAGGTTTGAGGTGTAAAGCTGGAAACAGTAGGAGCATGCCATGTGGCACCACCTCTGGAAGCTCTTGACACATGTCAGAAGGATAGGAGTGGAAGAAGCAGACTGTGCCACCTCAGAGGAATTCAAATTCTACTTTTCTGCAGGAAAGGAGAGGCTGACATGTGGCGCCACTTCAGGGTGGCTCCACACTGCCACGTGGCAGGAGGACATGAATGGAAGAAGCAGGATGTGCCACCTCAATGGGGGGGGTTCTACTTTTTCTGATGCAGGGAGGTCTGGACATGTGGCAGACAAGTGTCAGCAGTCTGGAGAAGCCTTCTTAAATGGCGCCACCTCAGAAGGTAATTTGAATTTCAAATGGGGGTTGGTTGTGGAGGAACGGAGGATGGACATGTGGCAGTTCCTCAAAGTGGCTCCTACAATGCCATGTGGCAGAAGGAAAAAGCAAGGAACATGTGGCGCCCTCATAGACAAAGTAGAAAAAGGTAGAACTCCAGGATTTGCGCCACCTAGCTCTTATCTGAAAATTTTTTAATGGTTGCTTTTCTGAAGAAAGCCAAGGGTGACATGTGTCCTCTACTTTTTCTGAAGGAAGCTAGACATGACACGTGTCATCTACTTTTATGGGAAAAGTAGGGGAAAGACATGTGTCATCCTGTTTTTTCTAAAGGAAGCAGAGATTGACACGTGGCAGAGGGGAGAGAAGGAGGTCCAAGCCATGTGGCGTCATCTCAGACAAAATGGAAAAGGTGAAGTTTAGGATTTGCGCCACCTCTGGAAGGATTTGAATATTTGAATTTCAGTTTTTCTGAAGAGAGCAGGAAGTGACACGTGGCATCTACTTTTTCTAAGAAGAGCAGAGAATGACACATGTCACCTGCTTTTTCTGAAAAGAGTAGAGGATGCCATGTGTCCTCTGCAGGAGACAAACTTCAAATGGCGCCACCTCAGAGGAGACAAGTTTTGCTTTTTCTGGACAGGACAACACAGAACACTTGGCATCTTAGGGTGATCTATGGAATGACACATGGCGCAGGGTGAAGATGGTGTCTAATGACATGTGGCGGCTTCTTAAGGTAGCCCACACTGACACTTGGCAGATAAATGGGAGAAGAGAGAAAAGACAAGTGGCGCCAATCCAGGGGACAAGGCTCCTATATTTTTGGGTTTTTCAAAAGAAAAGCTATTTGACACCACCTCAGTGTGGGTCCCACCTTGCTTCTTTATTGAAATAAAGACAAGACAGTAAATCCTTTTTTTGGAATTTTCATAAAATCTAGACTAATTGGCAAAACAGAAATTTTGAAAAGAGATGGCCCCTGTAGGGTGATTTTGTAAAAGGAAGATATTGAAATTGTTGACAAAAAGGCAAAATCTGAGTTGAAGTGGCTGAAATCCATATTGAAAACTATCCAGATCGTTTTCCTGAGGAAATATTTTGAAATTCAGAGTCCTCGGGGTAAAATGGAAAGAATTGATAATTTTAAAAACCCAGGGTTTTGAAATCAATTTTGAAAGTAGTTGAAATTCGAATCTGGATTGAAAATTTTGAAATCAAGAGTTCTGGACCTCGAAATGACATGCTGTGCAATGCAGTGATATGAAATGCTCATGCAATGCTATGAAATGACATGTCATATGAAATGCAATCCTGAATTGGGCTTTGGAGATTCATGTCTTCTGTCCGGAATAAGATTTTGAACATCTGAGCTGAAAATAGAGAAATTTTGAGAGTTGCAGACGAAATTTAGACTTTTGCAAGGTCCGGGCTCAGAAAATGACCATTTTGCCCTCAGCTGATTTCAAAGGCTGGATGTTGATACTTGGTTGAAATGTTGGAGCGGTGAGTGAAAATTTGGGGTGTTTACAGATGCCCCTCTTTGCTACTAAGCCGGCTTGTGGCCGAGCTTAGTGGCAAAGAAAAACACACCAAATTTGGGCTATACATAAAAAAATGCCCCAGTTAGAAGGATCTGACTGGGTATAAAGAAATTAGCCTAAGGAAGATGGTAGATATGAAGCGAAAAATGGAGAATAAAGAAGAAAGATTCACTCTGTGAGAGTGAAATTCAGGTTTTTACCCTTAACCTGGATGGGCGGAAGATGAAATACCTCTTTGATTGAGGCTCAGGTTTGTACCTTTATCCTGATCGGGCGAAAAATGGAATACCTCTTTGATTGAGGCTCAGGTTTGTACCCTTATCCTGATCGGGCGGAAAATGGAATACCTCTTCGAATGAGGCTCAGGTTTGTACCCTTATCCTGATTGGACAAAAAATGGAGTACATCTTCGAATGAGGCTCAGGTTTGTACCGTTATCCTGATCGGGTGGAAAATGGAATGGAATCCTCGAAGGAAGAGACCATGATGGAACCTTCGGATTTTGCACAATAAATCCGACAGGGGTTTTGCAAAAGGAAGGAAAATGGGGTCCCTAAAATTTGAAAAGGGATTGATTTTGGGTATCTCATTGCTGAGACTAAATAGCTTTTGAAATTGCCTTTTGCGAGAGATGATTGGTGGTTCGACCTCGAACCAAAATGGGACTGTCTATGGTGGGACAGTGGGGACACAGGGAAGTGTGCAAATTTGAGAGTTCATGCTCTCAAAGAAGGGAAGGAATCAAGTCCTTAAGAGGGATTTAAAATTGGTGTCAGGATGCATCAAAAACGGACATCAAGCTCTCACTTCACGTCAGGATAGCTAGAAAATATTGTCAAAATGTTGGAAATTTTGCTGTTGATTCAAAATTTTTTGAAAATGTTGCACATGGTTGCAGAGATATTCTTTCTTTTCTACTCAAAGCATTACCTCCAAACGAGATTCACCTCGTAGAATCAAGATTGGGAGCCCAAATTACTTGCCATTGACCTTCTTCAAGGAAGCTATCAATTTTCTTGATATGAGCAGGAAAGAGAATTTGATATTATGAAAGCAGTTGATGAAAGAGTATTGATAATAGAATTTCACAAATTTAAAGAGGATTCTTGATAGATCTGACAATTTGATATCCTGGGAGCTTCTCTCATGATAATCTTTCTGCATTCTTTCGGCTCTCTTGAGTTTTGTCTACATTCTCCTTCATTTTGGAGATGTTCTGACTTTTCTCTCTTTCTTTTTCCTCTCTTTCTCTTTTTTGGAAGGGTATGCCACAAACTCCTTCAACTTGGAGATGTTTCGATCCTTCTTGGGCGATGGGTTTGAAGATCTTTAGATGATAGCTGAAATTAAATATCTTTTAGGGATTGTCGAAAGGTTCATCGCATTTGCCTTCATCTCGACAGTGCTTTGGACTTTCCCTGGAAGGATCCGTCACAAACTCCGTCATCTTCGAGATGTTTTGAATCTTCTTTGGCCCCGGGGTACTCGTCTAGTTTGCCTTCATCTTGACGACAAGTGAGAGATCCCTTTTGCGGATATTTAATTGCAGCTTAGGTGATTCTGAGGAGACAAGGTTTTGATGAATGCTCTTTTTTTTTCTAGCGCTCACGATATTTTCACTGCCTCATTATTACAAGAATAGCCTTTAAAGATGTGCCATTGACTGCGATCAATATCGATCATCTACGACTTTTCAATAACATTAAATTTTCTTTTCTGGCCATATCAAAGACTTATCCTTCATCCTTTTGGTTGGCCAATAGAAAGAATTTGAATTTTGAATCTCTTTTCGCAAAAGCTTCACTCTTTTGGAAGTAATGCTATAGGTAAATAGAGATTTGTGCAATTAAGATTCTGAAATCAACAAATACTTTGATTGACCAAATTTTCTTGAATTTCTGGGTGAACGTGAGTATTTGATGTCCGGCTTAACGCATCCGTGACAAAAATTATCCTCTCCTTTCCCCAAAGAAGGCAACTATCGGTTCACTGGAAACAATATCAGTTCAATTAAGAACGACCATCGGTTCACTGGGAACAATATCAGTTCAATTAAGAACGACCATCGGTTCACTGAGAACAATATCAGTTCAATTAAAAATGACCATCGGTTCACTCGGAACAATATCAGTTCAATTAAGAACGACCATCGGTGGGAATAATATCAGTTCAATTAAGAACGACTATCAGTTCTTTGGAACACTATCAGTTCGATGAAGAACGACTATCAGTTCGATGAAGAACGACTATCAGTTCGATGAAGAACGACTATCAGTTCACTTGGGGGAACAATATCAGTTCGATTAAGAACGACTATCAGTTCACTTGGGAATAATATCAGTTCGATGAAGAACGACTATCAGTTCACTTGGAACACTATTAGTTCAATGAAGAACGACTATCAGTTCACTTGGGAACACTATCAGTTCAATGAAGAACACTATCTGTTCAATTAAGAACGACCATCGCTGGGAATAATATCAGTTCAATTAAGAACGATCATCGGTTCGCTGGGAACTCTATTAGTTTAATGAAGAACGACTATCAGTTCACTTGGAACACTATCAGTTCAATGAAGAAGGACTATCAGTTCACTTGGAACACTATCAGTTCAATGAAGAATGACTATCAGTTCGCTTGGAACACTATCAGTTCAATGAAGAACGAAGACCATTATAGAGAGTTGAATCACTTCTATGAATGGTTTCAGGATTATCCCCTTATCCTGAACGAGGATTAGAAATCGGATGACCTGGCGGTCAAAATTGAGAATTTTGGTAATTTGAAAATTGGAAATTGGGTGACCCGGATGTCGAAATTGAAGAATTGAATGACCCGAGGATTTGAATTGGAATTGGTGGGCAAAATATCAAATTTAAGAGATCGACTGACCCTTGGATCAATGCAGAAGAATGAATGGCTCAAGTCAGAGCTCGAATAAAGAGTAAAGAGATCACGAGTCAGAACACGGATCAACAAAGGAAAATAAAGAGCTCGGGTCAGAGCTCGAATGAATAGAGAGATCTCGAGTCGGAACCCGGATCAACAAAAGAAAAATGAAGAGCTCGAGTCAAGGCTCGAGTAAAGTAGAGAGATCTTGAGTCAAAACCCGGATCAACAAAAGAAAAATGAAGAGCTCGAATCAAGGCTCGAGTAAATAAAGATAACTCGAGTCGAAACCCGGATCAACAAAAGAAAAATGAAGAGCTCGAATTTGAGCTTGAATGAATAAAAAGATCTCGAGTCGGAACCTGGATCAACAGAAGATGATGAAGAGCTCAAATCTGAGCTCGAAGAGATCTCAAGTCAGAACCCGGATCAACAGAAGATGATGAAGAGCTCGAATCTGAGCTCGAATGAATAAAGAGATCTTGAGTCGGAACCCGGATCAACAGAAGATGAAGAGCTCGAATCTGAGCTCGAACAAGGTATAGAGATCACGAGTCGGAACTTGGATCAACAAAAGAAAGATATGGACCAACTTGAAAGTTGGAGTTTGAAAGAAAGTTGAATCGGAATTCAGATCTTCAGAGGAGAACTCGGTTAGGGGAACACAATTTTGCAAATTGTCAATACGGGAACTGGATTTTTGAAAAGAGGATCATATCCAGAGATTGTAGACTAGAGTCAGAGATTGATGATTAAGATGGGAAATCATTCATAGTCTCAGGATTTATCCGTTATCCTGAATGGGAAATGAAATTGGGTGCATAGTTAATGCAAATGCAATGCACATGCACATGAAATGCAAATAAAGTGCAAATGAATGCAAATTGATGCAAATGAGTGCATATATATGCAAAATGAGAGAATGGTTTATCCTGCCTGCATACAGGATGTTTTGAGGTAAAGATAAATTTTCAAAAAAAATGCCCCAGTGTAACTAGGGAAGAAAATTTTGAATAAAAGAAGGATAATTGATGAATAAGGCGACAAGCTTCTTGACTGATAGATGTCCTCAAGATCATTCCTCACAAGAGAGACATTATGAAAAGGAAGAGGAAGTAAATAAGATGGCGCCAAGATATTGAAAAATTTGATGACTTTATTGATGCTTTAAAATCAAGGAAAGAGAATGGGATTACATTATTTTTTTCAAAAAGCAAGATGAGAAATGGGAAATTGTTGGCATTGTCATCTTCTTGAATGATTGTAGAAAAAATCTTTGTCAGGATGACTAGTCCTCCTTTTCATCTTCAACGAGGAGCTTCTCGTCAATGCAGTCTTGAACAATGTTTGATGATGCATGAATTGCACATCATGTAAACAAGTTTTTCATGCATTTTGTGTCAAGTTTAAGGTTTTAAACCCATGTTTAGATGTGTTTTGATAGTAAGGGGCTATGGTTCGAATTTCAGAAAAATCGGAGTTAAAATGAGAGAGTTATGGCTATTTCAGTGTTTGGGCATGGATTTCGAGGTGGATCGGATCCATATCCGACCCAATTAGGTCAATTGGACCTTGGATCAACTCTTTAAAAGTCCAAAACCCAACCCATACGCCTATCCAGATCCATTTCAAAAAGTTTTTCTGAAAACCCCCCAAAAAGAGGCGCCTAGAAAATATTTTTTTTATAACATTGTTTTTGCAAATTCCAAAAAGTATAAATATACTTTTTAGAAAAGCCCTAGGCGTCTTTGGCTGTGTTTGGACGCCCCCTACAGTGACTCTACAGCAGCAGCTCCTTCCTCTCCATCTTTCCCAAGTGTTGGCCATTGAAGATCGACCTATGCTTGATTTTCAAGCATATTTTCAAGCTTTCTTTGGTTTCTTTTCCTTTCTTTCTTATTCCTTGCTGTCTTTTCACCATTTTTCTGTACTTTTGCAGGTGTAGCAGAGGTGGAGACCATTAACCTTGGGCGGGAGTGCGCAACACAACACCAAGGTGAGCCGGCCCTACCTCCATCCGGCTTTCTACACCCTCCGATCGCGATTCGGCTCACATTCCATCATCGGTGGATCTCCAACGTGTAGCAGCTGCAATAGGTGCCGTTTTTGGTGAAGTACAGCATCCTTGAACTGTAGAAGACGTCTACCTCCAGCCACGGTCCGCTCTTCTTCACCCCCCCGGTCGTCGGATCTTCCAAAAGGTAGGTCTTCTTCTTCCTTCTCTTCTAGATAAAACCGATTTTTGTGTGTGGTTTTTGGTTTTGTTATTTTCTGTATGTTTCTTGGTTTTCTTTTTGTTTCAACCTTAGAATAGTATTCGTGCATAGACCAGCACGTTAGACCTAGGATTGTTTCATTGTTTGCATGTTCGAGTACCGATTTTCATCACTTTTCAAGAAAAACGTGTGAATCGGCTAGAGGTTCTTCTAGCCGATTTGGGTTGTCTTATCCAATGTGTGTGTTTGTGTTAGTTCTACAGAAAAAGCCTTCAAAAAGATCAGTTTGAGTTATTTTGGGTGTTGGGGACTTGAAGAAAGGCATTTTTCATTAAAAATCGGCTAGATCCATTCTAGCCGATTTTGATTTATTTTCAATTTTTGCCTTAGTTCGGGTTTTAGCAGCCATGCTGGGTTAATAGACCCTTTATAGATCCGATTCTAGTGAGTTCTTTCAGATCTATTGAGGGTCGAGTCATTGCTTGATTTGGGTGTCTTTGATTTTTAAAGATTTTTTATTCAAATTGTGAAAATCGGCTAGAATCTCATCTAGCCGATTTCTTTTATTTTGTTTGCTAGTGGTGTGTGTGTAAGCTTCTACTTCATACGGCATGTCTGCATATTTTATTGATTTTACAGTGTTGCAAAGTGTTTTGTGGTAGAGTTAGCATTTTAGGACTACTCTAGATAATCGTTTTTATCATTTTGTGTTTTTTGTGTTTTAGGTCTATTGAGAAAATTCCAAAAATCGAGTCTTAATTCTTGATGTTTTTTTTATGAATTCCAGCATAGTGTTGTTTATGTTTGCCTTTGTGTAATTAGGAGTTCTTTTTATTAGATTTTAATTTAGTTTTATCAAAAGTGTTTGATGTTTAGTTTAATCATTTTCTTTTAGGTTGTATTTTTTTTAGTCTTCTTCTTCCCCAAGGAGGGGCGGCAGCCATTAGAGCTCAATTCGAGCTCTAAGCTGTTTTTGGTAATTCTTAATTGCAATTAGGTAGGTTTAATTAGGTTGTCTAGGTTCAATGTATTAGGGTTTATTGTTTTAGCCGTTTTTAGGGTTGTATTTAGGTAAGTTTTGGAATTAGGTTAGCATTAACTCCTAGGAAATCGATTTTCCATTTAAGTTCTTTTGTTCCCTAGGTATAATTAAGTCTATTAGTTTAGAAAGTAGCATCCATTGAAGTTGGCGATTTTTGAGAAGGGAGGTAATTAAAGTAATTGAAAATTGGAAAGCTTTTGGAAAAAGGATATTCTTCAAAAATCGTGTGAGGCATTTAAGGAAGATTTGAATTTTGAATGTGCATTAAAGAAGGAGTTACTCCTTAACTTTGGAAAGTGTTTTGCAATTAAACCAAAATTCCAATCTAGGTTACACGATTTCCATAGAGCATTAAAAGCATTTTAATTCCATCTTAAAAAGCAAAAATCGTGGATTTCTAGATTGGCCTTTTCAGATTTCCAAAAAGGCATTAAAGGCAATTAAGGAGTGTAACTCCCTCTTTAAATGGGGCGATTTTTGAGAATCCAAAGCATTTCAAAGTTTGAACATTGGTAATTATTACATTCCTTTTTCCAACCTCCTCCATTAAAATCGTGAACTTTGGATTAATTGTAGCTTAATTAGGAGGTTACTACTTTAGTCTAGACCTAACCTAGTCAAACCGAGCCTAGGTCGAGTCAACCCCTAGTCTACACCCCCTTTGAGTCTAGTCAAAACCTAGCCTAGCCCAAGTCAAAGCCTAAACCGCATTTAGGTCGAGTCTAAGACCAAAACCCAACCTTAGCCTAGCCCTAGTCAAAGACCTAACTCGGGTAAAAACTTAGTCTAAACCTAGTGAGTCAAACCGAGCTTACCTTAGCCCATTCGAGCCTAGTCGAACCTAAGTTGAGTCCAACTTAGTTGAGTCTAAGTCAACCCAAACCTAGTTGACTAAGTCTATCCTAAACCAAGTTCAAACCCTAGCCTAGCCTAAGTCCAAGTCAAGACCAATCCGAGATCGAGTCAACCTTAGCCAAACCCAACCCAACCTTAACTAAGGTCAAACCGAGTCCACCTAAGTCAACCGAACCTAGTTGATTAAGGTAACTCAAAACCGAATCCAATTAGTGAGTTAACCTTAGCTCGAACCTATCTCTTTCAACCTAGTCAAATCGAGCCTACCTAATCCCATCCGAGTGCATCCAAACCCAAACTGAACCTACTCAAGTCGAAACCGATCCTAGTCGAGTCAACCAAGTGAAACCTAACCTTAGCCTTCGTTCTTTAGTTAAGTAAGTCATTTCTTATTATTTCTTTTGATTTCTATATTAATTAGTTTATTTATCTAATTTAGTTTTAGTGTAGAAGTGTGTGTACGTATAGCGTATTTATTTAGTATGTATGAAATGTGTTTCATTGTGGTTTGAATGATAGTTAGATATTAGTTAACTTAGTAGTTAGATTGTATTTTATTATTGAGCATAGTTGCATTTCTATTGTTAGTTAACTTCGTTCTAGTCATAAATTGCTTGTAGTGTTTTGTTCGTCGTGCATTTAGTGTTTTACTAATATTCATCTGCATATACACTGTTATACAATGTCATTTAGATTGCATTAGGTGTAGATTACATTTGATAGGGGGTAAATAGATTCATAAAGTGAATAGTGCACTCAAATAAAAACCAGAATTTTGCCCTGTCGCAACAGAATTATTTTCTGAGCAAAAATTCTGTGTTTTCCAAATTTTTTTCTTCTATTCACTTTATTAACGTGTTATTTAACTGCAGACCAAATTTCAGTTCATTCGGAGTTGATTTGGTCTGATTTTTAAGCGTTTTGTGAAAACCGCTTTTTCTGGATTTTAAATTACAGGACTGACAATATCCTGATTTTTCCCAGATTTGAAACGCTTATATCTGGAGTTCCAGATACTGTTTCTCAATTCTGTAAAAACTTTCAATTTGTTTAATCTGTCAGTTGCAGAACAGAACAAATTTCGGGAAAATCGGACCTTGTTTGCTTTGTCAAACAGTGGTTTTCCGATAACCTGTCAGATTGCTAGTTTACACTAGTTAGGGGCAGTTTCGTAATTTTCTTAGTTTCGGCATTTTAGGTTTGTTTTCAGTAGTTTCTGTATTTTAGAATTTGCATAATCATCATACAGCATTAGTAGAAGTAATTTGGTTAATTTTAGAATTAATTTAGTATTTTATTTAATTTTTGTTTGATAAGTAGCATTTGTTTATTATTTTCGTAGAATTAGATATAGTTTTAGTTGTTGTTTGCATAATTAAAATAGAAAACTAACTTTGTACTTTTCTGCATTTTTAGGTTGAAAAGCATATTTAGTTTCCAGGGTTATTATACAAGTGAGAAGATTCTCTAAGTGGCGAAAAAACAGAAATACCCTTGGTGTGGAGCAGAAGACTGAATGCTTGTTTAGTGTTCTTTTAGTGCTTAATTGTAGTTGTATTCACTTTATAATTGTAGATTGCCATTTGATATTAATAAATTAAATTTTCTAGAATTGTAGTTATTAATTCCTGTTCCCTGAGGATCGACCCGTACTTACCACTTTGTGGAAAGTCGGTTTTTATATTTTTGGTTGACGATTTTCCAAAGTTTTATTGAAAATAAGTGTTTTAAAAAAAAAAGCATTCCAAAATATCAACCAATGTTTTTAAGGATGAAGCAGTTTTATGTATCGTGCCCTACTGCTCGATGAAACTTGCAAAACTGTTCTTTGAATCTACCCATAATTGCTGGAGGATCGGTGGCTTTAGGCAACCGGACAATGTCTTTCGCAAGCATATACTCGAGAATACTCTCAAGTGTCTGATCCAGAGGAGTGAATTCTCGATTAGTTCTCCAGTCCTTGTGCTTTGATTTTTCCTGATCTTTCTTTTGATGCTGAGGGCTGGATTGGAGAGGTTTATCATTGTTGATGTCCTTCCCTTTTTGTTTTTTGATTCTCTCCAAACTGTTGCCATGATAATTCTTGCTATTATTGAAAGATTTGGCTGAAAAAGTGAAGTGAGACTTCTTCTTTTGTTCACCTTGAGGGTTATTCTTGGAAAATGTGAAGCCTTCATAGACTCCATTCTCCACGCTCAGCTTGAGCCATTCTGCTCGCTCAATGAGTTCAATGAAAGATTTGGAGGGTGAGGTAGAAATTAATCCTCTCAGAGGTTGCGATAAATTATTGAGGATCAGCGATAGAGCATGCCTTTCTGATATAGGATCCCTCATTTTATTGCAGGTCTCTCTCCATCTGCGAATGAAGTCCCTTGCCTTTTCATTTTCATTTTGCCTTAGATTGCAGAGATGGCTCAATGTTGGGAGCGCTTCAGTATTGAACATAAATCGCTCGACAAACAAATTCACGACTTTGTCAAACTCTTTCATTTCTATAGGATTGATATGTTCCGCGTACCATTTCGTGAACTCCATAAGAGCTTGTGCACGTGCCATTCGTGTCAACCATAGTGAATTTTAGAAAAATGTGTATGAATGATGCATCAAATATCAGAATTTGTAGAAATTAAACTGTATGCAATGCAGTCCTATTCTTAGTAGAAAAATAACTCTTATTCTAAATTATTACATCTTTATATTGAATAAAAATAAAAGAATAAAAGCTAAGTCTTCTTCTTGGATGTTTCTGCAAAACTAGAAAACAATGTTAGCATAGAAATGTAGGCTTTTCTGAATTTATCCAAAAATATGGGAAATTATCAGATATTATTCCAATATAAACCCAAATTCATATCCCTTTTGATATAAACATGAGAAATAATGAATAAATTTTGAAAATTAGACTTGGAAATTCGAAATTGGGGTCAAAATGACCAAAATGCCCCTGATGACCTTGAAATCAGGGTTTTCTGAAAGAAATTTTATAAATTTTGGAAATTTGAAAATTAAATAAAATAAATCAAACACAATATGATGAAATATGATGATATGCATGAAAAAATTATGGAATTAAAAATTGGAATTTCGAAATTTAGGTCAAAATGACCAAAATACCCCTGATAACAAGACTATGGCCTTGAAACCAGGGTTTTTTTAAATAAATTTTGCAAAAATGAGAAGTTGAAATGAAAATGAGATTAAAATTAACCTGAATATGACATGACATGCTTATTTACATGAATAACCCTAAAATGGCAAAAATATCATAAAATATCAAATTTAACTTGATTTTCGCTTCTGAATTTAAAAATAAACTAACCTACAATACAAATGAACTCAGAATTGAGCCAAATTTGGAATTTACACCTAGACTAACCTTAAAAACATAATTGAGCTTGAAAATCTATTTTTTGTATTTTTTTAATATGGAAAATAGCTAAAATCCTAAAAAATCAAAATTTTGCCTAAAATGCTGATTCCAAATCCGATTTCAGATATCAAACTTCCATAAAAATTTCCCAATATTTATAAGGTGACAGAGGACAATAAGTAAAGGATTTTTACCTTTTACATATTCTGGTTTTGACCTATGGTCGGAGCTGGACAGCTCCGGCAAGTCGGATCGAAAGTCGGCGACTCTAGGATTTGAGGGAAACAGACAGGTTTCGTGAGAAAATGTGAAAAAAATAGCAGACAGATGGGGAAATTGCTGAAATTATGGGAACATGTTTCTGACAAACAGAGTCAAATGTCCTTTTTTTACATCATTGAGATTTGGGCTACAGTTCGGAAATGAGCACACTATTATCAGAAACCTAGAGCTCTAGAATTTTTGGATATGAGAATCTGTCAGATAGAAAATATAAATTCAGAAAAAATACTTCGTCAATCCCAAAAATTTCTAAATTTCAGGAAATGATAGGGAAAATGGTTAGAAATAACTTTCATGTTGAAAGTTTTTACATTCAGGCTACGGGTTGAGCAGACACAGCACATTAGAGTCGATCTATACCCTGACAAAGAAACATTGAGGTTTTCTCAGAGGTCTGGGAAAATAGATTTTTAACAGAGATCAAATTTACTTATAAAAAATCCAAAATTTCGAGACAATTAGTAGATTTCACCTTCAATCTAATGTAATTTTTATGGGGAGATTCGGATCGTCCATCTAGGAGATCTCACAGGTTCTTGTCTGCTAAAACAAAACTTGAAAGTTCTGGAGGGTTCAAAACCCACTATCAATCTTTTATTTTTTTATGACAATAAAGATTTCAAATTAAATCAAAATTTCTACAGGAACTAAAAGTCATACAGATCTAACAATAGTAATATTTTCAAAATTTATAGACGTAAAAATTTGCATGAGATGACATATGAACTTTGTTCATAAACGAAATCTATGGATTCTGAATTAAACCTTGATAAAACCATGTAAAATGAATATAATGCATGATAAGACTAGTTGAGATGCATATTTTTTTTATTATGAAATGTCATAAAACATAAAACCAAAATGAAAATCAATGGGGGCATGTTTCAACTTTGATGTTAGCTCTCAAAACGAGAGATCCGATCCATCAAATGGATGGATCTCCACGTTTATTTTGCTCATACACATAAGGAATATACTTTTTTTTTATACATCCTAAATACCATAAAAGAAAACTCCACGTGATCCAATTTTTAAATTGGATGCACACCATCCTTAGAATCCTAACATTCACATATTCTTCTTCAATCCCGCGACTTTGGCAAAATTTTGCATGAATTTAATAAAACAAACACGTCTTACCTTGGATCAGCTGCTATGTGGAAATTGATTTTCGTTGCAGCAATGGAGGGCTATGGGGACCTTGCAGCAATGGTTGGAGGTGGATTAGCTGCTGGAAGCAATGAAAGTTGGAGCCGAAAAGGATGATTGTGCCTAGGGTGAAGGAGGGAACCGTGGGCTGAAGCTGGAGGTGGCTTGGCTGGGCGTCCAAGGAGGTGGCTGCTGCTGGAGGGCCTGGTGGTTGCTACTGTAGTGGAGAGGGCTGAAGCAAAAGAGGGTTAGAAGGAGAGGAGAGAGAGATGTGAAAGAGAGAGAGAGGGAGAGGCGTGAGAGATGGATTGACAGCCAGTCGTGTAGTGTTAGTTAAAAAAAAATCCTCTCCAAAACTTAGATCTTAATGAAAATAAATACTTAGGGATAGAATCCAATGAGAAAGAGTGAGAGAGCTGCAGCCGTATGTGGTCTTAGGGGTTTGGAAAGAGGGAAAGAAGAAAAGAAGGAAAAGAGGAAAGAAGAAAGGAAAGAAAGGGAGAAGAGGGAAAAGGAAAGAAAGAAGAGAAGGAGGGAAGAAAGAAGAGGGAAAGAAAAGAAGGGAGAATGGGTTGTACGTGAGTGGGCTGGAGAACAAAGAAAGGAGGAAGGAAAGAAGAAAAAGAAAGAAAAAAAGAAAAGAAAGAAGGAGAAGAAAGGAAGAAAAGAAAGAAGAAGGAAAAGAAGAAAGAAAGAAGGAAAGAAAAGAAAGAAGAAAAAGGAAAGGAGAAGAAGAAAGAAAGGAAATGGAGAGAAAGAAATAGGGGCTAGGGGGGTCGACCCCCTTGTGGGCTGTTCTCGTCGCGAAATTTTTCCTGTCTTCCCTTTCTTGCGGAAGAGAAAAAGGAAATGCTTTCGCGCTTCAAACTTGACCGGATTTTGGAAATTGTTTTGAAATACTCGCCTCCGTTTTGAAAATTGCGTGAAAATCCATGGGATGGGGCTCGACCTGTCAGTACGAGGTTCGACCATTCCTGCCGCCTTTAAGAGGGGTAATCGAACCAAGGACCAAAATTGGGCTTGACTTAGTGAAATTATCGAAGTTATGTTATATCCTATATGCACAGAGAATTCAGACATGTGCTATGAAATTTTGTAAAATGCCAGTTGGAAAATATGATGTATGCTTAGGAAACACTTGGAGTTGAAAAAAAAAACATTTCTCAGGAAAAAGGTGAAAGTCAATTTCCCAGGAAACTCAGATGAAAGGAGTTTTTGAAATCACGAGAATGTTCATAAAGATGTGGGAAAACCATGAATAGTTGAAATTCCTGGGAAAATAAAAGTGATTCTTGAGAAAAAGATGAACATTTGAAAAGGGAAACACAGCTTAGGAAAACTCGGACTTTGAGAACTTTCTTAGGAAAATGATAGAAAATTTATAGGAAAAACTCATTTGGAGAAGAAAAACTAAACTTGGGAAATTGAAATTCTGGGAATCTTATCCTTAAAACCTTTGAAAATTTGATTTTTGATTCTTGAGAAAGAGTGAAAAACTCCTTTTGAAAATCTTAAGAAAATAACATTTTCCAGGGAAAATCAAGGGAAGACTTTGATTTTGGAAATCCAACTTAGAAGTTTCTTGAGAAACTGATTTTCATGGAAAACTGTGAAAACTTGACTTGGGAAAACCGATTTTGGAAACTACTCAGAGTTTCTTGAGAAATCGATTTCTTGAGAATGAAATTTTCTTAAGAAAATCACGAGAAAACCAATGATTTCATGATGCAAATGATATGAGTGAATGAATGCACTTTGGAAAGATTTTGTTGGAAAAATGAGTATTAAGTCAAGATATTTTGCAAAATACTTTGGCCATGAATAGGTTCAGAGTTTATTTGAGTTAATTCACAATACTTTGCAAAATTGGAAATATGATGTGCATTTTAAGATAGCCTAAGAGTGTAGGCTCAATGTGACTGGTAGAAAGATGATGGATCTGGGTCTCGTCCATATTCCGACTAGGGCCATAAATATGGATTCCACCGAGTTCATCAACTCCCTAAGAGTTGGTGCACGTGGCATTCGTGTACATCCATAGTGCTTTTGAAATAAAATGCATGAATCCCATAAACAGGATATTGCAGGAATTCAAACTATATGATATGCATCCTAGTCTAAGCAGAAAATTAAATCTCTTATTCTAAAATTTACATTATTACATCACTAAATAAATGAAATAAATGGAAATTGCAGACTTCAGCTCCTTCTTTTGAATGTCCCTGCCAAACTTGAAATGGGGTTAGCTCAAATATGTGGGTTTTTCTAAGATTTTCCAATAATATTATGAAATTATTGGATTTAATTGGATATAAACCCTATTATCATGCTTCCTTGATATTTGAAATGATTAAAATGCAAGAAATTTGGAAGAGAATAGTTTGAAATTCGGAATTGGGGTCAAAATAACCAAAATACCCCTAATATTAAAGTTATACCTTTAAAATCAGGGTTTTTTGAAGGAAAACTTGGTAAAATTGAGATTTCGAAATTCAAATTGAATCAAATGATGATGAAATGCAGTATGAGGCATGATGACATGCTGCTAAACACATTAGGACTGTAAAATCAGAATTTTATATTTTGCAATTTATCCAAAATAACGAATTTCGCTTGTTTTTTGCTTGGATCGGGGTCCCGCGGGGCCCTGTTTTGATGATATGGCTAAATCAAGCCACAAATGAATTCCAAATTACACCAAATTCGGTATGAAGCATTTACCTACTCTGATAAACATCCTAGAATGCTAAAAATCACAAAATGATATGATTTCAATGCTAAAATTTAAAGAAAGTCCTAAAAATGGTGGATTTCGCCTACGGGCCCGAACCAAATGCAATGCTTAATATGATAATGCAACATTTACATCATAAAAACTTCTGATATTTTGCATACTGCTAAAGGAGACAAAATGGAACATTTTTGGTTTTTACATCCACGTCATTTGAGCCATGGTGAGTTCGGTAACAGGGATTTGGTTCTGACGGAGGTAAAATCAACGTAATCTAATATAAAATGCCAAACAAAATAGAAAACAGCCATGGAAATTTCTGATATTTTACAGAGCTACACATGGACAAGTTTCATGTTCATGACTTTGGCATTTGAGTAACAGAAACACAGATAAAAATATAACTTTTTGTTCCTAAATCGACAAAACAATCAAATGTGACCAAACAGGTGACTGACAAGAAAAATACGAAGCAGATATCAAAATTGTTTTAAAAATCACAGGAGTTCAGATGCAAACAGAGGACATCCCGGACATAATATTCATTTTTTACAGATTCGGATTTGGAGCAATACCCAAAGAGAACCCATCGACCTAAGTCGATCCAAAGTCTCAGAGGCCCAAATCAGGCTCTGACACGTGTCCCTCACTCTCGTATTTTTGTCGGACATTAAAAAAAATTACAAAAATCGTAGAAAATCAGGTTAAAAACTAGACATCCTTTTGCGTTTTGAACATCTTTCGGATCGAAAATCAGATCTTCCATGAGGGAGATCTCGATTTTACAAGTAGGAAATAATAATTTAAAATGCATCCCGGGTAATAAAACCCGACTCACCTTTTTGAACGTTTACCATAGTAAACGACTTCAAATGCTTCTGAATTTTTGTTACTTTTCTAGGGACACCTAAAGGCGCATTCCATGATTTTTTTAGAATTTTGTATGAAAATTAAACGCATGAAATGACATGTGGACTGACTGACAAAAACAGAGAACTACTGAAACTGAGCAAAATTGAAAACAAATGCTAAATTAATCCTAATTAACTCATGAAGCATGCTAAATTAACGAAATAAAATGCAAAGTAAATCTAGCTAGATGCATGAATGCTAAAAATCATCAAGGAAGCGTAATCATGTATTTTTATATTTGTCATTTTATGAGAATAGCTCAATCCATCCCTCGGATGAGCTCTTTCTTCAACGACTCTCGAATTAAATCGTGATATGAAATCAAGAGGAAAAGAGGTGCACCTTGCTTCGTTACACAGCTTTAAAACTCTTGAAAGAGTCTGCTACCAAGGGCTTTATTCGTCCTTTGATCTGGGCTTTAAAACTCAAGATCGACCCACGCTGGAATCGAATTGTCCACAACACGAACAATGTAGGTACTTCACTGCACCTTCTCCACTGAGCCAAAGGGGGCGTGAATTCCAAGTTGCAAAATAGTGTTCTGAAGAAAATCCAGGTTGAATTTCAAAGTCCAAAAAGAAGCTCCTCTAGGCTGGGCGTGGAGCCTTGTTTTTATAGAATTTCTCTGAAAAATTTGAATTTCAAACAGGCTCAATCTGAGCCCTCCATGTGGCGCCATCTCAGGGGTGCTATTTTGATTTTTTTGAGAAAATAAAATGGGAAATTTTGTGGGTGAGACACCTCAGCAGAATTTGAAAATTTTCAAAATTGGGTTTGCTTGTTTTTTCTACAGGAAGCTCCCAGATGGCGCCACCTCAGAGGGTGCTACCTGGGGTTTGAAATTCAAAATTTGCCTTTTGTAGGGAGCCCTCAAGTGGAGCCACCTCATGGGGCTATTTTTATTAAAATATAAAATAAATAAAAGAAATGAAGCCAAGTGGGGCTCTGGATTGGCGCCACCTCAAAAAGAGGTTTGAGGTGTAAAGCTGGAAACAGTAGGAGCATGCCATGTGGCACCACCTCTGGAAGCTCTTGACACATGTCAGAAGGATAGGACTGGAAGAAGCAGACTGTGCCACCTCAGAGGAATTCAAATTCTACTTTTCTGCAGGAAAGGAGAGGCTGACATGTGGCGCCACTTCAGGGTGGCTCCACACTGCCACGTGGCAGGAGGACATGAATGGAAGAAGCAGGATGTGCCACCTCAATGGGGGGGGGTTTTCTACTTTTTCTGATGCAGGGAGGTCTGGACATGTGGCAGACAAGTGTCAGCAGTCTAGAGAAGCCTTCTTAAATGGCGCCACCTCAGAAGGTAATTTGAATTTCAAATGGGGGTTGGTTGTGGAGGAACGGAGGATGGACATGTGGCAGTTCCTCAAAGTGGCTCCTACAATGCCATGTGGCAGAAGGAAAAAGCAAGGAACATGTGGCGCCCTCATAGACAAAGTAGAAAAAGGTAGAACTCCAGGATTTGCGCCACCTAGCTCTTATCTGAAAATTTTTGAATGGTTGCTTTTCTTAAGAAAGCCAAGGGTGACATGTGTCCTCTACTTTTTCTGAAGGAAGCTAGACATGACACGTGTCATCTACTTTTATGGGAAAAGTAGGGGAAAGACATGTGTCATCCTGCTTTTTCTAAAGGAAGCAGAGATTGACACGTGGCAGAGGGGAGAGAAGGAGGTCCAAGCCATGTGGCGTCATCTCAGACAAAATGGAAAAGGTGAAGTTCAGGATTTGCGCCACCTCTGAAAGGATTTGAATATTTGAATTCCAGTTTTTCTGAAGAGAGCAGGAAGTGACACGTGGCATCTACTTTTTCTAAGAAGAGTAGAGAATGACACATGTCACCTGCTTTTTCTGAAAAGAGTAGAGGATGCCATGTGTGCTCTGCAGGAGACAAACTTCAAATGGCGCCACCTCAGAGCAGACAAGTTTTGCTTTTTCTGGACAGGACAACACAGAACACTTGGCATCTCAGGGTGATCTATGGAATGACACATGGCGCAGGGTGAAGATGGTGTCTAATGACATGTGGCGGCTTCTTAAGGTAGCCCACACTGACACTTGGCAGATAAATGGGAGAAGAGAGAAAAGACAAGTGGCGCCAATCCAGGGGACAAGGCTCCTATATTTTTGGGTTTTTCAAAATTCAGATTTTTCAAAAGAAAAGCCTATCTGACACCACCTCAGTGTGGGTCCCACCTTGCTTCTTTATTGAAATAAAGACAAGACAGTAAATCCTTTTTTTGGAATTTTCATAAAATCTAGACTAATTGGCAAAATAGAAATTTTGAAAAGAGATGGCCCCTGTAGGGTGATTTTGTAAAAGGAAGATATTGAAATTGTTGACAAAAAGGCAAAATCTGAGTTGAAGTGGCTGAAATCCATATTGAAAACTATCCAGATCATTTTTCTGAGGAAATATTTTGAAATTCAGAGTCCTGTGGGTAAAATGGGAAGAATTGATAATTTTAAAAACCCAGGGTTTTGAAATCAATTTTGAAAGTAGTTGAAATTCGAATCTGGATTGAAAATTTTGAAATCAAGAGTTCTGGACCTCGAAATGACATGCTGTGCAATGCAGTGATATGAAATGCTCATGCAATGCTATGAAATGACATGTCATATGAAATGTAATCCTGAATTGGGCTTTGGAGATTCATGTCTTCTGTCCGGAATAAGATTTTGAACATCTGAGCTGAAAATAGAGAAATTTTGAGAGTTGCAGACGAAATTTAGACTTTTGCAAGGTCTGGGCTCAGAAAATGACCATTTTGCCCTCCGGCGATTTCAAAGGCTGGATGCTGATACTTGGTTGAAATGTTAGAGCGGTGAGAGAAAATTTGGGGTGTTTACAGATGCCCCTCTTTGCTACTAAGCCGGCTTGTGGCCGAGCTTAGTGGCAAAGAAAAACACACCAAATTTGGGCTATACATAAAAAAATGCCCCAGTTAGAAGGATCTGACTGGGTATAAAGAAATTAGCCTGAGGAAGATGGTAGATATGAAGCGAAAAATGGAGAATAAAGAAGAAAGATTCACTCTGTGAGAGTGAAATTCAGGTTTTTACCCTTAACCTGGATGGGCGGAAGATGAAATACCTCTTTGATTGAGGCTCAGGTTTGTACCCTTATCCTGATCGGGCGAAAAATAGAATACCTCTTTGATTGAGGCTCAGGATTGTACCCTTATCCTGATCGGGCGGAAAATGGAATACCTCTTCGAATGAGGCTCAGGTTTGTACCCTTATCCTGATTGGGCAAAAAATGGAGTACATCTTCGAATGAGGCTCAGGTTTGTACCGTTATCCTGATTGGGTGGAAAATGGAATGGAATCCTCGAAGGAAGAGACCATGATGGAACCTTCGGATTTTGCACAATAAATCCGACTTGGTAAAATTGAGATTTCGAAATTCAAATTGAATCAAATGATGATGAAATGCAGTATAAGGCATGATGATATGCTGCTAAACACATTAGGACTGTAAAATCAGAATTTGATATTTTGCAATTTATCCAAAATAACGAATTTCGCTTATTTTTCGCTTGGATCGGGGTCCCGCGGGGCCCTGTTTTGATGATATGGCTAAATCAAGCCTCAAATGAATTCCAAATTACACTAAATTCCGTATGGAGCATTTACCTACTCTGATAAACATCCTAGAATGCTAAAAATCATGAAATGATATGATTTGAATGCTAAAATTTAAAGAAAGTCCTAAAAATGGTGGATTTCGCCTACGGGCCCGAACCAAATGCAATGCTTAATATGATAATGCAAAATTTACACCATAAAAACTTCTGATATTTTTCAGACTGCTAAAGGACCCGAAATGTAACATTTTTGGTTTTTACAGTCTCAAAATTTGAGCCATGGTGAGTTCGGTAACAGGGATTTGGTTCTGACGGAGGTAAAATCAACCTAATCTAATATAAAATGCTAAAAAAAATAGAAAACAGCCATGGAAATTTCTGCTATTTAACAGAGCTACTCAATACACCTTCATGAACAACTTTCATGTTCATGACTTTGGCATTTGATCAACATAAACATAGATAAAAATATAACTCTTCGTTCCTAAATCGACAGAACAATCAAATGTGACCAAACAAGTGACTGACAAGAAAAATCCGAAGCAGATATCAAACCTGTTCTAAAAATCACAGGCTTTCATATGCAAACATAGGGCATCCCTAACATAATATTCATTTCTTACAGATTCGTATTTGAAGCAATACCCAAAGAGAACCCATCGACGTAAGTCGATCCAAAGTCTCAGAGGCCCAAATCAGGCTCTGACATGTGTCCCGCACTCTCGGATTTTTTTCAGACATTAAAAGACATCAGTAAAATCTAATAAAATTAGATTAAAAACTAGATATCCTCCCTAGTTCAGAACATCTTTCGGATCGAAAATCGGATCTTCCATGAGGGAGATCTCGATTTTACAAGTTGGAAACAAAAATTTTAAATGCATCCCGGGTAATAAAACACGACTCATCTTTTGGAACGTTTACCGCAGTAAAAGAATTCAAATGCTTCTGACTTTTTGGCACATTTTTAGGGACACCTAAGGGCACATTCCGTGATTTTTTTTTATTTTTTTATGAAAATTAAACACATGAAATGACGTGTGGACTGACTGACAAAAACAGATAACTACTGAAACTGAGCAGAATTTAAAACAAATGCTAAATTAATCCAAATTAACTCATGAAGCATGCTAAATTAACGAAATAAAATGCAAATTAAATCTAGCTAGATGCATGAATGCTAAAAATCATCAAGGAAGCGTAATCATGTATTTTTATATTTGTCGTTTTATGAGAACAGCTCAATTCATCCCTCGGATGAGCTCTTTCTTCAAATGACTCCCGAATCAAATCGTTATATGAAATCAAGAGGAAAAGAGGTGCACCTTGCTTTGTTACGCAGCTTTAAAACTCTTGAAAGGGACTGCTACCAAGGGCTTCGTTCGTCCTTTGATCCGGGCTTCGGATGATTCCTCAAGATCGACCCACGCTGGAATAAATTGGCCACAACACGAACAATGTAGGTACTTCACTGCACCTTCTCCACTGAGCCAAAGGGGGCGTGAATTCCAAGGTGCAAAATCGTGTTCTGAAGAAAATCCAGGTTGAATTTCAAAGTCCAAAAGAAGCTCCTCTAGGCTGGGCGTGGAGCCTTGTTTTGATAGAATTTCTCTGAAAAATTTGAATTTCAAACAGGCTCAATCTGAGCCCTCCATGTGGCACCATCTCAGGGGTGCTATTTTGATTTTTTTGAGAAAATAAAATGGGAAATTTTGTGGGTGAGACACCTCAGCAAAATTTGAAAATTTTCAAAATTGGGTTTGCTTGATTTTCTTTGCAGGAAGCTCCCAGATGGCGCCACCTCAGAGGGTGCTACCTGGGGTTTGAAATTCAAAATTTGCCTTTTGTAAGGAGCCCTCAAATGGCGCCACCTCATGGGGCTATTTTTATTAAAATATAAAATAAATAAAAGAAATGAAGCCAAGTGGGGCTCTGAATTGGTGCCACCTCAAAAGGAGGTTTGAGGTGTAAAGCTGGAAACAGTAGGAGCATGCCATGTGGCACCACCTCTGGAAGCTCTTGACACATGTCAGAAGAACAGGAGTGGAAGAAGCAGACTGTGCCACCTCAGAGGAATTCAAATTCTACTTTTCTGCAGGAAAGGAGATGCTGACATGTGGTGCCACTTCAGGGTGGCTCCACACTGCCACGTGGCAGGAGGACATGAATGGAAGAAGCAGGATGCGCCACCTCAATGGGGGGTTTTTCTACTTTTTCTGATGCAAGGAGGTCTGGACATGTGGCAGACAAGTGTCAGCAGTCTGGAGAAGCCTTCTCAAATGGTGCCACCTCAGAATGTAATTTGAATTTCAAATGGGGGTTGGCTGTGGAGGAACGGAGGATGGACATGTGACAGTTCCTCAAAGTGGCTCCTACAATGCCATGTGGCAAGAGGGAAAAGCAAGGAACATGTGGCGCCCTCATAGACAAAGTAGAAAAAGGTAGAACTCCAGGATTTGCGCCACCTAGCTCTTGTCTGAAAATTTTTGAATGGTTGCTTTTCTAAAGAAAGCCAAGGGTGACATGTGTCCTCTACTTTTTCTGAAGGAAGCTAGACATGACATGTGTCATCTACTTTTATGGGAAAAGTAGGGGAAAGACATGTGTCATCCTGCTTTTTCTAAAGGAAGCAGAGATTGACACGTGGCAGAGGGGAGAGAAGGAGGTCCAAGCCATGTGGCGTCATCTCAGACAAAATGGAAAAGGTGAAGTTCAGGATTTGCGCCACCTCTAGAAGGATTTGAATATTTGAATTCCAGTTTTTCTGAAGAGAGCAGGAAGTGACACGTGGCATCTACTTTTTCTGAGAAGAGCAGAGAATGACACATGTCACCTGCTTTTTCTGAAAAGAGTAGAGGATGCCTTGTGTCCTCTGCAGGAGACAAACTTCAAATGGCGCCACCTTAGAGGAGACAAGTTTTGCTTTTTCTGGACAGGACAACACAGGACACTTGGCATCTCAGGGTGATCTATGGAATGACACAAGGCGCAGGGTGAAGATGGATTCTAATGACATGTGGCGGCTTCTTAAGGTAGCCCACACTGACACTTGGCAGATAAATGGGAGGAGAGAGAAAAGACAAGTGGCGCCAATCCAGGGGACAAGGCTCCTATATTTTTGGGTTTTTCAAAATTTAGATTTTTCAAAAGAAAAGCCTATGTGACACTACCTCAGTGTGGGTCCCACCTTGCTTCTTTATTAAAATAAAGAAAAGACAGTAAATCCTTTTTTTAGAATTTTCATAAAATCTAGACTAATTGGCAAAACAGAAATTTTGAAAAGAGATGGCCCCTGTAGGGTGATTTTGTAAAAGGAAGATATTGAAATTGTTGACAAAAAGGCAAAATCTGAGTTGAAGTGGCTGAAATCCATATTGAAAACTATCCAGATCATTTTTCTGAGGAAATATTTTGAAATTCAGAGTCCTGGGGGTAAAATGGGAAGAATTGATAATTTTAAAAACCCAGGGTTTTGAAATCAATTTTGAAAGTAGTTGAAATTCGAATCTGGATTGAAAATTTTGAAATCAAGAGTTCTGGACCTCGAAATGACATGCTGTGCAGTGCAGCGATATGAAATGCTCATGTAATGCTATGAAATGACATGTCATAAGAAATGTAATCCTGAATTGGGCTTTGGAGATTCCTGTCTTCTGTCCGGAATAAGATTTTGAACATCTGAGCTGAAAATAGAGAAATTTTGAGAGTTGCAGACGAAATTTAGACTTTTGCAAGGTCCGGGCTCAGAAAATGACCATTTTGCCCTCCGGCGATTTCAAAGGCTAGATGCTGATGCTTGGTGGAAATGTTGGAGAGGTGAGTGAAAATTTGGGGTGTTTACAGATGCCCCTCTTTGCTACTAAGCCGGCTTGTGGCCGAGCTTAGTGGCAAAGAAAAATACACTAAATTTGGGATATACATAAAAAATGCCCCAGTTAGAAGGATCTGACTGTGTATAAAGAAATTAGCCCGAGGAAGATGGTAGATATGAAGCGAAAAATGGAGAATGAAGAAGAAAAATTCACTCTGTGAGAGTGAAATTCAGGTTTTTACCCTTAACCTGGATGGGCGGAAGATGAAATACCTCTTTGATTGAGGCTCAGGTTTGTACCCTTATCCTAATCGGGCGGAAAATGGAATACCTCTTTGATTGAGGCTCAGGTTTATACCCTTATCCTGATCGGGCAGAAAATGGAATACCTTTTCAAATGAGGCTCAGGTTTGTACCCTTATCCTGATTGGGCGAAAAATGGAGTACCTCTTCGAATGAGGCTCAGGTTTGTACCCTTATCCTGATCGGGTGGAAAATGGAATGGAATCCTCGAAGGAAGAGACCATGATGGAACCTTCGAATTTTGCACAATAAATCCGACAGGGGTTTTGCAAAAGGAAGGAAAATGGGGTCCCTAAAGTTTGAAAAGGGATTGATTTTGGGTGTCTCATTGCTGAGACTAAATAGCTTTTGAAATTGCCTTTTGCGAGAGATGATTGGTGGTTCGACCTCGAACCGAAATGGGACTGTCTATGGTGGGACAGTGGGGACACAGGGAAGTGTGCAAATCTGAGAGTTCATGCTCTCAAAGAAGGGAAGGAATCAAGTCCTTAGGAGGGATTTAAAATTGGTGTCAGGATGCATAAAAAACGGACATCAAGCTCTCACTTCACGTCAGGATAGCTAGAAAATATTGTCCAAATGTTGGAAATTTTGCTGTTGATTCAAAATTTTTTGAAAATGTTGCACATGTTTGCAAAGATATTCTTTCTTTTCTACCCAAAGCATTACCTCCAAACGAGATTCACCTCGTAGAATCAAGATTGGGAGCCCAAATTACTTGCCATTGACCTTCTTCAAGGAAGCTATCAATTTCCTTGATATAAGCAGGAAAGAGAATTTGATATTATGAAAGCAGTTGATGAAAGAGTATTGATAATAAAATTTCACAAATTTAAAGAGGATTCTTGATAGATCTGACATTTTGATATCCTGGGAGCTTCTATCATGATAATCTTTCTGCGTTCTTTCGGCTCTCTTGAGTTTTGGCTACATTCTCCTTCATTTTGGAGATGTTCTGACTTTTTCTCTCTTTCTTTTTCCTCTCTTTCTCTCTTTTGGAAGGGTACGCCACAAACTCCTTCAACTTGGAGATGTTTCGATCCTTCTTGGGCGATGGGTTTGGAGATCTTTGGATGATAGCTGAAATTAAATATCTTTTAGGGATTGTCGAGAGGTTCATCGCATCTGCCTTCATCTCGACAGTGCTTTGGACTTTCCCTGGAAGGATCCGTCACAAACTCCGTCATCTTGAAAATGCTTCGAATCTTCTTTTGCCCCGGGGGTCTACTCGCCTAGTTCGCCTTCATCTTGACGACAAGTGAGAGATCCCTTTTGCGGATATTGAACTGCAGCTTAGGTGATTCTGAGGAGACAAGGTATTGATGAATGCTCTTTTTTTTTTCTAGCGCTCAGGATATTTTCACTGCCTCATTTTTACAAGAATAGCCTTTAAAGATATGCCATTGACTGCGATCAATATCGATCATCTACGGCTTTTCAATAACATTGAATTTTCTTTTCTGGCCATATCGAAGACTTATCCTTCATCCTTTTGGTTGGCCAATAGAAAGAATTTGAATTTTGAATCTCTTTTCGCAAAAGCTTCACTCTTTTGGAAGTAATGCTAAAGGTAAATAGAGATTTGTGCAATAAAGATTCTGAAATCAACAAATACTTTGATTGACCAAATTTTCTTGAAGTCCTGGGTGAAAGTGAGTATTAGAAGACCGGCATAACGCATCCGTGGCAAAAATTATCTTCTCCTTTCCCCAAAGGAGGCGACTATCAGTTCACTGGGAACAATATCAATTCAATTAAGAACGGCATCGGTTCACTGGGAACAATATCAGTTCAATTAAGAACGACCATCGGTGGGAATAATATCAGTTCAATTAAGAATGACTATTAGTTCTTTGTAACACTATCAGTTCGATGAAGAACGACTATCAGTTCACTTGGGGGAACAATATCAGTTCGATTAAGAACGACTATCAGTTCACTTGGGAACAATATCAGTTCGATGAAGAACGACTATCAGTTCACTTGGAACACTATCAGTTCAATGAAGAACGACTATCAGTTCACTTGGGAACACTATCAGTTCAATGAATAACACTATCAGTTCAATTAAGAACGACCATCGCTGGGAATAATATCAGTTCAATTAAGAACGATCATTGGTTCGCTGGGAACTCTATTAGTTCAATGAAGAACGACTATCAGTTCACTTGGAACACTATCAGTTCAATGAAGACCGACTATCAGTTCACTTGGAACACTATCAGTTCAATGAAGAACGAAGACCATTATAGAGAGTTGAATCACTTCTATGATGGTTTCAGGATTATCCCCTTATCCTAAACGGGGAATAGAAATCGGATTACCTGGCGGTCGAAATTGAGAATTTTGGTAATTTGAAAATTGGAAATTGGGTGACCCGGAGGTCGAAATTGAAGAATTGAATGACCCGAGGATTTGAATTGGAATTGGTGGGCAAAATATCAAATTTAAGAGATCGACTGACCCTTGGATCAATGCAGAAGAATGAATGGCTCAAGTCAGAGCTTGAATAAAGTAAAGAGATCACGAGTCAGAACCCGGATCAACAAAGGAAAATAAAGAGCTCGGGTCAGAGCTCGAATGGATAGAGAGATCTCGAGTCAGAACCCGGATCAACAAAAGAAAAATGAAGAGCTCGAGTCAAGGCTCGAGTAAAGTAGAGAGATCTTGAGTCGGAACCCGGATCAACAAAAGAAAAATGAAGAGCTCGAATCAAGGCTCGAGTAAATAAAGAGATCTCGAGTCGGAACCCGGATCAACAAAAGAAAAATAAAGAGCTCGAATTTGAGCTCGAATGAATAAAGAGATCTCGAGTCGGAACCTGGATCAACAGAGAAATCTCAACTCCGGTTCTAAGGAGAGGTTTTCCAACATCCTTGAGCGCCTACCGATATACTTCGGATTGTGTCCCGCGGTACGTGGTAGGGGATTGTTAACCCAAATAATTGGCCCAGTTGTGAGGCTTTGTCCCGAACTAGGGTTCTGGAAGAGAGCCCAGCAACGTGAAGACCGGGTAATGATAGGTAATTGAGGTTTGAAAAAAATGATCACATGCAAGAAATAGAGGGCTCTAAATCCTAGAGAGATAGATTTTGAAAACTTTGAAGAAGCATACATTGTTTGCATTCAGATCCTAAATTAAGGAGAGTTGTATTTAGACCTAAGTCTATGTGAGCATGAAAATATCTCCTCAATCTGGTCCTACCAAACCATGCTTAATCTATATGCAGTCAATGTCAGCTAGGTCAGAATCTAGGCTCCTAGGTTCGCATGATAGCAAAAGTAAAGAGCTGACATTTTGTGAACATAATTTCGATAATTGAACTAAGTCAAGCACAATTTTGACCAGACAAGGACAGGTCCCATCACGGTCGCCAAACCTGTTCTCGTCGCAAAATTTTTCTCGTCTTCCCTTCCTTGCGGAAGAGAAAAAGGTAATGCTTTCGCGCTTCAAACTTGACCGGATTTTGGAAATTGTTTTGAAATACTCGCCTCCGTTTTGAAAATTGCGGAAAAATCCATGGGATGGGTCTCGACCTGTCGGTACGAGGTTCGACCGTTCCTGCCACCTTTAACCGGGGTAATCGAACCAAGGACCAAAATTGGGCTTGACTTAGTGAAATTATCGAAGTTATGTTCTATCCTATATGCACAGAGAATTCAGGCATGTGCTATGAAATTTTATAAAATGCCAGTTGGAAAATATGATGTATGCTTAGGAAACACTTGGAGTTGAAGAAAAAAAACATTTCTCAGGAAAAAGGTGAAAGTCAATTTCCCAGAAAACTCAGATGAAAGGAATTTTTGAAATCACGAGAAAGTTCATAAAGATGTGGGAAAATCATGAATAGTTGAAAATCATGGGAAAATAGAAGTGATTCTTGAGAAAAAGATGAACATTTGAAAAGGGAAACACAGCTCAAGAAAACTCAGACTTTGAGAACTTTCTTAGGAAAATGATGGAAAATTTATAAGAAAAACTCATTTGGAGAAGAAAAACTAAACTTGGGAAATTGAAATCCTGGGAATCTTAGCCTTAAAACCCTTGAAAATTTCATTTTTGATTCTTGAGAAAGAGTGAAAAACTCCTTTTGAAAATCTTAAGAAAATAACATTTTCCAGGGAAAATCAAGGGAAGACTTTGATTTTGGAAATCCAACTTAGAAGTTTCTTGAGAAACTGATTTCCATGGAAAACTGTGAAAACTTGACTTGGGAAAACCGATTTGGAAAACTACTCAGAGTTTCTTGAGAAATTGATTTCTTGAGAATGAAATTTTCTTAAGAAAATCACGAGAAAACCAATGATTTCATGATGCAAATGATATAAGTGAATGAATGCACTTTGGAAAGATTTTGTTGGAAAAATGTGTATTAAGTAAAGATAAATCCTTCACATATTCTGACTGTGGCCATGAATAGGTTCAAAGTTTATTTGAGTTAATTCATAATACTTTGCAAAATTGGAAATATGATGTGCATTTTAAGATAGCCTAAGAGTGTAGGCTCAATGTGACTGGTAGAAAGATGATGGATCTGGGTGTCGTCCATAGTCCGACTAGGGCCGTAAATATGGATTTCACCGAGTTCATCAACTCCCTAAGAGTTGGTGCACGTGGCATTCGTGTACATCCATAGTGCTTTTGAAATAAAATGCATGAATCCCATAAACAGGATATTGCAGGAATTCAAACTATATGATATGCATCCTAGTCTAAGCAGAAAATTAAATCTCTTATTCCAAAATTTACATTATTACATCACTAAATAAATGAAATAAATGGAAATTTCAGACTTCAGCTCCTTCTTTTGAATGTCCCTGCCAAACTTGAAATGGGGTTTGCTCAAATATGTGGGTTTTTCCACGATTTTCCAATAATATTATGAAATTATTGGATTTAATTGGATATAAACCCTATTATCATGCTTCCTTGATATTTGAAATGATGAAAATGCAAGAAATTTGGTAGAGAATAGGTTGAAATTCGGAATTGGGGTCAAAATGACTAAAATACCCCTAATATTCAAGTTATACCTTTAAAATCAGGGTTTTTTGAAGAAAAACTTGGTAAAATTGAGATTTTGAAATTCAAATTGAATCAAATGATGATGAAATGCAGTATGAGGCATGATGACATGCTGCTAAACACATTAGGACTGTAAAATCAGAATTTGATATTTTGCAATTTATCCAAAATAACGAATTTCGCTTGTTTTTCGCTTGGATCGGGGTCCCGCAGGGCCCTGTTTTGATGATATGGCTAAATCAAGCCTCAAATGAATTCCAAATTACACCAAATTCGGTATGAAGCATTTACCTACTCTGATAAACATCCTAGAATGCTAAAAATCACGAAATGATATGATTTGAATGCTAAAATTTAAAGAAAGTCCTAAAAATGGTGGATTTCGCCTACGGGCCCGAACCAAATGCAATGCTTAATATAATAATGCAAAATTTACACCATAAAAACTTCTGATATTTTTCAGACTGCTAAAAGACCCGAAATGGAACATTTTTGGTTTTTACATCCACGTCATTTGAGCCATGGTGAGTTCGGTAACAGGGATTTGGTTCTGACGGAGGTAAAATCAACGTAATCTAATATAAAATGCCAAACAAAATAGAAAACAGCCATGGAAATTTCTGATATTTTACAGAGCTACTCAATACAGCTACATGGACAAGTTTCATGTTCATGACTTTGGCATTTGAGTAACAGAAACACAGATAAAAATATAACTTTTTGTTCCTAAATCGACAAAACAATCAAATGTGACCAAACAGGTGACTGACAAGAAAAATATGAAGCAGATATCAAAATTGTTTTAAAAATCACAGGAGTTCATATGCAAACAGAGGACATCCCGGACATAATATTCATTTTTTACAGATTTGGATTTGGAGCAATACCCAAAGAGAACCAATCGACCTAAGTCGATCCAAAGTCTCAGAGGCCCAAATCCGGCTCTGACACGTGTTCCGCACTCTAGGATTTTTGTCAGACATTAACGAAAATCATAAAAATCGGAGAAAATCAGGTTAAAAACTAGACATCCTCATGAGTTTTGAACATCTTTTGGATTGAAAATCAGATCTTCCATGAGGGAGATCTCGATTTTACAAGTCAGCAATAATAATTTAAAATGCATTCCGGGTAATAAAACCCGTCTCACCTTTTTGAACGTTTACCGTAGTAAACGAATTCAAATGCTTACGAATTTTTGGTACATTTCTAGAGACACCTAAGGGCGCCTTCCATGATTTTTTTAGAATTTTGTATGAAAATTAAATACATGAAATGACGTGTGGACTGACTGACAAAAACAGAGAACTACTGAAATTGAGCAGAATTGAAAAAAAATGCTAAATTAATCCTAATTAACTCATGAAGCATGCTAAATTAACGAAATAAAATGCAAAGTAAATCTAGCTAGATGCATGAATGCTAAAAATCATCAAGGAAGCGTAATCATGTATTTTTATATTTGTCGTTTTATGAGAATAGCTCAATCCATCCCTCGGATGAGCTCTTTCTTCAAACGACTCTCGAATCAAATCGTGATATGAAATCAAGAGAAAAAGAGGTGCACCTTGCTTCGTTACACAACTTTAAAACTCTTGAAAGGGTCTGCTACCAAGGGCTTTGTTCGTCCTTTGATCCGGGCTTTAAAACTCAAGATCGACCCACGCTGGAATCGAATTGGCCACAACACGAACAATGTAGGTACTTCACTGCACCTTCTCCACTAAGCCAAAGGGGGCGTAAATTCCAAGGTGCAAAATCGTGTTCTGAAGAAAATCCAGGTTGAATTTCAAAGTCCAAAAAGAAGCTCCTCTAGGCTGGGCGTGGAGCCTTGTTTTTATAGAATTTCTCAAAAAAAATTGAATTTCAAACAGGCTCAATCTGAGCCCTCCATGTGGCGCCATCTCAGGGGTGCTATTTTGATTTTTTTGAGAAACAAAAATGGAAAATTTTGTGGGTGAGACACCTCAGCAGAATTTGAAAATTTTCAAAATTGGGTTTGCTTGTTTTTTCTGCAGGAAGCTCCCAGATGGCGCCACCTCAGAGGGTGCTACCTAGGGTTTGAAATTCAATATTTGCCTTTTGTAGGGAGCCCTCAAGTGGAGCCACCGCATGGGGCTATTTTTATTAAAATATAAAATAAATAAAAGAAATGAAGCCAAGTGGGGCGCTGGATTGGCGCCACCTCAAAAGGAGGTTTGAGGTGTAAAGCTGGAAACAGTAGGAGCATGCCATGTGGCACCACCTCTGGAAGCTCTTGACACATGTCAGAAGGACAGGAGTGGAAGAAGCAGACTGTGCCACCTCAGAGGAATTCAAATTCTACTTTTCTACAGGAAAGGAGAGGCTGACATGTGGCGCCACTTCAGGGTGGCTCCACACTGCCACGTGGCAGGAGGACATGAATGGAAGAAGCAGGATACGCCACCTCAATGGGGGGGGGGTTCTACTTTTTCTGATGCAGGGAGGTCTGGACATGTGGCAGACAAGTGTCAGCAGTCTGGAGAAGCCTTCTCAAATGGCGCCACCTCAGAAGGTAATTTGAATTTCAAATGGGGGTTGGCTGTGGAGGAGCGGAGGATGGACATGTGGCAGTTCCTCAAAGTGGCTCTTACAATGCCATGTGGGAGTAGGGAAAAGCAAGGAACATGTGGCGCCCTCATAGACAAAGTAGAAAAAGGTAGAACTCCAGGATTTGTGCCACCTAGCTTTTGTCTGAAAATTTTTGAATGGTTGCTTTTCTGAAGAAAGCCAAGGGTGACATGTGTCCTCTACTTTTTCTGAAGGAAGCTAGACATGACACGTGTCATCTACTTTTATGGGAAAAGTAGGGGAAAGACATGTGTCATCCTGTTTTTTCTAAAGGAAGCAGAGATTGACACGTGGCAGAGGGGAGAGAAAGAGGTCCAATCCATGTGGCGCCATCTCAGACAAAATGGAAAAGGTGAAGTTCAGGATTTGCACCACCTCTGGAAGGATTTGAATATTTGAATTCCAGTTTTTCTGAAGAGAGCAGGAAGTGACACGTGGCATCTACTTTTTCTGAGAAGAGTAGAGAATGACACATGTCACTTGCTTTTTCTGAAAGGAGTAGAGGATGCCATGTGTCCTCTGCAGGAGACAAACTTCAAATGGCGCTACCTCAGAGGAGACAAGTTTTGCTTTTTCTGGACAAGACAACACATGACACTTGGCATCTCAGGGTGATCTATGGAATGACACATGGCGCAAGGTGAAGATGGTGTCTAATGACATGTGGAGGCTTCTTAAGGTAGCCCACACTGACACTTGGCAGATAAATGGGAGAAGAGAGAAAAGACAAGTGGCGCCAATCCAGGGGACAAGGCTCCTATATTTTTGGGTTTTTCAAAATTCAGATTTTTCAAAAGAAAAGCCTATCTGACACCACCTCAGTGTGGGTCCCACCTTGCTTCTTTATTGAAATAAAGACAAGACAGTAAATCCTTTTTTTGGAATTTTCATAAAATCTAGACTAATTGGCAAAACAGAAATTTTGAAAAGAGATGGCCCCTGTAGGGTGATTTTGTAAAAGGAAGATATTGAAATTGTTGACAAAAAGGCAAAATCTGAGTTGAAGTGGCTGAAATCCATATTGAAAACTATCCAGATCATTTTCCTGAGGAAATATTTTGAAATTGAGAGTCCTGTGGGTAAAATGGGAAGAATTGATAATTTTAAAAACCCAGGGTTTTGAAATCAATTTTGAAAGTAGTTGAAATTCGAATCTGGATTGAAAATTTTGAAATCAAGAGTTCTGGACCTCGAAATGACATGCTGTGGAGTGCAGTGATATGAAATGCTCATGCAATGCTATGAAATGACATGTTATATGAAATGTAATCCTGAATTGGGCTTTGAAGATTCCTGTCTTCTGTCCGGAATAAGATTTTGAACATTTGAGCTGAAAATAGAGAAATTTTGAGAGTTGCAGACGAAATTTAGACTTTTTCAAGGTCCGGGCTCAGAAAATGACCATTTTGCCATCCAGCGATTTCAAAGGCTGGATGCTGATGCTTGGTGGAAATGTTGGAGAGGTGAGTGAAAATTTGGGGTGTTTACAGGGTCCCACCTAAGGTAAAATAAATAAATAAATAAAATAAGATAAAAATTAAAGAAAATAAAGAAAAGGTAATAATTTTTTTTCTTTTTATATATTAGTTGAAAAGGCAAATGAAATGGATGGACCATCTCAGAGCGGGTCCAAATTCCAGTTTTAAAATTCATTTTGAGGATTAGAGGAGTAAGATAGTCTTTTCAGAAAATTTCCAGATGAAACGAGCTATTTTTGGTAGTTTTTGAAATAAGCTCGGATTTTGAAGTTTAATACCTCGTTGCGAAGCAAATCCAGTGTAGAATTTGAAAATTTGAGTTTGAAATAAATCCATATTATTTTTCTTGAGAAAATATTTCCAAATTTAGACTTTTGGGGGTAAAAATGTCAGTTTTAGAAACCTAGGGTTTGAAATTGATTTCTGAAAACTTTTAAAACTCAATCTGGATTGAAATTTATAAAACTGGAGTTCTGGACTTCGAAAATGAAATAAAATGTTATGAAATGTTATGAAATGCTGAGAAATGATATGAAATGACATGAAGTGCTATGCGAAATGCAGGCCCTGAATGAAGAAATTTGGATATTAAACCCTAATTGGCACTTGTATCAGTTCAAAAAGTGTTAAAATTGACAATTTGCAAAATGGTTGAAGAAATGGTTTTCAGGCTCTACCGAGCTAGAGTGACACTGAAAATTGGGGTTTGAACTGAATCAAAATGAAATGAACTGGATTGAGCTGGGTTTTAGAGTTTCAGAACTCGACTGGACTGACAAGGCATTGATTGAACTGACCTTTCTGACTAAATTTTGAAGAAAAGCTGTCATTTTTAGAGAAATGGTACGGAATGGTCACTGGAGTGAAGCGAATTACGAATCTGAGCTGGGTTTGAGCTAGAACAAAGATCAGTAATACTAACATGAAGTAAAATCAAAGCTCGAACACTAGATCAACTGACTGAACTCAGCTCAATTTCAGCTGAAAGAGCTGAAACGGGCTCCTAGAGACTTAGAAATGGTTTTAAACTAAAATTGGAGCACATGAACTTTTGGTAAGCTCAAGCTAGACTCTAGGGAAAATGACTGACTGTGAATGACTGACTTAGAGACAATTGACATAGATTTGAGTGAGAAATGAGCTCATTTATGAAGAAATGATCCCATTTTGGCAAGAATGGTCAGAAATGAAAATCGTCTTTTCTTTGCGGGCTCGGGTGAGCTTGGGATGACTAATATTCTAACTGTTCTGAACTGACCAATGAGTTTGGTTGACTTCGACTGAATGGGGTCCAGAATGACCTAGGGGTAAAATGGTAATTTTCCTAATGAAAATATGTAAAATGATGATTTTTTTTTAAACTGACTCAGGGTTTGACTCCAACACTGACCTAACAGGGTTGGCACTGCACGAGGAGGGTTGTCCAGAAATAAATGAGGAAAATTTGGGGTGACCTAACAAAATTTAGACTTTTGCAAGGTCTGGGCTCAAAAAATGACCATTTTGCCCTCCAGCGATTTTAAAGGCTGGATGTTGATGCTTGGTGGAAATGTTGGAGAGGTGAGTGAAAATTTGGGGTATTTACAGATGCCCCTCTTTGCTACTAAGCCGGCTTGTGGCCGAGCTTAGTGGCAAAGAAAAACACACCAAATTTGGGCTATACATAAAAAAATGCCCCAGTTAGAAGCATCTGACTGGGTATAAAGAAATTAGCCCGAGGAAGATGGTAGATATGAAGCGAAAAATGGAGAATGAAGAAGAAAGATTCACTCTGTGAGAGTGAAATTCAGGTTTTTACCCTTAACCTGGATGGGCGGAAGATGAAATACCTCTTTGATTGAGGCTCAGGTTTGTACCCTTATCCTGATCGGGCGAAAAATGGAATACCTCTTTGATTGAGGCTCAGGTTTGTACCCTTATCCTGATCGGGCGGAAAATGGAATACCTCTTCGAATGAGGCTCAGGTTTGTACCCTTATCCTGATTGGGCGAAAAATGGAGTACCTCTTCGAATGAGGCTCAGGTTTGTACCCTTATCCTGATCGGGTGGAAAATGGAATGGAATCCTCGAAGGAAGAGACCATGATGGAACCTTCGGATTTTGCACAATAAATCCGATAGGGGTTTTGCAAAAGGAAGGAAAATGGGGTCCCTAAAATTTGAAAAGGGATTGATTTTGGGTGTCTCATTGCTGAGACTAAATAGCTTTTGAAATTGCCTTTTGCGAGAGATGATTGGTGGTTCAACCTCGAACCGAAATGGGACTGTCTATGGTGGGACAGTGGGGACACAGGGAAGTGTGCAAATTTGAGAGTTCATGCTCTCAAAGAAGGGAAGGAATCAAGTCCTTAGGAGGGATTTAAAATTGGTGTCAGGATGCATAAAAAACGGACATCAAGCTCTCACTTCACGTCAGGATAGCTAGAAAATATTGTCAAAATGTTGGAAATTTTGTTGTTGATTCAAATTTTTTTGAAAATGTTGCACATGGTTGCAGAGATATTCTTTCTTTTCTACCCAAATCATTACCTCCAAACGAGATTCACCTCGTAGAATCGAGATTGGGAGCCCAAATTACTTGCCATTGACCTTCTTCAAGGAAGCTATCAATTTCCTTGATATGAGCAGAAAAGAGAATTTGATATTATGAAAGCAGTTGATGAAAGAGTATTGATAATAGAATTTCACAAATTTAAAGAGGATTCTTGATAGATCTGACAGTTTGATATCCTGGGAGCTTCTCTCATGATAATCTTTCTGCATTCTTTCGACTTTCTTGGGTTTTGGCTACATTCTCCTTCATTTTGGAGATGTTCTGACTTTTTCTCTCTTTCTCTCTTTTGGAAGGGTACGCCACAAACTCCTTCAACTTGGAGATGTTTCAATCCTTCTTGGGCGATGGGTTTGGAGATCTTTGGATGATAGCTGAAATTAAATATCTTTTAGGGATTGTCAAGAGGTTCATCGCATCTGTCTTCATCTCGACAGTGCTTTGGACTTTCCCTGGAAGGATCCGTCACAAACTCTGTCATCTTTGAGATGTTTTGAATCTTCTTTGGCCTCGGGGTACTCGCCTAGTTTGCCTTCATCTTGACGACAAGTGAGAGATCCCTTTTGCGGATATTTAATTGCAGCTTAGGTGATTCTGAGGAGACAGGGTTTTGATGATTGCTCTTTTTTTTTTCTAGCGCTTAGGATATTTTCACTGCCTCATTATTACAAGAATAGCCTTTAAAGATGTGCCATTGACTGCGATCAATATCGATCATCTACGACTTTTCAATAACATTGAATTTTCTTTTCTGGCCATATCGAAGACTTATCCTTCATCCTTTTGGTTGGCCAATAGAAAGAATTTGAATTTTGAATCTCTTTTCACAAAAGCTTCACTCTTTTTGAAGTAATGCTATAGGTAAATAGAGATTTGTGCAATTAAGATTCTGAAATCAACAAATACTTTGATTGACCAAATTTTCTTGAAGTCCTGGGTGAAAGTGAGTATTTGAAGTCCGGCTTAACGCATCCATGACAAAAATTATCCTCTCCTTTCCCCAAAGGAGGCGACTATCAGTTCATTGGGAACAATATCAGTTCAATTAAGAACGACCATCGGTTCATTGAGAACAATATCAGTTCAATTAAGAACGACCATCGGTGGGAATAATATCAGTTCAATTAAGAACGACCATCGGTGGAAATAATATCAGTTCAATTAAGAACGACTATCAGTTCGATGAAGAACGACTATCAATTCGATCAAGAACGACTATCAGTTCACTTGGGGGAACAATATCAGTTCGATTAAGAACGACTATCAGTTCACTTGGGAACAATATCAGTTCGATGAAGAACGACTATCCGTTCACTTGGAACACTATCAGTTCAATGAAGAACAACTATCAGTTCACTTGGGAACACTATCAGTTCAATGAAGAACACTATCAGTTCAATTAAGAACGACCATCGCTCGGAATAATATCAGTTCAATTAAGAATGATCATCGATTCGCTGGGAACTCTATTAGTTCAATGAAGAACGACTATCAGTTCAATGAAGAACGACTATCAGTTCACTTGGAACACTATCAGTTCAATGAAGAACGACTATCAGTTCACTTGGAACACTATCAGTTCAATGAAGAATGACTATCAGTTCGCTTGGAACACTATCAGTTCAATGAAGAACGAAGACCATTATACAGAGTTGAATCACTTCTATGAATGGTTTCAGGATTATCCCCTTATCCTGAGCGGGGAATAGAAATCAGATGACCTGGCGGTCGAAATTGAGAATTTTGGTAATTTGAAAATTGGAAATTGGGTGACCCGGAGGTCAAAATTGAAGAATTGAATGACCCGAGGATTTAAATTGGAATTGGTGGGCAAAATATCAAATTTGAGAGATCGACTGACCTTTGGATCAATGCAGAAGAATGAATGGCTCAAGTCAGAGCTCGAATAAAGTAAAGAGATCACGAGTCAGAACCCGGATCAACAAAAAAAAATAAAGAGCTCGAGTCAGATCTCGAATGAATAGAGAGATCTCGAGTCGGAACACGAATCAACAAAAGAAAAATGAAGAGCTCGAGTCAAGGCTCGAGTAAAGTAGAGAGATCTCGAGTCGAAACCCGGATCAACAAAAGAAAAATGAAGAGCTCGAATCAAGGCTCGAGTAAATAAAGAGATCTCGAGTCAGAACCCGGATCAACAAAAGAAAAATGAAGAGCTCGAATTTGAGCTCAAATGAATAAAGAGATCTCGAGTCGGAACCTAGATCAACAGAAGATAATGAAGAGCTCGAATCTGAGCTCGAAGAGATCTCGAGTCGGAACCCGGATCAACAGAAGATGATGAAGAGCTCGAATCTGAGCTCGAAGAGATCTCGAGTCGGAACCCGGATCAACAGAAGATGATGAAGAGCTCGAATCTGAGCTCGAATGAATAAAGAGATCTTGAGTCGGAACCCGGATCAACAGAAGATGAAGAGCTCGAATCTGAGCTCGAACAAGGTATAGAGATCACGAGTCGGAACTTGGATCAACAAAAGAAAGATATGGACCAATTTGAAAGTTGGAGTTTGAAAGAAAGCTGAATCGGAATTCAGATCTTCAAAGGAGAACCCGGTTAGGGGAACACAATTTTGCAAATTGTCAATACGGGAACTGGATTTTTGAAAAGAGGATCATATCCAGAGATTGTAGACTAGAGTCAGAGATTGATGATTAAGATGGGAAATCATTCATAGTCTCAGGATTTATCCCTTATCCTGAATGGGAAATGGAATTGGGTGCATAGTTAATGCAAATGCAATGCACTTGCACATGAAATGCAAATGAAGTGCAAATGAATGCAAATTGATGCAAATGAGTGCATATATATGCAAAATGAGAGAATGGTTTATCCTGCCTGCATACAGGATGTTTTGAGGTAAAGATAAATTTTCAAAAAAAATGCCCCAGTGTAACTAGGGAAGAAAATTTTGAATAAAAGAAGGATAATTGATGAATAAGGCGACAAGCTTCTTGACTGATAGATGTCCTCAAGATCATTCCTCACAAGAGAGACATTATGAAAAGGAAGATGAAGTAAATAAGATGGCGCCAAGATATTGAAAAATTTGATGACTTTATTGATGCTTTAAAATCAAGGAAAGAGAATGGGATTACATTATTTTTTTCAAAAAGCAAGATGAGAAATGGGAAATTGTTGGCATTGTCATTTTCTTGAATGATTGTAGAAAAAATCTTTGTCAGGATGACTAGTCCTCCTTTTCATCTTCAACGAGGAGCTTCTCGTCAATGCAGTCTTGAAAAATGTTTTTAAGGATGAAGCAGTTTTATGTATCGTGCCCTACTGCTCGATGAAACTTGCAAAACTGTTCTTTGAATCTGCCCATAATTGCTGGAGGATCGGTGGCTTTAGGCAACCGGATAATGTCTTTCGCAAGCATATACTCAAGAATACTCTCGAGTGTCTGATCGAGAGGAGTGAATTCTCGATCAGTTCTCCAGTCCTTGTGCTTTGATTTTTCCTAATCTTTCTTTTGATGCTGAGGGCTGGATTGGAGAGGTTTATCATTGTTGATGTCCTTCCCTTTTTGTTTTTTGAATCTCTCCAAACTGTTGACATGATCATTCTTGCTATTATTGAAAGATTTGGCTGAAAAAGTGAAGTGACACTTCTTCTTTTGTTCACCTTGAGGGTTATTCTTGGAAAATGTGAAGCCTTCATAGACTCCATTCTCCACGCTCAGCTTGAGCCATTCTGCTCGCTCAATGAGTTCAATGAAAGATTTGGAGGGTGAGGTAGAAATTAATCCTCTCAGAGGTTGCGAAAAATTATTGAGGATCAGCGATAGAGCATGCCTTTCTGATATAGGATCCCTCATTTTATTGCAGGTCTCTCTCCATCTGCGAATGAAGTCCCTTTCCTTTTCATTTTCATTCTGCCTTAGATTGCAGAGATGGCTCAATGTTGGGAGCGCTTCAGTATTGAACATAAATCGCTCGACAAACAAATTCATGACTTTGTCAAACTCTTTCATTTCTATAGGATTGATATGTTCCGCGTACCATTTGGCCGCGACTCCTTCCAGGCTGCGGGGAAAGCATAAGAACAATGCTCTGTTGTCTCTCTTGAACCTAGAGCATTCAGCGAAGAACATGGCGAGATGTGCTTTCGGGTCGCCAGAACCATCGAACTTGATGAATTTACGAGACAGGTTTTCCAGATTTTCATCCCCTTCTAAACCGTCATAAAAGTCTTCACTGGTAAAGACTTTCTTGCCCTTGTCGCGGGCTTGCAGATCTTTTACCACTCTAGCCATTTCTTTGAACTGCGCTTGCAAAGGATCTGTCACTGCTTGAACTTTTGTCTTGCGAGTGATCTCTGGAATGATCTCGCATTCTTCCTCGGTATCATCTTCGTCTGAAGTATCTTGAACATTCTTCTCAGAGGACTTGGTTGACCTCTTTGCCACACGATCTCTAATTCTCTGACTGAATGGATTTTTGTCTGAGCTGGTGCCAGCCTGCTCACTCATCATCCTCTTCATCATTTTCTGAAACATCGCGTACATCTGAGGGTCGATGCCATCATCTTCTGGCTGCTCTTGGTCTTTGTCAGACCTTGGCGAATTCATCTCTCCTTCTGATGTTGATGAGTAGCTGATACGTTGTGATGATGTTTTCCTTCCAGACCTTGTCTGAACCATCAAATGCTGTGAAGGCTTTCTTGTATTCTCTCTCTTTCTCTTTCTCTGCAGGACTCTGCAGGGCAAAGACATGATCAAATTTTGAGGATTTTTTTTTTGAATTTTTGGAAGGAAATATTGAAGAAAATATGGTAGACCATTGGAAGATTATCCCATTACTAGGGATTGAGTTGTCATAAAGATTATGACAATTGTGTTGTCATCCTTTTGCAAGGGAAATAAACAACAGAAAATGTGCCTTGTTACCTAGGCGAGGTCATCAACCACGAGGAAAACACCATTTTTGAAGGAAAGAAATATCTCTTGGAAAAACAATCCGCAAACGGATTTAGAATAAAGGGATAAACAATTTCTATTACATTAATCAAGGTATGCAAGGTGAAGAATTTTGCAAATAGACAAAAGGATTGAAAATCCAATGAGAGAAAACATATGATTTTGGAAAATTGCAGGCAGGATAAAAATGCAGCTGGAAATTCGAGATCCAGTAGAACGGGAGAATGGAAAATCACCTGGAGTTTTGAAAGAAATTGGATATTTTGAGAAGTCATCCAGGGTTTGAGAAAGTAAAGGGAAAGGATGAGAATATGGAAATTTGAAAATATTTTTGGGAAAATATGAGAAATAAAGGTAGTATACAATCACATCCTACACAATCATTCATGCACACTCAGCACTCTCTAAAAGGCTGGCTCTAGATGCATCATTTTGAAAAACAGTTGTAGGACCCTAATCCTAACTCTAGGTTCAGATCATCTTTGTCCATTCCAATTATGCCGATATACCCGAATCGAAATCCGAGGTACATGGCGTATAATCTCAACTCCGGTTCTAAGGAGAGGTTTTCCAACATCCTTGAGCGCCTACCGATATACTTCGGACTGTGTCCCGCGGTACGTGGTAGGGGATTGTTAACCCAAATAATTGGCCCAGTTGTGAGGCTTTATCCCGAACTAGGGTTCTGGAAGAGAGCCCAGCAACGTGAAGACCGGGTAATGATAGGTAATTGAGGTTTGAAAAAAATGATCACATGCAAGAAATAGAGGGCTCTAAATCCTAGAGAGATAGATTTTGAAAACTTTGAAGAAGCATACATTGTTTGCATTCAGATCCTAAATTAAGGAGAGTTGTATTTAGACCTAAGTCTATGTGAGCATGAAAATATCTCCTCAATCTGGTCCTACCAAACCATGCTTAATCTATATGCAGTCAATGTCAGCTAGGTCAGAATCTAGGCTCCTAGGTTCGCATGATAGCAAAAGTAAAGAGCTGACATTTTGTTAACATAATTTCGATAATTGAACTAAGTCAAGCACAATTTTGACCAGACAAGGACAGGTCCCATCACGGTCGCCAAACCTGTTCTCGTCGCAAAATTTTTCTCGTCTTCCCTTCCTTGCGGAAGAGAAAAAGGAAATGCTTTTGCGCTTCAAACTTGACCGGATTTTGGAAATTGTTTTGAAATACTCGCCTCCGTTTTGAAAATTGCGGGAAAATCCATGGGATGGGGCTCGACCTGTCGGTACGAGGTTTGACCGTTCCTGCCGCCTTTAACCGGGGTAATCGAACCAAGGACCAAAATTGGGCTTCACTTAGTGAAATTATCGAAGTTATGTTATATCCTATATGCACAGAGAATTCAGGCATGTGCTATGAAATTTTGTAAAATGCCAGTTGGAAAATATGATGTATGCTTAGGAAACACTTGGAGTTGAAAAAAAAAACATTTCTCAGGAAAAAGGTGAAAGTCAATTTCCCAGGAAACTCAGATGAAAGGAGTTTTTGAAATCACGAGAAAGTTCATAAAGACGTGGGAAAATCATGAATAGTTGAAAATCCTGGGAAAATAGAAGTGATTCTTGAGAAAAAGATGAACATTTGAAAAGAGAAACACAACTCAAGAAAACTCGGACTTTGAGAACTTTCTTAGGAAAATGATGGAAAATTTATAGGAAAAACTCATTTGGAGAAGAAAAACTAAACTTGGGAAATTGAAATCCTGGGAATCTTAGCCTTAAAACCCTTGAAAATTTCATTTTTGATTCTTGAAAAAGAGTGGAAAACTCCTTTTGAAAATCTTAAGAAAATAACATTTTCCAGGGAAAATCAAGGGAAGACTTTGATTTTGGAAATCCAACTTAGAAGTTTCTTGAGAAACTGATTTCCATGGAAAACTGTGAAAACTTGACTTGGGAAAACCGATTTTGGAAACTACTCAGAGTTTCTTGAGAAATCGATTTCTTGAGAATGAAATTTTCTTAAGAAAATCACGAGAAAACCAATGATTTCATGATGCAAATGATATGAGTGAATGAATGCACTTTGGAAAGATTTCGTTGGAAAAATGTGTATTAAGTCAAGATAAATCCTTCACATATTCTGACTGTCGCCATGAATAGGTTCAAAGTTTATTTGAGTTAATTCACAATACTTTGCAAAATTGAAAATATGATGTGCATTTTAAGATAGCCTAAGAGTGTAGGCTCAATGTGACTGGTAGAAAGATGATGGATCTGGGTCTCGTCCATAGTCCGACTAGGGCCGTAAATATGGATTTCACCGAGTTCATCAACTCCCTAAGAGTTGGTGCACGTGGCATTCGTGTACATCCATAGTGCTTTTGAAATAAAATGCATGAATCCCATAAACAGGATATTGCAGGAATTCAAACTATATGATATGCATCGTAGTCTAAGCAGAAAATTAAATCTCTTATTCCAAAATTTACATTATTACATCACTAAATAAATGAAATAAATGGAAATTTCAGACTTCAGCTCCTTCTTTTGAATGTCTCTGCCAAACTTGAAATGGGGTTAGCTCAAATATGTGGGTTTTTCCACGATTTTCCAATAATATTATGAAATTATTGGATTTAATTGGATATAAACCCTATTATCATGCTTCCTTGATATTTGAAATGATGAAAATGCAAGAAATTTGGTAGAGAATAGGTTGAAATTCGGAATTGGAATCAAAATGACCAAAATACCCCTAATATTAAAGTTATACCTTTAAAATCAGTGTTTTTTGAAGAAAAACTTGGTAAAATTGAGATTTTGAAATTCAAATTGAATCAAATGATGATGAAATGCAGTATGAGGCATGATGACATGCTGCTAAACACATTAGGACTGTAAAATCAGAATTTGATATTTTGCAATTTATCCAAAATAACGAATTTCGCTTGTTTTTCGCTTGGATCGGGGTCCCGCGGGGCCCTGTTTTGATGATATGGCTAAATCAAGCCTCAAATGAATTCCAAATTACACCAAATTCGGTATGAAGCATTTACCTACTCTGATAAACATCCTAAAATGCTAAAAATCATGAAATGATATGATTTGAATGCTAAAATTTAAAGAAAGTCCTAAAAATGGTGGATTTCGCCTACGGGCCCGAACCAAATGCAATGCTTAATATGATAATGCAAAATTTACACCATAAAAACTTCTGATATTTTTCAGACTGCTAAAGGACCCGAAATGTAACATTTTTGGTTTTTACAGCCTCAGGATTTGAGCCATGGTGAGTTCGTTAACAGGGATTTGGTTCTGACGGAGGTAAAATCAACCTAATCTAATATAAAATGCTAAAACAAATATAAAACAGCCATGGAAATTTCTGATATTTAACAGAGCTACTCAATACACCTACATGGACAACTTTCATGTTTATGATGTCGGCATTTGATCAACATAAACATAGATAAAAATATAACTCTTCGTTCCTACATCGACAGAACAATCAAATGTGACCAAACAGGTGACTGTCAAGAAAAATCCGAAGCAGTTATCAAAACTGTTCTAAAAATCACAGGCTTTCATATGAAAACATAGGACATCCCTAACATAATATTCATTTTTTACAGATTCGGATTTGGAGAAATACCTAAAGAGAACCCATCGACCTAAGTCGATCCAAAGTCTCAGAGGCCCAAATCAGGCTCTGACATGTGTCCCGCACTCTCGGATTTTTTTCAGACATTAAAAGACATCAGTAAAATCGAATAAAATTAGGTTAAAAACTAGATATCCTCCCAAGTTCAGAACATCTTTCGGATCGAAAATCGGATCTCCCATGAGGGAGATCTCGATTTTACAAGTCAAAAATAAACATTTAAAATGCATCTCGTGTAATAAAACCCGACTCACCGTTTTGAACATTTACCGCAGTAAACAATTCAAATGCTTCTGAATTTTTGGCACATTTCTAAGGACACCTAAGGGCGCATTCCATGATTTTTTTAGAATTTTTTATGAAAATTAAATGCATGAAATGACGTGTGGACTGACTAACAAAAACAGAGAACTACTGAAACTGAGCAGAATTGAAAAACAATGCTAAATTAATCCTAATTAACTCATGAAGCATGCTAAATTAACGAAATTAAATGCAAATTAAATCTAGCTAGATGCATGAATGCTAAAAATCATCAAAGAAGCGTAATCATGTATTTTTATATTTGTCGTTTTATGAGAATAGCTCAATCCATCCCTTGGATGAGCTCTTTCTTCAAACGACTCCCGAATCAAATCGTGATATGAAATCAAGAGGAAAAGAGGTGCACCTTGCTTCGTTACGCAGCTTTAAAACTCTTGAAAGGGACTGCTACCAAGGGTTTTGTTCGTCCTTTCATCTGGGCTTCGGATGATTCCTCAAGATCGACCCACGCTGGAATCGAATTGGCCATAGCACGAACAATGTAGGTTCTTCACTGCACCTTCTCCACTGAGCCAAAGGGGGCGTGAATTCCAAGGTGCAAAATCGTGTTCTGAAGAAAATCCAGGTTGAATTTCAAAGTCCAAAAAGAAGCTCCTCTAGGCTGGGCGTGGAGCCTTGTTTTTATAGAATTTCTTTGAAAAATTTGATATTCAAACAGGCTCAATCTGAGCCCTCCATGTGGCGCCATCTCAGGGGTGCTATTTTGATTTTTTTGAGAAAATAAAATGGGAAATTTTGTGGGTGAGACACCTCAGCAGAATTTGAAAATTTTCAAAATTGGGTTTGCTTGTTTTTCTCTGCAGGAAGCTCCCAGAAGGCGCCACCTCAGAGGGTGCTACCTGGGGTTTGAAATTCAAAATTTGCCTTTTGTAGGGAGCCCTCAGGTGGCGCCACCTCATGGGGCTATTTTTATTAAAATATAAAATAAATAAAAGAAATGAAGCCAAGTGGGGCTCTGGATTGGCACCACCTCAAAAGGAGGTTTGAGGTGTAAAGTTGGAAACAGTAGGAGCATGCCATGTGGCACCACCTCTGGAAGCTCTTGACACATGTCAGAAGGACAGGAGTGGAAGAAGCAGACTGTGCCACCTTAGAGGAATTCAAATTCTACTTTTTTGCAGGAAAGGAGAGGCTGACATGTGGCGCCACTTCAGGGTGGCTCCACACTGCCACGTTGCAGGAGAACAGGAATGGAAGAAGCAGGATGCGCCACCTCAATGGGGGGTTTTTTCTACTTTTTCTGATGCAGGGAGGTCTGGACATGTGGCAGACAAGTGTCAGCAGTCTGGAGAAGCCTTCTCAAATGGCGCCACCTCAGAAGGTAATTTGAATTTCAAATGGGGGTTGGCTGTGGAGGAACGGAGGATGGACATGTGGCAGTTCCTCAAAGTGGCTCCTACAATGCCATGTGGCAAGAGGGAAAAGCAAGGAACATGTGGCGCCCTCATAGACAAAGTAGAAAAAGGTAGAACTCCAGAATTTGCGCCACCTAGCTCTTGTCTGAAAATTTTTGAATGGTTGTTTTTCTGAAGAAAGCCAAGGGTGACATGTGTCCTCTACTTTTTCTAAAGGAAGCTAGACATGACACGTGTCATCTACTTTTATGGGAAAAGTAGGGGAAAGACATTTGTGATCCTGCTTTTTCTAAAGGAAGCAGAGATTGACATGTGGCAGAGGGGAGAGAAGGAGGTCCAAGCCATGTGGCGCCATCTCAGACAAAATGGAAAAGGTGAAGTTCAGGATTTGCGCCACCTCTGGAAGGATTTGAATATTTGAATTCCAGTTTTTCTAAAGAGAGCAGGAAGTGACACGTGGCATCTACTTTTTCTGAGAAGAGCAGAGAATGACACATGTCACCTGCTTTTTCTGAAAAGAGTAGAGGATGCCATGTGTCCTCTGCAGGAAACAAACTTCAAATGGTGCCACCTCAGAGGAGACAAGTTTTGCTTTTTCTGGACAGGACAACACATGACACTTGGCATCTCAGGGTGATCTATGGAATGACACATGGCGCAGGGTGAAGATGGTGTCTAATGACATGTGGCGGCTTCTTAAGGTAGCCCCACACTGACACTTGGCAGATAAATGGGAGGAGAGAGAAAAGACAAGTGACGCCAATCCAGGGGACAAGGCTCCTATATTTTTGGGTTTTTCAAAATTCAGATTTTTCAAAAGAAAAGCCTATGTGACACCACCTCAGTGTGGGTCCCACCTTGCTTCTTTATTGAAATAAAGACAAGACAGTAAATCCTTTTTTTGGAATTTTCATAAAATCTAGACTAATTGGGAAAAAAGAAATTTTGAAAAGAGATGGCCCCTGTAGGGTGATTTTGTAAAAGGAAGATATTGAAATTGTTGACAAAAAGGCAAAATCTGAGTTGAAGTGGCTGAAATCCATATTGAAAACTATCCAGATCGTTTTCCTGAGGAAATATTTTGAAATTCAGAGTCCTGGGGGTAAAATGGGAAGAATTGATAATTTTGAAAACCCAGGGTTTTGAAATCAATTTTGAAAGTAGTTGAAATTCGAATCTGGATTGAAAATTTTGAAATCAAGAGTTCTGGACCTTGAAATGACATGCTGTGGAGTGCAGTGATATGAAATGCTCATGCAATGCTATGAAATGACATGTTATATGAAATGTAATCCTGAATTGGGCTTTGAAGATTCCTGTCTTCTGTCCGGAATAAGATTTTGAACATCTGAGCTGAAAATAGAGAAATTTTGAGAGTTGCAGACGAAATTTAGACTTTTTCAAGGTCCGGGCTCAGAAAATGACCATTTTGCCATCCAGCGATTTCAAAGGCTGGATGCTGATGCTTGGTGGAAATGTTGGAGAGGTGAGTGAAAATTTGGGGTGTTTACAGGGTCCCACCTAAGGTAAAATAAATAAATAAATAAAATAAGATAAAAATTAAAGAAAATAAAGAAAAGGTAATAATTTTTTTTTTTTTTTTATATATTAATTGAAAAGGCAAATGAAATAGATGGACCATCTCAGAGCGGGTCCAAATTCCAGTTTTAAAATTCATTTTGAGGATTAGAGGAGTAAGATAGTCTTTTCAGAAAATTTCCAGATGAAACGAGCTATTTTTGGTAGTTTTTGAAATAAGCTCGGATTTTGAAGTTTAATACCTCGTTGCGAAGCAAATCCAGTGTAGAATTTGAAAATTTGAGTTTGAAATAAATCCATATTATTTTTCTTGAGAAAATATTTCCAAATTTAGACTTTTGGGGGTAAAAATGTCAGTTTTAGAAACCTAGGGTTTGAAATTGATTTCTGAAAACTTTTAAAACTCAATCTGGATTGAAATTTATAAAACTGGAGTTCTGGACTTCGAAAATGAAATAAAATGTGATGAAATGTTATGAAATGCTGAGAAATGATATGAAATGATGAGAAATGACATGAAGTGCTATGCGAAATGTAGGCCCTGAATGAAGAAATTTGGATATTAAACCCTGATTGGCACTTGTATCAGTTCAAAAAGTGTTAAAATTGACAATTTGCAAAATGGTTGAAGAAATGGTTTTCAGGCTCTACCGAGCTAGAGTGACACTGAAAATTGAGGTTTGAACTGAATCAAAATGAAATGAACTGGATTGAGCTGGGTTTTAGAGTTTCAGAACTCGACTGGACTAACAAGGCATTGATTGAACTGACCTTTCTGACTAAATTTTGAAGAAAAGCTGTCATTTTTAGAGAAATGGTAGGGAATGGTCACTGGAGTGAAGCGAATTACGAATCTGAGCTGGGTTTGAGCTAGAACAAAGATCAGTAATACTAACATGAAGTAAAATCAAAGCTCGAACACAAGATCAACTGACTGAACTCAGCTCAATTTCAGCTGAAAGAGCTGAAACGGGCTCCTAGACACTTAGAAATGGTTTTGAACTAAAATTGGAGCACTTGAACTTTTGGTAAGCTCAAGCTAGACTCTAGGGAATATGACTGACTGTGAATGACTGACTTAGAGACAATTGACATAGATTTGAGTGAGAAATGAGCTCATTTATGAAGAAATGATCCCATTTTGGCAAGAATGGTCAGAAATGAAAATCGTCTTTTCTTTGCGGGCTCGGGTGAGCTTGGGATGACTAATATTCTAACTGTTCTGAACTGACCAATGAGCTTGGTTGACTTCGACTGAATGGGGTCCAGAATGACCTAGGGGTAAAATGGTAATTTTCCTAATGAAAATATGTAAAATGATGATTTTTTTTTAAACTGACTCAGGGTTTGACTCCAACACTGACCTAACAGGGTTGGCACTGCACGAGGAGGGTTGTCCAGAAATAAATGAGGAAAATTTGGGGTGTTTATAGCGTCGCGCAAAGGTTTTGCGTTGCACTCTTGCTTATAGTCTTTTACTTTGCTGTCGCGCATCGCGCAAAGGTTTTGCGTTGCACTCTTGCTTACAGTCTTTTACTTTGTTGTCGCGCATCGTGCAAAGGTTTTGCATTGCACTCCTGCTTACAGTCCTTTACTTTGCCGTTGTGCATCGCGCAAAGGTTTTGCGTTTCACTCCTGCTTATAGTCCTTTACTTTGTCGTCGCGCATCGCGCAAGGGTTTTGCATTGCACTCCTGCTTACAAGCCTTTTCCTTGTTGTCGTGCATTGGCCATAGGATTTTGCGTTATACTTCTCCTTGCGTATGCCTTAAAGGCATCTTCGGGCTTTCACCGCTCTTTCTCTCTTGCGCCAAGAGTTGAGTCGAGAGCTTGGTGATACATCTTCATCTAAGGAGAGGGATACCTCGTGCAAGGATCCTGGCTCTTCGTGTACGCAGTCCTGCAGAGTCGACTTGAGATTTAGAGAGCTACGCAAAAGCATCAAAGACTGCCCCAAATCAGAGCATTTGGAAGGATGTGATTGGCTGGTTTTGTTTGCCTTATCGGCATATCTCGAGTGATCCTGAATTGGGGGTTCGAGCGAACTTCTTAGCGGGTGTTCTGTTGAGAAACCCACATCCCATCTATTGAGGCCGGTATTGAGTCATGCGAGACATGTAGATACCCCGATAGCGGATGAGATTCTAGAAAATCGCATGCATAATGTTGGCACAAGGTACTGCTATTTCAAAAGATAAACATTATATCTTTGTGAAACATTCCTGTTGAGGCTTCTATTGAGTAGCTATACCCCCTTCATCCTAGAGTACTTGTAGTCGTGCATGACACGTCTAGTACTACGATGATCGGATGAGATGGTCATGCGACCTCGAACAGTACTAAATGCACAATGCTGTAATCACATAAATGGCCTTATATTCGCCTTCACAGGCAAGATGCTCGAGTGATTTAAAGACCACAGCATAGAATGCGTCATTAGTTAAGCAACCCCTAACATACCTATTCACTTTTGGTTGTCTGTCAAGGGAGAGGACAGAGCGGTACAAAACTCCAATGGACAGGTTGTTAACAACCACTCTACGGGAAGATGATCCGGCCTCCCCAGTCATTGGAGTTAGGGAAAATGGGCTACAATAGTTAGCTCAACACTTTTGTAGAAGTTGGATGCATCTGTGGCACTTCTTATCAGCCTCTGGGGAATCCTCTCTCAGCTAAAGCCATCCCCTTTCGAGCAGACTCAACTAGCTATTCGGGTTATTGAAAATACATAGAATAACAGACGCCCGAACTAGTCTCAATTGTTTCTACATTTTGCCTGCATGTACCCGCAAGCTAGTAATATCGAAACATAAAGTCTGTTCACACGGGTCAATTGCTTGCTTGCTCGGTAGTTCAGTATGCTACTCGTTGAGTTATACCCGCCTATCGAGGCGTTACTCTAGTTGTTAAACTGCTTACGCAGTTCTTTGCTAAGTAACATCTAGCTTCTCATATTAGTTAAATGCTTATAATAATAGCATTATGCCAGTTGCTATATATTAGCATGTGACTTGCTTTACCCCTTAGTTGATCTGTTTGGTGCATATTGTAACGTAGCACTTGTTGGCTTGCATCTCTTGTGATTGATGTGATTGCATACAGCTCGTAATCTACAAACTGGTGGCAACTAGGATTGATGTGGCCGATTGTCTTATAAGCTGCTTACATATTGTGATATAACTGTTGTCGTATGATTGCTTATGTATGGCTTATGATGCAATGGTTTATGCCTTACGATTAATTTAATTACTTGTTGATGGACTGAGCCATTTGATGGTAATTGTATGTCTTACGAGCATTGTTATGAGTGCTTGTCTTATTCAGTTGTTTTGTTTGACTATCGGATAGAGGTAGTTACTCTTCGCCTATAGAATCAGCTGAATTGCCATATCTGCATGTTCTCGTGTGTTTGTTTTACTATGTGAAGTGATACGATGCATATTGCTGATATACATGCTTGTGCTCATATTGTGGCTATTGACCCCAAGAGCGGTCAATCGTTCGGAGCAATCGATTGTATAGATGCAGGTATCACTGAGTATGGTGTCTGTTGATGATCGGATCTTCAAAGGATTATCTGTGAGGGAGTGTATGATCAAGATCAAGTAACCGACTAGAGTGGTAGATTCTCTGTGAGGATGTACACTGTCCATGAACGGGTAGCCGCAAAGACGGTGAACTCCTGTGAGGAAGTGTATGATCCAAGACCAGGTATACTATCTAGGGCGAAATTCCTTGTGAGGTTATACATTTTCCCAGACCAAGTGATCCGACGTTGATCTTGTTGATTGTAATAGTGGCTATCGGCCCTGAGAGCAGTCATTTGTGTTGATGCGTGTATCACAATGATTTTTATTGGATATGGCATTTGTTGGGGACCGGCTTCCCAAAGGTTTTGCTGTTAGGGTATATATGATCAAGACAAGGTGACCCAGCTAGAGTGGTAGATTCTCTATGAGGATGTACACTGTCCACGAATGGGTAGCCGCAAAGACGGTGAACTCCTGTGAGGAAGTGTATGGTCCAAGACCAGGTATGCCATCTAGGGCGGTAATTCCTTGTGAGGTTATACATTTCCCAGATCGGGTAATCCGGCTAGAGTGGTAGAATCTCTGTGAGGATGTATACTGTCCACAAACGGGTAGCCGCAAAGACGGTGAACTTCTGTGAGGAAGTGTATAGTCCAAGACCAGGTATACCCTCTAGGGCGGTAATTCCTTGTTGGGTCATATATCTCCCGGACCGAGCCATTTGATGTGGATCTTGTGTTTTTGCTTACCATAAAAAGTTATGGTGAGCCGTGATGATCTTCTGAGATTGTTTGAGATAGCCAGTTATAAATCTATAGTTTGCTTTCTGTTTTAGCATGATTACATGCAAGACTCAGATGTGAGAATCAGATCGTTAGCGATTTGAGATAGTGATCATGTTTTGGACCTTCTACGGAAGGGTGGGCTTTTATGAGAAAGTATGAAGCCTTAGTGAGTCACAACCAGTGACAGTTGGCCGCGTAAGGCCTTGAGAGATGGGAATAGATAAAGGTTGTTCAGTACAAAGCATTTGTTAGAAGTAGTGAGAGCGATAAATGATGACCTGGATTAGATGTAAGGACCTCGTTCTAGGAACAAGAACAAGCTTGTTGAGTGGTAGTTCACAGCTTATGATCAAATGAATCGTCTTGCTACGTTTTGACAGTTGCGCTTGCTTTAAACTACTTACACACTTGCACTACTTATGCACTTGTACTACTTACTCGCTTACACTACTTACCCATTTGTACTGCTTACCTGTTTAACTTCACATCTCTTAACTGCATAACCTGCTGAATTAAATGTACTTAATTCAGTTTCCTGTAGTCTCTCTTGTGCACCTACTAGTTTTTCGCGAAACTAACCCATTCTATGGGTATAGGTGATGATTAGGTACACTACGGGCGATGGCGCGATTGCAAGATGGCTTCAAGACTTTTTCTTCCTGCTCTTAGCTCGCATCCTGGACACTTTGGGATTGTAACGGATTTTCCTTAGGATACCTTAATTTTGTGAGTTTTGGTTCTTTTAGCTAACGTGCTCAAAGTTGTCAGCTTGCCCTCTGATTTAACAAAAGAAAAGTCTTCCGCTGATTTCATAAACAAACTGTGAAGGAAAGAGATATTTCTAGTCTCTTGCCTGTTTTTCTTAAAAGGTTCACAAGTTTGAAATTTGGGGCGTTACCGTCCTAGTCCGACTGAAACTCTAAAGAAGAGTCCTGATCTAGCTAGAACTCTAGAATTTTGGCTAAAATGAAAGATTTTGAAAGGTTTTCTCAAAAATAGGTAAAAATGGCAGTAAAAAGTAGAGTTCTGATCCGATTGAGACTATGGAAAAAGAGTTCTGATCTAACTAGGACTCTGAGATTTTATCCAAAATGACAGAGATGGATAAGGGATAAGACTATATCTGATTTAAAATCAAAATGGAGTTTTAAAAAGATGAAAAGATAGAGTCCTGATCCAACTAGGACTCTGAAATTTTTGAGAAGTTTGATAAATGAAGAAATCTTGAAGCGACACCACCTAAAAGAGTCTCATCTGTGAATTGAAATCAATTAAAATTGAGTTTAAAATAAATCCAGATCATTTTCTGAGAAAACGTTTTGAAATATAAGATCCTGGGGGTTGGCAAATGGCAGAATGTTGATTTAAAACCCAGATTTTGACTCTAATTTAAAAAAAAAAACTTTAAAACTTTAATTTGGATTCAATATTTTGAAAACAGGAGTGTTGGATCTCAATAATGAGATGTAATCACATGCAATGCCATAAAATGATATGAAATGATATGTCAAATGCACGCAGTGACATGTAATGACACATGAAATGTAAACTCTAGATGAGGGACTTGGAATCTCGGACCCCTGACAAAAACAAAAAATTTGGAGATTCCCATCTGAGGATGAGAACTAATAATTGAAATTGAGCTAAAATGAAGATTGAATCTTGATTGTAAGATGGGGTACTTGCAATTTTTATAAAATTTGGGCTATGAATAGCCTTGGCTCAGATATCGACCAGTTGGTTCCCTGGAGACTGTAGAGAGTGGGTCCAAGTGGCAGGAGGTAGGTGTTTGTGAATGAGGGTGAAAATTTGGGATCTTTACAATAGGATCTTTGACTGCTGGCTGCGGCTTCAACTGTTGGGTAAAATCAAGCTTTGGAGTAGGAAGAAATGCCTCTTTCTCTTCATCCGAGGCTTCTTTCACGGAATCTGCCCCTTCTGAATTGTTGTCAAGCTTAACCCTTTTCTTGGTAATTTTGACAGGTTTCGTCCCAGGATTTCCCTTGGATTTCCTCTTGGGGAGGGCTTTCTCTGAGCTAACCTTAGCTTGCTCTGACTGCATTTTGGTCATCATTTTATGAAATAAATCATACATGGCGGGATCAATATCATCGCCGTCCTGGTGGCCCTGCCCTCTGGTCGACCTTGGGTAGTCCATTTCTTCTGTACCGCTGTACTGTCTTCCTTCCAGATCACAATGCCAACGCTTCCTCTGTAGAATAAAGGGGATGGTTTAGACTGAAGAAATTTTGGATGAAAGAGAGATAATGAAGGAGATATTTGAGAATCAGGTTAACAATTTGGAAAGGATATCTCATTACCAGGGATTGGGTTATCATGGAAGTCATGACAATTGTGTTATTACTCCCATAAAGGAAGTAAACAACAAAAACATGCCTTGTTACCTAGGCGAGGTTGCCAACTATGACGAAATGAGTAAGAAAATAGAAGATTCGGGTTGACAAGTTTCTGCTGAAATGATCAAGGGATTTACTGGAAAACATGAGAAAAATAAGGTGAAGAGATTTAAAAATTAGGATTGAAATATAGGGATCAAAATTCAGAAGGAAAAGAAAAGAGAAGAATATATGATTTTTGAGGGAAATAGCTGGCATGATCAAAATAAGATTGGAAATTCGAGATCCAGAAGAAAAGAAAGAAAATCACCTAGAATTTTAGAAAAATAGCAGAGAATTTTTACAAAGGATTTCCAGGGTTTTTAGAAAATTGATCTGAAAAAAAAATGAAGAAAGAATGAAATATACACCTGGGTTTTGAAAATAGAGAGGAAACTTTGAAAGAAATACCCAAGGTTTGAATAAACAATTATTCTGAAAAAGGCAAGGAAATATAATAAAATATACAAGTATTACAGAATCAAAGTTGTACAAACAAGGATGCGCAAACAACACTCCCTAAAAGCTGACTCTAAATGAAAATTTTGAAAAAGTTTGTAGGACCTTAATCCTAACTCTAAAGTTTTAATCATCTGATTCCAATCAAGATATGCCAATATACTCAAGCCAAAGCTCGAAGTACGTGACATAAGAATAATTCTCTGGTTCTAAAGTAATGGTTTTCCCAACATCCTTGAGCACCTTCCGATATACTTTGGACTATGGCCCTTAGTATGTGGCAGGGGGGTTCAGCCCAAATAAGTGGCCCAGTTGTGAGGCACTTTCCCGAACTATGGTTTAGTGAGACAGCCCAGCAACGTGAAGACCAGAACAATATAGGTGAGGGTGTTTTGAAAATATGATTCAAGTATTCAAGAAAACCAGATGTCTCTAATGCAAAGTCCTAAAGAAATAGAATTTCGAAAATCATAATATAGCGCAGACTTGCATACATTATTTTCATTCAATTCGTAGATTGAGGTTAGTTGTATTTCAGACCTAGGTCTAAGTGAGCATGCACAAATCTCCTCAATATGGTCCTACCAAACCATACTTAATCCTATAAGCATTAATGTCTGCTGGGTATGATTCTTGGTCTCTATGGCTGCATGAAAATGAAGCTGACATTTAAAGAATAATAACTCAATCAAATTTAGACAAGGCAAATGCATTGATTTGATCAAATAAAAGATGAGTTCCAACACGGTCGCCAAACCTATGATCGTTGCAAAAAATTTCTCTTTCTTTCTTCCTCCTTTTGAGAGGAAGAAAACAAAAAAGAAAAACTCTTTGCAAGGTCTCACTTGACCTTTTGAAAAAGATGTTTTGAAATTTACTCGCCTCCGTTTTGAAATTTTGCAGGAAAAATGGAGAGATAGGATTCGCTCGTCAGTACGAGGTTTAACCGTTCCTGGCACCTTTACCAGGGGTATTTGAACCAAGGATCGAATCAATGCCTTTTCCTTTGCCTAAATTTGTCTAAGTGATTATTCTGAAATCCTAAATGCACATGGAATCCTAAGCGCACATGAAATCAGGCTTGTGCTGTGATTTTTGAACTTGAGAAATGTGTATGCTTTTGTAAATACCCCAATTTTTCCACCTTCGCTCACAAATCCTTTTCCCTTGCCACTGGCACCCACTCTCTAAATCCTTCAGGAAACCAGTTGGTCGATATCTGAGTTAGGGTCATTCAGAGCCTAAATTTTGCCCCAAATTCAAATATTCCAAAAGACAATCTCCATTATGGTTCAATTTTAATCATCAATCTTTACCTTTGAATAAAAATGTTTAATTCTTTGTTTTTGTAAGAGGGTCCAAGACTTCAAATCCCTCATCCAGGATTTGCCCTTTTGCATCTCATTTTATATTATTTTGCATCATTTCATACCATTTCATGTCAATTTATGACATTTTCATGTCATTGCATCGCATTGCATGTCATTTTTGAGATCCAGTCTTCATGTTTTTCAAAATATTCAATCCAGATTTGAGTTTTAAAACTTTTCTTTCAAAATCAATTTCAAAAAACCTAAGTTTTAGATCGATATTTGCCTTTTGTCAACCCCTAGGATCTTATATTTCTGTATTTCAAAATATTTTCCTTAGAAAGTGATCTGGATTCATTTTAAACTCAATTTCAACTTATCTCAATTATCAGATGAGACCCATCTAGGTGGTGTCGCTTCTAGATCGCTTCTTTCTGAAATTCCACTAGAGGGGGGGTGAATAGTGAAATACGAAATAGATCAATAAATTAAAAAATAAATGCAATAAGGCACAACACATGAAAACACAGGATTTTTACTGGTTCGGTCGAGTCACTGACCTACATCCAGTCCCCAAGCAAAACACTTGAGCCTTTCACTATAACATCCGAGTTACCGGATAAATAGTACAACACCCTCTTCCTTAGAGGTCTTCTTCTCTCAACAGAGAAGGAACACACCCTCTTTCACAGAGGTCTTCTTCCCTCAACAGAGAAGGACAACACCCTCTCTCACAGAGGTCTTCTTCTCTCAACAGAGAAGGGGCACACCCTCTTTCACAGAGGTCTACTTCTATCAACAAAGAAGGAATATAGTAAATAACAGAAAATTACAATACTTTCTATAGAACCTTCAGAATGATATGAATGCACGAATGAAGGATTCTCATAATGTTCTGTTATTTTCACTCAGAAGATATTCTTCGTCAAAGAGCTATTCTTTACTTTTTCTCTTTCTTTTTCTAGGCTCTCTTTCAAATATCGAATAGGAATTTTTCTCGTTGTAAGCTCACATGTCCTTGTTTGAAAAACTAATTTGTTTGTGTTTATATAGCCTTCAGAAAATAGTCGTTGTCTTTTTGAAATGATTGTCTTTTTGAGATGTCAAGTCATTTTAAAAACACCTGTGTACTATATTGCTTTTTCGAAAAAGGTCTTCTTTCCATAAGTGTAATACTTTGGAGTAGACTATTCATTGTAGTATTTTAGGTGTGATATGTTTTGTAAAAGGTCTACTAAATGACTTGTAGTACATTGAACGTTGGTTTGTAAATCATCATGTAGTTTTGTCTTTATTCAAATTAATGATTTGTAGTACATTAGTATTTTATTAGAAATCGTCACTTCTTGACTTAAATGTGTGTAAGTACAATAAATGCTTTTGAGTTCTTTATTTTGTAAATGGTCATATCTCAAAATACTTTATGATGTGTTATTTAATGTCTACAGAGAGAATGAAGACTTTAAGCAAGTTGACATTCTTGAGTGGGGTTAAGATAGTCATTTTTAAAAGGTGGTATTTAATGTTTTACAGAAAGAATGATGACTTTAAGTAAGTCGACATTCTTGAGTTGTATAAAGTAACTAAAGTCTTTTCTAAACATATTATAATAATATTAGTTTTCTTTGTTAGTTCAACTAGCCGGTTTTTATGTTTGTCTTTTCCTTACATACTTGAAATCATTACTTTTTATTTCTTTTCAAGTTGTCTTATGCATGATAGAAGGTACAATTAATGCTTTTGAAATCATGAGCTATTATATCTTGCCAAAATACCTTTTTCATAAAAGTTTGTAAGAAGGTACAATGATTAGTTTTCAAAAAAGGTGCTTTTTGAAAATATCGTATGCTTTTATGAAACATAGCTTTTGTGAATGAGTGACTTGTATGATAAAGTCATGTAATATGCATTATGCATGCTTCTGAAGGTTCTGTTACATATGACTCTAAAGAATAAAAAAATCTTCATCTTGAGGTAGCCGATCTGTTTAGATGATCTTTAAGAATGAATGGCCCATCAAGCTTTTTCTTCAGAGTATGATTGCACCAAGGTTGTACTTGAGCAGGAGGTCTCCATCCTTTTTGGGTGAATTAACCTTGCATCAAATACTCGTTAAATACATGACAAATCATATCCAGTCATAACATAACATTATTCATGAAGGCATATTATCATATCATGACAGTGTATCATATTATGTGTCATCAAAACTTAGGTGCTCAACATTCTCCCCCTTTTTGATGATGACAAAATATGCTCTCCCTGTCAAAAAACCATTATGCATAGTAATAATAATATCATAAAAATGCATAAAAAAATATAGAAAGTGTCAGAGTATTATTCTCCAATATTGGAGACAGGTTTTTCTCCCCCTTTGTCATGGACAAAAAGGAGGGGATCAGAGTATAAAAAGTTATTACAGACCAATGAAAAGAAAAAGTTCATTCTGAGTTGAATGAGGGGTGAAACTTTCGAAGCAATGCATCTTGGCCGATTTTCAGGGATTCGAAGGCTTGATGCAGAGATGCTTGACTCTTCAGAAGGAGATCTTCGGTGTTATGTACATCGATAATTGCTGAGAAGATGTTGAGTTCAGAAGTTGCTGCTGGATCTGCTTCTTGATGGCCTTCGTTGTCAGAGTTGAGTTGAGGAGACTCTTCCTCAGGGAGGGAGGAGTCATCAAAAGTGTGGTTGGAGTAGTAGATGACATCGATTGCAAGAGGCATTTGGAAGTATTAAAGAATAAGGGTGATGAAATACCCGAAAGGAAGAGAGCGAAAAGAATGAAAGTTAATCATGTTATTAAAGATGACACTGAACCAGTTTTTGGGAAAAGCATAGAAGATTACATAGAGAAGGAGTGAGATTTCATTGGCAATAAATCCCTTAGAGGGCCGACTTAGGGACTACGTTGGAAGAAAGGATTTGTGAAAACAATAGAGCATGAGGCTTTAAGTTGCTTATATGCCACAGAAAATGGGTTGAGCGAGTGGAGAGGAGGATTTTCTTAAACATAGTTCGGTCGATAGGAACTATGTTAGGGAGTTCAATGCCATAGGAAGAGATATTGAGAATGCAGCCTAACTGAGAAATGTTAAAGGAGATGACTTTTCCATAAACCATGGAAGTGATAGTGGAGTGGTCGTGGTCGACTAAAAGATTGGTGTAGAAAACTTTGATGAGATGTGGATAAATGGTCATAGATTGGGGAGAGGCTAGAACATGAATAAATTCTAAAAGTGAAGTTTGTAGGTCAAATGATGGAAAAGCTTCAAGATGTACTAACTTGCCGGTTTGGATGGGCATGGAGTTAATTGAATGATACAGGTGAATGAGATCTGAAAATCTTAAATCTGATGCTTCAATCATGTTGATATCGGATGATCGTGAAGAGGAGGCCATTTCCAAAGGTTTTGAGAGAATGAAAGCTTTTGAAATAAAGTAAGGACTTGGAGAGGGTAAAGGCTTGAAGGATGATAGAGATTTTCGAGTAAATTGGTGAGGGATGAATCAATCTATTAAATAGAATGAAGAAAATAATTATGATAAGAAGTGAGTGACATTTGAATTTTAGATTTTAGTTGAAAAGAGAATGTGTGAGTTGTAACTTAAAGCTCTTGTGAATGATAGATCAAATCATTATTTGGAAGATAGTGTTGATAGAATAATTTTAAACATTATTTTTCTACTTAAGGAAATTTTATAGTGTGAGAGTCTATCGAAGTTGTGATGTGTGACAAAACTTGAGTATGGAGTGTTTTATTGGAAGTAGTAAAAAATTGGTGAATAGGATAGGATGAAAGAGTAAGCCTAAAGAGGAGTGTTCTTTGATAGGGATTCATAGATTTTGAAGATATCCACGGGATGTTGCGATGAGTAAAGGCAATTCGTGAAAAGAAGGTGTAGAAGTATCATAGAGCCATATCATGTGAGATGAATAATGGCCTAATAAAACAAACAACTTTAAATAATCTTTTTACTTTATGAGAAAGTATTCTAAATTCGTAAAAGATGAATTTAGAAGAAGACAAAAGAAATACATGAGTGAGGAGTAATGATTTCTTATATAAGAAGTATTTTTATGGATATGGGTGAAAGGAGTGAGAATAGACATAAAGAAAGGGTGATGCCATATACGAATTTAGGGTGAGATATGAGTGGACAAAAAGGACAAAAAAAATTGATGCTTGATATGAGATGAGTGACATAAAGCAATGTCATGATTGACATGAATTGATGTTTATTTAAAGGACATGGTTTGTAGAGAAACTCAATTGGAGGGAGTCCATAGTTTTTGAAAAAGATTAATTAAAAATGTAAAGGAGTCAAAGTCACGGATGGAGGCTCCATTCGTATGATAGAGAGAGAGAAAAAGGATGGTACTAATGGTACTAATGAAAAGAACATATAATAATTAAAAAAAATGAAGGACAAATTGTCGAGAATGAGTCTTTATAATAATTTTTCATAAAAAAGTGTGAAAGATACAACAACAACAACAACTACGCCTTCATCCCAAAACAATTGGGGTCAGCGATATGAACCAAAAAAGAAATTCATTTTGGGTCTTCCACATGAATCCTTTTCCTCCAATCATTTCTATCCAATGCCATGTCCTCGGTGAGGTTCAAAGCATTCATATCCTTTCCTATCATCTCCATCCAAGTCTTCCTAGGCCTACCCCGACCTCTTTTAACTAATATATTTTCCCATTTCTCCAACCTTCTAACTGGAGCATCATTAGGCCTTCGCCGAATATGTCCAAACCACCGTAAACGATTCTCTCGCATCTTATTTTCAATGGGTGCAACTGTAACGCCCCAAATTTTTAACTTGAAAATTTTGGAATAAATTTTTTTTTTCTAAACAACAACGGAAAAGCTTTATTAAATCCTTCGTCAAATTATTTGGGCGGGTTACAAGTAATAGCACAGACTCAAGGCATTTAGGTAAAATAAATTCTTGCATTGAAATACTACAAGTTATTATTTACAACTTAATGATTTATTACAAGTCATATTCCTCAGGACATCCGAAGAAGATAAGGTCACATGGCACTGTCGTAGCGACGACCACAATTGCTCGTCATTCAGTTTCCTGAAAAACATTAATTCAGAAAAGGTCAAACTACCACGTCTGAGTAAGAAGCAAAATATCCATATGAATGTGCACAGTGTCACGTGGACAAGTATATGTGCAACATGTTTAGATAGAACTAATAACCATTTAACAAGTGATAAATGTACAGGTCACCAAAGTCAAGTATTTCATGATATATTCCATCAACGTCAAAGCACGATAGATCACATGCATGAACCATATTTATATAAGCAATAACAACTTTGGAACTAATAAGGATGTACACCTGACTTAACTAAAGCAATTAATGTAAAGTGTATATAAAGCACAAACATCAACGTTCAACACATCATTCATAAGTTATCACAATTTCCATGTAACGGAAAACTAATTTGAATCATGCTCTACAAGAGTCACAACTTAATCCAACAATTTCAACATCGAGCAATATGCAACAACTTAAAGATCTTTCTTAATGCAATAACTTTATGTTTCATCTTGTTAATTACCTTGTGGGTACGCACAGACATTCGACATCGTAGCGGACCGAGACCACACGAGGGTCTATTATTTTATAACCCGTGTGACTAGCCGTACGGATATCCAAAGGGGACGGTTCACGACCGAGAGAGTACTTCCCAATGGCTAGAACTAGAATTAGGATGCACCCTGTACTTCTGCAGAAGACTTGAATCTACCACCTAGGACACATTGGTAGTCCTGGCCCCCTAACTCCGTAGACTGGGGACCGGTGAGACGCCTAGCTCTCACAAAAACAAGAATGTCCCACGAAGGTTGTACCATCTACCCTCTCCAAGGTAGACCATGGGTCCGGTAACATACACCGTCTTCAGGTGTACCCAGAGCCCTGGGAAACCAGTAACATATACCGTTGTTAGGTATACCCAATATCCCGCGAAAACAGTAACATATACCATTTCAGGTATACCCAGAATCCCATATTTTTTATTTTATATGTGCATGATTTTCATTCTTTCTTTGTTTGGATCTAGTAACATACACCGTCTGTCAGGTGTACCTAGAACTTTGGAGAAAATCTAGTAACATATACCCTCTTTCAGGTATACCTAGAATCCCAAATAAAAACTAGTAACAAATATCGTCTTTCAGGTATACCAGAGTCTAGAATTTTCTTTCATGTCACCATGTATTAATTTAGCCTTTGTTTTTAGTACTAGGGTATACATATCGTACCCCACTGTTTACGCCGCAACATAACATTATTCAACTTTATCAGTTCTTAAGTGCTCGTATGGCACTACGAGACCGAAGCTCGATTTTGAGCTCTTAGATGATCATGACATGACAAGTGCCCCTTTATTAGGCAATTATTTGCAGAACAAGCATACATCAATCGGCACAAAACACGTCATAATATTTACAAGCGATCGTGACTCAATTATATGCAATTCACTTAGCATTATATGTACCCGTTTGGCACCACAAAGATTTGTCCTGCTCAGTTTCAATTTGTTTTATCGTGCCTTCGTAGTATTTCTCAATTATGCAATTATAACAAACATGTGTGTTTACCAACAAGCCACAAAAAAAAAACCATAAGCAATATGACTACATTATTATTATCTCGTTCAATCCTCAATACGTACAACCATGTCCCAGTGTGTGTGTCCACGGTGATAGCAACAACCATTTGAATTTCCATATTAATTTAGGTAGTCGAATAAAATGAGGATCTATATAAAATTGAGGTCTTTCAAATTCAAGCATTTATGCTTTAGAGATTGCACAAAAACCCCCGTTGCTCAAAGGGAGTTATTATATGTGTTTTTATACTCTTGAAACCATCGTCGGTATGTGACTATCCATCAACATGTAGTAGCCATGTTACATCTAATATTAGATATTGGATGGTCTCTAAAGAAAAACCCCGTATGAATACCTATATATATATATATATATATATATATATTTACCTAACTTGGGTCAGGTTTTGGCATTACCAACTCCAACTTAATGCAAAACTAAGTGAACAACCCAAATTCAATTATCAATCGGATATAAAAATTCCTACCAAACCGAGGAAATACATATATACCTTTTGTAAGTCAAGCTAGTACCGCAACGAACCCTATAGGGATAACGCGTAGTGTTGCAACGGTTTGCTGCTCCCAAGCCAACCTAACACTTACACTGGATGTGAACCAAAAACATGGCAGCACATCAACCGAGTAGGGTCGATAGAGTCCCACGGCATGTTGGTCGAGCTGATTAGCAAAATCACAAAATTCCACCAACTAACACATTATGTAAGTAGGTTATTCACATGTGGAAATTTGTTTTTGTTTTTCTTTTTTTTTTAATCTTGTTTGATGATGTGTGGGCAGGTCGTGGCTTTCCAGTAGTGCCAATGGCACGAGTGGTGCTGATCGCACCAGCAACGTCCTTCCCAACCACACCAGAATAGTTGGAGTGTGGCCAACCGAAATCTGGTCATTTGTTACTGCATCGTGCCCGCACCTGTGGTTGTGCACTAGTTGATAGGCTGGGGGAAATAAAATAACTCCAGCCTGTTATACAACATGCTATTTTTTTTTTTTGAACAATAAGACCCCAATTAAAACCTCATGTCCTTACGTATCTGATTATATGTTTATAAATCAGATTCATATAACATTTTTTTATTCAGTAAACCCATGAGCATAAATGCCTATGCCCAGCTGAATACTTGTATGGTTTTTATTTTTATTTTACAACACTACGATCTGGCAGTGAGGTATATGATCCACACCAACCTTCTATATGTCTCCATCCCACATCAGGGCTGTCAAAAACACTTATCAATTCAGAAGTGAATAGATTCGATCAATAGCATTTCTCCACATTATAGGTATGTGCCTATTATAAAAATATTCATGGGTCTGCTATGTAACACTCATACCAATAAATTCCCAGACCTAGATTCATCTAACCCTCTGGTTCATGACCTGATCCAAGTCTTTCACCTGAAATCCGATCTGCGTATGGATGTGGTCTCAACTCACTATCGTCTCTAGCTAAATTAGGTTCCTATACATGGGCAACTCAAATAATTTATGACAGTGCAAGAATTCACACAAGTTAACTCAATTCCATAAATAGAAATCACAAAACACTATCTCAAGAATTTATTATTTATTTTATTATTATTGTGTTTTTTTCAGATGCATACAATCATGAATAATACAGGGAATGAGACTTGGTTTGCCGTAACTAAAATTTTTGATGCATGGAATAATATATATATTGCCAAATTACCCAAATATTAAGGTGTTCCAGATTAAAATCAATGCTTATGACATATCGTCTAAACTAATTTGTCATATACGTTCTTACACAAAGCAAACCTATACAAACGAGCATATCTCTCTTAAAAAAAAATCTATTTCAAAACTACTTTAGATAACAAAACTATGATGTTTACTCGATGGATTATAATTCCAACCCAACTGATTCAGAAATCATACCATGAGCAAATTAAAAACCATAAGTGAACTGACTGATTATACTTCTAATCCAACTAATTCAGAAATTAATCACTATATTAACAAATCCAAAAATAATGAGTAACATGACTGCCTCAACCTTCATCCATAACTATTGAGATCAACCACTCATTAGTACTCCAGATCTTAGAATATAGCACCAATGGACAGATCTAACAGTTTTTTTTTCTTCCTTCATATCGGTATGACCCGATTCATGGTGCCTTCACTCTAGTATATATATATATTCTACCCTGGGAAAAATCTTTAGGGTGTTCATGTGTACAGTCCAAACAACCAAACTGCACAGAGACATTATCTAGATTGCTAGAATGACAAAAACGAAATATGTCAAGATTCATGCTATTACACAGATTTAACCATATGTGTAAATTTGTTGTTTCCTCTATCATGTACGTATATAGATTTACATTTTATTTTCATGGCTACCTGGATTAAGTATATGCATTGAAATACATATACCTGAATAGCCATACCCATATACGTTCCCCATGGCACTACGCACATACACAGGAAATGATACCCTTACATCTTTGAAGTCTCGCAACGGCATGGCTGCACCCCTTCCTTCCTTCATTGGAGCGGCACACCACCTCAATAATGGAGTCCACATGATCAGCAAGGGAGGTCGACACGTCCAGCAACGATGGTCGACCACCACGATGGAAGAGAAGGTTGGATGAGCCAAAAACGTTAAGAGAGAGAGATAATGGTGTCAATGGCTGGAATGGGGATAGAGAGAGTAGGCGTGGGAGAGGAATGGCTTGAGAGAGAGTAGGAGGGGCGAGTCTCAATGAGTCGAACTTTGTAAACCCCAAAATACATCCATTTTTTTTTTCTTCTTCTTCCTTAACGTATTTGGTTGGGCTTTCCCGTTGGGAAAATGCCCAGCCCTCTTTCTTTGTGCGTCTTCCCCCCTTTCCCAATTTAATCCGTCTTAAATGGGAAGGTGAAACGCCCCTCTTTAAAATTTCCAAAAAAAATTATCAATAACTTACCTTTTTGCAAAATACTTTTTATTGATTGCGCCCAGGGTATTTGTACTAGGGACCTCATCTGCAAGGGGTAACGAGACCCACCAGTGTGCCATATACAATTTCGTTGCATATCTTTGCAACGAAATTTTATTTAACCACTTATAGACGTCTGATGGTATTTATTTCTTTTCTTGGAACCGCCATTCTCATTTAAGACTCCTTCTCCCAATTCTAAAATCGTGGGCATGGTGGTCTTCCCAAAACGTTTTTCTCACCCTCTTCAATGTCCTTTAATAGGTTTCCAACTTGGAAAATTGGTCAGCCACCACCCTCTTGAAAATGTCATTCCTCATTTAAGCACTCTTAAATGTGAAGTTCTAAGGTCTTTTAGAATTTCAGCAAAAGTAATAAAAATATTTTTGTCAAAATGGCTCGGCGCACAGAGGGATTTGAACCAGGGTTCTCTTCCCTGTGAGTACATCATCTTGACCAATATACCAACTCCTCTTTAGTTGCTCATTCTTGCAACTAAAATTCTCTTATATACGTATTGATTCTCGATGAATCTCAAATATGAGTTGGATAATAATTATATTTTAAATCTTATGAACTTTCTAACTACATTTCTGGATCTTAATTATGGTTCGACCCTATTTGGATCCCTTTAGATCCAATTGGATTCTAATTGGGTTTCAGATCCATCCAGGATCCGAATTCATTCATTGTACCCGAATCCAAATACTGGATCCAGTTGATCTAGTTTGAATTTTCAGATCCATTTGGATCGACTCTATATCATTTTAACATATTTATTTCAAAGGATTTTATCCTTTATTTAGTTTGATAATCATCAAAATTTTACGGGTTTTACATCCTTCCCCCCTAAAAAGAATTTCGTCCGCGAAATTCGTTGAAAAGTCCAATCAAATGGATTTAAGTATCTAACTATGTGTGTTATATTAAATGATACTTCAAAACCAATTGAAGTATAAACCTTGCATCTCGTTTTAGGGTCCTATTTAGTGTAGCAAAATTCCCTATTTAAAGCCCCTAATGGCACAACCTTCATTACTAGAAAGTAATGTATATATTCATATAACCTCTATATATCAATTGGTTCAACAATGATTCAGTACTCAATGCGTATCGAAACTTGAGTTGTTAGACCCTATGTCATGGATCGAATTCAATTAAGATCTGGTATAACATTCTAGATTAAACCAATTAAAGTATTAAACTTAAAGTCATTTCATTGAATCCTTTCATCAAAATATTCATCTTGGTTCTCGAAGAACCTACATAATAACATCATTAAGTCTAATAGTGTCCCTAGCAATATATCTAGGTTCTAAAAAAAAATTATGTAATAATTCATTTTTTTAACAAACTAGAAAACAAAATTAAACACTTACAGAGCTTTTGCAGGGTCGCTGGAATGCCATGAACCATATATTCTTGTCCTGCTCTGATACCATATTTGTAACGCCCCAAATGTTTAACTTGAAAATTTTGGAATAAATTTTTTTTTTCTAAACAACGGAAAAGCTTTATTAAATCCTTCGTCAAATTATTTGGGCGGGTTACAAGTAATAGCACAGACTCAAGGCATTTAGGTAAAATAAATTCTTGCATTGAAATACTACAAGTTATTATTTACAACTTAATGATTTATTACAAGTCATATTCCTCAGGACATCCGAAGAAGATATGGTCACATGGCACTGTCGTAGCGACGACCGCAATTGCTCGTCATTCAGTTTTCTGAAAAACATTAATTCAGAAAAGGTCAGACTACCACGTCTGAGTAAGAAGCAAAATATCCATATGAATGTGCACAGTGCCACGTGTACAAGTATATGTACAACATGTTTAGATAGAACTAATAACCATTTAACAAGTGATAAATGTACAGGTCACCAAAGTCAAGTATTTCATGATATATTCCATCAACGTCAAAGCACGATACATCACATGCATGAACCATATTTATATAAGCAATAACAACTTTGGAACTAATAAGGATGTACACCTGACTTAACTAAAGCAATTAATGTAAAGTGTATATAAAGCACAAACATCAACGTTCAACACATCATTCATAAGTTATCACAATTTCCATGTAACAAAAAACTAATTTGAATCATGCTCTACAAGAGTCACAACTTAATCCAACAATTTCAACATCGAGCAATATGCAACTACTTAAAGATCTTTCTTAATGCACTAACTTTATGTTTCATCTTGTTAATTACCCTGTGGGTACGCACAGGCATTCGACATCGTAGCGGACCGAGACCACACAAGGGACTATTATTTTATAACCCGTGTGACTAGCCGTATGGATATCCAAAGGGGACGGTTCACGACCGAGAGAGTACTCCCCAATGGCTAAAACTAGAATTAGGATGCACCCTGTACTTCTGCAGAAGACTTGGATCTACCACCTAGGACACATAGGTAGTCCTGGCCCCCTAACTCCGTAGACTAGGGACCGGTGAGACGCCTAGCTCTCACAAAAACAAGAATGTCCCACGAAGGTTGTACCATCTACCCTCTCCAAGGTAGACCATGGGTCCGGTAACATACACCGTCTTCAGGTGTACCCAGAGCCCTGGGAAAACAGTAACATATATCATTGTCACGTATACCCAGTATCCCGGGAAACCAGTAACATATATCATTGTCACGTATACCCAGTATCCCGGGAAACCAGTAACATATACCATTTCAGGTATACCCAGAATCCCATATTTTTTATTTTATATGTGCATGATTTTCATTCTTTCTTTGTTTGGATCCAGTAACATACACCGTCTGTCAGGTGTACCTAGAACTTTGGAGAAAATCTAGTAACATATACCCTCTTTCAGGTATACCTAGAATCCCAAATAGAAACTGGTAACAAATATCGTCTTTCAGGTATACAAGAGTCTAGAATTTTCTTTCATGTCACAATGTATTAATTTAGCCTTTGTTTTTAGTGCTAGGGTATACATATCGTACCCCACTGGTTACGCCGCAACATAACATTATTCAACTTTATCAGTTCTTAAGTGCTCGTATGGCACTACGAGACCGCAAGCTCGATTTTGAGCTCTTACATGATCATGACATGACAAGTGCCCCTTTATTAGGCAATTATTTGCAGAACAAGCATACATCAATCGACACAAAACATGTCATAATATTACAAGCGATCGTGACTCAATTATATGCAATTCACTTAGCATTATATGTACCCGTTTGGCACCACAAAGATTTATCCTGCTCAGTTTCAATTTGTTTTATCATGCCTTCGTAGTATTTCTCAATTATGCAATTATAACAAACATGTGTGTTTACCAACAAGCCACAAAAAAAAACCATAAGCAATATGACTACATCATTATTATCTCGTTCAATCCTCAATACGTACATTCTCAATACGTACAACCATGTCCCAGTGTGTGTGTCCACGGTGATAGCAACAACCATTTGAATTTCCATATTAATTTAGGTAGTCGAATAAAATGAGGATCTATATAAAATTGAGGTCTTTCAAATTCAAGCATTTATGCTGTAGAGATTGCACAAAAACCCTCGTTGCTCAAAGGGAGTTATTATATGTGTTTTTATACTCTTGAAACCATCGTCGGTATGTGACTATCCATCAACATGTAGTAGCCATGTTACATCTAATATTAGATATTGGAAGGTCTCTAAAGAAAAACCCCGTATGAATACCTATATATATATATATATATATTTACCTAACTTGGGTCAGGTTTTGGCATTACCAACTCCAACTTAATGCAAAACTAAGTGAACAACCCGAATTCAATTATCAATCGGATATAAAAATTCCTACCAAACCGAGGAAATACATATATACCTTTTGTAAGTCAAGCTAGTACCGCAACGAACCCTATAGGGATAACGCGTAGTGTTGCAACGGTTTGCTGCTCCCAAGCCAACCTAACACTTACATTGGATGTGAACCAAAAACATGGCAGCACATCAACCGAGTAGGGTCGATAGAGTCCCACGGCATGTTGGTCGAGCTGATTAGCAAAATCACAAAATTCCACCAACTAACACATTATGTAAGTAGGTTATTCACATGTGGAAATTTGTTTTTGTTTTTCTTTTTTTTTTAATCTTGTTTGATGATGTGTGGGCAGGTCGTGGCTTTCCAGCAGTGCCAATGGCACGAGTGGTGCTGACCGCACCAGCAACGTCCTTCCCAACCACACCAGAATAGTTGGAGTGTGGCCAACCGAAATCTGGTCATTTGTTACTGCATCGTGCCCGCACCTGTGGTTGTGCACTAGTTGATAGGCTGGGGGAAATAAAATAACTCCAGCCTGTTATACAACATGCTATTTTTTTTTTTTGAACAATAAGACCCCAATTAAAACCTCATGTCCTTACGTATCTGATTATATGTTTATAAATCAGATTCATATAACATTTTTTTATTCAGTAAACCCATGAGCATAAATGCCTATGCCCAGCTGAATACTTGTATGGTTTTTATTTTTATTTTACAACACTACGATCTGGCAGTGAGGTATATGATCCACACCAACCTTCTATATGTCTCCATCCCACATCAGGGCTGTCAAAAACACTTATCAATTCAGAAGTGAATAGATTCGATCAATAGCATTTCTCCACATTATAGGTATGTGCCTATTATAAAAATATTCATGGGTCTGCTATGTAACACTCATACCAATAAATTCCCAGACCTAGATTCATCTAACCCTCTGGTTCATGACCTGATCCAAGTCTTTCACCTGAAATCCGATCTGCGTATGGATGTGGTCTCAACTCACTATCGTCTCTAGCTAAATTAGGTTCCTATACATGGGCAACTCAAATAATTTATGACAGTGCAAGAATTCACACAAGTTAACTCAATTCCATAAATAGAAATCACAAAACACTATCTCAAGAATTCATTATTTATTTTATTATTATTGTGTTTTTTTCAGATGCATACAATCATGAATAATACAGGGAATGAGACTTGGTTTGCCGTAACTAAAATTTTTGATGCATGGAATAATATATATATTGCCAAATTACCCAAATATTAAGGTGTTCCAGATTAAAATCAATGCTTATGACATATCGTCTAAACTAATTTGTCATATACGTTCTTACACAAAGCAAACCTATACAAACGAGCATAGCTCTCTTAAAAAAAAATCTATTTCAAAACTACTTTAGATAACAAAACTATGATGTTTACTCGATGGATTATAATTCCAACCCAACTGATTCAGAAATCATACCATGAGCAAATTAAAAACCATAAGTGAACTGACTGATTATACTTCTAATCCAACTAATTCAGAAATTAATCACTATATTAACAAATCCAAAAATAATGAGTAACATGACTGCCTCAACCTTCATCCATAACTATTGAGATCAACCACTCATTAGTACTCCAGATCTTAGAATATAGCACCAATGGACAGATCTAACAGTTTTTTTTTTCTTCCTTCATATCGGTATGACCCGATTCATGGTGCCTTCACTCTAGTATATATATTCTACCCTGGGAAAAATCTTTAGGGTGTTCATGTGTACAGTCCAAACAACCAAACTGCACAGAGACGTTATCTAGATTGCTAGAATGACAAAAACGAAATATGTCAAGATTCATGCTATTACACAGATTTAACCATATGTGTAAATTTGTTGTTTCCTCTATCATGTACGTATATAGATTTACATTTTATTTTCATGGCTGCCTGGATTAAGTATATGCATTGAAATACATATACTTGAATAGCCATACCCATATACGTTCCCCATGGCACTACGCACATACACAGGAAATGATACACTTACATCTTTGAAGTCTCGCAACGGCATGGCTGCACCCGTTCCTTCCTTCGTTGTAGCGGCACACCACCTCAATAATGGAGTCCACATGATCAGCAGGGGAGGTCGACACGTCCAGCAACGATGGTCGACCACCACGATGGAAGAGAAGGATGGATGAGCCAAAAATGTTAAGAGAGAGATAATGGTGTCAATGGCTGGAATGGGGATAGAGAGAGTAGGCGTGGGAGAGGAATGGCTTGAGAGAGAGTAGGAGGGGCGAGTCTCAATGAGTCGAACTTTGTTGTAAGACCCGCAATTTTTCAGAAAATATCTTAATAAAATTCATGAGGCATTTACTGGTAAAAATAGCATTTTTTCTCAAAATGCGAAACGAATCAATTCCTGCGAGCCAGTTATACTTAGGATATTCGTCGATTCGCGAATATATGCTCAAACACTCTGGAAGCCATAACTTCCTATCTGAACGAAATCAAAGGATTCCTGCGAGCCAACTTTCTTAGTTACGTCAATACGAAGGGAATGGCGTACTCAAAATTTTTCGGAAAAAATCACTGAAAACCCGAAATTCTTGCGGAACCCACAGAAATGTTTCTCAGAAAATGTTCTAGAATATTCTAGAATATTCTAGCACCTTCCAGCATCTTCCAGGACCTTCCAGCTCCTTCCAGCACCTTCCATGGAAGGGATTCTCAGAAAAGCCCAAGGGTAAAGGGGGGATTCTGAAACTTGGGGCCCAAGTTTCAGAACCTATAAATAGAGGAGCCCCCCTCTCTTTAAAAATCACCAACCCCTCTCTCTCTCCTCCTTTTCCAAACCTCCCCTACCTAGCCTAGCCCACCTGAGCCCACCTAACCTGGTCTCAGCCTGCCTGACTTAGCCTGAGCCTGCTTGACCTGGTCTGAGCCTGCCTGACCTGGTCCTAACCCACCTGACCTAGGTCTGAACCTACTTGACCTAAGTCTAAACCCAGTTGACTTGACTTGAACCTGGTTTGGTTCAAAGTCAAAGTCCAAGTCCTTTTTCGTCTGAAGTTCGAAGTTGATCCTTTTTCCAAATCGAGCCTCGTTCGAAGCGTTTGAAGCAATGGGAGTCGTTTCTTCCTCAAATTGAAGTAAGTTCGCTTCATTAAACCATCTCTCTCAAGTATTTGATTGTTTGTATATAGCATATACTTTCTGAAGTAGTATCTTGCTTTAGTTCTTGGTTGAGCTCTCTAGGACACTTCGGTGTTCACGCGCTCGCCTCGTAACTATCGTCGGATATATATGTTCGAATGCGCAGTATATGCGTTCTTCAAAAATAGTATCTCGCCCTAGTTCTTGGTTGAGCCCTCTAGGACACTTTGGTGTTCACTCGCTCGCCTCGTAACTATCGTTGGATACAAATCTAGGTGTATATCTGCTGATTCTGCCGACGCGTCTTATATCGCACAGGCTATGTAATTTACCTTTGCCGTCGCGTCGTATGATGCCAAGGCTCCCTGTTTTCTGCACTTCCGATTACTGCACTTCCGATTATGCATTTACTTACGCCATTGCGTCGAACGATGCCAAGGCTCCTGCTTTCTGCAATGTATTTACTTACGCCATCGCGTCGAACGATGCCAAGGCTTCTGTTTTGTTATATATGTAGAATATTTCGTTTAGTTACACACCCTGAACAATAGTATATGCATTTCTTTACGCCGCCGCTGTATAAAGCACAGGCTTCTGATTATACTACATATATGGCACATAAATGAGCGTTCAAATGGAGATCAACTCCAAATCGTCAATGCGATTCCCTGACCGCTCCTCGTTCAAGATTCTGCTTGACGAATGAGGCCCCTATTGGAAAGGCTTCAACTTTTTGGCAAAATGCTCTTTACGTAAAGACTAAGTCAAATACGTATGGCCTGGCTATGGCCCAGGGTTCCTGCAACCTTGATGGATGCAAAGTACGCACAACGGTGCGCATCCATTTCCCCGAATTAAGCGTGGCGATTTCCTACCAAAGAGGGGAGATGCCGCTGAAATGGATAAAAAAAATGCACGCTTTCTCCGTAAAAGAGAGGAAGTGCTGCTGAAATTTTTGAAGAAGCTAAGAATAGCTCAGAAAGAACGTAGCAGGATACTCTGACATATAGCAGAGTGCTACCCGGTTCATGTATTGCCTTCTACAAACGTAGAAGGGTTCGTCGCACCGCTGCCGATAGATCAGGGGAGGTGCTGACGAAATGGTTGGCAGAAGAGCTGCCGGAACCAGTTGAACGGCATAATGATGTCCGTTGATGGAACGATGTCAGATCGGCTCATATCCTTGTGCCTACAAGGGCACCTTGCTCGTAAGGGCCGCAGAGCCGGAGTAGAGGTTGCGCCTTGGCTAGGTTTGTACTCGTCGCGTAAAAATACGCCGAGTAGCCGATCTATTTAGATCGAGTCATATGCATGCTCATTGAGAACAGTTACACAACCAGACTCGTAAGGGCCGAAGAGCCAGAGTGTGTTGTTTTCACCCAAAGAGGTGTGATGCTCGTGGTGGCCGAAGTGCCAAGAGCGGTGTTCTGCATGCATATGAATAAGACTTAAGGTCGCACATACCCCGCGGTTGAAAATCGTGTTAGGGGTACCCCCTCAGTAATGACTGTGTTGGGGTGGACTGAATGGGGTCGGGTACATACTCCCGTAGTGCTAAAAGCACGGGCTGCCTAAATGGCATGCAAATTCTGTCCAAGTAATTGTAAGACTGGCAGACCCCTTCAGGAATTATGCTCACTGTGGAATGACAGTGATGGTACAGCCTTGAGTGACATGTATTTTACTTTGGACCTGATAGAGTCCACGATGGCCTCAGTCACTCATGGGTTTTGGGGTCGTGGTTATCCTTAAGATCTAAGGATTGAACCCAACTACTGCAAGTAGAGGATGCATCCGAATATGGGCCTAGTAGGGTTCTCCCAGTTGAAACACACTGCCTTACTATGGATAGGGTCAACAGGCCTCTGGGGTATCTAAAATACATAGAATAATCAACCCCCAAAACGTCGCGTTGATGCCCGAACAATAGCTCTACTTGCGTACCAAAGGTGGGAGCGGTTAATTATCAAACAATGCATTAGTTCTAGGTATAGCGATGCTTTGAATGTATGAGTGGATGACGTGTTGAGTCAGTCCTGCATAACCTTTGTGAAGGTGTCATGTTCGGTATACTACTGGACCGACTGGGCAAAGACCCGTGTTGTATCCGCACGACTAAGCGAAGCTCGAGGAGTTGTCCTTAGATGCGTGGGATACGGATGTGCCAAGTATGAAGACTTGAGCTAAACATCACTTTGAGACCCGAAAAAGGTCATGGCTAAGTCGTGGAGACTTAAGCAGTTATTCAAATCACAGCCCTGAAGAGGCTTGCTCTAAGTCATGAAGACTTGAGCGGATGTTCAACTCATAGCCCTGAGGAGGCTCCTGCGATATACGCTAAGTCTTGGAGGCTTGAGCGTTGTTATTGCGCATTGCGACCCTGAGTGGTCATTATTGTACTTGAGTTGAATGGTTACATGATTGCATGCTTACCAGACCATCAGTGGTTCTGACCCCGTTTAATGGGGATTTCAGGTGTTGGACCTGCGTGGCAATATGCGGAGCAAGGCGGCATCGAGTTCCAGGGTTTCTCTAGACAGAGTTGTACTGCTTCCTTTTTATTGAACCTATACTGCTTTTCCAAGCAGTGATGTTGTAATAAACATGTGGTTTTCGATAAAATGGAACACTTTGGTGGTCAATGAGTTGCTTGGCCACATACCTGTAATGTGCTCGGAGTTTTCTAAAACTAACGACTCATTATCGTCTGATTCCGCTGCTAAAAGTTTTTGCAAGTTCTGCTGCAAAGAAAAAAAAAAGAAATTCATGAAAAAATTTAACTTAGCTTTGTTTTGGAAATCCGGGATGTTACAGAATTGGTATCAAAGCAAGAGTCTGAGAAACCTGGTTCGAGATCCGTCTTGTCCACCATATCGCACTGTAAGTATATTTTGTACTTCTTGTTCTGATCTGGGTGCATCTTTGTATAGATGGCAACTCACGACTCCCGAGGATACTGCTATCGTTGCGGGATCATGCACGATGAGTGGGTATGCCCATATGAAGTCCAAGACTGCCAGTATTGTGGCGAAGAAGGGCATTCTGCCAACGAATGCCAAATGAAACATACCACCGATATGGGTCGGCGGGGATTGCTTGGTCTTAGGGATGAGACCTCGCGTGTTAGTGGGCCACATTACTCCAGTAGAGGGAGTAGCCGTACCCAGCAAATTCTGATGAACTACCGTTTCTAGTAGGATTTGACTTGAACTTCCTTGAGGGATTTGGTCAATCGCAAGGCTATCAACAGGCATCATGTACGCCTAGCTTGCACAGTTGGGAGGAGGGATGCAACAACTCCTTCTATAATCCCATTATGATTTCAGATTCCTCGAATCAAAGTACTATTATATGGGGGAACAGAGCTGCTTCACCAACGCCGAGTCTGAATGGCCAGGAAGAGGGATACAACTCCTATCATCCCGTTATGGTATCGGATTCCCCGAGCCATGATGCCACTGAATGGGCAAGTGGACCGGCATCACTGATCTACCCACAAGATTCGCTTGAGAGCGCGGAAGTGCCGCTCAAGCCAAAACTAGTAGTGCCTGCACCAAGGCAATGTGGAAGTAAACGATACTTCGGGTTCTTTGGGTCGAGAAAGAAATCCAGTTCCTAGAAGAGACTGGTAGTGTTTTGGAGTCAATAGACTCATGTACATAGTTTCTCAACGCCTAAAAGTCTGTCAGTCATGACGTTTTGTTTAAGGCGATGTTTATGTAAATGTGATGTATATTAAGTAAATGAAACTTTTGCTTCGATATATACATTGAGAAACTAAAACATGTTGCTTGTATGTGATAGATAAATGGCTCCTACGACGAGGAGAACCATGCCGAGCGAGGAGTCCCATACTCAAGGATTCCTGCTGGAAACGCTCAACAATCTGGTTACTGTCATTCAAGAAACAAGGCCGGAACCAGTCACACCTCGAAACGAAAACCTTGGGGGAATAACCTATGAAAAATTCCTCAAGCTCGATCCGCTAGTCTTCGCCGGAAGAGCCGATCCTGAACTGACAGAAAGTTGGGTCGAAGAGACAGAACGTGCCTTCCTGGTATTGGGAGTACCAGAAGAAAAGAAGACCAACTTTGGCACGTACAGGCTGAAAGACAACGCACGAAAGTGGTGGGATACCACTAAGATTATCCAGTTCTCGGAAGTTGAAGTCATTCCTTGGACTGACTTCCGGAGAGCTTTCATGGATAATTACTTTCCATTACACTCCAGAAACAAGAAGAAGATGGAGTTTCTGGAATTGGAGCAAGGTGGCATGAGTCTGATTGACTATACCACCAAATTTCAAAACCTTGAACGGTACTGCTCTCGGCTATTTGAGACCGACCAAGAAAGGGCCGACAAATATGTGAATGGTCTGCGCGAAGGGCTACGGTCTCGAGTGATAACAAGCATGCCTTCAACTTTTCAGGCTGCAGTGGCAGCAGCTTCAAAAATCCAAGAGGATTGGGCACGATCTAAAGTGATAATAGCAAAGAAGCCCATAGTGAATGGTGGGAATCGTAAAAGGACGTTCCCAAGTGGCCAGGGTTCACGACAACCCTTTCAAAAGAAGAAGTTCCAAGGAGGGAACAACACTCAACAAGTCGTGAGGCCAAGGCAGAACACAACTCCGAATGGTCAGCAGTCCAACTTCAGCTGCCCAAGGTGTCGTGTGAACCACCCCGGAAAGCCATGTCCTCGTGACATGGGTGGTTGCTTGTATTGTGGCAAGATGGGCCACTTTATAAGGGATTGCGCCAAGAAGGCTGCAGATGAACAGAGGAGTAATGCCGGATCTGCCGGACCCTCTCGACCAGCACCACAGCGTTCGCAGTTCCAACGACCGCCCCCTAGGATCGAACAAAGGCCTGCTGCAGGTCGTGTATATGCTGTAACAACTAAACAAGTCGAAAATGGTGACCTGATTGAAGGCACCGTGCCTGTTAATGGACATGCAGCTTACGTCTTGTTTGATTGTGGTGCTACTCATACGTTTATCTCTGACGATTTCACCGAACAACTCCACGCCTCGGTGCAACCGATTAATAAAATAATTGAAGTATATAACCCGTTGGGTTCACGCACCAAATGTATCCGGTGTGTGAAAAATTTGGATATTGAGATAGCGGGGCAACACTTGCCTACTGACGCCATCCTGATCGATATGATACAGTACGATGTCATTCTGGGAATGAATTGGTTGGCTCAGAATAGTGCCAAGATTCTGTGCCGCGAGGGTAGAGTGATTCTATCTCGACCCGGATTGCCTAAGATGGAATACCGGTTATCCAAACCAGTTCCACAGAAAAAGCTCATATCAGCACTTAAGGTACAAAAATACCGTAGGAAGGGTTGTGTGGCCTTTCTGTTGAGTCTCTCGGTGGAAAAATCTAACGACCAACCCCTTGAGAGTTTGGAAGTGGTGCGGGAGTTTCCCGATGTATTTTCTGAGGAATTGTCAGGACTTCCTCCACTTCGTGAGGTTGAATTTGGAATTCAATCCTTACCTGGAACAACGCCGATATCCAAAGCCCCGTATCGAATGGCGCCTGCTAAACTCAGCGAGTTGAAGTGTCAGTTAGAAGAACTGATGGAACAAGGGTTCATCCGACCGAGTGTATCACCGTGGGGAGCCCCGGTGCTGTTTGTAAAGAAGAAGGATGGATCCCTTCGGTTATGCATCGATTATCGGATGCTTAACCAGGCAACTGTTAAAAATAAGTACCCGTTGCCTTGAATTGAGGACTTATTCGATCAGCTCAGAACAGCGAGGGTGTTCTCCAAGATCGACCTCAGGTCTGGGTACCATCAGCTCAGAGTTAAGGAAGAGGATATACCCAAGACTGCCTTCAGAACGAGATACGGCCATTATGAGTTCGTAGTAATGCCCTTCGGACTCACTAATGCGCCTGCTGCCTTTATGGATCTAATGAACCGGATATTCAGACCATATTTGGATAGCTTTGTCATCGTCTTTATTGATGACATTCTCGTATATTCTGAGAACAAGGAACAACACGTGGAGCACTTGAAAATCGTCTTGAAAACCCTTCAAGATAACCAACTCTTTGCTAAGTTTTCAAAATGTGAATTCTGGCTAGATAAAGTGATGTTCCTTGGCCATGTGATCTCAAAGGATGGAATCGCAGTGGATCCTGCGAAGGTGGAAGCTGTGATGGACTGGAAGCAGCCAGAAAATATCACTGAGGTCCGTAGTTTCCTTGGACTTGCCGGATATTATCGGAAGTTCATACAAGACTTCTCCCGAATCGTCGTACCGATGACGAAATTACTTAAAAAGGGAGTCAAGTTTGAATGGACTGACCAGTGTAAGGAGTGCTTTGAGGTTCTCAAACAGAGGCTTACCACTGCCCTATCCTTACCTTACCTTCTGGTCAGGGAGGCTTCGTTGCTTATACCGATGCCTCGGGAACAGGTCTGGGTTGTGTATTGATGCAGCACGGCAAAGTAATCGCCTATGCGTCACGACAGTTGAGAGTCCATGAGAAAAACTATCCAACCCATGATCTTGAGCTTGCCGCGGTAGTGTTTGCGCTTAAAATCTGGCGACACTACCTGTATGGAGAGAAATTTGAGGTCATGTCGGACCATAAAAGCCTAAAATACCTCTTTTCTCAAAAAAAACTCAATATGCGGCAACGGCGATGGCTGGAATTCCTCAAAGACTACGAATTCACACTTTCCTATCACCCTGGAAAGGCGAATGTTGTAACAGATGCCCTTAGTCGCAAGACTGTTAGCACTCTAGCCAGCCTAACCGGACAATGGAAGTTGATGGAGGATTTCGTCAACTGGAAGCCATTTTTGGCTGATTCTGGCAGAATCCAAATGTCATGTTTGATGATCCACATTGAGTTTCTCGATCACATCGTAGCCGAACAGTTCAAGGATCCCCAGTACTTGGAATTGAAAGCTCGTGCTGAAAAAGATGACACTTTCTTCCATTTGAAAGAAGATGGAGGAATATGAATGGAAGAAAGGATTTGGGTTCCAAATAACCCTGAGCTAAGACAGGAAGTACTCCAAGAGGCTCATAATAGCAAGTACATCATTCACCCTGGAGGTACGAAGATGTTCCGAGATTTGCAGAGGAAGTACTGGTGGAAGGGTATGAAGCGTGATGTGGCTACGTTTGTCTCGAAGTGTTTGATCTGCCAGCAAGTTAAGATCGAACATCAGTGACCTGGTGGAAAGATGCAACGGATCGAGATTCCAGAATGGAAATGGGAAGGCATTACGATGGATTTCATCGTTGGATTGCCTCGATCCAAGAGACAACACGATTCGATATGGGTGATCGTGGACAGACTCACCAAGTCTGCTCACTTCCTGCCAATCAACACTCGATACTCAACTGAACGATTGGCAGAGATCTACATTCGGGAAATCGTTAGACTCCATGGAGTGCCGATTTCGATCATATCTGATCGTGACCCGAAGTTCACCTCTCACTTTTGGGAACAACTTCAGAGAGCCCTGGGGACGAAACTCAAGTTCAGTACAGCATTCCATCCCCAAACAGATGGGCAATCGGAACGAACCATACAGACTCTTGAAGATATGTTAAGAGCCTGTATGCTGGAATGGAAGGGTGATTGGGATTCCCACCTAGCGTTGGCTGAATTTGCTTATAATAATAGCCACCACGCTAGCATTGGGATGGCACCGTACGAAGCCTTGTACGGGCGACCCTGTCGATCACCAATCCATTGGGGTGAAGTGGGTGAGCGAACCCTGGACTCGCCCATTGTGTTGCAGCATTACACTGAGCAGGTCCACATGATCAGAAAGAAGCTACTGACTGCTCAGAGTTGACAGAAAAGCTACGCCGATCAGCGACGTAGGGAACTCACTTTTGCGGTTGGAGATAAGGTTTTCGTCAAGGTCTCTCCAACCAAGAGTGTGTTTCGTTTTGGAAAGAAGGGGAAACTCAGCCCCAGATTCATCGGTCCCTTCGAAGTTTTGAACCGAATCGGAGAGACTGCCTACCGTATAGCATTGCCACCACAATACGCGCAAATACATGATGTATTTCACGTATCAATGCTTCGGAAGTATGTTCATGATCCTTCTCACGTCATTCAACATGAAGACATTGACATTCGAGAAGATATGACAGTGGAAGAAAGGCCAGTAGAGATCGTGGACCGACGGGAGCAAGTGCTAAGAACGAAGGTCATTCCACTTGTTAAAGTGAGGTGGCCGCATCATGGAATAGAGGATTGCACTTGGGAGCCCGAATCGGATATGCGAGATAAATATCCTGAACTCTTCACCTTGTACTCTTAACTGAATTTCGCGGACGAAATTCCTTTAAGGGGGTAATGATGTAAGACCCGCAATTTTTCAGAAAATATCTGAATAAAATTCATGAGGCATTTACTGGTAAAAATAGCATTTTTTTCTCAAAATGCGAAACGAATCAATTCCTGCGAGCCAGTTATACTTAGGATATTCGTCGATTCGTGAATATATGCTCAAACACTCTGGAAGCCATAACTTCCTATCTGAACGAAATCAAAGGATTCCTGCGAGCCAACTTTCTTAGTTACGTCAATACGAAGGAAATGGCGTACTCAGAATTTTTCGGAAAAAAATCACCAAAAACTCGAAATTCTTGCGGGACCCACAGAAATGTTTCTCAGAAAATGTTCTAGAATATTCTAGAATATTCTATCACCTTCCAGCATCTTTCAGGACCTTCCAGCTCCTTCCAGCACCTTCCATGGAAGGGATTCTCAGAAAAGCCCAAGGGTAAACGGGGGATTCTGAAACTTGGGGCCCAAGTTTCAGAACCTATAAAAAGAGGAGCCCCCCTCTCTTTAAAAATCGCCAACCCCTCTCTCTCTCCTCCTTTTCCAAACCTCCCCTACCTAGCTTAGCCCACCTGAGCCCACCTAACCTGGTCTGAGCCTGCCTGACTTAGCCTGAGCCTGCTTGACCTGGTCTGAGCCTGCCTGACCTGGTCCTAACCCACCTGACCTAGGTCTGAACCTACTTGACCTAAGTCTAAACCCAGTTGACTTGACTTGAACCTGGTTTGGTTCAAAGTCAAAGTCCAAGTCCTTTTTCGTCCGAAGTTTGAAGTTGATCCTTTTTCCAAATCGAGCCTCGTTCGAAGCGTTTGAAGCAATGGGAGTCGTTTCTTCCTCAAATTGAAGTAAGTTCGCTTCATTAAACCATCTCTCTCAAGTATTTGATTGTTTGTATATAGCATATACTTTCTGAAGTAGTATCTTGCTTTAGTTCTTGGTTGAGCCCTCTAGAACACTTCGGTGTTCACGCGCTCGCCTCGTAACTATCGTCGGATATATATGTTCGAATGCGCAGTATATGCGTTCTTCAAAAATGGTATCTCGCCCTAGTTCTTGGTTGAGCCCTCTAGGACACTTCGGTGTTCACTCGCTCGCCTCGTAACTATCGTTGGATACAGATCTAGGTGTATATCTGCTGATTCTGCCGACGCGTCTTATATCGCACAGGCTATGTAATTTACCTTTGCCATCGCGTCGTATGATGCCAAGGCTCCCTGTTTTCTGCACTTCCGGTTACTGCACTTCCGATTATGCATTTACTTACGCCATTGCGTCGAACGATGCCAAGGCTCCTGCTTTCTGCAATGTATTTACTTACGCCATCGCGTCGAACGATGCCAAGGCTTCTGTTTTGTTATATATGTAGAATATTTCGTTTAGTTACACACCCTGAATAATAGTATATGCATTTCTTTACGCCGCCGCTGTATAAAGCACAGGCTTCTGATTATACTACATATATGGCACATAAATGAGCGTTCAAATGGAGATCAACTCCAAATCGCCAATGCGATTCCCTGACCGCTCCTCGTTCAAGACTCTGCTTGACGAATGAGGCCCCTATTGGAAAGGCTTCAACTTTTTGGCAAAATGCTCTTTACGTAAAGACTAAGTCAAATACGTATGGCCTGGCTATGGCCCAGGGTTCCTGCAACCTTGATGGATGCAAAGTACGCACAACGGTGCGCATCCATTTCCCCGAATTAAGCGTGGCGATTTCCTACCAAAGATGGGAGATGCCGCTAAAATGGATAAAAGAAACGCACGCTTTCTCCGTAAAAGAGAGGAAGTGCTGCTGAAATTTCTGAAGAAGCTAAGAATAGCTCAGAAAGAACGTAGCAGGATACTCTGACATATAGCAGAGTGCTACCCGGTTCATGTATTGCCTTCTACAAACGTAGAAGGGTTCGTCGCATCGCTGCCGATAGAGCAAGGGAGGTGCTGACGAAATGGTTGGCAGAAGAGCTGCCGGAACCAGTTGAACGGCATAATGATGTCCGTTGATGGAACGATGTCAGATCGGCTCGTATCCTTGTGCCTACAAGGGCACCTTGCTCGTAAGGGTCGCAGAGCCGGAGTAGAGGTTGTGCCTTGGCTAGGTTTGTACTCATCGCGTAAAAATACGCCGAGTAGCCGATCTATTTAGATCGAGTCATATGCATGATCATTGAGAACGGTTACACAACCAGACTCGTAAGGGCCGAAGAGCCAGAGTGTGTTGTTTCCACCCAAAGAGGTGTGATGCTCGTGGTGGCCGAAGTGCCAAGAGCGGTGTTCTGCATGCATATGAATAAGACTTAAGGTCGCACATACCCCGCGATTGAAAATCGTGTTAGGGGTACCCCCTCAGTAATGACTGTGTTGGGGCGGACTGAATGGGGTCGGGTACATACTCCCGTAGTGCTAAAAGCACGGGCTGCCTAAATGGCATGCAGATTCTGTCCAAGTAATTGTAAGACTGGCAGACCCCTTCAGGAATTATGCTCACTGTGGAATGACAGTGATGGTAGAGCCTTGAGTGACATGTATTTTACTTTGGACCTGATAGAGTCCACGATGGCCTCAGTCACTCATGGGTTTTGGGGTCGTGGTTATCCTTAAGATCTAAGGATTGAACCCAACTACTGCAAGTAGAGGATGCATCCGAATATGGGCCTAGTAGGGTTCTCCCAGTTGAAACACACTGCCCTACTATGGATAGGGTCAACAGGCCTCTGGGGTATCTAAAATACATAGAATAATCAACCCCGAGAACGTCGCGTTGATGCCCGAACAATAGCTCTACCTGCGTACCAAAGGCGGGAGCGGTTAATTATCAAACAATGCATTAGTTCTAGGTACAACGATGCTTTGAATGTATGAGTGGATGACGTGTTGAGTCAGTCCTGCATAACCTTTGTGAAGGTGTCATGTTCGGTATACTACTGGACCGACTGGGCAAAGACCCGTGTTGTATCCGCATGACTAAGCGAAGCTCGAGGAGTTGTCCTTAGATGCGTGGGATACGGATGTGCCAAGTATGAAGACTTCAGCTAAACAACACTTTGAGACCCGAAAAAGGTCATGGCTAAGTCGTGGAGACTTAAGCGGTTATTCAAATCACAGCCCTGAAGAGGCTTGCTCTAAGTCATGAAGACTTGAGCGGATGTTCAACTCATAGCCCTGAGGAGGCTCCTGCGATATACGCTAAGTCTTGGAGGCTTGAGCGTCGTTATTGCGCATTGCGACCCTGAGTGGTCATTATTGTACTTGAGTTGAATGGTTACATGATTGCATGCTTACCAGAGCATCAGTGGTTCTGACCCCGTTTAATGGGGATTTCAGGTGTTGGACCTGCGTGGCGATATGCGGAGCAAGGCGGCATCGAGTTCCAGGGTTTCTCTAGACAGAGTTGTACTGCTTCCTTTTTATTGAACCTATACTGCTTTTCCAAGCAGTGATGTTGTAATAAACATGTGGTTTTCAATAAAATGGAACACTTTGGTGGTCAATGAGTTGCTTGGCCACATACCTGTAATGTGATCGGAGTTTTCTAAAACGGACGACTCATTATCGTCTGATTCCGCTGCTAAAAGCTTTTGCAAGTTCCGCTGCAAAGAAAAAAAAAAAGAAATTCATGAAAAATTTTAACTTAGTTTTTTTTTGGAAATCCGGGGTGTTACATTTGTAAACCCCAAAATACATCCATTTTTTTTTTTCTTCTTCCTTAACGTATTTGGTTGGGCTTTCCCTTTGGGAAAACGCCCAACCCTCTTTCTTTGTGCGTCTTCCCCCCTTTCCCCATTTAATCCGTCTTAAATGGGAAGGTGAAACGCCCCTCTTTAAAATTTTCAAAAAAAATTATCAGTAACTTACCTTTTTGCAAAATACTTTTTATTGATTGCGCCCAGGGGATTTGTACTAGGGACCTCATCTGCAAGGGGTAACGAGCCCCACCAGTGTGCCATATACAATTTCGTTGCATATCTTTGCAACGAAATTTTATTTAACCACTTATAGACGTCTGATGGTATTTATTTCTTTTCTTGGAACCGCCATTCTCATTTAAGACTCCTTCTCCCAATTCTAAAATCGTGGGCATGGTGGTCTTCCCAAAACGTTTTTCTCACCCTCTTCAATGTCCTTTAATAGGTTTCCTACTTGGAAAATCGGTCAGCCACCACCCTCTTGAAAATGTCATTCCTCATTTAAGCACTCTTAAATGAGAAGTTCTAAGGTCTTTTCGAATTTCAGCAAAAGTAATAAAAATATTTTTGTCAAAATGGCTCGGCGCACAGAGGGATTTGAACCAGGGTTCTCTTCCCTGTGAGTACATCATCTTGACCAATACACCAACTCCTCTTTAGTTGCTCATTCTTGCAACTAAAATTCTCTTATATACGTATTGATTCTCGATGAATCTCAAATATGAGTTGGATAATAATTATATTTTAAATCTTATGAACTTTCTAACTACATTTCTGGATCTTAATTATGGTTCGACCCTATTTGGATCCCTTTAGATCCAATTGGATTCTAATTGGGTTTCGGATCCATCCAGGATCCGAATTCATTCATTGTACCCGAATCCAAATACTGGATCCAGTTGATCTAGTTTGAATTTTTAGATCCATTTGGATCGACTCTATATCATTTTATCGTATTTATTTCAAAGGATTTTATCCTTTATTTAGTTTGATAATCATCAAAATTTTACGGGTTTTACAGCAACACCTACCTTCTTACGTATCTCCTTGTTCCGAATCTTATCTTTTATTGTATTTCCACACATCCATCTAAGCATCCGCATCTCAGCTACACTCATTTTTTGAATATGATGTCTCTTGGCAGCCCAACATTCCGTACCATATAGTAAAGCGGGTCTAATAGTCATCCTATAAAACTTTCCTTTCAACCGCAATGGCATTCTACGATCGCACAGCACTCCAGTTGCACTTTTCCATTTCATCCACCCAACCTTTATCCTATGATTTACATCTCCATCAATTTCTCCATACTTATGAATGATGGATCCCAAATATTTGAAATAATTATTCACCGGTATTTCTTGCTCACTAAGCTTCACTACACTCCCATCACTACTTCGTTGCTTACTAAACCGACATTCCATATATTCAGTCTTACTCTTACTCAACTTAAAACCTCTAGCTTCCAATGTCTGTCTCCATAATTCTAACTTAGCATTAACCCCAGCTCTAGACTCATCAATCAAAACAATATCATCAGCAAACAACATACACCACGGTACATTTTCTTGAATTGATCTCGTAAGCTCATCCATCACTATCGCAAATAGGAAAGGGCTTAAAGCAGATCCTTGATGTAACCCAACCGTTATCGGAAAATTGGTTGTCACTCCTCCACAAGTGCGGACAATGGTTACTACTCCATACATATCTTTAATTATACTAATGTACTTGAGAGAAACACCTTTCTTCATCATTGTTCACCAGAGAACGTCCCTAGGTACTCTATCGTATGCCTTCTCTAAATCAATAAAAACCATATGCAAATCTTTGTTCCTCTCTCTATATCTTTCAATAAGTTGTCTAAGAAGATGTATAGCTTCCATAGTTGATCTTCCAGGCATAAAACCAAATTGATTCTCCGATATCATGACAACCTTCCTCAACCTAGACTCAATCACCCTCTCCCAAAGTTTCATAGTATGACTCATGAGTTTTATACCACGATAGTTTGTGCAATCTTGTATATCACCCTTATTCTTATATAAAGGCACCAAAGTACTCTTCCTCCACTCATTAGGCATCTTATTTGTTCGCCAAATCAAGTTAAAAAGATTTGTCAACCATTCTAAACCTTTCTCTCCCGAGCATTTCCAAGCCTCGATAGGTATACCATCTGGGCCAACTGCCCTTCTTGATTTCATTTTCTTCAAAGCCTCTGCAATTTCTTTCTTTTGAATCTTGCACATGAAGTCACGATTTATCTCATGAAAAGGAATGGAGAAGTCTCCAAGATCTTGAGCATGACTATCATTAAATAGCTTATCAAAATAATCTTTCCATCTCTCCTTAATCTCCTCATCTTTGACTAAAACCCTTTGCGTTTCATCTTTGATACATCTAACCATACCCAAATCCTTCGATTTCCTATCTCTCATCTTTGCAAGCCTATAAATATCCTTCTCGCCTTCTTTGGTATCCAACTTGTCATAAACCTCCTTATATACCTTAGCCCTCGCGTTTCGAACAAATTTTTTAGCTTCCTTCTTTGCTAACATATACTTCTCCAAATTCTCATTATCACGACTCTTACTTAGATTTCTATAACACTCTCTTTTAACCTTAATAGCTAATTTGACATCCTCGTTCCACCATGAAGTATCCTTACCTAGTGGTGCACCGCCTTTAGACTCACCCAATACCTCCTTAGCCACTTTTCTCATGCCACCCGCTATCTTATTCTACATTGATTCTGAATCCTCCTCGAGACACCAATCAGCTTCCTTAACTACCTGCTCTACAAACATTCCTTGTATAGCTCCTTTCAGTGCCCACCACTTAATTCTAGGATCTATCCTATGTCTATCCCTTTTGCGGCATTGTCTAATTCTAAGATCTAAAATTAAGACTCTATGTTGTGTAGCTACACTTTCTCTCAGTATAACCTTAGAATCGATGCAACAACCCCTATCTCTCTTTCTAAGTAGGAAAAAATCTATCTGACTCGTATTAACCCCACTTTTAAATGTTACTAGGTGAGACTCCCTCTTCCTAAACCAAGTGTTAGCTAAGATCATATCATAGGACAAACAAAAATCTAAAATCCTTTCTCCACTTTCATTTCTTTCTCCTATACCATAGCCTCCATGGATACTCTCAAATCCATCCCTACTAATGCCTACATGTCCATTAAGGTCATCGCCGATGAAAAGCTTTCTCCATAAGATATCCCTTGTACTACTTCATCTAAATCTTCCCAAAATTGAAGCTTAATGGAATCATCTAAACCTACTTGAGGTGCATAAACACTAATAATATTAATAATATCCGTACCTAATACTAATTTAATAAGTAAAATTCTATCACCCTTCCTACGGACCTCAACCACAATCCATAAACTGACGACTCATAACAATCCCTACTCCATTCCTATTCCTATTTATTCCTGTATACCAAATCTTATATCCCCAAGGTTCTATCACTTTTGCTTTCTCACCTACCCATTTGGTCTCTTGAAGACATAAAATATCAATCTTTCTCCTACACATAACATCTACTAACTCTACCAACTTACCAGTTAAAGACCCTATGTTCCAAGTGGCTAACCTAATTTTATGGTCTTGGACTAACTTCTAGCATATTGTGAAAGATGATAGGACAAAAAGTATATTGTACTTGAGATATAATATAAAAGATGACATAAAGCATTAAATTAAATAGTAAAACTTTATGATGTACGTGAAATATGAAAGACCTTATCTTTGAAAAAGGTGGTGAATGGAATGATGATAAAAATGCAAACACTCGATTATGACACAAATTTGTAAAACAAGATTTCACATAAAGTGTTTTTATCGTTTTTACTTGTTATTCTTTGGTTAAGAAAAATTTTTGTCAAGTATAGATTATATTTTAATATTTTGTAAAGGTAAACTCGAGTAGACTAATCTTTCTATATTTTAATTTGTCATATGAATTGATTTTATAAATCACTTAATTTACATATCCCTAATTCTCTCCTAATTCTTATAAAGTCTTTATTTTTTAAAGGTTTAGTGAAAATGTTTGCTAATTGTTTATTAGTGGGTATAAATTCCAGTTTGATTATAATGTTTAGGACTTGTTCTCTTAGAAAGTGGTGTCTAATTTGAATGTGCTTAGTTCGCGAGTGTAAAATAGGACTTTTTGATAAATTATAGCACTTGTGTTATCACATAAAATAGTTGTATTTTCGAATTTCAAACCAAAATCTTTCAAAGTTTGTTTCATCCAGATGACCTGTGTACATGCTAGGCTAGCAGCTATGTATTCAGCTTCAGTAGTTGATAATGATACACAGTTTTGTTTCTTACTGAACCATGAAACTAGTGAGTGCCCTAGCATATAACATGTTCCACTTGTGCTTTTTCTGTCAGATTTACTGTGAACACCCCAAATTTTTCAAAGTTTTATAAAAATGACCCTTTTGCCCCTAACCCCGTTTTCTGAGAAAATTAAGTCATTTCTTTAGATTCTCTGAATTAAAATTCATATTGATATATTCAAAATCAACTTCGGATCCGAATCTAGTACTTTAAATCCATATTTTCTCAAAATCCGGATCAAAACTCATTTCTGAAGAAATTTTCGCAAAATGACTTTTAAAATTCTCAGAAAAATTCCCTTTTGTAAATATTTTTGCAAAAACACAAAAAATTAGTTTTAATTTTTATTTTCTCACAGATTTTAAGATTTTATTATAAAAATACAAAAAATTTGAAAAATAAAACAAAAACCAAAAAAAATGGAAAATTTCAAGAAAAATGAATGAGTTTAAGCTTTTTAAAATCGATTTTGCTAAAAAAATCAGTTTTAAACCATGTTTATGAAAAATTTTGTTAAGGGAGCCTCTTTTCGGAATAAACCAAAAACTTTTCACAAATAAACCCTAATCACCACTTTCCCCTCCCTCTTTTTCTCTCTCCTCCATTTTCTCTCTTCACTCTCGCCCTTCTCCTTCTCTCGGCTCAGCCTTCACAACCAACCTCCATCTCCACCTTCCGTTTCCACCGATCACCCCCCTTTCCTCCCGTCGATCTCTAACCGAATCTCTCCCGAACCTTCGTCCCCCTCCTTAAGAGGGGCACGATGAGGAAACCCTAGGGCACCGCGTTTCACCCCTCCACCTTCTTTTTCACGAGGTTGAAGAAAATCGGCCCCTCCTGCAACAGTAGGTAGGAGTATTATACCTTCCCACTCGATCAAAGTCGAGTCATGGAATCCGATCTATCTTCAAATTTCCAGAGGAAGCAACGCCATCTGATCAATCGCAGCTTCCTCCTTTAGAATTTCTGCCATTACAGGTAAGCGACCATCCATTTTCCTTTATGATTCTTGATGAGAATTTTTGCCTTTTTCTCGTAGCATCCCTTTATTGTATAAATTCGTTCTTCTTTATTTTCTTTTCTTTTTCTTTTTTGGCAAAAGGGTGAGATCGGTTTGCTCATAGCAGAACCCACCCATCTAATGCTATATCAACAGGAATGCCCGATTCCGATAATCGCTGTACTTTTTGGAAATTCACTTTGGTGTTTCATCTGTTTTGTTTCATTTATTCCTTCTTCCTTCACAGTTCTGCAAAATTTGCCATAATTTGTTCATCTTATTTTTTTTTTTTTTATTATTTGTTTTCGTTTGATCGGGATCTATTGGTCCCTTCATTTGCCCATTTGTATTATATTGACAGTGTTGATCATGGGAATATCATCCATTCCTTCGCAATAGCATAACTCATTTGATTTTGCATTTGCGTTGAATAACTTATTAGGACATATATCCCTGCTTCATTCCCTGTTTTCGAATTGCTTGTCTTCCGATTTTTTTTTTTTTGGCTCACGTTATAGCGTTTGGTAATTCCCCTTTATCAGTATTGTATCATTTGATTCATGTACATTTTTCATTCATAGCTCTCTTTTTATGTATACTCATGTTGCGTCTTTCATTCAATGAAATTCTGGCTCAGGCTATGCCACCTATATCTCTATAACCCAGCATCACTTCTTTCATTTTAGTAGGACCCTCTGTTTTAAATGTGGTCTAATCATATTTACCCTGCACATTTGCCGTAAGCATCACCCAGCTTGTACATTTGAACCATCAGTGGTCCCACGGCAGGATGGTAATTCCAAACTTCCACAATCACCTTAATTAGATGTACAAGATATTGTGAGTCTGTTACCCCTGTTATATCTCTACAAAGCCAAAGAAGGTTCCAAGCTAATGCACTGCTCTGCTCAGATCGGTTCGCAAAGATTGATTCCTTAAGAATCAATTTGTGGCTGAGAGTGGCTCACCTAGCCGTTATATTAAGGCAGATCGATCTGAGAGATCGAAACACCATGTTGAGGTCAAATGTTTAAGAGTGATCTGCTATTTCATTACAGTTGCTATCAACATTTATATCGATTCTCGCTCTTTTCACATGGCTATGTGTTCAGCCTTTCATAGTAACTCTACAGGGCAAAACAATCCTGGAAAGGGGATTTATGAAGAAATTGTCAAACAGGAATTATAGCAGAAATTTGTTGGGATATGCTTAATGATTAGCACTGGTGATACCAAAATTTTCTGCAAAATTTCGGTGCCACTGAATTGAGGCCATTGATCACTTGTCAGGATGCCCTCACACTGCTTTTGAGGAATTTCCTCTCATTCAAAAGGCATTGGCTCTACAGTATATGGTACTCCTTATCAGTTTTGAGCCTTCATCCAGACACATATTGGTTGCATCCTTGATTAGTGTTGTATGCTTTCATTACTAGTCACCAGTTTTGTTTATAAGTTTATTTTGGTATGTGTTTTAACTCATCCTTTCATGCCATCAAGTCCTCTACATTTGCATGACTTCTACTTTCATGTTAGCCATCCTCCTGTTACTTAACCATTGTGAGTAAATTTTTTTTTCCTTAGAATGTTGGCATCCAGAGCATCACATAAAAGTTCGATGAATTTTGTCGTTATGAGCTTGATCTTCTCTTTAGAAGGTACATCTAAGGAACAGAAAAATTTCCAAAGAATATATGTTTTCATCTTTTTGTTGATATGATGTTGTGGTGTCATCAATGTTCAGCATACATAACACACAGATAAAGTGTGCTTTGGGATGGCACTCAAGGGCATTGATGAAAAGAGTGTCCCATTCTATTTTGTGAAAGTTCTGTAGCATATCTGTCACCTGCCATCGGTTGTTGTATTCCATATAATGTAACGTCACACTTCAGCATTCAGTTCACTGGCCCACATTCATAAATTACCGGTTCCTGAAGATCGCTTACTCCATGCCACAAAAATGTTTAGCAGTAGTGCTCGAATTGAAGATTATTCTTTATTGTGCAGAAATCTCATAGATGATTAGTCCAGATCAGGGATTTATGAGCAGATACATTGCATACTAGATTTTCAAAAGACAACAATTGGTAGTTGTATTGCTGGATCAGTCACAGCTTAGTGGCTTCTATCATTTCAGATCATACGGGCGTATTAATTAAGGCTGCTGAAGAGGTATGTTCTCCATCGTCAAACTCATTTTCACTAAATTATATATCCACTTCCTCCATGTATCACTGTAAACACAATGTTTCAGCATCCATTTATTGCTATTGCCTACTTTCACTCATGCAGCATCATTTCTTCATTTACTACAGTTACATGCACACAGCAACACTCAGTTGCAACATCACAGCACCAGTGGGCTGCCTCCCCACCTGCATGTTTTAACATATCAATATGATGATGACCACCCTTGAAATTCATATGTATTAGTCAAATCCATCATGTTATACCTCTCATAAGCAGCTGATATATATATATAGGTATACCTACATGCCTAACATACATGTATAAAGTATACATCATCTTTTCTTGATATATGAACATTGACATCTTTTGAAATCTGTCTACTGTTCTGAGTATTGATATTACAGCAAGAAGATCAAGTTTTATGTTAATTTCCCGTTGAAAGTGCAAAACATAGGCTTTGATCCTACCAGCAGAATTTTGTAAATGTTGTTACAATTCCAGATCTAGGTGTTTTAGCTGCAAGTTTTCATATATTTCATATTTATTGTCATGTACAAACATATACATATATATGTAGGCATGTTGATATATATGTCATTTTTTCCATTATAAACATATTGCTATGTGAGCCTTTCTACCATTGATATTCATATGACATGTGTAACTTGCCTCTATTTTTTTATGCTAACCAAGTTGTTTTGCAGGAAACATGTAGGAGATATCATTACTTGGGATTGTAAAATTTGATTGTACATGTTGTGATAGCTAGATTTGAATAAAAGTTTACATTTTCCTGCTTTAGGTAGAATGAATGAGCATTGAAGAATATCATGAATTGTTTGCTTTCATACACTTTTTTCTTTATTTCTCAAACTCTCACAATGGTGAAACACGAATGGCACGTGCACCATTTTGTAAGAGGTAAATTAATCCTAAGTTGATGATTTACATCAACGACCATAGTCGGGATGTAAACAAGACTTAGTATTTTTATCTTTTACGAAATAACACTGGATCCACACTGGATCCGTTTTCAAAATTCATCATTATTTCCTTAAATATTTTCTTCTTTTATCAGAATTTAACTTAAAATTAACTCAAAATGTATACCAATGACCATAGTCAGGGTATATTGAGGGTTAATTTCATTTTAAAATTCTATAAAAGCACCAAAAATGTATTTTATTCTTCACTTGAATTTGAATGTGGTTACCATATAATATATTCAATGACCGTAGTCAGAGATATATTATATCTTCAACCCCATTCTTAATTCACTTAAAGAGTGAAATAACTTTTAAAAAAAAAAAAATCAAATTTCAAACTTATTCAAATTCATTCATCATATAGGATAGAATTGCATCATTTCCTTTTCAAAATTCCAAGTGATCTCAAATATCTTTTCTTCAGTCCATAGTTTAATTCATTCTCCTATCTTATTTCAAAAGATTTAAATTCCAAGATCAAAGTCCAATTTGACTTTGAGATTTCAAAATTCAATCTTTATATTCTTGACTCATTCCAAGTTCAAGCTCCAAATTCAAAGTCCAATTTGACTTTGAAATTCATTTTCAAATTTCTCAAATCAATTTCAAAATTCCAACTCAATTCGAAATTCAATTTCAAAGTTCAAATTAATTTTGAAGTTATCTTCTGATTTCAAAAATCAAATTCACCTCCTTTATCCTCAATCAAAGTTTGGATTTAAATCTCAAGTTTAAATTTGGGTTCCTAAAAACCCATATCTATCTTTAAAGGTCCTATTTGGACTTCTCAAAACCCAAATCCAAAGACAAATCCTAGTCTCAACTTGGATCCAGATTTCCAAGTATAAACTCCATTCCATTTCGGATCTCCCATCACAGATCCAAATTCCATTTAAGATCAAAATCCTTATCCCACTTGGGATCTCCCATCACGGATCCAAATTTCATTTAGGATCCAAATCCTTATTCCACTTTGGATCTCCCATCACAGATCCAAATTCCATTTAGGATCCAAGCCCTTATTCCACTTTGGATCTCCAATCATAGATCCAAATTTCTTTTAGGATCCAGATCCTCATTCTACCATTGGATCTCAGATTCAGATCCAAATTCCAATTCTTAGGATCCAGAACCCAATTCTACATTGGATCTCAGACTTCAGATCCAAATCCATTCTAGGATCCAGAATCCAATTCTACTTTGGACCTCAGATCCAATTCCATCTTAGGATTCAGAGTTCATCTCTATCTTGGATCTCAGATTTCAGATCCAAATACCATCTTGGATTCCAAGTCTTGAATCCAATTCCCCTCAAAATTCCAAATCCAAATCCCACTTTAAATTTCAAAACCAATTCCATTTCATTCTAGATTTCAAATCAAGTTCTCATCTTAAATTCAAAACTCAACTTTGAACTCTGTTCAGAATCCAGATCTTGGATTCGGATTTCATCTTGAAATTTCAAATCAATTCTATCCATGTTCCAATTATATTCAGATTTCCCAATACTATCCTTTCTTCTGATTCAATTCTATTTTCATTTCTATTTTGATTCAAAGTCCATTTATGACTTTGAAAATCCCTTTTATCTCAAAACTTCAAAATCATTTTTCAAAAATCCAGATTTATTTTCCCAAGCTCATGATTATTCTAAAGACTTAGAACTTTAATCTTAAGTTCTAAGTTAGAAATCATTTCTTCACTTTATCAGATTCACTTGGGAATTTTTCAAAACATTTTTCAAAAAGAGCATACATTTGCACAAGCATGATTGTTTGTGCATTTAGACTTAGAATAATTTCTTAGATAATTTCTTAGCAAAGCAAAAGGCATTAATTCGACCCTTGGTTCGATTACCCCTGGTAAAGGCGCCAGGAACGGTTGAACCTCGTACCGACGAGCGGATCCCGTCTCCCAGTTTTCCCACAAATATTTCAAAACGGAGGCGAGTTATTTCAAAATTCTTCAAAATTAAGGTCAAGTGAGACCCGCAAAAGAATTCCTCTTCTCTTCTCTTCTTTCTTTTTCTCTTCTCTCTTTCTTTCCGTTCTTTTATCTTTTCTCCCTTCAAAAAGGAGGAAAATAGGAGGTTGGAAAGGAAAAGAGAAGGAAGAGAGAGAACATTAAGAGAGGAAAAATTTTGCGGTGATCACATTTACTTTCAGCAAAGTCAGCATCACTGTATGAGATTAAATCAAATGTAGATGATTTTGAATAAAATAACCCAAAATCAACTGTGTCTCTCAGGTATCTCATTATTCTTTTTACAACTTTAAGATGTGATTCTTTTGGATTTGACTGAAATCTAGCATACAAGCAAAAACTGAACATGATATCTGGACGACTAGCAGTTAAATAAAGTAGTGAATCTATCATACCTCTGTATAACTTTGTATCCACAACCTTACCATCTTCATCTCTGTCTAATACAGTAGTTGTGCTCATAGGAGTAGTTTTTGAAGCAGTTGAGTTCATGTTGAACCTCTCTCAGAAGTTCATGAGCATATTTAGATTGGTTGATAAAGACTCCATCCTTGGTTTGCTTAATATGCAGTCCAAGAAAGTAGGTGAGTTCTCCCATCATACTCATTTCAAATTCTTTCTGCATGCACTTAGAAAAATCTTCACAGAGAGTGCTGTTAGTAGATCCAAAGATGATATCGTCCACATAAATTTGAACGATTAGGGTATGATTATTCACTATCTTCACAAATAGAGTAGAATCTGCTTTGCCTACAGAAAAATCAGTTTTTAATAAAAAGGTTTTAAGTCTGTCATACCAAGCACGAGGTGCTTGTTTTAATCCATATAAGGCACGTTTTAGTTTTAAAACATGATCTGGAAATTGTTAATTTTTAAAGCCTGGAGGTTGTTTTACATATACTTTTTCATTTATAAAACCATTTAGAAATGCACTTTTAACATCCATTTGATGCAGTTTGAAATTCATATAGCTTGCATATGCTAAAAATATTCTAATAGATTCAAGTCTAGCAACATGAGCAAATGTTTCATCAAAATCAATACCTTCCTCCTGGTTGTATTCTTGAGCTACTAGTCTTGCCTTGTTTCTTATAACATTACCTGTTTTATCTAGCTTGTTTATGAAGATCCATCTTGTCCAAATGATCTGATGATCTTTTGGTCTTGGTACAAGATCCCAAACATTGTTTCTTTGGAATTGATTCAGTTCTTTAGTCATGGCTAGCATCTAGAACTCATCGATGATGGCTTCATCAATCTTTTTTGGTTCAAGTTGAGAAATGAATGCCATGTTTGCAATCCGTTATAGCTGAGCTCTAGTTTGAACCCCCTTGGTCAGGTCACCCAAAATCTGCTTTTGAGGATGATCTCTGATTTCGGCAAATGTTCTTTGAAGATCATCTTCATTGGGTTTAGCTATGTTGTCTAAGAATAAATCTGTACTTTCAACATCATCATCGTTAGTCTGCTTATGAACAAATTGATCAATAGATTCACAAAAACCGACATGCATAGATTCTTCAATAGTATTTGAACTCTTATTAAATACTTTGTATGCTTTACTATGACTTGAACATCCTAAGAATATGCCTTCAGCAGATTTAGCATCAAATTTATCAAGGCTATCTTTTGTGTTAAGGATAAAGCATTTACACCCAAAGACTTTAAAGTAGTCTATCCTTGGAGTTTTGTCATAGAATAATTTATAAGGAGTTTTATTTAATAAGGGCCTAATAAGAACTCTGTTTGATATATAGCATGCAGTATTAACAGCTTCTGCCCAAAAGTATTTAGCAAGGTTATTATGTTGGAGCATAGTTCTAGCAGATTCCTGAAGTATTCTATTCTTTTTTTCTACTACACCATTTTGAGGTGCAACTCTAGGAAAGGCAAAGTTATGAGAACTACCATGCAAGTTACAAAAATTTACAAAAAGATCAGTATCAAATTCTCCTCCATGGTCACTACAAATTTTTATAATAGAACAAGATTTTTCATTTTGTAACTTTTTACATAAAATTTCAAATTCACAAAACGTATCACTTTTGTTTTTCAAAAATATTACCCAAGTAAATCTTGAGTAATCATCTACAATGACAAAAGCATATTTATTATGATTAAGACTAGCTATTCTAGAAGGACCAAAATGATCCAGGTGGAGAAGCTCTAAAGGTCTTTTACTTGAAACAATATTTTTTGATTTGAAAGATGATTTTGACAATTTTCCTAATTGACATGCATCACAAAAATAGTCCTTTTTAAATGACATTTTAGATAACTCACGTACTAAATTGTTTTTAGCTAATTTAGACATGTATTTTGAGTTGACATGACCCATTCTCATGTGCCATAAATGTTGAGTGTCATTATTAGCCATAAGGCAATGTTCAGTAATATTTTCTAGGTATAATTCATATATATATTTTTTTCTTATACCTTTTAAAATGATATTTTTGTTGGTGTCTGCTGTAAGACATGCATCATGTTTAAAGCTAACATTATAACCTGTGTCACACATTTGACTTATACTTAAGAGGTTATGTTTTAAGTCTTTAACAAGGAGAACATCTTTGATAAGAGGTTTATCGATATTACCAATATTACCAATACCAATTATCAGACCTTTGTTGTTATCTCCAAAGGTGACAGTTCCTCCTTCTTTATGATGATGAACAAAAAAAAAGTTTGGATGTCCTGTCATATGTTTTGAACATCCACTGTCTAGTATCCATCTGTTCTTCCTTTTTGGAGCCTGCAAAATATTAAGTAAAAATTCTTTGTGGTACCCAATCGGGTCCCTTTTTGTTAGACTTAGGAATCCATATCCATTTTGATTTGGGTTTGTCTATAACTTTAGAGGAGTACAAAGTATGAAAGTTGTAATGCTCCTGCTTTGGTTCAACAGAACCTTTGATGAAAACAGTCTTTTTATTTATACAAGAAGGTTTATTCACGTGAGAATAACCAATACCATTCTTGTAAAAATAGAATTGTTGAGAGGATAGGAGTTTATTCAGGTTCTCTTTCCCTTTAGTAAACTTGAAAACCGTTTTCATAAGGTTTTCAGTTTTACCTTTTAATTCTGAAATTTCTACTTGAAGATTTATAGTCTTGGAGCTAGTAGAAGAGATTTCAGAGGCAATCATACAATTTTTCTTTTTTAACTCAGAATTTTCAGTACTGAGTTTTTCATTTTTCTGAGAAAGCTCTAAATTTTCAGATTTCAAATTTTTATTTTTGAGAATTGTTTTTCTTGATTCTTCAAAAAGTTCTTGAAAATCATTTTGAAGTTCTTTGAAAGAAAAATCGAGAGATTCACTTACAAAGCTTTCTACCATAAAGCACATGTTGGCAGTTTCTGCTTCATCATCACTTGACTCTTCACTTGTGGATGGTTCTGAATCATCTCATTGAGCATGCAGAGCCTCTTTCTTGAAGAATCTTATCTTTGGTTCCTCGATTTTGGAATTTTTTTTTAGAATAGGACAGTCACGTCTTATGTGACCTGGCTTATTACACTGATAACACATGGAATCATCCTTAGAGTCTTTTCTTTCCTTGTGCTTATTTGGAAGTCGGTTCTTTCTCATGAAGCGCTGGAATTTTCTAGTGAGTAGCGCAATTTCAGATTCTTTTTCTGAGTCCTCATTCTCAGAAAGAGCTGGGAAGGCCAGAGTTTTCTTTATAGGTGGTTCCTTTTCCCTTCTTTTCTTCATATGGACTTCATAGGCCATAAGATTGCCTATTAAGTCATCCAGGGTAATCTTGGATAAATCTTGAGCTTCCTCAATTGCTGTAGTCTTTTTCTCTCAATCAGTTGTGAGAGATCTCAAGATTTTCTTCACCTTATCTGTCTCGGAATTGGTTTCTCCCAGAGATTTCAGGTCATTGGTGATGTTGGTGAATCTAGTAAACATCTCTGTGATGGGTTCATCTTTGTTCATTTTGAACAACTCATATTTTCGAACTAGAGATGAGATTTTGGCTTCTTTAACTTTGTTGGTCCCTTCATGAATAACCTCTAGAGAATGCCAAATATCATGAGCAGATTCACAAATAGATATTTTGTTGAATTTATTTTGATCAATGGCATAGTACAAAGCATTCATAGCCTTTGCATTTAGATTGGCCATCTTCTTTTCTTCATCAGACCATAAGTTATAGTTTGAGGATGGAGATGTGTATGGATGTTCAACAATTTTATATACTGCAAAATCTATGGACTTGAGAAATATAGTCATTCTGCATTTTCAGTATCCATAGTTGGAGCCGTTGAAGAAAAGAGGACGAGATGCGTGTTGACCTTCAATATCTTGAGCATAAGAGGTTGATGCCATAAGTGCTGGAAGACTTGTTATGTCGAAACCAGCAAACCTACTTTGATACCAAATGAAATTCCACTAGAGGAGGGGTGAATAGTGAAATACAAAATAGATCTATAAATTAAAAAATAAATGCAATAAGACACAACACATGAAACACAGGATTTATACTGGTTCGGTCAAGTCACTGACCTACATCCAGTCCCAAAGCAAAACACTTGATCCTTTCACTATAACATCCGAGTTACCGGATAAATAGTACAACACCCTCTTCCTTAGAGGTCTTCTTCTCTCAACAGAGAAGGAACACACCCTCTTTCACAAAGGTCTTCTTCTCTCAATAGAGAAGGACAACACCCTCTTTCACAGAGGTCTTCTTCTCTAAACAGAGAAGGGGCACACCCTCTTTCACAGAGGTCTATTTCTTTCAACAAAGAAGGAATACAGTGAATAACATAAAGTTACAATACTTCCTATAGAACCTTCAGAATGATATGAGTGCATGAATGAAGGATTCTCAGAATGTTCTGTTATTTTCACTCAGAAGATACTCTTTGTTAAAGAGCTATTCTTGACTTTTTCTCTTTCTTTTTCTAGGCTCTCTTTCAAATATCAAATAGGAATTTTTCTCGTTGTAAGCTCACATGTCCTTGTTTGAAAAACTAATTTGTTTGTGTTTATATAGCCTTCAGAAAATAGTCATTGTCTTTTTGAAATGATTATCTTTTTGAGATGTCAAATCATTTCAAAAACACCTTTGTGTACTATATTGCTTTTTCGAAAAGGTCTTCTTTCCATAAGTGTAATACTTTGGAGTAGACTATTCGTTGTAGTATTTTAGGTGTGATATGTTTTGTAAAAGGTCTATTAAATGACTTGTAGTACATTGAACGTTTGTTTGTAAATCATCATGTAGTTTTGTCTTTATTTAAATTAATGATTTGTAGTACATTAGTATTTTATTAGAAATCGTCACTTCTTGACTTAAATGTGTGTAAGTACAATAAATGCTTTTGAGTTCTTTATTTTGTAAATGGTCATATGTCAAAATACTTTATGATGTGTTATTTAATGTCTACAGAGAGAATGAAGACTTTAAGCAAGTCGACATTCTTGAGTGGGGTTAAGATAGTCATTTCTAAAAGGTGGTATTTAATGTTTTACAGAAAGAATGATGACTTTAAGTAAGTCGACATTCTTGAGTTGTATAAAGTAACTAAAGTCTTTTCTAAACATATTATAATATTAGTTTTCTTTGTTAGTTCAACTAGTCGGTTTTTATGTTTGTCTTTTTCTTACATAGTTGAAATCATTACTTTTTATTTCTTTTCAAGTTGTCTTATGCATGATAGAAGGTACAATTAATGCTTTTGAAATCATGAGCTATTATATCTTGTCAAAATACCTTTTTCATAAAAGTTTGTAAGAAGGTACAATGATTAGTTTTCAAAAAGGTGCTTTTTGAAAATATCACATGCTTTTATGAAACATAGCTTTTGTGAATGAGTGGCTTGTATGATAAAGTCATGTAATATGCAATATGCATGCTTCTGAAGGTTCTGTTACATATGACTCTAAAGAAGAAGAAAAATCTTCATCTTGAGGTAGCCGATCTCTTTAGATGATCTTTAAGAATGAATGGCCCATCAAACGTTTTCTTGAGAGAGTATGATTGCACCAAGGTTGTACTTGAGCAGTAGGTCTCCATCCTTTTTGGGTGAATCAACCTTGCATCAAATACTCGTTAAATACATGACAAATCATATCCAGTCATAACATAACATTATTCATGAAGGCATATTATCATATCATGATAGTGTATCTTATTATGTGTCATCAAAACTTAGGTGCTCAACATTCTCCCCCTTTTTGATGATGACAAAATATGCTCTCCCTGTGAAAAAGCCATTATGCATAGTAATAATAATATCATAAAAATGCATAAAAAAATATAGAAAGTATCAGAGTATTATTCTCCAATATTGGAGACAGGTTTTTCTCCCCCTTTGTCATGGACAAAATGGAGGGGATCAGAGTATAAAATGTTATTACAGACCAATGAAAAAAAAAAGTTCATTCTGAGTCGGATGAGGGGTGAAACTTCCGAAGCAATGCATCTTGGCCGATTTTCAGGGATTCAAAGGCTTGATGCAGAGATGCTTGACTCTTCAGAAGGAGATCCTGGGTGTTATGTACATCGATAATTGCTGAGAAGATGTCGAGTTCAGAAGTTGTTGCTGGATCTGCTTCTTGATGGCTTTCGTCGTCAGAGTTAAGTTGAGGGGACTCTTCCTCAAGGAGGGAGGAGTCATCAAAAGTGTGGTTGGAGTAGTAGACGATATCGGTTGCAAGAGGCATTTGGAAGTATTGAAGAATAAGGGTAATGAAATACCCGAAAGGAAGAAAGCGAAAATAACGAAAGTTAATCATGTTATTAAAGATGACACTGAACCAGTTTATGGGAAAAGCATAGAAGATTGCATAGAGAAGGAGTGATATTTCATTGGCAATAAATCCCTTAGAGGGAGACTTAGGGACTACGTTGGAAGAAAAGATTTGTGAAAACAATAGAGCATGAGGCTTTAAGTTGCTTATATGCCACGGAAAAAGGGTCGAGCGAGTGGAGAGGAGGATTTTCTTAAACACAGTTCGGTCGATAGGAACTATGTTAGGGAGTTCAATGCCGTAGGAAGAGATATTGAGAATGCAGCCTAACTGAGAAATGTTAAAGGAGATGACTTTTCCATGAACCATGAAAGTGATAGTGGAGTGGTTGTGGTCGACTAAAAGATTGGTGTAGAAAACTTTGATGAGATGTGGATAAATGGTCATAGATTGGGGAGAGGCTAGAACATGAATAAATTCTGAATGTGAAGTTTGTAGGTCGAATGATGGAAAATCTTCAAGATGTACTATCTTGCCGGTTTGGATGGGCATGGAGTTAATGGAATGATACAGGTGAATGAGATCTGAAAATCTCAAATCCGATGCTTCAATCATGTTGATATCGGATGATCGTGAAGAGGAGGCCATTTCCAAAGGTTTTGAGAGAATGAAAGCTTTTGAAAGAAAGTAAGGACTTGGAGAGGGTAAAGGCTTGAAGGATGACAGAGATTTTAGAGTAAATTGGTGAGGGATGAATCAATCTATTAAATAGAATGAAGAAAATAATTATGATAAAAAGTGAGTGACATTTGAATTTTAGATTTTAGTTGAAAAGAGAATGCATGAGTTGTAACTTAAAGCTCTTGTGAATGATAGATCAAATCATTATTTAGAAGATAGTGTTGATAGAATAATTTTAAACATTATTTTTCTACTTAACGAAATTTTATAGTGTGAGAGTCTATCGAAGTTGTGATGTGTGACAAAACTTGAGTATGGAGTGTTTTATTGGAAGTAGTAAAAAATTGGTGAATACGATAGGATGAAAGAGTAAGCCTAAAGAGGAGTGTTCATTGATAGGGATTCATAGATTTCGAAGATATCCACGGGATGTTGTGATGAGTAAAGGCAATTCGTGAAAAGAAGGTGTAGAAGTATCATAGAGCCATATCATGTGAGATGAATAATGGACTAATAAATCAAACAACTTTAAATAATCTTTTTACTTTATGAGAAAGCATTCTAAATTCGTGAAAGATGAATTTAGAAGAAGACAAAAGAAATACATGAGTGAGGAGTATAGATTTCTTATACAAGAAGTATTTTTATGGATATGGGTGAAAGGAGTGAGAATAGACATAAAGAAAGGGTGATGCCATATACGAATTTAGGGTGAGATATGAGTGGACAAAAAGGACAAAAAAATTGATGCTTGATATGAGATGAGTGACATAAAGCAATATCATGATTGACATGAATTGATGTTTGTTTAAAGGACATGGTTTGTAGAGAAACTCGATTGGAGGGAGTCCATAGTTTTTGAAAAAGATTAATTAAAATATGTAAAGGAGTCAAAGTCACGGATGGAGGCTCAATTCGTATGATAGAGAGAGAGAAAAAGGATGGTACTAATGGTACTAATGAAAAGAAGATATAATAATTAAAAAAATGAAGGACAAATTGTCGAGAATGAGTCTTTATAATAATTTTTCATAAAAAAGTGTGAAAGATGATAGGACAAAAAGTATATTGTACTTGAGATATGATATAAAAGATGACATAAAGCATTAAATTAAATAGTAAAACTTTATGATGTACGTGAAATATGAAAGACCTTATCTTTGAAAAAGGTGGTGAATGGAATGATGATAAAAATGCAAACACTCGATTATGACACAAATTTGTAAAACAAGATTTCACATAAACTGTTTTTATCGTTTTTACTTGTTATTCTTTGGTTAAGAAATTTTTTTGTCAAGTACAGATTATATTTTAATATTTTATAAAGGTGAACTCGAGTAGACTAATCTTTCTATATTTTAATTTGTCATATGAATTGATTTTATAAATCACTTAATTTACATATCCCTAATTCTCTCCTAATTCTTATAAAGTCTTCATTTTTTAAAGGTTTAGTGAAAATGTCTGCTAATTGTTTATTAGTGGGTATAAATTCCAGTTTGATTATAATGTTTAGGACATGTTATCTTAGAAAGTGGTGTCTAATTTGAATGTGCTTAGTTCGTGAGTGTAAAATAGGACTTTTTGATAAATTTATAGCACTTGTGTTATCACATAAAATAGTTGTATTTTCGAATTTCAAACCAAAATCTTTCAAAGTTTGTTTCATCCAGATGACCTGTGTACATGCTAGGCTAGCAGCTATGTATTCAGCTTCAGTAGTTGATAATGATACATAGTTTTGTTTCTTACTAAACCATGAAACTAGTGAGTGCCCTAGCATATGACATGTTTCACTTGTGTTTTTTCTGTCAGATTTACTTCCAGCAAAGTCAGCATCACTGTATGAGATTAAATCAAATGTAGATGATTTTGAATAAAATAACCCAAAATCAACTGTGTCTCTCAGGTATCTCATTATTCTTTTTACAGCTTTAAGATGTGATTCTTTTGGATTTCACTGAAATCTAGCACACAAGCAAACACTGAACATGATGTCTGGACGACTAGCAGTTAAATAAAGTTGTGATCCTATCATACCTCTGTATAACTTTGTATCCACAGTCTTACCATCTTCATCTCTGTCCAATACAGTAGTTGTGCTCATAGGAGTAGTTTTTGAAGCAGTTGAGTTCATGTTGAACCTCTTCAGAAGTTCATGAGCATATTTAGATTGGTTGATGAAGACTCCATCCTTGGTTTGCTTAATATGCAGTCCAAGAAAGTAGGTGAGTTCTCCCATCATACTCATTTCAAATTCTTTGTGCAAGGACTTAGAAAAATCTTCACAGAGAGTATTGTTAGTAGATCCAAAGATGATATCATCCACAAAAATTTGAATGATTAGGGTATGATTATTCACTATCTTCACAAATAGAGTAGAATCTGCTTTGCCTACAGAAAAACCAGTTTTTAATAAAATGGTTTTAAGTCTGTCATACCAAGCACGAGGTGATTGTTTTAATCCATATAAGGCACATTTTAGTTTGAAAACATGATCTGGAAATTGTTCATTTTCAAAGCCTGGAGGTTGTTTTACATATACTTTTTCATTTAAAAAATCATTTAGAAATGAAATTTTAACATCCATTTGATACAGTTTGAAATCCATATAGCTTGCATATGCTAAAAACATTCTAATAGATTCAAGTCTAGCAACATGAGCAAATATTTCATCAAAATCAATACCTTCCTCCTGGTTGTATCCTTGAGCTACTAGTCTTGCCTGGTTTCTTATAAGATTACCTGTTTTATCTAGCTTGTTTCTGAAGATCCATCTTGTCCAAATGATCTGATTATCTTTTGGTCTTGGTACAAGATCCCAAACATTGTTTCTTTGGAATTGATTCAGTTCTTTAGTCATGGCTAGCATCCAGAACTCATCGATGATGGCTTCATCAATCTTCTTTGGTTCAAGTTGAGAAATGAATGCCATGTTTGTAATCCGTTCTAGCTGAGCTCTAGTTTGAACCCCCTTGGTCAGGTCTCCCAAAATCTGCTTTTGAGGATGATCTCTGATTTCGGCAAATGTTCTTTGAAGATCATCTTCATTGGGTTTACCTATGTTGTCTAAGAATAAATCTGTACTTTCAACATCATCATCGTTAGTCTGCTTATGAACAGATTGATCTATAGATTCACAAAAACTGACATGCATAGATTCTTCAATAGTATTTGAACTCTTATTAAATACTCTGTATGGTTTACTATGACTTGAACATCCTAAGAATATGCCTTCAACAGATTTAGCATCAAATTTATCAAGGCTATATTTTGTGTTAAGGATAAAGCATTTACACCCAAAGACTTTAAAGTAGTCTATCCTTGGAGTTTTGTCATAGAATAATTCATAAGGAGTTTTATTTAATAAGGGCCTAATAAGAACTCTATTTGGTATATAGCATGCAGTATTAACAGTTTCTGCCCAAAAGTATTTAGCAAGGTTATTATGTTGGAGCATAGTTCTAGCAGATTCCTGAAGGGTTCTATTCTTTCTTTCTACTACACCATTTTGAGGTGCAACTCTAGGAAAGGCAAAGTTATGAGAAATACCATGCAAGTTACAAAAATTTACAAAAACATCAGTATCAAATTCTCCTCCATGGTCACTACGAATTTTTATAATAGAACAAAGACTTTTCATTTTGTAACTTTTTACATAAAATTTCAAATTCACAAAACGTATCACTTTTGTTTTTCAAAAATATTACCCAAGTAAATCTTGAGTAATCATCTACAATGACAAAAGCATATTTATTATGATTAAGACTAGCTATTCTAGAAGGACCAAAAACATCCAGGTGGAGAAGCTCTAAAGGTTTTTTACTTGAGACAATATTTTTTGATTTGAAAGATGATTTTGACAATTTTCCTAATTGACATGCATCTCAAAAATAGTCTTTTTTAAATGACATTTTAGATAACCCACGTACTAAATTGTTTTTAGCTAATTTAGACATGTATTTTGAGTTGACATGACCCATTCTCAAGTGCCATAAATGTTGAGTGTCATTATTAGCCATAAGGCAATGTTCAATAATATTTTCTAGGTATAATTCATATATATATATTTTTCTTATACCTTTTAAAATGATATTTTTGTTGGTGTCTGTTGTAAGACATGCATCATGTTTAAAGCTAACATTATAACCTGTGTCACACATTTGACTTATACTTAAGAGGTTATGTTTTAAGTCTTTAACAAGGAGAACATCTTTGATAAGAGGTTTATCGATATTACCAATATTACCAATACCAATTATCAGACCTTTGTTGTTATCTCCAAAGGTGACAGTTCCTCCTTCATTATGATGAAGAACAACAAAAAAGTCTGGATGTCCTGTCATATGTTTTGAACATCCACTGTCTAGTATCTATATGTTCTTCCTTTTTGGAGCCTGCAAAATATTAAGTAAAAATTCTTTGTGGTACCCAATAGGGTGCCTTTTTGTTAGACTTAGGAACCCATATCCATTTTGATTTGGGTTTGTCTATTACTTTAGAGGAGTACAAAGTATGAAAGTTGTAATGCTCCTGCTTAGGTTCAACAGAACCTTTGATGAAAACAGTCTTTTTATTTATACAATAAGGTTTATTCATGTGAGAATAACCAATACCATTCTTGTAAAAAGAGAATTTTTTAGAGGATAGGAGTTTATCCAGGTTCTCTTTCCCTTTAGTAAACTTGAAAACCGTTTTCATAAGGTTTTCAGTTTTACCTTTTAATTCTGAAATTTTCTACTTGAAGATTTATAGTCTTTGAGCTAGTAGAAGAGATTTCAGAGGCAATTATACAATTTTTCTTTTTTAACTCAGAATTTTCAATACTGAGTTTTTCATTTTTCTGAGAAAGCTCTAAATTTTCAGATTTCAAATTTTTATTTTTGAGAATCGTTTTTCTTGATTCTTCAAAAAGTTCTTGAAAAGCATTTTGAAGTTCTTCGAAAGAAAAATCAAGAGATTCACTTACAAAGCTTTCTGCCATGAAGCACATGTTGGCAGTTTCAGCTTCATCATCACTTGACTCTTCACTTGTGGATGGTTCTGAATCATCCCATTGAGCATGCAGAGCCTCTTTCTTGAAGAACCTTTTCTTTGGTTCCTCAGTTTTGGATGTTTTTTTTAGAAGAGGACAGTCACGTCTTATGTGACCTGGCTTATTACACTGATAACACATGGAATCTTTCTTAGAGTCTTTTCTTTCCTTGCGCTTATTTGGAAGCCGTTTTTTTCTCATGAAGCGCTGAAATTTTCTGGTGAGTAGCGCAATTTCAGATTTTTTTTTCTGAGTCCTTATTCTCAGAAAGAGTTGGGAAGGCCAGAGTTTTCTTTATAGGTTGTTCCTCTTCCCTTCTTTCCTTCATATGGACTTCATAGGCCATAAGATTGCCTATTAAATCATCCAGGGTAATCTTGGATAAATCTTGAGCTTCTTCAATTGCTGTAGTCTTTTTCTCTCAATCAGTTGTGAGAGATCTCAAGATTTTCTTCACCTTATCTGTCTGGTAATTGGTTTCTCCCAGAGATTTCAGGTCGTTGGTGATGTTGGTGAATCTTGTAAACATCTCTATGATGGGTTCATCTTTGTTCATTTTGAACAACTCATATTTTCGAACTAGAGATGAGTTTTTGGCTTCTTTCACTTTGTTGGTTCCTTCATGAATAACCTCCAGAGAATGCCAAATATCATGAGCAGATTCACAAATAGATATTCTGTTGAATTCATTTTGATCAATGGCATAGTACAAAGCATTCACAGCCTTTGCATTTAGATTGACCAACTTCTTTTCTTCATCAGACCATAAGTTATAGTCTGAGGATGGAGATGTGTATCGATGTTCAACAATTTTCTATACTGCAAAATCTATGGACTTGAGAAATATAGTCATTCTGCATTTCCAGTATCGATAGTTGGAGCCGTTGAAGAAATGAGGACGAGATACGTGTTGACTTTCAATATCTTGAGCATAAGAGGTTGATGCCATAAGTGTTGAAAGACTTGTTATGTTGAAACCAGCAAACCTACTTTGATACCAAATGAAATTCCACTAGAGGAGGGGTGAATAGTGAAATACGAAATAGATCGATAAATTAAAAAATAAATGCAATAAGACACAAGACATGAAACACAGGATTTATACTGGTTCGGTCGAGTCACTGACCTACATCCAGTCCCCAAGCAAAACATTTGATCCTTTCACTATAACATCTGAGTTATCGGATAAATAGTACAACACCCTCTTCCTTAGAGGTCTTCTTCTCTCAACAGAGAAAGAACACACCCTCTTTCACAGAGGTCTTCTTCCCTCAACAGAGAAGGCCAACACCCTCTTTCACAGAGGTCTTCTTCTCTCAACAGAGAAGGGGCACACCCTCTTTCATAGAGGTCTACTTCTTTCAACAAAGAAGGAATACAGGGAATAACATAAAGTTACAATACTTCCTATAGAACCTTCAGAATGATATGAATGCATGAATGAAGGATTCTCATAATGTTCTGTTATTTTCACTCAGAAGATACTCTTTGTTAAAGAGCTATTCTTGACTTTTTCTCTTTCTTTTTCTAGGCTTTCTTTCAAATATCAAATAGGAATTTTTCTCGTTGTAAGCTCACATGTCCTTGTTTGAAAAACTAATTTGTTTGTGTTTATATAGCCTTCAGAAAATAGTCATTGTCTTTTTGAAATGATTATCTTTTTGAGATGTCAAGTCATTTCAAAAACACCTTTGTGTACTATATTGCTTTTTCGAAAAGGTCTTCTTTCCATAAGTGTAATACTTTGGAGTAGACTATTCGTTGTAGTATTTTAGGTGTGATATGTTTTGTAAAAGGTCTATTAAATGACTTGTAGTACATTGAACGTTTGTTTGTAAATCATCATGTAGTTTTGTCTTTATTTAAATTAATGATTTGTAGTTCATTAGTATTTTATTAGAAAATGTCACTTCTTGACTTAAATGTGTGTAAGTACAATAAATGCTTTTGAGTTCTTTATTTTGTAAATGGTCATATGTCAAAATACTTTATGATGTGTTATTTAATGTCTACAGAGAGAATGAAGACTTTAAGCAAGTCGACATTCTTGAGTGGGGTTAAGATAGTCATTTCTAAAAGGTGGTATTTAATGTTTTACAGAAAGAATGATGACTTTAAGTAAGTCGACATTCTTGAGTTGTATAAAGTAACTAAAGTCTTTTCTAAACATATTATAATAATATTAGTTTTCTTTGTTAGTTCAACTAGTCGGTTTTTATGTTTGTCTTTTTCTTACATAGTTGAAATCATTACTTTTTATTTCTTTTCAAGTTGTCTTATGCATGATAGAAGGTACAATTAATGCTTTTGAAATCATGAGCTATTATATCTTGTCAAAATACCTTTTTCATAAAAGTTTGTAAGAAGGTACAGTGATTAGTTTTCAAAAAGGTGCTTTTTGAAAATATCACATGCTTTTATGAAACATAGCTTTTGTGAATGAGTGGCTTGTATGATAAAGTCATGTAATATGCAATATGCATGCTTCTGAAGGTTCTGTTACATATGACTCTAAAGAAGAAGAAAAATCTTCATCTTGAGGTAGCCGATCTCTTTAGATGACCTTTAAGAATGAATGGCCCATCAAACGTTTTCTTGAGAGAGTATGATTGCACCAAGGTTGTACTTGAGCAGTAGGTCTCCATCCTTTTTGGGTGAATCAACCTTGCATCAAATACTCGTTAAATACATGACAAATCATATCCAGTCATAACATAACATTATTCATGAAGGCATATTATCATATCATGACAGTGTATCTTATTATGTGTCATCAAAACTTAGGTGCTCAACATTCTCCCCCTTTTTGATGATGACAAAATATGCTCTCCCTGTGAAAAAGCCATTATGCATAGTAATAATAATATCATAAAAATGCATAAAAAAATATAGAAAGTATCAGAGTATTATTCTCCAATATTGGAGACAGGTTTTTCTCCCCCTTTGTCATGGACAAAATGGAGGGGATCAGAGTATAAAATGTTATTACAGACCAATGAAAAAAAAAGTTCATTCTGAGTCGGATGAGGGGTGAAACTTCCGAAGCAATGCATTTTGGCCGATTTTCAGGGATTCAAAGGCTTGATGCAGAGATGCTTGACTCTTCAGAAGGAGATCCTGGGTGTTATGTACATCGATAATTGCTGAGAAGATGTCGAGTTCAGAAGTTGCTGCTGGATCTGCTTCTTGATGGCTTTCGTCGTCAGAGTTAAGTTGAGGGGACTCTTCCTCAAGGAGGGAGGAGTCATCAAAAGTGTGGTTGGAGTAGTAGACGACATCGGTTGCAAGAGGCATTTGGAAGTATTGAAGAATAAGGGTAATGAAATACCCGAAAGGAAGAAAGCGAAAATAACGAAAGTTAATCATGTTATTAAAGATGACACTGAACCAGTTTATGGGAAAAGCATAGAAGATTGCATAGAGAAGGAGTGAGATTTCATTGGCAATAAATCCCTTAGAGGGAGACTTAGGGACTACGTTGGAAGAAAAGATTTGTGAAAACAATAGAGCATGAGGCTTTAAGTTGCTTATATGCCACGGAAAAAGGGTCGAGCGAGTGGAGAGGAGGATTTTCTTAAACACAGTTCGGTCGATAGGAACTATGTTAGGGAGTTCAATGCCGTAGGAAGAGATATTGAGAATGCAGCCTAACTGAGAAATGTTAAAGGAGATGACTTTTCCATGAACCATGAAAGTGATAGTGGAGTGGTTGTGGTCGACTAAAAGATTGGTGTAGAAAACTTTGATGAGATGTGGATAAATGGTCATAGATTGGGGAGAGGCTAGAACATGAATAAATTCTGAATGTGAAGTTTGTAGGTCGAATGATGGAAAATCTTCAAGATGTACTATCTTGCCGGTTTGGATGGGCATGGAGTTAATGGAATGATACAGGTGAATGAGATCTGAAAATCTCAAATCCGATGCTTCAATCATGTTGATATCGGATGATCGTGAAGAGGAGGCCATTTCCAAAGGTTTTGAGAGAATGAAAGCTTTTGAAAGAAAGTAAGGACTTGGAGAGGGTAAAGGCTTGAAGGATGACAGAGATTTTAGAGTAAATTGGTGAGGGATGAATCAATCTATTAAATAGAATGAAGAAAATAATTATGATAAAAAGTGAGTGACATTTGAATTTTAGATTTTAGTTGAAAAGAGAATGCATGAGTTGTAACTTAAAGCTCTTGTGAATGATAGATCAAATCATTATTTAGAAGATAGTGTTGATAGAATAATTTTAAACATTATTTTTCTACTTAACGAAATTTTATAGTGTGAGAGTCTATCGAAGTTGTGATGTGTGACAAAACTTGAGTATGGAGTGTTTTATTGGAAGTAGTAAAAAATTGGTGAATACGATAGGATGAAAGAGTAAGCCTAAAGAGGAGTGTTCTTTGATAGGGATTCATAGATTTTGAAGATATCCACGGGATGTTGTGATGAGTAAAGGCAATTCGTGAAAAGAAGGTGTAGAAGTATCATAGAGCCATATCATGTGAGATGAATAATGGCCTAATAAAACAAACAACTTTAAATAATCTTTTTACTTTATGAGAAAGTATTCTAAATTCGTGAAAGATGAATTTAGAAGAAGACAAAAGAAATACATGAGTGAGGAGTAATGATTTCTTATATAAGAAGTATTTTTATGGATATGGGTGAAAGGAGTGAGAATAGACATAAAGAAAGGGTGATGCCATATACGAATTTAGGGTGAGATATGAGTGGACAAAAAGGACAAAAAAATTGATGCTTGATATGAGATGAGTGACATAAAGCAATGTCATGATTGACATGAATTGATGTTTGTTTAAAGGACATGGTTTGTAGAGAAACTCGATTGGAGGGAGTCCATAGTTTTTGAAAAAGATTAATTAAAATATGTAAAGGAGTCAAAGTCACGAATGGAGGCTCAATTCGTATGATAGAGAGAGAGAAATAGGATGGTACTAATGGTACTAATGAAAAGAACATATAATAATTAAAAAAAATGAAGGTCAAATTGTCGAGAATGAGTCTTTATAATATTTTTTCATAAAAAAGTGTGAAAGATGATAGGACAAAAAGTATATTGTACTTGAGATATGATATAAAAGATGACATAAAGCATTAAATTAAATAGTAAAACTTTATGAAGTACGTGAAATATGAAAGACCTTATCTTTGAAAAAGGTGGTGAATGGAATGATGATAAAAATGCAAACACTCGATTATGACACAAATTTGTAAAACAAGATTTCACATAAAGTGTTTTTATCGTTTTTACTTGTTATTCTTTGGTTAAGAAAAATTTTTGTCAAGTACAAATTATATTTTAATATTTTATAAAGGTGAACTCGAGTAGACTAATCTTTCTATATTTTAATTTGTCATATGAATTGATTTTATAAATCACTTAATTTACATATCCGTAATTCTCTCCTAATTCTCATAAAGTCTTCATTTTTTAAAGGTTTAGTGAAAATGTTTGCTAATTGTTTATTAGTGGGTATAAATTCCAGTTTGATTATAATGTTTAGGACTTGTTCTCTTAGAAAGTGGTGTCTAATTTGAATGTTCTTAGTTCGCGAGTGTAAAATAGGATTTTTTGATAAATTTATAGCACTTGTGTTATCACATAAAATCGTTGTATTTTCGAATTTCAAACCAAAATCTTTCAAAGTTTGTTTCATCCAGATGACCTGTGTACATGCTAGTCTAGCAGCTATGTATTCAGCTTCAGTAGTTGATAATGATACACAGTTTTGTTTCTTACTGAACCATGAAACTAGTGAGTGCCCTAGCATATGACATGTTCCACTTGTGCTTTTTCTGTCAGATTTACTTCCAGCAAAGTCAGCATCACTGTATGAGATTAAATCAAATGTAGATGATTTTGAATAAAATAACCCAAAATCAACTGTGTCTCTCAGGTATCTCATTATTCTTTTTACAGCTTTAAGATGTGATTCTTTTGGATTTGACTGAAATCTAGAATACAAGCAAAAACTGAACCTGATATCTAGACGGCTAGCAGTTAAATAAAGTAGTGATCCTATCATACCTCTGTATAACTTTGTATCCACAACCTTACCATCTTTATCTCTGTCCAATACAGTAGTTGTGCTCATAGGAGTAGTTTTTTAAGCAGTTCAGTTCATGTTGAACCTATTTAGAAGTTCATGAGCATATTTAGATTGGTTGATGAAGACTCCATCCTTGGTTTGCTTAATATGCAGTCCAAGAAAGTAGGTGAGTTCTCCCATCATACTCATTTCAAATTCTTTCTGCATGCACTTAGAAAAATCTTCACAGAGAGTGCTGTTAGTAGATCCAAAGATGATATCGTCCACATAAATTTGAACGATTAGGGTATGATTATTCACTATCTTCACAAATAGAGTAGAATCTGCTTTACCTACAGAAAAACCAGTTTTTAATAAAAAGGTTTTAAGTCTGTCATACCAAGCACGAGGTGCTTGTTTTAATCCATATAAGGCACGTTTTAGTTTGAAAACATGATATGGAAATTGTTAATTTTCAAAGCCTGGAGGTTGTTTTACATATACTTTTTCATTTATAAAACCATTTAGAAATGCACTTTTAACATCCATTTGATACAGTTTGAAATCCATATAACTTGCATATGCTAAAAACATTCTAATAGATTCAAGTCTAGCAACATGAGCAAATGTTTCATCAAAATCAATACCTTCCTCCTGGTTGTATCCTTGAGCTACTAGTCTTGCCTTGTTTCTTATAACATTACCTGTTTTATCTAGCTTGTTTTTGAAGATCCATCTTGTCCAAATGATCTGATGATCTTTTGGTCTTGGTACAAGATCCCAAACATTGTTTCTTTGGAATTGATTAAGTTCTTCAGTCATGGCTAGCATCCAGAACTCATCGATGATGGTTTCATCAATCTTCTTTGGTTCAAGTTGAGAAATGAATGCCATGTTTGCAATCCGTATAGCTGAGCTCTAGTTTGAACCCCCTTGGTCAGGTCTCCTAAAATCTGCTTTTGAGGATGATCTCTGATTTCGGCAAATGTTCTTTGAAGATCATCTTCAATGGGTTTAGCTATGTTGTCTAAGAATAAATCTATACTTTCAACATCATCATCGTTGGTCTGCTTATGAACAGATTGATTAATAGATTCACAAAAACTGACATGCATTGATTCTTCAATAGTATTTGAGCTCTTATTAAATACTTTGTATGCTTTACTATGACTTGAACATCCTATCAATATGCCTTCAACAGATTTAGCATCAAATTTATCAAGGCTATCTTTTGTGTTAAGGATAAAGCATTTAAACCCAAAGACTTTAAAGTAGTCTATCCTTGGAGTTTTGTCATAGAATAATTCATAAAGAGTTTTATTTAATAAGGGCCTAATAAGAACTCTATTTGGTATATAGCATGCAGTATTAACAGTTTCTGCCCAAAAGTATTTAGCAAGGTTATTATGTTGGAGCATAGTTCTAGCAGATTCCTGAAGGGTTCTATTCTTTCTTTCTACTACACCATTTTGAGGTGCAACTCTAGGAAAGGCAAAGTTATGAGAAATACCATGCAAGTTACAAAAATTTACAAAAACATCAGTATCAAATTCTCCTCCATGGTCACTACGAATTTTTATAATAGAACAAAGACTTTTCATTTTGTAACTTTTTACATAAAATTTCAAATTCACAAAACGTATCACTTTTGTTTTTCAAAAATATTACCCAAGTAAATCTTGAGTAATCATCTACAATGACAAAAGCATATTTATTATGATTAAGACTAGCTATTCTAGAAGGACCAAAAACATCCAGGTGGAGAAGCTCTAAAGGTTTTTTACTTGAGACAATATTTTTTGATTTGAAAGATGATTTTGACAATTTTCCTAATTGACATGCATCTCAAAAATAGTCTTTTTTAAATGACATTTTAGATAACCCACGTACTAAATTGTTTTTAGCTAATTTAGACATGTATTTTGAGTTGACATGACCCATTCTCAAGTGCCATAAATGTTGAGTGTCATTATTAGCCATAAGGCAATGTTCAATAATATTTTCTAGGTATAATTCATATATATATATTTTTCTTATACCTTTTAAAATGATATTTTTGTTGGTGTCTGTTGTAAGACATGCATCATGTTTAAAGCTAACATTATAACCTGTGTCACACATTTGACTTATACTTAAGAGGTTATGTTTTAAGGCTTTAACAAGAAGAACATCTTTGATAAGAGGTTTATCGATATTACCAATACCAATTATCAGACATTTGTTGTTATCTCCAAAGGTGACAGTTCCTTCTTTATGATGAAGAACAGCAAAAAGGTCTAGATGTCCTGTCATATGTTTTAAACATCCACTGTCTAGTATTCATTTGTTCTTCCTTTTTGGAGCCTGCAAAATATTAAGTAAAAATTCTTTGTGGTACCCAATCAGGTCCCTTTTTGTTAGACTTAGGAACCCATATCCATTTTGATTTGGGTTTGTCTATAACTTTAGAGGAGTACAAAGTATGAAAGTTGTAATGCTTCTGCTTAGGTTCAACAGAACCTTTGATGAAAACAGTCTTTTTATTTATACAAGAAGGTTTATTCATGTGAGAATAACCTATACCATTCTTGTAAAAAGAGAATTTTTGAGAGGATAGGAGTTTATTCAGGTTCTTTTTCCCTTTAGTAAACTTGAAAAACGTTTTCATAAGGTTTTCAGTTTTACTTTTTAATTCTGAAATTTCTACTTGAAGATTTATAGTCTTGGAGCTGGTAGAAGAGATTTCAGAGGTAATCATACAATTTTTCTTTTTTAACTCAGAATTTTCAATACTGAGTTTTTCATTTTTCTGAGAAAGCTCTAAATTTTCAGATTTCAATTTTTTATTTTTGAAAATCGTTTTTTTTTTATTCTTCAAAAGGTTCTTGAAAAGCATTTTGAAGTTCTTCGAAAGAAAAATCGAGAGATTCACTTACAGAGCTTTCTGCCATGAAGCACATGTTGGCAATTTCAGCTTCATCATCACTTGACTCTTCACTTGTGGATGGTTCTGAATCATCCCATTGAGCATGCAGAGCCTTTTTCTTAAAGAACCTTTTCTTTGGTTCCTCGGTTTTGGATTTTCTTTTTTGAAGAGGACAGTCACATCTTATGTGACCTGGCTTATTACACTGATAGCACATGGAATCTTCCTTAGAGTCTTTTCTTTCCTTGTGCTTATTTGGAAGCCGGTTCTTTCTCATGAAGCGCTGGAATTTTCTGGTGAGTAGCGCAATTTCAGATTTTTTTTCTGAGTCCTCATTCTCATAAAGAGCTGAGAAGGCCAGAGTTTTCTTTATAGGTTGTTCCTCTTCCCTTATTTCCTTCATATGGACTTCATAGGCCATAAGATTGCCTATTAAGTCATCCAGGATATTCTTGGATAAATCTTGAGCTTCTTCAATTGTTGTAGTCTTTTTCTCTCAATCAGTTGTGAGAGATCTCAAGATTTTCTTCACCTTATCTGTCTCGGAATAGGTTTCTCTCAGAGATTTCAGGTCGTTGGTGATGTTGGTGAATCTTGTAAACATCTCTGTGATGGGTTCATCTTTGTTCATTTTGAACAACTCATATTTTCGAACTAGAAATAAGATTTTGGCTTCTTTCACTTTATTGGTTTCTTCATGAATAACCTCCAGAGAATGCCAAATATCATGAGCAGATTCACAATTAGATATTCTGTTGAATTCATTTTGATCAATGGCACAGTACAAAGCATTCATAGCCTTTGCATTTAGATTGGCCATCTTCTTTTCTTCATCAGACCATAAGCTATAGTCTGAGGATGGAGATGTGTATGGATGTTCAACAATTTTCCATACTGCAAAATCTATGGACTTGAGAAATATAGTCATTCTGCATTTCCAGTATCCATAGTTGGAGCCGTTGAAGAAAGGAGGACGAGATGCGTGTTGACCTTCAATATCTCGAGCATAAGAGGTTGATGTCATAAGTGCTGGAAGACTTGTTATGTCAAAACCAGCAAACCTACTTTGATACCAAATGAATTTCACTAGAGGGGGGTGAATAGTGAAATACGAAATAGATCGATAAATTAAAAAATAAATGCAATAAGGCACAATACATGAAACACAGGATTTATACTGGTTCGGTCGAGTCACTGACCTACATCCAGTCCCCAAGCAAAACACTTGAGCCTTTCACTATAACATCCGAGTTACCGGATAAATAGTACAACACCCTCTTTCTTAGAGGTCTTTTTCTCTCAACAAAGAAGGAACACACCCTCTTTCACAGAGGTCTTCTTCCCTTAACAGAGAAGGACAACACCCTCTTTCACAAAGGTCTTCTTCTCTCAACAGAGAAGGGGCACACCTTCTTTCACAGAGGTCTACTTCTTTCAACAAAGAAGGAATACAGTGAATAACATAAAGTTATAATACTTCCTATAGAACCTTCAGAATGATATGAATGCACGAATGAAGAATTCTCAGAATGTTCTGTTATTTTCACTCAGAAGATACTCTTTGTCAAAGAGCTATTCTTGACTTTTTTTCTTTCTTTTTCTAGGTTCTCTTTCAAATATCAAATATGAATTTTTCTCGTTGTAAGCTCACATGTCCTTGTTTGAAAAACTAATTTGTTTGTGTTTATATAGCCTTCAGAAAATACTCGTTGTCTTTTTGAAATGATTGTCTTTTTGAGATGTCAAGTTATTTCAAAAACACCTTTGTGTACTATATTGCTTTTTCGAAAAGGTCTTCTTTCCATAAGTGTAATACTTTGGAGTAGACTATTCGTTGTAGTATTTTAGGTGTGATATGTTTTGTAAAAGGTCTATTAAATGACTTGTAGTACATTGAACGTTGGTTTGTAAATCATCATGTAGTTTTGTCTTTATTCAAATTAATGATTTGTAGTACATTAGTAGTTTATTAGAAATCATCACTTCTTGACTTAAATGTGTGTAAGTACAATAAATGCTTTTGAGTTCTTTATTTTGTAAATGGTCATATCTTAAAATACTTTATAATGTGTTATTTAATGTCTACAGAGAGAATGAAGACTTTAAGCAAGTCGACATTCTTGAGTGGGGTTAAGATAGTCAATTCTAAAAGTTGGTATTTAATGTTTTACATAAAGAATGATGACTTTAAGTAAGTCGACATTCTTGAGTTGTATAAAGTAACTAAAGTCTTTTCTAAACATATTATAATAATATTAGTTTTCTTTGTTTGTTCAACTAGCCGGTTTTTATGTTTGTCTTTTCCTTACATACTTGAAATCATTACTTTTTATTTCTTTTCAAGTTGTCTTATGCATGATAGAAGGTACAATTAATGCTTTTAAAATCATGAGCTATTATATCTTGTCAAAATACTTTTTTCATAAAAGTTTGTAAGAAGGTACAATGATTAGTTTTAAAAAACGTGCATTTTGAAAATATCGCATGCTTTTATGAAACATAGCTTTTGTGAATAAGTGGCTTGTATGATAAAGTCATGTAATATGCAATATGCATGCTTTTGAAGGTTCTGTTATATATGACTCTAAAGAAGAAAAAAAATCTTCATCTTGAGGTAGCCGATCTCTTTAGATGATCTTTAAGAATGAATGGCCCATCAAGCTTTTTCTTTAGAGAGTATGATTGCACCAAGGTTGTACTTGAGCAGGAGGTCTCCATCCTTTTGGGGTAAATTAACCTTGCATCAAATACTCGTTAAATACATGACAAATCATATCCAGTCATAATATAACATTATTCATGAAGGCATATTATCATATCATGACAGTGTATCATATTGTGTGTCATCAAAACTTAGGTGCTCAACACTTTCATCTAGATTTCTCAAATTTTTAGAGTCCTAGTTGGATCAGGACTCTATCTTTTTACCTTTTAAACCTTTTTCAAAATCCCATTTTGGTTTTAAATCAGAGATAGTCTTATCCCTAGTCAATTTTCTCTGTTTTGGCCAAAATCTCAGAGTTTCAGTGGGACTAGGACTCTATCATAGAAATTCAGTCCAATCAGGACTCTACCTTTCACTTCTATTTTTACCTGTTTTTGAGAAAACCTTTCAAAATCCTTCATTTTGGCCAAAATTTTAAAGTCTCAGTCGGACTAGGACTCTATCGCAGAGTTTCAATGAGATTAGGACTCTATCCTGATTTCATCATTTATTCATGTTTTTCACCTGTTTTCAAAAACCTTCTCATCTGACTTTTAAAAGAGCCAAAATCATAGAGTTTCAATCAAACTAGGACTCTGTCTCTCACCTCCACGTTTATTTGTTCTCATTAAAATTTATCAAAATCTATCATTTTGGTTAAAATCTCAAAGTCCCAATCGCATTAGGACTCTTTTTTAGAGTTTTTGTTAGATCAGGACTATGTCTTTCGTTTCTATTTTTACTTGTTTTTAACTAAATCTTTTAAAATCTTTCAAAAGAAGTCAAAATTTTAGAGTTTTAGTCGAATCAAGACTCTGTCCTAGAGTCCCAATTGGATCAAAACTCTAAGCTCGACTTCAATTTTGAGAGAATCTTTCAAATACTTCTTCATTTATCCTTCAAACAATCAAATTTCAAAATTTTAGGACTTTATTGTAGAGTTTCAAAGTTTTAGGACTCTACCTCAGAGTTTCAATGGGCCCAGAACTCTACTCTGATATCCTCCTTTTACTCCTATCTCACTTGTTTTTCGAAAACAAATTCAATTTTAAGAGTTTCAAAATTCTGGGACTCTATTCTAGAGTCCTAGTTGATTAGGACTCTCACCATAGTCTCATATTTTGCTTATTTTCACTAATCTCTGAGAAGATCTTTCAAAATCTCTTCGTTTGTCTTTCAAAAACCTCAAAAATAAAGAGTTTCAAAATTTCAGGACTCTATCCCAGAGTCCTAATCGGGTAAGAACTCTATTCTGAATCTTATTTTCACTTTCAAATTCTACTTGTTTTGAAAATCTTTTCATTTGCCTTTCAAAAATTAGTCCACTTATAGAGTTTAAGTTGATTCAGCACTCTATTTCAGAGTTTTGATTGATTTAGGACTCTAAACCTAACTGCATTTTCTGACTTATTTTCATTAAGTTTTGAGAAAATCCTTCAAAAACAAAATTGTTTGGCTTTTAAAAACCTAAATGTCAGAGTTTTAGTTGGTTTAGGACTCTAGTCTAGAGTTTCAGTTTGTTTAGGACTCTATTTTCAAAACCTCCAATTGTCATCTGGTGATTGTAACTCTATTTTAAAACAATTTTCAGCCTTTACTTCAACTTTTTCAAAACCCTTATGTGGGGCCCACTCAGTTGGCTCCACATCCGGAGGAGTCTTGATCTAGTCAGGACTCTGATTGATTAAAAACTTTCAATTTCAAAACCAAATTCATTCTAAACCTCTTTTGAAAACCTTCATTTTCAAGTTTTAAAATCATTTTAAAAGAATCAAGTAGGGCCCACTTTGGGTGGTGCCACATTTGAAAGAGTTAGGGTTAGTTAGTGTCCTAATTAGGTTAGGAGTTTAGAAGGATCAAAACTTGATTTGAAAATTTTCATTTCAACTTTGGATTTTAACTTAGGATTTTAAAGTTTTAAAATTAGGGTTTTAAAAACAAAAAGTGGTGCCACCTTAGAAAGTTTCTTAAGTAACCTAGAATTCCAATTAGATCAATTAAGGTTAGTAATTAGAGTCCCACTTAGGTTAGGATCCCACCAAAAACCATCTCCCCTAGTTGGTTTTAGATAGAATTTTGAAAAAGTCAATAAAATCATTAATTATACCCTAATTAAGTGGGATTTCAAAAGGCTATAAATAGGGCACCCAAAGGGGGTCAATTTTTATGAGTTTTTCCTCTCTCCACTCTAAATTTCATGATTCTCTCCTCTCCCTAAGCCTTCCTCCTTCCCCCATTGGTGCAGCCAAGGTAAGCTTTCCCTCTTCTTTCTTTTCTCTTTTTTATTTTTATTTTTTTATATATTTTTGCTAGTGTCATCTCTTTAGCATGCTTTTCCTTTTCTTTTATTTCAAAAAAAATCATGTGAGGACCTCAAGATGATGATCAACTGATGTTTGATGGTCCCTTACACATTTTTGATCCATTAATAATATTTATTTTTTGTTTCTTATGTTTAAGCCAAATAAAATATGAGATTCACTCGTTCAATGAGTCGAATCCCTCTTTTTGAAGGCTAAATAAAATTCTAATCATGTATTCCCTTATTTTTTTATTTTTTATCATATTAATGTTTATTTTACTCATTCAAGAATCAAATCCAAATTCGTGATATTATTTTCTGGTTGTTTTTATTATTTTTCATGTTTAGATTAGGGTTTTTCAAGTTTTATTGATAATATGCAATCCTCGATCCTGGGCACATGGGAACAATGTTATTTTATGTATATTTTTCTATCAAAAAAATATGATTTTTTTATGGTTAAAATGTGAAGATGTCAGTGATTTCCTGTAAAAAAATTGGATTATTTTGGGTTCTGAAATTCTGTCAAAAAATAAAAAACCGAACCGTGCTTTTTAAACCGTGAAAATGATATGTAGATTCGGGAACAACTTACCGAGGTGATATCTCCATCGTCAAAGATCTGATCGATGATCCATAAGTTGGAGTGTCTTCATTATTCTGTCTAGTATTTTCTGTAACGTTTCAAATTTTTATGAATCTGTTTGTTATTTTTTCTCTATCATAAAGTAGAATCAATTTTACAGAGCCGTTATGCATTGTCTAAACCCTAGATCAACTTGCATCAATCGTATCTCCCTCATCAAATATCTGATTGATGATCCGTAAACAGGAAAATCTTCCTCTATGAATCCAATGTTGTTTGATAAAATTTTATAATTTTTTAACATGATTTTCTATATTTCTCTGTACCCAAAACTGGATGCATTTATTTCAACTTGTTATATATTTGCCATAATCGAGCATATATTGCCGGAACAATATCTCCCTAACCAGAGATAATGTTTCTAATCTGTAAATAGGGAAATCTCTATTTTTTTGTCTAGTATCTCTCTACAAATTTTTATGATTTTTTTTGGTGATTTGATACCTGATTCAGGTCTGACACTATGATAGGTATGTGCTCACCGACAAAATCATGTATTTTAGGGTTTTATTCAATTTTTATATTAAAATAATGTCAAAAATATATTTTTTTGAATGCAGTTTAATTTTACGGTTATCATAACTATCCATGATGATTTTTATAGATTTTTGAATTCCATTTCTATATTATTTGATTAAATCATGAAAACTGGGTGCCTGCAGAGTCCCGGTTCAAGTAAAACACTGACAAAAATCACTATTTTTTCAATATTTCAACTTTTTTTATAAAAAGTTTTATATTTTTAATATTTGATCATGTTTATAATCATGATAGGGTGATTCACACCCAATTTGGTGTTTATTTGAATCTATTTGAGACCTAAATCCAAAGTTTTATAAAAATCTTTTCTAAAAACCCTAATTTCAAGGCTATAGTCTTGTTTTTGGGGATATTTTTGTTATTTTTCTCCAAATTCTGAATTTCAAAGTTGTTTATTTTTATTATTTCTTCAATTTTATATCATCTTTTATTATGTTTATCTCAAGAAAACATAAAAAAAGACTTATATACGGATAAATCCAGTAATTTTTATATATTATTAGATAAATCCAGAAAAGCTGACATATTTTCACTAACAAGCTTTCTAGTTTTGTAGGGACATTCAAGAGTGTATTTTCCTTTATTTTATTTCTCATTTTTACGTAAATTGTAATTATAAATTTGTAATAAGAATTTACTTTTCCTACCTACAATAGGGTTGCATTGCATATAGTTTTATTTTTCAATGATGTTAATGTGTGATGGATGATGATTCATGCATATTCAAATTCATAATGGTTTGCACGAATGGCACATGCGCTAGCTTCTAAGGAGTTGATAAACTCGGTGGGTTTTGTATTTATGGCCATAGTTAGAATACGAACAAAACCCAGATTTATCACCTTTTTCTAAGCTACAAATGGCATACACTCTTAAGCATTTTTAAAAATTATTACATATTTTCCAAACTTTTTTAAGTATTTTCTCCTTTTAGAATCAAATGAGATATATTCAATACATATTCGTGGCCATAGTCAGGGATATGTAAAGAATCTATTCCATGTAAGTTCTATAAGGCAAAAAAATTCTCTTTTTCAAAGATTTTCCTCAAAATCTTCAGAAAATATTTTTGTAAATTGCATTCATTCATTCATCTAGGTTTAGATTGCATCATAAAAGGATTTCACAGGGCTACACGCCCATTCTTTTGATCAATTCATAAAATCATCTCAAAAAAATCATTTTTCTCCAAGTTATCTAAATTTCCTCAAAATTTGATTTTCTCAAAACATTAAGGTTTCCTTTTCATTAAAAACGATTTTCAAGGGATTTCCAAATGCTTTTCTAAGTCCCAAAATTGATTTTACAAGTTCCAATAACTTCTCAAAGTTTAAATCCAGAAAAATCAACTTTCTCAAAGTCTTTTCTCAAAATTGGTTTTCTTCAAAACATCAGGATTTCACCAAAAAAAAAATCCTTTTCTTCAGAAATGCCTTCCAAAAATGTGATTCATGATTTTTCAAGGTGCCCCCTTTTTCTGAATATTTCCAATTATTTCAAGCAAACATCATGTTTTCAAATCTGCATTTTCTGAAATTCATAGCACATGCCTGATTCTTTTTGCATTTAGGAATAAAACATCGATTTAGACAAGTTGAGCAAAGCAAAGCACATGATTGATCCTTGGTTTGATTACCATGGTTGTGGTGCCAGGAATTGTTGAACCTCGTACCGACAAGCGAGTCCCAATCCTCAAAATTTTCCCACATTTTAAAACGGAGGCGAGTTATTTTCAAAATCTTTTTCAAAAGTCAGTTTGACTTGTAAAAGTAAAATTTTGCAATGGTAACATGTTTGGCGACCGTGATGGGACCTGTCTTCGTCTGATCAATCTAATGTTTTGCTCTATTCAACTTGTCAAAATCGTGTTCTACAATGTCAGCTCTATTTTATGTGAACCTATGAGCCTAGAATTTAACCCAACTGAGATGAATTTCATATAGACTTAGGCATGGTTTGGCAGGACTGATTGAGGAGACATTATTCATGTTCACTTAGACTTAGGTCAAATACAATCCTCCTTAATATAGGATCTGATTGAAAACAATGTTTGCTTCTCATAAAATTTTCAAAAAATCTACTTATTTAAGTCATTAGAGCCTTCTATTTTCTTGCATGTTGATCATATTTCAAAAACAATTCCACCTACTTTTACATAGCCACCACGTTGCTAGGCTTTTTTCCAGAACCATAGTTTGGGACAAAGCCTCACAATTGGGCCACCTATTTGGGTTAAACCCTCCCTGATACGTACCAAGGGCCATAGTCCAAAGTATATTGACAGGCGCTCAAGGATGTTGGAAAACATGAGCCTAGAACCACAGAATTCTTTTTATGCCATATACATCGAGCATCGACTCGAGTATATTGGCATAGCATAATTTGACACAGATGATCTGAGATTTAGAGTTAGGGTTAGGGTCTTATAGCTATTTCAAAATTTATGCATTTAGAGTTAGCTTCTAGGAAATATTGTATGTGCATACTTGTTTGTACATGATGCAATTGAATGTGCTTTGGTTATTTCTCTTTATTTTCTTTATTTTCTCATATTTTCCATAAATTTTCTAAAACTACTGGACGATTTTCAAAATACCCTATTTTCCATTTATTTTCATACATTCCCTTTTATTTTCTCAAACCCTAGACGATTTTCCCAAAACCTCTATTTTCTTCAAAACTCCATGCAATTTTCTATCCTTTTGTTTCTCTGGATCTCAAATTTTCAGCTTTTTTTTATTCTGCCTGCAATTTTTTCAAAAATCATGTATACTTTTCAAGTCATGTTCTTTCTTCTTCTTTATTTTTCAGCCTATCCTGATGGCATACAGTCAACTTGATTCAGTCTTTCCTGAGGACCATATCTCTCACAAGGTGCAGCAAGGTCTCTCTGATCATCAAACTCTGAACACCGGATCTTTCACTCCTCGGTGGTATTATTCTTGGCTCAAAAACTTCTCTTGTATGTTTCTGGACCATCTAAGTGATTGCGGATTGGAATTGGCATTAGCACTAGGAGAACAGTTCGTCAATGGAAATTTGATTCAAGCTTTAGCAGAGCAGTGAAATCCGCATACCTGTACCTTTTGGTTCCCATGGGGAGAGATGACTATACTATTGGACAAATTTTTTGACATCATGGGTCTACCTGAGTCAGTTGGTCAGCTAGATGATCCCATGGAGCAGCAATTTCTGATCAACGTCAAGGGACTTGACCCCTGAGATGCTTTAGCCCGTATGACTGGACGCGGATCTTGGCCGCTGATAGAGGTCTATGAGACTCAGTGTGTTGACTTGTTTGAGCTATACCAACAGTATGGAACTTTAAAAGAAGTTGACTCCTTATCCCAAGCAGCACGAGAGAGGATTCAACATGTGATGATCTTGTGCACCGTAGGGCTAGCCTTCTTCCATAACGAACAAAACTACGTGGACATCAGAATAGTTCAACTTTTGCAAAGATGGTTGTAAACACCCCAAATTTTTCTTGTTCACTTCTAGACACCCCCCTACCATAGATGCCAAACCTGTAGGTTAGTGTAAGAGTCTAACCCTAGGTCTGTCCTCTTTTAGGTGTCATTTCACCCCCATTTTGTCAGTAAAATTCCCATTTTAACCCTAAATCACCTTAGACCCTTGTCAGTCAGAGTCGACCAAGCTCATTTTTAAGCTCAGAACAGTTAGAATGTTAGTCATTTCTAGCTCACCTGAGCTCACGATGAGTAGATCATGTTTATTTCTTGACCATGCCGGCCAAAATGGGTTCATTTCCTGAGAAATGAGCTCATTTCTAACCTGAATCCCAGTCAATTGTTCACGGGTCAGTCAAATACAGTTGACCCTATTCTTCTGAGTCTAACCTGAGCTCACCAGAAGTTCAAGTAGCACAATTATAGTTCAAATCCATTTCCCACAGTCTAGGAGTCCATTTTAGCCCATTTCAGCTCATTTTAGTTGAAATTGGGCTAAGTCCAGTCAGTTGAGCTAGTGTTTGAGCTTCAGTTTTAGTTCATCTCAGTAGTACTGATCTTTGTTCAAGTTCAAACCCAGTTCTTGTTCATAACTCACTTCACTCCAGTTATCATTTCTCACCATTTCACTAAGAAATGATGTCATTTCTTAATCGTTCACTCTAGGAGTTTAGTTAAGTCAGTGTCTTGTTAGTTCATTTGAGTTCTGAAACACTAGAACTCAGTTCATTCCATTTCAAACCTGTTAAAACCTCAGTTTTCAGTGTCACTCTTGGCCCTACAAGGACAAAAACCACTTCTTGAAGTATCTTGTTCATTTTTATCACTTTTTAAACTGATACAACTGTCGATCAGGGTCCAATACCTGAAATCCTTTATCCAGGGTTTGCATTTCACATGACATCCCATATCATTTATTATCATTTCTTATCATTTATCATCATTTCATATCATTTTATTGTATTTCATCTCATTTTCGATATCCAGCACTCTGGTTTTTCTAAACATCTAATCCAGAGTCGATTTTAAAACCTTTCTTTCGAAAGTAATTTCAATACCTGGGTTTTTAAATTGTCATTGGCCATTTGGCTAACCCCCAGAGCTTTATTTTAAAAGCATTTCTTTAGAAAAATAATCTGGATTCATTCCAAACCAATTTTCAATCTATTTTAAACCTCAAATGAGACCCATCTGGGTGGTGTCACTTTTGGATTCCTTCATTCCTCAAATTTCTCAAATTTTCAGAGTCCTAGTTGAATCAGGACTCTATCTTTTTACTTTTAAACCTATTTCAAAATTCTATTTTGGTTTTAAATCAGAGGTAGTCTTATCCCTTGTCCATTTCTGTCATTTTGGCCAAAATCTCAGAGTCCCAGTCAGATTAGGACTCTTTTCTAGAGTTTCAGTTGTATCTGGACTCTACTTTTCACTTCTATTTTTATCTCTTTTCAAGAAAACCTTTCAAAACCTTTCATTTTGGCCAAAATTTTAGAGTTTCAGTTGGACTAGGACTCTGCCCCAGAATCCTAATCGAATCAGAACTCTATCCTGATATCATTTTCTTACTTTATTTTCACTTGTTTTCAAAAGTCCTTTTTAAAATATCATCATTTGCTTCTTAGAAAACCAAAAACTCTTAGAGTTCTAGTTGAATTAGGACTCTTCTTCAGAGTCCTAATCAGATCAGGACTCTAAACCTGATTTAAATTTCTATCTTATTTTCACATATTTTCTAAAACCTCTCATTTTTTTCTAGAAAACCTTAAATTTTAAGAGTTTTAGTCGAATTAAGACTCTGTCCTAGAGTCTCAGTTAGATCAGGACTCTAATTCTGATTTCAATTTTACCTTGTTTTCATTTATTTTCGCGGAAAAGCCTCCAAAACCTCCTTGTTTGTTCGAAGTTTTGAGAGTTTCAGTCGAATTAGGACTCTGTCTCAAAGTCCCAATTAGATCAGGACTCTATATCTGATTTTAGTTTTTGTGAAAAGCTCTCAAAATCCTCTTGTATGTCTTCAGAAAAATCAAAATTTTTAGAGTTTTAGTCGAATTAGGATTTTGTTTCATAGTCCTGATCGGATCAGGACTCTGTTATGATTTCTGTTTTAACTCCCATGTTTACCTGTTTTTAAAACCTTTTCGCCTGTTTTTTGAAAAAAAACCAATCTTGTAGAGTTTTAGTCAACTTAGGACTCTATTTCAAGAGTTTCAGTTGAATTGGGATTCTGACCCTAACTTCGCTTTTCAGCTCATTTTATCAAATTCTAAGAAAATCTTTTAAAATTCCTTTGTTTATCTTTTAAAAATTCAGAGTTTTAATCCGATTAGGACTCTGTCCCAGAGTCCTAATCCAATTAGGACTCTATTCTGAATCTTGTTTCTACTTCCATTTTCATTTTCTTAACTTGTTTTTCAAAAATTAGTTCATTTTGCAGAATCCCAGTTGATTTAGGACTCTATGCTAGAGTTCCAGTTGAATTAGGACTCTGACTCTGATCTCATATTTTGTTCATTTTCACCAATTTCTGAAAAGATCTTTCAAAACCTCTTTGTTTTCTTTCAAAAACCCCAAAAATGAAGAGTTTCAAATTTTTAGGACTCTGTCCCAGAGTTCTAATCGGGTCAGGACTCTATTTTAAAACCTCTAATTCTCATCTGGTGATCAACTTTGTTTCAAAACTCTTTTCAGTCTTTATTTCCACTTTTTGAAAACCATGATGTGGGGCCCACACAGTTGGCGCCACCTCTGGAAGAGTCCCAATCCATTTCAGACTCTATTTGGTTTAGAACCTCGACTTTATTTTCAAACTTCCCCTTTTAAAATCCTTCATTTCAAAAAAACTGTTTTCCAATTCAGTTTTCGACCTTCTTCAAGTGAGACCCATTCTGCAGGGATACAAAAGCCTAATTTTCAATCTCATATCATTACATTCATATCTCAAAAATACAAAAAAAAAATACTTATCTTATATGTTCTTTTGAAGTTTCTGAGGAAAAAAATCATTTTTAACCCTTTGTTTTCAAAAATTTCAAAATTGTTTTCTGAAAAATCAAGTGGGGCCCACACTGGGTGGCACCACATTTAAAAGTTTGGTTAGTTTAGGATTAGTCAGTGTCCTAGCTAGGTTAGAAGAGTCAAAAGTGATTTTAAAACTTCATCTTTTCTTTTTAATAGTTTTTAAAGCTTTTAAATTCGAGTGTTAAAAACCAAATGTAGCCACATTTGGAATTTCTTTTTATTAATTAAGTTAATTAAGTCAATTAGGGTTAGATAGAGTCTCACCTAGGCTATAAATCTCCAAAAAATCGTCCCCCTTAGTGGTTAATTCTAGATAGGGTTAAACAGTCAAAGTTAGGTATTAATTAGGCCCTAATTAAAGGGATTTTAAAAAAAACTATAAAAAGGAAACCTAAACGGCGTCATAGGATCTTTTTTTGTCTTTTCTCCCTCTCCAAATTTGTGGCTCCCTCTCTCTTTAGGCTCCTCCTCTCCTTCTTCCATTGTTGCAACCCCAAGGTAAGGTTTTATTTAATTTATTTTAATCATTTTTATTACTTTATTTCATTAAAATCACCATTATCGCCTCTTTTAGCATGCTTTTTCTTTTATTTCAAAAAAATCATGTGAGGACTCAAGATGATGTTAATCTGATGTTTGATGGTATCTTACATGTTTTGATCCATTAAAAATGTTTATTTTTTTATTTATTATGCTAAACGCCTGAAAACTATTACGATTCGCCCATTCAATGGGTCGAATCCATCTTTTAATGGCTAAATCAAATCTTAAATATGCTTTCCCTGATTTTTTATTTTATTTTATCATGTTAATGCTTATTTCATGTTTTCAAATGTCAAATCATGATTTGTTGTGTTATTTACATATTTTGTTCATTATTTTCATATTTAGATTAGGGTTTTTAGTGTTTTATCAATAATCCATGTATTTCAATCCCAAGCATGCGAAAATCAAGTTATTTCATGCTTAACTTTTTGTCAAAAAATATGATTTTTTTAGGGTTGGTTCAAGGGTTTGTCAGTAACTTCCCATAAAAGAATTAGATTATTTTGGATTCTGTAACTCTGTCAAAAAAATAAGAAACCGAACCATGATTTTTAAACTGTGAAATCGCTATTGGGATTCGGGAACAACTTACAGAAGCAATATCTCCCTTGTCAGAGATCTGATTGATGATCTGTAAGTTTTAATAGTTTCATATTGATGTCTAGTATGTACTTTGATTTTTTCATATTTTTATGCATCTGTCTGCTATTTTTACTTGGTCATAAAGTAGAATCGGTTTCTCAAAGCTTGTTATACTTCATTAAAATCCCAAGTTGACTTGTGCCAGTCGTATATCCCTAACCGCAGATTTGATCAATGATCTGTAAAAAGGAAAATTTTCCTCTGTGTGTCTTATATTCACTTCTAAAATTACATAACTTTTGAATATGATTTTCTATATTTCTCTATACCCAAAACCGGATGCATGTATTTTAACTCGTTATATATTTGTTATAATTGATCGAATATTGTCGGAATGATATCTCCCTAACCAAAGATGATTTTTCTGATATGTAAAAAGGAAAATCTCTATTTTTATGTCTAGTATCTCTCTGTAAATGTTTATGAATTTCTATGGTGGTTTGATCCTTGATGTGGGTCTAACACTGTGACAGGTATGTGCTAGTGGGCAAAATTGTATATTTTAGCATTTTATTTAATTTTTATAATAAAATAATATCAAAAATATATTTTTTTGAATGAAATTTAATTTTAAGGTTATCATAGGTGCCCATGTCGATTTTTGCTAATTTTTGAGTTCATTTGATATATTATTTGATTAAATCATAAAAATAGAGTGTCCGCGGAGTCCTGATTCGAGTAAAACACTGTTAAAATTTGCTCTTTTTGTGATATTTTAAATGTTTATGCATGTTTTTCATATTTTTAGGGTTTGATCATGTTTATAATCATTCTAGGGTGCTTTACATCCAATTTGGTGTTTATTTGAATGAATTTGAGCCCTAAATCTAAAGTTTTACAAAAAACTTTTCTGAAAAACCTGATTTCAAGGTCATAGTCTTGTTTTTAGGAGCATTTTTGTCATTTTCTCCAAAATTCTAAATTTCAAAGTTATTTATTTTTATTATTTCTTCAATTTTATATCATATTTTATTATGTTTATCCGAGGAAAACATGGAAAAAGGCTTATATCCGAATAAATCCAGTAATTTCCAGATATTATTGGATAAATCTAGAAAAAACCAACATATTTCTACTAACAAGTTTTCTAGTTTTGCAGGGATATCCAAGACTGTATTTTTTTATTTTCCATTATTTTTTTTCAGTTAATTGATGTAGATTGTAAATAAATTTGGAATAAGAATTTAAACTCCTTCTTAGATTAGGGTTTTTATGTGCATAGAGTTTAATTTTTTTAATAAATGTTAATTGTGTGATGAATGATGATTCATGCATGTTCAAATTCACCATGGTCTACATGAATGTCATGCGCACTAGCCTCTAAGGAGTTGAAAAACTTGATTAAGTTTGTATTTATGGCCATAGTGAGGATATGAATAAAATCCAGAGTTATCTTCTTTTAAGCTATAATCAGCCTACACTCTTAGGCTTTTTCAAAAACCATTACATATTTCAATATTTTATAAATGTTTTTCTCATTTTAGAATCACATGGGGTTAGATTCAATCCATATATGTGGCCATAGTCAGGGATATGAGGTGAATTTACTTCATTGAAATTCTACAATGCACCTAAACTTCCTTTTCAAATAATTTTCTCAAAATTATTCAGAAAAATACTTTCCCAAGTAGCATTCATACACCATCTAGATTTAGATTGCATCATGAACAAATTTCACAGGGCCACACGCCCCTTCTTTTGATTTATTTCTCAACTTCATTTCAGAAAATCGATTTTCCTTAAATTTGCCTTGATTTCCCTCAAATTGATTTTCTCAAAAAAACCTTGGTTTTTCAAGGATTTTTTAAGTACTTCCCAAACTCAATTCACGATTATCCAAGTTATATTGTCAATTTCAAAGTTCAAATTCAGAGAAATCAACTTTCTCTAAGTCATTTTGAGTTTTCTCTTAAATCAAATTCTTTAGAAATAAATTTCCTTTTTCTTTAGAAAAGTTTTCCAAATGCAATTCACGATTTTCAAAGGTGCCTTTCTTCCAAGTATTTTCCAAATATTTCAACATACATCATGTTTTCAAATCTGCATTCTTTTCAGAATTTCATAGCACATGCCTGATTCTTTGTGCATTTAGGACTAGAACATCAATTTAGACAAGTTGAGAAAAGCAAAGCACATGGTTGATCCTTGGTTCAATTATCCCTGGTTATGGTCCCAGAAACGGTTGAACCTCGTACCAACAGGCAAGTCCCATTCTTCAGAATTATCCTGCATTTTAAAACGGAGGCAAGTTATTTTTAAAATCTTTTTCAAAGGTCAGTTTGACTTGCAAAAGTAAAATTTTGCAATGATAACAATGGGGAAGTCGGTAGACCAACCATCTCTCGGTCACAATGACCACACTTGCCTTCTTATACCGTGAATTGACCCATTTTGTGCTTAAAGATTCTATCTTAGTAGAAGGGTGTATCTACGCACTACAGTCTTGGTTCCTTCAGCACGTACCAACTCGAGCCAGCTCATTCAGATATAACAGCAAGAAGCCATTACCCACTTCTCGATACTGATTTTTGATCGAGAACCTCTATGAAGAGGAAATTGTGTGGGACTACTTCGGTCATCAGAAGTCACCCTCTTGGTACACTTATGTGTATGGCAAGTGATTCAAGTTACTCGAACCATTTTTCTTTATTTATTACCAACCAAAGCAATGTGTCAGGCAGTTCTCACAGAGACAGAAGTGCATTGAAGCTCGATTATTATCAGGCATTGTGCCAGAATTTGATCTGAAGTTTGGTCAGTGGTCCGGAACATACCAATTCTTTCAAGCATAGTTGGGATTCTTTTGCTACTCTCACTGTTTTTTCTGGTCCTCGAGTGTCTTCTGATTACCATGAGTGGTGGCAAATTGTTTGCTCGTCCCCTCTCTGTCAAGTCTATTATTAATAAAAATCATTCATCTTCAGCAATTAATCTTTTTATTATAGTTTGACGACCTCGCCTAGGTAACAAGGCATATTCTAGTTGTTTATTTTCTTTACAAGAATAACAACGCAATTGTCGTGATTCCCGCGATGACCCAATCCATGGTAATGAGATATCCTTCAAATTGTTAACCTAACTCTCATTAAATATTTTCCCCCTATTTGTTTTATCCTAAAGCTATTCTTTAAAACTACTTGCCCATTTTATTCTGCAGAGAGCATTTGCAATCTTACATGGTTCATGCAAGGTCCGGCAAGAAGATTGCATCCCTCCAGCATAACGATCAATCCTCCGTATCTGAAAAAAAAAATGTCGCCTCCTCAATCTCCTAGGGATCAGAGCCAACAAGACAATGATAATGTGGACCCTCAGATGTATTCACTGTTCTAGAAGATGATGAATAAAATGAAGAATGAACCGACAAGGGCAGTTTAGGCAAAATCCTGAGTAAGAAAATGGTCAAGGGTCGTACAATGAAAAAGCACTTGAAGATCTCAAAGAAAAGGGTTCAGTACGAGGATACCTCTGATGAATCTGAGTTAGTGAATGACACTGATGAAGAGTGTGAAGATCAACAGGCATTTCAGAAGTCAACTCAGTGGCAAGGGCCAGCCAACAAATCTAAAGATCAGTCTGTCGATGACCCAGTTCAGGCACAATTGAAGGAAATGGCCAAGATAGTCAAAGATTCGTAAGCTCGCAACAAAGGCAAGAAGGTCTTCACAAGTGAAGACTTCTACGATGGTTTTGAAGGGGATGATAGTCTCGATAATCTTCCCAGGAAATTTATCAAGTTCGATGGTTCTAGCGATTCCAAGTCTCATCTTGCCATGTTTTTCTCTTAGTGTTCCAAGTTTAAAGAGACAATCAAGCTCTATTCCTTTGTTTTCCACGCAGTTTGGAGGGCGCCACTGCCAGATGGTACTTAGAGCATATCAATCCTATTGAATTGAAGGAATTTGACAAGGTGGTTAATTTATTTATTGAGCAATTTTTGTTCAATACTGAAACCTTGCCCATATTGAACTATATCTGCAACCTGAGACAAAAAGAGGGCAAAAAGGCTAGAGATTTTATTCACAGATGGAGATCTACTTGCAATCGAATGAGGGATCCGATATCAGAAAGACATGCATTGTTAGTGATTCTAAATAATTTCTCCCAACTTCTAAGAGGCCTAATTTCTACCTCCCCATCGCGATCTTTCATTGAATTAATAGAATGAGCATAATGGCTCAAAATGAGGATGCAGATTGGTGTATATGAGAGCCTCGCACTCTCAAAAGGCAGTCAAGATGCCAAGAAGAAAACTCAGTTCACTCTTTCTGCCAATTCCTCCAACAATAACAAAGGCAACAAAATAACTGTGGTAAGAATTTAGAGGGATTCAAAGGTCCAAAAGGAAAGTTTCTCAACAATGATAAGCCTCTTCAATCTCGTCCCCAGCATAAAGAGAAAGATGAGGAAAAACTAAAGCGCAAGGACTGGAGTACTGATCGGAAGTTCACCCCGCTGGACCAGACACTCGAGAGTATTCTAGAATACATGCTCACGAGAGATATGATATATTTGCCTAAAGTCACTGATCCCCCAACAATTATGGGCAGATTCAAAGAACAATTCTGCAAATTTCATCGGGCAGTAGGGCATGACACAGAGAACTGCTTTGTCCTTAAAAACATTGTTCAAGACTGCATTGACAAAAATCCCCTTGTTGAAGATAAAGAAGACACTAATCAGCCATCCTGATTGAGTTTTTCCTTGAAACTGACAACACCAATGTCTTCTCCTTCCTTTCATTTTGCTTTTGAAGGAACAATTTAGTCTCGTTTCTTTCCTCAATTTATCATTCTTGCTTCAAATACATCAATAAAAATATTAATTTTCCTCACTTTTTCCTTCTTTATAAAATGTCTTCTCGCTAGGAGTGACCTCTTTTAGAGTGCCTCTCAAATTAATCAATAAGCTCGTTGACCTGTTACCTTCAGAGAGCGCTCTTCAAATATCAATTATTTATCTTTTTGTCCAATATCTTACCCCTTAGTTACACTGGGGCATCTTTTGAAAATTTGTTGTTTCTTTGAAACATCCTGTATGCAGACAGGATCAAACAAAATATCTCACCATTCATTTGCATCTATTTGCATGCATCTAGTTGCATTCATCTGCATTTTGCATTCATTTGCATCCATTCGCATCAAAATCATTACCCATTCAGGATAAGGGATAAACCCTGAGACCCCGACAAGTTGTCCAAGTCATCGTGAGGGCGCAGATTGAAAATCTCTCATCACAATCATCAAGCACTTTCAAAACACCAGTCTTTTTCAAATTGGACCTTTGGGTCGAATATTTTACCAAAACCATTTCCACCAATCTTGCTAAAATCAACCTTCGGGTTGAGCCTTTTTCTAAACCTAGCCCTTACTAGTCGAACTCTCCGAATCTGGTTTTTACTTGTCGAACTTTTTAAATTGAGTCTTCACACTGATCGAGCTTTCAAATCAATTTCCAAATTCAAATTCAAGAATTGGTCTAGAAGTTCTGAGTTCCAACCTTAATTTTCTCCCAAATCCAATTCATCTAGTATTCCTTTAAAATTTTGTTTTTCTACTCGGACCTTCTTTCATACTCAATAATTGGTCTAGAAGATCCGAGTTTCGACTGGAATCTTCTTTTAAATCCAATTCATCTAGTTTTCTTTTGAAGACTCGAGTTTTGACTCGAACCTTCATGCCAAACCCAGCTTTACACTGGTCCTATCAAACTCGATTTTTGATTTGGTCCTTTCACCAAAATCTAGCTTCGCATTGGTTCTTATACCGAATCCAATTATTGTACTGGTCGCTCTTTTAAATTCAAGCCTTATACCGATTCTTTCTCTCAAAATTGTTGTTCTTAAGTGAACTTATGTTGTTCTTAATGGAACCGATGTTGTTCTTCAATGAAACGATGTTATTCTTATTTGAACTGATGTTGTTCTTAGTTGAACCGATGGTGTTCCAAGTGAACCTATCTTGTTCTTAATTGAACCGATGTTGTTCTTAGTTGAACCGATGGTCTTCCAAGTGAACCAATTAATGATGCGTAAATTACTCATAATTATAATATATTTTTATTACATAAATACATACATTATTTATAGGTTTAAAACCCTCACTTAGATGTATTTAGATGTTATTGAGCTATGGTTCAAATTTCGTTCGAATCAGACTTAAAACGAGAGAGATATCGCATTTACAGTGTAGCGGGTCAGACCTCGGGGCAAAATGGGTCAAATCGGATCCAAATAGCCCATTTGGGCCTTGGATTCGGGCAAAAACTCTAGGATTCATCCCACTCCAGCCCTAAATTCGATTTTTGAAAAGAATTGCTAAATACCCTCTCTAAAAAGGGCACCCAACAATAATTTTGATTTTAATCCTTCTTTTGGAAAATGTGAAAAATGGGGTTTTGTCTATAAAAACTAATTTTAAAAACCCTAAACTCATTTTTGCATTAGAGAATGCACCCCCTTTCTGCCCAACTCTCACTCCTCCCTCTCCTCTCTTAGCCACCAAGTCGCTCTTCTTCTTCTTCCTCATTTGGGTTTGCTGAAATTTCTGCAAACTCCATTGGAGCCGCTTATCACCCTTCATTTCTCCTCTTCTCCACACCTACCCTTCTTCTCTGCTTGCTGAAACTAACCTCTCCTGCTTCATTTTGCAGGTTGCAGCATCCATGGAAGTGCTCCAGCTGTGACAAGGGTGTCATCTGCCCTTCCATAGCTAGCCAGCCCTATCTCCATCCGGCTCTCTACAACACCTGCGTCGTCGGGCCTTCACACCATCTTCGGAGTATCACCCACTGTGGTTTCTAGCACTTTGCAACAAAGTAGAGTTAGACAGCACCATTGAGGGTTGTAGACGCACCTTCTGGGCAGATTCCACCTCTTCTTTGACCCCTCCAATCGTTGGATTACAGGAAGAGGCCACCGGTAAGCTTCTCACCCCCCTCTTCTAGTTAAAAACCTATTTGCATGTGATTTTGTTTTTATGTTTGTCTGCATTTTTATTGTTATTTCTGTCAGCCTTAGCATGTAGTTGGTGTGTCAAACAACACCATAGATCGAGTCTAAATCTTGTTGTCATTTCCTATTTTGATTAATTTTGCATTTTAGAACCTAGTCGGACTGAATTTACTTTTGCGCCAAGGCCGACTAGATTATCTCTAGCCGGGTGTTGTCTGTTTAACATAGATGTTTATTTCTGTAGTTACGTAGCTTAATAGAAATTTGAGCATGTAGTAGCAGCGTATCTTTCTATAGTTTTCTTCTAGTTTGATAGATTTCCAGTTTTCAGCTGCATTCTTGCCTAAACAATTCAAATCGGGTAAGTCCATTCGATTTAGGGGTTTTTGTCGAGAAAGCACAAGTAGTGTAAACTAACTATTTTTTGTATTATTCTAGTTAGCATAGCATAGATCAGTCTAGATCTATGTGTGGGTCAGAGATTTTTAATCCTGTAAAAGTGTTGCCTTTCATTTTAATTTTTATATTTCGTTTTGGTGTGCATATGAATATCAAAAATCGAGTAGAGTACTTCTACCTGATTTAGGTGTTTTGTGTAAATTGTCTACTTAGTTATTTTGTTGTTTAGCAGTAGATCTAATTCTTTTATCTGATAATTCGTGAGTCAAGTTAGTATCAGTTTAGGGTTATTTGTTGAATTGTGTGTAGGAATTAATTTAGTTTGTGTTTTTGTGTTCTTTAGTTGATATTACATTTTAGGGGATTATCGTTTTGTGCAAGTAGGATGTAGTTAAATAGCTTTGTTGTTTTAATAGTAGCCTAAGTTAGTTTATATATTAATTAGTGAGATTAAATAGTATAAGGTTGATTACTTGCTACGCTTTGTTCATATGCTAGTATAATCTTCGATTAGTATTAGTTAGGTTATTTTCGTTAAGATGATTTAGCATTATATATTTGCTTAACCGTTTTGAGTAGTTGTTCATATCCTCTTATTTCCAGAAGCACCCATTCTTCTTTTTTGTAATCTCCTATTTCCCTTTAATTATTATCAAAATTCTCTCTCCCAGTTACACTAGGACATTTTTAAATTTTCGTCACTATCCAAAGATGTCCTGTATGCAGGCAGGATAAACAAACCCTTCATTTTTGCATACCAGTATACCCATGTGCATTAATTTGCATTCAATGGCATAAATTTGCATTTACTCATATTCATTTGCATTCAAGTACATTAATCAATGTACAAGGTAAGGGTCAACCCCAAAACCCCGACAATCATTCCCATCACAATTCTCAAAATATCGCAAGATCGCCAGTCGATCATTAGCACCAACATATTTTTAAAATCCAGTGCTGGTACATATTTTCAAAATCCAATGCTCATGCTGGTACATTTTTTAAAATCCAGTGCTTGTGCTGGTACATATTTTCAAAATCTTGCTCTCGTGCTGGTACATTTTTCAAAATCAAGTGCTCATGCTGGTATATTTTTCAAAACCCAGTGCTCGTACTAGTATATTTTCAAAATCCAGTGCTCATGCTGGTACATATTTTCAAAATCCAGTGCTCGTGCTGGTATATATTTTCAAAATCCAGTGCTCATACTGGTATATTTTTCAAAATCCAGTGCTCATGCTGGTACATTTTTCAAAACTCAGTGCTCGTACTGATATATTTTCAAAATCCAGTGCTCATGCTGGTATATTTTCCAAATCTAGTGCTCATACTGGTATATTTTAAAATCCAGTACTCGTACTGGTACATTTTCAAAGCCTAGTGCTTATACTGGTAGTCTTCCAAGATATAACCCTCGTGCTAGAACCCCCCGCCTATGCGGTCGAACTAATCAATCTCTCAGGTTCAGTCTTCATACAGAACTCTCATCCAAAGTCAATTCTCAATTTTGACCTCCGGGTCATTCGATTTTCAATTTCGACCTTCAGGTCACTCAATTCTCAATTTCGACCTTTGGGTCATTCAAATTCTCAATTTCGACCTTCGGGTCACTCAATTCTCAATTTTGACCTTCGGATCACTCAATTTCAAATTTTAAATTTTGACCTCCGGGTCACCCAATTCTCAATTTTGTCCTCCCGGTCAACACATTTCCAATTTTGACCTTTCGGTCACCCAATATCCAATCTCAATCATTTTCTCTTGCGAAAGACCCTTGTTATAGGGAGAGTTTGGGGGAGCTCGCTCTTTTCACATGCTATCACTCTTTGTTCACTTAGCCCCATTTTAGGGAGAGTTGAAGGAACTCGTGTCTTTGTGAACCGTTTGCAAAACAATCTTCCAATTTCACACAAGGAACCCTTTTTATAGAGAGAGACTTGACGGAGACTCGTTTTCCTTGTGGCCACCCCAATTTTCATACTAGGCCATTTCATCATGAAGGACCCTCCTTCTCGGGAGAGTGTGATGGACTCGCTCTTTCATGACCCCCATTATCGACCTCACTTCTATCGGCCCTCTTTCCATAATAGAAGCCTAACATTAGGGAGCTTTGACAAAAGCTTAATTTCTCTTCGAAAGTTCGTTTTGCAAACACCTCCTTTTCAGAGAAGAAAGGAGTATTTCTCACCTTCCGTTCAGGTAAGGGCTAAGCCTGAACCTTCTCATTTGAAGAAAGGAGAAGGGAATTTTTGTCGCAGAAGCGTTAAATCGAACTTCAAATGCTCGCTTTCACCAAAGATTCCAGGAACGTTTTGTCAATTTGTCGTCAAACATTTGTTGATTTCAAAATCTTTATTGCAAAAATCTTTACCTCGGTTTACCTTCAGCATTACTTCCAAAAGAGCGAAGCTTTTGCGAAGAAGGATTCAAAATTCAAATTCTTTCTATTGGCCAATCAAAGGGATAAATCCTCGATATGGCAAGCAAAGAAAATTCAATGTTGTCACAAAGCCATAAGTGAGTGATATTGATCATAGCTATGGCACATCTTTAAAGACCATTCTTGCAAAAATGAGGCAGTGGAAATATCTTGAGCGATAAAAAAAAAGAGAGAGTTCACCCAATCCATGTCTCCTCAAATCACCTAAGCTGCAATTAAATATCTGCAAAAGGGATCTCTCAATTGTCGTCAAGTTGAATATGAATATGCGAGTTAGACCCCCAGGGCCAAAGAAGATTTGAATCATCTCTGAGATGAAGGGGTTTGTGATGAATCCTTCTAGAAAAAGTCGAGAGCACCGTCAAGTTGAAGGCAGATGTGATGAACCTTCTGACAATCCCTAAAAGATATTTAATTTTCGCTATCATCAAGAGATCTGCAACCAATAAGCCAATACCATCAGTACATGTCCTAAAACAAAGAAAGGCTCAAAACATCTCTGAGTTGAAAGAGTTTGTGACGTACTTTTCTCAAAATGAGAGAATGATGCAATAAATTACCCAAAAAACCCAAGAGAGCTCAAAAGAGTGCAAAAATATTATCATGGGAAAGTCCCAGGATATCAAACTGCCAATTCTGCAAAGAATTTTCTGAGTTTGTGAAATTCTATTATCAATATTCTTTCACCATTTGCTTTCACAATATTAATTCTTTCTTTCCTTTTCATATCAAGGAAATTGATAGCTTCCTCAAAGAAAGCCAATCGCAAGCAATTTGAATTTGAATCTTGATTCTACAAAGTTAACCCGGTTGGAGGTAATACTTCAGGTAAAAAAGAAGAAATATTTTCGCACCAATGTGCATCATTTTATTTCCTTTGAATCAACAATAATTTTCAACATTTTGACAACATTTTCTAGCTATCTTGGCAAAAAGTGAGAGCTCGAGGTTCGGCCTAACGCATTCTGACGCCATTTTTATCCCTCTTTAGGACTTGTTAACGAGAGTTTTCAAGATTCCTTCCCTTCTTTTTATAATTTGAGCGTGCGAGCTCTCAAATTCGTACACTTCTCTGTGTCCCCACTGTCCCACCATAGACAGTCCCATTTTGGTTCGAGGTCGAACCAACAATCATTCTCTAGCAAAAGGCTACAAATTTCAAAAGCTATTTAGTTTCAGCAATGAGACACCCAAAATCAATCCCTTTTCAAGCTTTGGGGACCCCCATTTTCTTCCTTTTGCAAAACCCTTGTCGGACTTATTGTGCAAAGCCCGAAGGTTCCATCATGGTCTCTTCTTGCGAGGATTTCACTCTTTCACCCGATCAGGTTAAGGGTATAAACCTGAGCCTCATTCTGATGAGGTATTTTTTCTCCCAATCAGGTTAAGGGTCAAACCTGAGCTTCGTTCCATACGAGGTTCTTTCGTCCCATCTAGGCTAAGGGCAAAACCTGAACTTTAATCTCGCAGAGTGAATTTTTCTTCTTCATTCTCCATTTCATAATTATCGTCTTCATCGGGCCAACTTTCTTATACCCAGTCAGATCCTTCTAACTGGGGCATTTTTATAGCTTAAATTTGGTGTGTTTTTCTTTGCCACTAAGCTCAATTTTGAACCAGTTTAGTAGCAAAGAGGAGCATCTATAAACACCCCAAATTTTCACTCACACCTCTATATAATCATCGCAGCTCATCCTCTGAGATCTTTAGAGGGCAAAATGGTCAATTTATGAGCCTAGACCCTGTAAAAATCTTAATTTCACCTACAATTCTCAAAATTTTCATCTTTTGGCTCAAACCTTCAAATCCAATCATGAACTTTCAAGATTTTACTCATAACAGGAGACTAGAACCTCCAATCTCTGGTTCAGAATCACATTTTGAGGCATGCCTTTGCATATCATTGCATAGCAATTCATATCATTTCACTGCATAGCATGTCATTTTGAGGTCTAGAACTCGTGATTTCAAAATTCTCAATCCAAATTTGAATTTCAAACTCTTTCAAAATCAATTTCCAACCCCTGGGTCTTCAAAACTTCTATCTTTTTCCATCTTACCCTCAGGACTCCGAATTTCAAAATATTTTCTCAGAAAAACAATCTGGATAATTTTCAAATAGTGATTTTCAAATTTTGTCAGCCGGAGTGGCTCAGCCTGAAGAAGGGGACAAGTCTCTGAACCTATAATTTTATTCCAAATTTGCAAAAAAAAAAAAGACTTGGAATTTTGTAAAACCTTTTATGGACAATTTCAAAATCGTTTTACAAATTTGCCCTGACAGACCACCTTTTTTTAATTTTTTCATGATTAGGCCTAGCATTGTTTATAAATGCTAATCAGTATAAAGTTTATGAAAATTCCAAAAAGAGGTCTTAAGTTTTGCTTTTTCCCTTTTAGTCCTCATTTTTTCTGTTTGAATTAATAAAAAGGGGCAATATGGGACCCACCCTGAGGTGGCGCCACATTAGCTCTCCTTCAAAATTAGGGTTTTGCTTATTAAAAAAGCCTAGAATTGAGGAGTCATCCCCTCTGAAGGGCGCCCCTATATATATATATATATATATATATATATATATATATATATATATATATATATATATATATATATATATATATATATATATATATAATAAAATAAAAATAAAGCAAAATCGGATGTGGGCCCACCTTGAGTGGCTCCACATCCGAAAGCTCTTTCATTTTACTTTTTTGAGTTATCTTAGAACTAACGTGTAGTCCATTCCAAAGTAGCATGATTTAAAAAAAAATAGGTTTTATCTTTTAGTTAGGCTTTTCAAAAGTTCAAAAAAAAAGCAAAGATCGTCCCTCTCCCTAGACTTTAGGAAAAGTAGCTTAATTTTTCTTGTTTTTCCCTTAGTTACTTTTAGCAAAAACCTAGGTTTATTTAAAGCTTTTTTTATCATGATTGAAGGAGACGGCTTTTGTTTTCCAAAATTTCCCTCCTTTCTCCCAAACTTTTCTCCTTTTCCCTCTCTATCGCACGGCTCCAAGCTCTTCTCCTCCTTCCTAGATGTGTGATAACCTTCTTCCCTGCTCTCTTTAGCCACAAGGACCAGGATCAGCCCCTCCATTGCTGACTACGATTCCAGCTGGTGCAAAAGATCCCAAGCCAAAAACTCAAGAACCAGCTCCTCTATTGTTTTCCCAAACGTTACAGCCACCTACCAAGTTCTCCTTCTTCCTGCTTCCTTCAGCCAAGCAGAAAAGAACCAGCCCCTCCATTGCTGTTACGGTCTCAATTGGTGCAAACGATCCCAAGGTAATGTGATTTCATATCACTTTACCCTTTTTTGCTCAGTTTTTATTAAATCGGATCTCATTGCCATCTGCTGGAAAGAATAAATGTGTTGTGAAGGTTCATTTAAAGTCCAGTTTTTAGCATAACAGATGAGTTCAAAATAGATAGTTGGAAGGCTTTCACATTCAGACTAAGTGGATGAGATGGTTCATCCTTTTCATGGACCAAACCTCTCATTCTGGTAGCCTACATCAATAAAATATCATACCTCTTAGTTATTTTTGAATTTTCTATCATATTTTATATAGTTTTAATGTTTTGCATCTAGGTTCATTTCCAAATTCCATAGTTTTCTTCTTTTTCATTCGTGTGAGTTAGCTTTTTATTAGTTTAGTGTCGTGAGATTAAAAAAATCAAGATTTCCCTCATGGGAAATCTAATTTAAGATCTGTAAAGTGCAGCATCTCCACAGGTAAGTCTAGTTTTCAATGTGATTTTATCAGATCTTTCTGATGTGAACTAGTATTTTTCTTTTTTTTTCTGTTTGCACAAACTCTATCGCAGAGCCTGTTATAGGTCTATGGCTCCATTGATTGACTTAGGTTAATCATAGCCTCAGATTTGTAGATCTGTTACTGGGTCTGTAAAAAGAGAATCTGGTTGTTCGGATGTCTGCTATATGATGCTAAAATTTCATAATTTTTTGAATAGATTTGATATTTTTCCAATGATTTTAGGATAAACCTCTATTTCTATTGCTTATTCCTGTTTAGTTGAATTAGGTCTCTGTTACCAGATTTATTTTTTTGTAATAGTTGGATGAATCTTGAATCTGTCAAAACGAAATATGCTTCTCTGTTCATTGACAATACTCTCTTAATTTTTCTTGAATTTTGGTGATGGATTAGCATTTATCCCTTTTAAAACAAATTTTGCTAAGTGCATCGGGTCCGACTTGCATTGTCATAGCTAGTTGGATTTTTGTAAGCGTTATTTTAAAACCTTATTTTATCGTTGAAAATGTTTTGGAAAATCACCAATCAAGTAATAAAAACCGACTTTCCACGAATATGGCGAGTACGGGTCGAATCCACGGCGAACGGGATACATTCAAATTGAATCTAAAACTTCAATTTATTAATATCACAAATGTTTACAACTACGCTAACATTACAATTCTAATTGAATGACAATCTAAAAATGAAAATGAATTGAAACAGATTGCTAAGTCTTCTCCAGATCACCAGGGGTAATTCTGTCTTTTCACCACACATGCATCTGTACTCGCATTTTAAATACACTTGTTGATCTGTTTCTAACTTATCAACCTAAAATAATGAAAATAAAGAATCAGTACGTAATCAATAATTAATTCTAATTCATAACTAAAATTAACTCTAAATTAATTACTAATCTAATACTACAATTAACTAAAAATAAAAGAAAATGCAAAATCAGCTAGACTAACTAATTAGATTAATTCTAATTAGTCTAACTACTGTTAGTACATTAACTACATGTTAGTACATTAACTACATGTTAGTACATTAACTACATGTTAGAAAACACTAAAAACTATGGAAAATCAATTAACTAAGTAAATGACTGTTTTGTCCCTGAACAGTGCAAAATCAGATTCAAATAGGTTTTTGCAAATAGGAAGTTTGAAGAGGCAGACAAAATCCGATTCTAAGTATTTTCATTTTGTTCTCTTTTTGACAGATTCAAGAGTCTGTCGGACTTTACGGAATTGAAAAACTCATCCGGAAACTCCGGATACAAGCGTTTCAAGTTCGTAGAAAAGTTCTAGAATTGTTTGACCCGAAATCTAAAATCGCGAAAAACCTAATTTTGCAAAACGCTTAAAAGGCAAACCAAATCAACTCGAAACGAGCTGACTTTTGGTTTGCAAACGGTAAACACTCTAATGAATAGACTAGAACAATAATATCGGAAAAACTCATAAAATTAACACTTAAAACAATGAGTGTAAGTCCATGTAATACTCTGATTTTTTCTTCAAAGCACTATTCATTTGTCACAATCTAACTATGCACTCTTTCTTAAGATCCATGCACTAACAGTCATTTACAGTATTTAAAACTACGTTCATAACAGTAAACAAACTTAACTATGCTAAGGAATTGAAATCTACACCACTACGTAAGTTATTCACACAAAATATGGGTTAATTCTAGGCTAAAATTCTAAAAGACATGCAAACACTAACTAAATTAGATTAACCATGCAACTAAGTTATAAATTTAGACTTCATAAAACCTTGCTAACCTGCTATTTACTGTAATAGCAAGAACCGAACATAGCACTAAAACCAAGCATACTCAAATCGAGTTTTCCCACGACTAGGTATGTTTCTAACCTGTCAATTTAATTTAAATAACCTGTTGATAATTACAAAGGAAGATTAAACATTACAATCTATCTAAACCCCAAAAATCGGCTAATATGAAAGTATACATAAACACTACTAAATCAGGATTCAACTAATACATAATTAAATCTATAGCATCACAACCTAATTAACTAACTAACCAACACTTAGACTAACACAGAAATGCTACTAACACAGGAAACCAACTACATATTCTAATTATTTTTCTAACTACAAAATGCTAAAATCGGTTAGAGGACATCTACCCGATTTTGGGCCATTTGCATATAATAACAAACAGAAACAGAGAGCACATTTTTACAGAATTAAAACCTAATTAAACACACTCAAAACATAACTAATCTATATTATGTGCTGAATTAGACTCTACACTAAAGAGCTTCAGCCTGCTAGAAGGGAAACCTATGCAATTACCTTCCAAAACACCAAGAATAGAAAAACGGAAACAAAAATTGAGATGTAGATGCTGGTTTAAGCATCAATGTATTGAGCTAAGGCTGTAAGAACAGGGAAAACACACAGAAATTACAGAATATAACAGAAAAAAGAAAATAAAACCTACACGCACACATTGGGTTTTATCTAGAAGAAGAGAAAGAGGAAAGACATACCTCTCATTGGGGATGTCCAACGAATGTGGCGGTAGAGGTGAGCGGATTGAGCCATGGGAGATGCGTCCAGCCATCTTCGGTGGTGCTGATATGATTCTCCTAATGTTGTGCCTTGTTGGGGTGAGAAGGGATGGAGATGATCCGAAGATGGAGTAGGAACCGAGTAAACCGGGTGGAGAAGAGGACCGTGTGGTAGAATCGGTTGATCCTTCTTAGAGCAGACGACACCCCAAGGTGGAATGGCGCACTCCACGAGCTCATCCTCTTGCAAAATACCACAATGAAACTTCTATTAGCTGCACGAATGAGAAGAAGTGAAAGATATGGAAGAAGAAGCAAAATGGAGGAGAAGGGAGGTGCGGTTCAATGGAGAAGCAATGGAAACCATGCAAAACCAAAGAAGGAAGAGAGGGTTAGGCATGGTGGCTGAAGAGGGAGGCGTGAAAGGTTGAGATTCAGAGATCTGGGCACAAATCTCTAGGCAAAACCGAGTTTAGGGTTTTTTAAAGTTAGTTTTTATAGACAAAGCCTGATTTTTGTCATTTTCCAAAAGAGATTAAAATAAAATTATTTGTTGGGCTCCTCTTCTGAGGGGGTTTTTAGCAAATAAAATTAAAAATAGGTTTGGACCTGGATTGGGGTGGGATTTGGTGCATTTTGCCCAGATCCAAGGCCCAAAATGGGTGTTTGGATCCGAAATGACCCATTTCGGCCCGAGGTCTGACCCGCTTAATTAAAAATGCAATATCTCTCTCGTTTTAAGTCTGATTCGAACGAAATTTGAACTGTAGAACAATGACATCAATATGCATCTAAGTGTGGGTTTTAAACCTATAAATGATGCATTTATACAATAAAAATATATTATGATTATGAGTATTTTACGCATCATCAATAGCCATATCTCTCCGACCATAAATCGGATTCTGGGACTGCAAAAATGAAAAATGTTTGTCTTATTGTCCATTTGTTGTATGCCAAATTTCAGAGATTTTCAAGATGATTTGATAGGTCATTGTTGTGTGAAATTACATTCGGTTAGCAACCGTGGGTCAAAACAGTTAATTTATTGCATGCCATGTGTTTTACATGATTAATCCCCATGAAAATTTTGTATTTTCATTCAGCATTTAGGATTAGTTAAATAAGAATGAGAGATCATTTTAAAGGTCTAGAGTTCTTCTAGAATTCCATTTGATAGTAACCTAAGAATCAAGTCTATGTGGAGTAGTCACTCGCATGAAATATAAACTAAATTCAATATTTTGGCGAGATTTTTAGACACCTTTATGATTTTAGGGTTTTATCATGCATGGCATCATTCCATCAAGTTTCATAGTCGATTTTATCATTATTTACATCCATTTGAATTTCAAAAATTTGAATTTTGGCAAAAGAAAACATCAATTTAAAAGCCCTAATTTCAAAGTCACCACTTTGCTATCGGGGGTATTTTGGTCGATTTCACCATGATTTCAAAATTTCAAAATCTTTATTTTCATATTTTCTTGCATCCACATTATTTTAATTATATTTATATCAAGGAGGTATGAAATTAGGTTTATATCTAGATAAATCTGATAATTTCTGGATATTATCGGAAGATTCTGGAAAAACCTATATGTCTATACTAATCCAATTTCTAGTTTTGCAGGGATATTCTGAAGGAGGAGTTAAAATTCTTATTTTCTTATTTTATTTCCTTTTATTTTAGCAATATACATGTAAAACAAATATTGGAATAAGAGTTATTTTTTTATGCTTAGAATAGGATGCATATCATATAGTTTATTTTCTGCATTATCCTGATTATGTGACTCAGGCACTTTCGTTAAAAACCACCATGGATGAACATGAATGGCATGTGCACCAACTCTTAGGAAGTTGATGAACTCGGTGGAGTCCATATTTACGGCCATGGTCGGAATATGAATGAGACTTAGATTCAACATCTTCCTATGAGCCACACTATTAGGCTACTTTCAAAATTGATAGCATGTTTTCCACATTTTTCAAAATGTTTTGGGATTAAACAAGTCGAATTCCAAATATATTCACGACCATAGTCGGAATATGTGAGGGATTTACCTTGCTTTAACTCTGAAATGCCCATTTTCCAATAAATCTCTCAAAAATTTCATGAATATCTTTATAAAAGAGCATTCATCCATTTAAGTAGTCTGCATTAGGGAATTTTATGCATATTCTTTTACTTTTCCCAAGAAAATCTCACTTTAAGAGAATTGATTTCTCATGAATACCCTGGATTTCCTTCAAAATCTTCCTGGAATTTAAATTCTTCATTCTCAAAAGGGGTTTTTCAAAGATTTCTCAGCAATTCTTCAAAATCCAAAATCGATTTTCAAATCCTCAAAGCCCATATTCTTAGGACTTCAATTTTTCCATTATCAAAGTGATTTCCCATGAATTTCCAACCATTTTCTAAAATCAGAAATCAATTTTCAAAGGGGGGATTATCAAAAGGTGCTTTTTCTAAGAGTTGTTTGTGTTCCCGTGATTTCTTAAAAACTCATTTTCCAAGGGTTATTCACTCATTTTCGAGATCCAATTCCTAACTTTCCAAATGGTATTTACCCAAGACAAAGCGGTTGATTTTCTTTAAATCCTCTAAATTTTTTAGGATCATTTTCAATCAAAATCTTTTTACCAGGGTCTTTCTAAGAAATCGATTTCTCTCTCTTTATTCAGAAACATTTTCCATCATTTTTCCAAATACTTTCAGAAGCATACATCATATTTTTCCAATGTGCATTTTACAAAGTCTCATAGCACATGCCTGAATTCTCTATGCATTTAGGATAGAACATCGATTTTGATAATTAAGCTAAGCTAGACACTCTTTGATCCTTGGTTCGACTACCCCTGTTAAAGGCGACAGGAACAGTCGAACCTCGTACTGACAAGCGAGCCCCATCCTATGGATTTTCCTGCTATTTTCAAAATGGAGGAGAGTATTTTTAATCAATTTTCAAACTTTGGTCGAGTTTGACTCGCGGGATGTTTCCCCTCTCTCTCACGGGGAAGGAAAAAATTTTACGACGATAACAATAGCCTTCCTATTGAGCCTCTCAATGGAAAGTTCAAATACCCAGTCCCTTGAGAGTTTGGAAGTGGTGCGAGAGTTTCCTGATGTATTTCCTGAGGAATTGCTAGGACTACCTCCACTTTATGTGGTTGAATTTGGAATTCAGTCCTTACCTAGAACAACACTGATATCAAAGGCCCCCTATCGAATGGTACTAGCTGAGCTCACTGAGTTGAAATGTCAGTTGGAAGAACTGATGGAACAAGGGTTCATCCGTCCGAGTGCATCACCGTGGGGAGCCCCGGTGCTATTTGTAAAGAAGAAGAATGGATCCTGTGACACCCCAAACCCCGACCTTGTAAAAACCTTTTGTTTTTGAGTAGTTTTTTTTTGAAAGATGTATAGTTTGAAAACAACCAGCGGAAGTACAGAAGGAAAACAATGGCAAAACAAATGCCGCAAGCCTGAGCGAGCCACAGTGAGTAAGCCAAACCATGAGTCAAAGCAAAGTGTATTTTATTACCACAATGTTTACAATATTACAAAATGAGACTGGGTACAACAAAAGGAAGCAGTCTCTCAAAATGGGGTAAAAACCCCTCAAACCCCAAAACCAGGAGAAGCCAGGATCCGCTGCCAAGTGTGGGTCTCAATCCTCCTATTGTGCGCCATCGCATCGCGCTATGTCTACTCGTCACCTGTATCCCCATAAAACAGGGCCAGTATTCTTGCGAGCTGGTGAGATAAACCATCCATACATCATCATTTTTATGGAAAAGCATACAATAAGCAGCATGATACAAGTGTGCTAAGTAACAAGCTATAACTAGCATGATGGAATAATAAGAAACATTTAAATTAAAGCTACAAGTGTGTGTCAGTTAGGTGCACGTGCTACAAGACTGTAAAACCACAAAGTAAGTAACAAGTGCAACAACTACATCAACAGAACAAGAACTAAGCAGCAAAGTGCAGCAACTAAACAGAAGTACGAGCAGTGCTCAAGTAAACAAACAACTACAGTAAGTCAGTCTGTTTGGTTAGTGCTTATGTTCTTCTGATTACTCCTTTGGGTATGCGAATGAACCTCGTATTCTATGAGACATGCACCCAGCGTCTGTTATTCAATTTCTAATGTGATAATCGAGGATGCTATAGATCGAGTCAAACCACCTGTGGGCAGCACACAACTAGGAGAAACCTTTCACAGGGGAAAAGGATTGCACTCCGTACTACTGCAGTAGCAGAGGTTCTTGAAGAGGGCAACCTTGACCTCTCTAACTCTGAGTGACTGGAGGTTAGAGGGTGCTTCGGCTCCTCAAAAGAATGGGTCATAGTAATGACGTGTTACTCAGGGTTGTACCATTCACCCTCTCCCTAGGTGACCAACCTGTGAATGGGGCGCATCAGGTTTATCTTATTTAGGCTCATTCTTCAAGTCATACCTCCTCTCGAGGTAATTGTGTCTCGTGGTCCCCACGGGGTACCCAAATGAGGACTTCGCCTGCCCATCCACGTGCTCAACCTCACACGGTCACAAAAGAGCACATCGCCTGTGAAGATGATTCCAACACCATTTCCATTTAGACCTAGGGATACACACATGTGAGCACACTCTCATGAACCCGGGCTATTGCCCAAAGACTCCAACCGAGTCCCAAAATCTCAACAGGTCAAAAGTGTCATACCCTATGGTGTTTTCAGTTTTTTCAATTATATGTCATGTCGAGTGTAAAACACGCCTCTGGTGCATCGAATATCCAACAATATGCGAGTGTGAGCTAAACAAAAATATACTCGACAACCCAAAGCTAGTGACATACGTGTCAGGATGTGCCAAAGTGTATATGCGAAACAGGGAAAACTATAGAGTCATAATTTCACACAAATATCATGCTGTGAGCGACGATACGTCAACAAGTGTGTAAAGTGGCACAAATCACTATTTTTGAGTGGCACAAGGCTCAGAGGTCATCTGTTCTTGCGAAGCAGAGACTCTCTTGAGGTTCAAGCCCAGTTGTATCCTGGGAACTCAGTCGTAACAAAACCCTTTTTCGCATCTTCGGAATTTTTGGAGTGGGGCGATTGAAGTTCTAAAGATAGCAATCTTAAGAATGTGCCTCTAGGCTTGAGATCTCTTTTCTAAAATCCATTTTATCACAAGGTTGGAATAACACAATGAACAAACCATTTTCATTTCTGACAATTCTTGCCAAAATGGGATTATTTCTTAACAAATGAGCTCATTTCTCACTTAAATCCAAGTCAATTGTCTTTGAGTCAGTCAATCCTATTCCTTTGAGTCTAGCTTGAGCTCACCAAAAGTTCAAGTACTCCAGTTTCAGTTCAAAACCATTTCCAAGTGTCTAGGAGCCCATTTCAGCTCATTTAGCTTAAATTGAGCAGAGTTTGGTCGATTGAGCTAGTGTTCGAGCTTCGATTTTAGTTTATGTCAGTATTACTGATCTTTGTTTCAGCTTAAACCTAGCTCAGATTTGTAATTCACTTCACTCTAGTGACCATTCTGTATCATTTCTCTAAAAATGGCAGCTTTTCTTGAAAATTTAGTATGAAAGGTTAGTTGAGTCAATGTCTTGTCAGTTTATTTGAGTTCTGAAATTCTAAAACCCAGCTCATTTCAGTTCAATCCAGCTCAAACTCTAATTTTCAGTGTCACTCTGGCCTGGTAGAACCCGAAAACCATTTCTTGAATCATTTTGCAAATTTTATCAATTTTAACACTTTTTGAACTAGTATAACTACCAATCGGGGTCCAATATCCAAATTTCTTCATTCATGGTTAGCATTTTGCGTGGCATTTCATACCATTTCTCATCATTTCATATCATCTCTCAGTATTTCATAACATTTCATCACATTTCATTTCATTTTCGAAGTCCAGAACTCCAGTTTTATAAATTCCAATCGAGATTGAGTTTTAAAAGTTTTCAGAAATCAATCTCAAACTCCGAGTTTCCAAAATTGACATTTTTACCCTCAGGATTCTAAATTTCAAAATATTTTCTCAAGAAAAAGAATTCAGATTTCTTTTAAACTCAAATTTTCAAATTCTAAACTGAATCTGCTTCGCAACAGGGTATGGAACTTCAAATTATGAGCTCATTTAAAAAACTGCCAAAAATAGCCAAAAATCTTTCTAAAGAATTTTATAAAATCATTTTTACCCTTTTTTTTTGTTTTTTTTTGTTTTTCTCATAAGTGGGACCCACTCTAAGTGGTGTCACACTGAAACCTTTTCGGGTTTTTAAAAATTCCTTTTTTTAGAAATCGTGCAAGCCCACTTTTAAACCCCTTTTGAAAAATCATGTGGGCCCACTCCAAGATGTCTCCACATGTAAAAAAAGAATATATAAAAATAAAATAAAATAAAATTCCAGATTTTCCTTCTTTTTCCTCTCTTTTTCTTTCCCTTTTCTTCTTCCTCTTCTTTCTTTTCTTCTTTTCTTTCTTCCCTTTTTCCTTCCTTTTCTTTCTTTCTTCCCTTTCTTCTTCTTCCTTCCTTCTCTTCTTCTCATTCAGGTACAACCACTTTCTTCTTATTCTTCTTTTCCTTCCTTCTCTTCTCCTTCTTCTTTCCTTTTCCTTCTTCCCCTTTTCTTTCCTTCTTCTTTTCCCTCCCTTTCTTTCTTTCCATTTCCCCATTTGCCCAACCCTTAAGACTCTCTCCACTTACCTATTCCCAAGGAGAATTCATGTTGAGCCCATTAGCTCTCTCTCTCTCTCTCATTAAGCTCATGTTTTTATTAAGAACTTAGGATTTGATTTTCATCAAAACCCTAAGTTCAATACAAACAAGAAAAATCTCATGGCTGCTTCTTGGGGAGCTCTCTCCTCTTCTCTCTAACACACTCCCATTCAACCCTTTGCACCTTCTCTCTCAACCCCTTGGAAACTCCCTCAGCTCCATCTCCCTTCTCTTAGGATTCCCCTTTTGCATCAGCCCACCTTCAGCCCACAACAACAGCTCCTCTTCAGCTCCATCAAGTCAGCAACGTTGGTGTAGCTTTCAACCACATCTCCAAGACCTTGCTCCAACCGGCGCACCACCTTGCAACCTCCTCCTTGAAGCCATCCTGACAGCCGTCCTCCCTGCTCCAATAATATCAAGGCAGTGAGTTGGCTCACTTTCATCCCCTCCATCACAGCTGCAATCACCATTAACAAGGGTAGCAGCTCCACTTTCTCCAAATCGCCTCATCATTTCCAACCCTCCATTGGCAGCAACCGGCGTATGTGAATTCCAAGGTAAAACACTTTATTTTATCCTTGAATCTAGTATGAATCCAGTTCAAAACTGGATTCACAAAGTTGGAAAACCTATTTCATGGGTTTACAAATATCGATTCCTCATGGTTAATGATGTCTAAGGGAGGGGACCCATTCGGTAGATGGATCGGGTCCTTCCTTCTAATGACTAACATCAAATAAACCTTGTACCTCCTCTTTTTTTTTATTTAAGCATGATTTTGATATAAATCACATGTTTTACGTAGTTGGTTTAATTAGTTTTATAGTTTTACTTAGTTTCATTGACAGTTGCTTATTAGTTATAGCATCTTATTCAAGCGTTCAGTCCAGCCAATATTTCATGTAGGAATTTTTGTCAAAAAATCATGATTTTTTAGTGGTAGGTGCAAATGTTCATTCTAAATTTTCTTCTACGAACCCATATTGATTTGGGTTCTATAACCCCATTTTATAAATCAAATCCCAAACTGGGATTTCACATTTCCAGAAATTCAAATTTCTGTTTTAGCAGAAAAGAGCATCCGAGATATCCCAGATGGACTATTTGAATTTTCTTCAAAAAAATACAACGAGTCCCTATTGGAGTCTACTATTCCCCAGTAAATTTTTAGATTTTTCCGGCAAGGTTAAGTTCTGCCAAAAATCGATTTACCCAGATCCCTAGGAAAATCTCACTTTTTCATTGTCAGGATCTAGACCGACCCTAATCCACTGTGTCCTTTCAACCCATAGGCTGTCTTTCAAAACTTACAACATAGAAGTTGTTTCTAACCTTTCCCACTGTCTTTTTCCAAAATTTAGAAATTTTTAGAACAGCCTAGGTATTTTTCCCAAAATTATCTTCCCTGTCTGTCAGATTCCCATGCATGAGAATTTCAGAGATTCAAGTCTCTGATAATCATGTACTCATTTCCAAACCATAACCCGAATCCTAAAACTTTAAAAAAAGGAAATTATTCTCTGTTTGTCAGAGACATTTTTGCAGAATCTCAGACATTTTCTGAACTTCTACTATTTTTCCCAGAGTTTTTTCTGAAACCTGTCTGTCTGCCCTAAGTCCTAGAGTTGTCGGATTCCGATCCGACTTGCGAGAGATGTCCAGCTCCAACCATAGGTCAAAACCAGAATCTGTAAGAGAAAAAAATCTTTGACTAACTTTCCTCTTTCACCCCAAAAAAATTGGGAAATATTTATGGAAGTTTAATATCCGAAATTCAATTTAGAATCAACATTTTAGGCAAAATCTTGATTTTGGGGATTTTTAGTTATTTTCCACATTAAAAAAATAATAAAAAAATAGATTTTTGAGCTTCATTCTGTTTTTAGGGTTAATCTAGGTGTCCATGCCAAATTTGGCTCAATTCCAAGTTTATTTGCTTTGTATGTTAGTTTATTTTTAAATTCAAAAGCGAAAATCATGCGAAAATCAAGTTAAATTTGATATTTTGTGATATTTTTTGCCATTTTAGGATTTTTATCATGTAAATAAGCATGTCATGTCATATTAGGATTAATTTCAAAGTCATTTGCATTTCAATTTCTCATTTTTGCAAAATTTATTTCAGAAAACCCTGGTTTCAAGGCCATAGTCTTGTTATCGGGGGCATTTTGGTCATTTTGACCTTAATTTTGAAATTTCAAACTTCAATTTTCCAAATTTTCATGCATATCAACATATTTCATCATATTTTGTTTGATTTATTTCATTTGATTTTCAAATTCCCAAATTTTATAAAAATTCTTTCAGAAAACCCTGATTTCAAGGTCATCAGGGGCATTTTGGTCATTTTGACCCCAATTCGAATTTCCAAGTTTATTTTTGAAATTTATTCACTCATGTTTATATCAAAGGGGGTATGAATCAGGGTTTATATTTGAATAATATCCGATGATTCTCAATATTTTCGGATAAATTCAGATAAACCTACATTTATGTGCAAACATGTTTTCTAGTTTTGCAGGAATATCCAGGAAGAAGACTTTTATTTATTTCTTTTATTCAATTTAAATGTAATATCGGATGTAATAATTAGGAATAAGATTTACGTTTTCTGCTTAGAATAAGACTGCATTGCATATAGTTTAATTTTTGCAAATTTTTAATATCCGATGCGTCATTCATGCACATCTTTTCAAAATCACTATGGTTGACACGAATGGCACATGCACAAGCTCTTATGGAGTTTATAAACTTGGTGGGATTCATATTTATGGACATAGTCAAAATACGAAGAAAACCTAGATTTGTGATCTTCGTATTAGCTACATTCAGCCTACACTCTTAGGCTAACTTAAAAAATGCATTGTATTTCTCAAATTTCAAAAGGATTTCCCAATTTCTCAAAGAATTCGCTTTCAAATTCCTATTCATTCATTCAATTTGCATCATTTTTCAAATCATTTTCCAATTTCAATTTCAGAGAAAACCGATTTTCCCAAAAATTTCCAAGTCTTTCTCAGGATTTGATTTTCTCAGAACTCTGAGTTCTCAAATGATATTTCAAAGTATTTCCAAGTTCAAAACATGATTTTCCAAGATTTCCAAATTCTCAAATTCATTTTCAAATCTCAAAATCGGTTTTCCTAAAGTTCAAGTTTTTTTGAGAATTCATTTTTGTGAACACTCCAAATTTTTCAAAATTTTGTAAATATTTCCTTTTTACCCTGGCCCATTTTCTGAATAATTGAGTCAGTTTTAAATCTAAAATCCAGTTTATTTCTCAGATTTACGGGAATCAAATCCATTTTCTATATCTGACTCAATCTCGGATCGAGATCTAGTTTCCAAATCCAAATTTGAGCCACGTTATTCAATTTTGACCCAAATTTACAAAAATATCATGAATAAATTTTCATAGGCTCAGATCAATCCATCTGGTATCCATTTGGATCCTCTGCCTCATATTTCTCAATTTGAGGTTCAAAACATGAAATTTTCCTCAAAATATGGATTCAAACCCATTTTTCTGAATAAATTTTCAAAAAAATAACCTGAATTCTTAGAAATCCCTCCTTTTGTAAATACTTTCAAAATCTTGCAAAAATAGTTTAAAAACCTTCATTTTCTCATAGTTTTAGAATTTTATTTCAAAAATAATAACAAAAAAATACAGAAAATACGAAGAGAAGGAAACAAAAAAATCAAATCGAAAAAGAAAATACAAAAAATCGGTTTTAGAAGCCCCTTTTTGAAAGTTTCTTTTTATTAAAACCACTTTTTAAGAAAATCCTAAAAGGAACCACTTTTTGAAAAAACTTCGAAAACTATTGGACTTGATTTGAAAAATCCCCTAACGGCTTCTTGTTATAAAAGAAGTCGCAGGAGATCGACAGGAGGCATCCATCCTTCACCGAGTCTTCATCCACTCTTCACGCACCCATCGGTGATTCACCTCATTTCGGATCACCCAGCCCATCCATGACTGATCTCTTGCTTGCTCTTTCCTTCCTCTCTCTGAGGCTTTTTCCTACAAGAGCTGAGGAACGACCTCCCTTCAAGGCACCTCATTTGCACTTGCCTGAAAGAACTTAAACCCTCTGCAAATGGCAGGTAAGAACACCTCTTCCGTTTCCAAATCCTCTGCAGATACTTTCTCACATTGTCGCTCTTCACTTCCCTTTTGTTTCATTATCTCTTATTTGTCTTTATATTTTGGATTTTTTTTTTGTTTCTCGATCCATTAACGCATCATTGAGCGTGTTGGGTTGCTTGTAGCAACACCAACCTCTCCTGTGCAACAATAATGGAACAATCCTATTCCGACATTTCTTTCATGTTTTTGTTTTATTTACGATTTTACTCTTGTTGGGCTCAGGTTGTCGGATTCAATAATCTGATAGGATTTATACGAATCCCAACCTAATCTGCCTATTAGTCCTTAGTTTTATTTCCGTTTATGTTACCTACTTCTGTTTTCATTATCTGTATTCTTGTTTGAGGTTTAGTTTCTCATGTTTATCTTCGATTTCCGCTTGTTATCTTGATTTTTTTTTACATGGTATCTAATCCATTTTAATCACATCTGAGTTTCATCAAACATTACATTTCTATCTATCATTGTTCATTCCCATCCCATTCATTCTTTACTTAGCTTACCTATTTGCCATTGTTTTCTCTGTTTTATTTTTCCTCATTCATTTTGTTAGTTCATATCCTTTGGCTTGTATTTCTTTTCTGATCTTGATCTCTTAATTTCGTGGTAATTTTCCTTTTTTTTTAGTATATCACTAATAATTCTCAATTCTATTTGGCTAACCTGTTTATGTTTTGATCATTTCTTTTATTATTCTGCATTTTCTTCATATCGATGCTAGCATGACAGTCCTGTCGATCTTGTGTGACTCATGGTCATGTACACTGAATTCAAGTTGTCTTCTGCAAATTTTGTGAACATCGTTATGTGCTTCATATTTGATTGGTGCTTTCTCTCGAGATTCAATATTCTGCTCAGTCTCGCTGATTTGCCTTATATCATATATGGTGATCAGTCTCTCACGCCCCTGTACTGCTTCTGTATATCATCTATTGGGGTTCATGGTTTGGCTAAAAAAAGAAAATGGTTGCAGAGATATACTCAGCGATTTAGTTGGTATGATAGGAAGGTTCATCTTCATGGGCTTTAGCCATTCACTGGTTATAGATACTAAGAGATAAAAACCATGGTGGATTTATCTCCAGTTGGGTTCTTCTTATATGAAAACAAATATACATGTATATATTTGATAGGAAATGGTGCAACAAGAATCCATTTTTTTTTTTGCTTAAAGACAGACCCCTTTTTTGTCTTGTCATTCACTTTATCATTTCCTTATCACCTTGCTTTCTTGGATATGCATTGAATGTTACTGATTCTTTTTTTTCCTTTTTTTTCTTAGAAAACCAGTAAGTTCTCACTGAAATATGGAAGTCAGTTCTGGTTGCCTTGAAAAGTGCAGTTGATCCATGTATCTTTGGTGCTGGGGGATTTTTGCCGTCCTCATCAAGCAACCCTTCCTGGGGATAAGAAGAATGAGGCCCTCTTGAGGGCTTGAGGAGGTAAGGTGTTCTGTTGATTGGAGTCATTGAATCCCCATTATTAAGAGTCATGCCTAATACAGATCACACTGTGATCATTCTTGAAATTGAACAAGTAAGAGAGGAATTTGCTGATTAGTGGAATCCCATGTTAGCTACTGTGGATGCTGACGCTGCCAATAGACACTCATTAGAAGTACAAACATTCCTATAGCTACTCGTTACTTCTAACATCTATTCAGGTTTTGATGGACATGAGCTTAGCAAGCTTGTGATTACAGTCGTCCTCTGCATTTTTTTCACAATCCATCATAGATGACAAACCCTTTGCATTTTCAGTAACCACTGTTTACAATACCTTCCCATCCAAGATGTAATTCTCATATATTCAGGTTACTAAGAAAAAAAGAACATACGTGAGGTTGTTCTTTGATGAGTTGCCGGGAAGCAAACACCTTTTTTTTCTTTTTTTTTATTTTGTCTCCATACATTAGGGGTTTTGGAATTGTGTCTTTGCCAAGTGAAGCCACCTACAAGTCTCAATGGCCTTATAAACCTCATGACACTGAAGCTTACATTGAATTCTTTTTTTTATATAAACCTCATATGTTGTGAATATTTGCTTCGATATTTCTTATATTTCCTAATCACATCTGCGTATTTCTATTTTTGTTTCTATTTTTAGCTTCATCGTCATTTCCCATTTTTTTTATCATGTTAGAATCATATCCCACCCTGTTGCCATACATTTCTCAGTTTTTAGTCAATTAGTATCCTGCATTTTGATTTTGCCCCTTGCACTTAATCCACATGATTACTGTGTTTTATGGATTCAGAAGGGTGTGATCTGTTTCAACATACATGTTCTATATCAGGTCCAGGTAAGATTTGCTTGCTGTCAGTCATAATTAGAGTTGCATTTGCCCCTCCTGCCCTCGACATTTTTTCTTTAGCTGGAATCTTTCTGTGAAATAACCATAGCCCCCATATGATTGGTTTGTTTATGTTGGGCATTGGTTATGACCAATATTGTTAAAAGAGATTTGCTGTCATAACAGTTACGTTGGAAGCAGTTATGGTCGATATTGAAGCCTTTGTGGGATACCTGCAAAATAGCTTCACATTGACATGTTTTATCAGAATTCTCACATGTGCCATTTGATATATAGAAAATAAAGAGTTTTACTGTATTAGAGAAGGAAATAAAATCTCAATTTTTTTTTTTACAATGTAACATATATGTTTGCTTCTGCCTTATAAAATTCTAGAATTCACCATTTCTTGCCATTTTATTTGCTGCATATGTTACATCCACTTGTTTTCGCATTTATACACCCCCTCACATCCCTTCAGCACTGCATTCATGTTCATCTTGTTGCATCTCATTCCTTGTGTTCACTTGCACCTCCTTCAGTACATCATAAAACTCACTAATTCTCTACCCACTGTAATCCTTCTTTACTATAGTAGTTCATTAAGAACTACTATAGTTGTTTTCCTTTCACAGTGGTTCACAATGAACCACTGTGTCCCTTCTTTTCTATGGTAGTTCATCAAGAACTACCATAGTTATTTTGTCTCACAGTGGTTCACAATGAACCATCATGGTCTTCTTCTTTTTTTTCTCTCTATAGTAGTTTATCAGGAACTACTATAGTGGTTATCTTTTACAGTGGTTCACAAAGAACCCTTGTAATCCTTCTTTACTATAGTAGTTCATTAAGAACTACTATAGTTGTTTTCCTTTCACAGTGGTTCACAATGAACCACTGTGTCCATTCTTTTCTATGGTGGTTCATCAGGAACTACCATATTTCATGTTGATTCATCTTGGATCATCCTGACTCTTGCCCTCATCCATTACATATGCCCTCTCACATATAGGTTTTCATTTGCTTATGGTATCGCCCATATATATATATATATATACATATATATATATATATATACATGTATATATGCACATTTTCTCATAAATGCAAGATATGAAATATGCCTCTCTTATTTAGCATGAGTAAAGCCTCTTACGTTAGAATTAGCATAAGCATCTACATTTGCATTTTCAACCAAATTTCTTCGACTTCCTTTTATCTTGGCATTGTGCTAACTCCATTTTGCAGAAGTATGCAAAAAGCTGAATGAGAAGTTTTCGATATTTTCAATTCCAGTGTTGTAATGAGCTAGATATTAATGAAAACTCTACATTTCCAGTCTTAGATAGAATGAATGAGCATGTAAATACCCTCTGTTTCATTATTTTCTTTATTTTTTAAGAAATCATAAATGGGCACACGAATGGCACGTACACCATTTTATAAGAGGTGATTAAATCCTAAGTTGATGATTTGCATCAATGGCCATAGTCAGGATGTGAACAAAACTTAGGATTTTCATCTTTTATGGAATAACATCGGATCCACACTGGACCCCTCTTCAAAAATCATCATATTTTTAAATATTTTCTTCTTTTATTAGGGTTTAACTTAAAATTAACTCAGAATATATATCAATGGCCATAGTGAAGATATATTGAGAGTTAATTTCATTTTAAACTCTATAAAAGCACCAAAATATATTTTATTCTTCACCTGAATTCAAATATGATTATTATATAATACATTCAATGACCATAGTCAGGGATGTATTATATCTTTAATCTTATTTCAATTCATTTAAAGAATGAAATATGTTTTTCAAATTCAATTTTAAAATTCTTCAATTCATTTCATCACTTAAGATAAAACTGTATCATATTTTCAAAATCCAAGTGATCTTGAATATATTTTCTTCAATTTCTATTTCAATTCATCAATTTTATCTCTTTGCAAAAGTTTAAAATCTGATTTCAAAGTCTAATTTGACTTTGAAATTTCAAAATCATTTTATATTCAAAATCCAATATTCCAATTTCAAAGTTCAAATTAACTTTTAAATTTCAAATTCACCTCTAAAATTTAAAATTCAAATCAAATTTCAAAGTTCAAATTTTCTGCTTAGAATAGGACTGCATTGCATATAGTTTAATTTCTGCAAATTTTAATATCTGATGCGTCATTCATGCACATTTTTCCAAAATCACTATGGTTGACACGAATGGCACATGCACAAGCTCTTATGGAGTTTATAAACTTGGTGGGATTCATATTTATGGCCATAGTCAAAATACGAAGAAAACCTAGATTTGGGATCTTCGTATTAGCTATATTCAGCCTACACTCTTAGGCTAACTTAAAAAATGCACTGCATTTCTCAAATTTCAAAAGGATTTCCCAATTCCTCAAAGAATTCTCTTTCAAATTCCTATTCATTCATTCAATTTGCATCATTTTTCAAATCATTTTCCAATTTCAATTTCAGAGAAAACCAATTTTCCCAAAAATTTCCAAGTCTTTCTCAGGATTTGATTTTCTCAGAACTCTAAGTTCTCAAATGATATTTCAAAGTATTTCCAAGTTCAAAATATGATTTTCCAAGATTTCCAAATTCTCAATTTCATTTTCAAATCTCAAAATCGATTTTCCCAAAGTTCAAGTTCTCCTGAGAATTCATTTTCCAATGCAAACTTCTGATTTCCATTAAAATTCAATGATTTTCCCAGGAATTCCATTTTCAAGTACTTTTCCAATCATTTGCAAAATACATCTCAATTTTCCCAAGCAAACATCATATTTCTCAAAAGCTTGCATTATTTTAAAATTTTCATAGCACAAGCCCGATTCTTTGTGCATTCTAGGAAAATAGAGCATGATTTAGATAATTTAACTTAGTCAAACCACACATTTGATTCTTGGTTCAATTACCCCCCGATAAAGGCGCTAAGAATGGTTTAACCTCGTACCGACAGGCAGATCCCATTCCATAGAATTTTCCCGTAAATTTTCAAAACGGAGGCGAGTTAATTTTCAAAAGCCATTTTCAAAACTTTGGTTGAGTTTGACTCGTAGGATCATTTCTCTCTCTCGCAGAGGGAGGGGGGAACAATTTTGTGATGATAACAGGTTTGGTGACCATGATGGGATGTGTCTTCGTGTGATCAACTGTGTGCTTTAACTTAGCTCAATTATCAAAATTGTGTTCTATGGAATGTCAGCTTTTACTTTCTGATATCATGTGAACCTAGGTGCCTAGACTTGAACGTAGCTGACATGGATTGCATGTAGACTAGGCATGGTTTGGTAGGACCAATTGAGGAGAATTATTCATGCTCACATAGACTTGGATCTGAAATACAACACTCTTCAATCTAGGATTTGTATGAAAACAATGTTTGCTTCTTCAAAATTTTCAAAATTCTATCTCTTTAGGTCTTAGAGCCTTCTGATTTGCTTGCATGTGTTCATGTTTTCAAAAACCACCCCACCTATGTCTACACGGTCTTCACGTTGTTGGGCTTTCTTCCAGAACCATAGTTCAGGACAGAGCCTCACAACTGGGCCACTTATTTGGGCTAATGCCCCCTGCCACGTACCAAGGGCCATAGTCCAACGTATATTGGTAGGTGATCAAGGATGTTGGGAAAATAGAAGCCTAGAACCAGAGATAAATTTTTATGCCACGTACGTCGAGCCTCGGCTCGAGTATATCGGCATGGCATGATTGGACACAGTTGATCTGAGCCTAGAGTCAGGATTAGGATCCTAAAGCTCTTTCAAAACTGATGCATTTAGAGTCAGCTTCTTAGGGAATGCTATATGTGTATAATTGCTTATGCAAAATATGATTGAGTGTACTATATTCATTTTCATTCTATTTTCCCATATTTTTCCCAATTTTTCCAAAATACTAGACAATTTTCCAAAATACCTCATTTTCCATCTTTTCGTGAAATATCTCCTTTTTCTCAAAAACCCTGTATGATTTCTCCAAATTATCCACTTTTTCTTCAAAACTCTAGGTGATTTTTGATTCTTCCATTCCTTTGGACTTCGAATTTTCAGCTTTTTAATTTTATCCTGCCTGCAATTTTCAAAATTCTTGTATATTTCTTTAGTCTAATTCCAATCTTCCTATCTTTTAGTCCAATGGCATCCAGTCATCTCAATTCTGTTTTTCTTGAGGGTCACATCTCCTACGAGGTGCGACAAAGTCTTCCCGAGCATCGATCTCTCAGCACTGAACCCTTCTTTCCCCGGTGGTACTACATTTTATTCAAGAACTTCTCTCGTATGTTTTCAGACCACTTGAGAGATTATGGGTTGGTACTGGCATTCACAGTGGGAAAGTTGATAGTCAACGACAATCTGATCCATGCACTGGCAGAGCAGTGGAATCCACGCACTTGCACATTCTGGTTCCCATGGGGCGAGATGACCCTGCTAATGGATGAATTTTCAGAGATCATGGGATTGCCCTAGCCAGCCGGTCAGCCTGGAGATCCATTAGAGTAGCAATTTTTGATTAATGTCAAGGGTCTGGACCCTAAAGATGTTGTAGCTTGCATGACAGGGCGTAAGTCTTGGCCACTGATTGAAGAAATGGGAACGAATATGTGAGTCTGATTGAGATCTACCGACAGTATGGGACATTTGCAGAAGTTTGTTTGTTATCCAAATCAGCCTGAGAGAGAATCCAGCATGTGATGGTTCTGTGCACTGTGGGACTCGCTTTCTTTCCAGACGAACAAAATTATGTGGATGTCAGAATAGTCCAGCTTCTGAGAAGATGGGGAAGTCGATAGACCAGCTGTCTCTCGATAGCCATGACCACACTTGCTTTTCTATACAGAGGATTGACTCGCTTCACGCTTGGAGAGTTCATCTTAGTCGAGGGATATACCTATGCACTTTAGTCTTGGTTCCTTCAGCATGTGCCGAGCAGAGCTAGTTCGTTCAGATACAACGGCAAGGAGATTCTTCCAGTTATGCGGTTCCGATTCCTGATTGATCATCTGCAGAAAGAAGAAGTTGTGTGAGACTATTTCGATCGAGAGCTATCACCTCCCAGATACACCTATGCATATGGCAAGCGGTTCAAGCTACTTGGTTCATTCTTCTATGCTTACTATCATCCAGAGCGGTGTGTCTGGCAGTTTTCTCAGAGACAGAAGCGCATAGAGATGCGCCTGCTATCATGAGTTGTGCCAGAGTTCGACCTTACATCAACACAGTGGTCCGGAACATACCATTCTGCCAGATATGGCTGGAACTCTTTTGTTACTCTTCCACTTTTTCCCAGTCCTCGTGTCTCTGCCGATTATCAAGAGTGGTGGCAAACTGTCTGTTTGCCCCCTCTTTCCCAAGTTTATTATTGATGCAATCATGTTTTCCCTTCAATGAATAAAAATCTAGCAAATTCTTCATTCTTGGTTTGACGACCTCACCTAGGTAACAAGGCATAACTTTCAGTTGTTTATTCTCTTTGTAAAGGAATGACAACACAATTATCGTAATCCCAGTGACGACTCAATCCCTAGTAATGGGATATTCTTTCAATGGTCTACCAAAATTCTCAACAAATATTTTCTTCCAATCAAAATCTCTCTTTAAAGTCTAACCATTAACTTTTCCCTGCAAAAAACATTTACAAAATCTAAATGGTCCAAACAAGGTCAGGAAAGAAGACCACAGAGTACTCAATGGCTTCAAAAGAGGAAATGGATTTCTCGCGGTCATTTAAAAGTCGGGGAAAGCAAGCAGATGATGGCATCGATCCTCAAATATATGTCATGTTTAAAAAGATGATGAACAAGATGCTGGCAGAGCAGGCTGAAGCTAGTATAGAAAAAACCCAGGTCAAGGAGAAGGCAAAAGGTCAGGTAGTCAAAAGGGTTTTAAAGCTTTCCAAGAGGCATGTTCAGAATACTGATACAACAGATGAAGAGGAATCAGTAGAGGACACTGATGAAGAATATGAAGTTCAACAAGTGTTTCAAAGATCCCCTCATAGACAAGAGATAGCCTATAAATTGAAGAATCAAGCAATGAACGATCTAGTCCAAGTACAATTGAAGAAAATGGCTGAGGTGATTAAAAATTTGCAAGACCGTGACAAGGGCAAGAAGGTCTTCACAAGCAAAGACCTTTACGAGGGCATCACCTCTGTCAGGAATAATCAAGATTAAAAAAAGAAGACAAATTTTGCCTTCTTCGTCAATGCCAACCGCGATGATTGCAAAGATAACAAAGGCAATCATACAAGTCAAAAAGAGAAATCTTCAAAGCAGAGTGGAAAATTGAGTCAACCAAAAGAGAAGATAAAACATGATGGTTGGGGTTACGATCATGAATTTACTCCTCTAGATCAGCCCCTCGAAAAGATCCTTGAATACATGTTGGTCAAGGAAATGGTTAAACTCCCAAAGATTGCTAATCCTTCTGTCGCAAAAGGAAAATGGAAAGATCGATTCTGCAAATTCCACCGAACAACGGGGCACGATATTGAACATTATTTTGTCTTCAAGAACATTGTCCAAGACTATATCAATAAAAATTTGTTCATTGAGGATAAGAAAGAATGACAATCAACTGTTTCGGCCTAGTCTCAGCAAAAATCAAACACTCGGCAAGAGATACAACATGACAATCGAAACCAGGACTGCAAGATGGCCCCATTGGATCAAATACTCAAGAGTTTCTTGGAATACATGCTCACAAAAGATATGGTCAGACCTTCAAAGGCGTACTTCACTCTTTCTGCCAACAATAGGAAGGGTAACCAGAAAAATCATGATGACCATTCAGAGGGATCTGAGGACCAAAATGAAAATATCCCCAACAATGATAAACCTCTTCAATCTAGTCCTCAGCATAAAGAGAAAGATCAGGAGAAACCAAAACACAAAGATTGGAGCACTGATTGAAAGTTTACTCCTCTGGACCAGAAGCTCGAGACTGTTCTAGAAAAGACATGGTTCATTTACCTAAAGTCACCAATCCCCCGACAATCATGGGTAGGTTCAAAGAAGAATTTTGCAAGTTTCATCGTGCAATAGGACACGACACAAAAAAAAAAATCGTCCTCAAAAACATTGTCCAGGATCGCGTTGATAAGAATATTCTAGGGGAAAACAAAGCAGCAGATCAGTCGACTATCCTGGCCAAATCCCTTCAATCCTGCTCCTAGCAGAAAGCAAACACTCAAAAGAAGCTAAAACATGAAGGTTGGAGATGTGATCACCAATTCACTCCATTGGATCAGACACTCGAGAGCATGCTCGAGTATATGTTGGCCAAAAATATGGTCAGACTTCCAAAGGCTACCGATCTTGTTGTCACTTTGGGGAAATGGAAGAATAAATTCTGTAAATATCACCGAGCACTGGGGCATGACTGTTATCGTCGCAAAAATTTATCTTCCCTTCCCTGAGAGAGAGAGGAGAAAACGTTTCCACGAGTCAAACTTTGACCAGAACTTGAAAATTGTTTTGAAATGCTCGCCTCCATTTTGAAAATAGCGGGAAAATCCATGGGATGGGGCTCGATCTGTCGGTACGAGGTTCGATCGTTCCTGCCGCCTTTAACAAGGGTAATCAAACCAAGGACCAAAAATGTTTTTGACTTAGTTAAATTATCAAAATCGTGTTCTATCCTAAATGCACAGAGAATTCAGGCATGTGCTATGTAATTTTGTAAAATGTAATTTGAAAAATATGATGCATACTTGGACAACATTTTGGAGTTGGAAAATATTTCTTAGGAAAAAGATGAGAATCAGTCTCTCAGGAAACTCTGATGAAAAGATTTGAAATCTCAAGAAAGTTTATAAAGATTTGGGAAAATCATGAATGGATGAAAATCCTGAGAAAATGGAAAGAAATCTTGAGAAAAGATGAACATTTGAAAAGGCAAATATTTGTCAGGAAAACTCTGACTTTGAAAATTTTCTTTGGAAAATGATTGAAATTTATTGGAAAACTATTTGGAGAAGGAACATCAAAACTCAGGAAACTGAAAGCCTAAGAATCTCAGCCTTGAAGTTTTTGAAAATCAATTTTGATTCTTGAGAATGATGAGAAACTCCTTTTGAAAAAGAATCTTAAGAAAAGAACATTTTTTAGGGAAAATCATGGAAAAACTTGACTTGAGAAATCCAACTTTGAAATTTTTCAGAGTTTCTTGAGGAATCGATCTCCTTAGAATGAAACTTTCTTGAGAAAAGTATAAGAAATGCAGGTGATTTCATGATGCTCATGATTTGAATGGATGAATTTCCTTTTGTGAAAACCTCTTTTCAGGAAAATATGCAGTTTCAGAATTAAACTAAGTAGACATACCACATATTCTGACTATGGCCGTAAATATGTTAGTAATTTACTTAAGTGATTCTAAAATATTTTGTAAAATTGAAGATAGTTTGGAAGATAGCCTAAGAGTGTAGGCTCGGTGTGACTAGTAGAAAGATGTTGAATCTGAGTCTCATCCATATTCCGACTAGGGCCGTAAATATGGCCTCGACCGAGTTCATCAACTCCCTAAGAGTTTGTGCACGTGCCATTCGTGTACATCCATGGTGATTTTGAAATGCAATGCATGAACCACATAATCAGGATATTACCGGAATTCAAACTATATGATATGCATCCTAATCTAAGTGAAAATGTAAATATTATTTCAAGTGTACACTTTGATTGTTACATAGATAACATAAAGAAAAACTAAAAAAAATCGACTGAAGGTGCCTCTTCTAAACTTTTTCTGCAAGTGTGGGTTAGTATAAGAGATACAGCCTAACAAAAAGAAATGTCACATTAATGCCAATATGTCAATAATTATGCCTACATTACAACAGGAGTATATATTAATGACAATATGAGGCCTAAAGTATATATGGGATGCTTACAAGATGCCTAGATATTAGGTTTAAGTGAAAGAAGACACACACACATATATATACCTAAATGCTTAAGTTTATGCTAGGAGAAATGTGTATGTGGACCATTAGCCGTCTCATTCAATAAAGATTACAGGCCATATAACGTAGCCTTGACTATACCATAACTACAATGCCCTTATGCTATGACACTTATGACTTTACTCGAGCTCACAACACAATTGCCATTTTCTCATACTCATAGTAACTTCAAATGGCTACTTACAACCTGCCCACACCATAGTTAGTTGCAATATCCATAACATATGAATGGCTGCAACCTGGGTTTACACAGTGAATCAATACCTTCAATTAGGAAAACTAATAGATGCACATCAACCATTTCAATAACTAATTGTTGAATCATGCAAAACATATCTGAATACACATGGAATGAATCTAGACGAACTTAGAATCAAAAGAGGTTACAAATGATGACAGTAAAACAAGCAAAAGATCTAATGCAACAGACACAGAAAAAAAAAACTGAATGAAATTATATTACAATCTGAGAGATAATATACAGGGCATGTGACATAAACAGTATATGGGAGTAAGAAGTTAGGGGATCACGAATGGGCAAGAGATGGTTTTGAGTATGTGATGGAATAAGGTATACACAATAGTAATGTGGCATTGCAGTCAATGTAAGATGTAAATGTTAGAAATAATCACTAATCACAGCCTGACGTCTAAGTTGGATGACCAATCCAACGAGTTAAATCTGCTCACTGGTTTAGAGGCTCAACGTTAGGCATCATAACAGAGCAAAGTGATAGTCATCTTCAAATACAGTAGATCTGTTTTACAGCAAAACGACTTCAAAGAGATTAAAATGGATTTAACAGGTACAACCGACTGATCAGTTCTAAAATCGATCCTCCAGGTTGAATTTCTGAGCTGGATAGCAAATGAATCTCATACTTATCAATGTATTTAAGGCCATGCAACAGGTTTATCAACAAGTCCATCATGACAACTCAGTTTCTACAAAAGGGTTATGACTGCATACTCGTTCCACATAATTTCTTTAGGCCTTTTGATAATGAAACAAGAAAATCCTGCAATAACTTGAGACAAGTTTGCAGTGTGTATCTAGATGTAAACCACGATATGATGATATATAGTAAAGGCATAGCTATTACCCAACATATTACAGGTATTAGAAGGCCTCAAAGAGAAAAATTAACCAGAGATACAGAGAATGGATCATATAACAGAAGAAATGCATGCAAATACGAAACATTTGGATACAAATACAGGTGATCCTGAGTAATATGAGCTGAAGCAAATGTGACAGCATGTTGGTAACATATGATGGGAAAGCTATTGGTTGTAGTGAAATATGCGGGTGAGCAATGAATCTTACTCAAGTAACTATTAGTCACAGATTGCCTTGTGTAAGCCAACTCATGGTACACATGTACAGATAAAAAAAATTCTTTCCTTTTTTTTTTTTTAACTCAACCAGATTTTAATCAGATTATTATTATCAATTGAACTTTCACTGAGGATTACAACCTCAACAAGCACTTCATCCTCACCTGTGCAAATAACATAAAGCCTATTTGATGGATTTATGACAAATAAGAGGAAAACTTGTTTTCTTTCTAAAATTCACTATGTAGCCACGGGAAACTAAGAGGCCAGGGAAGGTCGGCTACAATACAAGGAAATGCTGGATGTAGGGCAGATTTCGTAAGTTACCATGTCTAGACTGTTGTGGAGGCATTAATCAAATGATAAAAGGAAGAAAATCTACACAGGCCTGACGATTTTAACTCATTGGAAATGCGCTATTGGAAGAGCTAATGAAGATACCTACCAGTTTCTGCTAAGTTAAAGCATGTGAATACTGTTGATGCAGTATGAAATGAGATATTCTAAGGAGCAAGATGGAGATTAAAACTGACTTCGGATGTAGTGCCTTGGTTAACGACACCCATTTAATGTACGATATGTTTTCATGGACAATCAATTTAGGTGATGGTATGCAGTCGCTTTTCTCAAAACTCTTTGACTATGCAGAAAACAATGAAGTGCAGGAACCAGTGAGATACAGGAAAGCTAAATAACATTACTGTAAAAAAAATAATAATAAAGTGTAAGAAAACGGTGAAGACGACAAGATTGCAAAGAGAGGCTTATGATAAAAGGGGTGTCATGCATGAACAGAGAATCCAACCAGGTTTCGTTCACTACACAGAAACCTAAACATGGGTGAAATTGTTATCCTTTATAAAACAAATTTCAGATGCTCGGATAAGATCGATGATATGCTAAATGTGATAGGGTAAACATGAGTCTGAAAACTGTAAGTTGAAACCAAAACGAATCAAATAAACATCATGTAGAAAATGATGATTCTATTAAAAACATGCTATTCAAATGAATCGATAAAACCATGCTCTTCAAACTGAATTGAGAATGATATTGAGAGGCATTATCACTTCTTGAAGCATCGACAAAACCGAAATGTAAACCACGTCAGCCATTGAAACGGGTTTGCAAGACCTAGGACATGAACACGATGTCTAATTCCTGTAGATGCAGAGTAAACAAAAAAAAGAAAGGGGCCTTTACCTTGGCTCAATGGAGGTTGACGATGGTGTCTCCTCTGAGGTGAGTCAGGCCTCAAAAAGGGGAAGGAGGACTACACACTCCTCGGTTACCCCTTTGATCTTCCTTTTGTTGGCTGATGGAAGAAGCCGATTATCCCCAATCAGGAAAATAGAGGGCTCTTGTAATCTCTGCTGAAGAAGAGAGTTAAAAGGGGAAAATACAGGAGGATTCTGAGAGACTTGATAGGAAGAGAAGAAGTCGGCATTCAAGATCTGCCCCCTTTGGTGATCGAAGGGGCCTCTTTTAAAATATTCGGCCTACTTTCACCCGAAAGATCGGCAGTTTTGAATCTTTTCCACCTAATCTTTTAAAAGCATTTGAAAATTTTCAAACAAATTTTTGAAAGATTTTGAAACTCGTCAATCCTTGAAGAAAAAGGGGACGACTGGCTTATTTTGAAGAAGGGTTCTGAGTTCACTTTACCTAAAACTTAGGTAAAGTGAAAAAGTTGGGTAGGGTTTCACGGTGGCTCCTTTTGGGGTAAAAAAAATAATAAAAAAAAGTAAAAAGAAAAAGGGTGAGTAAAACGAGTCTTTTTTTTTAAGGTGGTGCCACCTCAGCCGGTTTAATAGAATTCTTTTTGAAATAAAAAAATTCTTTTGTTTGATTTTTCTTTGCAGAGAATTTTAGTGAGGTGCCACCTATGTGTGGGCCCACTGATTATTTTATCAAAATAAAATAGAATTGAAAATTAAAGAAAGGGGTTTCATAAAGTGGTGCCACCTCCGGGTGGACCCTTCTTGAAAATAAGAGAAATATCTAAAAATTTGAGTGTGACGCTGCTTCAAGGCGGGTCCCATGTCATTTATTTGAAATAAAAGCAAAATAAATTCTTTTGGGGATTTTATAATGGTTGGCTAGTTTAGAAAATACGAAGTAAAAATTGGTTTGGTTTCAGAATTTCAGAAAAAAAGTGGTCCTTCGGGGCAAAATTTAAAAAGATGCAGAGATTTTATAAAGAAATTCAGACCCCTTATGCAGAAGTTTGAAATAAAGTTTTTAAAATTGTGTCCCCTTCTTTCCAACCGATGAAATTTGAAAATCAATATCAAAACTATCCAGATTGTTTTCCTGAGAAAACTTTTGTAATTCGGAATCCTGGGGGTTACGACAAGGGAAACTGACTATTTTAAAAAGCCCAGGGATTTGAAATCTATTTTGAAATATTTAAAACTCGAATCTGGATTGATAATTTTGAAAATCAGGAGTTCTGAATCTCAAAATGACATGTTGTGCAGTGAAATGATGTGAAATGTTCATGCAATGTTATACAAAGACATGTCCCATGAACTGCCACTCTGAATCAAGAATTGGGAATTCTAGCTTTTTGTTAAGAATAGGATTTTGAAAATTTGCAGTTTGAAGATATTTCTGAGTCTAAATAGAGAAATTTTGAGACTCGGTAGTGAAAACTTGGACTTTTTGCAAGGTCTAAACTCAAAAAATGACCATTTTGCCCTTTAATGATCTCGGAGAACTGAAATATGATGATTGGTGGAAGTGTCCGGAAGGTGAGTGAAAATTTGGGGTGTTTATAATGACATAGAACATTGCTTTGACTTCAAGAACATTGTGCAGGATTGCATCGACAAAGGATTGCTTGTAAGGGCTGAGTCAGAAGATCAATCATCTATCTTACCTGAACACAAAGAAGAATGATGATACTAATAATCTCATCCATTCCATCTTACTTTTGTCATTTTGAAAATAAAATGTAGCCCCAATTCTTCTATCAGTTTATTTTTCCAGTACATCAATAAAACATCAATTTGCCTTGTTTCTCTTACAAGATATCTCTCACAAGGAATGACCTCTTCAAAGTCCCTCCAGAATCAATCAAAAGTTAGAAAGCATTCTTCAAATATCAATTACTTATCCTTTTATCCAACCTCTCACTCCCCAGTTATACTGGGGCATTATTTTGAAAATTGTCTTCAAAACATCCTGTATGCAGGCAGGATCAAATAAATCTCTCATATTGCATGCATGTGCACCCATTTACATCATTTTGCAATTATTTGCATACATTTGCATTCATTTGCATTTGCATGCATTCATCTACATACATATGCATTGAATTCATTTTCCCTTCAGGTTAAGGGATAAACCTGAGCTACCTATTCAGAATAAGGGATAAATCCTGAGACCCTGACAGTTGTCCAAGTCATCGTGAGAGTGAAGACTGAAAATCTTCCATCAGAATCAACTGGTACTCTTTTCAAACCCAGTGTTCGCGCTGGTAATTTTTTAAAATCCAGTGTTCGAACTGGTAATTTTTTGAATTCAGTGTTCGTACTGGTAATCTTTCAAAATTTAGTATCTGTGCTGGTACATTTTTCAAAATCCAGTATTTATGTTGGTACATTTTTCAAAATCCAGTGCTCATGCTGGTACTCTTTCAAAATTTGGTGCTCATGCTGGTATTTTTCTAAATCTTTTTTTACTGGTTGAAACTCTTAAATTCGATTATTTATTTTCTTCCTAGTCAAAGTTTCCAAATCTAATTTACATTGGTCTAGTTTTCCTTCCCTCAGATCCTAGAATTGGTCTAGAAAATTAGAGTTCCGACTTGAATTTTCTTTCAAATCCAATTCAAATGTCTAGAATTGGTCAAGAAAATTAGAGTTCCGACTCGAATTTTCTTCTAAATGCAATGCAAATGTCTAGAATTGGTCTAGAAAATTAGAGTTTTGACTCGAATTTTCTTCCAAATCCAATTCAAATGTCTAGAATTGGTCTAGAAAATTAGAGTTCTGACTCGAATTTTCTTTTAAATCCAATTCAAGTGTCAGAATCGGTCTAGAAAATTAGAGTTTCGACTCAAATTTTCTTCCAAATCTAATTCAAGTGTCAGAATGGGTGTAGAAAATTAGAGTTCCGACTTGAATTTTCTTCCAAATCCAATTCGCTTGGATTTCCTATAAAGGTTTGAACTCTTACGCAAACTCTTCTGCAATTTAGTGATTGGTCTAGAAGATCCAAGTTTCGACTCGAATTTTCTTTCAAAACCCAATTCATTTAGTTTTCTCTTAAAGATTTGAATTTCGATTTGAATCTTCCTTCAAAACCCAGTTTAGCACCTAGTCCTTCTAAACCTAGTTTAGCACCTGGTCCATTCAAAGCCCACAAGTTTAACCCTTCGTTCTTAAACTATGATCCCTAGGTTAAATCCCCATGGAATTGATAGTTTGTAGGTTGGATACCTGCCAAACCGATGTGATCTTTAGGTTAAATCCCTATGGAATTGATAGTTTATAGGCTGAACCTCTGCCAAACCGATGTGACCCCTATGTTAAATCCCTATGAAATTGATAGTTTGAATAGGCTGAACCCCTACTAAACCAATGTGCTTTGTAGGTTGAACACCTATCAAACCAATACGGCTCATAGGTTGAACCCCTTTGTTTACCAAAAGTCCTTCTCAACCCCGGTTCTTAGGTTGAACCCCTTTGGAATTAATCTCACTGTCAAAAATTCGATTTGTAGGTTGAAGTCCTCCTGATCCAATATTCTTTACAGTTCTTAGGTCGAACCCCTTTTGGATTGGTATTTTTCAGAAATGTGATTTGTAGGTTGAAGTCCTCCTGATCCACGTTCTTAGGCTGAATCCCTATTGAACCCATGTTGTTCCCAATGAACCAATGTCGTTCTTAGGCTGAATCTCTATTGAACTCATGTTGTTCTCAGTGAATCAATGTCGTTCTAAATTAAACCAATGTCGTTCTTAGGTTGAATCCCTATTGAACCCATGTCATTCCCAGTCACCAATGTCATTCTTAGGCTAAATCCCTATTGAACCTGTGTCGTTCCTAGTGAACCAATGTCGTTCTCAATTGAACCAATGTCGTTCTTAGGTTGAATCCCTATTGAACCCATGTTGTTCCCAGTGAACTAATGTCATTTCTTAGGCTGAATCCCTACCGAACCCATGTTGTTCTCAGTGAACCAATGTCATTCTCAACTGAACCAATGTCTTTCTTAGGTTGAATCCCTATTGAACCAATGTCGTTCTCAATTGAACCAATGTCGTTCTTAGGCTGAATCCCTATTGAACCCATGTTGTTCCAGTAAACCAATTTCAATTCTGACCTTCGGGTCACCCAATTTCCAAATTCCCAATTCTGACCTTTGGGTCACCCAATTTCCAAATTCCCAATTTCGACCTTCAGGTCATCTAATTTTTTAATTTTCAATTTTCAATTTTCAATTTTCAATTTTCAATTTTTAATTCCAATTTCGACCTTCGGGTTAATCAATTTCTAATTTCGACCTTTGGGTCAATCAACTTCCAAATTCGATCTTTGGGTCATTCAAATTCTAATTTACAAATTCTAATTTCCAATTTCGACCTTTAGGTCAATCAATTTCCAATTTCGACCTTCGGGTCAATCAAGTTCCAAATTTCCAATTTCCAATTTCTAAATTCTAAATTCCAATTTCCAAATTTTCAATCTCCAATTTCCAAATTTCGACCTTTTTGGTCACTCAATACCAATTTCAATCATTTCCTCTTGCGAGAGCCCCTTTTTACAGGGAGAGTTCGAGGGAGCTCGTTCTTTTCGCATGCTATCTTTTATTTACTTAGCCCCTTTTCAGGGAGAGTTTGAAGGGACTCGTGTCTTTATGAACCGTTTGCAAAACAAATTTCCAATTTCACACAAGAAACCCTCAGTTCAGGGATAGCTTCAATGAAAGTTCACTTTCCTTGTAACCCCAATTTCAAACTAGGCCATTTCATCATGAAGGACCCTCTTTTCAAGGAGAGTGTGATGGACTCGCTCCTTCATGACCAATTCACCGACCTCACCATTACCGGCCCCTTTCCATAAGAGAAGCCTGATGTTAGCAAGTTTTGACGAAAGCTTAATTTCTCTTCGAAAGTTCGTTTTGCAAACACCTTCTCTTCGTGGAAGAGAAGAGTAATTTCTATTTCCTATTTCCGAATCTTCTTCTTTGGGGAAAGGAGAATAAAATTTTTGTCATGGATGCATTCAGTCGTGCTCTAAATGCTCACTTTCATGAAGGATTTCAAGAACATTTTGCCAATTTATCGTCAAATACTTGTTGATTTCAAAATCTTTATTGCACAAAAGAATTGCCTCAGAATACCTTCAATATTACTTTCGAAAGGACAAAGCTTTCACAAAGAAGGATTCAAAATTCAAAATCTTTCTATTGGCCAACCAAAAGGATGAAGAATAAATCTTCGATATGGCCAGCAAAGAAAATTCAATGTTGTTGCAAAGCCATAAGTGACGATATTGATCGCAGTCAATGGCACATTTTTAAAGATTATTCTTGGAAAATAAGGCAGTTGAAATTGAAATTCCACTAGAGGGGGGGTGAATAGTGAAATATGATTATGATCGATAAAATAAAATAATTAAGCAATAAGGCACAACACATAAAACACAGAAGTTATACTGGTTCGGTCAATATCCAGACCTACATCCAGTCCCCAAGCAAACCACTTGAGATTCCACTATAACATTCGAGTTACCGGATAAATAGTACAACACCCTCTTCCCAAGAGGTCTTCTTCTCTCAACAGAGAAGGGGCACACCCTCTTCCCAAGAGGTCTTCTTCTCTCAACAGAGAAGGGCAACACCCTCTTCCCAAGAGGTCTTCTTCTCTCAACAGAGAAGGGCAACACCCTCTTTCACAAAGGTCTACTTCTTTAAACAAAGAAGGAATACAGTGAATAAACAGAGCTACAATACTTCCTATAGAACCTTCAGAATGATATGAATGCACGAATGAAGGATTCTAAGAATGTTCTGTTTGTCACTCAGAGGATACTCTTTGTCAAAGAGCTGGACTTGACTTTTTCTCTTTCTTTCTTTTTCTTTTTCTCTTTCTTTTTCAAGGCTCTCTTTTCAAATCACGAATAGAATATTTTTCTCTTTGTAAGCTCACACGTCTATTTCATTCCGCTTGTTTGAATAGTTTATGTGTGTGTGTTTATATAGCTTATAAAAAGTAGTCGTTACATTTTGGAATTGTAACTTTTTGAAATATGAAATGTTATGTCTTTTCAAAAATATCTTTTAGAGAAGATCGAGAATGCCTTTTTCCAGAAGAGTAAAATAGAGGGTACACTAGTCGTTGTAGTGTTTTAGGTAATACATATTTTATGTAAGAAAGTCTATTTCTTACAATAGTACATTTGAACGTTGGGTTGTAGTTTTGTCTTTATTCTAATTAATGATTTGAGGTACATTAGTACTTCTTTACTTTAAATGAGTGTAAGTACTATGAGTGCTTTGAGATATTTATTTGTACATAGTCATGTCAAGTGTATTCTTTATGTAGTGTATTTTAAAGTCTCCAGAGAGAATGAGGACCAAAAAGAAGGTCGACATTCTTTGTGAAGGATATTTAGAAGGGATTTGTTACAGAAGGCATTTAATGCTTTGTAGAGAGAATGATGACTTCAAGTAAGTCGACATTCTATGGTTATGAGAAAAAGGTAACTAGAGTCCTTAAAAATTTTAATTTATTTTTCTTATGTAGCCGATTTTATGTTTTTGTCTTTTTCCTACATTCCTTTTTCATGTTGTCTTGTAAGGTACAATGACAAAATGTCTTTTTCATAAAAGGTTGTAAGAAGGTACAATTATTATATGACAAAATATCTTTTTCATAAAAGGTTGTAAGAAGGTACAATTATTATATGACAAAATATCTTTTTCATAAAAGGTTGTAAGAAGGTACACTTATTGGTTTTCAAAAAAGAAGCTTTTTGAAACTATCGTATACTTTTATGATATAGTATGTATGAATGAGTATGTAATATGCAAAATGCAAGTTCCTGAAGGTTCTGTTACATATGACTTTAAAGAAGAAAAAAATCTTCATCTTGAGGTAGCCGATTTCTTCATTTGAGCTTTAGGAAAGCATGGCTCATCAAGCTTTTTCTTCAAGGAGTATGATTGCACCATAGTTGTACTTGAACAGGAAGTCTCCATCCTTATTGGGTGAGATATCCTTGCATCAAATACTCGTTAGATTTAAGGCAAAACATATTCAGTCATAATATAACATTATTTCAAGAGAACATATTATCATATCATACAAAATCAAATAAGACAGTGTATCATATTATGTGACATCAAAACCGAATTTCTCAACAGAAATATCATGGGTGATATAGAAAAAAATCACTCAATTCCCATATCTCTTCAATTGTTTAAGCTGCAATTAAATATCTGCAAAAGGGATCTCTCAATTGTTGTCAAGATGAAGATGAATTATGCGAGTTAGACCCCCGGGGCCAAAGAAGATTCGGATCATCTCCATAATGAAGGAGTTTGTGACGGATCCTTCCAGGGAAAGTTCAGATCACCGTCAAGATGAAGGCGACTGCGATGAACCTCCTGAAAAACCCTAAAAGGTATTTAATTTCTGCTATCATCAAGAGATTTCCAACCAATGAGCCAATATCGTCAAGATAATCCCTGAGGCAAAGAAGGATCGGAACATCTCTGAGTTGAAAAAGTTTGTGACGTACCCTTCCAAAAAAAAAAGAGAAAAGTCAAGACATCTCCAAAATAAAGGATGATGTAATCTAAAAAAAAAAACTAAGAGAGCACTAATTCTGCCAATAAAAAAAAAGGGGGCAGAAAGATCATCATGAGAAAAGAATCCCAGAATATCAGACTGCCAATCTATCAAGAATCTTCTTTAAATCTTGTGAAATTCTATTATCAATATTCTTTCACCAATTGCTTTCACAATATCAAGAATTCTTTCTTTTCTGTTCGCATCAGGAAAATTGATAGCTTCCTTGAAAGAAAGTCAATTGCAAGCAATTTGAATTCGAATCTTGATTCTACGGAGTTAAGCCCAATCAGAGGTAATACTTTAGGTAGAAAAGAGGGAATATTTTTAAAACAATGTGCATCACTTTCAACTATTTTGAATCAACAATAATTTTCAACATTTTGACAATTTTTTCTAGCTATCCTGGTATGAAATGAGAGCTTGAGGTTCATCTTTGGCGCATCCTGACACCATTTTTTATCCCTTTTAGGACTTGATAACGGGAGTTTTCAAGAGTCCTTCTCTTCTTTGGTATAATCTGAGTGCCTGGGCTCTCAGATTCACACACTTCCCTGTGTCCCCACTTTCCCACCATAGACAGTCCAATTTTAGCTTGAGGTTAAGCCACCAATCATTTTCTTGCAAAAGGTCATCAATTTCAAAAGTTATTTAGTCTCAGCAATGAGGCACCCAAAATCAAACCCCTTTTCAAGCTTTAGGGACCCCAATTTCATCCTTTTGCAAAACCCCTATCGGATTCATTATGCAGAAGTATGAAGGTTCCATCAAGGGTTCTTCTTTCGAGAATCTCATCATTTTCATTTCCCGATCAGGTTAAGGGTTAAACCTGAGCCTCATTTTGATGAGGTATTTCATTCCCGGTCAGGTTAAGGGTTAAACTTGAGCCTCATTTTGATGAGGTATTTCATTTCTCAGTCAGGTTAAGGGTTAAACTTGAGCCTCATTTTGATGAGGTATTTCATTTCCCGGTCAGGATAAGGGTCAAACCTGAGCTTCGTTTCTACACGAGGTATTTCTCATCCCATCCAGGTTAAGGGCAAAACCTGAATCTCACTTCTTTGAAGTAATTTTTTCTTCTTCATTCTTCACTTCATATCTACCATTCTCATCAGGGCTAATTTTTTCGTATTCAGTTAGATCCTTCTAATTGGGGTATTTTTATAGCCCAAATTTGGTGTGTTTTTCTTTGCCACTAAGCTCGTCCCTAAATCGGCTCAGTAGCAAAGAGGGGCATCTGTAAACACCTCAAATTTTCCTCATCCATGCTCAGAAAACCCTCCTCGTACAGTGCCAACCCTGTTAGGTCAGTGTACGAGTCAAACCCTGAGTCTGTTTCAGAAAACTACCACTTTACCCATTTTCTTTAAGAAAATTACCATTTTACCCCTACGCCATCCCAGACCTCTGGTCAGTCGGAGTCAACCAAGCTCATTGGTCATTTTAGAACAGTTAAAATATCAGTCATTTCAAGCTCATCTGAACTCACAATGAACAAACCATTTTCATTTCTGACAATTCCTCCCAAAATGGGATCATTTCTTCATAAATGAGCTCATTTCTCACTTAAATCCAAGCCAATTGTCTCTGAGTCAGTCGTTTCCAGTCAATCCTATTTTTCTAAGTCTAGCTTGAGCTCACTAGGAGTTTAAGTGCTCCAGTTTCAGTTCAAAACCATTTTCAAGTGTCTAGGAGCCCATTTTAGCTCATTCAACTGAAATTGAGCTGAGTCTGGTCGATTGAGCTAGTGTTCGAGCTTTGATTTTAGTTTATGTCAGTATTATTGATCTTTGTTTCAGCTCAAACCCAGCTCAAATTCATAATTCACTTCACTCCAGCGACCATTCCGTACCATTTCTCTAAAAATTGTAACTTTTCTTGAAAATTTAGTCGGAAAAGTCAGTTGAGTCAGTGTCTTGTCAGTTCATTTGAGTTATGAAATTCTAAAACCCAGCTCGATCCAGCTCAAACCCTAATTTTCAGTGTCACTCTGGACCAGTAGAACCCGAAAGCCATTTCTTGAATCATTTTGCAAATTTTATTAATTTAAACACTTTTTAAACTGGTACAACTGCCAATCGGGGTCCAATATCCAAATTTCTTCATTCAGGGTTAGCATTTTGCATGGAATTTCATACCATTTCTCATCATTTCATATCATTTCTCAGTATTTCATTACATTTTATTTCATTTTCGAAGTCCAGAACTCCAGTTTTATAAATTCCAATCCAGATTGAGTTTTAAAAGTTTTCAGAAATCAATCTCAAACCCTGGGTTTCCAAAATTGACATTTTTACCCTCAAGATTCTAAATTTCGAAATATTTTCTCGAGAAAAACAATTCGGATTTCTTTTAAACTCAAATTTTCAAATTCTAAACTGAATTTTCTTCACAACGGGCTATGGAACTTCAAATTCTGAGCTCATTTCAAAAACTGCCAAAAATAGCAAAAAATCTTTCTAAAGAATTTTATAAAATCATTTTTACCCTTTTTTTGTTTTTTTTTTGTTTTTGTCATAAGTGGGACCCACTCTAAGTGGTGTCACACTGAAACCTTTTCGGGTTTTGAAAAATTCCTTTTTTTAGAAATCGTGGGGGCCCACTTTTAAACCCCTTTTGAAAAATCATGTGGGCCCACACCAAGGTGGCGCCACATGTAAAAAAAGAATATATAAAAAAATAAAAATAAAATTCCATATTTTCCTTCTTTTTCCTCTCTATTTCTTTCCCTTTTCTTCTTCCTCTTCTTTCTTTTCTTCTTTTCTTCTTTTCTTTCTTCCCTTTTTCCTTCCTTTTCTTTCTTTCTTCTTCTTCCTTCCTTCTCTTCTTCTCATTCACGTACAACCACTTTCTTCTTCTTCTCTTCCTTCCTTCTTTTTTTCTTTTCTTTCTTCCCCTTTTCTTTCCTTCTTCTTTTCCCTCCCTTTCTTTCTTTCCATTTTCCCATTTGTCGAGCCCTTAAGACTCTCTCTACTTACCTATTCCCAAGGAGAATTCACGCTGAGCCCATTAGCTCTCTCTATCTCATTAAGCTCATGTTTTTATTAAAAACTTAGGATTTGATTTCATCAAAACCCTAAGTTCAATACAAACAAGAAAAATCTCACGGCTGCCTCTTGGGTAGCTCTCTCCTCTTCTCTCTAACTCTCCCATTCAGCCCCTTGCACCTTCTCTCTCAGTCCCTTGGAAACTCCCTCATCTCCCTCTCCCTTCTCTTTGGATTCCCCCTTTGCAGCATCCCATGCACAGCAGCCCTTGCGCAGCAGCCCACCTTCAGCCCACAACAACAGCTCCTCTTCAGCTCCATTGATCATGCATATATTTCAAGGTTAATTAATATTAAAATATGCATGATTTTATGAAAAAATGTTTCAAAAACCCAATTTTATGTTAGTTTTCAGTAAATGAGCTAAAAGGATTGAAAATTAGAAAATGCTTGAAAAAGTAGCTTTATTTTGCAATTTAGTTAATAAAATATTTTTTTGGTTTTCTTTATAGAAAAGAAGAAATTTTTTTATTAAATATATAGATTAGAATAGTTATATTTTTTTTTAGAAAAAAATAATCAAATGAAGTTTTGAGGTTTTTAGCAAATATAATTGCTTTAAATAGTTTTTTTTAGATTTTTTAAAATAATAGAACAAACTATTACACGGTTTGTGATTTTGAAAAATGAAAAAAAATAATAACAAACCGGTTTAACCGGTTTGCATTTCTTTTAAAACTGAAAAAAAATAATAATAGCAAACCACATTGAACCGGTTTGCGTTTTTTTAAAACTGAAAAAAATTTGTTACAAACCGGTTCAAGCCGGTTTGGGGTTTTTAAAACCCAAAAACGAAAACTCAAATGGCGTCTTCACCATTTGCGCCAGACCTTGCCTCTTTTCCGCTCTTTCCCTCTCTTCTCTCTCTTCTCACCCTTCTCCACCATCACCGGCTCTTCCTTGCCCTTCCTTCTCCTTCTCTCTCTTCCTCTAATGATACTCCAGCCGGTGGTGGTGGAATCGCTTCAGTCCGACGACGGCGTGATGGTGGAGGCCGCCATTTTTCCTTAACCCCTCTATGTTCAAGGTAATCTGCATTTTCCTCCTCTTCTTCTTCTTCCGATTTTCATCTTCTTCTTCTTCCGATTTTCATCTTCTTCTTCTTCTTCTTCTTCTTTTCAAGAAATTCTGTCATGCTGTGTTTGTTTTTTAAAACCGAAAATAAAAAAAAAGTAGATCGAACTCTGTAGGTGTTGTTTCTCGATTTTTTTCTTTATTCATTGTCTGATTCTTTGTGTTCTGCGTTCATTACATTCCTCTTCTTCTTTTTTAATAATTGCAGCTTTGTTTTTTTTTATTTGAATTCATTTTCTGTCGAGTATTCATCTCTATAAGTAATTGATTTCAATTTCATCGCATTCCCTGTTTTTTTTTATTATTCTGCATTCATGTTTTGTTCATTCTGATTCCCTGACTGTTTAGAATTCTATGCATTGTTCCTGTCTACTTTCATTTCATTTCATTGATTTTACTGTTTGCGTTTCATGCTTGTTTTTTTTTTCCTGCGTTGTTCATATTTAGATTCATTGCTTTTCATTTGTTAGAGTTCATTGTCTGTTTGTATTGATTTTGATTTCTTGTTGATTTTATGTCATTTAATTTCCTGTTTTCAATATCTGATTTCTTCTTGTAGTTTTTTTTTTTAAAACTTTGATTTGTTGTTTTTATTTGCAGTGCATCACTTATTTCCTATTTTTCACATTATGCATTTCCTGTATTTTTTTTTAGATTCTGAGTTTCTTTTTTTTTACTTTCTTAATCTCATTTTCTGATTTTTTTGTTTTTCCTCATTCAGTCATTTCCTGTTTTTCTCAATAATAAATTCATGTTTGTTCATCGTAACCTTCCAGTTTTATAGCATTTAATTTCTGTTTTTTTTTCTTTTCAATTTTATTTTCCTGATTTTTTTTTACAAGTTCAATCATTTTTCTGTTTTCCTGTATTTCAATTTCCAATTATGTTTTTCTCGTTAATTTCTTGTTTCATTTTTCTGTGTTTGCTTTTGATCATTGCATTTCATGTTTAGATAATTCCTTGTCTGCATTTCTTGTTTTGTTAATTTTTGTTAATCTTTTAGTTTTTCATTCTTGTAAAAGTTTTGTTTAGTCTTTTTGCTTCCTTTACATAAGTGTTTGTGTTTCCCTAATTAGCTTCAATATTCATTGCAGTACATTACTTGCACACTTTATTTCATCGCATTTCATCATTAGATTTATCATCATCAGTTTAGTTGTTTTTGCATTGCATTGCATATAGGTTCTTTAATTGATTACATATAGTATAGTTGCTTTATAAAGTTTCATCATATCTTAGATCTTTGGTCAGTTCTAGATTTACATTGTTCATAACACACTTGTTAGTATCTTGTACTGCTCGTGTTCATTTGATTTGTGTAGGATAGCACGGGATTGGAGCAGAAGTGATTACGTGACATGAGAAAACACAAGAGTAGAAGATTTTTGCTTTTATTTTTAGAATTAGGCATTTAATTGAGTTTGTAAATATTGCACTTTACGCCCTCTGCGAAGGGTATTCATTTGTTGTAATAGTTAGTTGTTCTTACCTTTCTTGAACATTTTACATTTTAATAATACGGCAATAAAGATTAGTTTAGAATTGTGTGTTTGAATACGAAATATTCCCATTCCTTGAGTCGACCCGGTCTCATCCACTAGTCAGAACCGGTTTTTATTATTTGATGTCTGGTTTTCACATGTTTTACATATAAAAATCTTTTCGAAATTACAACGATTTAGAAGAAGACATCAAATTTTTGGCGCCGTTGCTGGGGAACGGCGTAATATTAGTATTCACTTTATTGCCTAGTGTTTGTTTACATTTAGGTTTAGAACCACGTATGTGCATATCTTAGAGACGAGCTTACTTTTCTGCACAACCCACCTACTAGGATCCCCTTAGAGGTGACAACGTACGATTGGTACCGTACACATAGATTTCATATTTCTTTTGCATAATCTCTGTTATGTGTAACTGCGTGGTGTTTGTTTAGTTTTTGTTGTTTTTAGTTTACTCACTTTGTGGTTTGCGTGGTTTGGCCGCTTAGTGCGTTAGTTAGGTAGAAAACCCAAAGTTAGGACGTGTGCTACACCGGTCTACTCCAAGGTGTACGCAATGGCTGACGATCATCAATTGATCCGTCCTTTGAGGGAGTACTTCATGCCAAATACGTATACTCCTGCCTCCTGCATCACGAGACCTGATGTAGGAGCGAGCCATTTTGAGATTAAGGCCAGTGTGATTCAAATGTTACCTTCGTTTTATGGCCTTAGAAATGAAGACCCATATCGTCATCTCGACGAATTCCTTGAGATTTGCTCGATTGTGCGAATCAATAACTTTGGAGATGATGCTATGAAGTTAACTTTGTTTCCGTTCTCTCTCAAAGATAAAGCCAAGCACTGGCTAAAATCTCTTGAGACAGTTTGTATTACTACTTGGGAAGGAATGCAGCACGAATTCCTCAAAAAGTACTTCCCAATTGGTAAAACGAATCAGTTTCGTAAAGCTATAACCATTTTTTCTCAAATTGAGGGAGAACAGTTTCACGAGTCTTGGGAGAGATTGAAAGATCTTCTCCACAAGTGTCCCCATCACCAGGTGCCTCGTTGGCAGTTGGTGCAGTATTTCTATGACGGGCTTACTGAGAAGCATCGTCAAATGGTTGATTCGTCTTGTGGGGGCACTTTTATGCTCAAGAGTGAGGACGAGGCATGGTCTTTATTTGAGACCTTGAGTGAAAACATGATGCATCATGCTTTGTCTTCACGGCTCGATAGGACTACATCTCTGTCTAGTGGTCCTAGGAAAGTTGGGATTTTCGAAGTTGGGTCCGAGTTAGAATTGCATACCAAAGTTGACCAGTTGACTAGGAAGTTAGATCAATTCCTAGCCAATTCTTCGAGAAGTCCAGTAGAAAGAGTGTGCGAGCTATGTGCTAGCCCTGCACATTGTGTTTCAGATTGTTCGACAGCGCCATTGTATCCTGAATTCGTTCAGGAGCAGGTGAATGTTGCCCAAGGTTTCGCTAAACCCATGCCTGATTCATTTACACCATCATATAACCCAGGTTGGCGAAACCAGTCCATTTCCCCATCCCATCAGCCCTCCCAGACACAGTATAGACCCAGTAACCCTTCACAAGGTTACTCGCATCTCATTTTTCCACAGGTTTATCCCCCAGCCCAACCTGCTTATACTCAACCCCATTCTCATGAGCCTTCACCTAGTCAATCCTTCCAAGATAGGATATTACAAGTTCTGAGCTCCCATACGCAGTCAATAGCCAAGCTAGAGACTCAAATGGGACAGTTGGTTGAGACATTCAGTAGGTAAAGCCAGGGAAATCTCCATAGTCAGTTTGTTGTCACATCAAAGGGAGAGGATTCCATGTTATTTGACTTGCAACCCACAGCTTCACATCATGAGCAAGTCAAAACTGTTACATCCCTTCATAGTGGGAAGGTGTATCATCCCATTCAGGAATCGACTCATGAACCTCATATCATTTCTACTGACGAGTCGATCTCCATTATACCTCAACAGAAGGGGCCTGACCCACAGCATGCATTATCATCATATAGAGCCCCATTCTCTCAGCCTTTAAGATCACCGATTGTTTTTAGTAAGCAAGAGGTACAGATGCAGAAGGTGCTTGACCAAGTCAAGCCTGATCATATTCACCACTTGTCTGAAGTTGCATTCATTGATAGTCGGTCGGTCCTAGACTCTCATTTCCTGACCAGTCTCTCAGATGAGACTAATCTCTATCCTTCATGTCGAGAGAGTCATGATACTACATTTAGAGGTAGAAGGGATCGAAACACAGTACGTAGTGTCACAGATGACACTCTTTTCTTCATAGAGCCTGACTTCATGTCCATTGATCTTATGGACGATGAAGGATTTTTCTAGAGATCCGTCTCGCTGAGGACATGAAACTTAGCGCTTTATGGGAAGCAACCCATATTTTGTACAGTATTACATTTGTTATTAGGATTTATAGATTTTCGTTGGTTTTATTTTTCATTTTCTCTCTTTCTATGAGTTTTATTGTAGATTTTTTTTTTTATTTTATTTTTTGTTTTCTATCTTTTTCTATGAGTTTTATGTTTTGTCATGTATACATTGCATTCATTACATTCATAAAACGTGCATTTTTAATTCATGTCAAGTTGATTCTACTATTTTCCCTCATTCATTTCCTCTCATGTGCATTCACGTAGTTTCATATAAGCATGGGGGAGTGACATTAGGACAGTGCCATTCAAGCATGGGGGAGGGTGTAGTTTGCACACCTTGATATTTTTGTTGACGTTCTTGCACATGTTTACACATCTCTCATGAAAAGTAGATTTTTAAAGAAAGAGTTTGAACTTATATGAATGTTATTTCAAATCTGATATTTTTAGAGAATTTTTAAGCCCCACGAAATTTTTTTCTGACATAGATCTAAAAATTATAGTTGTTTATGCGGATTTCGAAGAAATGATGATAAATACATGTTAGAATTTATTTTGAATTGCAAATATGAATATGCACAGTTCTATTTTTGAAAAACTAAGCAAATGAACAAAAGCGTAAGAGCTCAAAAAAGAAAAAAGAAACATGCGTTAGGTTGTTTGGATAATTCCACAATCCTTAGTAGATGGAACTTAGATGTAAGTTGAAACTTTTAATTCCATTTTGAAAAGGAGAGTGGAAAACTTCGTGATCCTAAGTAGTTGAGAACAGATACAAGTTGAAATGTTTGACTCTCACGTTGCAAAGGTGAATGAAGGAAGTCACTTTTATGTCTTAGTTGATATCTTTTGGTATGCATTGAAAAAGTATAGAAGATATTGACATTGCACAAGGCATAGAAGAAGACCACACGCAAGCTATAAGAGAAGAATGAATACACAAAAAGAAAAAGCGTGAAAAAATGAAAAAAATCGAGAAAAGAGATGAAAAAGAAAGAAAAGTTCAGTGCTTAGAAGTGCGATTGAGAAAATCTGTGCAGAAAACATATGAGTGAGGATAAGTAAATAATAATATGTTTTTATTGGATTTTCTAAGAATAAAACATAAATAATTGTGATATTTAGAAAAGTGAAAGAAATTCTTTTTCTGTGGTGGTACATAAAAGACTCTAATTATGTTTTGATTTTGAAATAACAGGAAATATTTGTGAAAATAAAGTCTTTAATTACCTACTACTTGTAAGGATGTGTAATATTATGCATACATGACAGAGATGTTTGTGGGTAGCATCACTGCAAACCCTCATGAGACCTTACTCGTCCACTGGGGTAACCCAGGGGTTGAAAGGGCTTGTTGCATGAGCTAAATGCAACCGTGATTCCTACGAAAGTGAGTTAGGTGATAGTTTTCATTTCATGCATTTTTCTAGTTTGCTCGAGGACTAGCAAAACATAAGCATGGGGGTATTTGATCATGCATATATTTCAAGGTTAATTAATATTAAAATATGCATGATTTTATGAAAAAATGTTTCAAAAACCCAATTTTATGTTAGTTTTCAGTAAATGAGCTAAAATGATTGAAAATTAGAAAATGCTTAAAAAAGTAGCTTTATTTTGCAATTTAGTTAATAAAATAATTTTTTGGTTTTCTTTATAGAAAAGAAGAATTTTTTTTATTAAATATATAGATTAGAATAGTTATATATTTTTTTTAGAAAAAAATAATCAAATGAAGTTTTGAGGTTTTTAGCAAATATAATTGCTTTAAATAGTTTTTTTTAGATTTTTTAAAATAATAGAACAAACTATTACACGGTTTGTGATTTTGAAAAATGAAAAAAAATAATAACAAACCGGTTTAACCGGTTTGCATTTCTTTTAAAACTGAAAAAAAAATAATAATAGCAAACCGGCTTGAACCGGTTTGCGTTTTTTTAAAACTGAAAAAAAAATTTGTTACAAACCGGTTCAAGCCGGTTTGGGGTTTTTAAAACCCAAAAACGAAAACTCAAATGGCGTCTTCACCATTTGCGCCAGACCTTGCCTCTTTTCCCCTCTTTCCCTCTCTTCTCTCTCTTCTCACCCTTCTCCACCATCACCGGCCCTTCCTTGCCCTTCCTTCTCCTTCTCCCTCTTCCTCTAATGATACTCCAGCCGGTGGTGGTGGAATCGCTTCAGTCCGGCGACGGCGTGATGGTGGAGGCCGCCATTCTTCCTTAACCCCTCTATGTTCAAGGTAATCTGCATTTTCCTCCTCTTCTTCTTTCGATTTTCATCATCTTCTTCTTCTTCTTCTTTTCAAGAAATTCTGTCATGCTGTGTTTGTTTTTTAAAACCGAAAATAAAAAAAAGTAGATTGAACTCTGTCGGTGTTGTTTCTCAATTTTTTTCTTTATTCATTGCCTGATTCTTTGTGTTCTGCGTTCATTACATTCCTCTTCTTCTTCTTCAATAATTGCAGCTTTGTTTTTTTTTATTTGAATTCATTTTCTGTCGAGTATTCATCTCTGTAAGTAATTGATTTCAATTTCATCGCATTCCCTGTTTTTTTTTATTATTCTGCATTCATGTTTTGTTCATTCTGATTCCCTGACTGTTTAGAATTCTATGCATTGTTCCTGTCTACTTTCATTTCATTTCATTGATTTTACTGTTTGCGTTTCATGCTTGTTTTTTTTTCCTGCGTTGTTCATATTTAGATTCATTGCTTTTCATTTGTTAGAGTTCATTGTCTGTTTGTATTGATTTTGATTTCTTGTTGATTTTATGTCATTTAATTTCCTGTTTTCAATATCTGATTTCTTCTTGTAGTTTTTTTTTTTTAAAACTTTGATTTGTTGTTTTTATTTGCAGTGCATCACTTGTTTCCTATTTTTCACATTATGCATTTCCTGTATTTTTTTTTAGATTCTGAGTTTCTTTTTTTTTACTTTCTTAATCTCATTTTCTGATTTTTTTGTTTTTCCTCATTCAGTCATTTCCTGTTTTTCTCAATAATAAATTCATGTTTGTTCATCGTAACCTTCCAGTTTTATAGCATTTAATTTCTGTTTTTTTTTCTTTTCAATTTTATTTTCCTGATTTTTTTTTACAAGTTCAATCATTTTTCTGTTTTCGTGTATTTCAATTTCCAATTGTGTTTTTCTCATTATTTTCTTGTTTCATTTTTCTGTGTTTGCTTTTGATTATTGCATTTCATGTTTAGATAATTCCTTGTCTGCATTTCTTCTTTTGTTAATCTTTTAGTTTTTCATTCTTGTAAAAGTTCTGTTTAGTCTTTTTGCTTCCTTTGCATAAGTGCTTGTGTTTCCCTAATTAGCTTCAATATTCATTGTAGTACATTACTTGCACACTTTATTTCATCGCATTTCATCATTAGATATATCATCATCAGTTTAGTTGTTTTTGCATTGCATTGCATATAGGTTCTTTAATTGATTACATATAGTATAGTTGCTTTATAAAGTTTCATCATATCTTAGATCTTTGGTCAGTTCTAGATTTACATTGTTCATAACACACTTGTTAGTATCTTGTACTGCTCGTGTTCATTAGATTTGTGCAGGATAGCACGGGATTGGAGCAGAAGTGATTACGTGACACGAGGAAACACAAGAGTAGAAGATTTTTGCTTTTATTTTTAGAATTAGGCATTTAATTGAGTTTGTAAATATTGCACTTTACGCCCTCTGCGAAGGGTATTCATTTGTTGTAATAGTTAGTTGTTTTTACCTTTCTTGAACATTTTACATTTTAATAATACGACAATAAAGATTAGTTTAGAATTGTGTGTTTGAATATGAAATATTCTCGTTCCCTTAGTCGACCCGGTCTCATCCACTAGTGAGAACCGGTTTTTATTATTTGATGTCTGGTTTTCACATGTTTTACATATAAAAATCTTTTCGAAATTACAACGATTTAAAAGAAGACATCATCCATCAATTCAGCAATGTTGGTGTAGCTTTCAACCACATCTCCAAGACCTTGCTCAAACTGACGCACCACCACCTTGCAACCTCCTCCTTGAAGCCATCCTGGCAGCAGTCCTCCCTACTCCAATAATATCAAGGCAGTGAGTTGGCCCACCCTCATCCCCTCGATCACAGCTGCAATCACCATTAACAAGGGTAACAGCTCCACTTTCTCCAAATCGCCTCATCATTTCCAACCCTCCATTGGCAGCAGCCGGCGTATGTGAATTCCAAGGTAAAACACTTTGTTTTATCCTTGAATCTAGTATGAATCCAGTTCAAAACTAGATTCACAAAGTTGGAAAACCTATTTCATGGGTTTACAAATATCGATTCCTCATGGTTAATGATGTCTAAGGGAGGGGACCCATCCGGTAGATGGATCGGGTCCTTCCTGTTACGACAATGAAGCTATACATGATACTTCAAGTACAAGGTTTTGATGATGAGCAAGTGGAATCAACTGCATTTTCAGCTAAGGCTATGAAGAAATTGAAGAATTCGATGAAGAATCTTTGAAGACTAGTGTGCAATTGTTTAATTCATTAAAAGTCTTAGATTCTTGTAAGAGCCTTACTTAGAGTGCATATTTAGGTTGCAATTTCACCTTAAAAGTCTTTAGAAAAACTTTTCTAAAAGAAACACTCTTGAAAATCTTTTCAGAAAACTCTTTTCTTAAATTTTCATGTTTATTAGTCGACCAATAGACTTACCAGTCGACTAATCCTTTCGCGCCATATTTTCTAAAACTGTCATTTTTATCAAATTAGTCGACCGAAGGTTTTATCAGTCGATTGGACAGAATGTCTGTTTTCTGGAAAATTAGCAGCAGTCAACTAATGGTTTTATCAGTCGACTAAACAGAACATGTGTTTTCTGTAAATTTAGCAGTAGTCGACTAATGCTTTTGATCAGTTGACCGGACAGAATGTTTGTTTTTCTGAAGATTTTAGCAGCAGTCGACTAAAAGGTTTTTTCAGTCTACTGATGATATTATCAGTCGACTAATTTTTCTCAAGTCGACTAAGTTTCAAAAGTTCAGATTTTCAAATGGCTTGATTAACAGATCAGTCGACCGATGATAACTGTCAGTCTACTAATAACTAACTATCAGTCGACTAACTGATGTTTCAGTCGACTAATTTTGCTGTTTTCCTGAAACTTCAAAAAGGCGTGTCTTTTTGTTTTTCAAACGTTTTGATCGTTCAAAATGGACAGTTTTGACACCCTTTCATACTCTCAACGTATGGAAAACTTTAACTATAAATATGAGTGCATTTTACACTCATAAGAACAAGAATTCAATTGATTTGAATAATTTACTTATTGCTTTTCACTCTTATTCTTTCAAGTATTTGTTTTCTCACTCACTTGATATTTTCACTTCAGTTTTTCACTCAAAACACTTTGAGAGATAGTGAATTCGTGAGTAGAGTATTTCAACAACCTCAAAAGCCAATTGCATCTCATTCGCATTCAAAAGAAAGGATCATAGGTTGTATTGTAAGTTGTTACTTATTTTCTGTAAAAAGAAGGACTCCTTGGTGTAAAGCAGTTGTTTGCTTTCAGTAGGATTGTTACTGAAAGTGGGACCGGTTTTGGTCTGTGTGATCTTGTAGTTTACAAGGTTGATAGTGAAAATCTTAAGCGGGTTTTGCTTGGGGACTGGATATAGGTCGGGATAGACCGAACCAGGATAAAATCTTGTGTTCTTTGTGTGTTTTGCTTTTCAATTTGCAAAATCCTTCAATATTTAGCAGAAATTTTTAAAAGCACTATTCACCCCCCCCTCTAGTGCTCTTTGCCTCGATCCTAGTGCACTTTCATTTGGTATCAGAGCACAGGTTAGCTATTACTTTGATTTGACCATCATCTAGCATGACAACTATAACATCTCAGCACAAAGAAGGAAGCTCCTCTGTTCGTCCTCCTCTCTTCGACGGAACAAACTATGATTACTGAAAAGTAAGAATGACAATATTCTTGCAATCCATGGATCTAGATATTTGGAGAGTTGTTTCAGAAAAGTACCAAACTCCATCAACTGATTTCAGTCGATGGACCGATGAAGAAAAGAAGATTGCTTCACTTAATGCCAAGGCAATGAATGCATTATATTGTAGCGTTGACAAGGTAGAGTTCAATCGCATCTCTCAATGCTCTACAGCTAATGAAATCTGGCATATTCTTCTCGTGACACACGAAGGTATGTCAAAGGTAAAGGAATCTAAAATTGCTTCTTTAGTTCATAAATTTGAATTGTTCAAAATGAAGCAAAATGAATCTATATCGGACATGGTAACTAGAATGACCGATATAACTAATACTTTGAAATCACTTGGAAAAGAATATTCACAAGTGGATTTAGTCAGAAAGATTCTAAGGTGTTTAACTCCTGAATGGGAGAGAAAAACCATTGCTATTGAAGAAGCAAATGATCTCAATACTCTTACTCTGGAAGATTTAGTTGGCAACCTAATGGCATATGAGGTCCAACTTCAAGACAGACAAGAAGAAGAGCCTAAGAAGAAATCTCTTGCTTTTAAGGCTACTTCTGACTCAGAAAATTTAGAAGAAGATGAAGATGAAGATATTGCCCTCATCACAAGGCAATTCAGAAGATTCATCAAAAAGGAAAGATTTCAAAAAAAGGTAAAGAAAGCAGATTCTTCCAATCCCAATGAAGTCAAGTGCTTTAACTGCAAAAAGGCAGGACATATCAAGAAAGATTGTCCTCTCCTCAAAATCAAGCCCAAAGACCAATTCAAGAAGAAAAAGGCTTTTCAAGCATGTTGGGATGATAGTGATTCCTCTTCCGATGAAGAATCAAATGAAGAAGTCGCCAACATGTGTTTTGTAGCACAAGAAAATTCGGTAAGCCAATTTGACTATGATGAGTTATTTGAAGCATTTAATGATTTATATGCTAAATTCAAGAGTCTTAGTTCTAAAAATAAAGAGTTAAAAACTGAAAATTTAACTCTTGACTCTCAAAATAAAGTGTTACTTCAAGAGAGAAGATCTCAAGAAGGAAAACTCTTGCCAAGCATTAGAGATAAAAGAAATTGGAGTTAGAACCAATCTCTTACAAAAAAAATATCTAGTCTTAAAGAAAAGTCAAATGATCTTCTTTCTATAGTGACCAAATTTACAAATGGTCAAGAGAATCTAGAAAAACTTCTTGGTTCTCAAAGATGCTCGGTTAATAAAACCAGATTGGGATATAGCTTCTTTGATACTCAAAATAGACCAAACTATGTAGTGAAAAATCAAATACATTATTCTCAACCTTTTGTTCATAGATCAAATAGAAATGCATCTAATCATGGAAACTATAATGCTTATAAGCCTAGACATTATTCTAGACATGATTATTCTAGACATGATAAATCCTTTTATAGAAAGAATATTTATTATCAAAGGAAACCAAAATCCAAATGGGTATGGGTTCCTAAGACTAACTCTCATGGACCCGAAAATAGAAAGGGATCAAATGCTCTGTTTTCTGATTTTATTGTAGGTACACAACATAAGGAGCAAATGGATATTGGACAGCGGCTATTCCAAACATATGACTGGAAGGCCGAAATTATTTTCCACCCTCCAAAATAAGGATGGAGGAACCGTCACCTTTGGTGACAATAACAAGGGAAAAGTGATAGGTATTGGTAATATTGGTAATCCAAAATTTCCCTTGATAGAAAATATTCTTTTAGTAGATGGTTTAATGCATAATTTAATATCTATTAGTCAATTATGTGATAAAGGTTTTCATGTTTCTTTTGAAAATGATTTATGCTTAATTTCTGATTTTCAATCTAAAAAGATCATTTTTAAAGGTAAAAGAAGGAACAATGTGTATGAACTATATCTAGATGAATTACCCACTTTTAATGAAAAATGTCTTATTTTTTTAAATGAAATTCAATGGTTATGGCACAAGAGACTTGGACATGTTAACTTTAAAATTATTTTAAAGTTATCCAAAAATGATCTTGTAAGAGGCCTACCTAGAATACCATATAAGAAAGATCACCTATGTGATGCTTGCCAAAGGGGTAAACAAATCAAGAATTCTTTTAAAGCAAAAGATATAGTTTCAACAAAACGTCCTCTTGAACTTTTACATTTAGATCTATTTGGACCATCTAGAATTCAAAGTTTGAATGGTAGCAAGTATGCTTTTGTTATAGTAGATGATTATTCTCGGTTTACATGGGTAATTTTTCTAAAAAGCAAAAATGATGTTTTTTCATAATTTTCTAAACTTTGTAGAAGAATTACAAATGAAAAATCTACATCTATTATTAAAATTCGTAGTGATCATGGTGGTGAATTTAAAAATGAATCTTTTCTAAAGTTTTGTGATTTACATGGTATATCTCACAACTTTGCTTTTCCTAGAGCGGCTCCACAAAATGGAGTTGTTGAAAGAAAGAATAGAACTTTGCAAGAATGTGCTAGAACCATGCTTCAAGATAAAAATTTACCAAAATACTTTTGGGCTGAAGCAATTAATACATGTTATGTTCTAAACCGTGTTCTTATTCGACCAATTTTACATAAAACATGTTTTGAATTGTATTATGATTGAATACCAAAGATCTCATATTTCAAAATTTTTGGTAGTAAATGTTATTTGTTAAATACCAAAGATAATCTTGATAAGTTTGATTCAAAATCAGATGAATCAATATTTCTTGGATATTCTTCTAGAAGTAAAGCATATCGTATTTTCAATAAAAGAACATCTTGTATTGAAGAATCTTTACATGTTGCATTTGATGAGAATTGTGAGTAGGTTATACCTCTAAGCGAAGGAGAAGAAGTAATACTTCAAGAAGAACCCTTGATAGAGAGTACTTCTCAACAAAATATTCCTCTTTAACCTGTTTGGAAAGAAGTTCCAAATCATCCACATGAACAAGTTATTGGTGAAATAAAGAGTGGTGTCCAAACTAGAAGACAATTAGAAAAATGTATTACAAATGTTGCTTTCATATCTAAATTAGAACCAAAGAATATCAATGAGGCTTGTGATAATGAATTTTGGCTTTTGGCCATGTCTGAAGAACTTAACCAATTTACTAGGAATGATGTTTGGGATCTAGTTGATAGACCTAAGGATCATCCAATAATTGGAACAAGATGAGTCTTCCGAAATAAGCTGGATGAAAATGGTGAAGTCATTCGTAACAAAGCAATGCTAGTGGCACAAGGCTATAATCAAGAAGAAAGCATAGATTTTGATGAAACCTATGCACTAGTGACTCAATTAGAGTCAATTCGAATGATGCTTGCTTTTGCTAGTTACATGAACTTCAAGTTATATCAAATTGATGTTAAGAGTGCATTCTTAAATGGACACATCAATGAAGAAGTTTATGTAGAGCAACCTCCAGGCTTTGAAAATGAGAAATATCCAGAAAAAGTCTACAAATTGAAAAGAGCTTTGTATGGACTCAAACAAGCACCAAGAGCGTGGTATGAAAGACTACGAAATTTTCTAGAACAATCTGGTTTTTTCATTGGTCGGGTAGACTCCACTTTATTTATTAAAAATCTTAATTCAGATATTCTTATTATGCAAATTTATGTTGATGACATAATATTTGGTTCTACTAATGATTCTCTTTGTAAAGAATTTGCTAAAGCTATGCAGGAAGAGTTTGAAATGAGTTTGATGGGCGAATTAAACTACTTCCTTGGACTTCAAATAAAACAAACTGAAGAAGGAATCTTCATCAATCAGGCTAAGTATACAAAAGAACTTCTCAAGAGATTTGGGATGGACTCATCTAAATCAAGAAGGAATCCTATGAGTACAACTACTTTTCTTGATAAAGATGAAAATGGTAAAAGTGTAGATACTAAGCTCTACAGAGGTATGATCGGATCTCTATTATACTTAACTGCTAGTCGACCTGATATTATGTTTAGTGTTTGTATGTGTGCAAGATTTCAAGCTAATCCAAAGGAATCTCATTTAATTGCAGTAAAACAAATTCTTCGTTATTTGAAAGATACTTCAGATTTCGGTTTGTTTTACCCAAAATCATCTTCCTTTGATTTAGTTTCATATAGTGATGCAAATTTTGCAGGAAGTAAATCTGATCGCAAGAGTACTAGTGGAACTTGTCATTTCTTAGAAAATTCCTTAGTCTCTTGGTTTAGTAAAAAGCAAAATTCAGTGTCACTCTCAACAACTGAAGCAGAATATATAGCGGCTAGTTGAGCATGTTCACAAGTACTATGGATGAAACCGACCTTAAAAGATTTTGGTTTGAATTACTCCACAACAACTATTTATTGTGATAACACTAGTGCTATAAATCTTTCTAAAAATCCTGTTCAGCACTCAAGAACTAAGCATATTGAAGTTAGACATCATTTTTTAAGAGATCATGTGTTAAAAGGAGATATTGCGTTAAATTTTATTTCCACTAAAGAACAACATACCGATATCTTCACTAAACCTCTTAAAAATGAAGATTTTATAAGAATTAGGAGAGAACTAGGTATTTGCTCATTTTTGAATTTGTAAAAATGTTGATTTTTGAACAAAATCTCAAAATCACACCATATTAGTCGACCGATATATTTCTAGTCGACTGGTGATATTTTTAGAATGAGTCGCACTTTTTTAGTCGACCGATAAAGTTTTAGTCGACTAAATTTTTTTTAAAAAATTTTAAATGAAGGGACTCGATACCCCTTGGATTTTTTTTAACACCCGTTTTTTTTTTAAAAAAAAAAAAGGCATCGTTTCACTCCGTTTTCGTACCTTTTCATTTTTCTTAAAAACGAAACCCTTAAACCGAAAACCATCTTTCTCTTTTGCCTCTCTCTCTTTCGAAAAACCCTCGGAGTGCCGTTTGATTCCATCTTCGCCGGGATTTTCTTGCCGTAACAAGGAGACACCGGAGTCTTCTGGCCGTGATCTTGAAACACCGGAATCCTCTTGCAGAAACTGGCGCATCTTCAAAACACGCCGGAACCCTCTTGTGTGACAGTGCATTGCCGGAATCCCCTTGTGGCCGACTTCTCCTCTTCGTCAGCCATCGTATCCTCCTCTGTTTCTGTTTCACATTGGCGGACAACATTTTCCTCTGCCGGAAATCGTTTGGAAGCTGACATTTTTTTTTGGTAACTATATTTTTAACCATGCCTCGTACGAAGTCTGCATCTGCAAAAGGTTTAGGTTCTCCTCCTCCTACACCTACTTCAAGACATGGTTTTTCACTCAGATTACTCTGAAATCCTCTTTTGTATGATACTTTTGGATCTATTTCTGCACTACCTATTTTACCAGGCCGAAATGTTCTATTTCACTTATTTTCTCGTTACAACATAAGAGAATTATTTCCTGGAATTTCACATCTCTTTGATGCTTGTGCAGATACTCTTCACTATCCTTTTCTTATTCACTTGTTTTACACAAATCTACAAATGGATCATGAAACCGAAATTTTGTCCTCTCTTGTTCGTGATGTTGAAATCGAGTTTGATTCGAAACTACTTGGAGAAATTCTTGAAATTCCACCTTCAGACACTCTTTTCAACACTATTGAATTAAATGATGAAAGAGTTTTTTGAACAAATTCTTCTTCCAGGCGCACCTCACTGTCCTCCTTTCAAAAATACAAATCTTCAAACTCGTGCACGCATTGTTGGACGAATCCTTGCCCATAATGTTCTACCTAAAACTGGTTCTTTTGATTATTATTCCACAGATCTTTCTACGGCTCTTTATGTTTTATTTGGAAATATTTCTGTAAATTGGGCCAATGTGTATTTTACAAATTTGTGGAAACAAAAACCATTTCTTCCTTATGGTTGTCTTTTAACTCGTATCTTTAGACATTTCAAAGTTCCTTTAACAAATGAGAAATACATTGAGCAAAAAGAGTTCTTTGATCAAACAATTTTTAAAAGAATGAAAATTAAATATCTGCCTCCTTTAAATGTTGATCAAACTGAACCATCTGATCCTACTGAACCATCTATTTCTGAACCTTCACCTTCTGCGACACCTTCATCTCATGCAAAAAGAAAGAAATTTTCGACAAATCAAGACCATGATGAAGTTATGCAGAGATTGGAAGCTTTGGAGCTGCATCAACACACTTTTCGTGAAGATGTGACTCAACAACTTGCTTCAATTCAGAAGGATGTAACTGCCATTAAGGATTTGCTAAACTCTCTCTTCTGATCTTTGTTGTCTAAACTTTCATACTCTATGGGTTGTAATATTTTAAACTTGTATCTCTATTTTGCTATTTCTGCCCTTACTCTTTTTTATTCTGACAAAGGGGGAGAAAAAGATAAAGATAGCATTACATTGATAAATATAGCATTACATTGAAATTGTAGGAGATCTTGATCTTGCATGAGAAATGCAAAATTAAGAGTAAAAGAAAGAAAGCTTTGAATGAATGCATGGAGTAATGATGAATGGAAATGCAAACCAATCAATATGTGATATATGTGCTTTCTATGTGCTAACTTTTAATGTTTTGCAGCATATTGATAGGGGGAGTAATATTCCATCTATGCATCTAAATGCTTCATCTTTGATTAAGTTTGTCATTATCAAAAAGGGGGAGATTGTTACGACAATAAAGCTATACATGATACTTCAAGTACAAGGTTTTGATGATGAGCAAGTGGAATCAACTACATTTTCAGCTAAGGCTATGAATAAATTGAAGAATTCGATGAAGAATCTTTGAAGACTAGTGTGCAATTGTTTAATTCATTAAAAGTCTTAGATTCTTGTAAGAGCCTTACTTAGAGTGCATATTTAGGTTGCAATTTCACCTTAAAAGTCTTTAGAAAAACTTTTCTAAAAGAAACACTCTTGAAAATCTTTTCAGAAAACTCTTTTCTTAAATTTTCATGTTTATTAGTCGACCAATAGACTTACCAGTCGACTAATCCCTTCGCGCCATATTTTCTAAAAACGTCATTTTTGTCAAATTAGTCGACCGAAGGTTTTATCAGTCGACTGGACAGAATGTCCGTTTTCTGGAAAATTAGCAGCAGTCGACTAATGGTTTTATCAGTCCACTGAACATAACATGTGTTTTCTGTAAATTTAGCAGTAGTCGACTAATGCTTTTTATCAGTCGACAGGACAGAATGTTTGTTTTCTGAAGATTTTAGCAGCAGTCGACTGAAAGGTTTTTTCAGTCTACTGATAATATTATCAGTCGACTAATTTTTCTCAAGTCGACTAAGTTTCAAAAGTTCAGATTTTCAAACGGCTCGATTAACAGATCAGTCGATCGACGATAACTGTCAGTCTACTAATAACTAACTATTAGTCGACTAACTGATGTTTCAGTCGACTAATTTTGCCGTTTTCCTGAAACTTCAAAAAGCCGTGTCTTTTTGTTTTTCAAACGTTTTGATCGTTCAAAATTGACAGTTTTGACACCCTTTCATACTCTCAACGTATGTAAAACTTTAACTATAAATATGAGTGCATTTTACACTCATAAGAACAAGAATTCAATTAATTTGAATCATTTACTTATTGCTTTTCACTCCTATTCTTTCAAGTATTTGTTTTCTCACTCACTTGATATTTTCACTTCAGTTTTTCACTCAAATCACTTTGAGAGATAGTGAATTCGTGAGTAGAGTATTTCAACAACCTCAAAAGTCAATTGCATCTCATTCGCATTCAAAAGAAAGGCTCATAGGTTGTATTGTAAGTTGTTACTTATTTTCTGTAAAAAGGACTCCTTTGTGTAAAGGAGTTGTTTGTTTTCAGTAGGATTGTTACTGAAAGTGGGACCGGTTTTGGTCTATGTGATCTTGTTGTTTACAAGGTTGATAGTGGAAATCTCAAGCGGGTTTTGCTTGGGGACTGGATGTAGGTCGGGATAGACCGAACCAGAATAAAATCTTGTGTTCTTTGTGTGTTTTGCTTTTCAATTTGCAAAATCCTTCAATATTCCGCAGAAATTTTTAAAAGCACTATTCACCCCCCCTCTAGTGCTCGTTGCCTCGATCCTAGTGCACTTTCACTTCCTTCTAATGACTAACATCAAATAAACCTTGTACCTCCTCTTTTTTTTATTTAAGCATGATTCTTATATAAATCGCATGTTTTACGTAGTTGGTTTAATTAGTTTTATTGTTTTACTTAGTTTCATTGACACTTGCTTATTAGTTATAGCATCTTATTCAAGCGTTCAGTCCAACCAATATTTCATGTAGGAATTTTTGTCAAAAATGGTGATTTTTTTGTGGTAGGTGTGAATGTTCATTATGGATTTCCTGCTATGAACCCATATTGATTTGGGTTCTATAACCCCATTTTATAAATCAAATCCCAAACTGGGATTTCACATTTCCAAAAATTCTAATTTCTGTTTTAGCAGACAAGAGCATCCGAGATATCACAGATGGACTATCCGAATTTCCCTCAAAAAAATACAGTGAGTCCCTATTTGCGTCTAATGTTCCCCAGTAAATGTTTAGATTTTTTCGGCAAGATTTAGGTTTTTCTAAAAATCGATTTTCCCAGACCCCTGGAAAAATCTCACTTTTTCCTTGTCAGGGTCTAGACCGACCCTAACCCACTGTGTTTGTTCAACCCATAGGTTGTCTGTCAAAACTTCCAACATAGAAGTTGTTCTTAACCCTTCCCACTGTCTTTTACCAAAATTTAGAAATTTTTAGAAAACCCTTGGTATTTTTCTCAAAATTATCTTCCCTGTCTGTCAGATTCTCGTGCCTGAGAATTTCAGAGATTCAGGTCTCTGATAATCATGTGCTCATTTCCAAACCATAACCCGAATTCTAAAACTGTAAAAATAAAAAATATTCCTATGTCTGTCAAGAAAATTTTACCAGAATTTCAACCATTTTCTCTTCTGGCTGCTATTTTTTCAATAGTTTTTCCCGAAACCTATCTGTCTGCTCAAAGTCCTAGAGTCGCCAGATTTCGATCCGACTTGCTGGAGCTGTCCAGCTCCAACCATAGGTCAAAACTAGAATCTATAAGAGGCAAAAATCTTTGCCTAACTGTCCTCTATCACCCCAAAAAATTTGGGAAATTTTCATGGAAGTTTAATATCTGAAATCCAATTTAGAATCAACAATTTAGGCAAAATCTTGATTTTTAGGAGTTTTAGTTATTTTCCACATTAAAAAAATAGATTTTTGAGCTTCATTCTGTTTTTAGAGTTATTCTAGGTTCCATCTCAAATTTGTCTCAATTCCAAGTTTATTTGCTTTGTATGATAGTTTACTTTTAAATTCAAAAACAAAAATCACACGAAAATCAAGTTAAATTTGATATTTTGTGATATTTTTGCCATTTTAGGGTTTTTATCATGTAAATGAGCAAGTAATGTCATATTAAGATTAATTTCAATGTCATTTGCATTTCAATTTCTCATTTTTGCAAAATTTATTTTAGAAAACTCTGGTTTCAAGGCCATAGTCTTGTTATCAGGGGCATTTTGGTCATTTTGACCTCAATTTTGAAATTCCAAACTTCAATTTTCTAAATTTTCATGCATATCATCATATTTTATCATATTGTATTTGATTTTCAAATTTTACAAAAATTCTTTCAGAAAACCCTGATTTCAAGGTCATGAGTGGCATTTTGGTCATTTTGACCCCAATTTCGAATTTCCAATTTATTTTTGAAATTTATTCCTTATTTCTGATGTTTATATCAAAGGAGGTATGAATTAGGGTTTATATCTAAATAATATCCGATGATTCTCAATACTTTCGGATAAATTCAGATAAACCTACATTTCTGTGCTAACATGTTTTCTAGTTTTACAGGAATATTCAGGAAGAAGACTTTTATTTATTTCTTTTATTCAATTCAAATGTAATATCGGATGTAATAATTTGGAATAAGATTTACGTTTTCTGCTTAGAATAGGACTGCATTGCATATAGTTTAATTTCTGCAAATTTTAATATATGATGCGTCATTCATGCATATTTTTCCAAAATCACTATGGTTGACACGAATGGCACATGCACAAGCTCTTATGGAGTTTATAAACTTGGTGGGATTCATATTTATGGCCATAGTCAAAATACGAAGAAAACCTAGATTTGTGATCTTCGTATTAGGTACATTCAGCCTACACTCTTAGGCTAACTTAAAAAATGCACTGCATTTCTCAAATTTCAAAAGGATTTCCCAATTCCTCAAAGAATTCTCTTTCAAATTCCTATTCATTCATTCAATTTGCATCATTTTTCAAATCATTTTCCAATTTCAATTTTAGAGAAAACTGATTTTCCCAAAAATTTCCAAGTTTTTTTCAGGATTTGATTTTCTCAGAACTCTAAGTTCTCAAAAGATATTTCAAAGTATTTCCAAGTTCAAAACATGATTTTCCAAGATTTCCAAATTCTCAATTTCATTTTCAAATCTCAAAATCGATTTTCCCAAAGTTCAAGTTTTCTTGAGAATTCATTTTTGTGAATACCCCAAATTTTTCAAAATTTTGTAAATATTTTCTTTTTATCCCTGACCCATTTTCTGAATAATTGAGTCAGTTTTAAATCTGGAATCTAGTTTATTTCTCGGATTTACGGGAATCAAATCCATTTTCTATATTTGACTCAATCTTAGATCGAGATCTAGTATTCAAATCCAAATCTGAGCCTCGTTATCCAATTTTGACCCAAATTTACAAAAATATCAGAAATAAATTTTCATAGGCTCAAATCAATCCATCCGGTATCCATTTGGATCCTCTGCCTCATATTTCTCAATTTGAGGTTCAAAACATGAAATTTTTCTCAAAATATGGATTCAAACCCGTTTTTCTGAAGAAAATTTCAAAAAAATAACCCGAATTCTCAGAAATCCCTCCTTTTGTAAATATTTTCAAAATCTTGCAAAAATAGTTTAAAAACCTTCATTTTCTCATAGTTTTAGAATTTTATTTAAAAAATAATAACAAAAAAATACAGAAAATACGTAGAAAAGGAAACAAAAAAAATCAAATCGAAAAAGAAAATACAAAAAATCGGTTTTGAAGCCCCTTTTTGAAAGTTTCTTTTTATTAAAACCACTTTTTAAGAAAATCCTAAAAGGAACCACTTTTTGAAAAAACTTCAAAAAAACTTCGAAAACTATTGGACTTGATTTGAAAAATCCCCTAACGGCTTCTTGTTATAAAAGAAGCCGCAGGGGATCGACAGGAGGCATCCATGCTTCACTGAGTCTTCATCCACTTTTCATGCACCCATCGGTGATTCACCTCATTTCGGATCACCCAGCCCATCCACGACTGATCTCTTGCTTGCTCTTTCCTTCCTCTCTCTGAGGCTTTTTCCTACAAGAGCTGAGGAACAACCTCCCTTCAAGGCACCTCATTTGCACTTGCCTGAAAGAACTTAAACCCTGTGCAAAAGGCAGGTAAGAACACCTCTTCCGTTTCCAAATCCTCTGCAGATACTTTCTCACATTGTTGCTCTTCACTTCCCTTCTGTTTCATTATCTCTTATTTGTCTTTATATTTTGGATTCTTTTTTTTTTTGTTTCTCGATCCATTAACGCATCGTTGAGCATGTTGGGTTGCTTGTAGCAACACCAACCTCTTCTGTGCAACAGTAATGGAACAATCATGTTTCGACATTTCTTTTATATTTTTGTTTTATTTATGATTTTACTCTTGTTGGGCTCAGGTTGTCGGATTCAATAATCTGATAGGATTTATACGAATCCCAACCTAATATGCCTATTAGTTCTTAGTTTTATTTTCGTTTACGTTACCTACTTCTGTTTTCAATATCTATATTCTTGTTTGAGGTTTAATTTCTCATGTTTATGTTCGATTTCCGCTTGTTATCTTGATTATTTTGTTTTTACATGGTATCTAATCCATTTTAATCACATCTGAGTTTCATCAAACATTACATTTCTATCTATCATCGTTCATTCCCATCCCGTTCATTCTTTACTTAGCTTACCTATTTGCCATTGTTTTCTCTATTTTATTTTTCCTCATTCATTTTGTTAGTTCATATCCTTTGGCTTGTATTTCTTTTCTGATCTTGATCTCTTAATTTCGTGGTGATTTTCCTTTTTTTTTAGTATATCACTGATAATTCTCAATTCTATTTGGCTAACCTGTTTATGTTTTGATCATTTCTTTTATTATTCTGCATTTTCTTCATATCGATGCTAGCATGACAGTCATGTCGATCCTATGTGACTCATGGTCATGTACATTGAATTCAAGTTGTCTTCTGCAAATTTTGTGAACATTGTTATGTGCTTCATATTTGATTGGTGCTTTCTCTCGAGATTCAATATTTTGCTCAGTCTCGCTGATTTGCCTTATATCATATATGGTGATCAGTCTCTCACGCCCCTGTACTGCTTCTGCATATCATCTATTGGGGTTCATGGTTTGGCTAAAAAAAGAAAATGGTTGCAGAGATATACTCAGTGATTTAGTTGGTATGATAGGAAGGTTCATCTTCATGGGCTTTAGCCATTCACTAGTTATAAATACTAAGAGATAAAAACCATGGTGGATTTATCTCCAGTTTGGTTCTTCTTATATGAAAACAAATATACATGTATATATTTGATAGGAAATGGCGCACCAGGAATCCAATTTTTTTTTTGCTTAAAGTCAGACCCCTTGTTTGTCTTGTCATTCACTTTATCATTTTCTTATCACCTTGCTTTCTTGGATATGCATTGAATGTTACTGATTCTTTTTTTTTCTTAGAAAACCATTAAGTTCTCACTGAAATATGCAAGTCAGTTCTGGTTACCTTGAAAAGTGCAGTCGATCCATGTATCTTTGGTGCTGGGGGATTTTTGCCCTCCTCATCAAGCAACCCTTCCTGGGGATAAGAAGAATGAGGCCCTCTTGAGGGCTTGAGGAGGTCAGGTGTTCTGTTGATTGGAGTCATTGAATCCCCTTTATTAAGAGTTATGCCTAATACAGATCACACTGTGATCATTCTTGAAATTGAACAAGTAAGAGAGGAATTTGCTAATTAGTGGAATCCCACGTTAGCTACTGTGGATGTTGATGCTGCCAATAGACACTCATTAGAAGTACAAACATTCCTATAGCTACTCGTTACTTCTAACATCTTTTCAGGTTTTGATGGACATGAGCTTAGCAAGCTTGTGATTACAGTCGTCCTCTCCATTTTTTTCACAATCCATCATAGATGACAAACCCTTTTGCATTTTCAATAACCACTGTTTACAATACCTTCCCATCCCAGATGTAATTCTCACATATTCAGGTTACTAAGAAAAAAAGAACATACGTGAGGTTGTTCTTTGATGAGTTGCCTAGAAGCAAACACCTTTTTTTCTTCTTTTTTTCTTTTGTCTCCATACATTAGGGGTTCTGGAACTATGTCTTTGCCAAGTGAAGCCACCTACAAGTCTCAATGGCCTTATAAACCTCAGGACACTGAAGCTTACATTGAATTCTTTTTTTTTATATAAACCTCATATGCTATGAATATTTGCTTCGATATTTCTTATATTTCCTTATCGCATCTGCGTATTTCTATTTCTGTTTCTGTTTTTAGCTTCATCGTCATTTCCCATTTTTTTTATCATGTTAGAATCATATCCCACCCTGTTGCCATACATTTCTCAGTTTTTAGTCAATTAGTATCCTGCATTTTGATTTTGCCCCTTGCACTTAATCCTCACGATTACTATGTTTTATGGATTCAGAAGGGTGTGATCTGTTTCAACATACATGTTCTATATCAGGTCCAGGTAAGATTTGCTTGTTGTCAGTCATAATTAGAGTTGCATTTGCTCCTCTTGCCTCCGACATTTTTTCTTTAGCTAGAATCTTTCTGTGAAATAACCATAGCCCCCATATGATTGGTTTGTTTCTGTTGGGCGTTGGTTATGATCAATATTGTTAAAAGAGATTTGCTGTCATAACTGTTACGTTGGAAGCAGTTATGGTCGATATTGAAGCCTTCATGGCATACCTGCAAAATAGCTTCACATTGACATGTTTTATCAGAATTCTCACATGTGCCATTTGATATATAGAAAATAAAGAGTTTTACTGTATTAGAGAAGGAAATAAAATCTCATTTTTTTTTACATTGTAAGATATAGGTTTGCTTCTGCCTTATGAAATTCTAGAATCCACCATTTCTTGCCATTTTATTTGCTGCATATGTTACATCCACTTGTTTTCACATTTATACACCCCCTCACATCCCTTCAGCACTGCATTCATGTTCATCTTGTTGCATCTCATTCCTTGTGTTCACTTGCACCTCCTTCAGTACATCATAAAACCCACTAATTCTCTACCCACTGTAATCCTTCTTTACTATAGTAGTTCATTAAGAACTACTATAGTTGTTTTCCTTTCACAATGGTTCACAATGAACCACTGTGTCCCTTCTTTTCTATGGTAGTTCATCAAGAACTACCATAGTTATTATGTCTCACAGTGGTTCACAATGAACCATCGTCGTCTTCTTTTTTTTTTTCTCTATAGTAGTTCATCAGGAACTACTATAGTGGTTATCTTTTATAGTGGTTCACAAAGAACCCTTGTAATCCTTCTTTACTATAGTAGCTCATTAAGAACTACTATAGTTGTTTTCCTTTCACAGTGGTTCACAATGAACCACTGTGTCCCTTCTTTTCTATGGTGGTTCATCAGGAACTACCATATTTCATGTTGATTCATCTTCGATCATGCCTTCATCCATTACATATGCCCTCTCACATATAGGTTTTCGTTTGCTTATGGTATCACCCATATATATATATAATATATATACATGTATATATGCACATTTTCTCATAAATGCAAGATATGCCATATGCCTCGCTTATTTAGCATGAGTATAGCATCTTACGTTAGAATTAGCATAAGCATCTATATTTGCATTTTCAACCTAATTTCTTCCACTTCCTTTTATCTTGGCATTGTGCTAACTCCATTTTGCAGAAGTATGTGAAAAACTGAATGAGAAGTTTTCGATATTTTTAATTCCAGTGTTGTAATGAGCTAGATATTAATGAAAACTCTACATTTCCAGTCTTAGATAGAATGAATGAGCATGTAAATACCCTCTGTTTCATTATTTTCTTTTATTTTTTAAGAAATCATAAATGGGCACACGAATGACACATACACTGTTTTATAAGAGGTGATTAAATCCTAAGTTGATGATTTGCATCAATGGCCATAGTCAAGATGTGAACAAAACTTAGGATTTTCATCTTTTATGGAATAACATCGGATCCACACTGGATCCCTCTTCAAAAATCATCATATTTTTAAATATTTTCTTCTTTTATTAGGGTTTAACTTAAAATTAACTCAGAATATATATCAATGGCCATAGTCAGGATATATTGAGATTTAATTTCATTTTAAACTCTATAAAAGCACCAAAATATATTTTATTCTTCACCTGAATTCAAATATGATTATTATATAATACATTCAATGACCATAGTTCAAGATGTATTATATCTTCAATCTTATTTCAATTTATTTAAAGAATGAAATATGCTTTTCAAATTCAATTTTAAAATTCTTCAATTCATTTCATCACTTAGGATAGAACTGTATCATATTTTCAAAATCCAAGTGATCTTGAATATATTTTCTTCAATTTCTATTTCAATTCATCAATTCTATCTCATTGCAAAAGTTCAAAATCCGATTTCAAAGTCTAATTTGACTTTGAAATTTCAAAATCATTTTATATTCAAAATCCAATATTCCAATTTCAAAGTTCAAATTAACTTTTAAATTTCAAATTCACCTTTAAAATTTAAAATTCAAATTCAAATCAAATTTCAAAGTTCAAATTGAGGTTGAAATTCCAAATTCATTTTCAGGATTCAATTTCAAAATTCCATTTCAAAGTTCAAATTAAACTTTGAAACTCTTGATTCATCTTCTGATTTCAAAACTCAAGCTTTAAATCAAGTTTATCCTTTTCATTGAATCTTGATTCTCAAATTCAAAAACAAAGTTTTGATATTGATTCTGAATCTCAAAATTTGATTCTTCCTAAGTTTTAAATTCAATCTGGGTTTTCAAAAATACCGAGATCCATCTTCAAAAATCCCATTTTGGATTTTCAAAATCCAATTCCAAAATTAGAACCCAATTCCAAAATTAGAACCCAATTCCAAAATCCTTCCTTCCTTCTTTTTCCCCAGCTTCCAACCCATTCACGTAGGCTTCTTTGTTTTCTTTTCATTAAACTTATCAATACCTAAGTATGGAAGGGAATTAGACCCTAAATTTCCTTAGGTTGAAAGAGGACCTACGGCTGCCCGAGAGATCTAACGTCTCTCTCTCTCTCTCTCTCTCTCTCTCTCTCTCTCTCTTTGCTGCTACAGCCCACAACAACTCTTTCCTTTGCTGCAACTTCCAGCCATTGAAGCTCCACCAAGCTCCCTGCTCCAGCCAACAGCCACCAGCCGCTCCTCCCCCCAGCCGGTTCAAGCTCCAGCCGGCGCCCCTTTGAAGCCTCCATCCCTTCAATCTCTAGCCTTCTAGTAGCTACCTCCAAGGAACCATTACAACCTTGTTGCAGCCCTTCTTCAATCAGCCACAACTCCTTCCTTCAGCCGATGGCCACCACAAGAGATCCCTCCTTCAGCCGGCACATCACCCTCATTGTTGCAGCCGACTCCTCCTCCACGCCCAGCAGCTGCACCACAGCCCTCCTTGGCGGCGCTGCCATCTCCTCCAAAGCTCCTTCAGCCACTCCAAATACAACCTTGCTTCCACCTCCAACCGTGACAACCGTTCCAACTCCCTTCAAGCATAACTTCGAGTTGTATCAAGGTGGTACCATTGCAGTCCACCATTCCAGCCGACGCCCAACAACCAAGGTAAAACTCTCATTTTCAACCTTGATCTTCTTATACCCAAGGATTGATCATGATGCAATGGGATTTTTCGTGAGGTATTTTCATAAATACAGCTGGAAATCAGTTCAAAAAAAAATTGGGTTTGTATGACTGGAAAAACAATCAAAGTATGAAGCATTGATTGTTTATGATTAAAGCTACATAGAGAAAGGGATCCGTCCGATAGATGGACCGGATCCCCTATCATCAATAGCACACATTAAACAAAGTTCTACCACTCTCTAAAAGTTTTTTTTTATCATAAATGAGCATTGCATTTGATTTTATTTCATCATTTTGCATTACTTAGTTTAGTTATCTTAGTAGTTTATCATGTTTTAGCTTAGACGTTCAGTCCAGTTGTTATTCCATGCTTGATTTCTTGTCTTTAAATCTTAAAAATATTATGGTAATTATGTTTTATTTGTCTTTAATATTCTTTCGAAAATATGATTCGATTTGGGTTTCAGAACCCTTCTAAACCTATCAAACCCTAAATTGGGTTTTTTGTCTCTCTGAATTTCCAGTTTATGCTTTAGCAGACAAGAACCTCTGGCACCAACCTCGTGAGAGATCCAAATTGTCCTCCAAAAATCACAGTGGATTCATAATTAAATCTACTAATGATCTGAAAATTTTGAGGTTTTTCCAAGCAGTTTTGACCTCTGTCAAAAATCGGATTTCCCAGACCTCTGAGAAAATCTTGATTTTCCTTCGTCAGGGTATAGACAGACCATAATGCATCGATTCCGTTCAATCCGTAGCCCGTCTGCAAAACTTTCAACATGAAAGTTGTTCCTAACATGTTTTCCTGTCATTTTCCAAAATTTGGAGATTTTTGGAACTGTCTCAGTATTTTTCCCAAAATTTTCTTTTTTGTCTGACAGATTCCAATATCAAAACATTTCAGAGATTTGGGTCTCTGATAACAGTGTGCCCTTTTCCAAACCGTAACTTGAATACCAATGATGCAAAAATATAAAAATTTTCATTATTTGTCATAAACATTTTCCCACAATTTCGTCCATTTTCCCATCTGTCTGCTATTTTTCTCACATTTTCTCCCAAAAACTATTTGTTTCCCCAAATCCTAGAGTCGCCGGATTCCAGTCCGACTTTCTGGAGCTGTACAACTCCGACCATAGGTCAAAACCAGAAAGTGTAAAAGGTCAAAATCCTTGCCTTACTGTCCTCTGTCACCCCATAAAATTTGGGAAATTTTTATGGAAGTTTGATATCCAAAATTCCCTTTAGAATCAGCATTTTAGGCAAAATTTTGATTTTCTTAGGATTTTAGCTATTTTCTATATTAAAAAAATACAAAAAATTTTAAATTTTCGAGCTCCATTCTGTTTTTAGGGTTATTTTAGGTATCCATGACAAATTTGGCTTAATTCCAAGTTCATTTGCTCCATGTGTTAGTTTATCTTTAAATTCAGAAGCGAAAATCAGTCAAAAATCAAGTTAAAATTGATATTTTATGATATTTTCGCCATTTTAGGGTTTTTAGCATATACATAAGCATGTAGAATCATATTAGGGTTAATTTCAATGTTATTTGCATTTTATATTTTTCAATTTTGCAAAATTTATTTCAGAAAACCCTGGTTTCAAGGCCAGTCTTGTTATCAGGGGTATTTCGGTCATTTTGACCTAAATTTTGAAATTTCAATTTCTAATTCCATAAATTTTTATGCATATCATCATATTGAATCATATTATATTTGATTTATTTCATTTGATTTTTAAAATTCCAAAATTTATAAATTTTTTTTTAGAAAAACCTGATTTTAAGGTCATCAGGGGTATTTTGGTCATTTTGACCCCAATTTCGATTTTTCAAGTTTATTTTCGAAATTTATTCATTATTTATCATGTTTATATCAAAGGGGGTATGAATTTGGGTTTATATCTGAATAATATTCGATAATTTCCATTATTTTCGGATAAATTTATAAAAAACTACATTTTTATGCTAACCTTGTTTTCTAGTTTTGCAAGAACATTCAAGAAGAAGGCTTAGTTATGTTATTTCTTTATTTTATTCAATTCAATGTAAAAAGCAATGTAATATTTTGAATAAGAGTTATATTTCTGCTTAGAATAGGGTTGCATTGCATATAGTTTAATTTCTACAAATTCCAATATTTGATGTATGATTCATGCACATTTATTTCAAATTCACTATGGTTTACACGAATGACATGTGCACAAGCTCTTATGGAGTTTATAAACTTGGTGTAATTTGTATTTTTGGCCATAGTCAGAATACGAATGAAACATAGATTTATGATCTTCATATTAGCCACATTCAGCCTACACTCTTAGGCTAACTTCAAAAATGCACTGCATTTCTCAAAGTTTCAAAAGGATTTCCCAATTCCTCTATTGAAATTCCCTTTCAAATTCATATTCATTCATTCATATCATTCAAATTGCATTATTTTCAAATTCATTTTCCAATTTCAATTTCAGAAAAATCAATTTTCTCAAGGATTTACCAAGTTTCTGAGGATTAAATTTTCTCAGAATTTTGAATTTTCAAATGAGATTTCAAAGCATTTCCTAAGTTCAAACCAAGATTTTCCAATGTTTTAAAATTCTCAAATTTCAAAATCCCAAGTTTTCAGAAATCAATTTTCTCAGATTTCCCATTTTCTCGAGGATCCAGTTTTCTGAGAATCCATTTTCCGCTTCAAAAGTCATTTTCCAATGAATTTCTTGATTTTCTCAGAATTCTCAAATCCATTTTCTTAGAAAAGCAAATTCCAAATCTCAAAAATTGATTTTCTCAAGATTCAAGTTTTTCTGAGAATTCATTTTCCAATCCAATTTCTGATTTCCAATGAAATTCAATGATTTTCCCAAGAATTCCAATTTCAAGCACTTTTCCAAAGCAAACATCATATTTTCTCAAACTTGCATATTTTCAAAATTTTATAGCACAAGCCTGATTCTTTGTGCATTCTAGGAAAAATAGAGCATAATTTAGATATTTGAGTCAAGTTAAAGCACATAATTGATCCTTGGTTCAATTACCCGTGGTAAAGGCGCCAGGAACGGTTGAACCTCGTACCGACAGGCGGATCTCATTCCACGGAATTTTCCTGCAAAATTTTAAAACGGAGGTGAGTTAATTTTCAAAACCATTTTCAAAACTTTGGTCGAGTTTGACTAGCGAAATTCGTTTCTCTCTCGCAAGGGAGGGGAAAATTTTTGCGATGATAACAATGGTTCTGCATCAGGACCAGCCTACACCCAAGAAAATGAACATCATCTCAATCCTGAGTCAGATGAATTTATCAGTTGAGAACAAAAGGGTCCCAGGTTTCCCCAAAAAGTTCATTAAAAACCAAGTCCTTGTAGAAGAAGCAGAAACCTCTAAAGCAGCTGAAGCGCGAGCAAATCAGCTCCAGAAGCCTGTCACGACGCTCTCCAACGTTTCAATCCTAGAATTAACTCATAATTCCTCAAAGCATCAAGAAATGCTAAATGATTTATTGAGAAAGATCAAGGTAAAGCCAGGTACTACCCCGGAGGATATGGCACAGATTGTAAACCAGACGATGACCAATGCGCCTATCACCTTTTCTGATGAGGATTTGCCAAAACCTCATTCTTTTCATAACAATGCGCTATATATTGTGGTGAGAACTAGGGGCATGACTGTCCCATACGTACTCGTCGATGGAGGCAGCCGCCTCAATATCTGCCCAGAGATGACAGCAAAAGCCTTGAGATTGAAAGAGGAAGAATACGTGTCTGATCCCATCACAATCTACGGTTTCGATAACCATGGACAGACTGCCAAGGGCAAGAGCTTTTTAGAAATTTTCATTAACTACTTAGTGCATACAGTTTTATTCCATGTCATCAATGTGCCGTCAACCTACAATCTTTTGTTGGGACGAACATTGATCCACAATGCTAATGTTGTTCCATCAACTCTCCACCAATACATAAAATGGTCTAAGGGAGGAATGATCACCACCATCGTGGGAGAAGATCCCGAAAAGAGGCTGCCACAACCTATGATTCCCCGTCTGACATTTACAGCGGACATTCCAAGCATCCGATAAAGTGATGAGATCAACCTCAGCAAGAGTTTAGAAATGTTGAAGCTGAAGGATGTCCAAGAAGAAGAAAACATTGCAGCAATAGTTCAATGGCAAGGACCCCGTTTCTTCAAGCTGGGAGGATGTATCGACTACACTTCCTTCAAAGATCATCCCTTATTTCCTCAGTTTTCCAAAGCCAGAAAGGGATTTGATCTGCTGATAAAACACAGGTACCAGCCATTCCAAGGCATGGGAAAAAATAAAGACGGTATAGTGGAGCCGATCATTCCTGCTTGACATCCAGATAGTTCAGGGTTGGGGTTCGTCGACCAAGTCTCCAGCAAAGAAACATTATTTGTCAGAGGGACCAAATGAGGAAGATGATGCCTTAGTTTTTCTGCTTTCTGTTCTTGTTTCTCAGTTAATGTTGTAGGAATAACACAGTCCCAATCTTTTTGTCAGGTCTTGTAAATATCTTATTCTCAAAATCAATGAAAACTTGATCTTGTCTTCATATTTGGGCATCTATCATTCTTGCTTATATTTTGTTTGTGCCATTTTTTCCTTTGTTTTTGTACAAAAAGCTTGTTTTTGGCTTGTACTTTCTCTTAAAAACCTTTTTGGCATTTTCAGAAGATCATTTGAAACATAACTCCTGAATCGATGAAGAAGTTCATTATCAATCCCAAATACTCCCAAAAGAAATCAAAACTGATAAGGATTCATAAGATAAAAGTCAGAGCAGAGGTCAGCTAGGAGACATAGAAGACCGAAGAGCTAGCAGAGTTTGATTCAACTATTCAAGAATTGCCAGAATTTGCTCACATTCAGAAGCAGGATGAACCATCGTCTTTGGTTCAAGATCCAACTGAGGATATCAACATTGGTTTGGAAGATGATCCGAGAATCCTCAAAATCGGTTCGAGTCTAAATGCAGATGAGAAAGCAAGACTCATCCAATTCCTTAAGCAACATCAAGAAGTATTTGCCTGAACTTATGAAGATATGCTAGGGTTAGATCCCAAGCTGGTTGAGCATCGGCTCAAATTGAAACCAGATTCCAGACCAATCAAGCAGAAACTGATGAAATTGGACCCTTGAGTTGAGCAACAAGTCAAGGAAGGACTTGAAGATTTGTTGAAAGCAGGCTTCATCCGAGCCATTGATTATCCAGATTGGTTGGCAAATATCGTAGTAGTCCCTAAAAAGAACGAAAAAGTTCAGATTTGCATTGATTTCAGGGATCTCAATAAGGCTACCCCAAATGATGATTATCCACTTCCCAATATTGATATTTTGATCGATAGCACGGCAGGCCACGCCATGTTTTCTTTTATGGATGGATATTCATGATACAATTAGATCAAACAGGCCATTCGTGATCAGTCAAAAACTTCCTTTACTATACCATGGGGAACCTTCTGTTATACAGTCATGCCGTTCGGGCTCAAAAATGTTGAAGCAACCTATCAGAGGGCAGTGGCCATTATTTTCCATGATCAGATGCACAAAAATATGGATGCATATGTGGATGACATTCTGGTCAAATCTAAAGAAGAAGAGGATCACCTCGATGCTCTTGGTCAAGTCTTTGAAAGACTCATTCTTTACAAGTTGAGACTTAATCCTAAGAAATGCGTTTTTGCAGTAGAGTCTGGAAAATTACTCGGATTCATAATCAGCAAAAAAGGAATAGAGGTGGATCCGGCTAAAGCAAAACCAATTATTGATATGCCACCCCCAACTAATCTAAGGGAACTGCGAAGCCTTCAATGGTGTATTAAGTCTATTTGACGTTTTATCTCCAATTTGGCCATGAGATGTGAACCTTTCAATCATTTGCTAAGAAAAGGAGTAAAATTTGAATGGGGATCGGAATGCCAACTCTCATTTGAGCGCATTAAGCAGTATCTCCTTAACCCACCAGTTTTGAAGCCACCAAAATTGGGGAAGCCTCTCTTATTATATATTTCTATCAATCAGAATGCCTGTGGTGGATTCCTTGCACAGTATGAAGAAGGCAGCCTGATAGAGCACAACATCTACTATGTGAGAAAAACTTTCATTGATTATGAAAATAAATATTCTCAAATGGAAAAGACTTGTCTAGCTCTGGTTTGGATGTGCCAGAAATTGAGACATTACTTGTTGGCATCTGAGGTCAAATTTTTATCAAAGCTTAATCCTCTCAAATACATTCTTGAACAACCTTTCCTTACTGGACGGATTGCGAAATGGAAGGTCCTTCTAATGCAATATGACTTAGAGTATGTTTTTCAAAAGTCAATTAAAGGCCAAGCTATCGCAGATCAGTTGACAGACTTTCCCCTCACAGAAGAAATAAAAGCAGAGGATGATTTTCCTGATGAGCACATCTACAATGTCCAGCAGCCTCCGGTTTGGAACCTATTCTTTGATGGCTCTAAAAATATGTCTGGCATAGGGATTGGAGTTTTGTTAATCACTTCAGAAAAAGAAATGATCCTTTATTCTCTCAAGCTTGGTTTCCAATGCACTCATAACATGGCCGAATATGAAGCTCTAATACAAGGCCTCAAAATTCTGCAAAATTTCAATGTCAAGAGAGTGCATGCCTTTGGTGATTTGTTACTTGTCGTCAGTCAAGTTAACACTGAGTGGCAGGTGAAAGATCTAAAGTTGATTCCTTAACAGAAAATCGTCCTAGCTCTTGTGGACAACTTTGAAGAATTTCAGCTCAATCACATCAGGAGGGAACACAATCAGATAGCCGATGGCTTAGCCAGCCTGAGCTCCATTTTATCCTTTAAAGGTAGTGAATCATGTTGTTCTTTCAAAGTTGGTAGGCTTGAACAACCTGCCTTCATCTCAACTATGCAAGTAAACCAGGTCAATCAAAAAGAGAAGCCTTGGTATCAAGATATCAAAATTTTCATTGAGACTAGTGAATTTCCACCAGAAATGCCAAGAAGGGAGCAACGTGCAATTCAGCGTATGTCCACCCATTATTTCATCCTTGCCAATGTCCTCTACCGCCGTGGGTTCAGTTCTAAGTATGTGAGATGCTTAGACAAAGATGAAGCTATGGAAATTATCCAAGAGGCACATGAAGGGATTTGTGCAGCCATGTGGGCTATCAAACTCTCGTCAAACAGATCATCCGAGCAGGGTACTACTGGAAGACCATGCAATAGGACTGCCATCGATTTGTGAAGAAGTGCGTCAAGTGCCAAATGCACGCACCTTCCATTCATGCACCGGCCATATATCTACAATCAGTTATTTCTCCTTGGCCATTTTCCATGTGGGTTTTCGACGTCGTAGGCCCAATTACTCCTTCCGCTTCCAATGGTGTAAACACCCCAAATTTTCACTCACCTCCCCAACATTTCCACCAAGCATCAACATCCAGCCTCTGAAATCGCTGGAGGGCAAAATGGTCATTTTCTGAGCCGGACCTTGCAAAAGTCCAAATTTCATCTGCAACTCTCAAAATTTCTCTAATTTTAGCTCAGATGTTCAAAATTTTACTCCTGACAGGAGACAGACATCTCCAAGTCTTGATTCAAGATTGCATTTCATAAGACATGACATTGCATATCATTGCATGAGCATTTCAAATCACTGCACTACACAGCATGTCATTTCGAGGTCCAGAACTCTTGATTTCAAAATTTTCAATCCAGATTAGAATTTCAACTCTTTTCAAAATTGATTTCAAAACCCTGGGTCTTCAAAATTATCAATTTTTCCCATTTTACCCCCAGGACTCTGAATTTCAAAATATTTCCTCAGGAAAACCATCTGGATAGTTTTCAATATGGATTTGAGTCACTTCACCTCAGATTTTGCCCTTTTTGACAATTTCAAATATCTTTCTTTTACAAAATCGCCCTACAAGGGCCAACTCTTTCCAAAATTCCTGTTTTGCCCATTAGTCCAGATTTTATGAAAATTCCAAAAAGAAGTTGTGGTTTTATCCTTATTTCAATAAAGAAGCAATGTGGGACCCACACTGAGGTGGTGTCACACAAGCTTTCCTTTTGAAAATTTGAATTTTGAAAAACCCAAAAATATAGGAGCCTTGTCCCCTGGATTGGTGCCACTTGTCTTTTCTCTCTCCTCCCATTTACATGCCATGTGTCAGCATAGGGTTCACCTAGAGTCGGTGCCACATGTCACCCTCCCTCTTCTGCCAAGTGTCAGTGTGGGGCTACCTTAAGAAGCCGCCACATGTCTGCCATGTGTCAGTATCCATCCTGCGCCATGTGTCATTTCAAAGACTACCAGAAGATGCCAAGTGTCATAGGTTTTCCTGTCTAGAAAAAGTGGAGTTTGTCTCCTCTGAGGTGGCGCCACTTGAAGTGTGTCTCCTGCAGGGGACACGTGTCAACCCCTCCTTCCTTCTAGAAAAGTAGCCTGACACATGTCCTCCCCCTATTTTTTTTCAGAAAAGTAGGAAACATGTGTCACTCCTAAATTCCTATAGAAAAGGTAGGCTTGTCTCCTCTGAGGTGGCGCCATCTGGAGTGTCTCCTGCAGAGGACACATGGCAAGCTCTCATTTCCTCAGAAAAAGCAAGTGCCATGTGTCATTTTCTGCTTTCTTCAGAAAAGCTAGAATTCAAATATTCAAAAATTCCCATAGGTGGCGAAAATCAAGAACTCCTACCTTTTTCATCCTGTCTGAGATGGCGCCACATGGCTTGGCCCACCTTCTCTCCCCTCTGCCATGTGTCATTCTCTGCTTCTTTCAGAAAAAGTAGAGAACACATGTCTTCTCCCTACCTCTTTCAGAAAAGTAGGAGACACATGTCACTCCTGGCCTTCTTCAGAAAAAGCAAACCATTTAAAATTCAAACAGGGCACTAGGTGGCGAAAATCCAGAGCTCTGATTTCCCAGATGGCCTATGAGAGCGCCACATGTCCCTTCCCTCTTTTTCCTCCCTCTTGCCACATGGCATTGTAGGAGCCACCCTGAGGTGGCGCCACATGTCCATCCTCCATTCCTCCAGGGCCAACCTCCATTTGAATTTCAAACTTCCCCCTGAGGTGGCGCCATTTGAGAAAGCCTCTCCAGACATCTGACACTTGTCCGCCACATGTCCAGATCTCCTTTCTCCAGAAAAGGTAGAATTCAAATTCCTCTGAGGTGGCGCCTTCTGAGCCCACTGCTCTGACCTTCTGACATGTGTCAAACACCTTTTGAGGTGGCACCATTCCAAGACTCCACTTGGCTCCATTTTTATTTTTTATTTTATTTTTAATAAAGGTAGCCCACCATGAGGTGGCGCCACCTGAAGACTCCCTACAAAAAGTGAATTTGAAATTCAAACTCCAAGAGAGCACCCTCTGAGGTGGCGTCTTCTGGGAGTTCCCTGCAGAGAGAATCAAGCAAACTTTTGAAAAATTCCAAATTCCCCCTGCTGAGGTGTCTCACCCACAAAATTTCCATTTTTTTTATTTTTCTCAAAAATTAAAACACCTTTTGAGGTGGCGCCACCTGAGGGCTCCCTGCAAAAGACAAATTCGAATTTCAAACCCCTCAGATGACACCCTCTGAGATGGCGCCACATGGAGGGCTCAGATTGAACCTGTTTGAATTTCAAAAATTTTCAGAAAAGTTATAAAAACAAGGGTTCACGCCCAGCCTAAAGGGAGATCATTTTTTTTAGCTCTTGTGAACTTGGAAAATCTGACCTAGCCTTCCTAGAATCAGGTTTTGAACCTTGGAAATCATGCCCCCTTTGGCGCATTGAAGAAGGTGGAGTAGAGCTCGTGCTGTGGCCAATTCAATTCCAACAGAGGTCGATTTTGGTGGACCATCCGAAGCTCGGAGCGAAGGACGAAGGAAGCTCGTGATAGCTGCTCCTTTCAAGAGCTCCTACGCTGCGTAACGAAGCAAGGTGCACTTCTTTTCCCCTTGATGTGATTCTATAATTCGAATCGGGAGTCGTTTGAAGAAAGAGCTCATCCGAGGGATGGATTGAGCTATTCTCATAAAACGACATATATAAAAATGTTTTGTTATGCTTCCTTGATGATTTTTAACATTCATATAGTTAGCTAGGTTTAATTTGCATTTTATTTCATTCATTTAGCATATTTCATGAATTAATTAGGATTAATTTAGCATTTATTTCAATTCTGCTTATTTTCAGTAGGTCTCTGTTTTTGTCAGTCAGTCCACACGTCATTTCATGTATTTTTTTTTTATTAAAAATCCCCAAAAAATCACGAAATGCTCCCTTAGGTGTCCCTGAAATTTTGCCAAAAATTCGGAGGCATTTGAATTTGTTTACTGTGGTAAACATTCAAAATGGCAAGTTGGGTTCTGTTACCCGGGATACGTTTTGAAAATCATTTTCCGACTTGTAAAATCGAGATATCCCTCATGGAAGATCAGATTTTCGATCCGAAAGATGTTTTGAACTCGGAAAAATGTCTAGTTTTTAATATGATTTTATCAGATTTTTCTGATTTTTTTTATTTCTGACAAAAATCCGAGAGTTTGGGACACGTGTCAGAGCCTAATTTGAGCCTCTGAGATCTTGGATCGACTTAGGGCTATAGTTTCTCTTTGTGTGTTGCTCCAAATCCGAAACTGTAAAAAGTGAAAGTGGTGTCCAAGATGTCCTCTGTTTCAATCTGAAAGCCTGTAATTTTTAGAATAGTGTTGACCCCTGCTTCGGATTTTGTTTTGTCAGCTTCTTGTTTTGCTACATTTGTCTGTTCTATTAGTTTAGGCAGAAATAGTTATATTTTTATTTGTGTTTCCGTTGATCAAATGCCGAAGTCATAAACATGAAAGTTCTTCCCGTAGGTGTCGTGCATAACTCTGATTAATTTCATAAATTTTCATGGCCGTTTTGTATTTTTTTAGCATTTTACATCAGATTAGTATGATTTTTACCTCTGTCAGAACTAAATCCCTGTTATTGAACTCACCATGGCTCAAATCCCGAGGCTGTAAAAACCAAAAATGTTCCATTTCGGGTCTTTTAGCAGTCTGCAAAATATCAGAAGTTTCCATGGTGTAAATCTTGCATTATCATATTAGGCATTGCATTTGGTTCGGATCCATAGGCAAAATCCATCATTTTAGGACTTTCCTTGAATTTTAGCATTTAAATCATATCATTTCGTGATTTTTAGCATTCTAGGTTGTTTATCAGAGTGTTTAGATGCTTCATACCGAATTTGGTGCAATTTGGAATCCATTTGAGGTTCGGATCATCCATAATACCAAAATAGGGTCCCGCAGGACCCAGATCCAAGCGAAAAACAAGCGAAAATCGTTATTTTTGATAAATTGCGAAATACCAAATTCTGATTTTACAGTCCTAATGTGTTTAGCAGCATGTCATCATGTCTCTTACTACATTTCATCATCATTTGATTCACTTGGAACTTCAAAATCTCAATTTTACCAAGTTTTCCTTCAAAAAACCCTGATTTTAAAGGTATAACTTTATAATTAGGGGTATTTTGGTCATTTTAACCTCAATTCCGAATTTCAAATTGTTTTTCACTGAATTTCTAGCATTTTCATCATTTCAAAATATCAAGGAAGCACGAGAATAGGGTTTATATCCAATTAAATCCAATAATTTCATAATATTATTGGAAAATCTTGGAAAAACCCACATATTTGAGCTAACCCAATTTCAAGTTTGGCAGGAACAATCAAAAGAAGGAGCTGAAGTCTGCAAATTTCTTTTATTTCCTTTATTTAGTGATGTAATAATGTAAATTTTGGAATAAGAGATTTAATTTCCTGCTTAGACTAGGATGCATGTCATATAGTTTGAATTTATGCAATATCCTGATTATATGATTCATGCATTTTATTTCAAAAGCACTATGGATGTTCACGAATGGCACGTGCACCAACTCTTAGGGAGTTGATGGACTCGGTGGGATCCATATTTACGGCCCTAGTCGGAATATGGACGAGACCCAGATCCATCATCTTTCTACTAGTCACATTGAGCCTACACTCTTAGGCTATCTTAAAATGCACATCATATTTCCAAAGTTTTCAAAATCATGTGCATCAAATCAACTAAATTCTGAACATATTCATGGCCACAGTCAGGATATGTGAAGGATTTATCTTGACTTAATGTACATTTTCCAACAAATCCCTTAGAAAATCTTTTCAAAGTGCATTCATTCACTCATGACATTTACATCATGAAATCATTGATTTTCTCAAGATTTTCTCAAGAAAACTTCATTCTTAAGAAATCGATTTCTCAAGAAATTCTAAGGATTTTTCAAAATCGGTTTTCCAAAGACAAGTTTTTCCACAGTTTTCCCAGGAAAATGATATTTTCTTAAGATATTCAAAAGAGTTTCCCAATCTTTCTTCAAGATCCAAAATCGATTTCCAAGTATTTAAAAAGGTAAAATTCCCAGGATTTCGATTCCCCAAGTTTTGAATTTCCTTCTCCAATGAGTTTTCCTATAAATTTTCCATCATTTTCCTAAGAAAACTCTCAAAGTCCAAGTTTTCCTAAGAAGTGCTTCCCTTTTCAAAAAGTCCATCTTTTCTCAAGAATCACTTCCATTTTCCCAAGATTTTCAACTATTTCTGAATTTTCCACATCTTTATAAGCTTTCTCATGTTTTCAAAAACCCCTTTTTATCTGAGTTTCTTGAGAAATTGACCTCTTTCCTGAGAGATTCTTTCCAACTCCAAATGTTTTCTAAGCATACATCATGTTTTCCAACTGGCATTTTCCAAAATCTCATAGCACATTCCTGAATTCTCTATGCATTTAGGATAGAACATAACTTTGATAATTTCGCTAAGTCAAGCATAGTTTTGGTCCTTGGTTCGATTACCCCTGTTAAAGGCGGCAGGAACGGTCGAACCTCGTACCGACAGGTCGAGCCCCATCCCATGGATTTTCCCGCAATTTTCAAAAACGGAGGCGAGTATTTCAAAACATTTTCCAAAATCCGGTCAAAGTTTGAATCGCGAAAGCGTTTCCTCTTTCTCTCTTCCGCAAAGAAGGGAAGACGGGGGAAAAATTTCCCGACGATAACAGGTTTGGCGACCGTGATGGGACCTGTCCTTGTCTGACCTAAATTATGCTTGACTTAGTTCAATTATCAAAATTATGTTCATAAAATGTCAGCTCTTTTACTTTCAATATCATGTGAGCCTAGGAGCCTAGATTCTGACCCAGCTGACATTGAATGCATATAGCTTAGGCATGGTTTGGTAGGACCATATTGAGGAGATATTTTCATGCTCACATAGACTTAGGTCTAAATACAATCCTCCTCAATTTAGGATCTGAATGCAAACAATGTATGCTTCTTCAAAATTTTCAAAATCTATCTCTCTAGGACTTAGAGCCTTCTATTTCTTGCATGTGATCATTTTTTTCAAAACCCCCATTACCTATATTGTCCCGGTCTTCACGTTGCTGGGCTCTCTTCCAGAACCATAGTTCGGGACAGAGCCCCACAACTGGGCCAACTATTTGGGTTAACACCCCCCTACCACGTACCGCGGGCCACAGTCCGAAGTATATCGGTAGGCGCTCAAGGATGTTGGAAAACCTTACCTTAGAACCGGAGTTGAAATTCTATGCCACGTACCTCGGATTTCGATTCGGGTATATCGGCATAACTGGATTGGACAAAGATGATCTGAACTTAGAGTTAGGATTAGGGTCCTACAACTGTTTTCAAATGGATGCATCTAGAGTCAGCCTTTTAGGGAGTGCTGAATGTGCATAAATGTTTGTGCAGGGTGAGATTGTATGTATGATTTCCTCAATTCTTTATATTTCCCAATGTTTTTCAATTCATTAGGTCTTTTTCCAAACATCTTTATTTTCCACAAGATGTTTTCTCAAACCCTGGATGATTTCCTCAAATATCCAATTTCTTTCAAAACTCCAGGCGATTTTTTTATTCTACCTTTCTACTGGATCTCGAATTTCTAGCTGCATTTTTATCCTGCCTGCAAAATTTTTCAAAATTTCTCACATTTTCCTAAGTCTCATTCTGAGTCTTTCTCTGTTTTCAGTTCAATGGCATCCAGTCAAGTCGATCCTATCTTTCCTGAAGATCACATCTCCTTCGAGGTGCGACAAGGTCGTCCTGAACATCGAGCCCTTAGCACCGGAACTTTCATTCCCCGGTGGTATTATTCCTGGCTAAAGAGCTTTTCCCGAATGTTCCCGGACCATTTGAGCGAGTGCGGATTAGAGCTGGCATCAGCAGTCGGAAAGCAGACCATCAATGGCAACCTGATCCATGCAATGGCGGAGCGATGGAATCCTCGAACGTGTACCTTCTGGTTCCCGTGGGGAGAGATGACTGTTTTAATGGATGAATTTTCAGAAATCATGGGGTTGCCAGAACCAGCTGGTCGACCAAGCGACCCCTTAGAGCATCAATTCCTTATCAATGTCAAGGGTTTGGACCCCCAAGACTCCTTAGTTCGTATGACAGGCCGCCGATCTTGGCCCCTGATCCAGTTAGAAGGAGATGAATATGTTGACCTACTTGAGTTGTACCGTCAGTACGGGACCTTCATTGAAGTCAGCTCGCTTTCAAGAATAGCCAAAGAAAAGATTCAGAATGCAATGGTTCTATGCACTGTAGGACTGTCCCTTTTCCCAGATGGACAGAACTACATGGACATCAGGATAATCCATCTTATGAGAAGATGGGGAAGTCGGCAAACCAATCGCCTCTCCATAGCCATGGCAGCGCTCGCCTTCCTTTATCGAGGTCTGACTCGATTCTCACTCGGAGAGTCCATTTTAGTTGAAGGATGCATCTACGCACTTCAATCCTGGTTTTTCCAACACGTTCCAGCCCGAGCAAGCTCTTTCAGATACAATGGTCAAGAACTCCTTCCAGTGGCGCAGTACCGGTCTATGATCAACAACATTCAAGAGGATGACGTTGTTTGGGACTATTTTGATCGGCAAATATCTCCTCCCAGATATACCTACGCTTATGGCAAGCGGTTCAAGTTGCTAGGACCATTCTTCTGCACTTACTACCAACCAGAGAGATGTGTTCGACAGTTCTCCCAGAGGCAACAGTATGTCGAAGCCCGACTGTTATCAGGAGTTATGGCAGAGTTCGATCTCACCTCTGCACAATGGTCCGGGGCATATCATTCTGCCCGCTACGGCTGGGATTCCTTTGTCTCTCTTAAAATCTTTCCAGGTCCTAGAGTGTCTGCCGACTATCGTGAATGGTGGCAAATTGTTTGTCCCCCACCTCTTTGTCAAGATCAATAAAATCTTATTCTTCTCATTTTAATAAAATTCTATTTCCTTCCATTGTGGTTTGACGACCTCGCCTAGGTAACAAGGCACATTTTCGTTGTTTATTTCTTTTGCAGAAGGAAGGACAACACAATTGTCGTGATTCCCACGACGACTCAGTCCCTAATAATGGGACATCTTTTCCAAATTGTCTACCATATTTTCAGCAAATATTTCTTCCAAAAGCTAATTCCCTCAAAATCTAATCAGGTCTTTTGCCCTGCAGAGAGCATCCATATCATTTGATGGTTGAGACAAGATCAGGCAAAAGAACCACAGCATCCCAGTACTCGTCAGCCTCGGAAGAAGAGATGAGTTCCCCTCGATCTGAGAAGAGTCGAGAGCAGCAGCAAGAAGACGATGGCATAGACCCTCAAATGTATGCCATGTTCAGAAAAATGATGAATAAGATGATGAATGAGCAGCCCGGGACCAGCTCAGAAAGGAACCCATTCAGAGAAAGGTTCCATGGTCGCAGAAGTAAGAAGGCTCCCAAGAAGCAAATCCAGCCAGAAGAGATTTCAGATGAATCAGATTCCACTGAAAACACAGATGAAGAATATGAGGTGCCTCCGGCATTTGAGAAGCGTGGCCAAAGTAAAAGCCGCAGATCAAAGAGCAGAGATAAAGAAGAGCCTTTGCAAGCGCAGTTCAAAGAAATGGCCCGAGTTGTCAAAGATCTGCAAGCCCGCGACAAGGGCAAGAAAGTCTTCACCAGTGAGGACTTCTATGACGGCTTAGAAGGGGATGATGATCTGGAGAATCTCCCCCGTAAATTCATCAAATTCGATGGTTCTGGCGACCCAAAAGCTCATCTCGCCACCTTCTTCGCAGAATGCTCGAGGTTCAGAAAGGATAACCGAGCATTGTTTCTATGCTTCCCCCGCAGCTTGGAAGGAGTTGCAGCCAAGTGGTATGCTGAGCATATCAACCCCATCGAGCTCAAGGAGTTCGACAAAGTTGTAAATCTATTCATTGAACGCTTCTTGTTCAACACAGAAGCGCTGCCTACATTAAGTCATCTCTGCAATTTGAGACAGAACGAGAATGAAAAAGCACGGGACTTCATTCACAGGTGGAGATCAGCCTGTAATAAGATGAGAGATCCTATCTCGGAAAGGCATGCATTGTCCTTAATCCTCAACAATTTCTCGCAGCCGTTAAGAGGATTAATTTCCACAGCGTCGTCCAGGACCTTCATTGAGCTGACTGAACGAGCCGAATGGCTCGAGCTGAGTGTGGAAAATGGAGTCTATGAAAGCTTCACCTTTTCCAAGAACAACTCCCATGGTGAGCAGAAGAAGAAAGCTCACTTCACTTATTCTGCCAACAACAACAGCAAAGGCCGTAATCAGCGCAAAGAGCAGAAGAAAGATTACTGCTACAGCTCAGGCAGTTCGAACAACAAAGATCAGAAAGCAAAGCCTGCTCCTCAGTTCAGCAAGCCTCCTCAGCAGGATCAAGGACCGAAGCTGCGCGAGAAAGCCAAACATGAAGGATGGAGTTACGACAGAAAGTTTACTCCTCTTGACCAATCACTCGAGGATGTACTCGAGTACATGCTATCGAAAGAGATGGTCAAATTGCCCAGATTGGCCGATCCCCCTGTGCCCATGGGGAAATGGAAAGATCAGTTCTGCAAGTTCCACAGGACAGTGGGACACAACACCGAGAACTGCTTTGTTCTCAAAAACATCGTGCAAGATCTCATTGAAAAGAATCTATTGGTAGAAGGAGAAGAAGAAGAGAAAATGGACATTCTTAACCACCCCTTCCCTTCGCACACCACAGCAGTAGTGTCTGCACAACCCTTTCTACCGCACGAACATATCAAGCCATGTTTTGCGCAAGATCTCCAAGTTCAGCATCAGGTGACGGTGCTACGACAAGCAGCTCCAGATTCCAAGAAGATGGACTTAATTTCAGCATTCGGTAAAATAAAAGTTGTGGAAGCACCTATGAAGTCAGTTCCCAAATCAAAGGAAACTCCTGACTTCTTCAAGCAAATCGTTAGACCAAAGCTAGAGAATTCAAGTCAGAAGCCTCTGACTGCTTTATCCAATGTCTCCATCCTTGACTTGGCCAAGAATTCTAGCAAGCACCGACAAGTACTGGATGATCTGCTCAGGAAAATCAAGGTTAAACCCAGTACCACTCCTGAAGACATGGCACAGATTGTGAACTCTGCCATGACCAATGCGCCAATCACTTTTTCGGATGAGGACCTTCCAAAGCCTCATTCCTTTTACAATAATGCTCTTTACATTGTCGTTCGAGTCAGAGGAATGACGGTTCCCCATGTGCTGGTCGATGGAGGCAGTAGCCTCAACATATGTCCTGAAATGACCGCAAAGGCATTAGGGATCAAGGATGAAGAATATATTCCCGATCCCATCACTATCTATGGGTTTGACAATCATGGTCAAACGGCCAAGAGCAAGATATTCTTGGAGGTGTTTATCAACTATTCGGTGCACTCTGTCCTTTTCCATGTGGTTAATGTACCACCAACCTACAACTTGCTGCTCGGTAGGACGTGGATTCATAACGCTAATGCAGTGCCTTCTACCCTCCATCAATGCGTGAAGTGGTCAAAAGGTGGAATGATTACCACAATACTGGGAGAAGACCCAGAAGAAAGGCTCCCGCAGCCCATGATTCCTCGGCCATCATTCAATACAGATATTCCCAGCATCAGGGAAAGTGAAGAGATCAATCTCGGGGAGAATCGAGAAATACTTCAGGCACCATCAAAGCCATCTCTGCACACAGTAGCCACGACACAATGGAAAGGTCCTCAATTCTTCAAGGTTGGAGGTCGAATCGACTACAGCACCATTAAGGATCATCCCTTGTTTTCTCAATTCATGAAATCAAGAAAGGGATTTGATTTACTCCTGAAGCATGGCTATCAACCCTTCAAGGGACTCGGCAAGAATGAAGATGGCTGCATCGAGCCAATGATCCAGAAACATCATCCCCACAGGGCAGGATTGGGGTTCTCCGGAGGAAGCTCATCAAGAAAGACTGTTTTTGTCAAAGGGGCACAATGAAGACCATTTGTTATTTCCTTTCTATTCTTTTCCAAATAAATGTCTCATTTTACCAATGTCATTGATCCATTCAATCAATAAAATTCCAAGCTTCTTTGTCTATCCGGATGCCATCTACTCCCTTTTTGTCTGTCTCATCATTTTATAATTCAATGCCATTTTATGTATGGTTCTCTTCAAATGATTGCTTGTCTTACTATAGGCCAATTTGTCTGAACCAAAATTTCTTCTCCAAAATTTCAGAATGACTTCTCGGACAATCAAGAAGCTCGTTCTCAATCCCAAGGCCTCTCAAAAGTCGACAACAATTCACAGGATCAAAGCAAGCACCGGAAATGACAAGAGTGCAAAGCAGTCTGATGATTGTGCGGAATATGGTCAGTCTCTTCAGGAATTACCGGAGTTCGCCGCAGTTCAGAAGCAGGACGAACCATCTCCTCTAGTACAAGATCCAACTGAAGGTGTCAATATCGGTTCAGAGGAAGATCCAAAAATTCTCCAGATCGGAACCAGTCTAAGTCCAGAAGAAAAGAAAAGGCTTACAGATTTTCTCAAGCGGCATGAAGAAGTGTTCGCATGGACATATGAAGACATGCCGGGCTTAGACCCCAAATTAGTCGAACACCGTCTTGTCTTAAAGCCGGATGCTAAGCCAATCAAGCAGAAGCTGAGAAAAATGGATCCCAGAATAGAACAACAAGTCAAAGAAGGACTCGAAGATTTGCTCAAAGCAGGATTCATCCGAGCTATTGACTACCCGGATTGGTTAGCCAATATCGTCGTTGTCCCAAAGAAAAGCGGCAAAGTAAGGATTTGCATAGACTTCAGAGACCTCAATAAGGCAACTCCGAAGGATGACTATCCACTTCCAAGCATCGATCTTCTAGTCGATAGCACGGCAGGACATGCCATGTTCTCTTTCATGGACGGATATTCCGGCTACAATCAGATTAAGTTGGCCGCCCGCGACCGATCAAAAACTTCTTTTACTACGCCTTGGGGCACTTTCTGCTATACGGTTATGCCTTTTGGGCTCAAGAATGTTGGAGCAACGTATCAACGGGCAATGGCTGTCATCTTTCATGATCAGATGCGCAAAATCATGGATGCGTATGTTGATGATATTCTCATGAAATCTAAAGAGGAAGAAGATCACCTCGAAGCACTTGAGCAAGTCTTTAAGAGACTCATTCTTTACAAGTTAAGGCTTAACCCGCAAAAGTGTGTCTTTGGAGTCGAATCAGGCAAACTGTTGGGTTTTCTGGTAAGCAAAAAGGGAATTGAAATTGACCCAGCCAAAGCCAAGGCTATCATTGATATGCCACCCCCGAAGAATCTCAAAGAGCTACGTAGCCTTCAAGGACGTATGCAGTCAATCCGGCGATTCATTTCCAATTTGGCGATGAGATGTGAGCCCTTCAACCACTTACTCAGAAAAGGAGTTAAGTTCGAATGGGGACCAGAATGTCAGCAATCGTTCGATCGAATCAAGAAGTATCTTCTTAATCCTTCCATCCTGAAGCCGCCAGAATTGGGAAAACCTCTTCTGTTATACATCTCAGTCAATCAAGTCGCATGCGGCGGATTCTTGGCACAATACAAATAAGGCAGCCTGATAGAGCACGCCATTTATTACGTGAGCAAGACTTTCATAGATTATGAAAAGAGATACTCTCAAATAGAGAAGACCTGCCTAGCTCTGGTATGGATGTGTCAGAAGCTAAGACACTACCTGCTAGCATCAGAAGTCAAAATCTTGTCTAAACTCAATCCTCTCAAGTATATCTTAGAGCAACCTTTCCTCAGCGGACGAGTCGCAAAATGGCAAGTCTTACTGATGCAGTATGACCTAGAATATGTCTCGCAGCAATCAATCAAAGGCCAAGCAATTGCAGATCAATTGGCGGATTTTCCCCTGGCCGAAAAAGTGAAAGCCGAAGATGACTTCCCTGATGAGCAAATTTGCAATACCCAGCAATTTCCAGTCTGGAATTTATTTTTCGATGGTTCTAAGAATATAGCGGGAATAGGCATCGGGATCCTATTAATCACTCCAGAAAAGGAGATGATTCCATTTTCTCTCAAGCTAGACTTTCAATGCACTCACAATATGGCTGAATATGAAGCCCTGATTCAAGGTCTAAAGATTCTACTAGACTTCAATGTTAAGAGAGTGCATGCCTATGGCGACTCATTACTCGTGGTTAATCAAGTTCGAGCCGAATGGCAGGTCAAAGATCAGAAGCTATTTCCCTATCAGAAAATTGTTTCAGCTCTTATCAGCGAGTTTGAAGAATTCCAGCTCTTCCATATCAAGAAAGATTTCAATCAAGTGGCTGATAGCCTAGCCAGCTTAGGCTCCATTATGGCATTCAAGAATGGAGAATCTTGTCGCTCTTTTGAAATTGGCAGACTTGACCAACCTGCTTTTATTCCAGCGGAACAAGTAAACCAGGCTGAGCAAAGGAAGAAGCCTTGGTATTACAACATCAAAACTTTCATAGAAACTGGCGAATTTCCTCCAGAACTCTCAAAGAAAGAGCAATGAGCAATCCAGCGTATGTCTACTCGATATTTCATTTTGGCCAATGTCCTCTATCGTCGTGGATTCAGTTCAGAGTATTCCAGATGTTTAGACGAAGACGAAGCCAAAGAAGTCGTGCGAGAAGCACACGAAGGCATCTGTGGTGGTCACGTTGGCTACCAAACCCTTGTCAAGCAAATCATCAGAGCAGGTTACTACTGGAAGACTATGCAACAAGACTGTTATCATTATGTGAATAAGTGTGTACAATGTCAGATACATGCACCTTCTATCCATGCTCCGGCAACTTATTTACAGTCTGTTGTCTCTCCATGGCCATTCTCCATGTGGGCCTTCGATGTCGTAGGTCCCATCACTCCTTCAGCTTCAAATGGCCACAAATATTTCCTTGCCGCAACAGAATACTTCACCAAGTGGGTAGAAGCCATCAGTCTCCGCACAGTAGAAGGCCGACACGTGGTCTCTTTTATTCACAAGAACATCCTTTGCCGTTTCGGCATCCCGCATGACATTGTGTCAGACAACGGCAGTCATTTCAAGAATGAAAAGATGAAGACATTCTGCTCAAAATTCAAGATCTATCACCATTTTTCCGCTCCATATTATCCTCAAGGGAATGGTCAGGCAGAGGCCACCAACAAGATTTTAATTCGTATCTTGGAGCGAACTGTGGAAACAGGCCGTGACTGGCATGAGAAGATCCACGATGCACTGTGGGCCTATCGGACCACTATTTGTACACCAACGAATGCTACCCCATCAGAACTGGTTTATGGAACAGAGGTAGTATTGCCGCTACATGTTCAGAAGCCCGCTTTGAAATTTGCTTCACTTCTGCAATTACCTCTTGATCAATACTAGCAGCAGCGACTAGTGCAGCTAGACTTACTCGATGAGAGAAGACTAAAAGCAGCAGAGCATGCTCAATCCTATCGCCAGAGAGTAGCCAGGCAATATGCGACATCTATCATCAAAAGAAGATTCAAAGTCAATGATTTAGTACTTCGATCCACAGCTTATCTCAAGCATCGTCCTGGCGGCAAATGGTCGCCAAATTGGGAAGGTCCCTATGTTGTCAAAGAAGCATTACCCCGCAACTCATATCGGCTCATCAATGCCGATGGAGTAGAATTGCCAGATCCTATTAATGCTCGACACTTGAAAAAGTTTTATACTTGAAACATTTATCCTTCTCTTGTAATCCTTCCTGTTTCCTTTAAATAATGATCCAACTTTCTTTCTCAGTTACACTGGGGCATTTTAAAATTTTGTTCTATATGCAGGCAGGATAAACAAATTCCTCATTTCATGCACATGTGCATTCATATGCATCAACTCATATTCATTTGCATTCAATTGCATTAATAACAATCCGGTCGGTATTGGGGATTTCAACAAACAGTCCCATCACAATTCCTAATGATTCAAAGATCATCGCCAATACTGAACCAAAACCCAACGCTCGAACTGGTATTATTTCAAAATCCAGTATTCAATCTGGCACATTTTCAACTTTTAGGAAAACCGAGTTCCGACTCGGGTTTTTATTCAAATCATTTTCCTTTGTTGATCCGGGTTCCGACTCGTGATCTCTCTACTTTATTCGAGCCTTGACTCGAACTCTCCATTTTCCTTTGTTGATCCGGGTTCCGACTCGTGATCTCTCTACTTTATTCGAGCCTTGACTCGATTTCTTCATTTTCCTTTGTTGATCCGGGTTCCGACTCATGATCTCTCTACTTTATTCGAGCCTTGACTCGATTTCTTCATTTTCCTTTGTTGATCCGGGTTCCGACTCGTGATCTCTCTACTTTACTCGAGCCTTGACTCGAACTCTTCATTTTCCTTTGTTGATCCGGGTTCCGACTCGTGATCTCTCTACTTTATTTGAGCCTTGACTCGATTTCTTCATTTTCCTTTATTGATCCGGGTTCCGACTCGTGATCTCTCTACTTTACTCGAGCCTTGACTCGAACAAATCATTTTCCTTTGTTGATCCGGGTTCCGACTCGTGATCTCTCTACTTTATTCGAGCCTTGACTCGAACCAATCATTTTCCTTTGTTGATCCGGGTTCCGACTTGTGATCTCTCTACTTTACTCGAGCCTTGACTCGAACTCTTCATTTTCCTTTATTGATCCGGGTTCCGACTCGTGATCTCTCTACTTTACTCGAGCCTTGACTCGAACAAATCATTTTCCTTTGTTGATCCGGGTTCCGACTCGAGATCTTTTCGAGCTTGTCATTCTCTTTTGTTGATCCGGGTTCCGACTCGTGATCTCATTACCTTACTCGAACCCTGAATCGAGTTCTTCATTTCTTTTGTTGATCCGGGTTCCGACTCGAGATCTCTTTATCTTATCCAAGCTTTAATTCGAGTCCTTCATTTTCCTTTGTTGATCCGGGTTCCGACTCGTGATCTCATTATCTTATTTGAGCTCTGATTCGAGCCTTCCATTTTCCTCTGTTGATTCGGGTTCCGACTCGTGATCTCTATATTTTATTTGAGCTCTGACTCGAACTCATCATTCTCTTTTATTGATCCAAGTCATTTCAGGGTCTGTCAATTGCTCAAATTTGATATTTTGCCCTCCAAATTTCAATTTAAGTCCTCAAATCAGGCAATTCTCCAATTCTCGACCTTCGGGTCTATCAATTTCCAATTCTCGACCTTCAATTTCCAATTTTTGACCTTCGGATCAATCAATTTCCAATTCTCGACCTTCGGGTCTATCAATTTCCAATTCTCGACCTTCAATTTCCAATTTTCGACCTTCGGGTCAATCAATTTCCAAATTTCGACCTTCGGGTCTATCAATTTCCAATTCTCGACCTTCAATTTCCAATTTTCGACCTTCGGATCAATCAATTTCCAAATTTCGACCTTCGGGTAAATCAATTTCCAATCTTTGACCTTCATTTCTCAATTTCGACCTTTAGGTCACTCAATTCTCAATTTCGACATTCAGGTCACACAATTTCGACCTTTCGGTCAACCAATTCTCAATTTCGACCTTTGTGGTCAAATCAATTCTCAATTCCGACCATCAGGTCATCCAATTTCGACCTTCGAGTCATTCAATTTCCAGCAACCAATTTTCCAATTTTCCATTTCGACCTTTGGGTCAATCAATCTCAATATCCAATTTCAATCATTTTCTCTTGCGAGAGACCCTTTTAGGGAGAGTTCGAGGGAGCTCGTTCTTTTCGCATGCTATCCAATTCGTTCACTTAGCCCCTTTTTAGGGAGAGTTTGAAGGGACTCGCGTCTTTGTGAACCGTTTGCAAAACAATTTCCAATTTCACACAAGAAACCCTTTTAAAGGGAGAGGCTCGACGGAGACTCGCTTTTCTTGTGACCCCCCAATTTCATACTAGGCCATTTTTCGTCATGAAAGACCCTCTTTGCAGGGAGAGTGTGATGGACTCGTTCCTTTCATGACCCAAATTTTCAGACCTCACTATTATCGGCCCCCTTTCTATAAGAGAAGCCTAATATTAGGGAGCTTTGACGAAAGCTTAATTTCTCTTCGAAAGTTCGTTTTGCAAACACCTCCTCTTTAGGGAAGAGAGGAGTATTTCCCATTTCCCATTCAGGTAAGGGCTAAGCCTGAGTCTCTCTTTTTGGGGAAAAAGAGAGAAGAATTTTCGTCACGGATGTATTGAGCCGGATTTCAAATACTCACTTTCACTAAGGATTTCAAGAAAATTTTGTCAACTTGTCAAATTATTTGCTGATTTCAGAATCTTTATTGCACTAGTCAGTTTACCCTCAGCATTACTTCCAAAAGAGCGAAGCTTTTGCGAAAAGGGATTCAAACTTCAAATTCTTTCTATTGGCCAACCAAAAGGATGAAGGATAAATCCTCGATATGGCCAGCAAAGAAGATTCAATGATAGTAAAAAGCCATAAATGATTGATATTGATCACAGTCAATGGCACATCTTTAAGGATTATTCTTGTAAAGACAAGGCAGTGGAAATATCCTGAGCGCTAGAAAAGAGAGCATTTACCCAAGCCCCGTTTCCTCAAAATCACCTAAGCCGCAATTAAATATCCGCAAAAGGGATCTCTCACCTGTCGTCAAGATGAAGGCGAATTAGGCGAGTAGACCCCCGGGGTCAAAGAAGATTCGAAACATCTCCAAGATGACGGAGTTTGTGACGGATCCTTCCAGGGAAAGTCCAAAGCACTGTCAAGATGAAGGCAGATGCGATGAACCTCTCGACAATCCCTAAAAGATATTTAATTTCAGCTATCGCCCAAAGATCTCCAAACCCATCATTCAAGAAGGATCGAAACATCTCCAAGTTGAAGGAGTTTGTGACGTATCCTTCCCAAAAGAGAGAAAGAGAGGAAAAAGAAAGAGAGAAAAAGTCAGAACATCTCCAAAATGAAGGAGAATGTAGCAAAAACCCAGAGAGCCAAAAGAGTGCAGAAAGATTGTCAAGAGAGAAGCTCCCAGGATATCAAACTGCCAAATTTATCAAGAATCCTCTTTAACTTTGTGAAATTCTGTTATCAATATTCTTTCATCAATTGCTTTCATAATATCAAATTCTCTTTCCTGCTCATATCAAGGAAATTGATAACTTCCTTGAAGAAGGTCAATTGCAAGCAATTTGGATTTCAAGTCTCGATTCTACAAAGTGAACCTTGTTTGGAGGTAATGCTTTGGGTAGAAAAGAAAGAATATCTTTGCAACAATGTGCAACATTTTCAAATATTTTGAATCAACAGCAAAATTTCCAACATTTTGACAATATTTCCTAGCTATCCTGACATGAAGTGAGAGCTCGATATCCGTCTTCGATGCATCCTGACACCAATTTTAAATCCCTCCTAAGGACTTGATTCCTTCCCTTCTTTGAGAGCATGAACTCTCAAATTTGCACACTTCCCTGTGTCCCCACTGTCCCACCATAGACAATCCCATTTTGGTTCGAGGTCGAACCACCAATCATTTCCCGCAAAAGGAAATTTCAAAAGCTGATTTTAGTCTCAGCAATGAGACGCCCAAGATCAATCCCTTTTCAAGCTTTAGGAACCCCATTTTCCTTCCTTTTGCAAAACCCCTGTCGGATTTACGGTGCAAAATCCGAAGGTTCCATCATGGTCTCTTCCTTCGAGGATTCCATTCATTTTTCACCCGATCAGGATAAGGGTACAAACCTGAGCCTCAATCAAAGAGGTATTTCATTTTCCGCCCGATCAGGATAAGGGTACAAACCTGAGCCTCAATCAAAGAGGTATTCCATTTTCCGCCCGATCAGGATAAGGGTACAAACCTGAGCCTCAATCAAAGAGGTATTTCATTTTCCGCCCGATCAGGATAAGGGTACAAACCTGAGCCTCAATTAAAGAGGTATTTCATCTTCCGCCCGATCAGGATAAGGGTACAAACCTGAGCCTTAATCAAAGAGGTATTTCATTTTCCACCCGATCAGGATAAGGGTACAAACCTGAGCCTCACTCAAAGAGGTATTTCATTTTCCGCCCGATCAGGATAAGGGTACAAACCTGAGCCTCAATCAAAGAGGTATTCCATTTTCTGCCCGATCAGGATAAGGGTACAAACCTGAGCCTCACTCAAAGAGGTATTTCATTTTCCGCCCGATCAGGATAAGGGTACAAACCTGAGCCTCAATCAAAGAGGTATTTCATTTTCCGCCCGATCAGGATAAGGGTACAAACCTGAGCCTCGATCAAAGAGGTATTCCATTTTCCGCCCGATCAGGATAAGGGTACAAACCTGAGCCTCAATCAAAGAGGTATTTCATCTTCCGCCCGATCAGGTTAAGGGTACAAACCTGAGTCTCATTTCGATGAGATATTCCATTCCCCAATCAGGTCAAGGGTCAAAACCTGAGCTTTGTTCCATGCGAGGTATTTCTGTCCCATCAGGTTAAGGGTCAAACCTGAGCTTCGTTCCATGCGAGGTATTTCTGTCCCATCCAGGTTAAGGGCATAAACCTGAACTTCACTCTCATAGAGTGAATCTTTTCTCTCCATTCTTCGCTTCATATCTACCATCTTCCTCGGGCTAATTTCTTCACACCCAGTCAGATCCTTCTAACTGGGGCATTTTTTTCGTATAGCCCAAATTTGGTGTGTTTTCTTTGCCACTAAGCTCGGCCATGAGCCGGCTTAGTAGCAAAGAGGGGCATCTGTAAACACCCCAAATTTTCACTCACCTCCCCAACATTTCCACCAAGCATCAACATCCAGCCTCTGAAATCGCTGGAGGGCAAAATGGTCATTTTCTGAGCCGGACCTTGCAAAAGTCCAAATTTCATCTGCAACTCTCAAAATTTCTCTAATTTTAGCTCAGATGTTCAAAATTTTACTCCTGACAGGAGACAGACATCTCCAAGTCTTGATTCAAGATTGCATTTCATAAGACATGACATTGCATATCATTGCATGAGCATTTCAAATCACTGCACTGCACAGCATGTCATTTCGAGGTCCAGAACTCTTGATTTCAAAATTTTCAATCCAGATTAGAATTTCAACTCTTTTCAAAATTGATTTCAAAACCCTGGGTCTTCAAAATTATCAATTTTTCCCATTTTACCCCCAGGACTCTGAATTTCAAAATATTTCCTCAGGAAAACCATCTGGATAGTTTTCAATATGGATTTGAGTCACTTCACCTCAGATTTTGCCCTTTTTGACAATTTCAAATATCTTTCTTTTACAAAATCGCCCTACAAGGGCCAACTCTTTCCAAAATTCCTGTTTTGCCCATTAGTCCAGATTTTATGAAAATTCCAAAAAGAAGTTGTGGTTTTATCCTTATTTCAATAAAGAAGCAATGTGGGACCCACACTGAGGTGGTGTCACACAAGCTTTCCTTTTGAAAATTTGAATTTTGAAAAACCCAAAAATATAGGAGCCTTGTCCCCTGGATTGGTGCCACTTGTCTTTTCTCTCTCCTCCCATTTACATGCCATGTGTCAGCATAGGGTTCACCTAGAGTCGGTGCCACATGTCACCCTCCCTCTTCTGCCAAGTGTCAGTGTGGGGCTACCTTAAGAAGCCGCCACATGTCTGCCATGTGTCAGTATCCATCCTGCGCCATGTGTCATTTCAAAGACTACCAGAAGATGCCAAGTGTCATAGGTTGTCCTGTCTAGAAAAAGTGGAGTTTGTCTCCTCTGAGGTGGCGCCACTTGAAGTGTGTCTCCTGCAGGGGACACGTGTCAACCCCTCCTTCCTTCTAGAAAAGTAGCCTGACACATGTCCTCCCCCTATTTTTTTTTCAGAAAAGTAGGAAACATGTGTCACTCCTAAATTCCTACAGAAAAGGTAGGCTTGTCTCCTCTGAGGTGGCGCCATCTGGAGTGTCTCCTGCAGAGGACACATGGCAAGCTCTCATTTCCTCAGAAAAAGCAAGTGCCATGTGTCATTTTCTGCTTTCTTCAGAAAAGCTAGAATTCAAATATTCAAAAATTCCCATAGGTGGCGAAAATCAAGAACTCCTACCTTTTTCATCCTGTCTGAGATGGCGCCACATGGCTTGGCCCACCTTCTCTCCCCTCTGCCACGTGTCATTCTCTGCTTCTTTCAGAAAAAGTAGAGGACACATGTCTTCTCCCTACCTCTTTCAGAAAAGTAGGAGACACATGTCACTCCTGGCCTTCTTCAGAAAAAGCAAACCATTTAAAATTCAAACAGGGCACTAGGTGGCGAAAATCCAGAGCTCTGATTTCCCAGATGGCCTATGAGAGCGCCACATGTCCCTTCCCTCTTTTTCCTCCCTCTTGCCACATGGCATTATAGGAGCCACCCTGAGGTGGCGCCACATGTCCATCCTCCATTCCTCCAGGGCCAACCTCCATTTGAATTTCAAACTTCCCCCTGAGGTGGCGCCATTTGAGAAAGCCTCTCCAGACATCTGACACTTGTCCGCCACATGTCCAGATCTCCTTTCTCCAGAAAAGGTAGAATTCAAATTCCTCTGAGGTGGCGCCTTCTGAGCCCACTGCTCTGACCTTCTGACATGTGTCAAACACCTTTTGAGGTGGCACCATTCCAGGACTCCACTTGGCTCCATTTTTATTTTTTATTTTATTTTTAATAAAGGTAGCCCACCATGAGGTGGCGCCACCTGAAGACTCCCTACAAAAAGTGAATTTGAAATTCAAACTCCAAGAGAGCACCCTCTGAGGTGGCGTCTTCTGGGAGTTCCCTGCAGAGAGAATCAAGCAAACTTTTGAAAAATTCCAAATTCCCCTGCTGAGGTGTCTCACCCACAAAATTTCCATTTTTTTTATTTTTCTCAAAAATTAAAACACCTTTTGAGGTGGTGCCACCTGAGGGCTCCCTGCAAAAGACAAATTCAAATTTCAAACCCCTCAGATGACACCCCCTGAGATGGCGCCACATGGAGGGCTCAGATTGAACCTGTTTGAATTTCAAAAATTTTCAGAAAAGTTATAAAAACAAGGGTTCACGCCCAGCCTAAAGGGAGATCATTTTTTTTAGCTCTTGTGAACTTGGAAAATCCGACCTAGCCTTCCTAGAATCAGATTTTGAACCTTGGAAATCGTGCCCCCTATGGCGCATTGAAGAAGGTGGAGTAGAGCTCGTGCTGTGGCCAATTCAATTCCAACAGAGGTCGATTTTGGTGGACCATCCGAAGCTCGGAGCGAAGGACGAAGGAAGCTCGTGATAGCTGCTCTTTTCAAGAGCTCCTACGCTGCGTAACGAAGCAAGGTGCACTTCTTTTCCCCTTGATGTGATTCTATAATTCGAATCGGGAGTCGTTTGAAGAAAGAGCTCATCCGAGGGATGGATTGAGCTATTCTCATAAAACGACATATATAAAAATGTTTTGTTATGCTTCCTTGATGATTTTTAACATTCATATAGTTAGCTAGGTTTAATTTGCATTTTATTTCATTCATTTAGCATATTTCATGAATTAATTAGGATTAATTTAGCATTTATTTCAATTCTGCTTATTTTCAGTAGGTCTCTGTTTTTGTCAGTCAGTCCACACGTCATTTCATGCATTTGTTTTTTATTAAAAATCCCAAAAAAATCACGAAATGCGCCCTTAGGTGTCCCTGAAATTTTAACAAAAATTCGGAGGCATTTGAATTTGTTTACTGTGGTAAACATTCAAAATGGCAAGTCGGGTTTTGTTACCCGGGATACGTTTTGAAAATCATTTTCTGACTTGTAAAATCTAGATATCCCTCATGGAAGATCCGATTTTCGATCCGAAAGATGTTTTGAACTCGGGAGAATGTCTAGTTTTTAATATGGTTTTATCAGATTTTTCTGAGTTTTTTTATTTCTGATAAAAATCCGAGAGTTCGGGACACGTGTCAGAGCCTAATTTGAGCCTCTGAGATCCTGGATCGACTTAGGGCTATGGTTTCTCTTTGTGTGTTGCTCCAAATCCGAAACTGTAAAAAGTGAAAGTGGTGTCCGAAATGTCCTCTGTTTCAATGTGAAAGCCTGTAATTTTTAGAACAGTGTTGACCCCTGCTTTGGATTTTGTTTGTCAGCCTCTTATTTTGCTACATTTGTCTGTTCTATTAGTTTAGGCAGAAATAGTTATATTTTTATTTGTGTTTCCGTTAATCAAATGCCAAAGTCATAAACATGAACGTTGTTCATGTAGGTGTTGTTCATAACTCTAATTAATTTCATAAATTTTAATGGCCGTTTTGTATTTTTTTAGCATTTTACATCAGATTAGTATGATTTTTACCTCTGTCAGAACTAAATCCCTGTTATTGAACTCACCATGGCTCAAATCCCGAGGCTGTAAAAACCAAAAATGTTCCATTTCGGGTCTTTTAGCAGTCTGCAAAATATCAGAAGTTTCCATGGTGTAAATCTTGCATTATCATATTAGGCATTGCATTTGGTTCGGATCCATAGGCAAAATCCATCATTTTAGGACTTTCCTTGAATTTTAGCATTTAAATCATATCATTTCGTGATTTTTAGCATTCTAGGTTGTTTATCAGAGTGTTTAAATGCTTCATACCGAATTTGGTGCAATTTGGAATCCATTTGAGGTTCGGATCATCCATAATACCAAAATAGGGTCCCGCAGGACCCAGATCCAAGCGAAAAACAAGCGAAAATCGTTATTTTTGATAAATTGCGAAATACCAAATTCTGATTTTACAGTCCTAATGTGTTTAGCAGCATGTCATCATGTCTCTTACTACATTTCATCATCATTTGATTCACTTGGAACTTCAAAATCTCAATTTTACCAAGTTTTCCTTCAAAAAACCCTGATTTTAAAGGTATAACTTTATAATTAGGGGTATTTTGGTCATTTTAACCTCAATTCCGAATTTCAAATTGTTTTTCACTGAATTTCTAGCATTTTCATCATTTCAAAATATCAAGGAAGCACGAGAACAGGGTTTATATCCAATTAAATCCAATAATTTCATAATATTATTGGAAAATCTTGGAAAAACCCACATATTTGAGCTAACCCAATTTCAAGTTTGGCAGGAACAATCAAAAGAAGGAGCTGAAGTCTGCAAATTTCTTTTATTTCCTTTATTTAGTGATGTAATAATGTAAATTTTGGAATAAGAGATTTAATTTCCTGCTTAGACTAGGATGCATGTCATATAGTTTGAATTTATGCAATATCCTGATTATATGATTCATGCATTTTATTTCAAAAGCACTATGGATGTTCACGAATGGCACGTGCACCAACTCTTAGGGAGTTGATGGACTCGGTGGGATCCATATTTACGGCCCTAGTCGGAATATGGACGAGACCCAGATCCATCATCTTTCTACTAGTCACATTGAGCCTACACTCTTAGGCTATCTTAAAATGCACATCATATTTCCAAAGTTTTCAAAATCATGTGCATCAAATCAACTAAATTCTGAACATATTCATGGCCACAGTCAGGATATGTGAAGGATTTATCTTGACTTAATGTACATTTTCCAACAAATCCCTTAGAAAATCTTTTCAAAGTGCATTCATTCACTCATGACATTTACATCATGAAATCATTGATTTTCTCAAGATTTTCTCAAGAAAACTTCATTCTTAAGAAATCGATTTCTCAAGAAATTCTAAGGATTTTTCAAAATCGGTTTTCCAAAGACAAGTTTTTCCACAGTTTTCCCAGGAAAATGATATTTTCTTAAGATATTCAAAAGAGTTTCCCAATCTTTCTTCAAGATCCAAAATCGATTTCCAAGTATTTAAAAAGGTAAAATTCCCAGGATTTCGATTCCCCAAGTTTTGAATTTCCTTCTCCAATGAGTTTTCCTATAAATTTTCCATCATTTTCCTAAGAAAACTCTCAAAGTCCAAGTTTTCCTAAGAAGTGCTTCCCTTTTCAAAAAGTCCATCTTTTCTCAAGAATCACTTCCATTTTCCCAAGATTTTCAACTATTTCTGAATTTTCCACATCTTTATAAGCTTTCTCATGTTTTCAAAAACCCCTTTTTATCTGAGTTTCCTGAGAAATTGACCTCTTTCCTGAGAGATTCTTTCCAACTCCAAATGTTTTCTAAGCATACATCATGTTTTCCAACTCGCATTTTCCAAAATCTCATAGCACATGCCTGAATTCTCTATGCATTTAGGATAGAACATAACTTTGATAATTTCGCTAAGTCAAGCATAGTTTTGGTCCTTGGTTCGATTACCCCTGTTAAAGGCGGCAGGAACGGTCGAACCTCGTACCGACAGGTCGAGCCCCATCCCATGGATTTTCCCGCAATTTTCAAAAACGGAGGCGAGTATTTCAAAACATTTTCCAAAATCCGGTCAAAGTTTGAATCGCGAAAGCGTTTCCTCTTTCTCTCTTCCGCAAGGAAGGGAAGACGGGGGAAAAATTTCGCGACGATAACAAATGGTCACAAGTATTTTTTGGCTGCTATAGAGTACTTCACAAAATGGGTTGAAGCTGTCACTCTGCGCACAGTAGAAGGCCGCCACGTGGTTTCTTTCATTCATAAAAACATTCTTTGTCGCTTTGGCATACCACATGACATTGTTTCAGACAATGGAAGCCATTTCAAAAATGAGAGGATGAAAACCTTCTGTTCTAAATTCAAAATTTGTCATCATTTCTCAGCTTCCTACTATTCTCAAGGGAATGGCCAAGCAGAGGCTACCAATAATATTTTGATCCGCATTTTGGAAAGGACTGTGAGAATAGGTCGAGATTGGCATGAAAAAATTCATGATGCACTTTGGGCATACCGAACCACCATTCAGACTCCTACTAATGCCACTCCTTCAGAACTTGTTTACGAAACTGAAGTAGTGTTACCTCTCCATGTCCATAAGCCCGCTCTCAAATTTGCCTCCCTTATAGAATTGCCACTTGATCATTATCAGCAGCAGAGATTGGTGCAGCTGGATCTACTTGACGAAAAGTGGCTCAAAGCAGCAGAGCATGCTCAAGAGTATCGTTAGAAGGTAGCTCGACACTATGCCAAGTGCGTCATTGAGAGAAAATTCTGAGTTAACGATTTGTTGCTCAGATCGAGAGCTCATCTCAAGCATCGACCACGGGGCAATTGGCCACCCAATTGGGAAGTCCCTTATGTGGTTAAGGAAGCACTTCCTTGTAATTCATATCGTCTGATCAACGCAGATGGGGTGAAAATGCCAGATCCTGTCAATGCTCTACATCTGAAGAAGTTTTATACTTGAAATGTTCATTCTAGACTTTTGTACTTTTCAAAGAGTGATTTCAATAAACAATGATCTTCTATCAATTCTCACATTCTTCTCCATAATACTGAGGCATTTTATTTTAGATACATCTATCTTCCCTTCATCATATGCAAGCAGGATTAGACAAAAACTCTTTTTCTTAAATCCTACCAATTTTCAATTAATCTTGTGATCTTTATTAATTTCATTCATTTTGTTCATTTCTCAAATTTAATCAAATTTTCATCAAACTATTGACAAGTTTTGTCAAATTCTAGCAATTTTTCATCTATTTTATTATTAAATTTTATCAATCTTTATTTCTAATACCCTTTCAGGTTAAGGGATAAACCTAATGCCTCCTTTCAATAAGGTACTTCTTTATTCTTTTCCCTGTTCAGGATAAGGGGATAAATCCTGAGAGCGGACCACATACAGTTAAACTATGATGGTCCATTGAATTCAGAATTTTCACCAAGAATCTTTACTTTCTAAATTCATTTTGAAAATTGAGCTCATCTTCAAAACCCAATCCTCGCACTGGTTATTTCTTAAACTTTTCGATCATATATCGAGCTCATTTGGAAAACCCAGTCCTCACATTGGGGACTTTCAAAATCCAATCTTCTGATTAAAGTTTGTTCCTTCTAAAAATTCTCGTTCTGGCTTGAACTCCCAAATCCGACTTATTTCAAAAAGATCCAACACTTGTTGGTCATGTACTCCAAAAAAGATTCAGCTTGTGCTGGTCATATATTTCAAAAGATCCAACTCTCAATGGTCATATATTTCAGAAGACCCAATTCTCATTTGTCATATATTTCAAAAGACCCAGCTCTCGCTGGCCATATATTTCAAATTATCCAGCTCTCGCTGGTCATGTATTTCAAAGACTCCAGCTCACGTTGGTCGAGTCCCCAAATCAATTTACTTCACAATCAAACCTTCGGGTTTCAGTTTCTCAATTCTATCATTTCCTAACCTTTGGATTGCAATATTCTCAAAATCTCATCATTTTTTCAACCCTCGGGTTATAATCTCCCAATCACTTTCAAACCATCAAATTAAATCATTCATTCAAAATCCACTTTCTCATAACTGATCGGGATTATCAAAATCCAGTTTCTTATAAACTGGTCGGGATTATCAAAATCCAATATTTTTCGCTGGTCGGGATTTCAAATCCAGTTTCTCATAACTGGTCGGCATTTCAAAATCCAGTTTCTCATAACTGGTCGGGATTATCAAAATCCAGTTTTTCATAACTTGTCGAAATTTCAAAATCCAGTATTTTTCACTAGTCGAGATTATCAAAATCCAGTTTCTCATAACTGGTCGGGATTTCAAAATCCGGTATTTTTCACTGGTCGGAATTATCAAAATCCAGTATTTTTCACTGGTCGAGATTACAAAAATCCAGTTTCTTATAACTGGTCGGGATTTCGAATCCAGTGTTTTCACTGGTCGGGATTATCAAAATCCAGTTTCTCATAACTGGTCGGGATTTCAAAATCCGGTATTTTTCACTGGTCGGGATTATCAAAATCAAGTATTTTTCACTGGTCGGGATTATCAAAATCAAGTATTTTTCACTGGTTGGGATTATCAAAATCCAGTTTCTTATAACTAATCGGAATTTCAAATCCAGTGTTTTCACTGGTCGGGATTATCAAAATCCAGTTTCTCATAACTGGTCGGGATTTCAAAATCTGGTATTTCTCACTGGTCGGGATTATCAAAATCCAGTATTTTTCACTCATCGAGATTATCAAAATCCAGTTTCTTATAAACTGGTCGGGATTATCAAAATCCAGTATTTTTCACTGGTCAGGATTTCGAAATCCAGTTTCTCATAACTGGTCGGGATTATCAAATCGAGTTTCTCATAACTGGTCGGGATTTAAAAATCCAGTTTCTCATAACTGGTCGGGATTATCAAAATCCAATTTTTCATAACTGGTCGGGATTTCAAAATCCAGTATTTTTCACTGGTCGGGATTATCAAAATCCAGTTTCTTATAAACTGGTCAGGATTATCAAAATCCAGTATTTTTCACTGGTCGGGATTTCAAATCCAGTTTCTCATAACTGGTCGGGATTTCAAAATCCAGTTTCTCATAACTGGTCGGGATTATCAAAATCCAGTTTTTCATAACTAGTCGGGATTTCAAAATCCAGTATTTTTCACTGGTCAGGATTATCAAAATCGAGTTTCTCATAACTGGTCGGCATTTCAAAATTTGGTATTTTTCACTGGTTGGGATTATCAAAATCCAGTATTTTTCACTGGTCGGGATTTCAAATACAGTGTTTTCACTGGTCGGGATTATCAAAATCCAGTTTCTCATAACTGGTCGGGATTTCAAAATTCGGTATTTTTCATTGGTCGGGATTATCAAAATCCAGTATTTTTCACTGGTCGGGATTATCAAAATCCAGTTTCTTATAACTGGTCGGGATTTCAAATCCAATGTTCTCACTGGTTGAGATTATAAAAAATCCAGTGTTTTCACTGATTGGGATTTTCAAAACCCAGTTTCTTATAACTGGTCGGGATTTCCAAATCTAGTGTCTTTCACTAGTCAAGAGTTTCAAAGTCTGATTGTCACACCATTCCTCTAAATTTCAGCCCAAGGTTTCATCAAAATCTATATTTAATGATTATTTCACAAAGGGTTCTCGAACATTTCGCCAATTTGCTAAAAACATTTGTTGATTCCAATATTTTACCGCACAAAAGAATCATCTCATATTACCTCTATTATTCTTTCCAAAAAGGTGAAGCTCTTTGCGAAAAAGAGTAAAATTCAGATCTTCTCTTTGTTGGTCAACCAAGAGGATGCAAGAAATATCCTTGGTATGATTAAGCAAAAGAAATATTCAATGATGTTGAAAAGCCGGAAAAGAATCAATATTGATTATAGCTATGACGCATGTTTGAAGATGACTTTTCTGGCAATTAGGCAGTGGAAATATCCTGAGCGATAAAAAAGAATCCACTCAATTCATATCTTCTCGTTTTTAAGCTACAATCAAATATCCGCAAAGGGGATCTCTCAATTGTCGTCAAGATGAAGACAATTATGTGAGGTAGACCCCCGGGGCCAAAGAAGATTTGGATCATCTCCGAGATGAAGGAGCTTGTGATGGATTCTTCTAGGGAACGTTCAGATCACCGTCAAGATGAAGGCGACTATGCTAAACCTCCTGACAAACCCTAAAAGATATTTGATTGTTGCTATCATCAAGAGACTTTTTGACCAATAAGCCAATATCATCAGTGTAATTCTTGAGAAAAAGAAGGATTGGAGCATCTCCAAGATGAAGGAGTTTGTGACGTACCCTTCCCCGAAAAAGAGAAAAGCCAGAACATCTCCAAAATAAAGGATGATGTAAAAACCTGAGAAAGCTCAATGTCTCAAAAAGAGTGCAAAAGGACCATCATGGGAAAAATCCCCATGATATCAAACTGCCAAAATTGCCAGAAATCATCTTTTCTTATGCGAAATCCTTTTATCAATGTCTTTTCATTGCTTGCTTTTATGAAATTAAGAATATTTCTTCTCTATTCATATCAAGGAAATGGATAGCTTCCTTGAAGAAACTCAACAACATTAAAAAATTGAATCTGACTCTGGAAACCGGGGAGTTAACCTCATTTGGAAAAAATACTCTAGGGAATATCTTTTTGCACACACATGCACATTCTCAAAGCATTTGAATCAACTACAAGCTTTATCTTATTGGCAAAATTTTCTGGCTATCCAAAAGTGTTATAAATATTTAATATCTATTTTGATGCAACCTAGCGTTGTTTATATTTTCTCAAAAGAGTTGCCTCATTCAGGCTAGGTATCTCTTCAAGCCCCATCACGGTTTCTTCATTCGAAGATTCCGTACGGTCCCACCCGCTCAAGATAAGGGTTAAAACCTGAATTTTTTGTGAAACGTCATCCTTTTCAAAAGCTATCTCAGTCTCAGCGATGAGATGCCCAAGATCATCCCTTTTTCAAGCTTTACGGAACCCCATCTTCCTCCTTTCGCAAACCCCTTTTCGGATTTGTTCGTCCAAACTCCAAATGTCCCATTATGGTTTCTTCGTTCGAGGATTCTGTATGGTCGTCCCCTTCGGGTTAAGGGTTAAACCTGAACCGCGTGTTCCCACGGGGTATTTTCCGTTCAGGTTAAGGTTAAACTTGAATCTCATTTCAACAAGGTGTTTTTCCAGTCCCTTCATGGTTTTTCCCCATTAAGGAATCCATGCTTTATATATCCATTCTGTAAAGGATCATACTTGAACTTCATATCACAGGGCATCTTTCTCGAAAAAATGTCCCATCGAGGTCCTCATATATTTCCTTTCCTCATATTCATCTTGATATATCTTTGTCCCATCCAGGATAAGGGTTAAACCTGAGTCATTCCAAAAAGCTGATCTTGTCTCACCCATGAGACTTGACCAAAATTCTTATTTCTCACCATTTCGGGATCTTCATCCAAAGTCCCATCACGATTTCCTCATTTCTGTTCTTTGGTCACATCATCTTCGAGGATTTTGTCACCCTCAAAACCATTGAGGATAAGGTATTAAGCCTGAAAAACCATATTTTCAAAATAATTCTTCCGCACCCAGTTCAGATCTGCTGACTGGGGCATTTTTCAAAATTTGGAGTGTTTTCTTTGCCACTAAGCTTGACTTTCAACCAGCTTAGTAGCAAAGAGGGGCATTTGTGAACATCCCAAATTTTTCAAAATTTTGTAAATAATCCCTTTTTACCCCTCACCCCATTTTCTGAACAATTGAGTCAGTTTTAAATCTAAAATCCAGTTTATTTCTCGGATTTCCAGAAATCAAATCCATTTTTTATATCTAACTCAATCTCGGATCGAGATCTAGTATCCAAATCCAAATCTGAGCCTCGTTATCTAATTTTGACCCAAATTTATAAAAATATCAGAAATAAATTTTGATAGGCTCAGATCAATCCATCTGGTATCCATTTGGATCCTCTGCCTCATATTTCTCAATTTGAGGTTCAAAATATGAAATTTTCCTCAAAATATGGATTCAAACCTGTTTTTCTGAAGAAATTTTCAAAAAAATAACTCAAATTCTCAGAAATCCCTCCTTTTTGTAAATATTTTCAAATACTTGCAAAAATAGTTTAAAAACCTTCATTTTCTCATAGTTTTAGAATTTTATTTCAAAAATAATAATAAAAAATACAGAAAATACGAAGAAAAGGAAACAAAAAAATCAAATCGAAAAAGAAAATACAAAAAATCGGTTTTAGAAGCCCCTTTTTGAAAGTTTCTTTTTATTAAAACCACTCTTTAAGAAAATCCTAAAAGGAACCACTTTTTGAAAAAACTTTGAAAACTATTGGACTTGATTTGAAAAATCCCCTAACGGCTTCTTGTTATAAAAGAAGCCGCAAGGGATCAACAGGAGGCATCCATCCTTCATCGAGTCTTCATCCACTCTTCACGCACCCATCGGTGATTCACCTCATTTCGCATCACCCAGCCCATCCACGACTGATCTCTTCCTTGCTCTTTCCTTCCTCTCTCTGAGGCTTTTTCCTGCAAGAGCTAAGGAACGACCTCCCTTCAAGGCACCTCATATGCACTTGGCTGAAAGAATTTAAACCCTCTGCAAAAGGCAGGTAAGAACACCTCTTCCGTTTCCAAATCCTCTGCAAATACTTTCTCACATTGTTGCTCTTCACTTCCCTTCTGTTTCATTATCTCTTATTTGTCTTTATATTTTGGATTTTTTTTTCGCGATCCATTAACGCATCGTTGAGCGTGTTGGGTTGCTTGTAGCAACACCAGCCTTTCTTGTGCAACAATAATGGAACAACCATGTTCCGACATTTCTTTCATATTTTTGTTTTATTTACGATTTTACTCTTGTTGGGCTCAGGTTGTCAGATTCAATAATCTGATAGGATTTATACGAATCCCAGCCTAATCTGCTTGTTAGTCCTTAGTTTTATTTCCATTTACATTACCTACTTCTGTTTTTATTATCTGTATTCTTGTTTGAGGTTTAATTTCTCATGTTTATCTTCGATTTCCGCTTGTTATCTTGATTTTTTTTTTACATGGTATCTAATCCATTTTAATCACATCTGAGTTTCATCAAACATTACATTTCTATCTATCATCGTTCATTCCCATCACGTTCATTCTTTACTTAGATTACCTATTTGCCATTGCTTTCTCTGTTTTATTTTTCCTTATTCATTTTGTTAGTTCATATCCTTTGGCTTGTATTTCTTTTCTAATCTTGATCTCTTAATTTCGTGGTGATTTTCCTTTTTTTAGTATATCACTCATAATTCTCAATTCTATTTGGCTAACCTATTTATGTTTTGATCATTTCTTTTATTATTCTGCATTTTCTTCATATCGATGCTAGCATGACAGTCCTGTCGATCCTGTGTGACTCATGGTCATGTACACTGAATTCAAGTTGTCTTTTGCAAATTTTGTGAACATCGTTATGTGCTTCATATTTGATTGGTGCTTTCTCTCGGGATTCAATATTTTGCTCAGTCTCGCTGATTTGCCTTATATCATATATGGTGATCAGTCTCTCACGCCCCTGTACTGCTTCTGCATATCATCTATTTGGGTTCATGGTTTGGCTAAAAAAAGAAAATGGTTGCAGAGATATACTCAGCGATTTAGTTGGTATGATAGAAAGGTTTATCTTCATGGGCTTTAGCCATTCACTGGTTATAGATACTAAGAGATAAAAACCATGGTGGATTTATCTCCAGTTGGGTTCTTCTTATATGAATACAAATATACATGTATATATTTGATAGGAAATGGCACACCAGGAATCCATTTTTTTTTTGCTTAAAGAAAGACCCCTTGTTTGTCTTGTCATTCACTTTATCATTTCCTTATCACCTTGATTTCTTGGATATGCGTTGAATGTTATTGATTCTTTTTTTTTTTCTTAGAAAACCATTAAGTTCTCACTGAAATATGCAAGTCAGTTCTGGTTGCCTTGAAAAGTGCAGTCGATCCATGTATCTTTGGTGCTGGGGGATTTTTTCCCTCCTCATCAAGCGACCCTTTCTGGGAATAAGAAGAATGAGGCCATCTTGAGGGCTTGAGGAGGTCAGGTATTCTGTTGATTGGAGTCATTGAATCCCTTTATTAAGAGTTATGCCTAATACAAATCACACTGTGATCATTCTTGAAATTGAACAAGAGAAGAATTTGCTGATTAGTGGAATCCCACGTTAGCTATTGTGGATGTTGACGCTGCCAATAGACACTCATTAGAAGTACAAACATTCCTATAGCTACTCGTTACTTCTAACATCTTTTCAGGTTTTGATGGACATGAGCTTAGCAAGCTTGTGATTACAGTCGTCCTCTGCATTTTTTTCACAATCCATCATAGATGACAAACCCTTTTGCATTTTCAGTAACCACTGTTTACAATACCTTCCCATCCCAGATGTAATTCTCACATATTCAGGTTACTAAGAAAAAAAGAACATACGAGAGGTTGTTCTTTGATGAGTTGCCTAGAAGCAAACACCTTTTTTTTCTTTTTTTTTTCTTTTGTCTCCAAACATTAGGGGTTCTGGAACTATGTCTTTGCCAAGTGAAGCTACCTACAAGGCTCAATGGCCTTATAAACCTCAGGACACTGAAGCTTGCATTGAATTCTTTTTTTTTTATAAACCTCATATGCTGTGAATATTTGCTTCGATATTTCTTATATTTCCTTATCGCATCTGTGTATTTCTATTTTTGTTTCTATTTTTAGCTTCATCGTCATTTCCCATTTTTTTTATCATGTTAGAATCATATCCCACCTTGTTGCCATACATTTCTCAGTTTTTAGTCAATTAGTATCCTGCATTTTGATTTTCCCCCTTGCACTTAATCCTCACGATTACTATGTTTTATGGATTCGGAAGGGTGTGATTTGTTTCAACATACATGTTCTATATCAGGTTCAGGTAAGATTTGCTTGCTGTCAGTCAAAATTAGAGTTGCATTTGCCCCTCCTGCCTCCGACATTTCTTCTTTAGCTGGAATCTTTCTGTGAAATAACCATAGCCCCCATATGATTGGTTTGTTTCTGCTGGGCATTGGTTATGACCAATATTGTTAAAAGAGATTTCCTGTCATAACTGTTACTTTGGAAGCAATTATGGTCAATATTGAAGCCTTCGTGGCATGCCTGCAAAATAGCTTCACATTGACATGTTTTATCAGAATTCTCACATGTGCCATTTGATATATAGAAAATAAAGAGTTTTATTGTATTAGAGAAGGAAATAAAATCTCATTTTTTTTTTTACATTGTAACATATATGTTTGCTTCTGCCTTATGAAATTCTAGAATCCACCATTTCCTGCCATTTTATTTGCTGCATATGTTACATCCACTTGTTTTCACATTTATACACCCCCTCACATCCCTTCAGCACTGCATTCATGTTCATCTTGTTGCATCTCATTCCTTGTGTTCACTTGCACCTCCTTCAGTACATCATAAAACTCACTAATTCTCTACCCACTGTAATCCTTCTTTACTATAGTAGTTCATTAAGAGTTACTATAGTTGTTTTCCTTTCACAATGGTTCACAATGAACCACTGTGTCCCTTCTTTTCTATGGTAGTTCATCAAGAACTACCATAGTTATTTTGTCTCAGAGTGGTTCACAATGAACCATCGTGGTCTTCTTCTTTTTTTCTCTCTATAGTAGTTCATCAGGAACTACTATAGTGGTTATCTTTTACAGTGGTTCACAAAGAACCCCTATAATCCTTCTTTACTATAGTAGTTCATTAAGAACTACTATAGTTGTTTTCCTTTCACAGTGGTTCATAATGAACCATTGTGTCCCTTCTTTTCTATGGTGGTTCATCAGGAACTACCATATTTCATGTTGATTCATCTTGGATCATCCTGACTCTTGCCTTCATCCATTACATATGCCCTCTCACATATAGGTTTTTGTTTGCTTATGGTATCGCCCATATATATATATATATATATATATATATGTATGTATATATGCACATTTTCTCATAAATGCAAGATATGCCATATGCCTCTCTTATTTAGCATGAGTATAGCATCTTACGTTAGAATTAGCATAACCATCTACATTTGCATTTTCAACCTAATTTCTTCCACTTCCTTTTATCTTGGCATTGTGCTAACTCCATTTTGCAGAAGTATGTGAAAAGTTGAATGAGAAGTTTTTGATATTTTCAATTCCAGTGTTGTAATGGGCTAGATATTAATGAAAACTCTACATTTCTGGTTTTAGATAGAATGAATGAGCATGTAAATACCCTCTGTTTCATTATTTTCTTTTATTTTTCAAGAAATCATAAATGGGCACACGAAGAGGTGATTAAATCCTAAGTTGATGATTTACATCAATGGCCATAGTCAAGATGTGAACAAAACTTAGGATTTTCATCTTTTATGGAATAACATCGGATCCACACTCGATCCCTATTAAAACATCATCATATTTTTAAATATTTTCTTCTTTTATTAGGGTTTAACTTAAAATTAACTCAGAATATAGTCAGGATATATTAAGAGTTAATTTCATTTTAAACTCTATAAAAGCACCAAAATATATTTTATTCTTCACCTGAATTCAAATATGATTATTATATAATACATTCAATGACCATAGTCAGGGATGCATTATATCTTTAATCTTATTTCAATTCATTTAAAGAATGAAATATGCTTTTCAAATTCAATTTTAAAATTCTTTAATTCATTTCATCACTTAGGATAGAACTGTATCATATTTTCAAAATCCAAGTGATCCTGAATATATTTTCTTCAATTTCTATTTCAATTCATCAATTTTATCTCATTGCAAAAGTTCAAAATCTGATTTCAAAGTCTAATTTGACTTTGAAATTTCAAAATCATTTTATATTCAAAATCCAATATTCCAATTTCAAAGTTCAAATTAACTTTTAAATTTCAAACTCATCTCTGAAATTTAAAATTCAAATTCAAATCAAATTTCAAAGTTCAAATTGACGTTGGAATTCCAAATTCATTTTCAGGATTCAATTTCAAAATTCCATTTTAAAGTTCAAATTAAACTTTGAAACTCTTGATTCATCTTCTGATTTCAAAACTCAAGCTTTAAATCAAGTTTATCCTTTTCATTGAATCTTGATTCTCAATTTCAAAAACAAAGTTTTGAGATTGATTCTGAATCTCAAAATTCGATTCTTCCTAAGTTTTAAATTCAATCTGGGTTTTAAAAAAAAACAGATCCATCTTTAAAAATCCCATTTTGGATTTTTAAAATTCAATTCCAAAATTAGAACCCCATTCCAATTTGGATCCAGATTTCCAAATCCAATCTCCATTTTTGGATCCCAGACTTCGGATCCAACTCCATTTAGGATTCCAACTTTCAGATCCAACTCCATTTCGCATCTCAGACTTCGGATCCAATTCATTTAGGATTTCAGATTTCAGATTCAACTCCATTTTGGATTCCAGACTTCGGATCCAATTCCATTTAGGATTTCAGATTTCGGATCCAGTTCCACTCCCAATTCCATATTTCAAAACCAATCCTATTTTCAGATCCCATCTGGACTTCTTAAATCCAATTCTATTTTCAAAATTCCATTAGGATTTCTTAAATCCAAAATTTCATCCTAATTTCGAATTTTAAATCTGAAATTCAATTCTATTTCAAATTCCATCTCTACTTCGAAATCCAGATTCAAAATTCAAATTCAAATTCCATTTTGACTTTGAAACTTCATTTTTTCTATCTCAGCTTCAAAATCCCCTTTCTCTTCATTCTTTTCAATTCAAGATTTTTTTTCCAACTCTGATTATTTCAAGACTTAGAACTTCAAATATCTTTTCAGATCCATCTCTAGTTCTAAATCAGATTTAACTTTCAAAAACCATTTCTTCACTCCATTATCAAATTCGTCTAAAAAACACTTGGAAATTTCCAAATCATTTTTTTTCTTAAAAAAGCATACATCTTTGCGTTGCATAAGCATGACTCTTTGTACATTTTAGACTTAGGATAAATTCTTAGATGATATTTTAGCAAAGCAAAAAGGCATAAATTCGATCTTTGGTTCGATTACCCCTGGTAAAGGCGCCAGGAACGGTCAAACCTCGTACCGACAAGCGAATCCCGTCTCTCCATTTTTTCTGCAAATTTTGAAAACGGAGGCGAGTATTTTCCAAATATATTTTCAAGATTAAGGTCAAGTGAGACATTTGCGAAAGAGTTCCTCTCTCTTCTTTCTTTTCTCTTCTCTCTTTTTTTCTGTTTTTTTATTTTTTCTTTCAAAAAGGGAAAATAGAGGTTAGAAAGGAAAAGAGAAGGAAGAAAGAGAAACCAAAGAGGAAAAATTTTGCGATGATCACAATTTTCCAATGCAAACTTCTGATTTCCAACAAAATTCAATGATTTTCCCAGGAATTCCATTTTCAAGCACTTTTCCAATCATTTTTCAAATACATCTCAATTTTCTTAGGCAAACATCATATTTCTCAAAAGCTTCCATTATTTTCAAAATTTCATAGCACAAGCCTGATTCTTTGTGCATTATAGGAAAACAGAACATGATTTAGATAATTTAACTTAGTCAAAGCACACATTTGATCCCTAGTTCAATTACCCTTGGTAAAGGCGCCAGGAACGGTTGAACCTCTAACCGACAGGCGGATCCCATTCCACAAAATTTTCCCGCAAATTTTCAAAACGGAGGCGAGTTAATTTTCAAAAACCATTTTCAAAACTTTGGTCGAGTTTGACTCGCAGGATCGTTTCTCTCTCTCGCAGAGGGAAGGGGGGAACAATTTTGCGATGATAACAAGTTTGGTGACCGTGATGGAACGTGTCTTCGTCTGATCAACTGTGTGCTTTAACTTAGCTCAATTATCAAAATCGTATTCTATGGAATGTCAACTTTTACTTTTTGATATCATGTGAACCTAGGTGCCTAGACTTGAACCTAGCTGACATGGATTGCATGTAGACTAGGCATGGTTTGGTAGGACCAATTGAGGAGAATTATTCATGCTCACATAGAATTACGTCTGAAATACAACACTCCTCAATCTAGGATTCGTATGAAAACAATGTTTGCTTCTTCAAAAAATTTAAAATTCTATCTCTTTTGGTCTTAGAGCCTTCTGATTTGCTTGCATGTGTTCATGTTTTCAAAAACCACCCACCTATGTCTACCCGGTCTTCACTTTGCTGGGGCTCTCTTCTAGAACCTGTTACGACAATGAAGCCATACATGATATTTCAAGTACAAGGTTTTGATGATGAGCAAGTGGAATCAACTGCATTTCAGCTAAGGCTATGAAGAAATTGAAGAATTCGATGAAGAATCTTTGAAGACTAGTGTGCAAATGTTTAATTCATTAAAAGTCTTAGATTCTTGTAAGAGCCTTACTTAGAGTGCATATTTAGGTTGCATTTCACCTTAAAAGTCTTTAGAAAAACTTTTCTAAAAAGAACCCTCTTGAAAATCTTTTTAGAAAACTCTTTTCTTAAATTTTCATGTTTACTAGTCGACCAATAGACTTACCAGTCGACTAATCCTTTCGCACCATATTTTCTATAAAAAGTCATTTTTGTTAAATTAGTCGACCGAAGGTTTTATCAGTCGACTGGACAGAATGTCTGTTTTCTGGAAAATTAGCAGCAGACGACCAATGGTTTTATCAATCGACTGAACAGAACATGTGTTTTCTGAAAATTTAGCAGCAGTCGACTAATGTTTTTTATCAGTCGACCGAACAGAATGTTTGTTTTTCAGAAGATTTTAGCAGCAGTCGACTAAAAGGTTTTTCAGTCTACTGATGATATTATCAATCGACTAATTTTTCTCTAGTCGACTAAGTTTCAAAAGTTCAGATTTTCAAACGGCTCGATTAACAGATCAGTCGACCGACGATAACTGCCAGTCTACTAATAACTAACTATTAGTCGACTAACTGATGTTTCAGTCGACTAATTTTGCCGTTTTCCTGAAACTTCAAAAAGGCGTGTCTTTTCATTTTTCAAACGTTTTGATCATTCAAAATGAACAGTTTTGACACCCTTTCATACTCTCAACATATGGAATCTTTTAACTATATATATGAGTGCATTTTACACTCAAAACAACAAGAATTCAATCGATTTGAATCATTTACTTATTGCTTTTCACTCCTATTTAGTCAAGTATTTACTTTCTCACTCACTTGATATTTTCACTTCAGTTTTTCACTCAAATCACTTTGAGAGATAGTGAATTCGTGAGTAGAGTATTTCAACAACCTCAAAAGCCAATTGCATCTCATTTGCATTCAAAAGAAAGGCTCATAGGTTGTATTGTAAGTTGTTATTTCTTTTCTTTAAAAAGGACTCCTTGGTTTAAAGGAGTTGTTTGTTTTCAGTAGGGTTGTTACTGAAAGTGAGACCGGATTTGGTCTGTGTGATCATGTAGTTAACAAGGTTGATAGTGGATATCTCAAGGGGGTTTTGCTTGAGGACTGGATGTAGGTCGGGATAGACCGAACCAGGATAAAATCTTGTGTTCTTTGTGTGTTTGCTTTTCAATTTGCAAAATCCTTCAATATTCCGCAGATTATTTTAAAAGCACTATAAACCCCACCTCTAGTGCTTGTTGCCTCGATCCTAGTTCACTTTCATTTGGTATCAAAGCACATGTTTGCTATTACTTTGATTTGACCATCATCTAGCATGACAACTACAACATCTCAGCACAAAGAAGGATGCTCCTCTGTTCGTCCTCCTCTCTTTGACAGAACAAACTATGGATACTGGAAAGTAAGAATGACAATATTCTTGCAATCCATGGATCTAGATATTTGGAGAATTGTTTCAGAAAAGTACCAAACTCCATCAACTGATTTCAGCCGATGGACCGATGAAGAAAAGAAGACTGCTTCACTTAATGCCAAGGCAATGAATGCATTATATTGTGGCGTTGACAAGGTAGAGTTTAATCGCATCTCTCAATGCTCTACAGCAAATGAAATTTGGCATACTCTTCTCGTGACTCACGAAGGTACGTCAAAGATAAAGGAATCTAAAATTGCTTCTTTAGTACATAAATTTGAATTATTCAAAATGAAGCAAAATGAATCTATATCGGACATGGTAACTAGAATGACCGATATAACTAACACTTTGAAATCCCTTGGAAAAGAATATTCACAAGTGGATTTAGTCAGAAAAATTCTAAGGTGTTTAACTCCTGAATAAGAAAGAAAAACCACAGTTGTTGAAGAAGCAAATGATCTCAATACTATCACTCTTGAAGATTTAGTTGGTAACCTAATGGCATATGAGGTCCAACTTCAAGACAGACAAGAAGAAGAGCCCAAGAAGAAGGCTCTTGCTTTTAAGGCTACTTCTGACTCAAAAAATTCAGAAAAACATGAAGATGAAGATATTGCCCTCATCACAAGGCAATTCAGAAGATTCATCAAAAAGGGAAGATTTCAAAGAAAGGTAAAGAAAGCAGATTCTTCCAATCCCAATAAAGTCAAGTGCTTTAACTGCAAAAAGGCAGGACATATCAAGAAAGATTGTCCTCTTCTCAAAATCAAGCCCAAGGACCAATTCAAGAAGAAAAATGCATTTCAAGCATGTTGGGATGATAGTGACTCCTCTTCCTATGAAGAATCAAATGAAGAAGTCGCCAACATGTGTTTTGTAGCAAAAGAAGATTCGGTAAGTCAATTTGACTATGATGAGTTATTTGAAGCATTTAATGATTTATATGCTAAATTTAAGAGTCTAAGTTCTAAAAATAGAGAGTTAAAAATTGAAAATTTAACTCTTGACTCTCAAAATAAAGTGTTACTTTAAGAGATAGAAGATCTCAAGAAGGAAAACTCTTGCCAAGCATTTAAGATAAAAGAAATTGGAGTTAGAATCAATCTCTTACAAAAAGAAATATCTAGTCTAAAAGAAAAATCAAATGATCTTCTTTCTATAATGACCAAATTCACAAATGGTCAAGAGAATCTAGAAAAACTTCTTGGTTCTCAAAGATGCTCGGTTAATAAAACCGGATTGGGATATAGCTTCTTTGATACTCAAAATAGACAAAACTATGTGGTGAAAAATCAAAGACATTATTCTCAACCTTTTGTTCATAGAACTAAACTTTCTAGTTCTAATAGAAATGCATCTAATCGTGGAAACTATAATGCTTATATGCCTAGACATGATTATTCTAGACATGTTAAATCTATTTATAGAAAGAATATTTATTATCAAAGGAAACCAAAATCCAAATGGATATGGGTTCCTAAGACTAACTCTCATGGACCCGAAAATAGAAAAGGGTCAAATGCTCTGTTTTCTGATTTTGTTGTAGGTACACAACAAAAGGAGCAAATGGATATTGGACAGCGGTTGTTCCAAACATATGACTGGAAGGCCGGAGTTATTTTCCACCCTCCAAAATAAGGATGGAGGAACCGTCACCTTTGGTGACAATAACAAGGGAAAAGTGATAGGTATTGGTAATATTGGTAATCCAAAATTTCCCTTGATAGAAAATGTTCTTTTAGTAGATGGTTTAATGCATAATTTAATATCTATTAGTCAATTATGTGATAAAGGTTTTCATGTTTCTTTTGAAAATGATTTATACTTAATTTCTGATTTTCAATCTAAAAAGATCATTTTTAAAGGTAAAAGAAGGAACAATGTGTATGAACTATATCTAAAGGAATTACCCACTTTTAATGAAAAATGTCTTATTGTTTCAAATGAAATTCAATGGTTATGGCACAAGAGACTTGGACATGTTAATTTTAAAATTATTTCCAAGTTATCCAAGAATGATCTTATAAGAGGCCTACCTAGAATACCATATAAGAAAGATCACTTATGTGATGCTTGCCAAAGGGGTAAACAAATCAAGAGTTCTTTTAAAGCAAAAGATATAGTTTCAACAAAACGTCCTCTTGAACTTTTACATTTAGATTTATTTGGACCATCTAGAATTCAAAGTTTGAATGGTAGCAAGTATGCTTTTGTTATAGTAGATGATTATTCTCGTTTTACATGGGTGATTTTTCTAAAAAGCAAAAATGATGCTTTTTCGGAATTTTCTAAACTTTGTAGAAGAATTACAAATGAAAAATCTACATCTATTATTAAAATTCGTAGTGATCATGGTGGTGAATTTGAAAATGAATCTTTTCTAAAGTTTTGTGATTTACATGGTATATCTCACAACTTTGCTTTTCCTAGAGCGGCTCCACAAAATGGAGTTGTTGAAAGAAAGAATAGAACTTTGCAAGAATGTGCTAGAACCATGCTTCAAGATAAAAATTTACCAAAATACTATTGGGCTGAAGCAATAAATACAGCATGTTATGTTTTAAACCGTGTTCTTATTCGACCAATTTTACATAAAACATGTTTTGAATTGTATTATGATCGTATACCAAAGATCTCATATTTCAAAATTTTTGGTAGTAAATGTTTCTTGTTAAATACCAAAGATAATCTTGATAAGTTTGACTCAAAATCAGATGAATCAATATTTCTTGGATATTCTTCTAGAAGTAAAGCTTATCGTATTTTCAATAAAAGAACATCTTTTATTGAAGAATCTTTACATGTTGCATTTGATGAGAATTGTGAGCAGGTTATACCTCTAAGCGAAGGAGAAGAAGTAATTCTTCAAGAAGAACCCTTGATAGAGAGTACTTCTCAAAAAAATATTCTTCTTCAACCTGTTTGGAAAGAAGTTCCTAATCATCTACATGAACAAGTTATTGGTGAAATAAAGAGTGGTGTCCAAACTAGAAGGCAATTAGAAAAATATATTGCAAATGTTGCTTTCATATCTAAATTAGAACCAAAGAATATCAATGAGGCTTGTGATGATGAATTTTGGCTTTTGGCCATGTCTGAAGAACTTAACCAATTTACTAGGAATGATGTTTGGGATCTAGTTGATAGACCTAAGGATCATCCAGTAATTGGAACAAGATGGGTCTTCCGAAATAAGCTGGATGAAAATGGTGAAGTCATTCGTAACAAAGCAAGGCTAGTAGCACAAGGCTATAATCAAGAAGAAGGCATAGATTTTGATGAAACCTATGCACCAGTGGCTCAATTAGAGTCAATTCGAATGATGCTTGCTTTTGCTAGTTACATGAATTTCAAGTTATATCAAATTGATGTTAAGAGTGCATTCTTAAATGGACACATCAATGAAGAAGTTTATGTAGAGCAACCTCCAGGTTTTGAAAATGAGAAATATCTAGAAAAAGTCTACAAATTGAAAAGAGCTTTGTATGGACTCAAACAAGCACCAAGAGCGTGGTATGAAAGACTACGAAATTTTCTAGAACAATCTGGTTTTTCCATTGGTCGGGTAGACTCCACTTTATTTATTAAACATTTTAATTCAGATATTCTTATTGTGCAAATTTATGTTGATGACATAATATTTGGTTCTACTAATGATTCTCTTTGTAAAGAATTTGCTAAAGCTATGCAGGAAGAGTTTGAAATGAGCTTGATGGGCGAATTAAACTACTTCCTTGGACTTCAAATAAAGCAAACTAAAGAAGGAATCTTCATCAATCAGGCTAAGTATACAAAAGAACTTCTCAAGAGATTTGGGATGGACTCATCGAAATCAAGAAGGAATCCTATGAGTACAACTACTTCTCTTGATAAAGATAAAAATGGTAAAAGTGTAGATACTAAGCTCTACAGAGGTATGATCGGATCTCTATTATACTTAACTGGTAGTCGACCTGATATTATGTTTAGTGTATGTATGTGTGCAAGATTTCAAGCTAATCCAAAGGAATCTCATTTAACTGTCGTAAAACAAATTCTTCGTTATTTGAAAGATACTTCAGATTTCGGTTTGTTTTACCCAAAATCATCTTCCTTTGATTTAGTTTCATATAGTGATGCAGATTTTGCAGGAAGTAAATCTGATCGTAAGAGTACTAGTGGAACTTGTCATTTCTTAGGAAATTCCTTAGTCTCTTGGTTTAGTAAAAAGCAAAATTCATTGTCACTCTCAACAACTGAAGCAGAATATATAGCGGCTAGTTTAGCATGTTCACAAGTACTATGGATGAAACAGACCTTAAAAGATTTTGGTTTGAATTACTCCACAACAACTATTTATTGTGATAACACTAGTGCTATAAATCTTTCGAAAAATCCTATTCAGCACTCAAGAACTAAGCATATTGAAGTTAGACATCATTTTTTAAGAGATCATGTGTTAAAAGGTGATATTTCGTTAAATTTTATTTCCACTAAAGAACATGTCGATATCTTCACTAAACCTCTTAAAAATGAAGATTTTATGAGAATTAGGAGAGAACTAGGTATTTGCTCGTTTTTGGATTTATAAAAATGCAGATTTTTGAACAAAAACTCAAAATCTCAAAATCGCACTTTATTAGTTGACCGATAAAATTCTAGTCGACTGATGTTTTAGTATTTTAGAATGAATTGCACCATATTAGTCGATCGATATATTTCCAGTCGACTGATGATATTTTTAGAATAAGTCGCACTTTTTTAGTCGACCGATAAAGTTTTAGTCGACTAATTTTTTTTTAAAATTTTAAATGAAGGGACCTGGCACCCCTTGGATTTTTTTTTAAACCCGTTTTTTTTTTTAAAATAGGCATCGTTTCACTTCGTTTTCGTACCTTTTCGTTTTTCTTAAAAAACGAAACCCTTAAAATGAAAACCCTCTTTCTCTTTTGCCTCTCTCTCTCTTCCGAAAAATCCTCGGAGTGTCGTTCGATCCCATCTTCGCCGGGATTTTCTTGCCGTGACAAGGAGACGCCGGAGTCTTCTGGTCGTGATCTTAAAACGCTGGAATCCTCTTGCAGTAACTGGCGCATCTTCAAACTCGTGCACGCATTGCTGGACGAATCCTTGCCCACAATGTACTTCCTAAAACTGGTTCTTTTGATTATTATTCCACAGATCTTTCTACGGCTCTTTATGTTTTATTTGGAAATATTTCTGTCAACTGGGCCAATGTGTATTTTACAAATTTGTGGAAACAAAAACCATTTCTTCCTTATGGTTGTATTTTAACTCGTATTTTTAGACATTTCAAAGTTCCTTTAACTAATGAAAAATATATTGAGCAAAAAGAGTTCTTTGATCAAACAATTTTTAAAAGAATGAAAATTAAATATCTGCCTCCTTTAAATGTTGATCAAACTGAACCATCTGATCCTACTGAACCATCAATTTATGAATCTTCACCTTCTGCGACACCTTCATCTCATGCAAAAAGAAAGAAATTTTCTACAAGTCAAGACAATGATGAAGTTATGTAGAGACTGGAAGCTTTGGAGCTGCATCAACACACTTTTCGTGAAGATGTGACTCAACAACTATCTTTGATTCAGAAAGAGATTACTTCAATCAAGGATTTGCTCAACTCACTTTTCTGAACTATGTTGTCTAAACTTTCATACTTTATGGGTTGTAATATTTTAAACTTGTATCGCTATTTTGCTTATGCTATTTCTGCCCTTATTCTTTTTTATTATGACAAAGGGGGAGAAAAAGATAAAAGATAGCATTACATTGAAATTGCAAGGAAATTAAGAGAAAAAGTAAGCTTTGAATGAATGTATGAAGTAATGGTGAATGGAAATGCAAACCAATCAATATGTGATATATGTGCTTTAAATGTGCTAACTTTTAATGTTTTGCAGCATATTGATAGGGGGAGTAAAATCTCGCAGCATATTGATAGGGGGAGTAAAATCTCCATCTATGCATCTAAAATGCTTCATCTTTGATTAAGTTTGTCATCATCAAATAGGGGGAGATTGTTACGACAATGAAGCCATACATGATATTTCAAGTACAAGGTTTTGATGATGAGCAAGTGGAATCAACTGCATTTCAGCTAAGGCTATGAAGAAATTGAAGAATTCGATGAAGAATCTTTGAAGACTAGTGTGCAAATGTTTAATTCATTAAAAGTCTTAGATTCTTGTAAGAGCCTTACTTAGAGTGCATATTTAGGTTGCATTTCACCTTAAAAGTCTTTAGAAAAACTTTTCTAAAAAGAACCCTCTTGAAAATCTTTTTAGAAAACTCTTTTCTTAAATTTTTATGTTTATTAGTCGACCAATAGACTTACCAGTCAACTAATCCTTTCGCGCCATATTTTCTATAAAAAGTCATTTTTGTCAAATTAGTCGACCGAAGGTTTTATCAGTCGACTGGACAGAATGTCTGTTTTCTGGAAAATTAGCAGTAGACGACCAATGGTTTTATCAATCGACTAAACAGAACATGTGTTTTCTGAAAATTTAGCAGCAGTCGACTAATGTTTTTTATCAGTCGACCGAACAGAATGTTTGTTTTTCAGAAGATTTTAGCAGCAGTCGACTAAAAGGTTTTTCAGTCTACTGATGATATTATCAATCGACTAATTTTTCTCTAGTTGACTAAGTTTCAAAAGTTCAGATTTTCAAACGGCTCGATTAACAGATCAGTCGACCGACGATAACTGCCAGTCTACTAATAACTAACTATTAGTCGACTAACTGATGTTTCAGTCGACTAATTTTGCCGTTTTCCTGAAACTTCAAAAAGGCGTGTCTTTTCATTTTTCAAACGTTTTGATCATTCAAAATGAACAGTTTTGACACCCTTTCATACTCTCAACGTATGGAATCTTTTAACTATATATATGAGTGCATTTTACACTCAAAACAACAAGAATTCAATCGATTTGAATCATTTACTTATTGCTTTTCACTCCTATTTAGTAAAGTATTTACTTTCTTACTCACTTGATATTTTCACTTCAGTTTTTCACTCAAATCACTTTGGGAGATAGTGAATTCGTGAGTAGAGTATTTCAACAACCTCAAAAGCCAATTGCATCTCATTTGCATTCAAAAGAAAGGCTCATAGGTTGTATTGTAAGTTGTTATTTCTTTTCTTTAAAAAGGACTCCTTGGTTTAAAGGAGTTGTTTGTTTTCAGTAGGGTTGTTACTGAAAGTGGGACCAGATTTGGTCTGTGTGATCTTGTAGTTAATAAGGTTGATAGTGGATATCTCAAGTGGGTTTTGCTTGGGGACTGGATGTAGGTCGGGATAGACCGAACCAAGATAAAATCTTGTGTTCTTTGTGTGTTTGCTTTTCAATTTGCAAAATCCTTCAATATTCCGCAGATTATTTTAAAAGCACTATTCACCCCCCCTCTAGTGCTCGTTGCCTCGATCCTAGTGCACTTTCAGAACCATAGTTCGGGACTGAGCCTCACAACTGGGCCACTTATTTGGGCTAACACCCCCCTGCCACGTACCATGGGCCATAGTCCAATGTATATCGGTAGGTGCTCAAGGATGTTGGGAAAACAAAAGCCTAGAACCGGAGACAAATTTTTATGCCACATACATCGAGCCTCGGCTCGAGTATATCGGCATAACATGATTGGACACAGCTGATTTGAGCCTAGAGTCAGGATTAGGATCCTAAAGCTCTTTCAAAACCGGTTCATTTAGAGTCAATTTCTTAGGGAATGCTATATGTGTATAATTGCTTATACAGAATGTGATTGAGTGTATTATATTCATTTTTATCCTATTTTCCCATATTTTTCCCAATTTTCCCAAAATACTGGATAATTTTCCAAAATACCTCATTTTCCATCTTTTCGTTAAATATCTCTTTTTTCTCAAAAACCCTAGACGATTTCTCCAAATTATCCACTTTTTCTTTTAAACTCTAGGTGATTTTCCATTCTTTTGTTCCTCTGGACTTCAATTTTCCATCTTATTCATTTTATCTTGCTTGCAATTTTCAAAATTCTTGTATTTTTCCTAAGTCTAATTTCAATCTTCCTATCTTTCAGTCCAATGACATCCAATCAGCTCGATTCTGTTTTTCCTGAGAGTCACATCTCCTACGAGGTGTGACAAATCTTTCTGAGCATCAAGCTCTCAGCACCGGACCCTTCTTCCCCCGGTGGTACTACATTTGGTTCAAGAACTTCTCTCGTATGTTTCCGGACCACTTGAGCGATTGAGGGTTGGAACTGGCATCTGCATTGAAAAAGTTGACAGTCAATGGCAATCTGATGCATGCACTGGCAGAGCAGTGGAATCTGCGCACTTGCACATTCTGGTTCCCATGGGGAGAGATGACTCTGCTAATGGATGAATTTTCAGAGATCATGGGATTGCCCGAGCCAGCCGATCAGCCTGGAGATCCATTAGAGCAACAATTTTTTATTAATGTCAAGGGTTTGGAACCTAAAGATGTTGTAGCTCGCATGACATAACGTAAGTCTTGGCCACTGATTGAAGAAAATAGGAACGAATATGTGAGCCTGATTGAGATCTACCGACAATATGGGGCATTCACAGAAGTCAGTTCGTTATTTAGAACAGCTCGAGAGAAAATCCAGCATGCGATGGTTCTGTGCACTGTGGGACTCGCTTTCTTTCCAGACGGAAAGGATTATGTGGATGTCAGAATAGTCCCGCTTCTGAGAAGATGGGGAAGTCGACAAACCAGCCGTCTCTCAATAGCCATGGCCTCACTTGCTTTTCTATACAGAGGATTGACTCGCTTCACGCTTGGAGAGTCTATCTTAGTCGAGGGATATACCTATACACTTCAGTCTTGGTTCCTTCAGCATGTGCCGATCAGAGCTAGTTCGTTCAGATACAACGGCAAGGAGCTCCTTCAAGTTGCGCGGTACTGATTCCTGATTGATTATCTGTAGGAAGAAGAAGTGGTGTGGGACTATTTCGATCGAGAGCTATCACCTTCGGGATACACCTATGCATATGGCAAGCGGTTCAAGCTACTTGGTCCATTCTTCTGCGCCTACTATCATTCGGAGCGGTGTGTCCGGCCGTTTTCTCAGAGACAAAAGCGCATAGAGATGTGGTTGCTATCAGGAGTTGTGCCAGAGTTTGACCTTACATCAGCACAATGGTCCGGAACATACCATTCTGCCAGATATGGTTGGGACTCTTTTGTTACTCTTCCACTTTTTTCCGGTCCTCGTGTCTCTGTTGATTATCAAGAGTGGTGGCAAACTGTCTGTTTGCCCCCTCTTTCCCAAGTTTATTATTGATGAAATCATGTTTTCCCTTCAATGAATAAAAATCTTGTAAATTCTTCATTCTTGGTTTGACGACCTCGCCTAGGTAACAAGGAATTATTTTCAGTTGTTTATTCTCTTTATAAAGGAATGACAACGCAATTATCGTAATCCCAACGACAACTCAATCCCTAGTAATGGGATATTCTTTCAATGGTCTACCAAAATTCTCAACAAATATTTTCTTCCAATCAAAATCTCTCTCCAAAGTCTAACCATTAACTTTGCCCTGCAGAAAACATTTACAAAATCTAAATGGTCCAAACAAGGTCAGGAAAAAAGACCGCAGAGTACTCAATGGCTTCAAAAGAGGAAATGGATTTCTCGCGGTCATTTAAAAGTAGGGGAAAGCAAGCATATGATGGCATCAATCCTCAAACATATGTCATGTTTAAAAAGATGATGAACAAGATGCTGGCAGAGCAGGCTGAAGCTAGTACAGAAAAAACCTAGGTCAAGGAGAAGGCAAAAGGCCGGGTAGTCTAAAGGGTTTTAAAGCTTTCCAAGAAGCATGTTCAGAATACTGATACAACAGATGAAGAGGAATCAGTAGAGGACACTGATGAAGAATATGGAGCTCATCAAGTGTTTCAAAGATCCCCTCATAGACAAGAGATAGCCTATCAATTGAAGAATCAAGCAATGGACGATCCAGTCCAAGTACAGTTGAAGAAAATGGCTAAGGTGATTAAAAATTTGCAAGACCGTGACAAGGGCAAGAAGGTCTTCACGAGCAAAGACCTCTACGAGGGCATCACCCACGTCAGGAACAATCAAGATTAAAAAAAGAAAACGAATTTCACCTTCTTCGTCAATGCCAACCGCGATGATTGCAAAGATAACAAAGGCAATCATACAAGTCAGAAAGAGAAATCTTCAAAGCAGAGTGAAAAATTGAGTCAACAGAAAGAGAAGATAAAACATGACGGTTGGGGTTACGATCATGAATTTACTCCTCTAGATCAGCCTCTCGAAAAGATCCTTGAATACATGTTGGTCAAGGAAATGGTTAAACTCCCAAAAATTGCTAATCCTTCTGTCGCAAAAGGCAAATGGAAAGATCGATTCTGCAAATTCCATCAAACAACGGGGCACAATATTGAACATTGTTTCGTCTTCAAGAACATTGTCCAAGACTATATTGATAAAAATTTCTTCGTTGAGGATGAGAAAGAATGTCAATTAGATGTTTCGGCCAAGTCTCAGCAGAAATCAAACACTCGGCAAGAGGTACAACATGAAAATCGGAACCAGGACTGCAAGATGTCCCCATTGGATCAAATACTCTAGAGTTTCTTAGAATACATGCTCACAAAAGATATGGACAGACCTCCGAAGGCGTACTTCACTCTTTTTGCTAACAATAGCAAGGGTAACTAGAAAAATCATGATGACCATTCAGAGAGATATGATGACTAAAAAGAAAAGATCTCCAACAATGATAAGCCTATTTAATTTAGTCCTCAGCATAAAGAGAAAGATCAAGAGAAACCAAAACACAAAGATTGGAGCACTGATCGAAAGTTCACTCCTCTGGACTAGAAGCTCGAGACTGTTCTAGAAAATTTGCTCGCAAAAGACATGGTTCATTTACCAAAAGTCACTGATCCCCAGGCAATCATGGGTAGGTTCAAAGAACAATTTTGCAAGTTTCAATGTGCAATAGGACACGACACAGAAAATTGTTTTGTCCTCAAAAACATTGTCCAGGGTCGTGTTGATAAGAATATTCTAGGGAAAAACAAAACAGTAGACCAGCCAGCTATCCTGGCCAAATCCCTTCAATCTTGCTCCCAGCAGAAGGCAAACACTCAAAAAACGCCAAAACATGAAGGTTGAAGATGTGATCGCCAATTCACTCCATTAGATGAGACACTCGAGAGCATGCTCGAGTATATGTTGGCCAAAAATATCGTCAAACTTCCAAAGGTTGCCGATCATGTTGTCACTTTGGGGAAATGGAAGAATAAATTCTGCAAATATCACTGAGCAATGGGGCATGGCATAGAACATTGCTTTGACTTCAAGAACATCGTGCAGGATTGCATCGACAAAGGATTGCTTGTAAGGGCTGAGTCAGAAGATCAATCAATTATCTTACCTGAACACAAAGAAGAATGATGATACTAATGCTCTCATCCTTTTCATCTTACTTTTGTCATTTTGAAAAGAAGATGTAGCTCCAATTCTTCTATCAATTTATTTTTCCAGTACATCAATAAAACATCAATTTGCCTTGTTTCTCTTGCAAGATATCTCTCACAAGGAATGACCTCTTGAAAGTCCCTCCAGAATCAATCAAAAGTGAAAAAACATTCTTCAAATATCAATTACTTATCCTTTCATCCAGCCTCTCACTCCTCAGTTATACTGGGGCATTATTTTGAAAATTGTCTTCAAAACATCCTGTATACAGGCAGAAACAAATAAATCTCTCATATTGCACGCATGCACACCCATTTACATCATTTTGCATTCATTTGCATTTGCATGCATTCATCTGCGTACATATGCATCGAATTCATTTTCCCTTCAGGTTAAGGGATAAACCTGAGCTGCCCATTCTGGATAAGGGATAAATCCTGAGGCCGCGACAGTTATCCAAGTCATCGTGAGGGTGAAGACTGAAAATCTTCCATCAGAATCAACTGATACTCTTTTCAAACACAGTGTTCATGCTGGTAATTTTTTAAAATCCAGTGTTCGCGCTGATAATTTCTTAAAAATCCAGTGTTCGAGCTGGTAATTTTTCAAATCCAGCGTTCGTACTGGTAATCTTTCAAAATCCAGTATCCGTGCTGGTACATTTTTCAAAATCCAGTATTCATGCTGGTATATTTTTCAAAATTCAGTGCTCATGTGTTATCATCGCAAAATTTTACTTTTGCAAATCAAACTGACCTTTTAAAAAGATTTTGAAAATAACTCGCCTCCGTTTTAAAATGCGGGATAATTCCGAAGAATGGGACTCGCCTGTCGGTACGAGATTCAACCGTTCCTGGCGCCTTTACCAGGGGTAATTGAACCAAGGATCAATCAAATGCTTTGCTTTGTTCAACTTGTCTAAACCATATTCTAATTCCTAATTGCACAAAGAATCAGGCATGTGCTATGAATTTCTAAAAATGCACATTTGAAAACATGATGTTTGCTTCAAAGATTGGAAAATATTTGGAAGATTCTTGGAAAATAAACTCTTTGAAAATTGTGAATTATTTTTTAGATGCTGTATTTGAGAAAGTGAAAATCGATTTCTGAAGAAATATAAGGATTTTGTGAAAATCGATTTTGAGAAATGTGAAATAACTTTGAAAAACTTGATTTCTTTGAATTCAAACTTTGAAATTAAAAATAAAACTTAGAAAAATCGAATTTGGGACTTGGGAAATACTTGAAATATCATTGGCAAATCCATATTTTGAGAAAATCGATTTTTGAATAAGACTTAGAAAAATTTGAGAAAAATAAACTTCTTTGAATTGAAATTTGAATTGGAATTGGCAAATGCATGAAATGAATGAATATGGATTTGAGGAATTGAGAAAATCCTTTTGTATTTTTTGAGAAATGCAGTGCATTTTGAAGTTAGCCTAAGAGTGTAGGCTGAATGTGGCTAATGTGAAGATCATAAATCTGGGTATCATTCATATTCTGACTATGGCCATAAATACGAATTCCACAAAGTTTATAAACTTCATAAAAGCTAGTGTATGTGCCATTCGTGTAGACCATAGTGAATTAATAAAATGTGCATGAAATGGCATACATGGCAGTTATATATCAAAGTTTAAACTATATGAAATGCAAATCCTAATCTATGCAGGAATTTAAATTCTTATTCCAAAGTTTACATTTAATTTACATCACTATTGAAATTTAAATACATGAAAAAATAAAATCTTCAATGTACCTGCAAAACTAGAAAGCTTGGTTAGTGAATATATGTTGGCTTTTCTAGGTTTATCCAGTAATATCTAGAAATTACTGGATTTTGCTAGATATAAGCCTTTTTGCCATGATTCCCTTAAATCAAAATTGACAAAATATGAAATAAAATTGAATAAATATGAAATAAAATTGAATAAATATGAAAGATAAGATATGAAATTTCGAAATTTGGGTCAAAATGACAAAAATACCCCTAATAACAAGACTATGGCCTTGAAATTAGGGTTTTCAGAAAGATATTTGGTAAATGCAAGTTTTGAAATACAAATAAAAATAAATCAAACTAAATATGCTATGACATGATTAAAAATATGAAAATTAGGGTTAGGAATTTCGAAATTGAGGTCAAATGACCAAATTGCCCCTGATAGCAAGACTATGGTCTTGAAATCAGGGTTTTTAGAAAATATTTTGGTAAAAACTTAGGTTTTATGCACTAAATAAAATCAAATGAGCATCAAATTAAACCTAAAGCATCCTAATATGATTATGAATATGATTAAACCCTAAAAATATATGCTTATACACGAAAATCCAAGAATATCACAAATTTTGTGATTTTTTGCAGTGTTTTGGAATTCTTCGGGTACCCTGTTTTGCAATTCAAGCCATTCAAGCATCAAACGGATTCTAAAAATCCTCAAAATTGGTACTTGAACTTGTTATAACCTTAATATCAAATTAGAATTATAAAAATATTTTTTTGGCATTAAATTAATCCGAAAATTGCATTAAACCCTAAAAATATGCTATTTTTGACCTAGCTCACCAACCAGTTTCAGAGTTAGACCCGAATCAGGGGTCAATATTTTATGAAAAACTATGAAATTTTACAGAGAAAAACTAGGAAGAAAAACAGAGATTTACCAATTTACAGATCGGAAAAAGCATCTCCGGTTAGGGAGAAACCCTTCCGGCAATCTGAACTAAAATCTAACAAATCTAATAGGGGCTAAAACAGATACTTTCAATTGATAATTTCGGGATAAATATAAATACTGATCTAAAATATCTGATATTTTAGCAGTAAACAGTAGACAAAAAAATAACAATACTCACTTTTTACAGATCATGAATCGAATCTGTGGTTTGAGATTTATAAATAACACAAGTCTGATTAGGGTTTTGGTAAACCCTAACGAGTTTTAAATTGAAAATCAAAGTCTCTGACATAGGAAAAATACTAAACAGTAATAAAAAAATCTGAAAATTTTACAGTAGACAGATCTAATTAATGTGAATCCATGGCACTTTACAGATCTAAAATCGGATATAAGATAAGAAAAATATCACCATAGCAAGTTACCCTCTTGATTTTAACAACGATTTTAAAGTTTTAAAAACCCGATTTGATGTCTGATTTTTCTGACAGGGTTCCCGAAGTCCAAAAACTCTGATTTGTTTACAGTGGATCAATAACATATGCATGCATCACATATAAAAAAATCAGAAATTAACAGCACATATTTCAATCTGAAACAGCATGCTTTTTTCTGTTCTAAACTAAAAAACACAGAAATCTAAGAAACTTGAGAAAATATGCATTAACTAATGAAAACAATAAAATAAACCATAAAACAGTAAATAAAAATTATTTCTATGCTATAGAACGTAAAAAAAACATGAATAAACCATGAAAATAAAATAGAAGCAGAGAATCAATGGCTGGAATTCAATATTACCTTTAAAACATAGATTTAACCCATTAAAAGGGTAAATCACATGTTTTATTGGTTAATAATGCAAAAGATAATGCTAAAATCGATTCTAATGGATTAGAATCCCTGTAAACGCCATGAAACAAAGTTAGATCACTTTTTTGAACCTCTCTTGAGGTTCTTGGACTTGAATCCATGGTTTAATCCATGAAGGGGATGGCACCAATGACTAAAATTGATTTAAAACATGAAAAAGTATTGAATAAAACTAAACAAAATATTAAAAATATTACCTTGGTGCTTGCAGCTGCAATGGAGGAAGGTGGAGATGCTGGAGAGGAGAGAGAACCCACGAAAATTTGAGAGAGAAAAGACCCCTTTTTGACTCCCTTTAGGTCCCCTATTTATAGTAATTTTTTTAGGTTTTTAAAAATCACAATTTTGAAAATTTTGGACTCTCCCAAGGGGGGCGATTTTTGTAGAGGATTACCTATATACCCCTAGCCTAAATTATCCTAAATAATGCCTAATTAACCCCTAGCCAATCCTAAAAAATCCCCAAATGTAATGCCACTTGGCATTTTTAACATTTGAGTTTTAAAACACCTTTTAAAAACCTTTAAAAACACTAGTTTTAAAAACTAACTTTCAAAATGAGTTTTCAAAATGAATTTTAACTCTTCTAAACCCCTAACACTAATCAAGACACTGACTAACCCTAGTTTAGCCCTAACTTACTTGAATATGGCGCCACCCCGAATGGGCCCTACTTGAGTTTTTTAAAAAAAACGATTTGAAAACCTGAAATTGAAGGAGTTTTCAAAAGGATTTTCAAAAGCAATCTTAAAATTAGAATTTTTGAAATAGCATAGGGTTCTAACCGAGTCAGAACTCTTCTGGATATGGTGCCAACTGAGTGGGCCCACATCGAGTTTTGGAAATTTTGAAATAAACACTGAAGACGGCTTTGAAAATGGGTTAAAATCAATATTTGAAATTCAAGATTTTTGAAAATAGAGTCTCAGGCGAACTAGAACTCCGGGTTAGAGTCCTGAAATCTTAGGACTCTGAGATTTTGGGTTTTAAAATCCAAATGAAAGGTTTTTGAAAGATTTTATCCGAAAATGGTGAAATGAGTTAAAAAAACACAGTCAGGGTTAGACTCCTAACTCGATCAGAACTCTGAAATAGAGTCCTGAACTAACTGGACTCTGCAAAATGACCTAATTTTTGAAAATAAATGGAAATAAATGAAAATGGAATAAAAACAGACTTCAAAACAGACTCTTGACTGGACTAGGACTCCGGTACAGAGTCCTGATCGGATTAAAACTCTAGATTTTTTTGGTATTTTCTGAAAAACAAATAAAAGAACTTGTCAAAATAGTGAAAACAATAATGAATACTGGAATAAAACAGAGTTCTGATTCAACTGAGACTCTAAGGACAGAGTCCTGATTGAACTAGGACTTTTAATTTTTAGATTTTTTTAGAAATCAAATGAGAGAATTTTGAAAAACAGTTAAAAATAGGATGAAATTGAATTTTGGTTCAGAGTCCTGATCTGATTAGGACTCTAAGAAAGAGTCCTGATTCAATCAGAACTCTAAGAATTTTTGTTTTCTGATAAGCAAATGATGAAATTTGGGCAAAGCTTTTGAAAACCAGTGAAAATGAAGTGAGAAAATCAATTTTGGATAGAGTCCTACTTCGATCAGGACTCTGGGGTAGAGTCCTGATTTGATCAGGACTCTGAGATAAAACCTCAGAATTTTGAAATTCTTTGATAAAAGTGTAACAAATTTGATAAATGGAAAGATTTTTGAAAGATTTTCTCAAAATTGAAATCAGGATCAGAGTCCTGATCCAACTAGGACTCTCTGAACAGTCCTGCTTTGATTAAAAGTCTGAGTTTCTGACTCATTTTGAAATATTTTGAAAGATTTGATTGAAAATGGATAGAAATAGTTGTAAAAGATTAGAGTCCCAATCCAATTGAAACTCTGAAGAAGAGTCCTGATCCGACTGGACTCTTGAAGAAGAGTCCTGATCCAACCAGGACTCTATTTTGGCCAAAACAGAAGATTTTAAAAGGTTTTCTTCAAAGACAGGTAAAAAGGTAGTGAAAAGTAGAGTTTTGATCCGACTAAGACTCTGGAAAAAGAGTCCTGATCCAATTAGGACTCTAAGATTTTTGAGATTTTTGATAAGTGAAGGAATCCAGAAGTGACACCGCCTAAATGGGCCTCATCTGAGAATTAAAATCAATTGAAATTGAGTTTGAAATGAATCCAGATCGTTTTTTAAGAAAGTATTTCAAAATATAAGGTCCCGGGGGTTGGAAAATGACAGAATGTTGAATAAAAACCCAGGTTTTAAAATTGTTTTTGAAAGAAAAGTTTTAAAACTCAAATCTGGATTGAATGTTTTGAAAACAGGAGTGTTGGATCTCGAAAATGAGATGTAATGACATGCAATGCTATGAAATACGATGAAATGATATGCAAAAATGTATGCAGTGATATGCAATTACATATGAAATGGACAAACACTGGATGAGGGTGAAAATTTGAGGTTTTTACATCATGCTGGTACTCTTTCAAAATCCGGTGCTCATGCTGGTATTTTTCTAAATCTTGTTTTACTGGTTGAAACTCTTAAATCTGATTTTTGATTTTCTTCCTAATCAAAGTTTCCAAATCCAATTTACATTGGTCTAGTTTTTCTTCCCTCAAATCCTAGAATTGGTCTAGAAAATTAGAGTTCCGACTCGAATTTTCTTTCAAATCCAATTCAAATGTCTAGAATTGGTCTAGAAAAATTAGAGTTTTGACTTAAATTTTCTTTCAAATCCAATTCAAATGTCTAGAATTGGTCTAGAAAATTAGAGTTTTGACTCAAATTTTCTTCCAAATCCAATTCAAATGTCTAAAATAAGTCTAGAAAATTAGAGTTCCGACTCAAATTTTCTTCCAAATCCAATTCAAGTGTCAGAATCGATCTAGAAAATTAGAGTTCAAACTCAAATTTTCTTCCAAATCCAATTCAAGTGTCAGAATCGGTCTAGAAAATTAGAGTTTCGACTTGAATTTTCTTCCAAATCCAATTTGCTTAGATTTCCTTTAAAGGTTTGAACTCCTACTCAAACTCTTCTGCAATTTAGTAATTGGTCTAGAAGATCCAAGTTCTGACTTGAATTTTCTTTCAAAACCCAATTCATTTAGTTTTTCCTTGAAGATTTGAATTCTGATTCGAATCTTCCTTCAAAACCTAGTTTAGCACCTGGTCCTTCTAAACCCAGTTTAGCACCTGGTCTATTCAAAGCCCACAAGTTGAACCCTTCGCTATTAAACTATGATCCCTAGGTTAAATCCCTATGGAATTGATAGTTTACAGGCTGAACCCCTGTCAAACCGATGTGACCTATATGTTAAATCCCTATGGAATTGATAGTTTGTAGGTTGAACCCCTGGTAAACCAATGTGCTTTGCAGGTTGAACACCTATCAAACCAATACGGCTCATAGGTTGAACCCCTTTGTTTACCAAAAGTCCTTCTCAACCCCGGTTCTTAGGTTGAACCCCTTTGGAATTAATCTCACTGTCAAAAATTCAATCTATAGGTTGAAGTCCTCCTGATCCAATATTCTTTAGTCCTTAGGTCGAACCCCTTTTAGATTGGTATTTTTCAAAAATTCGATCTGTAGGTTGAAGTCCTCCTGATCCAATATTCTTTATAGTCCTTAGGTCAAACCCCTTTTGGATTGGTATTTTTCAAAAATGTGATTTATAGGTTGAAGCCCTCCTAATCCATGTTCTTAGGTTGAATCCCTATTGAACCCATGTTGTTCCCAGTGAACCAATGTCATTCTCAATTGAACCAATGTGGCTGTTAGGCTGAATCCCTATTGAACCCATGTTGTTCCCAGTGAACCAATGTCGTTCTCAATTGAACCAATGTCGTTCTTAGGCTGAATCCCTATTGAACCCATGTTGTTCCCAGTGAACCAATGTCATTCTCAATTGAACCAATGTCGTTCTTAGGCTAAATCTCTGTTGAACCTGTGTCGTTCCTAGTGAATCAATGTCGTTCTCAATTGAACCAATGTCGTTCTTAGGCTGAATCCCTATTAAACCCATGTTGTTCCCAGTGAACCAATGTCGTTCTCAATTACACCAATGTTGTTTCTTAGGCTGAATCCCTACTGAACCCATGTTGTTCCCAGTGAACCAATGTCGTTCTCAACTGAACCAATGTCATTCTTAGGCTGAATCCATATTGAACCCGTGTTGTTCCTAGTGAACCAATGTCGTTCTCAATTGAACCAATGTCGTTCTTAGGTTGAATCCCTATTAAACCCATGTTGTTCCCAGTAAACCAATTCCAATTCCGACCTTCGAGTCACCCAATTTCCAAATTCCCAATTTCGACCTTCAGGTCACCCAATTTCTAAATTCCCAAATTTGACCTTCAGGTCATCCAATTTTTTAATTTCCAATTTCGACCTTCGGGTTAATCAATTTCCAATTTCGACCTTTGAGTCAATCAACTTCCAAATTCGATCTTTGGATCATTCAAATTCCAATTTCCAAATTCTAATTTCCAATTTCGACCTTCAGGTCAATCAATTTCCAATTTCGACCTTCGGGTCAATCAAGTTCTAAATTTCCAATTTCTAATTTCCAATTTCCAATTTCTAAATTCTAAATTCCAATTTTCAAATTTTCAATCTCCAATTTCCAAATTTCAACCTTTTTGGTTACTCAATACCAATTTCAATCATTTACTCTTGCGAGAGCCCCTTTTTACAGGGAGAGTTTGAGGGAGCTCGTTCTTTTCGCATGCTATTCTTTGTTCACTTAGCCCCTTTTCAGGGAGAGTTTGAAGGGACTCGTGTCTTTGTGAACCCTTTGCAAAACAAATTTCCAATTTCACACAAGGAACCCTCAGTTTAGGGAGAGCTTCGATGGAAGTTCACTTTCCTTGTAACCCCAATTTCATACTAGGTCATTTCATCATGAAGGACCCTCTTTTCAGAGAGAGTGTGATGGACTTTCTCCTTCATGACCAATTCACCGACCTCACCATTACTGACCCCTTTCCATAAGAGAAGCTTGATGTTAGGAAGTTTTGACGAAAGCTTAATTTCTCTTCGAAAGTTCATTTTGCAAACACCTCCTCTTCACGGAAGAGAGGAGTACTTTTTATTTCCTATTTTCGAATCTTCTCCTTTAGGGAAAGGAGAAGATTTTTTTTTTCATGGATGAGTTGAGTCATGCACCAAATGCTCACTTTTATGAAGGATTTCAAGAACATTTTGCCAATTTGTCGTCAAATACTTGTTGATTTCAAAATCTTTATTGCACAAAAGAATTACCTCAGAATACCTTCAGTATTACTTCCGAAAGGACAAAGCTTTCACAAAGAAGGATTCAAAATTCAAAATCTTTCTATTGGTCAACCAAAAGGATGAAGAATAAATCCTCGATATGGCCAACAAAGAAAATTCAATGTTGTTGCAAAGCCATAAGTGATCGATATTGATCGCAGTCAATGGCACATTTTTAAAGATTATTCTTGGAAAATAAGGCAGTCAAAATATCCTGGGTGATATAGAAAAAAACTACTCAATTCCCATATCTCTTCAATTGTTTAAGCTGCAATTAAATATCTGCAAAAGGGATCTCTCAATTGTCGTCAAGATGAAGACGAATTATGCAAGTTAGACCCCCGAGCCAAAGAAGATTTGGATCATCTCCAAGATGAAGGAGTTTGTGATGGATCCTTCCAGAGAAAGTTCGTATCACCGTCAAGATGAAGGCAACTGCGATGAACCTCCCGACAAACCCCAAAAGATATTTAATTTCTGATATCATCAAGAGATTTCCAACCAATGAGCCAATACTCTCAAGATAATCCCTGAGGCAAAGAAGGATCAGAACATCTCTGAGTTGAAGGACTTTGTGACGTACCCTTCCAAAAAAAAAGAGATAAAAGTCAAGACATCTCCAAAATGAAGGATGATGTAATAAAAAAAACCCCAAGAGGGCTCTAATTCTGCCAATAAAAAAAAAGGGCAGAAAGATCATCATGAGAAAAGAATCCCAGAATATCAGACTGCCAAATCTATCAAGAATCTTCTTTAAATCTTGTGAAATTCTATTATCAATATTCTTTCACCAATTCCTTTCACAATATCAAGAATTCTTTCTTTTCTGTTCGCATTAGGGAAATTGATACCTTTCATGAAAGAAAGTCAATTGTAAGCAATTTGAATTCGAATCTTGATTCTACGGAGTTAAGCCCAATCGGAGGTAAAACTTTAGGTAGAAAATAGAGAATATTTTTAAAACAATGTGCATCACTTTCAACTATTTTGAATCAATAATAATTTTCAACATTTTGACAATATTTTCTAGCTATCCTGGTGTGAAATGAGAGCTTGAAGTTCATCTTTGGTGCATCCTGACGCCATTTGTTATCTCTTTTAGGACTTGATAAAGGGAGTTTTCAAGATTCCTTCCCTTCTTTGGTATAATATGAGCGCTTGGGCTCTCAGATTTGCACACTTTCCTGTGTCCCCACTGTCCCACCATAGACAGTCTAATTTCGGTTTGAGGTTAAGCCACCATTTATTTTCTCGCAAAAGGTCATCAATTTCAAAAGTTATTTAGTCTCAGCAATGAGGCGCACAAAATCAAACCCCTTTTCAAGCTTTAGGGACCCCAATTTCATCCTTTTGCAAAAACCCTATCGGATTCATTGTGCGGAAGTCCAAAGGTTCCATCACGGGTTCTTCTTTCGAGAATCCCATCATTTTTATTTCCCGGTCAGGTTGAGGGTTAAACCTGAGCTTCATTTTGATGAGGTATTTCATTCTTGGTCAGGTTAAGGGTTTAATCTGAGCCTCATTTTGATGAGGTATTTCATTTCCCGGTCAGGATAAGGATCAAACCTGAGCTTCGTTTCTACATGAGGTATTTCTTGTCCCATCCAGGTTAAGGGCAAAACCTGAATCTCACTTCTTTGAAGTAAATTTTTCTTCTTCATTCTCCACTTCATATCTACCATTCTCATTAGGGTTAATTTCTTTGTATCCAGTCAGATCCTTCTAACTGAGGCATTTTTATAGCCAAATTTAGTGTGTTTTTTTTTTGCCACTAAGCTCGGCCCTAAACCGGCTTAGTAGCAAAGAGGGGCATCTATAAACACCCCAAATTTTCCTCATCCACGATTAGACAACCCTCCTCGTGCAGTGCCAACCTTGTTAGGTCAGTGTAGGAGTCAAACCTCGAGTCTGTTTCAGAAAACTACCACTTTACCCATTTTCATTAGGAAAATTATCATTTTACCCCTAGGTCATCCCAGACCCCTGGTCAGTCGGAGTCAACCATGCTCATTGGTCAGTTTAGAACAATTAAAATATCAGTCATTTCAAGCTCATCTGAATTCACAATGAACAAACCATTTTCATTTCTGACAATTCCTGCCAAAAATGGGATCATTTCTTTAGAAATGAGCTCATTTCTCACTTAAATCCAAGCCAATTGGCTCTGAGTCAATCATTCCCAGTCAATCCTATTTCTCTGAGTCTAGCTTGAGCTAACTAGGAGTTCAAGTACTCCAGTTTCAGTTCAAAACCATTTCCAAGTGTCTAGGAGCCCATTTCAGCTTATTTAGATGAAATTGAGCTGAGTCTGGTCGATTAAGCTAGTGTTCAAGCTTCGATTTTAGTTTATGGCAGTATTACTGATCTTTGTTTCAGCTCAAACCCAGCTCAGATTCGTAATTCACTTCACTCTAGTGACCATTTCGTACCATTTCTCTAAAATGGCAGCTTTTCTTGAAAATTTACTCAGAAATGTCAGTTGAGTCAGTGTCTTGTCAGTTCATTTGAGTTTTAAAATTCTAAAACTCAGCTCAATCCAGCTCATTTCAGTTTAATCCAGCTCAAACCCTAATTTTCAGTGTCACTCTCGCCCGGTAGAACCTGAAAACCATTTTTTGAATCATTTTGCAAATTTTATCAATTTTAACACTTTTTTAACTGGTACAACTGCCAATCGGGGTCCAATATCCAAATTTTTTCATTCAGGGTTAGCATTTTGCGTGGAATTTCATACCATTTTTCATCATTTCATATCATTTCTCAGTATTTCATAACATTTCATCACATTTTATTTCATTTTCGAAGTCCAAAACTTCAGTTTTATAAATTCCAATCCAGATTGAGTTTTAAAAGTTTTCAAAAATCAATCTCAAACCCTGGGTTTTCAAAATTGACATTTTTACCCCCAAGATTCTAAATTTGGAAATATTTTCTCGTGAAAAACAATCGGGATTTCTTTCAAACTCAAATTTTCAAATTCTAAACTAAATCTACTTCGCAACGGGGTATGGAAGTTCAAACTCTAAGCTCATTTCAAAAACTGCCAAAAATCTTTCTGAAGAATTTTATAAAATCATTTTTGCCCTTTTTTTATTTTTTTTTGTTTTTGTCATAAGTGGGACCCACTCTAAGTGGCGTCACACTGAAACCTTTTCGGGTTTTTAAAAATTCCTTTTTTTAGAAATCGTGCGGGCCCACTTTTAAACCCCTTTTGAAAAATCATGTGGCCCCACTCCAAGGTGGCGCCACATGTAAAAAAGGAATATATATATATATATATAAAATAAAATTCCAGATTTTTCTTCTTTTCCTCTCTTTTTCTTTCCCTTTTCTTCTTCCTCTTCTTTCTTTTCTTCTTTTCTTTCTTCCCTTTTCCCTTCCTTTTCTTTCTTTCTTCCCTTTCTTCTTCTTCCTTCCTTCTCTTCTTCTCATTCACGTACAACCACTTTCTTCTTCTTCTTCTCTTCCTTCCTTCTCTTCTCCTTCTTCTTTCCTTTTCTTTCTTCCCCTTTTCTTTCCTTCTTCTTTTCCCTCCCTTTCTTTCTTTCCATTTTCCCATTTGTCTTGCCCTTAAGACTCTCTCCACTTACCTATTCCCAAGGAGAATTCACGCTGACCCCATTAGATCTCTCTCTTTCTCTCTCATTAAGCTCATGTTTTTATTAAAAACTTAGGATTTGATTTTCATCAAAACCCTAAGTTCAATACAAACAAGAAAAATCTCACGGCTGCCTCTTGGGGAGCTCTCTCCAATTCTCTCTAACTCTCTCCCATTCAGCCCCTTGCACCTTCTCTCTCAGCCCCTTGGAAACTCCCTCATCTCCCTCTCCCTTCTCTTTGGATTCCCCCTTTGCAGCAGCCCTTGCACAACAGCCCTTGCGCAGTAGCCCACCTTCAGCCCACAACAACAGCTCCTCTTCAGCTCCATCAAGTCAGCAACGTTAGCGTAGCTTTCAACCACATCTCCAAGACCTTGCTCCAACCGACGCACCACCTTGCAACCTCCTCCTTGAAGGCATCCTGGCAGTTGTCCTCCCTGCTCCAATAATATCAAGGCAGTGAGTTGGCCTACTTTCATCCCCTCCATCACAGCTACAATCACCATTAACAAGGGTAGCAACTCCACTTTCTCCAAATCGCCTCATCATTTCCAACCCTTCATTGGCAGCAGCCGGCATATGTGAATTCCAAGGTAAAACTCTTTGTTTTATCCTTGAATCTAGTATGAATCCAGTTTAAAACTGGATTCACAAAGTTGGAAAACCTATTTCATGGGTTTACAAATATCGATTCCTCATGGTTAATGATGTCTAAGAGAGGGGACCCAGCCGATAGATGGATCGGGTCCTTCCTTCTAATGACTAACATCAAATAAACCTTGTACCTTCCCTTTTTTTATTTTTATTTTTTTTATTTAAGCATGATTCTTATATAAATCGCATGTTTTACGTAGTTGGTTTAATTAGTTTTATAGTTTTACTTAGTTTCATTGACACTTGCTTATTAGTTATAGAATCTTATTCAAGCATTCAGTCCAACCAATATTTCATGTAGTAATTTTCATCAAAAAATCCTGATTTTTTTGTGGTAGGGTGTGAATGTTCATTCTGAATTTCCTGCTACGAACCCATATTGATTTGGGTTCTATAACCCAATTTTTAAATCAAATCCCAAATTGGGATTTCATATTTCCAGAAATTTCAAATTTTGTTTCAGCAGACAAGAGCATCCGAGATATCCCAGATGAACTATCCAAATTTCCCTCAAAAAAATACAGTGAGTTCCTATTAGAGTCTACTACTCCCCAGTAAATTTTTAGATTTTTCAAGAAAGATTTAGATTTTGCCAAAAATTGATTTTCCCACACCCCTAGGAAAATCTCACTTTTTCCTTGTCAGGGTCTAGACTGACCCTAACCCACTGTGTTTGTTCAACCCATAGGTTGTCTGTCAAAACTTTCAACATAGAAGTTGTTTCTAACCCTTCCCATTGTCTTTTTCCAAAATTTGGAAAATTTTTAGAACAGCCTAGGTATTTTTCTCGAAATTATCTTCCCTTTCTATCAGATTCCCATGCCTGAGAATTTCAGAGATCCAGGTCTCTCATAATCATGTGCTCATTTTTAAACCATAACCCGAATTTTAAAACTGTAAAAATAGCAAATTTTCCTCTATCTGTCAAGGACATTTTCCAAGAATTTCAGCCATTTTATCATATGTCTGCTATTTTTTCTATAGTTTTTCCCAAAACATGTCTGTCTGCCTTAAGTCCTAGAGTCGCCGGATTTCGATCCGACTTGCCGGAGCTGTCCAGCTCCGATCATAGGTCAAAACCATAATCTGTAAAATGCAAAAATATTTTCCTAACTGTCCTCTGTCACCCCATAAAATTTAGAAAATTTTCATGAAAGTTTAATATCCAAAATCCAATTTAGAATCAGTATTTTAGGCAAAATCTTGATTTTTAGGATTTTTAGTTATTTTCCACATTAAAAAAATAATAAAAAATAGATTTGCGAGCTTCATTCTATTTTTAGGGTTAGTCTAGGTGTCCATGCCAAATTTGTCTCAATTCCAAGTTTATTTGCTTTGTATGTTAGTTTATTTTTAAATTCAAAAGCGAAAATCAATTTAAATTTGATATTTTGTGATATTTTTGCTATTTTAAGGTTTTTATCATGTAAAAAGCATGTCATGTTATAATAGGATTAATTTCAATGTTATTTGCATTTCAATTTCTCATTTTTACAAAATTTATTTCAGAAAACCCTCGTTTCAAGGCCATAGTCTTGTTATCGGAGGCATTTTGGTCATTTTGACCTCAATTTCGAAATTCCAAACTTCAATTTTCCACATTTTTATGCATATCATCATATTTCATCATATTGTGGTTGATTTATTTTATTTGATTTTCAAATTTCCAAATTTTACAAAAAATCTTTCAGAAAACCCTGATTTCAAGGTCATCAAGGGCATTTTGGTCATTTGGCCCTAATTTTGAATTTCCAAGTTTATTTTTGAAATTTATTCCTTATTTCTCATGTTTATATCAAAGGGGGTATGAATCAGGGTTTATATCTGAATAATATCCGATGATTCTCAATATTTTCGGATAAATTCAGATAAACCTACATTTTTGTGCTAACATGTTTTCTAGTTTTGCAGGAATATTCAGGAAGAAGACTTTTATTTATTTATTTTATTCAATTCAAATGTAATATCAGATGTAATAATTTGGAATAAGATTTACATTTTCTTCTTAGAATAGGACTGCATTGCATATAGTTTAATTTCTGCAATCTGATGCGTCATTCATGCACATTTTTTCAAAATCACTATAGTTGACACGAATGACACACACACAAGCTCTTATGGAGTTTATAAACTTGGTGGGATTCATATTTATGGCCATAGTCAAAATATGAAGAAAACATAGATTTGTGATCTTCGTATTAGCTACATTCAGCCTACACTCTTAGGCTAACTTCAAAAATGCACTGCATTTCTCAATTTTCAAAAGGATTTCCCAATTCCTCAAAGAATTCTCTTTCAAATTCCTATTCATTCATTCAATTTACATCATTTTCCAATTTCAATTTCAGAGAAAACTGATTTTCCCAAGAATTTCCAAGTCTTTCTCAGGATTTGATTTTCTCAAAACTCTGAGTTCTCAAATGATATTTCAAAGTATTTTCAAGTTCAAAACATGATTTTCCGAGATTTCCAAATTCTCAATTTCATTTTCAAATCTCAAAATCGATTTTCCCAAAGTTCATGTTTTCTTGAGAATTCATTTTCCAATGCAAACTTCTGATTTGCAATAAAATTCAATTATTTTCCCAGGAATTTCATTTTCAAGCACTTTTCCAATCATTTTCCAAATACATCTCAATTCTCCCAGGCAAGCATCATATTTCTCAAAAGCTTGCATTATTTTTAAAATTTCATAGCATAAGTTTGATTCTTTGTGCATTCTAGGAAAATAGAGCATGATTTAGATAATTTAACTTAGTCAAAGCACACATTTGATCATTGGTTCAATTACCCCTGGTAAAGGCGCCATGAACGATTGAACCTCGTACCGACAGGCAGATCCTATTCCACAGAATTTTCCCGCAAATTTTCAAAACTTAGGTGAGTTAATTTTCAAAAACCATTTTTAAAACTTTGGTCCAGTTTGACTCACAGGATCGTTTCTCTCTCTCGCAGAGGGAGGGGGGGACAATTTTGCGATGATAACAGGTGAAAACAATACACTCTGGGTCTACGGCCCTTACGAGTATGTTTGTGTAATCGTTCCCAATGAGCATGCGTATGACTTGATCTAAATAGATCAGCTGCTCAGCGTATTTTTACGCAACGAGTCCAAACCTAGTCAAGGCGCAACCTCTACTGCGGCTCATTAACCCTTACAAGCCAGGTGCCTTTACAGGTATTTGGGAGACAAACCATTCTGGCATTGTTTCAATAACGGATATCATTATGTTGTTTAACTAGTTCCAGTAGCTCTTCTGCCAAACATTTCGTGAGCACCTCCCCTGCTCTATCGACAGTGGTGCGACGATCCTTTCTACGTTATAAAAAGCATTCCAAGAACTGGGTAGCACTCCGCTATATGACAGAGTATCCTGCTACAATCTTTCTGAGCTATTCTTAGCTTCTTCAGAAATTTCAGCAGTACTTTCTTTCTTTGACGGAGAAAGCGTGCGTTTCTTTTATCCATTTTAGCGGCATCTCCCTTCTTTAGCGGGAAATTGTTACGCTTAACTTGGGAAATAAATGTGCACAATTGAACATACCTTGCATCCATCAAGGTTGTTTGGAACCTTGGGCCATAGCCAGGCCACACGTAAATGACTTAGTATTTACGAAAAGTGTATTTTGCCGAAAAGCGAAGCCTTTCCAATAGGGGCTTCATTCGTCAAGCAGAATCTTGAACGAGGAGCGGTAAGAGGATCGCATTGGCGATTTGGAGTTGATCTCCATTTGAGCGCTCACTTACGCGCCATATATTTAGTATAAGCAGAAGCCTGTGCTTTATATAGCGGCGGTGTAAAAGAATTATATATACATATTGTTCAGGGTGTGTAACTGAACAAAATATTCTATATATATATTTGCAGAAAGCAGGAGCCTTGGCGTCTTTCAACGCGATAGCGTAATGTAAATGCATAATCGGAAGTGCATTAATCAGAAATTGCAGAAAGCAGGGAGCCTTGGCATCATACGACGCGATGGTAAAGGTAAATTACAAGGCCTTGGCAATATAAGACGTGACGTTAGTCACCAGATAATATACACAAAGTTTGGCATCCAATGAGAGTTATGAGGCGAGCGGGTGAACACAGAAGTATCCCGAAGGGCTCAACTAAGAACTAGGGTAAGATACCACTTTTAAGAATGCATATATTGCGTATTCAACATATATATCCGATGCTAGTTACGAGGCAAGCGGTTGAACACCGAAGTGTCCCAAAGGGCTCAACCAAGAACTAGGGTCAGATATTACTTGAGAAAGTATATGCTATATACAAACAAGTAAATACTTGAAAGAGATGGATCAACGAAGCGAACTTTCTTCAGTTTGCAGAAGAAATGGCTCCGAAAGGCTCCAACGGCTTTGATGACTTCGATCCTCCTTTTGAGAGGTCAGACTAGGTCAGATGGGTTTGACCTAGTTGAGAAAGAGGAAGAGTAGGTCAAGCTGATCAACCTAAGTGTTTTGAACCAAACTGGGTTCGGTCCAAGTCAACTGGGTTCAGCAGGTTCGGTCTTAGCCTAAGTAGGCTAAGTCTAGGTTTAGAAAACCAAACCATAATCTGGACAAAAAAGAACCTTGACTTTGGCTTCAAACCAAACCAGGTTCAAGTCAAGTCAACTGGGTTTGGACCAGGTCAGGTGAGCTAGGACCAGATCTGGCAGGCTCAGATCAGATCAGGTGGGCTAGGCTAGGTAGGGGAGGTTCAAAAAGGAGGAGAGAGAGAGAGGGGTTGGCAATTTTTTCTAAAGGGGGGGGGGGTCCTACTATTTATAGAAAATGAAACTTGAGCCCCAAGTTTCATTTTGACCCATTTACCCTTGGCTTTTCCGAAAATTCCTTTTTGAACTTATCCAAATAGGATATTCCATGGAATATTTTGAGAATATTTTGGGAATATTCTAAGAATATTCTAGATATTTTCTAAAGAATATTTTCGTGGGTCCCGCTAAGATTCCTGTGGGTCACACAAAAATGTCGACTTTTTTGGCAATTTTGTTTTGAAAAATTCTCAGTATGCCATTCTCTTCGTATTGACGTAACTAAGAAAGTTGGCTCAAGAAAATCTCTTGATTTCATTCAGGTAAGAAGTTATGACTTCCAGAGTGTTTGAAATATATTCATGAAGCAACAAATATCCTAAGTATAACTGGTTCGTACAAATCGAGTCGATTCGTATTTTGGATTCAGATGTTATTTTTACTTGAAAATGCCTCACGAATTTCTTCAGAAAGATACTGAAAAATTGTGGGTCTTACATGACCAGACCTAGCTGGGCCACATGAAGGGTCCCTGGTCTGAACCCAGGGGTTCGGACCAGGATGGCAGGTCTAGCCCGCACCCAAGGGGCGCGTGGCTACCTTCAATGACCTGGCTTGGTGGTCCTGCCCACCCAGGGGTTCAGACCAGGGTGGCAGGTCCAAACGCTACTGGGTCAAACGGGGCAGGGTAGCACATAGAGGTGTGCTAAACCCCTGCCCCTGGTCAGTCCCATGGGAGGGCCCATACCATGCCTGCACCCAAGAGTGAGGGGTGCCCAACACCCGTTTTGGGTGGTGCCAAACAGGAAGCAAGGTTTGGACCCTGTGGGTCCAGACCCTGCTGGGTCAAACAAGAGTGGAATGCTGGCGGGGGGGGGGTTTGCACCCTCTGGTTTGACCCAGCCATGGCTCTAGACCATGCCCAAACGGGGTTCAGCGCCCCACATAGTGGGTGCACCAAGGCTGTACCTGAGTGCCATAAGCACCCGGTTTGACTATGTTGCACATCAACATGGGGGGGTGGGGGGGGGGGTGGGGGTAACCCCACTCAAGAGTGGAACTCCCAGGTGGGTCTGGGTCCCGTAGTGGCCCAGACCTGCCTGCCACCACCTGGAGTTTGCAGCAGCAGCCCAGCCAGGGCTGCTGCCTCCACACAATCAACCCGCACAAGTGCAAGGATGGGGCCCCGGACTGACCGACCCTTGACAGTTCAGGGATCAGCTGCAAGGCTTGCAACAGCCCCAAGTGGGGCCATGAGGCCCCCAACAAAACCAAAAACAAGCCTGGGCTGGCTGCGAAGGAGCCCAGCCCGGCTGCCTCAAGCTCAACCCCCACAAGGTGCGCTCCAACGAGATGAGCAAGGAAAGATGCATTTGATGGAAACCAAAAACAAAAAGGAGCATGCTATATGGTACATAAAGCCAAAATAAAAAAAGGGAAACACAAGGTTTCCACTCAGCAAACACTTAGGTGCAAAACACCCCAAGCAATTGCACATGGTATGTGCAAGTTCGGTTTGGGAGCTCATGCCCAAACCGAAACACATTCCACTAAAATGGGAAATGTAAGAAGGAGGCTCACCTTAGCAACGACTGGGGTCCTTCTTCTTAGCTAGGGAAGGGAGCTTCTCCAAGCCACACACACAAGGGGAAAACCTTGGGGAGGGGTAAGAAGAGAGGAGAAGGGAGAGAGAGGGTGTTGACTCTCTCTGTCCTCCCCTTTTTTCCTTTTTATAAAGAAAAAACGAGATGGAGGGTGGGTAGTGAAAGGTGGGAGATGAAGGGTCCTCCCCCATCCTCTCCCTAGGCCCTAATAAGTCAAGGGTGGTCAAGGGGCTGCCCTCAACCACCCCCTAGCACTCCCATTGATTTAAGGGGAGTGGTTGGCTTTGACTTGTCAAAGGCAAGCCAACCCACACTCAAAATCACCCTTTTTCAAAAATTCAAACACACATTTTTTTAATAAAAGCATTTAATGAGGTTAGGGGTTACCCCCTAAGGGGCACCCAGTGCATCCCAAAAATTGTGGGCCTTTGCCCACCCACTTCTTGAAATGCCCATTAAAGCCTCCAAAATTTTGCTTTTTGCAAACTTTTCAAAAAGCCATGCTAAAGTGATTTTTTTTGAAAATTCATTTTTTCCATTCCTTAAAATGGCATGGGCTGAGGTGGAGCCCATACCAACCACCTTTCTTAATTCCCAAAACCAACCCCTTTTTACAACTTTTTGAAAAACCTCTTTTAGGTTTTATAAAATTTACAATTCACTTTATTTAAAAACCCTTTTTGCTTGTTATTTAATTAAATAGGTTTTAATTAATTCAAATATTTTATTTCCAAATTATATTTCATGAATTAAGAACTAAATTTTAATATTATGTATTTAGATTTCTAATTCCGACGAATTTGGGCCTCGTTACGACCTGTTCGTAGCGATACACCCCCTTTTGTCAAAATACATGAAATAAAAAGATATTTTTCTCGTTTGGGTTCCAAATTCGAAGTAAGTCCAATTAGATATAATACAAATCAAGTCTAAAATATTGGGGTTCAATCCATCATTGTTTGCCTTGAATCGCCTCGTAAAGCAAATTTACGCGATTAAAAACCTCATAAAGCAATATACACAAAATTTACGAGCAATGCTCACGATAAAACAAGAGATTTCCAACACGTAAGTATATGCCATATAAAATTTCCTCAGAAATACAGTGGGTCTTACATCCTTCCCTCCTAAAAAGGGATTTTGTTCGCAAAATCACAAACACTAGGCCACAAAAAGATCAGGGTATTTCTCCCTCATGCTGACCTCTGGCTCCCATGTACATCCTTCGATGCCATGTTGTTGCCACTGTACCTTAACCAACGAAATGCTCTTGGTACGCAAAACTTGATCACGACGATCAACGATCTCGACAGGTCTCTCAGCTACAGTCAAGTCTTCTTGTACCTCCATATCTTCATAACGGATGACGTGTGATTGGTCGGGAATGTACTTTCTCAGCATCGACACATAAAAAACATTATGAATTTGAACATACTACTGCGGTAGCTCAATCTGATAGGCTGCTCCTCCGATCCTCTCAAGAATCTTAAACGGCCCAACATATCTAAGACTCAACTTTCCTTTCTTTCCAAAATGAAAGACGCTCTTCGTCGGTGATACTTTCATAAAAACCATGTCATTTACATCAAAATGAAGCTCTCACCGCCTCTTGTCGGCATAACTCTTCTGTCTATCTTGAGCTACCTTCAGACACTCTCAAATCTTCTGCACTTGCTGAGTGTAGTGTTGAAGAACAATCGGTGACTCACTGGATCTATCGCTGACATCGTCCCAATATGATAGTGATCGATAAGATCTCCCATACAAAGCCTCGTACGGAGCCATCCTGATACTAGCGTGATAACTGTTGTAGGCAAACTCGACTAAACATAAGTGTGAATCCCAATCACCCTTCCAGTCGAGCATACAAGCTCGCAACATATCCTCTAATGTCTGTATTGTTCTTTCTGATTGACCATCAGTTTGAGGGTGAAAAGTTGTACTGAACTTCAACTTTGTTCCCAAAGCTGACTGCAACTATCCCCACAATCGCAACGTGAATCTGGGATCACGATCCGAAATGATAGAGGTAGGTACACTATGTAACCGTATAATCTCTCGGATGTACAAGTCAACTAAGATCTCAAGCGGTTGACTAATCTGGATAGGTAAGAAGTGAGCAGACTTGGTGAGTCTGTCCACAATTACCCATATCACATCATGCTTTCGTCTGGTTCGTGGTAAACCTACCACGAAGTCCATCATGATATCTTCCCATTTCCACTGAGGAATCTCGATCCTCTGCATGGAACCTTTGGGATGTTGGTGCTCGATCTTGATTTGCTGACAAGTCAAACACCTCGACACATATGCTGCGACTTTACGCTTCATCCCGTTCCACCAATACTTTCGTTGAAGATCCTTGAACATCTTAGTACCACCAGGATGAATGGTGTACTTTGATAGATGTGCCTCATCAAGAATCTCTTTCCTCAACTCAGGGTCATCTGGCACCCAAAGTTGATCCTTCATACGAATACAATCGTTGTCGTCAACATGAAAGACTGAGCCCTCTTCACGAGCTTGATCTACGAACTTCTTATACTAAGTGTTTTGCTTCTACGCTTTAATAACCTTAGGCAAGAACTCTGATCGAATGGCCAACCCATACAATCCAATCATTATGCCGCCAACAGAGAATGGTTTCTAAGCCACAAAATCTTCGATCAACTTCTGGATCCACACGAGACTAGCCAGAACACCGCTCGATTTGTGACTAAGCGCATCTGCTACGACTTTCGCCTTACCAGGGTGGTAAGATAACGTGAACTCATAATCCTTGATGAATTTGAGCCAACAATGTTGTCTCATATTCAATTTCTTTTGAGAAAATAAATACTTGAGACTCTTGTGGTCAGAAAAGACCTCGAATGTATCTTCATACAGATAATGTCGCCATGACTTCAAGGTGAACACTACAGCTGCTAACTCTAAGTCGTGAGTCGGATAATTTCTTTCATGAATCTTCAGCTGTCATGAAGCATACGCAATAACTCGACCGTGATGCATGAGCACACATCCCAATCCTGTACATGAGGCGTCTGTGTATACCACAAAACCACCTCTGCCAAAAGGTAAAGCTAACACCGGAGAGGTAGTCAGCTTCATCTTCAAGATCCGAAAACTCTCTTCACACGAGTCAGACCATTCAAACTGGACTCCTATACGTAGAAGCTTCGTCAAAGGAAGTGCAATTCTAGAAAAATCCTGAATAAAATGCCGATAGTAACCAGCTAAATCGAGAAAACTACGAATGTCAATAACAGACTGAGGCTGCTTCCAGTCCAACACTGCTTCGACTTTCGTAGGATCGACAAACACTCCATCACTGGATATCATGTGACCTAAAAACATGACTCGTCGGAGCCAAAACTCGCACTTGGAGAACTTGGCGAACAATTTGTGCTCCTGAAGTACTCCCAAAATGATACGCAGATGCTCTCGGTGTTGTTCAGGAGTCTCTGAGTAGATCAAGATGTCATCAATGAATACTATCACGAAGGTATCCATGAACGAACGAAAGATATGATTTATCAAATCCATGAATGTTGCTGGTGCATTCGTGAGCCCAAATGGCATCACAACGAACTCATACAACCCGTATCTAGTTTAAAAAGTTGTCTTCGAGACATCTTTCTCTTTGATCCAGAATTGATGATAACCCGATCTGAGGTTGATCTTCGAGAATATCTTGGCTCTCTGTAACTGGTCAAAGAGATCTTCTATTCTCGGCAACGGATACTTGTTCTTAATCATCGCTTGGTTGAGCATTTTGTAGTCAATGCACAACCTCAGGGTTCCGTCTTTCTTCTTCACGAACAAAACAGGTGCACCCCACGGTGATGCACTGTTTCTGATAAACCCTTGCTCCATCAACTCTTCCAACTGACGCTTCAGTTCTTCGAGTTTTGCTAGAGCCATATGATATGGTGCCTTTGAGATCAGAGTTGTTCTAGGTAACAACTCGATACAAAACTCGATCTCACGCTTTGGAGGTAATCCAGGCAGTTCCTCAAGAAACACATCAAGAACTCCTGAACTACATCAAGATCCTCGAAAGCAGTACCCCCAGTCCGCAAATACTTTTGAACCTTAAATGATGAAATCAAGCGACTGTCTCGAATGGGTCGAGCAAGGCTGATCTTCAAAATTGGATGATCAGGAAGGTACAAAACCACCTTGCCTTCTCTGCACAGGACTTGAGCGTGATACTCAAACAACCAGTCCATGCCTAGGATGACATCAAACTTTGTCATGTCTTGCAGGATCACGTCAGCTGGCAAGTTCTGACTTTCCACTGACACCTCTATGCTCGGAATGTACAAAGTACATAGAGACTGATCACCAGTCGGAGTACGAATCTCCAACGAGTAATTCAACAATACATCAGACATAGGCAATGATCTAACAAATCTAGTAGCAATAAACGAATGTGAAGCACCACAATCAAACAAGTTAAAAGCTACATGTCCAGCGATGGGAATAGTACCTTGGACCAACTCTCTTTTGATCACTTGCTTGATAGTGGCTGTGTAGGCACGCCCTGCCATTGTCTTCTGGTTACCCGTCTTCTGCTAGAAAGATTGTTGTGGCAGGTAAGATTGCTACTGAGGAGGTCGCTGAGGTGCTGGTTGCGACGTTCCAGGTGTGTTCCTCCTCAAATCATCAGACTGTTTCTTCCGACAATCCTTGATGTAGTGACCCATCTTGCCACAGTAGATACATCCTCCAACGTCATGAGGACACGGTCGGCCAGGATGATCCATACGATACTTCGGGCAACCTGATGTCGCCACCACTTGTCTCTGCTGCTGGGGCTGACGGTTGTTGTTCTGATAACAATTCTTCTTAGTTGAGGGAGTGGATTTCTTCCTGCCAGTATTTTGCTGAAATGATCTCTTCTTAGGCCAACTCTTTTGGCCTTGCTGCTACTGATTTCCTCTCAAATGTTGTGTCTTTTGTGACTCTGTCCATTCCTACTCCAAAATTGTAGCAGTCTCCAGTGCTTCCTCAAGAGTCAAAGTGGCACGAGTGAATACCCTCATACGTAGCACTGGCTTTATGCCACGAGCAAACTTCATGGCTCGTTCCTTCTCGGTCATATAAACATGTGGATAGAAGCGCTCCAGGTTTCTAAACTTCATGATGTAGTCCGCCAGAGTAGAGTTCCCTTGTTGAAGGTCGAGGAACTCCTGCATCTTTCGGCTGCACTCATGGGTCGGGAAGTAAGGTGAGTAGAAAACCTCTATAAATTGTTCCCACGTAACTGCTCCGCTCATGAACTTAATGTCTAAGGTGGTCGCCCACCACCTTTCAGCATCCTTACGAAGTTTGTAAGTGTTGAAGTCCACCTTCTGATCATCTGCTACTCGGAGTACGCGAAAGATCCGCTCGATCTCTTGAACACAATCTTTAGTTGCCTTTGGAGTGAACTTCCCATCGAAGGACGGAAGGTTCATGCTCATGAACTGCTTGTAAGGCACAACTGTCGTCGATGGAACTAGAGAAGGAGTAGGGATAGAAGTCTCTCATCCCTGAGAGGCTTGCAAATTCTCACCCATGGCACGCATGGCCTCAGCCTGCCTGCCAACAACCTCTGCCAGGTTGTTGAGGGTGTACATGATGTCATTGCAACATTCGCGCCAAGCCATCTTAAACAAAAGAAAGCTCACATAAGCAAGAGAACAAGTTCAACACATAATTCCATTACATAAAATAAGTGAGGCATACATATATTCAGTATAAGCCAAAATTACCCACTATAACAGGGTTACAAAACACATCCCTCCGCAACAAAGAACAAAACAAGTCTAACAAAGTGAACACTGACTCAGCATTTCAACCACAAAATATTCACATCTGCTCAAACATCATCTCAGCCTACGAGTGTAGCAGTTGTGATAGGTGTTTTGATTTCCGCATCATCTCTGCATCAAACGAGGAGTAGAAGAAAGTGTGTACTCAGGAGGACTCACAGTCCGAGACAACGGAGGTGAAGCTGGCGTGTAATCGAGAGAAACAGAACGAGAGTAGGAAGCTGACGTGTACTCGAAAGAACCTGGTGCAACCTGTGCGTCTCCCACCGGGTCAATTGCTGACTATGCCTGACCGAACCCAGAAGCCTCATTCTCTACGAGCTTAACTTTACCCATCGCGAGTTCATCGCCCAACCTTCGCTGACACTCAATATCGATATGCCCCCTAAGGCCACAATAGGGGCAATCGCTCAAAGCATGAGGACAAATTTGTCCCATGTGATACTGATCACATCTCCCACATAGAGGTGCCAGATGTGCAAGTACTTGTGCACTTTGCATAATCTGCTGAACCGCTTGGTCGAGGGCCTCTACACCTCAGATCAAGTCAATTAGAGCTCCGAGCATTTGCTTATTTCTCGAATCAGTAGGCATCTAACAAGTTATATAACTAATTAAGCATACAAAGCTAAATACAGCAAAAACCATCAAATAACAGCAAAAGTAACTACACAGAACATACTTACAGTGCGATGGATGATGCACGCAGAAGTCCTGGACAACACTTATAACTGCTGCTTTGATACCAATTTTTGTGACACTTCAAACCCCGACCTTGTAAAAACCTTTGGTTTTTGAGTAATTTTTTTTTTAAAAGATGTATAGTTTGAAAACAACCAGCAGAAGTACAGAAGGAAAACAAGGGTAAAACAAAGGCCGCAAGCCTGAGCAAGCCACAGTGAGTAAGCCAAACCACGAGTCAAAGCAAAGTGTATTTCATTACCACAATGTTTACAATATTACAAAATGAGATAGGGTACAACAAAAGAAAGTTGTCTCTCAAAATGGGGGAAAAACTCCTCAAACCCCAAAACCAGAAGAAACTAGGATCCGCTGCTAAGTGTGGGTCTCAAGCCTTCTGCTGTGCGCCGTCGCATTGCACTGCGTCTACTCGTCACATGTATCCCCATAAAACGGGGTCAATACTCTTGCGAGCTGGTGAGATAAACCATCCATACACCATTATTTTTATGGAAAAGCATACGATAAGCAACATGATACAAGTGTGCTAAGTAACAAGCTATAACTAGCATGATGGAACAATAAGAAACATTTAAATTAAAGGTACAAGTGTGTGTCAGGTAGGTGCACATGCTATAAGATTGTAAAACCATAAAATAAGTAACAACTGCAATAACTACAACAACAGAACGAGAACTAAGTAGCAAAGTACAACAACTAAATAGAAGTACGAGCAGTGTTGAAGTAAACAAAAGTACAACAACTAAATAGAAGTACGAGCAGTGCTGAAGTAAACAAACAACTATAATAAGTCAGGCTATTTGGTTAGTGCTTATGTTCTTCTGATTACTCCTTCGGTACGCGAAGGAACCTCACATTCTGTGAGACATGCACCCGATGTCTGTTATTCAATTTCTAATGTGATAACCGAGGATGATACAGACCGAGTCAAACCACCTGCGGGAAACATGCAACTAGGAGAAACCTTTCGCAGGGGCAAAGGATTGCAATTCGTACTACTACAATAGAAGAGGTCCCTGAAGAAGGTGACCTCGACCTCCCTAACTCTGAGTGACTAGAGGTCAAAGGGCGCTTTGGCTCCTCAAAAGAGCGGGTCGTAGTAACGATGTGTCACTCAAGCCTGTACCATTCACCCTCTCCATGGGTGACCAAATTGTGAATGGGGCGCGGCAGGTTTATCTTATTTAGGCTCATTCTTCAAGTCATACCTCCTCTCGAGGTAGTTGTGCCTTGTGGTCCCCGCGGGGTACGCAAACGAGGATTTGACCTACCCATCCATTTGCTCAGCCTCTCATAGCCACAAAAGAGCACATCGCCTGTGAAGACGATTCCAACACCATTTCCATTTAGACCTAGGGTTACACACATGTGAGCACACTGTCACGAACCCCGGCCATTGCCCGAAGACTCCAACCGAGACCCAAAATCTTAATAGGTCAAAAGTGTCATACCCTACGGTGATTTCAGTTTTTTCAACTATATGTCACGTTGAGTGTAAAGCACGCTTCTGGTGCATCGTATATCTAACAATATACGAGTGTGAGCCAAACAAGAATATACTCGACAACCCAAAGCTAGTGACATACGTGTCAGGATGTGCCAAAGTGTATGTGCGAAACAGGGAAAACTACACAAAGTCATAATTTCACACAAATATCGTGCTATGAGCGACGATACGTCAACAAGTGTATAAAGTGGCACAAATCACTATTTTTGAGAGACACAAGGCTCGAAGTGCATAAGCGATAGCCAATGCACATGCAAGAAGTGTTTAGAGCCCTGAATACGTTTTTTCCCAAATACGCGTATTCCAACCATCGCATCGTGGCAATCCTGTGAACACCCCAAATTTTCCAAAAATTCCCTTTTTGCCCCTAACTCACATCTTCTGAATAATCGGGTCATCTTCTAATAAAAAATCCATTCATTTCTCGGATTCACTGGAATCCAGATTCAGTTTTTATTTCTGACCCAATTTCTGATCCAAATCGGATATCTGGATCCAATTCTGATCCCGGATCTCTTATTATTCAAAAAATCAAAAAAATCAATTCTATGAATTTTCTCAGATGTTTTATCTGGATTTGATCTCAATTTGAGATCCAAAATCAATATTTTCTGAAAATCCTGGATCCAGATCCATTTTGGAGTTTATTTTATGAAATAAACCCGGTATTTTCTAAAAACCTCATTTTCAGAAAATCTTAAATATTTCAAAATAAATATTTTACAAAAATCTTTCAAAAGACCATATTTGGGTCCCCTTTTCCTAAAAAATCCCTCGTATTTTTCTCGTATCGTTAGATCTTTTTATCAAAAACCTAAAAAAAATCTGGAAAATATAGCTTTTTACATCATTTTTTTAAGAAACACTTGTAAATGGACCCTCTTTTTGAAAATCCCTAAAAAAACAAGATCATTTTGAAAAATGGCCTAACGTCCTTCTTCTATAAAAAATGACTGTCGGGGTCCTCGAAACTCATCCGCCTTCACCCTGTCAGATTCACGCACTCTTCTGAGCTTCTCCTTCTCGATCTTTCTTCTTCCCTTCATCCATCGCCTTCACCCCTCCACCCTTCTATGCATCTGATTTCTTTTTTTCGACACCCTCTTCCTTGCTTTTTTTTCGACACCCTCATCCATCGCCTTCGCCCCTCCACCCTTCATCCTTGCTTTCATCTTCCTTTCAGTCTCCCCTTTCCCTGGTTCTCCTGTTCTCCCATCGATGAGTAAAATCTATCCAGCGGCTATACCCAGAGGAGTAATATCTTCTACCTCCACCTCAAATCGACAAGGTAAGAACTCTTCCCTTCTGTCATTTATCACTGGCATTCCTTGATCTTCACAAAAGTTTTAGCGCATATTTTAGAGTTCATTTTCTCCTATTTTCATCTTCGTTATCTGTGTTTCTTTATCAGTGTTGTAATCTCTAGTATTTATCTCTATTTAAAATTTATAGGGGATTTTTTATCTTTTCTCACATACTGATGACCGATGATGCCTCGCAATGGCATCGCCGATTCATCTGAATTTTGAACTTCAAGTTTATCTCCGCCTTCGTTTTCCTTTTCCTTCTTTGTATCTTGATTTCTTTTTCTTTCGCAGAAGCTGTCATATCATTTTTTTTATTTTTTTTCTTTATTTTCTTTCTTCTCTTTCTTTTCGTTTTCATCAAAGGGACATCACAGGTAAGATCGACCTGCATGTAGCAGGATCAGTCCACCTCTTGCTACATCAATAGGAATCCTCTGATTCCTACATTTTTTTTATATCTTTATTATTGTAATTGTTTTATTAAATACAATAAGTTCTATCGGTACCGATCTATCCTTCTCGTTTCATTTAATTCTTAATTTCTGTCAATTCATTGCATCTATTTCCTTCATCCACGTGTTTTTCTTGTAGATTACCATAGATTTGCATTCAGTACATGTTAGCATCCTTTTGCATCTGCATTTGGCATCCCTTGTGCCTTGTTTGGTTATCATCTCCCTCTTATAATACGTTGTCGTGCGATACAATCATCTTTGTGCTGCCAAGATCAATCGGCCCTTGTTGAGGCCCTTGTTGATGGGACCATTTTTGTAGAAGAGATTCCACTACTGATAAAGGCCTCCCTCGCATTTTCCACGATTATGCTCCTACCGACCAATAGTTGTCCTGATAAAGTGGAAAAATCTGGGGAGAATATGTTGGTAGCGCCAGAGCAGATATTACATTTGTCTGAAATATCAGATGCCCGTGATCATGTTGATTCAAATAATATTCGCCGTCCAAAGTGGAAATTCGTGGCCTATCTCATAGTCCTATTAATCTCGTTTTGTATGGTTGCTGTAATGAATCCCATTCAGCATTGAGCGGACATCAGAACTGGAGTTTTGTCACAGTCTCTAACATTTTCCTTTTGGAATCCATGTATCTGCCATGATACGTTTGATATGATTCAGTTGAAATAGATTCAGGTACACCTGTGACCTTGGTTGTGGGATACCTCCTATTTGCCATTCATGATATAAAGCTTTCAAAGGTCTGTGCTATTTGAAACTTGCATCCGCTCAACTTCAGTTTCATGAATCCTTTTTTTTGCAAGCCTTTCAATAAGTATTGACAAAGGTTAGTTCTGATGCCTGTGCCTTGGGGTGACTCCGTGAGGTTATAAGAGATATAAATTTCTGCTCACTCTTCAGTAATCCGTTTATCTGGTTTCCAAATGAATGTAAATTTCTGCTCATTCTTCAGTAATCCGTTCATATGGTTTCTAAATGAATGTAAAACTAGGTTTTAAAAGGGATGAACTAATCAGACGTGTGAAGCAATTTTCCCCATCATGAGTTGAACTGTAGAGACATTTCAAAGTTTTGATTTGATTCTCTATCTCCTTTTACTTTTCTTTTATCCTTCATTGTTGTTCCTTAGCATACGTAAATTGCCTCATATTCAATAAGATCAGCACCATTCTGAATGTTCTTCAAAAATAGTGTAGTTTTAAGCCTCGGTCCAGTTATAAGGCTAAATCTTTACAGAGGAAATACCTTGCTGTCAAAGTTGACCAAGGAAGGATCCAGGGATGCCTTGATGCAGAATTTTTCTTCTAACTGGTTGTTTTGTGCAAAACTCTGAATCTAGTTATCCAGACTTCTAGCTAGTTTGATGTACCTAGTGGAGTTCAGGTTAGCTAATCTTTGAAATCCCAAGATGATTGCCTCAACAACCACCTTTACCAGTCTGTCAATAACTGATTCATGACCAACCATTGATTAATCTCATATTCGGATTTGAGACTGACACATCTTTGGTTTTGCAGGAATAGCCTCACTGTCATACCCAACATCCTCTCATTTGTATATTGCTCAGCAGTTTGAGTAACTCTAATAACTAGTGTTATCATCTTCCAGTAAGGTATGTTTTACAACTATATCTCCACATCTGTGCTAAGGATTTTTATTAAATATTATTGAGGAGCTTAGAAAATAACAACTGAATGTCACTGACAAATCTAGAATCCTCATCACCGATTCCCAGCTGGGTGCTATTGATCAACTAAATTAGTTTTCCATTTGATGCTCTTGACTGGAAATTATGAAATTAACACAGTTTACAGTGGAATTTTATTGCAAATTCACTTTTCATCTCCAAGAGCTGTGTAAGAGTCCGTCGGATGCATGTCTGGATTTAGCAGGGACCGAGTCATAACACTGAGATTCTGTTAGCAGTATATTAGCATGGGTGTGTTAGCAATATGTTAGCATTAGATGAATTAGCTTTGGTATATGAGTTAATGCACATTGCTCAGGTAGTCTGTATAAAGAGTCAGTGAGTTAGCATAAACTGTGTTAGTATATGGGTTGTTAGTATGTGCATCAGTGTATGGTAGCCTCTTAAACAGAAAACGTGAGTCATTGGATCTAAGTTAACAGTACATGGGTTAGTAGTATGTGAGTCAACGTTACATGAATAGGGTGGTATGTTAAAAACCAAAATAGTGGGCCAATAGTGTGAATCAACATGTATGCATCACATGGGTCAACAGTCTGAATGTATATTAGTAGTAGTCAGGTGAGTCATATTGTATAGTAGGGTAATGACTGTATTAAACACGCTGACAGTTTATGTTGTTAGTATACATTGTCCATTTAGATCAGAGTATCATGTGGTTAGTGTTATCATCGCAAAATTTTCCCCTCTCTTGCGAGAGAGAAATGAATTTGGCAAGTCAAACTCGACCAAATTTTTTAAAATTGGTTTTGAAAATTACTCGCCTCCGTTTTGAAAAGTTGCGAGAAAATTCCGTGGAATGGGATCCGCCTGTCGGTACAAGATTCAACCGTTCCTGGTGCCTTTACCAGGGGTAATTGAACCAAGGATCAATTATGTGCTTTAACTTGACTTAAATATCTAAATTATGCTCTATTTTTTCTAGAATGCACAAAGAATCAGGCTTGTGCTATGAAATTTTGAAAATAATGCAAGTTTGAGAAAATATGATGTTTGCTTTGGAAAACTGAAATATGCTGGAAAAATAATTGGAAAAGTGTTTGAAATTAGAATTCCTGGGAAAATCATTGAATTTCATTGGAAATCAGAAATTGGATTGGAAAATGAATTCTCAGGAAAACTTGATCTTGGGAAAATCGATTTTTGAGATTTAAAATTGCTTTTCTGAGAAAATGGATTTGAGAATCTTGAGAAAGTCAAGAAGTTCGTTGGAAAATGAATTTTGAAATGGAAAATGGATTATCAGGAAACTGGATTCTCAGGAAAATGGGAAATCTGAGAAGACTGATTTCTGAAAACTTAGGATTTTGAAATTTGAGAATTTCAAAACATTGGAAAATCTTGATTTGAACTTGGGAAATGCTTTAAAATGTCATTTGAAAACTTAGGATTCTGGGAAAATCAAATCCTGAGAAAGACTTGGTAACTCTTTGAGAAAATTGATTTTTCTGAAATTGAAATTGGAAAATGAATTTGAAAATAATGCAATTTGAATGAGATGAATGAATGAATATGAATTTAAAAAGGGAATTTCATTGAAGAATTGGGAAATCCTTTTAAAACTTTGAGAAATGCAGTGAATTTTTTAAGTTAGCCTAAGTGTGTAGGCTGAATGTGGCTAATATGAAGATCATAAATCTTGGTTTTCTTCGTATTCTGACTATGGCCATAAATACGAATCCCACCGAGTTTATAAACTCCATAAAAGCTTGTGCACGTGCCATTTGTGTCAACTATAGTGAATTTGAAATAAATGTGCATGAATCATACATCAAATATTGAAATTTACAAAAATTAAACTATATGCAATACAACCCTATTCTAAGTAGAAATGTAACTCTTATTCCAAATATTACATTGCTTTTTACATTGAATTGAATAAAATAAAGAAATAAAATAACTAGGTCTTCTTCTTGAATGTTCCTGCAAAACTGGAAAACAAGGTTAGCACAAAAATATAGGTTTTTCTGAATTTATCCGAAAATATTAGACATTTTCGGATATTATTCAGATATAAACCCAAATTCATACCTCCTTTGATATAAACATGATAAATAATGAATAAATTTCGTAAATAAACTTGAAAAATCGAAATTGGGGTCAAAATGACCAAAATACCCCCGATGACCTTGAAATCAGGGTTTTCTGAAAGAAATTTTGTAAAATTTGAAAATTTGAAAATCAAATGAAATAAATCAAATACAATATGATGAAATATGATGATACACATGAGAATTTGGAAAATTAAAGTTTAAAATTCTGAAATTTAGGTCAAAATGACCAAAATACCCCTGATAACAAGACTATGGCCTTGAAACCAAGGTTTTCTGAAATAAATTTTGCAAAGATGGAAAATGTGAAATGCAAATGAGATTGAAATTAACCCTAATATGATATGACATTCTTATTTACATAAATAAAACCTTAAAATGGCGAAAATATCATAAAATATCAATTTTAACTTGATTTTCGCCTGATTTTCGCTTCTGAATTTAAAGATAAACTAACATATAAAGCAAATGAACTTGGAATTAAGCCAAATTTGGCATTGACACCTAGACTAACCCTAGAAACAGAATGGATCTTGAAAATCTATTTTTTTGTATTTTCTTAATATAGAAAATAGCTAAAATCCTAAGAAAATCAAAATTTTGCCTAAAATGTTGATTCTAAAAGGGATTTCGGATATCAAACTTCCATAAAAATTTCCCAAATTTTATGGGTTGACATAAGACAGTAAGGCAAGGATTTTTTAATTTTACACTTTCTACTTTTGACCTATGGTCGGAGCTGTACAGCTCCGACAAGTGGGATCGGAATCCGGCGACTCTAGGATTTGGGGGAAACAGACAGGTTTCAGGAGAAAATGTGGGAAAAATAGCAGACGTATGGAAAAAGACTAAAATTGTGAAAAAATGTCCTTAACAAACATAGAAAAATTTGATTTTTTCACATAATTGGGATTAGGGTTACGGTTTGAAAAAGGGCACACTCTTATCAGAGACCCGAATCTCTGGAATTTCTGGATATTGAAATCTGTCAGACAAAAGAAAATTTTGGGAAAAATACTAAAACAGTTTCAAAAATCCCCCAATTTTGGGAAATAACAGGAAAATATGTTATAAACAACTTTTGTGTTGAACGTTTTTGCGGACGACCTACGGGTTGAGAGGACTCAGTGAATTAGGGTCTGTCTATACACTCACAAAGGAAAATCGAGATTTTCTCAGAGGTCTGGGAAAATTGATTTTTAATAGAGAGTAATCCTACTTGTACAGATCTCAAAATTTCCAGATCATTAGTAGATTCGATTGTGAATCCACTGTGATTTTTAGGGGAAAATCCAAATCTCCCACAGGGGTAATTTAGGACCCTAAAGTCTGCTAAAATAGAATTTGGATTTTCTAAGAGGTTCAAAACAGGATATGATTTTGGATTTTTAAAACAGGGTTGCAGGTGTCAAACCAATCTGTATTTTTTTACATAGAATCCATAATAAACAAGTACAGTTAAAACAAAAATTTTGGAATTTAACATGACTATCCCCTACATGAAATAATGATTGCATGATGCATATTGATGATAACCCTACAAAATACTAGATGCATTTTAATGAAACTAATGTAGAAACCCACAAATCAAACTAAACACCATGCCTATGGTATACATCTAAACGTAAAAAGAAGATAATAAGGGACATACGAATCATAAATTTTTAATGTGGCTGTGAAGTGATCTGATCCATTCATCGGATGGGTATTCTTCCCTCACACAACCTTTCATCTAAAAAAAAATAAAGAAAGAAATTAGCTCATATGTTGTATTTATAACATTGATAATGATAACAAATAAAATAGAGAAATCATTGCTCTTACCTTGAGAGGGAAGCTTGGCTGGAACCGACTGAAGGTTGAAGGAGGCTGCGACTATGGCTAGGGATAACTGCACCAAAGGGAGGTAGCCGCTACGTGAGGAAAAGCCTTAGAAAGCTGGACTTTCTGAAGGTGGGTGCTGTAATGAAGATGCTGGCTGCAATGACTGCGGCTGTGACTTGAAGAAGATGGTCACCAGCTGGGCGTGAAGGAGGTGTTGTAAGGGGTGAATCCGAGTTGAAGGTGGACTGCTGGGCGTCTCTTGCTGCAAAGAAGATGCTTGCAGTGATGGCTGGCATGAAGGTATAGATGGCTGCACCTTATAGATGGGGTGACTATGGCTGGAACCAAGGAGCTTGGAGGCTGTAGCTGCAATGATCTCAAGAGAGAAAGAGAGCTCTTTTGGCTGGAAGGAGTGGAATGTGAGAAGGGAAGATAGGGCTGCTGCTGGAGGTTTCTAAGGGGCTGAATGAAAGAGAGTTAGAGAGAAGAGGAGAGAGAGAGAGAGAGATGTGTGAGATGTGTAGAAGAGAGGGATCCGTTCTTTTCTTTTTTTCTTTGGTTTTTATGATAACTTAGGTTTTGATAAACTCAAAACCTAAGTTTCCAATAATGTGCAATGCCCATAATGAAAGGCCATACGTGAATGGCTTGGCAAGAGGGAAAGGAAGGAAGGAAGAAAGAAAGAAAGGAAAGAAAGAAGAAAAAGAAAATGAAAGAAAGGAAGAAGAAAGGGAAAGAGAAAGGGAAAGAGAAAGGGAAAAAGAAAAAGGAAAGAAAGGAAGGGAGAGGGGGCTGGAGGTTTGGGCGACCACCTTGTGGGTCCCACCTCCTCTCAAAGAAAATAAAATAATAATAAAAATAAATAACAAACAAATTAAAAAAATAAAACGAAAGAAAAGGAAAAGATAAAACTTTTTTTTTAAATAGAAATGAAGGATCCATCTCAGAGCGGGCTCTCTTTCCAAATTTGAAATTCATTTTGATAATCATAGGGGTAAAATGGTCTTTTTAGAAAATTTCCGACGAAACGAGCTATTTTTGGCAGTGTTTGAAATGAGCTCGGATTTTGAAGTTGAATACCCTGTTGCGAAGCAAATCCAGTGTAGAATTTGAAAATTTGAGTTTGAAATAAATCCATATTGTTTTTCTTGAGAAAACATTTCCAAATTTAGAATCCTGAGGGTAAAAATGTCAATTTTGAAAACCCGGGGTTTGAAATTGATTTTTGAAAGCTTTTAAAACTCGATCTGGACTGAAATTTATAAAACTAGAGTTCTGGACTTCGAAAATGAAATGAAATGTGATGAAATGTTATAAAATGCTGAGAAATGATGTGAAATGATGAGAAATGACATGAAATTCTATGCAAAATGCTAACCTTGAATGAAGAATTTTGGATGTTAGACCCCGATTGACAGTTGTACCAGTTCAAAAAGTGTTAAAATTGATAAAATTTGCAAAATGGTTGAAGAAATGGTTTTCAGGCCCTACCGAGCTAGAGTGACACTGACAATTGGGGTTTTAGCTAAATTAAACTGAAATGAACTGGATTGAGATGGTTTTTAGAGTTTCAGAACTCAACTGGACTGACAATGCACTAACTCAATTGACCTTTCCAACTAAATTTTCAAGAAAAGCTGCCATTTTTAGATAAATGGTACGGAATGGTCACTGGAGTGAAGTGAATTACAAATTTAAGCTGGGTTTGAGCTAAAACAAAGATCAGTAATACTGACATGAACTAAAATCGAAGCTCGAACACTAGCTCAACTGACTGGATTTAGCTCAATTTCAGCTGAAAGAGCGAAAATAGGCTAAAATGGGCTCCTAGACACTTGGAAATGGTTTTGAACTAAAACCGGAACACTTAAATTCTTGGTAAGCTCAAGCTAGACTCAGGGAAACATGACTGACTGTGAATGGCTGACTTGAAGACAATTGGCTTAGATTTGAGTGAGAAATGAGCTCATTTCTGAAGAAATGATCCCATTTTGGCAGGAATGGTCAGAAATGAAAATGGCTTTCTCACAGTGAGCTCAAATGAGCTTGAAATGACTGATATCCGAAATGTTCTGAACTGACCAACGAGCTTGGTTGACTCCGACTGACTGGGGTCCGGGATGGCCTAAGGGTAAAATGGTAATTTTCCTAATGAAAAGGGGTAAAGTGGTGGTTTTCTGAAACTGACTTGGGGTTTGACTTCTACACTGACCTAACAGGGTTAGCACTACACAATGAGGGTTGTTTGAGAATGGATGAGGAAAATTTGGAGTGTTTACAAATGCCCCTCTTTGCTACTAAGATAGCTTAAGGACGAGCTTAGTGGCAAAGAAAACACACCAAAATTGGGCTATAAAAATGCCCCAGTTAGAAGGATCTGACTGAAGATGAAGAAATTAGCCCTTATGAAAATGGTAGATATGAAATAGAGAATGAAGAAGAGAAATTTACTTCAAAGAAGTGAGATTCAGGTTTTGCTCTTAACCTGGATGGGACGAAAAATACCTCGTGTAGAAACGAAGCTCAAGTTTGACCCTTAACCTGACCGGGAGATGAATTACCTCATCAGAATGAGGCTCAGGTTTTAACCCTTAACCTGACCGGGAATGAAATACCTCATCAAGATTAGGCTCAGGTTTTACCCTTAACCTGACCGGGAAATGAAAATAGTAAGTTGGATGGTGAATAAGACAATTTTCTTGAAGAGGAATAAGGTGACTCTTTCGACGACGCGAAAGATGACAAAGGCGATCCAAAGGAACAAGGCAATTCTTTCAACAACGCGAAAGATGACAAGGTGATCCAAGGAGCAAGGCGATTCTTTTGACAACGCAAAAGATGAATTCTTTCGACAACGCGAAAGATAGCAAAGGTGATCCAAAGGAACAAGGCGATTCTTTCAACAACGCAAAAGATGACAAGACAATCCAAAGGAGCAAGGCGATTCTTTTGATAACGCAAAAGATGAATTCTCTCGACAACGCGAAAGATAACAAAGGCTATCCAAAGGAACAAGGCGATTCTTTCAACAACGGGAAAGATGACAAGGTGATCCAAAGGAGCAAGGCGATTCTTTTGACAACACAAAAGATGAATTCTTTCGACAACGTGAAAGATGACAAAGGCGATCCAAAAAAACAAGGCGATTCTTTCAACAACGTGAAAGATGACAAGGCGGTCCAAAGGAGCAAGACGATTCTTTTGACAACGCAAAAGATGAATTCTTTCGACAATGCGAAAGATGACAAGGGTTATCCTCTCAGAGAAAAGGCTAATCTTTCAACAACGCGAAAGACGATAAAGGTTACTCTCTCAAGGAGGTAAAAGGTGATACCAGGATATGTCAAGATGGACATCGAGCTCTTCACTTCATGTCAAGATAGTAAAAAAATATTGCCAAAATGTTAAAAATTGTTTGTTGATTCAAAATGCTTGAAATTGATGTATATTGGTATGAAAATATTTCTTCTTTTCTACCTAAAGTATTACCTTCGACTGGGCTTAACTCCGTAGAATCAAGATTCAAATTTAAATTGCTTGTGATTGACTTTCTTTCAAGGAAGCTATCAATTTCCTTGATATTAACAAAAAAGAGAGTATTCTTGATATTGTGAAAGCAATTGGTGAAGGAATATTGATAATAGAATTTCACAAATTTTAAAGAGGATTCTTGGCATATTTGATAGTCTGATATCCTGGGATTCTTTCTCATGATGATCTTTCTGCCCACCCTTTTTTTTTTCTTTTTTGCATAATTATAGGGTTTTTGGGAAATTTATTACATCATCCTTCATTTTGTAGATGTCCTGACTTTTCTCTCTCTTTTTTTTTGGAAGGGTACGTCACAAACTCTTTCATCTTGGAGATGCCATGATCCTTCTTTTCTTTCAGGGATTATATTGATAGTTATTGGCTCTTTGGTTGGAAATCTCTTGATGATAGCAGAAATTAAATATCCTTTAGGGTTTGTCGGGAGGCTCATCGCAGTCGCCTTCATCTTGACGGTAATCTGAACTTTCCCTAGAAGGATCCGTCACAAACTCCTTCATCTCGAAGATGATCCAAATCTTCTTTGGCTCTGGGGGTCTAACTCGCATAATTTGTCTTCATCTTGACGACAATTGAGAAATCCCTTTTGCAGATATTTAATTGCAACTTAAACGATTGAGGAAATATGAAAATTAAATGGATTTTTCTGTATCACCCAGGATATTTCGACTGCCTTATTTTCCAAGAAAGATCTTTAAAAATGTGCCATTGACTGCGATCAATATCGATCACTTATAACCTTGCAACAACATTGAATTTTCTTTGTTGGCCATATCGAGGATTTATTCTTCATCCTTTTGGTTGGCCAATTGAAATATCTTGAATTTTGAATCCTTCTTTGCAAAAGCTTTGTCCTTTCGGAAGTAATATTGAAGGTATTCTGAGATTAGAGATTTTGTGTAATAAAGATTTTGAAATCAACAAGTAAAAGATCAAAATCCTTGGTGAAAGATTTTCTTAAAATCCTTGGTGAAAGAAATTGCTTGAGGTCTAATTGACACATACATGACCAAATTGAGTCCTGAAAAGACTCAGTAAAAGATCAACTCGAAAGTTGGGTTTTGTTTTGACTAACCAGTTTGAAAGCAAGATTTGTTGACCGATCAACTCGAAAGCAGGATTTGTTGACCGACCAGCTCGAAAGCAGGATTTTGATTGAAAGATTGAATTTGATGATTTGAAATTGATTGACCTCGATGAAGTTGTAACCCGAAAGCTTAGAAAGTGATAGATATTGATAAAGTTGTAACCCGAAGGCAGGAAAATGATTGATGTTGGTAAGATTGTAACCCAAAGGCTTGAATTTGGAAATTGATTGACCCGAAGGTCGAAATTAGTTTACTGGAAACGACATGGGTTCAATTGAGAATGACATTGGTTCTCTGGGAACAACATGGGTTCAATAGGGATTCGACCTAAGAACGACATTGGTTCTCTGGGAACAACATGGATTCAATAGGGATTCAGCCTAAGAACGACGTTGGTTTAATTAAAAACGGCATGGGTTCAATAGGGATTCAGCCTAAGAACTATCAATTTCATAGGAATTTAACCTAGGGATCACATCGGTTCAGCAAAGATTCAGCCTACAAATGATTAATTCCATAGGGATTTAACCTAAAAACCATAGTTTAAGAAGGAAGGCTTCAACTTGTGAGCTTTGAATGGACCAGGTGCTAAACTGAGTTTTGAGGGAAGATTCAAATCAGAATTCAAATCTTCAAGGAAAGACTAAATGAATTGGGTTTTGAAAGAAAATTCGAGTCAGAACTTGGATCTTCTAGACCAATTACTAAATTGTAGAAAAGTTTGAGTAGGAGTTCAAATCTTTAAAGGAAAGCTAAGCAAATTGGATTTGAAGGAAAATTCGAGTCGGAACTCTAATTTTCTAGACCGATTCCAGGCGTTTGAATTGGATTTGGAAGAAAATTTGAGTCGGAACTCTAATCTTCTAGAATAGTTCTAGGACATTTGAATTGGATTTGAAAGAAAATTTGAGTCGGACCTCTAATCTTCTAGACCAATTCTAGGACATTTGAATTGGTTTTGGAAGAAAACTTGAGTCGGAACTCTAATCTTGTAGACCAATTTTAGGACATTTAAATTGGATTTGGAAGAAAATTTGAGTCGGAACTCTAATCTTCTAGACCAATTCTAGGACATTTGAATTGGATTTGGAAGAAAATTCGAGTCGGAACTCTAATCTTGTAGACCAATTCTAGGACATTTGAATTGGATTTGAAAGAAAATTCGAGTTGGAACTCTAACTTTCTAGACCAATTCAGAAGAAAAAGAAAACTCGGGTCGGAACTTGAATCTTCAACGGAAAACTAGATCCATTTTGGAAGGAAAAGCAATTCAATTCGGAACTCGAATCCTGAAGGAAAAGTAAATCAATTTGTAAGGAAAAGAAATTCGAGTCGGAACTCGAATCCTGAAGGAAAAGTAGATCAATTTGGAAGGAAAAGAAATTTGAGTCGGAACTCGAATCCTGAAGGAAAAATAGATCAATTTGGACACTGAATTTTAAAGTGCACCAGTGTGAGCACCGGATTTTGAAAATGTACTAGTGCACACATTATGTTTTAAAAAATTACCAGTACGAATACTGGGTTTTGAAAAATTACCAGCATGAACACTGGTTTTTTGAAAAATTACCAGCATGATCACTGAGTTTTTTTTTTTTGAAATTTTACCAGCACGAACACTGGATTTTTGAAATTTTACCAGCACGAACACTATATTTTTGAAATTTTACCAGCACGAATACTAGATTTTTGTAATTTTACCAGCACAAACACTGAATTTTTTAAATTTTACCAGCATGAGCACTGGGTTTTGAAATTTTACCAGCACGAACACTGGATTTTTTAAAAAATTACCAGCAGGAACACTGGGTTTTGGAAAACTACCAGCATGAACACTGGTTTTTTTTTTGAAAAATTACCAGCACGAACACTAGTTTTTGAAAGATTACCAGCACGATCACTGGTTTTTTGAAAAATTACTAGCACAAACACTGGGTTTTTGGAAGGAACAATTCAATGATTGGTTTTGGGAAGAACCGATGCTAAATCGAGTTTTGGAAGGACCAATTCGAAGATTGATTTTTTGGGAAGGACCGATGCTAAATCGGGTTTTGGAAGGACCATGTGCTAAACTAGGTTTAGAAGGACCAGGTGCTAAATTGGGTTTGGAAGGACCAATTCAAGGATTGGTTTTTAGGAAGAACTGATGCTAAATCGGGTTTTGGAAGGACCAGGTGCTAAACTGGGTTTAGAAGGACCAATTCAAAGATTGGACTTTGGGAAGGACCGATGCTAAATCGGGTTTGGAAGGACCAGGTGCTAGACTGGGTTTAGAAGGACCAGGTGCTAAACTGGGTTTGGAAGGACCAATTCGAAGATTGGTTTTTTCGAAGGACCGATGCTAAGTCGGGTTTTGGAAGGACCAGGTGCTAAACTGGGTTTAGAAGGACCAATTCAAATATTAGACTTTGGGAAGGACCGATGCTAAATCGAGTTTTGGAAGGACCAGGTGCTAAACTGGGTTTAGAAGGACCAATTCAAAGATTGGACTTTGGGAAGGTCTGATGCTAAATCGGATTTTGGAAGAACCAAGTGCTAAACTGAGCTTAGAAGGACCAGGTGTTAAACTGGGTTTGGAAGGACCGGGTGCTAAACTGGGTTTAGAAGGACCAGGTGTTAAACTGGGTTTGGAAAAACCAGGTGTTAAACTGGGTTTAGAAAAGGCTTAACCCGAAGGTTGATTTTGACAAGATTGACAAAAATGGTTTTGATAAAGGACTTGACTTGTAGGTCATATTTAAAAAAAAAATTGATGTTTTGAAAAGTGTTTGTTGGTCACGATGGAAGATTTTAAATCTTCACCTTCGTGATGACTTTTAGATGACTTTGTCGATGTCTCAGGATTATCCCTTATCCTGAATGGGAAACCCAGGTTTATCCCTTAACTTGAAGGAGAAGTTCAGGTTTATCCCTTAACCTGAAGGGGAAATGAATTTGATGCATATGGATGCAAATGAATGTGAATGAATGTATGCAAATGCAAATGAATTCAAAATGATGTAAATGGATGCACATGCGTGCAAAATGGATGCCCTTTTTATTTCTTTCTAGCACCAAACAATTTATATTATTTGTCTGATATCCTACAACAGTCTCAATTGAAAACATGGATTCAAAAGACTTTATGAACTGGGCGTTGTCTATTTCTAACCTTTCTTGGTAAGGGCCCTTTTTTTAATTTATAACTCAAGGAAACCGCAACCGCCATGAAGACCTGGTTGTGTTGGCTCAGCCTACCATACCTACAGTCGTCGTGCCAGTAACATAAAAACTCTGAAGCTAGGACCCCTGCCCCCGGGGCTTATGCTACACGTTGGCTTGCGCAGAAGGGCGATGCCCATGAGAATCAAACCTTGACTTCCCCGTCTAACAGCCGAGGCCCCACCCCACTATGTCAACCGCCCCTTGGGGTTGGTAAGGGACATTTGATTGCATACATCTCTAATTTGAATTTAAGATCCAGCACCCCCTCCGCTTGAAAGAGCTCTATGTGCTCTGTGAGGTGGGTCAGCTCAAGGCATTCAAGTTGAAGGATGTTGCACCATCTCTCTCTCAAGAATCCAATGGTCAAACCAGACCCAAACCCAGATTCTATTTTGCCTAAGTGGATCAATCTCAACCCAATACTGGATCTAGGTTTTGAATAGTCAATTTGGATCCAGCACAGATCTCACATTTGAGTTCTAGATCCCAATAGAGACCTGGATCCATCACTTTGTACATACATGCAAGCCGCGGAGGATGGAAAACTACAAATGGATGGAGAGTGTGAGGTGAGGTGTTTTGGGGACGAAAAGTTATTTGTTTTTGTGATTTTGAGGTCGCGCTCAAGATTACACTAGGTCGAATTTGATATTGATGTGATTAGGGAATGCAAACAATGATAATAAAATAACAAAGAAGCAAATAACTATAAGACAAACAGATTTTACATGGTTCAACAAAATTACTTATATTTATAAAGATAATACCGAGAGAATTCATTAATATAATTAATCATTAATACAAAAGAGAATAAATAAAGTTACAAATAGAAACAAACATACCTATCGTTTGACTCACCAATACGATTAATGTGAGAAACCCAAAGCTTCATCTCATTCACCAAGAAAATGTTTATTCTCTGTCACACTTCCCTCAAAATTCAAGAGAAGCCCCAAGTACCAAAGAACAACTTAAGAGAATAAAATGAATCTTTCTCTCTTATGTCACTTAGTTAGAGCACCAAGTGACCCGATTTTCTCTCTCTCCCTCAAGTCAAGAATACCCTTAACATTTTCAAAAGAGAGCATACCTTTTATTTATACTTATTAATCAAGGAACACATTTTCCTTTAGATTCTAAATAAGAGACTAAAAAAACTTTTTTCTGTAGTAAGTTGAGTCATAGTCCAATAAAAATTCATTCAAGCCATGACAAACACTTTTCATTATTGTCAGAATCCTTATAAATTGGTCTGATTGTAATGAACCTGCCCAAAATTGATTCAATAAAAAGGGTTGACTGACTAATATGATAATGTTAGAACAACTTATTTATGAACTTGTTAATGAAGAAAGTCAAGAGAATGGGTTTTGTAAAAAAAAATGACACCATTGGATGTCATGGGGGTTTCCCATGAGCAATAAGAAGAGAAAATGGAACCCATTGAAGTTTGCTAAGGTACAGTGCACTTAATGTCTTCCAATCCTATATATTATATTATATTATATTATTCCATAAACATGAAACCTAATAGATTTCACTTTAAACAAATGAGAAATTAAGAATTTTCACTAAATTCTTTAACTTGAATGGAGCTCGAAAATCTTTTTTTTTTTTGTATTTTCTTAATAAGGAAATAGCTAAAATCCTAAGAAAATCTAAATTTTGCTTAAAATGTTGATTCTAAAGGGGATTTCGGATATCAAACTTCCATAAAAAATTCCCAAATTTTATGGGGTGACATAACACAGTAAGGCAAGGATTTTTTATTTTTACACGTTCTGGTTTTGACCTATGGTCGGAGTTGTACAGCTCCGAAAAGTCGGATCGGAATCCGGCGACTCTAGGATTTGGGGGAAACAGACAGGTTTAGGGAGAAAATGTGGGAAAAATAGCATACATATGAAAAAAGGCTTAAATTGTGGAAAAATGTCTCTGACAAACATAGGAAAATTTGATCTTTTTACATAATTGGGATTCGGGTTACGGTTTGGAATAGGGCACACTGTTATCAGAGACTAAAATCTTTTGAATTTCTGGATATTGGAATCTGTCAGACAGAAAAGAAAATTTTGGAAAAAATACTGAGACAGTTCTAAAAATCCCCCAATTTTGAGAAATGACAGGAAAATATGTTAGGAACAACTTTCGTGTTGAAAGTTTTTGCGGACGGGCTACGGGTTGAGCGGACTCAATGCATTAGGGTTTGTCTCCTGACAAAGGAAAATCGAGATTTTCCCAAGGGTCTGAAAATCAATTTTTAACAGAGGGTAAATCTACTTGTACAGATCTCAAAATTTTCAGATCATTAGTAGATTCGATTGTGAATCCACTGTGATTTTTAGGGGAAAATCCAAATCTCCCATAGGGGTGATTTAGGACCTTAAAGTCTGCTAAAATAGAATTTGGATTTTCTAGGGAGTTCAAAACAGGATATGATTTTGGATTTTTAAAACAGGGTTGCAGGTGTCAAACCAATCTGTATTTTTTTACATAGAATTCGTAATAAACAAGTATAGTTAAAACAAAAATTTTGGAATTTAACATGACTATCCCGTACATGAAATAATGATTGCATGATGCATATTGATGATAACCCTACATAATACTAGATGCATTTTAATGAAACTAATATAGAAACCCACAAATCAAACTAAAAACCATGCCTACGGTATACATCTAAATGTAAAAAGAAGATAATAAGGGACATGCGAATCATAAACTTTTAATGTGGCTGTGGAGTGAAGTGATCCGATCCATTCATTGGATGGGTCTTCTTCCCTCACACAGCCTTTCATCTAAAAAAATAAAATAAAGAAATGAGCTCATATATTGTATTTATAACATTGATAATGATAACAAATAAAATAGAGAAATCATTGCTCTTACCTTGAGAGGTGATGATGCATAAATATTACATTTTCTTAACACATTTTCACAGCATAAATGCATCATCTATAGGTTTAAGGTCCACACATAGATGCATATTGATGTTAGGAAGCTATGGTTCAAATTTCATCAAAATCGGACTTAAAATGAGGAAATTATGGCATTTCTAGTGTTGTGGGTCAAACCTTGGAGTTGAATCGGGTATTCAGGATCCAAACCGCCCATCTGAGCCTTGGATCTGGACCAAAATAGAGATAGATTCACTCCAGCCCAGGCTTGCACGTTTTTCATAAATCATTTGCTAAAAACCTTCTCCTACATGAGGCGCCCAGTGAATACTTTCGTTTTAAACCTTTTTCTGAAAATAACCAATAAGAGCCCAAAACGTTAAAAGTGGGAGAACACGCCCAACCATGGCTGTCTTTGCTTTGGTTTTCGTGCCCTAGGGGCACGAATCTTGGTCCAGCCCCTTCTCATACCTCATCCCATGCCATTGCCATTGAAGCTTGAAGAAATGCTTGAGATCCAAGCATCCTTTCTTGCCTCCCTTTCAAATCCCTTTGATTCTTTTACATCCATGTTGGCTAATCCTATGTTTGTTGTGTTTTGCAGGTGCAGCAGAGGTTGAAGACACTTTCTCTTGCGTGGAAGTGCAAGATACTCCAACGAGAGGGATCGACTCTACCTCCATCCGATCTTCTAAGCCACCCGATCGAGAATCAGCTTCGTCTTCCATCTTCGGTGGACTACAAACGTGTTGCAGTTGTACAATACTGTTTCATGGTGTATTTTTAGCATCAACGAGGTCCCTTGCGGTGCGAAGCCAAGCAAAGACCGCTCTGCCTTTCCCCTCAGTCGTCGGATCGCCCTGGAGGTTAGATCTTCTCACCCCTTTACTTCTAGTTAAAACCTATCGTGTTTGTGTGTTGTGATTTGATTTTATTTTCTGTGTCCTGTGCATTTTTACTGTTTTGAACCTTAGCATAGATGGTCGTGCATAAACCACCATGTAGAGGTGTTTAAGTTTGCTTTTTGAGAAATCATGAATTGTGACAATGTTGGTGTTTATGTGAATGTGTGTGGAGTTGATTTGCTGTTTGAAGTGTGCCTGCGTTTTGCAGAGTTTTCCAGCCTCATAAACCTTGTTTTGATTGAATTATTATCTTAGGAACTGTGTAGATATCATTTCTTTGTTTTTGGCATTTTTATATTTGTGAAAATTAAAAGTCGAGTTGTGTTATTTTGGTTTTTAGGTGTGTCATCCATCTGGTTGTAGTATGCTTTGTTTTAATGTTAGTTTGCTGATAATTTAGGTTAAACTAATTGTGTGCTGTATAGATTAAGTAGTTTTAATATTTTTACTGTTATTGTAATTACATTTTGTTTCTTTTAGCCGATGGTAGTGTAGGTAGATAATATGTTTTCTGTTTTTGTGTCATTTATAGCATAGTTGTATGTTTCGTAATTGTGTTTAATAGTTTTAAAAGTTCAGTAATCAACGTGTGTTAGGATAGGTTAGATTAGATTCTAGGTTGGCGTCTTTGTGTTAGTTAAAAGTATGTTTAAATGCATTCTTATTTTATAAATTAAGGTATTGTTCTGTGTGATTTTTATTTAATTGAAATTCTTTATGCATAGTAGGTTAGAATAATGTTTTTCAATGCATTCTAGAATAGGTTTATTCATAGGGTAAGTTACATGCAATTAGAATTTATTATTTGTGCTTTCATTAGTTTACATTTTCGTTTTAGTCTTGTGTGTAATAGTGGTCTTCTTCTCCAACAAGAGGGCGGCCATTAGAGGTCTATCCAGGTTTGAGTTGTCATTTTGGGTATGGTATTAGAGTCTAGAATAAATATTGTAAGTGTCTAGGTTCATTGTAAGTAGTATTAGTTATTTCAGGATTAATTTAAGCAATGTCGATTTAGTTGTCTTAGTTAAAATTGTGAATTTATATTCCTTGTAGGCTTTACCCTCTTTAAATAATGTGGTATATGTATGTTAGTTAAATTAGTTAGAACATAGGTTAAATAATTAGATAGAGTTGAAATGTAGAAGGGAATTGTGGTCATTATGTTTAGAAAAATGTTTTTGGTAGAAGGCCAACATATCCAAATTCGTGAATCTCATTGAAGGAAAGTTTTTAATAAATGTTATCCAGCCAAATGGTAAAGGAGTTACATTTTTAAAAGGTGGAAACCCATTTGAATTTCAAAAGAGTTTCTCAAATTTGTTTACCCGATTTTTGTAAGAGTTGACATGTTTAATGCACTTTTAAGGCCAGCCAAAAACGTGCATTAGTGTTTTAGGAAAGGTTTTCAAAACAGTCTATTGCTTTTAAGGAAATTGATTGAAAACGTGTGGGTCCCAATAGGCTGGACGATTTTTGGATATTGAAATCTTTCCTAAGGTGCTATTAAGACAAGAATGAGAGAGGAAGTCCCCTACCAAATTCGTGGTCTATCATTAAAAGCCCTATTTACTAATTTATTAGATTGATTTAGGATTGATTAACTACTAATTAACTTGGTAAGATTTGTCTTAGCTTAGGTTTTAGAAAACCGTGTATGCTTAGGTGCTAATCTTAGTTTATATTTAAGTTAGGAGTAATTTAGATTCACATTAGTATTTTTAGGAAATAATAATTAACTATTAGTATAAGTAGTAACCCTAAGGTGGCGTGAACCTAAATCAATGCTCTATCCTAAACCGCCACCCTAGCCATCTTAGTTAGTTAATTCCAGTTACTCTAGCTAAACCCTAGTTGACCTTAGTTAGGAACTAACCCTAGTTAGTGTCTAACTTAGTTAGTGATTAACCCTAGTCATATTATTAGGATAATATTTGTTTTAATTAAGTTTTAGAATTAACAATAGTTTAGTTAGTCAGTTAGTGAGTTTAGGTTAGACTAGACTTAACGAGTGGTGTAGATTAGAATTAATATTAGTTGTTTAGGTTATTTCTTAGATTTTATATAATTAGCTTAATTGTTGTCCTTATTGTAGTTTAGCAGTAGTTCAGATTAGTGTAAGACTGTTTTAATGTGTGCTTTAATGTTTTAATGTCATTAGTGGATTTAAATAAATGAATAGTGCACTGAATTTTAAAACTGATTTTTACCCTGTCGTGCACTCGTCATTTTATGTGGATTTTTCCCGAGTTTTCTAAAAAAAAAAATTCTATTCTTCACATCCGTGTGTCTACTATCTGCAGACCAAATTTCAGCTTGATCCGAGTTGATTTGGTCTAGTTTTTAAGCCTTTTGTGAAAACAGCTTTTTCAGGATTTTAGATTTCGGGTCATGCGATTTCCAAGATTATCCTGATTTTGAAACGCTTATATCTGAAGATCCAGAATGTATTTTTCAAATCTGTAAAATGTGACAGATTATTGATTATGTCAGTTACAGTATAGAATTTATTTTGGAAAAATTGGAATTCGTTTAGCCCCTCAAATCTTTGATTTGCGAAAAGCTGTCAGAGTCCACTTTTGCATTCTTTAGGGACAAAACAGTCATTTAGTTAATTGTTTGATTTAGTGTAGTTTTTGTGTTTTCTAGTATTGTAGTTGGTGAATTAACAGAAGTTAGAGTAGTTAGCATGTATTTTCTTAATTAGTTTAATTAGAAGTTGTAATTGTAGTTTTCTGTAGTTATTTAATTGTATTTTAATTTCTACATTAGTTTAGAAATAATCGTAGATGTAATTTAGGTTTAATTATTAATTGTTTACTGATTTTGTGTTTTCATTGTGTAGGTTGATAAGTTAGAATAGCTTTAAAGGTGTAATTTAAAGATGAAGTGCAACTGCACATGTGGTGAAAAGACCGATTTGCCCCTGGAGATCTGCAGAAGACTTAGCTTCCTACTTTAGTTTATTTTCATAGTTTAAATTGTTATTTAATTTAATTTTTAATATTAACCTAGTTGTAAACTCTGTTATATTAATAAAGTGTTATTTTAGATTTAATTCAGAGTGTATCCCGTTCCCTATGGATTCGACCCGTACTCGCCACTTCTGTGGAAAGTCGGTTTTTATATCTTTGGTTGACAATTTTTCCTTGTTTTTATCAAAAAATATCTTTTAAAAATATGCATTCCAAAAGTCAAACCAATAGGGAAGCTTGGCTGGAACCGACTGAAGGTTGAAGGAGGTTGCGACTATGGCTAGGGCTAACTGCACCAAAGGGGGGTAGCCGCTACGTGAGGAAAAGCCTTAGAAAGCTGGACTTTTTGAAGGTGGGTGCTATAATGGAGATGCTGGCTGCAATGACTGCGACTGTGACTTGAAGAAGATGGTCACCAGCTGGGCGTGAAGGAGGTGTTGTAAGGGGTGAAGCCGAGTTGAAGGTGGACTACTGGGCATCTCTTGCTGCAAAGAAGATGCTTGCAGTGATGGCTGGCGTGAAGGTATAGACGGTTGCACCTTGTAGATGGGGTGACTATGGTTGGAGCCAAGGAGCTTGGAGGTTGTAGCTGCAATGATCTCAAGAGAGAGAGAGAGCTCTTTTGGCTGGAAGGAATGGAATGTGAGAAGGGAAGATAGGGCTGCTGTTGGAGGTTTCCAAAGGGCTGAATTGGAAGAGAGTTAGAGAGAATAGGAGAGAGAGAGATGTGTGAGATGTGTAGAAGAGAGGGATCCGTTCTTTTCTTTTTTTCTTTGGTTTTTATGATAACTTAGGTTTTGATAAACTCAAAACCTAAGTTTCCAATAATGTGTAATGCCCTTAATGAAGGGCCATACGTGAATGGTTGGGCAAGAGGGAAAGGAAGGAAGGAAGAAAGGGAAGAAGGAAAGAAACGAAAGAAAGAAGAAAAAGAAAAGGAAAGAAAGGAAGAAGACAGGGAAAAAGAAAGGAAAAAAAAAAGGAAAGAAAGGAAGGGAGAGGGGGCTGGAGATTTGGGCGACCACATTGTGGGTCCCACCTCCTCTCAAAGAAAATAAAATAATAAAAAAAAAATAACAAACAAATTAAAAAAATAAAATGAAAGAAAAGGAAAAGATAATTTTTTTTTAAATAGAAATGAAGGAGCCATCTCAGAGTGGGCTCTCTTTATAAATTTGAAATTCATTTTGATAATCATACGGGTAAAATGGTCTTTTTAGAAAATTTCTGGACGAAATGAGCTATTTTTGGCAGTTTTTGAAATGAGCTCGGATTTTGAAGTTCAATACCCTGTTGCGAAGCAAATCCAGTGTAGAATTTGAAAATTTGAGTTTGAAATAAATCCAGATTGTTTTTCTTGAGAAAATATTTCCAAATTTAGAATCCCAAGGGTAAAAATGTCAATTTTGGAAACCTGGGGTTTGAAATTGATTTCTGAAAGCTTTTAAAACTCGATCTGGACTGAAATTTATAAAACTAGAGTTGTGGACTTCGAAAATGTGATGAAATGTTATGAAATGTTGAGAAATGATGTGAAATGACATGAAATGATGTGAAATGACATGAAATGACATGAAATGTTATGCAAAATGCTAACTCTGAATGAAGAATTTTGGATGTTAGACCCCGATTGGCAGTTGTACCAGTTCAAAAAGTGTTAAAATTGATAAAATTTGCAAAATGGTTTAAGAAATGGTTTTCAGGCCCTACCGACCTAGAGTGACACTGACAATTGGGGTTTTAGCTAAATTGAACTGAAATAAACTGGATTGATCTGGTTTTTAGAGTTTCATAACTCAACTGAACTGACAATACACTAACTCAATTGACCTTTCCGACTAAATTTTCAAGAAAAGCTACCATTTTTAGAGAAATGGTACGGAATGGTCACTGGAGTGAAGTGAATTACGAATCTGAGCTAAGTTTGAGCTAAAACAAAGATCAGTAATACTGACATGAACTAAAATCGAAGCTCGAACACTAGCTCAATTGACTAGATTTAGCTCAATTTCAGCTGAAAGAGCTGAAACAAGCTAAAATGGGCTCCTAGACACTTGAAAATGGTTTTGAACTGAAACTGGAGCACTTGAACTCTTGGTGAGCTCAAGCTAGACTCAAGGAAACATGAATGACTGACTCAGAGACAATTGGCTTAGATTTGAGTGAGAAATGAGCTCATTTCTGAAGAAATGATCCCATTTTGGCAGAAATGGTCAGAAATGAAAATGGCTTTCTCACTGTGAGCTCAAATGAGCTTGAAATGACTAATATTCTAAATGTTCTGAACTGACCAACGAGCTTGGTTGACTCTAACTGACTGGGGTCCGGGATGACCTAATGGTAAAATGGTAATTTTCCTAATGAAAATCGGTAAAGTGGTGGTTTTTTGAAACTGACTCGGGGTTTGACTCCTACACTGACCTAACAGGGTTGGCACTGCATGAGGAGGGTTGTTTGAGAATGGATGAGGAAAATTTGGAGTGTTTACAGTTAGCAATATATGAGTGCATATAATTCACATTGTATTGTCATAATGTGTGAGGTAGTGTACTATAGGTACTATTCTACATTTAACTTTTATACCCAAACCTTATAATTGAGCTTAATTGTTGGGGTACATCTGACTTTTATTGTGTTCTTGCTTATTGTCAAATAATGATCCCCAATGACCTGTCACTCTCATTAATTGTCATAAGTGTTTTACTTTTTCTTAATATCTTCCTTAATGCTTCTTGCCTGGCATCTATAGTAGCAGTCTCAGCATTCGGTAGCATATATCAAGTGTCGGTTTTTGGTCTATGTTTAGCCCCTTTTACATTCACTTAGCATGATTTTACATTTTTTCATGCATTATGAACATGCATTTTCCCCATTAAATACATGCATCCATTTCCCATAGACACCAATACTTCAAACCTCATTAAGCCTTCCTTATTCAAGATAAATATCATGAATAGGCATAAGCATAAGCATCATGGAATTTGTTTCATCATTAGCTTAGTGTGCATCTCAAACATTCATTTCACCTTCTTGCATCTCAAATGCGATGTGACGTCTCTCTTTTACATGCATCCTTTACCTTGTGTTAACTTGGATTTCCTGGGAAATACACGAAGAATGTTGTCCCCTTCTTTAGCTTAGAAGTTGTAATTTCCATTTCAATCTCAGAAGATGTAACAGTTAGACTATAATGAGAATTTTATATTTCCAGCTTTTAGATAGAATGAATGAGCATCATAAATATCATAAATTGCTTATTTCATATTATTCTCCCCTTATTTCAAAAATTTCACGAATGAGAACATGAATGGCACATGCACCATTCTAATAAAAGGTGATTAAATCCTAAGTTGACGATTTTCATCAATGGCCATAGTCAAGGTGTGAACAAAACTTAGGATTTTCATCTTTTATGGAATAACGTTGGATCCACACTAGATCTTTTTCAAAAATCATGTTTTCTAAATATTTTTTTCCTTTATCAAGGTTTAACTTAAAATTAACTCAAGATATATAGCAATGGCCATAGTCAGGATATATTGAGAGTTAATTTCATTTTAAACTCTATAAAGGCACCAAAAATGCGTTTTATTCATCAGCCGAATTTAAATACGATTATTATATAATATATTTTATGGCCATAGTGCGGCGCCCCAAACCCCGACCTTGGAAAAACCTTTGAATTTCTATGGAATTTTTTTTTAAATGGTTTTACAATAAACAACGGAAAGCAAGGAAACAAGGTTGCAAGTCTGAGCGGACCACAGGTAAGTAAAGCATACATGTCTACTATACTAAGGAAAGGTACAAAACTCAAGTTTAAAGGGATATTCAACCCATCAGTTTTAAAATTACAAAATGAGAAAAGTACTACAAGTTTGTCACTCTCTCAACAATAGGGGGAACATCCCCTCAAAACCCAAAACCAAACAGGAGTAGGATCTGTAGCTAAGTGTGGGTCCCCAAGCCTCCACCGTGTGCCGTCGCATCGTTGTTGTACCTAATCATCACCTGCATCCCCATAAAATGGGGTCAGCACTCTTGCGATGTGGTGATAAATCAACAACATATCACATATCTCAAAGAAAAACAGGAAGCAAGAATAGGAAACAGGCGAACAACAGATATATGTGTCCGTGTCAAGTAATTGCACGTGTAACAAGTGATAACAAAGTAAAGCAGTGAGCAGAACTAAGCAACTACTAAACGTGAGTAGTAAAGGAAACGTAATAGGTACGGAAGCATTGAAACAAGTAAAGCAACTACTACAGTACGTTAGATGTGATTGGTTAGTCTTTAAGTTCTTTTGATTACTCCTTCGGGTACGCGAAGGAACCTCACATTCTGTGAGTCATGCACCCGACGTCTGTTATTCAAATTATAAGGTGGTAACCGAGGATGCTACTGACCGAGTAAACCTAATGCAAGCAACATGTAATTGAGAGAGATTCTCGCATAGGTGAGGATTGCAATCCATACTACTGCAGTAGTGAGGTCCTAAAAAGGTAACCTCGACCTCCCTAACTCTGAGTGACTGGAGGCCAAAGGACGCTACAGCTCCTATCAAACAAATGTCGTAGTAACAAGTCACTCAGGGTTGTACCATCCACCCTCTCTAAGGTGAACCATCTTATGAATGGGGCACGACAGGTTTATCTTTCTTAGGTTCATAAATCAGTCATACCTCCTTTCGAGGTGTTCATGCCTCGTGGTCCCCGCAGGGTACGCAAACGAGGACTTAGCCTGCCCATCTACGTGCTCAGCCTCACGCGGCTATCAAGAGCACATCGCTCGCGAAAGCGATCAAAACACCATATGATCATTTTCATAATTTAGGGTATAGCCACGCGTGAGTTCACTCACGAACGAGGGTCATCGCCCAGAGACTCCAACAGAGTCTAAGCCACAACAGTGCTACTCATACCCTATAGTGTTCAAGTTTTTGTGTGACAATCTTTTCATTACATGAATAAGGTGCACTTTGTGCACTCATCAATGCCTCTAGCATGAGTCTCACAGTGTACCAATCGGGGTACGCACTATGCAGTACGAGTGTCAAGTTGTGCTATGTGCAGAGTGCGACTAAGTACTACATGATTTTAAGTTACTCGCACAACATATGCAACAGAGGCATAATACAAGTGCATAACTGAGAAACAATAATGCAATTACATGATAATGTGTGTGTGAGTGTACAATTCCATAATTTCAAGAGGTAAGCACATACTATGAACATATTTGCGAATTCATTACGTTGAAATAGGTATTGCCAGCCTTTAAATTTCACATTTCGAGTAGTTAGAACTACGATGTCATAATTTTGGCAATTCTTTCACAGAGAGGCCACTCACATCGAAAGGATTCATGATCTCGGTCCAATCAAGTGTTGAGATGAAAATCTAAGTGATTCCCATACATATATGAATCACATCATCGTCACACGGTGTGTCGCCGCTCCTGCGGGAGGACCAATGTATTTAAAAATCACAAAAGATATGCGTAAGCATTTCACCTTTCTAGGTTACATAGTTTGACACACTTACGTGTCAAGGATGAAATCTAGGATATTCCCAACTTATGGGAATAACATTAGCATTACCACGGTTTCGGGCGCCATGCCTGCGGAACCTGATAATGATATGACGAAAAACTCTAAGTTTCATAACTGGTAAAAAGGATTTATATTCGTGTGGATGGCACGGAGCTCACCTGATTACTAATATTAAACTATTGAAATGAGAACTAAGGAAAGTACAAGGTTCACTACGGATTCATGATCAAATTTGTGGCCATCCGACTGGACAACCACAAGTATAACACCTACATGGCACAAACTCACATTGGAGTCTAAGGGGTTACTACCAAAACATTTGGACAAGGCACAAGAGTGTCACGTGTCGACTAGGTTCCACTAGACAGCGGACCCAAATCGTTCAATATATAAATAAATAAATATATATATATATATATATACATATAGTCTGTTACTCATACCTCTTCCTATCAGGTTCATGGTGCCCTAATCAAGACGTGGCCCTAACATTTGCACAAGGGGCAAAAATATCGGGAAAAAGGGTTTCGGGTCTGATCCTTTGGACCAGACCATGACCAAGACACGGTCCCGGGTCTGAACCCCAAGGTTCGGACCAGGTGGTTACCGAAGGTGACAACAGTCAAAAGGGGCACCTAATCCACAAAGGATCCGGGTGTAGTTGGCACCCAGTAGCTTATTTGAGTGCCACTGCAACAAGTTGGGGGAGTGCGGGTCTGGTCCTTCGGACCAGACCACTAGGTCTGACAAGAGTTCTGGTCTGAACCCACGGTTCAGACCAGACGCCTATGATAGGCTGAGCCCGAATCGGGCTACCAAGGTGGCTGACACCGTATTACTAACACGTCGCCACGGTAAGAGGGGACAAGGTTTGACATAGGTCTGGTCCTTTGGACCAGACCACTCAGGTTTGCTGGGAGGACTGGTCTGAACCCACGGTTCAGTCCAATCCCAAGGCGGTACAGTAGGGGTTCACTAACCTGGAGCGGCTAGCACTTGGGCGGCTACCTTGATGCCAAGGCTAGACTGGCCATGATGGAACTTGAGTCTGGTCTCTTGGACCAGACCAAGGGGTCCTAGCAAGGGTTCTGGTCTGAACCCATGGTTCAGACCAGACTCCCTGGTCAGGTGCCCGACACCCCCAAAGAGTCTGGCCAACCCGGGTGCCTTTGGCTCCCGGTGACCTGATGCTAAAAATGAATGGGCCAAGGGCCCCTTCCCCAGATGGGATTCAGGCCACGTTGTGGCCCTGGTCAAGGTCCCAAAGGAAGCCGTACCAGACCCAGATCCCTTGGGACAGGGTCTGAACACAACTCTCTGAAAAGACAGGCTAACCGAACGCTAGTTGCAACTAGCAACCAGACTCGCGCCAAGAGAGAGCGCCAAGGGTCTGGGTGCATCTGGACGAGCCCAGCTCAGTCCAGGGTGTACCCAGCAATGCTCATCACGCACAGAGGCAGACCTACCATATCTAGCAACAGAGAAAACTAAATTAGTGGCATAAAAAAAAATGCAGAGGCAAGAATCTAAGGAAAAAAAATAATGGCAAATTCCAGCGAGAAAACAAAGTAAACCATGATCGACAAAATGCAATGCTTTCATCTTTTTTTCTTTTATCTTTTCTCTTTTTTTTTTCAGAACTGCAATGCATAGCCCAAGTGTAACAAAAAAAAAATTGTTGTAACCAACATGATAAAAACAAAATAAAAAAAACAATGAGACGCACAAAATGACGATCTACACATTGGGAGCACCCTCTTGGTTCCATGCGTCGAGAATAGGGAAAATACTTGGCCAAATAGAAATACAATTTGGAAGAAGAAGAAGACCACTAAATCCACCGGTGAAACATGCATACACGGATGCCTTGCCTCCATGGTTTCATGGTTCGAATACATGAAATTTTTGAAAAAAAATAAAACCAGATAAATGTATTAAATCTTCACCTTGGATGCTTGGAAGAGGAAGGATTTGGCTGCAAGGATCTCTCCCAATGGTGGCTAAGACACACCACACGGCTAAGGGAGGAGAAGAGTGAGGATGGGAGAGAGAGAGAAAGAAAGTCTAACAAAAAAAAATTGCCCCTTTTGGGCTCTCATTTTTTTCCAAAAAGGGTTTTAAGGAGGTAGGTGGGTGTAATATTTTCGAATTTTACAAAAGTATGTCAAAAATCCTTTAATTTTCTTGTCTTATTTCCAAAATAACAAAAAAAATCAGAAAATACCAAGAAAATGAACAAAAAAAATTCAAAATAGCAAAAGAAATTACAAAAAATATATATATATATAGTCTTTAAAACCTCTTTTTGAGAAAGCTTTTGTTTCGAACCTTGTTTTTGAAATTTCAAAAAATTCATAACGGCCGATCTCACTATCCCGTTTGCGATCCCGCTCTCTCTCTGTTGCTCGAGGGCCATCCATCGATCACCATCTTCCTTCATCCGTTGATCTTCAACCGATGCCCCTTCTGGATCTTTCCTCTCTCGAGCCATCTCGCTCGATCCCTCATCTTCATCCGATCAACTCCTCTTCTTCTCCGCCCTCGATCTCCAATCGTCTTCACCTTCTTTTCCTCTATAAAAAGAGGTACAAGAGAGGGGAAAAGGACCGAGAAGCACCTTCATCCAAGGCATTAGTGATTCACCTCTCCCTACGGAGCCATTCTGGATCCAGTTTCTATCCTCTTTCAAAATCGCGGTGACTCGTTTAGGTAAATACCCCTTCCTCTTCGTTCGTTTCCTTTTGATTCTTCTTTCACACTTTAATTCAGGTCCCCATCAATGCACCATTGAGTTTGTTTTGCGTTGCTTATAGAAACCTCAAACCTCTCTCGTGCAATAGTAAAAGGGAATTCTTAAAATTCCTATATCTCATTCTTGTAGTCGCAAACCCTCTGTAAGATTTTTTATCATTTTACGATGATTTGCTACTTTACATTGACCATTAGTTTTCTTTTTCGAGTTTTGAACCTCGAATTGAGAAGTGAATCCAAACAGATGCCAGATGGATTGTCCCAGCCATTAAAAAACTATTTTTGGTATTTTTGTAATTTTAATTTGAAAATTGGACAACGAGGCTCAGTTTTGGATTCTGATATTGGATCCGGATCCAAAATTGAGTCAGATATAGAAAGTTGATTTAATTTCAGTAAATTTGAGAGATAAACTGGAATTTTGAGCGAGAGTGACTTGATTTACTCAGAAAATGGGGCCAGGGGCAAAGAGGAAAAAATTTACAACATTTTGAAAAATTTGGGGTGTTTACAGATGCCCCTCTTTGCTACTAAGCCGGTTGAAAGCCGAGCTTAGTGGCAAAGAAACACTGCAAATTTTGAAAAAATGACCCAGTCAACAGCTCTGAACTGGGTGTGAAAGGATTATTTTGAAAAACATGGTTTCTCAGGCTTAAAACCTTATCCTGAATGGTTCTGGGGAGACAAAATCCTCGAAAATGATATAACTGAATAACAGAAATGAGGAAATCGTGATGGGATTTTGGGTGAAAGTCTTGAAATGGTGGAAAATCAGAATTTTGATCAAGTCTTATGAGTGAGATAAGACCAGCTTTTGGAATGACTCAGGTTTAGCCCTTAACCTGGATGGGACAAAGATATCTCGAGATAACCTGAATGGGGAAAGGAATATAAGCGGACCTCGATGGAACATTTTTGAAAGAAATGTCTTGTGAGACGAACTCAAGTATGATCCTTTCTTGGATGGATATATATAGAGCATGGATTCCTTTGTGAGGAAAAACCATGATGGGACTGGGAGGATTACCTCATCGAAACGAGGCTCAGGTTTAACCCAAACCTGAATGGAAAGTACCTCATGGAGCGAGGTTCAGGCTTCACCCTTAACCTGAAGGGGACGACCCTACAAAATCCTCGAACGAAGAAACCGTGATGAGACAGAAAGAAATACATCACCAAGACAAGATTCAGGTTTAACCCTTGACCTGAGTGGGGGGAACCGTACGGAATCCTTGGATGAAGAAACCATGATAGGACTAGAAAGGATATCTTGTCGAAACGAGATCCAGGTTTAACCCTAACCTGAATGGAAGATACCTCGCGGAGCGAGGTTCAGGCTTAACCCTTAACCTGAAAGGGGCGACCATACGGAATTCTCGGGTGAAGAAACCATGATGGGACCTTCAGAGTTTGGATAAACAAATCTGAAAGGGGTTTGCGAGAAGAGAAAAATGGTGTTCCCTAAAGCTTGGAAAAGGGATGATCTAGGGTGTCTCATTGCGGAGACTAAATCATCCTTTAAAAACATACGACCTCTCACAGAAGGTTTGGGTGATACCTCGAGGAGCAAGGTAACAGGTTTTATCCTTAGCCTGAATGGATACAGAATCCTCGAAGAGCGGGAAAACTGTGATGGGACCTCTAGACTTTGCACAATAAGTCCAAGAGGGGTTTGCAAAAGGATGAAAATGGGGGTCCCTAAAGCTTAAAAAAGGGTTGATAGAGGGCTCCTCATTGCTGTGACTGAAATAGTTTTTGACAATAATAGACCTTTTGCAGAAAGTTCAGGTTTAACCCTTATCCTGAGCGGGAACTGTCTATGGCGGGACAGTGGGGAACACGGGGAAGTGTGCAGGTCCAAGAGACTCAGATCAAACAAAAGGGAAGGACTTTTCAGTCCTAACGAGGGTTGACGTCAGGATACGTCAAAATGATCATCTTGCTTCATGTTGGGATAACTAGAAAATATTGCCAATAAGATGCCAAAAATTGTAGTTGATTCAAAATGATTGAATTATGCTTATGTGTGAAAATATCACCTTTTTCTACCTAGAGTATTAACTCCAATTGGGCTAACTCTGTAGAATCAAGAGTCAAATTCAAAATTTGTTGCTCTTGATTTTCTTCAAGGAAGATATCAATTTCCTTGATATGAAAAGAGAGAAAATATTCTTAGCTTCATAAAAGCATTTGAGTCAAAAGATATTAATAAAAGAATTTCACATAGATAAAAGATGATTCCTCGCAGTTTCGGGCAGTTTGATATCCTGGGGCTTTTCCCATGATGATCTTTTTGCACTCTTTTGAGTCATGGAGCTTTCTTGGGTTCTTTTACATCATCCTTCATTTTGGAGATGTCCTGACTTTTGTCTCTTTTTCTTAGAAAGGTACGTCACAAACTCCTTCATCTTGGAGATGCTTTGATCCTCCTTTCTTTCTCAGGAATTATGCTTGATGATATTGGTTCATTGGTCAAAACTCTCTGGATGATAGCAGAAATCAAATACCTTTCAGGGTTTGTCGGGAGGTTCATCGCAGTCGCCTTCATCTTGGTGGTGATCTGAACGTTCCCTTGAAGGATCCATCACAAACTCCTTCATCTCAGAGATGATCCAAATCTTCTTTGGCCCCGAGGGTCTGGCTCGCATATTCGTCTTCATCTTGACGATAATTGAGAGATCCCTTTTGCGGATATTTGATTGCAGCTTAGATGACTGAGGAGATATGGATTGGGTAGGTCCTTCTTGCTGCCCAGGAATAGTTTCACTGTCTTACTGCCAGAAGAATGATCTTTAAGAATGCGCCATAGCTATGATCAATATTAATTCACTTATGGCTTTTCAACATCATTAAATTTTTCCTTTGCCGGTCATATCGAAGATTTTTCTTTATCATCTTGGTTGACCAACAGAAAAAGCTTGAATTCAGTTCTTATTTTGCAAAAGTCTTGCTCTTTTGGAAATAATACTAAAGGTAGTTGGAGGAAATTCCTTATGTGATAGAAACTTTGAGATCAACAATGACTTTTGATAGCAAATTGGCAAAGTATTCTAGAAATCCTTGATGAGAGAAATTGCTTGATATCGATCGACACGTCCGTCACAAAATTCTCCTCTCTTTTTTCCCCAAAAAGAGAGACTCAGGCTTAGCCCTTACCTGAATGGGAAGTTGGAAATACTCCTCTCTTCCCCAAAGAGGAGGCGTTTGCAAAACAGAACTTTCGAAGAAAAAATAAGTTTTCGTCAAAACTCCCTATCTCTAGGCTTCTCTTATGGAAAAGTGGCCGAAAAATGAAGTTGAGAAAGTATAACAGGGGAACGAGTCCATCACACTTTCCCTAAAAGAAGGTTCTCTGTGAAGGGGTTGGCCAAAGATGAGAAAAACGGGGCCACAAAAAGAAACGAGCTTATGTCGAAGCTCTCCCTGGAAAAAGGGTTCTTTCGTGTAAAGTTGGTTGTTGTTTTGCAAACAGTTCGCGAAAAAACGAGTCCCTTCAAACTCACCCTGGGAGAGGGCTCTTGTGAATGAAAGATGGTTGCATGCGAAAGGAACGAGCTCCCTCGAACTCTCCCTGAAGAGGGTCATTCGCAAGAGGAAAAGATTGATTTTTGACAGAATGATGACCCGAAGGTTGAAATTGAGAATTTAGAGCTTAAATTGCTGATGATTGGTTAGTACTAAAACTGAACCTAGAGGGCTAACTGATCTGTCAGCCAAACACTAGCACGAGCGCTAGATGTACCAGCGCGAGCACTGGGTTTTGAAAAACACACCAGTACGAGCACTAGATTTCAAAAATGCCGCAGTACGAGTGTTGGGTTTCAAAAAATGCACACCAGTACGAGCACTGGGTTTTCGAAATTGCACGCCAGTACGAGCACTAGGTTTTGAAAATACATACCAGTGCGAGCACTGGATTTTGAAAAAGCACCAGTATGAGCACTGGATTTTGAGGAAGAGACCGATATTCCTAAGATATTTGGAAATTGAAGCGACAATGATTGCTGGTGTTTCAGGATTATCCCTTATCCTGAAAGAAAAATTCAGGTTTGTCCCTTAACCTGAAAGGGGGATGGGAAAACTTTGGTCCAATACGAGCATTGGATAAAAAAGAAAGGAAATTCGAGTCGGAACTCAGAATCGTAAAACTGAAAGATAAAAGGGGAAAACCTGAGTCGGAACCCAATTTTTCAAAATAAAAGAATGAATGAGAAAATCAAGTTTGAGAACTCGAATTCTTGACGTAACAATTGGTCCAATGCGAACATCGGATCCAAAAGGAAGCCCGAGTTGGAACTCGCAACTCTGGAAATAAGAATATATATACAAAAGGGAAAACCTGAGTCGGAACCCGATTTTTCAAAATAAAAGAATAACTGAGAGAATCGAGTTTGAAAACTCGAATTCTTGACGTAACAATTGGTCCAATGTGAACATCAGAACCAAAAGGAAGCCCGAGTCGGAACTCGCAACTTCAAAAATAAGAATATATACAAAAGGGGAAAACTCGAGTCGGAACCCGGTTTTTCAAAATAAAAGAATGAATGAGAGAATCAAGTTTGAAAACTCGAATTCTCGACGTAACAATTGGTCCAATGCGAACATCGAAACCAAAAGGAAGCCTGAGTCGGAACTCGCAACTTCGAAAATAAGAATATATACAAAAGGGAAAACCCGAGTCGGAACCCGATTTTTCAAAATGATAATAAAATAGAAAACTCAAGTTTTGAAAAACTTGAATCTTCAAAGGAACGATCGGTTCCAACATGAGTGTTGAATCCGATAGGAAGTTTGAGTCAGAACTCGAAACTTCAAATGACATAAAAAGGGAAAACCCGAGTCGGAACTCGGATTTTGAAAATAAGCAATATATACAAAAAGGGGAAAACCCGAGTTTGAAAACTCGAATCTTCAAAGGAACGATCGGTTCCAACACGAGCGTTGAATCCGATAGAAAGTCCAAGTTGGAACTCAGAACTTTAATCTAGATAAAAAGGGAAAACCCGAGTCGGAACCCGAATCTTCAAAATAAAAAATGGAAAACCCAAGTTTTGAAAAACTTGAATCTTCAAAGGATACGATCGATTCCAACACGAGCGTTGAATCTGATAAGAAGTCTGAGTCAAAATTCGGAGCTTCAAATGATATAAAAAGGGAAAACCCGAGTCAGAACTTGGATCTTCAAAATAATAATAAAAATGGAATGAAAAAAAAAAACGAGTCAGAACTCAGATGGGAAGGAAGTAATTCCGACCCAAGAGTCGGATTCTTGAAGGATTGAAAAAAAGCATGAATAGATTCTAACGATTATGAAGAAGATGAGAAATTTATTCAAGATCCTCGACCCAATGTGGCCCAAGATTTGAATTTCAATTATGATGGTTTTCCGGATTATCCCTGATCCTGAAGAGAGTTTGGATAAATCGAAAAAGATTGATAGAGATTGATAAAGGGTAATAAGAATTGATAAAAGGGAAGAACCAATGAAATTGACAATAAGAATTTGAAAAGGATTGGTAGAAATTGGCAAAAATTTAAGAAAAAATTAATGATAAAAGAATTTAGGATTATCCCTTGCTCTGAAAAGAAAAAAGACCTCGCGGGACGAGGTTCAGGTTTATCCCTTAACCTGAAAGGGGAAGAACAAAGGAGTACCTCATTGAAAAGAGGCATAAGGTTTATCTCTTAACCTGAAAGGATTATAAAGATTGATAAAATTTAGTAAAATTGATAAAAACTTGATAAGACTTGACAAAATTGATAAAATTGATAATAAATTGATGAAAATTTGATTAAATTTGAAAAATAAAATGAATGTAATTAATGAGAAAAAGACCAACCGAAAAATGATAAGATTTTTAGAAAAAGAGTTCATCTGATCCTGCCTGCATATGTGTGAACACCCCAAATTTTTCAAAATCTTATAAATATTCCCTTTTTGCCGCTAACCCCATTTTCTGAGTAATTGAGTCACTTTTAAATCTAAATTCCAACTTATTTCTGAAATTTTACTAAAATTAAATTCATTTTATATATCTGACTCGATTTCGGATCCGGATCCATTGTCAAAATCCAAATCTGAGCTTCGTTATCCAATTTTTAAATCAAATTCTCAAAATTACCAAAATAACCTTTTGAAAGGCTAAGAATGTTCATCCAGTATCCGTTTGGATACATCGCGTTGTATTTCCCGATTCGAGGTTCAAAACTCAAATATTTTCTTAAAACCTGGATCCAAACCCATTTTCTAAAGAAATTTCCCCAAAATAACCCTGATTTCTCAAAAAACCCTTCTTTTTTTAAATATTTTTCAAAAATTCCAAAAAGGTTTTAAAAAAATCCCTTATTTTCCCTAGTTTCATAGATTTATTTCAAAAAATACCAAAAAATTGGAAATACAAAGAAAAAGAAAAAGAAAAATATAATAATAAATATGATAAGAAAAGAAACAAAAAAAATCAGTTTTGCGAAAACACCTTTTTTGAAATTAGTTTTGTTAAAAACCACGTTTTAAAAACTGTTGGACACTGTTTTTGAAAATTTTGCAAATTCAGAGGGACCGAAAGTGTAAAATTTCTAACAAACACTCGTTATAAAAAGAAGCCGCAGGAGAGGGTTTAGGGCATCGTCTTCACCCCCGCACTCCTTTGTTTCTTCTCCTCCCTCTTTTCCATCCGTCTTCATCTCTCCGATTCACGTTTCTTCCCTTTATCCATCTGATTCTCTCTCTCTAGTCCTCCTCTCCATCGCCCGAAGGAAATCGCTCGATCATCCCCTGCAACAATCAAGTAAGCAAATCTCTCTTATTCTTCAATAGAAGAAGATTTCCGCCGTAGGAGAGGAGAGCTTTACTCCATTCAGAACCTTTGCAGCACCTCTGTGAGTTTTTCTCCTCTCTTTTTTGTCTGTAACTTTGATTTTTCTTGTGTTTTCTTGTTGATCGTCTTATTATCGCACCATGGATAGGGTTCAAAACGCTCATAGTTATTTTGGCCCATCCCTGTGCTACAATAAACAGAATATATATATATATTCCTACATTTTTTTATTATTTCCCTTTTACAATTTGTTTCTGAACTTCTTATTTCTAATATTTGCTTATGCCATCATGTGTTAGATCCAGTAATTTCTTCATCGATTTCTTTTTTTTTTTTAGTTTTTGTTGTTTTTGTTCGTTTGTTTTGTTTCTCCCCTTTTATTTGTGACGCATTTCATTAGTAGGTTCTTACTTGCATTTAGTTCATAGCATTCCGTTTTATTTCATTCATTTTTTTTTATCCAGCAAGCTCTCTGTTGAGCTCATTTTAGCCGATTTCCTGTTTCAATAAGGTTTAATGGCATTTTGTTCATCAGGTTGTGGTTCATGCAATACTGTCTTTGTTTATTTCCAGTATTTTGTTTGAATCCATTTCTTTTTGCTTTTGTGAAATTTTGTTCATCGTCAACTGCATTCACATGATCGCATATGTAATTCTAGTTGTTTCTATATTTCGGTTCAATCTAGAATCATCATCTTCCATACATATATGATCTGTTGTAATTGTTTTATTCCCTCTTTTGAGAAATTGGGCGAGTTTGGTACCCATTTTGCTAGAGTTGTGGTGAACATTGAGTTCCCAAGATGATCCACTGTGAGGGATTAGTGAGCTATTGGTTGGGATCTTTAAGCATCATTTGATCAATGGATCTACCTTGCTGAGCATTCAACATAGATAATTTCATGGCTTTCATGGGGGGGATCAATTCCAAGCCAGCATATCCAATGCGAAACGAGTTCAGATCGACAGATCTACCAAGAATCCCAGCTCCAATCAGCGGATCTGTAACTATTATGGAAATGTAAGACAAAGGTAGTTGTTGAAATATGATTTGTGCCCGGATCTGTCGAGAAAGAGCTTTCTGGATCATTTGTAGGTGCCTGGTTCTGTTTCACTGGAAGTTGAACCTCTCACGAGTGGTTATATCATGAGATTTTGTAGATCTCCCTTGGGCCTTTGGTGGAACACCTTAAAAGCCTCTCTTCATCAACCCTGGATCTGGATCTTCAAATGCTGTAAATTACAATAGCAATTTTAAGTTCATCCAAGCCATGATCAGGCCCTTTTGATGATACATGGGGAAACTATCAGACGCCAATCGGTACTATGGGACAGAGCAATGAAGCTTCTAGAGGTTCAAAAAGCCCAGTCTGGGAAGGATTGGACATGATGTTTCAGGGTGCGAGATGCATAATCACATTCCTCAGTAATTTCTAGTTCTGACCTTGCTAATTTGCGCAGGAGGCAGTCAGCTAGAGGCAGTAGCAATCCTGGAGCCGTTGGCAACACCATGCTGCAGTTCTACACAGATGATGCACCAGAGCTCAAGATTTCTTAATGTTGTACTCATCGTGAGCATCGCTCTTTGTTACGGTTCTGCATGCTATTGGTAAGTTCTATACCATTCCCAGGGACTTGGGCATAGCCCGACAGTGATGATGCCAAATTTGTAGGTAGAGTTGATTCCCTCTTTTCCATTTGTTAACTATAATGCCACTTGAATTCTGTGTTATCTATTTTCTTTGCCCCTTTTTGAGAAGGAAGACCAGTATAATGAGGTGATCGACGACATCAATGTAGTTAGTAAGTTGGGTTATAGATTTGATTATGGTTTAATAGTTCTGCCTGATCTTGCTTGAGGTCATTGTTGCACTTCTGAGAGGCACACGTTGGAATCATTTATTTTAAACAGTTTCCTACATCTTTTCAAAATACATTAGAAGCTGATTTCATGACAGTGGATTCTTTTCCCTTTTCAGCTAATTACATCCAGTTAATTTCTCTAGTAGAACCCCACACCCTATCTGAGAATGATTGTGCCAATGTCCTGTGATGATGGCAGAAACGATAATGAAGTTTGGCTATATATATTACCTTAATGGGTATCTCTGATGACGATGTATTTACTTCTGACAGTTTCTGACTTTACATTCATTTTGTTCTTAATAATTTGTGCCTTTGTGTATACCTGCAACTATATATTTTAGTAATTCGAGATTGATGGGCCAAGCTGGAATTCTGGGACTGCTCAAAGCCAAGCTGTCAACGACTTCAAGCAATAACGATGTTGTGTTGCTGAGGGTCATTCTGCTCTAGCTCCATCAGATGGAATCGTGTTATGTGGCTCCACCATCTAGTCATTGAACGTGTGTTATTCTCAATGAACATACGTTCATTCATACAGCTCATTACCCCAGCCCCACTGTGCACCAACCCTGCACATTTTCAACAACAACACCCTGTGTCAGCTGCTGCCACACTTGTTGCACTTCTGCAATTGTGATTGCTGGAAGTGTTGCCTCTGCAATGCCACCTGAATAGTTATCAAGCTGTGCTGAAGGTTTTGTTCCTCTGCAGCAGGATGTACTTAGAACTTTATTTTTTGTACTTGCATCTTCTTTCTGTCCTTCAACACTTTCATCAAAGTTTAGGGTGGCAATACTTTTGCATGGTCCAGTAGGAAGTGGCAAATGGACTCTTATCAAATTTATTGCTCGTTCTTTGGGTTTACATGTTGTGGAGTCTAGCTGTCACGATTTCATGGAAGTCTCTGAAAGAAAGATCGTTCTGTCACTAAGTCATGCCTTCCAAACAGCTCAAAGATGTTCACCTGCAATAATTCTTCTACAACATTTTGATGTATTTGGAAGCCTATCTTCCAGTGGGGCCTATTTATCTGACCAAGTAGGTGTGATCTCTGAAGTTGCAACTGTCGTGAGAGAGTTTATTGAGCCAAATTCTAAAGATAAAGAATATGGCTCCAGAAAAGCATTAAATTCTGATTTGTTCTTTCCAAAAACAGAGAATGGGAAGTCACAAGATCCTTTTAGTTGCAGTTGCTAATAGATCTGAAGGTCTACCACAGTCCATTAGGCGATGCTTCAGTCATGAAATAAGTATGGGTGCCCTAAGTGATTGGCAAAGAGTTAAAATGCTCTCTCAATCACTGCAATATGTTGCTAAAGATCTTGTCCTTCATAGTAGTGACGATCGTGTAAAGGACATTGTTGGGCAAACAAGTGGTTTTCTTCCAAGGGACGTTCAAGCCTTTATTGCTGATGCTGGGGCAAATTTCATTCGCAGGATCAATGATACTATTGGCACTACCAACTTCACAGAATGTGCTGAAAGCATTTATGGTGAAAACTTCCATAAACAATTGAGCAAAGATGATTTGTCAAAAGCTTTAGAGCAGTGTGCCAAATGTGAAATGGGAGGACATTGGTGGGCTGGAGAATGTAAAAAAAAAAAATCAATATTAGATGTTGTGCAGTTGCCACTCATGTATAAAGATTTGTTTTCATCTGGACTGCGTAAAAGATCTGGTGTCCTTCTGAATGGTCCTCCTGGGACAGGGAAGGAAAATGCAGACAATGTCAGTCTAGATTCTGTCTTGCCTTCAAAAAAATGCTCTACTCGAAGAGGCTTGTAAGAAATATGATGAGGCAACTAGACTTTGTTCTACTCTTCATGATGCATCATCAAACATATCTCATAACCTCGGCAACACATGTATTTGGCTTTTCATCCAAATTACATCATAACTTTAGCATGAATATATGCCAAATCGGTTCATATATGTCTTCTTATGTCCTCATCTATGGATACTCAATGGCCTTGACATAGCCTCCCCATATACACCTGTATAAAGTATAAACATGATATTTAGATATCACACATGTACCTTTCACTAGGGGTTAAGCTTAAATAGGCACATTCAACATTCTTAGCCACATTCCCTGCACACCCCTTTCATACACAGATTTTTCACTAGCCTAAGAGTGTTACATGCATGTGCTTATGTATATATATATGCTCTCATGTAAAGTATGCATATGTGTGTTCTATCATTTATATAAGCATGGCTCCTTGCATGTTTGTTTCTTCATTAAGATAGGCATACCCCTATGCATTCCTGAATTCAATAATTGTAATCGCCACTTATATTCTTCTACCACTCTGTGCTAACTTGAATTTTGCAGGAATTATGTAGAAAATGTCATTTTTCTTCTTAGATTAGGAGTTCTGAATTGTAATAGCTAGATACAATGAAAATTTACATTCTTTGTCTTAGAATGGAATGAATGAGCATGTACATATCTTCTAGAATTGCTTGATTCATGACATTTTCATCTTTTATTTTCAAAACTACACAAATGGTGAAACACGAATGGCACATGCACCGTTCCTTAAGAGGCGATTAAATTCTAAGTTGATGATTTACATCAATGGCCATAGTCAGGATGTGAACAAGACTTAGGATTTTCATCTTTTATGAAATAACATTAGATCTACACTGGATCCTTTTCAAAAAATCATCATATTTTCTAAATATTTTCTTCTTTTATCAGGGTTTAACTTAAAATTAACTCAAAATATGTATCAATAGCCATAGTCAGGATATATTGAGAGTTAATTTCATTTTAAACTCTATAAAAGCACCAAAATATATTTTATTCTTCATCTGAATTTAAAAATAGATTATTGTATAATACACTCAATGGCCATAGTCAGGAATGTATTATATCATCAATCTTATTTCAATTCATTTAAAGAATGAAATGTGCTTTTCAAATCCAATTTCAAATTTTTTAAATTCATTCATCATTTAGGATAGAATTACATCATATTTTCAAAAACCCTTTTTCAAAATCCAAGTGATTTCCTTCAAATATCTTCTTCACTTCTCAAATCAATTTTTTAGCTCTTGTAAATTCAAAATTCTAATTTTAAATTCAAAGTCCAATTTGACTTTGGAATTCCAAATTCATTTCTATTCAAAAATTCAATTTTCCAATTCAAAACCAAATTCAGATTCACTTCAAACATCTCAAAAATTTCAATTTCAAAAGTTTAGTTTAACTTTGAAATTTCTGATTCATCTTCTGATTCCAAATTCAAAACTTCAAATTCAAAGTCCAATTTGACTTTGAAATTCATTCGTATATTCAAAATTCAATTTCTAAATTTCAAAACAAATTTCAAAGTTCAATTCAACTTTGGAATTCTAAATTCATTTTCAGGATTCATAATTCGAATTCAAATTAACATCCCAAATTTCAAAGCTCAATTTAAACCTTGAAACAACTGATTCATCTTCTAAATTTAAACTTTAAAAATCCAATTCTAAAATTAAAATCCAACTCCATTTAGGGATCCAGATTTCCAAATCCAATCTCCATTTTTGGATTCCAGACTTCGGATCCAATTCCATTTAAGATCCTAGAGTTCGGATCCAATTCCATTTAGGACTCCAGAATTCAATCTCATCTTGGATTCCAGACTTCAGATCCAATCCCATTTAGGATTCTAGATCCAGAATTCAACTTCATTTTTGGATCCTAGACTTCGGATCCAATTTTATCGTGGATTCCAGATTTCACATCCAATTCTAAATTCCGAATCCCATCTGGATTTCTTAAACCCAATTCTATTTTCAAATTCCATTTGGATTTTTTTTTTTAAATCCAAATTTCATCTTGATTTCAAACTTTAAATCTAGAATTCAATTCCACTTCAAATTTCATCTCCTCTCCTAAATCCAGGTTTAAAATTCAAATTCAGAAGTCCATTTCTGACTCTAAAACTTCATTTCTTTTCCTCTCAGCTGCATTTACATTGCACAAGCATGATTCTCTGTGCATTTTAGATTTAGAATAAATTCTTAGATAATATTTTAGCAAAGCAAAAAGGCATAAATTCGACTCTTGGTTTGATTACCCCTGGTAAAGGCGCTAGGAACGGTCGAACCTCGTACCGACGAGCGAATCCCGTCTCCCAATTTTCTCGCAAATATTTCAAAAACGGAGGCGAGTAATTTTCTGAAATATTTTTAAAATTAAGGTCAAGTGAGACTTTGCAAAAGAGTTCCTCTCTCTCTTTCCTTCCTTTTTTTCTTCTCTTCTTTTCTTTCTTTTATTTTTCTCCTTCAAAAAAGGAAAAAATAGAGGTTAGAAAGGAAAAGAGAAGGAAGAAAGAGAAACCACAAGAGGAAAATTTTTGCGATGATCACAGCTTTGGCGACCGTGATGGGACTCATCTTCGTCCGGTCGAATTTTTGCCTTTTTCTTTGCTTTGATATTATCTAAGTCTTTATTCTTCAAAATGTCAGCTTCATTTCCATGCAAACCTTAGGAGGCTAGATTTTGTCATAAGCTGACATAATGCATATAGGATCTAAGTATGGTTTGGTAGGACCATATTGAGGAGAACTATCCATGTTCACATTAGACTTAGCTCTGAAATACAACTCTCCTCAATTTTAGGGATTGAATGCAAACAATGTATGCACGTGTATGCTTCTTTTCATTTAAATCTATCTCTTTAGGACTTGCGTTAGAGCTTTTTGGTTTTATTGCATGTTGAACATGTTTTTGAAAACATCCCTACCTATATTGTTCAGGTCTTCACGTTGCTGGGTTGTCTCACTGAACCATAGTTCGGGAGAGAGCCTCACAACTGGACCACTTATTTGGGTTCGTGCCTCCCTACCACGTACCTAAGGGCCATAGTCTGAGGTATATCGGTAGGTGCTCAAGGATGTTGGGAAGCCATTACATTAGAACCAGAGAAAAATTTTTATGCCACGTACTTCAAGCTTCAACTTAAGTATATCGGCATATCTTGATTGGAATCAGATGATCTAAATCTTAGAGTTAGGATTAAGGTCCTATCAGCCATTTCAAATATTGCATTTAGAGTCAGCTTTAGGGAGTGTTGTTTGTGCATCCTTGTTTGTACATCTGTGATTGTGTGATATTTTATATTTCCCTTATATTTTCCAAAACTCTGGGTATATATCATTCAAAATTTTATCTTTGTTTTTAAAACCCAGGTATGTTTTCCTTTTCTTCTTCTGATTCTTCTGATCCTGCCTGCAAATTTTTCAAGTTTTAAATCTTTGCCATTTATTCTCAAATTCATTTTCCCTCTTATTTTTCCAATGTATCTTATGATTCTATTTTTCTTGTTTATCTTTTCATAAATAAAATCTTTTTCCGTCAAGAGATATCCTTTTCAAAATAGCATTTTCCTTCATGTTTTAGTTGTTTATTCTTCCCATAGAATAACAATGCAATTGTCATAAATTCTGTGGTGACTCAAATCCCTGGTAATGGGATATCATTTTGTCAACCTAATTTCTTCTTTTGTCAAAATTTCTTTCAAAATTCTTTATTCTAAATATCTCATTTTGAAAGTTCTCTTATTTTTCTCAAATAACATTCTTCAAATATTATTCTTCCTTCCTAGTTATACTGGGGCATTTTTTCTTAATATATATATAGATATATAAATTCATATTTAAAAAAATCTGTTTGCAGGCAGGATCAGGCAAACTCATTTTTTTTTTCAAATCTTATAAATTTTCAGTTAATCTTGTTATCTTAATCATTTTCATTCATTTTTCTATCAAATTTACATCAATTTTATCAAATTTTATCAATTTTTCCTCAAATTTTATTAAATTTTATCAAATTCTTTACCCTTTCAGGTTAAGGGATAAACCTGATGCCTCTTTCCCATGAGGTATTCTATTTTTCCCTCAGGTTAAGAGATAAACCTGACCCTCGTTTTCCGGGGTATTCCCATTCAGGATAAGGAATAATCCTGAGACCCCTCATAGGAGCAATAATGCTACCTATGAGAATTCTTTTGCAAGTACAAGTTTCATCAAATCTTTATTGATTTTTGTTATCGTCGCAAAATTTTTCCCGTCTTCCTTTCCTTGCGAAAGAGAGAGGGAAATGCTTTCGCGATTCAAACTTGACCGGATTTTGGAAATTGTTTTGAAATATTCGCCTCCATTTTGAAAATTGCGGGAAAATCCATGGGATGGGGCTCGACCTGTCGGTACGAGGTTCGACCGTTCCTGCCGCCTTTAACAGGAGTAATCGAACCAAGGACCAAAATTATGCTTGACTTAGTAAAATCATTGAAATTATGTTCTATCCTAAATGCACAGAGAATTCAGGCATGTGCTATGAGATTTGGTAAAATATGGGTTGGAAAACTATGATGTATGCTTAGAAAACATTTGGAGTTAAAAAGCATTTCTCAGGAAAATATGGAAATCAATCTCTCAGAAAAACTCAGACGAAGAAGGTTTGAAAATCTCGGGAAATTTTATAAAGATTTGGAAAATCAGGCAGAAATAAGAATCTCAAGAAAATCTTGAGAAAGTTTATAAAGACTTAGAAAAATGAGAATCTCAGGAAAATTTTGAGAAAGCTTAGAAAGACTTGGAAAAATGAGAATCTCAGGAAAATTTTAAGAAAATTTATAAAGACTTGGAAAAATGAGAATCTCAGGAAAATTTTGAGAAAATTTAGAAAGACTTGGAAAAATGAGAATCTCAGGAAAATTTTAAGAAAATTTATAAAGACTTGGAAAAATGAGAATCTCAGGAAAATTTTGAGAAAATTTATAAAGACTTGGAAAAATGAGAATCTCAGGAAAATTTTGAGAAAATTTATAAAGACTTGGAAAACTATGAAGAAATGAGTATCTCAGGAAAATGGGAAGAATTCCTGAGAAAAGATGATCATTTGAAAAGGAAAGCATTTGTTGGGAAAACTCGGACTTTGAGAATTTTCTCAAGGAAATGATAGAAAATTTATAGAAAATTCTTTGGAGAAAGAAATTCAAAACTTAGGAAATTGAATTCTTGAGAATCTTGTCTTTTGAAATGTTGGAAAATCAACTTGGGTTCTTGAGAAAGATGAAAAATTCCTTTTGAAAAGAATCTTAAGAAAATAACATTTCCAAGGAAAATCATAGGAAAACTTTGATTTGGAAAATCCAACTCCGAATATCATCATAGTTTCTTGAGAAAATCGATTCCCTGAAGTGAAAATCTTTTGAGAAAATCATGAGAAAAACGAATGATGCAGATGATTTGAATGAATGAATGCACTTTTGAAAAGATTTCTGAAAATTTTATTGGAAAAATGTGGATTAAGACAAAGCAAATCCTTCATATATTCTGACTGTGGCCATGAATATATTCAGGGTTTATTTGAGTTAATTCACAATATTTTGAAAACATTGGAAATATGAGGTGCATTTTCAAGATAGCCTAAGAGTGTAGGCTCAATGTGACTGATAGAGAGATGATGGATCTGGGTCTCGTCCATATTCCGACTAGGGCCGTAAATATGGACTCCACCGAGTTCATCAACTCTCTAAGAGTCGGTGCACGTGTCATTCGTGTTCATCCATGGTAAATTTTGAAAGATTGAGATGTATGCATCATATAATCAGGATATTACTGAAATCAAACTATATGAGATGCGGCCTAATCTAAGCAGTAAAAGTAAATCTTATTCCAAGGTTTACATTGAATTGTTACATTGCTAACATAAAGTAAAAAAAATGAAATGGAGCCAAGGAATCAGCATCTTCTAGATTTTCCTGCAAAAATGAGAATTAGTACAAGACAACCAAGAAAATGGGTATATATACTATATACAACGAAGATATACAAGTAAATGTAGAAATACTTGAATTTATGATGAATAATATATGATAATGAAGATATATTTACAAAAGTAAGATAAAAGAAAAATATATATAATAACCAATACACATGAAAGGATATGTATGTATATATATAAGTATATATATACATATATATATATACATATATACATATATACATATATACATATATACGTATACATATAGATAGATATACGTATATATTGATATATATATACCTATAATAAGAAAATATACACATTTAAGGGAAATTCTATATAATGGGTAAAATCAGAAAATACAGGTTTATACAGTTTCTGTAGGGGATTTCACAAGGCTGTAATTTCCAAATTACAAGGTAATTTTCGATAAAACTGGGTATGGAGCTTCCCTATATATCAATAACAAAGCGTGCAAAAGAGGGTATAGAGATCATGAACGGATATGGATATATCTGTTCATGAACTTGGCTAATTATCAAGACTGCACACCTGCAGAAAAGGAAATGGGTATGGATACAAAGATGCTGCTACTGTGAGTGGTGGATGTGAAGGATGATAGATTTGTGTAAAAAAAATGAAAAGGTGCAGGAGTTAAATATTATGTACAGCTTGCAAGGTATAATGAGCATTGATAAGGAGGTTACGGCTATGAAGATGATAGGTGATATGCTGCTGTAGGTGAAAACGACATCACTCAAATATGCAGTTATCCACTATTTATTTCCTGCAAAATTGATTGTTTTCCTTACATATACAGATAACATATAACTCTGTTGAACCTAGTTAAATAATTGACTTCCAGCGGTTTTAGTGAATAGAAACTCAGGGATAATGAATAGAAACAGATTTTTCTGTTTAGTGGCTAACACTTCATCATTGAGATGAAGGTTTTATAGCAACCAATACTAACGTGAATCTGGGTACACAAAGGGCAGTAGTGACAAATAAAGGCATAATAACCCTACAAACTGATAAAAGGTTAATAATGTAGACAGGATAATGAACAGAAAAAAAAAATGGAGATGGATGGGTACATATAACCGATTCTGTTTTTAAATGATACCCTTTAAGATAACCATGAACATATCTACGAAAGGAACAACACCATAGAATCTCATATTTACATATCTTGGGTAACATAGTAGAAAACAAGCTAAATAACAGGAGAGATGTGCAATGGAGAAAGGCTGAAAATGCCAACGCAGGTGAGTCTGAAGCCAAAAGTGATAACAAGCTATATTACAGAAAATCTGTAAGAGCAGTTTCTCAAACAATTAGAATCATATGCTGTTTCACATCCTTTAAGTTACTACAACTCAAATCTACATCATATGTTGATTCATAATTTTTTCTTTTTTTTCGTTATCCTTTGATCTCACTTTCTGTTGATATTACCGATTTCTCATTTTCTGCCGTCACTTCAATTTTGGTCTCTTATTTTTCCTGTTTATACCTTAATCGTGACTTACTGTTTGCATCATAATCGTCTCTCTTGATATTTGATTCCCCACATTCATTTTTTTTATTTATCGTCATTTTGATTTTGTATCCATCTTAACCTCCAATCGATGTTTGGTTTGCCATTGCATCGTGTCTATCTATCCAGCATCTGCATGTATTTTGTAGTAACATTTGCACATCATCAGTGCATCCCTCTGGTAGCTACTCCTCAGCTATGCATAGGTAAGAATCTAAAGGAAATCCCCTTCTAAAGAATAGTTGTTGGCTTCATTCCCAATTGGGTTGAATCAGTACACCCACGTAATAGAACATTTCAGAAACCCAAAGAGTTTTAAAGAAAATGGTCTCTCATTTGTGAACCAGTTCTCCCCATATGGTCATTTTGTTGTTAAAATGATACTGTAACGGCTGGAAGAGTTCTCGGTTCTCACTTTTGATGCAATGGGAAGAAAGCTCAAACTGCCCTTGTTCTCTTAATATACAACCTGGTATGCAACTCTCTGTCTGTGCTCCTGGTATACACTTGATTGGTTTGCTTTGAAGAAGATTTGAAAAGCCTATTTCAAAGTTTAATGGTAACAAGAGTCAATGGTCAAATACTCCGTATATCAGCAACTATTCTGGGAGTTGTATCCTTCTCTGACAAGAGTTTTCTGATGGCTGGCTATGTGATAGAAACAATTATTATTTCAAGTCAATACCATTATGGGTAGTAGTTCAATAAGAAGGTTTGGTTTCTTATTTGAGAATTGGGCATTCCAGTTTCATTTACATATCCGTGCATATCTGAGCCTCATCCCTGTGTTTACTTTCTTGAAATATCTACTAAAGACACATTCATTAAATGTAAAAGGGTAACAATGAGTTCTGCTAAGATATCTTCAGGTGACCATATAGGTCGATCCTTTTGAGCCCTTGTGTATAAAGCTTCTGTTAAACCCCCCCCCCCCCCCCCCCAAGGCAAATGTTTTGTTTATGGTGCTGCTGAGTGGGGATATGACAGTGGAAGAAGAAATTTCACATTTAACAAATCGGACTAGACTTCGGTTAAATGAAAGTCTTCTTCTTGAATATTCCTGCAAAACTAGAAAACATGTTAGCACAGAAATGTAGGTTTATGTGGATTTATCCGAAAATATTAGAAATTATCAGATATTATTCAGATATAAACCAAATTCATACCTCCTTGATATAAACATAAATGATGAAATTGGATCTAAAATATGAAAATGATATTTGGAAATTCAAAATTGGGGTTAAAATGACCAAAATACCCCTGATAACAAGACTATGGCCTTGAAATCTGGGTTTTTTAGAAAGATATTTTGTAAAAATGGGATTTTGAAACCTAAATGAAAATAAATCAAACATAATATGATATGACATGATTAAAGATGAGAAAATCAAAGTTTGTAATTTCGAAATTGAGGTTAAATGACCAAAATGCCCCTGATAGGAAGACTATGGCCTTAAAATCAAGGTTTTCTGAAATAAATTTTGTAAAAATGCAAACTTTGAACTTTGAATGAATGAAAATGATATGAAAATAAACTATAACATGATATTAAATGATGATATGCATATTAAAACCCTAAAAATGCAAAAATATCACAAAACATTGAATTTTGCCTATTTTTTGCCAGAGTTTCGCCTTTAATTTTAAAAATTAACTAACACAAAAGGCAAATGAATTTGGAATTGGATAAAATTTGTCATGGACACCTAGATTAACCCTAAGAACAGAATATAAACCGAAAATCTATTTTTTTGATATTTTTTAATATAGAAAATAATTAAAAATCCTAAAAATCAAGATTTTTGCCTAAAATTCTAAATCTAACCTAATGAAAACTGAATTTTGGGTACTAACCGACCATATAAATTCCTAAAATTTTATGGGGTGATAGAGGATAGTTACACAAAGAATTTTGCATTTTACAGATTTTGGTTTTGACCTATGGTCGAAGATTGACAGCTCCGGCAAGTCAGATCAGAATCCGGCGACTCTAGGACTTAGGGAAGACTGACAGGTTTTCAAAAACATTCAAGGAAAAATAATAAATAGAGGCCAAAACCTTTGAAAGTTTAAGAGAATGACCCTATCACATAGAGGAACAATTCGTTTTTTGACAGTTTCTGCATTAAACATATGGATTGGATGGACACAAAGGTTTATCATACCTCCAATTCTGATAAAATCTAACTAACGGAGATTTAGCTAATGAACTTATAAAATCTGGAAAACTAGGAATTCTAACCCTAAAAATCCTACATTTCTGAGAAATGACAAAGAAGTTTACTAAAAACGACTCCACAGTTGAAGGTTTTGACATCCGACCTACGGATTGAAGCATCACAGCCGATTAGGGTCGCTCTAGACCCTAACAGGCAGGAAACAAAATTTTCATAGGAGGGTGAAAAAACTGATTTTTGGTAGAGACTGGATCGCTTTAAAAAAATCTAGGAAAATGCTGAAAATAACTAGGTTCTAAAAGGGATCTACAATATTTTTTTAGAGGAGGATTCAGATCTTCCATGAAGGAGATCTCGGCTCCTCAAGTCTGCTAAAACGAAATCTGAAACTTCTAGAGGCTTCAAATAAGATGCTAATCTTTTATTTTTTTCATGATGATAATAATTTTGAATTAAATCAAACTTTTTACAGGAAGTTAAGGACACATAAATCTAATGACAATAAAATTTACAAAATTTATTGATGAAAGAATTCACATGAAATAATACATGGACTTCCTACATAAATGACAATTTATAAATCCTAAGCTAAATAAGAAACATATATAAAATAAATGAAACAGAGAATGAACTAATCTAAATGCATTTTCTAACATAAAATGACATGAAATGTAAAACTAAAAATGAGAATCAATGGGAGCATAATCTATTTTTGATTTTGGATTATGAAATGAAAGATCTGATACATAGATTAGATGGATCTTTCATTCTCTTAGCCCATATATATAACACATATGTATTTAACATGGAAGATGCTTAAAATGCAAAACAAAAACTTGCATGACAAGCCTAAAACAATTCAAGTTAAAGAAACTATACTATATCTCTAAAAAAAATATGACATAAACTTATCCTATGCATGAGGATCTGTCCATTTGTGCTTATCCTTCACATGAGAGATTCAAGCACCAACAAGGCTTGATTGTCCTCGAACTATATTCATCTCTCTCAACAAGAAGGATGCTTATATCAAACTTACAACAAAGGGGACACACGACAAAAGAGATTAAGAAAATCTAAAAAAAAAAGGAATTCCTACCTTTGTTCAGTTGGAAGGGATAGAAGGCTTGAGGAAGGTAAGATATTGACTAGTGATGAAGGTAATGAAAGTGATGTTCTTGTTGTAATGGTGATGTGCAGGTTGGAGCCAAGGAGATGATGGTTGTTTGGTGGTGTACCGGCTGCTGGAGGTACTTGTTGCCAAGGGAGGGTTGATGATGCTACCGTGGTGCAACTGAAGCAAGAGAGGCTGAGGGAGTGGCTACTTCAAGGCTGTCGAAGGTGCAATGGTAGCTAGAGATACTCGGCTGCAAGGAAGATGGAGGACGCTGGGCGTGAAGCCTGGAACCGATTGAAGGTGGTGCCAAGGAAGGGGGACATGTTGATGTGGTAATGGTGGCTGCAACAAAGTGAACCGGTGGCAGAAGCCACCAAGGGACTAATGTCAAAATTCAAAATGTCAAAATTTAGATCATGTTAAATTAATTCCAGATTGAATTTTGATTTTTAATTTTTGAATTTCAGAGAAAATTGATTTTTAGAGCCAACCTCAAAAGCTTTGATTCTTGATTTCCAAAATGAAATGAATTTTTGAAGATCTAAACTTACAAAATTACAGAAAGAATTTGAGAATTTAAAGAGAGAATAAACTTAATTTAAAATTCAAAATTTTGGAATCAGATAATGAATCTGGGATTTCAAAGCTGAATTGAACTTTGAAATTTGATCTGGAATATTGAGTTGAATTTGAATTTAAACTCTGAAAAATGAATTTGAAAATTCAAAGTTTGAAATGAACTTTGAAATTTGACTTGAATTGAGAATTGAATTCTGAATCTAGAAATGAATTTGAAATTTCAAAGTCGAATTGGACTTTGAAAATGAAGTTTGAATTTCGAAATAAAATAAGATTTGAGAATAGAAAGGAGAATTTGAATTTATAAATAAGAATTGAAGATTGATCTGAGAAGTAAAGAAGATATTTGAAGAATTATCTCAAAATCACTCGAATTTAAAAAAAAAAAATTGAAAATATGATATAATTCTATCCTAAATGATGAATGAATTTAAAAGAATTTGAAAATTGGTTTTAAAAAGCATATTTTATTCTTTAAATAAATTGAAATAAGATTGAAGATATAATACATTTCTAACTATGGTCATAAAATGTATTATATAATAATCATATTTAAATTCAGATGAAGAATAAAACATATTTTAGTGCCTTTATAGAGTTTAAAATAAAATTAACTCTCAATATATCCTGACTATGGCCATTGATATAGATTTTGAGCTAATTTTAAGTTAAACTCTGATAAAGGAAGAAAATATTTAGAAAAAATATGATGATTTTTGAAAAGGGATCCAATGTGGATCCAATGTTATTCCATAAAAAATAAAAATCCTAAGCATTGCCCACATTTTGACTATGGACATCAATGTGAATCATTTGCTTAGGATTTAATTACCTCTCATTAGAATAGTGCATGTGCCATTTGTGTTCTTACTCATGAATTTTTGAAATAAAAGAGGAAAATGACATGAAACAAGCAATTCTGGGGATATGCATGCTCATACATTCTAATCTAAGCTAGAAGATGTAAAGTTTCTCATTATCATCTAACTATTACATCATTAAATTAAATCAAAAATTTTTTAAAAAAAGGAAAATCACATTTTTCAGATATTTCTTGCAAAAGACAGGGTTTAGCACAAGCAAAAGAATATATATATATATATATAAAAGGGGGAATATCATATTGTATTTAAGATGCAAGATGATGGAATGTTCATGTATCTTTTCTATACTCATAAAGGGTTTAATGCGTCTTGATGGATAAAAAAAAGTTTAATATTCTAAACTAGACAATAAAATGCTTCCTAAACTAGTGGGAAAATGAATGTCACGATATACATGATTACACCTATATATGATATTCATATCAAACAAGAAATGCTTATGGAAGATGAATGCACATGCTTTACTGAGCTAAGGTTTGCATGTATGATGTTATAGCTCATGGAGGACAAATGCTATATGCAAATAAAGTAGATAATATGGTCGTGCAAAAGGGGGATATTACTATAGGCTGCAATAGGGTGAGGTGCTGGTGCTTGTGAAAAGGGTGCGGCCTGTACTAAGTATGCAAATGTAACAGGGGACATGAAGGTGGTAAGTGTTGGTGTGCATATGTTATGAGCATAAGTGTTGGAGTGCAAATGCCTATGAGAGGTTGTTGTGCAAAGAGCAGTGTGGATAGAATAGGTGTAAAGATGCAATGGAAACATGTAGAAAGCGTGTTGCAGTAATAGTAACATGGTGAGAATGCGGTAGATAACTAAGAGATAATGTGATGTGTGATAGTTACAGGAAGATGGTAGCATGGATGTAGCATAGTGAAGGCTTGTGAAGAGCTGATGGCTGGAGGGGAGGTTGTTGTATACTGGAGGTGGTACAACAGGTGACATGCAGAAATTCTTTTCCTGCAAAACATACTCAGTTGCTATGGAAGTGTTTAATGTTTACTGGAGCTGGATGAGTGGGTTGGATAATAAAAGTGTTGTAGGTATGTGATGGAGCTGGACGATGAAGTGTAGCAGTGTGCTACTGTGTAGCAAGTATGTAATAGGTGCAAGGTGTGGTAAGGTAGCTGCAGTGTCGCTACGACAGATGGGAGTTAGGTGGAATGTGAGAAATGGTGGTGAATGGTGTTGTGAATCTACTGAAACCAATGATAAAGAGATATAGAATGCAATGTAAAAAAAAAAAATGCAAAGGGGCACCAACGAAGGTAAGTGGGTAAATATGATGTTAAAAACAGCGGACTGAAGATAGGGCTTGTACTAAGAGCATGAATGTGGTGTGGCTATGGGGGATTTATAGATGCAGCAGGGGATATGAAGGAATGTATGCAAGTGGTATGGTTGTGCAAATGGTGAACGATATAGGAAGTGGGTGAGTGCCATAGGGTATAAGAGATAGATGTGAATAGTGTATGCCTAAAAATAAATAAATAAATTAGGTGAAGTGAAATATGGATGAAACTCAAGTGTAATGAGGTAAGAAAATGAGTTGCAGTGGATATCACGTCAAATGCAAATGAGAAGGAAGATTCACAACAGAGAAATTCATTTTCAAGGTAAATACAATCTTCTTTTACAACTATTACAATACAGGCTTTTACAGTGAATCAAAATAAGAAATCGTTGTTTAAAGAATCAACGAGGATTCCAAAACCAAATAGGTTTTGGGTCTTTCACGACAACATCAAATGGCGGCATGCCAATGGAGATTTTTCTGTGACTCAAATGAGACTTTCGGTGTGTTAGAAAAGGCATTCACGCCAGCTCAGATCTACTGATCTTTCACGGTAGATCAGAGCTAATTCACGTTGTAGATCAAATTAGAAAGGGATTTCATGGTTAGCATAACAGGTTTTTATGACAAATCAGAGGAAGTCCGGCCATTACAAATGATTTTTTTTTTGGCAAACTCAAAATAGATTTTTAATGAGCTAAATGAGGCATTCACAACGGCACAGATCTGATTTCAGATTAACTCCTAAAAAAAAATCACGGATGATTGAGAGGCAAGTTTTAACTGCAGATCGGAGTAGCGCTATTTTCATCGCAAACCCAGATCTGATGCTGGATTTCACGACATCTCTGATCTGAATTTCTGATCAGCAGGTGCTGGAATGAGGTGTCGATGTTGAGTGTTCCATGGTAAATGTAGATTTGGCAGATGCTGGAGGAATGCAGATGGATATAAAATGGTGCAGAGGCAAGAATGAATAGATGAATAACGGATGGAACAAAATATTGCAGATAAAACAGGATAATGTTTAAACAAAGATTAATATGTGAAATTAATCGATTAACAGAAGAAATGAGACACATAGAGGATGCGATAAAAAAGAAATGATTGATAATACTAATATGATAAAAGATGATATAAACGACCAGATCTATTAATCAAAATGAAATAACAAAAATGAAATAAACACACAAATAGAAGGAGCTTCTTACCAGATTTAGCTGGAGAAAATTGCAGAGGGCTGGATTGGGAAGGGATAGAGTTTCTTCCCCGTGGGCTTGCTGTAGCTGATAATCCCCTTTCTTCGGCTGATCCAGAACAATCAAGAGGGGGGGCTGGGGCTTCGATATCTGATTTCTCTCAGAAAGGTAAAGAAGAAGGGATAGAAGGGGAAAAGGTGGATGATCAAATGCACTTATGCGATGCGATGGATTATCAAGATAAAACATAAAATTTGAATCCACGAATGATCAAAACAAAGCAGAAATCCAAAATTAACAAGTGAGCAAAGCATAAGTCGATTATCAGAAAGGAACTAAAAAAAAAACAGATATGAAAAAGACTCATAAATAAAAAAAGAAAACAAAATACAACAAGACATGGAATGGAATCATAATCTAAGAGAGTCAGAAAATCGACATGAATAAAACCTCTGAAATTCAATAGTCAAAAGAAAAGAAAACAAAAGAGGGAAGAGAAATTTTTTTTGTTGGAATAGATATATTCCGTTGATTTTGCACGCAGGTGGGTCGATCCTGCTATATGCAGACCGATCCCACCATTTGTGCCTTTTGGTAAAAAGCAAGAAGGCAAAGAGTGAAACTTAAAACAACGAAATGCTTTACAAAAGATCAAGAAAAAGGGGAAGAGGATGACTACTTACCTGAAATTGCAGATGCTTTCGACCTTCGGCTGTTTGGAAGGAGAAGCATCCAGGAAAGAGGAGAGGGAAGATTGAAAAAGTAAGAAGAAGAAAAAAAATGATCGTGAAGGAAGAAGGGTGCAGGGGTGAAGAGCGGTGGTGAGGGCTTCCCCTTCGTGCTCCTTTTAAAGAGGGAGAAGGAAGAATCTGGAAGGATGGTAGTTGGAGATGAGTGGGGGAGGAAGAAGATTGAGGCGATGCCCTCCATTGCCCCTCCCTGCGGTTCCTTGCAACGGCAGGCCATTGGGAAATTTTCAAAAAATTTCAATAACAGGGCTCTTTTAAAAAGTTTCCTTAAAAGGGGTTTTATCTAAAGTGGGGTTTTTTGCTAACAAGGGATCTTAAAAGCTATTTTTTTCTTAGTTTTTGAAAGAAAAACCACGAAAACATGAGGATTTTAACAGATTGGACCAAAACAAGGCATTTGAAGTATTTTTGCAAAAAAAATTTTAAGAATTTTTAAAATAAGGTTTTTGAGGAAAAGAATTTCAGAAATGGGGTTTCAAAATGGTTCTGGGTCCAATATTTTGAGAAAATATTGAATTTAGATATAGAATTTGAGATTGACTCCAGATAAAACCTTTAAAAAAATATGAAGAAATTGATTTTTTGAAGAATAAGGGATCTGGGATGAATCAGATCCAGATATTTGATTTGGGTCCAAGATTGGATTAAATATAAAAATTGAATCTGGATTCCAGCGAATCCGAGAAATGAATGGAAATTTGATCAGAAATTGACCCATTTATTAAGAAGATGGAGCTAGGGGCAAAAAGGAGATTTTTTGGAAAATTCGGGGTGTTCACAGATGCCCTTCTTTGCTGCTAAGCCGGTTGTAAGCCGAGCTTAGCGGCAAAGAAGATACGCTAAATTTTCTTAAAATGTCCCAGTCAGAAGGTCTGAACTGGGTGTGGAAGAATTGGCTTTGTAAAACATTATCCTTAGGTTTGGGTACCTTATCCTGAAAGGTTTTGGGAAGAAACGAAATCCTCGAGAATGAATATAATTTGGACAGAAGAAAATGAGGAAATCGAGATGGGACTTTGGGATGAATATCTCAAAATGGTAAAAAGGAGAGATTTTGAAAAAGTCTCATGGCTGAGACAAAAAATAAGATTTTTTTAAAAGACTCAGGTTTAACCCTTAACCTGGATGGGACATTTTTGGAAAATACTTAATGAGACGAGGTTCAGGTATAGTCCTTATTTGAATGGATATACAAAGCATGGATTCCTTGATAGGGAAAACCATGATGGGACTGGGAGAAACACCTCACCAGAATGAAACAATTCTCTTTTAAAAAATATACACAATGCTAGGTTGTATCAAAATGGATATTGAACATTTATTTCATCTTTGGATATCCAGAAAATTTTGCCAATAAGACGAAATTGTAATTGATTCAAATGCTTGAAAATGTGCACGTATGTGCGAAAGATATTCCCTCTTTTTTACCTAGAGTATTTTCTCCAAAATGCGGTTAACTTCCCGGATTTCAGAGTTAGATTCAAATTTTTATGCTGTTGAGTTTCTTCAAGGAAGTTATCCATTTCCTTGATATGATCGGAGAAAGAATACTCTTAATTTCATAAAAGCAAGCAGTGAAAAGATATTGATGAAAGGATTTCGCATAAGAAAAGATGATTTCTGGCAATTTTGGCAGTTTGATATCCTGGGGCTTTTCCCATAATGATCTTTCTGGCACTCTTTTTTGAGACATTAAGCTCTCTTGAGTTTCGGGGGAAGTTTATTACATCATCCTTTATTTTGGAGATGTCCTGGCTTTTCTTTTTTTCTTCGGGGAAGGGTACATCTCAAACTCCTTCATCTTAGAGATGCTCTGATCCTTCTTTTTCTCAAGAATTATACTGGTGATATTGGCTCATTGGTTAAAGATCTCTAGATGATAGCAGAAATCAAATATCTTTTATGGTTTGTCGGGAGGCTCAGCGCAGTTGCCTTCATCTTGACGGTGATTTGAACGTTCCCTGAAAGGATCCATCACAAACTCCTTCATCTTGGAGATGATCCCAATCTTCTTTGGCCCCGAGGGTCAAACTCGCATATTTGTCTTCATCTTGACGACAATTGAGAGATCCCTTTTGTGGATATTTGATTATAGCTTAAATGAATTAGGAGATATGGATTGAGTGGATTCTTTTTATCGCTCAGGATATTTCCACTACCTGATTGCCAGAAAGTCATCTTTAAGCATGCACCATAGCTATAATCAATATCAATTCACTTCTAGCTTTTCAACATCATTGAATATTTCTTTCACTAATCATACCAAGGATATTTCTTACATCCTGTTGGTTGATCAACAGAGAAAAGATTTGAATTTTATCCCTTTTCGCAAAAAGCTTCACCCTTTTGAAAGGAATACTAGAGGTAATCTGAAGTGATTCTTGTGTGCAGTAAAATATTTGAATCAACACATTTTTAGCAGATTGGCAAAGTTTTTGAGAATCCTTTGTAAAATAATCACTCAATATAGATTTTGATAGGACCTTGGGCTGAAAATTTTGATTTTGGCAATTTTGATCGGTAAAACTGGATTTTACAGAACCAACTTAAAAATGAAGTTAAGTAAAGAATTTTGGTAAAGGACCTTGGTAAAAGAATTTGGTAAAGGACCAGTGTTAAACTGGAATTTGAGAAGGATTTTGGTAAAGGAATTTTTGGTAAAAAGATTTTGGTGAAGGACCAGTGTTAAACTAGAGTTTGAAGGAACAATTTGTGAAAATTGGAATTTTGAGGGACCAATGTAAATATTTGTAATTTTGAAGGACTAGGATAAAACTGAAATTTGAAGGATCAATTTTGAGAAAATTAGAATTTTGAATGACCAATGTACACATTGGAAGTTTGAAGGACTGAAATTTGAAGAATCAATTTTGAGAAAATTGGAATTTTGAAGGACCAATATACACATTGGAATTTTGAAGGACCAATGTAAATATTGGAATTTTTTTGAAGGACCAGTGTAAAAACTGGAATTTAAAGAACCAATTTGGGAAAATTAGAAATTTTGAAGGACCAATGTAAACATTGGAATTTGAAGGACCAGTGTAAAACTGGAATTTTGAAAGACCAATTTGAGAAATTGGAATTTGGAAGGACCAATGTAAACATTCGAATTTTCAAAGGACCGATTGGAGTTTGAAGGACCAGTGTAAAACTGGAATTTTGAAGGACCAATTTGAAAAAAAATGGGATTTTGAAGGAGCAATGTTAAACTAGAATTTTGAAGGACCAATTTCAGAAATTGGAATTTGGAAGGACCAATGAAAGCATTGGAATTTGATGGACCAATTGGAATTTGAAGGACCAGTGTAAAACTTGAATTTTGAAGAACCAATTTGAAAAAATTGGAATTTTTGAAAGACTATTGCAAAACTGGAATTTGAAGGGTCAATTTGAGAAATTTGGAATTTTGAAGAACCAATGTAAACATTGGAATTTTGAAGAACCAATGTAAACATTGGAATTTTGAAGGACCAATGTAAATATTGGATTTTTTTTTGAAGGACCAGTTGGAATTCGGACCAGTGTAAAACTGGAATTTTGAAGGACCAATTTTAGAAAATTGGAATTTTGAAGGACCAAATGGATTTTGAAGGATTAGTGTAAAACTGGAATTTTGATGGAGCAATGTTAAACTAGAATTTTGAAGGACCAATTTGAAAGGACCAATGAAAGCATTGAAATTTGATGAAGGACCAATTGGAATTTGAAGGATCAGTGTAAAATTGGAATTTTGAAGGACCAATTTGAAAAACAACGAATTTTTTTAATGACCAGTGCAAAACTGGAATTTGAAAGGTCAATTTGGAAAATTTGGAATTTTGAAGGACCAATGTAAACATTGAAATTTTGAAGGACCAATGTAAATATTGGAATTTTTTTGAAGGACCAGTGTAAAAACTGGAATTTGAAGAACCAATTTGGGAAAATTGGAAAATTTGAAGGACCAATGTAAACATTGGAATTTTGATGAAGGACCAATTGGAATTTGAAGGACCAGTGTAAAACTGGAATTTGAAAGGACCAATTTGAGAAATTGGAATTTGGAAGGACCAATGAAAACATTGGAATTTTGAAGGACCAATTGGAATTTGAAAGACCAGTGTAAAAACTGGAATTTTGAAGGACCAATTTTGAGAAATTGGAATTTGGAAGAACTAATGAAAACATTGGAATTTGATGAAGGACCAATTGGAATTTGAAGGACCAATGAAAACATTGGAATTTTGAAGAACCAGTGTAAAAACTGGAATTTGAAGGACCAATTTGAGAAAATTGGAATTTTGAAGGACCAATATAAACATTGGAATTTTGAAAGACCAGCGTAAAACTGGAATTTGAAGGACCAATTTAAAAAATTGGAATTTGGAAGGACCAATGTGAGGATTGGATTTGATGAAGGACTAGTGTTAAACTGGATTTGAAAGGACCAATGTCAGAATTGGATTTGATGAAGGACCAATGTGAGAATTGGGTTTTGTGAAGGACCAATATGAGAATTGGATTTGGTGAAGAACCAATGTGAGAATTGGGTTTTATGAAGGACCAATGTGAGAATTGGATTTGATAAAGGACCAATGTGAGAATATGGTTTCGTGAAAGACCATTATAGAAGACTATGCTGCTTCTATAAATGGTTTCAAGATTATCCCTTATCCTGAACGGGAAATTCAGGTTTATCCCTTAACCTGAAGGGGAAGGAAGGAATTTTGAAGAGAATAAGCCTGAAGCTTGAAATTTGAAAGGGATCAGCCGGAAGGCTGAATTTTAGAAGAAGGTCCAACCTGGCAGTGGTTTTTTTTTTTTTTGAAAAAGAACAGAGTCCGAGTCGGAACTCAGATACTTTAAAAGAAAGATGGACCAACCTCAGAGTTGGGTTTTTTTGAAAAAGAACAGAGTCCGAGTCGGAACTTGGATACTTAAAAACAATGATGGACCAACCTAAGAGTTGGGTTTTTGAAAAAGGAAAGAAGAGTCTGAGTCAAAACTCAGATATTTAAAAGGAAGATGAAATATATAAAGGGGAAAACCCGAGTCGGAACCCGAATCTTTAAAATAAAAGATAAAAGATAAAATCGAGTTTGAAAACTCGAATTTTCAACGCAACGATTGGTTCCAACACGAGCATTGGATCCAAAAGGAAGTCTGACTCGGGACTCAAAACTTCAAACGAAAGATAAAAGGGAAAAACCTGAGTCGGAACTCAGATCTTCAAAATAAAAGATAAAAGAGAAACCTGAGTTTGAAAACTCGAATTTTCGAAGCAATGATTGGTTCCAACACGATCATTGGATCTAAAAGGAAGTTCGAGTCGAAACTCGAAACTTCAAACGAAAGATAAAAGGGGAAAACCCAAGTCGAAACTCGGATCTTTAAAATAAAAGATAAAAGAGAAACCCAAGTTTTGAAAACTTGAATTTTTGAAGCAACGATTGGTTCCAACACGAGCATTGAATTTAAAAGGAAGTCTGAGTCGAAACTCGGAACTTCAAACGAAAGATAAAAGGGAAAAACCCGAGTCGAAACTCGGATCTTCAAAATAAAAGATAAAAGGCAAAATGGAATAGAATTGAGGAAATTATGGAAAATGATTCAGGTTTATCCCTTAACCTGAAAGGGAAAAGAATAAAATTGGCAAACTTGACAAAATTGATAAAAGGTCGATGAAGAATCAAAAGAATTGATAAAAAATAATAATAAATTAATAAAATTGATGAAAATTAATGAAGAATAAAATTTTGATAAAGAATTGACAACGATCTGATGAAAATTGGTAAAAATTATCGGAAAATTGACAACACTTGAAAGACGATGAAAATACTTCAGGATTATCCCTTATCCTGAAGGAAGAAGGACCTCTTAGGATGAGGTTCAGGTTTATCCCTTAACCTGAGTGGGAAAATCAGGTTTGTCCCTTAACTTGAGTGGGAAAAAAGGAGAAAGGGGAAAATAAAAGACAGAAAAGAAGAGAAGAAAAAAAAAAAAGAGAGAGAGAGAGGAACTCTTTTGCAAAGGTCTCACTTGACCTTAATTTTGAAAATATTTTGAAAGATTACTCACCTCCATTTTAAAATATTTGCATGAAAATTGAGAGATGGGGCTCGCTCGTCGGTACGAGGTTCACCCGTTCCTGGCGCCTTTACCAGGGGTAATCGAACCAAGGATTGAATTTATGCCTTTTTTCTTTGCCTAAATATTATCTAAGAATTTATTCTAAGTCTAAGGATGCACAAAGAATCATACTTGTGTAAATGCAAAAGATGTATGCTCTTTTGAGAAGAATTTGAAAATTTTATCCAAGTGATTTTAAAATTATGAAGAATATGATGAAGAAATGGTTTTTGAAAGTTGAAGATGGACTTGGAGAAGTTAGATTTTCTAATTTTAGATTTAGAATAGATCTTGAGTTTTCAAATAATCAAAGATTGAGATGAACCAGAATTTGGAGAAGGGAGTTTAGAAAATAAGAATTGAAAGTTGAATATGGACTTCAAAAATGGAGTTTAGAATTGAAAGTCAAGATGGAATTTGAAAATAGAGTGGGATTCTAGATTCAAAGTTTGAAATCAGAATGAAAGGTGGATGATATTTAAGAAATCTAGATGGGATTTGGAATTGGATTTTGAAATATGAAACTCAGAAAACATAGATTTTGGACTTGAAGTCTGGAATTTGAGATAGTATCTGAAATTTGGATTTGAAAATTGGATTGAAAATCCATATGAAATTTAGAAATGGGATTGGATCTAAAATCCAAGATGGAATGGGATCTGAAAAACCCAGAATTTAAGGTGAAAAATTGGAATTGGATTGAAGAAATCCAGATAAATCTTGAAGATGGGTTCGGATTTGAGAATCCAGATTGAATTTTGATTTTTAATTTTTGAATTTCAGAGAAAAACGATTTTTACAGCCAACCTCAAAATCTTTTATTCTTGATTTCCAAAATGAATTGAATTTTTGAAGATCTAAACTCAGAAAATTACAGAAAGAATTTGAGAATTTGAAGATAGAATAAACTTAATTTAAAATTCAAAATTTTGGAATCAGATGATGAATCTGGGATTTCAATATTGAATTGAACTTTGAAATTTGATCTGGAATATTGAGTTGAATTTGAATTTAAACTCTGAAAAATGAATTTGAAAATTCAAAGTTTGAAATGAACTTTGAAATTTGACTTGAATTGGGAATTGAATTCTGAATCTAGAAATGAATTTGAAATTTCAAAGTCGAATTGGACTTTGAAATTGAAGTTTGAATTTCGAAATAAAATAAGAATTGAGAATAGAAAGGAGAATTTGAATTTATAAATAAGAATCGAAGATTGATCTGAGAAGTAAAGAAGCTATTTGAAGAATTATCTCAAAATCACTCGGATTTTGAAAAAGAATTTTGAAAATATGATATAATTCTATCCTAAATGATGAATGAATTTAAAAGAATTTGAAATTTGGTTTTAAAAAGCATATTTTATTCTTTAAATGAATTGAAATAAGATTGAAGATATAATACATTTCTGACTATGGTCATAAAATGTATTATATAATAATCATATTTAAATTCAGATGAAGAATAAAACATATTTTAGTGCCTTTATAGAGTTTAAAATAAAATTAGCTCTCAATATATCCCGACTATGGCCATTGATATATATTTTGAGCTAATTTTAAGTTAGACTCTGATAAAGGAAGAAAATATTTAGAAAAAATATGATGATTTTTGAAAAGGGATCCAGTGTGGATCCAATGTTATTCCATAAAAAATAAAAATCCTAAGCATTGCCCACATTTTGACTATGGCCATCAATGTGAGTCATTTGCTTAGGATTTAAATACCTCTCATTAGAATAGTGCATGTGCCATTCGTGTTCTTATTCATGAATTTTTGAAATAAAAGAGGAAAATGACATGAAACAAGCAATTCTGGGGATATGCATGCTCATACATTCTAATCTAAGTTGGAAGATGTAAAGTTTCTCATTATCATCTAACTATTACATCATTTAATTAAAACATTTTTTTTTTTAAAAAAGGAAAATCACATTTTTCACGTATTTCCTGCAAAAGATAGGGTTTAGCACAAGCAAAAGAATATATATATATAAAAGGGGGAATATCATATTGTATTTAAGATGCAAGATGATGGAATGTTCATGTATCTATTCTATACTCATGAAGGGTTTAATGCGTCTTGATGGATAAAAAAAAGTTTAATATTCTAAACTAGACAGTAAAATGCTTCCTAAACTAGTGGGAAAATGAATGTCATGATATACATGATTACACCTATATATGATATTCATATCAAACAAGAAATGCTTATGGAAGATGAATGCACATGCTTTACTGAGTTGAGGTTTGCATGTATGATGTTATGGCTCATGGAGGACAAATGCTATATGCAAATAAAGTAGATAATATGCAGGTGTGATAGGGGCTAGAATATGCACAGAAAAATGATGCTGAAGACACCAATATGGTTGTGCAAAAGGGGGATATTACTATAGGCTGCAACAGGGTGAGGTGCTGGTGCTTGTGAAAAGAGTGTGACTTGTACTAAGTATGCAAATGTAACAGGGGACATGAAGGTGGTAAGTGTTGTTGTGCATATGTTATGAGCATAAGTGCTGGAGTGCAAATGCCTATGAGAGGCTGTTGTGCGAAGAGCAGTGTGGATAGAATAGGTGTAAAGATGCTATTGAAACATGTAGAAAGCGTTTTGCAGTAATAGTAATGTGGTGAGAATGTGGTAGATAACTAAGAGATAATGTGTTGTGTGATAGTTACAGGAAGATGGTAGCGTGGATGTAGCATAGTGAAGGCTTGTGAAGAGCTGATGGCTGGAGGGGAGGTTGTTGTATACTGGAGGTGGTACAGCAGGTGACATGCAGAAATTCTTTTCCTGCAAAACATACCCAGTTGCTATGGAAGTGTTTAATGTTTACTGGAGCTGGATGAGTGGGTTGGATAATAAAAGTGTTGTAGGTATGTGATGAAGCTGAAGGATGAAGTGTAGCAGTGTGCTACTATGTAGCAGGTATGTAATAGGTGCAAGGTGTGGTAAGGTAGCTGCAGTGTCGCTACGACAGATGGGAGTTAGGTGGAATGTGAGAAATGGTGGTGAATGGTGTTGTGAATCTACTGAAACCAATGATAAAGAGATATAGAATGCAATGTAAAAAAAAATGCAAAGGGGCACCAACGAAGGTAAGTGGGTAAATATGATGCTAAAAACAACGAACTGAAGATAGGGCTTGTACTAAGAGCAAGAATGTGGTGTGGCTATGGGGGATTTGTAGATGCAGCAGGGGATATGAAGGAATGTATGCAGGTGGTATGGTTGTGCAAATGGCGAACGATATAGGAAGTGGGTGAGTGCCATAGGGTATAAGGGATAGATGTGAATAGTGTATGCCTAAAAATAAAAAAATAAATTAGGTGAAGTGAAATATGGATGAAACTCAAGTGTAATGAGGTGAGAAAATGAGTTGCAGTGGATATCACGGCAAATGCAAATTGGAAGGAAGATTCACAACAGAGAAATTCATTTTCATGGTAAATACAATCTTCTTTCACAACTATTACAATACAGGCTTTTACAGGAGAGAAGAAATATTCTTAATTTCATGAAAGCATGTAATGAAAAGATATTGATAAAAGAGTTTTGCATAAGAAAATATGATTCTTGGCAATTTTGGCAGTTTGATATTTGAGATATACTTTTTGCACTTTTTGAGACATAAAAAATGAATTCTTTTGTTAGGGTTTAGCGAGAATTTCATCACATCAACCTTCAACTTGGAGATGTTCTAATTTTTCCTAGAAGAACACATCACATTCCTTTAACTTGGAGATGATCAGGGTCCTTCTTGTCCCCAGAAATTGATAAAGATGTCTCTCTCGATTGAAATCTTTTGATAGTATGAATCAAATATCTTTTAGGGCTGGTCAGGAGTGTTATCGCATCGGCCTTCAACTTAGCGATGATTAGAACTTTTCCTGGAAGGATCCATTGCACACTCCTTCAACTCGGAGGTGATCCAAATCTTCTTTATTCCCATGTGTCTAACTCGCATATCAGTCTTCAACTTGATGATAATTGAGCGATCCCTTTTGTAGATAATCAATTATACTTGCTTTATTAGGAAATTTGAGTGGATTCTATATTGCTTAGAATATTTCCACTACTTTCTTCCTAGAAGGATCGTCTTTTAAAATGCACCATAACTATGATCAATATCAATTTGCTTCTAGCTTTTCAACATCATTGAATATTTCTTTGCTAATCATACCAAGGATATTTCTTTCATCCTTTTGGTTGATCAACATAGAAAAGATTCAAATTTTATCTTTCTTCGCAAAAAGCTTCACCTTTTTGGAAAGAATACTAGAGGTAATCTGAGGTGATTCTTTTGTGCAGTAAAATGTTGAAATCAACAATTAATTTTAGTAAACTGGCAAAATGTCCAGGAATCTTTTATGAAGCAATTATTCAACATCGAATTTGATGGAACCTTTGGCTAAAATTTGGAAGAAATAATATGGAAATTAGATTTTGGAAATCCTGACCAGTAAAAACTGGATTCAGATAGACCAATTTAAAAAATTGAATTTGGCACGACCAATTCGAAGATTGGATTTTGTTAAAGGACTAATTCAAAAACTAGATTTAGAAGGACCAATTTAAAAAATTGGATTTGAAAGCACCAATTCGAAGATTGGATTTTGTTAAAGGACCAGTTTGAAAACTAGATTTGGAAGGACCAATTTGGAAATTTGGATTTGAAAGGACCAGTATGAAAACTGGATTTGGAAGGACCAATTTGAAAAACTGGATTTAGAAGGACCAATTCAAAGATTGAATTTTGTTAAAAGACCAGTATGAAAATTGGATTTTGAAGGACCAATTCAAAAATTGGATTTGAAGGACCAGTGCTAAACTTGGTTTAGAAAAACCAACTCAAAATTTGGATTTTGAAGGACCAATTCAAAAATTAGATTGGAAGGACCAATTTGAAAATTGGATTTGAAGCACCAGTGTTAAACTGGATTTTGCAAAAGCATTCAACTTGCAAGCTGAGTTTGGAAAAATGAAGATTCTTGATGATTTTTTTTTTTAATTCAATAGACCATCATAGTTAGTTGTATGTGGCCCACTTTCAAGATTATCCCCTTATCCTGAATGGGTAAAAAAGAGGCTGATTAAGAGATGGCAAAAATTGATGGTGAAAAAATCCTCTCAATCCTGCATGTCCACAGGATGTTATGGGCGAAAGTAATGCTTCAGGATTACCCCTTATTCTAAATGGGGTAGATAAAAGGGAATTTGAAGAGAATTGATGATAAAAAAATTGATTTAATTTTGCCTGCATATAATAAAAAAAATGCCCCAGCGTAGTGAGAGGGGAATGTTAGAAGAAAGGATAATAGAAGATCTTTGTTATTGAAAAACGATTTTTTGATGATTGTAATAATAATTTTATGAAAATTCTGGGCTCAAAAAGATTCACAATTTGAATGAACCATTATAGAGAACTGCGTTACTTATATGAAAATTTTGAAGTAAGATGGGATTGTTTAGTTTAAAAAAAAATCATTTTTGAGAAGAGGATCAACCGAAAGGTTGATTTTGAAAGAGACCGATAAAATATAATTCTTTTGACGAAGAGGATCAACCCAGGGGTTGATTTTGAAAATGATCAACACAAGGGTTGATTTTAAAGAATGATCAACATGAGGGTTTATTTTGAAAAATGATCAACACGAAGGTTGATTTTGAAGAATGATCAGCACGATGGTTGATTTTGAAGAATGATCAACATGAGGGTTGATTTTGAAGAATGATCAACATGAGGGTTAATTTTGAAGAATGATCAACATGTGTGTTGATTTTGAAGAATGATCAACATGAGGGTTGATTTTGAATAATGATCAATGTAAGGGTTGATTTTGAAAAATAATCAACACGAGGGTTGATTTGAAAATGACCAATTCAAAACCAGTTTTGAAGAAAGAAGATCAACATGAGGGTTGATTTGAAAATGACCGATTCAAAACCAGTTTCGAAGAAAGACTCAACCCGGGGATTGATATCGAAAAAGATTGGTAAAAATTATCTTTGACAAAAATACTTAACTCATGATTTTGAAAAAGACCGTTGCTTTGGAAAGCTCTCGGTGATCATGATGGAGATTTTGCAAAAAAAATTCAAAATTCACGATTTCGGGACAAACCCCTATGGGTAATCCTATCGCTATCATGAATGATGTCAGGATTGTCCCTTATCCTGAAGGGAAAACACAATAAGAAATTGATGAAAATTAATAGAAATTGATGATGAAAATATTTTGTTTGGTCCTGTCTGTATACAAGACATTTGAAATGAAAATAGAATTTCAAAATAAAAGATGCCCTAGCATAAAAAAATGAAAGAAATATTGGATATCAGAGGTACAAAGAAACTTGATGCTTCATTACTGAAATGTTAACAAGTAACTAGGGATTTTATTGAGAAAAAGTAAGGTGAAGAGATTTGAAAATAGATGATAGGACTGAAATATAATAATAAAAAATCCACGAGAAAAGGAATGAGAAAATAGCAGACAGGATTAAAATAAATTTGGAAATTCAAGATTCAAAAGAAAAGAAAGAAAATCACCTAGAGTTTTGGAAAAACAGAGGGGAATTTTTAGAGAAGGATTTCTAGGGTTTTTAGAAAATTGACCTGAAGAAATGAGGAAAGCGAAAATATACACCTGGGTTTTGAAAATAGAGAGGAAATTTTGAAAGGAATATCCAGGGTTTTGAAAATGTAAAGAAATACTAGAAATAAATGAGAGTTACAAGATATCCACATTAGCAAGCAAAACTATACAAGAAATGATGCGCAGAACAACATTCCCTAGAAGTTGACTCTATCATGTAAACTTTGAAAGAGCTTATAGGACCTTAATCATAACTCTAAGGTTTAGATCATCTGAATCCAATCAAGATATGCTGATATACTCAAGCCAAAGCTCGAAGTACATGGCATAATTTTTTTTTTGGTTCTAAGGTAATGGATTTCCAACATCCTTGAGCGTTTGCCGATATACTTTGGACTATGGTCCTTAGTACGTGGCAGGGGGTATTAGCCCAAATAAGTGGCTTAGTTGTGAGGCTTTTTCTCAAACTATGTGATCATGCATATATTTTAGGGATATTTCAGACAAAAATATGCTTGATTTCATGAGAAAATGATTTAAAAACCCATCTATATGCAAGGATAGAGCATTTTAATAAAAAAATAAAAAAATAGAGAAATTAAAGAAAAATAGTTTTATTTTGCATTTTAGTATACATTTTTATATTGTTAATAAAATCATTTTGGTTTTCTTTATAGAAAAGAAGAAGAAAAAATATACATATAAATAGTTATAAAAATTAGAGTAGTTATATTTTTTTTAGTCAAATGAGTTTTTCTGCAAATAGTTTTTTATGGAGTGTTTTTTTTTTTTTGAAAAAATAACAACAAACCGGTTTAAACCGGTTTGCTCTTTAAATCAACAAAAGGGGAAAAATCAGATTTGTCTCCCCCTTGTGCGCCTTCTCCCTCTTTCCTAACCCTTCCCCTCCACCCCTTCTTGCCCTTCCTTCCCCTTCTCCCTATTTCTCTCTTCTTCTCTTTTCCGGTGGAGGTTCTTCAGTCTGGCAATGGCGTACGGGAGGAGTCCACCTCTCCTCTAACCCCTCTGAAGCTACGGTAAGTTCTGCATCATCTTCTTCTTCTTCTTCTCCTTCAGATTCTTCATCTTATTCTTCTTCTCTGTGCTCAATCGATTCTTGTTTCTGTGTGAAAAACAAAAAGGAAAGAAATAAAAAAAAAGATCGAACTCTGTATTTGTTGTTTCCCAAATTTTTTCTTCATGGCATGATTCGTTATGTTCTGCATTCATCCTCTTCATATTCCTAATTTCCTTTGTCATTTTTTTTATATTTTTTTCCTTTTCCATAATAGAAAATAAAAAAATATAAAAGTTGATTGCATGTTTCTTTCCCTTTCTGATTTTTAGATTCGATTCTCTGAGTTTTTCTGTTTTTGCTATTTTGATTTTTTTGTTCCTCATTCTTTTAATTTCCAGTATATTCATTTGTTGTTTTTTTATGTTTTGCATTTTTAATTTCTTGTTCTTTTCTTGATTTTCTGTTTGTTTTTATTTCATCATCGTAATTCCTATTTTTTTCATTGCATATGATTTCCTGTTTTCAGTTCAGCACTTGTTTGATTTCTTGTTGATTAATGCATGAATTTCCTATAATTTCCTGCTTGTTTTCTCTTGAATTTCTTGTTTTCAATTGTGTAATTTCCTGTTTTTAATTTTCTTCATTTTCCTATTTTGTTACAATTTTCATTTTGTTTCATTACAGTTAGTTCCTGTTTAACATCGATTTCCTGTTTTCTGCAAATTTTAATGTCTTCTTTTACATTCAGTTTTTCTCCATCTTTTATTCAGTAATTTTCTGTGTTGCAATTTCATTTCATGTTTTTCCTTTATTTTGTTTTCCAGTTTTTTTAAATCAAATTCAATTAATTTCTAGTTTGTTTTAGTGTATTTCATTTTTTGATTTTCAGTCTTTCAAACAATTCATTTCCCCTTTTTTTAAACATTTCATTTTCTGTTTTTTTTAGTTTTTCCTGTTTTGTTTTTCCAGTCAATTCCTGTTTCTTTACCGTTTGAATTTTCAGTTTTACATGTGTTGTATTTTCCTATTTTTAGTTATTGTATTTTCCAGGTTTTGCATTAAGTCAGTTTTCCTGTTTCACGTTTTGTTTTTTTTTCCTTCAAGTTAGTTTTCTGCATTTCCAGTTCCTGCTGTCTTCAAGTAAAGTTTCTTGTTTACTTCATTTTCCAGTTTTTAGTTCATTTCCGGTTTTCTTTAAAATTCCTATTTCCATTTCCAATTCCTGTTTCAGTCTTTTAATTCATTTTCTTATGTTTTTCCATAAGTTCATTTTCCTGTTTTAATTCATTCATTTTTCATAATTGTAATTGATTACTTAGTTGTTGTTTTTTTTTTTTCATATATAGCAATTGTAGTCTTAGAATTACTTAGTGAATTGCCATTAGTTCAAGATAGTTTTAATTGGCATTAGACTCTTTTCATGATATCTTTCAGAATATTTTTAATAGTATAGTTTGTTTAGTATAGTTGTTATTTCTTTTGTGTTGCCCGTGTTCATTTGATTTGTGCAGGATAGCACAGAAGTGGAGCTGAAGCGCATACACGACATGGAAGCACAAGAGTAGAAGTTTGTTTTCAGTTTAGAATTAGGAATTTAATTCTGGGTTTGTAAATATCGCTTTTTACGCCCTCTGCGAAGGGTATTCATTTGTTGTAATAGTTAGTTGTTTTTACTTTTCTTGTACATTTTACATTTTATAATTTGGCAATAAAGAAATAGTTTAGATTTGTGTGCTTGAATACGAAATATTCCCGTTCCCTGAGTTCGACCAGGTCTCATCCACTAGTGAGAACCGGTTTTTATTATTTGATGTCTGGTTTTCACATGTTTTACATATAAAAATCTTTTCAAAATTACAATGATTTCAAAATAGACATCAATTTTTTGGCGTCGTTGTCGGGGAACAGCGAAATACTAGTATTCACTTTATTGCCTAGTGTTTGTTTGCATTTAGGAGTAGAACCACGTATGTGCATATCGTAGAGACAAGCTTACTTTTCTGCACAGCCCACCAATAGGATCCCCTTAGAGGTGACTGTGTACGATTGGTACCGTACACATAGATTTCATACTTTCTTTGCATAATCCCTGTTGTGTGCAACTGCGTGGTGTTTGTTTAGTTTTTGTTGTTTGTTAGTTTACTCGCTTTGTGGTTTGCGTGGTTTGTCCGCTTAGTGTGTTAGTTAGGTAGAAAACCCAAAGTTAGGATGTGTGCTACACCGGTCTACTCCAAGGTGTACGCAATGGTTGACGATCATCATTTGATCCATCCTTTAATGGAGTACTTCATGCCAAATACATATACTCCTGCCTCCTGCATTGCAAGATCTGATATAGGAGCAAGTCATTTTAAGATTAAGGCAAGTGTGATCCAGATGCTACCTTCGTTTTATGGCCTTAGTAATGAAGACCCATATCATCATCTCGACGAATTCCTTGAGATTTGTTCGACAATGCGAATCAATAACTTTGGAGATGATGCTATGAGGTTAACTTTGTTTCCATTCTCTCTCAAGGATAAAGCCAAGCACTGGCTAAAAGCTCTTAAGACGGTTCAAATTACCACTTGGGAAGGAATGCAGTGCGAATTTCTCAAAAAGTACTTCCCAATTGGTAAAACGAATCAGTTTCGTAAAGCTATAACCAGTTTTTCTCAAATTAAGGGAGAACAGTTTCACGAGTCTTGGGAGAGATTTAAAGATCTTCTCCGCAAGTGTCCCCATCACCAGGTGCCTCGTTGGCAGTTGGTGCAGTATTTCTATGACAGGCTTACTGAGAAGCACCATCAAATGGTTCATTCATCTTGTGGGGGCACTTTTATGCTCAAGAGTGAGGATGAGGCGTGGTCTCTATTTGAGACCTTGAGTGAAAATACGATGCATCATGCTTTGTCTTCACGGCTCGATAGGACTACATATGTGTCTAGTTGTCCAAGGAAAGTAGGGATTTCCGAAGTAGGGTCGGAGTTAGAGTTGCGTACCAAGGTTGACCAGTTGACTAAGAAGTTAGATCAACTCCTAGCCAATTCTTCGCAAAGTCCAGTAGAAAGAGTGTGCGAGCTTTGTGCTAGCCCTGCACACTGTGTTTTAGAGTGTCCGACAGCACCGCCATATCCTGAATTCGTTCAGGAGCAGGTGAATGCTGCCCAAGGTTTCGCTAGGACCGAGCATGATTCATTTGCACCCACTTATAACTCAGGTTGGCGAAACCACCTCATCAGTCCACCCCCTAACCCTTCCCAGAGCCAACCCAGGCAAGGCAGTTATGCGCTTAGATTTCAGCAATCGAGTTATCCCCCAGCCCAACCTGCTTATACTCAACCCCATTCTCATGAGCCTTCGCCTAGTCAATCCTTCCAAGATAAGGTATTACAAGTTTTGAGCTCCCATACGCAGTCAATAGCCAAGCTAGAGACTCAAATGTGACAGTTGATTGAGACCTTCAGTAGGCAAAGCGAGGGGAACCCATCTAGTAAACCTGTTGTCATCTCAAAGGGAGAGGATTCCATGTCATTTGTCCTGCATCCCAACGATTCACATCATGAGCAGGTCAAATCCGTTACATCCCTTTAGAGCAAGAAGGCGTATCATCCCATTCAGAAATTGACTCATGAGCCCCATATCATTTTCACTGACGAGTCGATTTCCGTTATACCTCAATAGAAGGGGCAAGGACCTCAGTTGTTACATTTGTCATATATTCATAGAGTCCCATTCTCTCTATCATTAGGATCACCGATTGCTTTTAGTAAGCAAGAGGTACAGATGCAGAAGGTGCTTGACTAAGTCAAGCCAGATCATATTCACCACTTGTCTGAAGTTGCATTCATTGATAGTCGGTTGGTCCTAGACTCTCATTTCTTGACCAGTCTCTCAGATGAGACTAATTTTTGTTCTTCATGTCGAGAGAGTCATGATACCACATTTAGAGGTAGACAGGATGGAAACACAACGCGTAGTGTCACATATGACACTCTTTTTCACAGAGAGCCTAATTGAGCCTGACTTCATGTCCATTGATCTCATGGACGATGAAGATTTTTTCCAGGGATCCGTCTGGCTGGGGACGTGAAACTTAGCGCTTTATGGGAGGCAACCCATATCCTATACAATATTACATTCACTTTAAAATTTTATTAGGTTTTAATTTTTCTTTTTGTTTCATCCATGGTTTTCATGTTTGACATGTACACATTGCATTCATTGCATTCATAGAACATGCATTTTTAATTCATATCACGTTGATTCTACTCTTTTTCTCTCATTTATTTCCTCTCATGTGCATTCACGTAGTTTCATCTAAGTATGGGGGAGTGCCAATGGGACAGTGTCATTCAAGCATGGAGGAGGGTGTAGTTTGCACACCTTGATATTTTTGTTTACGTTCTTGCACATGTTTACACATTTCTCATGAAAAGTAGGTTTTTAAATAAAGAGTTTGAACTTATATGAAAGTTATTTCAAATCTAATGTTTTTAGAGGATTTTTAAGCCCCACGAAAAATTTTTCTGACATGGATTTAAAAATTATGGTTGTTTATGTGGATTTTAAATAAATGATGATAGATACATGTTAGAATTTATTTTGAATCGCAAATATGAATATGCACAGTTCTATTTTTGAAAAACTAAGCAAATGAACAAAAGTGCAAAAATGAGCTCAAAAGTGAAAAAAAGAGAGCATTGTAAACACCCCAAATTTTCCTCATCCATTCTCAAACAACCCCCCTCGTGCAGTGCCAACATTGTTAGGTCAATGTAGGAGTTAACCCCAAGTCAGTTTCAAAAAAATCACTATTTTACCCATTTTCATTAGGAAAATTACCATTTTACCCCTAGGTCATCCCGGATCCTAGTCAGTCGGAGTCAACAAAGCTCACTGGTCAGTTCAGAACATTTAGAATATCAGTCATTCCAAGCTCATCTGAGCTCACAATGAACAAACCATTTCTATTTCTGACCATTCCTGCCAAGATGGGATCATTTCTTCAGAAATGAGCTCATTTCTCACTCAAATCCAAGTCAATTGTCTCAGAGTCAGTCATTCATAGTCAGTCATATTCCTCAGAGTCTAACCTGAGCTCACCAGGAGTTCAAGTGCTCTAGTTTCAGTTCAAAATCATTTCCAAGTGTTCAGGAGCCCATTTTAGTCCATTTCAGCTCTTTCAGCTGAAATTGAGCTGAGTTCAGCCAATTGAGCTAGTGTTCGAGCTTCGATTTTAGTTCACGTCAGTATTATTAACCTTTTTTTTAGCTCGAAGTCAGTTCAAGTTCGTAATTCACTTCATTCCAATGACCATTCCATACCATTTCTCTAAAAATGGCAGCTTTTCTTGAAAATCCAGTTGGAAAGGTCAGTTGAGTCAGTGTCCGGTGAGTTCATTTGAGTTCTGAAACTCTAAAACCCAACTCAATCCAGTTCATTTCAGTTGAATCCAGCTCAAACCCTAATTTTCAGTGTTACTCTAGCTTGGCAGAGCTCGAAAATCATTTCTTCAACCATTTTTGCAAATTTTGTCAATTTTAACACTTTTGAACTGGTACAAGTGTCAATCGGGGTCTAACATCCAAAATTCTTCATTCAGGGTTAGCATTTCGCATAGCATTTCATGTCATTTCTCATCATTTCATATCATTTCTCAGCATTTCATAACATTTCATTCCATTTTCGAAGTCCAGAACTCCAGTTTTATAACTTTCAATCCAGATTGACTTTTAAAAGTTTTCAGAAATCAATTTCAAACCCTGGGTTTTCAAAATTGACATTTTTACCCCCAAGATTCTAAATTTGGAAATATTTTCTCGAGAAAAACAATATGCATTTCTTTCAAAGTTAAATTTTCAAATTTTATACTGGATTTGCTTTGCAACAAGGTATTAAACTTCAAAATTCAAGCTCATTTCAAAAACTGCCAAAAATAGCTCATTTCGTTTGGAAATATTTTCTCGACAAAAACAATCTGGATTTCTTTTAAAATCAAATTTTCAAATTCTACACTGGATTTGCTTCGCAACGGGGTATTGAACTTCAAACTCCGAGCTCGTTTCAAAAACTGCCAAAAATAGCTCGTTTCGTCTAGAATTTTTTTTTGAAAAGACTATTTTACCCCTCTAATCATCAAAATGAATTTCAAAAGTAGAATTTGGACCCGCTCTAAGATGGCCCATCCATTTGCATTTTATTGTTTTAATTTATAAGAAAAGAAAAAAAAATTATCTTTTTCTTTATTTTTTTTGTTTGTTTTATTTTGTTTTTATTTTATTTTATTTTCTTATTTTATTTTTCCTAAGGTGGGACCCACAAGGGGGTCAACCACCCTAGCCCTTCTCTTCCAGCCCATTTCCTTTCTTTCTTCTTCCATTTTTCTTTTTCCTCCTTCCTTTCTTTCCTTCTTTCTTTCTTCTTTTCCTTGTTTCTTTCTTTTCTTCCTTTCTTCTTCCTTTTTTTTTTTTCTTTCTTTCCTCTCCCACCACTCACGTACATTTTTTTTTAGCCCCTCCTTCTTCTTCTTTCCCTCTCCTTTCTTCTCCTTTCCTTTCCTTTTCCTTATTCCCCTCTTCTTTCCTTTTCCTTCCCTTCCTTCTTTAGCCTTTCCTCCTTACTCCCTTGCCATTTTCCCTACACAGCCGTATGGCTGCAGCCATTCACGTAAACAGTTTATTCCCCCCTCTCATTCTTAGCTAATTAAACCTAGAATACTTAGGTAAAGGGATTATTAAGCCCTAAGTCTAAGAAAACAAGAGGAAAAAGAGGCTACGGCTGCTCCTCATCTCACGCCTCTCTCTCTCTCTCTCTCTCTCTCTCTCTCTCTCTCTCTCTCTCTCTCTCCCCCCTTTGGCTGCAACTCCCAGCCATTGAAGCACCTCCAAGCTCCCTCCTTCAGCCGGCACATCACCTTCCTTGTTGCAGTTGGCTCCTCCTCCCTTTGTAGCAGCTGCAGCCACCACAAGCCTCTTGACAGCAGCCATCCCCCTTTGTGGTTCCATTTTCTCCAACGTTGAAGCACTTCATTCCATCTTCCATCACCATTGCTTCCAACAAATATCAAGGAGATCCCCCTCAGCCTTTGCTTCAACTGATCCAAGGTAAGCCCCCTTTGACTCATCGGATTTGCTATTATTTTTTTTTTTTCCTTTATGCGATTTTCACTTTGCTACCCTTTGATGTGGTATACACGAGCTTCATCTCTATGAACGTGATGTTTAGCCAAGATCAATCGGATCCAGGGTGACAAGAGGACTTCTTTCACGATCTAAAAAAATAAATAAATAAATAAATAAATAAAAACATGCATCTTATGCATATGAACTGAGAAAGTGATGAGATCCATCCATTCAATGGATTGGATCTCTCACTTTGAGAGTCAAAAGCAAAAAAAAACTGATTCATGCCCCCTTTTGAGTGTTTTTTTTTATTTAATTTTCATATTCCATGCAGTTCTTTTGATGTCATTTATAGATTGATTTCATTTTCGTTTTGTCCATGTTAAGTAGAATTGTTAAATCCATAAGTTTCCATGTCTACGTTAAGTCCAGTTATAATTCCATGTGGATGTCTTGATTCAAAAATGCTGGAAATTTTACTGTATTTAAATTTGTCTATCTTTGATGTATTGCCAAAATATTTGATTCAATTCGGGTTTTGGAACCCATCCAAATCGGTAAAACCCTAAATCGGGTTTTCTGTCTCTCTGATTCTCCAGTTTATGCTTTAACAGACTTTAAACTCCGGCACCACCATTGTCGAAGATTTGAATCATTCTCCAAAAATCACAGTGGATTCATAATCGAATCTACTGATGATCTGGAAATTTTGAAGTTTTTCCAGTTAGTTTTACTCTGTGTAAAAAATCGAATTTCTCAGACTCCTGGGAAAATCTCGATTTTCCTCCGTCAGGGTATAGACAGACCTTAATTCACCAAATCCGTTCAATCCATAGCCCGTCTGCAAAACATTCAACATGAAAGTTGTTTCTCACATAGTGTTCTGTCATTGACAATAATTTGGGAATTTTTTGAACTGTTTCAATATTTTTCCCGAAATTTGCATTTCTGTCTGACAGATTTCAATATCCCGAAATTCCAGAGATTTGGGTCTCTGATAACAGCATGCCCTTTTCCAAACCGTAACCCGAATCCCAATTTTGTAAAAATAGGAAATCTTCCTCTGTTTGTCAGGGACATTTTCCCACAATTTCAGCCTTTTTCCCATCTGTCTACCATTTTTCCCTTGTTTTCTACCGAAACCTGTCTGTTTCCCCTAAATCCTAGAGTCGCCGGATTCCAATCCGACTTGCCGGAGTGGTACAGCTCCGACCGTATGTCAAAACCAGAAAGTGTTAAAGAAAAAAATCCTTGCCTTACTGTCCTCTGTCACCCCATGAAATTTGGGAAATTTTTATGGAATTTTGATATCCTAAATCCCCTTTAGAATCAACATTTTAGGCAAAAATCATAAAATTTAGGGTTTTTATTTGAATTTCCATATTTAAAAATACAAAAAAAATAGATTTTCGAGATCCATTATGTTTCTAGGGTTATTTTAGTTGTCCATGCCAAATTTGGTTTAATTCCAAGTTCATTTGCTCCATGTGTTAGTTTATCTTTAAATTCAGAAGCGAAAATCAAGTTGAATTCGATATTTTATGATATTTTCGCCATGTTAGGGTTTTTATCATGTACATAAGCATGTAGAATCATATTAGGGTTAATTTTAATCTCATTTTCTTTTCATATTTTTCAATTTTGCAAAATTTATTTCAGAAAACCCTGGTTTCAAGGCCATAGTCTTGTTATCAGGGGTATTTTGGTCATTTTGACCTAAATTTTGAAAGTTCAATTTCTAATTCTCCAAAATTTCATGCATATCATCATATTTTATCATATTATGTTTGATTTATTTCATTTGATTTTCAAAATTCCAAAATTTACAAAAATTCTTTCATAAAACCCTGATTTCAAGGTCATCAGGGGTATTTTGGTCATTTTGACCCCAATTTCGAATTTTCAAGTTTATTTTTGAAATTTATTCATTATTTATCATGTTTATATCAAAGGGGGTATGAATTTGGGTTTATATCTGAATAATATCCGATAATTTCCCATATTTTCGGATAAATTCAGAAAAACCTACATTTTTGTGCTAACCTTGTTTTCTAGTTTTGCAAAAACATTCAAGAAGAAGATTTAGCTTTTATTTCTTTTATTTCAATTCAATGTAAAAATCAATGTAATATTTGTAATAAGAGTTACATTTCTGCTTAGAATAGGGCTGCATTGCATATAGTTTAATTTATGCAAATTTGAATTGTGATGTATGATTCATGCACATTATTTCAAATCCACTATGGTTTACACGAATGGCACGTGCACAAGCTTTTATGGAGTTTATAAACTCGGTGGGATTTGTATTTATGGCCATAGTCAGAATACGAAGAAAACCAAGATTTATGATTTTCGTATTAGCCACATTCAGCCTACACTCTTAGGCTAACTTCAAAATGCACTGCATTTTCAAAACTTCAAAAGGATTCCTCAATTGAAATTCCATTTTCAAATTCATATTCATTCATTCATTCATATCATTCAAATTGCATTATTCTCAAATTCATTTTCCAATTTAAATTTCAGCAAAATCAATTTTCTCAAGGATTTACCAAGTCTTTCTCAGGATTGGATTTTCCAAGAATTCTAAATTTTCAAAAGAGATTTCAAGGCATTTCCTAAGTTCAACCAAGATTTTCCAATGTTTTAAAATTCTCAACTTTCAAAGTCTCAAGTTTTTAAAAAAAAAATCGATTTTCTCACATTTCCCATTTTCCTGAGAACCCAGTTTCCTGAGAATCCATTTTTCATTTCAAAAGTCATTTTCCAATGAATTTCTTAGATTTTCTCATAATTCTCAAATCCATTTTCTTAGAAAAGCAAATTCCAAATCTCAAAAATCGATTTTCTCAAGATTCAAGTTTTCCTGAAAATTCACTTTCCAATGCAAATTTCTGATTTCCAATGAAATTCAATTATTTTCTCAAGAATTCAATTTTCAAGTACTTTTCCAATCAATTTGCAAGCATATTTCAATTTTCCAAAGCAAACATCATATTTTCTCAAACATTGCATTATTTTCAAAATTTCATAGCACAAGCCTGATTCTCTGTGCATTCTAGGAAAAATAGAGCATAATTTAGATATTTGAGTCGAGTTAAAGCACATAATTGATCCTTGGTTCAATTACCCCTGGTAAAGGCGCCAGGAACGGTTGAACCTCGTACTGACAGGCGGATCCCATTCCACGGAATTTTCCCGCAAATTTTCAAAACGGAGGCGAGTAATTTTTAAAACCATTTTCAAAACTTTGGTCGAGTTTGACTCGCAAATTCGTTTCTCTCTCGCAAGGGAGGGAAGAAAATTTTGCGATGATAACAGGTTTGGCGACCGTGATGGGACCTGTCTTCGCTTGATTAAGTATGTGCTTTAACTTAGCTCAATTATCAAAATTAGGCTCTATGGAATGTCAGCTTGTAATTTCTGATATCATGTGAACCTAGGAGCCTAGACTTGAACCCAACTGACATGGATTGCATATAGACTAGGCATGGTTTGGTAGGACCATATTGAGGAGAATTATGCATGCTCACATAGACTTAGGTCTGAAATACAACACTCCTCAATCTAGGACTGGTATGAAAACAATGTTTGCTTCTTCAAAAGTTTTCAAAATTCTATCTCTTTAGGACTTAGAGCCCTCTGTTTGCCTGCATGTGATCATATTTCAAAAACCACCCCACCTATGTCTACCCGGTCTTCACGTTGTTGGGCTCTCTTCCAGAACCATAGTTCGGGATAGAGCCTCACAACTGGGCCACTTATTTGGGCTAACGCCCCCCTGCCACATACCAAGGGCGATAGTCCAACGTATATCGGCAGGCGCTCAAGGATGTTGGGAAAACACAAGCCTAGACCCGGAGATGAGTTTTATGCCACGTACATCGAGCCTCGGCTCGAGTATATCGGCATAGCATGATTGGACACAGTTGATCTGAGCCTAGAGTCAGGATTAGGGTCCTAAAGCTTTTTCAAAATCAATGCATTTAGAGTTGGCATCTTAGGGATTGCTGTATGTGCATAATTGTTTGTAATTGAATGTATGATATTCATTTTCGTCTTATTTTCTCATATTTTTCCCAATTTTTCCAAAATACCTCATTTTTCATCTTTTATAAAATATCTCCTTTTTCTCAAAAACCCTGGACGATTTTTTTTTTTCAATTATCCACCTTTTCTTCAAAACTCCAGGAGATTTTTCATTCTTTCGTTCCTCTGGACTTCGAATTTCCGGCTTTCATTTTATCCTGCCTGCAATTTTCAAAATTCTTGTATTTTTCAAAAGTCTAATTCCAGTCTTCTTGTCTTTCAGTCCAATGGTATCTAGTCAGCTCGATTCTGTTTTTCCTGAGGGTCACATCTCCTACGAGGTGCGACAAAGTCTTCCTGAGCATCGATCTCTTAGCACCGGACCCTTTTTCCTCCGGTGGTACTATGTCTGGTTCAAAAACTTCTCTCGTATGTTTCCGGACCACTTGAGCGATTGCAGGTTGGAATTGGCATCTGCAGTGGGAAAGTTGACAGTCAACAGCAATCTGATTCATGCACTGGCAGAGCGGTGGAATCCGCGCACTTGCACGTTCTGGTTCCCATGGGGCGAGATAACACTATTGATGGATGAATTTTCAGAGATTATGGGACTGCCCGAGCCAGTTGGTCAGCCTGGAGATCCATTAGAGCAGCAATTTCTGATCAATGTCAAGGGTCTGGACCCCAAAGATGTCGTAGCTCGCATGACAGGGGGCAAGTCTTGGCCACTGATTGAAGAAAACGAGAATGAGTACGTGAGCCTGATCGAGATCTATCGATAGCATGGAAAATTTGCAGAAGTCAACTCGTTGTCCAGAACAGCTCGAGAGAGAATTCAGCATGCGATGGTTCTATGTACTGTGGGACTTGCTTTCTTTCCAGATTGACAGAATTAAGTGGATGTCAGAATAGATCAGCTTTTAAGAAGATGGGGAAGTCGACAGACCAGCCGTCTCTCGATAGTCATGGCCGTGCTTGCTTTTTTATACAAAGGATTGACTTGTTTCACGCTTGGAGAGTTCATCTTAGTCGAGGGATGTACTTATGCTCTTCAGTCTTGGTTCCTTCAGCATGTACTGATCAAAGCTAGTTCGTTCAGATATAACGGCAAGGAGCTCCTCCCAATTGCACGGTACTGATTCCTGATCGATTACTGCAAGAAGAAGTGGTGTGAGACTATTTTGATCGAGAGTTATCACCTCCCAGATACACCTATGCATATGGTAAGATATTCAAGCTACTCGGCCCATTTTCTTGTACCTACTACTATCCAAAGTGATGTGTCAGACAATTTTCTCAGAAACAGAAGCGCGTAGAAGCTCGGCTACTGTCAGGGTTATGCCAGAAGTTGACCTTGCATCAGCGCAGTGATCCGAAACATACCATTCTGCCAAATATGGCTAGGATTCTTTCATCATTCCCACTATTTTCTCCAATCCTCGTGTCTCTGCTGATCATAAAGAGTGGTGACAAATTGTTTGTCCGCCCCCTCTTTCTCGAGTTTATTATTAATACAAGCATGTTTTCCCTTCAATGAATAAAAATCTTTCAAATTCTTCATTCTTGGTTTGACGACCTCGCCTAGGTGACAAGGCATATTTGCAGTTGTTCGTTCTTCTTGCAAAGAATGACAACATAATTGTCGTAATCCCAGTGATGACTCAATCCCTAGTAATGGGATACTCTTTCAATTATCTACCAAATTCTCATCAAATATTTTTTCTATATTCATTTCTATCCTGAATCTTCATCATCGAAATTTAATCATCCATTCCGTAGAGAGCATCAGTATTCCCAAGTGGTTCAGATCAAATCAAGCAAGAAGACACCACTGTATCAGGGCATCAGTGATTTTAGAAGCAGACAAGAAGAAATGGATTCTCCAAGATCTGCCAAAAGACAGAGTGTGAATGATAGGGATGACATTGATCCTGCTACATATCAGATGTTCAAGAAAATGATGATTAGGATGATGTCTGAGCAAGCTGAAGACAATCTCAGAAAGGCTCCCATCAAGGAGAAGACATCAGTCTCCTTCTCTCAGAGTATCATTGGTAAGAGCAACGAGCGATTCAGTGCATGTCTGCTCGATATTTTATTCTCGCCGATGTTCTCTATCATCGTGGATTCAGTTCTGAATATTCCAGATGCCTAGACGAAGATGAAGCCAAAAAAGTCGTGCGGGAGGTACACGAAGGCATTTGCGGTGATCGCGTCGACTACCAAACTCTTATCAAGCAAATCATCCGGGCATGATATTATTGGAAGACTATGCAGCAAGATTGCTACCATTTTGTGAAGAAGTGTGCTCTATGCCAGATACATGCACCTTCCGTTCATGCGCCAGCAACATATTTGCAATATGTTATCTCTCCATGGCTATTTTCTATGTGGGGCCTTTGATGTTGTGGACCCCATCACTCCTGCTTCAAACGGCTACAAATATTTTCTTGCCGCAACAGAATATTTTACTAAATGGGTAGAAGCAGTCACTCTACGCACAGTAGAAGGTCGACATGTGGTCTCATTCATCCATAAGAATATCCTATGTCGTTTTGGCATACCACATGATATTGCGTCAGATAATGGCAATCGTTTCAAGAATGAGAAAATGAGAACTTTCTGTTCGAAGTTCAAAATTCAGCATCGTTTCTCCGCTCCCTATTATCCTCAAAGGAATGGTCAGGCAGAGGCCACCAATAAGATTCTGATTCGAATCCTGGAGCGAACCTTGGAAACAGGCCGTAATTGGCATGAGAAGATCCATAATGCATTATGGGCATACAGAACCACCATTCGAACTCCAACTAATGCTACTTCGTCAGAACTTGTCTACGGAACTGAAGTAGTATTGCCTCTACAAGTTCAGAAACCTGCTCTAAAATTTGCATCACTTTTAGAATTACCTCTTGATCAGTATCAGCAACAACGACTGGTACAACTTGATTTGCTCGATGAAAGAAGACTCAAAGCAGCAGAGCACGCTCAATCATATCGTTAGAGGATAGTCAGGCAATATGCAAAATTTTTTATTAAAAGGAAATTCTGAGTCAATGATCTAGTGATCAGATCAACGACCTATCTCAAGCACCGCCCGGGTGGCAAGTGGTCGCCGAATTGGGAAGGGACCTATGTTGTCGAGGAAGCATTACCCCGCAATTCATATCTACTTATCAATGCCGATGGTGTGGAATTATCAAACCCCATCAATGCTCAACATTTGAAAATTTTCTATACTTAAATCCTCTATTCCATCATTTGTAATTCCTCAATATATTTTATTTAATAATGGTCAAATTCTTCTTTCCGAGTTACACTGGGGCATTATTTTGAAAATTTGTCTTCAAAACATTTTGTATGCAGGCAGGATCAAACAAATCTCTCATTTTGCATACATGTGCATTCATTTACATCATTTTGCATACATTTGCATTCATTTGCATCCATTTACATTCATTTGCATCAAATTCATTTCCCCTTCAGGTTAAGGGATAAACCTGAACTTCCCCTTCAGGTTAAGGGATAAACCTGAACATCCCCTTCAGGTTAAGGGATAAACCTGAACTTCCCCTTCAGGTTAAGGGATAAATCCTGAGACCCCGACAGTTGTCCAAGTCGTCGTGAGGGTGAAGACTGAAAATCTTCTATCAAAATCAATTAGTAAATTCTCAAAAATCCAGTGTTCAGGCTGGAAAGATTTTCAAAATCCAAGGTTCGTGCTGGTAAAAATTTTCTAAATCCAGTGTTCGTGCTGGTAAATTTTCAAAAATCCAGTGTTCGTGCTGGTAAGATTTTCAAAATCCAAGGTTCGTGCTGGTAAAAATTTTCTAAATCCAGTGTTCGTGCTGGTAAAATTTCAAAAATCCAGTGTTCGTGCTGGTAAAATTTCAAAAATCCAGTGTTCGTGCTGGTAAGATTTTCAAAATCCTGCTTTCTAGCTGGTCAGTCAACAAATCCTGCTTTCGAGCTGGTCGGTCAACAAATCCTGCTTTCTAGCTGGTCGGTCAACAAATCCTGCTTTCTAGCTGGTCGGTCAACAAATCCAGCTTTCGAGCTAGTCGGTCAACAAATCCTGCTTTCTAGCTGGTCGGTCAACAAATCCTGCTTTCGAACTGGTCGGTCAACAAATCCTGCTTTCGAGCTGGTCGGTCAACAAATTCTGCTTTCGAGCTGGTCGGTCAATAAATCCTGCTTTCGAGCTGGTAGTTCAACAAATCCTGCTTTCGAGCTGGTAGTTCGACAAATCCTGCTTTCGAGCTGGTAGTTCAACAAATCCTGCTTTCGAGCCGGTCGGTCAATAAATCCTGCTTTCGAGCTGGTTAGTCAAAACAAAACCCAACTTTCAAGTTGATCTTTCACTGAGTCTTTTCAGGACTCAATTTGGTCATGGATGTGTCAATTAGACCTCAAGCAATTTCTTTCACCAAGGATTTCAAGAACATTTTGCGAATTTGCCATTAAATATTTGTTGATTTCAAATTTTTTATTGCACAAAAACATTACCTCAGAATACCTTCAATATTATTTTCGAAAGGTCAAAGCTTTTGTGAAAAAGGATTCAAAATTCAAATTCTTTCTATTGGCCAACCAAAAGGATGAAGAATAAATCCTCGATATGGCCAGCAAAAGGAAATTCTATGTTGTTGCAAAGCCATAAGTGATCGGTATTGATCGCAGTCAATGGCACATTTTTAAAGATCATTCTTGGAAAATAAAGCAGTCGAAATATTCTGGGTGATACAGAAAAATCTATTAAATCCCTATATCTCCTCAATCACCTAAGCTGCAATTAAATATCTGCAAAAGGGATCTCTCAATTGTCGTCAAGATGAAGGCGAATTAGGCGAGTAGACCCCCAGGGCCAAAGAAGATTTGAATCATCTCCGAGATGAAGGAGTTTGTGACGGATCCTTTCAGGGAAAGTTCAGAGCACCGTCAAGATGAAGGCGACTGCTATGAGCCTCCTGACAAACCCTAAAGGATATTTAATTTCCGCTATCATCAAGAGATTTCCAACCAATGAGCCAATAACCGTCGATATAATCCCTAAGAGAAAAAGGAGGATCGGAACATCTCCAAGATGAAGGAGTTTATGACGTACCCTTCCAAAAAAAAAAGATTGAAAAGTCAGGACATCTCCAAAATGAAGGATGATGTAATAAAATTCCCAAAAACCTAAGAGAGCTCTAATTCTGCCAAAAAAGAAAAAAAAAGTGGGTAGAAAGATCATCATGAGGAAAGAATCCCAGGATATCAGACTGCCAAATTTGCCAAAGAATCTTCTTTAATTTTGTGAAATTCTATTATCAATATTCTTTCACCAATTGCTCTCACAATATCAAGAATACTCCCTTTTCTGCTCATATCAAGGAAATTGATAGCTTCCTTGAAAAAAAAAGCCAATTGCAAGCAATTTGAATTCGAATCTTGATTCTATAGAGTTAAGCCCAGTCGGAGGTAATACTTCAGGTAGAAAAGAGGAAAGATTTTCATACCAATATACATCAATTTCAAGCATTTTGAATCAACAAACAATTTTTAACATTTTGGCAATATTTTCTTACTATCTTGACATGAAGTGAAGAGCTCGATGTCCATCTTGACACATCCTGATATCACCTTTTACCTCCTTGAGAGAGTAACCTTTATCATCTTTCGCGTTGTTGAAAGATTATCCTTTTCTGTGAAAGGATCGCCTTTGTTATCTTTCGCGTTGTTGAAAGAATTCATCTTTTGCGTTGTCAAAAGAATCGCCTTGCTCCTTTGGATCGCCTTATCATCTTTCGCGTTGTTGAAAGAATCGCCTTGTTCCTTTGGATCGCCTTTTCCATCTTTCGCGTTGTCAAAACAATTCATCTTTTGCATTGACAAAAGAATCGCCTTGCTCCTTTGGATCGCCTTATCATCTTTCGCGTTGTTGAAATAATCGCCTTGTTCCTTTGGATCGCCTTTTTCCATCTTTCGCGTTGTCGAAAGAATTCATCTTTTGCGTTGTCAAAAGAATCGTCTTACTCCTTTGGATCGCCTTGTCATCTTTCGTGTTGTTGAAAGAATCGCCTTGTTCCTTTGGATCGCCTTGTTATCTTTCGCGTTGTCGAAAGAATTCATCTTTCGTGTTGTTGAAAGAGTCACCTTATTCCTCTTCAAGAAAATTGTCTTATTCACCATCCAACTTACCATTTTCATTGCCCAATCAGGATAAGGGTACAAACCTGAGCCTCCTTTGATAAGGTATTTCATTTTCTGCCCAATCAGGATAAGGGTACAAACCTGAGCCTCCTTTGATGAGGTATTTCATTTCCCGATCAGGTTAAGGGTTAAACCTGAGCCTCCTTTGGTGAGGTATTTCATTTCCCGATCAGGTTAAGTGTTAAACCTGATTCTCATTTTGATGAGGTATTTCATTTTCCGGTCAGGTTAAGGGTCAAACCTGAGCTTCGTTTCTATGCGAAGTATTTCCCGTCCCATCCAGCTTAAGGGCAAAACCTGAATCTCACTTCTTTCGAAGTAAATTTTTCTTCTGCATTCTCCATTTCATATCTACCATTTTCATCGGGGCTAATTTCTTCATACCCAGTCAGATCCTTCTAACTGGGGCATTTTTATAGCCCAAATTTGGTGTGTTTTTCTTTGCCACTAAGCTCGTCTTCAAGTCGGCTTAGTAGCAAAGAGGGGCATCTGTAAACACCCCAAATTTTCCTCATCCATTCTCAAACAACCCCCCTCGTGCAGTGCCAACATTGTTAGGTCAATGTAGGAGTTAACCCCAAGTCAGTTTCAAAAAAATCACTATTTTACCCATTTTCATTAGGAAAATTACCATTTTACCCCTAGGTCATCCCGGACCCTAGTCAGTCGGAGTCAACAAAGCTCACTGGTCAGTTCAGAACATTTAGAATATCAGTCATTCCAAGCTCATCTGAGCTCACAATGAACAGACCATTTCCATTTCTGACCATTCCTGCCAAGATGGGATCATTTCTTCAGAAATGAGCTCATTTCTCACTCAAATCCAAGCCAATTGTCTCCGAGTCAGTCATTCATAGTCAGTCATATTCCCCAGAGTCTAACTTGAGCTCACAAGGAGTTCAAGTGCTCTAGTTTCAGTTCAAAATCATTTCCAAGTGTTCAGGAGCCCATTTTAGTCCATTTCAGCTCTTTCAGCTGAAATTGAGCTGAGTTCAGCCAATTGAGCTAGTGTTCGAGCTTCGATTTTAGTTCACGTCAGTATTATTAACCTTTTTTTTTAGCTCGAAGTCAGTTCAAGTTCGTAATTCACTTCATTCCAATGACCATTCCATACCATTTCTCTAAAAATGGCAGCTTTTCTTGAAAATTCAGTTGGAAAGGTCAGTTGAGTCAGTGTCCGGTGAGTTCATTTGAGTTTTGAAACTCTAAAACCCAACTCAATCCAGTTCATTTCAGTTGAATCTAGCTCAAACCCTAATTTTCAGTGTTACTCTAGCTTGGCAGAGCTCGAAAATCATTTCTTCAACCATTTTTGCAAATTTTGTCAATTTTAACACTTTTGAACTGGTACAAGTGTCAATCGGGGTCTAACATCCAAAATTCTTCATTCAGGGTTAGCATTTCGCATAGCATTTCATGTCATTTCTCATCATTTCATATCATTTCTCAGCATTTCATAACATTTCATTCCATTTTCGAAGTCCAGAACTCCAATTTTATAAATTTCAATCCAGATTGAGTTTTAAAAGTTTTCAGAAATCAATTTCAAACCCTGGGTTTTCAAAATTGACATTTTTACCCCCAAGATTCTAAATTTGGAAATATTTTCTCGAGAAAAACAATATGGATTTCTTTCAAAGTTAAATTTTCAAATTCTATACTGGATTTGCTTTGCAACAGGGTATTAAACTTCAAAATTCAAGCTCATTTCAAAAACTGCCAAAAAATAGCTCATTTCGTTTGGAAATATTTTCTCGACAAAAACAATCTAGATTTCTTTCAAAATCAAATTTTCAAATTCTACACTGGATTTGCTTCGCAACGGGGTATTGAACTTCAAAATCCGAGCTTGTTTCAAAAATTGCCAAAAATAGCTCGTTTTGTCTTGAAATTTTTTTTGAAAAGACTATTTTACCCCTCTAATCCTCAAAATGAATTTCAAAAGTAGAATTTGGACCCGCTCTGAGATGGCCCATCCATTTGCATTTTATTGTTTTAATTTATAAGAAAAGAAAAAAAAATTATCTTTTTCTTTATTTTTTTTGTTTGTTTTATTTTGTTTTTATTTTATTTTATTTTCTTATTTTATTTTTCCTAAGGTGGGACCCACATGGGGGTCAACCACCCTAGCCCTTCTCTTCCAGCCCATTTCCTTTCTTTCTTCTTCCATTTTTCTTTTTCCTCCTTCCTTTCTTTCCTTCTTTCTTTCTTCTTTTCATTGTTTCTTTCTTTTCTTCCTTTCTTCTTCCTTTTTTTTTTTTCTTTCTTTCCTCTCCCACCACTCACGTACATTTTTTTTTAGCCCCTTCTTCTTCTTCTTTCCCTCTCCTTTCTTCTCCTTTCCTTTCCTTTTCCTTATTCCCCTCTTCTTTCCTTTTCCTTCCCTTCCTTCTTTCGCCTTTCTTCCTTACTCCCTTGCCATTTTCCCTACACAGCCGTATGGCTGCAGCCATTCACGTAAACAGTTTATTCCCCCCTCTCATTCTTAGCTAATTAAACCTAGAATACTTAGGTAAAGGGATTATTAAGCCCTAAGTCTAAGAAAACAAGAGGAAAAAGAGGCTACGGCTGCTCCTCATCTCACGCCTCTCTCTCTCTCTCTCTCTCTCCCCCCTTTGGCTGCAACTCCCAGCCATTGAAGCACCTCCAAGCTCCCTCCTTCAGCCGGCACATCACCTTCCTTGTTGCAGTTGGCTCCTCCTCCCTTTGTAGCAGCTGCAGCCACCACAACGAGCCTCTTGACAGCAGCCATCCCCCTTTGTGTTTCCAGTTTCTCCAACGTTGAAGCACTTCATTCCATCTTCCATCACCATTGCTTCCAACAAATATCAAGGAGATCCCCCTCAGCCTTTGCTTCAACTGATCCAAGGTAAGCCCCCTTTGACTCATCGGATTTGCTATTATTTTTTTTTTTCCTTTATGCGATTTTCACTTTGCTACCCTTTGATGTGGTATACACGAGCTTCATCTCTATGAACGTGATGTGTAGCCAAGATCAATCGGATCCAAGGTGACAAGAGGACTTCTTTCACGATCTAAAAAAAAAAATAAATAAATAAATAAATAAAAACATGCATCTTATGCATATGAACTGAGAAAGCGATGAGATCCATCCATTCAATGGATTGGATCTCTCACTTTGAGAGTCAAAAGCAAAAAAAGAGTGATTCATGCCCCCTTTTGAGTGTTTTTTTTATTTAATTTTCATATTCCATGCAGTTCTTTTGATGTCATTTATAGATTGATTTCATTTTCGTTTTGTCCATGTTAAGTAGAATTGTTAAATCCATAAGTTTCCATGTCTACGTTAAGTCCAGTTATAATTCCATGTAGATGTCTTGATTCAAAAATGCTGGAAATTTTACTGTATTTAAATTTGTTTATCTGTGATGTATTGCCAAAATATTTGATTCAATTCGGGTTTCGGAACCCATCCAAATTGGTAAAACCCTAAATCGGGTTTTCTGTCTCTCTGATTCTCCAGTTTATGCTTTAGCAGACTTTAAACTCCGGCACCACCATTGTGGAAGATTTGAATCATTCTCCAAAAATCACAGTGGATTCATAATCAAATCTACTGATGATCTGGAAATTTTGAAGTTTTTCCAGTTAGTTTTTCTCTGTGTAAAAAATCAAATTTCTCAGACCCCTAGGAAAATCTCAATTTTCCTCCGTCAGGGTATAGACAGACCTTAATTCACCAAATCCGTTCAATCCATAGCTCTTCTGCAAAAACATTAAACATGAAAGTTGTTCCTCACATAGTGTTCTGTCATTTCCCAAAATTTGGGAATTTTTTGAACTGTTTCATTATTTTTCCCGAAATTTGCATTTCTGTCTGACAGATTTCAATTTCCCGAAATTCCAGAGATTCGGGTCTCTGATAACAGCATGCCCTTTTCCAAACCGTAACCCGAATCCTAATTTTGTAAAAATAGGAAATCTTCCTCTGTTTGTCAGGGACATTTTTCCACAATTTCAGCCTTTTTCCCATCTGTCTACTATTTTTCCCATGTTTTCTACCAAAACCTATCTGTTTCCCCTAAATCCTAGAGTCGTCGGATTCCGATCCGACTTGCCGGAGTGGTACAGCTCCGACCGTAGCTCAAAACCAGAAAATGTTAAATGAAACAATCCTTGCCTTACTGTCCTCTGTCACCCCATGAAATTTGGGAAATTTTTATGGAAATTTGATATCCTAAATCCCCTTTAGAATCAACATTTTAGGCAAAAATCACAAAATTTAGGGTTTTTATTTGAAGTTCCATATTTAAAAATACAAAAAAATTAGATTTTCGAGCTCCATTATGTTTCTAGGGTTATTTTAGTTGTCCATGCCAAATTTGGTTTAATTCCAAGTTCATTTCCTCCATGTGTTAGTTTATCTTTAAATTCAGAAGCGAAAATCAAGTTAAATTCGATATTTTATGATATTTTCGCCATGTTAGGGTTTTTATCATGTACATAAGCATGTAGAATCATATTAGGGTTAATTTTAATCTCATTTGCATTTCATATTTTTCAATTTTGCAAAATGTATTTCAGAAAACCCTGGTTTCAAGGCCATAGTCTTGTTATCAGGGGTATTTTGGTCATTTTGACCTAAATTTTGAAAGTTCAATTTCTAATTCTCCAAAATTTCATGCATATCATCATATTTTATCATATTATGTTTGATTTATTTCATTTGATTTTCAAAATTCCAAAATTTACAAAAATTCTTTCATAAAACCCTGATTTCAAGGTCATCAGGGGTATTTTGGTCATTTTGACCCCAATTTCAAATTTTCAAGTTTTTTTTTGAAATTTATTCATTATTTATCATGTTTATATCAAAGGGGGTATGAATTCGGGTTTATATCTGAATAATATCTGATAATTTCCCATATTTTCGGATAAATTCAGAAAAACCTACATTTTTGTGCTAACCTTGTTTTCTAGTTTTGCAAAAACATTCAAGAAGAAGATTTAGCTTTTATTTCTTTTATTTCAATTCAATGTAAAAATCAATGTAATATTTGGAATAAGAGTTACATTTCTGCTTAGAATAGGGCTGCATTGCATATAGTTTAATTTATGCAAATTTGAATTGTGATGTATGATTCATGCACATTATTTCAAATCCACTATGGTTTACACGAATGACACGTGCACAAGCTTTTATGGAGTTTATAAGCTCGGTGTGATTTGTATTTATGGCCATAGTCAGAATACGAAGAAAACCAAGATTTATGATCTTCGTATTAGCCACATTCAGCCTACACTCTTAGGCTAACTTCAAAATGCACTTCATTTTCAAAACTTCAAAAGGATTCCTCAATTCCTCAATTGAAATTCCATTTTCAAATTCATATTCATTCATTCATTCATATCATTCAAATTGCATTATTCTCAAATTCATTTTCCAATTTAAATTTCAGAAAAATCAATTTTCTCAAGGATTTACCAAGTCTTTCTCAGGATTGGATTTTCCAAGAATTCTAAATTTTCAAAAGAGATTTCAAGGCATTTCCTAAGTTCAACCAAGATTTTCCAATGTTTTAAAATTCTCAACTTTTAAAGTCTCAAGTTTTAAAAAAAAAAATCGATTTTCTCACATTTCCCATTTTCCTGAGAACCCAGTTTCCTGAGAATCCATTTTTCATTTCAAAAGTCATTTTCCAATGAATTTCTTAGATTTTCTCATAATTCTCAAATCCATTTTCTTAGAAAAGCAAATTCCAAATCTCAAAAATAGATTTTCTCAAGATTCAAGTTTTCCTGAAAATTCACTTTCCAATGCAAATTTCTGATTTCCAATGAAATTCAATGATTTTCTCAAGAATTCAATTTTCAAGTACTTTTCCAATCAATTTGCAAGCATATTTCAATTTTCCAAAGCAAACATCATATTTTCTCAAACATTGCATTATTTTTAAAATTTCATAGCACAAGCCTGATTCTCTGTGCATTCTAGGAAAAATAGAGCATAATTTAGATATTTGAGTCGAGTTAAAGCACATAATTTATCCTTGGTTCAATTACCCCTGGTAAAGGCGCCAGGAACGGTTGAACCTCGTACTGACAGGCGGATCCCATTCCACGGAATTTTCCCGCAAATTTTCAAAACGGAGGCGAGTAATTTTTAAAACCATTTTCAAAACTTTGGTCGAGTTTGACTCGCAAATTCGTTTCTCTCTCGCAAGGGAGGGAAGAAAATTTTGCGATGATAACAAGCATGCGTTAGGTTGTTTGGATAATTTCACAATCCTTAGTAGATGGGACTTAGATGTAAGTTGAAACTTTTGATTCCATTTCGAAAAGGAGAGTGGAAAACTTTGTGTTCCTTAGTAGCTGAGAACAGACATAAGTTGAAGTGTTTGACTCTCACGTTGCAAAGGTAAATGAAGGAAGTCACTTTTATGTCTTAGTTGATTTTTTTTGGTATGCATTGAAAAAGTATAAAATATATTGACATTGCACAAGGCATAAAAGCATGCCACACACAAGCTATACAAGATAAGAATGAATGCGCAAAAAGAAAAGGTGTAAAAAAGAAAAAAAAAAGAGAGAAAAAGAAATAAAAAAGAGAAAAGAGCTTAAAAAGAAAAAAAAGTTCAATGCTTAGAAGTGTGATTGAGAAAACCTGTGCAGAAAACATATGAGTGAGGATAAGTAAATAATAACTTGTTTTTATTGGATTTTCTAAGAATAAAACATAAATAATTGTGATATTTAGAAAAGTGAAAGAAATTATTTTTCTGTGGTGGTATATAAAGACTCTAATTATGTTTTGATTTTTTTTGTAACACGAAATATTTGTGAAAACAAAGTCTTTAATTACCTATTACTTGTGAAGATGTGTAATATTTTGCATAAATGAAAGAGATGTTTGTGGGTAGCATCACTGCAAACCCTCACAAGACCTTACTCGTCCACTGGGGTAACCTAGGGGTTGAAAGGGCTTGTTGCATGAGCTAAATGCAACAGTGATTCCTACGAAAGTGAGTTAGGTGATAGTTTTCATTTCATGCATTTGTCTAGTTTGCTTGAGGACTAGCAAAACATAAGCATGGGAGTATTTGATCATGCATATATTTTAGGGATATTTCAGACAAAAATATGCATGATTTCATGAGAAAATGATTTAAAAACCCATCTATATGCTAGGATAGAGCATTTTAATAAAAAAATAAAAAAATAGAGAAAATAAAGAAAAATAGTTTTATTTTGCAATTTAGTATACATTTTTATATTGTTAATAAAATCATTTTGGTTTTCTTTATAGAAAAGAAGAAAAAAATAAATATACATATAAATAGTTATAAAAATTAGAGTAGTTATATTTTTTTTAGTCAAATGAGGTTTTCTGCAAATAGTTTTTTATGGAGTGTTTTTTTTTTTAATTTTTGAAAAAATAACAACAAACCGGTTTGCTCTTTAAATCAACGAAAGGGGAAAAAATCAGATTTGTCTCCCCCTTGTGCGCCTTCTCCCTCTTTCCTAACCCTTCCCCTCCACCTATTCTTGCACTTCCTTCCCCTTCTCCCTATCTCTCTTCTTCTCTTTTCCGGTGGAGGTTCTTCAGTCCGGCGATGGCATACGGGAGGAGTCCACCTCTCCTCTAACCCCTCTGAAGCTACGATAAGTTATGCATCATCTTCTTCTTCTTATTCTCTTTCAAATTCTTCATCTTATTCTTCTTCTCCATGCTCAATCGATTCTTGTTTATGTGTGAAAAACGAAAAGAAAAGAAATAAAAAAAAAGATCAAACTCTGTATTTGTTGTTTCCCAAATTTTTTCTTCATTGCATGATTCGTTGTGTTCAACATTCATCCTCTGCATATTCCTAATTTCTCTTGTCGTTTTTTTTATATTTTTTTCCTTTTCCATAATAGAAAATAAAAAAAAACAGTAGATCACATGTTTCTTTCCCTTTCTGATTTTTAGATTCGATTCTCTGAGTTTTTCTGTTTTTGCTATTTTGATTTTTTTGTTCCTCATTCTTTTAATTTCCAGTATATTCATTTGTTGTTTTTTATGTTTTGCATTTTTAATTTCTTGATTTTCTGTTTGTTTTTATTTCATCATCATAATTCCTGTTTTTTTCATCACATATGATTTCCTGTTTTCAGTTCAGCACTTGTTTGATTTCTTGTTGATTAATGCCTGAATTTTCTGTAATTTCCTTCTTGTTTTCTCCTGAATTTCCTGTTTTCAATTGTGTAATTTCCTATTTTTAATTTTCTTCATTTTCCTGTTTTGTTACAATTTTCATTTTGTTTCATTACAGTTAGTTCCTATTTAACATCGATTTCCTATTTTCTGCAAATTTTAATGTCTTCTTTTACATTCAGTTTTTCTCCATCTTTTATTCAGTAATTTTCTGTGTTGCAATTTCATTTCCTGTTTTTCCTTTATTTCGTTTTCCAGTTTTTTTAAATCAAATTCAATTAATTTCCAGTTTGTTTTAGTGTATTTCATTTCTTGATTTTTAGTCTTTTAAACAATTCATTTTCCTTTTTTTTAAACATTTCATTTTCTATTTTTTTTAGTTTTTCCTGTTTTGTTTTTCCAGTCAATTCTTGTTTCTTTATAGTTTGAATTTCCAGTTTTACATGTGTTGTATTTTCCTGTTTTTAGTTATTGCATTTTCCAGGTTTTGCATTAAGTCTGTTTTCCTGTTTCACGTTTTGTTTTGTTTTTCCTTCAAGGCAGTTTTCTGCATTTCCAGTTCATGTGTCAAACAATTTCCTGCTTAGCATTCTCAATTTCCTGCTGTCTTCAAGTAAAGTTTCTTGTTTACTTCATTTTCCAGTTTTTAGTTCATTTCCTGTTTTCTTTAAAATTCCTATTTCCACATTTCCAATTCCTGTTTCAGTCTTTTAATTCATTTTCTTATGTTTTTCCATAAGTTCATTTTCCTATTTTAATTCATTCATTTTTCATAATTGTAATTGATTACTTAGTTGTTTTTTCCTTTTTCATATATAGCAATTGTAGTCTTAGAATTACTTAGTGAATTGCCATTAGTTCAAGATAGTTTTAATTGGCATTAGACTCTTTGCATGATATCTTTCAGAATATTTTAATAGTATAGTTTGTTTAGTATAGTTGCTATTTCTTTTGTGTTGCTCGTGTTCATTTGATTTGTGCAGGATAGCACAGGAGTGGAGCTGAAGCGCATACGCGACACGGAAGCACAAGAGTAGAAGCTTGTTTTCAGTTTAGAATTAGGAATTTAATTATGGGTTTGTAAATATCGCTTTTTACACCCTCTGCGAAGGGTATTCATTTGTTGTAATAGTTAGTTGTTGTTACTTTTCTTGTACATTTTACATTTTATAATTCGGCAATAAAGAAATAGTTTAGATTTGTGTGCTTGAATATGAAATATTCCCGTTCCCTGAGTTCGACCAGGTCTCATCCACTAGTGAGAACCGATTTTTATTATTTGATGTCTGGTTTTCACATGTTTTACATATAAAAATCTTTTCAAAATTACAACGATTTCAAAATAGACATCACTATGGTTCAGTGAGAAAGCCTAGCAACGTGAAGTCCGAAAGAACATAGGTGAAGATGTTTTGAAAATATGATTCAAGTATACAAGAAATCAGATGGCTCTAATGCAAAGTCCTAAGGAAATAGAGTTTTGAAAATCATGCAGAAGTACAAACTTGCACACATTGTTTGCATTCAATCCCTAGATTGAGGAGAGTTGTATTTGACCTAAGTCTAAGTGAACATAAATAACTCTCCTCAATTTGGTCCTACCAAACCATGCTTAATCATATATGCATTAATGTTAGCTGGGTTTGATTCTTGGTTTCTAAGGTTGCATGAAAATGAAACTGACATTTAAAGAATAACAACTCAGTCAAATTTAGACAAAGCAAATGCATTAAGTCGATCGAATAAAAGATGAGTTATCCATGCAAAGTTTAGACAAGGCCAATTTTGTTATCCATGCAAAATTTTTCCTTGAGCGGGACCCTTTGACATTTCAAACATTTCTCTTTTTGAAAATGAAAATTAACTCGCCTCCATTTTTGAAAAAGATGGGAAATAGAGACTCGCTTGTCGGTACGAGGTTCGACCGTTCCTGGCGCCTTTACCAGGGGTAATCGAACCAAGGATCGAATAAATGCCTTTTGCTTTGCCTAAATTTGACTAAAAAATTATTTTAAAATCCTAAATGCACATTGAATCATGCTTGTGTTATAAACCTTTTAAAAAATGAAAAATTAAAATATGATGTATGCTTTAAAATCATTTTGATTTGAAAATATTTAGAAAATATTTTGAAATTATAATTCCAAGTGAATTTTGAAATTGAATTGAAAATACACTTTGAAAAGTGTTAAAGAAAATATTTTGAAATGATTTTAGAAAACTATTTGAAATAAAATGGAAATTGAAATTTGAAATGGAAAATAAAAATGGGAATTGAAATAAAAATTGAATTTGGATTTGAAATTAGAATTGATATTGAAATTAAGATTTGAAATTGAATTTAAAGTTTCAAAATTTAAATTTAAATTTAAATTTTGAAATTGAAATTTAACTTTGAAATTAGAAATAAATTTGGAAATTGAAATTTGGAGTTGAAATTAGAATTTAAAATTGAAATTAAAATTGGAATTTAAAAATGAATTTAGAAATTGAAATTTTGGAATTTAAAAGTAAACTTTGAAATTGGATTTCGAAATTGAAATTAGATTTGGAATTTGAATTTGAAATTGAAATTCAAGATTTGAAAATGAGTTTCGAAAATCACCTTGGAATATTTTAAATTTGAGATATTGAAATAATTTGAAAATGAGAAATAATAAAATGATGTAATGTTATGATGAATGTATTTAATAAAAGAAATCCAAAAGATTTTATTTTAAAAGCTGATTTTATATTTTTACATAATTTAAGACAAAATTAATTTTGATTACATTCATGACTATGGCCATAAATGTATCTCAAATTAATTTTATCTTAAATTAGGATAAAAGAAGAAAAAGGAAATTAATTTTAGAAAATATGATATTTTTCGAAAAGGACCTAAAGTGTAGGTCAAATTTTATTCCATAAAAGTTAAAAATCCTAAGTATTGTTCGCATTCTGACTATGGCTACAAATGTGAATCATCTACTTAGGGTTTTTTACCTCTTATTAGAATGGTGCACGTGTCATTCATGTTTCACCATAGTGCCCTTTGAAAAATAAAATAAAAATAAAATATCACAATCAATTATGAAAATTTAAAATGCAACTACATGCTCATCCATTCTAATCTAGACAGAAAATAGAATTTTTTATTAAATGAAATTATTACAATCTTCAAATTAAATTGAATACTGAAATCTTCTAATCCAAAAGCAAAACCAAGGTCTTCTACGCTTAATTGCAAAACATGAAACAATATAAAGCAGTAAGAGTGTGAAATACAAGAAGAAATTGCAAAGTAAAGGATGTAAAGAAAAGAAAGTGAATATGAAATTTAAATGGACATGAAGTAAAAGACACTAAATGGTAATGAAAGTTGTATTATAAAATATATATGCATATGCTAAAATGAAATACAAGAAATGAGATGCATATGCTCATACCAAAATAAAATGCATATGCTTATGCAAAAACTGAAATGCATATGCATATACTAAAATAAAATGCATATGTATATGAAAAATGCAGGAAGGTTGATTAAGACATTAATTTCAGAGGGAAGGGCACCACTCAGACGATTCACAAATATGTCAAGGACTTGAAGGTGAGTATTGTTCATTGATAAGGGTCTGAAGGGGATATCCCCAATGAAGAAATTGTTGTAAAGATGAAGCTCTTGTAATGTGGTTGAAGCTAACAAGTCATAAAGAAGAGGACCATCAAACTGGTTGTTGCTAAGGTCCAAGATACTGAGCTTAGGATACTGTGTAAGAACGGATAGAAGTGATCCAGTCAGCAAATTATGTGAAAAGCCGTAATAATTGAGAATTTGACTTCGGAAAAGGTCCAGTCAGTTGATTCTCACTTAGGTCAACAAATTCCAGATTGTTTCCCCATTTTACAATAATAGATAAATTTTCAGTGAATTGGTTATTTGACAGATCGAGCATGATGCAGATTTCTGTGAGCAGTGGAAGCTCACCAGAAATGGAATTTGATGACAGGCTAATAACTTGCAGTGTGGTTGAGGTAATTATGCTGATCGGACCTGACATATTGTTGTCACTTAGATCCAGTTCGGTCAGCCCCAAAGAATCACCTCTCAGAAGCTCACTTGGTACAAATCCATAGAAACCATTGTTGCTAAGTCTCAGAACCTCAAGAGCATATGAAAATTGAAATGCTGGAAGCTCTCCTGAGAGCTGATTATCACTGAGATCCAAAACCTTTAATTCTCTCATAAGTAGTAAATCGCCTGGCTTAATCAGTGAGCCAGGAATGAGGAAACTCATCAATTATTTCTGGCAAGCGTTGAAGAAGAAGATGCATTGAATAGAAATGATGCAGTGAGTGATGGTGATGCAACATTGCTAGATGCTATGCAAGGCTAAATGCTGGATGCAACAGAGACATTAATGAGAGGAAAGGACATTGAGATGCAGGAAACATGCATGTGCGAGTGAAAATGAAATCAATTAGATGATAATGCTCAAATGATATAGATGTTATATTGATGTAGGATGATAGTAATCAGATGCCAAGCATGACATAAAACATAGCAGATGCAGGTTGATGCTCTGTAACAAGACATGCTACAGCAATACATAGGAAATTAGAGGATGCCGATACACAATTACAGGAAAATGTTGTGCGGTGAATCAAATGCAAATGAAGTGTGAATGAAGATGCAAAATAGAAGAGGGAATGCAATACACATGTGATGTTGCAAATCTGATAGACTCGATGCTTGATGATGCAGAGATGGGTTGAATGACAGAGAGCAGAGGAATGCTAATGCATAAATGCTGAAGATGATAATACAAGGGCACACGATGAAATGAAGGAATTAAGCATGCAGGTGAACGAATATAATAATTGCAGAATTAGAAATATAGGAATGCAGTAAAACACAGGTAAATTAAATAAAAATGTTGGATTTCACATCAATTTAAATGTAAATAACTTCAAGGCAAATCAGATCAGATGATCTTTTCACTGCAAATCCGAGCAGAGGATTTACAATAGAGTAAAGCATATGTTCAAATCTACTTTCACGACAGATTTACGACAGAGTAAAGCAGATGTTCAAATCTACTTTCACGGCAGATCAAAGCATCTCCAATTCCATGATAAATCAAAAGAAGCATTCACGCTGAAGTAGCTTTTCACGGCAGCAACTTCATGACAAATCTGGCTTCCGAAAAGGGATCTAGCAAAACAAGTTCACGGTGAAATAAAAAATAGATTTCACGGCGGAGATGAGCAGAGTAGAAGATCAAGATCAAATTTGATGTTGGATCGGATCTGATCGTATGCAAATGCAATGCCGAAATAAATTGAATGTGATTACTATAAAGTGCAGAGAAGAGCAAATGCAACACACAACTTTTGATGAGGTGAAATGCAATGACAATACACGATCGATGAAAAAAGAAATAAAATAAAAGGATGATGTGATAGATACAGAAGATGATGATGAAATGAGGTATTGCGGATGAAACCAGATGATGCTAAAACACAAAACATGAACTGATGATGAAAATGCAAGGCACGACTAGAGATTGATATACGATGCAGATAAGGATGCAAATCACATCAACCGATGCAATAGATTTGCAATAGAAAATACTGATGTGATGCAGAATTCTCAGAATCGCGGATGCATATGGTGAACATATCTATATGATGCAGTATTGAATCAAGGAAAAGAAATATATGCAATGAGATGTAACGAATGAAACAAAAATTGATATGTGTAAATTATAATGAAATCAAAAGAGCATTAAAAACACAAATCCATAGAAGAGCAAAGAGGAGAAAATGAGCTTCTTACCAGATTAACTGGAGCAGATCAGGGAAGGGAAGGCTGGCTTCTTGATGTTATCTGTTGAGGAGGATCAAATCCAAAGCTTTCGATAAAGAAGAAAGAAGGAGAAGGCAAGAGGAAGAAGGAAGGAAAAGAAGAAAGAGGGAAGAGAGATCGGAAGGGAGGAGGGAAAGAGAGAAAGGCGAGGAGCTCAATTTTTTTGTTTCTATTTTCAAAAGATCGAATCCCCCCACCCTCTCCTTTACTTTGAGCTTATAAAGGAGAGGGAGGTTTCAAAAATTTCCTAAATGCCCCTTCTAGATTTTATAAAATTTTAAAAAGAAGGCTTTATTTGTAAAAAAATTCAAAAACCCTTTCTTATTTAACCTAAAGTCATTTTTTTGAAAATTTTCTTTTCTTTTCACTTTTTTTTATTTTAGAAAGAAAATCTAAAATATTATAAGAATGTAAATGACTCAGGAAACAAGATCTAGATGGAGTTTTGAAAGATGTTGATTTTGAATTTTAAGGATTTTGCAGAGAGCTTTTGAAATAGAAGAATTAGTTTTAAAAATTAAATTTTAAAAATGGATCTGGATCTGAGATTTTGAGTAAAGATCGAGTTTGGATCTCGAACTGAAGAAAAATGAGAGGAATGGATCTAAATAGAGATTGGATCTGAATATTTGAGCCACACAAAAAATTGATTTTGAATTTTTAGATTTAGATTGAAAATAGAAGAATCGGGTTTAGAATTGGATTTGGATGTTTGATCTGGATCCGAGTTTGGGTCTAATATAGAAAATGAAAATGGATTTCAAATTTTCAACAAGAAAGTGAATCTGAGAAATGATTAGAAATTGACCCAATTGCCCTTCTAAATGACTCAGAAGGTGGGACTCAAGGTCAAAAAGGATAATTTTTGGAACTTGAAATTTTTGGGGTGTTTACAATATCTTGGTTGCTCACTTCTTTCATTAAGAATGACAACATAATTGTCGCAATTTTAGGGATGACCGAATCCTTGGTAATGGGGTATCCTTCAAATTGTCGACCTGATTCTCACTGAACATTTTTTTTCTATTCATTTTCATCCAAATCGTTATTCTCAAATTCTAACCATCCACCTCATTCTGCAGAGAGCATCGATATTCTCGAGTGGTTCAGACAAGATCTGGCTAGAAGATGGGATTATCTCAATGTATCAGAGCAGTAGTAGCGAGAAAGAGATGGATTTCCCAAGATCTACCAGTGGACAGAGTCAAGCTGACAGGGACGACATCGATCCCGCTGCATATTAGTTGTTCAAGAAAATGATGATTAAAATGATGTCAGAGCAAGCTGAAGACAGTCCCAAAAAGGCTCTCATCATGAAGAAGGCACCCGTCACCTTCTCCATGTGCACCCCCCGTAACAACGACAACAGCATGAGAAGTTCTAAGCCCGATAGAAACAACGATGGAAGCAAAAGGGGAAGCACGTTCAAGCAAGACAGCAAGCCATTTCAGTCGAGCTTTGCCAGAAATCCTTGCAGAAAGAAAAGATAAAGTGTGACGGTTGGGGCTGTAATCGCGAGTTCACTCCTCTGGATCAGCCGCGCAAAAAAGTTCTCGAATACATATTGACTAAAGAATTGGCCACGCTCCCAAGAGTCGTTGATCCTCCCATGATCATAGAAAGATTCAAAGATCAATTCTGCAAGTTTCATCTAGCAATGGGGCCTGATACCAAGCACTGCTTCTTTTTCAAGAACATCATCCAAGATTACATCGACAAGAATCTCTTCGTTGAGGATGAAAGAGATGACCAGTCGACTGTCCTGACCAAGCCTCAGCATAAATCAAACACTTAGCAAAAGATACAATGCGATGGTTGGAGCCTTGACCGTAAATTTACCCCATTAAATCAAACACTCGAGAGTATTCTCGAGTACATGCTCGCCAAAGATATGGTCAGACTTTCAAAGGTCGTTGATCCTTTTGTCACTCTGGGGAAATGGAAGGATCAATTCTGCAAGTACCACCGAGCATTGGGGCATGACATAGAACGTTGCCCCGTCTTCAAAAATATCATGCAAGATTGCATTGACAGAAAGCTTCTTGTAGAAGACAAGAAAGTGTCAATAAACTACCTTGTCAACACCCTTTCTCGACCACTCAAGAGGATAATGACGCCAATGCTCCCTCATCTCTTTCATTTTGCTTCTGTCATTTTGAAGGACGATGTAGTCCCAATTCTTTTCTCGATTTGTTATTCCTCTTCCAATGCATCAATAAATTCATCAATTTTCCTCATAGATGGTGCCATCTTCTTTATATATTATTGCTCTTTGTCATTTTGCAAAATGTCTTTTTGCGAGGAGCGACCTCTTTCAGAGTGCCTCCTGAATCAATCAAGAAGTGCATTGTCAATCTTTCCCATGTCTTCTTCAGAGAGCGTTATTCAAATATCAATTATTTATCATTTTGTCCAACATCTTACTCCCTAGTTACACTGAGGCATTTTTTTTTAAGACTTGTCTTTACCTTAAAACGTTCTATATGCAGGCAAGATCAAACAAGTCTCTCACCATCCATTTGCATTCATTTGCATTAATTTGCATCAAATTCATTTACCCATTCAGGATAAGGGATAATCTTGAGACCCCGACAGTTGTCCAAGTCATCGTGAGGGTAAAGATTAAAAATCTTTCATCACAATCATCAAGCACTATCATCAAGCATTATCAAGTATTGTCTTTCAATTTGCCTGATCCATATTCATTTGTGTTGATCGGCCTTTATTTGCCTGATTCACATTCATTTGCGTTGATCGAACTTTTATTTGCTTGATCTGTATTCATTTGCATTGATCAGCCTTTTATTTGCCTGATCTGCATTCATATGCATCGATCAACCCTTTATTTGCCAGATCTGCATCCATTTGCATCGATTGACACCAATTTGTCTTGATCTGAATTCATTTGCATTGATCGGTGCCCATTCGTATCGACTTACATCCTTTTGCATCTTATCAATTCCCATTCATGATAAGGGATAAATAGTGAGTCCTCAGCAGTCTTTTATGACATCTCATAGTAAAAACAAAATTGAAAAATTTCCTGTCATAATCCTTAAATATTTTCAGAGCAGTCGCTCCTTCCAAATCCAATTTAGCATTGGTCTTCCAAAATCCAATTTTCGAATTGGTCTAGCTTTCCTTTAAAGATTCGAGTTTCAACTCAAATTTTCTTTCTTCCAAAATCCAAGAATTGATCTAGTTTTCCTTTGAAGATTCGAATTTTGATTCAATTTTTTTTTCTTTCAAATCTAAATCAGTCTAATTTTTCTTTGAAGATTTGAATTTTGACTCAAACCTTCTTTTAAATATAATAATTGGTCTAGTTTTTCCTTTAAAGATTCGAGTTCTGACTCAAATTTTCTTTCTTTCAAATCTGAAATTGTCTAGTTTCCTTTGAAGATTTGAGTTTTGACTCAAATCTTCTTTCTTTTAAATCTGAATTGGTCTAGTTTCCTTTGAAGATTTGAGTTTTGACTCAAATTTTTTTTCTTTTAAAACCGAATTAGTCTAGTTTTCCTTTGAAGATTTGAGTTCTGACTCGAATTTTTCAGTTTCTCTCAAAGATTTAAGTTTTGACTTGAACTTTCTTTCAAAATCTAGCTTTCAAGTTGGTCGAACTTCCAAATTCAACTTCATGCTTAATACCCATTTTTATCAGTTAGACCTTCGGGTCACCAATTTTCATCAAGCAAACCTTAGGGTTACCAATATTATCAAAAGTCTATCATTTTCTAAATCTTTGGGTTGCATTCGCCAATCATGGACGTCAAAGATTCGACCTTCATGTCAGACTCATTCTCAATTGGCTTATTACCAAATATCAATCATCTTTCTTGCAAGGGACCCTTTCTTACAAGGAGAGTTTGAGGGAGCTTGTTTCTTTCGTATGTTTTTATTGTGCGTTCGTTGAACCCCTATTTCAGGGAGAGTTTGAAGGGACTCATGTCTTTGCGAACAGTTTGCAAAGAAATCTTTATTGTTACACAAGGACCCCTTTTGTCAGAGAGAGTTTCGATGGAAGCTCGCTCTCCTTGTGGCCCCCCAATGTCTTTTGTTAGGCCATCTCATCATCGAGGACCCTTTTTCAGGGAGAGTATGATGGACTCGCTCCTCTATGGCAATTCATCGACCTTATCTAATCGGCCACCTTTCCATAAGAGAAACCTAAGGTTATGGAGCTTTGGCGAAAGCTCATTTTGCAAATACCTCCTATTCAGGGAAGTGAGGAGTATTTTTTATTACCCGTTCAAGGGTCAAGCCTGAGTTTCTCCTTTGGGGAAAGGAGCGGAAAATCCAGTCACGGATATGTCAATCGGATATCAAGTAATTTCTTTCACGAAGGATTTCAAGAATATTTTGTCAATGTGTCATTAAAAATAGTTGTTGATCTCAAACTTTTATTGCACAAAAAATTTACCTCAAATTACCTTCAGTATTCTTTTCAAAAGAGCAAAGCTCTTGCAGAGAAAGAATAAAATTCAAACATTTTCTATTGGTCAACCAAAAGGATGAAGAAAAATCCTTGATATGACCAGTAAAGGAAAATTCAATGATGTTGAAAAGCCATAAGTGAAGTGGTATTGATCATAGCCATGGCACATTTTTAAATACTATTCTTCTGATAATAAGGCAACATAAATATCCTCAACAATAAAAATTATCTACTCAATCTCAATATCTCTCTAATCAATCAAGCTGCAATTAACTATCTGCAAAAAGGGATGTCTCAATCATCATCAAGTTGAAGACTAATGGATGAATTAGACCCTCAGGGCGCGTGTGACATGTCCTTCGAGGGAAATTTTAAATCATTGCCAAGTTGAAGTCTTATGCGATGAATCTCCCGATAATCCTTAAAAGATATTTGATCAATGCTATCATCAAGAGATTTTCAACCAAAGAGACCATATTATCAATATAACTCTTGGGACTAAAGAAGACTCAGATCATCTCCAAGTTGAAGGAGCATGTGTCGTGTCCTTTTAGAAAAAATCAGAACATCACCAAGTTGAAGGTTGATGTGATGAAACTCTCCCCAAATCCCAAGAGAGCTCACTTTTCATGTCTCAAAAGTGTGCAAAAGATCATCAAAGAGACCTCAATAAAAGAGATAATATTATCAGTATAATTCCTGAGATCAAAGAAGACTCAGATCACCTCCAAGTTAAAGGAGTATGTGACGTGTCCTTCTAGGGAAAATCAGAACATAGCCGAGTTGAAGGCTGATGTAATGAAATTCTCGCCAAACCCCATGAAAAGCTCAATCCCTATGTCTCAAAAAAGTGTAAAAATATCATCACAGATAAGCTTCAGATATCAAACTGCCAATCTGCCAAGAATCTTCTTTATTCATGTGAAATTCTTTTACCAATATCTTTTCATAAAACACTTTTATGAAACTGAGCGCAAATTCCTTTCTTTTCATATCAAGGAGATGGATAGCTTCCTTGAAGAAACCCGACATCAATAATTTGACTTTGATTCTGGATTCTACAGAGTTAGCCCAGTTGAAGGTAATACTCTAGGTAGAAGAGGGAATATGTTTTTCGCACGAATGTGCATATTTCAATCATTTTTTAATCAACTACAATTATTATCTTATTGGCAATCTTTTTAAGTTATCCTGACAAGAAGAAAAGAACTCGATGTCCATTTTGATATATCCTGATGTTGTTATCCCTCATTAGGACTTGATAACACGAGTTTTTAATATCCTTTCCTTCTTTTTAATCTAAGTGTCTGGGCTCTCATATTCGCATGCTTCCTTGTGTTTTCCACTGTTTCACCATAGACAATTTATTTTTTTGTTTTCAGTTTGAGGTCGAGCTAACATTTATATTTTCCAGCAAAAGGTCATTTCAAAAGATATTCAGTCTCAATAATGAGGCACCCAAGATCAATCCCCTTTCAAAGCTTTAAGGAACCCCATTTTCTTCTTTTTGCAAACCCCTCCCAGATTTATTGTGCAAAATTCAATGGTTTCATCATGGTTTCTTCATTTGAGGATCCCATATTATCCATGCCTATTCAGGTTAAGGGTTACATCTGAGCCTCATTTTATGAGGTATTATTCATGCTCATTCAGGTTAAGGGTTACACGAGAGCCTCTTTCGCGAGGTATCCTCTTCCCATTCAGATAAGTGTCAAGCCTGAGACTTATTCCGATGAGGTGAATCTGTTACGACAATGAAGCCATACATGATACTTCAAGTACAAGGTTTTGATGATGAGCAAGTAGAATCAACTGCATTTCAGCTAAGGCTATGAAGAAATTGAAGAATTCGGTGAAGAATCCTTGAAGACTAGTGTGCAAATGTTTAATTCATTAAAAGTCTTAGATTCTTGTAAGAGCCTTACTTAGAGTGCATATTTAGGTTGCATTTCACCTTAAAAGTCTTTAGAAAAACTTTTCTAAAAGAAACTCTTTTGAAAATCTTTTTAGAAAACTCTTTTCTTAAATTTTCATGTTTATTAGTCGGCCAATAGACTTATCAGTCGACTAATCCTTTCGCGCCATATTTTCTAAAAAGTCATTTTTGTCAAATTAGTCGACCGAAGGTTTTATCAGTCGACTGGACAGAATGTCTGTTTTCTGGAAAATTAGCAGCAGTCGACTAATGGTTTTATCAGTCGACTGAACAGAACATGTGTTTTCTGAAAATTTAGCAGCAGTCGACTAATGCTTTTTATCAGTCGACCGAACAGAATGTTTGTTTTTCAGAAGATTTTAGCAGCAGTTGACTAAAAGGTTTTTTAGTCTACTGATGATATTATCAGTCGACTAACTTTTCTCCAGTCGACTAAGTTTCAAAAGTTCAGATTTTCAAATGGCTCGATTAACAGATCAGTCGACCGACGATAACTGTCAATCTACTAATAACTAACTATTAGTCGACTAACTGATGTTTCAGTCGACTAATTTTGCCGTTTTCCTGAAACTTCAAAAAGGCGTGTCTTTTCATTTTTCAAACGTTTTGATCGTTCGAAATGGACCGTTTTGACACCCTTTCATACTCTCAACGTATGAAATCTTTTAACTATAAATATGAGTGCATTTTACACTAAAAAACAACAAGAATTCAATCGATTTGAATCATTTACTTCTTGCTTTTCACTCCTATTCATTCAAGTATTTGTTTTCTCACTCACGTGATATTTTCACTTCAGCTTTTCACTCAAATCACTTTGAGAGATAGTGAATTCGTGAGTAAAGTGTTTCAACAACCTCAAAAGCCAATTGCATCTCATTTGCATTTAAAAGGAAGACTCATAGGTTGTATTGTAAGTTGTTATTTCTTTTGTGTAAAAAGAAGGACTCCTTGGTGTAAAGGTGTTGTTTGCTTTCAGTAGGATTGTTACTAAAAGTGGGACCAGTTATGGTCTGTGTGATCTTGTAGTTTACAAGGTTGATAGTGGAAAATCTCAAGCGGGTTTTGCTTGGGGACTGGATGTAGGTCGGGTTTGACCGAACCAGGATAAAATCTTGTGTTCTTTGTGTGTTTGCTTTGAGATTTGCAAAATCATTCAATATTCCGCAGAAATTTTTAAAAGCACTATTCACCCCCCCTCTAGTGCTCGTTGCCTCGATCCTAGTGCACTTTCATTTGGTATCAGAGCACAGGTTTGCTATTACTTTGATTTGACCATCATCTAGCATGGCAACTACAACATCTCAGCACAAAGAAGGAAGTTCCTTTGTTCGTCCTCCTCTCTTCGACAGAACAAACTATGGATACTGGAAAGTAAGAATGACAATATTCCTGCAATCCATGGATCTCGATATCTGGAGAGTTGTTTCAGAAAAGTACCAAACTCCATCAACTGATTTCAGTCGATGGACCGATGATGAAAAGAAGACTGCTTCACTTAATGCCAAGGCAATGAATGCCTTATATTGTGGCGTTGACAAGGTAGAGTTCAATCGCATCTCTCAATGCTCTACAGCTAATGAAATCTGGCATACTCTTCTCGTAACACACGAAGGTACGTCAAAGGTAAAGGAATCTAAAATTGCTTCTTTAGTTCATAAATTTGAATTTTTCAAAATGAAGCAAAATGAATCTATATCGGACATGGTAACTAGAATGACCGATATAACTAACACTTTGAAATCCCTTGGAAAAGAATATTCACAAGTGGATTTAGTCAGAAAAATTCTAAGGTGTTTAACTCCTGAATGGGAGAGAAAAACCACTGCTATTGAAGAAGCAAATGATCTCAATACTCTCACTCTTGAAGACTTAGTTGGTAACCTAATGGCATATGAGGTCCAACTTCAAGACAGACAAGAAGAAGAGCCTAAAAAGAAATCTCTTGCTTTTAAGGCTACTTCTGACTCAGAAGATTCTGAAGAAGATGAAGATGAAGATATTGCCCTCATCACAAGGCAATTCAGAAGATTCATCAAAAAGGGAAGATTTTAAAGAAAGACAAAGAAAGCAGATTCTTCCATTCCCAATGAAGTAAAGTGCTTTAACTGCAAAAAAGGCAGGACATATCAAGAAAGATTGTCCTCTTCTCAAATTCAAACCCAAGGACCAATTCAAGAAGAAAAAGGCATTTCAAGCCTGTTGGGATGATAGTGACTCCTCTTCCGATGATGAATCAAATGAAGAAGTCGCCAACATGTGTTTTGTAGCACAGGAAGATTCGGTAAGTCAATTTGACTATGATGAGTTATTTGAAGCATTTAATGATTTATATGCTAAATTTAAGAGTCTTAGTTCTAAAAAAAAAGAGTTAAAAACTGAAAATTTAACTCTTGACTCTCAAAATAAAGTGTTACTTCAAGAAATAGAAGATCTCAAGAAGAAAAATTCTTGCCAAGCACTTGAGATAAAAGAAATTGGAGTTAGAACCAATCTCTTACAAAATGAAATATTTAGTCTTAAAGAAAAGTCAAAAGATCTTCTTTCTATAGTGACCAAATTCACCAATGGTCAAGAGAATCTAGAAAAACTTCTTGGTTCTCAAAGATGCTCGGTTAATAAAACCGGATTGGGATATAGCTTCTTTGATACTCAAAATAAACCAAACTATGTGGTGAAAAATCAAAGACATTATTCTCAACCTTTTGTTCATAAAACTAAACTTTCTAGTTCTAATAGAAATGCATCTAGAAATGATTATTCTAGAAATGTTTATAGAAAGAATATTTATTATCAAAGGAAACCAAAATCCAAATAGATATGGGTTCATAAGACTAACTCTCATGGACCCAAAAATAGAAAGGGGTCAAATGCTCTGTTTTCTGATTTTGTTGTAGGTACACAACATAAGGAGCAAATGGATATTGGACAGCGGTTGTTCCAAACATATGACTGGAAGGCCAGAGTTATTTTTCACCCTCCAAAGTAAGGATGGAGGAACCGTCACCTTTGGTGACAATAACAAGGGAAAAGTGATAGGTATTGGTAATATTGGTAATCCAAAATTTTCCTTGATAGAAAATGTTCTTTTAGTAGATGGTTTAATGCATAATTTAATATCTATTAGTCAATTATGTGATAAAGGTTTTCATGTTTCTTTTGAAAATGATTTATGCTTAATTTCTGATTTTCAATCTAAAAAGATCATTTTTAAAGGTAAAAGAAGAAACAATGTGTATGAACTATATCTAGATGAATTACCCTCTTTTAATGAAAAATGTCTTATTGTTTCAAATGAAATTCAATGGTTATGGCACAAGAGACTTGGACATGTTAACTTTAAAATTATTTCAAAATTATCCAAGAATGATCTTGTAAGAGGCCTACCTAGAATACCATATAAAAAGGATCACTTATGTGATGCTTGTCAAAGGGGTAAACAAATCAAGAGTTCTTTTAAAGCTAAAGATATAGTTTCAACAAAACGTCCTCTTGAACTTTTACATTTAGATCTATTTGAACCATCTAGAATTCAAAGTTTGAATGGTAGCAAGTATGCTTTTGTTATAGTAGATGATTATTCTCGGTTTACATGGGTGATTTTTCTAAAAAGCAAAAATGATGCTTTTTCAGAATTTTTTAAACTTTGTAGAAGAATTACAAATGAAAAATCTACATCTATTATTAAAATTTGTAGTGATCATGGTGGTGAATTTGAAAATGAATCTTTTCTAAAGTTTTGTGATTTACATGGTATATCTCACAACTTTGCTTTTCCTAGAGCGGCTCCACAAAATGGAGTTGTTGAAAGAAAGAATAGAACCTTGCAAGAATGTGCTAGAACCATGCTTCAAGATAAAAATTTACCAAAATATTTTTGGGCTGAAGCAATTAATACAGCATGTTATGTCTTAAATCGTGTTCTTATTCGACCAAGTTTACATAAAACATGTTTTGAATTGTATTATGATCGTATACCAAAGATCTCATATTTCAAAATTTTTGGTAGTAAATGTTTCTTGTTAAATACCAAAGATAATCTTGATAAGTTTGATTCAAAATCAAATGAATCAATATTTCTTGGATATTCTTATAGAAGTAAAGCATATCGTATTTTCAATAAAAGAACATTTTGTATTGAAGAATCTTTATATATTGCATTTGATGAGAATTGTGAGCAGGTTATTCCTCTAAGCGAAGAAGAAGAAGCAATACTTCAAGAAGAACCCTTGATAGAGAGTACTTCTCAAGAAAATATTCCTCTTCAACCGGTTTGGAAAGAAGTTCCTAATCATCCACATGAACAAGTTATTAGTGAAATAAAGAGTGGTGTCCAAACTAGAAGGCAGTTAGAAAAATATATTGCAAATGTTGCTTTCATATCTAAATTAGAACCAAAGAATATCAATGAGGCATGTGATGATGAATTTTGGCTTTTAGCCATGTTTGAAGAACTTAACCAATTTACTAGGAATGATGTTTGGGATCTAGTTGATAGACCAAAGGATCATCCAGTAATTGGAACAAGATGGGTCTTCCGAAATAAGCTAGATGAAAATGGTGAAGTCATTCGTAACAAAGCAAGGCTAGTAGCACAAGGCTATAATCAAGAAGAAGGCATAGATTTTGATGAAACCTATGCACCAGTGGCTCGATTAGAGTCAATTCGTATGATGCTTGCTTTTGCTAGTTACATGAACTTCAAGTTATACCAAATTGATGTTAAGAGTGCATTCTTAAATGGACACATCAATGAAGAAGTTTATGTAGAGCAACCTCCAGGCTTTGAAAATGAGAAATATCCAGAAAAGGTCTACAAATTAAAGAGCTTTGTATGGACTCAAACAAGCACCAAGAGCGTGGTATGAAAGACTACGAAATTTTCTAGAACAATCTGGTTTTTCCATTGGTCGGGTAGACTCCACTTTATTTATTAAAAATCTTAATTCAGATATTCTTATTGTACAAATTTATGTTGATGACATAATATTTGGTTCTACTAATGATTCTCTCTGTAGAGAATTTGCTAAAGCTATGCAGGAAGAGTTTGAAATGAGCTTGATGGGCGAATTAAACTACTTCCTTGGACTTCAAATAAAGCAAACTGAAGAAGGAATCTTCATCAATCAGGCTAAGTATACAAAAGAACTTCTCAAGAGATTTGGGATGGACTCATCGAAATCAAGAAGGAATCCTATGAGTACAACTACTTCTCTTGATAAAGATGAAAATGGTAAAAGTGTAGATACTAAGCTCTACAGAGGTATGATCGGATCTCTAGTATACTTAACTGCTAGTCGACCTGATATTATGTTTAGTGTTTGTATGTGTGCAAGATTTCAAGCTTATCCAAAGGAATCTCATTTAACTGCAGTAAAACAAATTCTTCGTTATTTGAAAGATACTTCAGATTTCGGTTTGTTTTACCCAAAATCATCTTCCTTTGATTTAGTTTCATATAGCGATGCAGATTTTGTAGGAAGTAAATCTGATCGCAAGAGTACTAGTGGAACTTGTCATTTCTTGGGAATTTCCTTAGTCTCTTGGTTTAGTAAAAAGCAAAATTCAGTATCACTCTCAACAACTGAAGCTGAATATATAGCGGCTAGTTTAGCATGTTCACAAGTACTTTGGATGAAACAGACCTTAAAAGATTTTGGTTTGAATTACTCCACAACAACTATTTATTATGATAACACTAGTGCTATAAATCTTTCAAAAAATCCTATTCAGCACTCAAGAACTAAGCATATTGAAGTCAAACATCATTTTTTAAGAGATCATGTGTTAAAAGGAGATATTTCGTTAAATTTTATTTCCACTAAAGAACAACATGCTGATATCTTCACTAAACCTCTTAAAAATGAAGATTTTATGAGAATTAGGAGAGAACTAGGTATTTGCTCGTTTTTGGATTTATAAAAATGCTGATTTTTGAACAAAAACTCAAAATCGCACTATATTAGTCGACCGATAAAATTCTAGTCGACTGGTGTTTTATATTTTGGAATGTATCGCACCATATTAGTCGACCGATATATTTCTAGTCGACTGATGATATTTTTAGAATAAGTCACACTTTTTAGTCGACCGATAAAGTTTTAGTCAACTAATTTTTTTTTAAAAAAAAATTTAAGTGAAGGGACCCGACACCCCTTGGATATGTTTTAAAACCCGTTTTTTTTTTTTAAAAAAACAAAAGAGGCATCGTTTCACTTTGTACCTTTTCGTTTTTCTTAAAAACGAAACCCTTAAACCCCTCTTTCTCTCTTGCCTCTCTCTCTTCCGAAAAACCCTCGGAGTGCCGTTCGACTCCATCATCGCCGGGATTTTCTTACCGTAACAAGGAGACGCCGGAATCTTCTGGCCGTGATCTTGAAACGCCGGAACTCTCTTGCCGTGGCAGTGCTTTGTCGGAATCCCCTTTTGGCCGACTTCTCCTCATCGTTAGCCACCACATTGTCCTTCATTTTTGATCGCCGGAAAGCTTTTTCCCCTTACTGGACGTCATTTGGAAGCCGACATTTTGGTAACCATGCCTCGCACGAAGTCTGCATCTGCAAAAGGTTTAGGTTCTCCTCCTCCTACACCTACTTCAAGACATGTTTTTTCACTAAGATTACTTTGCCATCCTCTTCTCTATGACACTTTTGGATCAATTTCTGCAATACCTATTTTACCAGGCCGAAATGTTCTATTTCACTTGTTTTCTCGTTACAAAATAAGAGAATTATTTCCTGGTATTTCACATCTTTTTGATGCTTGTGCAGACACCCTTCACTATCCTTTTCTTATTCACTTGTTTTACACGAATTTACAAATGAATCATGAAACTGGAGTTTTGTCTTCTCTTGTTCATGATGTTGAAATCGAGTTTGATTTGAAATTACTTGGAGAAATTCTTGAAATTCTACCTTCAGACACTCTTTTCAACACTATTGAATTGAATGATGAAAGAGTTTTTGAACAAATTCTTCTTTCAGAAGCACCTCACTGCCCTCCTTTAAAAAATACTTATCTTCAAACTCGTGCACGCATTGCTGGACGAATCCTTACCCACAATGTTCTACCCAAAACTGGTTCTTTTGATTATTATTCCACAGATCTATCTACGGCTCTTTATGTTTTATTTGGAAATATTTCTGTCAACTGGGCCAATGTGTATTTTACAAACATGTGGAAACAAAAACCATTTCTTCCTTATGGTTGTCTTTTAACCCATATTTTTAGACATTTCAAAGTTCCTTTAACAAATGAAAAATACATTGAGCAAAAAGAGTTCTTTGATCAAACAATTTTTAAAAGAATGAAAATTAAATAACTGCCTCCCTTAAATGTTGATCAAACTGAACCATCTATTTCTGAACCTTCACCTTCTGCGACACCTTCATCTCATGCAAAAAGAAAGAAATTTTCGACAAATCAAGACCATGATGAAGTTATGCAGAGACTGGAAGCTTTGGAGCTCCATCAACACACCTTTCGTGAAGATGTGACTCAACAACTTGCTTCAATTCAGAAGGATGTAACTGCCATTAAGGATTTGCTAAACTCTCTTTTCTGATCTTTGATCTTTGAAAAACTTACTTTATGGGTTGTAATATTTTTAAACTTGTATATCTATTTTGCTTATGCTATTTTTGCCCTTACTCTTTTTGATTCTGACAAAGGGGGAGAAAAAGATAAAGATAGCATTACATTGAAATTGCAGAAGATCTTGAGAAAAAGATAATAGCAATTACATTACAGGAGATCTTGCATGAGAAATGCAAAATTAAGAGAAAAAGAAAGCTTTGAATGAATGTATTTCTAAATACATGAAGAAATGATGAATGGAAATGCAAACCAATCAATATGTGATATATGTGCTTAAAATGTGGTAACTTTTAATGTTTTGCAGCATATTGATAGGGGGAGTAAAATCTCCATCTATGCATCTAAATGCTTCATCTTTGATTAAGTTTGTCATCATCAAAAAGGGGGAGATTGTTACGACAATGAAGCCATACATGATACTTCAAGTACAAGGTTTTGATGATGAGCAAGTAGAATCAACTGCATTTCAGCTAAGGCTATGAAGAAATTGAAGAATTCGGTGAAGAATCCTTGAAGACTAGTGTGCAAATGTTTAATTCATTAAAAGTCTTAGATTCTTGTAAGAGCCTTACTTAGAGTGCATATTTAGGTTGCATTTCACCTTAAAAGTCTTTAGAAAAACTTTTCTAAAAGAAACTCTTTTGAAAATCTTTTTAGAAAACTCTTTTCTTAAATTTTCATGTTTATTAGTCGACCAATAGACTTATCAGTCGACTAATCCTTTCTCGCCATATTTTCTAAAAAGTCATTTTTGTCAAATTAGTCGACCGAAAGTTTTATCAGTCGACTGGACAGAATGTCTGTTTTTTGGAAAATTAGCAGCAGTCGACTAATGGTTTTATCAGTCGACTAATGGTTTTATCAGTCGACTGAACAGAACATGTGTTTTTTGAAAATTTAGCAGCAGTTGACTAATGCTTTTTATCAGTCGACCGAACAAAATGTTTGTTTTTCAGAAGATTTTAGCAGCAGTTGACTAAAAGGTTTTTTAGTCTACTGATGATATTATCAGTCGACTAACTTTTCTCCAGTCGACTAAGTTTCAAAAGTTCAGATTTTCAAATGGCTCGATTAACAGATCAGTCGACCGACGATAACTGTCAATCTACTAATAACTAACTATTAGTCGACTAACTGATGTTTCAGTCGACTAATTTTGCCGTTTTCCTGAAACTTCAAAAAGGCGTGTCTTTTCATTTTTCAAACGTTTTGATCGTTCGAAATGGACCGTTTTGACACCCTTTCATACTCAACGTATGGAATCTTTTAACTATAAATATGAGTGCATTTTACACTAAAAAACAACAAGAATTCAATCGATTTGAATCATTTACTTCTTGCTTTTCACTCCTATTCATTCAAGTATTTGTTTTCTCACTCACGTGATATTTTCACTTCAGTTTTTCACTCAAATCACTTTGAGAGATAGTGAATTCGTGAGTAGAGTGTTTCAACAACCTCAAAAGCCAATTGCATCTCATTTGCATTCAAAAGGAAGACTCATAGGTTGTATTGTAAGTTGTTATTTCTTTTGTGTAAAAAGAAGGACTCCTTGGTGTAAAGGAGTTGTTTGCTTTCAGTAGGATTGTTACTAAAAGTGGGACCAGTTATGGTCTGTGTGATCTTGTAGTTTACAAGGTTGATAGTGGAAAATCTCAAGCGGGTTTTGCTTGGGGACTGGATGTAGGTCGGGTTTGACCGAACCAGGATAAAATCTTGTGTTCTTTGTGTGTTTGCTTTGAGATTTGCAAAATCATTCAATATTTCGCAGAAATTTTTAAAAGCACTATTCACCCCCCCTCTAGTGCTAGTTGCCTCAATCCTAGTGCACTTTCAGAATCTTCTTCTTTATTCTCTATCACAAGAATCAATTCTTCCATACCTAGTCAGATTTGTCTAACTGGGGCATTTTCATAGCCCAAATTTGACGCATTTTTCTTTGCCACTAAGCTCAGCTTTCAACCGGCTTAGTAGCAAAGAGGGGCATCTGTAAACACCCCAAATTTTTTTTGTTCATTTTTAAACACCCCCTTTCAACAGATGACAACCCTTGTAGGTCAGTGTAGGAGTCTAGCCGTAGATCAATCCCAGTTTAGGTATCATTTCACCCATTTTGTTAGTAAAATTTACCATTTTACCCCTAGATAACCTTAGATCTCTATCACTCAGACCCAACCAAACTCATTTTAAATTCAGAACAATTAGAATGTCTGGCATTTCTATCTCCCCTAAGCTTACGATGAGTAAACCTTATTCATTTCTGATCATTTCAGCTAAAATTAGATCATTTCTCGAAAAATGAGCTCATTTCTAGCTCAAATCCTAGCCAATTATTCTTGAGTCCGTCAATTCCAGTTAATCATGTTTCTTTGAGTCTAACTTGAGCTCACCAGAAGTTCAAGTAGTCCGGTTTCAGTTCAAATCCATTTTCCACAGTCTTGGAATCTATTTTAGTCCATTTTAGACCATTTCAGCTGAAATTGAGCTAAGTCCAATCAGTCCAGCTAGTGTTTGAGCTCTAAACTTAGTTTATCTCAGTATTACTGACCTTTATTCTAGCTCAAACTCATTATATTTTCATGACCCACTTCATTTCAGTGATCATTTCTCTGAGAATTGTGTTATTTCTCAATCATTTAGTCTAGGAGTTTAGTTGAGTCAGTGTCTTTTTAGTACCTCTGAGTTTAGAAACCCTAGGAGCTTGTTTAAACCAGTTGAAACCAATTCAAACCTCATTCTTCAGTGTCACTTCATATCCTGCAGGGGCAAAGCTATTTCTCATATCATTTTTATTAAACATCATTTTTATCATTTTCTCAAGCTGGTACAATTGCCAATATAGGCTCGGAACAATTTCTTTTCTAAAATTTTAGATATATCCGAGACCCAATTCACATTTGGAATGATCTATTATCAGATCTGATGTTCAATTATCAATTTTTATCCTCGGACAAGAATTTCTAATTTTTTGTCTCTGCCAAGGGTTTGGGACTTCAAATCCATCATCCAGGGTTTGCATTTTGTATATCATTTCATATAATTTATTGTCATTTCACATCATTTTATCGCATTTCATGTCATTGCATATCATTTTCAAGATCTAGCACTCTCATTTTTAAAATCTCAAATCCAGACTCGATTTTAAACCTCTCTTTTGAAATTAATTTCAAAAATCTGGGTTTTAAACTGGCATTTTCCATTTGGCCAACCCTCAGAGCCTTATATTCTTTTATTTTAAAACATTTTCCTTAAAAAAATGATCTAAATTCATTTTAAACCTGATTTTCAATTCAATTTCCAATTTTTACAAACTTTCTTCAAGTGGGGCTCGGTCCTAGCGAGACTGTATCACTCGTGAGCTCATTGCTATAAAAATCATACCTTTTTTTTATTTCTTGATAGGAAATGGTGAGGGATGCACTTTTCCTAATAGATGTTGCCTTTGCATGTTAAATGAAGAAACACATGACCATTTATTATTTCATTGCAAGGTTGCTTCTAATATTTGGAAGGATGTGGTTGATAGATTTGGTAAGGGGAGGTCTCCCACTACAAATGTTATTCAAGAACTTAAATGTTGGTTTTCAATAAAATTTGAACACCATGTTTTGAAAAATTGTTGGGACCAAAATTTTCACATGGTTATTTTGGAAATTTTGGGTGATTGATAATCGGGTTTGGCATGAAAATGAGAAGATTTCACTAATCTAGATTAGAAAAGAAGTCTGGTCTGCTGCATTACAAGCAGTCACTTGATAACTTTCTTTGGTTGTGTCCTTGTATTGATGTGATGAAATCAGACCCTCACTTGGCCTTGATTCTTGAGCTAGTTAGGGTGCCTAGAGAAAATGTTGTGCTATGTATTGGAAACATAAACCCCCGGATTAGTGGCTTCTTGAGTAGGAAGATCTTTTGTAACTTGTTTTATTCATGAGTGAATTGGTTGGACACATGACTCTCTTACCTACCAAGGAGTACAATCAGATTTAGCCTTGCATCGAGGGATGCACACCCGTGGGTTTCGAACTTGTAAACTCTCGTCAGCTTGGTGACATTCACATGCCACCCATTTGAGGGGAGCCCTCTTTAGTGGGATATCGTCTGACCATAATCTTTCTGGCATTTCCTTAAAAGAGCTTGATGCTTCAAATGGCAAGGCAGAGAGGCAGATCCAAACCATAATTGGAAGATACAATCGTGTATGAACTCCAACCACACTTTGCTCTTTTATCAATCCATTCCATTTATGCTCTATTTTGTCTAAAGTTGCATTTGTAAGTATGATGACACCAAAAAGATTTTAGTGGATTCTTGAATTGCCTACTTTGCAATGCCAAAATCCAGGAGATTCTATATATATATATATATCTATCTATCTATCTATCTATATATATATATATATATATATATATATATATATATATATATATATATATATATATGAGAACTAAACATATTATATTAGGCTCACTTTTCTCGTTCTACCCCCATTAGGCCCCATAGTTTGAAGTGTTTTATGATATATTTGAACCCCCATGAGGTTTTAAGTTGAGTAAGAGTAAGACAAAATATATGAAATGTCGGTTTAGTAAGCAACGAAGTAGTGATGGGAGTGTAGTAAAACTTGGTGAGCAAGAAATACCGGTGGATGATTGTTTCAAATATTTGGGATCTATCATTCAAAAGTATGGAGAAATTGATGGAGATGTAAATCATAGGATAAAGGTTGGGTGGATGAAATGGAAAAGTGCAACCGGAGTGTTGTGCGATCGTAAAATGCCATTGCAGTTGAAGAGAAAGTTTTATAGGTCGCCTATTAGGCCCACTTTACTATATGGTACAAAATGTTGGGCTGCCAAGAGACATCATATTCAAAAAATGAGTGTAGCTGAGATGCGTATGCTTAGATGGATGCGTGGAAATACAATAAAAGATAAGATTCAGAATGAGAAGATACATAAGAAGGTAGGTGTTGCACCCATTGAAAATAAGACGGGAGAGAATCGTTTACGGTGGTTTGGACATATTCGACGAAGGCCTAATGATGCTCCATTTAGAAGGATGGAGAAATGGGAAAATATATTAGTTAAAAGAGGTTGGAGTACGCCTAGGAAGACTTGGATGGAGATGATAGGAAAGGATATGAATGCTTTGAACCTCACCGAGGACATGGCATTGGATAGAAATGATTGGAGGAGAAGGATTCATGTGTAAGACCCATAATGATTTTCTTTTTTGGTTCATATCGCCGACCCCAATTGTTTTGGGATGAAGGCGTAGTTGTTGTTGTTGAACCGTTAGATGTGTTTAGCATGCTCGATTTAGGAGAAATCAACTCTTGGATCGTATTTTTTGGATGAAAAAATATAGAGGCTTTCATAGCCATTAATTTTGGATCACCAAAAAAAACTGTATATAGGTAAGATTTTGATGTTCCAAAAGCTGATTCCCACTAAACAAAACCTATAGATCACATCTATGGTATTAGACATAGGCGGAGCAGGGGGGGGCAGAATTGGGATGTAGCCCAGTCCTGCCTCCCGACCCAGTTAATTTTTTTTAAAAGCCCAGTCCTAGCCCAACCCTGATTCCATACGAAATGGATTTTTATCCATTTTTGTAGCCCCGTCCTAGCCCAGCCCTAACTGCAGCAAATAGTTTGATTTGTTCATATGAAATAGATTTTTATTAATAATTGTAGCCATTTTTTATTTTATCTCAAAAAAAAGTTTTTGGGGCCCCCCGAACCTGGGACTATCACACCATTTTTTTTTGTTACACCCCTGTTTGCCCCCACCCCTGTTTGCCCCTCCCCCTCACATGAATCCTAGCTACGCCCCTGGTATTAAATGTGAAGTAGCAAAATGAGAAAATGGGCAGAACCAGCTCATTTCTCTCTCTCTCTCTCTCTCTCTCTCTATATATATATATATATATATATATATAGGCCAAGGGAACTCCTCCATCATCAACCTTGCATCTGCAGGCCTCTAGCCTGTAAATCCAATATTGTCAAGAATAGTATCTATCCCTGAATCGATTTTCAAAAAGATTGAGAGAATCAACCAATTCAGATTGTTAGCCGAACCGAGCTGAATAAGCTAAATTTTAACCAGCAGACATGTGTTTTGTAAATATTAAAATAATATTAAAAAATCAATCTTTTTGAAAAATAGCTTGACTAAGCTTGTTTTGTATCGATTTTTTGCTGATACAATCTGACTGGCGGATACACAATGATATTGACAACATTGGTTTAAACCCTTGAGGTCACCTTATTTAAGAAGAAGTATACTCAGATTAAATATTTTTTTACTCGAAGAAACTTCCCTAGAGACCTAGTCGTTCTAGCTCAGCCTGTCATACTTGCGGTAGCTATAATGTCAACGTAGGGCTTACGCCTCGACCTTAGGGAGTCCAGCTTCAATCTTGCAGCAAGAGAAGTCACCCGTGAAATGGTTTCTATATCTGGTCATGTTTGTTACTAATGAAAATTTTAAATAACAAAACAAATTAAAAGTATTTCTCATAGCTACCAAACCAACCCCATAAGCTTTGTTCTTTATGTTGCTTCTCCCGTTCTACTATTTTGGTTTTCCAGTACAGGATAAACAAGATAGAAGGTTTTAGGGCAGAACTTTGTCATCCCATTCAGCTCATCATAGTTGGCAATATGTGGAATGGCAAGAAATCGTTAAATAATAAATATATGATTAAAATGCTTGTGGACACATTAAAAAAAGCCTGAAGAAAGGGCACAAAAGATAAGTTACTAGAAAAGTTTGCAAATACTATATATGGGTTTTGTTTAATTTTAATTTTATTAAACGAGGTTAAAAAGACACACACACACACACACATACACACATACACACACATACACACACACACACACACACACACACACACATATATATATATATATATATATATATATATATATATATAGAGAGAGAGAGAGAGAGAGAGGTGCGACATCTATAACCAATGAAAATAGGATGACTCATTCATTATATATTTGTTGTTTATAATGTATTTAATAAGAAATATGTTTTACATGAAGATTTTACTGTAAGACTTTAAGCATGCTTGCGAAAGAGCAAATTCGAGGTCGAAGGGTGAACTGTTACGCAATGAATCACCAAGTGCAGTCCTCTTCACAACTCATGTGCTTTTAGGTATTTTCTGTAAACCCAAAAAATGAAGTCTCTGTATTCGCTATGAATGAATCATGTCTCTTTGTCTGACTTCATTGAGTCATTTTATAAACCTGAAAGCGGTTGGATTAGACATGCCTCTTGGTGAAATCCCTTCAACCTCAAGAGTTATGATTCTTGATGTTAAAACTCTGTATTAATTAATCTTAATATTTATGTGCTTTTATGTTTGAATAATTATTTGTTATAGTTTTAAATAGTTATAGTCCTTAGAGAGATAGTTAAGAGAGTAACCGTTGGGGTGGCCTCCCAACATGATGTCTCTCTTATGACCACATCCCTACGTCTCCCACTTGGTCGTAAGGGATATCTTGTATTACCAAGCCTTAATCTTAATCAAGACTATGCATTGGCACACCTTCTTGAGTGACATTTTATTCACATAATCTTTGTGGACTTATTCACTTATCCCTCAGACATATCTAAGTCCCATTTGACTTACATGTCTAGAGAATACATTTTCAATAACTATTTTGGTTAGTGGATTTGTTACTGCTACCATGTCACATGAAAGAACATAATCAACTGTTATTTCATTTTTCATAAGTAGATATTTGACATCAATATGCTTACTCTTAGAGCTATCTCCCCCTGTATGAATCAATTGTATATCAGATTTGTTATCACAATATAATTGAACTAGATCTCTTGGGATATCCAAACCTAAATGATTTAGGAAATGATTTATCCAGACACCAAATGTGGTAACCATATTACACGCTATATATTTAGCTTCCTGAATATATTGTGTCACACACCTTTTCTTATTGTATGGCCATGCAACTGCCCCACCTCCTAACATAAATACATAACCAGAGGTAGATTTTGTTTTATTTCTATCACCAGCAAAATTTGCATCTCAATAACCCACAAGCTTTAGTTGATCCACTTGATAGCATAACTTGAGTTTCTTAGTTCTCTTTGGATATCAAAAGATTCTTTTCACTACTTCCCAATGAGGGAGCCCAAGATTGCTTTGATAACTGCTTATTAGACTCACGACAAAACTTTGATTGAGTCTGGTGCAAAGCATAGCATACATCAAGCTTCCAATTGCTTGAGCATAAAATACATTTAACATTTCTTGTTCATCTTTTAGAAAATCATTTTTGCTTAGTTTTAAGCTTTTAACTATAAGAGTATATTTTGCCTTGGGACTTTGCATTCTAATTTTTTTTAGAATATGATCAAAATAATTTTCTTGACTTAGATATAGCAACATCGATTTTTCTATTTTGTATTTTAATTCCAAGGATATATGAGGCTTCACCCATATCCTTCATTTCAATTTGAAAACATAACCAAGACTTAGTCTTGGTTATCGTGTATATATAATTTCCTGTAATTAGTATGTTATCAACATAGAAGGATAATATAGTAAACTTACTCATACTTTTCTTGTCATATACACAATGGTCCAGAGTATTTGCCTCATAACCCAACTTGGTTATGGCTTTATGTATTGTCAAGTACCACTTCCTAGGTGACTGCTTAAGATCATATGAGGATTTATTCAACTTGTATAATTTATCTTCTTTACCTTTAATTTTAAAATCTTTCAGTTACATAAATATTGTTTCTTTTAATTCACCATTCAAGAAAGTTGTTTTCACATCCATTTGATATAGGTCAAGATCAAAATAAGCCACCAATGCCAAAATAATGTGAATAGAGGCTAATTTTATCACAGGAGAATAAGTTTCTTCATAATCTATACCTTCACATTGAGAATAACTTTTTGTAACTAATCTTGCCTTGAACTTATCAATAGTTTCATCAGCCTTGAGTTTCTTTTTCAGAACCCAATTACTACCAATTGCCTTGCAATCCTTAGGCAAAGTAATCAGTTTCCAAACTCCATTCATTTCTATGAAATCCAACTCATCTTTCTTTGCTTCTATCCAATGTTCAAATTCATTAGAAGCATACCTCTGGACGTCAGGGAGTCACCAAGCTTTAGCTGAGTAAGTGCTTAATGCAAGGGGCTAACACTCATGGGAATGGAACCCTAATCATCTACCTAGTGCTCAAGGCGCCCTTCACTGTGCCAAACCCCTTGGGGCTAAGTCCAACTACCTTATTTGAAGACCCAAGGAAGTAAGGGTGCAAATGGATCGAATAGAGTCAAACCCACGATCCTAACCGAATGCATTATTCTCGGATGTGAATCTTAAAGTAAGATCATAATTTATACTTGGATTGAATTTGGACTTACATGATTCAGGGTTTTCACATCCAGATTTTAATTAGGATTGGTACTTTATGTTAGATTTAATTTGGATTCTAATTCAAGAATTTTGTGCTTTTTCATTTAAAATGCACCACATTCAACCCCACTACATTGGATCTAGAATATTCGGACTGGTTGTCTAATATTTGGAGGTGGATTGGGATCTACCATGACCTGGTACATCTGATCCCTTTGCACTCCTAGAATAAAGGTAGCTAACTTATTATTGCAAACATAATGCCTTTATTAAGTAAGAAATTCTTTCTTAATCCATCATATTATCGAATTAATGAGTCAATTCACTAAGAAAAATGAACACTATCCTTCATCTTCAGGGCATAGTAAAAAGAGAGACCATGTAAATTTCCTTTGTCTAAAGAAAAAGATGCTTGAAATTTTAAAAATTAAACGACATTTTAGAAAGCAATAAAATGTGCATTTTAAAAGATTGTGAACTCCAATATTTAAAGATCAAATAATCCAGCTCTCTCTCTGCATTTTGTCATTAGTGGGGGTATTAATTTGTGAACCATAAGATGCAGTTGCATATGACCAAGTTCAGTGACTTCTATGTACATACTAGTTTTGGCAGTGTATGTCACAGGGGACCATTCAAGTTCCAACTAAAGGAAAGTCCAAAATCTACAATCCATGATAATCGATAGTGTTCCTTCTCTAATGATCGAGTTTTTATCAATCAGACTTTACATAATGGATTTTTATCAATGAGCGACATGTTTTGGATTATGAATTTTTTATGTTTAGATGCAGTTTTTAAAGAGCTAAAAATCAACAACCCACAATACTTTGTATTGTAAAGTTTTAAATACATTGTGAGTCATCATTTTCATGTTTCAAAAAACATGCCTATATGTCATATAGTCTTGGTGTAAATCATATTTCTTACTAAATAGTTATAAAGAACAAATATATGAGGTTTGATAAATGAGATGCTCAATCATTGGAGAAGGGGAGTCATCTGATCATCATTGGTTATAGATTTTTTACCTTTCTTTGGTTGAACAGTCCCTCCTTTCCTATATATACGAAAGAGCACAAACCATTACAAGAAGACACACCCAATGGGACATGTTTAACATTGTTTAACTGGTCAGACCTACATCCATGAGTAAGTTTTCTCTCCTCTCTCTCTCTCACCAATTTTCAAAGAGAGGAGGTTTCATTAAATAAGCATTGAGTACATGTTGGTTTAAGAAACTTTTCTTATTAAAATCCTTTCTACCTAAGGATTCCTTCACAATGAAGGATTCTTTATTCTTTGGAGACTTGCTAGTTTCTTTGTTTCCAAGATTTTCTTCTTTCTTCTTTTCTATCTCTTCCTGATTAGTTTCTTTATGACATAAGTCTTTCCCAACATGTAAGCTGGTTTCCTTATGAGAGATGTCTCTCCCAATGTGTGGACTATTTATCTTGATATAGATTGAATTTAGCTCCTCTAACAACCCCCCACAAGCTGAATGTGCGGTGACACACATAAAGCTTGAAACGCAGTTTAGCAAAGCAAACTAATGATAACGACTTTATAAGAATGTTGGCTATTTGATCGGCCGTTGAGATTTAATGAACACAAAGCTCCTGTTTGGTAAGGTGATACTGAACAAAGTGGACATTTATTTAAATGTGCTTACTGCAATTATGAAGGACCAGATTGATAGTCATATAGGTGGCACGAATGTTGTCACACTAAAATATTGGTACAGATCTAGGAGGGTGATGAAGTTCAACCAAAAGTTGTTTGACTCAAGCTAGTTTCACAACCACATTGACAAGGGCTCAATATTTTGCCACCAAACTAGAATAAGCAACTGCTTATTGCTTAGGAGAGTTCTAGAAGATTAGGTTGGCAATGATAAAAATAGCAAAACCATTAGTAGACTTGCGGTCATTAGGGAAACCAGCCCAATTGATGTCAGAATAGGCAGAAGGAGCTGAGCAGGATGACCGAGAAATCAGAAGACCCATGTCCAAGGTGTGCTTGATGTACCAAAGGATTCATTTGACCAAAATCTAATGCTCTTCCTTGGGACAATGCATAAACTAACATACTTTATTTATGGAGAATGCCAAATTTAGATGCGTAAGAGTTGCATATTGCACAGTGCCAACCATAATGTAGTAAAGAGTAGGATCACCAAATTCTATGTCAGAGTGGGCTGATATCTGTGTATTGATATGAAGATGCATGGTGACAAGTTTGGCCCCAAGCATATTATTCTTTTGTAGGAGCTCCAAGAGACATTTTCTCTAAGTCAAAAACAAGCTATCCTTTTTTGGGGAAACCTGAATACCCAAAAAATAGTGTAGAGATTTTAGATCCTTAATAACAAAGCGGTGGTCGAGAGTGAGAAGGAGATTCTAAAGCACTGACGCAGAGCTGCCTATCAAAATAATTCCATCTATATAGACTAGTAAGTACACAAGTACATATGAGTGATGGTATATAAAGAGGGACGGATTAGAGCAAGAAGCTTAAAACCCAAACTCGAGCAAAAATGTGCTAAGGCAATGAAACCAAGCTTGGGGGAATTGTTTAAGGCCATAAATAGATCATTATAGATGACAAATATGATTGAGAAACACATGATCCTGAATGCCTAGAGATTGGGACATATATACTTCTTCATCAAGATGGTCATGCAAAAAGGCATTATGAAAATCAAGTTGTCAGATCTCCTAGCCATGGCTAATAGCAATAGATAAAATTGTATGAATCAAAGGCAGTTTGATAACAAAGTTGAAGGTTTTAAAGAAATCAACACCTTCAGTTTAAGTGAACCCCTTAAAAACTAAGCGAGCCTTATATCGTTCTAGAGAACTATATGCTCCTCTCTTCACTTTGAAAATCCATTTACAATCAACCATATGAGAATCAATATTAGCAGGAACAAGAGTCTAAGTGTGATTATGAAGCAAAGAATGAAACTCATCATTCATATCAATATACCATCGGGGGTCCTTGTTGGCCTAAGAAAAGGATCGAGGTTCATTGCCAAACTAAAGTTCAATGAGGTAGGAACGAGGTATTGAATATTTTGTGCATGTCCAGGTTTTCTGTTTTAAGGTATCATCCTAAAACGTAGTGGTAAGGAAGGAAGATGTGGGAAAGGTGGATCTGGTGATGGTAGTAATTGTACATGGTCCTCGCCCTGAGAGGGCCCCGTAGAAAAGGAAAAATCAAGTGATTAAGAGGGGATAGGACTCAGTGGTTCAAGTACGGCCAATGTAGAGGCAAGCAGTGGTTTGGCATGTGCCTAGGTAGGAGAAACTGCAATGAATGTGTCAGGGAGAAGCAATGAAAACTAGGGTTTGACACTGTAGATGGTCGCATATAGGTGTTGACCAAAGGTTGGTCTTTAAACTAGAAACAACTCTCATCAAAGACATGTTGATTAATAAAAAATTTCTTGGTGACAAGATTTAAGCAATAGAACCTCCTATATAGGCTGGCATGTCCCAAAAAGATGTAAAATTCAAATATAAAATCAAGCTTGAGTTGGCGATAAGTCCTCAAATAGAGAGAAGCGACTGGTCGATAAATGCAAAACACCACAAGAACAAATGTTGCAACGTCAACAATGGTGTAGAATATTACTTAGCGTGAGGAAGATAAGCCACCCACATATAGCTCTGATACCATGAAAGAGCATACACAAGCACAAGACACATTTAATGTGGTTTGGCTAGTTAGACCTACGTCCATGGGTAAGTTTTCTCTCCTCTATCTCTCACCAATTTTTTGGGAGAGGAGGTTACATTAAATAAGCATTGAGTACATGTTGGTTTAAAAACTTGTACATGTTGGTTTAAAAAACTTTTCTTGTTGAAATCCTTTTTACCTAAAGATTCCTTGATAATCAAGGATTCTTGATTCTCTAGAGACTTGCTATTTTTTTTGTTTCCAAGATTGTCTTCTTTCTTCTTTTCAGTTTCTTATCGATTGGTTTCATTATGAGAGAAGTCTTTCTCAACATGTAAGCTGGTTTCCTTGTAGGAGAGGTCTCTCCCAACATGTGGACCCAATCCATCTTGATATGGATTGGATCCAGCTCCTCTAACAATATATATATATATATATATATATATATATATATGAAAATGGAAATGAAAACCTACAAAATGGGCATGGTGCTAAATGAAACATGCTAATAGACTTTCAATGTTTTTTTTTTAATTCTTATCATACAAATGTGATCTATATGCCATGTATATGTTTTTATTAAGTTTAAAAAATCAATGGCCTACAAATTTCATAAATTTTTGAAGCTCTAAATGCCATTTTTTCATCCAAAATGCATGATCCAAGTGTTGATTTCTATTAAATCAATCACGCTGAACACGTCTGTTAGGTTAGATTTTCAAAAAAATAATAATAATCCAATAGCATGTTTCATTTAGCATCATGCCCATTTCCTTCTGTTTCTCCTTCTTCCATTGTGCACATTTTGTCCCTTGTCAAACCGATATTGAAAGTGGTGCTAGTTTCAGGGAGAATGGATTTGGTGGTTAAAGTTCAAAAAGTCATGGAAGGAAGAAATCAGGGTCGTGATATGCCTCAGGAGATAAAATCCTTTTTGTGTAGTTTTGACATTCAAAATCCTATACTCATTACTCTGTATACGGTTAAATACTTAGCGAATTTAGTGAAGGGGCATCCAAAAATCGTGGAAGGATCACAACCCCCTCCAGATTGGTCGCTTTTGCAGAAGAATGTATAAATTATTGTCATGTTTCCTTTAGTTTAATTTGAAATTTGATAGAGGTCCGCCTAACCCCAACTTAACTTTCACAAAATGCATTCGGCATGGTCCATTTGCTTGGAACCGACTACTGGATCATGATAATCAGATCAAAAAATATGATATTGTATACAAATATTTACGAAAACTATGAGCCGTTGATTTTTCAAGCCTTAAATGATCTTTCTTATACAATGATCTAAGAGCCTGTTTTTATAAAACTAAACATCTAGATCGCATTGGCATGATAAAACTCTAGAGAAAAAAAAAACCTATGAAAATCTCAATGCATGCTAATTTACATATTTTGCTGGTTTACATATCTGAGTTACCATATATATATATATATATATATATATATATATATATATGTTTTTCTTTAATAACATTGATTCTACATGATTGATCTTAATTGGCCTCGCCCTATAGTAGCAAACACTCGAAAAATAAACGAGCTTCATAGTGCTACTCAAGAAAAATGGAACTTGTGAACATGATGGCATTTTTTATGCAGTGGCATTGCATGAAACAACACCATGCTGTCGCGCTGACAGCCACCCATGTGAAAATTTCTGGAGATGGAGACCACGGGCCACCTCTAAAAATGCTAAGATGGGTGGTTGTCGTCCGCGCTGCATGATGATGTGAATACTATTCACATATGCTTCTTTCTAACAAACTAGGTGGGTCGACCCCACGGAAGGGAAAGAGTGAACGTTCTGCCATTATCATCTGTACTTGTCCTCAATGCAAGCCAGAAAGACGGAGACAAACTTATACACAATGTTCAGTCATGTCATGCCGGTGTACGGTCCTCAACAAGGAGCTCATTTACATCGAAGCAGGTTATATGTCCCCCCCCCCCCCCCCGAACAGGGCAGTTAGCTACATCTCATGTTCGGGGGTCCTAAAGAGCACCACGTATGTAAGCATGTGCGTCTTGTATCCCCATGTTTGTCAGCATTAATTAACGTTGGAGTTTGATGCGATTGCAAAGACTTAAGTACCCTCTCCTCCATTGGTTAAAAAAAAATGACGATTCTTGAAAAGGAGTGGTTGTAAAGACTTAAGTGCCTCGAAGATGATTATTTAAGACTCAGTCTCTGCACTGTAGGATTATCCGAGAAAGAAATCTCCCCTGGAGAAGGCCATGAACATCAACCCTCTCACTCTCTCTCTCCCTTCTATTTCTGCTTCTGTGCACATCCAGCAGAAGATCCTACATTGCTCCATCAAGCACTGACTGACCTGCACATTGACTGTTGTGGAGCCTGATTCAGAGTTTTTACCCTTACAGAAGGAGGGTTTGGGGGCTCATCCCAGCGTGGGTAGCATCATTCAACTTGAAGAGTTGTAGATCCTGATTTAGAGTTTTTACCCTTACAGGAGAGGGGTTTGGGGGCTCCTCCCAGCGTGGGTAGCATTATTCAACTTGAAGAGTTGTGGAGTCTGATTTAGAGTTTTTACCCTTACAGAAAGGGAGGTTTGAGGGCTCCTCCCAGCGTGAGTAGCATCATTCAACTTGAAGAGTTATGGAGTGTGATTTAGAGTTTTTACCCTTACAGAAGGGGGGTCTGAGGGCTCCTCCCAACGTGGGTAGCATTATTCAACTTGATGAGTTGTGGAGCTTGATTTAGAGTTTTTGCCCTTATAGGAGGAGGGTTTGGGGGCTCCTCCCAACGTTGATAGCATCGTTCAACTTGATTCGTTGTGGAGCCTGATTCAGAGTTTTTGCACCAATGGAGGAGAGGGTACTTAAGCCTGATTCACTCTCTCTCCCCCTTCTATTTCTGCTTCTGTGCACATCCAGCAGAAGATCCTACATTGCTCCATCAAGCACCGACTGACCTGCACATTGACTGTTGTGGAGCCTGATTCAGAGTTTTTACCCTTACAGGAGGAAGGTTTGGGGTCTCATCCCAGCGTGGGTAGCATCATTCAACTAAATGAGTTGTAGATCCTGATTCAGAGTTTTTACCCTTACAAGAGAGGGGTCTGGGGGCTCCTCTCAGCGTGGGTAGCATCATTCAACTTGAAGAGTTGTGGAGTCTGATTGAGAGTTTTTACCCTTACAAAAAGGGGGGTTTGAGGGCTCCTCTCAGCGTGAGTAGCATCATTCAACTTGAAGAGTTATGGAGTGTGATTCAGAGTTTTTACCCTAATAGAAGGGGGGTCTGAGGGCTCCTCCCAACGTGGGTAGCATTATTCAACTTGATGAGTTGTGGAGCTTGATTTAGAGTTTTTGCCCTTATAGGAGGAGGGTTTGGGGGTTCCTCCCAACGTGGATAGCATCGTTCAACTTGATTCGTTGTGGAGCCTGATTCAGAGTTTTTGCACCAATGGAGGAGAGGGTACTTAAGCCTGATTCACTCTCTCTCCCCCTTCTATTTCTGCTTCTGTGCACATCCAGCAGAAGATCCTACATTGCTCCATCAAGCACCGACTGACCTGCTCATTGACTGTTATGGGGCCTGATTCAAAGTTTTTACCCTTACAAGAGGAGGGTTTAGGGGCTCATCCCAGCGTGGGGAGCATCATTCAACTAAATGAGTTGTATATCCTGATTCAGAGTTTTTACCCTTACAAGAGAGGGGTTTGGGGGCTCCTCCCAGCGTGGGTAGCATCATTCAATTTGATGAGTTGTGGAGCTTGATTTAGAGTTTTTGCCCTTATAGGAGGAGGGTTTTGGGGGGCTCCTCCCAGCGTGGGTAGCATCGTTCAACTTGATTTGTTGTGGAGCCTGATTTAGAGTTTTTGCCCTTATAGGAGGGGGGTTTGAGGGCTCCCCCCCGGCACGGGTCCCGGGTGTCGTGGTCAAAAAATGCACAGGGTGTCGTGGTGAGAAAGACATATGTTTGTTCCAAGCAAGGTTGGAAGAAATCAATGAAAAATCCAACAGGGAGCATGCCAGAATCAAGATGTGGATGTCAAGCGAGAATGGTGTTGTGCAACTCAAATAACACAAAATAATAAGGGTCTGGTTTTTAGTTAAAATAGGGAATGAAATGACAATAGAAATTGCTTAAAATTTACAGGAATAAACTAGACTCAATAACAAAGACACCACTTTTTACAGATTTGAAATATGACCTCCGATTTGGGAGATATGGCTCTGACAAGTTGCTCCTAATTCGGGTAGCGATTTACAGCAATTTGCTTACTAAATAACACTATAAATCACTATAGCGATTTGCGGAAGACACTACAAATCGCTAGTGAGATCCAAAAACACTATAAATCACTATAGCGATTTGCGGAAGACACTACGAATCGCTATAGTGAGATCCAAAAACACTATAAATCGCTATAGCGATTTACGGAAGACATTACAAATCGTTGTTGAAAACCCGGATAACTATAAATCGTTGTGGGGCTTGTTGGAGACCCAAAAATACTACAAATCGTTGTAAGAAAGCCCGATAACACTACAAATTGCTGTTGGGATCCACGCTGGGCGGGACCCCCCGGACCCCCCTCCTGTAAGGGCAAAAACTCTAAATCAGGCTCCACAACTCATCAAGTTGAATGATGTTACCCACGCTGGGAGGAGCCCTCAGACCCCCTTCTGTAAGGGTAAAAACTCTGAATCAGACTCTACAACTCTTCAAGTTGAACGATGCTACAGTCAGTGTGCAGGTCAGTTGGTGTTTGATGGAGCAATGTAGGATCGTCTGTTGGATGTGCACAAAAGTAGAGAGAGAAGGGAGAGAGAGTGAGAGGGTTGATGTTCATGGCCTTCTCCAGGGAGAACTTTTTGCCTCCCTTGATTTCTTCTCTAGAGAGAGAGAGAGGGTTTTACAGTGTTTTACAGAGAAAGAAGAAGAAGACTTTGAAGAGTCAACGTCATCCTCGACTTTCTGGATGGAGGACATGTTTGTCCTTTTTTTGAACGGAGAAAGAAGAAGAAGACTTTGAAGAGTCAACATCATCCTCGACTTTCTGGATGGAGGACATGTTTGTCCTCTTTTTGAATGGAGAAAGAAGAAGAAGACTTTGAAGAGTCAACATCATCCTCGACTTTCTAGATGGAGGACATGTTTGTCCTTTTTTTGAACGGAGAAAGAAGAAGAAGACTTTGAAGAGTCAACATCATCCTCGACTTTCTGGATGGAAGACATGTTTGTCCTTTTTTTGAACTGTTTGTTTTTTCTTTTTTGAATGAAGGGCATTTTTGTCATTTTCTCAAACCGTCACTTTATGAGAAGAATCGCAAGAAAGGGTACTTAAGTCTTTGCAACAACACCAGATTCCGATGCAAAGTTATGCCAACATACATGAGAATACGAGCCCCATGTGCTTGTATACGTGGTGCTCATTCAAAGCCCCGAACATAGACGTGGGATTCAGTGAATCATCGGGGGGGAACATACACCACCCTCTCCATTTACATCATGATCTAAAACTAAGATTTCCTACTTACTATCACGATACCATGATGAACCTAATATTGTACTTAGACTTGACGTGAACCCGAATTTTTCGGTATGAGCATAAAAATTACCGACCCGAATAATATTTGAGTTATGATTTTTAACTTTCTATCACCACATCCGATCGACGATGAACCTAATATTGGACAGACTCGAAATCAACCCGAATTTTAAGGTATGAGCAATATAAAAAGTGCTGATCCGAATAACATTTGAGTTAATCTGAACACGATTGGGTTTATGATTTTTGTCGGGTATTCCACCTTATCCGAATGTTTTATATATATTTTTAATACAAATAAATTTCTGAAATGATACGGATCCTGATTTGAGATTTTATTTCCCCCCACTTGACAAAACATAAACCAACAACTTGTTATTGGGAGAGTTCGAACACGACCTGTTGATAGCTCCCAATTGTATTGGTGATCGAGCATGCCAGAATAGCATCAAGGGCGTCGGTTACTCTGCCACAACTCTAGATGGACGACGCACATTCAACATGATTTGTGGTAGTTCAACAGATTTTCCTTTAACATTTTCATCAATGTGGCATTTGCCTGGGAATCACATGAAAGGTGAGAAAACTCTCTCTCTATCTCATTGTTACCAACCATCTGTTAGTTCCTCTCTACAGGGCACCCAGTGGCGTAGCTAGGATTCATGTGGGGGGGGGGGCAAACAGGGGTGTAGCAAAAAAAAAAAATTTGTGTGATAGTCGGGGTTTGGGGGCAGCGCCCCCAGGAAATTTTTTTTTGAGATAAAATAAAAAATGGCTACAATTATTAATAAAAATCTATTTCATATGGACAAATCAAACTATTTGCTGCAGTCAGAGCTGGGCTAGGACTGGGCTTTTAAAATTTTTTTTAACTGTTTCGCCCCTCCCCCCCCCCCCCAAGCTCCGCCTCTGAGGGCACCGATGGATCTGACAGCATTGCCTTGCACCATTATGGTACGTAATGGCCTTTTGAGGGGACGTGGCACATGATTGGGCACACACTGTATTGGATAAGAATCCTGGTCAGCTCTGTCAGAAATGAATTCATCACTTTTGAGTTAAACTGTGCATCAGTATCCTGCACCAAGATATGCTACTGCATGCTGTTCAAATTTTGAGTTCAATCCACCATAGATTTTCCTGGCGAAAAGGTTCAATTGGGAGTTCAGGAAACAAGTCTATGACACCATAGATTTTCCTGTTCTTAAAGTAACAAAAGCATTATTCTTCTTCCTTTTCGTATTGCTTTTCCTCTCTCTCTCTCTCTCTCTCTCTCTCTCTTTGATTTTCTGAATCCCCAATCAGCTGACAACCCCAGTTTTGCAGGAGCCATCGAGGATCGGTAACACCACCCCTTTTGCCAAGGTTCACCACCGTCCCTTCCACTGGTTCAGGAGCTCCCGCTCGTGCTACTCAACCTTGGACCCTCCCTCGCGCTGCAACCTCAACGAAATTGCAGATCCTCTCCACCTACATCAGGTGCGTTTCTCCCTTCTCTGCAACCCTATCCCCCCTTCCCTCTATCAAGCATCAGTTGATGCCAGCCTTTCCTGTTTTCTGCCTTTAGCGGCCTGAGTCGCATGACCCCACCTTGCTCCCCTACCCTCGAGGCTCCACCACTGACCCCACCAACCAAAGCATGGGCACTCCTATTTCACTCTCGGTGTTGATCTGCCATTGATGGTCGGACCCCACTTTGGTTTTGCCATCCTCTCCTGACCCCACCTACCCTGTTCCTCAATCTGTGAAGCTCCACTCATGACCCCACCCACCGTGTTTCCACCTCCATCTTGCTCCCACAGGCTTCAAGTGTCATCTCCACCCGCATCTCTCTCTGTCGTTGGCTGTGACTCATGCCTAACCCATCCCTCTTCTTCTGGGGCTTAGGCGCCTCCAACCCCCTGCGGGTCAACCAACTTGCTCTTTCTTCTATCCTAGAGGCTTTGAACGATTGGGGGCTCGCCTTTGCCCTTCGTCGTCAGGGTGCTTCTGTTGCCCTCCCTTTTCACCTATCTTTTCATGTGTTTCTCTCCCTATCGGAGGCCTTAGCGTCCTGTCTCGACGCCGGATCGCTGCTTGCTCATAATGTCGGGCAATTCCTTCGAGCCGTCAGAGTGGAATTCCTTCAGGCTTGCTCTGTTGGCGCCTCTCTCCGGGCTCCGTTTTTCTTTCATAGGCCTCCCAGTTCAAGCGTCGATCGGGGCTGGCAGGAGGTGAAAGCAACTTGGCAACAGTCTTTCTCTAAAAAGCTTTCTTGTTCTCATCTTCCCCGGGCATAATCGGGTGATTGGTGGTGCGCGGGTTGCCTTTCGCTCAACTTCCACAGGCGTCGTGCATGCCTCCATTGTGCCTCGTTGTTCAGGTCTCGGTGGCACCCGGTTCTCAGGCGCTCGTGGGTGGTATCTTCTCCTTGCTCCCTAGGTCAAGCCTCTTCATGAGGGATGCACCTCCCTCGCAAAACTTCATTCGTGCCTTGGGTCCAGATCGGCATATTGGAAGATCCTTCAACGCCATTTTTGGGAATCAAGATCGGCTCTTTTTGGGTGCTGATGCTGTCGTCGCCAACCGCGCCGATGTCGTTCTCAGGGAAGTGTTTCAGACTCAACCATCTTTGTCGTGACCGCCTCAGTAGATTGCTAGCTCTCATGGGTCGGGTCGATTCCTGCTCTGCTTTGTCGGGCCCCACTGTGATGTCGTCGTCTCTAAGGGCCCCTCTTCTGGTGATTCTGGCAGCTCGGGGGTGCAGGCGGCTGTCTCGGGGGTGCAGGCGGCATGCTCTAGGGTGCCTGCGACTTATCAGTCTGTATCTCTTCGTCGAAGCTCGAGGGTGCAGGTTGCGTGCTCTGGGGTGCCAACGATTTATTCATGTTTTTCCTATCGACAAAGGTACTATTACTTTTCTTTCACCTTTTTTGACTTTAGAGGAGATGGTAAGGCCAGAGGGTTGGCAAGCAGGCTCTCATCGATCCATATAATGAGATCTCGTCTCTCCTTGTTTTGGTGGTCGTGCTGGCCACTTGGTTATCACGTCGTTTGACGATCGGTGGCTGGTGTGGGCCCCTTTACCGACGTCGCGAGGTCCTCTAGGGCGAGCGGGGACTCTCTTTGTCCGTTGTCATCATCTTGCTCTCCCTCGGGGGCGTTGGGGTACAGGCTACCTTGGCTCCTTGGTGGTGTATGTGCCCTTGTGTTGGCTAGGGGCTTTTTGCAACCTCGGGGTGAGACACTGTTGTCATCATCATTATTTGTAGTATCATCTTTTCTTGGCTCGTTGCTCGAAGGTGGGCGGGCTATCAGGTGGATTGGTGGGTGTGACGAGGCATCTGTGCCTCGATCAGATAGATGCTTGCGATCATGGGAATCTTGTCGGTCTGAGTCTCAGGTTATGTTGTTGTGGAACTTTTTGCTGGATCCATTCTTCGAGGTTGATGATGATTGGGGACTGTCAGGGGTCGCCTGGGCAACTAAGGGTTCTCTCAGCCCCTATGCAGTTGCAACATCTTCAAATTCGTTTGCTATGTCCTATGGGGAGTCTGGTATTGGGCCTTTCTTTCGAAAGAGGTCTCACTTTTTGGAGGACTCAGTTCTTGCTCAGGCCCACAGGTTGCCTAGTATTGGAGTCTCGATCCGACAACGTTTTTTCTGCAGGCTAGTTGATGGTCTTTCAACATTGGCTTCGTCTATCTCAAACAATTGCATCGTTTGTCTGCTTCGCCTGGTCTCTATCAGTTGGGTTAGTGCCCTTTTGTTAGTCGTGTATTGCAGGGCTCCGCCTGCATTGAACAACACCTCTTTTATCTAGGAGGGTGACTTCGAAGGCATGGGGGGTTCCCCAAACTCGGTCTATCCGTCGCTTGCGGGTTCGTCATCTATGAGTGATCATCTTTCATCCATTATGGGTTTGTCTGTGGACAATGCAGCTCGGCGTCTCGAACTCGTGCTTACCAAAACCCAGTTACTCAGCATCGATTCTGTTATGCGTGAGTCTCTGGCTGCGATCGCAGATCGTTTACCGACCTTGGTTGTGGATGAGAGGTGTTTCACGAACTTCAGCGCCCTATCTTCTTCGGTGGAGGGGTTATCTCAATTTGAGCGGGGTGGTCTCCCAATAAGGAGACGTCGTCGGCCCTCGCTTTCTCCATCCGGCGAGTCTGGGGTCTCTCCTAGGCGGTCTATGAGGATCCGCACTCCTCGGGGATTTCCGGACTTTCAGTTATGAAGATCTTGTGTTGGAATATTCGGGGACTGAATTGCCCCTCCAAACGTCTTTTCCTGGCGAGTTGGATTTGTCAAGAAAAGCCTAATCTGATTGCACTTTATGAAACAAATATGGCAGATATCCCGAGCTTCGTCGTCTCCAAAATCTGGCGTGGTGCAGATTTCTTCTTCAAGCCTGCGATTCAATATGCGGGAGGCATCCTCATCCTTGGGAAGCATTCTCTAGCCTTACAACAGGTGGATGAAGGTATGTTTTCTATATCCATTACTCTTCCACTTCCTTCAAACGCAAATCCAGTTGTGGTCACTATGGTGTATGGTCCCCACCGTCAAAGCCGGCGGGAGGAGTTTTGGTTGGATTTGAATAGGGTCATTGCTTCATTTGGGGACCGTCATATTATCATGGGAGATTTCAACTGCCTTCTGTCTCCTATCGACTCAAGTATTCCAGTGCCCTACTCGGCTTCAATGAGGATTTTCCAAAACTTTATTCAGATGAACTGGTTGTACCACGTTCCCCATGTAGGCGAAGCTTTCTCGTGGACCAATCAATGATCTAGACCATGCTTTCTTCTGCTAGACAGGGTGCTTGTTTCGTCAGATCTGCTGAGTTCTATTAATGACATTTCATGTTACCTACTTCCACCATCTGTCTCGGACTATAATCAGATTGTTATCCGATGGGGACAAGGCTTCACCGGCAACAAATCCTTTAGATTTGAGCAATGGTGGCTTAAGGAGGCGGGTTTCGAGTCATTAGTCCAACAATCTTGGAGTAGACCTTGCTATGCGGTCCGGGCGGCTACTAGATGCATTGTTAAGCTTTTTCGCCTATCCCGCGATATCAAATCTTGGCTTATCTCCAATAAAATAAGCAAATTCCAAAATATGGAGGATTGAGAGCATGAGCTGTCTTCTATAAATCAGTCTCTTTTGGATATGACCTATATGAATGCATCAGATATTGAAAGCCTCAATGCTAGATCGGCCGAACTGATTCTTCTAGTGCAATCTTGGCGTCTAAAGGATGAGATTCGTTGGAAGCAGCGGTCAAGGGTGACTTGGCTTAAAGCGGGTGACAGGAATACATGGTTCTTTCATTCTTTAGCGTCGCACAAGCATCGAAGACATGCGATTCATTCTATGTATATCAACGGTGTCTCCTTTTCGGGCGATCAGGTAATCAATGTTGTCACCAACTATTTCTCTAACCTGTATTCCTCCAACCAAGCTGCAGGTGGCAATATGGGTATGACTTTATTTTTGTCCTTGGATCGAGCGCTCTCCAACTCGATTCAAGAGTTATTCACCGAAGAAGAAATCGTCTCGGCGGTGCAGGACTCATCTGGGTGGAAAGCTCCAGGTTTTGATGGGTATCCAGTGGATTTCTTTCGCATATTCTGGCAATGTGTTAAGAGTGACATTCTTAGTGTCTTTGCTGAGTTTCATCGCAATGGCAGATTGCCGGTTCATGCTCACCTAGTAATTGTGTCACTTATTCCTAAGGAGGAAGCCACATCGGATATCTTGCGGTTTCGACCTATATCAGTGTTAGGGAGCTTATATCGCATTATTGCCAAGGTATTGGCTAATAGGATGCGGTCAGTTGCTCTTAGGATTTTTTCGGAGGCTCAGTTTGCCTTCATTCCTAACAGAAGGCTTCAACATTCCTTTATTTTGGCCACCGAAGTGTTGCACTCTCTGAAGATCAGCGGGGGGGCTTCTTCACTCTTAAGCTTGACTTTCATAAAGCCTACGACTCGGTTCATTGGTCGTTCCTCTTCAACATGTTGGCGAACCTGGGCTTCGGTAGGCGTTTCTCTAGCTGGGTGCATGAGCTGGTTACCAATGCCCAGTCACAGATTCAGATCAATGGGGTCAAGGGAAATCAGTTCAAACTTGGTCGTGGTCTTCGGCAAGGATGTCCTCTGTCTCTGTTACTCTTTAACATTGTCTCTGAAGGCATTGTGATTTTGGTTAAGAGGACAGTGGAGGATGGTCTAATTGAGTCTCTCAGTATACAGAAGTGTCATAGTCAGATCCTGACCTTCGCTGATGACATAATTATTTTCGGAAGGGCGTTCATCCAACAAATGTTAAGATTCAAGCTTGTCCTTCTTTTTTTTCTATCGATGTCAGGGTTATCCATCAACTACGATAAGTGTTGTCTATCCATGGTCAATGCTCCTCCGCCAATCCTGGACATGGGCCAGCGGATATTCGGGTGCTCGGTATCGGAAAACTCCTTTTCTTACCTGGGTCTGCCGCTTTAAATTAGTCGTGTAAGAACGGCAACCTGGAGCGCTACTATTCAAAGGGTTCAGAACAAATATCGGGCTGACAAGCTTCCTACCTTTCTATTGCGGGTAGACTGACTCTCTTCAAGCACGTTCTTTCTGCTATGCCAGAATTTTTTATGTCTATGTTCCTGATGCCTATGGGGGTTAGTAAGAAGCTAACTCAGGTAGTGGCAAACTTTCTGTGGTCGGGGCGAGGTACCAACAACAAATGCCACCTCATAGGGTGGGACACACTTCGACTTCCCCTATGTAGGGGGGTTGGGAATCAAGGATCCAAGGCTGACGAGTATGATTTTCGTCGTGAAGCAGAGTTGGCTTGCCCACCAACCTGGGTCCCCGTGTGCAAGCATGCTTCGGGTTAAATACGGAGGTGTGGAATCCTTGGTGGGGGGCACTAGCGTGCGTCAGTGAACAATGTCAAAGCTTCGTCGATCATGGATCCAAGCTTGGCCTGCGGTTATGTTACATAATGGTAATGTTGACTCGTTGTCTCAGTTCGTTGGACACATCTTTGCTCCGAACGGATCTTTCCGCTCAAAAGAAGGCTACCTCGCTCTCCTTTCGTCTGGGGTGGACCGGTTTCCGACGAGCCTGCTCTGGGGCAAGGGTCCAACTCTGAGATCATGTTTCCTGGCTTGGCTAATCTTACACGATCGGGTGCAGACTGACAATTTCCTCAAATCCATCGGATTTCATCAGCCAAGTAAATGTGTGTTGTGCGAGGCGGCCGAAGAATCTGCGTTTCACCTTTTTTGGGAGTGCTCTGTCTTTCAAAACATTTTCAAGGTGACTTGGAATAAGTCGGGGGTCAGCGTGCGCCAGGAATCGTTCGCCAGCGATTTGCTGTGTGGTCCTAAGCAAGTTCGTCATTGCAACTATTGGCGGATTATTTGGCGAACCTGGCTTCTCTCGTCATGGTGGGTTGTATGGATGACTCGCAACAACGCTATCTTTCGGCATATTTTGGCAGTGTTCAACAAAATGGTGAACCTTATTTTGGCGGATGTGTATGCCATTCTTCGCATCAACATCCCTGATCTTCAACACAATCTGCCCACAAGGACCACTCATGATCCAAGGTGATGCTCGCCGACAAACTGGAGTTGTTTCGTGTTTTTCTGTTATCTTTTTTTCATTTTTCATTTCTCTTTCTTCTTTTTTCTTTTGTTTTGGGGCTCCTTGGCATGTCTTGGGCCTGGTGGGTTATCTGGTAGGTTCAATGTTGGTTGAACCTGTTTCGTAATGTTGATGGTTATAGTTCGTCTCTCTCTCTCTCTCTCTCTCTCTCTCTCTCTCTCTCTCTCTCTCTCTCTCTCTCTCTCTCTCTCTCTCTCTCTCTGGGTTTATTTTCTTATTATCAAATCAAGGTAATTTTCAACTCTTCTATTTGGGTTTATTTTCTTACTATCAATTCAAGGGAATTTTCAACTCTTCTATTTTGGGTTTATTTTCTTATTATCAAATCAAGGGAATTTTCAACTCAAGTTTCCATTTTCCAATACAGGAAAGCAAAAAAACTTCATCCTTTCTTTCTTTTTTGCTTTTTTTAAAATGGTCATGTTTCATATGATGCTGAACATACCTTCCAAGCTTACACTATATTTTAAGGCTCACTGTGAACATAGTTATGCTAGTTTTGATTGGTCATGCCATATAATCCACTCGGTGACAATGTCTAAACTCTATACTTAAGATTAGTGGTGTCAATGGGTTGGGTTGGGTTGGGTTTGGACCCAGGTGGAATCAGACCCAGACTTGATTTGAGACACTGCTAATGGATCCAGGTCCAATCGTACCCACCATAAAAGAAACCATACCCGAATCCTATAAGGATTACATGAACCAGACCTGAACCATATCCGATAAAATACTATTTTTTAATTCCTTTTACATTGAAAATTTGCAGATCTTAGTCAGAACTCAGGTCAGGTATGGGTTGGGTCTCGGTCAAACCCGACCCATTGACACCCCTACTTAATACCCACCATAATATGTGGGAACAAGTTGGATTTGCCCATTTTGAGGAACTTACTACTTCCAAGTTCCAAGTAATATTGTCAGAATTGAACTAAATCGGCTGATTGGTGTCCAATTGGCCCTTCACCGATTTTCTTAAGGATTGCCTGAATCAATTTTTTTTTTAATTTTTATGATATCTATGATATTTATTGGCTATTATATTAAAAAATAGAAGGAAGTTCGCTGAAATCATAGAATGTGTGCATCAGTATAAGGTAGTCAAACGTGCCATAGAATTTAGGCCATCCTTGTAAGAGAAAGATATAACTAGGGTATCAACGGATCGGGTTTGGTTCGGACCCAGGTAGAACCAGACTTGGACTAGATTTTCAAGTATGGTATCAGGTCCGGACCTGGGTCTAATCAGGTCTACTATAAGAGGAACATACCCAGACTCAATAAGAACTACATGAACCAGACCTGGACTGTACCCAGTAAAATAATATTTTTTATCATTTTCACATTAAAAAATGACAGGTCTTAATCGGAACTCGAGTCGAACCCCGGTTTGGTATAAAATTTCACAAACTATACCCGGATCCATGTATTAATCATACTTTTGGGTTTGGACCCGGGTCTCAAACGGGTCTTCTTATTTGTCACCATACCCAGACCCTATAGGGTTTGGACTGGATCGGGTCTGGGTAAACCCGACCCGTTGACACCCTTAGATACAACAGTATAATACCACTAAAAAGTAAAAGCTAATGTAGAACTTAGGTCATCCAACAAATAAAGATCATTGCTGGAACCAAATAAGGAAAGTTGGAGTTCATGTAGATTCCACAACCACTTGATGATAGTGCTTGCTATTGGCAACTTGAGGTAATGTTTATTTGGTGTAAACTGTAGGGGGGGGCTTCCTTTCTAAGGAGAATATATAGTTATGCCCTTTTCTTTACATAAGGAATGAGGGAAGTTTTTTAGGGATATTGCCCAAGTCAAGATTCATAGAACAACTTGATGACCTCATTTAAAAAAAAAAGTATGTGATCTCTTTTTTGTGATGTGAATATATATACCTAAAAATATGGTGGGTGATTAGGTGGATATAACTATAGTGCCGATAAGTACTGTCTAACTTGACCCTAAGAATAATTGTTTTTCTTTTTTTTCCTCATTTTCCATTGTTAATTGCAGTCTTTTTGGAAAGGCATGCTTTCTTTTTATTCATCTATAAGATCCATCGTGCCCTGTAGAAAGGAAATAATAAGATTGTTGGTAACAATGTTGTCGTTCTGCTTGAGAGAGAGTAGTTATTTCACCTAGAAAAGGCATTGTTTCTCCATGATTCCCTTCTCTGTTCGTTAATAGGCTTCTGGATGCATGAAATACTGAGGGTGATCTTTCTAGCTTTAAAAGCAATGATCCTCTTTGACCATAACATGTTCTGATATTTAGGCTTTGTTTGGGAACCTTGAATGGGAGGCGCACTGCGGTTTTTCCAACACTGTTGTTTGGGCACAATGGGTTACAATTTTTCTGACACCTCTTATTATTTTGCAAGAAATGGTGTTGGCAAAAGACTTCCTTGGGGATGCATGGAGTTGGCAACCCCAACAACACATTTCAACTACATTCACATGAAGATGTTTATGGCAATTTTATTCCCCACATTATACTGCAACGCCATTCACAAGCCAATGCTTTTGGCAATTCCATCCTAATACCATATCTTTTTTTTTCGACAGAGAAAGCTGGGGTTTGGCAGATCCCTACCAGTTATACAATTATATACAATTGAAATTCGAACTTGCAACGTCCCAACACAATGTGACATGCACTAACTGCTCCTGCCACAAAAGCAAAGCCACCGTTGGTATCCTAATACCATATATTGGCAACACTATATTTTGGTAACACCATATTTTGGGAACACATGGAAAAAGTGTCAATTTCCATCTCAATTCAAGGGTCCCAAATATAACCTTAAAAATGTCATGATCATCACCCTTTTAGATGTTTCTATTACATCACAAAATTGGGCTTGATGGGAAAAGCTACAACCTATAGGTGAATCAAAAAAGCTTCTACATCTTCAAAGAATCATCACTAGCTCATGAAAAATCAAAATTGATATTTCAGCTATGGATAGTTATGCGCATCTATATGTTTACTTTTGCATATATCATAATGACAGTACATATTCATACTTGTTTGAGAGCCTTGCATTGGGATGGAAACACCATTTTAATGTGTTGCCACAATATGGTGTCGAGGATGGATTTTGCCAAAATCACCTCCTTGTGAATGACATTGAAATGTGATGTTGGGCTGCCAATTTCATTCCCGATGCAGTGTTTTAGCAACACCACTGCTCCCGAACCGTCAAAGAGCATGAAAGCACTGAGCTTTAAGGAAAGATACAAACTATCGATATATCACAATATTGATAGATCGAATAAACATACTAGAAAAATAGGAGAAAAAAAAACAATCGCACACAGAACAGGGATTTTACGTGGTTCGGCAAGAGCTAGTTGCCTATGTCGACAGCCATACTGAGATTCTTTATTCAGATTAAGAAAACCCACACATTACAAAAGGTGGATTGCCTCCTTTAAATAGGAGGATTCTAGACCTATTTAGAGTAAAACTCTTTAGGATAATCTTTATGGTAAAATTATAGAACTACTCTTCAAAAAAATTTCCTGGAGTGCTAACGCCCCCGACCCCATCTTACTGGTAGGGGCGCAACCTCCACCAACTTACCGCAAATTTAGATATGTAAAATTAAGAATTTATATCAGGCTCTACACTTCTCCAACACTGAGAAAACCACAATGCACACATCTGATTCCAAGCTCCGAAACATAGCCTTATTGTATTTGTATGTGATCTAGTCAGTTTGATTCTAGAGTCCTTAATGGCATTTTTTTTATGACGTACCTGTTTAGGAATGAGGTGTACCCAAGGCATGTCCCAAGTATAGAGATTGCAAAGTTTAAGTGTGAGGTGAAGTGCATGCACACTGAGGTGTCTGGCACAACAGCTCACAGCATAGTGCTGATAGTGACCAGTTCAAAGTTACATGCCTCACTATATGATGATGAGGGCTTACTAGGAGTTGGCATCTGGCCCGCCCGACCTAGGGCCGGTTAAGGCCCAACAGGCCTGACCCAGATGCAGGCCCGCTGAAGCTTGGTTCTACCCTTCTCAGGTTCGTACCCAGCCCAAGTTTTATCAGGCTGAGGCTTAGGTGTGTCTGTTTGGCCCCTTTAAGCCCAACTATAAATAGGCTGGGCTCCACTGAGATCTTGGTTTACCCTAGGGCTGGGTTGAGCCCGAATCTTGTCGGGCTTGGTCTGCAACCCGGCCTATCTTGGGCCGGTTACCCAACCTTTTATATTTATTTTTTCAGAAAACTTGTTTGCCTAGTATCCCTTTTTAATGTGCATCTCATGTTTTTTCTTTAATATAGAAAAAAAAGCGTACTAACTATCAACTTACTTTTTTTCTTAGAGAGAAATTAGAAGTAAAAAGTAACTTGATTTAAATGTTTGTGTGGCGTTTTTGCACTTTTGTTGTTAAATTGTTCTGATATTTAAAATTTTTAACTATTTAGCTTTTAGAAGGAACTTGGACTTGCATGGAAACATTTCATAAAATTACTTTTTCATAGTATTTTTGGGATCTGATTCCTAGCTATCTAAAGCAATTATGCTGTGAATTACGCCTTGTTTAATTTGTACACCATTGGTTCAATCTTTAACATCAAAATTAATACTTGTGCCCTTAGTGGCTTTTCCCAATTGGGCTGGCAATGGGTTGAATCCTTGTGAATTACTAGAATGACCAGACAAAACAGGTCCCAACCGGGTCCAGGTACTTGGATCCTTACCAAGTAGGTGTGTTTGTGCATGTGTGTACGTGCACGCATGCCACCGGTCAAATTGTAGACCCAATTGCTACTAATCTAGATCTCTCTTGCTGGGTCAGGCCTAAGACCAGGTAAAAAACAACCTGCTTTTACAAAGGGACAAGGGTTCCGAAGATTTTAGGATAAGGTCTGACAAGAGTAGATCAATCTCTTATTTAAGGGAATGTTATCAGGTCTGGTCAAGATCCAATTAAGCCAATCTGAACCTAGTTTTTTGGATCCGATACTTATAAGACATCAGGTTGAATTAGATTTGGTCCTCATAATACCCCACCAATCATCATTTCAAGGGCCAATAAATATCAGTTAATTTATTAGGGTTTACATAATTTAGTTTTTTGGGCAACACTACAAGAAAAATAATAATTAGCGACAAAAATTTGTGACGGAAATAATTTGTCACAAATTTACGACAGATTAGCTAGAGAAAACTAGTCGTCCCTAAAATTAGAATTAATTACGAAATTAGCGATGAAAAATTTTTGTCTCAAAATCCATCGCTAGTTAGCGACGAAAACATTTCGTCTTAATCTCCATCGCAACTTCATGTCGGATGAGCAACATAATTTTTTTGTTGCTACTCCGTCGCTAATTAGTGATGACTTTTGAGACAGAATGTTTCCATTGCTAATTTTTGATGTAAAATGGCCCATCTAGGGCATGAAATTATCTCCTCCTCCTACTCTCTCTCTCTCTCCCCTCTTCTGCCAACCGCCCCCACGCTGCTCCCCTTATCCACCCCGTTCTCTAGTGACCCACCATCCGACAGCTCCCTCTGGAGACCTCGTCGACCACCTCCCGTTCTCCTCCCTTGCTCATTTCCCCTCTGCCGCCCCTTTCCCTTGGGTGAGCCCTCTCTCCTGCTTGCTGTATTCTGGCCACCCAACGCTGGCGACCCCCACTCTGCATCTGGCCCTCTCAGGTGATCTCTTCCTCCCTCTCCGTTGTCTTATTCTTCATCTCCTTTCTTCTCGTGTCTCTTCTCCTTCTCTGACCGTTTGCGGCAAAGGGGAGGGCGCCGTTGCAGCCCCCCTCACTTTCTCCTTCTTCTCGTTTGACAGGGGAGGAGCTCGGCCCCCTCCCCGTTTTCCCTCTCCTTTGGCACCTTGGATTCGACAACTGGGCTGATAGGGAGAAGTAGAGGAGGGAAGCCAATTTCATTGCCCCCACTCCTACCCTTAATGGGTTGGAAAAGATCGCAATAATGGCTAGGGTTTTGAATATCATCTATCGCCATCTCTATAGTTGAGGCTGGTGGTGAGGGTTACGACATCATCAGTTGGAGGTTCCACCAGACATACTTGGACAATAGTAGGTCTCCCGCCAGTCTCTAGATGTTGGTGGTGATCTGGTGAGGGGATAGGGCTGAAGAAAAGGGCTATGGAGGGTGGGAGGTGGTGTTGTAGGAGCCAAGAGGGTGAATAATTCGTTTGGCCAGTGGATGGATGTTCCACTGCCAGATCTTGGCCGACAATGACTTCCCACCATGCCATACTGAAAATTGGAAGAAAGGGATGGCTGGTGCTAGTGGTGTATGAGCTGGGAGGGGTTTTAGTTGGGATGTCGGCTGGCGGCTAAGGCAATCAATGGTCTACAATTTTGATCGGAGGTTCAGGTGAAGGTGGAGATGATGGTGGTCAGTTGGTAGGTGAACAAGAATAGGAGAGAGGGGATGGTGGAGAAGGACAAGGGGATGGTGGTGGTGGGTGTTGGGGAGATGAGGAAGGAGATAATGATCAGGGGGCAATGAAATCGGCAACCAGGTGTGTCTGTAGCTTTTAGAGGCGGGCCACATAAGGCAAGGTGGTCATGGAACCCCACCTAGGGTTTTTTGTGCTTCGCAACATGAAGCCATCATTGCCAGCCATATCATTCTTTTACGCTTTCAAAACTTGAGAAAAAACTGGCTTCATAAATCAAATGCCTATTTTTTGGGGTTATGAAAATTTCACTTTCTTAATATTAAAAATGCACCTTATTGTTAAAAAACAGTATTTTTTCAAAAAGTGCTTGTCGATATTTTGAATTAAAAGGTTAAATGTCTCCTATAAAAAAAATTAGTTTAAAAGTTACATTTAAGTGGAAGCATAAATTTAATTTACTTCAATTTGCTTTTTAAGTGCTTCAATTGTTGCTTTTTACTCAATCGTGTATTTTGTGAGCATTGGCTTCATGCTTCATGCTTCATGCTTCATGCTTTATGCTTCATGCTTGTGTTAAATGCTGAAAATCCAATAAAATGTTTTTAATGCAAAAATTATTTTTATGTATTCCTCATGTCATTTTGTTTGTGGGTATTAATATATCTTAGCAATAAGATGACTAATATGATATAGGATATCACGAGGGTCCACAGGATAATTAGATGTTTGATTTCACCCCAACCCTTGGATTTGGGTACATGTTTTAGAATGTTATTCATGTTATATGATAAAAAATCTAAATGTTAGAAATTGCATTGTATTGCTTATATAAATGTATATTGCAGGTGCATAGTAGAGCAAAATGTGTGATGCTTAATGCTAAGCATCGCATGCGGCTTAAAATTCCATGCGAAAAGAAACAAGAAAAATGCAAATGCAAATGCATGCAAATCGAGTAAATACCTGTGGTGAGTAAGTGATGCAAGCACATCACATGTTATTTACTTTCTTAGATGCAACACTTTCTTACTCACACACTCACTTAGTTGTGGATATCTCGGACTGTTTTGCTAGAGTTTGAAGATCATGATAAGCATGATTTGAATGTATGAGAATAAAAATGCTCGTATTTTTGTAGTTCGGATTCCATGCTAGTCATGGTAGTAGTTAGCGAGATATTGGAGTGTGTTTGATGCACGTACATGTTTGTCATTATTGTGATATGAATGATTGAATGTATTGCAATGTTTGACATGACTATTTATGCTTGCATGAAGTTATTTTTTATTTGATTATGTATTTCATGTAAAATTGTATCATGAAAATATGCTTAAATTGAATGTATCATCTTTGTGAATGTAATTTCATCTTTCTAAATATCCTTGTGATGTGTGTAAATAAGATGTGATGGTGTTACATATAAAAATATTGAATTATCAATTTATGCATAATAGTTCATGGAATTGTATTTTATGTTAAGCATGTTTGTGGATCTGATAGGAAAATCCTGACCTTGTCGCTATTTGTGAGACCAAGATGGCAGAGGTTCATCGCTCGGTAGTTTATGAGATTTGGTGTGACGCAATTTCTTTCTTCAAGCCATCGTTGCTCTTTGCGGGCAGTATCCTTGTCCTTGGGAGGTCGTCTCTTGGAGTCTACTAGCTTGATGAAGGCACATTTTCCATATCTGTCGTCATTCCTCTTTCGGATAAGCTGATGTCAGCAGTGGTCACCATGGTGTACGGTCCGCACCGCCTGAGCCATCGGGAGGATTTTTGGGAGTACATGAATAGGATCCTTCTGTCTTTCGAGGACCATCACCTCATCATGGGCGATTTCAACTGTCTGTTGTCCTCCTCCGACTCGAGTAATCCTATCTCCTACTCGGCTTTTATGCTTGAGTTCCAAAACTTCATTCAATCGAACCAATTGTATTCTGTTCCGCATCGTGGGGAAGCTTTCTCTTGGTCCAATCGTCGATCTCGACCGTGCTACCGCTTGCTTGACCATGTGCTTGTCTCCCCGTATCTGTTGGCCTCGCTATATGACCCCTTTGTTTGTCTTCTCCCTCCATCTGTCTCTGACCATAGTCAGTTGGTCATCCGATGGGAGCATGGATTTTCTTGCCACATCAAATTCCGATTTGAGCAATGGTGGATCACGGAGCCAGACTTTGAGTCTGTAGTCCGTCTATCTTGGTGTGGCTCGTGCACCGCAGCTAGGGCGGCTAATCGTTGTGTGGTTAAGTGTCACCGCCTGTCTCGAGCAATTAAATCATGGCTTATTTTGAGGCATATCAGTAAATTTCAACATATGGAGGATTGAGAGTGCGAGTTGTCGTCGATCCACCAGTCTCTCTCAGACTCGGCCTCCCTGTCGAACTCCTGTATTGCCAGCCTGAATGCTAGATCCGCAGAGCTAACTCTTCTATTACGGTCATGGCGCATGAAAGAGGAGATTCGCTGGAGGCAGCGGTCTCGTGCTACTTGTTTTAAAATGGGTGACGAAAATACTCGCTTTTTTCATTCTGTTGCCTCTCATAGGCATTAAAGGCATGCCATACCTTCCATATGCATTGAAGGTGTCTACCATTCGGGAGATCAGATCCTACTAGCGGTGACTGACTTCTTCATCAAGCTTTATGCCGAAAATCCCTCGGTCGGTGGGTCGATGGGTACGAACTTCATTAGTTGCATCGACCATGCGTTATCAAAGTCTTTGCAGGTGGCCTTTTCTGAAAAGGAAATCTTTGCGGCAGTAACAACTTTGTCCGGATCGAAAGCCTCTGGTTTTGATGGTTATCCTGTGGACTTCTATCGCACCTTTTGGACATGTGTTAAGGGTGATATTATGAGTATGTTTGTTGAGTTTCACCGTAACAGCCGGTTACAGTCTATCTATCATCTGGCCATTGTATCTCTTATTTCGAAAAACGTTACTGAGTGAAATAAAGGAGGTCGAAACCAAGATGAAGTTTAGTAAGGAAATAAATGTTTTGATGGATCAACCCATTTTGCGGGAGCGAGTTTCAGATAGAGCTCCTGGAGAAAGAGTTCTGAATGGGTGCAGGTTTTCACCTGCCAAGGTTTGGTCGGAGAACCATTGATCGATGGAAATGATACGCAAAAACTTGAAGGAAAATGATGTTGGCGCACTTTAAGTGGAGAGAAGAAGAGCAGATAAGAATCAATCAGGATGAAAAGTGAGGATATAATCTTGGCAAGTGGGATTTCTCCAGCGAGCCTCCTCAATAGCTTATTAGAATCCCCATCAGTCGAGAATTCAAAATCCCATTGGCGAAGTGGGTGATAGATCAAGTATGTAAACAGAAAAATAGTGAAGGAGTGGGGGTTCCGAAGGCACAAAAGGAGGAAGTTTCAGTGTGCTTCCTTCCTGTTTCAACAAAGATGGTGGGTGTTTAGTGTCAGGAAATGATGATTCAACAAAGTAATGGACGTTTTTTGGTAGGTTTTGATAGGAAAAAACTATAGAAATATTTTGCGTGGATGCTTTAGAAAGGGAGAATGGATGGGGAGGGAGTGAAGAGCAATGGAAGCAGTGGTGTTCAGTTCTATTCTTTTTAAGAGGGAATGATGGGGGTCATTTGGTATTGCCCGGTGAAATGATGAGAGTCATTGTTGTACTCATGTGAGACAAAACTCGCATTTGGAAAACTTGGCGAACAATTTGTGCTCTCGAAGTACTCCCAAAACAATACGCAGATGCTCTCGGTGCTGCTCAGGAGTCTCTGAGTAGATCAAGATGTCGTTGATGAATACGATCACAAACGTATCCACGAACGGATGGAAGATATGATTCATTAAATTCATGAATGTTGCTGGTGCATTCATGAGCCCAAATGGCATCACAATGAACTCATACAACCCGCATCTAGTTCGAAAAGCTGTCTTTGAGACATCTTCCTCTCTGATCCAAAGTTGATGATAACCCGATCTGAGGTCGATCTTCAAGAATATCTTTGCTCTTTGCAACTGATCAAAGAGATCTTCTATTCTCGGCAACGGATACTTGTTGTTAATCGTCGCTTGGTTGAGCATTCTGTAGTCAATGCACAACCTCAGGGATCCGTCTTTCTTCTTCACGAACAAAACAGGTGCACCCCACGGCGATGTACTGTTTCTGATAAACCCTTGCTCCATCAACTCTTCCAACTGACACTTCAGTTTCTCGAGTTCTGCTGGAGCCATATGATACGGTGCCTTCAAGATCAGAGTTGTTTTAGGTAACAACTCAATACAAAACTTGATCTCACACTTCAGAGGTAATTCGGGCAGTTCCTCAAGAAACACATCGAGGAACTCCCGAACTACATCAAGATCTTCAATAGGGGTTAACACTGGTTTAACTGGGGCGATACTGACCAAGAATGCAGTACCCCCATTCTGCAGATACTTCTAAACCTTAAAAGACGAAATCAAGCAACTGTCTCGAATAGGTCGAGCAAGGCTGATCTCCAAGACCGGACAATCAGGAGGGTACAAAACTGCCTTGCTTTCTTTGCACATAACTTGAGCGTGATACTCAAACAATCAATCCATGCCTAGAATGACATCAAACTTCATCATGTCTAGTAGGATCACGTCAGGTGGCAAGTTCTGACTGATAATAGCATCAGTAGACTGAAAAATCTTTCAGTCGACTGTTTTTTTTTTTTTTTTGAAAATACATGTTCTGTCCGGTCGACTGATAAAATCATTAGTCGACTGCTACTAAATTTTTCAGAAAACAGACATTCTGTTCGGTCGACTGATAAAACCTCCGATCGACTAATTTGACAAAAATGACATTTTGCTTAGAAAATTTGACGCGAAAGGATTATTCGACTGGTGAGTCTATTGGTCGACTAATAAACATGAAAAATTAAATAAAACGTTTTCTAAAAAGATTTTCATGAAGGGTTCTTTTAAAAAAGTTTTCTAAAGACTTTTTAGGTGAAATGCAACCGAAATATGCACTCTAAGTAAGGCTCTTACAAGAATCTAAGACTTTTAATGAATTTTACATTTGCACACTAGTCTTCAAAGATTCTTCATCGAATTCTTCAATTCTTGTTATCTTTCTTCATTGCCTTAGCTGAAATGCAGTTGATTCACTTGTTCATCATCAAAACCTTGTATTGAAGTATCATGTACGGCTTCATTGTTGTAACAGTAACCAACTACTGTACGTCAGTCTGTTCGGTTAGTACTTATGTTCTTCTGATTACTCCGGGTACGCGAAGGAAACCTCACATTCTGTGAGACATGCACCCAACATCTGTTATTCAATTTCTAATGTGATAACCGAGGATGCTACAGACCGAGACAAAACCACCTACGGGCAACATGCGTCTAGGAGAAACCTTTCACAGGGGCAAATGATTGCAATCCGTACTACTGCAGTAGCAGACGTCCCTGAAGGAAATACAATCACATTTCCTTCAAAATCCTTTGTTCATTCATCAAAATTTTTATCCTTCAATAAGCAAGATGTTATATATATAACATATTTTGAATTTTTGAATAAGCAAGATGTTATATATTTTTTGACCTAGGGCGATACGTGAGTAGAAATGCGTAGCTGTCCCATTTCAAGTTTGGCAGGGACATTCAAGGAAAGGAGCTGGAATCTGCAATTTTTCTTCTTTAATTTTATTTAGTGATGTAATAATGTAACTTTGGAATAAGAGATTTACTTTTTCGCTTAGATTAGGATGCATATCATATAGTTTGAATTTATGCAATATCCTGATTATATGATTCATGCATTGTATTTAGAAAATCACTATGGATATACATAGATGGCACGTGCACCAACTCTTAGGGAATTGATGAACTTGGTGGAGTTCATATTTACGGCCCTAGTCGGAATATGGACGAGACCCAGATTCAACATCTTCCTACTAGTCACACCGAGCCTACACTCTTAGGCTATCTTCCAAAATTCATTGCATATTCTTGATTTTTTTATAAAATATTTTAGAATTAATTAAGTAAATTACAAACATATTTATGGCCATAGTCAGAATATGTGGTAATCTTACCTTAGTTTAATTCTAAAACTGCATATTTTCCTGAAAAGATATTTTCATGAAAAGACATTCATTCATTCAGGATAGTTTGCAACATGAACTCATAGGCTTTTCCTTTTGATAAAGTCAAAAAGATCCTTTTCCAAGAAAATTGATCTCTCAAGATGCTCTGAAAATGTTTTCAAAGATTGATTTTCCCAAGCTAAGTTTTCCCTGTTTTTCTCGGAAAATATATCATCTTAAACTTCATTTCCAATTTTTCAAATGAAACTTTCCATTATTTTCCAGAGTCAAAATCGATTTCCGATTCCTTAAGGCCAGGATTCTCAAAATTTCAATTTTCTAGGGTTTGACTTCCTTCCTCAAAATCGTTTTCCTACAAATCTTCAATCATTTTTCAAAGAAAATTCTCACAGTTGAAGTTTTCCTGACAAACATGTTCTCTTTCAATGTTTATCTTTTCTCAAGAATTCTTTCTATTTTCTCAGGATTCTTATTCCTTTATTATTTTCTCAAACCTTTATAAACTTTCTTGAGATTTCAAATCCTTTTATCAGAGTTTTTCTGAGTGATCGATTTCCATCTTTTGCCTTAGAAATATTTTTCAACTCCAAAGCATTTTCTAAGCATACATCATGTTTTTCAACCTACATTTTACAAAGTTTCATAGCACATGCCTGAATTCTTTGTGCATTTAGGATAGAGCGTGATTTTGATAATTCAGCTAAGTCAAGCACACATTTGGTCCTTGGTTTGATTACCCCTGGTAAAGGCGCCAAGAACGGTCGAACCTCGTACTGACAGGTCGAGTCCCATTCTACGGAATATTTCCCGCAATTTCAAAATGGAGGTGAGTATTTCAAAACAATTTTCAAATTCTGGTCAAGTTTGACTCGCAGGATCGTTTCCCCTCTCTCCCGCAGGGAAGGGAAAAATTTTGCGACGATAACAGGTTTGGCGACCGTGATGGGACTTGTCATTGTCTGATCAATTATGTTCTTGATTTGACTTAGTTATCAAAATTTTGTTCTCACAGTGTCATCTTTCACTTTCAATATCATGCGAACCTAGGAGCCTAGATTCTGACCTAACTGACATTGATTGCATGTAGCTTAGGCATGATTTTGAAGAAAACCAGGGCATATTTGAGAAAATTGATTTTATGAGATGGAATTTGGAAAATACATAAAAAAAATGGGTGTGTGGCTATGTGAAATATCTTCATGATGCAATCTAAACCTAGATGATGCATGATGTGATTTTGATAAAAGATCTTCTGAAGATTTCTGAGAAAATTGTTTGAAAAAGAAATTTTATGTGCCTTGTAGAACTTCAATGAAATAAATTTGCCTCATATCCCTGACTATGACCACATATATGGATTAAATGTATCTCATTTGATTCTAGAAGGGAAAAATGTTTATATAACTTTGAAATATGCAATGATTTTAAAGATAGCCTAAGAGTGTAGGCTGATTGTGGCTTAAAAGAAGATGGTAAATTTGGATTCCGTTCGTATTCTAACTATGGCCATAAATACAAACTCGATCGAGTTTACCAACTCCCTAGAAGCTAGTGCATGTTCCATTCATGTGGACCATGGTGGAATTGAAATATATACATGAATGACAAACATAACAGTTATATATCAAATTTTAAACTATATACAATGCAAACCCTAATTCTAAGCAGGAATTAAAATTCTTATTCCAAATTTATTTATAATTTACATCACTAATTGAATTTAAATAAAGGAGAATACAACCTTGAATGTCACTGCAAAACTAGAAAACTTTTTAGTGAAGATATGCTGGATTTTCTAGATTTATCCAGTAATATCTGGAAATTACTGGATTTTTTTATATATAAGCCTTTTTCCATGATTTCCCTAAGATAAACATAATGAAATATGAAATAAAATTGAAAAAATAATAAAAATAAATAACTTTGAAATTAGAAATTTGAAGAAAAATGATAAAAATACTCCTGAAAACAAGACTATAGCCTTGAAATCAGGGTTTTCAAAAAATATTTTGGTAAAACTTTGGGTTTAGGGTTTAAAAAGACTCAAATCAAATCCAAATCGACTATGAAATGTCCTAGCATGATTCTAAATATAGAAAAACCCTAAAACCATGAACTTTTATGAATAAAATTAAAATTTTCATGAAAAACATGATTTTGCCAGTGTTTTTGGGATCCCGCGGGCACCCTGTTTTGCAATATAATCGATTCAAGCATCAAATGAGTTCTAAAATTAATAAAAATCAACACCTGCACTGTCAATAACTCTAAAATTAAATTGGAAACATAAAAAACTATTTTTGATATTATTCCAATATAAAAATTGCATAAGAACCCTAAAATATGTTATTTTTGCCTGCGGGCACGTACCTATCTCAGTGTCAGACCCGAATCAGGGGTTAATTCACCATGAAATTTCATAAACTTTTACTGATAACTAATAGACAAAACAACAAATATTTTTTAATTTATAGATTGGAAAAAACATTTTTGGTTAGGGAGATATCATTTCGGCAATCTGTACTTGAATTTAACAAATATAAAATCTATCAAAATAGGTACTTCTATTTCTAAATACAAGGAAAAATAACAAACCACATCATAAAATTATAAAATTTTATCAATAAATATAATATAAATAGATAAAGAGTTTTCTTTTTTACATATCATCGATCGGATCTTTGGTTAGGGAGATACGATCAACGGAAGTTGACTTAGGGTTTGAATAAAGCATAACGAGTTCTAAGAAGTTGGTCCTACTTTCTAACAGAGACAAAATAGCAAAAAGTGACATAAAATTATTATAAAATTACAGTAAATAATAGATTCTAATACAAAGCTACTGCAGTTTACAGATCATGAATTGGATCCTGGATGACAAAAATATTGCATCTACAACTTATACCTAAATATCAATAGCGATTTTAAGTAACAGGAATAACGATTCGACTTTTTATTTTTTTGATAGGGTTCCTGAACCCAAAACCTTCTAATTTTTTTACAAAGACTTACTGACAAATCCTTGGACTAAACATAAAAAAATCAGAATTTGTTACTGAAGATTTAAATGTGAAACAACATGATTTCTACAAATCTAGAATCAAAACACACAAAAATCTAATAAAACACTAAAAAACAACTAATTTAAACATGGAAACTAATAAAAAATACATGAACCGCCTAACAAAACTTAATTTAATACTGAAAGATATGAAATAAACACTAATATAATAAGAAAATAAAAAAATACAAGGAATCTATGGATGAAATTGATTTACCCTTTGAAAATATGGATTTACCCCATTTAATGGGTAAATCTCATATTTCATTGGTTAAGAATATACAAAAACATATTTATAATGATTCTAATGGATTAGAATCCTGAAAAACATCATCAAATAAGGTTAGATCATTTTCTTGGGTCGATTTTGGGGTTCTTGGATGAAACCCATGGCTAAAAATTATGAAATAAGAGGCGCCCATGGTGGAATCCATGGTAAAACACAAAATCAAATAATAAAATTATGAAAAACCATTAAAGAGTCTTACCTTGGGGTTTGCAGCTGCTAAGGAGGAAGGAGAGGTGTTGGAAAGGAGAGAGAAGCTCCAAGAAAATCTAAGAGAGAGGAATAGGGGTCGACCCCCCCTATGGGCTCTATTTATAGCAATTTTTGGGTTCTAGTTAAAGAGTTTGAAAAATTCTAAACTCTTTACTAATTTGACTTCTTAAGGGGGGGGGGGGGGGGGGGTTCTATGGGAGATGACTATCCTAGGCCTAACTACCTAACATGACTCCTAATGAAACCCTAAAAGGTCCAAATATGACACCACCTAGTGTGGGCCCCATTTGGGTTTTTGAAAACCCTAATTTTTAAAGCTTTAAGATCAAAGTTAAAAACAAAGGTAAAAATGAAAGTTTTAAAAACAATCTTTGGCTCACCTAGACATCTAACCTAAGTAGGACACTGACTAACCCTAGTCTAACTCTGACCTCTTCAAATGTGGTGCCACTTTGAGTGGGCCCTATTGGAATTTTCAAAAGGAATTTTAAAACTTGAAAATGAGAGGTTTTTTAAAAGATATTCAAAAGTAGACCTGAAATTGAAAGTTTTGAAATGGTACGGAGTCCTGACTGGGTCAGAACTCCTCTAGATGTGGCGCCAACTGGGTGGGCCCCACATCAAAGTTTTGAAAAATTTGAAATAAAGATTGAGAATAACTTTGAAAAGGGGGTTAAAATCAACAGTTGAAATTCAAAAATTTTGAAAATAGAGTTATAAGCGGACTAAAACTCAAGACCAGAGTCCTGAACCAATTAGGACTCTGAGATTTTAGAATTTTGAAATCCAAATAAAGAAGTTTTTGAAGGATTTTATTAGCATTGGTAAAATAAGTCAGAAAATACAGTCAGGGTTAGAGTCCTAACTCAATCAGAAATCTGAAATAGAGTCCTGAATCAACTGGAACTCCACAAAATGACCTAATTCTTTTAAAAAACAAGTTAAGAAGGTGAAGATGGAGGTAAAACAAGATTCAGAATAGGACACTGAGACAGAGTCCTGATCGGACTAAAACTCTAGATTTTGGGTCTTTTCTGAAAATAGATAAAAGATTTTGCAAAACTAGTGAAAGTAGCAACAAACAGTGAAATCAAGACAGAGTCCTAATACAACTGGGACTCTAGGAGCAGAGTCCTAATTTGCTTGTGACTCTCAGAATTTTGGATTTTCTGAGAAAACAGATGAGAGAATTTTGGAAAACAGGTGAAAATAAGGTAAATATTGAAGTCAGATTAGAGTCCTGGTTCAATTAGGACTCTGAAGAAGAGTCCTAATTTGATTAGAACACTGAGAATTTTGGTTTTCTGCAAAGCAAATGATAAGATTTTAAAAGGACTTTTGAAAACCAGTGAGAATAAAGTGAGAAGATGAACTCAGGATAGAGTCCTGATTTGATTAGGATTCTGGGAAAGAGTCTTAATTCGATCAGGACTCTGAAATAAAATCTTAGAATTTTGGAATCATGTCATAGAAGTGTAACAATTTTGAAACTTGGAAAGATAATGAAGAGATTTTAGAAAGATTCTCTCAAAATTGAAATCAGGGTCAGAGTCCTGATCTAACTGGGACTCTTTGAACAAAGTCCTGGTTCAACTGAAGATCTGAGTTTTTGACTTCTCATTGAAAGATTTTGAAAGATTTGGTTAAAAACAGACAGAATAGCAATGAAGGGTAGAGTTCTAATCTAACTGAAACTCTGAAAAAAGAGTCCTGATCCGGTTAGAACTCTAGAATTTTGGCTAAAACGGAAGATTTTGAAAATCATATAAGAAGGTTTTGAAAACAAGTAAAGAACAAGAGTAAAAGGTGAAATCATGATAGAGTCCTGATTTGATTAGGACTCTGAGAAAGTGTCCTAATTCGATTGGGACTCTAGAATTTTGGCCAAAACAAAGGATTTTGAAAGCTTTACTCAAAAATAGGTAAAATGGTAATAAAAGGTAGAGTTCTGGTCCGATTGGGACTCTGGAAAAAGAGTCCTGATTGGACTGAGATTCTGAGATTTTGGCCAAAATGACAGAAATGGATAAAGGATATAACTATAACTGATCTAAAATCAAAATGGAGTTTTGAAAATGCTTAAAAAGATGAAAAGACAGAGTCCTGATCCTATTAGGACTCCGAAATTTTTGAAAAATTTGATAAATAAAGGAATTTAGAAGTGACACCACCTAAATGGGTCTCATCTGAGGACTGAAATCAGTTGAAATTGAGTTTAAAATTAACCCAGATTGTTTTCTGAGAAAAACACTTCAAAATATAAAATACTGGGAGTTGGCAAATGGTAGAATGTCAATTTAAAACCCAAGTATTTGAAATTGATTTTGAAAGAAAAGTTTTAAAACTCGAATATGGATTCAATATTTTGAAAACAGGAGTGTTGGATCTCGAAAATGAGATGCAATGCAGTGAGGTGATATGCCAAATGCATGCAATGATATGCAATGGCACATAAAATGCAAACACTGAATAAGGGTAAAAATTTGGGGTGTTTACATTACCTAGGCAAGGTCGTCAAACCATAATAAAAAGATTAATTATTGAAGAAATTTGATTTTATTAATAATAGACTTGACAGAGATGGGGCAGACAAATGATTTGCCACCACTCATGATAATTAGAAGACACTCGAGGACCAGGAAAAACAGTAAAAGTGACAAAAGAATCTCAACTATGCTTGGCAAAATAGTATGCTTTGGACCACTGAGTAGACTCCATATCGAATTCTGGCACAATGCCTGACAATAGTCGAGCTTCAACGCGCTTCTGCCTCTGTGAGAATTGCCTTACACATCGCTCTGGTTGGTAATAAATAGAGAATAAAGGTCCGAGTAACTTGAATCTTTTGCCATATGCATAGGTGTATCAAGGGAGTGACTCCTGACAGTCGAAGTAGTCTCACACGATTTCCTCTTTAGGAAGGTTCTCGATCAAGAATCTATACCGAGAGGTGGGTAATGGCTTCTTGCTATTATATCGGAATGAGCTGGCTCGAGTTGGTACGTGCCGAAGGAACCAACATTGTAGTGCGTAGATGCACCCTTCTACTAAGATAGAATCTTTAAGCACGAAACAAGTCAATCCACGGTATAAGAAGGCAAGTGCGGCCATGGCAATTGAGAGACGGTTGGTCTGCCGACTTTCCCATCTTCACAAAAGTTGTACTGTTTTGATATCAACGTAGTTCTGTCCATCCTTGAAGAAGGCTAGCCCTACGGTGCACAAGATCATTACATGTTGAATCCTTTCTCGCATTGCTCGGGATAAGGAATCAACTTCTTCAAATGCTCCATATTGTTGGTATAGCTCAAACAAGTCAACATATTGGCTCTCATATGCCTCTATCAGTAGCCAGGATCTACGTCTAGTCATACGGGCTAAAGCATCTAGGGGGTCAAGTCCCTTGACGTTGATCAGAAATTGTTACTCCATGGGATCATTTGGCTGGCTAGCTGAGTCAGGTATACCCATGATGTCTGAGAATTCATCCAGTAGTAGAGTCATCTCTCCCCATGGAAACCAAAAGGTACAGGTTTGCATATTCCACTGCTCTGCTAAAGCTTGAATCAAATTGCCATTGACGATCTATTCTCCCACTGCTAATACCAGTTCTAATCCGTAGTCACTCAGATGGTCCAGGAATATACGAGAGAAGTTCTTGAGCCAAGAATAGTACCACTGAAGAATAAAAGATTTGGTGTTCAGAGTTTGATGATTGAGGAGACCTTGCCACACTTCATAAGAGATATAGCCCTCAGGGAAAACTAAATCGATTTGACTGGATGCCATCAAGATAGACTGAAAAATAAAGAGGAAATCAGGACAAGACTTGAGAAAAATCACATGATTTTTGTAGAAATTGCAGACAGGATAAAAACAAAGCTGAAAATTCGAGATCTAGAGGAACGGAAGGATAGAAAATTGCCTGGAGTTTTGAAGAAAATAGAGGTTTTGGGAAAATCATCTAGGGTTTAAGAAAATAAAAGGGAATGTATGAAAATAAATGGAAAATAGGGTATTTTGAGAATCGTCTAGTATTTTTAGAAAATTTATGGAAAATATGAGAAAATGAAGAAAATAAAGGGAAATAAGCAAAGTACATTCAATCACATCATGTACAAACAAGTATGCACATACAACATTCCCTAAAGGATGACTCTAGATGCACAAATTTTGAAATAGTTGTAGGACCCTAATCCAAACTCTAAGGCTTAGATCATCTGTGTTCAATCATGCTATGCTGATATACTCAAGCCAAGGCTCGATGTACGTGGTATAAATCAGTTTTCTTCGGTTCTAGGCTTATGTTTTCTAACATCCTTGAGCTCCTGCCGTTATACTTTGGACTATGGCCCTTGGTATGTGGCAGGGGGGAGTCAACCCAAATAGATGGCCTAGTTGTGAGTGTAAACACCCCAAATTTTCCTCGTCCATTTTCAGACACACCCCTCGTGCAGTGCCAACCCTGTTAGGTCAGTGTAGGAGTCAAACCCCAAGTTTGTGTCAAAAAATTACCATTTTACCCACTTTTATTAGAAAAAATACCATTTTGCCCCTAGGTCATCCTGGTCCCCAGTTAGTTAGAGTCAACCAAGCTCATTTGCGAGTTTAGAACAGTTAGAATATCAGTCATTTCTAGATCACCTGAGATCGTGATGAACAAATCATTTTCATTTCTGACCATTCCTGCCATAATGGGATTATTTCTTCAGAAATGAGCTCATTTCTCACTTAAATCCAAGCCAATTGTCCCCAAGTCAGTAAGTCATGTTCTCCAGAGTCTAGCTTAAGTTCACTAGGAGTTCAAGTGCTCCAGTTTTAGTCCAAAACTACTTCCAAGTGTCTAGGAGCTCATTTTAGCCCATTTCAGCTCATTTAGCTGAAATTAGAGAGAGAGAGAGAGAAAGCGAGAGAGAGAGAGAGAGAGATGCATTCCTCCGGCCCTTATTTCGTGAGGTCTCTTTAGGCCCTTTCAAAAATTGTAGTTTTAAGTATTTTTTTTCATGTCTAACTAGATGTGATGTATAGGTTTTATTTAGTGGGAACCAGCTTTTGGATAGCCAAAATATGACTAGATACAAACTTTTCAGGTGATCCAAAATCAATGGCTATGAAGGTATCAATTTTTTCTGGCTCATAAAATCATGTATTTTTGTCGAAAAAATATGATCCAAGAGTTGATTCTCACTAAATCGATCATACCGAACACATCTAACGACTCAGATCTATCACAAAATACACAAAACCTATAAGGCAGAACAAACAGAACCAGAAATGGGGTCTAATATGTTCAGTTCTCATTTAAAAATGTGTTCCATAGGCATCCTTTTTTGTTAGCCCCATTCAAAATTGTAGTTTCAAGTTTTTTTATCATGTCTAACACTGTAGATGTGATCTATAGATTTTGTTTAGTGGAAACCAACTTTTAGATAGCCGAAAAATGAACTATATACAGGTTTTTTCGGTGATTAAAAATCAATGGCTATAAAGGGCAGTTTTTTTTCTCATAAAATCATGTTTTTTCATTAAAAAACATGATTCAAGAGTTGATTCTCACTAAATCGATCATATTGGACACATCTAACGATTCAGATCTATCATAAAATACATAAAACCTATAGGGCAAAACAGGGCAGAACCAGAAATGGGCCTACATATATACACTTCTATTGTGCTATGAACATAATTTACATAGATCTAAGCACTAAAAGCAAAATCTAACCATTAGATCATGTTTAGCATGTTTTATTTATTATTTGTATGTATTAGAATTGACCCCCATATGATGTTTTATATTATTTTTAAACCATCCTTATTTTCATGAATGGTGAGCCATTGATTTCACCCACTCAAAAATTGAATTTCATCGGAGACATGATAAAACCTACCAACGGGGCTCGACTTATATAGTAGGAGCAGCTAGTGAACGTCACCTTGTGTTGGGACGTTGTAGGTTCAAACCTCAATGGTATGGTTGTACACCTGGTAGGGAGCCTGCCTAACCCCAGCTTGCCTTTTAAAAATAAAAACGATATGATAAACCTTCATGGTTCACAACCACCTTTTATATATATATATATATATATATATATATATATATATATATATATATATATATATATATATATATATATATAGAGAGAGAGAGAGAGAGAGAGAATCTTGTTTCCGCACACTTATCGTCTCTGATCCACTCTTTCTTCTATGATCCAATATAGGATTGATTCTAAAAAAAAAAAATGATCCAACATGGGATTGTCTGGAAACCAGTAGGGTCACGCCAATCCTGGTCCAGCTTATCTGTTTCCTGCGAATTTGATGCATGGAATAGCGCCAGTCATACTTTATTTTAAATTCGGCCTGGTTATTGGTTGGCCCGCTGTAAACACACACACACACACACACACACACACACACACATATATATATATATACATATATATATATATACATATATATATATATATATATATATATATATATATATATATATATATAGAGAGAGAGAGAGAGAGAGAGAGAGAGAGAGAGAGAGAGAGAGCTGAACTATAACCATCAACATTACGAAACAGGTTCAACCAACATTGAACCTACCAGACAATCAAAAAGGCCCAAGACATGTCAAGGAGCCCCAAAAAGAAGAAAAAAAAAGAGAAAAAGAGAAATGAAAAAGGAAAAAAGGAAAAAAGAGAAATGAAAAAGGAAAAAAGGAAAAAAGAGAAACAAAAAACAAATACAGTTAGTCGACGAGCATCACCCTAAATCATGAGTGGTCCATGGAGGCAGATTGTGCTGTAAATCAGGGATGCTGATGCGTAGAATGGCGTACACGTCCGCCAAAATAAGGTTCACCATTTTGTTGAACACTGCTGGAATATGTCAAAAAATAGCGTTGTTGCGAGTCATCCATACGACCCACCATGACGAGAGAAGCCAAGTTCACCAAATAATCTGCCATTTGTTGCAATGACGAACTAGCTGAGGACCCCATAGCAAATCGCTGGCGAACGATTCCTGGCGCACGCTGACCCCCGGCTTATTCCAAGTCACCTTAAAGATGTTTTGAAAAACAAAGCACTCCCAAAAAAGGTGAAACGCAAATTCTTCGGCTGCCTCGCACAACACACATTTACTCGGCAGATGAAATCCAATGAATTTGAGGAAGTTGTCAGTCTGCACCCGATCGTGTAAGATTAGCCAAGCCAGAAAACATGATCTTGGAGTCGGACCCTTGCCCCAGATCAAGCTCGTCGGAAACCGGTCCACCCTCGATGGAAGGAGAGCGAGGTAGCTTTCTTTTGAGCGAAAAGATCCGTTCGGAGCAAAGTTGCATCCAAAGAACTGAGACTGCGAGTCAACATTTTCATTATGTGATAGAACCGCAGACCATGCTTGGATCCATGATCGATGAAGCTTTGACATTGTTCGCTGATGCATGCTTGTGGCCCCCACCAACGATTCCACACCTCCGTATTTAGCTAGAAGCACGCTTGCACATGGGGACCCAGGTTGGTGCGCAAGCCAGCTCTGCTTCACGATGAGAATCATACTCCTCAGTCGGGGATCATTGATTTCCAACCCCCCCCTATATATTGAAAGTCGAAGTGTGTCCCACCCTATTAGGTGGCGCTTGTTGTTGGGTCCTCGCCCAGACCACAGGAAGTCCTCCACTACCCGAGCTATCTTCTTACTAACCCCCATAGGCATGAGGAACATAGACATAAAAAATTCTGGCATAGCAAAAAGAACGTGCTTGATGAGAGTCAGTCTACCCACGATAGAAAGGTAGGAAGCTTGTCAACCCGATATTTTATTCTGAACCCTTTGAATAGTAGCGCTCCAGGCTGCCGTTGTTATATGACTGATTTGAAGCAGCAAACCTAGATAAGAAAAGGAGTTTTCTGATACCGAGCACCCAAATATCTGTTGACCCATGTCCAGCATTGACGGAGGGACATTGACCATGGATAGACAACACTTATCGTAGTTCATGGATAGACCTGACATCGATAAGAAAAAAAGGAGAAGCTTGAATCTTAACATTTGTTGGATGGAAGCCCTTCCGAAGATAATTGTCATTAGCGTAGGTAAGGATCTGACTACGGCACTCCTGTATACCGAGAGACTCAATTAGACCATCCTCCACTGCCCTCTTAACCAAAACCACATGGCCTTCAAAGACGACGTTGAAGAGTAACGAAGACAGAGGACATCCTTGCCGAAGACCATGACCAAGTTTGAACTGTTTTTCCTTGACCCCATTGATCTGAATCTATGACTGGGCATTGGTTACCAGCTCATGCACCCAGCTAGATAAACGCCTACCGAAGCCCAAGTTTGCCAACATGTTTAAGAAGAACGACCAATGAACTGAGTCGTAGGCTTCAAGCTTAAGAGTGAAGAAGCCCCCCTCCCCCCGCTGATCTTGAGAGAGTGCAACACTTATGTGGCCAAAATGAAGAAATGTTGAAGCCTTCTGTTAGGAATGAAGGTGAACTGAGCCTTCGAAAAAATCCTAAGAGTGACTAACCGCATCCTATTAGCCAAGACCTTGGGGATAATGCGATATAAACTCCCTAACACTGATATAGGGTGAAACCACGAGATATCTGATGTGGCTTTCTCCTTAGGAATAAGCGACACAATTGCAAGGTGAGAATGAACCGACAATCGTCCATTGTGATGAAACTCAGCAAAGACACTAAGAATGTCACTCTTAACGTATTGCCAGAATATGCGAAAGAAATCCACTTGATACCCATCAAATCCTGGAGCTTTCCACCCAGACGAATCCCGCAGGCAGATAAGATTTCTTCTTTGGTGAACAACCCCTGAATCGAGTTAGAGAGCACTCGATCCATGGACAAAAATAAAGTTGTACCCATATTGCCACCTGCAGATTGGTTGCAGGACACGATACTGACCACTGTTTCGTCTTCAAGAACATCGTTCAGGTTTGCATTGATAAGAATCTCCTCATTGAAGATGAAACAAAGGACCAATCATCCTGACTGAGCTTTTTCCTCAAGAAGCTGACCACACCAACATTTTCCCATTTCTCATCTTGTTTTATCATTTTAAAGGAATGATGTAATCCCATTTGTCTTTCCTTAATTTATCATTTTCCCTTCAATGCATCAATAAAATTGTCAATTTTTCTCACGATCTTGATGTCACCTTTTATTTTTCTTCTCTACAAAATGTCCTTTCATGAGGAATGACCCTTTTCCAGAGTCTCTCCTGAATCAATAAAAAGTCAGTTGTTTTGTTACCTTTGGAGAGCACTCTTCGAATATCATCTTCCTTTTATCCAAAATTTTCTTCCCCTATTACACTGGGGCATTATTTTGAAAATTGTCGTCAAAACATTCTGTATGCAGGCAGGATCAAACAAATCTCTCATTTTGCACGCATGTGCACCCATTTTGCATTCATTTGCATACATTTGCATTTGCATACATTCATTTGCATCCGTTTTCATCAAATTCATTTTCCCCTTCAGGTTAAGGGATAAACCTGAGTTGTCCATTCAGGATAACAGATAAATCCTGAGACCCCGACAGTCATCCAAGTCGTCACAAGGGCGAAGATTGAAAATCTCCCATAGTGACCAACAAACACTTTTCAAAACACCAATCTTTTTCAAATTCGACCTTCAAGTCAAGTCCTTTTATCAAAACCATTTTTGCAAATCTTGTCAAAATCAACCTTCAGGTTAAGCCTTTCTCCAAACCCAGTTCGCACGGTTCTAGTTTTCCTTCAGGATTCAAGTTTCGACTCGAATTTCTTTTCCTTCTAAATTGATCCAGTTTTCCTTCAGAATTCGAGTTCCGACTCGAACTTCTTTTCCTTCAAATCTGAATGGGTCTAGTTTTCCTTCGAGGATTTGAGTTTCGACTCAAATTTTCTTTCCTTCAAAACCAAACTTTCTAGTTTTCCTTTGAAGACTCGAGTTCTGACTCAAATTTTTCACTTTTCCTTACAGGATCTGAGTTTCGACTCGGTTGTTCTTTTAAAACCAACCTTTGAGTTGGACCTACCTTCAAAATTCAGCATTGTGCTAGGACTTACCTTCAGAATTTCAATTTCATATTGGATTTACCTTTAGAGTTCAGGTTCGTGTTGGACTTTCATCCAGAATCCCATTAATGTGTTAACTCGGATATCAAGCAATCTCTTTCAACAGGAATTTCAAGAACATTTTGTTAATGTCATTAAATATTTGTTGATTTCAAAACCTTTATTGCACAAAGAATTACCTCAAAATTACCTTTAGTATTACTTCCAAAAGGATAAAGCTTTTGCGAAGAAGGATTCAAAATCTAAATTCTTTCTATTGACCAACCAAAGAGATGAAGAATAGATCCTCGATATGTCCAGCAAAGAAAAGTCAATGTTGTTGCAAAGCCATAAGTGATCGATATTGATCACAGTCAATGGCATATTTTTAAAGATCATTCTTGTAAAGACAAGACAGTCGAAATATCCTGGATAGGAAAAAAAAACCACTCGATCCATATCTCCTCTTTCATTTAAGCTGTAATTAAATATCTGCAAAAGGGATCTCTCAATTGTCGTCAAGATGAAAACGAATTATGTGAGTTAGACCCCCGAGGCCAAAGAAGATTTGGATCATCTCCAAGATGAAGGAGTTTGTGACAGATCCTTCCAGAGAAAGTTCAGAGCACCGTCAAGATAAAGGCGACTGTGATGAGCCTCCCGACAAAACCTAAACGATATCTAATTCCAGCTACCATCAAGAGACAACCAGCTAATGAGCCAATATCGTCAATACAATCTCTGAGGCAAAGAAGGATCAGAACATCTCCAAGATTAAGGAGTTTGTGATGTACCTTTCCAAAAAAAAGAGAGAGAAAAGCCAGAACATCTCCAAAATGAAGGATAATGTGATGAATTCCCCCAAAGAAACCCAAGAGAGCTTCAATTCTGCCGAAAAAAAAGTGTGCAGAAAAACCATTCTGAGAAAAGAATCCCAGGATATCAAACTGCCAAATCTGCCAAGAATCTTCTTTAATTTTATGAAATTCTTTTATCAATGTCCTTTCACCAACCGCTTTCACAATATCAAGAATATCTTCTTTTTGTTCATATCAAGGAAATTGATAGCTTCCTTGAAGAAAGCCAATGGCAAGCAATTTGAATTTGAATTTGAATCTTGATTCTACAGAGTTAAGCCCAATCAGAAGTAATACTTCAAGTAAAAAATAGGGACTATTTTCGCACCAATGTGCATCACTTCCAAGTATTTTGAATCAACAAACAATTTTTAACATTTTGGCAATATTTTCTTACTATCTTGATATGAAACGAAGAGCTCGATGTCCATCTTGACACATCCTGATATCACCTTTTGCCTCCTTGAGAGAGTAACCTTTATCGTATTTCGCATTGTTGAAAGATTAGCCTCATCTTCGAAAGGATAGCCTTAATCATCTTTCGCGTTGTCGAAAGAATCGCCTTGTTTCTTTGGATCTCCTTTGTTATCTTTCGCGTTGTCGAAAGGATTCATCTTTCGCATTGTCAAAAGAATCACCTTGCTCCTTTAGATCGCCTTATTCATCTTTCGCATTGTCGAAATAATCGCCTTGCTCCTTTAGATCGCCTTGTCATCTTTCGCGTTATCGAAAGAATTGCCTTGTTTCTTTGGATTGCCTTGTCATCTTTCGCGTTGTCGAAAGAATCGCCTTGCTCCTTTGGATCGCCTTTGTCATCTTTCGCGTTGCCGAAAGAATTCATCTTTCGCGTTGTCGAAAGAATTGCCCTGTTCCTTTGGATCGCCTTTGTTATCTTTTGCGTTGTCGAAAGGATTCATCTTTCGCGTTGTCGAAAGAATCGCCTTGCTCCTTTAGATCGCCTTATTTATCTTTCGCGTTGTTGAAAGAATTCATCTTTCGTGTGGTCGAAAGAATCACCCTGCTCCTTTGGATCGCCTTTGTCATCTTTCGCATTGTCGAAAGGATTTATCTTTCGCGTTGTCGAAAGAATCGCTCTGCTCCTTTGGATCGCCTTTGTCATCTTTCGCATTGTTAAAGAATTCATCTTTCGTGTTGTCGAAAGAATCGCCTTGCGCCTTTGGATTGCCTTTGTCATCTTTCGCGTTGCTGAAAGAATTCATCTTTCGCGTTGTCGAAAGAATCGCCCTGCTCCTTTGGATATCCTTTGTCATCTTTCGCGTTGTCGAAAGAATTCATCTTTCGCATTGTTGAAAGAATCGTCTTGCTCCTTTGGATCACCTTGTTTATCTTTTGCGTTGTCAAAAGAATCGCCTTGCTCCTTTGGATCGCCTTATTCATCTTTCGCGTTGTCGAAAGAATCACCTTGTTCCTTTGGATCGCCTTTGTCATCTTTTGCGTTGTCGAAGGAATTCATCTTTTGCGTTGTCAAAAGAATCGCCTTACTCCTTTGGATCGCCTTTGTCATCTTTCGCGTTGTCGAAAGAATTCATCTTTCGCATTGTCGAAAGAGTTGCCTTATTTTTTATCAAAAAAGTTGTCTTATTCGCCATCCAACTTACCATTTTCTATCTTTCCGTTCAGGTTAAGGGTTAAACCTGAATTTTCTGCAAAACGTCATATGTTTTAAAAGCTGTTCAGTCTTAGTAATGAGACGTCCAAGATCAATCCCTTTTCAAGCTTTAGGGAACCTCCTTTCTTCCTTTTGCAAATCCCTCTCAGATTTATTGTGCAAAATTCGAAGGTCTCATCATGGTTTCTTCATTCAAGGATTCCGTTTATTGTCCCCTTTCAGGTTAAGGGTTAAGCCTGAACCTCATTTTTCTACAAGGTATTTCCCCCTTTCAGGTTAAGGGTTAAGCCTGAGCCTCATTCCTCTATGAGGTATTTCTCGTCCCATCCAGGTTAAGGGAAAAAACCTGAACTTCATTTTTACAAAATGAATCTTCTTCTCTATTCCATATCTGTCATTACCGTTAAAGTCAATTCTTTTATACTCGGTCAGATTCTCCTAACTGGGGCATTTTTTTAGTCTAAATTTGGTGTGTCTTTCTTTGCCACTAAGCTCAGCTTCCAACCGGCTTAGTAGCAAAGAGGGGCATCTGTAAACACCCTAAATTTTCACCCTCATCCAGTGTTTACACTTCATATATCATTGCAATATCATTGCATACATTTGATATGTTATTTCATTGCATTGCATGTCATTACATCTCATTATCAAGATCCAGAACTCTTGTTTTTCAAAATATTAATCCAAATTCAAGTTTTTAAAACTCTTCTTTCGAAATTAATTTTAAAACCTGGGTTTTAATTCGATGATTTTGCCATTTTCCAACCCCCAGGATCTTATATTTTGAAATGTTTTTCTCAGAAAATAATCTGGATTCGTTTTAAACTCAATTTCAATCAATTTCAATTCTTAGATGAGACCCATTTAGGTGGTGTCGCTTCTGGATTCCTTTATTTATAAAAAAACTCAAAAATTTCAGAGTCCTAGTTGGATCAGAACTCTGTATTTTCATCTTTTTGAACTATTTCAAAACTCCATTCTTATTTTAAACCAAATGTGGTCATATCCTTGTCCATTCTTGGCCAAAATTTCAGAATCCCAGTCCAATCAGGACTCTTTTTCCAGAATCCTAGTTGGATCAGGGCTCTTTTTTTTAGTCCTAGTCGGATCAAAACTCTATTTTTACTACCCTTTTCACCTATTTTTGATCAGTAATACTGACATGAACTAAAATCGAAGCTCAAACACTAGCTCAATCGACCGAACTCAACTCAATTTCAGCTGAAAGAGCTGAAACGGGCTAACATGGGCTAAAATGGGCTCCTGGACACTTGGAAATGGTTTTGAACTAAAACTGGAGCACTTGAACTCCTGGTGAGCTCAAACTAAACTCTGGAGAATAGGACTGAGTGGGAATGAATGACTCAGAGACAATTGGCTTGAATTTGAGTGAGAAATGAGCTCATTATTGAAGAAATGATCCCATTTTGGCAGGAATGGTCAGAAATGTAAATGACTTTCTCACTATGAACTTAGGTGAGCTAGAAATGACTGACATTCTTAACTGTTCTGAATTGACCAATGAGCTTGGTTGACTCCGACTGACTGGGGTCTGGGATGTCCTAGTGGTAAAATGGTAATTTTCCTAATGAAAGTGGGTAAAATGATAATTTTTAACACAAACTTGGGGTTTGACTCCTACACTGACCTAACAGGGTTGGCGTTGCACGAGGCATGTGTTTGAAAATGGATGAGGAAAATTTGGGGTGTTTACAGAGATGTGGCTTACTCGTGGGTACAAGGTTCAACCATTTCTTACGCCTTTACCAAGGGTAATCGAACCAAGGATTGAATTTATGCCTTTGCTTTGCTTAAATTTATCTAAGAAATTATTCTAAGTCCTAAATGTACATTGAATCATGCTTGTGCTATGATTTTGAACTTTGAAAGGAACATGCATGTTTTTGAAAATGTTCCAGAAAATTAGATTTTCTAAGTGATTTTGAAATGGCTTTAAAAATATCATTTAAGAAATGATTTTGAAGTTCAAAAATCGATTTTGCATTGAGAAATTGGAATTCAAAATGAATTTGAATTTAAAGTTTGAAATAGAAGATTTTGAAATTGAATCTTAAGTTTAAGCTTTGAAATTGAAAAATCGAATTCGGAATTGAATTCAGAAAGCATATTTGAAATTTTGAATTTGTATTTGGAATTTAAAATTGAAATTTAAAAATCAGAATTAGATTTGAAATTGGAAATTGAACTTTGATTTGAAATTAAAGAATTTGAAGTCTCAAAATGTAACTGAATTTGAAATTTAAACTAAAGAAATTGAAATTGAAGTTTTGGAAATGAAATTAGAATTTAGAATTGGAAATTCAAAATTGAGATTCGAAGTTTAATTTGAAATAAAACTTGAGAATTGGAAATGAAATTCAGAATTGAAAATTGAAATTTTAGAATTGGAAATTTTGAAATGAAAATAGAATTTGAAATTTAGAATTTTAAAAGAAACAAAGAATTGAATTTAATATTTAAAATTGAAATGAAATTCAAAGTCAAAATTTGAAATTCAAAAATGGAAAATAAAATTAATATCTAAAATTGAAATAAATCAACATTTGAAATTTGGAAATTGAAATTGAAACTTGGAATTGAAAATGAAATCCAAAGATGAATTTAGAAATTTGAAAATGGAAAGTTAGAATTGAAAATAAGAATAAAAAATTGGAAATTGGAAATTGAAAATAGATATTTGAAATTGGATTTGAAATTGGATGAAATTGAAAATGAAATTTGAAAAATAACTTTGAATTTAATAATAGGAGTAAAAAATGACTTTGAATTTTTAAATGAAAATTATTTTTTTCAAAACCTTTCAAAAATCACTTGAAAAATTGAAAATAACTTGAATAATAATTAAAAATAATAATACAATTCTACCTCAAATGATGAATATGCTATTTCTTTAAAAATCATTTGAATTTTAAAGAGAATTTCATGCTTTATAGAATTAAAAACAAGATTAATTTTCATATATTAATGACTAGGGCTACAAATATATTTTAAATTAATCTTTATTTAAAATTATAATAAAAAAAGGATTTTGTGTCTTTATAGAATTAAAACAAAATTAATTTTTAACATATTCATGACTAGGGCTATAAATACATTTTGAATTAATTTTTATTTTAATTCAAACAAAGTGTAGATTAAATTTTTATTTAATAAAGAATAATAACTCTAAGTATTATTCATATTCCGACTAGGGCCGAAAATATAAATTTTACTTAGTTTTATATATCCTTTATTAAATGGTGTATGTGTCATTTGTGTTTTTCATAGTGTATTGAAAAATAAATGATAAAATGCAACAATTAATTATGAGAATTTAATCTATATGCTCATTCATTCTAAACTAAGCATAAAATAAAAATGATTATTAATGTAATTATTACAACTTTTGAATGAATTACAATAATTAAAAAATAAAATAAAGAGAAAATCCTGAAAAATGAGCAAACATGTTAGAAAGAAATGTAGTCATTTATGGATTTTCTTCAATTATTGAAAAATTGAAGGAAAATCCAAGATTAGCCTATTTATGCCCCAAAAATAAGGAAAAAAAAAAAAAGCAAATGATTCATGGGCTTTGCAAAAGTATTTCAAAATATATTTTTGAAGTTTTATATTTTCAAAATTGGGGTTTAAAATATATAAATCCATTTTAAAACTTGAATTCAAAATAAATTTAACCTTGAAAATGAAGTTTTAATAAAAATACATTGAAAATAATTGAAGTAAAAAGTAAATAAACTTCAAAATTTGTTTAAAATGAAGTTAAGGCATTTTAAATTGATAAAATAATTTTTAATTCATGAAATACATGAATTGTGTTTGAAATTTGAATTTAAAAGTGATAAAATGCCCAATTTAACTTCATTTTAACGAAGAAGATGATATTTGTAAAATCAGTTTTGGAAAATAAAATGAATGAAGGATCAAATAACAATAGAATTTTATAAAATTTTATGTGGATGAACTAGACTTCAAATGGAAGAAAACCATTTTTACAGATTTTGAAAATGAGTTTTCATTAGAGAGGACACATCCAAACAAGTTGAAATAAAACTTAAGAAATGCTTAATGAGGCAAAATGTCAGTGTTCTGAGTTTTTATCAGAATCAGATATGAAAACTTTATAGAAATTGCTGAAAATTATAAAAAATAAACTATACATCTAGAGAAGAAATCTATAATTTATAGATCTAGAAAATGATCTCCCATTGGAGAGATCCAATCTGATCAAGTTAGCCAAAAAGATGAGAAAAGCCTATAAACAATTTAACAAAGAAAACAATAATGCTCTATTTTTTTATCTGAATGAGAGATGAAAATTTGATAAAAGTTTATGAAAATTGGCATGAATAAACTATACATTTTAAGTAGAAAACTCATTTTTACAGATTTGAAAAATGATCTCTCATTAGGGAAATATGAATGCAACAAGTTGGTCTTGAGTCTGAGCAATGCCTGAAATTGCAAACAAACAAAGTTTCGACTGAAAATGCAAAAGAAATAGAAATACTCCATAGAAATGAATGAAATTTCACTGATATGAACTAGAAATTTAGATAAAGAAGATATTTTTTACATATCTCAAAAATGATCTCCCATTAGGGAGATATGACTCTTACAAAATGGGATAAAAATTAGGCCCTAAAAGTGACACAGTATAATAGGTTGTAGTTTTTAACCAAAATCAGGTATGAAAACACCATAAAAATTAATAAAATCTGGTGTGGACTAACTACACTCAATTCTAAAGACATCACTTTTTACATATTTGAGAAATCATCTTTGGTTAGGGAGAAATCACTCTAACAAATTGGTCTAATTTTGAGTCAAATTCGGACAAGGCCAAATGATAGGGTCCGAATCTCAAATGTTTTGAGAGATCAAACCAACTCAAATTGATCTGATTTTTGGTGAAAATCTAGAAAACACATTAATAAAGATGCAGTAAAAAAATTAGATCAAAATAAAACCTAATTATATGCAAAATGATGAAATAAAAAATAAACCAGAATTGAAAATATCATCTCAACATAATTGAATAAAATAGAATCTTATAAATGAATTGATCCAGTGAACAAACATGAGATTTACCATTCTAGATCATAGATGATGATAAAAATGATGTAAAAATAGAAATAAACCATCTAAACATAAAATCAAAGGTATTGAGGCATAAATTGAAATCAATTTTGCCTTTTGAATGTGAAATTTGATCTATTGAAGATCAAATCTCAATTTTAAATGGCTAAAATGAAAATACACAAAGTAAATAGCTATTTGAATGGATAAAAACATTGAAAATGGAAATCAACATGGAATAAAGTTAGATATATATTGCTATTACTTGATATTGAAAGGAAATTGCAAGAAAGAAGAGAAGAAAAAGGGGGCGATTTTGAGAAATTAAAAGAAAAACAAGAAGAAAAAGAAAAAAATAGAAAAGGGAGAGAGCGAGGCCTACCTTGGGCTTTATTCTTTCTCACTTCAGCCACCAAGAGAGGAGAGGAGGAATGCTTGAGAGCGAGAGGGGGATCCACCGATTTTTTCTTCTTGGAAAACTCACCCCCCATGGGGGCTTTTTATAACCAAGGTGGGGGCAAAATGGACATGGCCCAATTAGGATATTTTCTAGCCCCTAGGTCTGACATGGCAAGGTTCACATGGGGGAGGGTTTGGCGCCAACCCCATGTGGGATTTTCCATCTTTTGAATGGAAAACAATGGCCTTTTGCCAAATACTTTGACACATGGCACCCTCTTGCAAGAGGGTGCCCACGTGTGTCATTTTTTTATTTTATAGATGGGCAAAGTAGACCTTTATTTGAAAATTTGGTGAAAGTGCACTAGGATCGAGGCAACGAGCACTAGAGGGGGGGTGAATAGTGCTTTTAAAAAATTTCTGCGGAATATTGAATGATTTTGCAAATCTCAAAGCAAACACACAAAGAACACAAGATTTTATCCTGGTTCGGTCAAACCCGACCTACATCCAATCCCCAAGCAAAACCCGCTTGAGATTTTCCACTATCAACCTTGTAAACTACAAGATCACACAGACCATAACCGGTCCCACTTTCAGTAACAATCCTACTGAAAGAAAACAACTCCTTTACACCAAGGAGTCCTTCTTTTTACACAAAATAAATAACAACTTACAATACAACCTATGTGCCTTCCTTTTGAATGTAAATGAGATGCAATTGGCTTTTGAGATTGTTGAAACACTCTACTCACGAATTCACTATCTCTCAAAGTGATTTGAGTGAAAAACTGAAGTGAAAATATCACGTGAGTGAGAAAACAAATACTTGAATGAATAGGAGTGAAAAGCAAGAAGTAAATGATTCAAATCGATTGAATTCTTGTTGTTTCTCTGTGTTTTTGAGTGTAAAATGCACTCATATTTATAGTTAAAAGATTCCATATGTTGAGAGTATGAAAGGGTGTCAAAACAGTCCATTTTGAACGATCAAAACGTTTGAAAAATGAAAAGACACGCCTTTGTGAAGTTTCAGGAAAACGGCAAAATTAGTCGACTAAAACATCAGTTAGTCGACTAATAGTTAGTTATTAGTAGACTGATAGTTATCGTCGGTCGACTGATCTGTTAATCGAGTCGTTTGAAAATCTGAACTTTTGAAACTTAGTCGACTGGAGAAAAGTTAGTCGACTGATAATATCATCAGTAGACTGAAAACCCTTTTAGTCAACTGCTGCTAAAAACTTCTGAAAAACAAACATTATGTTCGGTCGACTGATAAAAAGCATTAGTCGACTGCTGCTAAATTTTCAGAAAACACATTTTCTGTTCAGTCGACTGATAAAACCATTAGTCGACTGCGGCTAATTTTCCAGAAAATAGACATTCTGTCCAGTCGACTGATAAAACCTTCGGTCGACTAATTTGACAAAAATGACTTTTTAGAAAATATGGCGCGAAAGGATTAGTCGACTGATAAGTCTATTGGTCGACTAATAAACATGAAAATTTAAGAAAAGAGTTTTCTAAAAAGATTTTCAAAAGAGTTTCTTTTAGAAAAGTTTTTCTAAAGACTTTTAAGGTGAAATGCAACCTAAATATGCACTCTAAGTAAGGCTCTTACAAGAATCTAAGACTTTTAATGAATTAAACATTTGCACACTAGTCTTCAAGGATTCTTCACCGAATTCTTCAATTTCTTCATAGCCTTAGCTGAAATGCAGTTGATTCTACTTGCTCATCATCAAAACCTTGTACTTGAAGTATCATGTATGGCTTCATTGTCGTAACATTTGGCACATGGCATCACCTTGTGAGTGATGCCCATGTGTGTTTTTAAAAGCAAGAGTGTTTTTAAAGGTTTTGTTAAAAATGATTTTAATTTTAAATCATGAAAATGCCAAGTGGTGCCACTCTTTAAAAACAACATTTTTTATTTTGAAATTAAGATAAAAAGGAAATGAAATATGAAAAATGAAAAAAGGAATTTGGAAAAAAATGGATTTCAAAATCCAATCTTGATTTATAAAATCCAAATTGGGCAAAAATCAGATCCAAATTTGAATTTTAAGAGATTTTGCAAAAATACTATTTTTGGATTTTGAAATTCAAAAATTATTTTGAATTTAGGGATAAAAAATGGATTTTGATTTTGAATAAAAATCGAATTTTGAATAAAAATCGGATTTTGAATTTGGATCCATTTTGTTATTTCAAAATCCATATTGAATTACGAATTGGATCCAGGGTATTTTTCAAAGGAGTTTGGCAAAATGATGGATTTGAATTTGAAAATCCAAAAAATGATTTTGAATTTAGAATAAAAATTGAATTTTAAAAAGGATCTGGATCCAAAGTTTTGAAAAAGATTGGATCTAGATCTCGATTTGAAGGAAATTGGTTCAAAATGGGCATCGAACCCTGAATATGGATTTTTGAAGAATTGAAAATGGAAAACCCCCAAATTCTTAATGAAAATTGGGATTTTAATTTTGGATCTTGGATCCAGTTCAGAAAATGGAATTGAATCTTGGATCAGAATCATAATCTAGGAAGTGGAAATTGGATCTCAGATGTTAGATTAGTCTGAGTTCAGAAATTGATTCAATTGAACTCGTGAATAGATCAGAAGGTGGATCCAGATTGAAATAGATCTGAAATGGTTTAATTGGATCCTAGAAATCTGATGAGATATTTCAAGTCTAAAAGAATAAATCAGACTCTGGATATGAATGTCTGAATGAATCAGATGAAAAATCCAGGTCTCGGAAGAAATTAGACATCATATCCAACATTAGATCTAATATTTGAATTGAAGTGGATTGGATCTCGGATATTGATAAGATATTTAGATGAAGAAATTGATCTGAGTCTAAATTGGGACTTGTCCCAGTTCAGAAAAGTGTCTGAAACAGTGTTTTGAAGAAATTTGTATGTTTTTGTTTTTCGTCCTATAAGGGTAGAAACACGGTATTGAACTGGATATGATCGGAATGGATTGAATCAAAAGCCAGTTATACTTAGGTAAACTAAATTTGGAGTCAAAACACTAGCTCAACCAGCTGAAGTTAGCTCAATTTAAACTGAATCGAGCTCAAACAAGCTAAACCAAAGGTCTGGGTGACTTTGAACTAGAACTAAGCTATTCAAACTTCTGGTGAAGTTAGATTAGTCTCACTAGGATGTGATCTAATGGATTTGACTGACTCGGGGATAGTTTGGTTAAAATTTGAGCTAAAATGAGCTTATTTTGCCTGAAATAAGCTAAATTAGCTGAAATGGTAAGAAATAGTCAAGATTTGATCATCGTAAGCTCAGAAGAGCTAGAAATGATAGATATTTTAACTTCTCTGAACTTGGGATGAGTTTGATTAAACCTAACTGACGAAAGGTCTAAGGGTGACCTAAGGGTTAAATGGTAATTTTATTATCAAAACGGGGTAAACTGACCTCTAGACTTTGATGAACCTAGGGGTGAGACTCGATACTTGTAAACACCCCAAATTTTCCTCATCCATTCTCAGACATACCTCCTTGTGTGGTGCCAACCCTGTTAGGCCAGTATAGGAGTCAAACCCCGAGTCTGTTTCAGAAAATTATCACTTTACCCATTTGCACTAGAAAAATTACCATTTTACCCCTAGGTCATCCCAGACCCTAGTCAATTGGAGTCAACCAAGCTCATTGGTCAGTTCAGAACAATTAGAACAACAATCATTTCAAGCTCACGGTGAGAAGGTCATTTTCATTTATAACCATTCTTGCCAAAATGGGATCATTTCTTCAAAAATGAGCGCATTTCTCACTTAAATCCAAGCCAATTGTCTCCAAGTAAGTCATTCTCAATCAATCCTAGTCTTCTGAGTCTAGCTTGAGCTCACCAAGAGTTCAAGTACTCTAGTTTTAGTTCAAATCCACTTCCAAGTGTCTAGGAGCCCATTTTAGCTCGTTTTAGCTCTTTCAGCTGAATTGAGTCAGTTGAGCTAGTATTTGAGCTTCAATTTTAGTTCATCTTGTTACGCCACTGAAGTCGTACATGATACTTCAAGTACAAGGTTTTGATGATGAGCAAGTGAAATCAACTGCATTTCAGCTAAGGCAATGAAGACATTTAAGATATCGATGAAGAATCTTTGAAGACTAGTGTGCAAATGTTAAATTTATTTAAAGTCTTAGATTCTTGTAAGAGCCTTACTTAGAGTGCATATTTCGATTGCATTTCACCTAAAAAGTCTTTAGAAAAACTTTTCTAAAAGAACCCTTCATGAAAATCTTTTTAGAAAACTCTTTTCTTAAATTTTCGTGTTTATTAGTCGACTAATAGACTCACCAGTCGACTAATCCTTTCGCGCCATATTTTCTAAAAAGTCATTTTTGTCAAATTAGTCGACCGAAGGTTTTATCAGTCGACCGAACAGAATGTATGTTTTTCAGAAGATTTTAGCAGCAATCGACTGAAAGGTTTTTCAGTCTACTGATGATATTATCAGTCGACTAATTTTATCTCTAGTCGACTAAGTTTTAAAAGTTCAGATTTTCAAACGGCTCGATTAACAGATCAGTCGACCGATGATAACTGTCAGTCTACTAATAACTAACTATTAGTCGACTAACTACTGTTCCTGTTGACTAATTTTGCCATTTTTCCTGAAACTTTAAAAAGGCGTGTCTTTTCATTTTTTAAACGTTTTGATCCTTCAAAATGGACTGTTTTGACACCCTTTCATACCATCAACGTATGAAAACTTTCATCTATAAATATGAGTGCATTTTACACTCAAAAGTACTTCAATTCAATCAATTTGAATTAATTACTCTTTGTTTTTCACTCATATTCATTTTCTCACTCACGTGATATTTTTCACTTCATTTTTTCACTCAAATTCCTTTGAGAGATAGTGAATTCGTGAGTAGAGTATTTCAACAACCTCAAAATCCAATTGCATCTCATTTTCATTCAAAAGAAGGGCTCATAGGTTGTATTGTAAGTTGTTATTTATTTTCTGTAAAAGGAAGGACTCCTTGGTTTAAAGTAGTTATTTGCTTTCAGTAGGTGTGTTACTGAAAGTGAGACCGGATTTGGTCTGTATGATCTTGTAGTTACAGAAGGTTGATAGCAGAAATCTCAAGCGGGTTTTTGCTTGGGGACTGGATGTTGGTCGGGAAAGACCGAACCAGGATAAATTATTGTGTTCTTTGTGTGTTTGCTTTGCGCATTGCAAAATCCGTCAATACTCCGCAAACAATTCTTAAAAGCACTATTCACCCCCCCTCTAGTGCTCGTTGCCTCGATCCTACTGCACTTTCACATCTCAGAACTACTGACCTTTGCTCTAGCTCAAACCTGGCTCAGGTTCATAATTCACTTCGCTTCAATGACCATTCCGTACCATTTCTCCAAAAATGACAGTTTTTCTTGAAAATTTAGGCGGAGAGGTCAGTTGAGTCAGTGTCTTGTCAGTCCAGTTGAGTTCTGAGACCCTAGAACCCAGCTCAATCCAGCTTAAACCCTAATTTTCAATGTCACTCTGGCCCGGTAGAACACGAAAACCATTTCTTGAATCATTTTGCAAATTTTATCAATTTCAACATTTTTTGAAATGGTACAACTGTCAATCAAGGTTTAATATCCAAATTTCGTCATTCAGGGTTAGCGTTTTGCATGGCATCTCATGTCATTTCTCATTATGTCATATCATTTCTCAACATTTCATTTCATTTTCGAAGTCCAGAACTCCAGTTTTATAAATTTCAATCCAGATTGAGTTTTAAAAGCTTTCAAAAATCAATTTCAAACCCTAGGTCTCCAAAATTGACATTTTTACCCCTGAGATTCTAAATTTGGAAATATTTTCTCAAGAAAAACAATCTGGATTTATTTCAATCTCAAATTTTCAAATTCTAAACTGAATCTGCTTCGCAATGGGGTATGAAACTTCAAATTCTGAGCTCGTTTCAAAAACTGCCAAAAATAGCTCGTTTCATCCAGGAATTTTTCTAAAAAGACTATTCTACCCCTGTGATTCTCAAAACGAATTTCAAATTTGAAAAATGGGCCCACTCTGAGATGGCTTATTCATTTGCATTTCCTTTTTATTAAAAAAAATGTTTCTTTTATTCCCTTTCAATTTTCTTTTTATTTGTTTGTTTTTGTTTTTTTATTTTATTTTGCATTTTTAGAGAGGTGAGACCCATAAGGTGGTCAACCAAACCTCCAGCCCTCTCTCCCTTCCTTGCTTCCCTTTTTCTTTTTCCCTTTCTCTTTCCTTCTTCTTCTTCCTTTCTTTCCTTTTCTTTTTCTTTTTCTTCATTTTCTTCTTCTTCTTTCTTTCCTTTCTTCTTCTTCCCTTTCTTTCCTTCCTTTCCCTATTGTCCAGATCATTCACGTAAATCTTTTCCCCCCCTTACATTATTCTTTAAAAAACCCTAAGTCTATCCTCATTAAAGACCTAAGTTTGCTTTTTGTTAAAAGAAAGGAATCTAACTCCATTCACACAGCTGCCTTGGGTCTCTTCTCTCTCTCTCATTCACTCTCTCACACTCAGCCCCCAGCAGCTCTCTCTTTCTAACTCCCTCTCTCTCTCAGCCAAGGCAGCCTCCCTTCCTTGACAACCTCCATTGCAGCCCATCTCTAGCATCAAGGCAGCCACACCTTGGAAGTACCACCGTCAGCCTTTAGCCACCACCTTCATCAACTACAGCCCCTCCCTTGACTGCAAACACCTTCAACCACAACAACTAAAGCAACATATCCAGCCTTGAGGCAGTATCTTCAGCCTTGGCAACTACCTCCAGCCACCTTCAAGACCTCCAGCCGTTGCAGCCTTCCTTGGTGCAGCCCCTCCATTACTTTTACAACTCCAACCGGTGCATTTGCAACCCAAGCAAAGAAAAATCAGCTTGAACAACACCAGTCTGTCAGCCCTTGGCATTTCAAAAGATCGAGTCTTCATCAAAGGAGGCGCTTCATCCAAGTCGTCCTGCTGCAAGTGATCTCTTCCCCCCTCTCCCGTTTCTCTTTCATTATTTTAGATGTTTTAGTATATTTGATAGATGTTGTGTTTATTTATTTTTATACACCTTCAGCCATTAAAGACTTAGATTCCAGCCTTTACATGACTGAATTCTTCCTTTTAAATGGCTAGATCAAATTATTTTCCATGCAGATGTTTTGTTCCATTTTTATTTCCATGCACATTAGATCTATACATCATGTTATTCAGGTAGAATTAGGATTAGTTTTATGCTCATTAAGTTTTAATTTACTTGTTTCATTTTCTGTAATTTCTTGATTTTGGCTTTTGTTAATGACAGTATTTCATATGACTATTGTTCTCTTTTTGAATTGAAATCTTTACCAAGTGATCATCCATGTGTTTACAAGATTCTGACAAAATTTCAAATTTTTATCATGTCGCTTGATATGTTTTCAAAACTCAAAGATTGGACCAGGTTTTTCAACTCTGTGAAAATGCTGGATCCCCTTTTAGCAGACAAAAACCTCTGTGATATCCTGAATGGACTATCCGAATTTACCTAAAAAAATGCCATGAGTTTCTATTAGAGTCTACTGTTTCCCAGTAAATTTTTAGAATTTTACAGCAAGATTTAGGTTCTCCTAAAAATCGATTTTCTCAGACCTCTGGGAAAATCTCATGTTTTTCTTGTCATGAGTCTAGACCGACCCTAACCCACTGTTTCTGTTCAACCCGTAGACCATCTGTCAAAAACTTCCAACATAGAAGTTGTTCATAATTTTTCCCTCTATTATTTCCCAAAATTTGGGAATTTTTAGAATAGTCTAAATATTTTTTCCGAATTTATTTTCTCTGTCTGTCAGATTCCCATGTCTGAGAATTTCAAAGATCCAGGTCTCTGATAATCATGTGCTCTCTCTCAAACCGTAATCTGAATCCCAATTCTGTAAAAAAGGGAATTTTTTCTCTGTTTGTTAGATACATTTATTCAGAATTCCAGCCATTTTCTCATATGTCTTCTATTTTTCCCATAATTTTTATCGAAACTTGTCTGCATGCCCTAGATCCTAGAGTTGCCGGATTCCGATCCGACTTGCCAGAGCTGTCCAACTCCGACCATAGGTCAAAACCAGAACCTGTAAAAAAACAAATCTTTGCCTAACTGTCCTCTATCACCCCATAAAATTTTGAAAATTGTTATGGAAGTTTAGTATCCAAAATCTCATTTAGAATCAGCATTTTAGGCAAAATCTTGATTTTTTAGGATTTTTAGTTATTTCCCATATTAAAAAAATAACAAAAAAATAGATGTTTGAGCTTCATTATGTTTTTAAGGTTATTCTAGGTGTTCATGCCAAATTTGTTTCAAATCCAAGTTCATTTGCTTTATATGTTAGTTTATTTTTAAATTCATAAGCGAAAATCAGGCGAAAATCAAGTCAAATTTGATATTTTGTGATATTTTTGCCATTTTAAGGTTTTTATCATATAAATAAGCATGTCATGTCATATTAGGGTTAATTTCAATGTCATTTGCATTTCACATTTCTCATTTTGGCAAAATTTATTTCAGAAAACCCTGGTTTCAAGGCCATAGTCTTGTTATCGGAGGCATTTTGGTCATTTTGACCTAAATTTCAAAATTTCAAACTTCAATTTTCTAAATTTTCATGCATATCATCATATTTTATTATATTGTGTTTAGTTTTATTTCATTTGATTTTTAAATTTCCAAATTTTACAAAAAATCTTTCAGAAAACCCTGATTTCAAGGTCATCAGGAGTATTTTGGTCATTTTTACTCTAATTTTGAATTTCCAAGTTTATTTTCGATTTTTATTACTTATTTTTCATGTTTATATAAAAAAGGATATGAATTTGCGTTTATATCTGAATAATATCTGATAATTTCTAATATTTTTGGATAAATTCAGATAAACCTATATTTATGTGCTAACATGTTTTCTAGTTTTGTAGGAATATCCAGAAAGAAGACTTTTATTTTCTTTTATTTCAATTCAATGTAATATCAAATGTAATAATTTGGAATAAGAGTTACTTTTCAGCTTAGAATAGGACTGCATTACATATAATTTAATTCTACAAAATTTCAATATCTGATGTATGATTCATGCGTATATTTTTCCAAAATCACTATGGTTGACACGAATAACACGTGCACAAGCTCTTATAGAGTTTATGAACTTGGTGGGTGTGAACACCCCAAATTTTTCAAAGATTTACAAAATGACCCTTTTGCCCCTACCGTCTTCTGAGAAAATCAAAGCAATTTCAAAACTAAATTTCAGTCTTTCTTCAGATTTCTGGATTAAATTCCACATTGATATATTCAAAATTCAACTCCGGGTTTGAACCTAGTATTTTAAATCCAAATCTGAGCCCCGTTGTTCGATTTTCAAAATAAAATCGCAAAAATACCAAAAAAAAATGATTTTGAAAGGCTCAGGCGGCTCATCCGACACTCTGTTGGATCCTCGACCCTATATTTCTCAGTTCGAGGTTGTAAACCTCAAATATTTCTAAAAAATTTGGACATAAAACCATTTCTGAAGAAATTTTCTCAAAATATCTTTTAAATTCTCAGAAAAAATCCTTTTTATAAATATTTTGTAAAAATACAAAAAAAATAGTTCAATCTTTGTTTTCTCACAAAATTTAGGATTTCATTCCAAAAATAAAAAAATAAAAATTGAAAAATAACATAAAAGACCAAAAAATTGAGAAAAGCTGCAAGAAAAATGAGTGATTTTCGAACTTTTGAAATCTTTTTAAGATAATTTTTCTGAAAACCTCATATTCAAACCATTTTTTTTTTATTTCCTAAAAAGGGGGCCTTCTTTTGAGAAATCGAAAAAACCACAAACGGCCGCAGGGTCTCTTCTCCTCTCCGCCCTCGATCTTCAACAGCCATCTTCGCCCTCCTCCCTCGATCTTCAACCATCTCCCCCTCTGGAGGCTTCCACGCCCTCCTTAAAAAGAGACCTCGGTCTTCTTTGAGGGGATCGATTTCTTTTTGGCAATCCATCAAGTTCATCAGCAATCATCATCGTCTTCATCCTTGTTATCTCTCGGATCCATTTTTTTTTACGAATACCGCTCAATCATCGGAGCTTCTCTGCAAATCCACCGTCACCATCCATTTTTTTTCTCCACTTGCTTTGCTTCTGGAGGGTTGATCGTCATCAAGCAACATCCATCTGCTACCCCGGCATCCTTCTTTATCATCTTCGTTATCTCATCCCCTTTCCGGGCGACAAAAGAGGCTTTTCTCTCTCCTGCGGATTTCCAAGCGCAATCAAGGAAGCATAACCTGTTTCAGTAAGTCCCTCCCCTCTCTATCATTTTTGCTTAAAATTCCTCTTGTTCATTTGCCCCTTTAAGCACTCCGGGGTAGCGTTCGATTTGCTCATGGCAAATCAATCTACCTATGTGCAAGATGAAATGGAATCATCGAGTTCCAACATTCTTCTTTTACTTGGCAATGTATTTATTGCTTCGTTTATGTTATCTAAATTAAATGACCCTTATAGTCCATTGAAGCACCCGTGGTTGCATCGGTTTGCTTCTAGCAAATCGATCTTCCACTGTGCGGTATTAACAAAATTATCCAAATTCCAACATTCGCTTACCCTTTTATTTTGCTAATTACTTTGAATCTCTGTACTTTCTGTAGTTTCTTTTGTTCCTTTTTTTTTCTTTTCTCTTCCTTTTCTCTTCCTTTTAGTATTTGCTTATATTTGATTTTCCATTTTTTTTTTCGTTGTATAGAATCTCTTGTTTGTGTTTTTGATGCCTTCTATCCACATTTTTTTATTATCCCAGGGAATCACTGTTATTTTCTTTTTTTTCTTTTTTTTTTTTGTGTTCTGTTTATTAAGTCTTGACCCTACCGGTCTCAGAAGCATTGAGGGCCACTTTTACCTTTCTTGAATATGCCTGCTAGAATTAGCATGTGGATGTCCAGGCCTTTCTCACCCTATAGGAAGGTATGCATTATGTGTTTAGGAGGGTTGTTGAAGGGATTTCAGAAGCAAGTATGGGGAATTCATAAGTCGATGTTTGCCTTGCATGTTCATTTTAGAGACATGAATTGTTTGTTGTGTGATGAAACGTTCTACATGTTTTCTTTTATTCCCTGTATATCTCATAGTGTCGTACGGTTCCCCATTTCACGGTTTGCTCCCATCTTTTTTTTTTTTCTTCTTCTTTTTTTTTTTCTTTCTTTTTTTTTTTTTTTTTTGTGCATGTGACCATTAACACCCATCACATGGTGTTTTCAATGTTTATCGGTTTCATTCTCCTCTGCTCAGCATTGATCTTAGTTGTTTTACCATCCATGTTTAATGTCATTCATATACATCATCTATCTTCATATCTCTTTTGAATATCCTTGCTGCATTATCGATCATTTAAGTCAAGCCAATGGTTTGCTTGATAATCTGGAGATGAAGAGAGGTCTCCAAACAGTCTAGTCTCACTCCCTGCGATAAGGAATCAAAGGAACTGCCATGCTCCAATTTGTGCAAGGGATGAAGCCCAGAAGTTCCTGGATCAGAGAGGGCATGGCGTGACTGACAGTCTTTTACCAACTTTAGGCATAAAAAAAATGAGTCTCAAGATGCCAGAGGCCTTGATTAATGGGTTTAGCGAGCAGTTATATCAAAGACGCTGTAATAAGATGATGTAGTTGATATCCCAAGCTTCATTAATAATACTATTGATGCGCTTCTGCTGACAACATTTCTTGGGTGAAAACTGTTGAAGACTGAAATTCTAAGTTCATTTGGACTCAATAAATTCATCGGTTGATCATTTTTGCTGCCCTGCGTTACTTTCCCTGCTACCTCCTCTAAGTATCACAACGGTTTCTCCATCCTTGCTCTAACAAGGTTGTCGTGTTTTCTCTATAACTTTGACCCCTGGATAATGCTAATCCCATTTGCAGGATATTACCGACCACCAAATCGACAATTCTTGCTGCCAGAGAACCCAACCTGCGCCTCATCAGGTTAGTATCTGACTTCCACTGTTTGTTTATTTGTTTTGTTTTATTATTTTTTTTTCTTTCTTTCTTTTTTCCTTCTTCTCTATTTTATTTTAGAGCAACTGCAACTCTACGTTGCTTTTGATAAGCTGAATAATAGTCGTTGTCATTTCCAATGTTGCTGACCATTATCTTATGTTCTTGGAGGACACCTCCTGGTCCTATAACCCTGTCATATTTTTAGATACTCTAGCCATCTCGACTTCTCATGTCTACTCATTGAGAAATCTTCGTGCCATAGTGAACACTGGTTTGTGTGTAGCATTGTTTGCAATCACGACTGTGTTCTCTTGAAAATCTTGAATCCAGCAGTCAAGAACATGAGTATATGTGTGTGCATTTCATTTGCATTTTTTTTTCTTTCTGTTACAACATTCTTTGCATCTCAGGATGTGAGCATTCAATATCATTTTACCCACATTAACAGCAACCCATGGGTTGCTGTTATTTCACAGGTATTAACAGAAGCTCATGGGCTACTGCCACATTGTTCATACTATGCACCCTTCACCTATTTTACAGTGGTCACCAACATCTACCTTTCTCACTACACCATTGTATAGGCATACCCACTGCTATAATTCTCTGCACACTAAACTTCACTGCTCACCTGTAATATCAGCTTCACCACACACATGCTGCTATAGTCCCATTTGGAGTAGCAGGTGCATGTTTTATTAATGCATTTTGTATAATCTCCATATCCTTTTCACCCCATCAACAACATCGATATCCACTAGATGTATTCACCTCATTTACACCCTTCCAGCAACACCATCCTGCTGCCATCACCCAACTCTCACTATTTCACACCCATTCACCTATTGCATTAGGTATCACACCAGTTTCTTTAATTCTAGCCACAACCTATCTCTCATAAGTATCCAATCTCACCCTACCTATGTCCTGTGACCACTCTATTTCCCCCTGCTCCAGCACCCCCATCTGTATACAGCATATACCTGACCAGTTATGCTCATTTGCTACAATTCACACAGTACCTACTGCATCCTTGTGTCCACATCTAGCATCAATCTTACAACTGCAAAATTCTGGACTGCTGTTATAACTCTTTGCTAATTTACTACCTTGATATACCAAGAAAGCACCACCTTGAGGTATGGTATATCGAGTCCCATGGATTTTGTTGTAGTATGATTGTTTCACTTGTTGTCTAGAGCTCCTAGGCTATATAACAGTTTCCTAATACTTGCTTGTTAGTTAAATCATATCATTAGCATAGGGATCTACATACTAATATGTTACGATGCCTCTTGCCATCTTCATTTATCCTTAAGTATCTCTTCATTAATACAAATACGACCATATGTATATTGATTTTAGCATGATTGGCTCCTATATTTTTGCACCTTTGCTATATGCTAATCCTGTTTTGCAGGAATTTAGCGGAAGGGCCCATTCTCCCTCTTAGTTTAGGAATTGGAATCTTAATTTTATTTTCAAAAAGATGTAATGGTTAGATTATAATGAGAATTTTATATTTCAAGTATTAGATTAAAATGTATGAGCATAGATATTCTAGAAATGCTTGTTTTCATATCATTTTTCCTCTCTCATTGCAAAATTTCATAAATGGGAACACGAATGGCACGTGCACCATTTCGTAAGAGGTAATTGATACTAAGTTGATGATCCACATCAATGGCCATAGTCAGGGTGTGGACAAAACTTAGCATTTTTATCGTTTACAAAATAACACTGGACCCCCACTGGATCCATTTTCAAAATTCATCATATTTTCCTAAAATATTTTCTTCTTTTATCAGAATTCAACTTAAAATTAACTCAAAATATATACCAATGGCCATAGTCAGGGTATATTGAGGGTTAATTTTATTTTAAATTCTATAAAAGCACCAAAAAGGTATTTTATCCTTCATTTGAATTTAGATATGACTATTATAAAATACATTCAATGACCATAGTCAGGAGTGTATTATATCATTAATCTTATTTAAATTCATTTAAAGAATGAAATATGATTTTCAAATCCAATTTCAAACTTATTCAAATTCATTCATCATATAGGATAGAATTGCATCATATTTTCAAAATTTCCTTTTCAAAATTCCAAGTGATTCTTCTTCTTCATTTCTCAGATCAAATCTTATTCAAATCCAATTCTATCTCATTTCAAGATTCAAAAATTCAAATTTCAAAGTCCAATTTGACTTTGAAATTCCAAAATCATTTTATATTCAAGCTCCAAAATTCCAACCCAGATTCAAAATTCAATTTCAAAAGTCCAAATTAACTTTGAAGTTATCTTCTAATCCTCTTATCTTCAATCAAGGTTTGGATTTGAATCTCAAAACTTGAAATTTTAAATTTAATCTGGGTTTTCAAAACCCAGATCCATCATTAAAAGTCCCATTTGGACTTTCAAAACCCAAATCCAAAGTTAGATCGACTTGGATCTAGCTTTCTAAAATACAATTCTACTTTTGGATCTTAGACTTCAGATCCAAATTGCATCATGAATTCCAGACCTTAGATCCAAATCCTCCTTAGGATTCAGAACCCAATTCACCTTGGATCTCAGACTTCAGATCCAAATCCTTCTTAGGATCCAGAATCCAATTCATCTTGGATCTCATACTTCAGATCCAAAATCCCATTTTACGATCCAGAACCCAGTTCCACTTTTGATCTCAGATTACAGATCCAAATTCTATTTAGGATTCAAAATCCAATCCTACTTTGGATCTCAGACTTCAAATCCAAACCTATTCTAGGATCCAAAACCCAATTCTACTTTGGATCTTAGATTTCAGATCCAAAATCCCACTTAGGATCTAGATCCCCATTCTACTTTGGATCTCAGATTTCAGATCCAACTCCATTTTAGGATCCAAAAATCCAACTTCATCTTGGATCTCAAAATTTAAGATCCGAAATCCATTTAGGATTCAGAATCCAACTTTACTTTGGATCTCCGACTTCAGATCCCAATTTCATCTTGGATTCCAAATCTTGAATCCAATTCCATTCAAAATTTCAGATCCAAATTCCATCTTGGATCCCAATTCTAAAATCCAAATCCATTTTCACCCCAAAATTTAAATCTAATTTCCATTTTTCTAAAATCCAAAATTCAAATTTTGATCTCGACTTAAAATCAGATTTTGGATTTAAATTCTATCTCGAATTCCCAAAACTTTTAAATCAATCTTACTTCTCATTTCTACTTTGATTTCTCATATTTTATTTTCAAAACTTCAAGGCTAAAAATTCAAATCAATCATCAAGTATTCATCCAAAATTCTAAATTCAAAGTCCATTTATAACTTTGAAAATTCCTTTCTTCTCTTTTTCTCTCATCTCAGTTTCAAGATCATTTTCCAAACCCAGATTTATTTTCCCAAAGCTCTTGATTATTCTAAAAACTTAGAACTTTAATCTTAAGTTCTAAATTAGAAATCATTTCTTCACTTTATCAGATTCATCTCAGAAACACTTGGGAATTCTTCAAAACATTTTTTTAAAAAAAGAGCATGCATCTTTTGCGTTTCGCACAAGCATGATTCTTTATGCATTTAGACTTAGAATAATTTCTTAGATAAATTCTTAGCAAAACAAAAGGCATAAAATTCGAACCTTGGTTCGATTACCCTTGGTAAAGGCGCCAGGAACGGTCGAACCTCGTACCGACAAGTGGATCCCGTCTCCCAGTTTTCCCGCAAATATTTCAAAAACGGAGGCGAGTTATTTTAAAAAATTTCAAATTAAGGTCAAGTGAGACCGCGCAAAAGAGTTCCTCTCTCTTCTCATTTTCTCCTCTCTCCTTCTTTTTCGTCTTCTATTTCCTCCCTTCAAAAAGGAGAACATAGAGGTAGGAAAGGAAAAAGAGAAGGAAGAGAGAGAATATTGAGGAAAATTTTTGCGATGATCACAGTTTTGGCGACCGTGATGGGACTTGTCTTTGTCCAGTCGAATTTAATGCCTTTTCTTTTGCTTTGATATTATCTAAGTCTTTATTCTAAACATATGTCAGCTTCATTTCCATGCAAAACTTAGAAGCCTAGATTTCGTCCTAAGCTGACATCATTGCATATAGGATCTAAGTATGGTTTGGTAGGACCATATTGAGGAGATTCTTCCATGTTCACATTAGACTTAGGTCTTAAATACAACTCTCCTCAATTCTAAGGATTGAATGCAAAACAATGTATGCAAGTGTATGCTTCTCTTCATTTTAATCTATCTCTTTAGGACTTGCATTAGAGCCATCTGATTTCTTGCATGTTGAGCATATTTTGAAAACCTCCTTACCTATATTGTCCCGGTCTTCACGTTGCTGGCTGTCTCACTGAACCATAGTTCGGGAGAGAGCCTCACAACTGGACCACTTATTTGGGTTCGCTCCCCCCTACCACGTACCTAAGGGCCATAGTCCGAGGTATATCGGTAGGTGCTCAAGGATGTTGGGAAGCCATTACCTTAGAACCGGAGAAATATTTCTATGCCACGTACTTCGAGCCTCGGCTTGAGTATATCGGCATATCTTGATTGGAATCAGATGATCTAAACCCTAGAGTTAGGATTAAGGTCCTACAAGCCATTTCAAATATTGCATTTAGAGTCAGCCTTTAGGGAGTGTTGTGTGCGCATCCTTGTTTTTGCAACTTTAGTTGTATGATAATTCTCTTATTCTTTCATATATATGTATCAAACCCCTTTTCAAAACCTTGGGTGTATTATTCAAAACTTACCCTTATTCTCAAAAACCCCAGGTGTATATTTTTCTCTACCTACATTTCTTTTCTTTTTTTGATCAAATTTTCTTCAAAAACCCTGGAAAATTCCTTCAAAATCTCCTCAATCTTTCAAAAATTTCCAGGTTTGATTCTTCAAGAGTCTATCCATAAGACCTGCATTTCTATCTAAATTCTCCTTATTTCTTCTTTGCCCCAGTATCATTCCAATGGCGTCAAATTCCCTCGATGTTGTCTTTCCCCGAGATCATATCTTCTATCAGATTCAGGATGGATCCCCAAATCTGCGAGTCATCCAGTCTCGACCTTTCTTCCCTCGGTGGTATTATTCTTGGTTCGCCACCTTCTCACGTATGTTCCCAGACCACCTGGATGACTGTGGGTTGGAGATGGCATCAGCGGTAGGCAAGAAAACCATCAATGGAGCTTTAATTCAGGCCATGGCAGAACGGTGGAATCCACGTACCTGCACATTCTGGTTTCCATGGGGAGAGATGACTCTACTCATGGATGAGTTCAATGATATTATGGGATTGCCCGAACCAGCTGGCCAGCCAGACGACCCTGTCGAGCAGCAATTTTTGATCAACATCAAAGGGGTGGATGTTCGAGAAGCCTTGGCCAGAGCAACAGGGAGCAGATTCTGGCCTCTCACTAAGATTGAGGGAATCAATTCATTGACTTGTTCGGACTCTATCGCAAATATGGGGCCTACAAGAAGGTTGACACTTTGTCTCGAACAGCAAAAGACGGAATTCAACATGCCATGATTCTGTGCATAGTGGGGTTAGCTTTCTTCCAAGATAGTCAAAATTTCATGGATATCAGAGTCGCCCAGCTCTTTCGAAGATGGGGAAGCAAGCAGACCCATCAACTTTCAGTCTCCATGGCCGCATTAGCCTTTCTTTACAGAGGCTTGGCTCGATTTGCTCTTGGGAAGACCATTTTGGTAGAAGGATGCACTTACGCCCTACAGTCGTGGTTTCTGCGACACGTTCCCTCGAAGGTCAGTTCTTTCAGGTTCAACAGTAAGCAGCCAAAAACAGCTATCCAATGCCGAGCTCTGATCGAGAAACTGCATCAGGAGGAGATTACTTGGGACTTCTTTGACAGAAGAGAGACTGTTCCTCGATACACTTATGCCTGTGACAAGCACTACAGGTTGATGGGCCTTTTCTTTTGTGTCGATTATCAGCCAGAACGATGTCTCAGGCAGTTTTTGCAGCGGCAGATTCGTGCCAACACCCGTTTCCCGACAGGCAACATGCACGAATTCAACCTGCAGTCGGATCAGTGGTCTGGGGCATATCATGTCACTAAATATACCTGGGACTCCTTTATTTCTCTGTCTATATTTCCTGGGCCAAATGTATCATCTGAATATCGAGAGTGGTGGCAAACTGTCTGCCCACCCTCTCTTTGTCTTTGAATGTTAATATCAATAAAAATTACTTTTTGGCCAAAATTTTATTTCTTGTATTTTGTTTATAGCACAAATAGTCACAAATTTTGGGTGACGACCTCATCCCGGGTAAATGGGATATTCCTCCCACATTTTCTTCAATATATTTTCTCATGGTTGACAACCTCGCCTAAGTAACAAGGCACATTTCTCTGTTATCATCAAATGGTAACACAATTATCACAAATCGTGTGATGACCCAATCCCGGGTAATGGGATAATCTCTTGAAATTGTCTGCCGAAATCCTTCATTCGTTTCCCTTAAAAAGTTATAATTTCCAAAAAGCTTCTCCATATTCTAATCATTCCCATTATTCTACAGGAAAACTTTGGCATCTGAAAATGGTTCAGACAAGGGCTGGTAAGCAGGTTGCTCAACGACACAGTGACAGCGAACCAGAGGAGATGATGTAAACACCCCAAATTTTTACTCACCTCACCAACATTTCCACCAAGCATCAACATCCAGCCTCTGAAATCGCTGGAGGGCAAAATGGTCATTTTCTGAGCCCGGACCTTGCAAAAGTCCAAATTTCATCTGAAACTCTCAAATTTTCTCTATTTTTATCTCAGATGTTCAAGATTTTACTCCTGACAGGAGACAAACATCTCCAAGTCTTGGTTCAAGATTATATTGCATAAGACATGTCATTGCATATCATTGCATGAGCATTTCAAATCACTGCACTGCACAGCATGTCATTTCGAGGTCCAGAACTCTCGATTTCAAAATCTTCAATCCAGATTAGAATTTTAACTCTTTTCAAAATTGATTTCAAAACCCTGGGTCTTCAAAATTATCAATTTTTCCCATTTTACCCCCAGGACTCTGAATTTCAAAATATTTCCTCAGGAAAACCATCTAGATAGTTTTCAATGTGGATTTCAGTCACTTCACATTAGATTTTGCCCTTTTTGACATTTTCAAATATCTTTCTTTTACAAAATCGCCCTACAAGGGCCAACTCTTTCCAAAATTCCTGTTTTGCCCATTAGTCCAGATTTTATGAAAATTCCAAAAAGAAGTTGTGGTTTTATCCTTATTTCAATAAAGAAGCAATGTGGGACCCACACTGAGGTGGTGTCACACAAGCTTTCCTTTTGAAAATTTGAATTTTGAAAAACCCAAAAATATAGGAGCCTTGTCCCCCGGATTGGTGCCACTTGTCATCTCTCTCTCCTCCCATTTCCATGCCACGTGTAAGTGTGGGGCTACCCTAAGAAGCCGCCACATGTCATCCCATTTTATCTGCCATGTGTCACCCTATCCATCCTGCGCCATGTGTCATTTCAAAGACTACCAGGAGATGCCAAGTGTCATAGGTTGTCCTGTCTAGAAAAAGTGGAGTTTGTCTCCTCTGAGGTGGCACCACTTGAAGTGTGTCTCCTGCAGTGGACACGTGTCAACCCCTCCTTCCTTCTAAAAAAGTAGCCTGACACATGTCCTCTCCCTACTTTTCTCAAAAAAGTAGGAGACATGTGTCACTCCTAAATTCCTACAGAAAAGGTAGGCTTGTCTCCTCTGAGGTGGCGCCATCTGGAGTGTCTCCTGCAGAGGACACATGGCAAGCTCTCATTTCCTCAGAAAAAGCAACTGCCATGTGTCATTTCCTGCTTTCTTCAGAAAAGCTAGAATTCAAATATTCAAAAACCCCCATAGGTGGCGAAAATCAAGAACTCCTACCTTTTTCATCCTGTCTGAGATGGCGCCACATGGCTTGGCCCACCTTCTCTCCCCTCTGCCACGTGTCATTCTCTGCTTCTTTCAGAAAAAGTAGAGGACACATGTCTTCTCCCTACCTCTTTCAGAAAAGTAGGAGACACATGTCACTCCTGGCCTTCTTCAGAAAAAGCAAACCATTTAAAATTCAAACAAGGCATTAGGTGGCGAAAATCCGGAGCTCTGATTTTTCCAGATGGCCTGTGAGGGCGCCACATGTCCCTTCCCTCCTTCTCATCCCCTCTGCCACGTGTCATCTTCTACTTCTTTCAGGAAAAGAAGGTGACACATGTCTCCTTCTCACTCCTTCAGAAAAAGTAGAGGACACATGTCCTCTCCCTATTTTTTTCAGAAAAGTAGGAGACACATGTCCCTTTCCCTCCTTTTCCTCCCTCTTGCCACATGGCATTGTAGGAGCCACCCTGAGGTGGCGCCACATGTCCACCCTCCATTCCTCCAGGGCCAAACTCTATTTGAATTTCAAACTTCCCCCTGAGGTGGCGCCATTTGAGAAAGCCTCTCCAGACAGCTGACACTTGTCCTCCACATGTCCAGATCTCCTTTCACCAGAAAAAGCAAAATTCAAATTCCTCTGAGGTGGCGCCTTCTGAGCCCACTGCTCTGTCCTTCTGACATGTGTCAACACCTTTTGAGGTGGCACCATTCCAGGACTCCACTTGGCTCCATTTTTTATTTTTATTTTATTTTTAATAAAGGTAGCCCACCATAAGGTGGCGCCACCTGAGGACTCCCTACAAAAGGTGAGTTTGAATTTCAAATTCCAAGAGAGCACCCTCTGAGGTGGCGCCTTCTGGGAGTTCCCTGCAGAGAGAATCAAGCAAACTTTTGAAAAATTCCAAATTCCCCCTGCTGAGGTGTCTCACCCACAAAATTTCCATTTTTATTTTTCTCAAAAAATCAAAATAGCCTTTTGAGGTGGCGCCACCTGAGGGCTCCCTGCAAAAGCCAAATTCGAATTTCAAACCCCCAGATGGCACCCCCTGAGATGGCGCCACATGGAGGGCTCAGATCCAGCCTGTTTGAATTTCAAAAATTTTCAGAAAAATTATAAAAACAAGGGTTCACGCCCAGCCTTGGAAGATCATTTTTTTTAGCTCTTGTGAACTTGGAAAATCCAACCTAGCCTTCCCAACATCTGATTTTGAACTTTGGAAATCGTGCCCCCTTTGGCGCATTGAAGAAGGTGGAGTAGAGCTTGTGCTGTGGCCAATTCGATTCCAACAGAGCTCGATTTTGGTGGACCATCCGAAGCTCGGAGCGAAGGACGAAGGAAGCTCGTGATAGCTGCCCCTTTCAAGAGCTCCTACGCTGCATAACGAAGCAAGGTGCACTTCTTTTCCCATTGATTTGATTCCATAATTCGAATCGGGGGTCGTTTGAAGAAAGAGCTCATCCGAGGGATGGATTGAGCTATTCTCATAAAACGACATACATAAAAATGTTTCATTATGGTTCCTTGATGATTTTTAACATTCATATAGTTAGCTAGGTTTAATTTGCATTTTATTTCATTCATTTAGCATATTTCATGAATTAATTAGGATTAATTTAGCCTTTATTTCAATTCTGCTTATTTTCAGTAGGTCTCTGTTTTTGTCAGTCAGTTCACACGTAATTTCATGCATTTGTTTTTTATTAAAAATCCTAAAAAAATCACGGAATGCGCCCTTAGGTGTCCCTAAAATTTTGCCAAAAATTCGGAGCCATTTGAATTTGTTTACTATGGTAAATATTCAAAATGGCAAGTCGGGTTTTGTTACCCAGGATACGTTTTGAAAATCATTTGCCGACTTGTAAAATCGAGATATCCCTCATGGGAGATCCGATTTTCAATCAGAAAGCTGTTCTGAACTCGGGAGCATGTCTAGTTTTTAATATGATTTTTTTAGATTTTTATGATTTTTTTAATGTCTGACAAAAATCCGAGATGTCGGTACACGTGTCAGAGCCTAATTTGGGCCTCTGAGATCTTGGATCGACTTAGGGCTATGGGTTCTCTTTGTGTGTTGCTCCAAATTCGAAACTGTAAAAAGTGAAAGTGGTATCCGAGATGTCCTCTGCTTGAATCTAAAAGCCTGTAATTTTTAGAATAGTGTTGACCCCTGCTTCGGATTTTTCTTGTCAGCCCCCTGTTTTGCTACATTTGTCTGTTCTGTTAGTTTAGGCAGAAATAGTTATATTTTTATCTGTGTTTCCGTTGATCAAATGCCGAAGTCATAAACATGAAAGTTGTTCCTGTAGGTGTCGTGCACAGCTATGATTAATTTCATAAATTTCCATGGCCGTTTTTTTATTTTTTTAGCATTTTACATGAGATTAGTGTGATTTTTACCTCTGTCTGAACTAAATCCCTGTTATTGAACTCACCATGGCTCAAATCCCGAGGCTATAAAAACCAAAAATGTTCCATTTCGGGTCTTTTAGCAGTCTGAAAAATATCAGAAGTTTCCATGGTGTAAATCTTGCACTATCATATTAGGCATTGCATTTGGTTCGGATCCATAGGCAAAACCCACCATTTTAGGACTTTATTTGAATTTTGACATTTAAATCATATCATTTCATAATTTTTAGCATTCTAGACTGTTTATCAGAGTAAGTAGATGCTTCATACCGAATTTGGTGCAATTTGTAATCCATTTGAGGTTCGGATTATCCACAATACCAAAACAGGGTCCCGCAGGACCCGGATCCAAGTGAAAAACAAGCGAAATTCATTATTTTGGCTAAATTTCAAAATGTCAAATTCTGATTTTACAGTCCTAATGTGTTTAGAAGCATGTCATACTGCATTTCATCATCATTTGATTCAATTTGAATTTCAAAATCTCAATTTTACCAAGTTTTCCTTCAAAAAACCCTGATTTTAAAGGTATAACTTTATAATTAGGGGTATTTTTGTCATTTTGACCCCAATTCCGAATTTCAAACTATTTTCTACTGAATTTCCTGCATTTACATCATTTCAAATATCAAGGAAGCATGAGAACAGGGTTTATATCCAATTAAGTCCAATAATTTCATAATATTATTGGAAAATCTTGGAAAAACCCACATATTTGAGCTAACTTTATTTCAAGCTTGGCAGGGACATTCCAAAGAAGGAGCTGAAGTCTGCAAATTTCTTTTATTTCCTTTATTTAGTGATGTAATAATGTAAATTTTGGAATAAGAGATTTAATTTCCTGCTTAGACTAGGATGCATGTCATATAGTTTGAATTTATGCAATATCCTGATTATATGATTCATGCATTTTATTTCAAAAGCACTATGGATGTTCACGAATGGCACGTGCACCAACTCTTAGGGAGTTGATGAACTCGGTGGAATCCATATTTACGGCCCTAGTCGGAATATGGACGAGACCCAGATCCATCATCTTTCTACTAGTCACATTGAGCCTACACTCTTAGGCTATCTTGAAAATGCACATCAAATTTCCAATGTTTTCAAAATCTTGTGCATTAAATCAATTAAACTCGGAACATATTCATGGCCACAGTCAGAATATGTGAAGGATTTACTTTGACTTAATACACATTTTTCCAACAAATTTCCCTAGAAAACCTTTCAAAGTGCATTCTTTCATTCATATCATTTGCATCATGAAATCATTGATTTTCTCAAGATTTTCTCAAGAAAACTTCATTCTCAAGAAATCGATTTCTCAAGAAATTCTAAGGATTTTTCAAAATCGGTTTTCCAAAGACAAGCTTTCCCACAGTTTTTCCAGGAAAATGATGTTTTATTAAGATATTCAAAAGAGTTTTCCAATCTTTCTTCAAGATCCAAAATCGATTTCCAAGTATTTAAAAAGGTAAAATTCCCAGGATTTCGATTCCCCAAGTTTTGAATTTCCTTCTCCAATGAGTTTTCCTATAAATTTTCCATCATTTTCCTAAGAAAACTCTCAAAGTCCAAGTTTTCCTAAGAAGTGTTTCCCTTTTAAAAAAGGTTCATCTTTTCTCAGGAATCACTTCCATTTTCCCAAGATTTTCAACTATTTCTGATTTTTCCACATCTTTATAAGCTTTCTCATGTTTTCAAAAACCCCTTTTTTATCTGAGTTTCCTGAGAAATTGACTTTCAGCTTTTTCCTGGGAAAATCTCTTCAACTCCAAATATTTTCCAAGCATACATCATGTTTTCCCAAGCTGCATTTTCCAAGATCTCATAGCACATGCCTGAATTCTCTGTGCATTTAGGATAGAACATAACTTTGATAATTTCGCTAAGTCAAGCATAGTTTTGGTCCTTGGTTCGATTACCCCTGTTAAAGGCGGCAGGAACGGTCGAACCTCGTACCGACAGGTCGAGCCCCATCCCATGGATTTTCCCGCAATTTTCAAAAACGGAGGCGAGTATTTCAAAACAATTTCCAAAATCCGGTCAAGTTTGAAGCGCGAAAGCGTTTTCCTCTTTTTTCTCTTCCGCAAGGAAGGGAAGACGGGGGAAAAATTTCGCGACGAGAACAGGTTTGGCGACCGAGATGGGACCTGTCCTTATCTGACCTAAAATTATGCTTGACTTAGTTCAATTATCGAAATTATGTTCACAAAATGTCAGCTTTTACTTTTAATATCATGTGAGCCTAGGAGCCTAGATTCTGACCTAGCTGACATTGATTGCATATAGCTTAGGCATGGTTTGGTAGGACCAGATTGAGGAGATATTTTCATGTTCACATAGACTTAGGTCTAAATACAACTCTCCTCAATTTAGGATCTGAATGCAAACAATGTATGCTTCTTCAAAGATTTTCAAAATCTATCTCTCTAGGACTTAGAGCCCTCTATTTCTTGCATGTGATCATTTTTTCAAAACCTCCAATTACCTATCATTACCCGGTCTTCACGTTGCTGGGCTCTCTTCCAGAACCATAGTTCGGGACAGAGCCTCACAACTGGGCCAACTATTTGGGTTAACACCCCCCTACTACGTACCGCGGGCCACAGTCCGAAGTATATCGGTAGGCGCTCAAGGATGTTGGAAAACCTTACCTTAGAACCGGAGTGGAAATTCTATGCCACGTACCTCGGATCTCGATTCGGGTATATCGGCATAACTGGATTGGACAAAGATGATCTGAACTTAGAGTTAGGATTAAGGTCCTACAGCAGTTTTCAAAATGATGCATTTAGAGTCAGCTTCTTAGGGAGTGCTGAATGTGCATAAATGTTTATGCAGGATGTGAGTTTGTATGCTACTTTTATTTCTCTCAGATTTTTTCCAAAAATATCTTTCCAAATATCCATATTCTCATCTTTTCCTTTATTTTCTAAAACCCTGGATGGTTTTTCCCAAATATTCAATTTCTTTCAAAACTCCAGGTGATTTTTCATTCTCCCGTTCTACTGGATCTCGAATTTCCAGCTGCATTTTTATCCTGCCTGCGATTTTCCAAAATCATATGTTTTCTCTCATTGGATTTCAATCCTTTTATCTATTTGCAAAATTCTTCATCTTATTTTCCTCATGCATACCTTGATTATTGTGGTGAAAACTGTTTACTCACTTGCCTTCTCCTTATTCTTAATTCGTTTATGGATTGTTTTTCCAAAAGATATCTCTTTCCTTCAAAAATGGTGTTTTCCTCGTGGTTGACGACCTCGCCTAGGTAACAAGGCACATTTTCCGTTGTTCATTTCTCTTACAAAGAATGACAACATAATTGTCGTGACTCCAACGACGACTCCATCCCTAGTAATGGGATATTCTTCCAATTGCCCACCATATAATTTTCTTCCCAATCCAAAAATTTCCTCAGAGTCTAATCAAGACCTTATCCTGCAGAGAGCCTTCGCAACATTTGATGGTTCAGATAAGGTCAGGGAAGAAGACCGCACCAATTCAGCGTATCAGTTACTCATCAACATCAGAAGGAGAGATGAATTCGCCAAGGTCAGACAAAGACCAAGAGCAACCAAAAGATGATGGTATCGACCCTCAGATGTACGCAATGTTTCAGAAGATGATGAGGAGGATGATGAGTGAGCAGGCTGGCACCAGCTCAGACAAAAATCCATTCAGTCAGAGAATTAGAGATCGTGTGGCCAAGAGGTCAACCAAGTCCTCTGAGGAGAATGTTCAAGATACTTCAGACGAAGATGATACCGATGAAGAATATGAGGTGCCTCCGGCATTTCATAAATGTGGCCAAAGGAGGAGTCACAAATCAAAAAGTCAGGTCGCAGAAGAGCCCCTGCAAGCACAATTCAGGGAAATGGCCAGAGTGGTCAAGGATCTGCAAGCCCGCGACAAGGGCAATAAAGTCTTCACCAGCGAGGACTTCTACGACGGTTTAGAAGGGGATGATGATCTGGAGAATCTTCCCCGAAAATTCATCAAGTTCGATGGTTCTGGCGACCCAAAAGCCCATCTCGCCATGTTCTTCGCTGAATGCTCTATGTTCAAGAGAGACAACAGAGCATTGTTCTTATGCTTTCCCCGCAGCCTGGAAGGAGTCGCAGCCAAATGGTACGCGGAACATGTCAATCCTATAGAACTGAAAGAGTTCGACAAAGTCGTGAATTTGTTCGTTGAACGATTCTTGTTCAATACTGAAGCGCTCCCAACATTGAGCCATCTCTGCAACCTAAGGCAGAATGAAAATGAAAAGGCAAGGGACTTCATTCGCAGATGGAGAGAGACCTGCAACAAAATGAGGGATCCTATATCAGAAAGACATGCTTTATCATTGATCCTCAATAATTTTTTGCAACCTCTGAGAGGATTAATTTCTACCTCACCATCCAAATCTTTCGTTGAACTCATTGAACGAGCAGAATGGCTCGAGTTGAGTGTGGAGAATGGAGTCTATGAAGGCTTCACATTTTCCAAGAATAACTCTCAAGGTGAACAAAAGAAGAAGGCTCACTTCACTTTTGCGGCCAAATCTTTCAATAATAGCAAAGGCAACAAGAATGATCATAGTTTGGAGAGAATCAAAAAGCAAAAGGGGAAGGACATCAACAGTGATAAACCTCTCCAATCCAGCCCTCAACATCAAAAGAAAGATCAGGAAAAATCAAAGCACAAGGACTGGAGAACTGATCGAGAATTCACCCCTCTGGATCAGACACTCGAGAGTATCCTCGAGTATATGCTTGAGAAAGACCTTGTCCGGTTGCCTAAAGCTGTTGATCCTCCAACAATTATGGGCAGATTCAAAGAACAATTTTGCAAGTTTCATCGAGCAGTAGGGCATGATACAGAAAACTGCTTCGTCCTTAAGAACATTGTTCAAGACTGCATTGACAAGAAGCTCCTCGTTGAAGATGAAAAGGAAGACTAGTCATCCTGACAAAGATTTTTTCTACAATGATTCAAGAAGATGACAATGCCAACAATTTCCCATTTCCCATCTTGCCTTTTCAAAAGAATAATGTAATCCCATTCTCTTTCCTTGATTTTAAAGCATCAATAAAGTCATCAATTTTTTTTTCAATAGCTTGGTGTCGTCTTATTTACTTCCTCTTCCTTTTCATAATGTCTCTCTTGTGAGGAATGATCTTGAGGACATCTATCAGTCAAGAAACTTGTCGCCTTATTCATCAATTGTCCTTCTTCTATTCAAAACTTTCTCCCTAGTTACACTGGGGCATTTTTTTGAAAAAATTATCTTTACCTCAAAACATCCTGTATGCAGGCAGGATAAACCATTCTCTCATTTTGCATATATATGCACTCATTTGCATTCATTTGCACTTCATTTGCATTTCATGTGCATGTGCATTGCATTTGCATTGACTATGCACCCAATTCCATTCCCCTTCAGGTTAAATGATAAACCTGAATCATTTTCCATAATTCTTCAATTTCGACCCTCGGGTCATCCAATTCTTCAATTTCGATCTCCGGGTCACCCAATTCCCAATTTTAAAATCACCAAAATTCTCAATTTTGATCGCCAGGTCATCCAATTTTCATTCCCCGTTCAGGATAAGGGGATAATCCTGAAACCATTCATAGAAGCGATTCAACTCTCTATAATGGTCCTTGTTCTTCATTGAACTGATAGTGTTCCAAACGAACTGATAGTCGTTCTTCATTGAACTGATAGTGTTCCTAACGAACTGATAGTCGTTCTTCACTGAACTGATAGTCGTTCCAAGCGAACTGATAGTGTTCCAAACGAACTGATAGTCGTTCTTCATTGAACTGATAGTGTTCCAAGTGAACTGATAGTCGTTCTTCATCGAACTGATAGTATTCCAAGTGAACTGATAGTTGTTCTTCATCGAACTGATAGTGTTCTAACCAAACTGATAGTGTTTCAAGTGAACTGATAGTCGTTCTTCATTGAACTGATAGTGTTCAAGTGAACTGATAGTCGTTCTTCATTGAACTGATAGTGTTCCAAGTGAATTGATATTGTTCCAAGTGAACTGATAGTCGTTCTTCATTGAACTGATAGTGTTCCAAGTGAACTGATAGTCGTTCTTCATTGAACTGATGTTGTTTCAAGTGAACTGATAGTCGTTCTTCATCGAACTGATAGTGTTCCAAGTGAACTGATAGTCGTTCTTCATCGAACTGATAGTGTTCCCAGTGAACTGATAGTCGTTCTTCATCGAACTGATAGTGTTCCAAGTGAACTGATAGTCGTTCTTCATCGAACTGATAGTGTTCCAAGTGAACTGATAGTCGTTCTTCATCGAACTGATAGTGTTCCAAGTGAACTGATAGTCGTTCTTCATTGAACTGATAGTATTCCAAGCAAACTGATAGTCATTCTTCATCCAACTGATAGTGTTCCAAGTGAACTGATAGTCATTCTTTATCGAACTGATAGTGTTCCAAGTGAACTGATAGCCGTTCCTCATCGAATTGATAGTGTTTCAAGTGAACTGATAGTCGTTCTTAATTGAACTGATATTATTCCCACTGATGGTTGTTCTTAATCGAACTGATATTGTTCCCAGCAAACCGATGGGCGTTCTTAATTGAACTGATATTGTTTCCAGCGAACCGATGGTCGTTCTTAATTGAACTGATATTGTTCCCAGTGAACTGATAGTCACCTCCTTTGAGGAAAAGAGAGGAGAATTTTCGTCACGGATGCGTTAAGCTGGACCTCATGTGCTCTCTTTCATCAAGGATTTCAAGAAAATTTTGTCAATTTGTCAATCAATTGTTGATTTCAAAATTTTATTGCATAAATCTTTACCTCAGTTTACCTTCAGCATTACTTTCAAAAGAGTGAAGCTTTTGCGAAAAGAGATTCAATCTTCAAATTCGTTCTATTTGACCAACCAAAAGGATGAAGGATAAATCCTCGATATGGCCAGAAAAGAAGATTCAATGTTATTGAAAAGCCGTAGATGATCGATATTGATCACAGTCAATGGCGCATCTTTAAGGTTTATTCTTGTAAAGACAAGGCAGTGGAAATATCCTGAGCGCTAGAAAAGAGAGCGTTTACCCAAGCCCCGTTTCCTCAAAATCACCTAAGCTGCAATTAAATATCCGCAAAAGGGAGCTCTCACCTGTCGTCAAGATGAAGGCGAATTAGGCGAGTAGACCCCTGGGGCCAAAGAAGATTCGAAACATCTCCAAGATGACGGAGTTTGTGACGGGTCCTTCCAGGGAAAGTCCAAAGCACTGTCGAGATGAAGGCAGATGCGATGAACCTCTCGACAATCCCTAAAAGATATTTAATTTCAGCTATCATCCAAAGATCTCCAAACCCATCGTCCAAGAAGGATCGAAACATCTCCAAGATGAAGGAGTTTGTGACGTACCCTTCCAAAAGAGAGCAAGAGAGGAAAAAAAAAGAGAAAAAAAAAGTCAAAATATCTCCAAAATGAAGGAGAGTGTAGCAAAAACCTAGAGAGCCAAAAGAGTGCAGAAAGATTATCAAGAGAGAAGCTCTCAGGATATCAAGCTGCCAGATTTATCAAGAATCCTCTTTAATCTTGTGAAATTCTATTATCAATATTCTTTCATCAATTGCTTTCATAATATCAAATTCTCTTTCCTGCTCATATCAAGGAAATTGATAACTTCCTTGAAAAAGGTCAATTGCAAGCAATTTGGATTTCCAATCTCGATTCCACGAAGTGAACCTTGTTTGGAGGTAATGCTTTGGGTAGAAAAGAAAGAATATCTTTGCAACAATGTGCAACATTTTCAAGTATTTTGAATCAACAACAAAATTCCCAACATTTTGGCAATATTTTCTAGCTATCCTGACATGAAGTGAGAGCTTGATGTCCGTCTTCGATGCATCCTGACACCAATTTTAAATCCCTCTTAAGGACTTGATTCCTTCCCTTCTTTGAGAGCATGAACTCTCAAATTTGCACACTTCCCTGTGGCCCCACTGTCCCACCATAGACAGTCCCATTTCGGTTCGAGGTCGAACCACCAATCATTTCCCGCAAAAGGCAATTTCAAAAGCTGATTTTAGTCTCAGCAATGAGACGCCCAAAACCAATCCCTTTTCAAGCTTTAGGGACCCCATTTTCCTTCCTTTTGCAAAAACCCTATTGGATTTATTGTGCAAAATCCAAAGGTTCCATCATGGTCTCTTCCTTCGAGGATTCCATTTCATTTTCCACCCAATCAGGATAAGGGTACAAACCTAGGCCTCGATCAAAGAGGTATTTCATTTTCTGCCCGATCAGGATAAGGGTATAAACCTGAGCCTCAATCAAAGAGGTATTCCATTTTCCGCCCGATCAGGATAAGGGTACAAACCTGAGCATCAATCAAAGAGGTATTCCATTTTCCGCCCGATCAGGATAAGGGTACAAACCTGAGCCTCAATCAAAGAGGTATTTCATCTTCCGCCCGATCAGGTTAAGGGTACAAACCTGAGTCTCATTTCGATGAGATATTTCATTCCCCAATCAGGTCAAGGGTCAAAACCTGAGCTTCGTTCCATGCGAGGTATTTCTGTCCCATCCAGGTTAAGGGCATAAACCTGAACTTCACTCTCATAGAGTGAATCTTTTCTCTCCATTCTTCGCTTCATATCTACCATCTTCCTCGGGCTAATTTCTTCACACCCAGTCAGATCCTTCTAACTGGAGCATTTTTTTCGTATAGCCCAAATTTGGTGTGTTTTCTTTGCCACTAAGCTCGGCCATGAGCCGGCTTAGTAGCAAAGAGGGGCATCTGTAAACACCCCAAATTTTTACTCACCTCCCCAACATTTCCACCAAGCATCAACATCCAGCCTCTGAAATCGCTGGAGGGCAAAATGGTCATTTTCTGAGCCCGGACCTTGCAAAAGTCCAAATTTCATCTGAAACTCTCAAATTTTCTCTATTTTTATCTCAAATGTTCAAGATTTTACTCCTGACAGGAGACAAACATCTCCAAGTCTTGGTTCAAGATTATATTGCATAAGACATGTCATTGCATATCATTGCATGAGCATTTCAAATCACTGCACTGCACAGCATGTCATTTCGAGGTCCAGAACTCTCGATTTCAAAATCTTCAATCCAGATTAGAATTTTAACTCTTTTCAAAATTGATTTCAAAACCCTAGGTCTTCAAAATTATCAATTTTTCCCATTTTACCCCCAGGACTCTGAATTTCAAAATATTTCCTCAGGAAAACCATCTGGATAGTTTTCAATGTGGATTTCAGTCACTTCACATTAGATTTTGCCCTTTTTGACATTTTCAAATATCTTTCTTTTACAAAATCGCCCTACAAGGGCCAACTCTTTCCAAAATTCCTGTTTTGCCCATTAGTCCAGATTTTATGAAAATTCCAAAAAGAAGTTGTGGTTTTATCCTTATTTCAATAAAGAAGCAATGTGGGACCCACACTGAGGTGGTGTCACACAAGCTTTCCTTTTGAAAATTTGAATGTTGAAAAACCCAAAAATATAGGAGCCTTGTCCCCCGGATTGGTGCCACTTGTCATCTCTCTCTCCTCCCATTTCCATGCCACGTGTAAGTGTGGGGCTACCCTAAGAAGCCGCCACATGTCATCCCATTTTATCTGCCATGTGTCACCCTATCCATCCTGCGCCATGTGTCATTTCAAAGACTACCAGGAGATGCCAAGTGTCATAGGTTGTCCTGTCTAGAAAAAGTGGAGTTTGTCTCCTCTGAGGTGGCGCCACTTGAAGTGTGTCTCCTGCAGTGGACACGTGTCAACCCCTCCTTCCTTCTAAAAAAGTAGCCTGACACATGTCCTCTCCCTACTTTTCTCAAAAAAGTAGGAGACATGTGTCACTCCTAAATTCCTACAGAAAAGGTAGGCTTGTCTCCTCTGAGGTGGCGCCATCTGGAGTGTCTCCTGCAGAGGACACATGGCAAGCTCTCATTTCCTCAGAAAAAGCAACTGCCATGTGTCATTTCCTGCTTTCTTCAGAAAAGCTAGAATTCAAATATTCAAAAACCCCCATAGGTGGCGAAAATCAAGAACTCCTACCTTTTTCATCCTGTCTGAGATGGCGCCACATGGCTTGGCCCACCTTCTCTCCCCTCTGCCACGTGTCATTCTCTGCTTCTTTCAGAAAAAGTAGAGGACACATGTCTTCTCCCTACCTCTTTCAGAAAAGTAGGAGACACATGTCACTCCTGGCCTTCTTCAGAAAAAGCAAACCATTTAAAATTCAAACAAGGCATTAGGTGGCGAAAATCCGGAGCTCTGATTTTTCCAGATGGCCTGTGAGGGCGCCACATGTCCCTTCCCTCCTTCTCATCCCCTCTGCCACGTGTCATCTTCTACTTCTTTCAGGAAAAGAAGGTGACACATGTCTCCTTCTCACTCCTTCAGAAAAAGTAGAGGACACATGTCCTCTCCCTATTTTTTTCAGAAAAGTAGGAGACACATGTCCCTTTCCCTCCTTTTCCTCCCTCTTGCCACATGGCATTGTAGGAGCCACCCTGAGGTGGCGCCACATGTCCACCCTCCATTCCTCCAGGGCCAAACTCTATTTGAATTTCAAACTTCCCCCTGAGGTGGCGCCATTTGAGAAAGCCTCTCCAGACAGCTGACACTTGTCCTCCACATGTCCAGATCTCCTTTCACCAGAAAAAGCAAAATTCAAATTCCTCTGAGGTGGCACCTTCTGAGCCCACTGCTCTGTCCTTCTGACATGTGTCAACACCTTTTGAGGTGGCACCATTCCAGGACTCCACTTGGCTCCATTTTTTATTTTTATTTTATTTTTAATAAAGGTAGCCCACCATGAGGTGGCGCCACCTGAGGACTCCCTACAAAAGGTGAGTTTGAATTTCAAATTCCAAGAGAGCACCCTCTGAGGTGGCGCCTTCTGGGAGTTCCCTGCAGAGAGAATCAAGCAAACTTTTGAAAAATTCCAAATTCCCCCTGCTGAGGTGTCTCACCCACAAAATTTCCATTTTTATTTTTCTCAAAAAATCAAAATAGCCTTTTGAGGTGGCGCCACCTGAGGGCTCCCTGCAAAAGCCAAATTCGAATTTCAAACCCCCAGATGGCACCCCCTGAGATGGCGCCACATGGAGGGCTCAGATCCAGCCTGTTTGAATTTCAAAAATTTTCAGAAAAATTATAAAAACAAGGGTTCACGCCCAGCCTTGGAAGATCATTTTTTTTAGCTCTTGTGAACTTGAAAAATCCAACCTAGCCTTCCCAACATCTGATTTTGAACTTTGGAAATCGTGCCCCCTTTGGCGCATTGAAGAAGGTGGAGTAGAGCTTGTGCTGTGGCCATATCGATTCCAACAGAGCTCGATTTTGGTGGACCAACCGAAGCTCGGAGCGAAGGACGAAGGAAGCTCGTGATAGCTGCCCCTTTCAAGAGCTCCTACGCTGCATAACAAAGCAAGGTGCACTTCTTTTCCCATTGATTTGATTCCATAATTCGAATCGGGGGTCGTTTGAAGAAAGAGCTCATCCGAGGGATGGATTGAGCTATTCTCATAAAACGACATACATAAAAATGTTTCATTATGCTTCCTTGATGATTTTTAACATTCATATAGTTAGCTAGGTTTAATTTGCATTTTATTTCATTCATTTAGCATATTTCATGAATTAATTAGGATTAATTTAGCCTTTATTTCAATTCTGCTTATTTTCAGTAGGTCTCTGTTTTTGTCAGTCAGTTCACACGTAATTTCATGCATTTGTTTTTTATTAAAAATCCTAAAAAAATCACGGAATGCGCCCTTAGGTGTCCCTAAAATTTTGCCAAAAATTCGGAGCCATTTGAATTTGTTTACTATGGTAAATATTCAAAATGGCAAGTCGGGTTTTGTTACCCAGGATACGTTTTGAAAATCATTTGCCGACTTGTAAAATCGAGATATCCCTTATGGGAGATCCGATTTTCAATCAGAAAGCTGTTCTGAACTCGGGAGCATGTCTAGTTTTTAATATGATTTTTTTAGATTTTTATGATTTTTTTAATGTCTGACAAAAATCCGAGATGTCGGTACACGTGTCAGAGCCTAATTTGGGCCTCTGAGATCTTGGATCGACTTAGGGCTATGGTTTCTCTTTGTGTGTTGCTCCAAATTCGAAACTGTAAAAAGTGAAAGTGGTATCCGAGATGTCCTCTGCTTGAATCTAAAAGCCTGTAATTTTTAGAATAGTGTTGACCCCTGCTTCGGATTTTTCTTGTCAGCCCCCTGTTTTGCTACATTTGTCTGTTCTGTTAGTTTAGGCAGAAATAGTTATATTTTTATCTGTGTTTCCGTTGATCAAATGCCGAAGTCATAAACATGAAAGTTGTTCATGTAGGTGTCGTGCACAGCTATGATTAATTTTATAAATTTCCATGGCCGTTTTTTTATTTTGTTAGCATTTTACATCAGATTAGTGTGATTTTTACCTCTGTCTGAACTAAATCTCTGTTATTGAACTCACCATGGCTCAAATCCCGAGGCTATAAAAACCAAAAATGTTCCATTTCGGGTCTTTTAGCAGTCTGAAAAATATCAGAAGTTTCCATGGTGTAAATCTTGCACTATCATATTAGGCATTGCATTTGGTTCGGATCCATAGGCAAAACCCACCATTTTAGGACTTTCTTTGAATTTTGACATTTAAATCATATCATTTCATAATTTTTAGCATTCTAGACTGTTTATCAGAGTAAGTAGATGCTTCATACCGAATTTGGTGCAATTTGGAATCCATTTGAGGTTCGGATTATCCACAATACCAAAACAGGGTCCCGCAGGACCCGGATCCAAGTGAAAAACAAGCGAAATTCATTATTTTGGCTAAATTTCAAAATGTCAAATTCTGATTTTACAGTCCTAATGTGTTTAGAAGCATGTCATACTGCATTTCATCATCATTTGATTCAATTTGAATTTCAAAATCTCAATTTTACCAAGTTTTCCTTAAAAAAACCCTGATTTTAAAGGTATAACTTTATAATTAGGGGTATTTTTGTCATTTTGACCCAAATTCCGAATTTCAAACTATTTTCTACTGAATTTCAAGCATTTACATCATTTCAAATATCAAGGAAGCATGAGAACAGGGTTTATATCCAATTAAGTCCAATAATTTCATAATATTATTGGAAAATCTTGGAAAAACCCACATATTTGAGCTAACTTTATTTCAAGCTTGGCAGGGACATTCCAAAGAAGGAGCTGAAGTCTGCAAATTTCTTTTATTTCCTTTATTTAGTGATGTAATAATGTAAATTTTGGAATAAGAGATTTAATTTCCTGCTTAGACTAGGATGCATGTCATATAGTTTGAATTTATGCAATATCTTGATTATATGATTCATGCATTTTATTTCAAAAGCACTATGGATGTTCACGAATGGCACGTGCACCAACTCTTAGGGAGTTGACGAACTCGGTGGAATCCATATTTACGGCCCTAGTCGGAATATGGACGAGACCCAGATCCATCATCTTTCTACTAGTCACATTGAGCCTACACTCTTAGGCTATCTTGAAAATGCACATCAAATTTCCAATGTTTTCAAAATCTTGTGCATTAAATCAATTAAACTCGGAACATATTCATGGCCACAGTCAGAATATGTGAAGGATTTACTTTGACTTAATACACATTTTTCCAACAAATTTCCCTAGAAAACCTTTCAAAGTGCATTCTTTCATTCATATCATTTGCATCATGAAATCATTGATTTTCTCAAGATTTTCTCAAGAAAACTTCATTCTCAAGAAATCGATTTCTCAAGAAATTCTAAGGATTTTTCAAAATCGGTTTTCCAAAGACAAGCTTTCCCACAGTTTTCCCAGGAAAATGATGTTTTATTAAGATATTCAAAAGAGTTTTCCAATCTTTCTTCAAGATCCAAAATCGATTTCCAAGTATTTAAAAAGGTAAAATTCCCAGGATTTCGATTCCCCAAGTTTTGAATTTCCTTCTCCAATGAGTTTTCCTATAAATTTTCCATCATTTTCCTAAGAAAACTCTCAAAGTCCAAGTTTTCCTAAGAAGTGTTTCCCTTTTAAAAAAGGTTCATCTTTTCTCAGGAATCACTTCCATTTTCCCAAGATTTTCAACTATTTCTGATTTTTCCACATCTTTATAAGCTTTCTCATGTTTTCAAAAACCCCTTTTTTATCTGAGTTTCCTGAGAAATTGACTTTCAGCTTTTTCCTGGGAAAATCTCTTCAACTCCAAATATTTTCCAAGCATACATCATGTTTTCCCAAGCTGCATTTTCCAAGATCTCATAGCACATGCCTGAATTCTCTGTGCATTTAGGATAGAACATAACTTTGATAATTTCGCTAAGTCAAGCATAGTTTTGGTCCTTGGTTCGATTACCCCTGTTAAAGGTGGCAGGAACGGTCGAACCTCGTACCGACAGGTCGAGCCCCATCCCATGGATTTTCCCGCAATTTTCAAAAACGGAGGCGAGTATTTCAAAACAATTTCCAAAATCCGGTCAAGTTTGAAGCGCAAAAGCGTTTTCCTCTTTTTTCTCTTCCGCAAGGAAGGGAAGACGGGGGAAAAATTTCGCGACGAGAACAGGTTTGGCGACCGAGATGGGACCTGTCCTTATCTGACCTAAAATTATGCTTGACTTAGTTCAATTATCGAAATTATGTTCACAAAATGTCAGCTTTTACTTTTAATATCATGTGAGCCTAGGAGCCTAGATTCTGACCTAGCTGACATTGATTGCATATAGCTTAGGCATGGTTTGGTAGGACCAGATTGAGGAGATATTTTCATGTTCACATAGACTTAGGTCTAAATACAACTCTCCTCAATTTAGGATCTGAATGCAAACAATGTATGCTTCTTCAAAGATTTTCAAAATCTATCTCTCTAGGACTTAGAGCCCTCTATTTCTTGCATGTGATCATTTTTTCAAAACCTCCAATTACCTATCATTACCCGGTCTTCACGTTGCTGGGCTCTCTTCCAGAACCATAGTTCGGGACAGAGCCTCACAACTGGGCCAACTATTTGGGTTAACACCCCCCTACTACGTACCGCGGGCCACAGTCCGAAGTATATCGGTAGGCGCTCAAGGATGTTGGAAAACCTTACCTTAGAACCGGAGTGGAAATTCTATGCCACGTACCTCGGATCTCGATTCGGGTATATCGGCATAACTGGATTGGACAAAGATGATCTGAACTTAGAGTTAGGATTAAGGTCCTACAGCAGTTTTCAAAATGATGCATTTAGAGTCAGCTTCTTAGGGAGTGCTGAATGTGCATAAATGTTTATGCAGGATGTGAGTTTGTATGCTACTTTTATTTCTCTCAGATTTTTTCCAAAAATATCTTTCCAAATATCCATATTCTCATCTTTTCCTTTATTTTCTAAAACCCTGGATGGTTTTTCCCAAATATTCAATTTCTTTCAAAACTCCAGGTGATTTTTCATTCTCCCGTTCTACTGGATCTCGAATTTCCAGCTGCATTTTTATCCTGCCTGCGATTTTCCAAAATCATATGTTTTCTCTCATTGGATTTCAATCCTTTTATCTATTTGCAAAATTCTTCATCTTATTTTCCTCATGCATACCTTGATTATTGTGGTGAAAACTGTTTACTCACTTGCCTTCTCCTTATTCTTAATTCGTTTATGGATTGTTTTTCCAAAAGATATCTCTTTCCTTCAAAAATGGTGTTTTCCTCGTGGTTGACGACCTCGCCTAGGTAACAAGGCACATTTTCCGTTGTTCATTTCTCTTACAAAGAATGACAACATAATTGTCGTGACTCCAACGACGACTCCATCCCTAGTAATGGGATATTCTTCCAATTGCCCACCATATAATTTTCTTCCCAATCCAAAAATTTCCTCAGAGTCTAATCAAGACCTTATCCTGCAGAGAGCCTTCGCAACATTTGATGGTTCAGATAAGGTCAGGGAAGAAGACCGCACCAATTCAGCGTATCAGTTACTCATCAACATCAGAAGGAGAGATGAATTCGCCAAGGTCAGACAAAGACCAAGAGCAGCCAAAAGATGATGGTATCGACCCTCAGATGTACGCAATGTTTCAGGAGATGATGAGGAGGATGATGAGTGAGCAGGCTGGCACCAGCTCAGACAAAAATCCATTCAGTCAGAGAATTAGAGATCGTGTGGCCAAGAGGTCAACCAAGTCCTCTGAGGAGAATGTTCAAGATACTTCAGACGAAGATGATACCGATGAAGAATATGAGGTGCCTCCGGCATTTCATAAATGTGGCCAAAGGAGGAGTCACAAATCAAAAAGTCAGGTCGCAGAAGAGCCCCTGCAAGCACAATTCAGGGAAATGGCCAGAGTGGTCAAGGATCTGCAAGCCCGCGACAAGGGCAATAAAGTCTTCACCAGCGAGGACTTCTACGACGGTTTAGAAGGGGATGATGATCTGGAGAATCTTCCCCGAAAATTCATCAAGTTCGATGGTTCTGGCGACCCAAAAGCCCATCTCGCCATGTTCTTCGCTGAATGCTCTAGGTTCAAGAGAGACAATAGAGCATTGTTCTTATGCTTTCCCCGCAGCCTGGAAGGAGTCGCAGCCAAATGGTACGCAGAACATGTCAATCCTATAGAACTGAAAGAGTTCGACAAAGTCGTGAATTTGTTCGTTGAACGATTCTTGTTCAATACTGAAGCGCTCCCAACATTGAGCCATCTCTGCAACCTAAGGCAGAATGAAAATGAAAAGGCAAGGGACTTCATTCGCAGATGGAGAGAGACCTGCAACAAAATGAGGGATCCTATATCAGAAAGACATGCTTTATCATTGATCCTCAATAATTTTTTGCAACCTCTGAGAGGATTAATTTCTACCTCACCATCCAAATCTTTCGTTGAACTCATTGAACGAGCAGAATGGCTCGAGTTGAGTGTGGAGAATGGAGTCTATGAAGGCTTCACATTTTCCAAGAATAACTCTCAAGGTGAACAAAAGAAGAAGGCTCACTTCACTTTTGCGGCCAAATCTTTCAATAATAGCAAAGGCAACAAGAATGATCATAGTTTGGAGAGAATCAAAAAGCAAAAGGGGAAGGACATCAACAGTGATAAACCTCTCCAATCCAGCCCTCAACATCAAAAGAAAGATCAGGAAAAATCAAAGCGCAAGGACTGGAGAACTGATCGAGAATTCACCCCTCTGGATCAGACACTCGAGAGTATCCTCGAGTATATGCTTGAGAAAGACCTTGTCCGGTTGCCTAAAGCTGCTGATCCTCCAACAATTATGGGCAGATTCAAAGAACAATTTTGCAAGTTTCATCGAGCAGTAGGGCATGATACAGAAAACTGCTTCGTCCTTAAGAACATTGTTCAAGACTGCATTGACAAGAAGCTCCTCGTTGAAGATGAAAAGGAAGACTAGTCATCCTGACAAAGATTTTTTCTACAATCATTCAAGAAGATGACAATGCCAACAATTTCCCATTTCCCATCTTGCCTTTTCAAAAGAATAATGTAATCCCATTCTCTTTCCTTGATTTTAAAGCATCAATAAAGTCATCAATTTTTTTTTCAATAGCTTGGTGTCGTCTTATTTACTTCCTCTTTCTTTTCATAATGTCTCTCTTGTGAGGAATGATCTTGAGGACATCTATCAGTCAAGAAACTTGTCGCCTTATTCATCAATTGTCCTTCTTCTATTCAAAACTTTCTCCCTAGTTACACTGGGGCATTTTTTTGAAAAAATTATCTTTACCTCAAAACATCCTGTATGCAGGCAGGATAAACCATTCTCTCATTTTGCATATATATGCACTCATTTGCATTCATTTGCACTTCATTTGCATTTCATGTGCATGTGCATTGCATTTGCATTGACTATGCACCCAATTCCATTCCCCTTCAGGTTAAGGGATAAACCTGAATCATTTTCCATAATTCTTCAATTTCGACCCTCGGGTCATCCAATTCTTCAATTTCGATCTCCGGGTCACCCAATTCCCAATTTTAAAATCACCAAAATTCTCAATTTTGATCGCCAGGTCATCCAATTTTCATTCCCCGTTCAGGATAAGGGGATAATCCTGAAACCATTCATAGAAGCGATTCAACTCTCTATAATGGTCCTTGTTCTTCATTGAACTGATAGTGTTCCAAACGAACTGATAGTCGTTCTTCATTGAACTGATAGTGTTCCTAACGAACTGATAGTCGTTCTTCACTGAACTGATAGTCGTTCCAAGCGAACTGATAGTGTTCCAAACGAACTGATAGTCGTTCTTCATTGAACTGATAGTGTTCCAAGTGAACTGATAGTCGTTCTTCATCGAACTGATAGTATTCCAAGTGAACTGATAGTTGTTCTTCATCGAACTGATAGTGTTCTAACCAAACTGATAGTGTTCCAAGTGAACTGATAGTCGTTCTTCATTGAACTGATAGTGTTCAAGTGAACTGATAGTCGTTCTTCATTGAACTGATAGTGTTCCAAGTGAATTGATATTGTTCCAAGTGAACTGATAGTCGTTCTTCATTGAACTGATAGTGTTCCAAGTGAACTGATAGTCGTTCTTCATTGAACTGATATTGTTTCAAGTGAACTGATAGTCGTTCTTCATCGAACTGATAGTGTTCCAAGTGAACTGATAGTCGTTCTTCATCGAACTGATAGTGTTCCCAGTGAACTGATAGTCGTTCTTCATCGAACTGATAGTGTTCCAAGTGAACTGATAGTCGTTCTTCATCGAACTGATAGTGTTCCAAGTGAACTGATAGTCGTTCTTCATCGAACTGATAGTGTTCCAAGTGAACTGATAGTCATTCTTCATTGAACTGATAGTATTCCAAGCAAACTGATAGTCATTCTTCATCCAACTGATAGTGTTCCAAGTGAACTGATAGTCATTCTTTATCGAACTGATAGTGTTCCAAGTGAACTGATAGTCGTTCCTCATCGAATTGATAGTGTTTCAAGTGAACTGATAGTCGTTCTTAATTGAACTGATATTATTCCCACTGATGGTTGTTCTTAATCGAACTGATATTGTTCCCAGCAAACCAATGGGCGTTCTTAATTGAACTGATATTGTTTCCAGCGAACCGATGGTCGTTCTTAATTGAACTGATATTGTTCTCAGTGAACTGATAGTCACCTCCTTTGAGGAAAAGAGAGGAGAATTTTCGTCACGGATGCGTTAAGCTGGACCTCATGTGCTCTCTTTCATCAAGGATTTCAAGAAAATTTTGTCAATTTGTCAATCAATTGTTGATTTCAAAATTTTATTGCATAAATCTTTACCTCAGTTTACCTTCAGCATTACTTTCAAAAGAGTGAAGCTTTTGCGAAAAGAGATTCAATCTTCAAATTCGTTCTATTTGACCAACCAAAAGGATGAAGGATAAATCCTCGATATGGCCAGAAAAGAAGATTCAATGTTATTGAAAAGCCGTAGATGATCGATATTGATCACAGTCAATGGCGCATCTTTAAGGTTTATTCTTGTAAAGACAAGGCAGTGGAAATATCCTGAGCGCTAGAAAAGAGAGCGTTTACCCAAGCCCCGTTTCCTCAAAATCACCTAAGCTGCAATTAAATATCCGCAAAAGGGAGCTCTCACCTGTCGTCAAGATGAAGGCGAATTAGGCGAGTAGACCCCTGGGGCCAAAGAAGATTCGAAACATCTCCAAGATGACGGAGTTTGTGACGGGTCCTTCCAGGGAAAGTCCAAAGCACTGTCGAGATGAAGGCAGATGCGATGAACCTCTCGACAATCCCTAAAAGATATTTAATTTCAGCTATCATCCAAAGATCTCCAAACCCATCGTCCAAGAAGGATCGAAACATCTCCAAGATGAAGGAGTTTGTGACGTACCCTTCCAAAAGAGAGCAAGAGAGGAAAAAGAAAGAGAAAAAAAAAGTCAAAATATCTCCAAAATGAAGGAGAGTGTAGCAAAAACCCAGAGAGCCAAAAGAGTGCAGAAAGATTATCAAGAGAGAAGCTCTCAGGATATCAAGCTGCCAGATTTATCAAGAATCCTCTTTAATCTTGTGAAATTCTATTATCAATATTCTTTCATCAATTGCTTTCATAATATCAAATTCTCTTTCCTGCTCATATCAAGGAAATTGATAACTTCCTTGAAAAAGGTCAATTGCAAGCAATTTGGATTTCCAATCTCGATTCCACGAAGTGAACCTTGTTTGGAGGTAATGCTTTGGGTAGAAAAGAAAGAATATCTTTGCAACAATGTGCAACATTTTCAAGTATTTTGAATCAACAACAAAATTCCCAACATTTTGGCAATATTTTCTAGCTATCCTGACATGAAGTGAGAGCTTGATGTCCGTCTTCGATGCATCCTGACACCAATTTTAAATCCCTCTTAAGGACTTGATTCCTTCCCTTCTTTGAGAGCATGAACTCTCAAATTTGCACACTTCCCTGTGGCCCCACTGTCCCACCATAGACAGTCCCATTTCGGTTCGAGGTCGAACCACCAATCATTTCCCGCAAAAGGCAATTTCAAAAGCTGATTTTAGTCTCAGCAATGAGACGCCCAAAACCAATCCCTTTTCAAGCTTTAGGGACCCCATTTTCCTTCCTTTTGCAAAAACCCTATTGGATTTATTGTGCAAAATCCAAAGGTTCCATCATGGTCTCTTCCTTCGAGGATTCCATTTCATTTTCCACCCAATCAGGATAAGGGTACAAACCTAGGCCTCGATCAAAGAGGTATTTCATTTTCTGCCCGATCAGGATAAGGGTATAAACCTGAGCCTCAATCAAAGAGGTATTCCATTTTCCGCCCGATCAGGATAAGGGTACAAACCTGAGCATCAATCAAAGAGGTATTCCATTTTCCGCCCGATCAGGATAAGGGTACAAACCTGAGCCTCAATCAAAGAGGTATTTCATCTTCCGCCCGATCAGGTTAAGGGTACAAACCTGAGTCTCATTTCGATGAGATATTTCATTCCCCAATCAGGTCAAGGGTCAAAACCTGAGCTTCGTTCCATGCGAGGTATTTCTGTCCCATCCAGGTTAAGGGCATAAACCTGAACTTCACTCTCATAGAGTGAATCTTTTCTCTCCATTCTTCGCTTCATATCTACCATCTTCCTCGGGCTAATTTCTTCACACCCAGTCAGATCCTTCTAACTGGAGCATTTTTTTCGTATAGCCCAAATTTGGTGTGTTTTCTTTGCCACTAAGCTCGGCCATGAGCCGGCTTAGTAGCAAAGAGGGGCATCTGTAAACACCCCAAATTTTTACTCACCTCCCCAACATTTCCACCAAGCATCAACATCCAGCCTCTGAAATCGCTGGAGGGCAAAATGGTCATTTTCTGAGCCCGGACCTTGCAAAAGTCCAAATTTCATCTGAAACTCTCAAATTTTCTCTATTTTTATCTCAAATGTTCAAGATTTTACTCCTGACAGGAGACAAACATCTCCAAGTCTTGGTTCAAGATTATATTGCATAAGACATGTCATTGCATATCATTGCATGAGCATTTCAAATCACTGCACTGCACAGCATGTCATTTCGAGGTCCAGAACTCTCGATTTCAAAATCTTCAATCCAGATTAGAATTTTAACTCTTTTCAAAATTGATTTCAAAACCCTAGGTCTTCAAAATTATCAATTTTTCCCATTTTACCCCCAGGACTCTGAATTTCAAAATATTTCCTCAGGAAAACCATCTGGATAGTTTTCAATGTGGATTTCAGTCACTTCACATTAGATTTTGCCCTTTTTGACATTTTCAAATATCTTTCTTTTACAAAATCGCCCTACAAGGGCCAACTCTTTCCAAAATTCCTGTTTTGCCCATTAGTCCAGATTTTATGAAAATTCCAAAAAGAAGTTGTGGTTTTATCCTTATTTCAATAAAGAAGCAATGTGGGACCCACACTGAGGTGGTGTCACACAAGCTTTCCTTTTGAAAATTTGAATTTTGAAAAACCCAAAAATATAGGAGCCTTGTCCCCCGGATTGGTGCCACTTGTCATCTCTCTCTCCTCCCATTTCCATGCCACGTGTAAGTGTGGGGCTACCCTAAGAAGCCGCCACATGTCATCCCATTTTATCTGCCATGTGTCACCCTATCCATCCTGCGCCATGTGTCATTTCAAAGACTACCAGGAGATGCCAAGTGTCATAGGTTGTCCTGTCTAGAAAAAGTGGAGTTTGTCTCCTCTGAGGTGGCGCCACTTGAAGTGTGTCTCCTGCAGTGGACACGTGTCAACCCCTCCTTCCTTCTAAAAAAGTAGCCTGACACATGTCCTCTCCCTACTTTTCTCAAAAAAGTAGGAGACATGTGTCACTCCTAAATTCCTACAGAAAAGGTAGGCTTGTCTCCTCTGAGGTGGCGCCATCTGGAGTGTCTCCTGCAGAGGACACATGGCAAGCTCTCATTTCCTCAGAAAAAGCAACTGCCATGTGTCATTTCCTGCTTTCTTCAGAAAAGCTAGAATTCAAATATTCAAAAACCCCCATAGGTGGCGAAAATCAAGAACTCCTACCTTTTTCATCCTGTCTGAGATGGCGCCACATGGCTTGGCCCACCTTCTCTCCCCTCTGCCACGTGTCATTCTCTGCTTCTTTCAGAAAAAGTAGAGGACACATGTCTTCTCCCTACCTCTTTCAGAAAAGTAGGAGACACATGTCACTCCTGGCCTTCTTCAGAAAAAGCAAACCATTTAAAATTCAAACAAGGCATTAGGTGGCGAAAATCCGGAGCTCTGATTTTTCCAGATGGCCTGTGAGGGCGCCACATGTCCCTTCCCTCCTTCTCATCCCCTCTGCCACGTGTCATCTTCTACTTCTTTCAGGAAAAGAAGGTGACACATGTCTCCTTCTCACTCCTTCAGAAAAAGTAGAGGACACATGTCCTCTCCCTATTTTTTTCAGAAAAGTAGGAGACACATGTCCCTTTCCCTCCTTTTCCTCCCTCTTGCCACATGGCATTGTAGGAGCCACCCTGAGGTGGCGCCACATGTCCACCCTCCATTCCTCCAGGGCCAAACTCTATTTGAATTTCAAACTTCCCCCTGAGGTGGCGCCATTTGAGAAAGCCTCTCCAGACAGCTGACACTTGTCCTCCACATGTCCAGATCTCCTTTCACCAGAAAAAGCAAAATTCAAATTCCTCTGAGGTGGCGCCTTCTGAGCCCACTGCTCTGTCCTTCTGACATGTGTCAACACCTTTTGAGGTGGCACCATTCCAGGACTCCACTTGGCTCCATTTTTTATTTTTATTTTATTTTTAATAAAGGTAGCCCACCATGAGGTGGCGCCACCTGAGGACTCCCTACAAAAGGTGAGTTTGAATTTCAAATTCCAAGAGAGCACCCTCTGAGGTGGCGCCTTCTGGGAGTTCCCTGCAGAGAGAATCAAGCAAACTTTTGAAAAATTCCAAATTCCCCCTGCTGAGGTGTCTCACCCACAAAATTTCCATTTTTATTTTTCTCAAAAAATCAAAATAGCCTTTTGAGGTGGCGCCACCTGAGGGCTCCCTGCAAAAGCCAAATTCGAATTTCAAACCCCCAGATGGCACCCCCTGAGATGGCGCCACATGGAGGGCTCAGATCCAGCCTGTTTGAATTTCAAAAATTTTCAGAAAAATTATAAAAACAAGGGTTCACGCCCAGCCTTGGAAGATCATTTTTTTTAGCTCTTGTGAACTTGGAAAATCCAACCTAGCCTTCCCAACATCTGATTTTGAACTTTGGAAATCGTGCCCCCTTTGGCGCATTGAAGAAGGTGGAGTAGAGCTTGTGCTGTGGCCAATTCGATTCCAACAGAGCTCGATTTTGGTGGACCATCCAAAGCTCGGAGCGAAGGACGAAGGAAGCTCGTGATAGCTGCCCCTTTCAAGAGCTCCTACGCTGCATAACGAAGCAAGGTGCACTTCTTTTCCCATTGATTTGATTCCATAATTCGAATCGGGGGTCGTTTGAAGAAAGAGCTCATCCGAGGGATGGATTGAGCTATTCTCATAAAACGACATACATAAAAATGTTTCATTATGCTTCCTTGATGATTTTTAACATTCATATAGTTAGCTAGGTTTAATTTGCATTTTATTTCATTCATTTAGCATATTTCATGAATTAATTAGGATTAATTTAGCCTTTATTTCAATTCTGCTTATTTTCAGTAGGTCTCTGTTTTTGTCAGTCAGTTCACACGTAATTTCATGCATTTGTTTTTTATTAAAAATCCTAAAAAAATCACGGAATGCGCCCTTAGGTGTCCCTAAAATTTTGCCAAAAATTCGGAGCCATTTGAATTTGTTTACTATGGTAAATATTCAAAATGGCAAGTCGGGTTTTGTTACCCAGGATACGTTTTGAAAATCATTTGCCGACTTGTAAAATCGAGATATCCCTCATGGGAGATCCGATTTTCAATCAGAAAGCTGTTCTGAACTCGGGAGCATGTCTAGTTTTTAATATGATTTTTTTAGATTTTTATGATTTTTTTAATGTCTGACAAAAATCCGAGATGTCGGTACACGTGTCAGAGCCTAATTTGGGCCTCTGAGATCTTGGATCGACTTAGGGCTATGGTTTCTCTTTGTGTGTTGCTCCAAATTCGAAACTGTAAAAAGTGAAAGTGGTATCCGAGATGTCCTCTGCTTGAATCTAAAAGCCTGTAATTTTTAGAATAGTGTTGACCCCTGCTTCGGATTTTTCTTGTCAGCCCCCTGTTTTGCTACATTTGTCTGTTCTGTTAGTTTAGGCAGAAATAGTTATATTTTTATCTGTGTTTCCGTTGATCAAATGCCGAAGTCATAAACATGAAAGTTGTTCCTGTAGGTGTCGTGCACAGCTATGATTAATTTCATAAATTTCCATGGCCGTTTTTTTATTTTTTTAGCATTTTACATCAGATTAGTGTGATTTTTACCTCTGTCTGAACTAAATCCCTGTTATTGAACTCACCATGGCTCAAATCCCGAGGCTATAAAAACCAAAAATGTTCCATTTCGGGTCTTTTAGCAGTCTGAAAAATATCAGAAGTTTCCATGGTGTAAATCTTGCACTATCATATTAGGCATTGCATTTGGTTCGGATCCATAGGCAAAACCCACCATTTTAGGACTTTATTTGAATTTTGACATTTAAATCATATCATTTCATAATTTTTAGCATTCTAGACTGTTTATCAGAGTAAGTAGATGCTTCATACCGAATTTGGTGCAATTTGTAATCCATTTGAGGTTCGGATTATCCACAATACCAAAACAGGGTCCCGCAGGACCCGGATCCAAGTGAAAAACAAGCGAAATTCATTATTTTGGCTAAATTTCAAAATGTCAAATTCTGATTTTACAGTCCTAATGTGTTTAGAAGCATGTCATACTGCATTTCATCATCATTTGATTCAATTTGAATTTCAAAATCTCAATTTTACCAAGTTTTCCTTCAAAAAACCCTGATTTTAAAGGTATAACTTTATAATTAGGGGTATTTTTGTCATTTTGACCCCAATTCCGAATTTCAAACTATTTTCTACTGAATTTCCTGCATTTACATCATTTCAAATATCAAGGAAGCATGAGAACAGGGTTTATATCCAATTAAGTCCAATAATTTCATAATATTATTGGAAAATCTTGGAAAAACCCACATATTTGAGCTAACTTTATTTCAAGCTTGGCAGGGACATTCCAAAGAAGGAGCTGAAGTCTGCAAATTTCTTTTATTTCCTTTATTTAGTGATGTAATAATGTAAATTTTGGAATAAGAGATTTAATTTCCTGCTTAGACTAGGATGCATGTCATATAGTTTGAATTTATGCAATATCCTGATTATATGATTCATGCATTTTATTTCAAAAGCACTATGGATGTTCACGAATGGCACGTGCACCAACTCTTAGGGAGTTGATGAACTCGGTGGAATCCATATTTACGGCCCTAGTCGGAATATGGACGAGACCCAGATCCATCATCTTTCTACTAGTCACATTGAGCCTACACTCTTAGGCTATCTTGAAAATGCACATCAAATTTCCAATGTTTTCAAAATCTTGTGCATTAAATCAATTAAACTCGGAACATATTCATGGCCACAGTCAGAATATGTGAAGGATTTACTTTGACTTAATACACATTTTTCCAACAAATTTCCCTAGAAAACCTTTCAAAGTGCATTCTTTCATTCATATCATTTGCATCATGAAATCATTGATTTTCTCAAGATTTTCTCAAGAAAACTTCATTCTCAAGAAATCGATTTCTCAAGAAATTCTAAGGATTTTTCAAAATCGGTTTTCCAAAGACAAGCTTTCCCACAGTTTTTCCAGGAAAATGATGTTTTATTAAGATATTCAAAAGAGTTTTCCAATCTTTCTTCAAGATCCAAAATCGATTTCCAAGTATTTAAAAAGGTAAAATTCCCAGGATTTCGATTCCCCAAGTTTTGAATTTCCTTCTCCAATGAGTTTTCCTATAAATTTTCCATCATTTTCCTAAGAAAACTCTCAAAGTCCAAGTTTTCCTAAGAAGTGTTTCCCTTTTAAAAAAGGTTCATCTTTTCTCAGGAATCACTTCCATTTTCCCAAGATTTTCAACTATTTCTGATTTTTCCACATCTTTATAAGCTTTCTCATGTTTTCAAAAACCCCTTTTTTATCTGAGTTTCCTGAGAAATTGACTTTCAGCTTTTTCCTGGGAAAATCTCTTCAACTCCAAATATTTTCCAAGCATACATCATGTTTTCCCAAGCTGCATTTTCCAAGATCTCATAGCACATGCCTGAATTCTCTGTGCATTTAGGATAGAACATAACTTTGATAATTTCGCTAAGTCAAGCATAGTTTTGGTCCTTGGTTCGATTACCCCTGTTAAAGGCGGCAGGAACGGTCGAACCTCGTACCGACAGGTCGAGCCCCATCCCATGGATTTTCCCGCAATTTTCAAAAACGGAGGCGAGTATTTCAAAACAATTTCCAAAATCCGGTCAAGTTTGAAGCGCGAAAGCGTTTTCCTCTTTTTTCTCTTCCGCAAGGAAGGGAAGACGGGGGAAAAATTTCGCGACGAGAACAGGTTTGGCGACCGAGATGGGACCTGTCCTTATCTGACCTAAAATTATGCTTGACTTAGTTCAATTATCGAAATTATGTTCACAAAATGTCAGCTTTTACTTTTAATATCATGTGAGCCTAGGAGCCTAGATTCTGACCTAGCTGACATTGATTGCATATAGCTTAGGCATGGTTTGGTAGGACCAGATTGAGGAGATATTTTCATGTTCACATAGACTTAGGTCTAAATACAACTCTCCTCAATTTAGGATCTGAATGCAAACAATGTATGCTTCTTCAAAGATTTTCAAAATCTATCTCTCTAGGACTTAGAGCCCTCTATTTCTTGCATGTGATCATTTTTTCAAAACCTCCAATTACCTATCATTACCCGGTCTTCACGTTGCTGGGCTCTCTTCCAGAACCATAGTTCGGGACAGAGCCTCACAACTGGGCCAACTATTTGGGTTAACACCCCCCTACTACGTACCGCGGGCCACAGTCCGAAGTATATCGGTAGGCGCTCAAGGATGTTGGAAAACCTTACCTTAGAACCGGAGTGGAAATTCTATGCCACGTACCTCGGATCTCGATTCGGGTATATCGGCATAACTGGATTGGACAAAGATGATCTGAACTTAGAGTTAGGATTAAGGTCCTACAGCAGTTTTCAAAATGATGCATTTAGAGTCAGCTTCTTAGGGAGTGCTGAATGTGCATAAATGTTTATGCAGGATGTGAGTTTGTATGCTACTTTTATTTCTCTCAGATTTTTTCCAAAAATATCTTTCCAAATATCCATATTCTCATCTTTTCCTTTATTTTCTAAAACCCTGGATGGTTTTTCCCAAATATTCAATTTCTTTCAAAACTCCAGGTGATTTTTCATTCTCCCGTTCTACTGGATCTCGAATTTCCAGCTGCATTTTTATCCTGCCTGCGATTTTCCAAAATCATATGTTTTCTCTCATTGGATTTCAATCCTTTTATCTATTTGCAAAATTCTTCATCTTATTTTCCTCATGCATACCTTGATTATTGTGGTGAAAACTGTTTACTCACTTGCCTTCTCCTTATTCTTAATTCGTTTATGGATTGTTTTTCCAAAAGATATCTCTTTCCTTCAAAAATGGTGTTTTCCTCGTGGTTGACGACCTCGCCTAGGTAACAAGGCACATTTTCCGTTGTTCATTTCTCTTACAAAGAATGACAACATAATTGTCGTGACTCCAACGACGACTCCATCCCTAGTAATGGGATATTCTTCCAATTGCCCACCATATAATTTTCTTCCCAATCCAAAAATTTCCTCAGAGTCTAATCAAGACCTTATCCTGCAGAGAGCCTTCGCAACATTTGATGGTTCAGATAAGGTCAGGGAAGAAGACCGCACCAATTCAGCGTATCAGTTACTCATCAACATCAGAAGGAGAGATGAATTTGCCAAGGTCAGACAAAGACCAAGAGCAGCCAAAAGATGATGGTATCGACCCTCAGATGTACGCAATGTTTCAGAAGATGATGAGGAGGATGATGAGTGAGCAGGCTGGCACCAGCTCAGACAAAAATCCATTCAGTCAGAGAATTAGAGATCGTGTGGCCAAGAGGTCAACCAAGTCCTCTGAGGAGAATGTTCAAGATACTTCAGACGAAGATGATACCGATGAAGAATATGAGGTGCCTCCGGCATTTCATAAATGTGGCCAAAGGAGGAGTCACAAATCAAAAAGTCAGGTCACAGAAGAGCCCCTGCAAGCACAATTCAGGGAAATGGCCAGAGTGGTCAAGGATCTGCAAGCCCGCGACAAGGGCAATAAAGTCTTCACCAGCGAGGACTTCTACGACGGTTTAGAAGGGGATGATGATCTGGAGAATCTTCCCCGAAAATTCATCAAGTTCGATGGTTCTGGCGACCCAAAAGCCCATCTCGCCATGTTCTTCGCTGAATGCTCTAGGTTCAAGAGAGACAACAGAGCATTGTTCTTATGCTTTCCCCGCAGCCTGGAAGGAGTCGCAGCCAAATGGTACGCGGAACATGTCAATCCTATAGAACTGAAAGAGTTCGACAAAGTCGTGAATTTGTTCGTTGAACGATTCTTGTTCAATACTGAAGCGCTCCCAACATTGAGCCATCTCTGCAACCTAAGGCAGAATGAAAATGAAAAGGCAAGGGACTTCATTCGCAGATGGAGAGAGACCTGCAACAAAATGAGGGATCCTATATCAGAAAGACATGCTTTATCATTGATCCTCAATAATTTTTTGCAACCTCTGAGAGGATTAATTTCTACCTCACCATCCAAATCTTTCGTTGAACTCATTGAACAAGCAGAATGGCTCGAGTTGAGTGTGGAGAATGGAGTCTATGAAGGCTTCACATTTTCCAAGAATAACTCTCAAGGTGAACAAAAGAAGAAGGCTCACTTCACTTTTGCGGCCAAATCTTTCAATAATAGCAAAGGCAACAAGAATGATCATAGTTTGGAGAGAATCAAAAAGCAAAAGGGGAAGGACATCAACAGTGATAAACCTCTCCAATCCAGCCCTCAACATCAAAAGAAAGATCAGGAAAAATCAAAGCACAAGGACTGGAGAACTGATCGAGAATTCACCCCTCTGGATCAGACACTCGAGAGTATCCTCGAGTATATGCTTGAGAAAGACCTTGTCCGGTTGCCTAAAGCTGCTGATCCTCCAACAATTATGGGCAGATTCAAAGAACAATTTTGCAAGTTTCATCGAGCAGTAGGGCATGATACAGAAAACTGCTTCGTCCTTAAGAACATTGTTCAAGACTGCATTGACAAGAAGCTCCTCGTTGAAGATGAAAAGGAAGACTAGTCATCCTGACAAAGATTTTTTCTACAATCATTCAAGAAGATGACAATGCCAACAATTTCCCATTTCCCATCTTGCCTTTTCAAAAGAATAATGTAATCCCATTCTCTTTCCTTGATTTTAAAGCATCAATAAAGTCATCAATTTTTTTTTCAATAGCTTGGTGTCGTCTTATTTACTTCCTCTTCCTTTTCATAATGTCTCTCTTGTGAGGAATGATCTTGAGGACATCTATCAGTCAAGAAACTTGTCGCCTTATTCATCAATTGTCCTTCTTCTATTCAAAACTTTCTCCCTAGTTACACTGGGGCATTTTTTTGAAAAAATTATCTTTACCTCAAAACATCCTGTATGCAGGCAGGATAAACCATTCTCTCATTTTGCATATATATGCACTCATTTGCATTCATTTGCACTTCATTTGCATTTCATGTGCATGTGCATTGCATTTGCATTGACTATGCACCCAATTCCATTCCCCTTCAGGTTAAGGGATAAACCTGAATCATTTTCCATAATTCTTCAATTTCGACCCTCGGGTCATCCAATTCTTCAATTTCGATCTCCGGGTCACCCAATTCCCAATTTTAAAATCACCAAAATTCTCAATTTTGATCGCCAGGTCATCCAATTTTCATTCCCCGTTCAGGATAAGGGGATAATCCTGAAACCATTCATAGAAGCGATTCAACTCTCTATAATGGTCCTTGTTCTTCATTGAACTGATAGTGTTCCAAACGAACTGATAGTCGTTCTTCATTGAACTGATAGTGTTCCTAACGAACTGATAGTCGTTCTTCACTGAACTGATAGTCGTTCCAAGCGAACTGATAGTGTTCCAAACGAACTGATAGTCGTTCTTCATTGAACTGATAGTGTTCCAAGTGAACTGATAGTCGTTCTTCATCGAACTGATAGTATTCCAAGTGAACTGATAGTTGTTCTTCATCGAACTGATAGTGTTCTAACCAAACTGATAGTGTTCCAAGTGAACTGATAGTCGTTCTTCATTGAACTGATAGTGTTCAAGTGAACTGATAGTCGTTCTTCATTGAACTGATAGTGTTCCAAGTGAATTGATATTGTTCCAAGTGAACTGATAGTCGTTCTTCATTGAACTGATAGTGTTCCAAGTGAACTGATAGTCGTTCTTCATTGAACTGATATTGTTTCAAGTGAACTGATAGTCGTTCTTCATCGAACTGATAGTGTTCCAAGTGAACTGATAGTCGTTCTTCATCGAACTGATAGTGTTCCCAGTGAACTGATAGTCGTTCTTCATCGAACTGATAGTGTTCCAAGTGAACTGATAGTCGTTCTTCATCGAACTGATAGTGTTCCAAGTGAACTGATAGTCGTTCTTCATCGAACTGATAGTGTTCCAAGTGAACTGATAGTCGTTCTTCATTGAACTGATAGTATTCCAAGCAAACTGATAGTCATTCTTCATCCAACTGATAGTGTTCCAAGTGAACTGATAGTCATTCTTTATCGAACTGATAGTGTTCCAAGTGAACTGATAGTCGTTCCTCATCGAATTGATAGTGTTTCAAGTGAACTGATAGTCGTTCTTAATTGAACTGATATTATTCCCACTGATGGTTGTTCTTAATCGAACTGATATTGTTCCCAGCAAACCGATGGGCGTTCTTAATTGAACTGATATTGTTTCCAGCGAACCGATGGTCGTTCTTAATTGAACTGATATTGTTCCCAGTGAACTGATAGTCACCTCCTTTGAGGAAAAGAGAGGAGAATTTTCGTCACGGATGCGTTAAGCTGGACCTCATGTGCTCTCTTTCATCAAGGATTTCAAGAAAATTTTGTCAATTTGTCAATCAATTGTTGATTTCAAAATTTTATTGCATAAATCTTTACCTCAGTTTACCTTCAGCATTACTTTCAAAAGAGTGAAGCTTTTGCGAAAAGAGATTCAATCTTCAAATTCGTTCTATTTGACCAACCAAAAGGATGAAGGATAAATCCTCGATATGGCCAGAAAAGAAGATTCAATGTTATTGAAAAGCCGTAGATGATCGATATTGATCACAGTCAATGGCGCATCTTTAAGGTTTATTCTTGTAAAGACAAGGCAGTGGAAATATCCTGAGCGCTAGAAAAGAGAGCGTTTACCCAAGCCCCGTTTCCTCAAAATCACCTAAGCTGCAATTAAATATCCGCAAAAGGGAGCTCTCACCTGTCGTCAAGATGAAGGCGAATTAGGCGAGTAGACCCCTGGGGCCAAAGAAGATTCGAAACATCTTCAAGATGACGGAGTTTGTGACGGGTCCTTCTAGGGAAAGTCCAAAGCACTGTCGAGATGAAGGCAGATGCGATGAACCTCTCGACAATCCCTAAAAGATATTTAATTTCAGCTATCATCCAAAGATCTCCAAACCCATCGTCCAAGAAGGATCGAAACATCTCCAAGATGAAGGAGTTTGTGACGTACCCTTCCAAAAGAGAGCAAGAGAGGAAAAAGAAAGAGAAAAAAAAAGTCAAAATATCTCCAAAATGAAGGAGAGTGTAGCAAAAACCCAGAGAGCCAAAAGAGTGCAGAAAGATTATCAAGAGAGAAGCTCTCAGGATATCAAGCTGCCAGATTTATCAAGAATCCTCTTTAATCTTGTGAAATTCTATTATCAATATTCTTTCATCAATTGCTTTCATAATATCAAATTCTCTTTCCTGCTCATATCAAGGAAATTGATAACTTCCTTGAAAAAGGTCAATTGCAAGCAATTTGGATTTCCAATCTCGATTCCACGAAGTGAACCTTGTTTGGAGGTAATGCTTTGGGTAGAAAAGAAAGAATATCTTTGCAACAATGTGCAACATTTTCAAGTATTTTGAATCAACAACAAAATTCCCAACATTTTGGCAATATTTTCTAGCTATCCTGACATGAAGTGAGAGCTTGATGTCCGTCTTCGATGCATCCTGACACCAATTTTAAATCCCTCTTAAGGACTTGATTCCTTCCCTTCTTTGAGAGCATGAACTCTCAAATTTGCACACTTCCCTGTGGCCCCACTGTCCCACCATAGACAGTCCCATTTCGGTTCGAGGTCGAACCACCAATCATTTCCCGCAAAAGGCAATTTCAAAAGCTGATTTTAGTCTCAGCAATGAGACGCCCAAAACCAATCCCTTTTCAAGCTTTAGGGACCCCATTTTCCTTCCTTTTGCAAAAACCCTATTGGATTTATTGTGCAAAATCCAAAGGTTCCATCATGGTCTCTTCCTTCGAGGATTCCATTTCATTTTCCACCCAATCAGGATAAGGGTACAAACCTAGGCCTCGATCAAAGAGGTATTTCATTTTCTGCCCGATCAGGATAAGGGTATAAACCTGAGCCTCAATCAAAGAGGTATTCCATTTTTCGCCCGATCAGGATAAGGGTACAAACCTGAGCCTCAATCAAAGAGGTATTCCATTTTCCGCCCGATCAGGATAAGGGTACAAACCTGAGCCTCAATCAAAGAGGTATTTCATCTTCCGCCCGATCAGGTTAAGGGTACAAACCTGAGTCTCATTTCGATGAGATATTTCATTCCCCAATCAGGTCAAGGGTCAAAACCTGAGCTTCGTTCCATGCGAGGTATTTCTGTCCCATCCAGGTTAAGGGCATAAACCTGAACTTCACTCTCATAGAGTGAATCTTTTCTCTCCATTCTTCGCTTCATATCTACCATCTTCCTCGGGCTAATTTCTTCACACCCAGTCAGATCCTTCTAACTGGAGCATTTTTTTCGTATAGCCCAAATTTGGTGTGTTTTCTTTGCCACTAAGCTCGGCCATGAGCCGGCTTAGTAGCAAAGAGGGGCATCTGTAAACACCCCAAATTTTTACTCACCTCCCCAACATTTCCACCAAGCATCAACATCCAGCCTCTGAAATCGCTGGAGGGCAAAATGGTTATTTTCTGAGCCCGGACCTTGCAAAAGTCCAAATTTCATCTGAAACTCTCAAATTTTCTCTATTTTTATCTCAGATGTTCAAGATTTTACTTCTGACAGGAGACAAACATCTCCAAGTCTTGGTTCAAGATTATATTGCATAAGACATGTCATTGCATATCATTGCATGAGCATTTCAAATCACTGCACTGCACAGCATGTCATTTCGAGGTCCAGAACTCTCGATTTCAAAATCTTCAATCCAGATTAGAATTTTAACTCTTTTCAAAATTGATTTCAAAACCCTGGGTCTTCAAAATTATCAATTTTTCCCATTTTACCCCCAGGACTCTGAATTTCAAAATATTTCCTCAGGAAAACCATCTGGATAGTTTTCAATGTGGATTTCAGTCACTTCACATTAGATTTTGCCCTTTTTGACATTTTCAAATATCTTTCTTTTACAAAATCGCCCTACAAGGGCCAACTCTTTCCAAAATTCCTGTTTTGCCCATTAGTCCAGATTTTATGAAAATTCCAAAAAGAAGTTGTGGTTTTATCCTTATTTCAATAAAGAAGCAATGTGGGGCCCACACTGAGGTGGTGTCACACAAGCTTTCCTTTTGAAAATTTGAATTTTGAAAAACCCAAAAATATAGGAGCCTTGTCCCCCGGATTGGTGCCACTTGTCATCTCTCTCTCCTCCCATTTCCATGCCACGTGTAAGTGTGGGGCTACCCTAAGAAGCCGCCACATGTCATCCCATTTTATCTGCCATGTGTCACCCTATCCATCCTGCGCCATGTGTCATTTCAAAGACTACCAGGAGATGCCAAGTGTCATAGGTTGTCCTGTCTAGAAAAAGTGGAGTTTGTCTCCTCTGAGGTGGCGCCACTTGAAGTGTGTCTCCTGCAGTGGACACGTGTCAACCCCTCCTTCCTTCTAAAAAAGTAGCCTGACACATGTCCTCTCCCTACTTTTCTCAAAAAAGTAGGAGACATGTGTCACTCCTAAATTCCTACAGAAAAGGTAGGCTTGTCTCCTCTGAGGTGGCGCCATCTGGAGTGTCTCCTGCAGAGGACACATGGCAAGCTCTCATTTCCTCAGAAAAAGCAACTGCCATGTGTCATTTCCTGCTTTCTTCAGAAAAGCTAGAATTCAAATATTCAAAAACCCCCATAGGTGGCGAAAATCAAGAACTCCTACCTTTTTCATCCTGTCTGAGATGGCGCCACATGGCTTGGCCCACCTTCTCTCCCCTCTGCCACGTGTCATTCTCTGCTTCTTTCAGAAAAAGTAGAGGACACATGTCTTCTCCCTACCTCTTTCAGAAAAGTAGGAGACACATGTCACTCCTGGCCTTCTTCAGAAAAAGCAAACCATTTAAAATTCAAACAAGGCATTAGGTGGCGAAAATCCGGAGCTCTGATTTTTCCAGATGGCCTGTGAGGGCGCCACATGTCCCTTCCCTCCTTCTCATCCCCTCTGCCACGTGTCATCTTCTACTTCTTTCAGGAAAAGAAGGTGACACATGTCTCCTTCTCACTCCTTCAGAAAAAGTAGAGGACACATGTCCTCTCCCTATTTTTTTCAGAAAAGTAGGAGACACATGTCCCTTTCCCTCCTTTTCCTCCCTCTTGCCACATGGCATTGTAGGAGCCACCCTGAGGTGGCGCCACATGTCCACCCTCCATTCCTCCAGGGCCAAACTCTATTTGAATTTCAAACTTCCCCCTGAGGTGGCGCCATTTGAGAAAGCCTCTCCAGACAGCTGACACTTGTCCTCCACATGTCCAGATCTCCTTTCACCAGAAAAAGCAAAATTCAAATTCCTCTGAGGTGGCGCCTTCTGAGCCCACTGCTCTGTCCTTCTGACATGTGTCAACACCTTTTGAGGTGGCACCATTCCAGGACTCCACTTGGCTCCATTTTTTATTTTTATTTTATTTTTAATAAAGGTAGCCCACCATGAGGTGGCGCCACCTGAGGACTCCCTACAAAAGGTGAGTTTGAATTTCAAATTCCAAGAGAGCACCCTCTGAGGTGGCGCCTTCTGGGAGTTCCCTGCAGAGAGAATCAAGCAAACTTTTGAAAAATTCCAAATTCCCCCTGCTGAGGTGTCTCACCCACAAAATTTCCATTTTTATTTTTCTCAAAAAATCAAAATAGCCTTTTGAGGTGGCGCCACCTGAGGGCTCCCTGCAAAAGCCAAATTCGAATTTCAAACCCCCAGATGGCACCCCCTGAGATGGCGCCACATGGAGGGCTCAGATCCAGCCTGTTTGAATTTCAAAAATTTTCAGAAAAATTATAAAAACAAGGGTTCACGCCCAGCCTTGGAAGATCATTTTTTTTAGCTCTTGTGAACTTGAAAAATCCAACCTAGCCTTCCCAACATCTGATTTTGAACTTTGGAAATCGTGCCCCCTTTGGCGCATTGAAGAAGGTGGAGTAGAGCTCGTGCTGTGGCCAATTCGATTCCAACAGAGCTCGATTTTGGTGGACCATCCGAAGCTCGGAGCGAAGGACGAAGGAAGCTCGTGATAGCTGCCCCTTTCAAGAGCTCCTACGCTGCATAACGAAGCAAGGTGCACTTCTTTTCCCATTGATTTGATTCCATAATTCGAATCGGGGGTCGTTTGAAGAAAGAGCTCATCCGAGGGATGGATTGAGCTATTCTCATAAAACGACATACATAAAAATGTTTCATTATGCTTCCTTGATGATTTTTAACATTCATATAGTTAGCTAGGTTTAATTTGCATTTTATTTCATTCATTTAGCATATTTCATGAATTAATTAGGATTAATTTAGCCTTTATTTCAATTCTGCTTATTTTCAGTAGGTCTCTGTTTTTGTCAGTCAGTTCACACGTAATTTCATGCATTTGTTTTTTATTAAAAATCCTAAAAAAATCACGGAATGCGCCCTTAGGTGTCCTTAAAATTTTGCCAAAAATTCGGAGCCATTTGAATTTGTTTACTATGGTAAATATTCAAAATGGCAAGTCGGGTTTTGTTACCCAGGATACGTTTTGAAAATCATTTGCCGACTTGTAAAATCGAGATATCCCTCATGGGAGATCCGATTTTCAATCAGAAAGCTGTTCTGAACTCGGGAGCATGTCTAGTTTTTAATATGATTTTTTTAGATTTTTATGATTTTTTTAATATTTAACAAAAATCCGAGATGTCGGTACACGTGTCAGAGCCTAATTTGGGCCTCTGAGATCTTGGATCGACTTAGGGCTATGGTTTCTCTTTGTGTGTTGCTCCAAATTCGAAACTGTAAAAAGTGAAAGTGGTATCCGAGATGTCCTCTGCTTGAATCTAAAAGCCTGTAATTTTTAGAATAGTGTTGACCCCTGCTTCGGATTTTTCTTGTCAGCCCCCTGTTTTGCTACATTTGTCTGTTCTGTTAGTTTAGGCAGAAATAGTTATATTTTTATCTGTGTTTCCGTTGATCAAATGCCGAAGTCATAAACATGAAAGTTGTTCATGTAGGTGTCGTGCACAGCTATGATTAATTTCATAAATTTCCATGGCCGTTTTTTTATTTTTTTAGCATTTTACATCAGATTAGTGTGATTTTTACCTCTGTCTGAACTAAATCCCTGTTATTGAACTCACCATGGCTCAAATCCCGAGGCTATAAAAACCAAAAATGTTCCATTTCGGGTCTTTTAGCAGTCTGAAAAATATCAGAAGTTTCCATGGTGTAAATCTTGCACTATCATATTAGGCATTGCATTTGGTTCGGATCCATAGGCAAAACCCACCATTTTAGGACTTTCTTTGAATTTTGACATTTAAATCATATCATTTCATAATTTTTAGCATTCTAGACTGTTTATCAGAGTAAGTAGATGCTTCATACCGAATTTGGTGCAATTTGGAATCCATTTGAGGTTCGGATTATCCACAATACCAAAACAGGGTCCCGCAGGACCCGGATCCAAGTGAAAAACAAGCGAAATTCATTATTTTGGCTAAATTTCAAAATGTCAAATTCTGATTTTACAGTCCTAATGTGTTTAGAAGCATGTCATACTGCATTTCATCATCATTTGATTCAATTTGAATTTCAAAATCTCAATTTTACCAAGTTTTCCTTCAAAAAACCCTGATTTTAAAGGTATAACTTTATAATTAGGGGTATTTTTGTCATTTTGACCCCAATTCCGAATTTCAAACTATTTTCTACTGAATTTCCTGCATTTACATCATTTCAAATATCAAGGAAGCATGAGAACAGGGTTTATATCCAATTAAGTCCAATAATTTCATAATATTATTGGAAAATCTTGGAAAAACCCACATATTTGAGCTAACTTTATTTCAAGCTTGGCAGGGACATTCCAAAGAAGGAGCTGAAGTCTGCAAATTTCTTTTATTTCCTTTATTTAGTGATGTAATAATGTAAATTTTGGAATAAGAGATTTAATTTCCTGCTTAGACTAGGATGCATGTCATATAGTTTGAATTTATGCAATATCCTGATTATATGATTCATGCATTTTATTTCAAAAGCACTATGGATGTTCACGAATGGCACGTGCACCAACTCTTAGGGAGTTGATGAACTCGGTGGAATCCATATTTACGGCCCTAGTCGGAATATGGACGAGACCCAGATCCATCATCTTTCTACTAGTCACATTGAGCCTACACTCTTAGGCTATCTTGAAAATGCACATCAAATTTCCAATGTTTTCAAAATCTTGTGCATTAAATCAATTAAACTCGGAACATATTCATGGCCACAGTCAGAATATGTGAAGGATTTACTTTGACTTAATACACATTTTTCCAACAAATTTCCCTAGAAAACCTTTCAAAGTGCATTCTTTCATTCATATCATTTGCATCATGAAATCATTGATTTTCTCAAGATTTTCTCAAGAAAACTTCATTCTCAAGAAATCGATTTCTCAAGAAATTCTAAGGATTTTTCAAAATCGGTTTTCCAAAGACAAGCTTTCCCACAGTTTTCCCAGGAAAATGATGTTTTATTAAGATATTCAAAAGAGTTTTCCAATCTTTCTTCAAGATCCAAAATCGATTTCCAAGTATTTAAAAAGGTAAAATTCCCAGGATTTCGATTCCCCAAGTTTTGAATTTCCTTCTCTAATGAGTTTTCCTATAAATTTTCCATCATTTTCCTAAGAAAACTCTCAAAGTCCAAGTTTTCCTAAGAAGTGTTTCCCTTTTAAAAAAGGTTCATCTTTTCTCAGGAATCACTTCCATTTTCCCAAGATTTTCAACTATTTCTGATTTTTCCACATCTTTATAAGCTTTCTCATGTTTTCAAAAACCCCTTTTTTATCTGAGTTTCCTGAGAAATTGACTTTCAGCTTTTTCCTGGGAAAATCTCTTCAACTCCAAATATTTTCCAAGCATACATCATGTTTTCCCAAGCTGCATTTTCCAAGATCTCATAGCACATGCCTGAATTCTCTGTGCATTTAGGATAGAACATAACTTTGATAATTTCGCTAAGTCAAGCATAGTTTTGGTCCTTGGTTCGATTACCCCTGTTAAAGGCGGCAGGAACGGTCGAACCTCGTACCGACAGGTCGAGCCCCATCCCATGGATTTTCCCGCAATTTTCAAAAACGGAGGCGAGTATTTCAAAACAATTTCCAAAATCCGGTCAAGTTTGAAGCGCGAAAGCGTTTTCCTCTTTTTTCTCTTCCGCAAGGAAGGGAAGACGGGGGAAAAATTTCGCGACGAGAACAGATGAACTCTCCCCGATTATCCACAAAGCATGACTCAGGGGATGAGAGCAATGTTGATTCGGCCATGTACCGGGTTTTTCAGAAAATGATGACCAAGATGATGGCAGAACAGGCTAAAGCTGTTCCTAAGAAAGCAGCTTCTAAAAGCAAAGCCAAAAAGAAGCCCATGAAAAAGCCTATCAAAATCAGCAAGCAGAAAGTACAGCGTGACAGTACTTCTGAAGATTCCGAGTCAGCAGAAGAGAATTCTGAAGAAGAGCAGCTAATCTACATCCCGAGACATCTGCGACAATCCAAGAGGCCAGTAGAAGAGCCAGTGTCAGTAAACAAGCCCAAGTATGTGGCCCCCGCAGAGGATTCAATCCAGGCACTGACAAAAATGGTCAAAGACTTGCAAGTTCGGGATAAAGGGAAAAGGTCATACACTAGACAGAATTTTTACCTCGGCTTGGAAGGGGACATCAATCTGGAGAACCTCCCCAGAAAGTTCATTAAGTTTGATAGATCCGGGGATCCTAAGGCTCACCTTGCCATGTTCTTTGCGGAATGCGCCCGATTCAGCGAAGACAATCGTGCTCTATTTCTCTGTTTTCCCCGCAGTCTGGAGAGGATAGCTGCCAAATGGTATGCTGAGCATGTCAATCCCATCAAATTGAAGGATTTTGATAAAGTTGTCAACATGTTCGTTGAACGCTTCCTGTTCAACACGGAAGCCCTACCTACTCTGAACCATTTATGCAACCTGAAGCAGAAGCCCAATAAAAAAGCTAGGGATTTCATCCATAAATGGAGAAGCATCTGTAAAAAAATGAGGAATCACATTTCTGAGGAACATGCCCTCCAAGTCATTCTCAATAATTTCTCGCAGCCCCTAAAAATCCTTCTTTTCCCGTACCCCTCCAAATCCTTTATCGAACTAACAGACCGAGCAGAATGGCTCGAAATGGGGGTAGAAAACAGAATGTATGAAGGTGTTGCTTTAGCCAAAAACATTCTGGACCCAAAGAAGAAAGCCCATTTTACTTACTCAGCTGATGTTCCCAAAGACAATCTGGGCAGTAGCAGTAAGAATGACAGCGGCAGCAGCATGAGGTCTGAGCAGAACAGAGGCAGAAAGGGGAAGTTCTTCAAAAGCAATGACAAGTCTCTCCCAACCGGTCCTCAATAAAAAGGGGACTTTCAAGAAAAACCTAAACACATCAATTGGAGCAGGGATAGGAAATTCACTCCTTTGGACTAGTCTCTGGAGAAAGTGCTGGAATACCTTCTGTCCCACGGGATGGTAAAACTGCCCAAAATTGCAGATCCTCCAGTATTCATGGGGAAATACAGAGAGCAATATTGCAAGTTCCATAGAGTCATAGGACATGATACAAAACACTGCTTCGTCTTGAAGCATTTGGTCCAGGATTGTATCGACAAAAGCATCCTCGTAGAAGATGAAGAGGAGAGCAAAATGGAAATTTTATCTGCTCCATTCCCGAAGCATTCAGCATCATCCATCTCAGAACATTCATTCCTTCCACAAAGCCATATACATCCATGCTCTAGTGAAGAGCTAAAACTCCAGCATCAGGTAATGGTTCTATATCAGGATCAGCCTACATCTCAGAAAATGGATATCTTCTCACTTCTTGACCAAGTAAGTGTACCAGTCGAGAATGAAAGAACTCAATTTTTCCCAAGAAGTTTCCTTAAGAAAGAAGCCTGCACAGAGAAGACAGAAACCTCTAAGGCAGCAGAAAAGCGGGCCGATGATTTTCAAAAGCCAATTACAGCACTCTCCAACATTTCCATCTTTGAATTAACTCATGATTCTCCCAAACATCAAGAAAAGTTGGATGATTTGTTGAGGAAAATTAAGGTGAAGCTGAACACCACGCCCGAAGATTTGGCGCAGATTGTAAACCAGGCGATGACAAACGCGCCTATTACTTTTTCTGATGAGGACTTGCCTAAACCTCATTCATTCCATAATAATGCATTGTATATTATGGTAAGGACTCGGAGCATGACTGTCCCGCATGTACTTGTTGATGGGGGCAGCAGTTTAAATATTTGCCCAGAAATGACAGCAAAAGCTCTGGGATTAAAAGAAGAAGATTACGTGCCTGATCCCATCACCATTTACGGCTTCGACAATCACGGGCAAACTGCCAAGGGCAAGATCTTCCTGGAAATTTTTATCAACTACTCAGTGCACACCGTCTTATTCCATGTCGTCAATGTGCCGCCAACTTACAATCTTCTGTTGGGACGAACATGGATCCACAATGCCAATGTCGTTCCGTCAACCCTCCACCAATGCATCAAGTGGTCCAAGGGTGGAATGATCACTACCATTTTGGGCGAAGACCCTGAAGAAAGGCTGCCACAGCCTATGATTCCTCGTCCAACATTCACAGCTGATATTCCAAGCATCCGAGAAGCGGATGAGATCAATCTCAGCGAGAGTCTAGAGATGTTAAAACTGAAAGATGTCATGGAAGAGGAGAACGTTGCAGCCACGGTCCAATGGCAGGGACCTTGTTTCTTCAAGCTAGGAGGACGGATCAATTACACCTCCTTCAAAGATCATCCTTTATTTCCACAATTTTCTAAAGCAAGAAAGGGATTCGATCTGTTGATCAAACATGGATATCAGTCGTTCCGGGGCATGGGGAAAGATGAAGACGGTATGATAGAGCCCATCATTTCAGTTCAGCATACAGATAGTTCAGGGTTGGGGTTCACCGGCCAGGATTCCAGCAAGAAGACTATTTTTGTCAGAGGAAGCCAATAAAAAGATGATGCCTCAGTTTTCCTGCTTTTCTATTCTCATTTCTTTGTTTAAATCTTGTAGGGACAATACAGTCCCATCTTTTGTCAGTATCTTGTAAATACTTTGCTTCAATCAATGAAAGATCAATCGTTTTCCTCATATTCGGGCATCTATCATTTCCTTCTTATACTTTGTCTATGTCACTATTCTTTACTATATACAAAAATTTGATTTGGCTCGTACTTTCTCTTAAACAACCTTTCTTACATTTTCAAGACTATTAACTCCTGAATCAATGACAAGATTCGTTATCAATCCCAAATATCTGAAATTGGCAAGGTTTTTTGAGATGAAAGAAAGAGCAGAGGTCAGTCAGGCAGTAGATCAGACCGAAGAGCCAGCCGAATTTGATTCCACTATTCAGGAATTGCCAGAATTTGCTCACATTCAGAAGCAGGATGAACCCTCATCTTTGGTTCAAGATCCAACTGAGGATATCAACATTGGATCGGAAGAGTCTAAGCGAAATTGAAAAAGCTAGACTCATCCAATTCCTCGAAAAGCATCAGGAAGTATTTGCCTGGAGTTACGAAGATATGCCAAGATTGGATATCAAGCTGGTTGAGCATCGACTCAAGTTGAAACTAGAAGCCAGACCAATCAAGCAGAAACTGAGGAAATTAGACCCTCGAATTGAGCAGCAAGTCAAGGAAGGACTCGAAGATTTGCTAAAAGCAGGCTTTATCCGAGCTATTGATTACCCAGATTGGTTAGCAAATATCGTGGTAGTCCCTAAAAAGAACGGAAAAGTTCGGATTTGCATTGATTTCAGGGATCTCAATAAGGCCACCCTGAAAGATGATTATCCGCTTCCCAATATTGACATGTTGATCGATAGCACAGCAGGTCATGCCATGTTTTCTTTCATGGACGGATATTCAGGTTATAATCAGATCAAGCTGGCCGTTCGTGGTCAGTCCAAGACTTCATTTACTACCCCATGGGGAACCTTCTGCTATACAGTCATGCCATTTGGGCTCAAAAATGCCGGAGCAACTTATCAAAGGGCAATGGCCGTCATTTTCCACGATCAAATGCACAAGAATATGGATGCATATGTGGATGACATTTTGGTTAAGTCTAAAGAAGAAGAGGATCACCTCGATGCTCTTAGTCAAGTTTTTGAAAGACTTATTCTCTATAAATTAAGACTTAACCCTCAAAAATGTGTTTTCAGAGTTGAGTTCGGAAAATTACTCGGCTTCATTATCAGCAAGAAAGGGATCGAGGTGGATCCGGCCAAGGCAAAAGCCATTATTGATATGCCGCATCCAACTAATCTCAGGGAACTGCGAAGCCTTCAAGGGCGTATTCAGTCTATTCGCAGATTCATCTCTAATTTGGCTATGAGATGCGAGCCTTTCAACCATTTGCTAAGAAAAGAAGTTAAATTTGAATGGGGATCAGAATGTCAGCTCTCGTTTGAGCGCATCAAACAGTATCTCCTTAATCCACCAGTGTTGAAGCCGCCAAAGCTGGGGAAGCCTCTCTTACTATATATTTCAGTCAATCAGAATGCCTGTGGTGGATTCCTCGCGCAATACGAAGAAGGCAGCTTGATAGAGCATGCCATCTACTACGTGAGCAAAACATTCATTGATTACGAAAAGAAGTATTCTCAGATGGAGAAAACTTGTCTAGCTCTGGTTTGGATGTGCCAGAAATTGAGACATTATTTGTTGGCTTCTGAAATCAAGTTCCTATCGAAGCTTAATCCTCTCAGATACATTTTGGAACAACCATTTCTCACTGGACGAATTGCAAAGTGACAAGTCCTTCTAATGCAATATGACTTAGAGTATGTCTCTCAAAAGTCGATTAAAGGCCAAGCGATCGCAGATCAGTTGGCAGATTTCCCTTTGACAGAAGAAATTAAAGCAGAAGATGATTTTTCTAATGAGCACATCTGTAATATCCAATAGTCCCTAGTTTGGAACTTGTTCTTCGATGGCTCTAAAAACATGTCCGGCATAGGGATCAGAGTCTTGCTGATCACTCCAGAAAAAGAAATGATCCCTTATTCCCTCAAGCTTCGTTTCCAATGCACTCATAACATGGCCGAGTATGAAGCTCTAATGCAAGGCCTCAAAATTCTGCAAAGTTTCAATGTCAAGAGAGTGCATGCTTTTGGCGATTTACTACTTGTTGTCAGTCAAGTTAACACTGAATGGCAAGTGAAAGATCCCAAATTAATTCTCTATCAGAAGATCGTCCTAACTCTCGTGGACAGCTTCGAAGAATTTCAGCTCAGTCATATCAGAAGAGAGCATAATCAAATAGCTGATGGTTTAGCCAGTCTGGGCTCCATTTTATCCTTCAAAGGCAGTGAGTCATGTCGTTCTTTCGAAGTTGGCAGACTTGAGCAACCCGCTTTCGATTCAATTATGCAAGTAAACCCGGTTAATCAGAAGGAAAAACCTTGGTATCAAAATATCAAAAATTTCATCGAGACAGGTGAATTTCCACCAGAGATGCCAAAAAAGGAGCAACGTGCAATTCAGCGCATGTCTACCCGATATTTCATTCTTGCCAATGTCCTCTACCGCTGTGGTTTCAGTTCTGAGTATGTCAGGTGCTTAGACAAAGAAGAGGCTATGGAAGTTATCCAAGAGGCGCATGAAGGGATTTGTGGTGGCCATGTTGGCTATCAGACTCTTGCCAAGCAGATCATCCGAGCAGGGTACTATTGGAATACCATGCAACAAGACTGTCATAGATTTGTAAAGAAGTGCGTCAAGTGCCAATTGCACGTGCCTTACATTCATGCTCCGGCCACATATCTACAATCAGTTGTCTCTCCTTGGCCATTTTCTATGTGGGCTTTTGACGTCGTCGGCCCGATTACTCCTTCTGCTTCCAACGACCACAAATACTTTCTGGCTGCGAAAGAGTATTTCACGAAATGGGTCGAAGCTGTTACTCTACGTACAATAGAAGGCCGCCATGTAGTTTCTTTCATTCATAAAAACATCCTTTGCCGCTTCGGCATACCACATGATATTGTCTCAAATAATGAAACTCATTTAAAAAATGAGAGGATAAAAACCTTCTGCTCTAAATTTAGAATTTGCCATCATTTCTCGGCTCCCTATTATCCTAAAGGGAATGGCCAAGCAGAAGCCACCAATAAAATCTTGATCCGTATTCTGGAAAGGACTGTGAAAACAGGTTGAGATTGGCATGAGAAGATCCATGACGCACTTTAGGCATACCGGACCACCATTCGGACTCCGACTAATGCCACTCTTTCGGAACTTGTTTACGGAACGGAAGTGGTGTTACCTCTCCATATCCAAAATCCCGCTCTCAAATTTGCTTCCCTTATAGAATTGTCACTCGATCAGTATCAGCAGCAGAGATTGGTGCAGCTGGATCTGCTAGATGAAAAAAGGCTCAAGGCAGCAGAGCACGCTCAAGCTTATCGACAGAGGATAGCTCGACACTATGCCAAGTCCGTCATTGAGAGAAAATTTCGAGTTAACGATTTGGTACTCAGATCAATATCCCATCTTAAGCATCGACCACAGGGCAAGTGGTCACCCAATTGGGAAGGCCCTTATGTGGTTAAGGAAGCGCTTCCTCGCAATTCATATCGTCTAATCAACGCAGATGGAGTGGAGATGCCAGATCCCATCAATGCTCTACATTTGATGAAATTTTATACCTAGAATTTTCATTCTAAAGCCTTTTATACTATTCAAAGAGCCATTTCAATAAAACAAAGATCTTCTATCAATTCTTACATTCTTCTCCATGATACTGGGGCATTTTATTTTGATCTATAATCGTCTTCTTCCGTCATATGTAGGCAGGATTAGACGAAAGCTCTTTTCCTCAAATTTTATTAATTCTTAATTAATCTTGTGATCTTTATTTTTCATTTCATTTGATTCATTTTTGGTTTGATCAAATTTACATCAAGCTGATGCTTATTTGTGTCAAGTTTTAACAAATTTTTTTTTTTCAATCTTATTAAAACTTCATCTACTTTTATCTTTAAAGATTACCCTTTCAGGATAAGGGATAAACCTGATGCCTCCTCTCAATGAGATATTCTTTTACTATTTCCCCTCCGTTCAGGATAAGGGGATAAATCCTGAATTATCTTCTAAAAACTCATTTTGAAAATCTAGCTCATCTTCAAAACCCAGTTCTCGCACTGGTTATTTCTCGAACTTTTCAATCATATATTGAGCTCATTTGGAAAATTCGGTTCTCACACCGGTAACCTTCTAAAATCAGTCTTCTGACCAAAGACTTTTCTCCTTCTAAATTCAAGTTCTGACTTAAAATTTCTCAAAACTTCATGTATTTTTTCAAAAAATCTAGCTTTTGCCGGTCATGTATTTCCAAAAGATCCAACACTCGTTGGTCATGTATTTCCAAAGGATCCAGCATCTCGCTGGTCATGTATTTCTAAAAGATCCAGCGTCTCGCTGGTCATGTATTTCCAAAGAAACCAGCATCTCGCTGGTCATGTATTTCCAAAAAGATCCAGCATCTCGCTGGTCATGTATTTCCAAAGGATCCAGCATCTTGTTGGTCCTGTATTCCAAAAGATCCAGCTCCCACTAGTCGCGTATTCCAAAAGATCAAACCCTTAGGGTGCAATTCCTCAATTCTATCATTTCCAAACCTTCAAGTTCTTCAAATCTCACGAATTCTATCAGCTTCCCAACCTCTGGTTGTAATATCTTCAAAATCTCATCATTTTCTCAACTCTCGGGTTATAAATCTCCCGAATTCAATCACTTTCAAAACATCAGATTAAATCCTTCATTTAGAAATCCAGTTTCTATAACTGGTCGGGATTTTCAAATTCAGTTTCTATAACTGGTTGAGATTTTCAAATCCAGTTTCTATAACTGGTCGGGATTTTCAAATCCAGCTTTTATAACTGGTTGGTATTTTCAAATCCAATTTCTATAACTGGTCGGGATTTTCAAATCCAGTTTTTATAACTGGTCGGGATTTTCAAATCCAGTTTCTATAACTGGTCGAAATTTTCAAATCCAGTTTTTATAACTGGTCGGGAATTTCAAATCCAGTTTCATAACTGGTCGGGATTTTTAAATCCAGTTTTCATAACTGGTCGGGATTTTTAAATCCAGTTTTCATAACTGGTCGGGATTTTTAAATCCAGTTTTCATAACTGGTCGGGATTATCAAAATTCAGTTTCTCATAAACTGGTCGGGATTTCCAAAACCTAATGTATTTTCAGTCCAGTTTTCTAAAGTCTGATTCTTACGCCATTTCTTTAAATCACCGCTAAATGTCTCATCAAAATCTATATTGCGTGATTATTTCACAAGAAATTCATGAAAAATTTTCCAATTTGCTAAAAGCATTAGTTGATTCTAAAAATCTGACTACACAAAGAGAATTTCCTCAGATTACCTCTAATATTTCTTTCCTAAAAGGTGAAACTTTTTTGCAAAAAAGAGGTAAAATCCAAATCTTTTCCTGATTGATCAACCAAAGGGATGTAAGAAATGACCTCGATATGATCAGTGAAAGAAATATTCAATGATGTTGAAAAGCTAGAAGTGATTTGTTATTGATCATGGCTATGACGCATATTTTAAGACGACTTTCTAGCAATCAGGCAGTGGAAATATCTTGAGCTATAAAAAGAATCCACTCAACCCATATCTTCTCATTTCGTTTAAAAGTTGCAATCAAATATCCGCAAAAGGGATCTCTCAATTGACGTCAAGATGAAGGCGCGAATTAAGCGAGTAGACCCCCGGGGCCAAAGAAGATTGGAAACATCTCCAAGATGACGGAGTTTGTAACGGATTTTTCCAGGGAAAGTTCAGATCACCGTCGAGATGAAGGCGAGTGTGATGGACCTACCGACAAACCCTAAAAGATATTTGATTTCTGCTATCATCTAAAGACCTTTCGAGCCAATGTCATCATATATAATCCCTGAGAAAAAGAAGGATCAGAGCATCTCCAAGATGAAGGAGTTTGCGACGTACCCTTCTCTGAAAAAGAGAGAAAAGTCAGGACATCCAAATGAAGGATGATGTGAAAAACCGAGAAAGCCCAATGACTCAAAGAGAAGTGCAAAAAGATCATCGTAGGGAAAACCCCCCAGATATCAAACTGCTAAAGTTGCCAGAAGTCATCTTTTCTCATGCAAAATTCTTTTATCAATATCTTTTCATTACTTGCTTTTATGAAATTAAGAATATTTCTTCTCTTCTCATATCAAGGAAATGTATAGCCTCCTTGAAGAAAATCATTAGCGCTAAAAATTTGAATCTAACTCTTAGAACTGAGGGGTTAACCTCATTTGGGGGAAATACTCTAGGTAAAAGAGGGAATATATTTTGCACATACGTGCACATTTCCAAGCGTTTGAATCTACTACGATTTTATCTTATTGGCAAAATTTTCTAGCTATTCCAAAAATGAAATAAACATTCAATATCCATTTTTGATGCAACTTAGCGTTGTCTATATCTTCCAGAAGAGTTGCCTCATTCAATTGAAGTATCTCTTCCTATCCCATCGCGGTTTCTTCAGTCAAGGATTCCGTATGGTGCACCCACTCAGGATAAGGGTCAAACCTGAACCTTCTGCAAAAGATCATAGATTTCAAAAGCTATTTCAGTCTCAACAATGAGACGCCCAATTTCTTCTCCCTTTTTAAAAGCTTTAGGGAACCCTATATTTTCTTCTTTCGCAAAAACCCCTTTCAGATTTGTTCGTCCAAATTCTGAAGGTCCCATTATGGTTTCTCCATTTGAGAAACCCGTATGATAGATTTTCTATCCAGATTAAGAGTTAACTCGGAACCTCACTTCGCGAGGTATCTTCCTTTCAGTTTTGGGTTAAACCTGAGACTCGTTCCAACAAAATTCCTCGTTTTAACGAGATGATTTCTCCCAGTCCCATCATGACTCTTCCCATTGAGGAATCCATGCTTTGTATATCCATTCAGGATGGGATCCTACTTGAGCTTCATTTCACGAGGCATTTTTCAAAAATGTCCCATCAAGGTCCTCATGTATTCCTTTCCCCATTTCAAATTCATCTTGATATATTTTCGTCCCATCCAGGTTAAGGGCTAAACCTGAATCATTCCAAAAAGAGTATCTCGTCTCACCCATGAGACCGAATCAAAAATTCTCATTCCCCACCATTTCAGAATTTTCACTCAAAGTCCCATCATGATTTCCTCATTTCTATTATTTGATTGCATCATTTTTGATGATTTCGTCTCCCCAAAACCATTCAGGATAAGGTTCTGAGCCTAAAAGGCCATATTTTCAAAATAATCTTTCCACACCCAGTTCAGATCTACTGACTGGGGCATTTTTCAAAATTTGGAGTGTTATCTTTGCCACTAAGCTCGGCTTTCAACCGGCTTAGCTGCAAAGAGGGGCATCTGTGAACACCCCAAAATTTTCAAAGATTTACAAAATGACCCTTTTGCCCCTAAACCCCATCTTCTAAGAAAATCAAAGCAATTTCAAAACTAAATTTCAGTCTTTCTTCAGATTTCTGGATTAAATTCCACATTGATATATTCAAAATTCAACTCCGGGTTTGAACCCAGTGTTTTAAATCCAAATCTGAGCCCCGTTGTCCGATTTCCAAAATAAAATCGCAAAAATACCAAAAAAAATGATTTTAAAAGGCTTAGGCGGCTCATCCGGCACTCTGTTGGATCCTCGACCCTATATTTCTCAGTTCGAGGTTGTAAACCTCAAATATTTCTCAAAAATTCATACATAAAACCATTTCTGAAGAAATTTTCTCAAAATATCTTTTAAATTCTCAAAAAAATTCCTTTTTATAAATATTTTGTAAAAATACAAAAAAATTAGTTCAATCTTTGTTTTCTCACAAAATTTAGGATTTCATTCCAAAAATAAAAATTGAAAAATTGAAAAATTGAAAAATAACATAAAAGACCAAAAAATTGAGAAAAGCTGCAAGAAAAACGAGTGATTTTTGAACTTTTGAAATCTTTTTAAGATAATTTTTCTGAAAACCTCATATTCAAACCATTTTTTTTTAAATTTCCTAAAAAGGGGGCCTTCTTTTGAGAAATCGGAAAAACCACAAGCGGCCTCAGGGTCTCTTCTCCTCTCCGCCCTCGATCTTCAACAGCCATCTTCGCCCTCCTCCCTCGATCTTCAACCATCTCCCCCTCTGGAGCCTTCCACGCCCTCCTTAAAAAGAGACCTCGGTCTTCTTTGAGGGGATCAATTTCTTTTTGGCAATCCATCAAGTTCATCAGCAATCAGCATCGTCTTCATCCTTGTTATCTCTCGGATCCATTTTTTTTTACGAATACCGCTCAATCATCGGAGCTTCTCTGCAAATCCACCGTCACCATCCATTTTTTTTTCTCCACTTGCTTTGCTTCTGGAGGGTTGATCATCATCAAGCAACATCCATCTGCTACCCCGGCATCCTTCTTTATCATCTTCGTTATCTCATCCCCTTTTCGGGCGACAAAAGAGGCTTTTCTCTCTCCTGCGAATTTCCAAGCGCAATCAAGGAAGCATAACCTGTTTCAGTAAGTCCCTCCCCTCTCTATCATTTTTGCTTAAAATTCCTCTTGTTCATTTGCCCCTTTAAGCACTCCGGGGTAGCGTTCGATTTGCTCATGGCAAATCAATCTACCTATGTGCAAGATGAAATGGAATCATCGAGTTCCAACATTCTTCTTTTACTTGGCAATGTATTTATTGCTTCGTTTATCTTATCTAAATTAAATGACCCTTATAGTCCATTGAAGCACCCGTGGTTGCATCGGTTTGCTTCTAGCAAATCGATCTTCCACTGTGCGCTATTAACAGAATTATCCAAATTCCAACATTCGCTTACCCTTTTATTTTGCTAATTACTTTGAATCTCTGTACTTTCTGTAGTTTCTTTTGTTCCTTTTTTTTTCTTTTCTCTTCCTTTTCTCTTCTTTTTAGTATTTGCTTATATATGATTTTCCATTTTTTTTTCGTTGTATAGAATCTCTTGTTTGTGTTTTTGATGCCTTCTATCCACATTTTTTTTATTATCCCGGGGAATTACTGTTATTTTTTTTTTTTTTTTGTGTTCTGTTTATTAAGACTTGACCCTACCGGTCTCAGAAGCATTGAGGGCCACTTTTACCTTTCTTGAATATGTCTGCTAGAATTAGCATGTGGATGTCCATGCCTTTCTCACCCAATAGGAAGGTATGCATTATGTGTTTAGGAGGGTTGTTGAAGGGATTTCAGAAGCAAGTATGGGGAATTCATAAGTCGATGTTTGCCTTGCATGTTAATTTTAGAGACATGAATTGTTTGTTGTGTGATGAAATGTTCTACATGTTTTCTTTTATTCCCTGTATATCTCATAGTGCCGTACGGTTCCCCATTTCACGGTTTGCTCCCATTTTTTTTTTTTTTCTTCTTCTTTTTTTTTCTTTCTTTTTCTTTTTTTTTTGTGCATGTGACCATTAACACCCATCACATGGTGTTTTCAATGTTTATCGGTTTCATTCTCCTCTGCTCAGCATTGATCTTAGTTGTTTTACCATCCATGTTTAATGTCATTCATATACATCATCTATCTTCATATCTCTTTTGAATATCCTTGCTGCATTATCGATCATTTAAGTCAAGCCAATGGTTTGCTTGATAATCTGGAGATGAAGAGAGGTCTCCAAACAGTCTAGTCTCACTCCCTGCGATAAGGAATCAAAGGAACTGCCATGCTCCAGTTTGTGCAAGGGATGAAGCCCAGAAGTTCCTGGATCAGAGAGGGCATGGCGTGACTGACAGTCTTTTACCAGCTTCAGGCATAAAAAAAAAATGAGTCTCAAGATGCCAGAGGCCTTGATTAATGGGTTTAGCGAGCAGTTGTATCAAAGACGTTGTAATAAGATGATGTAGTTGATATCCCAAGCTTCATTAATAATACTATTGATGCGCTTCTGCTGACAACATTTCTTGGGTGAAAACTGTTGAAGACTGAAATTTTAAGTTCATTTGGACTCAATAAATTCATCGGTTGATCATTTCTGCTGCCCTGCGTTACTTTCCCTGCTACCTCCTCTAAGTATCACAACGGTTTCTCCATCCTTGCTCTAACAAGGTTGTCGTGTTTTCTCTATAACTTTGACCCTTGGGTAATGCTAATCCCATTTGCAGGATATCACCGACCACCAAATCGGCAATTCTTGCTGCCAGAGAACCCAACCTGCGCCTCATCAGGTTAGTATCTGACTTCCACTGTTTGTTTATTTGTTTTGTTTTATTATTTTTTTTTTCTTTCTTTCTTTTTTCCTTCTTCTTTATTTTATTTTAGAGCAACTGCAACTCTACGTAGCTTTTGATAAGCTGAATAATAGTCGTTGTCATTTCCCATGTTGCTGACCATTATCTTATGTTCTTGGGGGCCACCTCCTGGTCCTATAACCCTGTCATATTTTTAGATACTCTAGCCATCTCGACTTCTCATGTCTACTCATTGAGAAATCTTCGTGCCATAGTGAACACTGGTTTGTGTGTAGCATTGTTTGCAGTCACGACTGTGTTCTCTTGAAAATCTTGAATCCAGCATTCAAGAACATGAGTATATGTGTGTGCATTTCATTTGCAATTTTTTTTCTTTCTGTTACAACATTCTTTGCATCTCAGGATGTGAGCATTCAATATCATTTTACCCACATTAACAGCAACCCATGGGTTGCTGTTATTTCACAGGTATTAACAGAAGCTCATGGGCTACTGCCACATTGTTCTCACTACACCATTGTATAGGCATACCCACTGCTATAATTCTCTGCACACTAAACTTCATTGTTCACCTGTAATATCAGCTTCACCACACACATGCTGCTATAGTCCCATTTGGAGTAGCAGGTGCATGTTTTATTAATGCATTTTGTATAATCTCCATATCCTTTTCACCCCATCAACAACATCGATATCCACTAGATGTATTCACCTCATTAACACCCTTCCAGCAACACCATCCTGCTGCCATCACCCAACTCTCACTATTTCACACCCATTCACTTATTGCATTAGGTATCACACCAGTTTATTTACTTCCAGCCACAACCTATCTCTCATAAGTATCCAATCTCACCCTACCTATGTCCTGTTACCACTCTATTTCTCCCTGCTCCAGCACCCCCATCTGTATACAGCATATACCTGATCAGTTATGCTCATTTGCTACAATTCACACAGTACCTACTGCATCCTTGTGTCCACATCTAGCATCAATCTTACAACTGCAAAATTCTGTACTGCTGTTATAACTCTTTGCTAATTTACTACCTTGATATACCAAGAAAGCACCACCTTGAGGTATGGTATATCGAGTCCCATGGATTTTGTTGTTGTATGATTGTTTCACTTGTTGTCTAGAGCTCCTAGGCTATATAACATTTTCCTAATACTTGCTTGTTAGTTAAATCATATCATTAGCATAGGGATCTACATACTAATATGTTACGATGCCTCTTGCCATCTTCATTTATCCATAAGTATCTCTTCATTAATACAAATATGACCATATGTATATTGATTTTAGCATGATTGGCTCCTATATTTTTGCACCTTTGCTATATGCTAATCCTGTTTTGCAGGAATTAAGCGGAAGGGCCCATTCTCCCTCTTAGTTTAGGAATTGGAATCTTAATTTTATTTTCAAAAAGATGTAATAGTTAGATTATAATGAGAATTTTATATTTCAAGTATTAGGTTAGAATGTATGAGCATAGATATTCTAGAAATGCTTGTTTTCATATCATTTTTCCTCTCTCATTGCAAAATTTCATAAATGGGAACACGAATGGCACGTGCACCATTTCGTAAGAGGTAATTGATACTAAGTTGATGATCCACATCAATGGCCATAGTCAGGGTGTGGACAAAACTTAGCATTTTTATCATTTACAAAATAACACTGGACCCCCACTGGATCCATTTTCAAAATTCATCATATTTTCCTAAAATATTTTCTTCTTTTATCAGAATTCAACTTAAAATTAACTCAAAATATATACCAATGGCCATAGTCAGGGTATATTGAGGGTTAATTTTATTTTAAATTCTATAAAAGCACCAAAAAGGTATTTTATCCTTCATTTGAATTTAGATATGACTATTATATAATACATTCAATGACCATAGTCAGGAGTGTATTATATCATTAATCTTATTTAAATTCATTTGAAGAATGAAATATGATTTTCAAATCCAATTTCAAACTTATTCAAATTCATTCATCATATAGGATAGAATTGCATCATATTTTCAAAATTTCCTTTTCAAAATTCCAAGTGATTCTTCTTCTTCATTTCTCAGATCAAATCTTATTCAAATACAATTCTATCTCATTTCAAGATTCAAAAATTCAAATTTCAAAGTTCAATTTGACTTTGAAATTCCAAAATCATTTTATATTCAAGCTCCAAAATTCCAACCCAGATTCAAAATTCAATTTCAAAAGTCCAAATTAACTTTGAAGTTATCTTCTGATCCTCTTATCTTCAATCAAGGTTTGGATTTGAATCTCAAAACTTGAAATTTTAAATTTAATCTGGGTTTTCAAAACCCAGATCCATCATTAAAAGTCCCATTTGGACTTTCAAAACCCAAATCCAAAGTTAGATCGACTTGGATCTAGCTTTCTAAAATACAATTCTACTTTTGGATCTTAGACTTCAGATCCAAATTGCATCATGAATTCCAGACCTTAGATCCAAATCCTTTCTTCTCTTTTTTTCTCATCTCAGTTTCAAGATCATTTTCCAAACCCAGATTTATTTTCCCAAAGCTCTTGATTATTCTAAAAACTTAGAACTTTAATCTTAAGTTCTAAATTAGAAATCATTTCTTCACTTTATCAGATTCATCTCAGAAACACTTGGGAATTCTTCAAAACATTTTTTTTAAAAAAGAGCATGCATCTTTTGCGTTTTGCACAAGCATGATTCTTTATGCATTTAGACTTAGAATAATTTCTTAGATAAATTCTTAGCAAAACAAAAGGCATAAAATTCGACCCTTGGTTCGATTACCCCTGGTAAAGGCGCCAGGAACGGTCGAACCTCGTACCGACAAGCGGATCCCGTCTCCCAGTTTTCCCGCAAATATTTCAAAAACGGAGGCGAGTTATTTTAAAAAATTTCAAATTAAGGTCAAGTGAGACCGCGCAAAAGAGTTCCTCTCTCTTCTCATTTTCTCCTCTCTCCTACTTTTTCGTCTTCTATTTCCTCCCTTCAAAAAGGAGGACATAGAGGTAGGAAAGGAAAAAGAGAAGGAAGAGAGAGAATATTGAGGAAAAATTTTGCGATGATCACAGTGGGATTCATATTGATGGCCATAGTCAGAATATGAAGAAAATCAAGATTTGTGATCTTCGTATTAGCCACATTCAACCTACACTCTTAGGCTAATTTCAAAAATGCACTGCATTTCTCAAAACTCAAAAGAATTTTCTCAATTCCTCAATAAAATATCTTTCAAATTCATTCATCCATCCAATTTGCATTATTTTCAAACCCTTTTCCCAATTCCATTTCAGAGAAATCAATTTTCTCAAAAATTTCCAAGTCTTTCTCAAGATTTGATTTTCTCAGAATTTTGAATTTTCAAATGAGATTTCAAAGTATTTTCCAAGTTCAAATCAAGATTTTTCAGGATTTCCACATTCTCAATTTCATTTTCAAAACTCAAAATCGATTTTCTCAGAGTTCCCATTTTTCTGAGAATTTATTTTCCAATACAAATTTCTGATTTCCAATGAAATTCAAATATTTTCCCAGAAATTCTATTTTCAAGCACTTTTCCAAGCATTTTCCAAGTATATTTCAATTTTCCAAGCAAACATCATATTTCTCAAAAGCTTGCATTATTTTCAAATTTTCATAGCACATGCTTGATTCTTTGTGCATTTTAGGAAAATAGAGCACAATTTAGCTATTTGAGTCAAGTCAAAGCACACAATTGATCTTTAAATCGATTATCCATGGTAAAGGCGCCAAGAACGGTTGAACCTCGTACCGACAGGCGGATCCCATTCTACAGAATTTTCCCGCAAAATTTCAAAACGGAGGCGAGTAATTTTCAAAAACCATTTTCAAAACTTTGGTCGAGTTTGACTCGCATAATCGTTTCTTCTCTCTCTCGCAGAAGGAGGGGGAAAATTTTTGCGATGATAACAGGTTTGGCGACCGTGATGGGACCTGTCTTCGTCTGATCAATTTTGTGCTTTGACTTAGCTCAATTATCAAAATTGTGTTCTATAAAATGTCAGCTTTTACTTTCTGATATCATGTGAACCTAAGAGCCTAGGCTTGAATCTGACTGACATGAATTGCATGTAGACTAGGCATGGTTTGGTAGGACCAATTGAAGAGAATTATGCATGCTCACATAGAATTAGGTTTGAAATACAACACTCCTTAATCTAGGATTTGTGTGAAAATAATGTTTGCTTCAAAATTTTCAAAATCTCTATCTCTTTAGGTTTTAGAGCCCTTTGTTTGCCTGCATGTGATCGTTTTTCAAAAACACCCCACTTATGTCTACCCGATCTTCACGTTACTGGGCTCTCTTCCAGAACCATAGTCCGTGATAGAGCCTCACAACTGGGCCACTTATTTAGGCTAATGCCCCCCTGCCACGTACCAAAGGCCATAGTCCAACGTATATCGACAGGTGCTCAAGGATGTTGGGAAAACAAAAGCCTAGAAACGAAGATGAATTTTTATGCCACGTACATCGAGCCTCGGCTCGAGTATATCAACATAACTGGATTGGACATAGATGATCTGAGCCTAGAGTCAGGATTAGGGTCCTAAAGCTCTTTCAAAATTGATGCATTTAGAGTCAGCTTCTTAGGGAATGTTGTATGTGCATAATTGTTTGTGATTGAATATATGATATTCATTTTCATCTTATTTTCCCCAATTTTTCTAAATAACTAGACAATTTTCCAAAATACCTCATTTTCCATCTTTTGTGAAATATCTCGTTTTCTCAAAAACCCTGGACAATTTTTCCAAATTATCCACTTTTTCTTCAAAACTTCATGTGATTTTCCATTCTTCCATTCCTCTCGACTTTGAATTTCAAGCTTTTCATTTTATTCTGCTTGCAATTTTCAAAATTCTTGTATTTTTTCAAAGTCTAATTCCAATCTTCCTATCTTTCAGTCCAATGGCATCCAGTCAGCTCGACTCTGTCTTTTCTGAGGGTCACATCTCCTATGAGGTGCGACAAAGTCTTTCTGAGCATCGAGCTTTCAGCATCGAGCCTTTCTTTCCCCGGTGGTACTATACTTGGTTCAAGAACTTCTCCCGTATGTTTCCGGATCACTTGAGCGATTGTGGGTTGAAACTGACATCCGTAGTGGGAAAGTTGACAGTCAACGAAAATCTGATCCATGCACTGACAAAGCGGTGGAATCTACGCACTTGCATAGTCTAGTTCTCGTGGGGCGAGATGACCCTGTTGATGGATGAGTTTTCAGAGATCATGGGATTGCTTGAGCCAGCCGGTCAGCCTAGAGATCCATTAGAGCACCAATTTTTAATCAATGTCAAGGGTTTGGACCCCCAAGATGCTTTAGCTTGCATGACAGGGCGTAAGTCTTGGCCACTGATTGAGGAAAATGAAAATGAATATGTGAACCTGATCGAGATCTACTGACAATATGGGGCATTCGCAAAAGTCAGCTCATTACCCAGAACAGCTCGAGAAAGAATTCAGTATGCGATGGTCGTATGCACTGCAGGGCTCGCGTTTTTTCGCAGATATACATATGTGTATGGAAAGCAGTTCAAGCTACTTGGCCCATTTTCCTATACCTACTACTATCTAGAGTGATGCGTCAGGCAATTTTCTCAGAGACAGAAGCGCGTAGAAGCTTGGCTACTATCAGAGGTTATGCCAGATTTCGACCTTGCATCAGCGCAGTGGTCTGAAACATACCATTCTGCCAGATATGGCTGAGATTCTTTCGTCACTCTCACTCTTTTTTCCCGATCCTCGTGTCTCTGTTGATTATAAAGATGTGATCATCGCAAAAATTTTCCTCTCTTGTGTATTTCTCTCTCTTCCTTCTCTTTTCCTTTCCAACCTCTATTTCCTCCTTTTCGAAGGGAGAAAATAAAAGACGGAAAGAAAGAGGGAAGAGAAAAGAAGAGAAAAAGAAGAAGATGAACTCTTTTGCGGGTCTCACTTGACCTTAATTTTGAAAATTTTTGAAATAACTCACCTCCGTTTTTGAAATATTTGCGGGAAAACTGGGAGACGGGATCCACTCGTCGGTACGAGGTTCGACCGTTCCTGGCACCTTTACCAGGGGTAATCGAACCAAGGGTCGAATTTTATGCCTTTTTTTTTGCTAAGAATTTATCTAAGAAATTATTCTAAGTCTAAATGCACAAAGAATCATGCTTGTGCGAAATGCAAAGATGCATGCTCCTTTTGAAAATGTTTTGAAGAATTCCCAAGTGTTTCTGAGATGAATCTGATAAAGTGAAGAAATGATTTCTAACTTTAGAACTTAAGATTAAAGTTCTAAGTTTTTAGAATAATCAAGAGTTTGGGAAAATAAATCTGAGTTGATCTTGAAACTGAGATGAGAGAAAAGAGAAGAAAGGAAATTTCAAAGTCATAAATGGACTTTGAATTAGAAATTTGAACTTGAATGAATATTTGGAATGGAATTGAATTCTATCTTTGAAGTTTTTGAAATCAGAATAAAATGTGGGAAATTTAAAATAAAATTTGATAAATAGAATTTGATTTGAAAGTTAGAATTTCAAGATGAAATCCGAATCCAAGATCTGGATTCTGAATAGAGTTCAAAGTTGAATTTTGGATTTAGGATGGAAACTTGATTTGAAATCTGGAACGAAGTGGAATTGATTTTGAAAGTTGAAAATAGAACTTGATTTGAAATCCGGATTTCAAGATGGAATTTGAATCAAGGGTCTGGATCTTTGAATCTGAACTCTGAATTGGATCCGAAATTTGAAATGAATTTTTGGATCTGAGATCCAAGATGGAATTGAATCCTGAGTCCTAAAAATGGGTTTGGATCCGAAGTCTGGGATCCAAAGTGTGATTAAATTCTAGATCCTAAAATGGATTTGGATCTGAAGTCTGAGATCCAAAAGGTGGAATCGGGTTCTGGATCCTAAGATAGAATTGGATCTGAGGTCTGTGATCCAATGTAGAGTTGGATTCTAGATTCTAGAATGGAGTGGATCTGAAATCTGAGATCCCATGTAGAGTTGGATTCTGGATCCTAAAGGGGATTTGGATCTGAAGTCTGAGATCCAATGTGAATGTTGAATCTTGGATCCTAGAATGGGTTTTTGGATCTGAATTTGAGATCCAAAAAGTGGGGATTTGTACTTGGACATCTGGATCCAAGTTGGATTTAAGATCTAACTTTGGATTTGGAATTTCAAAATTTGATTTGAGAATTTTGAACTTGGGATATGAATTTCAAAGTCAAATTTGACTTTGAATTTGAAGTTTGAATCTGGAATTTAAAAGATGAATCAAGAATTTTTAAGTTCGAATTGAATTTGGAAAAAGGAATTTTAGAAATTGAATCTTGAATATACAGATGAATTTCAAAGTTAAATTGTACTTTGAATTTAAGATAGAATTTGGAATTTGAAATACAAGATGATTCTGAAGTTTCAAAGTCAAATGGGACCTTGAAATTGAATTCTTGAATCTTTTTGAGAAATTTGAATTTATGAATAGGTTTTGATCTGAGAAATGAAGGAAAGAATCACTTGGATTTATGAAAAGGATTTAGAAAATATGATGCAACTCTATCCCAAATGATGAATGAATTTAAAGAATTTTGAATTTAGATTTTGAAAAGCTATCTTATTCTTGAACTGAATTAAAATAAGATTAAAGATATAATACATCCCTGACTATGGTCATTGAATGTATTATATAATAATCTATATTTAAATTCAGGTGAAGAATAAAACACATTTGGTGCTTTTATAGAATTTAAGATGAAATTAACTCTCAACATACCCTGACTATGGTCATTGGTATATATTTTGAGTTAATTTTAAGTTAAATTCTGATAAAAGAAGAAAATATTTAAGGAAAATATGATGAATTTTGAAAGTGGATCTAGTGTTATTTTGTAAAAGATAAAAATGCTAAGTTTTGTCCACACTCTAACTATGGCCATTGATGTGGATCATCAACTTAGTATCAATTACCTCTTACGAAATGGTGCACGTGCCATTCGTGTTTCACCATTGTGAGAATTTGAGAAATAAAGGCAAAAATGCATGAGAACAAGCAATTTGTGATATTTATAATGCTCATTCATCCTATCTAAAACAGGAAATGTAAATTTTCATTCAAGATCTAACTATTACATTATTTGAATTGAACCTAAAAATGTCAAGGCTTCTAATCTAAAGGAGAAATCCTGCAAAACAAGAGTTAGCTTAGGCTAGAGACAAAACATATCACAAAAGATATTACAATGAAAGCTTAAGAAGGCATGAGCGAAAGATAGGAAATGACACATTTATACGTATACATACATATAGATGCGTGTGTATGTAGATATGTGTATATATATATGTATATACATACATGTATGACCTATACAACATCTTATGAAATGAGTATATATGATGATGATAAAGGGATGCTGTGCACAGGTAAGTGAATGGCAGTCGGTGAATGGCGCAAAAAATGACCTGTATAACATACAGGTGGTGCATGATTGATAAAGGATGACACACATATTATAACATACAGGTGGTGCAGGATCGAATTATAGCATGAGTGATAAAGGGTGACACACATATTATATCATATGCTGCACTGTGACTACATTTTGCTAACACATTATTGACACAAGGTTACAGGCACCTTCAAAGGCTGACTTACATGTATCACTAACAGGATGTTGATGCTATAATTCAAGGCATGCTAACTGAAAATAGAAAAACATGAGGAAATCTGTTTAAATGAACACCGTACAACTCAAATGCAGAGCTTAAATGTAGCAAACAACTGTTGCAATGTTTAATAAAGATACGAATAGGTCTGATAAAACATGTAAAACATACCTTGCCGGTTTATCAGATTCACTCAGACTGGTTATGCCGTTTCATCAGGACATCATTCCCATATTGCAACTTGCTTTATGAAATTCTATATATCCTGTGACCTCTTTTGGAGGAAACGAACAATACTTCTGATCATTTAGAGATATAGCAAGTAACAGTAACCTTACAGTATCCCAATGGATGAAGGGTAGCATAAAAGAATGCTCCAACAGTGATGAAATGATCTTCACAATTTCTGCGATATCAAACTGATTCCTACAGAAAATAATATTATCAATGACAAACGACCAAAGGCAAAAGATCTTAAATCAACCCCTGCACAGAAATTCGTGATTCACGAGTGATGGCCTTTGTCATACAACAGGGATATTTAAGTAATAGTAATGTGATGCTGGGTTGCTACTTGATGGATGACATACCAGAAAATGGATGTAACATATGACCCCTTTGAGAAGTATAACACATACTACGATGTTTAATACAATGAATGAATATGTACTGATATGACAAGTTGGGTATCATTACCAACTGTGGAAAAATTTTATATATTCTAGCTCAACCCCCTGTGTGAGTTTATAGCAGGAAAACAATCTGAGATTTGACTTCATCTCATCCCTAATGTCTTTTGGATGAGATATCATCTTTATTCTTGATACCTCAAAACACTCTTCTGTTATAGCATAGACATTTACTGATTATATTCTTTTAAACTCTGTTCTTCAGGCCTGAAAAAGGAGACCATCTCGCTGCTCTTCTGTAATTTGCGTCCCTCTAGATCTCCTGTAAGTAGCTCAAGAGAGGGCAGGCCAAGCATGCCAGTCTTATACTTCGTCAAAAATAACGAACTCTGATTGAAAGAAAGACCAGACCCATTAAAAGGAAAGAAAAAAAATGTCATTCCCACGATAATCATGCATTAAAAAGGTCAAATGAACCAAAATATGCAATGACATAGTATTTGAATGAAGAGCTGTAAGGGCCTATCAGATGAATGAGTGAAGATTTTATAGTAATCACACAGAAGTTTTAACAGCCACTATGGTTGGACGATATGCAGGTACTAATTCATATAAAGCATGTATGGGAGAGGTAGAAGTGACAATAAAAATTCGTAACAACTAAAAGGGAATAAAAGGACAGCAAATGCAAATTTCTGTTGCAACAAGTTTTAATGATGGAAAGTTTTTGAGAGAATTATAATGTTAGCCTAATCCAAATGCAAATAGTAAAATAGGAACAGGAAATTGAATTTCCAAAATGAAGACGACGATCTAAAAAAAAAAAGTGAACAGGATGCCATCTGATTAAAATGAGAAATCGAATGTAAGAAGGGCAATAAAAAAAAGGAAGAGAAAGAAAAAAGAAGAAGAAAAAAAAAAAAATTCAGATGTAAGTACGAAAATCAAAGATGGATGATAACTAAAAAAAAAAAAAGTAAAACAGAGCGAAAATAAAATACAAATAAGACGTTTAACATGCGTATAAACGGTGCTGAAGCACAAGGTGAATATTCAAGATAGAAATCACAGATTCAGAAATAGATAAAAAAAATGTAGGGATGCAGGCATTCCAATCAATATTGCAATACGTAGGTTGATACTGCTAGATGCAGATCAACACTACGAATGGTGCTGATGATGAAGAAATAACTGATCTTAAATAGGTACTGTAGATGTAGATCCGACAGAAGAAAAGGAAAAGAAAGAGAAGAAAGAGAAATTGCTTACCGTAGATGAAGCTGATCCTGATTTGAGAGAGGAGAGAACTTCTCCTTAGTGGTGGATCGAGACCCTTAGCTATCCGAAATCGCAGCTGATTTCAACCTTCAGCGGATTGCCAACCTTCAAGATGGATTGAAGATATAATGTCTACAGTGGAGAGGTGAATCGTAGTTTAGGCTCCTCCAGGCGATCGGAAGAGAAAGTCTGATTTGCTTAACTCTGCTGCAGGGCTCTCGGATCACTGGATTTCCAAAGAAAGGAGCATCGACACTCTGGATATTCCTTTGGTTTGCTTGAAACCTCTGCAAAATGGAGTTTCCCTTCTTTTTCCTTCTTAAAGTTTCATTCAAATCGTCAATCAAAACAGAGAGGGGTGCGATGTTTGCTTCTGCTGAGATCTCGAAGTCATAGATAGCCTCTTGCTTCAGCCGACAGGAACAGGAAGAGGCAGAGATTATAGAAAAGGAATGAAGAGGATACGTGTAGAGAAGGGTGATGGTGGGGTGAAGCGCGGTGGTCGAGAGGGTCTCCTGAGTCTCCTCTTAAGGAGGAAGAAGAAGCTTCAGGAGGGGGTTTGTTAGAGATGAGCGGTTCGGGAAGGTGGTCGGTTGGGCATGAAGGGCGACTTCGAAGATGGATGGTTTTGGGCGATGGAGGAGAGAGAAAGAGAGAGAAGGAGAGAGGCGCCGATTACCTGACCTCTTTGCGAAGGTTTCTTAAAGAGAAACCCTAAAAAAAATATTTTCAATGGGCCCCTTTTAATATCATGCAATTTCCAAATTGGGACTCCTTGGAGAAAGGGTTTTCATATGAACCCGATTTTTTTTTTCTTTCAAAAAGATGCTTTAAAAGACCTTCGATTATATATATATATATATAGAAACTTTAGAACTAGAAGAATAAAGGTTTTTAAAACTATTTTTTTGTAAAAAAAATTTTGAGAAATATTTTTAAAAGGAGGGTTTTCAGAGCATTCGGACTTGGTTTTTCTCAGAAAAAAAAAATGGACTTAGGGGCAAACATGGATTATTTACAAAGTTTTAAAAAATTTGGGGTGTTCACAGATGCCCCTCTTTGCTACTAAGCCGATTGAAAGCTGAGCTTAGTGGCAAAGATAACACTCCAAATTTTGAAAATGCCCCAGTCAGCAGATCCAAACTGGGTGTGGAAGAATTTATTTGAAAGATGGCTTCTCATGCTTAAAACCTTATCCTGAATGGTTTTGGGGAGACAAAATCCTCGAAAATGATATGATTGAGTAGAATGTGAGGAAATCGTGATGGGACTTTGGATGAAAATCCCGAAATGGTGGAAAATCAGAATTTTGATCAGGTCTCATGGGTGAGACAAGATACTCTTTTTGGAATGATTCAGGTTTAGCCCTTAACCTGGATGGGACGAAGATATATCAAAAATGTATTGAATGAGGAAAGGAATACATGAGAACCTTGATGGGACATTTTTGAAACATGCCTCGTGAGACAAAGCTTAAGTAAAATCCTTTCTTGGATGGATATACAAAGTATAGATTCCTCAATGGGAAGAACCGTGATGGGATTGGAAGGAAACATCTCGTTAGAACGAGGAATATCATTGGAACGAGACTCAGGTTTAACCCAAACCTGAAAGGAAGATACCTCGCGAAGAGAGGTTCCGGGTTAACTTTTAGTCTGAATAGAAAATCTACCATACGAGTTTCTCAAATGGAGAAACCATAATGGGACCTTCGGAATTTGAACGAACAAATCCGAAAGGGGTTTTACGAGAGGAGGAAAATATAGGATTCCCTAAAGCTTTGAAAAGGGGAAGAAATTGGGTGCCTCATTGTTGAGACTGAAAATAGCTTTTAAAGTAAATGACCTCTCGCAGATGGTTCAGGTTTGACCCTTATCCTGAGTGGGGAAAATCTACCATACAGGTTTTCTCAAAATGGAGAAAGCACGATGGGACCTTCGGAATTTGGACGAACAAATCCGAGAGGGGTTTTCGCGAAAGGGGGAAATATAGGGTCCCTAAAGCTTTTGAAAAGGGAGAAGAAATTGGACGTCGCATTGCTGAGACTGAAATAGCTTTTGAAATCAAATATGATCTTTCACAAATGGTTCAGGTTTGACCCTTATCCTGAGTGGGGGAAATCTACCATACAGGTTTCTCAAAAATGGAGAAAGCACGATGGGACCTTCGGAATTTGGATGAACATATCCGAGAGGAGTTTTTTTGCGAAAGGAGGAAATATAGGGTCCCTAAAGCTTTTGAAAAGGGAGAAGAAATTGGGTGTCTCATTGCTGAGACTGAAATAGCTTTTGAAATCAAATGATCTTTCGCAAATGGTTCAGGTTTAACCCTTATCCTGAGTGGGGGAATCTACCATACGGATTTCTCAAAAATGGAGAAAGGACGATGGGACCTTCAGAATTTGGATGAACAAATTCGAGAGGGGTTTTTGCGAAAGGAGGAAATATAGGGTCCCTAAAGCTTTTGAAAAGGGAGAAGAAATTGGGCGTCTCATTGCTGAGACTGAAATAGCTTTTGAAATCAAATGATCTTTCGCAAATGGTTCAGGTTTGACCCTTATCCTGAGTGGGTCGTCCCTACAGAATTCTTTAATGAGAAAACCGTGATGGGACAGGAAGAGATACTTCCTTCAGAGGCAACTCTTTTTGGAAAATATAAACAATGCTAGGTTGCATCAAAATGGATATTGAATATTTATTTTATTCTTGGAATAGCTAGAAAATTTTGCCAATAAGATAAAATCGTGGTAGATTCAAACACTTTTAAATGTGCGCGTATGTGCAAAGATATTTCCTCTTTTACCTAGAGTATTTCCTCCAATGAGGTTAACTCCTCAGTTCTAAGAGTCAAATTCAAAATTTTAGCACTGATGATTTTCTTCAAGGAAGCTATCCATTTCCCTGATATGAGAAGTAGAAGAAATATTCTTAATTTCATAAAAGCAGGAAATGAAGAGATATTGATAAAAGAATTTTGCATGAGAAAAGATGACTTCTGGCAATTTTGGCAGTTTGATATCTGGGTGTTTTCCCACGATGATCTTTTTGCACTCTTTTGAGTCATTGGGCTTTCTCGGTTTTTCACATCATCCTTCATTTGGATGTCTTGACTTTTTTTTCTTTTTCAGGAAAGGGTACGTCACCAACTCCTTCATCTTGGAGATGCTCCAATCCTTCTTTCTCTCAGGGATTGTATATGATATTGGCTTAAAAGGTCTTTAGATGATAGCTGGAATCAAATATCTTTTAGGGTTTGTCGGTAGGTTCATCGCATCTGCCTTCATCTCGACAGTGATCCGAACTTTCCCTTAAAGGATCCGTAAAAAACTCTGTCATCTTGGAGATGTTTCAAATCTTCTTTGGCCCCGGGGATCTACTCGCTTAATTCGCCTTCATCTTGACGACAATCGAGAGATCTCTTTTGCGGATATTTGATTGAAGCTTTAAATGAATAAATGAGGAGATATGGATTGAGTGGATTCTTTTTATGGCTCAAGATATTTCCACTGCCTGATTGCAGAAAGTCATTTTAAAATACGCGCCATAGCCAAGATCAATATCAATTCGCTTCTGGCTTTTCAACATCATTGAAGATTTCTTTCATTGATCATATTGAGGACATTTCTTACATTCTTTTGGTTGATCAACAGGAAAAGATTTGAATTTTACCTCTTTTTCACAAAAAGTTTCACCTTTGGAAGGAAATACTGGAGGTAATCTGAGAAAATTCTTTTTGTGTAGTAAGAATATTTAGAATCAACAAATGTTTTTAGCAAATTGGAAAAATTTTCATGAATTCTTTGTGAAATAATCACTCAATATAGATTTTGATGAGATCTTGAGTTGCAATCTTTTGATATTGGGAAATACATGACCAGCAAAAGCTGGAACCTTTGAAATACATGACCAGCAACAGCTGGAACGTTTGAAATACATGACCAGCGAAAGCTGGAACGTTTGAAATATCTGACCAGCGAAAGCTGGAATGTTTGAAATACATGACAAGCAAAAGCTGGAACATTTGAAATACATGACCAGTAAAAGCTGGATCTTTTGGAAATACATGACCAACGAAAGTTGGATCTTTTGGAAATACATGACCAGTGAGATGCTGGATCTTTTGGAAATACATCAGATTTAAGTCAGATGTTGAATTTTTGTAAAAGGAAAGAATTTAATCAGAGCACTGAATTTAGAAGGTTACCAGCGTGAGAACCGGATTTTCCAAATGAGCTCAACATATGATTGAGAATTTTGAGAAATAAGATGAGCTAGGAAAGTAAAATTTTGATGAAAGATTCTGAATTCAATGGACCGTCACATCCTAACTGCGTGTGGTCTGTTTTCAGGATTTATCTCCTTATCCTGAACTGGGAAGAAAGGAAAGAAATACCTCGTTAGCAGGAGGCATCAGGTTTATCCCTTAACCTGAAGGGGAACAAATAGATTTTTAAAGAGAATAAACCTGAATTTTTGAAATTTTGAAATGGATTAGCCGGAAGGCTGGATTTTGGAAGAATGTCTAGCCTGGCAGTCGGGATTTTTTGAAAAAGAAGAGAGTCTGAGTTGGGACTCGAATCTTCAGAAATTAAAAAAGAAACCCGAGTTTTGAAAAACTTAAATTTCTAAAGAAATGATTGTTTTTCCAATGCGAGGATTGGATTCAAAAGGAAGCCTGAGTCAGAACTCAGAACTTCAAACAAAAAATAACAGAAGAAAAACCCGAGTTGGAACTCGGATTTCTAAAAAAATGATTGATTTCCAATGCGAGGATTGGATTCAGAAGGAAGTCCTGGTCGGAACTCAGAACTCCGAACGAAAAATAATAGAAGAAAAACCCGAGCTGGAACTCAGATTTCTAAAGAAATGATGGATTTCCAATGCGAGGATTGGATTCAAAAGAAGCCTGAGTCGGAACTCAGAACTTCGAACAAAAAATAACAGAAGAAAAACCCGAGTTGGAACTCGGATTTCTAAAGAAATGATTGATTTCCAATGCGAGGATTGAATTCAGAAGGAAGTCCTAGTCGGAACTCAGAACTTCGAACGAAAAATAATAGAAGAAAAACCTGAGCTGGAACTCGGATTTCTAAAGAAATGATGGATTTCCAATGCGAGGATTGGATTCAAAAGGAAGTCCTGGTCGGAACTCAGAACTTCGAAAAAAAAATAACAGAAGAAAAACCCGAGCTGGAACTCGGATTTCTAAAGAAACGATTGATTTTCAATACGAGGATTGGATTCAGAAAGAAGTCCTGGTCGGAACTCAGAACTCTAAACCAAAAATAATAGAAGAAAAACCTGAGCTGGAACTCGGATTTCTAAAGAAATGATGGATTTCCAATGCGAGGATTGGATTCAGAAGGAAGTCCTGGTCGGAACTCAGAACTCCGAACGAAAAATAATAGAAGAAAAACCCGAGCTGGAACTCGGATTTCTAAAGAAATGATGGATTTCCAATGCGAGGATTGGATTCAGAAGGAAGTCCTGGTCGAAACTCAGAACTTCGAACAAAAAATAACAGAAGAAAAACCCGAGCTGGAACTCGGATTTCTAAAGAAATGATTGATTTCCAATGCGAGGATTGGATTCAGAAGGAAGTCCTGGTCGGAACTCAGAACTCCGAACGAAAAAATAATAGAGGAAGAAGCCCGAGTGAAAACTCGGGTTTTTGACAGAAAGTTTTTAATCAAAAGATTAAGTTTTTGAAAATTTGCGAGTGCGAGGACCGGACCTAGGATTGAGAATGACTATTTAGAGGACTGAATTTATTTGCATGCAATCTGATTGCCCCCTTTATCTCGACTGGGGAGAAAAATAAATTTTGAGAAGAACTGATGAGAAGAGATAGAAATTAATGGGAAATTTGACGAAAGTGAAGAATCAAGGAAATTTTTTGAAAATTATCTTTGTAAAAGAATTCTCACAGGTAGCATTGTTGCTCCTATGAGGGGTTTCAGGATTGTCCCTTATCCTGAATGGGAAGAAATAAAATTTAGGCAAAAAGTTTGTGAAAAGCTTTGATAAAACTTAATTAAGAAATAAAACTGATAAAATTGAATGAAGAAAAAGTTTTAGCAGAGATTAATGAAGCTTCAAAAGAAAAAGACATTCAGGACTATCCCTTATCCTGAATAAAGAAGGACCTCGTAGGATGAGGTTTCAGGTTTATCCCTTAACCTGAAAGGGGGGAAAAAGAAAGAAGGAAAAAGAAATACCTCATGGGAAAAGAGGCATCAGGTTTATCCCTTAACCTGAAAGGGTAATTTTTGAAATAAGAATCAAGAAGAAAAATGGATGAATAATTAATATAAATAAAAAATTGATAAGACTGATAAAGATGGATAAACAAAAGGTTGATAAAAGTTGAGAAAAAGAGTTTGATCCTGCCTGCATGTGGGATCTTTAAAATAAGAGAAGAAGACGGGAAAATCATTTTTTGGAAAGAAGGATTAACCACGAGAGCTAATCTTTGAAAGGGGATCATTCATGAGAGATCATCATGAGGGTTAATTTTTTGAAGCAATGATTTGAAAATCAATTTGTAGAAAATATGACCAACACGAGGGTTGATATTTGAATGTAATGATTTGAAATCAATTTTTTTATAAGATATGATCAACACAAGGGTTGATCTTTAAATGCAATGATTTGAAATCAATTTTTAGAAAATATGATCAACACAAGGGTTAATGTTTGAATGTAATGAAATCAAATTTTTGGAAAATGAGATCAACACAAGGGTTGAGTAATGATTTGAAACCATCTTTTTAGAAAATGTGATCAACACAAGGGTTGATCTTTGAATGTAATGATTTTGGAACCATCTTTTTAGAAATTGTGATCAACACAAGGGTTGATCTTTGAATGTAATGATTCAAAGTCAATTTTTTGGAAAATATGATCAACACAAGGGTTGATCTTTGAAATGCAATAATTCGAAATCAATTTTTCGAAAAATATGATCAACACAAGGGTTGATCTTTTGAAATGCAATGATTCGAAATCAATTTGTAGAAAAATATGATCAACACGAGGGTTGATCTTTGTATGTAATGAAATCAAATTTTGGAAAATGAGATCAACACAAGGGTTGATCTTTGAAAAAGGTTGTAATAAAATATTTGAACTAAAATTTTCATGATTTTTGAAAGACCCTCATAGGTAATATCATTTCTCTCATGAATGATGTCAGGATTGTCCCGAATTTTGAAAAAGAAATTTTAATGCCCCAATATAGCAAAAAGAAGAAAGTATTGAATATCAAAGATAAAAAGAAAATCGACATTTCATTGATAAGCAAAAGTTGATAACAGAACTAAATATTTATAAGTATTTTAACTAAAAAGAAGTCACAAAGACTGGGCTGACTTGCCCCTACAAAATGACTAACAGAAAGGGATGAAAGCGAAAAACTCTTGGTATTTTCAACTCTCTCAGTAGTATGGAAATGGTTCGGGCGGAACTGCAGTCTGCGCTTCTCCTTCCTCTGGTACCAAAAGCTCTTTATCAATGTAGTCCTGCATAATGTTTTTGAGGACGAAGCAACGCTCCGTGTCATGCCCCCTCGCTCGATGAAACTTGCAAAAGCGATTCTTCCATTTCCCTTTGGTGACAGAGGGATCATCCTGCTTTGGGAGTTTGATTATTTCTTTCTCGAGCAGGTATTGGAGAACTTTTTCGATCGGCTGACCTAAAGGAGTAAGCTGACGATCATAACCCCAACCTTCATGCTTTGCTTTCTTTGGCTTGTTTGGCTTCCGCTGAGCACTTGTCTGGCAACTAGACTGAGCTTGCATGTTTAGGAGATCTGGATGCTTTTCTCCTTCATTTTGGACAAAGAGATTTTTATCAAGGCAATCCTGAACGATATTCTTGAAGATGAAGCAATGCTCAGTGTCGTGCCCTGTTACTCGATGGTATCCGCAAAACTGGTCTATATATTTTTCCATGACTGTGGAAGGGCTGGCGGTTTTTGGGAGCCTGAGTAATCCGCTAGACAACATGTATTCGAGGACTTTGTCGAGCGGTTCATCCAAAAGGAGTGAAATCTCGACCCTTGCTCCAATCCTTGCGCTCTAGTTCTTCTTGCTTCTTGCCTTTTCGCTGAGGATTGTATTGAAGAGGTCTATCATGGTTTTCACAATATTTCTCAATCTGGCTTTTATGCTCTCTCAAGTTGTTCCCCTAGTTGCCTTGATTGCTGCCCCTGCTGGCTTTGGAATTTCCTACATTGATATTGTTGTGTTCATTCATGGGGAAAGTGACAGGTGCCTTTCCTTCTATGGGAGCTTTTCCGCAATTGGCTTCAGCTTGTTCAAACAAGATCTCAACCATCATCTTTTTGAATAATTGGTATATCGCGGGATCGATCTCACTTCTGTTGTCCTGAACTCCCTTTCTGACAGATTTTTGAGAATCCATTCCTTACTCTCTCTACTTGTAACTGGGATGTTAGAGCAGTGTAATCTCTGAGCTTTGCCTGACTTAACTGATAGCGTCGATGCTCTCTGTAGAGCATAAATGGGTCTTTTAGAAAAAAGATCTAGGAAGAAATTTTAATAAAGGAGGAAATCATAATCTGAAAATGAAAACATCCAATTACGAGGGATCGGGTTGTTACCAAAATTTGCGACAACCGCACTATGTTTCTGAAAAAAAAGGATAAACAAGTAAAATGTGACTAAAGATAAATTTTGAAAAGGACATATCCTGACAAAAGATGTTTTTATTGTGAATGAGGGTAAGGAATAGAATATAGAAAAGAATTGCAGGCAGGATAAAAAAGAATTAGAAGAAATCAAGAGAAGAAAAAGGAAAATACACCTAGGTTTTAAAATAAGGAGGAAATTTTGAATAATATATACCCAGGGTTTTGGAAAATATAGGGAATATCGAATATCATACAATCATAGATATACAAACAAGGATGCACAAACAGCAATCCCTAGAGGCTGAATTTAAATGCAATAGTTGAAATGGCTTGTAGGACCTTAATCCTAACTCTAGGGTTCAGATCATCTGATTCCAATCAAGATATGCCGACATACTCAAGCCAAAGCTCGAAGTACGTGGCATAAAAATATTCCTCCGGTTCTAAAGTAATGGTTTCCCAACATCCTTGAGCACCTACCGATATACCTTGGACTATGGCCCTTAGGTACGTGGTAGGGGGGCGCAAACCCAAATAAGTGTTCCAGTTGTGAGGCTCTCTCCCGAACTATGGTTCAGTGAGACAGCCCAGCAACGTGAAGACCGGGACAATATAGGTAGGGAGATTTTCAAAATTTGTGCAACATGCAAGAAATCAAATGGCTCTAATGCAAGTCCTAAAGAGATAGATTAAATTGAAGAGAAGCATACACTTGCTTTAATCCCTAAAATTGAAGAGAGTTGTATTTCAGACCTAAGTCTAATGTGAGCATGGAATAATCTCCTCAATATGGTCCTACCAAACCATACTTAAATCCTATATGCAATGATGTCAGCTTAGGACAAAATCTAGGCTCCCTAAGGTTTGCATAGAAATGAAGCTGACATATGTTTAGAGTAAAGACTTAGATAATATAAAAGCAAAAGAAAAGGCATAATTCGACCGGACGGAGACGAGTCCCATCACGGTCGCCAAAACTGTGATCATCGCAAAATTTTTCCTCTCTTGTGTATTTCTCTCTCTTCCTTCTCTTTTCCTTTCCAACCTCTATTTCCTCCTTTTTGAAGGGAGAAAATAAAAGATGGAAAGAAAGAGGGAAGAGAAAAAGAAGAAGAGGAACTCTTTTGCGGGTCTCACTTGACCTTAATTTTGAAATTTTTTGAAATAACTCACCTCCGTTTTTGAAATATTTGCGGGAAAACTGGGAGACGGGATCCGCTCGTCGGTACGAGGTTCGACCATTCCTGGCGCCTTTACCAGGGGTAATCGAACCAAGGGTCGAATTTTATGCCTTTTTTTTTGCTAAGAATTTATCTAAGAAATTATTCTAAGTCTAAATGCACAAAGAATCATGCTTGTGCGAAATGCAAAGATGCATGCTCCTTTTGAAAATGTTTTAAAGAATTCCCAAGTGTTTCTGAGATGAATCTGATAAAGTGAAGAAATGATTTCTAACATTAGAACTTAAGATTAAAGTTCTAAGTTTTTAGAATAATCAAGAGTTTGGAAAAATAAATCTGAGTTGATCTTGAAACTGATATGAGAGAAAAGAGAAGAAAGGAAATTTCAAAGTCATAAATGGACTTTGAATTAGAAATTTGAACTTGAATGAATATTTGGAATGGAATTGAATTCTATCTTTGAAGTTTTTGAAATCAGAATAAAATGTGAGAAATTTAAAATAAAATTTGATAAATAGAATTTGATTTGAAAGTTAGAATTTCAAGATGAAATCCGAATCCAAGATCTGGATTCTGAATAGAGTTCAAAGTTGAATTTTGGATTTAGGATGGGAACTTGATTTGAAATCTGGAACGAAGTGGAATTGATTTTGAAAGTTGAAAATAGAACTTGATTTGAAATCCGGATTTCAAGATGGAATTTGAATCAAGGGTCTGGATCTTTGAATCTGAACTCTGAATTGGATCCGAAATTTGAAATGAATTTTTGGATCTGAGATCCAAGATGGAATTGAATCCTGAGTCCTAAAAATGGGTTTGGATCCGAAGTCTGGGATCCAAAGTGTGATTAAATTCTAGATCCTAAAATGGATTTGGATCTGAAGTCTGAGATCCAAAAGGTGGAATCGGGTTCTGGATCCTAAGATGGAATTAGATCTGAGGTCTGTGATCCAATGTAGAGTTGGATTCTAGATTCTAGAATGGAGTGGATCTGAAATCTGAGATCCCATGTAGAGTTGGATTCTGGATCCTAAAGGGGATTTGGATCTGAAGTCTGAGATCCAATGTGAATGTTGAATCCTGGATCCTAGAATGGGTTTTTGGATCTGAATTTGAGATCCAAAAAGTGGGGATTTGTACTTGGACATCTGGATCCAAGTTGGATTTAAGATCTAACTTTGGATTTGGAATTTCAAAATTTGATTTGAGAATTTTGAACTTAGGATATGAATTTCAAAGTCAAATTGGACTTTGAATTTGAAGTTTGAATCTGAAATTTAGAAGATGAATCAAGAATTTCTAAGTTCGAATTGAATTTGGAAAAAGGAATTTTAGAAATTGAATCTTGAATATACAGATGAATTTCAAAGTTAAATTATACTTTGAATTTAAGATAGAATTTGGAATTTGAAATACAAGATGATTCTGAAGTTTCAAAGTCAAATGGGACCTTGAAATTGAATTCTTGAATCTTTTTGAGAAATTTGAATTTATGAATAGGTTTTGATCTGAGAAATGAAGGAAAGAATCACTTGGATTTATGAAAAGGATTTGGAAAATATGATGCAACTCTATCCTAAATGATGAATGAATTTAAAGAATTTTGAATTTAGATTTTGAAAAGCTATCTTATTCTTGAACTGAATTAAAATAAGATTGAAGATGTAATACATCCCTGACTATGGTCATTGAATGTATTATATAATAATCTATATTTAAATTCAGGTAAAGAATAAAACACATTTGGTGCTTTTATAGAATTTAAGATGAAATTAACTCTCAACATACCCTGACTATGGTCATTGGTATATATTTTGAGTTAATTTTAAGTTAAATTCTGATAAAAGAAGAAAATATTTAAGGAAAATATGATGAATTTTGAAAGTGGATCCAGTGTTATTTTGTAAAAGATAAAAATGCTAAGTTTTGTCCACACCCTGACTATGGCCATTGATGTGGATCATCAACTTAGTATCAATTACCTCTTACGAAATGGTGCACGTGCCATTCGTGTTTCACCATTGTGAGAATTTGAGAAATAAAGGCAAAAATGCATGAGAACAAGCAATTTGTGATATTTATAATGCTCATTCATCCTATCTAAAACAAGAAATGTAAATTTTCATTCAAGATCTAACTATTACATTATTTGAATTGAACCTAAAAATGTCAAGGCTTCTAATCTAAAGGAGAAATCCTGCAAAACAAGAGTTAGCTTAGGCAAGAGACAAAACATATCACAAAAGATATTACAATGAAAGCTTAAGATGGCATGAGCGAAAGATAGGAAATAACACATTTATACGTATACATACATATAGATGCGTGTGTATGTAGATATGTGTATATATATATATATGTATATACATACATGTATGACCTATACAACATCTTATGAAATGAGTATATATGATGATGATAAAGGGATGCTGTGCACAGGTAAGTGAATGGCAGTCGGTGAATGGCGCAGGAAATGACCTGTATAACATACAGGTGGTGCATGATTGATAAAGGATGACACACATATTATAACATACAGGTGGTGCATGATGGAATTATAGCATGAGTGATAAAGGGTGACACACATATTATATCATATGCTGCAGTGTTAATACATTTTGCTAACACATTATTGACACAAGGTTACAGGCACCTTCAAAGGCTGACTTACATGTATCACTAACAGGATGTTGATGCTATAATTCAAGGCATGCTAACTGAAAATAGAAAAACATGAGGAAATTTGTTTAAATGAACACCGTACAACTCAAATCCAGAGCTTAAATGTAGCAAACAACTGTTGCAATGTTTAATACAGATACGATAGGTCTGATAAAACATGTAAAACATACCTTGCCGGTTTATCAGATTCACTCAGACTGGTTATGCCGTTTCATCAGGACATCATTCCCATATTGCAACTTGCTTTCTGAAATTCTATATATCCTGTGACCTCCCTTGCAGGAAACAAACAATACATCAGATCATTTAGAGATATAGCAAGTAACAGTAACCTTACAGTATCCCAATGGATGAAGGGTAGCATAAAAGAATGCTCCAACAGTGATGAAATGATCTTCACGATTTCTGCGATATCAAACTGATTCCTACAGAAAATAATATTATCAATGACAAACGACCGAAGGCAAAAGATCTTAAATCAACCCCTGCGCAAAAATTTGTGATTCACGAGTGATGGCCTTTGTCATACAACAGGGATATTTAAGTAATAGTAATGTGATGCTGGGTTACTACTTGATGGATGACATACCAGAAAATGGATGTAACATATGACCCCTTTGAGAAGTATAACACATACTACGATGTTTAATACAATGAATGAATATGTACTGATATGACAAGTTGGGTATCACTACCAACTGTGGAAAAATTTTATATATTCTAGCTCAACCCCCTGCGTGAGTTTATAGCAGGAAAACAATCTGAGATTTGACTTCATCTCATCCCTAATGTCTTTTGGATGCGATATCATCTTTATTCTTGATACCTCAAAACACTCTTCTGTTATAGCATAGACATTTACTGATTATATTCTTTTAAACTCTGTTCTTCAGGCCTGAAAAAGGAGACCTTCTCGCTGCTCTTCTGTAATTTGCGTCCCTCTAGATCTCCTGTAAGTAGCTCAAGAGAGGTCTGGCCAAGCATGCCAGTCTTATACTTCGTCAAAAATAACGAACTCTGATTGAAAGAAAGACCAGACCCATTAAAAGGAAAGAAAAAAAAATGACATTACCACGATAATCATGCATTAAAAAGGTCAAATGAACCAAAATATGCAATGACATAGTATTTGAATGAAGAGTTGTAAGGGCCTATCAGATGAATGAGTGGAGATTTTATAGTAATCACACAAAAGTTTTAACAGCCACTATGGTTGGACGATATGCAGGTACTAATTCATATAAAGCATGTATGGGAGAGGTAGAAGTGACAATAAAAATTCGTTACAACTAAAAGTGAATAAAAGGACAGCAGATGCAAATTTCTGTTGCAACAAGTTTTAATGATGGAAAGTTTTTGAGAGAATTATAATGTTAGCCTAATCCAAATGCAAATAGTAAAATAGGAACAGGAAATTGAATTTCCAAAATGAAGACGACGATCTAAAAAAAAAAGTGAACAGGATGCCATCTGATTAAAATGAGAAATCGGATGTAAGAAGGGCAATAAAAAAAAGGAAGAGAAAGAAAAAAAAAGAAAAAAAAAAAAAAAGAAATTCAGATGTAAGTACGAAAATCAAAGGTGGATGATAACTAAAAAAAAAAGTTAAACAGAGCGAAAATAAAATACAAATAAGACGTTTAACATGCGTATAAACAGTGCTGAAGCACAAGGTGAATATTCAAGATAGAAATCACACATTCAGAAATAGATAAAAAAAAATATAGGAATGCAGGCATTCCAATCAATATTGCAATACGTAGGTTGATACTGCTAGATGCAGATCAACACTATGAATGGTGCTGATGATGAAGAAATAACTGATCTTAAATAGGTAGTGTAGATGTAGATCCGACAGAAGAAAAGGAAAAGAAAGAGAAGAAAGAGAAATTGCTTACCGTAGATGAAGCTGATCCTGATTTGAGAGAGGAGAGAACTTCTCCTTAGTGGTGGATCGAGACCCTTGGCTATCCGAAATCGCAGCTGATTTCAACCTTCAGCGGATTGCCAACCTTCAAGAAGGATTGAAGATAGAATGTCTACAGTGGAGAGGTGAATCGTAGTTTAGGCTCCTCCAGGTGATCGGAAGAGAAAGTCTGATTTGCTTAACTCTGCTGCAGGGCTCTCGGATCGCTGGATTTTCGAAGAAAGGAGCATTGACACTCTGGATATTCCTTTGGTTTGCTTGAAACCTCTGCAAAATGGAGTTTTCCTTCTTTTTCCTTCTTAAAGTTTCATTCAAATCGTCAATCGAAACAGAGAGGTGTGCGATGTTTGCTTCTGCTGAGATCTCGAAGTCATAGATAGCCTCTTGCTTCAGCCGACAGGAACAGAAAGAGTCGGAGATTATAGAAAAAGAATGAAGAGGATACGTGTAGAGAAGGGTGATGGTGGGGTGAAGTGCGGTGGTCGAGAGGGTCTCTTGAGTCCCCTCTTAAGGAGGAAGAAGAAGCTTCAGGAGAGGGTTTGTTAGAGATGAGCGGTTCGGGAAGGTGGTCGGTTGGGCATGAAGGGCGACTTCGAAGATGGATGGTTTTGGGCGATGGAGGAGAGAGAAAGAGAGAGAAGGAGAGAGGCGCCGATTACCTAACCTCTTTGCGAAGGTTTCTCAAAGAGAAACCCTAAAAAAAATATTTTCAATGGGCCCCTTTTAATATCATGCAATTTCCAAATTGGGACTCCTTGGAGAAAGGGTTTTCATATGAACCCGATTTTTTTTTCTTTCAAAAAGATGCTTTAAAAGACCTTCGATTATATATATATATATATATATATATATATATATATATATATATATATATATATATATATAAACTTTAGAACTAGAAGAATAAAGGTTTTTAAAACTATTTTTTTGTAAAAAAATTTTTGAGAAATATTTTTAAAAGGAGGGTTTTCAGAGCATTCGGACTTGGTTTTTCTCAGGAAAAAAAAAATGGACTTAGGGGCAAACATGGATTATTTACAAAGTTTTGAAAATTTTGGGGTGTTCACAAAAGAGTGGTGGCAAACTATCTGTCTGCCCTTTCTTTCTCAAGTTTATTATTAATGCAATCATGTTCTTTCTTCAATGAATAAAAAATCTTTCAAATTCTTCATTCTTGGTTTGACGACCTCGCCTAGGTAACAAGGCATAATTTTCAGTTATTTATTTTCTTTGCGAAGGAATGGAAACACAATTATCGTAATCCCAACGACGACTCAATCCCTAGTAATGGGATATTCTTTCAATTGTCTACAAAAATTCTAACCAAATATTTTTTTCCAATCAAAATCTCTCTCAAAATCCTAACCATCAACTTTTCCCTGCAGAGAGCGTTCATGATATTTAATGGTTCAGACAAGGTCAGGAAAGAAAACTGCACCAATAGAAGGCATCGTGTATTCAACGGCCTCAGAAGAAGAGATAGACTCACCTCGATCAGGAAGAAATCAAGCGCAGCAGGTCGAGGATGACATTGATCCCCAAATGTATGCCATGTTAAAAAAGATTATGAGTAAGATGCTGGCAGAGCAAGTTGAAGCCAATACAAAGCAGACTCAGGTTAAGAAAAGGCAAAAGGTCGGGTAATCAAGAACGCCTTGAAGATATCCAAGAAGCATACTCAGAATGTTGATACAACTGATGAAGAAGAATCAGTGGAAGATACAAATGAAGAATTTGAGACTCAACAGACATTTCGGAAATCAACTCAGGGGCAAGGGTTGACCCACAAGTTCAAAGATCAGTCTGTCAGTAATTCTGACCAACCGCTATTCAGAGATATGGTCAGGATAGTTCGAGATCTGCAGGCCCGCGACAAGGGCAATAAAGTCTTCACTAGTGAAGACTTCTATGATGGTTTAGAAAGGGATGATAGCCTGGAGGATCTCCCTTAAAAAATTGTCAAATTCGATGGGACTGGCAATCCCAAGGCTCACCTGACTATGTTCTTTGCGGAGTGCAATCGATTCAAGAGAGACAATCGTGCTTTGTTCAAATGTTTCTCTCACAGTCTGGAGGGTACCACCACCAAATGGTATTCAGAACACATTAATCCCATCGAGTTGAAAGAATTCGATAAAGTGGTCAATCTGTTTATTGAACGATTCCTTTTCAACACCGAAGCACTGCCAACGTTGAACCATCTCTACAATACAAAGCAAAGAGATAATAAGAAAGCCGAAAACTTCATCCGCATATGGAGGGGAACTTGCAACAAAATGAGAAATCCCATCTCAGAGGAGCACGCACTCCAGATTATTCTGAACAATTTCTCATAACCTTTGAGAGGTCTTATCTCCACCTCACCTTCCAAATCTTTTATTGAGCTTACTGAACGGGCCGAGTGGCTCAAGATGGGAATAGAGAATGGGGTCTATGATGGCATCACCCTCGTTAAGAATAATCAAGATTCAAAGAAGAAGGCAAATTTCACCTTCTCTGCCAATGTTGGTCGCATCGACTACAAAAATAGCAAGAGCAATCATACAGGTCAGAAAGAAAAGTCTTCAAAGAAGAATGAAAAATTGAGTCAGCAAAAAGAAAAGATAAAGCGGTATGGTTGGGGTGACGATCGTCAGTTTACTCCTCTTGAGCAGCCTCTCGATGAAGTCCTCGAATATATGTTGACCAAAGAAATGGTAAAGCTCCCAAGAGCCACAGATCCTCCCACGATCATGGGAAGATTCATGGACTAGTTCTGCAAATTTCATTGAGCAGTAGGACACGATACTGACCACTATTTCATCTTCAAGAACATCGTTCAGGATTGCATTGATAAGAATCTTCTCGTTAAAGATGAAAAGGACTAGTCATTTTTCTCCAATTACTCAAAAAGCCGACAATGTTAGTGTTTTCCCATTTCCCATTTTGCCTTCAAAGGATGATGTAATCCTGTCTATCTTTCCTTGATTTGTCATTTTTCCTTCAATGCATTAATAAAATTATCAATTTTTCTCATAAGCTTGTTCTCCTTCTCTGCACCATGTCCTTCTGCGAGGAGTGATATTCTTCAGAGTCTCTCCTAAATTAATCAAAAGTCAGTTGCTTTGTTACCTTCAGAGAGCATTCTTCAAACGTCAATTATCTTCCCTTTATCCAAAATTTCTTTCCCCTATTACACTGGGGCATTATTTTAAAATTTGTCTTCAAAACATTCTGTATGTAGACAGGATCAAACAAATCTCTCATTTTACATGCATGTATATCCATTTACATCATTTTGCATTCATTTGCATACATCTGCATTCATTTGCATTTTCATTTGCATGCATTCATTTACATTCACTTGCATCAAATTCATTTCCAATATTGATGATCAATTCCCACCACCATCTATCATCCTCATTAATATTCAACCAATAGCACAGTTGACTGGCTGAGAGTGGCACTCCTTGTCAGGCATTGCCAACGGCTAGCCACCAGTCCAACCAGTTTGGTACGAGGAATAAGAGGGAGTGGGCAGTTGTCATGGGCCAAAATAGGTGGTGCAACAACTACCGGTCAAGGTTGCTACCAGTTTAGGTTAGTTGGCTGACTGTCTCTGGTAGCTGGTAGAGGTGATGGTGGTTGTGGTAGCAATAAAGAGGAGTAAAAGGGGCAGGATATAGTGGTAGTAAAAAGACGTTTACTGGTGCAAAAGTTGCTCCACTAAAAAACAAATTTCTTGTAGCGGGGAAAATAGGATTAGGATTTGAGAGTGTGACAGTCGTGGTAGGTGGTTGGCGACTCCGATCAACGGAATATGTGGTTGGGGCTCAACAGATCTGGACAATGTTGGGTATGTAGAAAGACTGATGAGATCACTGATTAAGGATATAAACGGATCTGATATGCGCGAGGTCATGATAGATCCAAATTTGAACTTGAAATGCATACAAAGGAACACTTCCTAATATTTGTGTTTGCAAAAAAAAAAATTTGTGAATAATTGACAATTATATTTGTGAATTCATCCTAAACATGTGATTTAGGACATTGTAGGAGGAAAATTATATATTTAGGATGAATTTGTAAATGTATTAGTCAATTGTTCTCAAGTCCATTTTGCGGACTTTCACATCCTCGCAATTGGTCATTGTTTATGAATAATGTATATAGATTTCTTCATTCCCACAAATATTTGTTATTTTTTTGCTCATTATTTTATGTAGATTTTCTTAAACTTGTAAATATTTATCATTTTTTGCCTATTATTTTATGTAGATTTTCTCAAACTTGTAAATATTTATCATTTTTTGCCTATTATTTTATGCAAACTTCTTCATCCCCACAAATATTGACCATTTTTGCTTATTATTTTTGCAAACTTCGTCAGCTTCACAAATATACAATTTAATCTGCTCAAATCAAATTGACAGCATTTACACAATTCACCTGCCTATAATTATAATTTACAATTAAAATTTATAAATATAAAAATCACCTATTATATTCAAATTCACAACATTTACACAATTTACCTGTTTATAGTTACAATCTACAAATATAAAATCCACAATCATAATTTCATAAAAAGCTTAAACATTTATGCAATTCACTTGTTACATTCAAATTTACAACACTTACAATTCACATGTTTACAATTCAAATTCACAACACTTACAATGTAAATTTACACCAGATTCAAAATTCAATGATTTATAACTTTACAATGAATAACTCTTATGAATTATAATTTAAATTTAGAATTATATACATAATTCAATAATTTAATAATTTACAATTACATTGATTTATAATAAATCTTAGTTACACTCAAATTTATAAAATAATTAACGACATAAATCATTGTTTTGGATCCTTTAGGCGCGCTCGTAGTTCATCAATGACCTTATTTTCGTTATTGAGGACAGTTTGAGTCTGTATAATATGCTTCAACATATAGATTTCGTTTAGTGTAAGAGCAAACTCTTTTTTCGCTTCACTTGCAGTCTTTTTGTGCTTCACCTCAACTTCTTCCTTATCCTCAATGACTCGCTTTGCGAAGGAACTGCCAACAACCTGCTGGGATACAACAATTACATCCTCATCATTGGTGGTTTGTATCATGGATGACAAAGCAGTGACTTCACCATCGTTGCACTGGTCTTTAAGTTTAAAGAGAGATATTATGGGATAATTTTTCGTTCAAGTTTTTATTTGCAATGAGATAAATTTGCTAACTACATGGGGGCGATAGGGTTGCTAAACAAACCTAAACTACCGAACAACTAGGCTAGCCATTTGGCGCTCAACTTCATTCATGTTGTACAACCAAATATTCATCCTCGAGATGTCCTTCACCCTATAACCAAATATTCATTCTCACGAATGTTCTTAAAATATGTGAATCACGTTTACAAATGTGTGAGGACATTCACATGCAAAGGTAATGACATTCACAAATGTGAGAGTATTTAGTAAAGAAAAGGTTCACAAATATAGTATGATCGTATAAATCATATTTGTGAATGTTCCCAAAATGTGTGAATCGCTTTTTACTAAAATCACATAAGGGGCAGAAGCAGAAGGGAATTCATAAATGTGGTTCACAAATATAGTACGATCTTCATAAATCATGTTTGTAAATGTCCTAAAAATGTGCGAACCTCCTTTTACTAAAATTGCATAAGGGTCACAAGCATAAAGACGTTCGCAAATGTGTGAGGACATTCACATGAGAAGGTCAAGACATTCGCAAATATGAGAGTACTTAGTTAAATGAGGTCCACAAATATAATACGACTTTTGCAAATCATGTTTGTGAATATCCCCAAATGTGTGAACCTTCTTTCACTAAATGCTCCCACATTTGTGAATGTCCTGACCTTCACATGCAAATGTCTTCACATATTTGTGATCGTTCTTTTGTCTATGCCCTTTATGTGATTTTTAGTAAAATGAAGTTCGCACATTTTGGAGACACTCACAAACATGATTTGCAAATGTCATGATATATTTGTGAAAAGGCAAAAATATTTTTAAAAAATAAAAAATCAAATTTTTGAACATGGAGAGGATTTCGTCAAATTATGAGGCATTTTCAAAAGATGCTATTTACAAGGACAATATAATGATTTTCTATAACTTTCAAAAAATGCATTTGGACACGTTGGGAAGAAACCCCATGGAAATGAGAACTCTCAATCAAAAGAATTCTCAGCATAAAGACTCCTCTAACTTGAAAACTTTGTTTGAATCTACCAGAAAAACCAAAGTGACAAAAAAAATCCTCAGAGAGAGAGAGAGAGAGGGGGGGGGGGGGGGTTGGCGGCAAGTCCTCAGCTGACTCTTGAAATATGATACTTTGTGAATTCAAATTCCCACCATGGTAGGTGAGTAATTTTGAAATACTTTGAAAGTATGAGACGAAAAACAAATTTCGTAACATAGCCAAACGAGAATTCATTGCATGGGAAGAAAGAAATTCTCTTTCCTTAGAATTCCACCGTGTACTCCAAAATACACAAGGATATCCAAAATTACCACTTATTATAAGTGGGAATTTGATTTCTTAGAAATTTAAACCTCATGGAAATGAAAATTTTTAATCTAAAGAATTGTCAACTTAAAGAATCATCTAACTTGTGAATTATGTTGTTTGAGTCTACCTCAAAAACCAAAGGGAGAAAAGATCTAGAGAGAGAAAGAGAGAGAGAGAGAGAGAGGAGTCCTTTGCTGACTCTTGAAGCCCAATACTTGAGAATCATGACACTCTAAAACAAACCAAATTTTGTGAATTCAAATTCCCACCATGGTAGTTGAGAATTTTTTAAATACAAATTTGGAAAGTATGGGATTCTCAAAACAAATTTTGTAAAGTAACCAAACATGAGAATTCATTGCCTGAGAAAAAAAAAAGAAATTCTCTTTCCTTCAACCGTTTCCAAAATGCACCCACAAGGATATTTGAAATTACCGCCTACTATAAGTGGGAATTTGATTTCTTGAAATTTTAGTGTCTACTCTATCTAACATTTCCCATGACCCATGGTGGGGAGGGTGGTGTATGTTCTCCCCCTCGATGATTCACTGAATCCCACGTCTGTGTTCGGGGGGGCGAATGAGCGGCACGTATTTATGCATATGGGGCTCATATTCCCGTGTATGTTGACATAACTTTGCATCAGACTCTGGTGTTGTTGCAAAGACTTATCACCCTTACTTGCTTTTCTTGCCCTGAAATGACGGTTCAAGGAAATAACAAAAATATCCTTCATTCAAATATTGAGAAACTACGGTTTGAGAAAAGGACAAAAAAGTCCTCCATCCAGAAAGTTTGATGTTAACTATTTAAGGTGTAGACGTTCGCTATTCATTAAACTCTTGCGCCATCTGCTGTAACAGTAGCTCTCATTGTCAACGCAAACCTTGCCTTCGTCTCAAGTCGAGGTTTCCGCCTTGTTTTGTATATTGTTTTACAAAACATTGTCGTCTTCTCGTGTCTGCCTTGTGTTACAAAACATTCCCGTGTCTTCTCTTTATTTTTGTTGTCGTTAGGCATTATGGAAGAAATCAATTATGCACAAACATTCCAACCAGTGCCATTAAGGCGTCGTGAGTAGCTTTCCATCTCATCATGTTGTTGATGAAGAACGCATGTCATCTTGTGTGCCATTAAGGCATTGTTTTGTTACTGCAGGTAGATCTTGTTCTTATGATGGTTGTAAACTTATCGATATTTGTAAGACGTTGGGACCTGTTGACAGCAAAGCTTGTTTACAAATGCTAGGAAGGGCCTCCACCCCATTAGGTATCCTACATTCACTCATTATATGCATTGTATCTCAAACCGCTGTATTAGTAACATACTACCGATTTGTGAGATATTGTTTTGTTAGTTAATATCGATTTGTTTGCTATTATGCTCAATTTCTTCCGTATCGATTTGTAATTTATTGTGCGATATATTTATCGACCTTTTAAATATTATGGTTTTGTATTGTTGATTTGTAAGTTATTATGTTGAACTGCCGTATCGATTTTCAATATATTATTCAATATGTATATCGATTTGTAAGATATTATATGTTTTGTAATGTGTATTCATAAGATATTTGTACACGGACTTTAAAAACGTGTGCGTGCAGAAACACATTGTTACACACATTCAAATCGCTGCTCTGTCAGCGTTTTATATTGAACTCGTTTCACAACCTCTTGGATCTACTGACAGCGTTATCGTCAACACACATGTACGACATTTCGAGTCTTTTATTGGCATGGTAAGTGACAACTCGATGCTCAATATAAGCAAATATCAAACCACAGTTGCTTTTATACTGTCATTCATTAAATCGATTCTTTGACTTGCTAACCCTTATCTGTATCCGTTGTTATATGCATCCTGATTAAATCATACTAAACGTATGCGCTTGCTAACACAGCATGATATATTGCTTACAAAACATTCTTGTGTCTTCTCTTCTTTTGCGTTGTCGTTAGGCATTACGGAAGAAAGCAATGATGCACAAACATTCCGACCAGTGTCATTAAAGTATCGTGAGTAGCTTTCCATCTCATCATGATGTCGATGAAGAACACATGTCGTCTTGTGTGTCATTAAGGCATTGTTTTGTTACCGCAAGTAGATCTTGTTCTTACGATGGTTGAAAACTTATCGATATTTGTAAGACGCTTGGACCTGTTGACAAGAATACTTGTTTACAAATGCTAGGAAGGGCCTCTACCCCATTAGGTATCCTACATTCACTCATTATATGCAGTGTATCTCAAATCGCTGTATTAGTAACATACTACCAATTTGTGAGATATTGTTTTGTTGGTTAATATCGATTTGTTGGCTATTTTGCTGGCAACAGAAACTGATATATTGCTTATAACATTGTTGAGCTTATCATCAGGTTGTAATGAAGACGATGTGGCTCAATCAATTGAAAGTTATGGAGAATTGAACATCTATAGTAATGACGCAACTGAAGAATTGAACATCTGCACTAATGATGCACATGATAAGAAGGGTGCAGGCATTAGGCCCACTCTTGACTTGAATGTTCCAATAGAAGAAATGCAATTCAATAATGAGGTAGATTATCACGACAGTACACATAATAAAAGTGTAGGCACTACGAATGAACATGGAAGTACACTTGACTATGTTCCGGTAGAAGGAATGCAGTTTAATAATGAGGAAGCTACATATAAATTTTACAATGATTATGCCTTAAAAGTTGGCTTCAGTGTGAGAAGGTTTTCTTGGTCAAAAAATGCACAGGGTGTCGTGGTGAGAAAGACATGTTTGTTCTAAGCAAGGTTGGAAGAAATCAATGGGAAATCCAACAAGGAGCATGCCAGAATCAAGATATGGATGTCAAGCGAGAATGGTTTTGAGAAGACATCCGAATGGGAAATTTTTAGTTCATACTTTAATTAGTGATCATAATCATGATTTATCTGCTTCATTTATGACTCCTGTGTTAAGGTCACATCGTAAAGTAACTGTAGCGCATGCTGTAATGGCTGAAATAATCGATAGCGCCAGCATTGCACCAAAAAAGACATACAATTTGTTTGCTCACATAGACGGTGGTCACGATAATGTGTCATTCACACCTTTGGATCTAAGAAACCACTTGAGAAGGAAGAGGACAGATAACATGAAGAATGGAGAAATATGTTTTTTGGTTGATTACCTACAGAAGAAATCAAGCAATGACCCTAGTTTCTTTAGTGCAATGCAACTAGATGAAGATGGATATGTTGTGAATATGTTTTGGGCCGATTCGAAGTCAAGAGTAGATTATGAATGCTTCAATGATGTGCTTGTATTTGATACTACAGTAAAGATTAATACTGAACAATGGCCATTTGCGCAGTTTGTTGGAGTGAACCATCACTCACAGAGTTGTATATTAGGCGACACATTTTTGTATGACCAGACCAAAGAAAGCTTTGAGTGGTTGTTCAGAGTATTTACACAGGCAATGAACGGGAAGCAACCTGAAGTTGTACTTATAGATGGTGATCACGCAATTGCGGCTGCAATGCTTCATGTGTGGCCAGATGCACATCATCAGCTATGTTTGTGGCATATTTTTCAAAATGCAGCAAAGAACATAGGACACATATTTAATCAGAAGACAGGGTTTGATAAAAGGTTTACTAGGTGTGTGCTTGAGAGCGTAGACGAGATCATCTTTATGTCTGATTGGGAGGAAATGATTCAGACATACAACATTGAAGATTGTCTGTGGTTACAAAATTTATATGCAAAAAAAGAGAAGTGGGCAATGGCATATGGAAGACAATACTTTTGTGTTGGTATGATAAGCACACAAAGAGTTGAATCTATGTATGCCACGCTGAAGAAAACCCTGTATTCATGTTTAACAATGTTTCGCTTCATGGAACAATATGAATTATTTATAGATGGTCTAAGACAGAATGAGCTTGAACAAGACATGAAATGCTTCAATACACGACATCCAACTTTTGGCATAAAAATATTGATGTGACCTGCAGATCTGTATACACTAACTGTATTTGAATGGATCAAGAAAAATGTGTTTCGTGTCATGAATTGCAATATTGAAGGACCCGTGCAAACCGAGAATATGCGCAAATACTGTATTTTATGGGAGGGTGAAAAGCATCACAAAAGGCAAGAAGCACATGTCACGTATAATATGGACAATGGAAGAGTTGAATGTTAGTGCAAAATGTATGAATTCAAAGGTATTTTATGCTGTCATGCATTAAAGGCACTTAATCAAGAGAAGATACAAGAAATACCGAAGTCTTATGTAATGCGAAAATGGAGAAGACAAGCAAAGATTGAAATGCTTGATATAGACAATGTGAGTAAATCTGGTGTCGACGAGAAGTGCCACATAGCCTTTCGTTACCAACAATTGTGTAGGTCATTTATGCATGTTGCTGATTTAGCATCGAGAAGTGAAGAAGGCTATGTATGCATGAGAAAAGCGTCAAGGGAATTACTTGAAAACGTGTAGTTAATTAACCTTCAGTTTGTTGCAGCGAATGAATACCAGTCGAAGATAATGGGATCGAACAACGTAGGTGAAAATCATGCTTCGCTTGACACTCCTGAGAAGTTGCGTCGTAGCCTAAACATCATCTTCAACAAGTCGGTAGTGAACGTTGTTGATTATGATGGACATATTCTTGAAGCGAAGGGTATCAAAAGAAAACCTGCCTCTGATCGCAGTCGTCGGAGGACAAAGGGTGCACTAGAATTGGTTGGCAAGAAAAAGTCTAAGAAACAACCAACCTCTAATCAAAAGCAACAAAGCCCTTCTCATGAACAGGTATGTAAGACATTATATTGCTTCCCATTACGTGAAACTTGTCAATATCTAACTCGTGTAAAGTCCAACATGCAACAATACCCTAAAGGCGTAATACCCAACGTGCTGACCTTCATTCCTCCCGACTAGATTTTCGGCAACGATAACTTCAGTTTTACAAGTCTTTTGGTATGTAATCAATGTTGGAATGAGGTTTGCATTTCTTGTGAAACTTAAGGCAGTGTTTTATATTTTGTGTTTCATGACAGGCTCTGATGAATTCGCAAGAGAAAACTTGTACACAGGAATCTTGTTTGGGCTATTAATTAAGTTGTCATGCCTCTTTGCATGACCCGATTACCACATTGTCGGATTTGTTAAGAGTTTAGGGTTTCCAGCAGAACTCGTTTACTAAGAAATTATTGGGTTTCCCTTCTTATTCGGACTGCAGCAGAACTCCTAGGACGTCCACTGATCTTGCCGAGGAAGTCTTTCATATTCGCTGGATTTTGATTTATCGGTGACGATTTGTGGTTCGTGGTTAGTGGTGCGTGAATCAATTTCATATTCGCTGTATAGCGATTTGTGCAGTCATCCGGCTGTGATTTGTATGAGTAATCTATAACAGTCATTCGTATATGCTTAATACATATTTACAATGATTCGTAGTTCAAATCATGTGCATCGATTTTATGAAAAATTTATAACAAAGTAACGATTTCAATACAGAAATTGATGTGCGTACAACATAATACAATACAAATCGAGACGAAAATTGAACATGAAGCCTCAACCCGATTTCCTATAATATATACCCAAAGCCTTAAACTGAATGAACATAGGAGAACACATTTGTGCTTTATGCGGTCAACACAGGCATGTAATCAATGTTTGGAAATGATAAAAGTAAATATCTATAAGAAATGATTGACGTTCACAAATCAATGTAATTCTCTACCGCCTATACTGAAAATCGCAAAATAAATTTGCGTTGTATGATATCAAAAAAACATGGAAATGTTTCTCGTTGAATGATAATAGTCAGCAGCAATAAGGTACGTTTGGCGTTCAGAAATCACAATTTTACTCATCGTCATTGAATGTAAATCGCAGGACACATATGCAATTCATACGGACAACAAAGGATGTATTGACAAATTTTTCATTGATCGTACATTATTCATTGATCACGGTGGTTGAGCAGTAGATCTTTTAGCTCATAAATAGTCTCACAAGTACTGGACGGTGTGATTATCTTCTACTTCGTGAACCAGCAATAGTCAAGCCGACAGTTCCTTTATAAACCTGGAGTTCCTCACTCAAACATGTAACCAACTACATAGCAAATTGTGGTCGATGAGGCAGACGAAGACAGCTACATGACCAACAATGGCAAATCAAGCGTATATTGTCTACACATCGTCTCCATTTTCATCAAAATCTGTCTCTTTCATGTCATTTTTGTGATTTGTGTTGTGTATTGTATCATGTAATTTCAATATCATTCATTGCAAATTCCTTATTCATTTCAGTAGAACATCCATCGACGAAGTTGGGCGAATACTTAGTCAATCACTCCTGGAGGACATCAAACAAATGCACGATGAATTCGCACAATGCAACATGATCAGTAATTTTGTTCGTATGAAACTAGTAGAAGTTGTCTATATACGTAAGTCATGTGTACGTACGTTAACAACATCATATTTGCCGCAAACAGACTATATCCGATTTCGTCAGTTATATTAAAAGCAACACACCAAGCAAAACTATAAGCATTGTCAGCCTGTATTTTATGGTATATCGATTGTATTTTGTGTTGTTTTTGGTTATTGATTTAGTCCAGTTGATTCGTATTTTAACATTGTTGTTAACAATGTTTTGGTTTGCAGACTATCTTGCGTTGTTTGCCATACTCTAGTGGATTTAAAGATGACCTACCTTACTAGGTTAACGGTAATCATTGCAGAGACCTTTTGTCAAGTAAAAAGTAAGTAAACAAACCTAGGGTGCAAGGTTACAACATAACAGTGCTAACAACATTTTTATGATCCATTTACAGATATTGATTCCTACACTCTGGCAATCTGAAAAGCATTGGGTCTTATACGTGATGGATTTACATGAAAAACAACTATGGTGTTACAATTCGTTGGAAGTTGACAGTGGTTTACGGCTTGACATTTCCCATCTCGTAAGATTTCATCTATATGAGTATCGTGTCGTGTACTGGGGTCATGAATTTACTTTCGGCCGCATTATTCTCAGATCGGTTAAGTCAAAGGCATTTTGGGAGTCGACGTTAGCGAGTGGATCTATCGCACGACATACCATGCTCCTTTACAAAATAATGGCGTTGATTGCGGCGTATTTATAATGAAGTACATTGAAGTGATATACAATGGTGCAGAACCCCGTTTCGACGCTGTATGCCATTTCTTGGCCTATGTTATTAGGGATTAAATGCATGTCTATTGGTTTCACATTACAGTTTTTTTTGCAGGTTGATATACCTGGATTCCGCGAAAAAATCTGCAAAAAATTGACGTCCTTTTTAATTGTGGAGGAGAAACTAATGCAGCCGCCACGAGGATCTAAAAGGCAATAAATAACGGTGCCCACCACGCCAGAGTAATTTCATGTTCGTCTATTTCAAGTAGATTTTAGAGACGGTACAACCAACTTGTATGTAATCTATCCTATTTTGACTGAATATTACAAGCCGTTGTTGACCGCATAAATTGCAATCCTATTTTGCGGTTTGCATTTAAAGTGTCTCAGCAAAAGAGCGATTCCTGAACTGCAAACATATCTTACCGCTATTGACCTTTATCATGAGCGCATATCTTACAGCAAACATGATTTATGCATGCTCTAAAAAAACATGTATATGTTCGCCCAAAAATAAAAATACTCAACAGCGACAAAGAACGTTTGTTGTTCAGCAATCGCAATATTCTTCGTCGTCATTGAATGCAAATTGCAAGGAAAACATGGGATTTATACGGTAAGCATGCGCAAGTAATGAAAGCTTTTAATTGATAAAAGATGTGCCATCAACCCGCATGATTGACAGTCGCAGAATTAGATTGTGATGTATGTAATCGACAAAAGCTTCTAATGTTCGAAATGATAATAGTCAACATCGATAGGAAATGCTTGATGTTTACACATTGCTTTATTGTTGACACTCACAGAATGAAAATCGCAAAAGAGATTCTCGATGAATGCGGTCAACAAGAGCCATTAATGTCACTTTCGTAATTAGAAATAGTACACAGCGATAAGACAGGTTTGTTGTTCAGAAATGGTGGTCTAACGTCATCTTCACTGCTACTACCATGAAATCTTGTGTAATAATTTGAAAAAATTTGGACTGTGAAACGACGTTTCCTTTAATTATGAGTTTGCAGACATTTGAAATCAGTCTAGATGGATACCTCAATTGCGTTGAAGCCGCTTATACACTCGATTCAAGAACAAGTCGTTTATGCATCAGTTTGCCGGTTCCTTATTCATGAAGCAAAGTGGAACACATCCTTAACCTGTGTGATGTGTCATTCATATATAAATGAAACATCCTATCACCCTATGTCAGTTTTCAAATAAATATGATAGTTTTAATAAACACAGAGCAAATCTCAAATAAAATATACTCCGCATTAATGAAATGAAACAATGTCATTTCATACAGCTGTATACAAAACTAATCAATGCGATTGGACATAGTAGTTCAAATCACGGTAGCACGTATCGTGTGAGTTTGATTTTAGAAATATTTTTTGGTCTTACAAAAATCCACAACTTCGTCCACCCTCGTCCCAACAAATCATCTTAGGTGTAGATTACGGACTTACACCTCGACAATGGGTCGGCCCAAGTCACTCTCCCAACTAATCCCTTCACAGAAAATGAGACATTTTTTAGACTGGTTAACAATTTGCGATTTTAATTCAATGGCATTGAGCAATAGAACGATTTCTAAGCATCAAGCATCTCTTCTAGCTATGCACTATTTTCGTTCATGATGGGGCATATATATTACGATTTTCATTCTCGTAAGTTCAGCAATACAGTGATTTTTGAGGAACAAACCTTTCTTATCGATAATTACTTCGTCATTTGTTAAGGGCGAACATTACGTGCCTTTGTGGACCACATAAAGCGGAAATCTATTTCCGTGATTTTCGTTCACGGAGTGGGAGTTATACAAAGATTTTGGAACAACAACAAAATATCTTTCGTTGTGCAATATTCTTAATTACTGAAGAGCAGCATTACTAGCATTGGTTCACCGCATACAACACAAAATTATTTCTCGTTACGATTTAATTTTCGTAGATGAAGCAGTACAGCGATTTACAAGCGTCTTTTGTAAAGTTCAAATTATATTTCAACGGAGACAAATTTACAAAATTTGTAGTCTTACGAAATTTGACTACGAAAATTGGTGTAGACAGTCTCCAAAATTTGTTAGAAATCTATTTACATCCTTGTAAACTTTTCTGGATCGTGCCGTCTGTTTCCTTTGTAAGTAGTCTTGTTGGTTGATTATTTATGTCTGCCGACTTTCTAAACTCAATCAAATTTCGGCATAGTTCATCGCGTACTTCCGGTATATCTTCCTGCAACAAAATATGTAATGTGAAACCAATATATAACAGGATTCCCCAATAATAGCAGATACAAAGCTCATACAACATTGAAACAAGGTTTTTCTCCATTGTATATTGCTTCAATATGCTTCATTATGAATATGCCACAATCGACCCCATTACTTTGTAAAGGAGCATCGTCAGCACAGAGCAACATCCACTCGACAATGTCATCACCCAAAAGGTCGTTTAGGAATCCCGTCTGTGATAAATGGAGAATATAGTAAAATCCGGTCCACCTCAAATAGCTATGATTCACCTATGGACAGAAGCTCACAAAATGCATAGCGTCACGTTCTACACCATTGTGGCAGTCCAATGAGTTGTAGCACCATAGTTGTTTTTCTCGTAAATTCATTTCGTATAAGACCCAATGTTTGAGAATTTGCCAGAGTGTACGAAGTAAAATCTACAAATTGATACAATATTTTAGAAATCCATAGACATATCATGATGGGGATGCTAGGACTAAACCTTGAAGAAGTGGTTTGTTCACTTACCTTTTCAAAATTCGAAAAGTCTATGCAGTGATCATTGGTATTCCAACAAGGTAGTGCATCTACGAATCCACTGGTGTATGGCTTTTGCCGAACGTACGTCTGTTGCATGAAACAATAAGGTTTAACCAGCAAGAAACGCGAGTAAGTCATAAAAGCAAATAAAACAATAGCAGAACATACATACCATGAAATAAGGGGTGATGATGCGTACGGTATTACTCGTTGCGTTTCTTTGAATATAATTGACAAAATCACATTGTCTGGTTGTAAAAATTTATGAACTTCAAAACATACAAACCGATGACCTAGAAAATGATAGTGGTTACATATGTACAAAATTACAGATAGTGTTCCCGTCTGCAAATTCATCTTGCATCTGCTTGATGTTATCTTCAAACTCTTTAGGGCGTTGTCGCCCACCCTTGTCTGTGGATGTTGCACTGAGTGCACCATGAGCATAGTATTCAGAATTCGACATTGAAATTATTTTCTACAGTAAACAACACAAATCAAATATACAACATAAAAAGGCAAATGTTGCCTAAACCAGTCAGGAGGTTAAAAAACTATACGCCTTAAGTGCTAGTGCTGGTCCTGTGGATGTCGTTGTCTTCTTCTTTGGCGCCATGCCTGGTCGTATTGCTCCCATCGTTCTCTTCTTCAGCGTCATGCTTAGTCGTATTGCTCCCATCGTCCCCTTCTTCGGCGTCATGCTTAGATGAAGATATCGATGACACCTTTGCGACGCAGCTATGGAATCGACGTCGTCAATCAAATATAAAGGAAACGTCATTTCACATGCCACCCTTTTTTGAAAACCACTTGCAAATTAATTGATTGCGTTTTAAATAAATAAAAAAACATCGTTTCGACTGCATATTATAACAATAGTTGAGTGGGAGATTGACCCGACCCGACCAAACCCGGTTTCCAGGTATGTATAATCTTTGATGATTATTGTATTGATTATCATATGTGGATACATCAATATATTCATGCCACTGTAAACACCCCAAATTTTCACTCACCTTCTTGACATCGCCCTCAATCGGCACATTTCAGTTCTCCGGAAGCAATAAAGGGCAAAATGGTCACTTTCTGAGATTGAACCTTGCAGAAAGTCCTAAATTTCATTCTTGAGCCTCAAAATTTCTATATTTAGGTTCAGAGACATCTTCAATTTGCAAATCTTTAAAATCCTTTTCTGGACAAAAAGCTAGAATTTCAAAGTCCGAGCTGAGAGTGATATTTCATAGAACATGTCTTTGCATAACATTACATCATTTCACTGCACAGCATGTCATTTTGAGATCCAGAACTCCTGATTTTCCAAATTGTCAATCCAGATTTTATTTTTAAACTTTTCAAAATTGATTTTTAAAACCCTGGGATTTCAAAATTGCCAATCTTTCCCATTTTACCCCCAGGACTTTTAATTACAAAAATTTTCTCAAGAAAACAATCTAGATATTTGGATATTGATTTTAAAGATTTTATCTCAAAACCTTTTGCAAAAAGATATTAAATCTCTTTACAAATTTTGTTTTTACATTTATCCATATTTTTGCCCTGAAAACCCAATTTTTCCAAATTCTTGAAAATAAATAATGTTTTATCTCATATTTTCAAATAAATGGAGCGGGACCCGCCTTTGAACTAGCATTATACTCAGACTCTCAGGTAAGTTGTTTATTCTCAAGCGGGACCCACTTAAAGTCCATACCAATTTGCGAATTCTTTTTTTAATTTCTTAATGTATTTATTTATTTTAGTTAGTGGGCCCACACACATATGGCACCCCACTTGAAAATAAAAGATTTGCAAAAACAAAATAAAGCTTTATTTTCAAAAGGATTTTAAAAGTGGATTGAGGTGGCATTTCCATAAAAGCCTCTCATTTATTTCCTTTTTATTTTATTTGTTTTAATAAAATTTTTTTTTTATAAAGAGGCAGCCTTAATGGCACAGCCGAATTTCCCTAAAGTAAAAAATTTCATTTTTACCTAAAACTTAGGTAAATGAAACAAAATTTTGGAAAAAAAGATGCGCCCCTTTTGATTTTCAAATATTGGTTTCAAAGGAATTTCAAAAACCATAACGGTGCTCTTAAAAGAAGATACGTTTTTGTAGAAAGGGGCTGAAGGTCTTTAAAGGACCCAGCCATGGATCGATGAAAAGGGGAGAGCAATTGAATTTTCTTTTTTTTTCGGTGGTGCAGGGGTCTTCTTCTCAAGGGAGAGGCTGCCCAGCTGCTGGAGCTGGCCTTCAACCCAACCACAGGGAGGCTATCATCCACAGGCGCAGGGAGGTCCATCACAGCAACCTGCCCATCATTTCTTGCAGCTACACAGCAGGAGCCCATCATTGTCCACCTCCAACAGCCAACGTGGTCTTAAACTTCTTCAGCTTCTAGCCATCTCTGCTGCCCACCGTCCAACCATCTCAGCGTGCCCACAACCCAGCCGCAGGGGAACCAACTGCCCCCTTTCTCTCAGTCCAGCCGTAAAGGATCCAGCAGGCTCCATCTTCCTTCAGTCCAGCCAGCAGGAGGTCCAGCGTGAAACACCATTTTCATCTCCACTTCAGCCCAGTCACCATCTGCATCTCCTTCAAATTCTCCAGTTGCAGAGAATCTCCATCCAGCAGTTTTCCTTTTTTTTTTTAGCCCATCAGCAGAAAAACGACATTTATTTGCCCTCTACAGATCATTTGGAACAGAGGACTTACAAGGTAACGTATGGCTGTATGTATTTTCATTTCATTCTTTATGTTTTCCTGTTTTGTTATTTTAAAAAATTTTCATTTCATCATAATCTCCTGAATTCCATGATTGTTTCAATGTTATATTTTTCCTGTCTTTTATTACTTGAATTTCATATTTGTTTTGTTTCCTGTATTTCTAGTTTTGTTTTTATTTCCTGTTGTGCTTTCATTTCAAGTCATTCCATTTACAAAATTTTTTCTGTCATTCGTTTATTAAATTCCTGTTTCTTCATTCAGTTTTCCTGTTTTGCTTTCTTTTCTGTTTTCTTCATTCAATAAATTTCCTGTTTTACATGTCATTTTCCTGTTTGTTTTCTTTTTCAAGTCATTTTCTGTTTTTGCAAATACAGAAGTTCCTGCTGTCTTCAAGTAAAGTTCTTAGTTACTTCATTTTTCAGTCCTTTTAGCCCATTTCTTGTCTTTGATGGTTTGTCATTCAATAAAATTTCATGCCATTTCAGTGGATGTTGTATCTTGATCTCCAGTATATCAAATAAGGTTTTATTCTCCCTGTTTTACATTCATTTTTCTTATACAGTAACTTCATGCCTTCATTACAAGCACTTGTGTTGATTCCATTGCCTACCTAACATCTTGTATACATTATTTGAATGATGCCCATCTTATTATCTCAGATTTTGTATTTAGTTATCCTAAGACATCAATGACTGTAATTCAGCTGGTTACAGGAAAATGAATAAAGTCTTTATTCATGACTTTCAGCCATATACTTTTAGCCTAAAATTTCTGTAGATTATCATATATTAGCTTTTGCATAGTCATCTACATCATGTATAGCTTATTCATGTAGATATTTTCTATGTAGATATCCACCATCATTCCTATTCATGGGTGTGTCATCCATGTGTGTTCATTCCCCTTTCTGCAGGAGTACCCATTCTTGATAATCGGCTATGTTCATGAACGGATATATCCATATCCGTTCACGATCTCTATGCTGTCTTTTGCACGCTTCATTATTGATATATAGGGAAGCTCCATACCCATTTTTATTGAAAATTATATTGTCATTTGGTATTTACAGCCTTGTGAAATCACCCACAGAAACTGTATATACCTGTATTTTCTGGTTTTACCCATTATATGGAATTTCCATTAAACATATATATTTCTCATTATATGTATATATATATCTATGTATATGTATATCTATTGTATATCTACCTATAAGTATGCGTATATATGTATATATATATATATCTATATATATATATACATGTATATATACTTATATATGTATATATATATCCCTTCATGTGTACTTGTTATTATATATATTTTTCTTTTCTCTTACTTTTGTAAATATATCTTCATTGTCATATATCATTCATCACAAATTCATGTATTTTATATCTATATGTATATCTTTGTTGTATATAAGTATATATATACCCATTCCCTTGGTTATCTTGTACTAACTCTCATTTTGCAGGAAAATCTAGAAGATGCTGATTCCTTGGCTCCATTTCAATTTTCTTTTACTTTATGTTATGCAATGTAACAATCCAATGTAAACCTTGGAATAAGATTTACTTTTACTGCTTAGATTAGGCCGCATCTCATATAGTTTTGATTTCAGTAATATCCTGATTCTATGATGCATATATATCTCAATTTTTCAAAATTCACCGTGGATGAACACGAATGGCACGTGCACCAACTCTTAGAGAGTTGATGAACTCGGTGGAGTCCATATTTACGGCCCTAGTCGGAATATGCACAAGACCCAGATTCATAATCTCTCTACCAGTCACATTGAGCCTACACTCTTAGGCTATCTTGAAAATGCACCTCATATTTCCAATGATTTCAAAATATTGTGAATTAACTCAAATAAATTCTGAACATATTCATGGCCACAGTCAGAATATATGAAGGATTTACTTTGGCTTAATCCACATTTTTTTCAACAAATTTTTCAGAAAGTTTGTCAAAGTGCATTCATTCATTCAAATCCTCAGCATCATTCGTTTTTCTCATGATTTTCTCAAAAGATTTTCACTTCATGGAATCAATTTTCTCAAGAAACTATGATGATATTCGGAGTTGGATTTCCCAAATCAAAGTTTTCCCGTGATTTTCCTTAAAAAGTTATTTTCTTAAGATCCATTTTCAAAGGGAATTTTCATCTTTCTCAAGAATAAAAAAGGCTGATTTTCAGATATTTTAAAGATAAAATTCTCAAAATTCCAATTTCCTAAGTTCTAAATTTCCTTCTCCGATGAGTTTTCCTACAAAGTTTTCTATCATTTTCCTAAGAAAATTCTCAAAATCCGAGTTTTCCTGATAAGTATTCTTCTTTTCAAATGTTCATCTTTTCTCAAGAATTCCTTCCATTTTCCTGAGATTCTCATTTCTTCATAGTTTTCAAAGTTTTTATAACTTTCTCAAAATTTTCCCGAGATTATCATTTCTTCATAGTTTTCCCAGTCTTTATAACTTTCTCAAACTTTTCCTGAGATTCTCATTTCTCTATGGTTTTCTAAGTCTTTCTAAACTTTCTTAAAATTTTCTTGAGATTCCTATTTCCTCATGGTTTTCCAAATCTTTCTCAACTTTCTCAAAATTTTCCTGAGATTCTCATTTCTTCATGGTTTTCTATGTCTTTATAAACTTTCTCAAGATTTTCTAGATATTCTCACTTCTTCAAGATTTTCCAAATCTTTATAAATTTTCTCGAGATTTCAAACCTTCTTCGTCTGAGTTTCCTGAGAGATTGATTTCCATCTTTTTCCTGAGAAATGCTTTTCAACTCCAAATGTTTTCTAAGCATACATCATATTTTCCAATTTACATTTTCCAAAATCTCATAGCACATGCCTGAATTCTTTGTGCATTTAGGATAGAATACAATTTCGATAATTTCACTAAGTTAAGTACAATTTTGGTCCTTGGTTCGATTACCCCTGTTAAAGGCGGCAGGAACGGTCGTACCTCGTACCGACAGGTCGAGCCCCATCCCATGGATTTTCCCGCAATTTTCAAAACGGAGGCGAGTATTTCAAAACAATTTCCAAAATCCGGTCAAGTTTGAATCGCGAAAGCGTTTCCCTCTCTCGTCCGCAAGGAAGGGAAGACGGGAAAAATTTCGCGACTATAACAGGTTTGGCGACCGTGATGGGACCTGTCCTTGTCTGACCTAAATTATGCTTGACTTAGTCCAATTATCGAAATTATGTTCACAACATGTCGGCTCTTTACTTTCAATATCATGTGAGCCTAGGAGCCTAGATTCTGACCTAGTTGACATTGACTGCATATAGCTTAGGCATGGTTTGGTAGGACCAGATTGAGGAGAAATTTTCATGCTCACATAGACTTAGGTCTAAATACAACTCTCCTTAATTTAGGATCTGAATGCAAACAATGTATGCTTCTTCAAGGATTTTCAAAAGTCTATCTCTTTAGGTCTTAGAGCCCTCTATTTCTTGCATGTGATCATTTTTTAAAATCCCAATTACCTATTATTATCCGGTCTTCACGTTGCTGGGCTCTCTTCCAGAACCCTAGTTCGGGACAGAGCCTCACAACTGGGCCAATTATTTGGGTTAACACCCCCCTACCACGTACCGCGGGCCACAGTCCGAAGTATATCGGTAGGCGCTCAAGGATGTTGGAAAACCTTACCTTAGAACCGGAGTTGAAATTATATGCCACGTACCTCGGATTTCGATTCGGGTATATCGGCATAACTGGATTGGACAAAGATGATCTGAACCTAGAGTTAGGATTAGGGTCCTACAGCTGTTTTCAAAATGATGCATTTAGAGTCAGCCTTTTAGGGAGTGCTGTATGTGCATAAATGTTTGTGCAGGATGTGGTTGTTCTTATATTACCTCTATTTTTCTATATTTTTCCTAAAATATTTTCAAATACCCATATTCTCATCTTTTCCTTTTATTTTCTCAAACCCTGGAAGATTTTCCAAATATCCAATTTCTTTCAAAACTCCAGGTGATTTTTCCTTCTTCTGTTCTACTGGATCTCGAATTTCCAGCTGCATTTTTTATCCTGCCTGCAATTTTCCAAAATCATATGTTTTCTCTCATTGGATTTTCAATTCTTTTGTCTATTTGCAAAAATTCTTCACCTTATTTTCCTCGTGCATACCTTGATTATTGCGGTGGAAATTGTTTACCCACTTGCCTTCTCCTTATTCTAAATCCGTTTGCGGATTGTTTTCCAAGAGATATCTCTTTCTTTCAAAATAGTGTTTTCTCTCATGGTTGACGACCTCGCCTAGGTAACAAGGCACATTTTCCATTGTTATTTCTCTTGCAAAGAATGACAACACAATTGTCGTGATTTCAGCGATGACTCCATCCCTAGTAATGGGATGTTCTTCCAATTGTTTACCATATCGTCAATAACCATTTTCCTCCCAATCCAAAATTCCCTCAGAGTCTAATCAAGACTTTATCCTGCAGAGGACATCCACAACATTTGATGGTTCGAACAAGATCAGGAAAAAGAACAATGACATCTCAGTACTCGTCGGCCTCAGAAGAAGAGATGGGCTCCCCGCGATCCGAGAGGAGTCAAGAGCAACAGCAAGAAGAGGATGGCATAGACCCACAGATGTATGCCATGTTCCAGAAAATGATGACCAAAATGATGAGTGAACAGGCTGGGACCAGTGCAGAGAAGAACCCATTCAGAGAGAAGTTTCATGGGCACAAGGATAAGAAGAATTCGAAGAAACAAGTTCAGCCAGAGGAAATTTCAGATAAATCAAAATCAGAGGAAGACACCGATGAAGAATATGAGGTGCCTCCGACATTTCAGAAACAGGGCCGAAAACAAAGGAGGAGTCGCAAATCAAAGAATCAAGTTACAGAAGAGCCCTTGCAGTCATAGTTCAAAGAAATGGCCAAAGTTGTTAAAGACCTGCAAGCTCGCAACAAGGGCAAGAAAGTCTTCACCAGCGAGGACTTCTATGATGGCTTAGAAGGAGACGAAGATCTGGAAAATCTGCCTCGCAAGTTCATCAAGTTCGATGGTTCTGGTTATCCCAAAGCCCATCTCGCCATGTTCTTCGCCGAATGCTCCAAATTCAAGAGAGACAATAGGGCCCTATTTCTCTGTTTTCCTCGTAGCCTAGAAGGCACTGCCGCCAAGTGGTACTCTAAGCATATCAATCCAATCGAGCTGCGAGAATTCGATAACGTGGTCAACCTATTCATTGAGCGATTTCTGTTCAATACTGAAGCGCTCCCAACATTGAGCCATCTCTACAATCTAAGGCAGAATGAAAATGAAAAGGCAAGGGACTTCATTCGCAGATGGAGAGAAACCTGCAACAAAATGAGGGATCATATATCAGAAAGGCATGCTTTATCCTTAATCCTCAACAATTTTTCGCAACCTCTGAGAGGATTAATTTTTACCTCACCATCCAAGTCTTTTATTGAACTCATTGAACGAGCTGAATGGATCGAAATGGGAGTGGAGAACGGTGTCTATGAAGGCATTACCATTGCAAGAAACAGTCAAGATGCCAAAAAGAAGGCTCACTTCACTTTTACGGCCAAATCTTTCAATAATAGCAAAGGCAACAAGAATGATCATGGCAACAGTTTGGAGAGAATCAAAAGGCAAAAAGGGAAGGACATCAACAGTGATAAACCTCTCCAATCCAGCCTTCAGCATCAAAAGAAAGATCAGGAAAAATCAAAGCGCAAGGACTGGAGAACTGATCGAGAATTCACCCCTCTGGATCAGACACTCGAGAGTATACTCGAGTATATGCTTGAGAAAGACCTTGTTCGGTTGCCTAATACTAGTGATCCTCCAGCAATTATGGGTAGATTCAAAGAACAGTTTTGCAAATTTCATCGAGCAGTAGGGCATGATACAGAAAACTGCTTTGTCCTTAAGAACATTGTTCAAGACTGCATTGACAAAAAGCTCCTCGTTGAAGATGGAAAAGAGGACTAGTCATCCTGACTAAGCTTTTTCCACAATCATTCCAGAAGATGACAATGCCAACAATTTCCCATTTTTCATCTTGCTTTTTCAAAAAGAATAATGTAATCCCATTCTCTTTCCTTGATTTTAAAGCATCAATAAAGTCATCGAATTTTTTTCAATAGCTTGGCGCCATCTTATTTGCTTCTTCTTCCTTTTCAAAATGTCTATCTTGCGAGGAATGATCTTGAGGACGTCTATCAGTCAAGAAGCTTGGCAATTATCCTTCTTTTATTCAAAATTTTCCTTCCCAGTCACACTGGGCATTTTTTTTTTTTTGAAAATTTATCTTTACCTCAAAACATCCTGTATGCAGGCAGGATAAAACCAATCTCTCATTTTGCATATATATGCACTCATTTGCATAAATCCTGCATTTATTTACATCAATTTGCATTTAATCATATTCATTTGCATTAAATTTACATCAACATTTTCCCCTTCAGGTTAAGGGATAAAACCTGAATCATTTTCCATATATTCTTTAACTTCGACCTCCAGGTCATCCAATCTCCAATTTTCAAATTACCAAAATTCTCAATTTCGACCGCCAGGTCATCCAATTTCCATTCCCCATTCAGGATAAAGGGATAATCCTGAAATCGTTCATAAAAGTAATCCAACTTTCTATAATGATCCTCGTTCTTTATTGAACTGATAATGTTCCCAGCGAACTGATAGTCGTTCTTCATTGAACTGATAGTGTTCCAAGCGAACTGATAGTCGTTCTTCATCGAACTGATAGTGTTCCAAGCGAACTGATAGTTGTTCTTCATCGAACTGATAGTGTTCCAAGCGAACTGATAGTTGTTTTTCATCAAACTGATAGTGTTCCAAGCGAACTGATAGTCGTTCTTCATCGAACTGATAGTTGTTTTTCATCGAACTAATAGTGTTCCAAGCGAACTCATAATCATTCTTCATTGAACTGATAGTGTTCCCAAGTGAACTGATAGTCGTTCTTCATCGAACTGATAGTGTTCCCAAGTGAACTGATAGTCGTTCTTCATCGAACTGATAGTGTTCTAAGTGAACCGATGGTCGTTCTTCATTGAACTGATATTATTCCCACTGATAATCGTTCTTCATCGAACTGATAGTGTTCCAAACGAACTGATAGTCGTTCTTCATTGAACTGATAGTGTTTCCAAGTGAACTGATTGTCGTTCTTCATCGAACTGATAGTGTTCCAAGTGAACTGATAGTCGTTCTTCATTGAACTGATAGTGTTCCAAGCTAACTGATAGTCGTTCTTCATTGAACTGATAGTGTTCCAAGCGAACTGATAGTCGTTCTTCATTGAACTGATAGTGTTCCAAATGAACCGATGGTCGTTCTTCATTGAACTGATATTATTCCCAGCGATGGTTGTTCTTAATTGAACTAATATAGTTCTCAGCGAACCGATAATCGTTCTTAATTGAACTGATATTGTTCCCAGTAAAATGATAATCGCCTCCTTTGGGGAAAGGAGAGGATAATTTTCGTCACGGATGTGTTGAACCGGACCTCAAATGCTCACTTTTACCAAAGATTTCAAGAAAAATTTGTCAATTTGTCAATCAATTATTTGTTGATTTCAAAAAACTTTATTATACAAAACTTTACCTCAGTCTACCTTCAGCATTACTTCCAAGAGAGTGAAGCTTTTGCGAGAAGAGATTCAAAGTTCAAATTCTTTCTATTGGCCAACCAAAAGGATGAAGCATAAATCCTCGATATGGCCAGAAAAGAAGATTCAATGTTTTGCAAAGCCATAGATGACTGATATTGAGCGCGGTTATGGCATATTTAAAGACCATTCTTGTAAAAACGAGGCAGTGGAAATATCCTGAGCGCTAGAAAAATAGAGCATTTACCCAAGCCCTGTCTCCTCAAGCTGCAATTAAATATCCGCAAAAGGGATCTCTTAATTGTCGTCAAGATGAAGGCGAATTAAGCGAGTAGACCTCCGGGGCCAAAGAAGATTTGAAACATTTCCAAGATGACGGAGTTTGCGACGGATCCTTCTAGGGAAAGTCCAAAGCACTGTCGAGATGAAGGCAGATGCGATGAACCTCCCGACAATCCCTAAAAGATATTTAATTTCAGCTATCATCCAAAGATCTCTAAACCCAAGAGCCAATATCGTCAAAGAAGGATCAAAACATTTCCAAGTTGAAGGAGTTTGTGACGTACCCTTCCCAAAAGAGAGCAAGAGAGGAAAAAGAAAGATAGAAAAAGCCAGAATATCTCCAAAATGAAGGAGAATGTAGCAAAAAACTCAAGAGAGCCAAAAGAGTGCAGAAAGATTATCATGAGAGAAGCTCCCAGGATATCAAACTGCCACATTTATCAAGAATCTTCTTTAAATTTGTGAAATTCTATTATCAATATCCTTTCATCGATTGCTTTCATAATATCAAATTCTCTTCTCTGTTTATATCAAGGAAATTGATAGCTTCTTTAAAGAAGGTCAATTACAAGCAATTTGGATTTTAAATCTCGATTCTACGAAGTCAATCTCGTTTGGCGGTAATACTTCAAGTAGAAAAGAAGGAATATCTTTGCAACAATGTGCATCATTTTCAAATACTTTGAATCAATAACAAAATTCTCAGCATTTTGACAATATTTTCTAGCTATCCTGTCGTGAAGTGAAAACTTGATGATCGTTTTTGATACATCCTTACACCAATTTTAAAATCTCTCTTAAGGACTTGATTCCATCGCCCGATCAGGATAAGGGTACAAACCTGAGCCTTATTCAAAGAGGTATTTCATTTTCAGCCCAATCAGGTTAAGGGTGCAAACCTGAGTCTCATTTCTATGAGATATTTCAATCCCCAATCAGGTCAAGGGTCAAACCTGAGCTTCGTTCCATGCAAGGTATTTCTGTCCCATCCAGGTTAAGGGCATAAAACCTGAATTTCACTCTCACATAGTGAGTCCTTTCTCTTCATTCTTCGGTTCATATCTACCATCTTCCTCAGGCTAATTTTCTTCATACCCAGTCAGATCCTTCTAACTGGGGCATTTTTATATAACCCAAAATTGGTGTATTTTCTTTGCCACTAAGCTCAGCCATAAGCCGGCTTAGTAGCAAAGAGGGGCATCTGTAAACACCCCAAATTTTCACTCACCTTCTTGACATCGCCCTCAATCGGCACATTTCAGTTCTCCGGAAGCAATAAAGGGCAAAATGGTCATTTTCTGAGATTGAACCTTGCAGAAAGTCCTAAATTTCATTCTTGAGCCTCAAAATTTCTATATTTAGGTTCAGAGACATCTTCAAATTGCAATTCTTCAAAATCCTTTTCTAGACAAAAAGCTAGAATTTCCAAGTCCGAGCTCAGAGTGATATTTCATAGAACATGTCTTTGCATAGCATTGCATCATTTCACTGCACAGCATGTCATTTTGAGATCCAGAACTCCTGATTTTCCAAATTGTCAATCCAAATTTTATTTTTAAACTTTTCAAAATTGATTTTTAAAACTCTGGGACTTCAAAATTGCCAATCTTTCCCATTTTACCCCCAGGACTTTGAATTACAAAAAATTTCTCAAGAAAACAATCTGGATATTTGGATATTGATTTTAAAGATTTTATCTCAAAACTTTTTACAAAAAGATTTTAAATCTCTTTACAAATTTTGTTTTTACATTTATCCATATTTTTGCCCTGAAAACCCAATTTTTCCAAATTCTTGAAAATAAATAATGTTGTATCTCGTATTTTCAAATAAATGGCGCGGGACCCGCCTTTGAACTAGCATCATACTCAGACTCTCAGGTAAGTTGTTTATTCTCAAGCGGGACCCACCCGAAGTCCACACCAATTTGCGAATTCTTCTTTTTAATTTCTTAATGTATTTATTTATTTTTTTTAGTTAGTGGGCCCACACACATGTGGCACCCCACTTGAAAATAAAAGATTTGCAAAAACAAAATAAAGCTTTATTTTCAAAAGGATTTTAAAAGTGGATTGAGGTGGCATTTCCATAAAAGCCTCTCATTTATTTCCTTTTTATTTTATTTGTTTTAATAAATTTTTTTTTTTTTAGAAAGAGGCAGCCTTAATGGCACAGCCGAATTTCCCTAAAGTAAAAAATTTTATTTTTACCTAAAACTTAGGTAAATGAAACAAAATTTTGGAAAAAAAGATGTGCCCCTTTTGATTTTCAAATATCGGTTTCAAAAGAATTTCAAAAACCATAACGGTGCTCTTAAAAGAAGATACGTTTTTGTAGAAAGGGGTTGAAGGTCTTTAAAGGACCCAGCCATGGATCGATGAAAAGGGGAGAGCAATTGAATTTTTTTATTTTTCAGTGGTGCAGAGGTCTTCTTCTCAAGGGAGAGGCTGCCTAGCTGCTGGAGCAGGCCTTCAACCCAACCACAGGGAGGCTATCATCCACAGGCGCAGGGAGGTCCATCACAGCAAGCTGCCCATCATTTATTGCAGCTACACAGCAGGAGCCCATCATTGTCCACCTCCAACAGCCAACGTGGGCTTCAACTTCTTCAGCTTCCAGCCATCTCTGCTGCCCACCGCCCAGCCATCTCAGCGTGCCCACAGCCCAGCCGCACATCCTTCAACCGCAGGAGAACTAGCTGCCCCCTTTCTCTCAGTCCAGCCGTAAAGGATCCAGCAGGCTCCATCTTCTATCAGTCCAGCCAGCAGGAGGTCCAGCGTGAAACACCATTTTCATCTCCACTTCAGCCCAGTCACCATCTGCATCTCCTTCAAATTCTCCAGTTGCAGAGAATCTCCATCCAGCAGTTTTCCTTTTTTTTTTTAGCCCATCAGCAGAAAAACGACATATATTTGCCCTCTACAGATCATTTGGAACAGAAGACTTACAAGGTAACGTATGGCTGTATGTATTTTCATTTCATTCTTTATGTTTTCCTGTTTTGTTATTTTAAAAAATTTTCATTTCATCATAATCTCCTGAATTCCATGATTGTTTCAATGTTATATTTTTCCTGTCTTTTATTACTTGAATTTCATATTTGTTTTGTTTCCTGTATTTCTAGTTTTGTTTTTATTTCCTGTTGTGCTTTCATTTCAAGTCATTCCATTTACAAAATTTTTTTTGTCATTCGTTCATTAAATTCCTGTTTCTTCATTCAGTTTTCCTGTTTTGCTTTCTTTCCTGTTTTCTTCATTCAATAAATTTCCTGTTTTACATGTCATTTTCCTGTTTGTTTTCTTTTTCAAGTCATTTTCTGTTTTTGCAAATACAGAACTTCCTGTTGTCTTCAAGTAAAGTTCTTAGTTACTTCATTTTTCAGTCCTTTTAGCCCATTTCTTGTCTTTGATGGTTTGTCATTCAATAAAATTTCATGCCATTTCAGTGGATGTTGTATCTTGATCTCCAGTATATCAAATAAGGTTTTATTCTCCCTGTTTTACATTCATTTTTCTTATACAGTAACTTCATGCCTTCATTACAAGCACTTGTGTTGATTCCATTGCCTACCTAACATCTTGTATACATTATTTGAATGATGCCCATCTTATTATCTCAGATTTTGTATTTAGTTATCCTAAGACATCAATGACTGTAATTCAGCTGGTTACAGGAAAATGAATAAAGTCTTTATTCATGACTTTCAGCCACATACTTTTAGCCTAAAATTTCTGTAGATTATCATATATTAGCTTTTGCATAGTCATCTACATCATGTATAGCTTATTCATGTAGATATTTTCTATGTAGATATCCACCATCATTCCTATTCATGGGTGTGTCATCCATGTGTGTTCATTCCCCTTTCTGCAGGAGTACCCATTCTTGATAATCGGCTATGTTCATGAACGGATATATCCATATCCGTTCACGATCTCTATGCTGTCTTTTGCACGCTTCATTATTGATATATAGGGAAGCTCCATACCCATTTTTATTGAAAATTATATTGTCATTTGGTATTTACAGCCTTGTGAAATCACCCACAGAAACTATATATACCTGTATTTTCTGGTTTTACCCATTACATGGAATTTCCATTAAACATATATATTTTCTCATTATATGTATATATATATCTATGTATATGTATATCTATTGTATATCTACCTATAAGTATGCATATATATGTATATATATATATATATATATATATATATATATATATATATATATATATATATATATATATATATATATATATATATATATATATATATATATATACATGTATATATACTTATATATGTATATATATATCCCTTCATGTGTACTTGTTATTATATATATTTTTCTTTTCTCTTACTTTTGTAAATATATCTTCATTGTCATATATCATTCATCACAAATTCATGTATTTTATATCTATATGTATATCTTTGTTGTATATAAGTATATATATACCCATTCCCTTGGTTATCTTGTACTAACTCTCATTTTGCAGGAAAATCTAGAAGATGCTGATTCCTTGGCTCCATTTCAATTTTCTTTTACTTTATGTTATGCAATGTAACAATCCAATGTAAACCTTGGAATAAGATTTACTTTTACTGCTTAGATTAGGCCGCATCTCATATAGTTTTGATTTCAGTAATATCCTGATTCTATGATGCATATATATCTCAATTTTTCAAAATTCACCGTGGATGAACACGAATGGCATGTGCACCAACTCTTAGAGAGTTGATGAACTCGGTGGAGTCCATATTTACAGCCCTAGTCGGAATATGCACGAGACCCAGATTCATAATCTCTCTACCAGTCACATCGAGCCTACACTCTTAGGCTATCTTGAAAATGCACCTCATATTTCCAATGATTTCAAAATATTGTGAATTAACTCAAATAAATTCTGAACATATTCATGGCCACAGTCAGAATATATGAAGGATTTACTTTGGCTTAATCCACATTTTTTTCAACAAATTTTTCAGAAAGTTTGTCAAAGTGCATTCATTCATTCAAATCCTCAGCATCATTCGTTTTTCTCATGATTTTCTCAAAAGATTTTCACTTCATGGAATCAATTTTCTCAAGAAACTATGATGATATTCGGAGTTGGATTTCCCAAATCAAAGTTTTCCCGTGATTTTCCTTAAAAAGTTATTTTCTTAAGATCCATTTTCAAAGGGAATTTTCATCTTTCTCAAGAATAAAAAAGGCTGATTTTCAGATATTTTAAAGATAAAATTCTCAAGATTCCAATTTCCTAAGTTCTAAATTTCCTTCTTCGATGAGTTTTCCTACAAAATTTTCTATCATTTTCCTAAGAAAATTCTCAAAATCCGAGTTTTCCTGATAAGTATTCTTCTTTTCAAATGTTCAACTTTTCTCAAGAATTCCTTCCATTTTCCCGAGATTCTCATTTCTTCATAGTTTTCAAAGTTTTTATAACTTTCTCAAAATTTTCCCGAGATTATCATTTCTTCATAGTTTTCCCAGTCTTTATAACTTTGTCAAACTTTTCCTGAGATTCTCATTTCTCTATGGTTTTCTAAGTCTTTCTAAACTTTCATAAAATTTTCCTGAGATTCCTATTTCCTCATGGTTTTCCAAATCTTTCTCAACTTTCTCAAAATTTTCCTGAGATTCTCATTTCTTCATGGTTTTCTATGTCCTTATAAACTTTCTCAAGATTTTCTAGATATTCTCACTTCTTCAAGATTTTCCAAATCTTTATAAACTTTCTCGAGATTTCAAACCTTCTTCGTCTGAGTTTCCTGAGAGATTGATTTCTATCTTTTTCCTAAGAAATGCTTTTCAACTCCAAATGTTTTCTAAGCATACATCATATTTTCCAATTTACATTTTCCAAAATCTCATAGCACATGCCTGAATTCTTTGTGCATTTAGGATAGAATACAATTTCGATAATTTCACTAAGTTAAGCACAATTTTGGTCCTTGGTTCGATTACCCCTGTTAAAGGCGGCAGGAACGGTCGAACCTCGTACCGACAAGTCGAGCCCCATCCCATGGATTTTCCCTCAATTTTCAAAACGAAGGCGAGTATTTCAAAACAATTTCCAAAATCCGGTCAAGTTTGAATCGCGAAAGCGTTTCCCTCTCTCGTCCGCAAGGAAGGGAAGACGGGAAAAATTTCGCGACGATAACAGCCACATACTTTCCTTATCGGTTTTTTAACAACAAACATTCATTATCTCTTTAGACTAGTATCATTTAACACCGGCAAAATTGTTTCATCTTGTTGTCTGCATACATCGCAAATCGATGTTGACTTACACTGTTTACAAAGGGCGATTATTACAAGCCATTGACGGTTGCATGAATCGCTAACCTATTACTCGGCCAAACATTAGTAACCTTTATTAATTGCATACAATTGAAATTAACGTGTACATCGATTGTTGATAATATACGTCGCATTCAAGGAGGTTGAGCTAATGGAGCCATTTTTGGTCCCATTAATCGCGTATGAGTTTTGCGATTTTTATTCATTGTCTACGAGGAAAATTGTGATTTCTAAACAACAGACATTTCATTTCCTACATGGCCAGCCTATTGATGACCTATATCCCTTTCCACTTAGTGTACTCTAGAACATGCGAGGCATGTCAGTAGTATGACGATTGGATGAGAATGCCTTATGACCTCGATTAATGCTTTGTGCATGTTGTTCAGCAATACTTTCATTTGCGATCAACAAAGTCTTCTTACCGATGACTTTGTTTAACGAAAGCCGAATATTATAAGGCGTTGTTGACCTCATGAATTGCAATCCTATTTTGTGGTTTGCGTTTAAGGTGTCCCTGCAAATGAGCGATTTCTGAGCAGGAACCATATCGTACCGCTTTTGGCTTGCAACCTATTGCGCGATTTAAATTTACTGATGATCATCAATAGCGATTTCTGAGCATCAAACTTTTCTTATCGCTATTGACTGTTATCATTTACGATGTCAAAACTCATTCAATTATTGTTCATGACATACATCACTAATCTTTTTTGCGATTTTCTATCAAGGCAGAGACAAATACAGCGATTGCTGAACAAAAATGATCTATTATATCGATGCTGACCTTAATCATTTCCTAATGTCGATTACGAGACCTTGTTAAACGCATAAATCACATGTGTTCTGCGATTTTCATTAAGGAGGTTGTTATATTGCGATTTGTGAACAATATTACTCGTGCCAATCAAACATCTATTGCGATTTTCATTGTGATTTTCATTCAAATACGATGAGTTATATTGCAAGTTATATTGCGATTTTCATTCAATCAAGCAGGTTAGGCAATGCCACGATTTCTGAACAACAGACATCTATTTTCGATTACAGATTATTTATTTACGAGATCCATAGACGAAACATGTATGTTAGATGTAATAAAAAAGAATTAAACAATAAAAGAATGTCATGTTACGACAATTACTTATAGAATTACAACAAATACCTATCGTGATAAAAAAGAATACCTAGGGTTTATTCCATGGCACTTGACGAATCAGATGAAATATGATAGACTCGTCTCTTTCTTTTTCTTGGTGGACTGTCTATCCTGGGTGGCCTCTTGGTTGCGTCCATCTTATTAAAAAAATTGGTCATCATTTCTACCACTGAGTTCAATTGTATACCCATATTGCTTACATCTGTCCTTAATTTCTTATTGTCCCTCTCCATCAGTTTGAACCTTGCGGCGGAGACAATGTTCTCTTTTGTAGCAGGTGTTCGCTCTTCATCGCGATTTGTTACTGAGGGAATCGTTGTTGTAACCGGAGAGAGACGACGGATGGGTTGTAGATGCTGGGATGCAACATGAAAGGGGGCAGTTGGGAGGCATGGGTTCCCAATTTTCTCAATCTCCAGATTTCGCCGCATAGGTTCCCAATACCTTTGGAAATAGAAGGGATCAAATTTCCATCTTTTATAATCATACGATACGGCACATACACCACCTGTGTTCCAATTTAATAATTTGTCCCTGTAGCGTTCGCACCAATTCACGTTCCTGCCCCCACCACTATTCATCTTCCTTCTCACTTTCAAAGGCTTATTTGGGATAGACTGCCCCAAGTCAGATTGTAGGAGAACTCGACTACCATGCTGCAACTCGGCTTTATAATTGCAAAACAACTACAAATCACGGTCAAACAATCTAGCAGCCTCTGCAACAACGTCTTGGTCATCGTCCTCCCCATCTCCATACAATCTCCACAAAACCTGTACATTGGTAATTCTTTTTAATAACGAGTGACAAATATATTACAATTTACTTAAGAATGATATGACGACAACGATATGTACTAAGGAAGACAAAATCCTGTAGCGATGATTACTTAAGAATGCTAAACATTACAACGATTTATAATACTGAATGATAAATGCTGAACCGATTGTAAACAATTTTAGAACGTTTACCTCATTTAGTTGCAGCCCATCTAAAATGGACTTAGCATTATGAACTGTGATGTTTATTCTAGCCCAGCGACCGATCTTTGGAAAACCACAAATCGCAGGGCCACAATGTGGACGCAATGGGATAATATGTTCCTACGCCCAAGCCTAACAAAAACAATATATTAGTAACACTACAACCTTCAATGAGCTTAGTCTACAATTACTATGTAATAAACAAATACCTGAACAAATGGCCAAAATCCCCCAACTATTTTTGTACCCTTACTCGCATGGTAGAGTTGACTGTACAAGTGTGCGAGCATAGCGGCACCCCATGCATAGTTGTCGACTTCGTCTAAGTCTTTCAGGTATTGCAGTCACATGTAACTAATTCTCGAACCAGAACAATCAGAAAATAAAGTAAGACCAAAAAAATAAAGAAGAAAGACACACAACTCTTGGTCAGCTATTTCAGATGCATAAGTAGCGGAGCAGCCTTCCCATTTATTACGAAAAGATGAGACTTTCATTGATGAGGAATTGATTCCACCAAAAATACATTGACTTCATTCATCCATCGACATTTCTAGAAGGGTCATGCATTTCTCCCTTGTGTTATAGTTTGAATGTTGTAATAGGACAACACTGTCATTGCACTTAAGGCCAGTGATCCTTGCCACATCTTCTAGAGTCATGGTGATCTCAAAAGAATCAAACTGAAATGTGTTTGTCTTATCATTCCACTTATTTAACAGGTGGGTCATGGTATTCCAGCAAGTTTCAAAATATTGCTGGTCCAAAAGGCCACCAAAGTGCATATTTCGTAATCGGTCCTTCTGATATGCACTCAGTTGACCATACCACGACAGAACTACAGGCCATTGACACCGACCTCCGAGCTTTTCACCTGGTGCTCTACTTCTCCTGTGACCTCCTTGTAACACACAATAACATATTATTCCTACCAATTGTAAATTAGTACCATTTATACTTATAAATAATATTCTACTAATCGCTATAAATAATATTGGTTGCACACACACTATCACAGTAATCGTTATACATATTAATACCTAGCATAGTAATCGCTATACAAAAATCGTTAAACATATTATCAAATCTTCACAGACAGGACAAATTCATTTACCTTGGTCGCACTTTTCTCCTGTTCAACCAATCCCTCCAACCTAGGCCTTTCTGGTTGGTCCACTGTCTCCCAGTGCCTTTCCCTTTCCTTCTCTTCCTCCTCCACCTTATCCTTCCTTCCTCTTTCCTTCTTTTTCTCGTCCTCCTTCTCCTTTCGCCGCCTTTCTTTCTCTTCCTCAAGTTGTTTCCGTCTTTCCTCCACTTCCTCCTCCTGCTTCTTCCTTTCTCTTTCCTTTTCTTCTTCCTCCTCCTTCTCCTTCCTTTGCCTTTCCATTTTTTCCTCATCCTCCTTCTCCTTCCTTTGCCTTTCCTTTTTTTCCTCATCCTCCTTCTCCTTCCTTTGCATTTCCTTCCCTTCCTCAAACTCCTTCTCCCTCCTTCGCCTTTCCTTTTCTTCCTCATCCTGAAGCTTATTTCGTTCCTTCTCTTCCTTCTCCTTATTCAATTGTTTTTGCCTCTCCTCCGCCTCCTTCAGTAGCTTTACCCTGTTTCGCATTGCTATATGCTCCAACAACACCTTGTGTGTTTCTGTCTTAGCATCCTCCTTTAGATTGTTCAATTCCCTTTCCCTTTCCCTTTCCTCCTCATTCTTTTTTTGTTTTTCCCTCTCCTCTGCCTTCTTCCTTTGTCTTTTCTTTTCATTCTCCTCCTTATTTTTTTGCTTTGCCTTCTCTTGGTCATCCTTCTTCTGCATCTTTAGTTCTTAAGCATTCTTCCTTTGGTCTGCGGCCTCGATATCTGATGGATAATCCTCCGCATAATACAATTCCAACGCTTTTTCCCTATCTTTATCATTCTCAATCTTAAGTATATTTTGGTACCTTTCAAAAACCTTAGATAGATGGAACTGGCAGATCAGTTCTCTAATACACAACCCATAGGACGACGGGGTATCTCTTCTCTGATGAGCCGCAGACATTGCTAACCTGCACAACACATTAAACAAGTGCCATGATTATAAATCGTCACAATATTTGGCTTCATAAGTACACATCGTTGTAAGATTTAACAAACTTATGTACAAATCGAGGTATCTTAAAAAACACACATCGCTATTGCTTTGAATATATAAATCGTCGCCGATTCAAACTTACAAATTGTTGTATAAGAAGCAACCTTCAGATTGCATACCGAAACCTTACACGAAACTCACCGAAATGATAGGATTTTGGATATTCCAATTGTAGAGTAAGAAACAGTAAGAACATATACGCAATAGATGGTGGCAACGATGTTGTGACTGCGCGTAAGATGGAAACGGATGCTTTGGCGATAGCAGAGCAAAGGAATGGATGCTCCGACGACAACAGAAGAAGGCAACGGATGATATGATGACAACAGATGAAGGCAAAGTATGCTCCGGTAGAGTTTTCTGCTTAGGGCGAGAATGGATTGTTTTGAACTATTTAAATCCTACAACATACAGCTTGCTACATACACAAACTTTGCTGAAAATTTTGGCACGATAACGATGGAGGGCAATTTTGTCATTTTCACGAACCGCCGCCTCAGTTTTCTAGATGGAGGGCATTTATGTCCGTTCCAGAAAGAGGAAAAGAATGGCGGTAAAGGGTACTTATGTAATATCCGAAAATTTCTAAGTTCTTTTCTATAGCATTGTGAAATGTCCTGAATTTCGTGCCAATATAAAACCCTAATTTCTTTAAAAATTAATGTTTGAGTATATTCGTAAGGATTAAGGGGTTTAATTATATTGAATTGTAGTAAATATAAACCCTACATGGTTTGGATATCTGAGAAAATTCTAAGTGATGTCTAATTGAAAACGTCTTACTTAAAAAGAAAATGTTGATTTTTTTTTAGTAAAATTATTTAAATAAAGTAAATTAACAAAAGTAGATTTTAAAAATATACATATTAATATGCTTAATAAGATGGAATTAACTTATATTCAATTCCTTTACATTTTCACATGAGTTGTGGTTATATAAAACAAAAATGATTTTTAATTGGAATTTTATGATTATTCAATAATAGTTTAATATAATAGTTTTCCTTTTTATAAATTAAAATCCATTTTTATTAGTTTAGTAGGAGCCCATAGGTGGGCCGTCCCATCCTATGTGGCATCTTACTTCAAATTCAAATTGAAAATAAAGGTATAGTGATTTTCAAGGTTATTTAAAGTCTGAAAAGTCAAAGTGGAGATCAAGGGCTCCAAATGAATTTCATTAATGAGATCAACGGCTGGAATTAATTCCAGCACATAACCTAGTTTAAGAAGGGTTATAAAACCCTCCCATAGCCCTTGCCCTCCTCATTTGTGCTGGAAAAAAAAAGGAGAGCTTCTCTCTCCCCCAAAAACCCTCTTCTCTCTCTCCTCTATTTCCCTTCTCTATTCTCTTCTTTTAGGGTTTCTTTTGGTTCTTGAGTGCAAGATCCAGGCCTCAAGGGGTATGGAGAGGAGATCTAAGGTCCTCACCTTGCTGGAAGGAGGAGCTGATCGGTGGATCGAGCAAAAAGAGTGTTCATCTATCAAGAAATACATTTTTTTCAACAAAAGGTAGGGTTTCTATGCTTTTCTTGCAAGAACGGAGTTCTTGGCATGGATTTTGATGTTTTTTCATGAGTTTAGATCATAATCAAACCCTCCTAACCGTGGGTTTGACTCAGATCTAATGATCCATGGCAAAAACACGTTTTCCCCTAAAGAAAACCATTTTTGAAATCGGGTTTCTTATAAAATTCGGTTTCTTAGAAATAGATTCGTAAAATATATTTGTATTTGATTTATTCCATGATTTTTATGCAAATATTAGTTTGGATTGATAGATTATGAAGTGTTTCATCTACTGTGAATATTTTAGAATTTTCGGAATTTTATTTCATGCGTATTCCCTATTTCTTTTAATTTTTCTTGGGATTCGGGTGACTCGGTTTGATTCACCCAAATGCAAATCTTAGAATTTCAGGTTTTCCACTTGACCTCCGTTCAGTAAAATGGTCGTTTCTCCCTCGTCCGGAGAAGTTTTGATGAACGAATTGTTGCGTTGGAAAGATAACTCCATTGTGCATCTACTGTAGAAATTTGGGCTTTGTTCATGGACCGAGCACATCTCTGTGACAGTCAAAACAAAAACAAATAGGTCTGTAGTAAAACATGCATAACTCTCTCATACAGAAGAGTTTTTACGAACGGTTTGCGGCTATGGATAGCTGACAACAATTCCTATATACTGTAAAAATTTCAGCTCTGTTCATGGAGCCAAAAAAATTTGCTGTGAGCTCTGTACCAGTCGGACAGAGTTAAGAAATTGGAAAAATTTAGGGCAAATTCATAAATCAAGTCTCAAAGGGTGCATAGTATATATGTTTTTAATCAAATTTTTTATAGAATTAGTATGCATTATGTGAATGATTATGTAGGTCTGATTGTATGCAATCTTATATGATTATGGCATGAATTGTAAATGGAAGGTTACACATTAAAGATTTAGGATCAAAAGGTCCAATGAATACAAGTTTATGTTTTAAATTCTAAAAATGTGTTGCCTACATGTATGTTCATGATATCGTGATGATATGATTGTTTCATTGATACGGATGTTCGTATATATTCTCCTTGTTGCATTGGCCATGTACATGCATATGCATTATATTGTGTGAAAGTGAATAAGATGTTTATGCTACGCATGTGCTCTAGTGTCTGTTATAAGTTTAATTATATGACTTTATCCAATGCTTTATAAGAATGCATCCATGACCATATAGTGGTTTAAGTTTGATGTTGCATAAAAAGTATGACTATAAACAAGTAATCATGTGACATTAAACTCAAGATACTTGCTTGGAGAGTAGCAGGTGATACAAAACTTTGTGGGGCAAGTTCTGTTACGGGCACGGAAGGTTGCTCCTCCCCTCCCACGATTTTAGGGGGAAAACCTCTGCATTAGACTGCAGCGTAGAGGTTATAGTACTCATGAGGAAAAACTGATGCATCGGGTTGAAAGGTGTTGGGAATCTCTCTCGTATTAACGTCCCTCACCCCGTCTTAGTGAATCGACCTGGCCAGACTAAAGCCACCCCTGTATGTAAAACACGTCTTGTGTCATGGTCCTGATCTGAGAATGTCTGCCTGTGTCGTATCAGCAGGACTAAGAAGTGATAACTTAAATGGTGTGTGTATTGATTTGGCATCGCATGCATCATCTAACTAAGAAAATGTAACTAAAGATAAGAAAATATGCATGCATTGAAAGAGCTTCTGCATATGGTAAGTCATGCATTTTAATGGTTCATGCATTTTGTATTTTGAATATATGAATTTATGTCTTTCTGTTAAATATGAAACTTCTAAACATGCATGATTGTTGTATGATTTTTTTTAAGTTAAATTAAATGTTAAACCATGAAATTTCTATTGAAATCCTTGTCTTGTTATTCTGTCTTACAAGTTTAGCATAATTACTCTACTGAGACATGTTGTCTGACCCTATATGGTTTAAAAATTTTCAGGTAATGAGTAGGTACTTATGTGCGAAGGCGAAAGGTTGCGACGGGGACTGAGCCTACCTTTCCTCTGCTTCATGAATTCTGAACTCTGATTTTACTTTAATTCAATTCAATGACAAATGTGATAAATTTTGGATATTATGGAACTTGATTTTATTTCATGCATGGTTAATTAGTTGTTAAAGCTTAAATTCCATAAGTATATGTTTGCAAGCATTCATCTGAAGTAGCACGCCAAGTTTTATGCCCAATGTGTTTTTCCGTTGTTAACTGCTAAAAGATTTAAATGTATTTCAAATAAAAAAATTCCACCAATTTCGGGTTATAAAAATTGGGGTGTTACAAACATGGTATCAGAGCATAAGGAAAGCATGGCTCAAAGCTCGTCCAACCGACCACCATCGCTGTAAGTATGCTTCCATTTCTATTTGTTTTGATGACTTGTAAAAATTGTATGTTTGTAATTATTTCTGTTGATAAATGCGATAAGAATCAGAACGTAGATCTGATAGGATTACATGAATGAGAATTTTGTATTTATACCCAACTTATAAGTAATCTGAATCAATGTGTGTCTTTAGATGGCCGGAAGACAGCCCCCAGGTTGGACTGCTCAGAGGGACTTTATTTTTGAAGCCCTCGCGAATCTGACGGCCTATTGTCAGAACCATGCCGGCAACGGAGGTAATGGCAATGGTGCAGGCCATCAGCATGAGGGTCATATTGCGGCACCAGCTATCGCAACAAATGGGGTGTCGTACAAGCGCTTCATGGAATTGAGCCCTCCTGCTTTCACTGGTAAGGAAGATCCGGATGCAGCGGAGGAATGGGTTCGTGCCATAAGCGAGATTTTCGAGATTCTTGAGGTTCCTGCTGAGAGGCAGGTTTCTTTTGCCACTTATCAGCTCCAAGGGGATGCCAAGAGTTGGTGGGAGACCGACACGCGAAGTACGCTATACGCCTGATGAACGACGCGCCCTCACATGGGAGAAGTTTACAGCGGTATTCATGGATACCTACTTTCCCCAGTACGCGCGCGATCGTAAGAAACAAGAGTTTTTAGATCTTCGACAGGGCTCCATGAAGGTGGCAGAGTACACTACACATTTCCGACATTTAGAGAAGTACTACCCGCATACTTATACCACTGACGAGGCGCGAGCTAAGAAGTATGTGCAGGGTTTACGTGATGGTTTGAGGATGAGAGTGCTGACCAGCCGTCCTCAAAACCTCAACCAGGCCATCGAGATGGCCACAGTACTTCAGGATGACTGGGAGTCTTATAAGAAGACTCAGCCTAGCCGTTTCGACAAGTCGAAGGGCAATGGGAATAAGGCTCCTCGACCAGCAGCGGAGAGTAGTAAGGCGCCACCCATAAAGAAGGCCAAGGGACAACAGGGCGGCACACCAGCACCGCAGTCTTATGCAGTATGTAAGCACTGCAACAAGAGGCACCCTGGAGTCTGCTATAGAGTCTCGGGTGCATGTCTGAGATGTGCAAAACAGGGTCACTTCATCAAAGACTGCCCTATGAGGCCAGCTCAGGAGGGAGTTGCCCCTGTTCCTAGAGGACCACAGCAGCAGCGACCTCAGCAGTCCCAGCCGCAAGGTCAGAAGAAAGCTATTGGACGCGTATATGCGACTTCTGCAGAGGAGTTGCAAGAAGATGCCAACGTCATTGAAGGTACAATCCCTATTGCAAAGTTTGATGCTAAAGTTCTTTTTGACACTGGTGCTACGCATTCCTTGGTATCCATACGTTTTGTGAATTTGATTGGTGTCACGCCGACTTCTTTGGGATATACTCTGGAAGTTATCACACCTTCGAGCGGTAGCTCTATCGCTCGTACCTATCTATCTAGAGTAGAGGTTATGATTGAAGGGTAGAACCTCCCTGCCAATCTTATTCTATTGGATATGGTCGGTTATGATGTAATTCTTGGCATAGATTGGATGTATGAGCATTACGCTTGTATGCTTTGTCATGAGCGACGCATTCAATTTGCTCGCCCTGATCAGCCTGTACTCGAGTACAAGGCCTGTAAAAAGGAGAACAAAGGACGACTTATCTCGGCATTAAAGGCACATCGTTGTGTAGAAAAGGGGTGTGAGGCCTTTTTGGCTAGTGTTTCTTGGATAGACCCCAGTACTACAACACTGGTAGACTTGGACGTAGTTCGAGTTTTTTCAGACGTTTTTCTAGATGACCTGCCAGGCATACCGCCTACCAGAGAGGTGGACTTTGCGATAGAGTTGGTGCCTGGAGCGGCCCCGATATCTAAAGCACCCTATCATATGGCCCCAGCAGAGTTAGAGGAGCTAAAGAAGCAGCTGCAAGAATTGATGAATAAAAGCTTTATTCGACCTAGTGTTTCACCTTGGGGAGCTCCAGTATTGTTCGTCAAAAAGAAGGATGGGTCAATGCGTATGTGCATTGACTATAGGATGCTGAATCAGGTAACAATCAAAAACAAATATCCTCTTCCCAGGATCGATGATTTGTTTGATCAACTTCGAGAGGCCAAGGTCTTCTCTAAGATTGATCTTCGATCAGGGTACCATCAACTGAAGATCAAAGAATCTGATGTGCAAAAGACAACATTCAGGACGCGATACGGCCATTACGAGTTTTTGGTGATGCCTTTCGGGTTAACAAATGCCCCTGTGGCATTTATGGACCTGATGAATCGGATCTTTCGGCCTTACCTAGACCTTTTCGTGATCGTATTTATAGATGATATCCTAATTTACTCCGAGAGCGAGGAAGATCATAGGGAGCATCTAAGGATTGTCCTCGAAGCACTTCGACAACATCAACTATATGCTAAGTTCTCGAAGTGTGAGTTTTGGCTGAATCAAGTTATGTTCTTGGGTCACGTAATCTTTAAAGATGGGGTGTCAGTCGACCCTGCCAAGGTGGAAGCAGTCATAGATTGGAGACAACCTAAGAGTGTCTCAGATATACGCAGTTTTCTCAGGCTTGCAGGCTATTATCGTCGTTTCATTCAGGATTTTTTGAAGATCGCTTCACCTATGACGAAACTACTTCGTAAAGGAATTAAGTTTGTCTGGACCCAGCAATGTGAAGAAAGCTTTCAAGAGCTGAAGAAGAGGCTTACTACAACCCCTATACTCACATTGCCTTCTGGGCAAGGAGGCTTTGTGATTTATAGTGATGCATCAGGTACTGGTTTGGGATGCGTTTTGATGCAGCACGGCAAGGTGATCGCCTACGCATCACGTCAGCTAAAGGTGCATGAGCGAAACTACCCCACTCACGACTTGGAGCTTGCTGCGGTAGTCTTTGCACTAAAGGTATGGCGACATTATTTATACGGTGAGCAATTTGAGGTCTTCTCAGATCATAAGAGTCTCAAATATATCTTCTCACAAAAGGATTTGAACATGAGGCAGAGATGATGGTTAGAATTTCTAAAAGATTACGACTTCTCCATTTCTTATCATCCAGGCAAAGCCAATATAGTGGTTGATGCTTTGAGTAGAAAGGCAGGGAGCCTTGCGAGTTTTATCAGCAGTGAGTGGAGATTACTCGAAGACCTGATAGACTGGAAGCCTTTTGAAGCAGAACCGGGTCAGATTCAGATTGCTAGCACGGCAGTGCGGACAGAACTCATGGACCGGATCATCGCCCAACAGAAGGATAACCCTGAATTCAATAAGATGATTGCAGCATACAAGCAAGATCAGTCAGCATTGCACTTAGAAGGGGATGGAAGCATTTGGTACGGCAAGAGGCTCTGGGTGCCCGCAGAGCCCCAGTTGAGGAAAGAGTTATTGGATGAGGCGCATCGTACCGAATTCACTATACATCTCGGAAGCACCAAGATGTATAAGGATCTTCAGAGGAATTACTGGTGGCCCGGCATGAAGATAGACGTCGCTGAATACGTGTCGAGATGCTTAATCTGTCAGCAGGTCAAGATAGAGCACCAGAGACCAAGCGGTATGATGCAGTCGATTGAGATTCCGCAGTGGAAGTGGGAAGACATTACCATGGACTTTGTGGTAGGTCTACCCAAGACACGCCAGCAGTATGACACCATTTAGGTGATTGTGGATCGCCTTACAAAGTCGGCACACTTCTTACCGACCAGGGCGAATCAAACCTTTGAGAGTTTGGCGGATTTATATGTCGACGAGATTGTCAGATTACATGGGATACTTGTTTCGATTATCTCAGACAGGGATCCTAGATTCACGTCAAAGTTTTGGGGACAACTTCAGAAAGCTTTGGGGACAACGCTTAAGTTTAGCACAACTTTTCACCCCCAGACGGATGGTCAGTCAGAGAGGACTATTCAAACACTCGAGGATATGTTGCGAGCGTGTGCATTGGAGTGGAAAGGTGACTGGAGTAAGCACCTAAAGTTAGCTGAGTTTGCCTACAATAACAGTTATCATTCGAGTATCGGCATGGCTCCATATGAGGCATTGTACGGGCAACCCTATAGGTCCCCTGATTGTTGGAGCGAGGTAGGTGATCAAACTGTTGAATCGCCTATAGTTTTGCAGCATTATACGGATCAAGTACAGTTGATTCGTAAGAGGCTTTTGACAGCGCAAAGCCGTCAGAAGAGTTATGCAGATCCAAAGAGGCGAGAGGTTTCTTTTGAGGTTGGTAAACATGTGTTTGTCAAAGTATCGCCAACCAAGAGTGTATTTCGGTTCGGTAAGAAAGGGAAATTGAGTCCGAGGTATGTAGGACCGTTCCTCATCCTTGAGAGGATAGGAGGCACCGTGTAAAGATTGGCACTTCCCCTTCAGTTTTCCAACATCCATGATGTTTTCCATGTGTCAATGTTGAGGAAATATGTACCAGATCCTACTCATGTTATTCAGTATGACAAGGTCGAGGTTCAGAGAGATCTCACGTTTGAGGAACGGCCGGTAGAGATAGTAGATCGACAAGAACAAGTGTTGCGACATAAGTCAATTCCACTTGTTAAAGTACGATGGCAGCACCACGAGCTTGAGGAGTTTTCTTGGGAGCCCGAGGCTGATATGAGAGCTAAATATCCAGGCTTGTTCGGTACGTAATGTTAACCAAATTTCGATGACGAATTTTTTTTTAAGGGGGATTGGATGTAATATCCGAAAATTTCTAAGTTCTTTTCTATAGCATTGTGAAATGTCCTGAATTTCGTGCCAATATCAAACCCTAATTTCTTTAAAAATTAATGTTTGAGTATATTCGTAAGGATTAAGGGGTTTAATTATATTGAATTGTAGTAAATATAAACCCTACATGGTTTGGATATCTGAGAAAATTCTAAGTGATGTCTAATTGAAAACGTCTTACATAAAAAGAAAATGTTGATTTTTTTTTAGTAAAATTATTTAAATAAAGTAAATTAACAAAAGTAGATTTTAAAAATATACATATTAATATGCTTAATAAGATGGAATTAACTTATATTCAATTCCTATACATTTTCACATGAGTTGTGGTTATATAAAACAAAAACGATTTTTAATTAGAATTCTATGATTATTCAATAATAGTTTTCCTTTTTATAAATTAAAATCCATTTTTATTAGTTTAGTAGGAGCCCATAGGTGGGCCGTCCCATCCTATGTGGCATCTTACTTCAAATTCAAATTGAAAATAAAGGTATAGTGATTTTCAAGGTTATTTAAAGTCTGAAAAGTCAAAGTGGAGATCAAGGGCTCCAAATGAATTTCATTAATGAGATCAACGGCTGGAATTAATTCCAGCACATAACCTAGTTTAAGAAGGGTTATAAAACCCTCCCATAGCCCTTGCCCTCCTCATTTGTGCTGGAAAAAAAAAGGAGAGCTTCTCTCTCCCCCAAAAACCCTCTTCTCTCTCTCCTCTATTTCCCTTCTCTATTCTCTTCTTTTAGGGTTTCTTTTGGTTCTTGAGTGCAAGATCCAGGCCTCAAGGGGTATGGAGAGGAGATCTAAGGTCCTCACCTTGCTGGAAGGAGGAGCTGATCGGTGGATCGAGCAAAAAGAGTATTCATCTATCAAGAAATACATTTTTTTCAACAAAAGGTAGGGTTTCTATGCTTTTCTTGCAAGAACGGAGTTCTTGGCATGGATTTTGATGTTTTTTCATGAGTTTAGATCATAATCAAACCCTCCTAACCGTGGGTTTGACTCAGATCTAATGATCCATGGCAAAAACACGTTTTCCCCTAAAGAAAACCATTTTTGAAATCGGGTTTCTTATAAAATTCGGTTTCTTAGAAATAGATTCGTAAAATATATTTGTATTTGATTTATTCCATGATTTTTATGCAAATATTAGTTTGGATTGATAGATTATGAAGTGTTTCATCTACTGTAAATATTTTAGAATTTTCAGAATTTTATTTCATGCGTATTCCCTATTTCTTTTAATTTTTCTTGGGATTCGGGTGACTCGGTTTGATTCACCCAAATGCAAATCTCGGAATTTCAGGTTTTCCACTTGACCTCCGTTCAGTAAAATGGTTGTTTCTCCCTCGTCCGGAGAAGTTTTGATGAACGGATTATTGCGTTGGAAAGCTAACTCCATTGTGCATCTACTGTAGAAATTTGGGTTTTGTTTATGGACCGAGCACATCTCTGTGACAGTCAAAACAAAAACAAATAGGTCTGTAGTAAAACATGCATAACTCTCTCATACAGAAGAGTTTTTACGAACGGTTTGCGGCTATAGATAGCTGACAACAATTCCTATATACTGTAAAAATTTCAGCTCTGTTCATCTAGCCAAAAAAATTTGCTGTGAGCTCTGTACCAGTCGGACAGAGTTAAGAAATTGGAAAAATTTAGGGCAAATTCATAAATCAAGTCTCAAAGGGTGCATAGTATATATGTTTTTAATCAAATTTTTTATAGAATTAGTATGCATTATGTGAATGATTATGTAGGTCTGATTGTATGCAATCTTATATGATTATGGCATGAATTGTAAATGGAAGGTTACACATTAAAGATTTAGGATCAAAAGGTCCAATGAATACAAGTTTATGTTTTAAATTCTAAAAATGTGTTGCCTACATGTATGTTCATGATATCGTGATGATATGATTGTTTCATTGATACGGATGTTCATATATATTCTCCTTGTTGCATTGGCCATGTACATGCATATGCATTATATTGTGTGAAAGTGAATAAGATATTTATGCTACGCATGTGCTCTAGTGTCTGTTATAAGTTTAATTATATGACTTTGTCCAATGCTTTATAAGAATGCATCCATGACCATAAAGTGGTTTAAGTTTGATGTTGTATAAAAAGTATGACTGTAAACAAGTAATCATGTGACATTAAACTCAAGATACTTGCTTGGAGAGTAGCAGGTGATACAAAACTTTGTGGGGCAAGTTCTGTTACGGGCACGGAAGGTTGCTCCTCCCCTCCCACGATTTTAGGGGAAAAAACTCTGCATTACACTGCAGCGTAGAGGTTATAGTACTCATGAGGAAAAACTGATGCATCGGGTTGAAAGGTGTTGGGAATCTTTCTCGTATTAACGTCTCTCACCCCGTCTTAGTGAATGGACCTTGCCAGACTAAAGTCACCCCTGTATGTAAAACACGTCATGTGTCATGGTCCTGATCTGAGAATGTCTGCCTGTGTCGTATCAGCAGGGCTAAGAAGTGATAACTTAAATGGTGTGTGCATTAATTTGGCATCGCATGCATCATCTAACTAAGAAAATGCAACTAAAGATAAGAAAATATGCATGCATTGAAAGAGCTTCTGCATATGGTAAGTCATGCATTTTAATGGTTCATGCATTTTGTATTTTGAATATATGAATTTATGTCTTTCTGTTAAATATGAAACTTCTAAACATGCATGATTGTTGTATGATTTTTTTTAAGTTAAATTAAATGTTAAACCATGAAATTTCTATTGAAATCCTTGTCTTGTTATTCTGTCTTACAAGTTTAGCATAATTACTCTACTGAGACATGTTGTCTGACCCTATATGGTTTAAAAATTTTCAGGTAATGAGTAGGTACTTACGTGCGAAGGCAGAAGGTTGTGACGGGGACTGAGCCCACCTTTCCTCTGCTTCATGAATTCTGAACTCTGATTTTACTTTAATTCAATTCAATGACAAATGTGATAAATTTTGGATATTATGGAACTTGATTTTATTTCATGCATGGTTAATTAGTTGTTAAAGTTTAAATTCCATAAGTATATGTTTGCAAGCATTCATCTGAAGTAGCACGCCAAGTTTTATGCCCAATGTGTTTTTTCGCTGTTAACTGCTAAAAGATTTAAATGTATTTCAAAAAAAAAAAAAAAATTCCACCAATTTCGGGTTATAAAAATTGAGGTGTTACAACTTAAGTATTTGCGATGGCACCAAATTACGATGCTATGTGATGCGAACACACATGGGGATACTAGTCGGTCTGCATCTTATACGTGGCGCTCTTTGGGAATCCCCGAACATGAGATGGAGCTACCGACCCTGTTCGGGGGGTAACATATAACCTGCTTCGCCCATGGTGTGTTTAGTTAATTTCTTGAGCAATGTAGTGCAATTGAAAATTCTTTATCCAAAGCTTTCCCATAATTAGATAATCCTAGTGTTTGGGTTTTATTGGAATTCCATTGCAAACAACATTACAAGCAAGCCCATCTGATTGCACATTGGCTGGCCTCCGGTTGGTAAAACCCTTGATGTCCCCCTGTCCACCGGGGAGTTGTACACTCAGCTTCGACACATCCGATAACGATAGTGAAGAAGAGCATGGCTCTTGCACCAAAGAGCGAGTTAGTCGTTACTTTGTGGTGCATCACCAATCCCACGACAGAACAAGAGCAGATTCAGTACTCTGCCAAATACCTTTACAAGGTACTTGGACCAGTGAATTGGATGTCATGCATCCATTCATGGGGAAGCCGAGTCCCAGTGATTATTGGACCGAGTACATTGCAATGTACTCAGTCGGGTCACTGGATCTCCTATTCTAGAGGGCATGCACAAATTATGGTTTTATTATTGATATGGCCTACATATATAACATATTTTTGTGGACCGGAAGTGTTGAAGATGAATTTAAATACAATTTTTATCCATTGTTTCTATATTCCATTCAATCCCATTCTCGCTTCTTTGCTTATCCTTATCCTTACCGTTTGGATGACTCCTAAAACCCAGTTGTAAACTGAGTTTTGGGCATAAACTCAATTTTGAGGGTAAAACAAAGTTTTGGTGCCCGTGGCTGACCGAAAAACTTTCTTTTTCTTTTTTTAACATTTCATCGCCATCCGGTCATTTTTTCAGCCACCCAATGAATGTCGCCTGCCATGGGAAGCACCATCTCGGCCATTTTCGATCAGGTGGCTGGCCGAAAAATGGCCAGCCATATTTTCTTTTTTCTTTAGTTCTTTTTTTTTTAGTTATTGTGCTAGCAGGATATTTCCAGCCAGCAACTAGTGGGAAAATGGCTGGGCCAGTGCCACCCGGCAAGGGCAACCAATCCATTTTCTGACCAGAAAATGACCGACATTTGTTTTTCTTGATTTTTTTTATTTTGGTTTTGGTGACCAAAAACCTGAAAACCAGATTTTGGTCACCCAAACAGCTTAAGAACCTGGTGTTTTCAAAACCAGGTTTTGCCCCCCTCTCATCTAAAAGTACTTCAAGTTTCACATGTTAAGGCATTTTTCAAACATTCACTTGTTGCTTCTCGAATTACATATCACAATCAGTATTACTTTGGCTTTAAGTGCAACTAAAAAAGTAAAAACTTTTCTCATGAAAAAAAAAATTAGCATAGTGTAGACATACTTAAAGGTTATATCATAGCACTTACATTGGGAATAGAGTTTGTTAATGGGTACCATCAGGTGCAATTAGGGGTGGGCAATGGGCCAGACAGCTCGGTGGGCCAAGCCGACCTGGCCCACCATGGGCCGGGTTTGGGTCAAAGTTTTGGGCCCTGACTTGTTAGCTATTGGGCCAAAACCTGACCCGTTATATACATGGGCTGGGCCCAGGTCAGCCCATGAGCTACCAGCCCGACCCAATGGACCAGAGCTACTTAATTATTTTTTTAGTAGTTGGTTGCATACTAACTTGCTAACTATTACTGTTTACTTAATTATTGCATTGATTGAATGGGAAATAAAAAAGATAATTAGATGGATGCATTAATCTTTTATTTAATTCATTACTTTTAGAATTATAAGAATTAATTTATGAACTTCATTCGAAAATAACCTACAAATGGGTTTGAGCTGAACTGGATCGACCCACTGAACATTGGCCCATGAGCTGTTGTTCAAACCTGAGCCCATTAAGAAATGCACCATCTTCAGGCCTGGTTGCACTTAAAACCTGATGAGCTGAGCTCTTAACGAGTTTGGGCCGGCCCGATGCCCACCCCTAAGAGAAATGTGATTGCACACTTTTAATGTGCTACTGCACGATCACCCACCATCTTTAGGATGTAGACTGTCAATTGTGATGCCCAATAGTGGATGGTGGGTAATGGGGTGCAGTGTGCAATCACCTTGCACTTGATCTCGATTTGTTTCGCTGTGTAATATATATTTTTTACAATAATCAAACGGTTAAACAATTTAAAAATCTTTGAAATGTCCAGCTTAGTGTCATGTCATTTTTATTTTTAAAAAAAAATTGCAAAGGCATTAATTTTTTTAATTGGTGAAAGAACATGAATGATATATATAGGCCTATAAAGATAAAGGAGATTGGGTTCGTGAGAAATATTTGAGGTTGGACGTTGGTAAGTTCATCGAAGGGTGAGAAGTACATTATAGAGTGTTACACAAAATTGATCTCTACCTAATAATTGTTTCAAATACAAAGTTGAGAAACAGTTTTTAATTGCTTCAGGAGTGATAATTATCAAACTTATTTCTTTTCTTGAGACGAACAATATTTGTTTATCGTTTTCGTCTCCCTCTCGCTTTCTCCCTTTATCTGTCTTCTTTTATTGATACGAGCAATATTTGTTTGTCTGTCTCTCTGTTTAATTAGCTATCATCAACGTATCGAAGCAGTATCGAAGTAGGTTGTATGTTCTCCCCGAAGATTCACTGTTTGCTACCGTGCGTGTTCGGAGTCTGAATGAGCGCAACGTATATATGCACGTGGGGCTCGTATCTCCGTGTGTGTCGGTATCACTTAGCATTGGAGTCTGGTGCGGTTGCAAAGACTTAAGTACCTTTTCCTGCCATGAAATGATGGTTCGAGAAAAGGACAAAAATGTCCTCCATTCAAAAAAGGGAAAGGACGGTTCGAGATCCTCCATCTAGAAAAGTGAAACGCCGGTTCGAGAATGATGCTAACTCTTCAAAGTCCAAACATTTCATTTTCGCCCTAAGCAGTAAACTTTTGCGCTATTTGCTGTAACAGGAGCTCCTTTTGATGACATACTCTGTCTTCGTCTGCTACCACCGGACCTTCCTTTGCAGTCGTTTGCTTCCACCGGAGCACCCTTGGAACTACTCTCAATCGACTAGAGTAATTCTAGTCAATTAGAGGGATTTACACTAAACAAATGCTAAAAAAATTGCTAACACTCACTAACCCAAATTATCTAAATTACTTGATGTACTGCCTACTAACTAATGACGACCTAACCATGTGCTGCAAGTATAAATCTAAAAGAAAGTTAAGAGGACTACTTAACTACACATGGCTAATCATCAATTAATATGTAATGAATTCTAACACTTCCTAACACCTTAGCTAATTAAGCCAAAATGAAGCGAAGCTAAGCAATTATGTCACCTGTTAAATTACTGCAAAAGCTTACAGAAAAACTACTAAAATTTTGTTGCTAGATACAATCTACCCAAGTATCCCTAAGTACACTAACTGCCTAACTCGGCTAGATGGAAATTAATTCGATTAGTACTAAGACACTAATCAACTACTCTATATAAGTAAAACTCAATAACTTAAACTTATTAACAACAATTCTACAGAAATTGCACACCTAAATCTACTGCTCAAGGTAATCAAATCATCTACGGAAGGCTAATTTGTACAAGAAGCAAGGTACAAAAATCGGGTAATAGGGAAACAACACAAGTGAATTCTGAACCCAATCAAACTAAGTATCTCAACAGAACATAGTGAAACAAACCTAATAACACCTATTGATTACAGAAAAAGTAGCAAAATCTAATGCTATAAACAAATTTCAGCAAATTAAGATATGTTAATATAAAACTCATAAACCGCAATACGTCTAAAACCTATCAAAACAGCCTTAAACTAACATTTAGTTAATGTTATACTAATTTAACCTAACTAAACTCATTAATCAACAGTGCAATACCAGCATAAAAACTGTTAACACCGCTAATAACCAAACATTGCTAACAATGAAACTAATTAACTATACCCTATAAACTATTTGAAAAATCTACTCAAATCAGTTAGAGGACTGCTAACCGATTATGAGCATGATGAATGGAACAAATCTGAGCATGGATTTCAAATTAAACCATAGCAAATTAGCTAAATCTAACTTTTACTAAATGCTTAGAACAACACTACTTTACGCCTAATAGACAGAACTAAATGCCTATGTTAATCACACCACGACCGGCTAGAGTTCTAACCGGTTTAGAGCAAATAGCTAAATTGATTCAAATGAATCCCAAAAGTGCAAAACAATCCAAAATATCAAAAGACAATCTACTTAAACTCGATCTAAGTTGTTGTTCTAAGCACGAACAGAGTTATACTAAGGCTGGAAAACAGAATAAAACGCAGACAGTAAAAGTAAAAACAGAAAATCACACACACTATGGGTTTTAACTAAATGAAGGGAAAAGGAAAACAAACATCGTGAGGCCGTTCGACGAGTGAGGGGGTAGAGGGTGAGCGGTTCAAGATCCAAAAAATGTGTTTCCCAGGCTGCTAAGGGTGTTGCTATCCCTGTTTATGGCTACATGATGCTGGAGTTGCTGCTTAAGAGGGCAATGCCGAAGATAGAGAGTGATCCAAGCCTATTTCGGTTGGGGAAGGAAACCAGCAAGAAGAGACCGGTCTTCTTTGTGATGCAGTGTAAAACCAAGAAAAAAAAATCTGGACCCGGGACGGATTCGGATCCGACCTGGATCCGAGCCCCGTAAAGAGGAGGGCTATCGGTGGGTCGTAAGGGCCTACCGAGCAGCGCCCGCCCCCTTTGCTGCTTATAAATGAAGCAGGGGGGAGCGGGGGGAAGCATCAAATGCTTTCCCCTCCCCATCACCTCTCTGTAAACACCCCAAATTTTCACTCACCAACCTGACACTTACACCAGTCATCATGATCTATCCTCTAAGGTCATCAGGAGGGCAAAATGGTCATTTTCTGAGATGAGACCTTGCAAAAATTTATTCTCAATTCTCAAAATTTCTCTATTTAGGCTCAGAAATATCTTCAAATCGCAAATTTTCAAAATCCTACATTTGACAAGAAGCTAGAATTTCCAATTCCTGATTCAGAGTGGCATTTCATGAGATATGTCTTTGCATATCATCACATGAACATTTCATATCATTCCACTGCACAGCATGTCATCTCGAGATCCAGAATTTCTGATTTTCAAAATTATCAATCCAAATTTGAATTTTAACTCTTTCAAAATTGATTTCAAATCCTTGGAATTTTCAAAATTGTCAGTTTCCCTCGTTTTAACCACCAGGGCTCTGAATTACAAAAGTTTTCTCAATAAAACAATCTGGATGGTTTTTTATATTGATTTTAAAATTTCGTCAATTGGAAATAAGGGGACATAATTTTAAATTTAGAAGATTTTATTTCAAACTTTTACAAAAAGACTTTGATTTTCTTTACAAAATCTCTGCATTTTTTTATGTATTTTGCCCGAAAGGACCATCTTCCTTCTAAATTTTTGAAAAATTTTACTTCGTATTTTTTTTAACTAGCCTACTGTTATAAAAATCTCAAAAAGAATTTATTTATTTTTATTTTGATTTTTATTTCAAATAAATGATGTGGGACCCACCCTGAAGTGGCGTCACACTTAAATTCCCAGACATTTCTCTTATTTTCAAGAAGGGCTCGCCCTGGGGTGGCACAAATTTACAAATCCTTTTTATTTATTTTACAAAATAAGATCAGTGAGCCCACGCATAGGTGGCGCCTCACTATGGCTCCCTGTAGAGAAAAAGCAAATAAAATTTTATTTCAAAAAGTTTTTTTTTAATCCGACTGAGGTGGCACCACCTTAAAAAAAAAAGGAGAACCTGTTTTACCCATTTTTTTCTGTTTTTTCAGCACCCAAGTGGCGCCATAGCCGAATCCCCCTCTAAAATGTTCAGTTTACCTAAATTATAGGTAAATGAACCAAAGTTTTCAAATAGGCTAGGAGCCGTCCCCTTCTCAAGAGGCGCATTTTCAAAATATTTCAAAGTTTCAGTTTTAAAACACTTTCAAAAAATTTCAAAAACCAGTTACGAAGCCTCAAAAAGCTCTGATCTCTTCGATGAAAATCTTTAAAAAGAGGGTTTCTCGCTGGCTATGGAGGCCCGTTGGCTCTTCGATCGCCTCCCCATTTTTTTCTCATCCACTCTCCCCTCACAGTTTCCTATCTTCCATCTTCTTTAAGCCAAAGAATCGGGCGATCTTCAACTTCTTCTCTCCCCATCCCTCGAATTCCACCAGCTTTTTCCTCTTCTTTTCCAGTTCTAGTCCCTTCCCCTGGGACCTTCCTCTCTCCATCGTCCTTCAGTGGATCATTCAAGGATAGTCAAAGAGAGTGTGATCCCCCGCTCCCCTTGAAGATTTGATCCACCACAGAAAGGATCACTTCTCTCAATCGATTAACGATATGTTTCTTTCTCTATTCCTCTTTGCTTTTTCTTACTCTCTTTCCCTTCTCTGCTTTCTCCGTTCACCCCTTCTTCATTTCTTATTGATGCAATAGAAAGCATCTTCTGTAATATCGAACTGCTTATATAGCAGCCTCGAATTACAGATGCTATATATCAAGGGAATGAGCACATTCCAACATCCGAGTTTCCTCTCATATTAGTCCATGTGTCCAATTGACCTCTCACATGTCTCGGATTTCATATTTCATATTTCATATTTCATTCTGCTCATCATCTTATATCCATTGAGCCAACATTGGATTTGTTGGTTCAAAGTTCCTGAAAGATGATATTTAAACCCCTTTATGAGTGGTTTTTTTTTTGTTCTGTGTATAACTGCTATATGGACATTCGGTGATGCTAATGCAGTTTTGCAATGCCGGATTGGGTTAAAACCATATCATCACTGTGTAAATGTTCTCTCTATATCGTGAAAGTATGTTATTAGTGGACCAAAAGGGTGAATTATTGAACAGAGGTCGATTCGGACCTCTGTCACTAGCAGCTTGTTATTAATCTTCCATGAGAATTGGCTCAATTTTATAGTGGTTGATATACCAAGTTTAATTTTGTTTTGTTTTGTTTTGTTTTGTCTGGAAGTAATTTAGGATTGATTGAGATACAGAAATTCAGTCTCTCTAGGTTATGTAGCCTTCCCATTATTCATTTTACCTTTTTCTAAGCACCCATCACATGTCTCTTTAATCTCTGCATTTAGTCATTTTCATTAAATTTGGCTGATAAGGTAAGATTTATCTTTCCATTAATAACAATTCCTTTACATTAACATATAGTTCATCTATGCATCTTCGTTGTTTATTTATTTTTATCTAACTGAATTAAATTCATGATGTATACCTATTGTTTGTATGTTGTTATTCAAGTAATAGAGATTTATGAGTGGCTAAGCTAAATATTCCATTCCTTTGCATCCTGTTTTTGTCATTTCAGTTTACTGTCATACCACAGTATCAACATTTTTCATATCTTGTATTCATTAAGTTCTCTTTCTTATGCATCTGCAAAATCACATACATTTTTTTCTGTGTTTCATTATCAACATTTAGCCTCTATCCCATCCTCATTCCTAATACATCATGGATGTATTGTAGGAACCCATTGGTGATTCCCTACCTTATTTGTGCTTTTCCTACTCTTAAACCTATGCCATCATAAACCAGTGTCAGCAGTATCGTCTAAATTTTTATTGATAACCTAGGGTGGCAGTGATCATTCATACTGAAAATAGTTTACATGAAAGGGCACTATGGGCACTAACAGTTCATCAGTTGATTGTGTTTAAAAACCACCTTGATTGAAATTAGTCTGATATGATGTCATCATCCATCAATCAACTTCATTGACTACTGTTGAATGTTTTGTTGTAGCTTCGCTTGTTATGGCCTAAGATTGACTGTTCTGAGAGGTTTGTATCGGTTTGCATCTGCTGCAGTTTATGTCCAATATTGCATTATTTTTTTATTTTTTTTGTTTGTTTGATCCATTCATCACAGCCCCTTGCCATTTGATTTTTTTCTTTCATCTACCTTATCTAGCTATGTATTAGTGTATCATCCAACATAAACATTCATTTCCATTCAGGCAGTGCGTATGGCGCATGCCTATCATATATGCATATTTAATTCTCAGAGGGGTTTTCAGGAATATATATATATATATATATATTCCTCTCATACACATCCAGGTAAATGCACTCTCCTATATATTTTCATTTTCCAATCATTTAGGCCTACATATGTATATTTCCCATTTAGCTTAAGCATTGCATATAGGCATTTTCACATGCATTCCATTCATGCTTTAGACATTAAATTGTGCATTTCTATTGTAACCTATACATAATCGTAGGTGTTTTGCCATTAATGTGAGACCTTACATTCTCTATATATTGTATTTCTTGTGCCAGATCTCACTCGCAGGGAAAATCTAGAGGATGTTGATTCTTTTAGCTCTATATTTATTTATTTATTTATTTTGCTTTATGTCAGCAATGTAACAATTAGGTGTAATCTTGGAATAAGAGATTTAATTTCTTGCTTAGATTAGGATGCATATCATATAGTTTGAGTTTCGGCAATATCCTGATTATGTGATTCATGCATTTTATTTAGAAAATCACTGTGTATGAACACAAATGGCATGTGCACCAACTCTTAGGGAGTTGATGAACTCGGTGGAGTCCATATTTACGGCCCTAGTCGGAATATGGACGAGACCCAGATTCAACATCTTTCTACTAGTCACACCAAGCCTACACTCTTAGGCTATCTTCAAAATTGCACATCATATTTTACAAAATATTGTGAATTAAATCAATTAAATTCTAAACATATCCACGGCCACAGTCAGAATATGTGAAGAATTTATTTTGGTTTTTAATACACATTTTCCAACAAATTCTTCAGAAGATCTTCTAGATATCTTTATCAAAGTGCATTCATCCCTTCAAATCATTTGCATCATGAAATTACCTGCATTTTCACACTTCTCTCAAGAAATTTTCATTCTAAGGAAATCAATTCTTCAAGAGACTCTGAAAATTTTCAAAGTCAGATTTTCTCAAGTTATGTTTCTTGCGATTTTCTTGGAAAATATTCTTTTCTTAAAATTCATTTTCAATTATTCAAAAGGAGTTCTTCATCATTCTCAAACACTCAAAATCGATTTTCAAAAATTTCAAGGCTAAGATTTTCATAATTTCAATTTCCTGAGTTTTGATTTCCCTTCCTCAAAGAGTTCTCCTATGAATTTTCAATCATTTTCCAAAGAAAATTTTCAAAGCTGGAGTTCTCCTTGCAAACATTTTCTCTTTCATTATTTATCTTTTCTCAAGAATTCTCTCTGATTTCCTAGGATTTTCTCACATCCTTATAAACTTTCTTATGATTTTCAAATCCTTTTATCTGAGTTTTCCTAAGAATTTGATTTTCATCTTTTGCCTTAGAAATATTTTCCAACTCCAAAGCATTCTCTAAGCATACATCATGTTTTCCAACCTACATTTTACAAAGTTTCATAGCACATGCCTGAATTCTCTGTGCATTTAGGATAAAACACAATTTTGATGATTTAACTAAGTCCAGCACACATTTGATCCTTGGTTCAATTACCCCTGTTAAAGGTGGCAGGAATGGTCGAACCTCGTACTGACAGGTCAAGCCAAATCCTATGGATTTTCCCATTATTTTCAAAAACAGAGGCGAGTATTTCAAAACAATTTTCAAACTCTGGTCAAGTTTGACTCGCGAAATCGTTTCCACATCTCTCCCGTAGGGAAGGGAAAAATTTTGCGACGATAACAGGTTTGGTGACTGAGATGGGACCTGTCCTTGTCTGATCAAAAGTGTACTTGACATACTTTAATTATCAAAACTGTGTTTTCAAAATGTCAGCTCTTTTACTTTCTGATATCATGCGAACCTAGGAGCCTAGATTCTGACCTAGCTGACATTGATTGCATATAGCTTAGGCATGGTTTGGTAGGACCAGATTGAGGAGATATTTTCATGCTCACATAGACTTAGGTCTAAACACAACTCTCCTCAATTTAGGATCTGAATACAAACAATGTATGCTTCTTCAAAAGTTTTCAAAAATCTATCTCTCTAGGACTTAGAGCCCTCTATTTCTTGCATGTGATCATTTTTTTAAAAAAAAAACTTTTACCTATCTTTACCCGGTCTTCACGTTGTTGGGCTCTCTTCCAGAACCCTAGTTTGGGACAGAGCCTCACAACTAGGCCACTTATTTGGGTTGACGCCCCCCTACCACGTACTAAGGGTCACAGTCCGAAGTATATCGGTAGGCACTCAAGGATGTTGAAAAACCTTACCTTAGAACTGGAGTTGAAATTCTATGCCCCATACTTCGAGTCTCAACTAGAGTATATCGGCATAACCAGATTGAACAAAGATGATCTGAACCTAGAGTTAGGATTAGGATCCTACAACTATTTTCAAAATGATGCATCTAGAATCAGCCTTTTGGGGAGTGTTGTATGTGCATAAATGTTTGTGCAAGATGTGACTGTTTGTATTATCGTATTTTCCCCAAAAATATTTTTCTAAATATCCCTATTCTCATATTTTCCTTTTTTCTCAAACCCTGGACGATTTTCCCAAACATCTAATTTCTTTCAAAACTCCAAGTGATTTTACATTCTCCCGTTCTACTGGATCTCAAATTTTCAACTGCATTTTCTATCCTGCCTGCAAATTTTTCAAAATTTCCATATTTTTCCTAAGTTTGATTCTAAATCTCTCTTTATTTTCAGTTCGATAGCATCCAGTCAAATCGATCCTATTTTTTCTGAAGGTCACATCTCCTACGAGGTGTGACAAGGTCATCCTGAACATCGAGCCCTTAGCACCAGAATTTGCATTCCTCGGTGGTATTATTCATGGCTCAAACGCTTTTCTCGCATGTTCCCAGACCATTTGAGCGAGTGCGGATTAGAATTGGCATAAGCAGACCATCAACGACAACCTGATCCACGCAATGGCAGAGCGATGAAATCTACGAACCTGTACCTTCTAATTCCCATGGGGAGAGATGACCATTTTAATGGATAAATTTTCAGAGATTATGGGATTACCAGAACCAGCCGGTCAACCAGGAGATTTGTTGGAGCATCAGTTTCTGATCAATGTTAAGGGTTTGGACCCCCGAGATTCCTTAGCTCCTATGACAGGCCACCAATCTTGGCCCCTGATTCAAATGGATGGAAATGAATATGTCAATCAGCTTGAGTTATACCGTCAGTACGGGACATTCGTCGAAGTCGACTCACTATCAAGGACAGCCAGAAAAAGAATCCAGAATGCAATGGTTCTATGCACTGTAGGATTAGCCCTTTTCTCAAAAGGACAAAACTACATGGATATTGGAATAATCTAGCTCATGAGAAGATGGGGAAGTCAACAGACCAACCGTCTCTCCATAGCTATGGCAGCACTCGCTTTCCTATATCGGGGTTTGACCGTTTTTCAGTTAGAGAGTCTATTCTCGTCGAAGGATGCATCTACGCGCTTCAATCTTGGTTCTTCCAGCACGTTCCAGCCCGAGTGAATTCTTTCATATACAATGGTCAAGAACTCCTTCCAGTGATACAGTATCAGTCCATGATCAACAACATTCAAGAAGATGACATCGTCTGGGACTACTTTGATCGACAATTGTCTCCTCCCAGATACACGTACGCTTATGGCAAGCAATTCAAGTTACTGGGACCATTCTTCTGCACTTACTACCAACCAGAGCGATATGTTTGGCAGTTTTCCCAAAGATAGCAGTACATTGAAGCTCGACTACTATCAGGGGCTATGGAAAAATTCGATCTCACTTCCGCACAATGGTCTGGGGCATATCACTCTGCCCGCTACGGCTGGGATTCCTTTGTTACTCTTAAATTCTTTTTTGGTCCTAAAGTGTCTACCGACTATCATGAATGGTGGCGAATTGTTTGTCCTCCACCTCTTTGTCAAGATCAATAAAATCATATTTTTCTCATTCCAATAAAATTTTCTCTCTTTTATCATGGTTTGACGACCTTGCCTAGGTAACAAGGCACATTTTCCGTTGTTTATTTCTCTTGCAAAGGAATGACAACATAATTGTCGTGATTCCGCGACGACTCAATCCCTAGTAATGAGATACTTTTTTCAATTGTCTACCATATTTTCAGCAAATATTTCTTCCAAGAAACAAATTCCTTCATAATCTAATCGAGTCTTTGTCCTGCAGAGAGCATTTGTAGCATTTAATGGTTCAGACAAGATCAGGAAGAAAAACAATATCATCTCATTACTCATCGGCTTCAGAAGAAGAGATGGACTCTGCGCGTTCAGTCAGGAGCCAGGGTCAACAAGAGGACAATGGCATAGATCCGCAGATGTATGCCATGTTTTAGAAGATGATGAACAAAATGATGAGCGAGCAGGCCGGGACCAGTTCTGAGAAGAATCCATTTAGGCAGAAGTTCCATGGTCACAATGCTAAGAAATCCATAAAGACTTCCAAGAAGCAGGTTCAGCTAGAAGAAATCTCAGATGGAACAGAATCAGCGGAAGACACCGACAAAGAATATGAGGTGCCCCCAACATTTCATAAATATGGCCGGGAGCAAAGGGGTGCCTGCAAACTAAAAAGTCGGGTCATAGAAGATCCACTGCAAGCACAGTTCAGGGAAATAGATAGAGTTGTCAAAGATTTACAAGCCCGGGACAAAGGCAAGAAAGTCTTCACTAGCGAGGACTTTTATGATGGCCTAGAAGGGGATGATGATCTCGAAAATCTTTCTCGTAAATTCATCAAGTTTGATGGTTCTGGCGACCCCAAAGCACATCTCCCCATGTTCTTTGCTGAATGTTCTAAGTTCAAGAGGGACAACAGAGCACTATTTTTATGCTTCCCTCGCAGCTTGGAAGGAGTTGCAGCTAAATGGTATGCTGAACATATCAATCCCATCGAGCTCAAAGAATTCGATAAAGTTGTGAATTTGTTTATTGAACGCTTCATGTTCAATACGAAGGCGCTCCCAACATTAAGCCATCTCTGCAATCTAAGGCAGAATAAAAATGAAAAGACAAGGGATTTCATTCATAGATGGAGGTTAGTTTGCAACAAAATGAGGGACCCTATATCAGAAAGGCATGCCTTATCCCTGATCCTCAACAATTTTTCGCAGCCTCTGTGAGGATTAATCTCCACTGCACCATCCAAAACTTTTATTGAGCTGACTGAACGAGCCGAATGGCTCAAGCTAAGCGTGGAGAATGGAGTCTATGAGGGCTTCACATTTTCCAAGAATAACCCCCAAGGTGAGCAGAAAAGGAAAACTCACTTCACCTACTCTGCCAACAACAACAACAATAGTTGAAATCATTACAAAGGGCAGAAGAAAGATTACTGCTATGGCACAGGAAATTCAAACAACAAAGGTGATCAGAAAGAAAAGTCGGCTCCTCAATACAACAAGCCCCCTTAGCAAGATCAAGGGTCGAAACTGCGTGAAAAGACTAAACATGAAGGATGTAGATACGACAGGAAATTCACTCCTCTTGAACAATCACTCGAAGACGTGCTCGAGTATATGCTGTCGAAGGAAATGATCAAATTGCCTAGACTGGTCGATCCCCATGTGCCTATGGGGAAGTGGAAAGACCAATTTTTCAAGTTCCACAGGACAGTGGGACACAAGACTGAGAACTGTTTCGTTCTTAAGAATATTATGCAGGATTACATTGACAAAAATCTCTTGGTGGAAGGAGATGAAGAAAAAAAAATGAACATTCTTAATCAGTCATTTTCTTCGCACACCATAGCAGTAATATATGAACAGCCATTCCTACCTCAAGAACATATCAAGTCATGTTCCCTTCAAGATCTCCAAGTTCAGCATCAGGTGTTAGTGCTACGTCAAGCAGCCGCCACCACTAAGAAGATGGATATAATTTCAGCATTTGACAAACTGAAAGTATCTGAAGAACCTATAAGGTTATCCCCTAAGAAAGTAAACGGAATTCCCGAATTCCTTAATCAGTTCATCAAGCCCATGCCAAAAAAGGGAGAAATGTCAACTCAAAAGCCACTAACTGTTTTGTCCAATGTTTCAATTTTGGACTTAGCTAAAAGTTCTTGCAAGCACCAACAAGTACTAGACGATTTGCTCAGAAAAAATAAAGTTAAGCCCAGTATCACACTCGAAGACATGGAACAAATTGTGAATTCAGCCATGACTAATGCACCAATCACCTTCTCGGACGAAGACCTTTCAAAGCCTCACGCCTTCCATAACAATGCCCTATACATTGTTGTTCGAGCAAGGGGAATGATAGTCCATGTGTTGGTTGATGGAGGCAGTAGCCTCAACATATGTCCTGAGATGACAGCAAAGGCGCTAGGCATCAAAGAGGAGGAGTGTATTCCAGATCCTATCACCATATATGGATTTGACAACCATGGTCAGATGGCGAAAGGAAAGATCTTCTTAGAAGTATTCATCAATTACTCAGTGCATTCAGTGCTCTTTCATGTGGTTAATGTACCACCCACCTATAATCTGCTTCTTGGGAGACCCTGGATCCATAATACAAATGTGATGTCTTCCACTCTTCACCAGTGTATAAAGTGGTCCAAAGGTGGGATGATCACAACGGTATTGGGAGAGGACCCAGAAGAAAGGCTCTCACAACCCATGATTCCTAGACTCGCATTCACTGCAGATATCCCTAGCATCAGGGAAAGAGAAGAAGTCAATCTCGGAGAAAGTCTAGAAATACTCCAGACATTAGAATCATCTCTGCACACTGTAGTCATGACCCGATGGAGAGGTCCTAAATTCTTTATGATTGGAGGTCGGATCGACTACAACACTCTCAAAGATCATTCATTGTTTCCTTAGTTCATGAAAGCAAAGAAAGGATTTGTTCTGCTTCTAAAGAATGGTTATCAACCCTTCAAAGGACTGGGCAAAAATGAAGACGGTCGCATTGAACCTATGATTCAAGAGCATCTTCCCGACAGAGCAGGATTAGGGTTTTTCGGCGAAAGCCAATAAAAGAAGACTGTTTTCGTTAAAGGAGCACATTGAGAACCATTTTTTTATTTCCTTTTTTATTCTCTCCAAAATAAATGTCTCATTCTATCAATGTCTTTGATCAAGTCAAAATCAATAAAATTTCAAGTTTCTTTGCCTATCTGGATGCCATCTATTTCCTTTCTCTATCTCCTCATTTTATAATTCCAATGTCATTTTATGCATGATTCTTTTCAAATGTTGTTTGTCTTATGATGGGCGATTTTACCTGAATCAAATTTCTTATCCAAAATTTCAGAATGTCTTCCCGAGCAATCAAGAAGTTCATTCTCAATTCAAAAGCTTTCCAGAAATCGACAACAATTCACCGAGTCAAAGCGAGCACAGAAGATGGCGAAATTGCAAAATAGCCAGATGAATATGCAGAATTCGATCAGTCTCTTCAGGAATTACCAGAGTTCACCTCAGTTCAGAGGCAGGATGAACCATCAGCTATAGTTCAAGATCCGACTGAAGATGTCAATATCGGTTCAGAAGACAACCCCAAAATTCTCAAGATCGGAATCAGTTTGAGTCCGAAAGAAAAGAAAAGACTCACTAATTTTCTCAAGCAACATGAAGAAATATTCGCATGGACATATGAGGATATGCCAGGTTTAGATCCCAAATTAGTCGAACACTGTCTCATTTTGAAGCCAGATGCTAAGCCAGTTAAGCAGAAATTAAGAAAAATGGATCCCAGAATAGAACAACAAGTCAAAGAAGGACTCAAAGATTTGCTCAAAGCAGGGTTCATCCGAACTATTGACTACCCAGATTGGTTAGCCAATATTATCGTTGTTCCAAAGAAAAGTGACAAAGTGAGGATTTGTATAGACTTCAGAGATCTCAATAAAGCAACTCCTAAGGATGATTATATGCTTCCTAATATTGATCTTTTGATCGATAGCACGGTAGGACATTGTGAACACCCCAAATTTTTCAAAATGTTGTAAATATCCCCTTTCTGCCCTTTGCCCCCATTTTCTGGGTAATTGAGTCAGTTTTAAATCTAAACTCCATTTTGTTTCTCAAAATTTGGTTGAAATTAAATTCATTTTCCATATCTGACTCAATTTCAGATCCGGAACCATTATCCAAATCCAAATCTGAGCTTCATTGTCCAAATGTTTATCAAATTCTCGGAATTTCCAAAATAACTTTTGAAAAGCTCAGACAGTTCGCTCGGTATCCGTTTGGATCCATCAAATTGTATTTCTCGATTTGAGGTTTAAAACTCGAATATTTTCTCAACATCTAGGTCCAAACCCATTTTTTAAAGAAATCAAACCCAAACTTTCAAAAACTTCTCTTTTTGTAAGTTTTTATTAAGAAAATGCAAAAAAAAAAAAATAGTTTCATCTCTCATGCTGCTTAGGTTTTCTTTCCAAAAGTAACAAAAAAAAAATCAGAAAATATAGAAAAGAAAGATATATATATAGTCTTTTTTTTTTTTTGAAAGGCCTCTTTCTGAAGAACCTTTTTTTAGAAAATCGGGTAAGGACCCCCCGCTTTATTTAAAATCTTGAAACTAAGGGGCCCTTTGGCGGAAATTTTCTCTTAGGGTTTTCAAGGAAACCCTTGGCAAAAAAAAAGGGGGGGGACGGAGGCGGCACCTCTCGCCTCTCCCACAAAAAACCCGCCACAAACCCTCCAATCGCCTGAGCTCCTCCTCCTTCGTTCATCACCAACAAACTCGCACGCTTCCATCGCCCGAGCTCATCCACCCTCCGATGACTGGCCTCTCACGCGAACCATCGATCGGCAACAGAATCCTTCCCTCTCGAAGTTTCTCCTTTCCTCTATAAAGGAAGGCCAACAAGAAGCGAAAAAGGGGGATCCACTGGCCAGATAACCATTTCTCTTTCAGTATCATTCATTTTTTTTCTTTCTTCTCCATTTTCTTGGTAAACAATCGTCCATCTCCTTTCAGCTGGACTCCCTCGGTAAAGTGCCAAAGCTTCAAGCAGTCTGGGGGGAGGAGGTTTGATCCAATCGATTTCCTATTCCGGAGTCTACACAGTACGAAGAGAGGAAAAGTTTCCTTTCTTCTCGAGGCCATCGCAGCCGCCCGCTGCACGCATCGTTTCCCCCCCCCCCCCCCCCATTTCGGGTTTCTGCAGAGTTGATGGGATCAGTCAAGTATCGGCAGAATCACCAAACTTCGGTGGGCAAGGAGTTTTAGGCAAGTCGGTAAGATCCCTTTTCTATATTTTCTTTTGATTTTCTTGCCTTCCCTTAGTTTTTTTTTTTATCGATTGTCCCATTATAGCATCCACGCGGCATCGATCTTGCATATAGCAAGTACCGATCTGTGTAAGTATGCAAGAATAAAAGGAATGAAAATGTTCCAACACGTCTTTTCTTTCTTTCTTTCTTTTTTTTTCTTTCTCTTTCTCTTTTTCTCTCCATATTATATCGATTTAGTTTCCATCTCTCGGTTCAGTGTAGTATCATCGATCCTTCGTCTGATTTTGGCTTTGTCAGGCCCTTCCTAATTCAATGGATGGAAGTAGCGTCATCTTTTATCATATTTTAGGTTTCGTCTGTTACATAATGAATGATTTCTCTAGTTGAATACTGATTTGTCGCTGTCTTCTTCAATCTCTGATTTGCTTTGAAATATGATTATTTCCTATGCTGTTTGTTATTTCATATCACCTCAGATTATCAATCTAGTCTCGTGATCGCATCAGTAGCTAATGTTCTCTTTCTCTCCCTCTCTCGGTGACGTGATTCTGTGGCTACATTATATCTGAGCCTGATACTCTCCGATTTGTCGTATGTTTTGATCTGTATTTCATTAAGATATTAAACATCTCGTATATGATAAATCTTGCGCATGGACCCACATTTGTGCATCATAGCAAGGACCCCAAAAAATTTTTTTTCTCAAAATCGCATGATCAGAGGATATTCGAAAAATCAGGCCTCTTGGTGACTTGTCTCAGCTATCTATTGAGGGGTCTCAAAGAGATGCTATCTGCTGGAACGAAGTGGACACGCAGCTCTGTCTGATCCAAGTTTAGCCCTTCGGCGTTTCTGAGCTTCCCATTCGTGATTTAGCGAGGCACAGTTGTTTGATCTCAGGTAAGCTTGCAGATGATTCCTACTTTGGATCCCTTCTGTTGGGCTTCTACATCGGATTTTGCGAGTTCAACAAAGATGCCCAGCCCTTGAATCGACTGATGAGGGAGAATCTGCTTTGATTCAACATTGTGATTTTATTTACGAATGGTGAAAGTTTTTTTTTTTTTTTTATGATCTGTCCTATGATATTTATCAGAATTAGTTATGCTCATCGTAGATAGAATTTTATTGTCAGCATCTTATTCATGTTTAGCATCAACACATTCCCCATGTGAGGCAATTTATGGTCGAGCATTTGGGATCATCAGTTCCATTAATAAATTTAGTTACGTTTTTTTTTTATCAGCTGGTGTCACACTCCATTGAAAATTCCTACACAGCGAGATATTTTGCATCTGCTTTCCAAGAAGAGGGAAAGATATGTATAATCCTGCGAAATCCGATTGGGGTTTAACACTCCAGTTTGGAAATCACAAATATTCTGTTCAAGAAGTTTATGGATTAAGTGGGGTATTTTATTAATAGCCAAAATGTATTTTGAACGGCTGATACTGGTTGCTCTTGGAGGATCGTATGATCTGTTGCTTCTAAGGGATATTCCCTTCACTAGAAGCTCATGTCATTTCGTAACCATGGCCATTGGGTCCTTCGCCAAGTCGACCAAAAGGTACGCTGGGAGGTCTATGGTCGCGTTTGGAATTGCTGAAGAATGTTATTCCTTGAAATATACTTTCACCATCAAGAATCGCATCGCTAATAACCTTTCACACAAGGAATCGATTCTCATCAGATCTGTGGAGGTCCTGTACAGAACGCGGCCTCTGTGAGTGATAAAGTAGTGAGCCACTGCAGGATATATATATATATTTTTTTAGCATTCTGTTAATAATGCCTTGCTAAATTTTTTTTTCTCTTCTAGCGTTCGCTATACTTGTTATATTGCTACAATTTCATTTGCTCACTCATCTTATTCTTTCCTCATCGTCATGCTTACCACTAACCTGTATGCACACCCACCATGTCATCCTTCACATGATTAAGGGTATAGAAGTTACTGAAATCATTACCAATGTCGCTTTGCTTATTTCCTGTCATGTATATTGCTCAGCTGGAGAGCAAAGTTGGGGCAAAAGGGGACTGAGATTCTTGAAACAATGAAGTTCTAGCATTGACCTAATAACAAGGCCAAATCATTGCAGGAGAGATATGTTACTGTCAAAAGCTAATCAAAGAAGAATTCAGGGGTGCCTCAATACAGAATTTTCTTATTGATTGTCACATATAAATTCTTGAATCCAGAAGCCCTGTCTCCCAATAAGATTGGAAGTCTCCAGTAAAATTCAGTCCACCCAGACTTAGCGGCCACAGGATGATCACCTCGACAACTGTTGTCGCTAGTCTGTTATGACCACAACTGAATTATGACCCATGATTGACGATTATATATCCGGATTTTGAAATTGGTACATCCTCATTTTTTTTTTCTTTTCTTTTTAGGTATAATCTTACCGGCCTCCGCCCATCTACACACTGCCCAGCTACCTGATCATCAGTGTCACCACCTACCAGTAAGGTATGTTGAGTAGTCATGTTTCTACATCTGTGTTCGGGATCATGATAATCGGTCACTCCTGAGCCCCATACCTAAGTCATACCATGTTATTTTAATCTGCTCTTTCATTAAGATTTCTATACATAAATGTTAAACACTATTCCTGCTGATAATCATACTGACAGATCAATTTAATGTTTAAACTCAGCTTGGACCAAGTGCCATATTTTAAAATAACTGTCATTAATTGGCTTGATGGATATTAGATTAAATGGTGCATATTGCTTGTTTAGGTAGCCAATAAGTTTGTAGGATCTGTTTTAGTGAGTCAACGGTAAAATTGAATTCTAGAAGGTGTTAAACAGTAGATATGTCAATCCTTGCCAAATGGACTGTAGGTTGATAGGTGTTGACGGCTCAATACTAGTAAATATCAGTGTTGTCAACTTTGTGGAGATCAAAAGTTATCAGATATAGCATGGGCATTAATGATTGAATAAGGGCATATCTAAGCATATGGCATGTATCATAATCACCCCATACCACTTGCTGTGAATGTCTCAACAACATCCTTTTGTTCCCACTAACAGCACTCCAAAGTACAACAGAACTGGACTTCTTCTTTTTGCAAAGGAACATTGTGGTCTCTTCTTCTTGCCTTTACAGGACCTGCCAACATATTAATGACTATTGTAGCTCCCTGGGTTCCCAGTTGAGCTCTCAAGTATTTGAATCTGAAAGCTCAAGGAATGTTAAACGTGTAGTCTATCCTGTAAAACAGTAAGTGATTGTTAGATATTTGGGCTGTCACATTACAAATTGGCCCTTTTCATGGAACACTCTCAAATGTCTTAGAGATGGGCATAAAGATTAGGAGATTTTTGCATTTTACCACTATGATCATAATAAGCTCAACACATTGCTACATTCCTGTGTGATCTCAAGGATCAACGGCTAGGAAATCATGGTAAATTTTTTTAGACCTACGTGTCACCATGTATCATATTCCCCATGCTCACTGCCATATCTACAATGGCATACCAAACAGCATATCTCCTGTACATTTGAATATCATGATTAGCATCTCACTTATTACAGTAGCTTTATTTCCTTTACTCTATTTACTGACATATTCATATGATTTAGCCTATCACAGTTGTGATCATCGCAAAAATTTTCCTATTCTCTTGTGGTTTCTCTCTCTTCCTTCTCTTTTCCTTTTCTAACCTCTATTCTCCTCCTTTTTGAAGGGAGAAAAATAAAAGAAAGAAAAGAAATAGAGAAGAGAAAAGAAGAGAAAGAAAGAGAAGAGAAGAGGAACTATTTTGCGGCTTTTCACTTGACCTTTATTTGAAAAATATTTAGAAAATTACTCGCCTTCGTTTTGAAAATTTGTGGGAAAAAAAGATGGAGAGACGGGATTTGCTCGTCGGTACGAGGTTCGACCGTTCCTGGCGCCTTTACCAGGGGTAATCGAACCAAGGATCGAATCTATACCTTTTGCTTTGCCTAAATATAATCTAAGAATTTATTCTAACTCTAAATGCACAAAGAATCATGCTTGTGCAATGCAAGGATGTATGCTCTTTTGAAAATTGGTTTAGAAATTTCCAAGTATTTCTGAGATAAACTTGGTAAGGGAGTGAAGAAATGTTTGAATCTCACTTAGAACTTGAGATAGATCAGAGAAGTTCTAAGTCTTTGAAGTAGATCAGAACTTGGAAGAATAAATGAGAGAGAATGATTTGAAGCTTTGAAATGGAAGGAAATAAAGTTTCAAAGTAAAAAAAAATGGACTTTGAATTTGAATTTGAATTTAGGAAAGGAAATGAATACTTGAGATGGAATTGAATTTGGATTTTTAAGTTTGGAATGGATCTGAGAAATCCGGATGGTATTTAAGAATAGAAATGGATTTAAGAGATTCAGATTAGATCCGAAAATGGAATTGAAATCTAGAATTGGAATTGGATTCCGGATCCTAGACAGAATGGGATCCGAGATTTGCAATCCAAGATGGACTTGGGTTCTGGATCCTAAAATGGAGTGGATCTGAAGTCTAACATCCAATGTGAAATTGGATTCTGGATCCTAAAGGGGATTTGTATCTAAAGTCTAAGATCCGATGTAGAGTTGGACTCTGGACCCTAAGATAGATTGTGGATCTGAAGTCTGAGATCCAATGTAGACTTGGGTTCTGAATCCTAGAATAGAATTTGGATCTGAAATCTGAGATCCAAATATAGAGTTGGGCTCTAGATCCTAAAAAAAAATGGAATTGGATCTGGAGCCTGAGATCCAATGTAGAGTTGGATTCTGGATCCTAAAGGGGAATTGGATCTGAAGCCTGAGATATGATATAAATGTTGAATCTTGGATCCTAGAATGGGTTTTGGATCTGAATTTGAGACCCAAAAGGTGGGGATTTATACTTGGAAATCTGGATCCTAAAGGGGATTTAGGATCTAACTTTGGATTTGGAATTCCAAAATTTGATTTGAAAATTTTGAACTTGGAATATGAATTTCAAAGTCAAATTGGACTTTGATTTTGAAGTTTGAATCTGGAATTTAGAAGATGAATCAAGAATTTCTAAGTTTGAATGAAATCTAGGAATTGAATCTTGAATATACAAATGAATTTCAAAGTCAAGTTAGACTTTAAATTTTGAATTTGAAATTTAGAAGATGAAGAGGATCTCAAAGTTAATTTGAACTTTGGATTTGATTTGGAGTCTTGAATATAAAATGAATTTCAAAGTCAATTTGGACTTTGAATTTGAAGTTAGAATTTGAATTTTGGATATAAGTTGATTCTTAAGTTTTCAAAGTCAAATGGGACCTTGAAATTGGATTCTTAAATCCTTTTGAATTTAAATAGGATGTGATCTGAAGGAAAGAATTACTTGGATTTATGAAAAAGAATTTTAAAATATGATGCAATTTTATCCTAAATGATGAATGAATTTAAATTTTTGAATGGGACTTTGAAAAGCTATTTCATTCTTTAAATGAATTTAAAATAAGATTGAAGATATAATACATCCTTGACTATGGTCATTGAATGTATTATATAATAATCTATATTTAAATTCAGGTGAAGAATGAAACACATTTGGTGCTTTTATAGAATTTAAAATGAAATTAATTCTCAACATACCCTGACTATGGCCATTGGTATATATTTTGAATTAATTTTAAGTTAAATTCTGATAAAAGAAAAATATTTAAGGAAAATATGATGAGTTTTGAAAAACGGATCCAGTGTGGATCCGATATTATTTTGTAAAAGATAAAAATACTAAGTTTTGTCCACACCCTGACTATGGCCATTGATATGGATCATCAACTTAGGATTAATTTACCTCTTACGAAATGGTGCACGTGTCATTCGTGTTTCACCATTGTGAGAATTTGAGAAATAAAGGCAAAAATGCATGAGAACAAGTAATTTATGACATTTATCATGCTCATTCATTCTATCTAAAACAAGAAATGTAAATTCTCATTTAAAATCTAACTATTACAACATATTTTGAATTCACCATTCCAAGTAGTGATATTCTTCATGTATTCCCTACAAAAAGATGCTTGGTTAGTATGAAAATTTAGAGGAGATTTTGTACATGTCACATGTATCTCAAAAGATGCCAATGGTAAAATTGATCATAGGCAAAGATATTTAAGACCTAAAGTGTAGAAAGATGAAAATGATATACACTTATATACATACATTTATATATATATATATATATATATGTATATATATATTTATATGTATATATATATGCGTACAGATATACATATATGAATGTACATACATATATATACGCATGTGTACATAGGTGAAAATGGCAAATAAGAAGGAACTATACAAGTGCAGCGATACTAGTAGTGAGCTATATCTACATGGGAACACAAAAGCACTGTGCGAGGGATGTTATTGGGCTGGTAACAGCAGAGTGTCGTTTGAGACACTCATGGCAGGGGGTATGGAAAGGGGAACAATGTATAGTGCCTTTTGCAGAAAATTCTGCAAACTGCTATGAAGGCCCTGCATGTTGTGAGGCCTGAAATGGGAAATGTTGCCACATGATAACAATGGTGATGAATGGATGGTAAGTGCTGGAGTGCAAAACAGAGACAAATTTAGCCCAACAGCCAAGAAAAATGGTTGTCTTTGGCACTCAACAATCGACACATATGATGGCAAGGGAAAATCAGAGATTCCTTTAAGCAGCAGGATGACTAGTGAAAGAGTGATTATCAGCAACTTCTCAGATGGCAAAACATGAGACTGTCAGGACCAGTATTCACATAGTAAACATATAGTGACAACAAAGTACCCGTACCTTGTTAAGTTGGATGGACTTCCCTGTGAAAAGGTGGTGTAGGTGTACAAGGGGTGGCATTTAAAAAAAAAAAATGATGCCTAAATACATACAGATTACCAATAATGAAACACATTAAAAGGTGTGCTATGATGGATTAGAGAAAGGAAATACATGAACATAAAAATTTATCTAATTTAGTAAAAGAGGCAAAAGTGTTAACCAAATCAGAGCATATCTAATTGGGCCAATGGCGAGATTTCTCATTACTTGATCAATGTCGTCCTAACCATTCATCTCTTCCAATGAACTTGCTCCATATACGTTGCTTTCCTAGCGCAAATTCCAGGTAAAGCATAAGCCCCATCTCCATATATGCCTCCACTTCGTGAATCACCCATTAATCCCCTTTTTTTTTTTTGAACTCCAGCAGTCATAATGTCCTGTTCTGAATGCAGTGACTCTTTTGACATTGCCCCACTTGTAGTAGGAAAAAAAATGATGCCCTTTGGACATTTCATGAGACAAAACCAGATGCAGCACACATAATGATTTGATTACAGGAAAGATGAAATGATGTTAAGAAAAGAAAAAAAAAAATTTGCAGTTGCAAGGATGGTTAAGACTTAGAATATGCGTGAGATGGGATCTGGTGAATATAACACAAACCTACATGATACAAGAATTGTCGTGAGATGAAGGAAATGCGAAATGAGAGAAAAACATGAAGAGGCACAGACATGCACAACCAACATGAGATGTCACGAAGCAACAATATATTATAAAAAACTGATAATACCAGGCGATATTTACAGGATCAACTTATTGACTATGAAAGTCTGGCTTGGATGAAGACCTGTGGGTGAAAATGCGAAATAAGATGGGGACCTAATTGAGACAACATCTTTAAAGTTGTGGAATACAAAATCAACAGAACAAAGGATATCTCCCCATCACAAGTTGTGGAAACGTGATCTCGGGAGAGACGATTTTGCAAAAATGAATTAGCAGATTCAAGTTGCCATATGCAGAAATGCAACTCAGAAAACACAAATTGCTATAACGGATCAACGATCCCAGATCCCCGAGTGCAGAAATGTAAGAAATCCATGGATAATAAATAGAAGAGAAAAAAAAATTGCCATTAATTGGGAATCAGAGCTCTAAAAGTATAAATGGGAAATCAAATAAGAAAATCAAGTATGAACAAATATTTGATCCAAGAATCAAAGAAAATTCAATAATGTAAAAGGGAGGTGTCAGAGCAGATATTTCGCTACGTACGCAGGTCGATCTTGTTATAAACAGATCGATTCTGCGTGGGCGTCTTGATTAAAAGAAAATCAGTAAACAAGATGAAAGATGAAAACCAAAAGAGATAAAGGAAACGGACAGAAATCAACAGGAATTTCGGGGAAAAGCAAAAGAGGAAGAATGATATTTACCGAAACTCTGCTACAACAGCAAATTGCAGATACGATTTCAAAAATAAATAATTAAGTTTCAAAAGGAGAAATGATTGTTGGATTGGGATAAACAGAAAATGCAACCTACTATGGAGCTCAAAATAAGATTTAAGATGAATTAAATGTCAAGAACAAACGACAATAAATTGTAGTTAGACCAGAACGCAGTAAAAACAACAAACTCATCACTGTCAAAGTGAAAATTCGAAAGTGTACATCTAATCACGACTAACAGAAAAGCAAAAATGCAGAGCCGAACCCAAAACCCACATCGATTCATCAGGAAGGGATTGAGATTCCGATGTAAACCGAGAATAACAAATGAACATCAAAGATAAATCGACTATAAACTGAGATCATGAAGAAAACAACAGAATATTTAAAGAAAAACTGGAAATATGTTGGAATCGGTCATTCCTTTAATGTGGCAATGAGTAGATCGATGCTGTTATACACAGATCGATTCTACTCTTGTGCTTAACTGTAAACAAGGAAGCATACCACGACAAATATTTATGAAAGGAAAACCGATGGGAAGGAAAAAGCAATGAGAGAGACTCTTACCGTAGCCCTTTTATCAAAAATGGCCGACTTTAGCTGATGAATCGGGCTTTCGTAGCAGGGATTCTCTAGCTCTACAAGGTGTTGGAATTTCTTTTGGATGACTGCAGGAGAAATGTCTTTTGTAAGGGGATTCTTCTTCTACTCTTGCAGAGGAAGCTTCCAGGGAGAAAGGGCGAGTTTCATTCGTTGGATGTATATTCTGAAGGTAGCCTTGAAGAAGGAGAGGCAGAAAATCACGACGCTAAAAAAAGAAGATCGATCTTTTTCAAGATGAAGTGGATATCCGATCTTAATGAAAACCATGGGCCTCTCCTCCTTTTTTGTTTCTTTGCAGAAGCGATGGAGGCTCATTCTTAAAGGGGAACAGAGGGTTCGGGAAGAAAGATTGGTTGAAGATCGACGGTGTGGAGAAGATGGGTTTGTTGCTAATCGGATGGTGGAGAGGGAAGGGAAGAGCATGCGGGAGAGGGGTCGTTACATATTTTTAAGTTTTCCAGAAAGAGGACCCCTTTTTAGGATTTTTTAGAAAAATGGTTAAGAAATGAGGTTTTTGGCAAAAGGGCTTCAAGAAGCTTGGAAATCCTTCGTTTTTCTTGTAGCTTTTTCTCAAAATTTTTTTTTTGGTTTTTATGTCATTTTTCTATTTTTTTGTACTTTTAGAATAAAGTCCTAAAGCTTTACGAGAAATCAAAGACTAAAACTATTTTTTTTTGTGTTTTTGTAAAAAAAAAAAAAATATTTACAAAAGAAAATTTTTTTTCTGAGAATTTTAAATCTATTTTGAGAAAATTTCTTCAGAAATAGGTTTCGATCCGGATTTTAAGAAAATATGGATTTAAAGTACTAGATTCGGATCCGGAGTTGATTTTGAATATATCAATACGAATTTTAATTCAGAAAATCTAAAGAAATGACTTGATTTTCTCAAAAAATGGAGTTAGGGGCAAAAAGGGTCATTTTTATAAAATCTTTTGAAAAATTTGGGGTGTTCACAGATGCCCCTCTTTGCTACTAAGCCGGTTGAAAGCCGAGCTTAGTGGCAAAGAAACACTCCAAATTTTGAAAAATGCCCCAGTCAGCTGATCCGAGCTGGGTGTGGAAGAATTATTTTGAAAATACGGCTTTTCGGGCTTGAAACCTTATCCTGAATGGTCCCGGGGGGATGAAATCCTCGACAACGATACGACTGAATGATAGAAATGAGGAAATCGTGATGGGACTTTGGGTGAAAATCCCAGGGATGATGAAAGATAAGAATTTTGATCAAGTTTCATGGGTGAGATAAGATCAGCCTTTTGAAATGACTCAGGTTTAGCCCTTAACCTGGATGGGACGAAGATAGATCAGGATAATTTGGATGGGGGATGGTGAACATAAACGGACCTCGATGGGACATTTTGAGAGAAATGCCTCGTGAGGTGAAACTCAAGGACGATCCTTTCCTGGATGGATGTACAACGAGCACGGATCCCTTGGTGGGGGAAAAACCATGATGGGACGGGAAGGATTACCTCGTCTAAACGAGAAACCTCATTAGAACGAGACTCAGGTTTAACCCAAACCTGAAAAAGGAAGATACCTCGATGCACGAGGTTCAGGCTTCACCCTTATCCTGAAAGGGATGACCATACGGACTCTTTAAACAAAGAAATCGTGATGGGACAGGAAGGAATATATCATCAGAAGAAGATTTAAGATTTTAATCCTTGACTTGAGTGGGGGATGATACGGAATCTTCAGATGAAGAAACCGTGATGGAACCTTCAGAATTTGGACGAACAAATCCGAAAGGGGTTTGCGAGAAGAGAAAAACAAGGGATTCCCTAAAGCTTGGAAAGGGGATGATCTTGGGCGCCTCATTGCTGAGACTAAAATCAGCTTTCTAAAAACAGACGACCCCTCGCGGAAGGTTTGGGTGGTACCTCGAGGAGCGAGGTAACAGGTTTAATCCTTAGCCTGAATGGATAGAGAATCCTCGAGGAGCGAGGAAACGGTGATGGGACTATAAAGGATATCTAGTCGGAACGGGACTCAGGTTTAACCCTAACCTGAACGGAAGGTACCTCGTGGAGCGAGGTTCAGGCTTAACCCTTAACCTGAAAGGGACGACCATACGGAATCCTCGGATGAAGAAACTATGATGGGGCCTTCGGAATTTGGACGAACAAATCCAAAAGGGGTTTGCGAGAAGAGAAAATCAAGGGATTCCCTAAAGCTTGGAAAAGGGATGATCTTGGGCGCCTCATTGCTGAGACTAAAATCAGCTTTCTAAAAACAGACGACCTCTCGCGGAAGGTTTTTGGGTTACACCTCGAGGAGCGAGGTGACAGGTTTAATCCTTAGCCTGAATGGATACAGAATCCTCGAGGAGCGAGGAAAACTGTGATGGGCCTCTAGACTTTGCACAACAAATCCAAGAGGGGTTTTTGCAAAAGGATAAAAATGGGGGTCCCTAAAGCTTGAAAAGGGGTTGTTCTTGGGCGCCTCATTGCTGAGACTGAAAATAGCTTTTGACAATAACAGATCTTTTGCAAAAAGTTCAGGTTTAACCCTTATCCTGAGCGGGAACTGTCTATGGCGGGACAGTGGGGAGCACAGGGAAGGGTGCGAATTTGAGAGCGCTCAGATCAGACGGAAGGGAAGGGCTTTTCAGTTCTAAGGAGGGATGACGTCCGGATACGTCAAAACGATCTTCAAGTTCATACTTCATGTTGGGATAATCAGAAAATATTGCCAATAAGATGCCAAAAGTTGTAGTTGATTCGGAATGATTGAATTGTGCTCATGTGTGAAAATATCACCTCTTTCTACCTAGAGTATTGGCTTCAATAGGGCTAACTCTGTAGAATTTGAGAACTAAAATTCGAATTTGTTGCTGTTGAGTTTCTTCAAGGGAGATATCAATTTCCCTGATATGAAAAGAGAGGAAACATTCTTAGCTTCATAAAAGCAATTAAGTGGAAAGATATTGATAAAGAATTTCGCATAGATAAAGATGATTCTTGACAGTTTCGGGCAGTTTGATATCCTGGGCATTTCCCATGATGATCTGTTTGCACTCTTTTGAACCATGGAGCTTTCTTGGCTTCTTTCACATCATCCTTTACTTTGGAGATGTCCTGACTTTTCTCTCTTTTTCGAGGAAGGGTATGTCACAAACTCCTTCATCTTGGAGATGCTCCGATCCTTCTTTTCTTTCTCAGGGATTATGACATTGGTCTTTGGGTTGAAATCTCTAAATGATAGCAGAAATCAAATATCTTTTAGGGTTTGTCGGTAGGTTCATCGCATCCGCCTTCATCTCGATGGTGATCCAAACTTTCCCTGGAAGGATCCGTCACAAACTCCGTCATCTTGGAGATGTTTCAAATCTTCTTTGGCCCCGGGGGTACACTCGCTTAATTCGCCTTCATCTTGATGACAATTGAGAGATCCCTTTTGCGGATATTTGATTGTAGCTTAGCCTGGATGACTGAGGATATATGGATTGGGTAGGTTTTTTTTACTGCCCAGGATATTTCCACTGTCTTACCGCCAAAAGAATAATCTTTAAGAATGCGCCACAGCTATGATCAATATCAGTTCACTTATGGCTTTTCAACATCATTGAATTTTCCTTTGCCGGTCATATCGAGGATTTTTCCTTCATCCTCTTGGTCGACCAACAGAACAGCTTGAATTTAGTTCTTATTTCGCAAGAGCCTTGCTCTTTTGAAAATGATACTGAAGGTAGTTTGAGATAATTCTTTGTATGATGAAAACTTTCGAGATCAACACTGACTTTTGATAGCAAATTGGCAACATATTCTAGAAAATCCTTGACGAGAGTCGCTTGATATCGAGTCGACACGTCCGTGACAAAATTCTCCTCTCTTTTTCCCCAAAAGAGAGACTCAGGCTTAAACCCTTACCTGAATGGGAAGTTGGAAATACTCCTCTCTTCCCTGAAAGAGGAGGTGTTTGCAAAACGGAACTTTCGAAGAGAAATTAAGTTTTCGTCAAAACTCCCTATCTCTAGGCTTCTCTTATGGAAAGGTGGCCGAAAAACAAAGTTGAGAAAGTATCACAGAGGAACGAGTCCATCACACTCTCCCTAGAAGAGGGTCCTCTGTGAAGGGGTTGGCCAAAGATGATAAAACAGGGGCCACAAAAGAAACGAGCTTCCGTCGAAGCTCTCCCCAGAAAAAGGGTTCTCTTGTGTAAAGTTGGTTGTTGTTTTGCAAACTGTTCGCGAAGAAAACGAGTCCCTTCAAACTCTCCCTGGAAGAGGGTCCTTGCGAACGAAAGATGGTTGCATGCGAAAAGAATGAGCTCCCTCGAACTCTCCCTGAAGAGGGTCCTTTGCAAGAGAAAAAGATTGATTCTTGATAAAATGGTGACCTGAAGGTCGAAATTGAGAATTTAGAACTTGAAATGATGATGCTTGGTTAGCACAAAGACTGAACCTGGAGGGCTAACTGATTAGTCAGCCAAACACTAGCACGAGCGCTAGATGTGCCAGCACGAGCACTGGATTTCGAAAAATGCCTCAGTATGAGCGCTGGGTTTTCAAAAAATGCACACCAGTACGAGCACTGGGTTTTCGAAAAATGCCCCAGTACGAGCACTGGGTTTTCAAAAAAATGCACACCAGTACGAGCACTAGATTTTCGAAATGCACACCAGTACGAGCAATGGTTGGTTCAATAGGAGAATTTGAAAATGAGACCGACATTCAAAGATACTTGAGAATTAAGCGAGAATGATTACCGGTGTTTCAGGATTATCCCTTATCCTGAAGGGGAATTTAAGGAGGAACTTTGAGAAAATAGGGATATACAAAAGCGAAAATCCAAGTCGGAACTCAGTTTTTCAAATATAAGAAAATGAGTGAGAATCGAGTTTGAAAACTCTAAACTCGAATTCTCAACCCAACAATTTTGTCCAACACGAGCATTGGATTCAAAAGAAAGTTCAAGTAGGGACTTGAGACTTCAAATGATATATAAAAGGAAAAACCCGAGTCGGAACCCGGATCTTTTAAAAATGATGATAAAGATGGGGAATCCGAGTTTCGAAAACTTGAATCTTCAAGGGTACGATCGGTTCCAACACGAGCGTTGAATCCGATAGGAAGTTCGAGTCGGAACTCGAAACTTCAAATGATATATAAAAGGGAAAACCCGAGTCGGAACCCGGATCTTTAAAAATAATGATAAAAAAAGGAAGAACCTGAGTTTTAAAAAACTCGAATCTTCAAGGGTACGATCGGTTCCAACACGAGCGTTGAATCCGATAGGAAGTCCAAGTCGGAACTCGAGACTTCAAACGATATATAAAGAAGGGAAAACCCGAGTCGGAACCCGGATCTTTAAAAATAATGATAAAAAAAAAAAAAGAACCCGAGTTTTGAAAAAATCGAATCTTCAAGGGTACGATCGGTTCCAACACGAGCGTTGAATCCGATAGGAAGTCCGAGTCGGAACTCGAGACTTTAAACGATATATAAAGAAGGGAAAACCCGAGTCGGAACCCGGATCTTTAAAAATAATGATAAAAAAAAGGAAGAACCCGAGTTTTGAAAAACTCGAATCTTCAAGGGTACGATCGGTTCCAACACGAGCGTTGAATCCGATAGGAAGTCCGAGTCGGAACTCGAGACTTCAAACGATATATAAAGAAGGGAAAACCCGAGTCGGAACCCGGATCTTCAAAAATAATGATAAAAAAAGGAAGAACCCGAGTTTTGAAAAACTCGAATCTTCAAGGGTACGATCGGTTCCAACACGAGCGGTAAATCCGATAGGAAGTCCGAGTTGGAACTCGAGACTTCAAACGATATATAAAGAAGGGAAAACCCGAGTCGGAACCCGGATCTTTAAAAATAATGATAAAAAAAGGAAGAACCCGAGTTTTGAAAAACTCGAATTTTCGAGGGTACGATCGGTTCCAACACGAGCGTTGAATCCGATAGGAATCCGAGTCGGAACTCGAGACTTCAAACGATATATAAAGAAGGGAAAACCCGAGTCGGAACCCGGATCTTCAAAAATAATGATAAAAAAGGAAGAACCCGAGTTTTGAAAAACTCGAATCTTCAAGGGTACGATCGGTTCCAACACGAGAGTTGAATCCGATAGGAAGTCCGAGTCGGAACTCGAGACTTCAAACGATATATAAAGAAGGGAAAACCCGAGTCGGAACCCGGATCTTCAAAAATAATGATAAAAAAAGGAAGAACCCGAGTTTTGAAAAACTCGAATCTTCAAGGGTACGATCGGTTCCAACACGAGCGTTGAATCCGATAGGAAGTCCGAGTCGGAACTCGAGACTTCAAACGATATATAAAGAAGGGAAAACCCGAGTCGGAACCCGGATCTTCAAAAATAATGATAAAAAAAGAAAGAACCCGAGTTTTGAAAAACTTGAATCTTCAAGGGTACGATCGGTTCCAACACGAGCGTTGAATCTGATAGGAAGTCCGAGTCGGAACTCGAGACTTCAAACGATATATAAAGAAGGGAAAACCCGAGTCGGAACCCGGATCTTCAAAAATAATGATAAAAAAAGGAAGAACCCGAGTTTTGAAAAACTCGAATCTTCAAGGGTACGATCGGTTCCAACACGAGCGTTGAATCTGATAGGAAGTCTGAGTCGGAACTCGAGACTTCAAACGATATATAAAGAAGGGAAAACCCGAGTCGGAACCCGGATCTTCAAAAATAATGATAAAAAAAGGAAGAACCCGAGTTTTGAAAAACTCGAATCTTCAAGGGTACGATCTGTTCCAACACGAGCGTTGAATCCGATAGGAAGTCCGAGTCGGAACTCGAAACTTCAAATGATATATAAATATGAAAAGGGAAGACCCGAGTCGGAACCCGGATCTTTAAAAATAAAAATGGAAACAAAAAACAAAAACAAAAACCTGAGTCGGAACTCAGACGGGAAGGAAATAATTTCTACCCAAGAGTCGGAACTTGAAGGATTGACAGAAGCATGAGTAGATTTTGATGATGAAGATGAGGGATTTATTCGAGATCCTAGACCCAAGATGGCCTAAGGTTCGAACGGCTTCAGGATCTCCTCCTATCCTAAAGGAGTATGGAATAAAAATTGATGAGAATTGAAAAATTTTTTTTTTGGGGGGGAATAATCCAGATTTATCCCTTAATTTGAAGAAGAATAAAATTTATAAACATGGAGAGGAATTTAAATAGATTTATTTGGAAATTTGTTTTTGGAAAAGAATTCTCACGGGTAGCAACGATGCTCCTATGAGGGGTATCAGGATTATCACTTATCCTGAATGGGAAAAGAATAGAATTTAAGAAAAATTTAAATGAAGAGAAATTGATATAAATTTAAAAAATAAAATGAAGGTTGATAAAACTTGTTATTTACAAAAGAATCCTCATAGGTAGCACTATCGCTCCTGCGAGGGGTTTCAGGATTATCCCTTATCCTGAATGGAAAGAAGAATAGAATTTAAAGGGATTTAATAAAGAGAAACTGATATAAATCTAGAAAATCAACAAAGATTAAAAAAAACTTGTATTTACAAAAGAATCCTCATAGGTAGCACTATCACTCCTGCGAGGGGTTTCAGGATTATCCCTTATCCTGAATGGAAAGAAGAATAGAATTTAAAGGGATTTAATAAAGAGAAACTGATATAAATCTAGAAAATCAACAAAGATTAAAAAAAACTTGTATTTACAAAAGAATCCTCATAGGTAGAGTTGTGGCTCCTACGAGGGATTTCAGGATTATCCCTTATTCTGAATGGGAGCACCTCGAACAACGAGGGTCAGGTTTATCCCTTAACCTGAAAGGGCGGGACACCTCGGACAACGAGGGTTAGGTTTTTCCCTTAACCTGAAAGGGCCAAAAGAAGATTTTTAGAAAATACCTCATGGGAAAGAGGCATCAGGTTTATCCCTTAACCTGAAAGGGTTATGAAAATTTGACGAAAATTTGATAAAGATAACGAACTGACGAAAATTTGATTAAATTGAAGATGAATGCAACTAATAAAGATAACGAGATTAACTGAAAAAATTGAGAAGATTTTTTTTTTTTTTTTTGAAAAAGAGTTTGTCTGATCCTGCCTGCACGTGGGATCTTTAAAGGAAAATGTTTATTTAAGTGAAAAATCATTTTTGGGAAGAAAATCCACCGCAAGAAGAATGATCGGTGCGAGGACTGATCCTTCGAATCAACATGAGAGATCATCATGAGGGTCAATTTTTGAAGGCAATGATTTTGAAATCTAATTTTTGAAAAAGAAGATCAACAACAGATCTGATTTCTAAAAATGACAGTTCAAAATTGATAATAAGATCAACACAAGGGTTGATCGTTGAAGGTAATGCTTAAAAACCAATCTTGAAAGATAAGACCAACACAGGGTCGATCTTTGAATATAATGATTTAAAACCCATTTTTGGAAGATAAGACCAATGCAATGATTGATCTTTGAATATGATGATTTCTAACCCTTTTTAAAAGATAAGAACAACACCAGGGTTGATCTCTGAAAAAGTTTTGAGATCAATTTTGGAGGATAAGATCAACACAAGAGTCAAAACTTTTGAATAAAAAGATTTGAAATCTATTTTGGAAGAGAAGATCAATACCAGGATTGATCTCTGAATATAAGGGTTTTGAAATCCACTTTGAAAGATAAGATCAACATAAGGATTGATCTTTGAAAAGTTTAAAATTCATTTTGGAAGATAAGACCAACACAAGGGTTGATCTTTCAATATAATGGTTTGAAAAACTTATTTTTGAAGACGTGATCAATACGAGGGTTGATTTTTTTGTCAAAGGTTAGACCAAGGAATATTTGAACTCCTTGGTCATAACGAAGATTTTTTTAAAATTTCACGATTTTTGAAAAAGCCCTCATAGGCAATATCATTTCTTTCATGAATGATGTCAGGATTGTCTCGCATTCCGAAAAGAACAAGAATTTAAATGCCCCAGTATGGCAAAAGAAGAAAGTATTTGAATACCAAAGATATAAAGAAAACTTGACATTTCATTGATAAGTAAAGGTTTGATGACAAAAACTGAATATTTACAAGAACTTTTAAAAAGGAAAAGATCTATAGAAGGCTGAACCGACTTGCCCCTACAAGACAACTAACAAAAAGAGACGAAAGCAGGAAACTTTGGCTTTATCAATTCTTCGGGTGATCCGGAAGAGTCTAGGTTGGAACTGCAGGTTGCTCCCCTCCTTCATCTGGTACCAAAATTTCTTTGTTGATGAAATCCTGTATGATGTTTTTGAGGACGAAGCAATGCTCTGTATCGTGCCCCCTTACTTGATGAAATTCGCAAAAACACTCTTTCCATTTTCCCATGGTGACTGAAGGATCAACTCCCCTGGGAAGCTTGATCATATCTTCCGTGAGCAGGTATTCGAGAACCTCCTCGACTGGCTGACCTAAAGGGGAAAACTGGCGATCATAACTCCAGCCAACATGCTTTGTCTCCTTTGGCTTGCCTGATTTTTGTCGAGAGTCGTCCCTTTCCTGAGAGCTGGACTGAGCATGCTTGGTTAGGGGAATCGGGCACTTTTCTTCTTCGTCTTCAACAAAAAGATTCCTATCAATGCAGTCTTGAATAATATTTTTGAAAACAAAGCAATGATCAGTGTCATGTCCTGTTGTCCGATGGAATTTGCAGAATTGGTTCTTGTATTTTCCCAAGATAGTGGAAGGACTCGTGGCTTTTGGGAGCCTGACTAGTCTCTTGGTTAACATATATTCAAGAACTTTATCCAACGGCTCATCCAAGGGAGTGAAATCTCGGTTACTACTCCAATCTTTACGCTTTAGCTTTTCCTGATTCTTCTCCTTCTGCGGAGGATTGGATTGAAGTGGTTCATCTTGGTTTCTGGTGAACTTTCCCTTATGGTTTCTAGATGACTCCAAATTGCTGTTTTGATTGCTCGGGTTGCCTTTGTTGCCACTCCTGCTGATTTTAGAACTTCCTGCATTGCCATCGTTGTGCTTGCTCGTTCGGAAAGTGACAGGTGTCTCTTCCTTGGTGGGAGCTTTTCCAAAACTGGCTTCAGCCTGCTCGGATAATATCTCAACCATCATCTTTTTGAACAACCGATATATGGCAGGATCAATCTCATTCTGGCTGTCCTGACCTCCTTCTCTGGCAAACCTCTGAGAGTCCATTTCTCAATTCTTGCTTCTGACTGGTGCGGCCTCTGATCTTAGTCTGAACCACCCGTTAATACCGAATGCTCTCTCTGGTAGGACAAAATGGGACCCTTTTAGAAAGATTTTGGAGGAAACTTTGATAAAGGAAGAAATCAAATTGACAAAGAGATATCCCACTACTAGGGATTGAGCCCGCACGAGAGGCACGACAGTCGTATTATTTTCCCGTGAGAAGAAATAAACAATTTAGAATATGATTAAAAGGACATCTCTTGATGAAATAGATTTAGAAGATATGGAAAAGAAAATTTTAGAATAATAGATGGTAAATTTTAAAAAGTTGGAAAAATTGCAGGCAGGATCAGAAAAGAATTTAAAGAAATCAAGAAAAGAAGAAGAAAAACAGATACACCTGGGGTTTTAAAAGAGGAAATTTTAAATAATATATACCCGGGGTTTTGGAAAGGTTTGATATATATAAGAAAACATGAGAGACGTTGCATAACCAAAAATCCGCACAAACAAGGATATGCATACAACATTCCCTAAGGGCTGACTCTAAATGCAACATTTGAAAATAGTTTGTAGGACCTTAATCCTAACTCTATGGTTCAGATCATCTGATTCCAATCACGGTATGCCGATATACTCAAGCCGAAGCTCAAAGTACGTGGCATATAAGATATCTCTCTGGTTCTAAGGTAAGGCTTCCCAACATCCTTGAGCACCTACCGATATACCTCGGACTATGACCCTTAGGTACGTGGTAGGGGGGCGCGAACCCAAATAAGTGGTCCAGTTGTGAGGCTCTCTCCCGAACTATGGTTCAGTGAGATAGCCCAGCAACGTGAAGACCGGGACAATATAGGTATGAATGTTTTCAAAATATGATCAACATGCAATAAAATCAGAAGGCTCTAATGCAAGTCCTAAAGAGATAGATTTAAAAAGAGAAGCATACACTTGCATACATTGTTTGCATTCAATCCCTAAAAATTGAGGAGAGTTGTATTTAAGACCTAAGTCTAATGTGAACATGGATAATCTCCTCAATATGGTCCTACCAAACCATACTTAGATCCTATATGCAAATAATGTCAGCTTTAGAACAGAGTCTAGGCTCCTAAGGTTTGCATGAAAAATGAAGTTGACATATGTTAGAATAAATTTCTTAGATTATATAAAAGCAAAGCAAAGGCATAGATCCAACCGGACGAAGACGGGTCCCATCTCGGTCGCCAAAACTGTGATCATCGCAAAAATTTTCCTATTCTCTTGTGGTTTCTCTCTCTTCCTTCTCTTTTCCTTTTCTAACCTCTATTCTCCTCCTTTTTGAAGGGAGAAAAATAAAAGAAAGAAAAGAAATAGAGAAGAGAAAAGAAGAGAAAGAAAGAGAAGAGAAGAGGAACTATTTTGCGGGTTTTCACTTGACCTTTATTTGAAAAATATTTAGAAAATTACTCGCCTCCGTTTTGAAAATTTGCGGGAAAAAAAGATGGAGAGACGGGATTCACTCGTCGGTACGAGGTTCGACCGTTCCTGGTGCCTTTACCAGGGGTAATCGAACCAAGGATCGAATCTATACCTTTTGCTTTGCCTAAATATAATCTAAGAATTTATTCTAACTCTAAATACACAAAGAATCATGCTTGTGCAATGCAAGGATGTATGCTCTTTTGAAAATTGGTTTAGAAATTTCCAAGTATTTCTGAGATAAACTTGGTAAGGGAGTGAAGAAATGTTTGAATCTCACTTAGAACTTGAGATAGATCAGAGAAGTTCTAAGTCTTTGAAGTAGATCAGAACTTGGAAGAATAAATGAGAGAGAATGATTTGAAGCTTTGAAATGGAAGGAAATAAAGTTTCAAAGTCAAAAAAAATGGACTTTGAATTTGAATTTGAATTTAGGAAAGGAAATGAATACTTGAGATGGAATTGAATTTGGATTTTTAAGTTTGGAATGGATCTGAGAAATCCGGATGGTATTTAAGAATAGAAATGGATTTAAGAGATTCAGATTAGATCCGAAAATGGAATGGAAATCTAGAATTGGAATTGGATTCCGGATCCTAGACAGAATGGGATCCGAGATTTGGAATCCAAGATGGACTTGGGTTCTGGATCCTAAAATGGAGTGGATCTGAAGTCTAACATCCAATGTGAAATTGGATTCTGGATCCTAAAGGGGATTTGGATCTAAAGTCTAAGATCCGATGTAGAGTTGGACTCTGGACCCTAAGATAGATTGTGGATCTAAAGTCTGAGATCCAATGTAGACTTGGGTTCTGAATCCTAGAATAGAATTTGGATCTGAAATCTGAGATCCAAATGTAGAGTTGGGCTCTAGATCCTAAAAAAAAATGGAATTGGATCTGCAGCCTGAGATCCAATGTAGAGTTGGATTCTGGATCCTAAAGGGGAATTGGATCTGAAGCCTGAGATCTGATATGAATGTTGAATCTTGGATCCTAGAATGGGTTTTGGATCTGAATTTGAGACCCAAAAGGTGGGGATTTATACTTGGAAATCTGGATCCTAAAGGAGATTTAGGATCTAACTTTGGATTTGGAATTCCAAAATTTGATTTGAAAATTTTGAACTTGGAATATGAATTTCAAAGTCAAATTGGACTTTGATTTTGAAGTTTGAATCTGGAATTTAGAAAATGAATCAAGAATTTCTAAGTTTGAATGAAATCTAGGAATTGAATCTTGAATATACAAATGAATTTCAAAGTCAAGTTAGACTTTGAATTTTGAATTTGAAATTTAGAAGATGAAGAGGATCTCAAAGTTAATTTGAACTTTGGATTTGATTTGGAGTCTTGAATATAAAATGAATTTCAAAGTCAATTTGGACTTTGAATTTGAAGTTAGAATTTGAATTTTTGATATAAGTTGATTCTAAAGTTTTCAAAGTCAAATGGGACCTTGAAATTGGATTCTTAAATCCTTTTGAATTTAAATAGGATGTGATCTGAAGGAAAGAATTACTTGGATTTATGAAAAAGAATTTTAAAATATGATGCAATTTTATCCTAAATGATGAATGAATTTAAATTTTTGAATGGGACTTTGAAAAGCTATTTCATTCTTTAAATGAATTTAAAATAAGATTGAAGATATAATACATCCTTGACTATGGTCATTGAATGTATTATATAATAATCTATATTTAAATTCAGGTGAAGAATGAAACACATTTGGTGCTTTTATAGAATTTAAAATGAAATTAATTCTCAACATACCCTGACTATGGCCATTGGTATATATTTTGAATTAATTTTAAGTTAAATTCTGATAAAAGAAAAATATTTAAGGAAAATATGATGAGTTTTGAAAAACGGATCCAGTGTGGATCCGATGTTATTTTGTAAAAGATAAAAATACTAAGTTTTGTCCACACCCTGACTATGGCCATTGATATGGATCATCAACTTAGGATTAATTTACCTCTTACGAAATGGTGCACATGTCATTCGTGTTTCACCATTGTGAGAATTTGAGAAATAAAGGCAAAATTGCATGAGAACAAGTAATTTATGACATTTATCATGCTCATTCATTCTATCTAAAACAAGAAATGTAAATTCTCATTTAAAATCTAACTATTACAACATATTTTGAATTCACCATTCCAAGTAGTGATATTCTTCATGCATTCCCTACAAAAAGACGCTTGGTTAGTATGAAAATTTAGAGGAGATTTTGTACATGTCACATGTATCTCAAAAGATGCCAATGGTAAAATTGATCATAGGCAAAGATATTTAAGACCTAAAGTGTAGAAAGATGAAAATGATATACACTTATATACATACATTTATATATATATATATATATGTATATATATATTTATATGTATATTTATATGCGTACAGATATACATATATGAATGTACATACATATATATACGCATGTGTACATAGGTGAAAATGGCAAATAAGAAGGAACTATACAAGTGCAGCGATACTAGTAGTGAGCTATATCTACATGGGAACACAAAAGCACTGTGCGAGGGATGTTATTGGGCTGGTAACAGCAGAGTGTCGTTTGAGACACTCATGGCAGGGGGTATGAAAAGGGGAACAATGCATAGTGCCTTTTGAAGAAAATTCTGCAAACTGCTATGAAGGCCCTGCATGTTGTGAGGCCTGAAATGGGAAATGTTGCCACATGATAACAATGGTGATGAATGGATGGTAAGTGCTGGAGTGCAAAACAGAGACAAATTTAGCCCAACAGCCAAGAAAAATGGTTGTCTTTGGCACTCAACAATCGACACATATGATGGCAAGGGAAAATCAGAGATTCCTTTAAGCATCAGGATGACTAGTGAAAGAGTGATTATCAGCAACTTCTCAGATGGCAAAACATGAGACTGTCAGGACCAGTATTCACATAGCGAACATATAGTGACAACAAAGTACCCGTACCTTGTTAAGTTGGATGGACTTCCCTGTGAAAAGGTGGTGTAGGTGTACAAGGGGTGGCATTTAAAAAAAAAAATGATGCCTAAATACATACAGATTACCAATAATGAAACACATTAAAAGGTGTGCTATGATGGATTAGAGAAAGGAAATACATGAACATAAAAATTTATCTAATTTAGTAAAAGAGGCAAAAGTGTTAACCAAATCAGAGCATATCTAATTGGGCCAATGGCGAGATTTCTCATTACTTGATCAATGTCGTCCTAACCATTCATCTCTTCCAATGAACTTGCTCCATATACGTTGCTTTCCTAGCGCAAATTCCAGGTAAAGCATAAGCCCCATCTCCATATATGCCTCCACTTCGTGAATCACCCATTAATCCCCTTTTTTTTTTTTGAACTCCAGCAGTCATAATGTCCTGTTCTGAATGCAGTGACTCTTTTGGCATTGCCCCACTTGTAGTAGGAAAAAAAATGATGCCCTTTGGACATTTCATGAGACAAAACCAGATGCAGCACACATAATGATTTGATTACAGGAAAGATGAAATGATGTTAAGAAAAGAAAAAAAAAATTGCAGTTGCAAGGATGGTTAAGACTTAGAATATGCGTGAGATGGGATCTGGTGAATATAACACAAACCTACATGATACAAGAATTGTCGTGAGATGAAGGAAATGCGAAATGAGAGAAAAACATGAAGAGGCACAGACATGCACAACCAACATGAGATGTCACGAAGCAACAATATATTATAAAAAACTGATAATACCAGGCGATATTTACAGGATCAACTTATTGATTATGAAAGTCTGGCTTGGATGAAGACCTGTGGGTGAAAATGCGAAATAAGATGGGGACCTAATTGAGACAACATCTTTAAAGTTGTGGAATACAAAATCAACAGAACAAAGGATATCTCCCCATCACAAGTTGTGGAAACGTGATCTCGGGAGAGACGATTTTGCAAAAATGAATTAGCAGATTCAAGTTGCCATATGCAGAAATGCAACTCAGAAAACACAAATTGCTATAACGGATCAACGATCCCAGATCCCCGAGTGCAGAAATGTAAGAAATCCATGGATAATAAATAGAAGAGAAAAAAAAAATTTGCCATTAATTAGGAATCAGAGCTCTAAAAGTATAAATGGGAAATCAAATAAGAAAATCAAGTATGAACAAATATTTGATCCAAGAATCAAAGAAAATTCAATAATGTAAAAGGGAGGTGTCAGAGCAGATATTTCGCTACGTACGCAGGTCGAACTTGTTATAAACAGATCGATTCTGCGTGGGCGTCTTGATTAAAAGAAAATCAGTAAACAAGATGAAAGATGAAAACCAAAAGAGATAAAGGAAACGGACAGAAATCAACAGGAATTTCGGGGAAAAGCAAAAGAGGAAGAATGATATTTACCGAAACTCTGCTACAACAGCAAATTGCAGATGCGATTTCAAAAATAAATAATTAAGTTTCAAAAGGAGAAATGATTGTTGGATTGGGATAAACAGAAAATGCAACCTACTATGGAGCTCAAAATAAGATTTAAGATGAATTAAATGTCAAGAACAAACGACAATAAATTGTAGTTAGACCAGAACGCAGTAAAAACAACAAACTCATCACTGTCAAAGTGAAAATTCGAAAGTGTACATCTAATCACGACTAACAGAAAAGCAAAAATGCAGAGCCGAACCCAAAACCCACATCGATTCATCAGGAAGGGATTGAGATTCTGATGTAAACCGAGAATAACAAATGAACATCAAAGATAAATCGACTATAAACTGAGATCATGAAGAAAACAACAGAATATTTAAAGAAAAACTGGAAATATGTTGGAATCGGTCATTCCTTTAATGTGGCAATGAGTAGATCGATGCTGTTATACACAGATCGATTCTACTCTTGTGCTTAACTGTAAACAAGGAAGCATACCACGACAAATATTTATGAAAGGAAAACCGATGGGAAGGAAAAAGCAATGAGAGAGACTCTTACCGTAGCCCTTTTATAAAAAATGGCCAACTTTAGCTGATGAATCGGGCTTTCGTAGCAGGGATTCTCTAGCTCTACAAGGTGTTGGAATTTCTTTTGGATGACTGCAGGAGAAATGTCTTTTGTAAGGGGATTCTTCTTCTACTCTTGCAGGGGAAGCTTCCAGGGAGAAAGGGCGAGTTTCATTCGTTGGATGTATATTCTGAAGGTAGCCTTGAAGAAGGAGAGGCAGAAAATCACGACGCTAAAAAAAGAAGATCGATCTTTTTCAAGATGAAGTGGATATCCGATCTTAATGAAAACCATGGGCCTCTCCTCCTTTTTTTTTTCTTTTCAGAAGCGATGGAGGCTCATTCTTAAAGGGGAACAGAGGGTTCGGGAAGAAAGATTGGTTGAAGATCGACGGTGTGGAGAAGATGGGTTTGTTGCTAATCGGATGGTGGAGAGGGAAGGGAAGAGCATGCGGTAGAGGGGTCGTTACATATTTTTAAGTTTTCCAGAAAGAGGACCCCTTTTTAGGATTTTTTAGAAAAATGGTTAAGAAATGAGGTTTTTGGCAAAAGGGCTTCAAGAAGCTTGGAAATCCTTCGTTTTTCTTGTAGCTTTTTCTCAAATTTTTTTTTTTGGTTTTTATGTCATTTTTCTATTTTTTTGTACTTTTAGAATAAAGTCCTAAAGCTTTACGAGAAATCAAAGACTAAAACTATTTTTTTTGTGTGTTTTTTGTAAAAAAAAAAAATATTTACAAAAGAAAAATTTTTTTTTGAGAATTTTAAATCTATTTTGAGAAAATTTCTTCAGAAATAGGTTTCGATCCGGATTTTGAGAAAATATGAATTTAAAGTACTGGATTCGGATCCGGAGTTGATTTTGAATATATCAATACGAATTTTAATTCAGAAAATCTAAAGAAATGACTTGATTTTCTCAGAAAATGGAGTTAGGGGCAAAAAGGGTCATTTTTATAAAATCTTTTGAAAAATTTGGGGTGTTCACAACAGTGTAACATATTCTTCATATTTTTCTATGTTTTATATCTTACTTGTGTTAACTTAAAATTTTGCAGAAATCAGGTAGAAATATCATTAGTCTAGAATTTTGTGAGAATTCAAGATTGTAATAGCTAGACTTAAATGAGAATTTACGTTTCCAGTCTTAGATTAGAATGAATGAGCATTGTAAAATACCATGAATTACTTGTTTCCACGCATCTTTTCCTTTATTTCTCAAAATTTCTCACGAATGGTGAAACACGAATGGCACGTGCACCATTTTGTAAGAGGTAATTAATCCTAAGTTGATGATCCATATCAATGGCCATAGTCAGGGTATGGACAAAACTTAGTATTTTTATCTTTTACGAAATAACACTGGATCCACACTGGATCCGTTTTCAAAATTCATCATATTTCCTCAAGTATTTTCTTCTTTTATCAGAATTCAACTTAAAATTAACTCAAAATATATACCAATGACCAGAGTCAGGGTATATTGAGAGTTAATTTCATTTTAAATTCTATAAAAGCACCAAATGTGTTTCATTCTTCACCTGAATTTAAATATAGATTATTATATAATACATTTAATGACCATAGTCAAGGATGTATTATATCTTCAATCTTATTTTAATTCATTTAAAGAATGGAATAGCTTTTAAAAAAATTCAAAATCAAAAATTTAAATTCATTCATCATTTAGATAGATTTGCATCATATTTCTAAATTCTTTTTCATAAAATCCAAGTAATCCTTTCCTTTCTCAGATCAAATCCTATTTATAAATTCAAATTTCAATTCTATTTCTCGATGGGATTCAAGAATTCAATTTCAAAGTCCCATTTGACTTTGAAACTTCAGAATCATCTTGTATTCCAAATTCCAAATTCTATCTTAAATTTAAAATCCAATTCAACTTTGAAATTCATCTGTATATTCAAGATTCAATTTCTAAAATTCATTTTCCAAGTTCAAATTAAACTTGGAAGTTATTGATTCATCTCCTGAATTTAACTCTAAATCAATCTTAGGATCCAAGATTCAACACTCATATTGGATCTCAGACCTCAGATCCAATTCCTCTTTAGGATCCAGGATTCAACACTCATATTGGATCTCAGACTTCAGATCCAATCCATCTTAGGATCCAAGATTCAACACTCATATTGGATCTCAGACTTCAGATCCAATTCCTCTTTAGGATCCAGAATTCAACACTCATATTGGATCTCAGACTTCAGATCCAATTCCTCTTTAGGATCCAAAATCCAATTCCACTTTTGGATCTCAGACTTCAGATCCAATTCCTCTTTAGGATCCAGGCTTCAATTTCACTTTGGATCTTAGACTTCAGATCCAAATCCATCTTAGGATCCAGAACCCAAATTTACATCGGATCTCAGATTTCAAATTTTAAATCCATTTTAATATCCAATTTCATTCCCAAATTCTAGATTTCAAATCCAATTCCATTTTCAGATCTCATCTGAATTCCCTAAATCCATTTCTATTCTTAAATACCAATTTGATTATCTCAGATCCATTCCAAACTTAAAAATCCAAAATTCAATTTCATCTCAAATATTCATTTCCTTTTCTAAATTCAAATCCAAATTCAAAGTCGATTTTGACTTTGAAACTTCATTTCCTTTCATTTCAAAGCTTCAAGTCATTCTTTCTCATTTATTCTTCCAAATCCTGATTTACTTCAAAAAGCTTAGAACTTCTCTGATCTATCTCAAGCTCTAAATTAAATTCAATCATTTCTTCATTCCTTTACCAAGTTCACCTCAGAATACTTGGAAATTTCTAAATCAATTTTTCAAAAGAGCATACATCCTTGCATTGCACAAGCATGATTCTTTGTGTATTTAGAGTTAGAATAAAATTCTTAGGTTATATTTAGGCAAAGCAAAAGGCATAGATTCGATCCTTGGTTCGATTACCCCTGGTAAAGGCGCCAAGAATGGTCGAACCTCGTACCGACGAGCGAATCCCATCTCTCCATTTTCCCGCAATATTTTCAAAAACGGAGGCGAGTTAAATTTCTAAACTAAGGTCAAGTGAGACCGCTCAAAATAGTTCCTCTTCTCTCTTTCTTTCTTTTCTCCTCTCTTTCTCTTTTTCTTCTTTTATTCTTTCCCTTCAAAAAGGAGGAAAATAGCGGTTAGAAAAGGAAAAAAGAAGGAAGAGAGAGAAACCACAAGAGAGGAAAAATTTTGCGATGATCACAGGTTTGGCGACCGTGATGGGACCCGTCTTCGTCCGGTTGAATCTATGCCTTTGCTTTGCTTTTATATAATCTAAGTCTTTATTCTAACATATGTCAGCTACATTTTTCATGCAAACCTTAGGAAGCCTAGATTTTGTCCTAAGCTGACATCATTGCATATAGGATCTAAGTATGGTTTGGTAGGACCATATTGAGGAGATTATCCATGTTCACATTAGACTTAGGTCTTAAATACAACTCTCCTCAATTTTAGGGATTGAATGCAAACAATGTATGCAAGTGTATGCTTCTTCTTTATTTAGATCTATCTCTTTAGGACTTGCATTAGAGCCTTCTGATTTTATTTTATGTTGATCATATTTTGAAAACATCCCTACCTATATTGTCCCGGTCTTCACGTTGCTAGGCTGTCTCACTGAACCATAGTTTGGGAGAGAGCCTCACAACTGGACCACTTATTTGGGTTCGCGCCCCCCTACCACGTACCTAAGGGCCATAGTCCGAGGTATATCGGTAGGTGCTCAAGGATGTTGGGAAGCCATTACCTTAGAACCGGAGAGATATCTTTATATGCCACGTATTTCGAGCTTCGGCTTGAGTATATCGGCATACCTTGATTGGAATCAGATGATATAAATCTTAGAGTTAGGATTAAGGTCCTATCTGCCATTTCAAATATTGCATTTAGAGTCAGCCTTTAAAGAATGCTGTGTGCACATCTTTGTTGATATGACTTTAGTTATGCAATGTCTCTCATATTTTCTTATATATATATATATATCAAACCTTTCCAAAACCCTGGGCATATTATTCAAAATTTCCTTCTCTTCAGAAACCCCAGGTGTATTTTTCTTTTCCTTTCTTGATTTCTTTAAATTCTTTTCTGATCCTGCCTGCAATTTTTTCCAATTTTTCGAAATTTACCATCTATTCTAAAAATTTTCTTCTACATATCTTCTAAATCTATTTTGTAACAAAAATCTCTTCCATCAAGAGATGTCCTTTTAATCATATTCTAAATTGTTTATTTCTTCTTGCGGGAAAATAACACAATTGTCATACCTCTCGTACGGGCTCAATCCCTAGTAGTGGGATATCTCTTTATCAATTTGATTTCTTCCTTTATCAAAGTTTCCTCCAAAATCTTTCTAAAAGGGTCCCATTTTGTCCTGCAGAAAAAGCATTTGGTATTAACGAGTGGTCCAGACTGAGATCAGAGACCGTACCAGTTAGAAGCAAGAATTGAGAAATGGACTCTCAGAGGTTTGCCAGAGAAGGAGGTCAGGACAGCCAGAATGAGATTGATCCTGCCATATATCGGTTGTTCAAAAAGATGATGGTTGAGATATTATCCGAGCAGGCTGAAGCCAGTTTTGGAAAAGCTCCCACCAAGGAAGAGGCACCTGTCACTTTCAGAACGAGCAAGCACAACGATGGCAGTACAGGAAGTTCTAAAACCAGCAGGAGTGGCAACAAAGGCAACCCGGGCAATCGAGACAACAATTTGGAGTCATCTAGGAACCAGAAGGGAAAGTTCAGCAGAAACCAAGATGAACCACTTCAATCCAATCCTCCGCAGAAGGAGAAGAATCAGGAAAAGCTAAAGCGTAAAGATTGGGATAGTAACCGAGATTTCACTCCGTTGGATGAGCCGCTGGATAAAGTTCTTGAATACATGTTAACCAAGAGACTAGTCAGGCTCCCAAAAGCCACGAGTCCTTCCACTATCTTGGGAAAATACAAGAACCAATTCTGCAAATTCCATCGGACAACAAGACATGACACCGATCATTGCTTTGTTTTCAAAAATATTATTCAAGACTGCATTGATAGGAATCTTTTTGTTGAAGACAAAGAACAAAAGTGCCCGTTTCCCCTAACCAAGCACGCTCAGTCTAGCTCTCAGAAATGGGACGGCTCTCGACAAAAATCAGGCAAGCCAAAGGAGACAAAGCATGTTGGCTGGAGTTATGATCGCGAGTTTTCCCCTTTAGGTCAGCCAGTCGAGGAGGTTCTCGAATACCTGCTCACGGAAGATATGATCAAGCTTCCCAGGGGAGTTGATCCTTCAGTCACCATGGGAAAATGGAAAGAATGTTTTTGCAAATTCCATCAAGTAAGGGGGCACGATACAGAGCATTGCTTCGTCCTCAAAAACATCATACAGGATTTCATCGACAAAGAAATTTTGGTACTAGATGAAGGAAGGGAACAACCTGCAGTTCCAACCTAGACCATTCCCGGACCACTCAAAGAATTGATAAATCCAAAGTTTTGTTTGCTTTCGTCACTTTTTTTCAGTTGTCCTATAGGGGCTAGTCAGCCCAATCTTCTATGAGTCTTTTTCCTTTTCAAGTTCTTGTAAATATTCAGTTGTTATCAAACCTTTGCTTATCAAATGAAATGTCAATTTCCTTTTATATCCACTGCTTCTTTTCTCTTTGCCATACTGGGGCATTTTAATTCCCGTTCTTTTTCAGAATGCAGGGCAATCCTGAAATCATTCATGAGAGAAATGATATTACCTATGAGGGCCTTTTCAAAAAAATCATGAAATTTTAAAAATCTTCGTCAGGACCAAGGAGTTCACATATTCCTTGGTCTAACCTTTGACAAAAAATCAACCCTCGTGTTGATCATGTCTTCAAAAATAAGTTTTTCAAACCATTGTATTGAAAGATCAACCCTGGTGTTGGTCTTATTTTCCAAAATGAATTTTAAACTTTTATATTCAAAAATCAATCCTTGTGTTGATCTTATCTTTCAAAAAGGATTTTAAAATCTTTATATTCAAAGATCAATCCTTGTATTGATCTTATCTTCCAAAAATGGATTTCAAATCTTTTCAAAAGATCAACCCTTGCGTTGGTCTTATCTTCCAAAATTGATCTCAAAACTTTTCAAAGATCAACCCTGGCGTCGTTCCTATCTTTTAAAATGGGTTATAAATCATCATATTCAAAGATCAATCATTGCATTTGTCTTATCTTCCAAAAATGGGTTTTAAATCATTATATTCAAAGATCGACCCTGTGTTGGTCTTATCTTCCAAGATTGGTTTTTAAGCATTACCTTCAAAGATCAACCCTTGTGTTGATCTTATTATCAATTTCAAACTGTTATTTTTAGAAATCAGATCTATTCTTCAAAAATAGGTTTTAAAAAAAAAAAAAACCATTGCCTTCAAAAATTGACCCTCATGATGATCTCTCATGTTGATTCGAAGGATCAGTCCTCGCACCGATCATTCTTCTTACAGTAGATTTTCTTCCCAAAAATGATTTTCCTTTAAAGATCCCACGTGCAGGCAGGATCAGACAAACTCTTTTTAAAAAAAAAAAAAAAAATCTTCTCAACTTTTCAGTTAATCTTGTTATCTTTATTAGTTGCATTCATTTCATCTTCAATTTAATCAAATTTTCGTCAGTTCATTATCTTTATCAATTTTTTCGTCAAGTTTTCATCAATGTCATTAAATTCTATCAATTTTTATTCTTTAACCCTTTCAGGTTAAGGGATAAACCTGATGCCTCTTTCCCATGAGGTATTTTCTAAATCTTCTTTTTTTCGCCCTTTCAGGTTAAGGGATAAACCTGACCCTCGTTGTCCGAGGTGTTCCCATTCAGGATAAGGGAAAATCCTAAGACCCCTTGTAGGAGCAACAACGCTACCTATGAGGATTCGTTTGTAAATACAAGTTTTGTTAATCTTTATTGATTTTCTAGATTTATATCAACTTGACTTCGCTAAATTTTCTTAAATTCTATTCATTTCCCATGCAGGATAAGGGAAAATCCTGAGACCCCTTGTAGGAGCAACAGCGCTACCTATGAGGATTCGTTTGTAAATACAAGTTTTGTTAATCTTTATTGATTTTCTAGATTTATATCAACTTGACTTCGCTAAATTTTCTTAAATTCTATTCATCTCCCATTCAGGATAAGGGAAAATCCTGAGACCCCTTGTAGGAGCAACAACGCTACCTACGAGAATTCTTTTGTAAATACAAGTTTCATCAAGCTTTATTGATTTTCCAAATTTATATCAATTTCTCTTTATTTAAATATTCTTTTCCCTCTCAGGTTAAGGGATAAACCTAAATTATTTCTCATAAATTCCTCAATTCACATCAAATTCTATTCTATACTCCTTCAGGATAAAGGAAAATCCTGAAGCCATCATAAATAGATTCGAATCTTAGGCCATCTTGGGTCAAGGATCTCGAGTAAATCTCTCCTCTTCATTGTCGGAATCTAGTCATACATCTTGTCAATCCTTCTAAAATCCGACTCTTGGGTAGAAATTATCTCCTTCCTGTCCGAGTTCCGACTCAGGTTTTTGTTTTGTTTTTGTTTTCATTTTTATTTTAAAGATCCGGGTTTCGACTCGGGTTTTTCCTTTTTATATATCGTTTGAAGTTTCGAGTTCCGACTCGGACTTCCTATCGGATTCAACGCTCGTGTTGGAACCGATCGTACCCTTGAAGATTCGAGTTGTTCAAAACTCGGGTTCTTCCATTTTTATCATTATTTTAAAGATCCGGGTTCCGACTCGGGTTTTCCCTTTTTATATATCGTTTGAAGTTTCGAGTTCCGACTCGGACTTCCTATCGGATTCAACGCTCGTATTGGAACCGATCGTACCCTTGAAGATTCGAGTTGTTCAAAACTCGGGTTCTTCCATTTTTATCATTATTTTAAAGATCCGGGTTCCGACTCGGGTTTTTCCTTTTTATATATCATTTGAAGTTTCGAGTTCCGACTTGGACTTCCTATCGGATTCAACGCTCGTGTTGGAACCGATCGTACCCTTGAAGATTCGAGTTGTTCAAAACTCGGGTTCTTCCATTTTTATCATTATTTTAAAGATCCGGGTTCCGACTCGGGTTTTTCCTTTTTATATATCGTTTGAAGTTTCGAGTTCCGACTCGGACTTCCTATCGGATTCAACGCTCGTGTTGGAACCGATCGTACCCTTGAAGATTCGAGTTGTTCAAAACTCGGGTTCTTACATTTTTATCATTATTTTAAAGATCCGGGTTCCGACTCGGGTTTCCCTTTTTATATATCGTTTGAAGTTTCGAGTTCCGACTCGGACTTCCTATCGGATTCAACACTCGTGTTGGAACCGATCGTACCCTTGAAGATTCGAGTTTTTCAAAACTCGGGTTCTTCCATTTTTATCATTATTTTAAAGATCCGGGTTCCGACTCGGGTTTTTCCTTTTTATATATCGTGTGAAGTTTCGAGTTCCGACTCGGACTTCCTATCAGATTCAACGCTCGTGATTGGAACCGATCGTACCCTTGAAGATCTGAGTTTTTCGAAACTCGGATTCCCTATTTTTATCATTGTTTTAAAGATCCGGGTTCCGACTCGGGTTTTTCCTTTTATATATCATTTGAAGTCTCAAGTTCCTACTTGAACTTTCTTTTGAATCCAATGCTCATGTTGGACAAAATTGTTGGGTTGAGAATTCGAGTTTTCAAACTCGATTCTCACTCATTTTCTTATATTTGAAAAACCGAGTTCCGACTTGGATTTTCGCTTTTGTATATCCTTATTTTCTCAAAGTTCCTCCTTAAATTCTCCTTCAGGATAAGGGATAATCCTGAAACACCGGCAATCATTCTCGCTCAATTCTCAAATATCTTCGAATGTCGGTCTCATTTTTCAAATCCTCCTTTTGGAAAATCCAGTGCTCGTACTGGTGTGCATTTTTCAAAAACCCAGCGCTAGTACTAGGGCTTTCTTTTTGAAATCCAGTACTCGTGCTGGTGCATCTAGCGCTTGCGCTAGTGTTTGGCTGACTAATCAGTTAGCCCTCCAGGTTCAGTCTTTGTGCTAACCAAGCATCATCATTTCAAGTTCTAAATTCTCAATTTCGACCTCCAGGTCATCATTTTATCAAAAAAATCAATCTTTTTTTTCTGGCGAAGGACCCTCTTCAGGGAGAGTTCGAGGGAGCTCGTTCCTTTCGCATGCAACCATATTCCATTCGCAAGAACCCTCTTCCAGGGAGAGTTTGAAGGGACTTGTTTTCTTCGCGAACAGTTTGCAAAACAACAACCAACTTTACACAAAAGAACCTTTTTTCTAGGGAGGGCTTCGACGGAAGCTCGTTTCTTTTATGGCCCCTGTTTTTATCATCTTTGGCCAACCCCTTCACAGAGGACCCTCTTCTAGGGAGAGTGTGATGGACTTGTTCCTCTGTGATACTTTCTCAACTTTGTTTTTCGGCCGCCTTTCCATAAGAGAAGCCTAGAGATAGAGAGTTTTGACGAAAACTTAATTTCTCTTCGAAAGTTCCATTTTGCAAACACCTCCTCTTTCAGGGAAGAGAGGAGTATTTCCAACTTCCCATTCAGGTAAGGGCTTAAGCCTGAGTCTCTCTTTTTGGGGAAAAAGAGAGGAGAATTTTGTCATGGATGTGTCGACTCGATGTCAAGCGACCTTCGTCAAGGATCTTTCTAGAATACGTTGCCAATTTGCTGCAAAAGGTCATTGTTGATCTCAAAAGTTTTCATCGCACAAAAGAATTATCTCAAACTACCTTCAGTATCATTTTCAAAAGAGCAAGACTCTTGCGAAGTAAGAGCTAAATTCAAGCTTATTCTGTTGGTCAACCGAGAGGATGAAGAAAAATCTTCGATATGATCGGCAAAGGAAAATTCGATGATGTTGAGAAGCCATAAGGGAACTGATATTAATCATAGCAGTGGCACATTCTTAAAGATTATTCTTTTGGCGGTAAGACCGTGGAAATATCCTGGGCAGTAAGAAGAACCAACCCAATCCATATATCCTCAGCCATCCAAGCTAAGCTGCAATCAAATATCCGCAAAAGAGATCTCTCAATTGTTGTCGAGATGAAGGCAAATTAAGCGAGTAGACCCCCGGGGCCAAAGAAGATTTGAAACATCTCCAAGATGACGGAGTTTGCGACAGATCCTTCCAGGGAAAGTTCGGATCACCGTCAAGATGAAGGCGGATGCGATGAACCTACCAACAAACCCTAAAAGATATTTGATTTATGCTATCATTTAGAGATTTCAACCCAAGAACCAATGTCATAATCCCTGAGAAAGAAAAGAAGGATCGGAGCATCTCCAAGATGAAGGAGTTTGTGACGTACCCTTCCTCGAAAAAGAGAGAAAAGTTAGGACATCTCCAAAATAAAGGATGATGTGAAAGAAGCCCAGAAAAGATCCATGGTTCAAAAGTGTGCAAACAGATCATCATGGGAAATGCCCAGGATATCAAACTGCCCGAAACTGTCAAGAATCATCTTTATCTATGTGAAATTCTTTGTCAATGTCTTTTCACTTAATTGCTTTTATGAAGCTAAGAATATTTTCCTCTCTTTTCATGTCAAGGAAATTGATATCTTCCTTAAAGGAGCTCAACAGCAACAAATTTGAATTTTAGATCTCAAAATCTACAGAGTTAGCCCAATTGAAGCTAATACTCTAGGTAGAAAGAGGTGATATCGTCACACATGAGCACAATTCAATCATTCTGAATCAACTACAACTTTTGGCATCTTATTGGCAATACTTTCTGATTATCCCAACATGAAGTGTGAACTTGAAGATCGTTTTTGACATATCCTGACGTCATCCCTCCTTAGGACTGAAAAGTCCTTTCCTTCCGTCTGATCTGAGCGCTCTTAGATTCGCACACTTCCCTGTGCTCCCCACTGTCCCGCCATAGACAGTATCCGCTCAGGATAAGGGTTAAACCTAAACTTTTTGCAAAAGATCTGTTATTGTCAAAAGCTATTTTCAGTCTCAGCAATGAGGCGCCCAAAAACAACCCCTTTTTAAGCTTTAGGGACCCCCATTTTTATCCTTTTGCAAAAACCCCTCGCGGACTTGTTGTGCAAAGTCTAGAGGCCCATCACCGTTTCCTCGCTCCTCGAGGATTCTGTATCCATTCAGGCTAAGGATTAAACCTGTTACCTCGCTCCTCGAGGTACCACCTCAAACCTTCTGCGAGAGGTCATCTGTTTTTAGAAAGCTGACTTTTAGTCTCAGCAATGAGGCGCCCAAGATCATCTCTTTTCCAAGCTTTAGGGAATCCCTTGTTTTTCTCTTCTCGCAAACCCCTTTCAGGAATTATTCGTCCAAATTCTGAAGGCTCCATCACAGTTTCTTCATCCGAAGATTCCGTATCATCCCCCACTCAGGTCAAGGATTAAAATCTTAAATCTTCTTCTGATGATATGTTCCTTCCTGTCCCATCACGATTTCTTTTGTTTAAAGAGTCCGTATGGTCATCCCTTTCAGGATAAGGGTGAAGCCTGAATCTCACTCCGTGAGGTACCTTCCTTTCAGGTTTGGGTTAAACCTGAGCCTCATTTTGATGAGGCAATCTTCCTGTCCCATCATGGCTTTCCCCACAAAAGAATCTGTGCTCGTTGTACATCCATCCAGGAAAGGATCGTCCTTGAGTTTCATGTCACGAGGCATTTCTCTCAAAATGTCCCATCGAGGTCTGCTTATATTCCTCCCCATCCAAATTATCTTGATCTATCTTCTTCCCATCCAGGTTAAGGGCTAAAACCTGAGTCATTCCAAAGGGCTGATCTTGTCTCACCCATGAGACTTGATCGAAATTCTTATCTCTCACCATCCCTGGAATTTTTTCACCCAAAGTCCCATCACGATTTCCTCATTTCTATCATTCAGTCGTATCATTGTCGAGGATTTCATCCCCCAGGACCATTCAAGATAAGGTTTCAAGCCCAAAGAGGCGTGTTTTCAAAATAAGTCTTCCACACCCAGCTCGGATCAGCTGACTGGGGCATTTTTCAAAATTTGGAGTGTTTCTTTGCCACTAAGCTTGGCTTTCAACCAGCTTAGTAGCAAAGAGGGGCATCTGTGAACACCCCAAATTTTTCAAAATGTTGTAAATATCCCCTTTCTGCCCTTTGCCCCCATTTTCTGGGTAATTGAGTCAGTTTTAAATCTAAATTCCATTTTGTTTCTCAAAATTTGGTTGAAATTAAATTCATTTTCCATATCTGACTCAATTTCGGATCTGGAACCATTATCCAAATCCAAATCCAAATCTGAGCTTCGTTGTCCAAATGTTTATCAAATTCTCAGAATTTCCAAAATAACTTTTGAAAAGCTCAGACAGTTCGCTCGGTATCCGTTTGGATCCATCAAATTGTATTTCTCGATTCGAGGTTTAAAACTCGAATATTTTCTCAACACCTAGGTCCAAACCCATTTTTTAAAGAAATCAAACCCAAACTTTCAAAAACTTCTCTTTTTGTAAGTTTTTATTAAGAAAATGCAAAAAAAAAAAAAATAGTTTCATCTCTGCTGCTTAGGTTTTATTTCCAAAAGTAACAAAAAAAAAATCAGAAAATATAGAAAAGAAAGATATATATATAGTCTTTTTTTTTTTTGAAAGACCTCTTTCTGAAGAACCTTTTTTTAGAAAATCGGGTAAGGACCCCCCGCTTTATTTAAAATCTTGAAACTAAGGGGCCCTTTGGCGGAAATTTTCTCTTAGGGTTTTCAAGGAAACCCTTGGCAAAAAAAAAATGGGGGGGGGGGACGGAGGCGGCACCTCTCGCCTCTCCCACAAAAAACCCGCCACAAACCCTCCAATCGCCTGAGCTCCTCCTCCTTCGTTCATCACCAACGAACTCGCACGCTTCCATCGCCCGAGCTCATCCACCCTCCGATGACTGGCCTCTCACGCGAACCATCGATCGGCAACAGAATCCTTCCCTCTCGAAGTTTCTCCTTTCCTCTATAAAGGAAGGCCAACAAGAAGCGAAAAAGGGGGATCCACTGGCCAGATAACCATTTCTCTTTCAGTATCATTCGTTTTATTTCTTTCTTCTCCATTTTTTTGGTAAACAATCGTCCATCTCCTTTCAGCTGGACTCCCACGGTAAAGTGCCAAAGCTTCAAGCAGTCTGGGGGGAGGAGGTTTGATCCGATCGATTTCCTATTCCGGAGTCTACACAGTACGAAGAGAGGAAAAGTTTCCTTTCTTCTCGAGGCCATCGCAGCCGCCTGCTGCACGCATCGTTTCCCCCCCCATTTCGGGTTTCTGCAGAGTTGATGGGATCAGTCAAGTATCGGCAGAATCACCAAACTTCGGTGGGCAAGGAGTTTTAGGCAAGTCGTTAAGATCCCTTTTCTACATTTTCTTTTGATTTTCTTGCCTTCCCTTAGTTTTTTTTTTTATCGATTGTCCCATTATAGCATCCACGCGGCATCGATCTTGCATATAGCAAGTACCGATCTGTGTAAGTATGCAAGAATAAAAGGAATGAAAATGTTCCAACACGTCTTTTCTTTCTTTTCTTTTTTTTTTCTTTCTCTTTCTCTTTTTCTCTCCATATTATATCGATTTAGTTTCCATCTCTCGGTTCAGTGTAGTATCATCGATCCTTCGTCTGATTTTGGCTTTGTCAGGCCCTTCCTAATTCAATGGATGGAAGTAGCGTCATCTTTTATCATATTTTAGGTTTCGTCTGTTACATAATGAATGATTTCTCTAGTTGAATACTGATTTGTCGTTGTCTTCTTCAATCTCTGATTTGCTTTGAAATATGATTATTTCCTATGCTGTTTGTTATTTCATATCACCTCAGATTATCAATCTAGTCTCGTGATCGCATCAGTAGCTAATGTTCTCTTTCTCTCCCTCTCTCGGTGACGTGATTCTGTGGCTACATTATATCTGAGCCTGATACTCTCCGATTTGTCGTATGTTTTGATCTGTATTTCATTAAGATATTAAACATCTCATATATGATAAATCTTGCGCATGGACCCACATTTGTGCATCATAGCAAGGACCCCAAAATTTTTTTTTCTCAAAATCGCATGATCAGGGGATATTCGAAAAATCAGGCCTCTTCGTGACCCGTCTCAGCTATCTGTTGAGGGGTCTCAAAGAGATGCTATCTGCTGGAACGAAGTGGACACGCAGCTCTGTCCGATCCAAGTTTAGCCCTTCGGCGTTTCTGAGCTTCCCATTCGTGATTTAGCGAGGCACAGTTGTTTGATCTCAGGTAAGCTTGCAAATGATTCCTACTTTGGATCCTTTCTGTTGGGCTTCTACATCGGATTTCGCGAGTTCAACAAAGATGCCCAGCCCTTGAATCGACTGATGAGGGAGAATCTGCTTTGATTCAACATTGTGGTTTTATTTACGAATGGTGAAAGTTTTTTTTTTTATGATCTGTCCTATGATATTTATCAGAATTAGTTATGCTCATCGTAGATAGAATTTTATTGTCAGCATCTTATTCATGTTTAGCATCAGCACATTCCCCATGTGAGGCAATTTGTGGTCGAGCATTTGGGATCATCAGTTCCATTAATAAATATAGTTACATTTTTTTTTTTATCAGCTGGTGTCACACTCCATTGAAAATTCCTACACAGCGAGATATTTTGCATCTGCTTTCCAAGAAGAGGGAAAGATATGTATAATTCTGCGAAATCCGATTGGGGTTTAACACTCCAGTTTGGAAATCACAAATATTCTGTTCAAGAAGTTTATGGATTAAGTGGGGTATTTTATTAATAGCCAAAATGTATTTTGAACGGCTGATACTGGTTGCTCTTGGAGGATCGTATGATCTGTTGCTTCTAAGGGATATTCCCTTCACTAGAAGCTCATGTCATTTCGTAACCATGGCCATTGGGTCCTTCGCCAAGTCGACCAAAAGGTACGCTGGGAGGTCTATGGTCGCGTTTGGAATTGCTGAAGAATGTTATTCCTTGAAATATACTTTCACCATCAAGAATCGCATCGCTAATAACCTTTCACACAGGGAATCGATTCTCATCAGATCTGTGGAGGTCCTGTACAGAACACGGCCTCTGTGAGTGATAAAGTAGTGAGCCACTGCAGGATATATATATATATATATATATATATATTTAGCATTCTGTTAATAATGCCTTGCTAAAAATTTTTTTCTCTTCTAGCGTTCGCTATACTTGTTATATTGCTACAATTTCATTTGCTCACTCATCTTATTCTTTCCTCATCGTCATGCTTACCACTAACCTGTATGCACACCCACCATGTCATCCTTCACATGATTAAGGGTATAGAAGTTACTGAAATCATTACCAATGTCGCTTTGCTTATTTCCTGTCATGTATATTGCTCAGCTGGAGAGCAAAGTTGGGGCAAAAGGGGACTGAGATTCTTGAAACAATGAAGTTCTAGCATTGACCTAATAACAAGGCCAAATCGTTGCAGGAGAGATACGTTACTGTCAGAAGCTAATCAAAGAAGAATTCAGGGGTGCCTCAATACAGAATTTTCTTATTGATTGTCACATATAAATTCTTGAATCCAGAAGCCCTGTCTCCCAATAAGATTGGAAGTCTCCAGTAAAATTCAGTCCACCCAGACTTAGCGGCCACAGGATGATCACCTCGACAACTGCTGTCGCTAGTCTGTTATGACCACAACTGAATTATGACCCATGATTGACGATTATATATCCTGATTTTGAAATTGGTACATCCTCATTTTTTTTTTCTTTTTAGGTATAATCTTACCGGCCTCCGCCCATCTACACACTGCCCAGCTACCTGATCATCAGTGTCACCACCTACCAGTAAGGTATGTTGAGTAGTCATGTTTCTACATCTGTGTTCGGGATCATGATAATCGGTCACTCCTGAGCCCCATACCTAAGTCATACCATGTTATTTTAATCTGCTCTTTCATTAAGATTTCTATACATAAATGTTAAACATTGTTCCTGCTGATAATCATACTGACAAATCAATTTAATGCTTAAACTCAGCTTGGACCAAGTGCCATATTTTAAAATAACTGTCATTAATTGGCTTGATGGATATTAGATTAAATGGTGCATATTGCTTGTTTAGGTAGCCAATAAGTTTGTAGGATCTGTTTTAGTGAGTCAACGGTAAAATTGAATTCTAGAAGGTGTTAAACAGTAGATATGTCAATCCTTGCCAAATGGACTATAGGTTGATAGGTGTTGACGGCTCAATACTAGTAAATATCAGTGTTGTCAACTTTGTGGAGATCAAAAGTTATCAGATATTGCATGGGCATTAATGATTGAATAAGGGCATATCTAAGCATATGGCATGTATCATAATCACCCCCATACCACTTGCTGTGAATGTCTCAACAACATCCTTTTGTTCCCACTAACAGCGCTCCAAAGTACAACAGAACTGGACTTCTTCTTTTTGCAAAGGAACATTGTGGTCTCTTCTTCCTGCCTTTACAGGACCTTCCAACATATTAATGACTATTGTAGCTCCCTGGGTTCCCAGTTGAGCTCTCAAGTATTTGAATCTGAAAGCTCAAGGAATGTTAAACGTGTAGTCTATCCTGTAAAACAGTAAGTGATTGTTAGATATTTGGGCTGTCACATTACAAATTGGCCCTTTTCATGGAACACTCTCAAATGTCTTAGAGATGGGCATAAAGATTAGGAGATTTTTGCATTTTACCACTATGATCATAATAAGCTCAACACATTGCTACATTCCTGTGTGATCTCAAGGATCAACGGCTAGGAAATCATGGTAAATTTTTTTAGACCTACGTGTCACCATGTATCATATTCCCCATGCTCACTGCTATATCTACAATGGCATACCAAACAGCATATCTCTTGTACATTTGAATATCATGATTAGCATCTCACTGTGATCATCGCAAAATTTTTCCTCTCGTAATATTCTCTCTCTTCCTTCTCTTTTCCTTTTCTAACATCTATTTTCCTTCTCTTTGAAGGGAGAAAAATAAAAGAAAGAAAAGAAAGAGAGAAGAGAAAAGAAAGAAGAGAAGAGAAGTGAGAAGTGAGAAGAGGAACTATTTTACGCTGTCTCACTTGACCTTGATTCGAAAAGATTTAAAAGATTACTCGCCTCCGTTTTTGAAAATTTGCGGGAAAACTGGGAGACGAGATCCGCTCGTTGGTACGAGGTTCGACCGTTCCTGGCGCCTTTACCAGGGGTAATCGAACCAAGGATCGAATCTATGCCTTTTGCTTTGCCTAAATATAATCTAAGAATTTATTCTAACTCTAAATGCACAAAGAATCATGCTTGTGCAATGCAAGGATGTATGCTCTTTTGAAAAGAATGTTTTGGAAATTTCTAAGTATTCTGAGATGAACTTGTAAAAGGTATGAAGAAATGATTGAATTTTAACTTAGAGCTTGAGATAGATCAGAGAAGTTCTAAGCTTTTAAAGTAAATCAGGATGAGAAAGAATGACTTGAGGCTTTAAAATGAAGGGAAATGAAGTTTCAAAGTCAAAATCGACTTTGAATTTGGATTTGGATTTGAATTTAGAATACTTGAGATGGAATTGAATTTAGATTTTTAAGTTTGGAATGGATGTGAGATAATCAAATGGTATTTAAGAATAGAAATGGATTTAGGGAGTTTTTGGATGAGATCTAAAAATGGATTTGGATTTGAAATCTAGAATTGGGAATGGAATTTGATCTAAAGATGGACTTAAAATCTGAGATCTGAGATCCGATATAAAATTGGGTTCTGGATCCTAAGATGGATTTGGGTCTGAAATCCAAGATTCGAAGTAGAACTGGATTTTGGATCCTAAGATGGATTTGGATCTGAAGTCTGAGATCCAAAAGTAGAATTGGTTCTGGATCCTAAGATGGGTTGTGGATCTGAAGTCTGAGACCCAAAGTGAAATTGGAGTCTAGATCCTAAAGGAGAATTGGATCCGAAGTCTGAGATCCAAAAGTGAATTGGACTCTGGATCCTAAAGAGGAATTGGATCTGAAGTCTGAGATCCAATATGAGTGTTGAATCCCGGATCCTAAAATGGATTTGGAGTTAAATTCAGAAGATGAATCAAGAACTTCCAAGTTTAATTTGAACTTGGAAAATGAATTTCAGAAATTGAATCTTGAATATACAAATGAATTCCAAAATTGAATTGGATTTTAAATTTAAGATAGAATTTGGAATTTGAAATACAAGATGATTCTAAAGTTTCAAGGTCAAATGAAACTTTGAAATTGAATTCTTGAATCCTTTTGAGAAATAGAATTGAATTTGAATTTATAAATAGAATTTGATCTGAGAAATGAAGGAAAGAATTACTTGGATTTTTATGAAAAAGAATTTTAAAAATATGATGCAAATCTATCCTAAATGATGAATGAATTTAAATTTTTGAATTTTGGATTTTGAAAAGCTATTCCATTCTTTAAATGAATTAAAACAAGATTGAGGATATAATACATCCTTGACTATGGTCATTGAATGTATTATGTAATAATCTATATTTAAATTCAAGAGAAGAATAAAATGCATTTGGTGCTTTTATAGAATTTAAAGTGGAATTAACTCTCAATATACCCTGACTATGGCCATTGGTATATATTGGGTCAATTTTAAGTTAAATTCTAATAAAAGGAGAAAATATTTAAGGAAATATGATGAATTTTGAAAATGGATCCAGTGTGGATCCAGTGTTATTTCGTAAAAGATAAAATCCTAAGTTTTGTCCACACCCTGACTATGGCCATTGATGTGGATCATCAACTTAGGATTGATTTACCTCTTACGAAATGGTGCACGTGCCATTCGTGTTTCACCATTGTGAGAATTTTGAGGAATAAAGGAAGAAATGCATGAATACAAGTAGTTCAATGCTTTTTACAATGCTCATTCATTCTATCTAAGACTGGAAATGTAGAGTTTTCATCATCTTATTTACAACAATTGGATTTGAGAACATCAAATATTTTTTATCCCAGACTTCCTTATATTCCTATCAGAGAGAATTTGCACAAAAGGAGATTTAAAATATGAATGAAAATGACTATCCACAATCTTACATAAGGTGCTTAGTTTATATTTGAAGGAGAAAGGCATATGGTCTACCCTATATTTATGAGAAACACACATATATGTAGGAATATATATCTACACGTATATACAAAGAGAGAAGGAATTTACAGTGGTTTCTGTGAACCACTTGTAAAAAAATATGATGATTATGATAGTTCAAGAATGAACTATCATAAAGATAAGAGAAGAATTTACAGTGGTTCCTGTGAACCACTTGTAAAAGAATGATAAAAATATGGTGATTATGATAGTTCAAGAGTGAACTATCACAAAAAGAAGAGAAGAATTTACAGCGGTTCCTGGGAACCACTTGTAAAAAGAATGATAAAAATATGATGATTATGATAGTTCAAAAGTGAACTATCACAAAAAGAAGAGAAGAATTTACAGCGGTTCCTGGGAACCACTTGTAAAAAGAATGATAAAAATATGATGATTATGATAGTTCAAAAGTGAACTATCATAAAAAAAAAGAAGAATTTACAACGGTTCCTGGGAACCACTTGTAAAAAGAATGATAAAAATATGATGATTATGATAGTTCAAAAGTGAACTATCATAAAAAGAAAAAGGGATTACAGTAGGAATTAGTAATGGACATCATATTGTTGTGGCACTTGGCATGATTATGAAAATGTGATGAATCACCGCAGTGGTGCGGTGAAGGTGGCTGTAGGAAATTACAGCAACTGCTATTAATATGAATGGTGGTGGCTGTATGTAGCAATGCCATGGTGACAGCATGCTGAAGATGGCGACAATGTGCTCTAAGTGGGAATTACACAGCAATGCAGAGGTGTTATTATGAGTGGGAGGTTCAAATGAGTCACAGCTGTGAAAATCGCAGCAGATGGAGGTGGTTTGTAGAGGCTAATGATGCAAAAGGGTAGGTGCCTACATGATATTCTGGTAAATGAGGGCATGCATTGGATGCCCTAGATTAATGGATAGGCTGCTAGATGCTATGACGTACCAACACAGTGAGTGTGGTAAACTGCTGAAGGTTATTGGATGATAATGAAGGGTGATTTCAGTTTAGCTGTTACAGAGACACATTTGGATGCCCAGGTTGTTGTGGCTTCACAAATGGGGAGCCTTGGGGACCTAATACTACTGTTGTTGATATGCAGAAGCAAAGAAATCCGCTCCAGAATTAAGTATGCTAATCAGCTCAAGGTGATGACTTTGTAAAAAAAAAAATCTCTAGCCTATCCAGTGTTATATAGAGGCAATGCCAAGCTACCAAAACAGTAAGATATTGTAGAACAAGTTGCATATTCTCCAAATGCTGATGAGCGAGCCTTAGTCTGCTTGCTAAGCGAATTCATGCTCCTTACAAATTATGTTGCTTCAATTGTGGAAGCCCATAAGCAAAAAGGACACTAATTTTCTCCTGGACATCTATGAAGAAATTGATTAAATCTAATGTCTGGGAAGAGGATTCAACATCACCAATGTATATACAGGAAAACAGCTGCTTAATTTTGACACATGGCTTGAAACGACCTGTTTCCAGTCAATTCTGCTTGCTAAAGAAAACGTGAAGCAGCATCACTATATCACTTTAGGGAACATACATACTGGGGTTGTGAGGGGATGCTGTATATATTGGTGGCGATGTGAGGTAATCAATGGATGGGATAGAACATATAAATGATGGTAATATGCAGAAACAGAGAGTACCACGAAATAAACTGTACGTAAGCACATGATATTTATGAACATGTGAGGAAAACGTGGATTGCACTAATTGATCACTACAGCTAATTCTCAAGATTGTTTTCTTGCTTCAGGTACATGAGATTTATATCACTACTGCCAATGTTTAAACTTATTTATATCTAATTTAACTTATGTAGAAGCTTACAAAGCATACTAAACCATGGCTTCAATTCTAATTCCATAAGAAAAATAGCAGGTTCACATGCTTCATCACGGTGGCCATCTAATTTAAAATGAAGGAAAACTTGGAATCAGGATTTTATCAAAGAAGGCCATCCATATGGATATGGACGATCTCAAGGATATTTGTAAATCCATAAAAAAAGAAAAAAATATTTTAAAAGCTAAGAAAGACCTGATGGTTTGTTTGAATTAGCAATCTTCTTTTCAACTGGAGATACTGGCGCTAATTGAACCACTGCATTCTTAACAGAAGTTAGATCCACAAGCCACCCATGAATGCAGAAGAGAGAAAGAGAGAGGCCAGTAGCCCTTCTGAACAAAATCATGACAAAAAAAAAAGCAAAGAGATACAGAAGGAGGCTTTTATCCCCTCATTTAATCCTCTGAACTAAACAGAAGAAAGCTGGAAACGTTAGTAGTGATAACAAAACAAAACACAGAAAAAAAAAGGGAGATGATATGCCTACACGGTGAACTAAGGGATGTGATTTTTAATATTTGGTTTAGCCTAATGTATAGGATATATATAGTGAGAATGAATGGTTTTAGCATACATAAGAAATCTGTGGAAGAAAGGGCAAGGTTTACGATGCTAAAAGAGAAAGAAAATCAGCTGCAAGGATGTATACATGCTGAAAAAAAGAAAATGTTAGATAAAACATGAACGAATAATAGTGGATGTTAAGGCCAAATTTAAATAAACAATGCTGAGAAAGTAAACAAAGAAAAGCATGAATGAAAGGGATAATGTAAATAACTATTTCAAACAAACACAACACAAGATCGGACGAAAATGATGCAACATAGTTCACGTTTCATTGAATCTAAACCTGACATCATGTTGCTGCTGCTGCGTAAATGAAACGTATAATATAACATCCAGAAACAAGGGTCGAGCATTCTCTAATGCAATGATTCTGACGCTACGTGTATAAAAAAAAAATGGATTGTAACAGATGACTAAAGAAAGGGGGCGGGAAATCAAAACGATTTGCAGAACCTGGGTCTATGAAAAAGTATAAACTCACTTACAATAGGTAATCAAACTGAAAATGATGTAAGAAAGTAAATAAATGAAAATGGTGATGAAATCAATCTAATGCATCAGAATGGGACTAAAATAGCAAAATAGATAGGAATGCAAACGAAAGAAAGAAAGAAAAAAAAAATGTCGGGACACCTTGGTTCCCCTTTTATATTGCTTGCCTGTGATCTCGATTTGCTATATGCAAATCGAGATTGCAGAGGGTGCATCAATAGGATCAAAAAAAAATAAGAAAATCAAAAGATCGATAAAAAAAAAGAAAAATAAAAGGGAAGGGGAAATGATCGGAAGAAAACCTTCGAACAATAAAGAGAAAATGCAATAAATGGAAGGAGGATTTAGCGGGGAATTAAATGGAATGAGAAGTATTCACTTACCTGTAATTCCTGGGAATCAATCGGCTTCTTTCGGTTGGTTGGGGAAGATCGGAAAAAAAGAACTAGAAGTTATGCCGTGGAAAAGCAGAAGAAGGAGCTGCTGGATCTCGTAGATGGGGCTCTCTTCAGAAGGTTTGATCGATCGGGTGATGCTCCTTCCAGATTTGCCTCGGTGGTATTTCTGCTACAGGGTCGACTCCCCTTAGTCGATGGGGATAAATTTAGAAGGAAAGATCAAGAAGAAGAAATGAAAGAGAGAGGGGAAGAAGAGAAAGGGAAAAGAAGAGAGGAAAGAAGGCAGAGCCAGAGGGGTGGAGGGGTGAAGGCAATGGATAGGGTTTTCGTCGTTTGGCTCCTTTATAGGGGAGAAGGAGGAGGTTCGGTTGAAGATGGGAGGCTGAGAAAGGGGTTGTTGTGGATGGGTGGCTCGGGAGGTTTCCAGAAGGTAGTGCGGGAGGGGAAGAGTCGATCTCAACCGAGACGCCATCGCCACTGCTCCGCCGAGTCTGATCGTGTGCCCTAGAGAGAGAGAAGGCTTGCGGCTTTCATAAAGGAAGTCCTTTTATCCAAGAACGGGTCTTTCACTTTTTAATATTTTCAAAAAGGTGGTTCTACAAAGTAATCTTTCACGAAAATGGTTTTTCAAAAAGAGGTTTAGCAAAACAAGTTTATTTGTTTGCATGTTTTCCGAAAAAAAAAAATCTATGATTTAAGAAACTCAAGAAGGATTTTGAGGGAAACAGGATCCGAATGAGGTTTTGAAAGATTTGTGAATTTATTATGTTTTTTTTTAAAATATCCAAGATTTTCTGAAATGAGGCTCTTTGAGAAAAGCAGGGTAAATTTTGGCATTTGGATTTCAGAAATAGATCCGGATCTGATTTGGATCGGAAAATGGGTCAAGCATAAAAATCGAGTTTGGGTTCCAGTGAACCCGAGAAATAAAAAAAAAAAAATTAACCCAATTGTTTCAAAAGACGGAGGTCAGGGGCAAAGAAAGAATTTTTGGATTTTTTTTCTTTTTTGGAAAATTTGGGGTGTTCACACTCACTTATTACAGTAGCTTTATTTCCTTTACTCTATTTTCTGACATATTCATATGATTTAGCCTATCACAGTGTAACATATTCTTCATATTTTTCTATGTTTTATATCTTACTTGTGTTAACTTAAAATTTTGCAGAAATCAGGTAGAAATATCATTAGTGTAGAATTTTGTGAGAATTCAAGATTGTAATAGCTAGACTTAAATGAGAATTTACGTTTCTAGTCTTAGATTAGAATGAATGAGCATTGTAAAATACCATGAATTACTTGTTTCCACGCATCTTTTCATTTATTTCTCAAAATTTCTCACGAATGGTGAAACACGAATGGCACGTGCACCATTTCGTAAGAGGTAATTAATCCTAAGTTGATGATCCATATCAATGGCCATAGTCAGGGTATGGACAAAACTTAGTATTTTTATCTTTTACGAAATAACACTGGATCCGTTTTCAAAATTCATCATATTTCCTCAAGTATTTTCTTCTTTTATCAGAATTCAACTTAAAATTAACTCAAAATATATACCAATGACCATAGTCAGGGTATATTGAGAGTTAATTTCATTTTAAATTCTATAAAAGCACCAAATGTGTTTCATTCTTCACCTGAATTTAAATATAGATTATTATATAATACATTCAATGACCATAGTCAAGGATGTATTATATCTTCAATCTTATTTTAATTCATTTAAAGAATGGAATAGCTTTTAAAAAAAAATCAAAATCAAAAATTTAAATTCATTCATCATTTAGATAGATTTGCATCATATTTCTAAATTCTTTTTCATAAAATCCAAGTAATCCTTTCCTTTCTCAGATCAAATCCTATTTATAAATTCAAATTTCAATTCTATTTCTCGAAGGGATTCAAGAATTCAATTTCAAAGTCCCATTTGACTTTGAAACTTCAGAATCATCTTGTATTCCAAATTCCAAATTCTATCTTAAATTTAAAATCCAATTCAACTTTGAAATTCATCTGTATATTCAAGATTCAATTTCAAAAATTCATTTTCCAAGTTCAAATTAAACTTGGAAGTTATTGATTCATCTCATGAATTTAACTCCAAATCAATCTTAGGATCCAAGATTCAACACTCATATTGGATCTCAGACCTCAGATCCAATTCCTCTTTAGGATCCAGGATTCAACACTCATATTGGATCTCAAACTTCAGATCCAATCCATCTTAGGATCCAAGATTCAACACTCATATTGGATCTCAGACTTCAGATCCAATTCCTCTTTAGGATCCAGAATTCAACACTCATATTGGATCTCAGACTTCAGATCCAATTCCTCTTTAGGATCCAAAGTCCAATCCCACTTTTGGATCTCAGACTTCAAATCCAATTCCTCTTTAGGATCCAGGCTTCAATTTCACTTTGGATCTTAGACTTCAGATCCAAATCCATCTTAGGATCCAGAACCCAAATTTACATCGGATCTCAGATTTCAAATTTTAAATCCATTTTAATATCCAATTTCATTCCCAAATTCTAGATTTCAAATCCAATTCCATTTTCAGATCTCATCTGAATTCCCTAAATCCATTTCTATTCTTAAATACCAATTTGATTATCTCAGATCCATTCCAAACTTAAAAATCCAAAATTCAATTCCATCTCAAATATTCATTTCCTTTTCTAAATTCAAATCCAAATTCAAAGTCGATTTTGACTTTGAAACTTCATTTCCTTTCATTTCAAAGCTTCAAGTCATTCTTTCTCATTTATTCTTCCAAATCCTGATTTACTTCAAAAAGCTTAGAACTTCTCTGATCTATCTCAAGCTCTAAATTAAATTCAATCATTTCTTCATTCCTTTACCAAGTTCACCTCAGAATACTTGGAAATTTCTAAATCAATTTTTCAAAAGAGCATACATCCTTGCATTGCACAAGCATGATTCTTTGTGCATTTAGAGTTAGAATAAAATTCTTAGGTTATATTTAGGCAAAGCAAAAGGCATAGATTCGATCCTTGGTTCGATTACCCCTGGTAAAGGCGCCAGGAACGGTCGAACCTCGTACCGACGAGCGAATCCCATCTCTCTATTTTCCCGCAATATTTTCAAAAACGGAGGTGAGTTAAATTTCTAAACTAAGGTCAAGTGAGACCGCGCAAAATAGTTCCTCTTCTCTCTTTCTTTCTTTTCTCCTCTCTTTCTCTTTTTCTTCTTTTATTCTTCTCCCTTCAAAAAGGAGGAAAATAGCAGTTAGAAAAGGAAAAGAGAAGGAAGAGAGAGAAACCACAAGAGAGAAAAAATTTTGCGATGATCACAGACATGCCATGTTCTCTTTTATGGATGGATATTCTGGCTACGATCAGATTAAGTTGGCCACCCGCAACCAATCAAAAACTTCCTTCACTACTCCTTGGGGCACCTTTGTTATACAGTCATGCCATTTGGCCTCAAGAATGCTGGAGCAATGTATCAACGAGCAATGGCCATCATTTTTTATGATCAAATGCGCAAAATCATGGATGCGTATGTCAATGATATCCTCATAAAATTCAAAGAGGAAGAAGATCACCTCGAAGCTCTTGATCAAGTTTTTAAGCGACTTATTCTTTATAAGTTAAGACTTAACCCTTAAAAGTGTGTTTTTGGAGTCGAATCAGGCAAACTGTTGGGTTTTCTAGTCAGCAAAAAGGGAATTGAAGTAGACCCAGCAAAAGCAAAAGCAAAAGTAAAAGCCATCATTGATATGCCACCCTCAACAAATCTCAAAGAACTGCGCAGCCTTCAGGGGCGTATGCAATCAATCGGGCAATTTATTTCCAACTTGGCAATGAGATGTGAGCCTTTCAATCACTTACTCAGAAAATGAATGAAGTTCGAATGGGGACCAGAGTGTCAACAATCATTCAATTGTATCAAAAGGTATCTTCTCAACCCTTCTATCTTGAAGCCGCTAGAATTAGGAAAACCTTTTTTGCTATACATCTCAATCAATCAAGTCGCATGCGATGGATTCTTGGCGCAATACAAAGAAGGCAGCTTGATAGAGCACGCCATTTATTATGTGAGTAAGACTTTCATAGACTATGAAAAGAAATACTCTCAAATAGAGAAGACCTGCCTAGCTCTGGTATGGATGTGTCAGAAGCTAAGGCACTACTTACTGGCATCTAAAGTCAAAATATTGTCCAAACTCAATCATCTTAAATACATCCTAGAGCAACCTTTTCTCAACGAACAAATCGCCAAATGGCAAGTCTTACTAATGTAGTATGACTTAGAATATGTCTCACAGCAATCAATTAAAGGCCAAGCAATTGCAGATCAATTGGCTGACTTTCCTCTGGCAGAAGAAGTGAAAGCCGAAGATGACTTCCCTGATGAACAAATTTGCAATATTCAATAATCTCCAGTCTGGAATTTATTTTTCGATGGTTCTAAGAATATGGCTGGAATAGGCATTGGGATCTTATTAATCACTCCTGAGAAGGAGATTATTACATTTTCCCTTAAGCTTGATTTTCAATGCACCCACAATATGGCTGAGTACGAAGCTCTAATTCAAGGTCTAAAGATTCTACTAGATTTCAATGTCAAGAGAGTGCATGCTTACGGTGACTCATTACTCATTGTCAATCAAGTCTGAGCCGAATGGCAAGTGAAAGATCAGAAGTTATTTCTTTATCAGAAGATCGTCTTAGCTCTTGCCAACAATTTTGAAGAATTTCAGCTTTTCCATATCAAGAGAGATTTCAATCAAGTGGTTGATAGCCTAGCCAATCTGGGCTCCATTATGGCATTCAAAAATGGAGAATTTTGTCACTCCTTTAAAATTGACAGACTTAACCAACCTGCCTTCCTTCCAACAGAACAAGTAAACCAAGCTGAACAAAAAAAGAAGCCTTGGTATTATAATATAAAAAATTTCATAGAAACTGGAGAATTTTCTCCAGAACTCTCAAAGAAAGAGCAACGAGCAATCCAACGTATGTCTATTCGATATTTCATTTTGGCCAATATCCTTTATCGTCGCAGATTCAGTTCTAAGTATTCCAAATGCTTAGATAAAGACGAAGCCAAAAAAATCATGCGGGAGGCACACGAAGGCATTTGTGGTGGCCACGTCGGCTACCAAACCCTTGTCAAACAAATCATCCGAGCAGGTTACTACTGGAAGACTATGCAGCAAGACTGTTACCATTTTGTGAAGAAATGTATCCAATGCCAGATACATGCACCCTTTATTCATGCTCCGACAACATATTTGCAGAGTGTGGTCTCTCCATGGCCATTTTCTATGTGGGCCTTTGATGTCGTAGGTCCCATCACTCCTTCTGCTTCAAATGGCCACAAATATTTCCTTGCTGCAACAGAATATTTCACCAAGTGGGTAGAAGCTATCACATTACGCACAGTAGAAGGTCGACATGTGGTCTCATTCATTCACAAGACCATCCTTGTCGTTTTGGCATACCACATGATATCATGTCGGATAATGACAGTCATTTCAAAAATGAAAGAATGAAGACATTTTGCTCAAAGTTCAAAATCCATCATCATTTCTCCACTCCATACTATCCTCAGACAGAATCTACCAACAAGATTTTAATCTGTATCTTGGAGAGAACTGTAGAAATAGGTCGTGACTGGCATGAGAAGATCCACGATGCACTATAGGCCTACCGGACCACCATTCGCACTACAACAAATGCTACGCCCTCAGAACTGGACCATAGAACAGAAGTAGTATTGCTGCTACATGTTCAGAAGCCCGCTTTGAAATTTGCATCACTTCTAGAATTACCTCTTGATCAATACCAGCAGCAGCGACTGGTACTAGACTTGCTCGACGAGAGAAGGCTAAAAGCAGCAGAGCATGCTCAATCCTATCACCAAAGAATAGCCAGACAATATGTGAAATTTGTCATCGAAAGGAGATTCAGAGTCAATGATCTAGTGCTTCGATCCACAGCTTATCTCAAGCATTATCCTGGCAGGAAATGGTTGCCAAATTGGGAAGGTCCCTATGTCGTCAAAGAAGCATTACCCCACAACTCGTATCGGCTCATCAATGCTGATGGGGTAGAATTATCAGATCCCATTAATGCTCGACACTTGAAAAAGTTCTATACTTGAAGCATCTATTCTTCCCTTGTAATCTTCCTATTTCCTTCAATAAGGATCGAACTTTCCTTTCCCAGTTACACTAGGGCATTTTTAAATTTTTGTTCTGTATGCAAACAGGATAAGCAAATATCTCATTTTACACACTTATGCACCCGTGAGCATCAATTTGCATTCATTCACATTCAACTGCATTAATATTAATTGGGATTTCAGCAAACAGACTCATCACAATCCCTAATTGTTATTCAAAATTGAAAGATAGTCATTAGCATTGAACCAAAATCCAGTGCTCAACACTGGTATTATTTTAAAATCTAGTGTTCAAACTGGTATAGTTTCAAAATCCAGTGCTCGAACTGGTACATTTTCAAAACCCAACTTTCAAGTTGGTTCGTATTTTCCTTCAAGGATCCGAGTTCTGACTCGGGTTTTCCTTTAAATTATTTTTTTCTTTGAAAATCCGAGTTCTGACTCGGGTTTTCTTTTAAATTATTTTTCCTTTGAAGATCCGAGTTCCGACTCGGGTTTTCCTTCAAATTAGTTTCCTTTAAACCGAGTTTCAACTCAGGTTTTTCGTCAAAATTATTTTTCCTTTGAAAAATCGAGTTCCGACTCTGGTTTTCCTTTAAATTATTTCTCCTTTGTTGATCCGGGTTCCGACTCGTGATCTCTTTACTTTATTCAAGCTCTGACCCGAGCTCTTTATTCTCCTTTGTTGATCCGGGTTCTGACTCGTGATCTTTTTACTTTATTTGAGCTCTGACACGAGCTCTTCATTCTCTTTTGTTGATCCGGGTTCGACTCGTGATCTCTTTACTTTATTCAAGCTCTGACCCCAGCTCTTCATTCTTCTTTGTTGATCCGGGTTCCGACTCGTGATCTCTTTACTTTATTCAAGCTTTTTATTCTTCTTTGTTGGTCCAAGTCACTTCAATCCTCAGGGTAAGTCAATTTCTCAAATTTGACCTTTTGTCCACTAGTTTCCAATTTAAATCTTCGGGTCATTCAATTCTTCAATTTTGACCTCCGGGTCACCCAATTTCCAATTTTCAATTCCAATTACCAAATTCTCAATTTCGACCATTAGGTCACACAACTTTAAACCTTCGGGTTACCAATTCTATCTCAATCATTTTTTACCAACGGGTCACCTTTGCCAATCTTGGTCGTATTTATTCCGCCTATTGGCCCAATATCCAAATATCAATCATTTTCTCTTGCGGGAGACCCTTTTTATAGGGAGAGTTCGAGGGAGCTCGTTCTTCTTGCATGCTATCTAATTTGTTCACTTAGCCCCTTTTCAGGGAGAGTTTGAAGGGACTCGCGTCTTCGTGAACCATTTGCAAAATAATTTCCAATTTTACACAAGGAATCATTTTTATAAGGAGAGGCTCGACGGAGACTCGCTTTTCTTGTGGCCACCCCAATTTTCATACTAGGCCATTTTCGTCATGGAGGACCCTCTTTTCAGGGAGAGTGTGATGGACTCGTTCCTTTCATGACCCAATTTTCCGACCTCACTATTATCGCCCCCCTTTCCATAAGAGAAGCCTAATATTAGGGAGCTTTGACGAAAGCTCAATTTCTCTTCAAAAGTTTGTTTTGCAAACACCTCCTCTTCAGGGAAGAGAGGAGTAATTTCCATTTCCCATTCAGGTAAGGGCTAAGCCTGAGTCTTCTCCTTTGGGGAAAGGAGAGGATAATTTTCGTCACGGATGCGTTAAGTCAGACTTCAAATGCTCTCTTTCACCAAGGATTTCAAGAACATTTTGCCAATTTGTCAATCAATTACTTGTTGATTTTAAAATTTCTCTATTGCACAAATCTTTACCTCGGAATCATTACTTCCAAAAAGGAAAAAACTTTTGCGAAGAAGGATTCAAAATTCAAATTCTTTCTATTGGCCAACCAAAAGGAGGAAGGATAAATCCTCGATATGGCCAACAAAGAAAATTCAATGTTATTGCAAAGTCATAAATGATCGATATTGATCGCAGTTATGACACATCTTTAAAGACCATTCTTGTGAAGATGAGGCAGTTGAAATATCCTGAGCGCTAAAAAAAGAGAGAATTTACCCAAGCCCTGTCTCCTCAAATCACCTAAGCCGCAATAAAATATCTGCAAAAGGGATCTCTCAATTGTGGTCAAGATGAAGAAAAATTATGCGAGTTAGATCCTCGGGGCCAAAGAAGATTTAAATCATCTCCAAGATGATGGAGTTTGTGATGGATCCTTCCAGGGAAAGTTCAAATCATCGTCGAGATGAAGGCAAATGTGATGAACCTCCCGACAATCCCTAAAAGATATTTAATTTCCACTATCACCAAGAGATCTCCAACCAATGAGCCAATATCGTCAATATAATCCCTAAGACAAAGAAGGATAGGAACATCTCCAAGTTGAAGGAGTTTGTGACATACCCTTCCCAAAAAGAGAGAGAGAGGAAAAAGAAAAAGAGAAAAGTCATGACATCTCCAAAATGAAGGATGATGTAATAAACTCCTCTGAAGCCCAAGAGAGCCCAAAAGGGTGCAGAAAGATTAGCATGAGAGAAGCATCCCAGGATATCAAACTGCCAAATCTATCAAGAATCTTTTTTAAATTTGTGAGATTCTATTATCAATATTCTTTTATCAATTGCTTTCATAATATTAAATTCTCTCTTTCCTGTTCATATCAAGGAAATTGATAGCTTCCTTGAAGAAGGTCAATCGCAAGCAATTTGAATTCCAAATCTTGATTCTATAAAGTCAATCTCATTTGGAGGTAATACTTCAGGTAGAAAAGAAGGAATATTTTTGCAACAATGTGCACCATTTTCAAATACTTTGAATCAATAGCAAAATTTTCAACATTTTGACATTATTTTCTAGCTATCCTGGAGTGAAATGAGAGCTTGATATCCATTTTTGATACATCCTAACACCAATTTTCAATCCCTTTTTAGGACATGATTACGAGAGTTTTTAAGATTTCTTCCCTTCTTTTATAATCTGAGCGCCTGGGCTCTCGGATTCGCACACTTCCCTGTGTCCCCACTGTCCAACCACAGACAGTCCCATTTCGGTTCGAGGTCGAACCCCCAATCATTTTATTGCAAAAGGCCTTTCAAAAGCTGATTTTAGTCTCATAAATGAGACGCCCAAGATCAATCCCTTTTCAAGCTTTAGGGACCCCATTTTCCTTCCTTTTGCAAAACCCCTGTCGGATTTATTGTGCAAAATCCAAAGGTTCTGTCATGGTCTCTTCCTTCGAAGATTCCATTCATTTTCCGCTCGATCAGGTTAATGGTATAAACCTGAGCCTCAATTAATGAGGTATTTCATTTTCCGCCCAATCAGGTTAAGGGTATAAATCTAAGCCTCGTTTGATGAGGTATTTCATTTTCTGCCCGATCAGGTTAAGGATATAAACCTGAGCCTCATTTGATGAGATATTTCATTGTCTGCCCGATCAGGTTAAGGGTATAAACCTGAGCCTCATTCTAATGAGGTATTTTATTTTTCACCCGATCAGGTTAAGGGTATAAACCTGAGCCTCATTTTGATGAGGTGTTTCATTCCCCAATCAGGTTAAGGGTCAAACCTATGCTTCGTTCCATACGAGGTATTTTCGTCCCATCCAGGATAAGGGCAAAACCTGAACTTCACTCTCGCAGAGTGAATCTTTCTTCTTCATTCTCCATTTCATATCTATCATCTTCACCAAGCTAATATCTCTATACCCAGTCAGGTCCTTCTAACTAGGGCATTTTTGTTATATAGCCCAAATTTGGTATGTTTTTCTTTGCCACTAAGCTCGGCCACAAGCCGACTTAGTAGCAAAGAGGGGCATCTGTAAACACCCCAAATTTTCACTCACCTCCCCGACACTTACACCAGTCATCATGATCTATCCTATAAGGTCATCAGGAGAGGAAAATGGTCATTTTCTGATATGAGACCTTGCAAAAATTCATTCTCAATTCTCAAAATTTCTCTATTTAGGCTCAGAAATATCTTCAAATCACAAATTTTCAAAATCCTACTCTTGACAAGAAGCTAGAATTTCCAATTCCTGATTCAGAGTGGCATTTCATGAGATATGTCTTTGCATATCATCGCATGAACATTTCATATCATTTCACTACATAGCATGTCATCTCGAGATCCAGAATTTCTGATTTTCAAAATTATCAATCCAAATTTGAATTTTAACTCTTTCAAAATTAATTTCAAATCCCAGGGTTTTTCAAAATTGTCAGTTTCCCTCGTTTTAACCCCCAGGACTCCGAATTACAAAAGTTTTCTCAGGAAAATAATCTGGATGGTTTTTTATATTGATTTTAAAATTCCGTCAATTGGAAAGAAGGGGACACAATTTTAAATTTAGAAGATTTTATTTCAAACTTTTACAAAAAAACTTTGAATTTCTTTACAAAATCTCTGCATTTTTTTATGTATTTTGCCCGAAAGGACCATCTTCCTTCTAAATTTTTGAAAAATTTTACTTTATCTTTTTTTTAACTAGCCTACTGTTATAAAAATCCCAAAAAGAATTTATTTATTTTGATTTTTATTTTTATTTCAAATAAATGACGTGGGACCCACCCTGAAGTGGCGTCACACTCAAATTCCCAGGCATTTCTCTTATTTTAAAGTAAGTCCCACCCTGGGGTGGCACAAATTTACAAATCCTTTTTATTCATTTTACAAAATAAGATCAGTGAACCCACGCATAGGTGGTGCCTCACTAGGGCTCCCTGTAGAGAAAAAGCAAATAAAATTTTATTTCAAAAAGTTTTTTTTTTAATCCGGCTGAGGTGGCACCACCTTAAAAAAAATGGAGAACCCGTTTTACCCATTTTTTTCTGTTTTTTCAGCCCCCAAGTGGCGCCACAGCCGAATCCCCCTCAAAAATGTTCACTTTACCTAAATTATAGGTAAATGAACCAAAATTTTCAAATAGGCTAGGAGTTGTCCCCTTCTCAAGAGGAGCATTTTCAAAATATTTCAAAGTTTTAGTTCTAAGACACTTTCAAAAAATTTCAAAAACCAGTTACGAAGCCTCAAAAAGCTCTGATCTCTTTGATGAAAATCTTTAAAAAGAGGGTTTCTCGCTGGCTATGGAGGCCCGCTGGCTCTTCGATCGCCTCCCCATTTTTTTCTCATCCACTCTCCCCTCACAGTTTCCTATCTTCCATCTTTCTTAAGCCAAAGAATCGGGTGATCTCCAACTTCTTCTCTCTCCATAGATCGAATTCCACCGGCTTTTTCCTCTTCTTTTCCAGTTCTCGTCCCTTCCTCTGGGACCTTCCTCTCTCCATCGTCCTTCAGCGAATCATTCAAGGATAGTCAAAGAGAGTGTGATCCTCTGCTCCCCCTAAAGATTTGATCCACCACCGAAAAGAGCACTTCTCTCAATCGATTAACGATATGTTTCTTTCTCTATTCCTCTTTGCTTTTTCTTACTCTCTTTCTCTTCTATGCTTTCTCCGTTCACCCCTTCTTCTTTTCTCATTGATGCAATAGAAAGCATCTTTTGTAATATCGAACTGCTTATATAGCAGTCTCGAATTACAGAGGCTATATATCAAGGGAATTAGCACATTCCAACATCTGAGTTTCCTCTCAGATTAGTCCCTGTGTCCAATTGACCACTCACATGTCTCTGATTTCATATTTCATTCTGCTCATCATCTTATATCCATTGAGCCAGCATTGGATTTGTTGGTTCAAAGTTCCTGAAAGATGATATTTAAACCCCTTTATGAGTGGTTTTTTTTATTCTGTGTATAACTGCTATATGGACATTCGGTGATGCTAATGCAGTTTCGCAATGTCGGATTGGATTAACACCATATCATCATTGTGTAAATGTTCTATCTATATCGTGAAAGCATGCTATTAGTGGACCAAAAGGGTGAATTATTGAACAAAGGTCAATTCGGACCTCTGTCACTAGCAGCTTGTTATTAATCTTCCACGAGAATTGGCTCAATTTTACAGTGGTTGATATACCAAGTTCAATTTTGTTTTGTTTTGTTTTGTCTGGAAGTAATTTAGGATTGATTGAGATACAGAAATTCAGTCTCTCTAGGTTATGTAGCCTTCCCATTATTCATTTTACCCTTTTCTAAGCACCCATCACATGTCTCTTTAATCTTTGCATTTAGTCATTTTCATTAAATCTGGCTGATAAGGTAAGATTTATCTTTCCATTTATAACATTTCCTTTACATTAACATACAGTTCATCTATGCATCTTCATTGTTTATTTATTTTTATCTAACTGAATTAAATTCATGATGTATACCTATTGTTTGTATGTTGTTATTCAAGTAATAGAGATTTATGAGTGGCTAAGCTAAATATTCCATTCCTTTGCATCTTGTTTTTGTCATTTCAGTTTACTGTCATAACACAGTATCTACATTTTTCATATATTGTATTCATTAAGTTCTCTTTCTTATGCATCTGCAAAATCACATACATTTTTTTTGTGTTCCATTATCATCATTTAGCCTCTATCTCATCCACATTCCTAATACATCATGGATGTATTGTAGGAACCCATTGGTGATTCCCTGCCTTATTTATGTTTTTTCTACTCTTAAACCTATGCCATCATAAACCTGTGTCAGCAGTATTGTCTGCATTTTTACTGATAACCCAGGGTGGCAGTGATCATTCATAGTGAAAATAGTTTACATGAAAGGGCACTATGGGCACTAACAGTTCATCAGTTGATTGTGTTTAAAAACCACCTTGATTGACATTAGTCTGATGTGTTGTCATCATCCATCAATCAACTTCATTGACTATTGTTGAATGTTCTGTTGTAGCTTCGCTTGTTATGGCCTGAGATTGACAGTTCTAAGAGGTTTGTATCGGTTTGCATCTGCTGCAGTTTATGTCCAATATTGGATTATTTATTTGTTTATTTTTGTTTGTTTGGTCCATTCATCACAGCCCCTTGCCATTTGATTTTTTTTCTTTCATCTACCTTATCTAGCTATGTACTAGTGTATCATCCAACATAAACATTCATTTCCATTCAGGCAGTGTGTATGGTGCATGCCTATCATATATGCATATTTAATTCTCAGAGGGATTTTCAGGAATATATATATATATATATATATATCTTCATATATTCCTCTCGTACACATCCAGGTAAATGTACTCTCCTATATATTTTCATTTTGCAATCATTTAGGCCTACATATGTATATTTCCTATTTAGCTTAAGCATTGCATATAGGCATTTTCACAGGCATTCCATTCATGCTTTAGACATTAAATTGTGCATTTCTATTGTAACCTATACATAATCGTAGGTGTTTTGCCACTAATGTGAGACCTTCCCTTCTATGTATATTGTATTTCTTGTGCCAGATCTCACTTGCAGGGAAAATCTGGAGGATGCTGATTCTTTTAGCTCTATATTTATTTATTTATTTATTTTGCTTTATGTCAGCAATGTAACAATTAGGTGTAATCTTGGAATAAGAGATTTAATTTCCTACTTAGATTAGGATGCATATCATATAGTTTGAATTTCGGCGATATCCTGATTATGTGATTCATGCATTTTATTTAGAAAATCACTATGTATGAACACAAATGGCATGTGCATCAACTCTTAGGGAGTTGGTGAACTCGGTGGAGTTCATATTTACGGCCCTAGTCGGAATATGGACGAGACTCAGATTCAACATCTTTCTACTAGTCACACCGAGCCTACACTCTTAGGCTATCTTCAAAATTGCACATCATATTTTCAATTTTATAAAATATTGTGAATTAAATCAATTAAATTCTAAACATATCCACGGCCACAGACGGAATATGTGAAGAATTTACTTTGGTTTAATACACATTTTCCAACAAATTCTTCAAAAGATCTTCTGGATATCTTTATCAAAGTGCATTCATCGATTCAAATCATTTGCATCATGAAATTACCTGCATTTTCACACTTCTCTCAAGAAATTTTCATTCTAAGGAAATCAATTCTTCAAGAGACTCTGAAAATTTTCAAAGTCAGATTTTCTTAAGTTATGTTTCCTGCAATTTTCTTGGAAAATATTCTTTTCTTAAAATTCATTTTCAATTATTCAAAAGGAGTTCTTCGTCATTCTCAAACACTCAAAATCAATTTTCAAATATTTCAAGGCTAAGATTTTCAGAATTTCAATTTCCTGAGTTTTGATTTCCCTTCCCCAAAGAGTTCTTTTATGAATTTTCAATCATTTTCCAAAGAAAATTTTCAAAGCTGGAGTTCTTCTGGCAAACATTTTCTCTTTCAATATTTATCTTTTCTCAAGAATTCTCTCTATTTTTCCATGATTTTCTCACATCCTCATAAACTTTCTTATGATTTTCAAATCCTTTTATCTGAGTTTTCCTAAGAATTTGATTTCCATCTTTTGCCTTAGAAATATTTTCCAACTCCAAAGCATTCTCTAAGCATGCATCATGTTTTCCAACATATATTTTACAAAGTTTCATAGCACATGCCTGAATTCTCTGTGCATTTAGGATAGAACACAATTTTGATGATTTAACTAAGTCAAGCACACATTTGATCCTTGGTTCGATTACCCCTGTTAAAGGCGGCAGGAACAGTCGAACCTCGTACCGACAAGTCGAGCCCCATCCTATGAATTTTCCTGCTATTTTCAAAAATGAAGGCTAGTGTTTCAAAACAATTTTCAAACTCTGGTCCAGTTTGACTCACGAAATCGTTTCTCCCTCTCTCCCGCAGGGAAGGGAAAAATTTCATGACAATAACACTCTCTTCTCCCTGACGCCCCTTTTCCCCCCTCTCGGCTCCCCCGATTTCCCTCTTTCTCTATCTCCTCCTCCTCGCTGTCACTGTCGCCAACACCCGCCGTCGCCAATACCTGCTATCACCAACACCCGCTATCCGCCTCTGTCCGGTGCCACCTGCCTCCGCCAGTGACCTCCAAGTGAGTCCCCCTCTCCCTCGTCTTCCTGTTTTCCTGCAAGAGAGGGGGGAGTGAACCCCTTTGCTTGCGACATCGGCAGGGCATGGGGGTGCTTTCCGGCAAAGGGGTGCCCCTCTGCCTCCTTCTTAGGTTTTCCGGTCGGGGGGTGGGCCCCTGCCACCGTTGGTTTTTCTGGCAGGAGGGTGGCCCCTTCTGCCTCCTTTCTGTTTTCCGGCAAGAGGGGGTGGTGGTTTCCGGCAGGGGGGTTTTGCCACCCTGCCTTGTGGTTTCCGGCAGGGGGGTTTTGCCACCCTGCCTTGTGTTTTCCGGCAGAGGGTGAGCCCCCTGCCTTCTGGTGTTTTTCGACAGGGGGTTTCGACCCCTGCTTTGTGTTTCCCAGCAGGGGGCAAGCCCCCTGCCTTCTTGTGTTTTCCGACAAGGGGTGAGCCCCTTGCCTTCTTGTGTTTTTTGGCACAGGGCGATCCCCCTGCCTTCTTAAGTTTTCTAGCAGGGGGTTTCGCCCCTCTGCCTTGTGTTTTTCGATAGAGGGCGAGCCCCTCTACCTTCTAGTGTTTTCCGACAGAGGGCAAGCCTCTGCCTTCCTATGTTTTCCGGTAGGGGGCGAGCCCCCTGCCTTATGTTTTTCGGCATGGGGTTTCACCCCCCCTACCTTATGTTTTCCGACAGGGGGCGAGCCCCCCTGTCTTGTGTTTTTCGGCAGGGGGCTTTGCCCCCCTGCCTTGTGCTTTCCAGCAGGGGGCGAAGCTCCCCCTGCTCTCCTATTGCTTCCCGTCAGAGGGTGGGGGGTTCTGGCCCCCTGCCCTGTTTCCTGTTGAGGTGGGTTTGACAGGGAGCCTCTGCTCCCTCCCTTACCTTGCTGCCTTTGTCCCTCTTGTGCAGGGAGCTGAGCTCCCTGCCTACCCTAGTATTTGGGGTCTAGTACCACTGTTGGTCTTACCGTATTATGGCATATTGCCCTTTTTAGCTTTGCAGGTTACACCACGGTGCCTTCTCGTGCTACGCAGCTCGAGACAGTGATCACTTATGCTTGCAAGCGTATAGACCCTCACATCGCTTCTAGGTAGGGGTTTGCGTAAAAAGGAATGGGAACAATAAACTGCTAAAAACAAAGGACTTAACTAATAAATTAAAATATTTACATATAGTATATATGTATGTCCTTTCCAGCACTTTACTTTTCCTGCACTTTACTTATCGTTGTTGTCGCGCTATATGTGCCAAAGCTTTCCTTTTAGTGTACCTTTCTTTATTGTCTTTTACTTTCAGAATGTGGTTTCGCGATCCTAGTCTCATTTCCCTTTTGTACTTTACTTTTCATTGTCATCGCGCTATACGTGCCAAGTCTTCTCTTTTTTCACTTTCCTTTCTTATCTTTTACTTCCAAGACACAGTTTCACGATCTTGGTCCCTGTCGATTTCATGTGTTGTTGCTTCTGCTATTTCATACATGTATATATATCACTCTTCTTTTTAATGTCGTAGTCTCAACCCTGTCGTGGATTGGTAGGGTTCGACAGCAGAGCTTAGCCTAGCATAAGAGCGCAGGTATCAATGTTTGAACTCTGCAGTGAATTACGAAATGAGATACGCTATACGTGCCAAGTCTTCTCTTTTTGCACTTTCCTTTCTTGTCTTTTACTTCCAGAACACAGTTTCACGATCCTGGTCCCTGTCGATTTCATGTGTTGTTGCTTCTGCTATTTCATACATGTATATATATCACTCTTCTTTTTAATGTCGTAGTCTCAACCCTGCCGTGGATTGGTAAGGTTCGACAGCAGAGCTTAGCCTAGCATAAGAGCGCAGGTATCAACGTTTGAACTCTGCAGTGAATTACGAAATGAGATACTAGTTTTCCTAACGAGGCAGTGTTTTGGCTAGTCTTGTGTGGAGCCAGAAGCTGATTAAAGATTTTGTGGCTTGAAAGCCTTTTTTGATTGGAAGCAAATTGATCAGATTGTCTGGTCTGACCATTTGATCAGAGTTTTTGCCTAGAATTGTTGATGCTCAGAAGCTTGATGCCCAGTATGGTAAGCTTCTAACTCTAGTGGAGCAGGAAGATACATTTTTTAGTGTGGTAGATGATGGTGGTATTCATATGAAAGATCGACTTTGGGTTCCAAACAACCTTGAGCTAAAGAAGGAGATTCTCGATGAAGCTCATATGTCAAGGTATACAGTTCATCCTGGTGGTACGAAGATGTTCAAGGATTTACAAAGGAAGTATTGGTGGAACGGTATGAAGCATGAAGTAGCAGTGTATGTTTCGAGGTGCTTAACTTGCCAACAAATCAAGATCGAGCACCAGAGTCCTAGTGGTTCCATGCAGAGGATTGAGATTCCTCAGTGGAAATAAGAAGATGTTACCATAGACTTCATGGTAGGTTTACCGCGAACCAGTTGTAAGCACAATGTGATTTGCGTAGTGGTGGACAGACTCACCAAGTATGCCCATTTCTTACGTATCAGGATCAGTCAATCTCTTGAAAGCTTAGCTGATTTATATGTCAGAGAGATTATGCGATTTCATGGTGTACCAATGTCGATTATTTTTTATCATGATCTCAGGTTCACATTGAGACTATGGGGTCAATTACAGTCAGCTTTGGGTACGAGGTTGAAGTTCAGTACAGTCTTTCACCCTCAAATTGATGGTCAATCAAAGAGAATGATTCAAACGTTAGAGGATATGTTGTGAGCTTGTGTTCTAGATTGAAAGGGCGAATGGGATTCGCACTTGTGTTTGGTCAAATTTGCATACAATAACAGTTATCACGCTAGTATCGAGATGACCCCATACGAATCATTGTACAGAAGACCTTGTCGGTCACAGTCTTATTGGGACGATATCAGTGATAGATCTAGTGAATCATTTATTGTTCTTCAATACTACGCTCAGCAAGTGCAAAAGATTCGAGAGCATATGAAAGTAGTGCAAGATAGACAGAAGAGCTACGCTGATAAGAGACGACGAGAGCTATTATTCGAGGTTGGTGACATGGTCTTTGTCATAGTCTCACCGACTAAGAATGTGTTTTGTTTTGGTAAGAAGAGAAAGTTGAGCCCCAGATATGTTGGACCGTTTGAAATTTTGGAAAGGATCGGTGAAGTGGCATATCAGCTTGAGCTACCTCAGCAGTATGCCCATATTCACAATGTTTTTCATGTGTCGATGCTAAGAAAATTCATTCCTAACCCATCGCACATCATTCGGTATGAGGACGTGGAAGTTCAAGAAGATCTATCGATGGCTCAGTGACCTATTGAGATCGTTGATCGATGAGATCAAGTGTTGCACATGAAGATTGTACCATAAGCTAAAGTACACTAGCAATACCATGGCATCAAAGAATGCACATGGGAGTCGGAAGTGAATATGAGAGAGAAATACCCTAATCTTTTTGTGTAGCCTAATGTAAGTGATTTCGCGAACGAAATCATTTTTAAGGAGCAAAGGATGTAAGGCCCATGATATTTTTGAGATAATGTAATATTTGATGTGTTTCAGTAGATGGAATTTCTCGTATGATTATGAGGATTTTTCATAATATACCTAATGATGAGTGAGGTCCTAAATCACGTAAGTAAGATATACGAAGTGACATGAGTATAATTTATGATGAATTAATTTCTGAGAATTCTAAGTTAAATTCATAATATATAAGATTAGTCATGTAAGACCCATAATTTTTCAGACGAGTTCTGAATAAAATTCATGAGGCATTTACTGGTAAAAATAGCATTTATACTCAAAATGTGAATCGAACCGATTTCTGCAAGCCAGATATACTTAAGATATTCGTACCTTCGCGAATATATGCTCAAACACTTTGGAAGTCATAACTTCCTACCTGAATGAAATCAAGAGATTTCCACGAGCCAACTTTCTTAGTTACGTCAATATGAAGAGAATCACATACTCAGAATTTTTCAGAAAAAAATTACCGAAAACCCAAAATTTTTGCGGGACCCACGAAAATGTTGGTGGGACCCACAGAAATATTTCTCAAAAAATATCTGGTGGGACCCACAAAATATCCCATAGAAATATCTAGTGGGACCCATAGGATATTCCATGAAATATTCCATTTGGATAAGCTCAATGAGTCATTTGGATAAGCTCAGTGAGTCATCTGGATAAGCTCAACTTGGATTTCAGAAAAAACTAAGGGCAAATGAGTAAAGATAAAACTTGGGGCTCAAGTTTCATAATCTATAAATTGAGGTGCCCCCCCCCCCTTTGAAAATTCGTCTAGCCCTCTCTCTCTCCTCCTTTTCCAAACCTCTCTTACCTAGCCTATCCCACCTGAGCCTGCCTGACTTGGTCCTAGCTCACCTAACCTGGTCTGAACCCACTTGATCTGGTCCAAACCTAGTTGACTTGACTTGAACCTAGTTGGGTTTGAAGTCAAAGTCAAATCCCTTTTCATCTAAAGTCTTTGTTTGATTTTCTGAATTCAAACCTAGTCTGACCTCTCGAAGGAAGGATTGAACCTCGTTTGAAGCAGTTGGAGCATTTCGAAGTCGTTTCTTCCATGATTTAAAGTAAGTTCACTTTGTTGATCCATCTCTCTCAAGTATTTGCTTGTTTGTATATAGCATATACTTTCTGAAGTAGTATCTGATCCTAATTCTTGGTTGAGCCCTCTAGGACACTTCAATGTTTACGGGCTCGCCTCGTAACTATCGTTAGATATATATTTTTGAATGCGCAGTATATGCATTCTTAAAAATGGTATCTCGCCCTAGTTTCTGATTGAGCCCTCTAAGACATTTCGGTGTTCACTCGCTCGCCTCATAACTATCGTTGGATATGGATCTTGTTGTATATCGTCTGGAATTGGCCATCGCGTCTTATATCGCCAAGGCTCATTTAATTTATCTTTGTCGTCGTGTCGTATGATGCCAAGGCTCCCTGCTTTCTGTATTTCTGATTCTGCACTTTCAATTATGCATTTACTTACGTCATCGCGTTGAATGATGCCAAGGCTCCTGCTTTCTGCAAATATATATATAGAGTATTTTGTTCGGTTACACACCCCGAACAATAAGTATATGCATTTCATTTATGTTGTCGCTATATAAAGCACAAGCTTCTACTTATATTACATATATGACACGTAAATGAGCGTTCAAATGGAGATCAACTCCAAATCGCCGATGTGATTCTCTTACCGCCCCTAGTTCAAGATTTTGCTTGACGAATGAAGCTTCTATTGGAAAAGCTTCGCTTTTGCATAAAACCGCTTTTTCGTAAAGACTAAGTCAATTGCATACGGCCTGGCTACGACGCAAGGTTCCAATCAACCTTGATGGATGTGGGGTAAGCATGACGGTGTGCATCCATCTCCGAGTTAAGCGTAGCGATTTCCCCGCCAAAGACGGGAGATGTCGCTGAAATGGTTAAAAGAAATGCATGCTTTCTCTATTAAAAAGAGGAAGTGCTGTTGGAATTTCTGAAGAAGCTAGAAATAGCTCAGAAAAAATATAGCAGGTTACTCTATCATACAGAGGAGTTGCTACCCAGTTCATCGAACATTTTCTACAATGTAGAAAGGATTGTCGCACTCCTACCGTTGGAGCAGGGGAGGTGATGATGAAATGGTTGGCAGAAGAGCTGCTGAAACTTGTTCAAACGATACAATGATGCCCGTTGTTGGAACGATGCCAGAATGGATCGTCTTCCTGATACCTGTAAGGGCACCTTGCTCGTAAAGGTCGATGCGCCAGAGTAGTGGTTGCGCCTTGACTAGGTTAAGGGCTTGTTATGTAAAAATACGCCGAGCATCCAATCCATTGAGATCGTGTCATATGCATGCTCATTGAGAGACTGATATACAACTAGACTCGTAAGGGTTGCAGAGCCAAAGTACGTTGTCCACCCAGAAGAGGTAAGATGCTCGTGATGACCGCAATGCCGAGAGCAGAGTCAAGCATGCATATGAATAAAATGAAAAGACCATGCGGTTGATGACCGTGTTAGGGGCACACTAAATGGGGTCGGGTACATACTCCTCAACGGCTGCCCTATAGGCATGCATTAAGTAGCTTGTCAGACTGGCAGACCCCTTCAGAATTTTTCACCGAGGAAGACGGTGATGGTGCAGTCTTGAGTGACTTATATTACCTTCGAACCTGATAGAGTTCATGATGGCCTCCGTCACTCAGAGGTATGGAGGTCGAGGTTATCCTTAAATATCTGAGGATTAAACCCAACTACTGCAGTAGCAGAATGCATTTAAATACCTAGTAGAGACTTTTTCTGGTATGATTGTGTCGTCCTACTAAGGGGGTGGGGTCAATAGGCCTCTAGGGTATCTAAAGATACATAGAATAATCAACCCCCAAATCGTTACGTTGATGCTCAGATATACCTCCCTTAAGCCTAGGGGAGGGGTTAATTATCGAAACAAAGCATTAGCTTAGGTTCAGCGATGCTTAAATGTATGAGTGGATGGACGTTGTTGAGTCAGTCTTGCATAACCTTTGTGAAGGTGTCATGATCGATATACGACTGGACCGACTGGGCAAAGACCCGTGTTATATCCGCATAACTAAGCGAAGCTCAAGGAGTTGTCCTTAGATGCGTGGGATACGGATGCACCAAGTATAAAGACTTGAGCGTGGCATTCAGCCTGGAAGAGGCTTACGCTAAGTCATGAAGACTTGAGCGGATGTTCAACTCATAGCCCTGAGGAGGCTCTTACGATATACGCTAAGTCGTGGAGACTTGAGCATCGTTATGGCGAACCACGACTCTGAGTGGTCAACGTATTTACTTGAGTTGAATGGATGTGTGTTTGCTTGCTTACCAGACCATCAGTGGTTTTGACTCCGTTTTATAGGAATTTTAGGTGTTGGATTTGCGTTGTGATATGCGGAGCAAGGCGGCATTGAGTTTCAGGGTTTCTTTAGACAAAGTTATATTGTTTTCTTTTATTGAACCTATACTGCTTTTTCAACCAGTGATGTTGTAATAAACATGTGATTTTCGATAAAATGGAACACTTTGGTGGTCAATGAGTTTCTTGGCCACATACCTATAATGTGTTAGGGGCTTTCTAAAACTGACTACTCATTATCGTTTGATTCCGCTGCTAAAAGCTTTTAAGTTCCGCAGGAAAGAAAAAAAAAAAAATTCATGAAAATTTTAATTTAGCTTTGTTTTAGAAATCTAGGGCATTACAGAATTGGTATCAAAGCATGTGTCTGAGAAACTTGGTTCAAGATCGGTATCGCACTGTAAGTATAAATTTTATACTTTTTATAATCTGGGTGCATCTTTGTATAGATGGCAACTTACGACTCACGCGGATATTGCTATCGTTGCGGGATCATGCACGATGAGTGGGTATGCCCGTATGAAGTCCAAGATTGCCAATATTGTGGCGAATATGGGCATTCTGCCAACGAATGTCAAAGAAGGTATACCGCCGATATGGGTCGGCGGAGATCGCTTGGTCTTAGGGATGAGACCTCGCGTATTAATGGATCACATCATACAAGTGTTGGGAGTTGCCACACCCCATCGACTTTAGATGAACTACCACATCTGGTGGAATTTGACTTGAACTTCATTGAGAGGTGCAACAACTTCTTCTATAATCCCAGTATGATTTCGGATTCCCCGAGTCATAGTGCTATTATATGGAGAAATAGAGCGGCTTCACAAACGCCAAGCTTGAATGACCAGGAAGAGGGATACAACTTCTATTATCCTGTTATGATCTCGGACTCCCTAAGTCATAATGATACAGAGTGGGCAAGTGGACCGGCATCACTGATCTATCCACAGGATTCACTTAAGAGTGCGGAAGTGCCGCCCAATCCAAGTCTAGTTGTGCCTAAGCCAAGGCAGTATGGTAGCCAACGATATTTTGATTTGTTTTCATCGAAAAAGAAGTCTAGTTCTTAAGAAACTGGTTGTGTTTTGCAGTCAATAGACTTATGTAAATAGTTTCTCACCACCAATGTCATCCAGTGTAGCATGACGCTTGTACATAATGGCAATGCTTATGTGATGGAATGTATATAAGTAAATAAATAAAGTTTTACTTTGCTATATACATTGAGAAACTAAAAATATGCTTGTATGTGAATAGATAAATGGCTTCTACAACGAGAAAAAACATGCTGAGCGAGGAGTCTTATACACAAGAATTCCTACTAGAGACACTGAACAACCTTGTAACAGCCATCCATGAAACGAGGCCAGAACCAACCATACCTTGCAATGAGAACCTGAGAAAAATAACTTATGAGAAGTTCCTCAAGCTTGACCCACCAGTGTTCATTGGCAGAGCCGATTCAAAGCTTACAGAAAGCTGGATTGAAGTGACAGAACGTGCCTTCCTGGTATTGGAAGTACCCGAGAAGAAAAAGACAAACTTTGGCACGTATAGACTAAAAGACAATGCACGGAAGTGGTGGGATACCACTTAGTTGATCCAGTTCTCACAACTCAAAGTCCTTCCTTGGGAAGACTTTCAGAGAATTTTTATGGATAACTACTTTCCATTGCATTCCAGAAACAAGAAAAAGATAGAATTTCTGGAGTTAGAGCAGGGTGGTATGAGTCAGATCGACTATACCACCAAATTCCAAAATCTAGAGTGATACTGCTTCCGGTTGTTTGAGACAGACCAGAAGAGAGCCGATAAGTATATCAACGGTCTATGTGAATGGATGCGGTCTTGAGTTATAACAAGCATGCCCTCAACCTTTCAAGCTGCAGTGGCGGCAGCTTCAAAAATTCACATGGATTGGGAGCGATCCAAAGGGGTCATAGCAAAAAGGCCTGTAATCAATGGTAGGAACCATAAGAGAACGTTCCCAACTGGCCAAGGTTCATGACAACCCTTTCAAAAGAGGAAGTTCCAAGGTGGGAACGTTGCTCAACAAGTCACAAGGACCACGCAGAATGTGGCTCCCAACAGTCAGCAGTCCAACTTCAACTGCCCGAAGTTCCATGTGAACCACCCTGGGAGACCGTGTCCTCATGACACGGGTGGTTGCTTCTATTGTAGTAAAATGGGCAACATTGCGAGACAGTGTGGTAAGAAGCTTGCGGATGAGCAAAGGAGGAATACTGAATCTGTCGGACTCCCTCGACAAGTGCCACAACGCCCCCAGTTCCAACGACCACCACCTAAAGTAGAACAAAGGCCTATTGCAGGTCATGTATACGTTGTAACGACTGAACAAGTCAAAGATGGTGACCTGATTGAAGACACTGTACCTTTTAATGGACTTGCAGCTTACGTCTTTGTAAACACCCCAAATTTTCTACATCCATTCTCAAATAACCCTCCTCGTGCAGTGCCAACCTTGTTAGGTCAGTGTAGGAGTCAAACCTCGAGTTAGTTTCAGAAAATCACCATTTTACCCATTTTTATTAGGAAAATTACCATTTTACCCCTTGGTCATCCCGGACCCCAGTCGATCGGAGTCAACAAAGCTCACTGGTCAGTTCAGAACATTTAGAATATCAATCATTTCAAGCTCATCTGAGCTCACAGTGAGAAGGCCATTTTCGTTTCTGACCATTCCTGCCAAAGTGGGATCATTTCTTCATAAATGAGCTCATTTCTCACTCAAATCCAAACCAATTGTCTCTGAGTCAGTCAGTCATATTCCCCAGAGTTTAACTTGATCTCACTAGGAGTTCAAACGCTCCAGTCTCAGTTCAAAACCATTTACAAGTATCTAGGAGCCCATTTTAGCCCATTTCAGCTCTTTTAGCTGAAATTGAGCAGAGTTCAGTCAATTGAGCTAGTGTTTGAGCTTTGATTTTAGTTTATGTCAGTATTACTAACCTTTGTTTTAGCTCAAAGTCAGCTCAGGTTCGTAATTCACTTCGCTTCAGTGACCATTCCGTACTATTTCTCTAAAAATTACAATTTTTCTTGAAAATTTAGTCGAAAGGTCAATTGAGTCAGTGTCTGGTTAGTTCACATGAGTTCAGAAACTCTAAAACCCAGCTCAATCCAGCTCATTTCAGTTTAATTCAGCTCGAACCCCAATTTTCAGTGTCACTCTAACCTAGTAGAGTCCTGAAAACCATTTCTTCAATCATTTTGCAAATTTTGTCAATTTTAACACTTTTTGAGTTGGTACAACTGTCAATCGCAGTTTAAAATCCAAAATTCTTCATTCAGGGTTAGCATTTTGCATGTCATTTCATGTCATTTCTCATTATTTCATATCATTTCTCAGCATTTCATAACATTTCATCACATTTCATTTCATTTTCGAAGTCCAGAACTCCAGTTTTATAAATTACAATACAGATTGAGTTTTAAAAGTTTTCAGAGATCAATTTCAAACCCTGGGTTTCCAAAATTGACATTTTTACCCCCGAGAGTCTAAATTTGGAAATATTTTCTTAAGAAAAATAATCTGGATCTATTTCAAACTCAAATTTTTGAATTTTACACTGGATTTGCTTCACAACGGGGTATTGAACTTCAAAATCCGAGCTTGTTTCAAAAACTGCCAAAAATAGCTCATTTTGTCTAGAAATAAATTTGGAAGTATTTTCTAGAGATAAAAAATCTGAATTTCTTCCTAAATTAAATTTTTAAATTCTACATTGGATTTGCTTCGCAACGAGGTATTGAACTTCAAAATCCGAGCTCATATCAAAAACTGCCAAAAATAGCTCGTTTCGTCTGGAAATTTTCTGAAAAGACTATTTTACCCCTTTAATCATCAAAATGAATTTCAAAAGTTAAATTTGGACCCGCTCTGAGATGGCCCATCCATTTGCATTTTCTTGTTTTAATTTATTAAAAAAAAGAGAGATGTTTCTTTTTTATTTGTTTGTTTTGTTTTATTTGGTTTTTTTATTTATTTTATTTTAAAGAGGTGGGACCCACAAGGTGGTCGCCCAAACCTCCTGCCCCCTCTCCATTCCTTCCTTTCCTTTTTCTTTTTCCCTTTCTCTTTCCCTTTCTTCTTCCTTTCTTTCCTTTTCATTTTCTTCTTTCTTTCCTTTCTTTGCTTCTTCCCTTTCTTCCTTCTTCCCTTTCTTCCTTCCTTCCTTTTCCTCTTGCCCATCCATTCACGTAAAGGGGGGATCTCCTTTTTCATTAGGTTATTAAGACCTAGGTTAGAAAGCACATTAAGGCCTAAGTTAGAAAAAAAGGAAAACTCTCTCTCTCTCTCTCTCTCTCTCTCTCTCTCTCTCTCTCTCTCTCTCTCTCTCTCTCTCTCTCTCTCTCCAGCCTCTTAAAAGCAGCCTTTGCTGCAACTTCCGGCAGAAAGAGAATGGCAGCAGGCCATCATTTGAGCAGCCCTTGCACAACGGCCTCCTCCAACAGTGCAACCATTCAACTCCTTGCTGCAGCCACCTCTTCCAAAGACACCATTCACGCCCAATCCTCCTTCAAATGTTGGTGACAGCAGCCCCAACTCCTCCATCACAGCAGCTTCAGCCCTTCACTAGTGACAACCTTCTCTACAAGCAAAACCGTGGCATCCCCAACACCCCTTCAGCTTCCTAGCACCCACCTTCATCACCATCATCTTCAACCTTGGTGCAGCCACACCTACCGTCCTTTTCTTTAGTCGATCCAAGCAAAGACCCTTCCCAAGGTAAAAACCCTTACCTTCGTAATTTCTTTATGATTCTATTGCAAAGCTAGTTTTGAAATTGGATTTATATGATCAAAAGGAATATCTCATGGTTGTGGAATCTTGATTTACCATATTCAAGGTTGTAAGAGAGGTGATCCATCCGATGAATGGATCGGGTCCTTCTCGTCAATAGCCAACATCAACCAACTTCATATCTCCTTGATCTTCTTTATTTTAAGCATGGTTTTCATATAAATCACACGTTTTAGGTATTTTGTTTAATTAGTTTTAGCATTTTATAGGTATTTTACTTAGTTTTATTAGTACTTGCATATTAGTTATAGTATTTTTATTCAGGTGTTCAGTCCGGTCTTTATTTCATGTACTGATTCGCATTGTAAAATTCTGATAATTTCATGTTCAGAACGTGCATTTGTTTCTGATTTCTCATTAAAAACCCAGATTGATTCGGGTTCTGAAATATCATTTTAAAAATCAAATCCTAAATCAGGTTTTCTGTCTTTTTTAACTTCTAGTTTGCGCTTTAGCAGACAAGAACCTCCGGTACCACCCTTGTGGGAGATTCGGATTGCTCTCCAAAACTCACAGTGGATTTATAATCAAATCTACTGATGATATGGAATTTTTGAAGTTTTTCCAGTTAGTTTTGACCTCTGTCAAAAATTGGATTTCTCAGCCCCTTGAGAAAATCTCGATTTTCCTTTGTCAGGGCATAGACAGACTCTAATGCACCAAGTCCACTCAATCCGTAGCTCGTCTGCAAAAACTTTCAACACAAAAGTTGTTTCTAACATGTTTTCCTGTCATTTTCCGAAATTTGGGAATTTTTGGAACTGTTTCAGTATTTTGCCCAAAAATTTCTTTTCTGTCTGACAGATTTCAATATCCCAAAATTCCAGAGATTTGGGTTTCTGATAACAGTCTTACCTTTTCCAAACCGTAACCCGAATCCCAATAGTGTGAAAATATAAAAAAAATTTATGTTTGTTAGAGACATTTTCCTACAATTTCAGACTTTTTCCCATATGTTTACTATTTTTCCCATATTTTCTACTGAAACCTGTTTGTTTCCCTTAAATCTAGAGTCGCCGGATTCCGATCCGACTTGTCGGAGCTGTACAGCTCCGACCATAGGTCAAAACCAGAAAGTGTAAAAGTAAAACAAAAAATCCTAATTGTCCTCTGTCACCCCATAAAATTTGAGAATTTTTTATGGAAGTTTGATATCCAAAATCCCCTTTATAATCAACATTTTAGGCAAAAATCACAAAATTTAAGGTTTTTATTTGAATTTTCATATTTAAAAATACAAAAAAAAAATAGATTTTCGAGATCCATTCTGTTTTTAGGGTTATTTTAGGTTTCCATGCCAAATTTGGCTTAATTCCAAGTTCATTTGTTCCATGTGTTAGTTTATCTTTAAATTCAAAAGCAAAAATCAGGTTAAATTTGATATTTTATGATATTTTCGCTATTTTAGGGTTTTATTCATGTAAATAAGCATGTCATATCATATTAGAGTTAATTTCAATGTCATTTGCATTTCACATTTTCCATTTTTGCAAAATTTATTTCAGAAAATCCTGGTTTCAAGGCCATAGTCTTGTTATCAGGGATATTTTGGTCATTTTGACCTAAATTTCGAAATTTCAATTTCTAATTCCATAAATTTTCATGCATATCATCATATTACATCATATTATATTTTATTTATTTTATTTGATTTTCAAAATTCCAAAATTTACAAAATTTCTTTCAAAAAACCTTGATTTCAAGGTCGTCAGGGGTATTTTGGTCATTCTGACCCCAATTTCGAATTTTCAAGTTTATTTTCGAAATTTATTCATTATTTATCATGTTTATATCAAAGGGGTATGAATTTGGGTTTATATCTGAATAACATCCGATAATTTCTCATATTTTCGGATAAATTCAGAAAAACCTACATTTTTGTGCTAACCTTGTTTTCCAGTTTTGCAAGAACATTCAAGAAGAAGGCTTAGTCACTTTATTTCTTTATTTTATTCAATCCAATATAAAAAGCAATGTAATATTTGGAATAAGAGTTACATTTCTGCTTAGAATAGGGTTGCATTGCATATAGTTTAATTTCTGCAAATTTCAATATGTGATGTATGATTCATGCACATTTATTTCAAATTCGCTATGGTTGACACGAATGGAACGTGCACAAGCTCTTATGGAGTTTATAAACTCGATGGGATTCGTATTTATGCTCATAGTCAGAATACGCAAAAAACCAAGATTTATGATCTTCATATTAGCCACATTCAGCCTACACTCTTAGGCTAACTTCAAAAGGATTTCTCAATTCCTCAATTGAAATTTCCTTTCAAATTCATATTCATTCATTCATATTATTCAAATTGCATTGTTTTCAAATTCATTTTTCAACTTTAATTTAAAAAAAAATCAATTTTCTCAAGGATTTACCAAGTTTCTCAGGATTGGATTTTCTCAGAATTCTAAATTTTCAAATGAGATTTCAAAGTATTTCCCAAGTTCAAATTAAGATTTTCCAATGTTTTAAAATTCTCAAATTTCAAAATCGTAAGTTTTCAAAAATCGATTTTCTCAGATTTCCCATTTTCTTGAGAACCCAGTTTCCTGAGAATTCATTTTCCATTTCAAAAATCTTTTTCCAATGAATTTCTTAGATTTTCTCAGAATTCTCAAATCCATTTTCTCAGAAAAGCAATTCCAAATTTCAAAATCGATTTTTCAAAGTTCAAGTTTTCTTGAGAAATCACTTTCCAATGCAAATTTCTGATTTCCAATGAAATTCAATGATTTTCCCAGGAATTCCAATTTCAAGTACTTTTCCAATCAATTTTTCAAGCATATTTCAATTTTCCAAAGCAAACATCATGTTTCTCAAACTTGCATCTTTTTAAAATTTCATAGCACAAGCCTGATTCTTTGTGCATTCTAGGAAAAATAGAGCATAATTTAGATATTTGAGTCAAGTTAAAGCACATAATTGATCCTTGGTTCAATTACCCCTGGTAAAGGCGCCAGGAACGGTTGAACATCGTACCGACAGGCGGATCCCATTCCACAGAATTTTCTCACAAATTTTTAAAACGGAGGTGAGTAATTTTCAAAAACCATTTTCAAAACTTTGGTCGAGTTTGACTCACGAAATTTGTTTCTCTCTCGCAAGAGAGGGGAAAAATTTTGCGACGATAACTGGTTTGGCGACCGTGATGGGATTTGTCTTCGCCTGATCAATTATGTGTTTTAACTTAGCTCAATTATCAAAATTATGGAATGTCAGCTTTCCTGATATCATGTGAACCTAGGAGCCTAGACTTGAACCCAACTGACATTGATTGCATGTAGGCTAGGCATGGTTTGGTAGGACCATATTGAGAAGAATTATTCATGCTCACTTAGACTTAGGTCTGAAATACAACACTCCTCAATCTAGGACTTTTATGAAAACAATGTTTGCTTCTTCAAAAGTTTTCAAAATTCTATCTCTTTAAGACTTGGAGCCCTCTGTTTGCCTGCATGTGATCATATTTCAAAAACCACCCCACCTATGTCTACCCGGTCTTTACGTTGCTGGGCTCTCTTCCAGAACCATAGTTCAGGACAGAGCTTCACAACTGGGCCACTTATTTGTGCTAACGCCCCCCTGCCACGTACCAAGGGCCATAGTCCATCGTATATTGGCAGGCACTCAAGGATGTTGGGAAAACACAAGCCTAGACCCAGAGATGAATTTTATGCCACGTACATTGAGCCTCAGCTCGAGTATATCGGCATAGCATGACTGAACACAGCTGATCTGAGCCTAGAGTCAGGATTAGGGACCTAAAGTTCTTTCAAAATCAATGCATTTAGAGTCAGCTTCTTAGGAATTGTTGTATATGCATAATTGTTTGTGATTGAATGTATGATTTTTTTTGTCTTATTTTCTCATATTTTTCCAAACTATCAGACAATTTTTTAAAATACCTTATTTTCTATCTTTTGTGAAATATCTTCTTTTCTCAAAAACCCTGGACGATCTTTCTAAATTATCCACTTTGTCCTCAAAACTCCAAGTGATTTTCCATTCTTTTGTTCCTCTGGACTTCGAATTTATAGCTTTTATTTTATCTTGCTTGCAATTTTCAAAATTCTTGCATTTTTCTAAAGTCTAATTCCAATTTTCCTATCCTTCAGTTCAATGGCATCCAGTCAGCTTGATTCTGTTTTTTCTGAGGGTCACATCTCCTATGAGGTGCGACAAAATCTTCTCGAGCATCAAGCTCTCAGCACCGAACCTTTCTTTCTCCGGTGGTACTATACTTGGTTCAAAAACTTCTCTCGTATGTTTCCGGACCACTTGAGCGACTGTGGGTTGGAACTGGCATCTGCAGTGGGAAAGTTGACAGTCGACGGCAATCTGATCCATGCACTGGCAGAGCAGTGGAATCTGCGCACCTGCACGTTCTGGTTCTCGTGGGGCGAGATGATTCTGTTGATGGACGAGTTTTCAGAGATTATGGGACTGCCTGAGCCAGCCGAGTGATCCATTGAAGCAGCAATTTCTGATCAATGTCAAGGGTCTGAACCCTAAAGATGTTGTGGCTCGCATGACAGGGCGCAAGTCTTGGCTACTGATTGAAGAAAATGGGAATGAGTATGTGAGCCTGATCGAGATCTACCGACAGTATGGAGAATTTGCAGAAGTCAACACGCTATCTAGAACAGCTCGAGAAAGAATCTAGCATGTGATGGTTCTGTGCACTGAAGGGCTCGGCTTCTTCCCAAATATACATATGCGTATGGCAAGCAGTTCAAGCTACTTGGCCCATTTTCTTGTACCTACTACTATCCAGAGTGATGCGTCAGTCAATTTTCTCAGAGACAGAAGTGCGTAGAAGCTCGGCTACTATCAGGGGTTATGCTAGAGTTCAACCTTGCATCAGCGCAGTGGTCTGGAACATACCATTCTGCCAAACATGGCTGAGATTCTTTCATCATTCTCACTCTTTTCTCCAATCCTCGTGTCTCTGTTGATCATAAAGAGTGGTGGCAAATTGTTTGTCTGCCCCCTCTTTCTCAAGTTTATTATTAATGCAATCATGTTTTCCCTTCAATGAATAAAATCTTTCAAATTCTTCATTCTTGGTTTGACGACCTCGCCTAGGTAACGAGGCATAATTTTCAGTTGTTTATTTTCTTTGCGAAGGAATGGCAACGCAATTATCGTAATCCTAGCGGTGACCCAATCCCTAGTAATGGGATGTTCTTTCAATTATCTACCAAATTCTCATCAAATATTTTTCCTATATTCATTTCTATCCTGAATCTTCATCATCAAAATTTAATCATCCATCTCATTCTGTAGAGAGCATCAGTATTCTTAAGTGGTTCAGATCAGATCAAGCAAGAAGACACCATTGTGTCAGTGCATTAGTGATTTTAGAAGCAGGCAAAAAGAAATGGATTCTCCAAGATCTGTCAGAAGATAGAGTCTGAATGATAGGGATGACATTGATCCTGCTGCATATCAAATATTCAAGAAAATGATGATTAGGATGATGTCTAAGCAACATGAAGATAGTCTCAGAAAGACTCCCATTAAAAAGAAGACATTTGTTTCCTTCTCTCAAAATATCATTGGCAAGAGCAACAAGTGACTCGGCGCGTGTCTGCCCGATATTTTATTCTTGCTTATGTCTTCTATTATCGTGGATTCAGTTCTGAATATTCCAAATGCCTAGATGAAGATGAAGACAAAGAAGTTGTGCGAGAGGCACACGAAGGTATTTGCGGTGGTCACGTCAGCTACCAAAATCTTATCAAGCAAATCATCCGAGCAGGATATTATTGGAAGACTATGCAGCAAGATTGCTACCATTTTGTGAAAGAAGTGTGCTCTATGCCAGATACATGCACCTTATATTCATGCGCCAACAATATATTTGCAATTTGTCATCTCTCCATGGCCATTTGCTATGTGAACCTTTGATGTTGTGGGCCCCATCACTCCTTGTGCTTCAAACAGCTACAAATATCTTCTTGCCACAACAGAATACTTCACTAAATGGGTCAAAGCTATCACTTTGCGTACAGTAGAAGGTTGACACGTGGTCTCATTCATCCACAAGAATATCCTTTGTTGTTTTGGCGTACCGCACGATATCGTGTCAAACAATGATAGTCATTTCAAGAATGAGAGAATGAGGACATTTGGCTCGAAGTTCAGAATTCAACATCATTTCTCCGCTCCCTATTATTCTCAAGGGAATGGTCAGGCATAGGCCGCCAATAAAATTCTGATTAGAATCCTGGAGCGAACTTTGGAAATAGGCCGTGACTGGCATGAGAAGATCCATGATGCATTGTGAGCATACAGAACCACCATTCGAACTCCAACTAATGCTACTCCGTCAGAACTTGTCTACAAAACTGAAGTAGTATTGCCTCTACATGTTCAGAAACCTGCCTTGAAGTTCGTATCACTGCTGGAGTTACTGCTTGATCAGTATCAGCAGCAGCGACTGGTACAACTTGATTTTCTCGATGAAAGAAGGCTCCGAGCAGCAAAGCAATCGTCAGAGGATAGTTAGACAATATGCAAAATTCGTCATTGAAAGAAAATTTCGAGTCAATGATCTAGTGCTCAGATCAACGGCTTATCTCAAGCACCACCCAAGTGGCAAATGGTCGCCGAATTGGGAAGGGCCCTATGTTTTCAAGAGGAAGCATTACCTCGCAATTCATATCTGCTCATCAATGTCGATGGTGTGGAATTATCAGACCCCATCAATGCTCAACATTTGAAAATTTTCTATACTTAAATCCTCTATTCCATCCTTTGTAATTCCTTAATATATTTTCTTCAATAATGGTCAAATTCTTCTTTCCCAGTTACACTGGGGCATTATTTTGAAAATTGTTTTCAAAACGTCATGTATGCAGGCAGGATCACACAAATCTCTCATTTTGCATACATGTGCACCCATTTACAGCATTTGCATTTATTTGCATTTGCATGCATTCATTCGCATTCATTTGCATTCATCCACATCAATTTGCATTTGCATCAAGTTTCCCCTTCAAGTTAAGGGATAAACCTGAACTACCCATTCAAGATAAGAGATAAATTCTGAGACTCCGACAGTTGTCTAAGTCATCGTGAGGATGAAGACTAAAAAACTCTCATTAGAATCAGTTGGGTATATTTTCAAAGTCCAGTGTTCGTGCTGGTAAATTTTCTAAATCCAGTGTTCATGCTAGTAAATTTTCAAAATCCAATGTTCGTGCTGGTAAATTTTCGAAAGCCAGTGTTCGTGTTGGTAAATTTTCTAAATCCAGTGTTTGTGCTGGTAAATTTTCAAAATCCAGTGTTTGTGCTGGTAAATTTTTGAAAGCCAGTGTTCGTGCTGATAAATTTTCTAAATCTAGTGTTTGTGCTGGTAAATTTTCGAAGTTCAGTGTTCGTGCTGGTAAATTTTTGAAAGCCAGTGTTTGTGCTGGTAAATTTTCTAAATCCAGTGTTTGTGCTGGTAAATTTTCTAAATCCAGTGTTCGTGCTGGTAAATTTTCTAAATTTAGTGTTCGTGCTGGTAAATTTTCAAAAAAATCCAGTGTTCATGCTGGTAAGATTTTTAAAATCCAGTGTTCGAGCTGGTAAAATTTTCTAAATCCAGTGTTTGTGCTGGTAAATTTTCAAAAAAATCCAGTGTTCGTGCTGGTAAATTTTCAAAAAAATCCAGTGTTCGTGCTGGTAAAATTTTCAAAATCCAGTGTTCGTGCTGGTAAAATTTTCTAAATCCAGTGTTCGTGCTGGTAAGATTTCCAAAATCCAGTGTTCGTGCTGGTAAAGTTTTCTAAATCCAGTGTTCGTGCTGGTAAATCTTCAAAATCCAGTGTTTGTGCTGGTAATTCTTCCAAAAACAGTATCCGTACTGATCCATCTTCAAAATCCAGTACTTATACTGGTTCATTTCCAAAATCCGGTATTCACACTGGTACATCTTTGAAAATCCAATTGTTATTGGTCGGACTTTCAGAATCCAATTTTTTTGGTCAAACTTTCTAAATCCGGTTTTACTGGTTAATGTTTTCAAACCTAATCCATGTTGGTCTAGTCTTCTTGCGGGATTCGAGTTCCGACTCGAATTTTCTTTCCTTCGGGATTCGAGTTTCAACTCGAATTTCTTTCCCTTCTGAATTGGTCTAGAAAATTAGAGTTTCGACTCAAATTTTCTTCCAAATCTAATTCAAATGTCCTAGAATTGGTCTAGAAGATTAGAGTTCTGACTCAAATTTTCTTCCAAATCCAATTCAAATGTCCTAGAATTGGTCTAGAAGATTAGAGTTCCGACTCAAATTTTCTTCCAAATCCAATTCAAATGTCCTAGAATTGGTCTAGAAAATTAGAGTTCCGACTCGAATTTTCTTCCAAATCTAATTCAAATGTCCTAGAATTGGTCTAGAAAATTAGAGTTCTGACTCAAATTTTCTTCCAAATCCAATTCAAATGCCTGGAATCGGTCTAGAAAAATTAGAGTTCCGACTCGAATTTTCTTCCAAATCCAATTCGCTTGGCTTTCCTTTAAAGGTTTGAACTCTTACTCAAACTTTTCTACACTTTAGTAATTGGTCTAGAAGATCCAAGTTTCGACTTGAATTTTCTTTCAAAACCCAATTCATTTAGTTTTTCCTTGAAGATTTGAATTCTGATTCTAATCTTCTCTCAAAACCCAGTTTAGCACTTGGTCCATTCAAAGCTCACAAGTTAAATCCTTCCTTCTTAAACTGTAATCCTTAGGTTAAATCCCTATGGAATTGATCGTTCGTAGGTCAAACCATTGCAGAATCGATGTGCTCCTTAGGTTAAATCCCTATGAAATTGATAGTTTGTAGGTCGAACCCCTGTGGAACCAATGTGATTTGTAGGTTGAATGCCTGTCAAACCAATATGGCTCATAGGTTGAACCCCTTTGTGAACCAAAAGTCCTTCTCAACCCAGTGGTTCTTAGGTTGAACCCCTTTCGAACCAATCTCATTCTCAAAAATTCGATCTGTAGGTTGAATTCCTACTGATCCTCGGTTCTTAGGATTGAACCCCTTCGGAACTAATCCCACTGCCAAAAAATTTGATCTGTAGGTTGAAGTCCTCCGGATCCAATATTCTTTACAGTCCTTAGGTCGAACCCCTTTTAGATTGATATTGTTCAGAATTGTGATTTGTAGGTTGAAGTCCTCCTGATCCAAGTTCTTAGGCTGAATCCCTATTGAACCCATGTTGTTCCCAGAGAACCAATGTTGTTCTCAATTGAACCCAGGTCGTTCTCAGTAAACTAATTTCTAATTTCGACCTTCGTGTCAATCAATTTCCAAGTTCAAGCCTTCGGGTTACAATCTTACCAACATCAGTCATTTTCTTGCCTTCGGGTTACAACTTTATCAATATCTATCACTTTCTAAGCCTTCGAGTTACAACTTCATCAATGTCAATCAATTGTTAATCATCAAATTCAATCTTTCAATCAAAATCCTGCTTTCGAGCTGGTCGGTCAACAAATCCTGCTTTCGAGCTGGTCGGTCAACAAATCCTGCTTTCGAGCTGGTCGGTCAACAAATCCTGCTTTCGAGCTGGTCGGTCAACAAAATCCTGCTTTCGAGTTGGTCGGTCAACAAATCCTGCTTTCGAGCTGGTAATTCAACAAATCCTACTTTCGAGCTGGTCGGTCAACCCAAATCTTGCTTTCGAGCTGATAAGTCAAAATAAAACCCAACTTTTGAGTTGATCTTTTATCGAGTCTTTTCAAGACTCAATTTGGTCATGGATGTGTCAATTAAACCTCAAGCAATTTCTTTCACCAAGGATTTCAAGAACATTTTGCCAATTTGTCATTAAATATTTGTTGATTTCAAAATCTTTATTGCACAAAATTATTGCCTCAGAATACCTTCAGTATTACTTCCGAAAGGACAAAGCTTTCGCGAAAAAGGATTCAAAATTCAAAATCTTTCTATTGGCCAACCAAAAGGATGAAGAATAAATCCTCGATATGGCCAGCAAAGGAAATTCAATGTTATTGCAAGGTCATAAGTGATCGGTATTGATCACAGTCAATGACATATTTTTAAAGATCATTCTTGAAAAATAAAGCAGTCGAAATATCCTGGGTGATACAGAAAAATCCACTCAATCCTTATATCTCCTCAATCACCTAAGCTGCAATTAAATATCTGCAAAAGGGATCTCTCAATTGTCGTCAAGGTGAAGACGAATTATGCAAGTTAGACCCCCGATGCCAAAGAAGATTTGGATCATCTTCGAGATGAAGGATTTTGTGACGGATCCTTCCAGGGAAAGTTCAGATCACTGTCAAGATGAAGGCGACTGTGATGAGCCTCCTGACAAACCCTAAAGGATATTTAATTTCTGCTATCATCAAGAGATTGTCAACCAAAGAGCCAATAACCGTCAATATAATCCCTAAGAGAAAAGAAGGATCGGATCATCTCCAAGATGAAGGAGTTTGTGACATACCCTTCCAAAAAAAAAGAGAGAAAAGTCAGGACATCTTCAAAATGAAGGATGATGTAATCCCAAAAAAAAAAACAAGAGAGCTCTAATTCTGCCAAAAAAAAAAAAGTGGGCAGAAAGATCATCATGAGAAAGAATCACAAGATATGAGACTGCCAAATATGCCAAGAATCTTCTTTAATTTTGTGAAATTCTATTATCAATATTCTGTCATCAATTGCTTTCACAATATCAAGAATACTCTCTTTTTTGTTCATATCAAGGAAATTAATAGCTTCCTTGAAAGAAAGTCAATTGCAAGCAATTTGAATTTGAATCTTGATTCTACGGAGTTAAGCTCAGTCGGAGGTAATACTTTAGATAGAAAAGATGGAATACTTTCAAACCAATGTGCATCATTTCCAATTATTTTGAGTCAACAACAATTTTCAACATTTTGACAATATTTTCTAGTCATCCTGGCAGGAAGCGAGAGCTTAAGGTTCATCTTTGGCGCATACTGACATCAGTTGTTATCCCTTTTAAGGACTTGATAACGGGAGTTTTCAAGGTTCCTTCCCTTCTGTTGGTATAATCTGAGCACATGGGCTCTCAGATTCGCACACTTCCCTCTGTCCCCACTGTCCCACCGTCGACAATCCAATTTCGGCTTGAGGTTAAGCCACCAATCATTTTCTCACAAAAAGTCATCAATTGCAAAAGTTATTTAGTCTCAACAATGAGGCGCCCAAAATCAAACCCCTTTTCAAGCTTTAGGGACCCCAATCTCATCCTTTTGCAAAACCCCTATCGGATTCATTGTGCAGAAATCCGAAGGTTCCATCATGGTTTCTTCCTTCGAGGATTCCATTCATTTTCCGCTCAATCAGGATAAGGGTACAAACCTGAGCCTCCTTTGATGAGGTATTTCATTTTCCGCCCAATCAAGATAAGGGTACAAACCTGAGCCTCCTTTTATGAGGTATTTCATTTTCCGTCCAATCAGGATAAGGGTACAAACCTGAGCCTCCTTTGATGAGGTATTTCATTTTCCGCCCCATGAGGATAAGGGTACAAACCTGAGCCTCCTCTGAGGAGGTATTTCATTTCCCGATCAGGTTAAGGGTTAAAACTGAGCCTCATTTTGAAGAGGTATTTCGTTTCTCGGTCAGGTTAAGGGTCAAACCTGAGCTTCGTTTCTACACGAAGTATTTCCCGTCCCATCCAGGTTAAGGGCAAAACCTGAATCTCACTTCTTTTGAAGTAAATTCTTTCTTCTTCATTCTCCATTTCATATCTACCATTTTCATCAGGGCTAATTTCTTCATATTCAGTCAGATCCTTCTAACTGAGGCATTTTTATAGCCTAAATTTGGTGTGTTTTTCTTTGCCACTAAGCTCGGCCCTAAACCGGCTTAGTAGCAAATAGGGGCATCTGTAAACACCCCAAAATTTCTACATCCATTCTCAAATAACCCTCCTCGTGCAGTGCCAACCTTGTTAGGTCAGCGTACGAGTCAAACCTCGAGTTAGTTTTAGAAAATCACCATTTCACCCATTTTCATTAGGAAAAATACCATTTTACCCCAAAGTCATCCCGAACCCCAATCGATCGGAGTCAACAAAGCTCACTGGTCAGTTCAGAACATTTAGAATATCAATCATTTCAAGCTCATCTGAGCTCACAGTGAGAAGGCCATTTTCGTTTCTGACCATTCCTGCCAAAGTGGTATCATTTCTTCAGAAATGAGCTCATTTCTCACTCAAATCCAAGCCAATTGTCTCTGAGTCAGTCAGTCATATTCCCCAGAGTCTAAGTTGAGCTCACCAGAAGTTCAAACGCTCCAGTCTCAGTTCAAAACCATTTCCAAGTATCCCGGAGCCCATTTTAGTCCATTTCAGTTCTTTCAGCTGAAATTGAGCTGAGTTCAGTCAATTGAGCTAGTGTTTGAGGTTCAATTTTAGTTTATGTCAGTATTACTAACCTTTGTTTTAGCTCAAAGTAAGCTCAGGTTCGTAATTCACTTCGCTTCAGTTACCATTTCGTACTATTTCTCTAAAAATGACAACTTTTCTTGAAAATTTAGTTGGAAAGGTCAATTGAGTCAGTGTCTGGTTAGTTCACATGAGTGCAGAAACTCTAAAACCCAGCTCAATCCAGCTCATTTCAGTTTAATTCAGCTCCAACCCCAATTTTCAGTGTCACTCTAACCCAGTAGAGTCCCGAAAACCATTTCTTCAACCATTTTGCAAATTTTGTCAATTTTAACACTTTTTGAGTCGGTACAACTGCCAATCGGGGTTTAAAATTCAAAATTCTTCATTCAGAGTCAGCATTTTGCATGTCATTTCATGTCATTTCTCATTATTTCATATCATTTCTCAGCATTTCATAACATTTCATCACATTTCATTTCATTTTCGAAGTCCAGAACTCCAGTTTTATAAATTTCAATCCAGATTGAGTTTTAAAAGTTTTCATAAATCAATTTCAAACCCTGGGTTTCCAAAATTGACATTTTTACCCCCAAGAGTCTAAATTTGGAAATATTTTCTCAAGAAAAATAATCTGGATTTATTTCAAACTCAAAATTTTGAATTCTACACTGGATTTCTCGAGAAAAACAATCTGGATTTTTTCCAAAATTAAATTTTTAAATTCTACATTGGATTTGCTTCGAACAAGGTATTGAACTTCAAAATCCGAGCTCATTTCAAAAACTGCCAAAAATAGCTCGTTTCGTCTGGAAATTTTCTGAAAAGACTATTTTACCCCTTTAATCATCAAAATGAATTATAAAAGTGAAATTTGGACCCGCTCTGAGAGGGCCCATCCATTTGCATTTTCTTGTTTTAATTTATTAACAAAAAAGAGATGTTTCTTTCTTATTTTTTTGTTTTGTTTTATTTGGTTTTTTTATTTATTTTATTTTAAAGAGGTGGGACCCGCAAGGTGGTCGCCCAAACCTCCAGCCCCCTCTCCCTTCCTTCCTTTCCTTTTTCTTTTTCCCTTTCACTTTCCCTTTCTTCTTCCTTTCTTTCCTTTCCTTTTCTTTTTCTTCTTTCTTTCCTTTCTTTTCTTCCCTTTTTTCCATCTTCCCTTTCTTCCTTCCTTCCTTTCCCTCTTGCCCACCCATTCACGTAAAGGGGGGATCTCCTTTTTCATTAGGTTATTAAAACCTAGGTTAAAAAGCACATTAAGGCCTAAGTTAGAAAAAAAGGAAAAGACTCTCACAGCTGATCTCTTCTTCACGCCTCTCTCTCTCTCTCTCTCTCTCTCTCTCTCTCTCTCTCTCTCTCTCCAACCTCTTAACAGCAGCCTTTGCTGCAACCTCCGGCAGAAAGAGAATGGCTGCAGCCCATCATTTGAGCAGCACTTGCACAACGACCTCCACCAGCAATGCAACCATTCAACTCCTTGCTGCTGCCACCTCTTACAAAGACACCATTCACGGCCAATCCTCCTTCAAACGTTCGTGACCGCAGCCCCAATTCCTCCATCACAGCAGCTTCAGCCCTTCACTAGTGACAGCCTTCTCTACAAGCAAAACCGTGGCATCCTCAACACCCCTTCAGCTTCCTAGCACCCACCTTCATCACCATCATCTTCAACCTTGGTGCAGCCACACCTACCGTCCTTTTCTTTAGTCGATCCAAGCAAAGACCCTTCCCAAGGTAAAAACCCTTACCTTCATAATTTCTATATGATTCTATTGCAAATCCAGTTTTGAAATTGGATTTATATGATCAAAAAGAATATCTCATGGTTGTGGAATCTTGATTTACCATATTCAAGGTTGTAAGAGAGGTGATCCATCCGATGAATCGATCGGGTCCTTCTCGTCAATAGCCAACATCAACCAACTTCGTATCTCCTTGGTCTTCTTTATTTTAAGCATGTTTTTCATATAAATCACACGTTTTAGGTATTTTGTTTAATTAGTTTTACCATTTTATAGGTATTTTACTTAGTTTTATTAGTACTTGCATATTAGTTATAGTATTTTTATTCAGGTGTTCAGTCCGGTCTTTATTTCATGTACTGATTTGCATTGTAAAATTTTGATAATTTCATGTTAAGAACGTGCATCTGTTTCTGATTTCTCATTAAAAACCCCGATTGATTCAGGTTCTGAAACTTCATTTTAAAAATCAAACCCTAAATCGGGTTTTGTCATTTTGAACTTCTAGTTTGCGCTTTAGCAGACAAGAACCTCCGGTACCACCTTCGTGGGAGATCCGGATTGCTCTCCAAAAATCACAGTAGATTCATAATTGAATCTATTGATGATCTGGAAATTTTAGAGTTTTTCTAGTTAGTTTTGACCTCTGTCAAAAATCAGATTTCCCAGCCCTCTGGGAAAATCTCGATTTTCCTTTGTCAAGGCATAGACAGACTCTAATGCACCGAGTCCACCCAATTTGTAGCTCGTCTGCAAAAACTTTCAACACCAAAGTTGTTTCTAACATGTTTTCCTGTCATTTCCCAAAATTTGGGAATTTTTAGAACTGTTTCAGTATTTTGCCCAAAAATTTCTTTTTTGTCTGACAGATTTCAATATCTCAAAATTCCAGAGATTTGGGTCTCTGATAACAGTCTTCCCTTTTCCAAACTGTAACCCGAATTCCAATAATGTGAAAATATAAAAATTTTCTATGTTTGTCATAGACATTTTCCCACAGTTTCATACTTTTTCCCATTTGTTTACTATTTTTCCCACATTTTCAACCGAAACCTGTCTGTTTCCCCTAAATCCTAGAGTTGCCGGATTCCGATCCGACTTGCCAGAGCTGTACAGATCCGACCATAGGTCAAAATCTGAAAGTGTAAAAGTAAAAAATCTTTTCCTAACTGTCCTATGTCACCCCATAAAATGTGAGAAATTTTTATAGAAGTTTGATATCCAAAATCCCCTTTATAATCAACATTTTAGGCAAAAATCATAAAATTTAAGGTTTTTATTTGAATTTCCATATTTACAAATTCAAAAAAAAATAGATTTTCGAGCTCCATTCTAGTTTTAGGGTTAGTTTAGGTGTTCATGCCAAATTTGGCTTAATTCCAAGTTCATTTGTTCCATGTGTTAGTTTATCTTTAAATTCAGAAGCGAAAATCAGGTTAAATTTGATATTTTATGATATTTTTGCCATTTTAGGGTTTTATTCATGTAAATAAGCATGTCATATCATATTAGGGTTAATTTCAATGTCATTTGCATTTCACATTTTCCATTTTTGCAAAAAAAAATTCAGAAAACCCTGGTTTCAAGGCCATAGTCTTGTTATCAGGGGTATTTTGGTCATTTTGACCTAAATTTCGAAATTTCAATTTCTAATTCCATAAATTTTCATGCATATCATCATATTTCATCATATTATATTTTATTTATTTCATTTGATTTTCAAAATTCCAAAATTTACAAAATTTCTTTCAAAAAAACCCTGATTTCAAGGTCGTCAGGGGTATTTTGGTCATTCTGACCCCAATTTCGAAATTTCAAGTTTATTTTCAAAATTTATTCATTATTTATCATGTTTATATCAAAGGGGGTATGAATTTGGGTTTATATCTGAATAACATCCGATAATTTCTCATATTTTCGGATAAATTCAGAAAAACCTACATTTTTGTGCTAACCTTGTTTTCCAGTTTTGCAGGAACATTCAAGAAGAAGGCTTAGTCACTTTATTTATTTATTTTATTCAATCTAATGTAAAAAGCAATGTAATATTTGGAATAAGAGTTACATTTCTGCTTAGAATAGGGTTGCATTGCATATAGTTTAATTTCTGCAAATTTCAATATGTGATGTATGATTCATGCACATTTATTTCAAATTCGCTATGGTTGACACGAATGGCACATGCACAAGCTCTTATGGAGTTTATAAACTTGGTGGGATTTGTATTTATGGCCATAGTTAGAATACGAAGAAAACCAAGATTTATGATCTTCATATTAGCCACATTCAGCCTACACTCTTAGGCTAACTTCAAATATGCATTGCATTTCTCAAAACTTCAAAAGGATTTCTCAATTCCTCAATTGAAATTTCCTTTCAAATTCATATTCATTCATTCATATTATTCAAATTTCATTGTTTTCAAATCCATTTTCCAACTTCAATTTAAAAAAAAAAACAATTTTCTCAAGGATTTACCAAGTTTCTCAAGATTGGATTTTCTCAGAATTCTAAATTTTCAAATGAGATTTCAAAGTATTTCCCAAGTTCAAATTAAGATTTTCCAATGTTTTAAAATTCTCAAATTTCAAAATCCTAAGTTTTCAAAAATCGATTTTCTCAGATTTCCCATTTTCCTGAGAACCCAGTTTCCTGAGAATTCATTTTCCATTTCAAAAATCTTTTTCCAATGAATTTCTTAGATTTTCTCAGAATTCTCAAATCCATTTTCTCAGAAAAGCAATTCCAAATTTCAAAATCGATTTTTCAAAGTTCAAGTTTTCTTGAGAAATCACTTTCCAATGCAAATTTCTGATTTCCAATGAAATTCAATGATTTTCCCAGGAATTCCAATTTCAAGTACTTTTCCAATCAATTTTTCAAGCATATTTCAATTTTCCAAAGCAAACATCATGTTTCTCAAACTTGCATCTTTTTAAAATTTCATAGCACAAGCCTGATTCTTTGTGCATTCTAGGAAAAATAGAGCATAATTTAGATATTTGAGTCAAGTTAAAGCACATAATTGATCCTTGGTTCAATTACCCCTGGTAAAGGCAACAGGAACGGTTGAACCTCGTACCGATAGGCGGATCTCATTCCAGAGAACTTTCCTGCAAATTTTCAAAATGGAGGCGAGTAATTTTCAAAAACCATTTTCAAAACTTTGGTCCAGTTTGACTCGCGAAATTCGTTTCTTTCTCGCAAGAGAGGGGGAAAATTTTGCGACGATAACAGTCTTGTTTGAATTGTGCTACTCATACTTTTATCTCTGATGATTTTACCGAACAACTCCACGCTTTGGTGTAACCGGTTGATAAAATGATCGAAGTATACAACTCATTGGGTTCACGCACCAAATGTATCCAGTGTGTAAAGAACTTGGATATAGAAATTGTAACGCCCCGGGGTTTTAAAACCTTTAAAAATGCAATTTTTTATTTTTAAACAGCGAAATTGGTTTTTGACTTCTGGTTTTCTAAACCTCGGGCACGTCACATTTCACAATTAACAACAAAAGCAACAATAATTTATATCAACATTATATATATAGTCTTTTCACAAGGTTCAAAAATTAAAACATTTAGGATTAAATTTAAAAAAAATCCTAAATTGATCTCAGGATCTTGGGAATCTGGATTCTTCGATGCCGCTCTTGTCCAACATCCACTGTAATATTGTCTATTCCATATTTGAACCTGAAATCCCCATAAAATGGGGTCAGACTTATGAAGCCAGGTAAACTATTAATCAAAATCATATAATTCAAATATTAAGCATGATTTCAATAATTTATAATTCAAAATGCATACATTCAAGAATAATTATGCAATTAAAACATGGCAATTAAAAATAATTTAAAACATGATTATGTGTTATATCAACAAGGCATATTTTCATATCAAATTGTGTGAAAGAAAAGGTCATTGTTTCGATATTAACGTCCTCCTGGTACGATGGAGGGCTCTCCGATCTCAAACTAAGGATTCCGGGGGTGTATTATTCTATTGTGGTTTACCTAGATACCTGAGTGAAACGGGCTCCCAAGCGAACGGTCAACGACCGGGAAGATTCTCGACAATGGCGAGCAAACAAGGAGAGTTGAATGCATCCACTGGCATGCGGCAGCCTTGAGACCCGTTGGTCTCGGTCTCCTCAACCCGAGTGACAAGACGCCCAGGAAATCTATTGCTCCCAAAAATCATCATCTTCACAATGTCACTCCGGGTTGTATCACTACCCCTTCCAAGGTAGGCTAAACCTAGATGGGCATGAAGGATTCTTTTATAGGACTTTTAATATTTTCAAAACTAGGCCCAATGGCCAAATAATTTTTTTCAAATAAACACTTGGGTCATATGTATCCAGCCCATCCAGAATTTTGCTCTATAACAACGAGCATTCGCCTATGAAGGCGAGAATTAAGTTTGTATAGACATAACTCATGCAACAATAAAATCTTTCAAAAATCAACATGCTATACAAAATTCTTTTTTTCATCAATATCATCAATGTTTTAACCATAGTATTTGATTTAAAATCATAAGATTTGAAATCAAAATACGTACTTAATTTCTGCAGGTACTGAAATATGCATTTGATCATAAATCAAATTTAAATAATCATGCACGAATTAAAAACATGAATCCAAATCATGTCTAATATAAAATTATAAGATTTCGATAGAATAACTTACCTTGATTTTTTTATAGGACTAAGGGGAATACGATAAAGCGCTTGTGCTTTGATTTAATCTGATAAAATTCATTATATGAGTTAATAAAGAATTTCAGGTAGTGTTTGCCCTATAAATTTAAAGAAATATCTAAAAAATTATTTATAATTGACTATAAAACTTTTATAAAAAAATTCACAGAGTTTCCTCTGTAATAACTCAAATGGTCGAAAAAGGGTTTGAACTTGAATTTGAGTTGTAAAAATTTGAACATGACTTTGCGTCACAAATAATTTTATAAAGGTTTTTTCAAAAATTTGACTCAAATATTAAAAAGGATTTTTAAAAATTTTGATAGAATTTCCTTTATACAAATCTAATTTTTCTGAAATAGTTGTACAAATTTTGATATAATTCCTATTAAATAAACTCGAGATTTCTGAAATATCTGAAAAACTTTTGTCATAATTTTGATTTAAAATAATTGAATTTTTCAGAAATTATTTAGAAAATTTGGTCAGAATTACTGCTATACTAATTCTACTTTTTAGAAATCATTTAAAATAATTTTTCCAGAACTTTTGTTATAAAAATTCTATTTTTTCAAAATCTTTTAGAAAATTTTTGCCGAAATTACTGCTATAGTAGTTCTGATAATTTAAAAATGTTTTAGAAAAATTTGAATAGAGTTTCCCTTGCGTAGAGGCTGGGTTTGGATTAAATTTTGGCAAAATTGCCAAAATTTAAATCCACAAGAAGTAGAATTGGGGTTTAGAAGGAGGATTTGAATTCATAAAATGGTTCCTGAACACTAACCTTGCTTAGTTGATTCGAGCAGCGCTTTCGCTATCCAAAAATCAACTTTTCTGCTAAATTTAGCAACCTTCAGTGATTAGTGCTTCCGAGGTTGTTTTTGATCGGACGGAGCTTCTTGCAGAAGAACGGACTTTGATTAAGGAAAGAGGGAAAGGGCTAGAAGAGGTTTCTCAGAAAAAATCTGAGATTAGACGAAGTTTTTGAACTAAAATCTAGAGAGAGAAATTCAAAGGTAGAGAGAGAAAGTAGGAGAGAGAGAGAGCTTAGAGAGAGAGGGGACCTCAGGACTGAGGTAGAGAAAGAGGGGGTGAGGGGGTATTTATAGGAGAGAGAGGAGGTGTTTCCCCCCCCCCCCTTGTGGGTCCCACTTTGGTGACATTTGTCACCAAAGTGAATAAAATAATAATTTTGAATGACACTTGTCATTCTTCTGACAAGTGTTAAAAAGAGAGAGAGGCTTAGTGTCACCTCCTCACTGAGGATTTCATACTGCATGAAGAACTGGAGATTTCAATCTCTTGATGTGAATAAGACTTTAAGATTTTGTGACTGGAGATGATTCTGAGCAAAACAATAGGAAAATTTTGAGAATCGGGGATGAAATCTGGAGTTTTGCAGGATTCAAGCTCAGAGAATGACCATTTTGCCCTCTGGTGATCCTCAAGGATGGTTCACAATGGTTGGTGGAGATGTCGGGGAGGTGAGTGAAAATTTAGGGTGTTTACAGATGCTCTTCTTTGCTACTAAACCGGCTTGTGGCCGAGCTTAGTGGCAAAGAAAAACACATCAAATTTGGGCTATATAAAATGCCTCAGTTAGAAGGATCTGACCGGGTATGAGAAAATTGGCCCTAATGAAGATGGTAGTTATGAAATGGAGAATGAAGAAGAAAGATTCACTGTGCGAGAGTGAAGTTCAGGTTTTGCCCTTATCCTGGATGGGACCAAAATACTTCGTATGGAATGAAGCTCAGGTTTTAACCCTTGACCTGATTGGGGAATGAAATACCTCATCACATGGGGCTTAAGTTTGTACCCTTAACCTGATTGGGCAGAAAAATGAAATACCTCATCAAAATGAGGCTCAGGTTTATACCCTTAACCTGATCGGATGGAAAATGAATGGAATCTCAGAAGGAAGAGACCATGATAGAGCCTTCGGATTTCGCACAATAAATCTGATAGGGGTTTTGCAAAAGGAAGTAAAATAGGGTCCATAAAGCTTGAAAAGGGGTTGATCTTGGGTGCCTCATTGCTGAGACTAAATCAGCTTTTGAAATTGTCTTTTGCGATAAAATGATTGGGGGTTCGACCTCGAACTTAAATTGAACTGTCTATAGCGGGACAGTGGGGACACAGGGAAGTGTGCGAATCTGAGAGCCCGGGCGCTAAGATTATACAAGGGAAGGAATCTTGAAAACTCTCGTTATTAAGTCCTAAAGAGGGATAAAAATGGTGTCAGGATGTATCAAAAACGGACATCAAGCTCTCACTTCACGTTAGGATAGCTAGAAAATATTGTCAAAATGTTGAAAATTTTGTTGATTCAAAGTAATTGAAAATGATGCACATTATTATAAAAATATCCCTTCTTTTCCACCTGAAGTATTACTTTCAAACGGGATTAACTTCATAGAATCAAGATTTGGAATTCAAATTGCTTGTGATTGACCTTCTTCAAGGAAGATATCAATTTCCTTGATATGAGCAGGAAAGAAAGAATATTGATAATAGAATTTCACAAATTTAAAGAAGATTCTTGGCAGATTCGGCAGTTTGATATCCTGGGATGCTTCTCTCATGATGATCTTTATGCACTCTTTTGAACTCTCTTGGGTTTCGGGGGAGTATATTACATCATCCTTTATTTTGGAGATGTCCTGACTTCTCTCTCTCTCTCTCTCTCTCTCTCTCTCTCTCTCTCTCTCTCTCTCTCTCTCTCTCTCTCTCTCTCTTTGTAAGGGTATGTCACAAACTCCTTCAACTTAGAGATGTTCTGATCCTTCTTTGTCTCATAAATTATATTGACGATATTGGCTCATGGGTTGGAGATCTCTTGATGATAGCGGAAATTAAATATCTTTTAGGGATTGTCGAGAGGTTCATCGCATTCGCCTTCAACTTGACAGTGCTTTGGACTTTCCCTTGATGGATCTGTCACAAACTCCTTCATCTTGGAGATGATTCAAATCTTCTTTGGCCTCGGGGATCTAACTCGCCTAATTCGTTTTCATCTTGACGACAATTAAAAGATCTCTTTTGCAGATATTTAATTGCAGCTCAGGTGATTTAAAGAGACAGGGCTTGGGTGAATTCTCTCTTTTTCTATCTTTCAAGATATTTCCACTACCTCATTTTTGCAAGAATGGTCTTTAAAGATGTGCCCTAACTGCGATCAATATCAATCATTTATGGCTTTGCAATAACATTGAATTTTCTTTGGCTGGCCATATCGCGGATTTATTCTTCATCCTTTTGGTTGGCCAATAGAAAGAATTTGAATTTTGAATCCTTCTTTGCAAAAGCTTTCTCTTGTGGAAGTAATGTTGAAGGTATTTTGAGGCAAAGATTTGTGTAATAAAGTTTTTGAGATCAGCAAGTAATTGAATGACAAATTAGCAATAATGTTCTTGAAATCCTTGGTGAAAGAGAGCATTTGAAATCCGTCTTAACGCATCCGTGACAAAAATTATCCTCTCTTTTCCTCAAAGGAGAAGACTCAGGTTTAGCCCTTACCTGAATGTGAAATAGAAATTACTCCTCTCTTCCCTGAAGAGGAGGTGTTTGCAAAATGAACTTTTGAAGAGAAATTGAGTTTTCGTCAAAGTTTCCTAACATTAGGCTTCTCTTATGGAAAGGGGCTCATAGTAATGAGGTCAATAAATTGGGACATGAATGAACGAGTCCATCACACTCTCTCTGAAAAGAGGGTTCTCCATGACGAAATGACCTAGTATGAAAATTAGAGGGGGCACAAAAAAAGCGAGTCTCCATCTAACCTCTCTCTATAAAAAGGTTCCTTGTGTGGAATTGGAAATTGTTTTGCAAACGGTTCACAAAGACACGAGTCCCTTCAAACTCTCCTTGAAAAGGGGCTAAGTGAACGAATTGGATAGCATGCGAGAAGAACAAGCTCCCTCAAACTCTCCCTAAAAAGGGTCTCTCGCAAGAGAAAATGATTGAAATTTGGATATTGGGCCAATAGGCGGAATGACTATGATTGGCAAAGGTGACCTGCAGGTCGAGAATGATTCAAATAGAATTGGTAAGCCGAAGGTTTGAAATTGGATGACCTAACGATTGAAATTAAGAATTGGTTGACCCAAAGGTCAAAATTGTGTGACATGGAGGTCAAAATTGGAAATTGAAAATTGAGAGTATGAAAATTGAGCGACTAGGAGGTCGAAATTGAGAATTGATTGACCCAAAGGTCAAAATTGGAAATTGAATGACTTTGAGGTCAAAATTGGAAATTGGATGACCTGACGGTCAAAATTGAGAATTGATTGACCCAAAGGTCAAAATTGTGTGACTCAGAGGTCAAAATTGGATTGGATGACCCGCAGGTCAAAATTTTGGAAATTGAGTGACCCGAAGGTCGAAATTAGAAATTGAATTTTGATTAGTGGTTCGTACGAAGACTGAACCTAAAAGATCGACTAATGCGACCGATGGGACATTAGCACGAGGGTTAGATTTTGGAAGAATAACGGATTTTAGAAAATGAACTAATGTGAATACTGGATTTTGAAAATGAACCAGTACGAGCACTGAATTTTGAAATAGTACCAGTTCAACCTTGGATTTAGAAAATGTACCAGTTCGAGCACTGGATTTTGAAAATGTACTAGTTCGAGCACTAGATTTTTGAAAAATATGCCAGATAACGGAAAGGGATCACGAGTCGAAACTCGGATTAACAAAGGAGAATAAGGAGCTTGAGTCAGAGCTCAAATAAATAAAGGAAAGAGATCACAAGTCGGAACCCAGATCAACAAAAGAGAATAAAAAACTCGAGTCAGAGCTCAAATAAAGGAAAGAGATCACGAGTCGGAACCCGGATCAACAAAAGAGAATAAAGAGCTCGAGTCAAAGCTCAAATAAAGGAAAGAGATCACGAGTCGGAACCCGGATCAACAAAGAAGAATAAAGAGCTCGAGTCAAAGCTCAAATAAAGGAAAGAGATCACGAGTCGGAACCCGGATCAACAAAAGAGAATAAAGAGCTTGAGTCAGAGCTCAAATAAAGGAAAGAGATCACGAGTCGGAACTCAGATTAACAAAGGAGAAATAACCTGAGTCGAAACTCGGATTTTCAAAGGAGAAATAATTTTAAGAAAAAATCGAGTCGAGACTCGGATCTTTGAAAAAGAATAACCCAACTTAAAATTGGATTTTGAAATAGTGCTAATAACAATTGGGAATTATAATGGGACTAGTTGCTGAAGTCTCAAGACTGACCAAATTAATATTAATGTCGTTGAATGTAAATTGATGCACATGGATGCACAGGTGTGTAAAATGAGAGATTTGTTTATCCTGCCTGCATGCAGAATAAAAATTTAAAATGCCCCAGTGTAACTGGGAAAGGGAAGTTTGATCCTTATTGAAGGAAATAAGAAAATTACAAAGAAAGAATAGATGCTTCAAGTATAGAACTTTTTCAAGTGTCGAGCATTAATGGGATCTGATAATTCTACCCCATCGGCATTGATGAGCTGATATGAGTTGCGGAGTAATGCTTCTTTGACGACATAGGGATCTTCCCAATTTGGGGACCATTTGCCACAAGAACGATGTTTGAGATATGTTGTGGATCGAAGTACTAAATCATTGACTCTGAATTTCCTTTCGATGACAGACTTTGCGTACTGTCGGGCTATTCTTTGACGATAGGACTGAGCGTGCTCCGCTACTTTTAGCTTTCTTTCATTAAGCAAGTCAAGTTGTATCAGTCGTTGCTGCTGGTATTGATCCAGAGGTAATTCTAGAAGTGATGCAAATTTCAAAGTGGGCTTCTGAACATGTAGAGGCAGTACTACTTTGGTTCCATAGACCAGTTATGATGAAGTAGCATTTGTTGGAGTGTGAATGATGGTCTGGTAGGCCCATAGTGCATCATGGATCTTTTCATGCCAGTCACGGCCTGTTTCTACAGTTCGCTCCAAGATACAAATTAAGATGTTGTTGGTAGCTTCTGCCTGACCATTCCCTTGAGGATAGTATGGAGCAGAGAAATGATGATGGATTTTGAACTTTGAGCAGAATATTTTCATTCTTGAAATGACTGTCATTATCTGACACGATATCATGCGGTATGCCGAAATGGCAAAGGATGTTCTTGTGGATAAAAGAGACTACATGTCGGCCTTCTACTGTGCGTAGAGTGATGGCTTCTACCCATTTGGTGAAATATTCTATTGTAGCAAGGAAGTATTTGTGGTCGTTTGAAGCAGAAGGGGTGATGGGACCTACGACATCAAAGGCCCACATAGAAAATGGTCATGGAGAGACCATATACTGCAAATATGTTGTTGGAGCATGAATAGATGGTGCATGCATCTGGCATTGAACACACTTCTTCACAAAATGATAGCAATCTTGCTGCATAGTCTTCCAGTAGTATCTTGCTCTGATGATCTGCTTAACAAGAGTTTGGTAGCCGACGTGACCACCATAAATGCCTTTGTGCGCCTCTTGCATGACCTTTTTGGCTTCGTCTTCGTCTAAGCATCTGGAATATTCAGAACTGAATCCACGACAATAAAGGACATTGGCTGGAATGAAATATTAGGTAGACATGTGTTGGATTGCTCGATGCTCTTTCTTTAAGAGCTCTAGAGAAAATTCGTCGGTTTCTATGAAATTCTTGATATTGTAATACCAAAGCTTTTTCTTTTGCTCAGTCTGGTTTACTTGTTCTGTTGGAAGGAAGGCATGTTGGTCAAGTTTGTCAATTTCGAAGGAGTGACAAGATTCTCTATTTTTTAATGCCATAATGAAGCCTAGATTGGCCAGGCTATCAGCCACTTGATTGAAATCTCTCTTGATATGGAAGAGCTAAAATTCTTCAAAATTGTTGGCAAGAGCTGAGATGATCTTCTGATAAGGAAGTAGTTTCTGATCCTTGACTTGCCATTCAGCTTGGACTTGATTGACGACGAGCAATGAGTCGCCATAAGCATGCACTCTCTTGATGTTGAAGTCTAGTAGAATTTTTAGACCTTGAATCAGGGCTTCGTATTCGGCCATGTTGTGGGTGCATGGAAAATCGAGCTTAAGAGAAAAGGGGATCATTTTCTTCTCAGAAGTGATTAAAAAGATCCCAATGCCTATTCCTGCCATGTTCTTGGAACCATCAAAAAATAAATTCCAGACTAGAGATTGCTGAATATTGCATATTTGCTCATCAGGGAAGTCATCTTCGGCTTTAACTTCTTCTGCCAAAGGAAAATCCGCCAATTGATCTGTGATTGCTTGACCTTTAATTGATTACTGGGAGACGTATTCTAAGTCATACTGCATTAGTAAGACTTGTCATTTGGCGATCCGTCCACTGAGAAAAGGTTGTTTTAGGATGTACTTGAGAGGATTGAGTTTGGACAATATTTTGACTTCAGATGCCAGCAGATAGTGTCTTAGCTTCTGACACATCCATACCAGAGCTAGGCAGGTCTTCTCTATTTGGGAGTATTTCTTTTCATAATCTATAAAAGTTTTACTCACATAATAAATGGCGTGCTCTATCAGGCTATCTTCTTTATATTATGCCAAGAATCTGTCGCATGGGACTTGATTAACTGAGATGTATAACAAAAGGGGTTTTCCCAATTCTGATGGCTTCAGGATGGAAGGATTGAGGAGATACCTTTTGATACGATTGAATGATTGCTAACACTCTGGTCCCCATTCAAACTTCACTCCTTTTCTGAGTAAGTGATTGAAAGGCTCGCATCTCATTGCCAAATTGGATATAAATCGCCGGATTGATTGCATGTGCCCCTGAAGGCTACGCAATTCTTTTTTACTTGTTGGGGGTAGCATATCAATGATGGTCTTTGCTTTAGTTGGGTCTACTTCTATCCCCTTTTTGTTGACCAGAAAACCCAACAGTTTGCCTGACTCGACTCCGAAAATGCACTTTTAAGGGTTAAGTCTTAACTTATAAAGAATGAGTCACTTAAAAACTTGATCAAGAGCTTCGAGGTGATCTTATTCCTCTTTGGATTTTATGTGGATATCATCAACATATGCATCCATGATTGTGTGCATCTGTTATCGTCGCGAAATTTTTCCCCGTCTTCCCTTCCTTGCGGAAGAGAGAAAGGAAGGAACGCTTTCGCGATTCAAACTTGACCGGATTTTGGAAATTGTTTTGAAATACTCGCCTCCGTTTTTGAAAATTGCGGGAAAATCCATGGGATGGGGCTCGACCTGTCGGTACGAGGTTCGACCGTTCCTGCCGCCTTTAACAGGGGTAATCGAACCAAGGACCAAAATTGTGCTTGACTTAGTTAAATCATCAAAGTTATGTTCTATCCTAAATGCACAGAGAATTCAGGCATGTGCTATGAGATTTTGGAAGATGCAGCTTGGGAAAACATGATGTATGCTTGGAAAATATTTGGAGTTGCAAAGATTCTCTCAGGAAAAAGCTGAAAGTCAATTTCTCAGAAAAACTCATGTGAAAACGGGTTTTTGAAATCACGGGAAAGTCCATGAAGTTGTGGGAAAATCATGAATGGTTGAAAATCCTGGGAAAATGGAAGTGATTCTTGAGAAAAAGGTGAACCTTTGAAAAGAGAAACACTTCTGAGGAAAACTTGGACTTTGAGAGTTTTCTTAGGAAAATGATGGAAGATTTATAGGAAAGCTCATTGGAGAAGGAAATTCAAAACTTGGGGAATCGAAATCCTGGGAATTTTACCTTTTGAAATACTTGGAAATCGATTTTGGATCTTGGAGAAAGATTGGAAAACTCTTTTAAATCTCTTAAGAAAATATCATTTTCTAGGGAAAACTGTGGAAAACTTGTCTTTGGAAAACCGATTTTAAAAAATCCTTAGAGTTTCTTGAGAAACCGATTTTCAGGGAAAACTATGAAAACTTGACTTTTGGGAAAATCAACTTAAGAGTTTCTTGAGAAATCAATTTTTTTTTTTAGAATGAAATTTTCTTGAGAAAATGATTTCATGATGCAAATGACATGAGTGAATGAATGCCCTTTGAAAAGATTTTCTGAGGAATTGGTTGGAAAATGTGCATTAAGTCCAAATAAATCCTTCACATATTCTGACTGTGGCCATGAATATGTTCAGAACTTAGTTGATTTGATGCACATGATTTTTGAAAACTTTGGAAATATGATGTGCATTTTAAGATAGCCTAAGAGTGTAGACTCAATGTGACTAGTAGAAAGATGATGGATCTGGGTCTCGTCCATATTCCGACTAGGGCCGTAAATATGGATCCCACCGAGTCCATCAACTCCCTAAGAGTTGGTGTACGTGCCATTCGTGAACATCCATAGTGCTTTTGAAATAAGATGTATGCATCACATAAGCAGGATATTTGCATAAATTCAAACTATATGATATGCATCCTAGTCTAAGCAGGAAATTAACTCTCTTATTCCAAAATTTACATTATTACATCACTAAATAAAGAAAATAAAAGAAATTTGCAGACTTCAGCTCCTTCTTTGGAATGTCCCTGCCAAGCTTGAAATAAAGTTAGCTCAAATATGTGGGTTTTTCCAAGATTTTCCAATAATATTATGAAATTATTGGATTTAATTGGATATAAACCCTATTCTCATGCTTCCTTGATGTTTTGAAATGATATAAATGCAGGGAATTCAGTGGAAAACAGTTTGAAATTCGGAATTGGTGGTCAAAATGACCAAAATACCCCTAAATATAAAGTTATACCTTTAAAATCAGGGTTTTTTGAAGGAAAACTTGGTAAAATTGAGATTTTGAAGTTCAAATTGAATCAAATGATGATGAAATGCAGTAAGAGATATGATGACATGCTGCTAGACACATTAAGACTGTAAAATCAGAATTTGGTATTTTGCAATTTATCAAAATAACGAATTTCGCTTGTTTTTCGCTTGGATCCGGGTCCTGCGGGACCCTGTTTTGGTATTGTGGCTAATCCGAACCTCAAATGGATTCCAAATTGCACCAAATTCGGTATGAAGCATCTAATTAATCTGATAAACAGCCTAGAATGCTAAAAATTACGAAATAATATGATTTAAATGCTAAAATTTAAAGGAAGTCCTAAAAATGATGGATTTCGCCTATGGATCCGAACCAAATGCAATGCCTAATATGATAATGCAAGATTTACACCATGAAAACTTCTGATATTTTGCAGACTGCTAAAAGACCCGAAATGGAACATTTTTGGTTTTTACAGCTTTGGAATTTGAGCCATGGTGAGTTCAATAACATGGATTTAGTTCAGACAGAGGTAAAAATCACCCTAATCTGATGTAAAATGCCAAAAAAATATAAAACAGCCATGGAAATTTATGAAATTGATCAGAGCTATGAACGACATCTACATTAACAACTTTCATGTTTATGACTTTGGCATTTGATCAACAGAAACACATAGAAAAATATAACTATTCCTGCCTAAACTAACAGAACAGACAAATGTAGCAAAACAGGGGACTGACAAACAAAAATCCAAAGCAGGTATCAACACTGTTCTAAAAATAACAGGCTTTTAGATGCAAACAGAGGACATCTCGGAAACAATTTTCACTTTTTATAGTTTTTGATTTGGAGCAACACACAAAGATAAACCATAGCCCTAAGTCGATCCAAGATCTCAGAGGCCCAAATTAGGCTCTGACACATGTCCCGAACTCTCGGATTTTGTTCAGACATTAAAAAAAATCAAAAAAATCTGAAAACATCATATTAAAAAATAGACATTCTCCTGAGTTCATAACATTTTTCGGATCTAGAATCGGATCTTTCATGAGGGATATCTCGATTTTACAAGTCGGCAAATGATTTTCAAAACGCATCCCGGGTAAAAAAACCCGACTTGCCATTTTGAATGTTTACCGCAGTAAACAAATTTAAATGCCTCCGAATTTTTGGAAAAATTTCAGGGACACCTAAGGGCGAATTCCATAATTTTTTTGGGATTTTTAATAAAAAATAATTGCATCAAATGACGTGTGGACTGACTGACAAAAACAGAGACCTACTGAAAGTAAGCAGAATTGAAATAAATGTTAAATTAATCCTAATTAATTCATGAAATGTACTAAATGAATGAAATAAAATGCAAATTAAACCTAGCTAACTACATGAATGTTAAAAATCATCAAGGAAGCATAATGAAACATTTGATATATGTCGTTTTATGAGAATAGCTCAATCCATCCCTCGGATGAACTCTTTCTTCAAACGACTCCCGATTCGAATTATAGAATCAAATCAATGGGAAAAGAAGTGCACCTTGTTTCGTTACGCAGCGTAGGATCTCTTGAAAGGGGCGGCTATCACGAGCTTCCTTCGTTCTTCGCTCCGGGCTTCAGATGGTTCACAAAAATCGACCTCTGTTGGAATCGAATTGGCCACGGCACGAACTTTACTCCACCTTCTTCAATGCGCCAAAGGGGGCACGATTTCCAAGGTTCAAAATCAGATGTTAGGAAGGCTAGGTCGGATTTTTCAAGTTCACAAGAGCTAAAAAAAATGATCCTAGGCTAGGCGTGAACCCTTGTTTTTATAAATTTTCTGAAAAATTTTGAAATTCAAACAAGCTCAATCTGAGCCCTCCATGTGGCGCCATCTCAGGGGGTGCCATTTGAGGGGTTTGAAATTCGAATTTGTCTTTTGCAGGGAGCCCTCAGGTGGCGCCACCTCAAAAGACTATTTTGATTTTTTGAGAAAAATAAAAAATGGAAATTTTGTGGGTGAGACACCTCAGCAGGGGGAATTTGGAATTTTTCAAAAGTTTGCTTGATTCTCTCTGCAGGGAACTCCCAGGAGGCGCCACCTCAGAGGGTGCTCTCTTGGAGTTTGAATTTCAAATTCACTTTTTGTAGGGAGTCCTCAGGTGGCGCCACCTCATGGTGGGCTACCTTTATGAAAAATAAAAAAATGGAGCCAAGTGGAGTCCTGGAATGGTGCCACCTCAAAAGGTGTTTAACACATGTCAGAAGGTCAGAGCAGTGGGCTCAGAAGGCGCCACCTCAGAGGAATTTGAATTTTGCTTTTTCTGGTTAAAGGAGATCTGGACATGTGGCAGTCCAGGATGGTTCCAAGTGTCAGCCTGCTGGTGTGGCTCTTCAGATGGCGCCACCTCAGAGGAGAATTCAAATTTCAAATGAAAGTTGGCCCTAGAGGAATGGAGGACGGACATGTGGCACCACCTCAGGGTGGCTCCTACAATGCCATGTGGCAAGAGGGAGGAAAATGAGGGAAAGGACATGTGGCGCCATCTCAGGCCATCTGGAAAAATCAGAGCTCAGGATTTTCGCCACCTAGTGCCTTGTTTGAATTTTGAATGGTTTGCTTTTTCTGAAGAAAGCCAGGAGTGACATGTGTCTCCTACTTTTCTGAAAGAAGTAGGGAGAAGACATGTGTCCTCTACTTTTTCTGAAAGAAGCAGAGAATGACACGTGGCAGAGGGAAGAGAAGGTGGGCCAGGCCATGTGGCGCCATCTCAGACAACCTGGAAAAGGTAGAAGTTCAGGATTTTCGCCACCTATGAGGAGTTTTGAACTTTTGAATTCTAGTTTTTCTGAAGAAAGCATAAAACGACACATGGCGTCTACTTTTTCTGAGAAACTAAGAGATTGCCATGTGTCCTCTGCAGGAGACACTCCAGATGGTGCCACCTCAGAGGAGACAAGCCTACCTTTTCTGTAGGAGTTTAGGAGTGACACATGTCTCCTACTTTTCTGAGAAAAATAGGGAGAGACATGTGTTAGGCTACTTTTCTAAAAGGAGGGAAGGGTTGACACGTGTCCTCTGCAGGAGACACACTTCAAGTGGCGCCACCTCAGAGGAGACAAGCTCCACTTTTTCTAGACAGGACAACCTATGACACTTGGCATCTCCTGGTAATCTTGGAATGACACATGGCGCATGATAGGATACTGACACATGGCAGATACCTGGGATGACATGTGGTGGCTTCTTAAGGTAGCCCCACAGTGACACTTGGCATGGAAATGGGAGGAGAGAGAAATGACAAGTGGCACCAATCCAAGGGACAAGGCTCCTATATTTTTGGGTTTTTCAAAATTCAAATTTTCAAAAGGAAAGCTTGTGTGACACCACCTCAGTGTGGGTCCCACATTGCTTCTTTATTGAAATAAGGATAAAACAACAACTTCTTTTTGGAATTTTCATAAAATCTGGACTAATGGGCAAAACAGGAATTTTGGAGAGAGTTGGCCCTTGTAGGGCGATTTTGTAAAAGAAAGATATTTGAAATTGTCAAAAAGGGCAAAATCTGAGGTGAAGTGACTGAAATCTACATTAAAAACTATCCAGATCGTTTTCTTAAGAAAATATTTTGACATTCAGAGCCCTGGGGTAAAATAGGAAGAATTGATAATTTTGAAGACCCAGGGTTTTGAAATCAATTTTGAAAAGAGTTGAAATTCTAATCTGGATTGAAAATTTTGAAATCAAGAGTTCTGGACCTCGAAATGTCATGTTGTGCAGTGATTTAAAATGCTCATGCAATGATATGCAATGTCATGTCTTATGAAATGCAATCTTGAACTAAGACTTGGAGATGTCTGTCTCCTGTCAGGAGTAAAATCTTGAATATCTGAGATAAAAATAGAGAAAATTGAGAGTTTCAGATGAAATTTGGACTTTTGCAAGGTCCGGGCTCAGAAAATGACCATTTTGCTCTCCAGCGATTTCAGAGGCTGGATGTTGATGCTTGGTGGAAATATAGGGGAGGTGAGTGAAAATTTGGGGTGTTTACAAATGCCCCTCTTTGCTACTAAGCCGGCTCATGGCCGAGCTTAGTGGCAAAGAAAACACACCAAATTTGGGCTATACATAAAAAAAATGCCCCAGTTAGAAGGATCTGACTGGGTGTGAAGAAATTAGCCCGAGGAAGATGGTAGATATGAAGTGAAGAATAAAGAGGAAAGATTTGCTCTATGAGAGCGAAGTTCAGGTTTTTGCCCTTAACCTGGATGGGACAGAAATACCTCGTATGGAACGAAGCTCAGGCTTTTAACCCTTAATCTGATTGGGGAATGGAATATCTCATCGAAATGAGACTCAGGTTTGTACCCTTAACCTGATTGGGCGGAAGATGAAATACCTCTTTGATTGAGGCTCAGGTTTATACCCTTATCCTGATCGGGCGGAAAATGAAATACCTCTTTGATTGAGGCTCAGGTTTGTACCCTTATCCTGATCGGGCGGAAAATGAAATACCTCTTTGATTGAGGCTCAGGTTTGTACCCTTATCCTGATCGGGTGGAAAATGGAATACCTCATCAAAGGAGGCTCAGGTTTATACCCTTATCCTGATTGGGCGGAAAATGAAATACCTCTTTGATTGAGGCTCAGGTTTATACCCTTATCCTGATCGGGCGGAAAATAAAATACCTCTTTGATTGAGGCTCAGGTTTGTACCCTTATCCTGATCGGGCGAAAAATGAAATACCTCTTTGATTGAGGCTCAGGTTTGTACCTTTATCCTGATCGGGTGGAAAATGGAATACCTCATCAAAGGAGGCTCAGGTTTATACCCTTATCCTGATTGGGCGGAAAATGAAATACCTCTTTGATTGAGGCTCAGGTTTGTACCCTTATCCTGATCGGGCGGAAAATGGAATGGAATCCTCGAAGGAAGAGACCATGATGGAACCTTCGGATTTTGCACAGTAAATCCGACAGGGGTTTTGCAAAAGGAAGGAAAATGGGGTCCCTAAAGCTTGAAAAGGGGTTGATTTTGGGCGTCTCATTGCTGAGACTAAATAGCTTTTGAAATTGCCTTTTGCGGGAAAATGATTGTTGGTTCGACCTCAAACCGAAATGGGACTGTCTATGGTGGGACAGTGGGGACACAGGGAAGTGTGCAATCTGAGAGTTCATGCTCTCAAAGAAGGGAAGGAATCAAGTCCTTAGGAGGGATTTAAAGATTGGTGTCAAGATGCATTGAAAACGGACATCAAGCTCTCACTTTACGTCAGGATAGCTAGAAAGTATTGTCAAAATGTTGAAATTTTGCTGTTGATTCAAAATTTTTGAAAATGTTGCACATTGTTGCAAAGATGTTCCTTCTTTTCTACCTAAAGCATTACCGCCAAACAAGGTTCACTTTGTAGAATCGAGACTTGAAATCCAAATTGCTTGCAATTGACCTTCTTCAAGGAAGTTATCAATTTCCTTGATATGAGCAGGAAAGATAATTTGATATTATGAAAGCAATTGATGAAAGAGTATTGATAATAGAATTTCACAAGATTAAAGGGGATTCTTGATAGATCTGGCAGTTTGATATCCTGAGAGCTTCTCTCATGATAGTCTTTCTGCACTCTTTTGGTTCTCTGGGTTTTTGCTACATTCTCCTTTATTTTGGAGATGTTCTGACTTTTTCTCTCTTTCTTTTTCATCTCTTTCTCTCTTTTGGGAAGGGTACGTCACAAACTTCTTCATCTTGGAGATGTTTCGATCCTTCTTGGGCGATGGGTTTGGAGATCTTTGGGTGACAGCTGAAATTAAATATCTTTTAGGGATTGTCGAGAGGTTCATCGCATCTGCCTTCATCTCAACAGTGCTTTGGACTTTCCCTGGAAGGATCCGTCACAAACTCCGTCATCTTGGAGGTGTTTCGAATCTTCTTTGGCCCCGGGGGTCTACTCGCTTAATTCGCCTTCATCTTGACGACAGGTGAGAGATCCCTTTTGCGGATATTTGATTGCAGCTTAGGTGATTTTGAGGAAACGGGGCTTGGGTAAATTCTCTCTTTTCTAGCACTCAGGATATTTCCACTGCCTTGTCTTTACAAGAATAATTTTTTAAAGATGTGTCATTGACTGCGATCAATATCAATTATCTACGACTTTTCAATAACATTGAATCTTCTTTTCTGGCCATATCGGGGACTTATCCTTCATCCTTTTGGTAGGCCAATAAAAAGAATTTGAAGTTTGAATCTCTTTTCGCAGAAGCTTCACTCTTTTGGAAGTAGTGCTGAAGGTAAACTGAGATAAAGGTTTGTGCAATAAAGATTCTGAAATCAACAATTAATTGATTGACAAATTGATAAAACTTTCTTGAAATCCTTAGTGAAAATGAGTATTTGAAATCCGGCTCAACACATTTGTGACGAAAATTCTCCTCTCTTTTTCCCCAAAAAGAGAGACTCAGGCTTAGCCCTTACCTGAATGAGAAACGGGAAATACTCCTCTCTTCCCTAAAGAGGAGGTGTTTGCAAAACGAACTTTCGAAGAGAAATTGAGCTTTCGTTAAAGCTCCCTACTATTAGGCTTCTCTTATGGAAAGGGGGCCGATAATAGTGAGGTCTGAAAATTGGGTCATGAAAGGAGCGAGTCCATCACACTCTCCCTGCAAAGAGGGTCTTTCATGACGAAAAATGGCCTAGTATGAAATTGGGGGGTCACAAGAAAAGCGAGTCTCCGTCGAGCCTCTCCCTTAAAAGGGTTCCTCGTGTGAAATTGGAAATTGTTTTGCAAACGGCTCACAAAGACGCGAGTCCCTTCCAACTCTCCCTAAAAAGGGGCTAAGTGAACGAATTGGATAGCATGCGAAAAGAACGAGCTCCCTCGAACTCTCCCTAAAAAGGGTCTCTCGCAAGAGAAAATGATTTGAAATTGGATATTGATATTGATTGACCCAAAGGTCGAAATTGGAAATCGGAAAATTGGTTGTTGAAAATTGAATGACCCGAAGGTCGAAATTGGATGACCTGATGGTCGAAATTGAGAATTGATTTGACCAAAAGGTCGAAATTGTGTGACTCGAAAGTCGAAATTGAGAATTGAGTGACCTAAAGGTCGAAATTTGGAAATTGATTGACCCGAAGGTCGAAAATTGGAAATTGGTTGACCCGCAGGTCGAGAATTGGAAATTGATTGACCCGAAGGTCGAGAATTGGAAATTGGTAATTGAAATTGAGAATTGGAAATCGGGTGACCCAGAGGTCGAAATTGGAGAATTGCCTGATTTGAGGATTTAAATTAAAATTTGGAGGGCAAAATGTCAAACTTGAGCAATTGACAGACTTTGATGATTGAAATGACTTGGATTAATCAAAGGAGAATGATGAGTTCGAGTCAAAGCTCGAATAAAATAGAGATCACGAGTCGGAACCCGGATCAGCAAAAGAAAATGAAGCGCTTGAGTCAAGGCTCGAGTAACTAAAGAGATCTCGAGTCGGAACCCGGATCAACAAGGGAAAATGAAGAGCTTGCATCTGAGCTCGAAATGAGATCACGAGTCGGAACTCAGATCTACAGAGAAAAAGAAAAAAGAAAAAAGAAAAAAAAATGAAGAGCTCAAATCAGAGCTCGAATGATGTAATGAGATCACGAGTCGGAACCCGATTCAACAAATGAAAACGATTTGAAATAAAACTCGAGTCGGAACTCGGTTTTCTGAAAAAATGGAGTTTTGAAAATGTGCTAGTTTGAGTACTGGATTTTGGAATAATACTAGTACGAGCGCTGGGTTTTGGTTCAGTATTGGTGATGACCTTTCGATTTTGAATCATTTAGGAATCGTGATGGGACTGTTTATTGAAATCCCAATACTAACCATATGGTTGTTAATGTGGTTGAATGCAAATGAATGTGAATTGATGCTTATGAATGCACATGTGCATGAAATAAGGAATTTGTTTATCCTGCCTGCATATAGAACAAAATTTTAAAATGCCCCAGTGTAACTGGGAAAGAAAGTTGGATCATTATTTGAAGGAAACAGGAAGGATTACAAGAGAAGGATAAATGTTTCAAGTATAAAATTTTTTCAAGTGTCGAGCATTAATAGGATCTGGCAATTCTACCCCATCGGCATTGATGAGCCGATATGAGTTGCGGGGTAATGCTTCTTTGACAACATAGGGACCTTCCCAATTTGGCGACCATTTGCCGCCGGGACGATGCTTGAGATAAGCTGTGGATCGAAGTACTAAATTGTTGACTTTGAATCTTCTTTCGATGATAGACTTCGCATATTGCCTGGCTACTCTCTGGCGATAGGATTGAGCATGCTCTGCTGCTTTTAGCCTTCTCTCGTCGAGTAAGTCTAGCTGCACTAGTCGCTGCTGCTGGTATTGATCAAGAGGTAATTGCAGAAGTGAAGCAAATTTCAAAGCGGGCTTCTGAATATGTAGCGGCAATACTACTTCTGTCCCATAGACTAGTTCTGATGGGGTAGCATTCGTTGGTGTATGAATGGTGGTCTGATAGGCCCACAATGCATCGTGGATCTTCTCATGCCAGTCACGGCCTGTTTCCACAGTTCGCTCCAAAATACGAATTAAAATCTTGTTGGTGGCCTCTGCCTGACCATTCCCTTGAGGATAATATGGAGCGGAAAAATGGTGATAGATCTTGAATTTTGAGCAGAATGTCTTCATCTTTTCATTCTTGAAATGACTGCCATTGTCTGACACGATGTCATGCGGGATGCCGAAACGGCAAAGGATGTTCTTGTGGATAAAAGAGACCACGTGTCGGCCTTCTACTGTGCGGAGACTGATGGCTTCTACCCACTTGGTGAAATATTCTGTTGCGGCAAGGAAATATTTATGGCCATTTGAAGCTGAGGGAGTGATGGGACCTACGACATCGAAGGCCCACATGGAGAACGGCCATGGAGAAACAACGAACTGTAAATAAGTTGCCGGAGCATGGATGGAAGGTGCATGTATCTGACATTGTACACACTTCTTCACATAATGATAACAGTCTTGTTGCATAGTCTTCCAATAGTACCCTGCTCTTATGATTTGCTTGACAAGGGTTTGGTAGCCAACGTGACCACCACAGATGCCTTCGTGTGCTTCTCGCACGACTTCTTTGGCTTCGTCTTTGTCTAAACATCTGGAATACTCTGAACTGAATCCACGACGATAGAGGACATTGGCCAAAATGAAGTATCGAGTAGACATACGCTGGATTGCTCGTTGCTCTTTCTTTGAGAGTTCTAGAGGAAACTCGCCAGTTTCTATGAAAGTTTTGATATTGTAATACCAAGGCTTCTTCTTTTGTTCAGCCTGGTTTACCTGTTCCGCTGGAATGAAGGCAGGTTGGTCAAGTCTGCCAATTTCAAAAGAGCGACAAGATTCTCCATTCTTGAATGCCATAATGGAGCCTAAACTGGCTAGGCTATCGGCCACTTGATTAAAATCTCTCTTGATATGGAAGAGCTGGAATTCTTCAAACTTGCTGATAAGAGTTGAAACAATTTTCTGATAGGGAAATAACTTCTGATCTTTGACCTGCCATTCGGCTCGAACTTGATTAACAAGTAATAAGTCACCGTAGGCATGCACTCTCTTAACATTGAAGTCTAATAGAATCTTTAGACCTTGAATCAGGGCTTCATATTCAGCCATATTGTGAGTACATTGAAAGTCTAGCTTGAGAGAAAATGGAATCATCTCCTTCTCAGAAGTGATTAATAAAATTCCGATACCTATTCCGGCCATGTTCTTAGAACCATCGAAAAATAAATTCCAGACTGGAAATTGCTGGAGATTGCAAATTTGCTCATCAGGGAAGTCATCTTCGGCTTTCTCCTCTTCAGCCAGAGGAAAATCCGCCAATTGATCTGCGATTGCTTGGCCTTTGATTGATTGCTGCGAGACATATTCTAAGTCATACTACATCAGTAAGACTTGCCATTTGGCGACTCGTCCGCTGAGGAAAGGTTGTTCTAAGATATACTTGAGGGGATTGAGTTTAGACAGGATTTTGACCTCTGATGCCAACAGGTAGTGTCTTAGCTTCTGACACATCCATACCAGAGCTAGGCAGGTCTTCTCTATTTGAGAGTATCTCTTTTCATAATCTATGAAAGTCTTACTCACATAGTAAATAGCATGTTCTATCAGGTTGCCTTCTTTGTATTGTGCCAAGAATCCACCGCATGCGACTTGATTAACTGAGATGTATAATAAAAGAGGTTTTCCCAATTCTGGTGGCTTCAGGATGGGAGGATTAAGAAGATATTTTTTGATTCGATCGAACGATTGCTGGCACTCTGGTCCCCATTCGAACTTAACTCCTTTTCTGAGTAAGTGGTTGAAGGGCTCACATCTCATCGCCAAATTGGAAATGAATCATCGGATTGACTGCATACGTCCTTGGAGGCTACGCAGTTCTTTGAGATTCTTCGGGGGTGGCATATCAATGATAGCCTTTGCTTTGGCCGGGTCGACTTCAATTCCCTTTTTGCTTACCAGAAAACCCAACAGTTTGCCTGATTCGACTCCAAAGACACACTTTTGCGGGTTAAGACTTAACTTGTAAAGAATAAGTCTTTTAAAGACTTGATCAAGTGCTTCGAGGTGATCTTCTCCCTCCTTAGATTTCACGAGGATATCATCAACATACGCATCCTTGATTTTGCGCATCTGATCGTGAAAGATGACAGTCATTGCCCGTTGATACGTTGCTCCAGCATTCTTGAGCCCAAAAGGCATAACCGTATAGCAGAAAGTACCCCAAGGCGTATTGAAGGAAGTTTTTGATTGGTCGCGGGCGGCCAACTTAATCTGATTGTAGCCGGAATATCCGTCCATGAAAGAGAACATGGCATGTCCTGCCGTGCTATCGACTAGAAGATCGATGCTTGGAAGTGGATAGTCATCCTTCGGAGTTGCCTTGTTGAGATCTCTGAAGTCTATACAGATCCTTACTTTGCCGCTTTTCTTTGGGACAACGACGATATTGGCTAACCAATCTGGGTAGTCAATAGCTCGAATAAATCTTGCTCTGAGCAAATCTTCAAGTCCTTCTTTGACTTGTTCTATTCTGGGATCCATTTTTCTCAGCTTCTGCTTGACTGGCTTAGCATCCGGCTTTAAGACAAGACGGTGCTCGACCAATTTGGGGTCTAAGCCCGGCATGTCTTCATATGTCCATGCGAACACTTCTTCATGTCGCTTGAGAAAATCTGTAAGCCTTTTCTTTTCTTCCAGACTCAGACTGGTTCCGATCTGGAGAATTTTGGGATCTTCCTCTGAACCAATATTGACATCTTCAGTTGGATCTTGTACTAGAGGAGATGGTTCATCTTGCTTCTGAACAGCGGCGAACTCTGGTAATTCCTGAAAAGACTGATCGTACTCTGCACAATCATCTGACTGCTTTGCAATCTTATCATTTCCGGTGCTTGCTTTGATTCTGTGAATTGCTGTCGACTTCTGAAAGGCCTTGGGATTGAGAACGAGCTTCTTGATTGTCCGAGAAGTCATTCTGAAATTTTGGAGAAAAAATTTGGTTCAGATAAATCGGCTCATAGTAAGACAAGCAATCATTTGAAGAGAACCATGCATAAAATGGCATTGAATGATAAAATGATGAGATAGACAGAAAGGGAGTAGATGACATCCGAATAGACAAAGAAACTGGGAATTTTATTGATTGAATTGATCAGTGACATTGGTAAAATGAGACACTTATTTGGAAAAGAATAGAAAGAAAATAACAAATGGTCTTCATTGTGCCCCTTTGACAAAAACAGTCTTCCTTGATGAGCTTCCTCCGGAGAACCCTAGTCTTGCTCTGTGGGGACGATGTTTCTGGATCATTGGCTCGATGCGGCCATCTTCATTCTTGCCGAGTCCCTTGAAGGGTTGATAGCCATGCTTCAGGAGTAAATCGAATCCCTTTTTTGACTTCATGAATTGAGGAAACAAGGGATGATCCTTAATGGTGCTGTAGTCGATTCGACCTCCAACCTTGAAGAATTGAGGACCTTTCCATCGTGTCGTGGCTACTGTGTGCAATGGCTCTGATGGTGCCTGAAGTATTTCTCGATTTTCTCCGAGATTGATCTCTTCACTTTCCCTGATGCTGGGAATATCTGCATTGAATGATGGCCGAGGAATCATGGGCTGCGGGAGCCTTTCTTCTGGGTCTTCTCCCAGTATTGTGGTAATCATTCCACCTTTTGACCACTTCACACATTGATGTAGGGTGGAAGGCACTGCATTAGCATTGTGAATCCATGTCCTTCCGAGCAGCAAGTTGTAGGTTGGTGGTACATTAACCACGTGGAAAAGCACTGAATGCACTGAATAGTTGATGAACACCTCCAGGAATATCTTACCCTTGGCCGTTTGACCATGATTGTCAAACCCATAGATGGTGATGGGATCCGGAATATATTCTTCATCCTTGATCCCTAATGCCTTTGCGGTCATTTCGGGACATATGTTGAGGCTACTACCTCCATCGACCAGTACATGGGGAACCGTCATTCCTCTGACTCGAACGACAATGTACAAGGCATTATTATGAAAGGAATGAGGCTTTGGAAGGTCCTCATCTGAGAAGGTGATTGGTGCATTTGTCATGGCAGAGTTCACAATCTGTGCCATGTCTTCAGGAGTGGTACTGGGCTTAACTTTGATTTTCCTGAGTAAATCATCCAGTACTTGCTGGTGCTTGCTAGAATTCTTGGCCAAGTCAAGGATGGAGACATTGGATAAAGCGGTCAGAGGCTTCTGACTTGACCTTTCTGGCCTAGGTTTAACGATTTGCTTGAAGAAGTCAGGAGTTCCTTTTGATTTGGGAACTGACTTCACCGGTGCTTCCACAACTTTCATTTTGTCGAATGCTGAAATTAAGTCCATCTTCTTGGAATCTGGAGCTGCTTGTCGTAGCACCGTCACCTGATGCTGAACTTGGAGATCTTGCACAGAACATGGCTTGATATGTTCATGCGATAGAAAGGGTTGTGCAGACACTACTGCTATGGTGTGTGAAGGGAAGGGGTGGTTGAGAATGTCCATTTTCTCTTCTTCTTCTCCTTCTACCAATAGATTCTTTTCAATGAGATCTTGCACGATGTTTTTGAGAACAAAGCAGTTCTCGGTGTTGTGTCCCACTGTCCTGTGGAACTTGCAGAACTGATCTTTCCATTTCCCCATGGGCACAGGGGGATCGGCCAATCTGGGCAATTTGACCATCTCTTTCGATAGCATATACTCGAGCACATCTTCGAGTGATTGGTCAAGGGGAGTAAACTTTCTGTCGTAGCTCCATCCTTCATGTTTAGCTTTCTCGCGCAGCTTCGGTCCTTGATCCTGCTGCAAAGGCTTGCTGTACTGAGGAGCAGTCTTTGCTTTCTGATCCTTGTTGTTCGAACTGCCTGAGCTGTAGCAGTAATCTTTCTTCTGCCCTTTGTGCTGATTTCGGCCTTTGTTGCTGTTGCTGGCAGAATAAGCGAAGTGAGCTTTCTTCTTCTGCTCACCTTGGGAGTTGATCTTGGAAAAGGTGAAGCCTTCGTAGACTCCATTTTCCACACTTAGCTCGAGCCATTCGGCTCGTTCAGTCAGCTCAATGAAGGTCCTGGATGGTGCTGTGGAGATCAATCCTCTTAACGGCTGCGAGAAATTGTTGAGGATTAAGGACAATGCATGCCTTTCCGAGATAGGATCTCTCATCTTATTACAGGCTGATCTCCATCTGTGAATGAAGTCCTGTGCTTTTTCATTCTCATTCTGCCTTAAATTGCAGAGATGACTCAGTGTTGGGAGCGCTTCAGTATTGAACAGAAATCGCTCGACAAACAAATTCACGACTTTGTCGAACTCTTTCAGTTCTATAGGATTGATATGTTCCGCGTACCATTTGGCCGCGACTCCTTTCAGGCTGCGGGGAAAGCATAAGAACAATGCTCTGTTGTCTCTTTTGAACCTAGAGCATTCAGCGAAGAAAGTGGCGAGATGCGCTTTTGGGTCGCCAGAACCATCGAATTTGATGAATTTACGAGGGAAATTCTCCATATCATCATCCCCTTCTAAGCCGTCATAAAAGTCCTCACTGGTGAAGACTTTCTTGCCCTTGTCACGGGCTTGTAGATCCTTGACAACTCGGGCCATTTCTTTAAACTGCGCTTGCAAAGGCTCTTCTTTATCTCTGCTCTTTGATCTGCGGCTTTTACTTTGGCCACGTTTCTGAAATGCCGGAGGCACCTCATATTCTTCATCTGTGTTTTCAGTGGAATCAGATTCATCTGAAATCTCTTTTGGCTGGATCTGCTTCTTGGGAGCCTTCTTACTCCTACGACCATGGAACTTTTCTCTGAATGGATTTCTTTCTGAGCTGGTTCCGGGCTGCTCATTCATCATCTTATTCATCATTTTTCTGAACATGGCATACATTTGAGGGTCTATGCCGTCATCTTCTTGCTGCTGCTCCTGACTCTTCTCGGATCGAGGGGAACCCATCTCTTCTTCCGAGGCTGACGAGTACTGGGATGTTGTGGTTCTTTTGCCTGATCTTGTCTCAACCATCAAATGATATGGATGCTCTCTGCAGGGCAAAGACCTGATTAGATTTTGTAGGAATTGAGTTTTTGGAAGAAAAATTTGCTGAAAATATGGTAGACAATTTGGAAAAGATGTCCCATTACTAGGGACTGAGTCGTTGTGGGAATCACGACAATTGTGTTGTCATTCCTTCTGCAAAAGAAATAAACAACGAAAATATGCCTTGTTACCTAGGCGAGGTCGTCAAACCACAATGGAAGGAAAGAGAATTTTATTAAAATGAGAAGAATAAGATTTTATTGATCTTGACAAAGAGGTTGGGGACAAACAATTTGCCACCATTCACGATAGTCGGCAGACACTCTAGGACCTGGAAAGATTTTAAGAGAGACAAAGGAATCCCAGCCGTAGCGGGCAGAGTGATATGCCCCGGACCATTGTGCGGAAGTGAGATCAAACTCTGCCATAACTCCTGATAACAGTCGGGCTTCAACATACTGTTGTCTCTGGGAGAACTGCCGAACTCATCTCTCTGGTTGGTAGTAAGTGCAGAAGAATGGTCCTAGCAACTTGAACCGCTTGCCATAAGCGTAGGTATATCTGGGAGGAGATATTTGCCGATCAAAATAGTCCCAGACTACGTCATCCTCTTGAATGTTGTTGATCATAGACCGGTACTGCGCCACTGGAAGGAGTTCTTGACCATTGTATCTGAAAGAGCTTGCTCGGGCTGGAACGTGTTGGAAAAACCAGGACTGAAGTGCGTAGATGCATCCTTCAACTAAAATGGACTCTCCAAGTGAGAATCGGGTTAGACCTTGATATAGGAAGGCGAGCGCTGCCATGGCTATAGAGAGGCGATTGGTTTGCCGACTTCCCCATCTCCTCATAAGCTGGATTATTCTGATGTCCATGTAGTTCTGTCCATCTGGGAAAAGAGACAGTCCTACGGTGCATAGAACCATTGCATTTTGAATCCTTTCTTTGGCTGTTCTTGAAAGCGAGCTGACTTCGACGAAGGTTCCGTACTGGCGGTACAACTCAAGTAGGTCAACATATTCATTTCCTTCTAACTGGATCAGGGGCCAAGATCGGCGGCCTGTCATACGAGCTAAGGAGTCTCGGGGGTCCAAACCCTTGACATTGATAAGGAATTGATGCTCTAATGGGTCGCTTGGTCGACCAGCTGGTTCTGGCAACCCCATGATTTCTGAAAATTCATCCATTAAAACGGTCATTTCTCCCCATGGGAACCAGAAGGTACACGTTCGAGGATTCCATCGCTCCGCCATCGCATGGATCAGGTTTCCATTAATGGTCTGCTTTCCGACTGCTGATGCCAGCTCTAATCCGCACTCGCTCAAATGGTCCGGGAACATTCGGGAAAAGCTCTTTAGCCAGGAATAATACCACCGGGGAATGAAAGTTCCGGTGCTAAGGGCTCGATGTTCAGGACGACCTTGTCGCACCTCGAAGGAGATGTGACCTTCAGGAAAGATAGGATCGATTTGACTGGATGCCATCGAACTGAAAACAGAGAAAGACTCAGAATGAGACTTAGGAAAATGTGAGAAATTTTGAAAAATTTTGCAGGCAGGATAAAAATGCAGCTAGAAATTCGAGATCCAGTAGAAAGGTAGAACGTAAAATCGCCTGGAGTTTTGGGAGAAATGGGATAATTGGAAAAATCATCCAGGGTTTGAGAAAATATCTTGTGGAAAATAAAGATGTTTTGAAAAAGGCCTAAGAAGCTGGAAAACATTGGGAAATATAAAGAATTGAGAAAATCATACATACAATCACATCCTGCACAAACATTTATGCATATTCAGCACTCCCTAAAAGGCTGACTCTAGATGCATCAATTTGAAAACAGCTGTAGGACCTTAATCCTAACTCTAAGTTCAGATCATCTTTGTCCAATCCAGTTATGCCGATATACCCGAATCGAAATCCGAGGTACGTGGCATAGAATTTCAACTCTGGTTCTAAGGTAAGGTTTTCCAACATCCTTGAGCGCCTACCGATATACTTCGGACTGTGGCCCGCGGTACGTGGTAGGGGGGTGTTAACCCAAATAGTTGGCCCAGTTGTGAGGCTCTGTCCCGAACTATGGTTCTGGAAGAGAGCCCAGCAACGTGAAGACCGGGTAATGGTAGGTAATGGAGATTTTGAAAAATGATCACATGCAAGAAATAGAGGGCTCTAAATCCTAGAGAGATAGATTTTGAAAACTTTGAAGAAGCATACATTGTTTGCATTCAGATCCTAAATTGAGGAGGGTTGTGTTTAGACCTAAGTCTATGTGAGCATGAAAATTTCTCCTCAATCTGGTCCTACCAAACCATGCCTAAGCTATATGCAGTCAATGTCAGCTGGGTCAGAATCTAGGCTCCTAGGTTCACATGATATTGAAAGTAAAGAGCTGACATTTTGTGAACACGGTTTCAATAATTGAACTAATTCAAACACACTTTTGATCAGGCAAGGACAGGTCCCATCACGGTCGCCAAACCTGTGAACATCGCGAAATTTTTCCCCGTCTTCCCTTCCTTGCGGAAGAGAGAAAGGAAGGAATGCTTTCGCAATTCAAACTTGACCGGATTTTGGAAATTGTTTTGAAATACTCGCCTCCATTTTTGAAAATTACGGGAAAATCCATGGGATGGGGCTCGACCTGTCGGTACGAGGTTCGACCGTTCCTGCCGCCTTTAACAGGGGTAATCGAACCAAGGACCAAAATTGTGCTTGACTTAGTTAAATCATCAAAGTTATGTTCTATCCTAAATGCACAGAGAATTCAGGCATGTGCTATGAGATTTTGGAAGATGCAGCTTGGGAAAACATGATGTATGCTTGGAAAATATTTGGAGTTGCAAAGATTCTCTCAGGAAAAAGCTGAAAGTCAATTTCTCAGGAAAACTCATGTGAAAACGGGTTTTTGAAATCACGGGAAAGTCCATGAAGTTGTGGGAAAATCATGAATGGTTGAAAATCCTGGGGAAATGGAAGTGATTCTTGAGAAAAAGGTGAACCTTTGAAAAGAGAAACACTTCTTAGGAAAACTTGGACTTTGAGAGTTTTCTTAGGAAAATGATGGAAGATTTATAGGAAAGCTCATTGGAGAGGGAAATTCAAAACTTGGGGAATCGAAATCCTGGGAATTTTACCTTTTGAAATACTTGGAAATCGATTTTGGATCTTGGAGAAAGATTGGAAAACTCTTTTAAATCTCTTAAGAAAATATCATTTTCCAGGGAAAACTGTGGAAAACTTGTCTTTGGAAAACCGATTTTAAGAAATCCTTAGAGTTTCTTGAGAAACCGATTTTCAGGGAAAACTATGAAAACTTGACTTTTGGGAAAATCAACTTAAGAGTTTCTTGAGAAATCAATTTTTTTTTTAGAATGAAATTTTCTTGAGAAAATGATTTCATGATGCAAATGACATGAGTGAATGAATGCCCTTTGAAAAGATTTTCTGAGGAATTGGTTGGAAAATGTGCATTAAGTCCAAATAAATCCTTCACATATTCTGATTGTGGCCATGAATATGTTCAGAACTTAGTTGATTTAATGCACATGATTTTTGAAAACTTTGGAAATATGATGTGCATTTTAAGATAGCCTAAGAGTGTAGACTCAATGTGACTAGTAGAAAGATGATGGATCTGGGTCTCGTCCATATTCCGACTAGGGCCGTAAATATGGATCCCACCGAGTCCATCAACTCCCTAAGAGTTGGTGTACGTGCCATTCGTGAACATCCATAGTGCTTTTGAAATAAGATGTATGCATCACATAAGCAGGATATTTGCATAAATTCAAACTATATGATATGCATCATAGTCTAAGCAGGAAATTAACTCTCTTATTCCAAAATTTACATTATTACATCACTAAATAAAGAAAATAAAAGAAATTTGCAGACTTCAGCTCCTTCTTTGGAATGTCCCTGCCAAGCTTGAAATAAAGTTAGCTCAAATATGTGGGTTTTTCCAAGATTTTCCAATAATATTATGAAATTATTGGATTTAATTGGATATAAACCCTATTCTCATGCTTCCTTGATGTTTGAAATGATATAAATGCAGGGAATTCAGTGGAAAACAGTTTGAAATTCGGAATTGGTGGTCAAAATGACCAAAATACCCCTAAATATAAAGTTATACCTTTAAAATCAGGGTTTTTTGAAGGAAAACTTGGTAAAATTGAGATTTTGAAGTTCAAATTGAATCAAATGATGATGAAATGCAGTAAGAGATATGATGACATGCTGCTAGACACATTAAGACTGTAAAATCAGAATTTGGTATTTTGCAATTTATCAAAATAACGAATTTCGCTTGTTTTTCGCTTGGATCCGGGTCCTGCGGGACCCTGTTTTGGTATTGTGGCTAATCCGAACCTCAAATGGATTCCAAATTGCACCAAATTCGGTATGAAGCATCTACTTACTCTGATAAACAGCCTAGAATGCTAAAAATTATGAAATAATATGATTTAAATGCTAAAATTTAAAGGAAGTCCTAAAAATGATGGATTTTGCCTATGGATCCGAACCAAATGCAATGCCTAATATGATAATGCAAGATTTACACCATGAAAACTTCTGATATTTTGCAGACTGCTAAAAGACCGGAAATGAAACATTTTTGATTTTTACAGCTTTGGGATTTGAGCCATGGTGAGTTCAATAACATGGATTTAGTTCAGACAGAGGTAAAAATCACCCTAATCTGATGTAAAATGCCAAAAAAATACAAAACAGCCATGGCAATTTATGAAATTAAGCAGAGCTATGAACGACACCTACATTAACAACTTTTATGTTTATGACTTTGGCATTTGATCAACAGAAACACAGAGAAAAATATAATTATTCCTGCCTAAACTAACAGAACAGACAAATGTATCAAAACAGGGAACTGACAAAAAAAAATCCAAAGCAGGTATCAACACTATTCTAAAAATCACAGGCTTTTAGATGCAAACAGAGTACATCTCGGACACAATTTTCACTTTTTATAGTTTTGGATTTGGAGCAACACACAAAGAGAAACCATAGCCCTAAGTCGATCCAAGATCTCAGAGGCCCAAATTAGGCTCTGACACGTGTCCCGAACTCTCGGATTTTTTTCAGATATTAAAAAAAATCATAAAAATCGGAACAAATCATATTAAAAAATAGACATTCTCCCGAGTTCATAAAATTTTTCAGATTGAGAATAGAATCTCTCATGAGTGATATCTCGATTTTACAAGTCGGCAAATGATTTTCAAAACGCATCATGGGTAAAAAAACCCGACTTGCCATTTTGAATGTTTACCGCAGTAAACAAATTCAAATGCCTCCGAATTTTTGGCAAAATTTTAGGGACACCTAAGGGCGCATTCCGTAATTTTTTGGAGATTTTTAATAAAAAATAAATGCATCAAATAATGTGTGGACTGACTGACAAAAACAGAGACCTACTGAAAGTAAGCAGAATTGAAATAAATGCTAAATTAATCCTAATTAATTCATGAAATGTACTAAATGAATGAAATAAAATGCAAATTAAACCTAGCTAACTACATGAATGTTAAAAATCATCAAGGAAGCATAATGAAACATTTGATATATGTCGTTTTATGAGAATAGCTCAATCCATCCCTCGGATGAGCTCTTTCTTCAAACGACTCCCGATTCGAATTATAGAATCAAATCAATGGGAAAAGAAGTGCACCTTGTTTCGTTACGCAGCGTAGGAGCTCTTGAAAGGGGCGGCTATCACGAGCTTCCTTCGTTCTTCGCTCCGGGCTTCAGATGGTTCACAAAAATCGACCTCTGTTGGAATCGAATTGGCCACGGCACGAACTTTACTCCACCTTCTTCAATGCGCCAAAGGGGGCACGATTTCCAAGGTTCAAAATCAGATGTTAGGAAGGCTAGGTCGGATTTTCCAAGTTCACAAGAGCTAAAAAAAATGATCCTAGGCTGGGCGTGAACCCTTGTTTTTATAAATTTTCTGAAAATTTTTGAAATTCAAACAGGCTCAATCTGAGCCCTCCATGTGGCGCCATCTCAGGGGGTGCCATTTGAGGGGTTTGAAATTCGAATTTGTCTTTTGCAGGGAGCCCTCAGGTGGCACCACCTCAAAAGGCTATTTTGATTTTTTGAGAAAAATAAAAAATGGAAATTTTGTGGGTGAGACACCTCAGCAGGGGGAATTTGGAATTTTTCAAAAGTTTGCTTGATTCTCTCTGCAGGGAACTCCCAGGAGGCGCCACCTCAGAGGGTGCTCTCTTGGAGTTTGAATTTCAAATTCACTTTTTGTAGGGAGTCCTCAGGTGGCGTCACCTCATGGTGGGCTACCTTTATGAAAAATAAAAAAATGGAGCCAAGTGGAGTCCTGGAATGGTGCCACCTCAAAAGGTGTTTAACACATGTCAGAAGGTCAGAGCAGTGGGCTCAGAAGGCGCCACCTCAGAGGAATTTGAATTTTGCTTTTTCTGGTTAAAGGAGATCTGGACATGTGGCAGTCCAGGATGGTTCCAAGTGTCAGCCTGCTGGTGTGGCTCTTCAGATGGCGCCACCTCAGAGGAGAATTCGAATTTCAAATGGAGGTTGGCCCTGGAGGAATGGAGGACGGACATGTGGCGCCACCTCAGGGTGGCTCCTACAATGCCATGTGGCAAGAGGGAGGAAAATGAGGGAACGGACATGTGGCGCCATCTCAGGCCATCTGGAAAAATCAGAGCTCAGGATTTTCGCCACCTAGTGCCTTGTTTGAATTTTGAATGGTTTGCTTTTTCTGAAGAAAGTCAGGAGTGACATGTGTCTCCTACTTTTCTGAAAGAAGTAGGGAGAAGACATGTGTCCTCTACTTTTTCTGAAAGAAGCAGAGAATGACACGTGGCAGAGGGAAGAGAAGGTGGGCCAGGCCATGTGGCGCCATCTCAGACAACCTGGAAAAGGTAGAAGTTCAGGATTTTCGCCACCTATGAGGAGTTTTGAACTTTTGAATTCTAGTTTTTCTGAAGAAAGCAGAAAACGACACATGGCGTCTACTTTTTCTGAGAAACTGAGAGATTGCCATGTGTCCTCTGCAGGAGACACTCCAGATGGCGCCATCTCAGAGGAGACAAGCCTACCTTTTCTGTAGGAGTTTAGGAGTGACACATGTCTCCTACTTTTCTGAGAAAAATAGGGAGAGACATGTGTTAGGCTACTTTTCTAGAAGGAGGGAGGGGTTGACACGTGACCTCTGCAGGAGACACACTTCAAGTGGCGCCACCTCAGAGGAGACAAGCTCCACTTTTTCTAGACAGGACAACCTATGACACTTGGCATCTCCTGGTAATCTTGGAAAGACACATGGTGCATGATAGGATACTGACACATGGCAGATACCTGGGATGACATGTGGTGGCTTCTTAAGGTAGCCCCACACTGACACTTGGCATGGAAATGGGAGGAGAGAGAAATGACAAGTGGCACCAATCCAGGGGACAAGGCTCCTATATTTTTGGGTTTTTCAAAATTCAAATTTTCAAAAGGAAAGCTTGTGTGACACTACCTCAGTGTGGGTCCCACATTGCTTCTTTATTGAAATAAGGATAAAACAACAACTTCTTTTTGGAATTTTCATAAAATCTGGACTAATGGGCAAAACAGGAATTTTGGAGAGAGTTGGCCCTTGTAGGGCGATTTTGTAAAAGAAAGATATTTGAAATTGTCAAAAAGGGCAAAATCTGAGGTGAAGTGACTGAAATCTACATTAAAAACTATCCAGATCGTTTTCCTAAGAAAATATTTTGACATTCAGAGCCCTGGGGTAAAATAGGAAGAATTGATAATTTTGAAGACCCAGGGTTTTGAAATCAATTTTGAAAAGAGTTGAAATTCTAATCTGGATTGAAAATTTTGAAATCAAGAGTTCTGGACCTCGAAATGTCATGCTGTGCAGTGCAGTGATTTAAAATGCTCATGCAATGATATGCAATGTCATGTCTTATGAAATGCAATCTTGAACTAAGACTTGGAGATGTCTGTCTCCTGTCAGGAGTAAAATCTTGAATATCTGAGATAAAAATAGAGAAAATTGAGAGTTTCAGATGAAATTTGGACTTTTGCAAGGTCCGGGCTCAGAAAATGACCATTTTGCCCTCCAGCGATTTCAGAGGCTGGATGTTGATGCTTGGTGGAAATGTAGGGGAGGTGAGTGAAAATTTGGGGTGTTTACAGCATCTGATTGTGAAAAATGACGGTCATTGCTCATTGATATGTTGCTCCAGCATTCTTAAGTCCGAAAGGCATAACTGTATAACAAAAAGTGCCCCAATGCGTAGTGAAGGAAGTCTTTGATTGGTCACGAGCGGCCAACTTAATCTGATTGTAGCCGGAATATCCATCCATAAAAGAGAACATGGCATGTCATGTCGTGTTGTCCATCAGAAGATCAATATTTGGAAGTGGATAATCATCCTTTGGAGTTGCTTTATTGAGGTCTCTAAAGTCTATGCAAATCCTCACTTTGCCATTTTTCTTTGGAACAATGACAATATTGGCTAACAAATCTTGGTAGTCAATAGTTCGAATGAACCCTTCTTTGAGCAAATCTTCTAGTCCTTCTTTGACCTGTTGTTCTATTATGGGATTCATTTTCCTCAATTTCTGCTTGACCGGTTTAGCACCTGGTTTCAAAATGAGACGATGTTTGACTAATTTAGGGTCTAAGTCCGGCATGTCTTTATATGTCCATGCAAATACTTCCTTATGTTGTCTGAGAAAATTGGTGAGTCTTTCCTTCTCTTCCGAATTTAGACTGGTGCCAATCTTGAGAATCTTGGGATTGTCTTCTGAACCGATATTGACATCCTCAGTTGGATCTTGCACTAGAGTGGATGGTTCGTCTTGCTTCTGAACTGAAGAGAACTCTGGCAATTCTTAAAGAGACTGATCAAATTCTGCATACTCATCTGAGTGCTTTGCAACTTTGCCATTTTTTGTATTGGCTTTGACTCAGTGAATTACTACCGACTTTTGGAAAGCTTTTGGATTGAGAGCGAGCTTCTTGATTGCTTAGGAATGCATTCTGAAATTTGGAGAAGAAACTTGATTCAGGGAAAATTGCTTATCAAATAGCATTTGAAAAGACTCATAAAAATGATGATGAAATTGTAAAATGAGGAGATAGAGTAAGGAAATAGATGGCATCCAGATGGACAAAGAAACTTGAAATTTTATTGATTTTGAATTGATCAAAGGCATTGATAGAATGAGACATTTATTTTGAAAAGAATAGAAAGGAACTAAAAAATGGTTCTCAATGTGCCCCCTTAACAAAAATAGTCTTCTTTTGTGAGCCTTTGCTAGAAAATCCTAGTCATGCTCTGAGAGGATGATGCTCCGAAATCATTGGTTCAATGCGACCATCTTCATTTTTGCCCAAGCCTTTGAAAGGCTGGTAGCCATGCTTCAGAAGCAGATCAAATCATTTCTTTGCTTTCATGAACTAGGAAAACAATGGGTGATCTTTGAGAGTGATGTAGTCGAGCCGACCTCCAATCTTGAAGAACTGAGGGCCTCTCCATCGGGTCAGGGCTACAGTATGCATGGATGGCTCTGATGTCTGGAGTATTTCTAAACTTTCTCTAAGACTGACTTCTTCTCTTTCTCTGATGCTAGGGATATCTGTGGTGAATGCGGGCCTAAGAATCATGGGCTGTGGGAGCCTTTCTTCGGGGTCCTCTCCCAATACAATTGTGATCATCCCACCTTTGGACCACTTTATACATTGATAAAGAGTGGATGACACCGCATTTGTATTGTGGATCCAGGGTCTCCCGAGAAGCAAATTATAGGTGGGTGGCACATTGACCACATGAAAGAGTACCGAATGCACTGAATAGTTGACAAAGACCTCCATGAAGATCTTTTATTTTGCTATTTGGCCATGGTTGTCAAATCCATAAATAGTGATTGGATCTTGAATATACTCTTCTTCTTTGATGCCTAGCGCCTTTGCTGTCATCTCGGGGTATATATTGAGGTTGCTACCTCCATCGACTAATACATGAGGTACTGTCATTCCCCTTGCTTGAACAATGATGTACAGGGCATTGTTATGGAAGGTGTGAGGCTTTGGAAGGTCTTTATCCGAGAAGGTGATTGGCGCATTTGTCATGGCTAAATTTACAATTTTAGCCATGTCTTTAGGTGTGGTATTGGGCATAACTTTAATCTTCTTAAGCAAATCGTCCAATACTTGTTGATGCTTGCAAGAGTTTTTAGCTAAGTCCAAAATTGAGACATTGGACAAAGCAGTTAATGGCTTTTGAGTTGACATTTCTTCCTTTTTTGGCACGAGCTTGATGAACTGTTTAAGGAATTCGGGAATCCCTTTTACTTTCTTAGGGGATGCCCTTATAGGTTTTGCAGATACGTTCAGTTTGCTAATGGATGAGATAAGATCTATTTTCTTTTCACTATCGGGCCGTGCTTGATGCAGCATGAGAACTTGATGCTGCACTTGGATGTCTTGTTCTGAACATGGAGTTATGTGATCCTGAGGTTGAAAAGGTTGTTTAATGACCACTGTTGTAGAGTGCGGAAGAAATAGTTGATTTAGAATTTCCATCTTATCATCTTCATCTCCTTCCATCAAGAGATTCTTGTCAATATAGTCCTAAATGATATTTTTGAGAACGAAGCAGTTCTCAGTGTTGTGCCCTATTGTTTTGTGGAACTTGCAGAATTGGTCTTTCAACCTCCCCATGGGCACAGGGGGGTCGGCCAGCCTAGGAAACTTGATCATTTCTTTCGACAACATATACTCGAGCACATCTTTGAGTGATTGATCTAGAGGGGTGAATTTTCTGTTGTAGCTCCATCCTTCATGTTTAGCTTTCTGCTTGGGTTTTGGCTCTGGCTGAGACTTGTTGTATTGGGAAGAAGGCTTTCCTTTCTTATCACCTTTGTTGTTGGAATTGTTTGTGCCATAACAGTAGTATTTCTTCTGCCCCTTGTAATGATTTTGATTGTTGTTGTTGTTTCTAGCAAAGTAAGTGAAGTGAGTCTTCTTCTTAGATTCACTTGGATGACTATTTTTGACGAGGGTGATGCCCTCGTAGACTTTATTTTCCATGCTGAGCTTGAGTTATTCTTCTCTCTTAGTGAGTTCTATGAATGATCGGGACGGAGATGTAGAAATCAAACTTCTCAAAGGTTGTGAGAAGTTGTTCAAAATGATCTGGAGCGCATGCTCCTCAGAAATGGGATTTTGTATCTTGTTGCACGTACTCCTCCATCTACGAATGAAGCCTCTTGCTTTCTCATTCTCCTGCTGCTTCAAACTGCAGAGATGATTCAATGTGGGAAGCGCCTCAGTGTTGAACAAGAAGCATTCAACAAATAAATTCACAACTTTATCAAACTCCTTAAGCTGGATGGGGTTGATATGCTCAGCGTACCATTTGGTTGCAACTCCTTCCAAGCTGCGGGGAAAGCATATAATTAGTGCTTTGTTGTCTCTCTTGAATCTCGAGCACTCTGCGAAGAACATGGCAAGATGGGCTTTCAAGTGGCCAGAACCGTCAAATTTGATGAATTTACTGGGAAATCTAATTAATGCATGAATGTTGAAAAATCATCAATGAAGCATGATCATACTTAATATATGTCATTTTATGGGAATGGTTCGATCCATCATTCGGATGAACCCTTTCTTTAAAACAAAAAATCCATGGGATTTAGTATGTAAATTGAAACAAGAACATTATTTCAATATAACCAATTCGAATGGGAGCTCACCTTGTGTTCTTCTGGTATTTCTGGAGCTTCAAGTGCAAAGTTTCAGATGGGACCAAAAGGGGGGCGTGGACTCAGAGAAGAAAATGAGAATTTAAAACTTAGTTTGAAATTCAGATTCAAAGAGAAAAGCCTCCTCCTAGACTGGGCATGGGCTAGGGTATTTATAGATTTCTGGAAAGATTTTAAAATTCAAACAGAATGAATCTGGACCCTCCATGTGGTGCCATCTCAGAGGATGCCACTTTGGATTTTTTTGAAATAAAATAAATGCAAATTTTGAAAATAAGACACCTCAGCATAATTCAAAAAATTTTGAAAAGGAGTTGGCTTGATTTTCTCTGCAGGAGCTTCTCATGTGGCACCACCTATGTGTGGGCCCACTTTGGAATTTTGTAAAATAAATAAAGTAGAAAATAAAATTATAAATTCTGGATTTGCGCCACCTCAGTATAGAATTTGAAATTTTGAAATTTGCTTATTCTGGAGGAAGCAGAGATGGACATGTAGTGTCACCTCAGGGTGGCTCCACACTGACATGTGTCAGAGGGAAGGAGCAAAGGAAGCATATGGCACCACCTCAGAAGCCTTTTGAATTTTGGTTTTACCTTTTCCTAAAAGCAAGCTGCAGAGTTATTTTTTAGGAGAGCTCTTTTCAGAGATGGTGTCACCTCAAAAGGGGGTGATTTTGCTTTTCTGGAGAAGGGAGAGTTGGACATGTGTCAGCTGCAGGAGGAGGCATCTCAGATGGCGCCACCTTAGGCTCATTTTGAAATTTGAACTTGGCTGATTCTAGAGGAAGGAGGGATGGCCATGTGGCACCACCTCAGGGTGGCCCCACATTGCCATGTGGCAAGTGAGAGAGAACAAGGGGGTGGACATGTGACACATGGCATGAGATAAAGAAGAGGACTGAAGACACATGGCGTCTCCTTAAAGAGACCCCACATTGACACATGTCAAAAGGTAAAAAGTGGAAGATGTAGAGAGGACAAGTGGCAACTAATGGAGGTGCAAGGAGGAGGACATGTGGCGTCACCTCAGGGTGGCCCCACACTGACACATGGCAGAGAAATAAAATGGAAGGTGAAAGAAAGTGACATGTGGCGCCACCTCTGGGTGAACCCTACACTGACACATGGCAGAGGATGGAAGGAGAGAGAAAGGGCCAAGTGGCGCCAATTCAGAGACAAGGCTCCTACATTTAAGGCTTTTTGAATTTCTATTTTTTCTGAAGGAGGACACATGTGGCACCACCTCAGAGTGGCCCCACCTTGACAAATGGCAAAATGACAGGATGAGAGAGAATGAGACATGTGGCATCACTTCAAGGTGATCCCACATCTAGCTCTTTATTGATTGAAAATCGGAATTGAAGGTAAAAGGTAAAACTAAAAAAAATCTTTTTTTGGAATTTTTATAAAAAAATAGACTAACTAGCATATAAGAAATAAACTTAGCCTAATTATGAAAATATTGAAAAGAGGTGGCCCATGCAGAGCGATTTTATAAAAGAATGATACTTGAAATTGCTGACAAAAGAGTAAAATCTGAGATAAAATTGCTAAATTCAAAGCTTCATCCCCTTCCTCAGAGCAGAGTCGATCTAGTTGATAAAATTTAAAAATCTATATTGAAAACTATCCAGATCGTTTTCCTGAGAAAATATTTTGAGATTCAGAGTCCTGGGGGTAAAATGGGAAGAGTTGGCAATTTTGAAGACTCGGAGGGTTTAAAATCAATTTTGAAAAGTTAAAAACTCGAATCTGGATTGAGGGTTTTGAAAATCAGAAGTTCTGGACCTCGAAATGACATGTTGTGTTGTGCAGTGATATAAAATGCTCATGTGATGATATGCAATGACATGTCCTAGGGGATTTCATACTGCATGAAGAACTGGAGATTTCAATCTCTTGATGTGAATAAGACTTTGAGATTTTGTAACTGGAGATGATTCTGAGCAAAACAATAGGAAAATTTTGAGAATCGGGGATGAAATATGGAGTTTTGCAGGATTCAAGCTCAAAGAATGACCATTTTGCCCTCCGATGATCCTAAAGGATGGTTCATAATGGTTGGTGGAGATGTCGGGGAGGTGAGTGAAAATTTGGGGTGTTTACACCAGGCCGGCCAAATTCCGGCACCTAGAACAAATTTATTGGTTTTCTTGATTACATTTATTAAAAAAAAGAAAATTTTACAAAACTGCCTAACTTTTGACCTATTTACAAAGACATGCTTAAATTTGGAAAACATATGAATACCCGGCTAGTTAAGAAACTAATTCTCAAATACGCACCTTCTCAAACTCAGCTGATCTTACAGTGATTCAACCATATTTAGACATCATAAAATTACTTCATTATCCTTTTCTTCTCTCTCTTAACAATACCCACTAATCATAGGATTAAAACCAAGTTTCTCTCACTCACTCCCTCCCTCCTCAAGTTGCCTTCCTTCTGGAGCCTAGATTATGTAGTTGGTAATTACCGGTTACAGGTTTGGAGCTCGGATGGTTCTCTCTCTCTCTCTCTCTCTCTCTCTCTCTCTCTCTCTCTCTCTCTCTCTCTCTCTCTCAGGAACGAGGTTGGAGATCCCTTTTCACAGTGGGGTGTTGCCTAGGATTAGTGAACAACTACCAGTGGATTCACATTTTGGTGGCTCAGACACTTTAAGCAAGCACAAGACTCAACAACAACAACAACAACAACGCCTTCATCCCAAACAATTGGGGTCGACGATATGAACCAAAAAGAAAATCATTCTGGGTTCTCCACATGAATCCTTCTCCTCCAATCATTTCTATCCAATGTCATGTCCTCGGTGAGGTTTAAAGCATTCATATCCTTTCTTATCATCTCCATCCAAGTCTTCTTAGGCCTACCCCGACCTCTTTTAGCTAATATATTTTTCCATTTCTCCATCCTCCTAACTGGAGCATCATTAGGCCTTCGCCGAATATGCCTAAACCATCGTAAACGATTCTCACTCATCTTATTTTCAATGGATGCAACGCCTACCTTCTTACGTATTTCCTCATTCTAAATCTTATCTTTTAGTGTATTTCCACACATCCATCGAAGCATACGCATCTCAATTACACTCATTTTTTGAAAATGATGTCTCTTGGCAGCCCAATATTACGTACCATATACTAAAGCGGGTCTAATTGTCGTCCTATAAAACTTCTCCTTCAACCGAAATGGCATTCTACGATCGCACAACACTCCAGTTGCACTTTTCCATTTCATCCACCCAACCTTAATCCTATGATTTACATCTCCATCAATTTCTCTATTGTTTTGAATGATAGATCTCAAATATTTGAAACAGTCATTCACCGCTATTTCTTGCTCACCAAGCTTCACTACACTCTCATCACTACTTTGTTGCTTACTAAAGTGACATTCCATATATTCTGTCTTACTCTTACTCAACGTAAAACCTCTTGCTTCCAAAGTCTGTCTCCATAATTCTAACTTAGCATTAACCCCAGCTCTAGACTCATCAATCAAAACAATATCATCAGCAAACAACATACACCACGGCACATTTTCTTGAATTGATCTCGTAAGTTCATCTATCACTATAGCAAAAAGGAAAGGGCTTAATGTAGATCATTGATGTAACCCAACCGTTATAGGAAAATTGTTTGTCACCCCTCCACAAGTGCGAACATTGGTTACTACTCCTTCATACATATCTTTAATTATACTAATGTACTTGAGAGAAATACCTTTCTTCATCATTGTCTACCATAGAATATCCCTAGATACTCTATCGTATGCCTTCTCCAAATCAATAAAAACCATATGCAAATCTTTGTTCCCCTCTCTATATCTCTCAATGAGTTGTCTAAAAAGATGTATAGCTTCCATAGTTGATCTTCCAGGCATAAAACCAAATTGATTCTCTGATATCATGGTAACCTTCCTCAACCTATACTCAATCACCCTCTCCCAAAGTTTCATAGTATGACTCATAAGTTTTATACCATGATAGTTTGTGCAATCTTGTATATCACCCTTATTCTTATAGAGAGGCACCAAAGTACTCTTCCTCGACTCATTAGGCATCTTATTTGTTCGTCAAATCTTGTTAAAAAGATTTTCCAACCATGCTAAAGATTTCTCACCCAAGCATTTCCAAGCCTCGATAGGTATACCATCCGGGCCAACTGCCTTTCTGGATTTCATTTTCTTCAAAGCCTCTGCAATTTCTTTCTTTTGAATCTTGTGCATGAAGTCACGATTCATCTCATGAAAAGGAATGGAGAAGTCTTCAAGATCCTGGGCATGACTTCCATAAGCACAAGACTCAACATGAGAAGATATTCCAAACCCATTTTGACAACACAAGTATCAAACAATCCTTGAATATTTGTGCACCCACGAAAACAGAAAAAAGGAGAACCCCCACCAACAAAGTAGTTTTCTTATTCACATCCTAAACTACTCAAAAGAGAAATCCCCCATCAAATTCAATTCACATGCTAAAACTGTTCAAATGAAAAAACTCCCACCAGTTGAGAATTAATCCATCTTGGAAAGAGAGAGAGAGAGCATCAGTTGGGATTTTGATGACCCAATCTGGTGGGTGAATCGAGTGCTTCGGTGATGGCAATCCAACAAGAAGAAGAGCTCTGGCGGCACGGATCGCTGCTCAGGTGGAATGAAAGAAGTCTTCTTTTTCGTTTTTTGGTAAAATGGTCAAAAGGGAGACAATGGTGGGCAATATCGTAAGTTGCACATGACTAACCATGGTAAATCTCCTCGAGTTGTAGGAAGCGGATCTTTGAGAATTATTTTGCTAATTAGGTCATTTTTGTAAGTTTTGAAAAGATAGGTTTATTTTTTTAAACAAATCAAAAGTTAGGTTGTTTTCATAATTTTTGAAAAGATGTTTTTTTTAATAAGTCAACAGTTAGGTGGGTTTTTGAAATTTTTCTAAGAAAAGGTGATTATAAATGGTGAAAGAAGCGAAGCAGAACTGAAAGAGGTGTGGTCCTGCGATCCAGCCAAATGCATATAACATGTTCGGGCCCTTTTGAAAGGTGCGGGAGGTAGGTGTGGGACCCCACCCCCTTCTTCTTCTTCTTTATTTATAAGCAACCTCAGGTTAGGCAGACCCCTATCAGATATCTCTTAAGCCCTATGTGTAATATTCGAAAAATTCTAAGTTCTTTTTCTATAGCATTGTGAAATTTCTTGAATTTCGTGCCAATATAAAATTTTGAGTTCTTTAAAAATGAATGTTTGAGTATATTTCTAAGGCTTAAGGGGTTTAATATGTTAAAAAAAGGTAATAAATATAAACCCTACATGGTTTGGATATTAGAGAAAATCCTAAGTGATGATAATTGAAAATGTTTCTCTTAAAAAGAAAATTTTTATTTTTATTTAAGTAAATTTATTTAAATAATGTGAATTAACAAAAGTAGAATATGAAAATATACATATTAATATGCTTAGTAAGTAAGAATTAGTTTATACTTAATGTCTTTACATTTTTAGATGATGTGTGGTTATATAAAACAAAAACGATTTTTATTAGAATTTTATGGTTATCTAATTATAGTTTAATAAAATAGATTTTTGTTATAAATTAAACTCATTTTATTAGTTTAGTAGGAGCCCATAGGTGGGCCGTCCCATCCTATGTGGCATCTTACTTCAAATTTTATTTTTGAAAATCTTTGTATGGTGATTTTCAAGTTTATTTAAAGCTTGAATAGTTAAAGTGGAGATCAAGGGCTTCAAATGACTTTCATTATAGTGATCAAGGGCTGGAATTAATTCCATCCCATTACCTAACTCAAAAGAGGTTATAAAACCCTCTCATAGCTCACGCCCCCCTCATTTGGGCTGGAAAAAAAATTGGAGCTTCTCTCTCCCCCAAAAACTCTCTTCTCTCTCTCCTCTCTTTCCCTTCTCTTTTTCCCTTTTTTTTAAGGTTTCTTTAGCTTCTTGAGTGCAAAATTTAGACCTCAAGGGGTGTATTGAGGTTATCCAAAGCCCTCACCTTGCTGAAAGGAGTTGATAGGATGGATCATGCAAAAAGATCCATCCAACCATCAAAAAACTTTTTCTTCAATAAAAGGTAGGGTTTCTATGCTTTTCTTGCAAGAACAGAGTTCTTGGCATAAATTTCTATGTTTTTTTATGAGTTTAGATCATGATCAAACCCTCCTAACTGTGGGTTTGACTCAGATCTAATGATCCATGGCAAAAACATGTTTTTCCTTAAAGAAAACTCTTTTTAAAATCGGGTTTTTCATAAAAATCGATTTCTCCAAAAATAGATTTATGAAAATAGTTAGTATTCGATTTATGCCATGATTTTTATGCAAATGATGGTTTGGGTTGTTAGAATATGTTATTGTAGACATACTGTAAAAATTTTAAGGCTTTCTATGGTCGAAATTTAGGGATATTGTGATTTGAGCAAAAAATTAGGTTTCTCGAAAAAGAATATGGTAAATTCATCAAGAAAATAAATTTTGTAGGCTGATTCATGCAAGATTTTATATTTTCTGATAGATTGTTATTTTTTTAACCATCTGTGAATTTTTTTTATTTTTCTGAATTTTATTTCATGTATTTGCTTAATTTCTTTCGATTTTTTCGAGATTCGGGTGACTCGGTTTGGCTCACCCGAATGCAAATCTCAGAAATTTCAGGTTTGTGACTTGACCTTCGTTCAGTAAAATGGTTGTTTCTCCCTTGTCTGGAAAAGTTTCTACAAACGGATTATTGTGTTGAAAAGCTAACACAATTTCTCATCTACTGTAGAAATTTGGGCTCGCTTTATGAACTGAGCACATCCCTGTGACAGCCGAAACAAATATTGATAGGTCTATAGTAAAACCTTTATAACTCCCTCATACGAAAAACTTTTTACAAACGGTTTGCGGCTATGGATAGCTAACAAAATTTCCTATATACTGTAAAAATTTCAGCTCTGTTTATGGAGCCAAAAAATTTATGTGAGCTCTGTACCAGTCGGGTAGAGTTAAGAAATCGATAAATTTAGGGCAAATTTATAGACCAAGGTTCAAAAGAAGCATAGTTTATATGTTTTTATGTGATTTCTTCATTGAATTAGTATGCAATATGTGAATAATTATGCAGGTTTGATCTTATGCAAATTTTATATGATTATGACAGGGATTGTTAATAAAAATCGACACAGTTAAGGTCAAGGGTCTAAGGGTCCAATGAATGCAAGTTTATGTTTTGATTTTGAAAATATGTGGGCTACATGCATGCTTACTTATAATGATGATATGATTGCTTTATTGATGAGGATGTTCATACACATGTTTCTTATTGTATTTGCCTTGTACATGTGTCATATGGTGTATAAAGTTCATATACATGTTTCTTATTGTATTTGCTCTGCACATGTGACATATGGTGTATAAAAATGAGTAAGATATTTTCACCTCGCATGTGCTCAAGTTTCTGTTACAAGTGTATTAAGAAAATCTTTTCAATGCTTTATAAAAATGCATCCACAATCATAAAGTAGTTAAGTTAATGTTGCATGAAAAGTAAGACTGAAATAAGTAATCATGTGACATTAAAACTCAAGATACTTGCTAGGAGAGTAGCAAGTGATACACAACTTTGTGGGGCAAGTCTGTTACGAGCACGGAAGGTTGCTCTTCCCCTCCCACGATTTTAGGAGGAAAACCTTTGCATTAGACTGCAGCGTAGAGGTTATAGTACTCATGAGAAAAAAAATTGATGCATCAGGTTGAAAGGTGTTGGGAATCTCTCTCGTATTAACGTCCCTCACCCCGTCTTAGTGAATGAACCTGGCCAGGCTAAAGTCACCCCTGTATGTAAAACACGTCATGTGTCATGGTCCTGATCTGAGAATGTTTGTCTGCGTCGTATCAGCAAGGCTAAGAAGTGATAACTTAAATGGTGTGTGCATTAATTTGGCATCGCATGCATCATCTAATTAAGAAAATATAATTAAAGATAAGAAAATATGCATGCATTGAAGGGCTTCTGCATATGGTAAGTCATGCATATTATCTGTTCATGCATTTTGTATTTTGAATGTATGGATTAATGTTTTCTGTTAAATGTGAAAATTCTAAACATTCATGATTAGTTGTATGATTGTTTAAGTTAAATTAAATGTTAAACCATGAAATCTCTATTGTAATCTTTGTCTTGTAATTTTGTCTTACAAGTTTAGAATATTTCACTCTAGTGAGACATGTTTTGTCTGACTCTATATGGTTTAATATTTTTCAAGTGAAGAGTAGGTACTTGCGTGCGAAGGCAGAAGGTTGCGATGGGGACTGAGCCTACCTTTCCTCTGCTTCATGGATTCTGAACTCTGATTTTATTTTAATTCAATTTAAGGACAAATATGATTAATTTTGGATACTGTGGAACTTTAATTTTATTTCATGCATGGTTAATTAGTTGTTAAATTTTAAATTCCATAATTATATGTATTGCAAGTGTTCATATGTAGTAGCATGTCAAGTTTTGTACCCAATGTGTTTTTCCGCCGTTAACTGCTGAAAGATTTAAATGTATTTCAAAAAACAAATCCAACATTTTTTCGGGTTATAAAAATTGGGGTGTTACAAACATGGTATCAAAGCATAAAGAAAGTATGGCTCAAAGCTTGTCTAACCGACCACCATCGTTGTAAATATGCTTCCATTTTTATTTGTTTTGATGGTTTGTTGTGAAAATTGTATGTCTGTAACTATTTCTGTTGATAAATGCAGCAAGAATTAGAACGTAGATCTGATAGGGTCACATGAATAAGAATTTGTGATTTATGCTAAATTTATAGGCAATCTGAATCCATGTGTGTGTTTGTAGATGCCGGACAACAGCCTTCAGGTTGGACTGCTCAGAGGGACTTCATTTTTTAAGCCCTCGCGAATCTGACGGCCTATTGTCAAAACCATGCCGGCAACGGGGGTAATGGTAATGGTGCAGGCCATCAGCATGATGGTCAGATAGCGGCACCAGCGGTCGCAACCAATGGAGTGTCATACAAGCGCTTCATGGAGTTGAGCCCTCTTGCTTTCACTGGTAAGGAGGATCCGGATGCGGCGGAGGAATTTGTCCGTGCCATAGGAGAGTTTTTTGAGATTCTCGAGGTTTCCGCTGAGAGGCAGGTTTCTTTTGCCACCTACCGACTCCAGGGTGACGCCAAGAGCTGGTGGGAGACAACCCGCAAAGTATGCTACACGCCTGAAGAACGGCGCGCCCTCACATGGGAGGAGTTTACAGTGGTGTTTCTGGATACCTACTTTCCCTAGTACACACGTGATCGCAAGATGCAAGAGTTTTTGGATCTTCGACAGAGGTCTATGAAGGTGGCAGAGTACACTACATGCTTCCGACACTTAGAGAAATATTGCTCGCATACTTATACCACTGACGAGGCGCGGGCTAAGAAGTATGTGCATGGGTTACGTGATGGTCTGAGGACGAGAGTGCTGACCAACCATCCTCAAAACCTCAACCAAGCCATCAAGATGGCCACAGTACTACAGGTGGGAAAAATTAGAACCTACTTTTTGGTTTTTCCAAAAACAATCTCGATAGATCGTAACGATGTCTTTGTGATGCAGAATGACTGGGAGTCTTCTAAGAAGACTCGGCCTAGTCGTTTTGACAAGTCGAAAAGCAGTGGGAATAAAGCCCCTCGACCTATTGCAGAGAGTCATAAGGCGCCACCTGCAAAGAAGGCCAAGGGACAACAGGGCGGCACACAAGTGCCACAGTCTTATGCAGTATGTAAGCACTGCAACAAAAGGCATCCTGGAGTCTGCTACAGAGTCTCAGGTGCATGTCTCAGATGTGGAAAACAGGGCTACTTCATCAAAGACTGCCCTATGAGGCCAGCTCAGGAGGGAGCTGCCTCTGTTCTTAGAGGACCACAGCAGCCTCAGCAGCAGTGACCCCAGCAGTCCCAGGTGCAAGGACAGAAGAAAGCTATTGGATGCGTGTATGCGACTTCTGCAGAGGAGTTGCAAAAAGATGCCAACGTCATTGAAGGTATAATCCCTATTGCAAAGTTTGATGCTAAAGTTCTTTTTGACACTGGTGCTACGCATTTCTTCGTATTTGTACGTTTTGCGAATTTGATTGGTGTCACGTCGACTTTTTGGGGATATATTCTGGAAGTTATCACACCTTCGAGTGGTAGTTCTATCGCTCGTACCTATTTATCCAGAGTAGAGGTTATGATTGCAGGGCAGAACCTCCCTACCAATCTTATCCTTTTGGATATGGTCGGTTATGATGTGATTCTTGGCATAGAATTGATGTATGAGCATTATGCTTGTATGCTTTGTCATGAGCGACGCATTCAATTTACCCACTCTGATCAGTCTGTACTTGAGTACAAGGCATGTAAAAAGGAGAGCAAAGGATGACTCATTTTAGCACTAAAGGCACATCGTTGTGTAGAAAAGGGGTGTGAGGCATTTTTGGCTAGTGTGTCTCTGTTAAACCCCAGCACTACACCACTGGAGGACTTGGACGTAGTTCGAGAGTTTTCAGACGTCTTCCCAGATGACCTGCCAGGCATACTGCCTACTAGAGAGGTGGATTTTGTGATAGAGTTGGTGCCTGGAATGGCCCCGATATCCAAAGCACCCTACTGTATGGCCCCAGCAGAGTTAGAGGAGCTAAAGAAGCAGCTGCAAGAATTGATAGACAAAGGCTTTATTCGCCCCAGTGTTTCGCCTTGGGGTGCTCTAATGTTGTTTGTCAAAAAGAAGGATGGGTCAATGCGTATGTGCATTAACTACAGGATGTTGAATCAGGTAACAATCAAAAACAAATATCTTCTTCCCATGATCGATGATTTGTTTGATCAACCTCGAGAGGCCAAGGTCTTCTCCAAGATTGATCTTCGATCAGGGTACCATCAACTGAAGATCAAAGAATCTGACGTGCAGAAGACAGCATTCAGGATGTGGTACGGCCATTACGAGTTTTTGGTGATGCACTTTGGGTTAACCAATGCCCCTGCGGCATTTATGGACCTGATGAATCGGATCTTTCGGCCTTACCTAGACCTTTTCGTGATCGTATTTATAGACGATATCCTAATTTACTCTGAGAGCGAGGAAGATCATAGGGAGCATATGAGGATTGTCCTCGAGACACTTCGACAACATCAACTATATGTTAAGTTCTCGAAGTGCGAGTTTTGGCTGAATCAAGTTATGATCTTGGGTCACGTAATCTCTAAAGATGGGGTGTTAGTCGACCCTACCAAGGTGGAAGCAGTCATGGATTGGAGACAGACTAAGAGCGTATCAGATATACGTAGTTTTTTCAGGCTTGCAGGCTATTTTCATCGTTTTATCCAGGATTTTTTGAAAAGTGCTTCACCTATGACGAAGCTACTTTGCAAAGGAATTAAGTTTGTCTGGACTCAACAATGCGAAGAAAGCTTCCAGGAGCTGAAGAAGAGGCTTGCTACAGCCCCTATACTCACATTGTCTTCTGGGCAAGGAGGCTTTGTGATTTATAGTGATGCATCAGGTACTAGTTTGGGATGCGTTTTGATGCAGCACGGCAAGGTGATCGCCTATGCATCACGTCAGGTAAAAGTGCATGAGCGAAACTACCCCACTCACGACTTGGAGCTTGCTGCAGTAGTTTTTGCACTGAAGGTATGGTGGCATTATTTGTACGGTGAGCAGTTTAAGGTCTTCTCGGATCATAAGAGCCTCAAATATATCTTATCACAGAAGGATTTGAACATGAGGCAGAGACGATGTTAGAATTTATGAAAGATTATGATTTCTCCATTTCTTATCATCCAGGCAAAGTCAATGTAGTGGTTGATGCTTTGAGTAGAAAGGCTGGAAGCCTTGCAAGTTTTATCAGCAGTGAGTGGAGATTACTCGAAGACCTGATAGACTGGAAGCCTTTTGAAGCAGAATTGGGTCAGATTCAGATCACTAGCACAACAGTACGGACAAAACTCATGGACCGAATCATCGCCCAGCAGAAGGATGACCCTGAATTCAATAAGATGATTGCAGTGTGCAAGCAAGATCAGTCAACATTGCACTTAGAGAAGGATGGAAGCATCTGGTATGGCCAGAGGCTCTGGGTGCCCGCAGAGCCCCAGTTGAGGAAAGAGTTATTGGATGAGGCACATCGTACCAGATTCACTATACATCCCGGGAGCACCAAGATGTATAAGGGTCTTCAGAGGAATTACCGGTGGCCCGGCATGAAGAGAGATGTCGCTGAGTATGTGTCAAGATGCTTAATCTGCCAACAGGTCAAGATAGAGCATCAGAGACCGGGAGTTATGATGCAGTCGATTAAGATTCTGCAGTGAAAGTGGGAAGACATTACCATGGACTTTGTGGTAGGTCTACCCAAGACACACCAGCAGTATGACACCATTTGGGTGATTGTGGATCGCCTTACAAAGTTGGCACACTTCTTGCCGACCAGGGTGAATCAAACCTTAGAGAGTTTGGTAGATTTATATGTCGACGAGATTGTCAGATTACATGAGGTACCTGTTTCGATTATCTCAGTCAGGGATCCTAGATTCACGTCAAAGTTTTGGGGACAACTTCAGAGAGCTTTAGGGACAAAGCTTAAGTTTAGTACAGCTTTTCACCCCCAGACGGATGGTTAGTCAGAGAGGACTATTCAGACACTCGAGGATATGTTGCGAGTGTGTGCATTGGAGTGGAAAGGTGATTGGAGTAAGCACCTGAAGCTAGTTGAGTTCGCCTATAATAATAGTTATCATTCGAGTATCGGCATGGCCTCATATGAGGCATTGTACGGGCGGCCCTGTAGGTCCCCTACTTGTTAGAGCAAGATAGGTGATCAAGTTGTCGAATCTTCTATAGTTTTGCAGCATTATACGGATCAAGTAGAGTTGATTCGTAAGAGGCTTTTGACAGCGCAGAGCCGTCAGAAGAGTTATGCAGATCCAAAGAGGCGAGAGGTTTCTTTTGAGGTTGGTAATCATGTGTTTGTCAAGGTATCGCCAACGAAGAGCATTTTTCAGTTCGGCAAGAAAGGAAAATTGAGTACAAGGTATGTAGGACTGTTCCTCATCCTCGAGAGGATAGGAGGCACCGCGTATAGATTGGCACTTCCCCTTCAGTTTTCCAACATCCACGATGTTTTTCACGTGTCGATGTTGAGGAAATATGTGCCGGATCCCACACATGTTATTCAGTATGACGAAGTCGAGGTTCAGAGAGATCTCACATTTGAAGAACGCCCAGTAGAGATACTTAATCGTCGAGAAAAAGTGTTGCGACATAAGATTATTCCACTTGTTAAAGTATGATGGCAGCACCACAGACTTGAGGAGTGTTTTTGGGATCCCGAGGCCGATATGAGAGCTAAATATCCACACTTGTTTGGTAGTGTAAGGTTAACCAAATTTCGAGGATGAAATTTTCTTAAGGGATTGGATGTAATATCCAAAAAATTCTAAGTTCTTTTTCTATAGCATTGTGAAATTTCTTGAATTCTGTGCCAATATAAAATTCTTAGTTCTTTAAAAATGAATATTTGAGTATATTTGTAAGGATTAAGGGGTTTAATATGTTAAAAAAAGGTAATAAATATAAACCCTATACGGTTTGGATATTAGAGAAAATCCTAAGTGATGATAATTGAAAATGTTTCTCTTAAAAAGAAAATTTTGATTTTTTTTTAACTAAATTTATTTAAATAATGTGAATTAACAAAAGTAGATTATGAAAATATACATATTAATATGCTTAGTAAGTTAGAATTAGTTTATACTTAATGTCTTTACATTTTTACATGATGTGTGATTATATAAAACAAAAATGATTTTTATTGGAATTTGATGGTTATCTAATTATAGTTTAATAAAATAGATTTTTGTTATAAATTAAACTCATTTTATTAGTTTAGTATGAGCCCATAGGTGGGCCGTCCCATCCTATGTGGCATCTTACTTCAAATTTTATTTTTGAAAATCTTTGTATGGTGATTTTCAAGTTTATTTAAAGCTTGAATAGTCAAAGTGGAGATCAAGGGCTCCAAATGACTTTCATTATAGTGATCAAGGGCTGGAATTAATTCCAGCCCATTACCTAACTCAAGAAAGGTTATAAAACCCTCTCATAGCTCACGCCCCCCTCATTTGGGCTGGAAAAAAATTTGGAGCTTCTCTCTCCCCCAAAAACTCTCTTCTCTCTCTCCTCTCTGTCCCTTCTCTTTTTCCCTTTTCTTTAAGGTTTTTTTAGCTTCTTGAGTGCAAAATCCAGACCTCAAGGGGTGTATTGAGGTTATCCAAGGCCCTCACCTTTCTGGAACAAGGAGCTGATCGGACGGATCGTGCAAAAAGATCCATCCAACCATCAAAAAATGTTTTCTTCAACAAAAGGTAGGGTTTCTATGTTTTTCTTGCAAGAACGGAGTTCTTGGCATGGATTTCTATGTTTTTCATGAGTTTAGATCATGATCAAACCCTTCTAATTGTGGGTTTGACTCATATCTAATGATCCATGGCAAAAACATGTTTTCCCTTAAAGAGAACTCTTTTTAAAATTGGGTTTTTCATAAAAATCAATTTCTCCAAAAATAGATTTATGAAAATAGTTAGTATTCGATTTATGCCATGATTTTTATGCAAATGATGGTTTGGGTTGATAGAATATGTTATTGTAGACATACTGTAAAAATTTTAAGGCTTTCTATGGTCGAAATTTAGGGATATTGTGATTTGAGCAAAAAATTAGGTTTCTCGAAAAAGAATATGGTAATTTCATCAAGAAAATAAATTTTGTAGGCTGATTCATGCAAGATTTTATATTTTCTGATAGATTGTTATTTTTTTAACCCTCTGTGAATTTTTTGGTTTTTTCTGAATTTTATTTCATGTATTTGCTTAATTTCTTTCAATTTTTTCGAGATTCGGTTGACTTTTGGCTCACCCGAATGCAAATCTCAGAAATTCCAGGTTTCCGACTTGACCTTCGTTCAGTAAAATGGTTGTTTCTCCCTTGTCCAGAGGAGTTTTAATAAACGGATTATTGTGTTGGAAATCTAACACAATTTATCATCTACTATAGAAATTTGGGCTTGATTTATGAATCGAGCACATCCCTGTGACAGTCGAAACAAAAACTAATAGGTCTGTAGTTTAACATTCATAACTCCCTCATACGGAGGAATGTTTACGAACGGTTTACGACTATAGATAGCTAACAAAATTTCCTATACACTGTAAAAATTTCAGCTCTGTTCATGGAGCCAAAAAATTTCTGTGAGCTTTGTATCAGTCGGGCAGAGTTAAGAAATCGATAAATTTAGGGCAAATTTATAGACCAAGGTTCAAAAGATGCATAGTTTATATGTTTTTATGTGATTTCTTCATTGAATTAGTATGCAATATATGAATAATTATGCAGGTTTGATCTTATGCAAATTTTATATGATTATGACAGGGATTGTTAATAAAAATCGACACAGTTAAGGTCAAGGGTCTAAGGATCCAATGAATGAAAGTTTATGTTTTCATTTTGAAAATATGTGGGCTACATGCATGCTTACTTATAATGATGATATGATTAATTTATTGATGAGGATGTTCATACACATGTTTCTTATTGTATTTGCCTTGTACATGTGTCATATGGTGTATAAAGTTCATATACATGTTTCTTATTGTATTTGCTCTGCACATGTGCCATATGGTGTATAAAAATGAGTAAAATATTCTCACCTCGCATGTGCTCAAGTTTCTGTTACAAGTGTATTAAGCAAATATTTTCAATGTTTTATAAAAATGCATCCACAATCATAAAGTAGTTAAGTTAATGTTACATGAAAAGTAAGACTGAAATAAGTAATCATGTGACATTAAAACTCAAGGTACTTGTTGAGAGAGTAGCAAGTGATACACAACTTCGTGGGACAAGTCTGTTACGAGCACGGAAGGTTGCTCCTCCCCTTTCACGATTTTAGGAGGAAAACCTTTGCATTAGACTGCAGCGTAGAGGTTATAGTACTCATGAGAAAAAAAACTGATGCATCAGGTTGAAAGGTGTTGGGAATCTCTCTCGTATTAACGTCCCTCACCCCGTCTTAGTGAATGAACCTGGTCAGGCTAAAGTCACCCATGTATGTAAAACACGTCATGTGTCATGGTCCTGATCTGAGAATGTATGCCTGCGTCGTATCAGCAAGGCTAAGAAGTGATAACTTAAATGGTGTGTGCATTAATTTGGCATCGCATGCATCATCTAATTAAGAAAATATAATTAAAGATAAGAAAATATGCATGCATTGAAGGGCTTCTGCATATGGTAAGTCATGCATATTATTTGTTCATGCATTTTGTATTTTGAATGAATGGATTAATGTTTTCTGTTAAATGTGAAAATTCTAAACATGCATGATTAGTTGTATGATTGTTTAAGTTAAATTAAATGGTAAACCATGAAATCTCTATTGAAATCTTTGTCTTGTAATTTTGTCTTACAAGTTTAGCATATTTCACTCTACTGAGACATGTTTTGTCTGACCCTATATGGTTTAATATTTTTCAGGTGAAGAGTAGGTACTTACGTGCGAAGGCGGAAGGTTGCGATGGGGACTGAGCCTACCTTTCCTCTGCTTCATGGATTCTGAACTCTGATTTTATTTTAATTCAATTTAAGGACAAATATGATTAATTTTGGATATTTAGAAACTTTAATTTTATTTCATGCATTGTTAATTAGTTGTTAAATTTTACATTTCATAATTATATGTGTTGCAAGTGTTCATATGTAGTAGCATGCCAAGTTTTGTACCCAATGTGTTTTTCCGCTGTTAACTGCTAAAAGATTTAAATGTATTTCAAAAAAAAAAATCCACCATTTTTTCAGGTTACAAAACTTGGGGTGTTACACTATGTGGCAGAGGGATTCGAACCTGGGCCTTCAGCTTTGCACAGGACCCCACTTATCACATGGTATACCACCTCGGTGGTCACCCCACCCATTCTCTTAATGGAAGGAGGCAAGCAAGACGTGGCATCCAGTGCTTGGGGCCGAATGCATCATAAGTGTTTGGCCCCCATTTGGCCCCCGGTCACTGGATCTGCTCACGAACTGAAACCTCTATACTTTGCCTCTTGAAGTTTTCTTCTCCAGTACCTATCCGCACAAAGCTCATCACAAACAATAATGGGCCCATTTGTTGCAAGCCCCCACTCAAAGGAAACTACTTTTTCCTTAAAAAGATGCGCTTCATCGTGAGAGGAGGTGTGGACCCATTTTGACTGGAAAGATGTTTTTATTTGCATCTATTGGCATTGTTTCAACCCCCTCAGAAAAGACACTTTTTATATTTAAGGCCTCTTTCATAAGAAAAAGGCATGAAACAAACACATCATGTTTGCAGAGCCTGTGAACTGCTTTCACCCGGTAAAGTAGACCATTTTTTGCTCCCATTCCTCTCATTCAGACGCCATACGTGTTGGGCCAATGAAAAAGCTTCCCATTACTAACCTCAAATTGGCAGACCTCCAATTGATGAAACCCAATGAATGATTTATAAGTCGAAACCTACACCCAGCTTCGATCTTGTGGGAAGGAATGTCTCTGGTGACTTTCACAAGTTGCCCCCGACGAAAGAGCAGGGACCTTCTTGGCTCTTTTATCCACTTTTTACAGAACTGTGTTCGATGATCCTGCCCTACCAAAATACACCCTAGGAGATATAAACTTGAAAGAGAAGTCAATCCTTTGTAGGGGTGAAGGGTAAGGATGCCTTTCAAAATGATGGTTTTCCCTATTGTTTTAGGAGTGAATCGCCCGTTTAAGTTGCAGAGATCAGTGCAATGCAAAGTTCCAATGGAACCGAAATGCAGGATCAACAACCCAGTTGGTATGAATAGAACCCTCATTCCGCCTCGTTGACTGATGAATTATTGGATAATGAAGAGAACCCTCGCACTGATCCAGCGCCTGAGATATTGGCATAGTTTTTATACATGTATTACCAGAGCTTTGCTTTCACATTCTCTAATCAAAGAAAAAAGAAAATCGATTTTAATCCGATTCAATAATAGTTACCGACCACCAGTGCTTCCTCAAAGCACAAAACACCATCATAAGGAACAACAAATTGTGATGTGCGAATTGGAGAACCAGGCAAACATAATCAACCATGTAGCTTATTAGATTGCATCTTCTTGCACAGAAAATTTGGAAAAAAAAAAGCAAATGAGTAACAGAAACTGACCTCCATTGGCTAACCAATTCAAGTAATCAAGAGATTCAAACAAATCAAACATCTCTGATGGGATATATGGATTCAAAACTAAAAACGTGTGCAAATACATATATAAATTGCATAATCTAAAGCCACTGCTGTCATAGGGTTTCACTAACCTATATAAAGGCAAAATGAGGTCACTTGCTTTCATTGAAATCATATCCCTACAGTAAATAAGAAAAGAGGTTAACTTACAGCAGCGGAAATTTCATGCCCCCTGAAACCCTGCCCTAATTGACAGAAAAGTTCAGAGACGAAAAAGAAAAAAGGAAAAAAATACATCCTCAAAATCTGGTGATTTCCGAAGCAATGCCATATCTTGAGGTGCAAATAGATAGCACATGCGTAATGTCCGCACATAAGCTTGCCTCGGTTACTCCAGCAATCACAAACTGATTCTTCATTTCAGTGATAACTAGTCACACTTGATGTTTCTATAGATCCTCCTCACAAACAAAGTTGATCCGAGATAGCCAACAGCCCCTGACATTAACCCTAAAATTTCAGAAGGCTGACCCAGTCTCTGAGGAAATGAAACAGAAATGGCAAAAGAAAAACTCACCGCAAAGGATTCCCAAACCAATACAGAACATGAGAGTGTAACCAAAGTAGAAGCTGGTCTGGAAGAAGCCTGACATCTTAGTTTTCACATAATAGTAATATACAGAGTACAGGTATACATAGACAGCTGTAGATGCTGCAGAGAAGAACGAAGTCCATTGCCAATGATAATTTTCAGCATTCAACAAGAAATATGTGCCCACAATTGTGACACAGACCGTCACAATGATAAGGATCAGGAACACCAGCAACATGAAACCATAGACATAGTACACCTGCATAGCAAGTAAAAGTTACATCCAACAGAAGATGCAAACTGGAAGCCATACACAAAAAAGTTAAGCCCAATGAAAACAATTTATACCTTGTAATTCCAGAAGGATGTGAAAACAAAATACATCTCAATGAATATGCTTCCGAAGGGAAGCAAACCACCCATGAGTGAGACAACAGAAGGTGTCAGATACCATTTCTTTTCGGGAATAGGACGAGGAATGGTCTTGACACGGCAGGGATTATTTGGGGCACCACTCCAGTTCCTTCCAACAACAGTGCCAAGAAGTGCGAGAGGAAATGAGATGAAGGCCCAGATTATAAACACAACCACCATAGTTCCAAAGGGGATAGCAGCCAAAGATCCATAAAATATAGCAATGGTATTAAGGATGAAGCCAATGCCAAAGCACATAAATGGGAAGAGAGATGCTGTGAGGATCATCCCTTTGATCCAACTTTTACCTGGCAAGATTTTTAAGGTGAAATATAAAAACAAAGATACTATATAAAAGATCAGGTTTAAACAAATGCGTGAACAATGTATGCAAGGGGGGGGGGGATGTGGTACAGTACACACTCTTGTTGGAAATGATCTAGCCACCAAATGGTTTATCTAACCGTACAAATGTGTTTAGCATGATTTATTTACTATGTTAGAAGGGTTTATCATGTCTAAGACATCATAAGACCCTATTTTAGAGAGTCAAAATCAACAGCTCACAATTCATGAAAATAAGGGTGGTCTAGAAATGGTATAAAACACCATATTTCAGTCGACACATAGAAATAGTAAATAGAACATGTTAAACATGATCCAAAGGTCATATTTTGCATTTGAAGCTTAGATCTATGTAAATCAAGTGTGTACCACCATATATGTGTGTGTGTGCTTGGGCGTGCAGGTCACCTTAAAAGCCAAGGGAAAACCCTTCTCCAATGTATATTAGTAGGTAAAATGTCTCAAGACATTTAGCATGCATGCTCAGCATGAAATTTATTATTTATTATATTACATTTAGTTTTTGTCTTATATTACTAAAATTTTTAATCATAGCAGAATTATTGCTCAAGAATTTGCTTTAAAGATAATATTCATGTCTTATTGCTTTAATTAAGAATTTTGAATGTTGATATAATCATATGCACATTATATGTGTGCACGTGTATTGCACGACCATGACCCTGTGTCCCAGTTTTACAACACTCTTGTGTCGTACAAGTGTGCCTGTGTAGTGTCCTATACCCATCTCCATGTATTGTGACATCGCAAGTAAAATAAAGAAGCTCATTAAGGAAAGGACATACCACCATTCCGTGAATAAAGCCCTCCACTGAAATAACCAGAAATGAAGGAGGTCAGAGCATAACAAACAATGAATGTGGTGACAATAGTGCCTCTCCTGCAACATAGGACAGGAAAAACTGATGTTAGAGATGACAATTAAGAAAGAAAAACTGATGTTAGAGATGACAATTAAGAACAAGGATGTGCAAAACCTAATCAGTACAAGTTGAAGTGCTCTTCTGAACATCGGTTTTTTAGAATTTTAAACATAGGAAATCTGTACAAGAAACAGCAACCAAATTTTCAAATAAAACTGCACAAAAAACAGCAACCAAATCTTCAATCAAAGATGCGAACCATCGTCGCCAGTGAGGAAACAGGCAACAGAAGAAGGCACAAGAAATGAGGGTTTTCAGAACTGGCAAAGAAAATCATACAGAAGACAAGTGGTGCAGATGGAGGTGTACTGAAATTAAAATAGCATCTGTTACAAATATGTAGAACAAAAGGAAAAGAAATGACAAAAGAAATTCTACCGTAAGACTTACGGGGAAACCTATGTAACACGGACTCTTCTAACAGGGCACCGTACCCGCATTGCACCTGCACCCAGACAAGTGCGACACTTGGACACAGCTTCCTTTGTGTTAGGTGAAGTCAACCACATTAAGGTTCATTTCTATCCAAAAGTAGATTCAGTTAACCATAATCAAGTCCATTTTTATCTATATTATATATATATAAATGCACACACATACACGTAGTGTTAACTTAAAACTGTTAAAAATTATATATATACCCTCCCCGCACCCCACACACAAGTTTTTTTAAGTGCCGCATCCGCACCTACGTGACATGGGGGGAAACTAACTTCCATAAAATAGGGACATGAGGGAAAACAAAATACACACCTGCCCTAAACTTGATACCAGACTATGAATTATTCCCTCCTTTTCTCAATATTTGAAATGACCACCACCATAAGATTAACATAGATTCCTTTTTGTAAAGAACATGACCGGTCGGGATGTAATGTGAGGAAAAGGAAGGAAAAAATGAAAAAGAGTAGGTAAATGGGATGATTTGAAGACTCTAATCAAGGGGAGCTTAAATAACTCATAATTCTTTTTTTGTTCTTTATTTCTTGTAATTCCCATCTGGAGGCAAAACTTGTGCTTTATAAACCCAAATTTTGCCCTAGAACCAGGTCTTTTGGAATTTAGGTTTGCCAGAAACCTGTTTCAAAGGGTATATGAAAGACAGTTTTTCTGAAAAACCAGTTCTTCTCAACTCAGTTTTGAGTGTCAACCAAAAGGGCCATCATGGATTTTCTCTGCTCCTACTTAGCACTATGTCTCAGTATGATCCCATAGACTCCTACCTGATTTCTAGCTAGTACCATACATAAGGCAAAAATGTGAAAAGTTTTCAAAACACTCAAGATTATAGGCAAAAGGAGTCATCCCTCAAGTCGCTCAATATGAGATGTACACATGCAAATGTCATATCTTACCTGCATGCATGAGTGTCTTTTAACTCTTTTCATTTAGGTGCTTTTGAGTTAAATGACATGCATGCACACATCATATTCTTAGATTACGATCGAGATTAACACCACGAGGGCACCACTCCCCTGGCCACTTTGGGCACCTCGGCTTTCTTAGGGGTGTTACTTTATTCAACCATTTTTTTTTCATTTTAACTCCTTGGGGACACTGAGATACTTGCACCAGAGTCCGGGATCCTTCGTCAAGGCATCCCTCTCCCTAGGACTTAGAGTAATGGACACCTCGTCCCTCTCCCTGTGATCAATGTAGTGCACTACTAAACATACGGTCGCAGCTCAATCTCCGCCTCGAGTATCGGAGTCCCTTATTCCCTAAGCCCCATGATGGGGGACGGGTCCACATTTGACCCAACAACGGGACTAACTCAACCGCCCACTATGAAAAAACCGCCAAACAACTCCCACGGGGTCGGTGCAAACTCGTTCCTATTACGAGTAACATCACCTCATTTTTTAGAGGGTGATAAAAAGGAAAGTTAGTCTTGTCATTGGCCTTAAGTCAAAATAAATTAGCAACAAGAGATAAATGGATGAATAAAATACTTATCAATTTAAAGGAATGATAAGAATTGTAGGATAAAAAACTAGTCTTTACTGAAAATACAGAAAGAGATATCAAACTCCAAAAGTTGTAGAAACAAGCAATTTTTCAATCTGGTATTCAAAATATTGTTATATGTCACAAGGTAGTTCCCAGATTCATGTTATTGATAAGGCAAAGATAAGTGTAATAACTAAATTAGAAAGAAAGAATGGCAACATCTTATAAAAGGGAATAGGTTAATAAGCAAAGGAGGTTATTATTAAGACTGTATCATAAACTGGATCGGGTTTTCCAGTGTGGGTTGGGTTCTCTAATGTAACCTGCAACTTTATGTCTGGGTATGGATCCAAATATTTGGTCCAACCCAGTTACTGTTTTGTATATGTATATATAAACATAAAGTAGGGCACGACTTCAATAGTGAAGTCTCCCTTTGCTGCCGCAGCTCTCTCTCTCTCTCTCTCTCTCTCTCTCTCTCTCTCTCTCTCTCTCTCTCTCACGTTCCAGCAAGATCGAGTGGGCCATTCTTACATGGTATCAGAGCAGGCTTCTGCACGGTGAATAGACTCCGAAGGGCGTGTCTAGCAAGATCGACACTGCAGGTGTTGTTCCGTCTAGGACTATCCAGCGAGATCAACGTCCCAGGTGCTGCTTCTTCCAGGTTCTTCTATCTGCCTTCTTTTCTATTATCGTGCCCTATTTATGTCTGCATCCTCTTCCATTTCTGTCTTCATCCAGCTTTTCTCCTCTCTGTTTAGTCATCGTTTTTTTGTTTTCTTCCAAACTATCGGTTCAGATCTGATCATAGATTTGTTCGATCTGATCGATAGATTTGACCCTGCGTGACTGCTGCCCTCTTTACCTACCTTTTCTTCCTTTTGTTTATCACGTCTGATTTGGATCAGACTGTCGAACCCAAAGGCTATCTGAAATCCGAATCTGCCCAGACGTGGGTTCTGATATCAGATTTGGTATTAAGCTGAAAACAGCCATCAACTGTTTAGGTTAATATATTGTGCTTTGGTTGTTGCATCTGTTTCATTCAAGTCTGAAATCAAGATCAGATCTAATCCAAAGATCAGATCTGTTTTCTTAGTTGCTGATGTTTCTTCGTCTGTCACGGTTAGATCTAAGTTCACTTCAGATATGAAGCGAATCAGATTTTAATTTCTTCCCGATCCAAATTCACTCCTTTATTCTTGATTTTTGGTCATTCCTTCAAGATCTAAAATACCTATTCCTTTATTCTTTATTCTTGATTTAATCTGGTCTGAATTTATTTCAGATATAAAGTCATTCCTTAAGTGTTTGTCAGCAGTCAGCTACTTTACAGTTCAGTTTTCATGGATTCTACTACCCTGCCATCTAGTTTTCTAGGTCAACTTATCTCAGACAAACTCAGTAACAATAACTATTTAACCTGGAAGAGGCAGATACTGCCTTTCATTAAGAGCCTCGATCTCTATGGACACCTAGATGGAACGATCTCTGCACCACAGGAATTTATTGTGCATGAAATTGTGAACGATAAGGAAGAGGCTTCTAACAAGTTGATTCGAAATATTGAATTCATCACTTGGAGAAAACGAGATCAAGTTGTTGTAGCCTACATTACCTCTACTCTTTCGCAAGAGGTTCTTGTAGGTATTCCAGATGAGTGCTCAGCAATGGAGTTGTGGGAACAACTTGCGAAGACCTATTCTCAAATCTCAGAGGCAAGAATTATGCATTTGAAGAGGGAGTTTCAACTCCTAAAGAAAGAAAGCATGACTATTACAGAGTATATGAACAAGGTGAAGATCATCACAGATCAATTGGCTATGGTGGGTTGTGTGATTTCTGATAAGGATAAAGTTCAACAAGCGCTAAACGGGCTTGGATCAGATTATCATATGTTGGTAACATCTCTCTTGTGTCTTCCTTCACTTCCTAACTTTTAGGATCTTCGGGCAAAATTACTACAATATGAAATTTCCATTAAAGGAGAAGATGTAGGCAACAATTCAGGAAGCCAAGAAGTATTGTTTACAGGGACAAATTCAGGGAGAGGACGTGGCCACTTTCGAGGAGGCCATGGACAGATAAGAAATAATCAAGGGGGGCGTGGATTGTTGCCCACGCCTAGCATGCCGTCAGGTAGTTTTTCGGGAAATCACAATTTCAAAAATGTTCCAACATGCTATTTATGCAACAAAAAGGGATATATCAAGGCAAATTGTTGGCACAACCCGCAAAACAAAGGGAAAATGAATGTCACATGGTCGTCAAGCAAGGGAAAAGCTGGAGGAACTCAATGGGATGAAGACAATGTCAAGAGTCTTTTAATATCAGCTTTGTCAGGATTGAATTTCAAACAGGGTGATCAGGAAACTTGGTATATTGATTCTGGAGCTGCAGCCCACGTGACAGGTGATATTGGTAAGATTTTGAAACTCATTCCTTATCATGGAAATGCAAGTATTAAAACTGGAGATGGAGCTCTCCATCCAATAACTTACACTGGAAACGTGAATATTCCTCTTTCCGATGGTTCTCTAAAATTGTCCAATGTTTTTCATTCCCCTAATATTGTCAAAAATATCATTTCCGTTTCTAAATTGGTTGATGACATTCATTCTTGCGTCGAATTTACTCCTTCTGTCTGTATCAAGGATCCACTCACGAAGAAGACGCTCGTTGAGGGAGAGCGAAAGGGAAATATGTATATCCTCAAAGAGACTTCTTCACCTCTTCGTAGAGCTGGATCAAAATCGTCAATTGGTCAACCATTCAAATTGGATTCATCTAAGGATTATTTGAGTTTGTCTTCGTATAATAAGCCAAATATTTGGCATTGTCGTTTGGGTCATTATAATAATTCTTCTCTTGAGAAACTAGTGTCAAGCGGTCTTATTTCAAGATCAAGTCTGTATAATAAGGTTGATGGTTTTCTTTGTTCTAGTTGTCAGTTGTGTAAGAGTCATGTACTTCCCTTCAATTCAATAAATGAAAGAGCTTCTTTTCCTTTTGAACTTATTCATTCTGATGTTTGGGGACCTGCTCCACAACCCTCTTTGTCTGGCAGTCGCTACTATGTCACATTCAATGATAGTTATTCCAGATATACTTGGATTTATTTTATGAAATACAAGTCTGAGGTATTCAAATTCTTTTGTTTATTTCATGCTCTTGTTGTCAATCAATTCTCGACAAGTATTCAACAATTTCAGTGTGACGGAGGGGGAGAGTATCTATCAAAGGAATTTACTGAATTTCTTCAAAACAATGGGATAAGGCGTAGAATATCTTGCCCACACACACCACAACAAAATGGGGTTGCGAAAAGAAAACATCGTCATATTGTTGAAAGTGCCCTAAGTATGTTGCATGACACTCATATTCCTTTAAGTCTTTGGACAGAAGCTTTCCACTCTGCGGTTTATGTAATAAATCGTTTACCGATGAAAATGTTGAATAATTTGACTCCTTATTTCGTGTTGTTTGGTACCCAGCCTCAATACAGTCAACTACGAGTGTTTGGATATGTATGCTATGTTCACATTGACAGTTCCCAACGTAACAAATTTCAGGATAAAGCTTGTAGATGCAGGTTTGTTGGGTATGCTGAAGAGTATAAAGGATATCGATGCTATGATCCAGACACTCGACGCATTAAAATCTCACGAAACGTTGTCTTTGATGAGAGCAATGTTCAAATCTTGAACAAAGAAGCAAGGGTTACTAAGGAGGAAGAAAGCTATCAGCCGTGGCTAGCGAATGAATTATTTGATCAGCTAGAGATGGATAACTCTGCTCCATGTCACACAGTGATAGATGAGTGTGAGCCCATGGAAACCAATGCAGAACCTAGTGGGAACGTGTTGACAGTTGCTCAGGGATCTACTGTGCCTCCCATCGCAGAAGAAACCCTGACATCTGGTACTGCTCGTCCAGATGGCAGAAGATTCAAAGGAGCAGTGTATGTCAGGAGAAGGGACACACCCCACATAACTGAGCATGTCAGACGTTCGGAAAGGATCAGACACCCTATTGAAAGATGGGTAAGCTATGAGATTTTTTCCACAGAAATGCAGTTATTTGTTGCACAGGTTGAAAAACAAGAAGAACCCATCGATTTCACCCAAGCCTCCTTGTCATCAAAATGGGTAGATGCTATGAATGAAGAAATGGGAGCCTTGCATGAATATAGGACCTGAGAAATAGTTCCTAGGCCTCCGGATAAGAATGTTGTAGGGTCTAAGTGGGTATATAAAATCAAGTACAAACCTGACGGATCCATTGAAAGATATAAGGCAAGACTAGTCGCTAAAGGCTTCACACAAGCATATGGAGAAGACTATGACGAGACCTTTAGTCCAGTTGTAAACCATTCGACTTGTGTTATCCTTGGCGGTTCAGCATGGATGGTCTCTAAGTCAACTTGATGTTAAAAATGCATTCTTACATGGCGATCTAAAGGAGGAAGTTTACATAGAGCAACCTCTTGGTTATGCAAAAAACAATCCTGAGACACATGTTTGCAGGTTGCGACGAGCTATTTATGAACTAAAACAAGCATCTCGGTCATGGTTTGACAGTTTCTCCATTGAAGTACAACGATATGGATTCGTCCGTTCTCAACTTGATCATTCATTGTTCATTTTTCGAGAACACCAGGTCAACACCTTACTTCTCATATATGTAGATGACATTATTATTACAGGAAGTTCTTGCAAACATATAGAGGCTACAAAGATCATATTGAATCAGAAGTTCAAGATGAAGGACCTGGGTGTCCTATGATATTTCTTGGGGGTTGAAGTGGATCGACAAAATACTAGCCTCTTGTTGACCCAACACAAGTACGCTCTGGATCTTCTGGAGAAGTCAGGAATGAAGAACTGCAAGCCATTAAATACTCCTAGCGTGTTAAACCATAAACTCAGTTCTTAAGATGGGGAGATCTATGAGGACCCGAAATATTATCGTCGCTTAGTTGGGATGCTTCAATATCTTACTTTTACGAGGCCGGATATTGTATATGCAGTGAATCAAGTCTCTCATTTCATGCACGATCCACGTACAGAACACATGAATGCAGTTAAAAGAATTCTTTGGTACTTGAAGGGTACGTTTGGAGATGGGCTTGTTTATCGTCAATCAAAGGCAAAAGGAGAACATAGACCACTAGAAGTGTATGCAGATGCAGATTGGGCAGGAGATCCAAACGATAGAAAGTCAATCTCTGGGTATTGTGTGTATGTTGATGAAAACATAATAGCATGGAGTAGCCGGAAGCAACGTGTTGTTGCACGTTCAAGTACAAAAGCTGAGTACCGATCCATGGCCTCTGCCACTGCCGAAGTTACATGGTTAAGACATTTATTAACAGAGATAGGAGAAAAAGTAAAGGTTGTGAATCTGTTTTGCGATAATCAAAGTGCCATTCAAATTGCTTTCAATCCTATCCACCATGGTCGAACGAAACACATAGAGATCGATCAACATTTTGTCTGACAGAAGGTAGAGGATAAAGAAGTTATTCCAGTCTATGTACCAACAGAAGATCAAGTTGTTGATCTACTTACCAAAGGACTTACGAGTGCGCGGTTTTGGTATCTCAAAGGCAAGTTGTCCATGGTACAGGACCATGCACAACTTGAGGGAGGGTATTAAGACTGTATCATAAACTGGATCGGGTTTTCCAGTGTGGGTTGGGTTCTTTAATGTAACCTGTAACTTTATGTTTGGGTATGGATCCAAATATTTGGTCCAACCCAGTTACTGTTTTGTATATGTATATATAAACATAAAGTAGGGCACGACTTCAATAGTGAAGTCCCCCTTTGCTGCCGCAGCTCTCTCTCTCTCTCTCTCTCTCTCTCTCTCTCTCTCTCTCTCTCTCTCTCTCTCTCTCTCTCTCTCTCTCTCTCTCTCTCTCTCTCTCTCCAGCAAGATCGAGTGGGCCATTCTTACAGTTATTTAGATAGTTAATCCATGTCTTAGATGTAGTCTCTTACTCTTGTATCATGAAAAGGATGGTCAAAATGTTAACATACATGGAGTATGGACCAAGGTTGTCAGACTAGGAAGCAGAAGTGATAAGCAACGCATTTTAAAATTTATAGGACGCGAGAAGCATGGAATCGATTTGAATTGAAATGAAACGATAAGGGAATTGAATGGGAAGCAATACAGGGATCAAATAGCAAGTGAATAAAAACTAAAATAAAAATTATTATTTTTAAATTTCATGATTTTTTAGTCTAAATATTAAACTTTTGTTAAATCTAAAAAATATGGTTAAGAGGCATGAAAGGACGCACATACAAAACATGAAAAGAAACGTGAGAGAAGCATATGAGAATCATATAAGGAAGCATGGATGAAGCGTATGAGAAGCATAGGAGAAACGTGGGAGAATTCTCCCAATATTCCCATCAAGTTTTGGAAGCGAGAAGTATCGCGCTTCCAAAATGAGTTTCTGGGATGTGTGTGTATCACTTGTATGAACCTCAACAATATTTTGGTGCTTCTAACATTACCGAAAAGTTATTTTTGTATATCCATGTTAGACAGATATGGCTAGACGCAGTCAAACATGTAGCTAACATAATTTTACCATGTCATAAGTGTGTCATGTTGTGTCTTACACCATGATAGGTGCATGTGATGTTGACAAAATAGGGGGTGATCCAGGACACTGATAAGCTATCAAACCAGCAGATATAAACTGCTGATGAAAAAGGAAAAAACTCACATAATTATATTTATGTATGATGCTCCAAGTAATTTAGCATTTGTTAATAACTATTTTAATGCAATAAATAACAAAAATACAGTTGCAAATTATTAAGAAAAGGGGAAAATATTTCATGTTTGTGTATGCTTATTAGCATCCATGTGTGGATTTAAATTCAACCATTTTTAATGCCACTACAAGTTCTGTGATTCCATGGTGGTACCTTTGACTGATTGGAAAAGGTATAAAGAGAGCAATCACTTTTTTCCCAGTTGTACTTTTTGTCCCAGTGAAGCATTACAATTTGTAGATTGAAAATGATAACCCAGTTGTGCAAACTAACACAAGAGAACTATGTTATGAAAGCAATTACAAGCCTGGGAAATCAAGACAAATATGTCGCCCACATCCCTCACAGGAAAGGAACCATGCTTCGGTACCCAAAAAATATTAGTAGAAAAAGAGAAAAAAAAATCAATTAAAAACAACAAATATGAGCTCCTACCAGACAGGCAAGAAAAGTGAGTGGCACCTATGCAAGAAAGGTGGACAAAATTTGTCACATTAACCCACTTGGTTTGAACCCCAGAAAAAGAAAGAGCAATCATGGGTCTTGCCTTACGCAAGTTGCCTACACACATTTTTCTCACTTTTGATACCATATCATGGCAATAATATGGAACTTTAGAATTTGTCAGAACTAATATAATGAGTCATTATTTAATATTCCACTAAAATTATAATCAGAAATCATGGCAAATTGCACACCAGTCCATTTGTAAAGATTTCCTGATGACAGTGATATACGCAGCCCTACACACCCCAAAGTTTCATAACCTAGGTTTGATGCATCTTTGCAACAGAACATTCACTAAGTTATGTTTCCCCATCACAAGAGAAACAGCAAAAAAGAAAAGAGAAAGAAGAGTAGGAGTAAGCACAAAAATAACAAGACCTCCAGATCATGGAGACATAACATTACAAGAATGCCAGAATAAAGACAACAAGTAATGGATGAACAAGGATTCAAGAATTTAGTTTTAGCATACCCTATGTATAACATTCCAATGATAGCTAACAAGATGACAAGAAGAACCAGCATTGCAAGCTGTGCACCAGTACCAACAAGTGCTGACAGCAAAACCAAATTGCGTGGAGGTCTAAAAACATCACCATGCACCAGCTTCCATCCAGATTCTTCACTTACATCCCTTTCCTGAAATTTCAACATAAATGAATAGGGTTCTTCATTTGAGGGTTACGTAATCAGGACCTCCATTTGTAAGAGTTTGTGAAAATATTGACAAATGACAAAAGGAACAAATCACCACAGAAGTTTAAAAAAAAATAGTACAAACAAATAGCACAAATCATCTTAGAATTAAATAAAAAAAGAGTAAAGAAACAAATAACAATTAAAGAAAAGATGAGGATTTACCAATGTCTCTAGATCATCATCTTCTCTGGCATACTTTGCATAGTCGTTTCTCAGAGTTCGCATCAGTATCATTGAGACTAAACCAGTGAGGAAGATGACCATCATGAAAGAATTGAAAATGGAGAACCAATGAATCTGGAGAAAAGAAAGGACAAACTTGCTATATGAGTTTTACTTGTTTGCTGAAGATTTTAATAATTTAAGCAATGAATTTCTAGAAATTTGTTTAGAAGATGGAATGCTTCACTTGTACTCTATGTCACAGGGATTCGGCTAGCAGGGTGCCGCACCCGCGTCGACACGACTCGACGCGGGTGCGGGTGCGGGTGGGGCACTGGGTGCGGTCAACCCAACCCTGGGTGCGGTGCGGATCATTTTTGTCCATTTTTTTGGGTTTTTTTTTTAATTTTGCCCTATGAAATGGGATGCAGAATTTAAAAAAAAAATTGCCCAGGCCCAGGCCCAAGCCCAGGATAATGATCATTCCATCGTCCTCATATGTCTTTGGACTTACGTGACGTGGTCAATGTGACCTTTCATTTTCAAAGAAACGTTTTTTGTTCGACGCTTGGGAGACTGACAGGCGTAACGCGGCAACTAGTCACTGGTTGTATGTATGAGAAGTCCCTCCTTTTTGTTTTTGCTTTTGCTTTTGGACGACGCTTCCAGCTTTTTGAAACGAAAAAGCCATAAAGTGCCAGGCTGTCACGGGCTCCGAGCCTTTCATTTCAGTTCAACAGTCTCCAACCACACTCAAAATAGCTCTTTGTTTTATCCTGGCAGACTCACTCGACTCAACTATAGTCTATAACTGGTTCTTTTGGGCGACTCTTGAGTCTGACTTGCTTTTAATAAGTTAGTCGAACCTACATAGTGCGTATTCAAGGCGGGGTGACTGTTGACCCGCTCAGAAGTCACCAAGGTTACGTGGGGTGGGTATTTGCCTTTTTAACAGGGCTTGGATTTTGAGCACCAGAGTTGGCCACTTCAACTCCCCATGCGAGTCCCACAAACACCATCCTCATAAGGGCAGGAACTTGTGACATGCACATTCCCAAGTTGGTCGATCCATGACCAAACCATTGTGCGCTGTCTAGCTAAATCGTCGATGCGAAGGACTTGGTTCATCGATGACTCGGTCAACAGCCATTCTTCAAGGAATGCTTGTGTTTTTGTTGCCCACGGGACCCGCGCTGGGGGGAACCCCCAGACCCCCCTTATATATATATATATTTACATTTTTCCCCTGCCGCACCTCCGCACCCAGGTTTTTTGGAAGTGCCGAATCCCCGCACCCGCACCCATGTGACATAGCTTGTACTTAATTAAAAACAACAGCAACAAGAGGCAAGTTCAAAGGGTGACATAGTAAGAAACATGGAATGCAAGGTTGCATATAAGCTCCAAAAACTTTTCAATACTTAGAGCTCCACATGGTCGCTCATAAGATTTATAATAATAATAAACATTAATTCACTTCATTCACCTGGTGCTCAAAGAAAGGATAATCCAGGTAAACATCAAAACGGCGTGCAAAGGTTACATTTGTTTGAACCCATTTAACTGAATATGTAAGTTCCAGTGTCTTTCCAACTTCCAGGGACTTATGACTATCTTGTGTAAGATTCACATGAATAATCTGCAAAAGGATGAATTATATTTCAACTTATTTCAGATAAAGAACAAACGGGAAAAGAACGACGAGGGAAGACTGTATATACAAACCTGATTGTCGTTGTACTTAACCAAAATACTTTTGTGAGTAGCAAGCATATGTCTGTTGTCACTGGTTCTATCAGAATGTAGTTCACCAACAAAGCCTGACCAACAATACCATTAACATAAAGGGCAAGAGAAAAATGAATTCATTCAAGAATGTAAAGGAACCAAGATATCAATTAACAGAGAAAGAGCATACCCCATAAAGGCAAGTCATCTGCACCTCATTATCAACACATAGCAGCATCCAAAACAAATAAATAAATAAATATTAATGATGCACATCATAAAAAAAAATTAAACAATTGAGTAATACGTAAGTAAAATATGTAGAAAACTTTAAACACTACTATCCAACCATGGAATCAAAGTTAGCTTGACAATCTGCATGCATAATTTGACTAAAAAGAGCATGAATATTGAATCAAACAAGAAAAGCACACAGTCTGTAGCATACCCATGAAGAATTCAAACCAATAACTATTCTCAATTGCTTCTTTAAATTGCTTCACCTTTGCAGCATCTAGCTCAAGTTCACAAATTGGTGCACGGTCAACATTCTCTGGAAAAAAGCAGGTCAAGAACTGTTACAAGGCTTCACGTAGACTCAGTACCCTGACTTATTTTTCTAATAGATCCTGCTATCAATTTTTTGCAAAAATTCTTTTTAAAGAACAATAAAATGGCAACAGAAAAGTTATATCAGCATACTTTTAAACTTTATGTCGATCTGGCTGTCAATGAGTTCATTCCCACCAAGCACCTCACCAAGGCCACCCCACTTGTGAGCAGCATTACCAGCTGACTGGCAAAATGGTAGACTGTAGTAGTTATACGTTTCTTGAGGATTATTATAAGGTCCAACCTTGTTTACCCAAAGTGTCACAGGATCGTCATCTTGATACTGTAACCAAATGAATGCAACCACAGTTAATAGAACATAGTCTAACTACCTATTTCCTGAAAAGTAACATGGAACATCCAGAGAGCAAGAACAAGCAATCGTACTAATAATCACAAGATCTATGGAAAAGAAACCAACATACTGGCAAAACTATTATTTACAATGGACCAACAAAACACTGTGTGCATGTGTGCAAGTTTTTGGCTGAAAAGTCAGAGAGGCTCTGCACATTTTTGGCTGAAAATCAGACACCTTAAAGGTCTGGGCAGCATTTGCCAAAGTTCTAGACCACATTGGACTGCAACAATAGACAACTACTTGAACAAGTTCAAATCCTATATTTTTCTTCCTCTGTTCAAACCTTAATAATTAGCACACAACAGCAAGAAACTAGAGATCACATCACAAACACCATCAGTGCATGTAAATAATTGTGAGTACATATGATGAAACAGTTCCATATTGTCAATGAAAACAAAACAGTACCATATTATTGTCAAACAAATTTAGCCAAGTTATGAAAATGATCCTGGTAGCCAAAAAAGCAACCGATACACGTCCAAAGCAACAAGAACTGTCAAAGTAACATAATTATGTTACACAGACGCTTCACTTTGCCCTGTGTGTCCCTGTCAATACAACACCAACACACAAGCAGACATGTCACCGCACTCAATGATATGGTCAAAACTGTTGGGCAGTCATTGTCATGGACATCGGACATAGATATTCAGTAATTACAAGAATGCAACCCAACTCTTTACAAATTACAGCATTTCACACACATAGGAAAGAATGAATATTTCCAGTGCTTATAAGGACACAATTTGGGGGAAAGAATGTATTTTCAGCTCGCACAGATGCTACACTTTGCCCCATGAGTCCTTGTCAACATAACACCAACAGAAGAGATGACATGCCACAGGACTCATGGATATGGTCAAAACTGTTCCACAGTCATAATCATGGATATTTCACATAGGTTTTCAGAAATTACAATAATGTAACCCAACTCTTTACAAATTACAGCATTTCAAACAAAAACAAGCACTTCTCACATGGAAAAGAATTGAGTATTTCTAGTGTTTATAAGGACACATACTTTTCCAGTGTTTATGAGGACACATTTCACATACAAACACATCCACGTCTGGATCAAGGTGACCATGCATAATTTATGCATATTAGATTCACGATTTTATGCATGATTCATCGCAGAAATGGATTAAACACCCAGACTTATCAACATTTTCCAGGGCACTGGTTTATTTTCAAAAAGAAGAAAAAAATCGCACAACTGGAGTGCATCTGCATGTTTTGGAGTATTTTAATTCTTTTAGGAGTTTTCATTTTTTAAAACACTTTTTTGAAAAAAGGTAGTTTTTAGAATTGTCAAAAACTTAGATAGAGTTTTAGTAAAATACATTTTAACCTAAGATTAGCATTATAAATAATAATTTTTCAGAAGGGATCGGCGTCCTCCCTTGGAAAAAAATGTTAGCCTCCTTCTCTCCCTCTTCTCTTCTCTTCTCTTCTCTTTCCTTCTCTTTTCTCCCTCTATGGCCGGTTCCTCTCCCGTCTCTTTGTTTCCTCCTTGATTTCATCTTGCTTTTGATCCCATCTATCATTTGTGCCTCTTACCTCGTCTTCGGAGCGTGCGTTTCAACTATGGGAACGACTACTCCTTATTTCAACCCCTCCATCGAAAGGGGCTGCAAGGTAATTCTTCGTGCGCGCGAAGGGACCATTATCGTGAGGGTAGTGCCCTTGCGAAGGAAAAGAAGCTAGATCGTGAAAGAAAAGGGCCCTGCAGATTTTTCCTTTCTTTATTTTTATTTTTTTGAGCCACAGGCCATTTGATTAAGTTGGGTTGTAGTAAGTCTTTTTTTTTAGCCCTTCGTAGAGGGTAGTACATTCTAGTTACTTTTCATTTAAGGCAATAAAGATTGTTTTGTTTAGGGTACAAAAGTCTTTTTAAACACATTCCCTGTGTTTGACCCGGACTTCACCGCTAGTATGAACCCGAAATTTACGATTTGATGCACGGTTTGCATAAACGATTTTTATTGAAAAATATCTTTTAAAATACTTTTACAAAAAGTTGCATCAAATTTTTTGCGTCGTTACCAGAGAACGGTGATTTAAAAACTGAGTACCCACTTTATTGCCTTTTTCGCGTTTATTTAGGATTGCTAGTTTGTTTTTGTCGATTATTTAGGATTGTTTAGTTTAATTTCCTATTGATATTTAGGGCTGTTTAGTTTGCTTTTGTTGATTTATTAGGATTGCCATAGAGCCTGTTTATTTTTATTGCACAACCCACCTATTAAGGGACCCTCTTAGGTAACTATGCATGTGGTTTACTTTGAAGCTCTATATCTGCATTGAGTTGTGGTTGTTTATTTTTTGCTTTCAATTATCTTATTTTTGCCTGCTTTCGTGGTGTGGTTTGATCACAATTGCGTGCTAGGATAGTTAGAAAACCAATCCTTAGGACGGTTGCTACACCGATCGCTACCCCAGGTGTATGCAAGAGTGACGCTCGCTTGACCTCGAGCTCATCGAACCAGTAGAGAACCCAGAGTCCATCATTAGGCGGGCCCCATGGTTGAGGATCAACAAATTATCCGTTCCCTGAAGGAGTATTTTATTCCTAATGAATATACTTTCACCTCCTGCATCGCGAGACCTGATGTAAGAGCGTATCAGTTCAAAATTAAGGCCAGTGTCATACAAATGTTACCATATTTCTACAGCCTTAGCAATGAGGATCCCTCCTGCCATCTCGACGAGTTTCTAGAGATATGCTCTAGAGTGCGTATCAATAATTTTAGAGATGACGTGTTGAGATTAACTCTTTTCCCGTTCTCCCTCATAGATAAAGCCAAACACTAGCTGAAGTCTTTGGATATGGTTCAAATTATCACTTAAGACCAAATGCATAAAGAATTTCTGAAGAAATATTTTCCAATTGGTAAGATGAATCAATTTCATAATGCTATCACCAGTTTTACGCAAATTGAGGGAGCACAGTTCCATAAAACTTGAGAGAGGATGAAAGATTTTCTCCGAAAGTGTCCCCACCACCAGGTGCCCCGTTGGCAACTGGTACAGTATTTCTATGACGGGCTGACTGAGAAGAATCGTCAGATGGTTGATGCAGCCTGTGGAGGCACTTTCCTGCTTAAAATTGAGGATGAAGCATGGGTCATGTTCGAGACCCTGAACGAAAATTTTATACATCACGCTTCAACTTCTCGAACTGAAAGGGCAACACCAAACCTTGTTGAAGCGAAGAAGGTCGGCATGTTTGAGATAGGGACACACCTTGAGTTGCAAAACAAGGTTGACCTATTGACCCAGAAATTGGATCAACGGTTGTTGAATCCCTCACAAGCCATGCAGGTGTGAGCGATGTGTGCTAGCCCAGCAGACCATGTCCTCGATTGTCCTGCGGCACCGCAATACCCTAAATTTGTGCAAGAGCAAATTGAGGTGGCGCAAGGTTTCACCAAGCCCTCGTCCAACCCATTTTCCAACACCTATAACCCGGGTTGGCGAAACCATCTCAACTTCTCGTAGAGAACCCTCTGTCCCTTCCCAAAACAAACCTAGACCAGGCGGCTACCAATCGAACTTTCAGAGACTTAGTTTTCCTCAAGCCCAACCCTCATTTAGTTAGTCTCAGTCCTAGGAGCCCACATCTAGCCATCTCTTTGAGGACAAAATGCTTCAGTCTTTTGCAGATATCAAGGCAAACCTGAATTCTCATACCCTGTCCATTGCAAAGTTGGAAACATAGTGTTAAAATATGTATCTCAATCTTGTAATCCAATATATATTTTATATACATATAAAAGGTACTATATATACATATATTATATATATGTATATGTATTTACTTTATATATATATATAATATGTATTTTCTCATTTATTAGCCATAGGGGTAGTTTAGGTATTTCCTATTTTTGGCGAATATTCACATTACGAATATGTATGTAAATTTTACATTTTTTATTCCTTGTATTTTTTTTTTGTCTTTTTGTTTTGTTTTGTTTTTACCAAACCTTGGGGCCCCAACCATATAGCTGGTGGGCCCTTCCAAAGGTCACAATTGTGATCGTTGGAGGGGCTCCAACAGCTATATGTTGGCCCCCCCAAGGCCATCATATGTGTATATAGAGGGGCTTTCCCCCTTTGTAAATGCATGGCTTTGGGTCAAAGCCCAATAGTGATTTCGATGAGATTTTAATGTTCATTTGTATGCCTTTGAGCATTTGAGTGTTTTTGTATTGTGCTTTTGTGCACAAGTGTTCTACGTGTTCTTGTTGTGCTTATGTGCACGTGTTTGTCATCAAGAATATTGTGATCTTGACTCTACTATCTTATTGAAGATACTTTCACACATAGATGGGACAGCTTGCCGAGAAGCTAGGCAGGCGAAGCGAGGGGACATTACCTAGCCAGTCTATTGTCAACCCTAGGGATAAGGAGCCGATGCATGGCCTGCATATGACAGATACACATAAAGAGCAGGCTCAAGCGATTACTACCCTTAGGAACGGGAAGGAGTTCTATGAAACTAGGGAGATTACAGAAGACAGTGAGAGACAGATAGATGAGCAGTCAATCCCTATATAGACACCTTAGAAAGGGGAGAGGGCCCCTCCACCTAGGCCTTCTAGATCGTACATACCTAAGGCCCCCTTTCCTGAAGCTTTAGAAAAAACGAAGTCGTTTAGCAAGCAAGGGGTGAAGATGCACGAGATGCTTGAGATTTTCAACCACATTTAGATTAACCTACCCTTGCTGGATGCCATACAGCAAGTAGCTGTATATGCAAAGTTCTTGAAGGAGCTTTGTACGCAGAAACGGAAGTTAAGGTCCAATGTCTCGAAGAAGATTTATCTGACTGAGCAGGTAAGTGCAGTGTTGCAACACCAAACTCCTCCTAAGCTCAAGGACCCAGGGGCTCCGATTATCTCATGCATCATAAGAGACATAACTGTCGAGCGTGCCTTGCTCGAACTTGGGGCAAGTGTTAACATCTTGTCGGGTTTTTTCTATGACACATTCGGGCTAAAGGAGATGAAGCTGACACCGATGACCTTGCAACTAGCAAACAGATCGATCAAGGTCCCGCGAGGGATTCTTGAGGACGTTCTAATCAAGGTGGAGGATTTCTAATTTCCTATTGACTTCATCATTTTGAATATGGAGGGAGTTGATAAAGTGTGGCAAATGCCCATTATCTTAGGTTGACCCTACTTAGTTACTGTCAATGCGTGCATTAACTGTCGCACAAGAGTGATGGATGTATCATTCGGCAATAGAAAGATGCAGTTGAACATTTTCAATGCAGCGATGGGCACTACGGGCGAGGATGCTTGCTTCCAGGTCAACTTAATTCAAGACCTGGTGGAAGCAAAGCCGGTATGGACATTGAGTGATCCACCTCAGAAGGAGGAGGATGAGTCACTCGAGGGAGATAGTTTTGGATTGATTGATAGTGTTAGGAGAGTTGCAGTGGACATGGCATTTTGAGTCCCTCCCAGATTTGGCGGAGAAACCCTCCAAACCTTCGATTGAGAACCCGCCGGAACTTGAGCTAAAGCCTCCACCAGTTTCACTCAAGGACGCTTTCTTAGGAAAGGATCAAACTTTATAGATTATCATTTCAGCAGACCTGACGAGCACTCAACAGTGCCAGCTTCTCCAAGTTTTGCATGAGCATAAAGAGGTGATCGGTTGGTTTGTGGCAAATCTCAAGGGGATAGACCCCTCATTTTGTATCATCATGAAAGAGGGTGTTAAACCCCCAAGAGAAATGCAAAAGAGGCTGAATCCCCACACGAAGGAGGTGGTAAAAAAGGAGGTAGTCAAGTAGTTGGATGCAGGGATCATCTATCCTATATAGTCAGTGGGTGAGGCCAACCCAGGTTGTCCCCAAAAAATTTGGGCTCACCGTTACTATTAATGAGAGAGGAGAGAGAGTCCCCACGAGAACTACCACAGGGTGGCGAGTCTGCATCGATTATCAAAAATTGAACGCAACACAGAAGGGGGCCACTTCCCATTGGCATTCATTGACCAGATTTTAGAGAGACTCGCGGGTCAGCATTACTTTTGTTTCCGAAATGGCTATTCAAGATATAATCAAGTGGTCGTTTGCCCCGAAGACCAAGAGAAAACTACATTCACCAGTCTTTATGGTACCTTCGCATTCAAGAGAATGTTGTTTGGGCTTTGTAATGCCCCGACAACATTTCAGAGATGTATGATGGCTACATTCTCCCATATGGTGGATGACGTCCTTGAGATCTTCATAGGCGATTTTTCGGTTTATGGCTCTTTGTTTGATGATTGTCTCTAGAAGTTAGCGAGAGTGCTTAAACAATACATAGAGACAAATCTAGTACGCAGCTGCGAAAAGAGTCATTTCATGGTTAAATAGGGGATTGTTCTAGGACACATTGTGTCTGAGAAAGGGATCGAGGTCGACAAAGCCAAAGTGGAGTCCATAGCGAAACTCTCTCCACCGACCTCAATGCGGCAAGTGCATTCATTTTTAGGGCACGCAGGTTTCTATAGGCGGTTCATCAAAGATTTTAGCAAGATCTCAAGACCGCTCTGTAAAATGATCAGCCATTTCATTTTGATGATGCATGTCGGAAGGCATTTTTATCTCTAAAGAAGGCCCTGACCACAACCCCTATTCTTCGATCTCCCAATTGGTCAGTGCTCTTCGAAATCATGTGTGACGCGTCCGATTATGCAGTTGGAATCATTCTTGGCCAGAAGATCGAACGAAAATCTCATGTTATTTATTACGCTAGCAAGACCCTCTCAGGTGTGCAAATGAATTATACTACTACTGAGAAGGAATTGTTGGTTGTAGTTTTCGCATTAGAAAAATTTTGTTCTTACTTGTTGAGCTCCAAGGTTATTGTTTACTAGGATCATGCCGCCCTGCAGTAGTTGATGAGTAAAAAGGATATCAAACCACGTCTCATCTGTTGGATCCTTCTGCTACAAGAATTTGATCTCAAGATTCGAGACAAGAGTGGATGCAAGAATCTTGTAGCAGATCATCTGTCCAGACTAGCAGTGGAGCCATCCACTGATCAAGGACAGATTGACGATTTGTTTCTGGATGAGCAGCTTTTACATGTTAAGTGTTTGCCCTGGTTCACGAATATCGTTAATTGGTGACTGGAATGTTCCCTATGCATTGGAACAAGAATGAGAGAGAATGTTTTATGGCATAGGTGAAATATAATTTCTGGGAGGATCCAGAATTGTTCAAGCTATGTCCGAACCATATGATTAGAAGGTGCATTCCCGAGGAGGAGTTCGAGTCCGTCTTAGCTTTTTGTCATTCCTTACCCTGTGGAGGCCACTTTTCCAGTCGAAAGACCGTCGTAAAGGTCCTCGAATCTAGACTTTGGTGGCCGACATTACACAGAGATTAACATGAGTTTTGCAGAAGATGCATGTGTTGTCAGCAAACAGAGAATATTTCTAAGTGTAATATGATGCCCCTGCTCCCCATTCTTGTCGTGGAGACTTTTTATATTTGGGGCATCGATTTTATGAGTCCCTTCCTGCCTTCCTTCGAAAATGTTTATATCTTGGTGGTGGTAGATTATCTATCCAAGTGGATTGAGGCCTTGGCCACCCGAACCAATTACCATAAAGAGGTGCTTAAGTTCATTAAGCACAACATCGTTAGCAGGTTCGGCGTTCCAAGAGCTATTATTAGCGATGGAGGCAAACATTTCAAGAATGCACATGTTGCTTCCTTGCTTAGGAAGTATTTGGTGCATCATCGAATTGTGACGCCATACCATCCGCAAACTAGTGGCCAGGTCGAGGTCTCCAGCAGGAAGATCAAACGAATTCTCGAAAAGACAGTTAGGCCAGACCGAAAGTTTTGGTCTCAGCGCTTGAACAATGCATTGTGGGCATACAGAACTGCTTTTAAGACTCTAATTGGCATGTCCCCTTACCGGTTGGTATTCGGGAAACCATATCATCTCCCTATTGAATTGGAACACAGGGCCTATTGAGCGATCAAGAAATTTAATTTTGATATGGCCCAATATAGCGCAAAGCGAAAGCTGCAATTGAGTGAACTTGAGGAGTTGTGAAACGATGCGTATGAGAGCGCCAAATCTACAAAGCCCGAATTAAGCATTTTCATGACAAGCATATTTTGAGAAAACAGTTCGAGCCCGGTCAAAAGGTTTGGCTTTTCAATTCACGACTCCAATTATTTACAGGAAAACTGAATTAGAGATGGGATGGTTCGTTCATAGTCCATAAAGTATTTCTGCATGGTGTTCTTGATATTTTGGACCCACGGCCAGGTAGGAACTTCAAGGTCAATGGACAATGGATGAAGCCCTGCATTTCAAATGTAATCACCACTCAGAACATCGAGGTCATTGACCTCATGGATGTGTGAGGCAGTGTGCAGTGTATATATGTTGTACCACTAGCTTTTAGTTTTAGTTACTTCGTAGTTTTTCAGTCTTTTGCATATTTATTTATTTCCAGTTCATATGTATGGAAGACAGCTCATGTAAGCACTTTATTTTTGTAAAGTTATTATGAGTTGCAGGTAGTGATACAGGTTGGAATCTCTTCAGCATGCAGCAGTAGATGAGGTTCCATGGTGCATATCAGGTGACATCTATCCCTTCCCTTACGAGTCTTTTGTTTCTTAGTGTGCATTCATTTAGTTGCATCTAAGCATGAGAGAGTGCCACTGAGGATAGTGTCATTCAAGCATAGGAGAGTGTGCAGTTTGCACACCCCCAAATTCTTTTTTGTCTATGTATCTACACTAATGAAAACTCATAAAAATTAGGTTTTTAAGGAATGAGTTTTAATCTTATATGAATGTTTTGCATAATCTAACGTTTTAGAGAATTTTTAAGCCCCACGAAAAAAAAATTCTAACACTCGTCTAGAAAAACGTGGTCATTTATGTGGACTTCAAAGAAATGATGGTAGATGCATGTTAGAGTTTATTTTGAACCACGAGTATAAATATGCACAACTTTATTTTTGGAAAACTAAGCAATGAACAACATAAAAAATAAGAGCTTAAAAAGATAAAAAGAGCATATTTTAGTTTCTTAACGTCTTCGTTATTCCCTAGTAGTCGGGCTCAGACATAAGTTGAAGCGTTTGATTCCCATGTTGAAAAGGACAATGAAGGAAATCACTTCTTTGTTTAAGTCAATATATGAGCAAGTAGAGTCTGATGAATGTTTACACCTGGTGCCCTAAAGTCATCTGGTTTGAAAGCCACCGGCCTGAAAGCAACTTTATAGAGAGCCTAAGACATGTTGACATTGCACATGACAAGAAGAAAGCTATACGTAAAAGTATAAAAAACAGAAAGTCTCATGACTCAAGCAATTAAGTCTGAAAGATACTTTGTATCTGGTGCTCTAAGGTCATCTAGTCTGGGAGTCACTGACCCAAAGCTCGTTACATGGGTCATGAAAACCTGAAAATTTGATATAGTGCTCAACTAAAAGAAGAAAAAGTGTGGAAAATTGAAAATTGAAAAAGCAAAAGAAAGAAAATCAAGGGCATAAAGACAAAGTTCACTGCTTAGAAATAATTATGAAAACTTGTGCAGAAAACATATAAGTGAGGACAAATAAGCAATGGCGCGAGTGTACTTGCTTTTCTAAGAATAAAGTATAAATGATTGCAGATTTTGAGAAAAGTAAAGGAAAAAGTCTTTCTAATGTGGTGGCATGTAAAGGATCTACACATGTTGTGAAAGTGTAATGGCATGAAATATTTGTTTAGACAAACTTCTTAACTGTCTAATGTTAGAAAGTGACTTGAAATACATTGGGTTCAATAATGAACCCATATCTATGCACGTGAAGTGCAAATATACCCATTAAAGGGAAACAACATAAGCACATAATGTGCTAACACATAAAACCCATAAAAAGGGAAAAATATGACATAAAGTCATAAGTTGCATATCATTGAAGAATAATGGAGAAGGGGTAAAAACCCCATTACAATGGAGCATAAGCTCCCTCAAGAAGTAAGAAATACAAAGGGGAGAGCCCCTATTTATAACAACAAAAAAGAGCCTTGGAGGGGCTCCACTCATAGACGTTGGAGCCCCTCCAACGGTCACAAATGTGACCGTTGGAAGGGGCCCAACGTCTATTTGAGTGGGCCCCCCAAGGTACCTTTTGGTACTTGAGAAAAAAGAAATAAAAAATAAAAGAAAAAGAAAAATAAAATAAATTACAATCACATTCATAAAGTGAATGTGCGTAAAACAGAGGAAAAGACTAAAATACCCCTACGGCTAAACAAAAGGAAAATATATATTTTATATATATAAATAGGAGGATACATATACATATATACCATATATATATATATGTATCATCTTTTATATATATAAAATATATCTAATTACAACAATTGATGGGTACATTTTAACACCCCCCCTCAAGCTTTGCAGGGAAACGAAAAGATTGAAAAAAGGGCAAAACTCCACGAGGCTTCGGCGACTCCAAGAGGCTTCGGCAAGGATGCAATGAAACTTGAAATAGCCTTCCTCCAATTGTCTTCAAATGATGAACCCATTTCCCGAACCATCCAGGGTACTTCCCTTTGTTCTATCTCCAAGATCCTGAGAAAAGAAAACAACAAAGAACAAGTAAACAATATCTTTGCACTTTACTCAAAAAGGAACATTCCTAACAAGGTGCAAAATTTATGCATAATATGATAGTTACTTTAGTATGAAACGAAAAATTTAGAAAACTAAAGTTTCTAAATCATACATTATGTTAAAACAAAATGAGCGGAAGCAAATTATGCAAAAATTACAAGAATGCATAATGCATTCATAAGGTCCACCATTGGACAAATATAACCCCCATAATGGGGAATAACAAAATGATCCACTAAGGGATACCACAAGAAGCCTACGAAGAGGCATAACATACATATGCTTTATTGAATGAGAGCCCAAAAAAGGCCATAAAGAGCATATGCATATACGAATCATAATATGAATTGATACTCAAAGAACTAAAACATGCTTCAAACATGTAGTGAAGATCCAAAAAAGAGAAACAAAGTCTCCAAGCATACTTTAGGCAAAATAAACCCAAGAGTTCACAAGGTTTTTTAAAAACATTTATGAAAGTCACACTTAATAAAAAAAAACATTTTACATATAAGGGTGGCAAAAACCATAAGCACTTAATATATAGATTAAATGCTAAGAAATCAACTTGATATGCATATCAAAAAGATGATTTACTTGAAAAACACAAGTCATGAATGGAATTTTGCAAATTTCAATAATAGTTTATTCATTACAAACAACTTCCTCATTAGTCCTCCAAAACCCATAAATCAAGTGTATAAGCTACTAGATCAAGAATATAAAACCATTAAAGGCAAAAGACACACACAAAGGTGTGTAAACGAACCTCTTGTCTACATATAATAATACTTGAAATAAGTGCATCTACGACAAGAGCAAGAGAATACATTCAAACATGGACTAAAAAGTATCTCTTGTCTACGTAAAAATGCACTTAAAACCAAGTATGTTCAGCTACTAGAACAAGAGTAATAAGCCAACCATGGGCTAAAACATAATATATCTCTTGTCTACATAAGATGGCACTTGAAATGAGTGAAATAAGCCAACCATGGGCATACATCTAAGCGACTAGAACAAGAACACAAACGCCAACATGGACTAAGATCACACACGATGTTGTGAATCAACGTGTCTTGTCTACATATAAGATCACTCAAGACAAGTGTGTTCAGCTACTAGACCAAGAGAGCAAAAGCCAACAAAGGGCTAAAAACACACGAAGGTGTAATAAAATTCTTGTCTACATATGATGACACTTAGATAATGGGCATAAAAGGAAAGGACTTTTGAGGCAATAAAGCTTGTAATGACAACATATAAATAAAACCTCGAATGAAACAATATTCTTTTTAAAAAAGAATACTCATAACAATAACATTTTGGAATAAATGCATGTAAAAAGTATCTTCAACAAGATACTACAATCGATAAAATAATATTCTTGAGAACAAATGTGTGAACATACACACACCAAGAACACTTGTGAAAAAACACAACACATGTGCACAACAAGCACAACATACGAAATCACAAATGTGCAAGTGCACTAATAAGATTCTTAAACAAATAAAAGGTTGGGCTATAATCCCAAAACACCTTGATTTTAAATATATCTTAAAACATTTAAGGTTTCAAACACCATATGTCCATTACATTTACATAGAGGCATCCATAATATCAATGGCCACAAGAGAAAAAATGAGTGACACACTCATAATTAGAGATCAAATAACAAATCATTTTAGAGTCTCAAGGTGCCCATAACTCACCTCAACAACCATCTATAATATGGAAGGTGGACAATCTAAAATGATACAACACGAGGTGCCCATAACTCACCTCGACAAACATCTCTAATATAACAAAAATAAGGCCAAATAAATGATGCATTAAATAACATGTGATGGACAAATATAAGTGCCACAAAAGGGCAGTAACCACATAAGGAATCATTTTCCAAATAAAAGTTTTTACCAAGAGGACCGATTAACAAATTGAATCAAAGGTCCAATATAATCCATCAAAACAATTTTGCATAAACACGAATTATGCTTAATCTTCAAAAGAAGTCTTGTACCAAAAAAGACTTATTAAGCAACAAACACAACAACATAAAGAATTCATCAAGACAATGAAGCTTTTAATCAAAGAAATCATAAGAACCGTAATGGTTCACAAAGAAGGCTTTAACACAATACTCAAGGAAAGAATATTCAAAAAACACTTGAAAATTTATAGATTTGGAATTAAATCCCATACAACAATTTTAAAATATTCTTTGATTGTGATGAGATATGCGGACACATACAAAGTGCTATAAGCACTTACAATGATTTAACAAGAACTCAATATCTAAATTCATTATATTTTTCACAAAAGAAATGTGCATAAAGGCTCCATAATGCAAAAAATGTCTACGAAGAGACAATACACATGTAAGCACACAAGGCTTTATAAAAGATGTGCACGAAGGCACTCATACAATACTTGAACAAATACACACCAAGGTGTAAACAAACATGCACTAAGGCATGTATATCATAAAAAAGAGGGAATGCATACAAGCGCAAAATATTTGAGAAGCAAATGTGCACAAAATACAAAAATACACAAAAGTGAGCAAGTATGCACTTTATAAAAAGAGCAATGCTTGAAATTCTCAAATTTTAATTATGTAATTACATGCTTGATAAGTGCAATTGAGGACAAAGAAAACCATATTATGGCCAATGTAGGCATCTTTAAAGATATTATTAAGAGGTTTCGAAACCTTATGAAAAATACAAACCAACAAGTTTATAAGGATGAAAAATGAAATCATTTATACCAAAAAAGGATGTAATAGATGAACTATGCACTCTATGTGGGAAATTCCTTTTAAAACAATCTTTCCTAATGGTTTATCATAGATAATTTTTCAAAAAAGAAACATTGAAAAACTTTTTAGGAGTTCTTATAAGTCATCATTAACAAGAACTACTTTAGGATTCAACAAAGATTTTAGATGTGAGAGATTCTCATATAATGATTATATCAATTTTTTCAAAAATGCACTAAAATCCATAATCAAGAGGGGAACTCGAATCAAATTAGGGTTCATATGAGAGTTAAAAAATTTTAAGCAAAGATCATTATTTTAGCAAGAAATCATATATATAATTTTTAAAAGTTAACTTATAGGTCAATCATGAAATATTTATATAAGAACTATAAATCTCACATAATTGAAGGTAATTTTTAAAAACATAAATTACTATTATATGCGATGAGTAGTTCGAAAAACACGAATTTTATATTTGGACAACAAACGATTTCACCAAATTTAAAAGGAGATATTTTCAAAATATATGAGCACACGAAATGTGAAAAGAAATAATTCAACTATCATGACCATTAAATGAACAAACTATATGCAAGAAACATATTTTCAAATGCATAATACTTTTAAGAAAAGGGATACATACCGAATAACTTCAAAAGCATAATACTTTAGGAAGAGCAATGAATACTTCACCATTTCTTGAGCGACACGCTTTCCGTTGCACCAAAGGACAAACCCATCGTGACCTCGCTCTGATACCATGTTAGAAAGTGACTTGAAATACATTGGGTTCAATAATGAACCCATATCTATGCACGTGAAGTGCAAATATACCCATTAAAGGGAAACAACATAAGCACATAATGTGCTAACACATAAAACCCATAAAAAGGGAAAAATATGACATAAAATCATAAGTTGCATATCATTGAAGAATAATGGAGAAGGGGTAAAAACCCCATTACAATGGAGCATAAGCTCCCTCAAGAAGTAAGAAATACAAAGGGGAGAGCCCCTATTTATAACAACAAAAAAGAGCCTTGGAGGGGCTCCACTCATAGACGTTGGAGCCCCTCCAACGGTCACAAATGTGACCGTTGGAAGGGGCCCAACGTCTATTTGAGTGGGCCCCCCAAGGTACCTTTTGGTACTTGAGAAAAAAGAAATAAAAAATAAAAGAAAAAGAAAAATAAAATAAATTACAATCACATTCATAAAGTGAATGTGCGTAAAACAGAGGAAAAGACTAAAATACCCCTACGGCTAAACAAAAGGAAAATATATATTTTATATATATAAATAGGAGGATACATATACATATATACCATATATATATATATATATATATATATGTATCATCTTTTATATATATAAAATATATCTAATTACAACAATTGATGGGTACATTTTAACATCTAATGCTTCTTGAATTTGAATCTTGATGTATACATGACAGAGATGTTTGTGGGTAGCATCACTACAAACCCTCACGAGACCTTACTAGTCCACTGGGGTAACACAGGGGTTTAAAGAGCTTGTTGCATACGCTAAATGCAATCGTGATTCTTACGAAAGTAAGTTAGGTTTTGATGATTCCTACGAAAGTAAGTTAGGTTTTGATTTAGATATTTTTTTTCTCTGTTAAAGGTTAGTTTGCTCGAGGACTAACAAACGATAAGCATGGGGGAATTTGATCATGCATAATTTATGCATATTAGATTCACGATTTTATGCATGATTCATCGCAGAAATGGATTAAACACCCAGACTTATCAACATTTTCCAAGGCACTGGTTTATTTTCAAAAAGAAGAAAAAAATCGCACAACTGGAGTGTATTTGTGTTTTGGAGTATTTTATTTCTTTTAGAAGTTTTCATTTTTGAAAACATGTTTTTGAAAAAAGGTAGTTTTTAGAATTGTCAAAAACTTAGATAGAGTTTTAGTAAAATATGTTTTAACCTAAGATTAGCATTGGGTCGGCGTCCTCCCTTGGAAAAAAAATGTCAGCCTCCTTCTCTCCCTCTTCTCTTCTCTTCTCTTCTCTTCTCTTTCCTTCTCTTTTCTCCCTCTATTGCCGGTTCCTCTCCCAACTCTTTGTTTACTCCTTGATTTCATTTTGCTTCTGATCCCGTCTATCACCAGCACCTCTTACCTCATCTTCAGAGCGTGTGTTTCAACGGCAGAAATGACCACTTCTTCTCAACTCCTCCATCGAAAGGGGCTGCAAGGTAATTCTTCGTGTGCGCGAAGGGATCATTATTGTGAGTGTAGTGGCCCTGCGAAAGAAAAGAAGCTATATCGCAAAAGAAAAGGCCCTGCAGATTTTTCCTTTATTTTTATTTTTTTGGGTCATAGGTCATTTGATTAAGTTGGGTTGTAATAAGTCTTTTTATTTTTTGAGCCCTCCGCAGAAAGTAGCACATTCTAGTTACTTTTCATTTAAGACAATAAAGATTGTTTTGTGTGGGATACAAAAGTCTTTTTAAGCATGTTCCTCGTGTTCGACCCGGACTTCACCACTAGTGTAAACCAGAAATTTAAGATTTGATGCATGGTTTGCATAAACTATTTTTATTAAAAAATACCTTTTAAAATACTTTCACGAAAAGATGCATCACAAGGCACAACAATTTATTGAAATCAACACAAAATAAGAGCACGTAGATGATGAAAATAACATAGAATTTTGACAATCATTATACATCATGCATAATTTTTGGAGGTTTAAACATCATCAAAAGAAGCCACAAACATATGGTTCCAACAGACAATTTTAATCAATAGCCAAAGTCAATGATGCTCCATCCATCTAAGACCATCACCAACCTTTCCATTCACATATCAAAACACCCTTTCTATTACTACACACGGTAGCTTCCTTTGCCCTTTCCTACAAGAATGCCTCAAAGTGAATTTGATGGTCCAATGGATTTCTTCAAGTACACAGGTTTTTTATGGCATGAAGCAAACCTGCAACATGGGCCTAGCTTATAATGTGCTAACAAATCCCTTCAACTAACATTGCTCAATTTTCTATCCACTACATTCATATCTTGTGCATCAATCTTGTCCTCCAACTTCAATAACATGATCCACCATAGCTTGTGTTGTGCATGTATCAGTCTTGTCCTCCAACTTCATTAATATATTCCATCAATGAAGGTGGATCACTTTCCAATTTCTGCAGGCTTCCAATTTCTTTGCTCCTTATTCAGATACACCATGACTTTCTTGTTGTTCACATTCAATGAACTGTACTTTATCTCACTTTGAAAAAATGTCTTGGAATTTTCTTTTAATGATCTTTACAGCATGAACATTGCCAATTGTGCACACCAACTCTGTACCTTCCTCCGCCGATGAGCATTTCCTTCTAACTTTAGCGGCATGATCATCTGTATGACGTGGGCATTGTCCCAATACATGCTAACGTGTGTGCTTAGCGGCTACGCCACTTAGCATCATAATGTCATCTAACAATAGTTCATCTCAAGTTGCATCAACCAATTGCAGCCACAAGATTGCAATCATCTGAATCGAATAATGCATGTTTCGTGCAGCATTACCAATCCATTTTTTCTGTTTATCATCAATCATGGATGTCACTTCATATATAGTTAGTCCAGATAACTATTGGATGAATCCATAAGTAACAAAGACCTTAGTCCCAATAAAAATCTACAAAAATACTTCGTGAAGATACTTCCACATCTTTTATGCCCAGTCCTTAAGGCATGTTAAACTTTACTCAGACAAGAATAAGCACTGGTTTCCACTACAAGGCTCCTTTAAGTCTATGTTGAACACTCTGTTGCTAGATATTCCACCAACCAATCTAAGCCTTTAGAGTGGTTGAAACTTGAATCGGCTGATACATGAGAATCTGATGTACAATGAGGAATATCTAGACGCTTATTATACTTTTTTTTTAATAAACCTATTCTTGAAATGTGTTTAAAGCACAATCGACAACATCAGTGATCAGTCTCACCAAGGCAGTTTGTCAGAATATTGGAGTATTTTCTGTAAATCTTGGGAGAATTTTAAAACAAAAGAATATGAAAAATATACAAAAAACAGGAAAGAATTGATATTGGATTTTTAATTCTTGAAACATAGAAAATGTAAGGAATAATATAAAAAAGCATATTCAAGTTATAAGAGAGCTATGATAAACTAAAAATTATTATGATTAATAACATTGCATCATTTTTAGAAGTTCCAGTATTTTGATAATATTGTGGCTTTCCCTTTTAAACCATTTATCCATCATGTCACTGTAATATCGCCTTGTTTTCAAGATATTTGTGATAGTTGCCACTAATTTTTGAAGTCTTAATCTGTACTTTCATATTTCTGAAAAAGGTGGTTTCCGTTGATATATGGTTTGGAATGTTAGCTATGACATGTGTGTCTGTGACCCAGCATTCCGAGGGTACCGGTTCCCCTTATAGTTCAAATGATACTACACCAGAATACCAGAATGCCCGAGTGCTTGTGGACCTATGACCCACAATACATGACCGTAGCAATTACAGGAACATGCGTCAATTACATAGTACAATTAACCCTTAGCATTTTCAACCTTTACCATATCAAACATCTAGATGGATTACAGTTTCCTTCCAATTTCCTACATTTCCTGTCTCAAACATGTGTCTCAAAATATCCACTTCAACAATGATGACAATGATGATTATAGCATTAGAGTGATCATTTTAACTACATAGAATCATGGAATAGTTTTACATTTTTAATGAAACAAAAATCTCTTTTGAGAGGAAGCAAAGAAGTCATTTGTAGTGGAAAGATTCATATGCATGAACGTTATGATAATCGTGCTCTCAATTGATATAACCAACCCTAATTATTGGAATGAAGGAACATAAAAGATTAGTATATCATCTTATAGAACGTTTACACGTAACCAGAGATCTCACCATCAAGGTTGGTGAATTTTTCCAAAAGATGCCTTAGTTTTCATATAGTTGATAGAATGATGCCACAAAATTGTGAAAAACAGGCAAAATGTTACAAAAGCATAAATCAGTAGGCATGACCACAGATATCATATCAACAACCTTAGACGAGTCTTCCAAAAATGCTCTAAATGTCAGAAAAAATATGCCAAATTTTCAAAAAGCTTTTTGAAAAAAGAAAATTTGGGGATGTGGACTGTCATACATTGTTACCAACTCCACAACCAAAGTATTGCTGAAAATGTCGGGAGATCTTAAAATCTAGAAGACACTTGTAAAATAAGTGTGAAACATTCCCGACTTGAAATTACATAATTAATGACATGCCAAGTTCCTAAAGCCCCTAACCTGGATAGAGTTGATAAAGTTATAGTTTTGATGTAATAACGGAACCCCAATCCCACTCTTAGATGATTACCAAAAGGGCAGAATTATGATATATTGAAACTCAAAGAAGCCAACGGCCAATCTAGCATAACACCAAGCGTTACAAATGAAAACTTATTTCCATGTCTTCAAGAAATCGACCGGGTATCGTCCTTCTAGCATGACCAAAATTCTACACTACATTCTATCGAAAAAAAAAATCTCCCAACGAAACACGTGAATGTTTGGGATTCCACGTCGGCTCAAGAGTTCAATCAACCCGCACCAACCAGAATGATCATAATCATATACACAGACTCTTTGGAGAATTCCACCAAATATGATACCTTTATAGAACTTTAATCCTGCAATATCAGCGGAAATTTTTCTACTCTACATCCGGTTCAGAAACGAAAACGATCCATCTGATTACAGTCCAGAAAGACATTCCACACTAGTTTCCGCTTCCGATCACAAAGAGATTCCGGAAACCGGACCGCTTGAAGCTCAATCGTTACAACCACAACAAAAAACAGCCTAGATCCAAACCTTAAACCACAAGAAATCAATACACGTACAAATCCGCCCTAAGGAGCATAAGTCAAAGCACACGATTCTGGAAAAAAAAGAACAGAGATAATCAAATGCTTAAGAAAACCAAATGATCAATTTAAGTTGAATATCACATAGAACCAGCGGTCTGGCTGGATATGAAGCAAAATCGAAAGAGATACACAGAGGGAAAATTCCAAAGGCCGAGATCCAGATCTCGGCGAGAAAGTCGAAACGGAAACCCTAGAATTCGAAGAAAGCGCGTACCTTGTGATCGGACTCGGAAGCGGAAGAGGGAGCGGAGAAGCCGAGGAGGATGTGAAAAAAAAGCACCGATAGTGACCGGAATCGGATCGTCGGATGCATCCTCGCCACGAGAAGATCGCTCGCCCCTCCGAAAGAGAAAGAGAGAAGCCCACCTCTCCCACACACTCCCTTCTCTTGCTCTGCTAGATAACCCACAAAGGAGGAGAGTCGGGAGACACAGAGAGAGAGAGAGAGATCTTCGACAACTCGCCTTTTATACCTCTCTCTCTCGCTATGAACACAGATCCAGACTCCAAGAGATCGGACGAGACGACCTCGTCGCCCGTTGCTCAGAGCGTTTCTCCTTTCCTTCGCCCTTGGGTGAAATTACGACGACGTCCCAGATCTGTACGGTATAAGCCGAAGGGAGATCCTGCCATTTTGAGGGTAGTTTCGTTCAAATGTTTGAACCCACTCTAGGTCTTCGGTCTTCCGCGAGGAGAGCAAAGTTCTGATGGTCATGGGTGAGGTTGGGCTGCCAACATCAAGTGGGTCTGGCTGGCTCCTCTATGCCCTAAACTGCAGTATCTCTTAAACGATCCTGGATAGTATTATGCATTTTTTTCCGATAATCTAAAAGGGAACAAACATCTTTGACCGCACATTGGCTGGTCTTCGGTTGGTAAAAAACCTCGAGGTCTTTAATACACTCAACTTCAACCATGTAGCAAGGGACACCACTCGAGGGTTTCGAACTTGTGAAGTCCAGTTAACTTGGTGGCATTCACTAGTTGCCCCTACCAGATAGAGCCCTTGTGGGTGCATAATATTATATATTAATAAGAATGCTGAGTAGTTCTTAAACAGTTTTATCAAACTACTTCAATGGCACAAGTTTGCGTGTATGCTCATAAGCATGTTCAATATCGCTTACTTATTAGAAAATATGTATTATATTTGGCTATTTCATGTTCGGATGCATGTTAGAGCAATCTAAAATCAGCTCAACATTGTATCAAAACTTGGTGAAATAGAAATCAAGGTTTTTCATCGAATCATTTTATTCAAAGCATAGTTTTTAGTGAATAAGCAATGATGAATGCATCTCCAATTTAGAATTAATCAACAAACATGTGCAACTATATTTTTTAAAAGTGTTTAAGACAATTTAGAACATAAATTCTTTTGGAGCTACTGAATACGCTTATTATTATCTCTTAAATAATCATACAGACTCTTAAATAAGCTAGATTATGCATTTTTCATGTTTGCATGTTTTTATAACAATAAAAAAAATAAACTCATATTGCATTAGAACTAAATGAAACAAAAAAATCCTTTTTTCATTAAGTTGATTTGATGCAAAGCATGGTTCTTAATAGTGTTTACAATGTTTAGGACATAAAATTATATATGGAATACTAATTCTCACCGATATCAGTGTGACAAAAGTGAGGTATATTTTGAAAATATCACAAAAAAAATGCAATGTTTTACTCATCAGTCTATACAACTAAAGTGTACAATATCTTGACAATATTGCCAGTCATTTAAACAAAAGTCTACGTTTTCATTTGGCACAAAGCTAATTTAATTTTTTATATTATTCACATTTATTTTGTATAAACATTTGTCAATAAAAGACGAAGAAAAAAGCAATTAGACATCACGATATCTTAACTATCACAAATTGCAGATTGTAACATGAGATTTTTTTTGTGCAGGGCGCTGCATGCATGCTTAGCATGCAGCTCCTCTCCTAATGACCATTCATCTCAACATTTCTAGAGATGGATACCACACCCATGTTCCACAGAAAGGTCCAGATCCAGGTGGTCGTTGTGACCTTGGAATCAGATCCTACTGTATTAAACGATCGTTGGATATGGGTCAGCCAGGTTGGTTGGAGATGGTTGAGATCATCATCTACAAGTGAATATATTTCTTGGATCTTAAGAAAGAAAAAAAAAGAGAAGGAAAAAGTAGAGCTTACACCATTTGTTGGTTGCCCCAAATGGTGAATTAGCTTGAACGCCAATCAAACACCCAAACACCAACAAATCTAACCCTACTCAAAATGTCTTATTTGATTACCAAGGTGATCAACGCACATGCAAGGACTTCAATATATGCAAGCTTGCATATCTCACTTACAATTCTTTACATGGAACAATGTTTCTTGAGAGGATGCTTTTTTTTTTGAAAGGCAAGCTGGGGTTAGGCACACCCCTACTGGTTATACAACTACACCATTCGGTTTTGAACCTTCAACGTCCCAACACAAGGTGATGTGCACTAGCTGCTCCTACCAGACAAGCGGACCCCCTGTTGGTTATGGTGTATTTGATAGCCTCGAATCACAGATTCGATGATCTGATGTGGTGGGGTTGTTTGCTAATGTGACACAGTGCACACTCCAGATCCAAGGTTCTCAAATGGCGTATATTTTTTTTATCACTCGAAGAAGCTACACCCGAAATGAAGATTTGGTCACGCTCGCTCAGCCTGCCATACCTACGGCCGTCACACCGGTGGTATAGAACTCCAAGGCTGGCTAGGATACCCCCACCCCCCCTGGGCAAGACTAGGGAAATTTGATACACCCAAACTTTCAAACTTTTGGCTTGTGCATGAATTAGACTGAAGAGTTTGGGGTATTTGAAAATTTTCCTTTAAACATTTGTCACTCTAACCGGCGGGCTATATGTCGGGGCTTAAGTAATCTGCACATTGTCAAGTGTGTTTGATCCAATTATGGATTGAAACTGGTCTCCTGAGCATATGACCAAATGTGTGCAGAAGGGTTAGAGACAACTACAAGTCCAATCCTAGTTGTCATCTGAATCTGAATCAAAACAGATGCAACTCCATATCCAAATGCAAATTAGATCTAATACAACCTAGCTGAGTCTTAATTCAAAAATTGATGGAACGGTATAAAAACAAGATCACATGGAATCTCACTCATCTATCACTCGTCACAAAAGCATCTCATCTTCTTAATATCAACACTCTAATCATGAAATCATTAGTAGTTGTTGTGTCTTTTTCTTCCGTCTTTTTCCTTTTTCTTTTACCTCAAACACAACACCGGACATTTTTGCTCGATATTTTTTCATTTCTCAACAGTGTCATCAGCATGAGACGAACATTGATGCAGGAACGAAGAAGAAGACCTGGGTTCATAAAGATTCATTTGGATCTATTTCAATATTTTTGGATATTCTTATCATTTGGATCATTTTTCATATTTAGATTATTTTGTAATGGATATTGGATCTTTATGCTTAATTCATATCTTAATTAAGATCGATTTTATATTTTTAGGAGTTTATCAAATTAAATAGTTTACTTGGATTGAGATGTGGTTACATCCATAAAATGATGAGAGCCCTATGTAGAATGGACACTTGAGAGTTAAGAGTTCATTTAAGATTGAATTTAAGACTCATAGTTATTTCAATTTCTTGTTTATTTTACTATAATTTCCAGCAACTTTCTTAAATTTCTTGTATTTTCCTACTTTTCTAGGTTCTCGAGCATAAGAGTAGCATAGCGTAGTTTTCTCATAAAATGAGCCCTCTGGATTTACATCAATTTGGGTTAGGAGCCAAAATCTTGATCGTATTTAAGATGTCGAAAAACGAAAGCAAAGACAACATGAAAACAATCTCGATTGAAAGCTGAGATCCACCTTAAAAAATGATGTCATTGAGGGCGATGCTTTACTGACTGATGTCTCTCGTTGATCGCTCAGAATGTACATCAGCAACAAGAGGGTCAAGATGCAATGAATCGTTGATCAGATGCATTGGAACGACATAGCATCGGTTTCATGTGGGGATTCAAGAAGCGACCAATGGAAGAAGGGATCGATGATGGGACGTCATTGATCATTGGTCTGGAGTTGATATTCAACCAAGAAGAGAGCCCAATAAACAGTGACAATGTGTCATCGAGCACACCATTGCTAGGTTTGTCGCCCGTTGTTTTACAAAATAACAGGGGAGGAGGGTCTCCCCTACCCTCATGTCGCTCGTACCACCATTGCATCCCTCTCGTGTCTCTGTCATCGCCGACCAACCCGATACCTCATTGTCGAAGGTCATAGGCTGGTGGGGACCAACCCCACTGTCGACAATGGTCGATGAGGGGCCTGGGTTCATTGCCCCACCCACCACGCATTGGGTGAGGGGGGTCATGGTGGGATTCCCCACCGTTAGCAAGCCATCATCGGATGGGTTTCAGCAGGATGGGGTCGGCTGGTGGGGGCAACTCCCATTGGCAGCAAGCCCTCCTGCGTCTCATCACCCTTCTTCGGCTTCGACTTTTCTTGCCCCATCTTCATCGTGTTCCCTCCACCCAGCCACTGTCGGGGTGCAGGCCGGACGAAATGGCATCAAAAAGTGCTCAGTGACCTCCCCAAACTAGTGGCATGCTCGGCATGTCGCCTGTGGTCCTTTGGGCGCCCGTCTATCCGCACCTTCTACCTTGCTCTCTCTTCATTCTCCTTCTTGCCCGATCATCACTGACATCGAGAAACATGCCTGGAACCGCCCATCAGGGCTTTTCGCCCTACCGCGGATGAGGAACTCCCACTTTATGAGATGGGCGGGAGAACTGGTTCACGTATGAATTGGTTCCTCCTTGTTTCATCCGATTTTGGGTATCCTAAACCGAACCACACCCATTAGAACCCAGTTCAGGCCTATCCTCAAGCTTTTAGGCCTAGTTTCAAGAGAGGGTGGTGTATGTTCACCCCCGATGACTCACTGAATCCCACGTCTGTGTTCGGGGCTTTGAATGAGCACCACGTATACAAGCACATGGGGCTCGTATTCCCGTGTATGTTGACATAACTTTGCATCGGACTCTGTTGTTGTTGCAAAGACTTAAGTACCCTTTCTTGCTATTTTTCTCATAAAGTGATGGTTTGAGAAAATGACAAAAATGTCTTTCATTCAAAAAAGAAAAAACAAACAGTTCAAAAAAAGGACAAGCATGTCCTCCATCCAGAAAGTTGAGGATGATGTTGACTCTTCAAAGTCTTATTCTTCTTCTTTCTCTGTTCAAAAAAAGGACAAACATGTTCTTTATCCAGAAAGTCGAGGATGATGTCGACTCTTCAAAGTCTTCTTCTTCTTTCTCTGTTCAAAAAAACGACAAACATGTCCTTCATCCAGAAAGTCGAGGATGATGTTGACTCTTCAAAGTCTTCTTCTTTTTTCTCCGTAAAACACTGTAAAACCCTCTCTCTCTCTAGAGAAGAAATCAATGGAGGCAAAGAGTTCTTCCTGGAGAAGGCCATGAACATCAACCCTCTCACTTTCTCTCCCTTCTCTCTCTACTTCTGTGCACATCCAACAGACGATCCTACATTGCTTCATCGTCATCTTCTTCTTCTTCCTTCTTCGTAAAACATTGTAAAACCCTCTCTCTCTCTAGAGAAGAAATCAAGGGAGGTAAAGAGTTCCCCCTGGAGAAGGCCATGAACACCAACTCTCTCACTCTCTCTCCCTTCTCTCTCTACTTATGTGCCTGATTTAGAGTTTTTGCCCTTACAGAAGGGGGGTCCCCCCCCCCCCCGACGCGGATCCCGCTGCGCGGTCAGCGGGCGGGGGGGCACCCCTGGCGGGGGCTCGGGGGCAGCGCCCTCCAGACCAAATTTTTTTTTGGCCTTCCAACAACGATTTGTATTTTTATCTGGCTTTCCTACAGCAATTTGTAGTATTTTCGGGTCTCCAACGAAACACTATAGTGATTTGCTAAAGATACTACAAATAGCTATAGCGATTTGCGGAAGACACTACAAATCGCAAATCGCTATAGCGATTTGTAGTGTCTTCCGCAAATCGCTATAGTGATTTGTAGATTCTTCCGCAAATCGCTATAACAATTTGTAGTGTCTTCCGCAAATCACTATAGCGATTTGTAGTGTTATTCAGTAAGCAAATCGTTGTAAATCGCTACCCGAATTAGGACCAACTTGTCAGGGTCATATCTCCCTAACCGGAGGTCATATTCCAAATCCGTAAAAAGTGGTGTCTTTGTTATTGAGTCTAATTTATTTCTGTAAATTTTTAGCGATTTCTATTGTCATTTAATTCCTCATTTTAACTAAAAACCAGACCCTATTATTTTGTGTTATTTGAGTTGCACAACACCATTCTCGCTTGACATCTACATCTTGATTGTGGCATGCTCCTTGTTGGATTTTCCATTGATTTCTTCAAACCTTGCTTGGAACAAAAATATGTCTTTCTCACCACGATACCCTGTGCATTTTTTGACCACGACACCCGGGACCCGTGCCGGGGGAGCCCCCGGACCCCTCTCCTGTAAGGGCAAAAACTCTAAATCAGGCTCCACAACGAATCAAATTGAACGATGCTACCCACGCTGGAAGGAGCCCCCAAACCCTCCTCCTATAAGGGCAAAAACTCTAAATCAAGCCCCACAATGAATCAAGTTGAACGATGTTATCCACGTTGGGAGGAGCCTCCAAACCCTCCTCCTATAAGGGCAAAAACTCTGAATCAGACTCCACAACTCATCAAGTTGAATGGTGCTACTCACGCTGGGAGGAGCCCTCAAACCCCCCTTTCTGTAAGGGTAAAAACTCTGAATCAGACTCCACAACTCTTCAAGTTGAATGATGTTACCCACGTTGAGAGAAGCCCCCAGACCCCTCTTTTGTAAGGGCAAAAACTCTGAATCAGACTCCACAACGAATCAAGTTGAATGATGCTACCCACGCTGGGAGGAGCCCCCAAACCCCCCTCCTGTAAGGGTTAAAACTTTGAATCAGGATCTACAACTCATTTAGTTGAATGATGCTACCCACGCTGGGAGGAGCCCCCAAATCCTCCTCCTGTAAGGGTAAAAACTCTGAATCAGGCTCCACAATAGTCAATGTGCAGGTTAGTCGGTGTTTGATGGAGCAATGTAAGTTCTTCTGTTGGATGTGCATAAAAGTAGAAAGAGAAGGGGGAGAGAGAGAGTGAGAGGGTTGATGTTCATGGCCTCCTCCAGGGGAGATTTCTTTCTCAGATAATCCTGCAGTGCACAGACTGAGTCTTAAATAATCATCTTTGGGGCACTTAAGTCTTTACAACCACTCCTTTTCAAGAATCGTCATTTTTGTTTGCACCAATGGAGGAGAGGGTACTTAAGTCTTTGCAATCGCATCAAACTCCAATGCTAATTAATGTTGACAAACATGGGGATACGAGACACACATGCTTACATACGTGGTGCTCTTTGGGACCCCCGAACATGAGATATAGCTAACTGCTCTGTTCGGGGGGGAACATATAACCTGCTTTGTAGTTTCAAGATCCCATATTCAAACTCTATGTGTCGGAACACATGTCTGGCCCAAATCGACCATTTTATAACCAGGTTTGGTTTTGAAACGCATCAACAACATCATTAGGAGCATGAGATGATAAAGTGAGGGATCCAGATCATTTGGACTTCTTCAGATTGAACCAAACCATCCTTAGAATTAGACCAATAGAAGGATTCAGAAGACTATGAATGGTTCAAAAAGAATATTTTGAGCTTTAAAACGCGTAGAAGGATAGTTTGGGTTACTTAGTTTATGGACCCGCTTTAATATCCAATCTCATATTGTGGATTCTTAACCCACAAAGTAGAACAAGATTAGAGGAAGCGTAAGCGAGATCAAGACTTGAGGGCAAGTCTTCACCAATTATGGGAGAATGATGCAGAAAGCGAAGCAGAAGACCCGGAATCCATTTGGATTCATTTCAATATTTTTTTGATTTTTTGATATTCTTATTGTTTAGATCATTTTTAGTACTTAGGTCATTTTGTAATGGATATTAGATCCTTATGCTTGATCCATATCTTAATTAAGACAAGTGTTATCTTTTTAGGAGTTTATCAAATTAGTAGTTTACTTGGATTGAGATTTGGGTGACCTCATCTATAAAAGGATGAAAGCCTTATGTAGAATGGATAGTTGAGAGTTCAAAGTTGATTTGAGATTGAATCTAGTATTCTAAGTTATTTTATTTTCTGTTTCTTTCTTGGAATTTTCAGTAGTTTTTTTGAATTTCTCGTATTTTCCTACTTTTCTAGATTCTCGAGCATAAGAATAGCCTAGCATAGTTTTCTTGTAATTCAGGCCCTCTCGATTTACATCAAAGTCTCTCTAGAATAGGCGCTAGGGGCTTGTCACATATGAGAATAATTAAATTGAAATACCATGCTATATTAGATGTTAAATGCCCATATCTTTATCCTAGAAAGTGAGATGTAGCCCAAAACTATACTTCTATGTCAGTGGCAATATAATCATATGTTTGTATCTTGCTCCCAGATTTTTTCAAGAAAATATATGTATCGTGGTTTCGAGGTTGCTCCGGCTACGCTTCACCAAAGTGCAATGAGTGGTGAACCTAATTTCAAAGCAAAGTTTTATATCAAGTGCTTCATGTAATATCCAATATGACATCTAGGAAATCTGTAAGAAACAACATACTCTAGCCTTGTCTGCCTACATAAGATAATAGTCAATTATGTTCTCTATCTAAAGTCATCCAAGTGTATAGATTTATGCTCCATATGCTCAAAAAACATGCTCATGACTCCTTGGATTCCTTACCAACGGCTACAAACGCTATCAGAAATATCTCACCACAAGGATCAATAAAAATCTTTTTTGTTTTCTTGATCTTTTATTTTTTTAAATTTCAGGATTTTTAAGCTCACAAAATTTTTTTCTTCGATTATTTTCAATGTTTTAGAGCTTCAAGTGATTTTAAAGTTAAATCTTCTCTAAATTCGGCTTGAATAGATTCTAAAATCTTTTTTATTTCAATATTCATAAATATATGTGTCTTACTATTTTGAGAATATATTCTGGTTTTTTGACCAAGTTTTATTAATTTTGTTTCAGTAAGCTTTACATATGTAAAACCCATGAAATTTATGGAATTCTTGTTGAGAAACTCTGTTTTGATGTCACATAATATGATACACTGTCGTATTTGATTTTATTTGATTTTATTTGATTTTATATGATATGATAATATGTCCTCTTAAAAAATGTTATATTATGACTGAATATGTTTTGCCATAAATCTAACGAGTATTTGATGCAAGGATATCTCACCCAAAAAGGATGGAGACTTCCTGTTCAAGTACAACTAGTGCAATCATACTCCTTAAAGAAAAATCTTGATGAGCCATGCATTCCTAAAGATCAACTGAAGAGATCGACTACCTCAAGATGAAGATTTTTTTCTTCTTTAGAGTCATATGTAACAGAACCTTCAGGAACATGCATATTGCATATTACAGACTCATTCATAAAAACTATATCATAAAAGTATACGATAGTTTCAAAAAGCTCCTTTTTGAAAACTAATAATTGTACCTTTTTACAGCCCTTTATGAAAAAGGTATTTTGACATGATTTTAAAATGTAATAATTGTACCTTACATCATATACAAGACAACATGAAAAGAAATGTAGGAAAAAGACAAAACATGAAATCGGCTACATAAAGAAAAACAAATATAATATGTTGTGAAAAGACTCTAGTTACCTTCTTTAAAGAAATGATTTTAAATATAGGAAAAAGACAAAACATGAAAATCGGCTACACAAAGAAAACAAATATAATAAAGGTTTTGAAAAGACTCCAGTTACCTTCTTTAAAGAAATGATTTTAAATATAGGAAAAAGACAAAACATGAAAATCGACTACACAAAGAAAACAAATATAATAAAGGTTTTGAAAAGACTCTAGTTACCTTTTTACAAACCCATAGAATGTCGACTTACTTGAAGTCATCATTCTCTTTGTATAGCATTAAATACCTCTTGTAAGAAATCCTTGTTAAATATCCTTCTTAAGAATGTCGACTTTCTTGTAGTCCTCATTCTCTCTGAAGAGTTTGAAAACCACAACATAAAGAAAACACTTGACATGACTATGTACAAATAAATATCTCAAAGCACTCATTGTACTTACACTCATTTAAAGTAAAGAAGTACTTATGTACCTCAAATCATTAATTAGAATAAAGACAAAATCACAATCCAACGTTCAATGTACTATTGTAAGAAATATACTTTTTACATAAAATATGTATTACCTAAAATATTACAACGACTAGTGTACCCTATATTTTACTTTTATGGAAAAAGACTTTTTTCGAATTTTTCTAAAGATGTTTTTGAAATGACATATCATTTCACATCTCAAGAAGGCTACGATTTCAAAATACAACGACTACTTTTTTATAAGCTATATAAACACACTCAAATAAACTATTCAACAAGGGAATGGAATGGACATGTGAGCTTACAACGAGAAAAATTCCTATTCGATATTTGAAAAGAGAGCCTTGAAAAAGAAAGAGAAAAAGAAAAGAAAGAAAAGAGAAAAAGTCAAGTCCAGCTCTTTGACAAAGAGTATTCTCTGAGTGACAAACAAAACATTCTGAGAATCCCTCATTCGTGCATTCATATCATTCTGAAGGTTCTATAGAAAGTATTGTAACTCTGTTATTCACTGTTTTCCTTCTTTGTTGAAAGAAGTAGACCTCTGTGAAAGAGGGTGTTGTCCTTCTCTGTTGAGAGAAGAAGACCTCTGTGGAAGAGGGTGTGCCCCTTCTCTATTGAGAGAAGAAGACCTCTGAGGAAGAGGGTGTTGTACTATTTATCTGGTGACTCGGATGTTATAGTGGAAAGCTCAAGTGGTTTGCTTGGGGACTGGATGTAGGTCTGGGTATTGACCGAACCAGTATAAATTCTGTGTTTTATGTGTTGTGCCTTATTGCCTGATTATTTTATTTTATCGATCTTTATCGAATTTCACTATTCACCCCCCTTCTAGTGGAATTTCAATTCTAAATGAATAAAAAAGAAGCATTTATGTGAAATAGTAAGATTTTATGCTACGCAATACAATTTTGATGACTTGAGGCTTCTAGAATGAAACCAGTAACAAACCCTCGAAAGTGGCATTTTAATCCGGTTCTTGGCAAGATCCGATAATCTGACCCGGTTCATGGGACCCAATGGTAAATTCAATGGTTTTGGGATAATAGTGTCAGATCCGAAACACAATTAAGGTAAGAGAGGGCAATTCTAGAACAAACAGGAGAAAAATCCACGTGAAAACGAAAGAAATTCATCAACGAGGAAAAACATCCCAATATGACATAAAAAGAATTTTCTTGGAAAAGTAAACACCAAGTGATGGTATGGTGTTGTGGTAGGATGCATGGTTATGTGGAGCCATAACCCAAGTTCAAAGCCCCGAAGCGCCCATGTAGAAGTGAAAAGCATTATTTTTTTTTATGAAATCCGGAACAAAACTGGAAAGGGTTAAATATAATTTAATCAGCACACTTTGTAATGAAAAACAATGTAGCACAAGTGGTGGGGTTCGTTGCCCCTTTGATGGAAAACTCTGGTTCAAAACCCCATGTGCACAAATTTTCTTTTTATACACAAAAGTTACAATTTTTACTTTAGTGAAAAAAAAATAAAGAAGAGGGTAAAAACGTGGGATCTTAACCAATCCTACTACTTAGGCCTTTCATTCCACTTTTTCACATTTGTAGTGGAATCCCACCAAATGGGATGAAGGGTACCCATAAAGTAACCTTGGAAATGACTTTGCTAAAGAGGTAAAGAGGGCAATCTTGGAAATTTCTAAACAACTACACAAAACATAGGCTGGAGGTTAGTTTTTTTTTTGAAAATCAGAATTTTCCCTAAGTAGGGAACGAAATTAAATGGGGTGAAAAAGGGGGAAAACGGCTGGACTTCTCTCTCTCTCTCTCTCTCACTCTCTTTCTCTCTTGGGTGATTAGACCTCCATTGTTGGTTGTGTGGTTCTCTATTGCTGCACGACTGGACCTCCTTTGGCGACGTGGTGTGCCGCTTCAACGAAGAAAAAAAGTGTGGTTGTTGCCATCACACGGGACTCCAAAGAGGTAAGGAGCGTTATCTTTGTATGTAGGGTTCGAGGTTCTGTAGCACAACCATGTTGGAGCACCATTGAATTCAAGCAAATAGCACCATCTACATGTGCAAGCGTTGGGGTTTCGGGGTCCGTTCATGTATGGATTCCACCTTTCATTTTTTTTGGTAATATCGAAAGTTAAGCCCTTGGCTATGTCATGGTGGATGCAAGGCCACCATGACGTTTCTTCAAGCAAACACATTGTTCAGTGTTGGACTGTGAACACCCCCCTACAATGTTCATGGTGGCAATACGAGGTGTGTTCCACCAAATAAATATATATATATATATATATATGAAAATGAGATCGTTGGATTTTTAAGTAGGTGTTTTGGCTTTGTTGACCTTGTCAAAGTGATGCTACTAAATCTGTCCTACCGTGCCATGGCCATAACTAAGTTAGGAAATATGTAGTGACTAGAGATTTATTTGCTACTTGTGATTTCCTGGTGTATTTTGAAATGAATAAACATGCTATCGCACATGCTAGTATTGCAATATGTAGCTTTTTCATGTAGTTATTTAGAGGCTGTATAGGAAGGACGCTAATTCAAATCTGGTCCAGAATAGGCATCATGCTATGTTGATCTGTTATCATTACTAAATCAGTTAATGTGTACAAGGCTGCTATTGGGTTCCAATTTTTTTAAATTGACATGTCTTGCAAAAAAAAAAAGATAATATACTGGAAACAAATGCTTATCACGTGTGAGAACATTGCAAAATTTGATACTTTAGATGTAGATGTAACATCACCTGTGGTGGGTGCCACTGTACTGGAAATCTAACTTGCTAGGGTGTTGTTGTTTGTTTAAAAAAAAAAACTGGAATGAGATCCATGCACCCGCAACACCTGTAGATGCTGAATGTTAACTTGAGCATAGAAATGAAGTATGCATCGGATGCATGGTTGTAATGTGCTTGGACTGAATACTAAAGCATCACAGATGACACTTAGCTTATATCAATGTATTTAGAATTTGGTAAGGTTGTAGCTGAACCTACAAAAATATCATGTTGACATCTATTCTAAAGTAGTGCATTGAGACCTTAGAAGGTTCAGTTTTTTTTTGTGTAGCTAGTCATGAGAAAACCCAGGTCAATTGTCAGTTTAAGCACACACCAATCACAAATAATCAAAATACTATTTTGGCAGGTAGGATTCACTGTGATTATTATATATGTGTTGGTTTCAAGCATGCAATGTTTTGCCATTAAACTCAAAAAAAAAATGTTTGGTTCTGTGTGGATTTTTTTTGCAGAACGCTGGATCCACTGGTTTTGATTCAGGAACCTATATTGAAAACTTGTTTGCGTGTTTGATGTTTTGACAATAATCGGTGGGATGGATCATAAATGACTCCCTGTATATACATGTGTGATGTTAGATTGGGTACTTTCTGTCCTAGGTGAGTGTATCCATTCATTGGATTAAGAATGTTGGTTTGTTGCTTGACTTGCTTTTGCATTGAGTCCAAGTTATTTAGACGGGGGTTTTCATGTTGAATTTCAAATTGAGGTGGTCGGGTATCATGGCTCATAATTCCTAAAACATTTGGTTGACTTGGCCTCTTTCATATTGTTTACTTTTGGTCTTGCCAACAACCCTACCATTACTGTCGAACTTCTGACTATAAAAAAAAATGTATGTCGAGGAACAACTAGAAGGGGTCGCAATTCACGAAATCTTCCATTTTGGGGTGATAGTTGGGACCACACACACGAGCATGTGTGGCAGGTTGGATCGATGGGTCTAGCTCCTCCCCAACCATGGGCGACGGGAATGTCACATGTTTCGGGTCCTATTACCCCATGGTTGCAACCACGAAGCCCTGTCGAGTGTGGACTCACTGCAACTGAGTGCAGGAAATAAGTCCAACCAGATCATGGCCATTCATATGTATAGATCAAGCCAATCATGCCACGTGAATGGCATGATTCATGGGTACGAACACGTACGCCATAACTCATAAAAAAATATGAAATTTTGGGCTCCGAGTCAAGCCATGTTTCGAGAAATACTATATGGATGGTGCTTATGACACCCGGGATCGAAATTGCATACAATGTATGCAAACCCAATGGTAGATTCGGGATTTTGGAAATCCCCTGTGGTGCGATGTCTTGCACAGGAAAAACAAACAAAGGCTAAAATGAATGCAAAATCATAAAATTGTGTGGTTCTGGGTATACCTAAGAGACGGTATATGTTATTGGACCCCTTGTGGTGCGATGGATTGCACATGATTATACAAGAAATGAGAAATGAAATATAAAACATAAAACCTTCGAGATTCTGGGTACACCTGAAAGACGGTGTATGTTACCGGATTCTTCGAGCTCTGGGTACACCTTGAAGATGGTGTATGTTACTGGACCCATGGTCTATCTTGGAGAGGGTAAGTGGTATAAGCTTCGTGGACATCCTTGTTTTCGTGAGAGCTAGGAGTCTCACCCAGTCCTCAGTCCACGAAGTTAGGGGACCAAGACTACCAGTGTGTACTAGGTGGTAGATCCTAGTCTTCTGCAGAAGTATCACAGGATGCATCCTAATTTCTTGTTCTAGCCACTGGGGAATTCTCTCTTGGTCACAGACTGTCCTCTTTAGATATCTATACGGCTAGTCATACGGGTTATTAAATAATAGACCTCCATATAGTCTCGGTCCGCTACGAGGTCTATGTCTGTGCTTACCCACAAGGTAAGAGTAAAATAAACATTAAATAATTTAAGTTGAATGAAAAACTTATCATTGAAAAATTATGAATTGTTGATATGATATTCATAAAACTTGTGGAATCTACAACTTATACTAATGTGAATGAATGTACCTTTAGTTCAGTTATCTTTTTCATTGTATCATGAATTAGAAAGCATAATTATTTTCTTAAAATGATGCAAATTTTCATGTTAGTTATATCTGTAGATGTTGTACATATTTGTACACAGGACACTGAGCACCACATATAAATATAATACTTCTTACGCAGACAGGGGAGTGTGACCCTTCTGCTTTAAATGCTTTTCTGGTAGCAACTAATTGGAGTATCGGGGTGTCGTTTTGGATAAAGCCGAGAGATCTCATTTATTCAATATTTTATGTTTGAACTCTGATTAGTAGATTTATATTTCTATTATGAGATGTAATTAATGACATTAATATTTTAATTAATGAATGGTATGCTTTTAGTACTTCTCTGTTTTACCCTGTAATGCACCCAACTATTGTTTACACACTTTCGCTATTTTAAAAAAAATTATCCAAAATTTTTACACTAAAAAGTTGGGGCATTACAGCTTTGGTATTAGAGCATGATTGAATAATTTGAGATCTTGGCTTTTCCAGCGACTGCGATGGCTCTGTAAGTATGTAGGAATGTTGTTTTTGTAATATAGAGATAAAAACCATATAAATATGTACGATCCTTTCACAAAATTATAGTTAAGTTTATAATGGATTTTAATTGCTCAAATAGATGGCTTGGGCAAACCGCTGCAACGACATTATGGAAACACTATATAACCTGGCCGAAGTAGTGGGTCAACAAGCTACGACAATGCGGCAGATGAGCAACAATCTACACCAGGTGGCCCATGAGAAGAGTACAAACGGTGGGACTATGTCCTACAAGAAATTCATGGACATGGATCCTCCTGCTTTCTCTAGAAGGACGGATTTGGAGGCCATTGGGAGCTGGATACGAGAGATCGAATGTATCTTTCGTGTACTGGAGGTGCCCAAGGAGCGTCGAGTGGACTTTGGGACTTATCGTTTTAAGAATCATGTCGAAAAGTGGTGGGAAACCACCAGGGCAGTAAAGTTCCAGGATGGCCCAATATCTTGGACGGAGTTCGTAGAGGTCTTCAACTCCGCCTATTTTCCCAAGCACGAGAGGGCAAAGAAGATGCAGAAGTTCTTGGATCTGCAATAGAGCAAAATGTCTCTAGCCGATTACATCACTAAGTTCCACAGTTTGGAACGATATTGTCTGAACGTGTATACATCGGACGAGGATCGGGCAATGAAGTTTGCTCGAGGCTTGAAGACGGGCCTGAGGAATCGTCTATACACTTGAGGGTCTAAGAACCTCAAGGAGGCTATTCAAGTAAAAGATCATTTCTCTTCGTGGTATAAGTTGCATAAAAGTTTATAAGGTACCGTTAACCATTAGATTGTAATGAATTGTTCTTGTTTGTCCCGGACACACAGGTGGCAACTCTCCTTGATGACGACTGGAAGGAAGGACAAAGGTCGCAGAAGAACAAAATCGGGGTTAAAAAACCTGAATTCAAGAAGAAGTTTGGTGGGAGGCGATTCCACCCTCTGAATAAGAAGCCGCGACACGAGAATGACACAAAACCCAGACCAGGACAGAATCAAAGGTGTCAGAAGTGCAATCGCTTTCACCCCGAACAACAATGTCCCTGTGAGACAGGAGGGTGTCTCTATTGTGGAAAAATGGGACATTATATCAAGGAGTGTCGGAAGAAGCAGGCTGATGATGCACAACGCGGCACTGGAGGACAGCAGCCTCAGCAGCACCGTGCGCCTCCAACATAGCCACAGGCGGCCCCACAGCGCGTAGCGAGACATGTGTATGCCACTACAACTGACCAACTGGAAAAGGGGGACCTTGTGCAAGATACCGTGATTGTTTCGGGCCAAACTGCCCTTGTTTTATTTGATTGTGGCGCTTCACATTCCTTTATATCTGTTAATTTTGCAAAACAACTTAGTAATCCCACAGAATCACTGAACTATGAATTAGTAGTATACAACCTCATAGGGCTCAATGAAATCTGTGTGAACTATATGCCAGAGGTAGAGATCATATTAGGGAATCACAACCTACCTGCTAATTTAGTATTACTCGATATGATCGAGTATGACATCATATTAGGCATGGACTGGTTGTTTGAACATTACGCCAGGATCCTCTGTAGAGAAGGAAAGGTTATTCTGTCTCGACCAAGTATGCTAGAGGTTGTATTTCGTCTGGCAAGACCAGGTATTCAAAAAAGGGTTGTTTCAACCCTCAAGGCCCAGAAGTATCTCCGTCGGGGAGACATGGCTTTCCTGGTTAGTATGATTGGAGGTGAAACAAAACTAACCCCACTTGAGGATTTGGAAATTGTCCGCGATTTTGTCGATGTATTTCTAGAGGAACTTCCTGGACTTCCCCCTTAGCGGGAAGTCGAGTTCGGGGTAGAACTGATGCTAGGTACGAAGCCAATATCAAGAGCACCCTATCGAATGACACCAACAGAGTTGGAAGAATTAAAGAAGCAGTTGCAGGAGCTGATGGAGCGTGGTTTTGTACGACCGAGCACATTTCCATGGGGAGCACCGGTTCTGTTCGTGAAAAAGGACAGGTCTATGAGACTATGCATAGACTATAAAATATTGAACCAAGCAACTGTAAAGAATAAATATCCTCTACCCTGTATTGAAGACCTATTTGATCAACTGAAAAGAGCAAAAGTCTTTTCTAAGATTGATTTGAGGTCAGGTTATCACTAGTTGAGAATAAAAGATGAAGATATCCCAAAATCAGCATTTCGAACCATATATGGCCATTTTGAGTTTGTGGTGATGCCATTTGGACTCACGAATGCCCTAGCGGCATTCATGGACCTGATGAATTAGGTATTCAGGCCATACTTAGACTCCATCATCATCTTCATCGATGACATACTGATATATTCAGAAAATGCGAAGGAACACAAAGAACATTTGAAAATAGTTTTGGAAACCCTCCGGACACATCAGTTATATGTCAAGTTCTCGAACTGCGAATTTTGGCTTGAGAAAGTCATGTTCCTTGAGCACGTGATCTCGAAGGATGGAGTTTCAGTAGATCTTGCCAAAGTTGAAGCTATGATGAATTGGTCACAACCAAAGAATGTCACTGAAATTCGAAGCTTCCTAGGGTTAGCTGGCTACTATAGGCGATTCATTCAAGACTTCTCCTGAATCGCAATGCCGATGACGAAACTCCTACAAAAAGGGGTAAAGTTTGAATGGAATGAGAAGAGTGAAGAAAGCTTTCAAACTCTTAAAGCTAAACTTACCACAGCTCCGGTGTTAGCCTTACCGTTTGGAAGCAGAGGATTTGTGGTGTACACAGACGCTTCTGGTACTGGACTGGGATGTGTACTAATGCAGCATGGCAAGGTCATTGCCTATGCATCCTGACAACTGAAGACTCATGAAAGAAATTACCCCACTCATGACCTGGAGTTGGCGGCCGTGGTTTTTGCTTTGAAGGTTTGGAGATATTACCTATATGGGGAGCAGTTCGAAGTCTTCACTGATCACAAGATCTTGAAGTACCTGTTTTCCCAGAAGAAACTCAATATGTGACAAAGAAGGTAGCTCGAGTTCATCAAGGACTACGAGTTTACAATATTGTACCACCCCGGGAAAGCAAATGTTGTTGCTGATGCCCTTAGTCGCAAGGCTGGGGGGAAATCTTTCTAGCCTGGTAAGTCTTGGATGGAAGATGATTTTTGAGTTCACAGAATGGAGACCTTTCTCCGACGATCAAGGCATACTTAGGCTGTCTAGCCTGGCGGTACGATCGAAACTACGAGAGTGGATCATTATTATGCAAAAAGAAGACTTGCAGTACGGAAAGATGGAGGCATTGGCGTTGCAAGAAGACACTACTTTCCAGCGCAAAGAGGATGAAAGTATATGGTTTAAGGATCGACTATGGGTGTCGAGCGATACAGAGACCAGAGAAGAGTTATTTGCAGAGGCACATAAGATCAAGTATACCATTCATCCGGGCAGTACCAAGATGTTTAAAGATCTACAATATAGGTACTGGTGGAATGGTATAAAGCGCGATGTTGCAAGATACGCCGCGAAGTGTTTGACGTGTCAACAAATTAAAATTGAGCATCAAAGGCCAGGAGGGACGATGCAACTGATGAAAATTCCTCAATAGAAATGAGCGCATATCACGATGGATTTCGTGATGGGGTTACCACGAACCCGAAAGAACCATGACTCTATTTAGGTAGTGGTTGACCGACTCACTAAGTCAGCACACTTCCTACCAATGAGGAAGGGTCAGTCATTGGAGAGCCAAGCCGACCTGTATATCCAAAAGATAGTACGACTACATGGGGTGCCAGTCTCGATCATTTCTGATAGAGACCCTCGGTTCACCTCACGACTGTGGGGGCAGTTACAAAAGGCATTAGGAACGAAGTTGAAATTCAGTACTGCCTTTCACCCACAGACCGACGGACACTCAAAAAGGACCATACAGACACTGGAGGACATGTTACATGCATGTATGCTAGATTGGAAAGGCGAATGGGACACCCAAGTGATACTAGCAGAGTTCACTTATAACAATAGCTACCACGCGAGCATCGGTATGGCGCCTTTTGAAACATTATATGGGCGACCTTGCAGATCTTTGGTACATTGGGATGAAGTTGGCGAAAGAGCAGTTGAGTCACCAATAGTACTTCAACATTATACTGAACAGATACAGAAGATGCGAGATTGACTTAGAGCAACACAGAGTCGACAGAAAAGCTATGTTGATCATCGACGCATAGAGCTTAGTTTCGAAGTGGGAGATGCAGTGTTTGTCAAGGTATCGCCAACCAAGAGCGTTTTCAGATTCGGAAAGAAGAGAAAGTTGAGTCCTAGATACGTCGTACCCTTCTCAATATTAGAGCGGATTGGCGAAACTGCTTTTCGAGTGGAGTTACCATCTCAACTTGCCAAGATTCATAATGTATTTCATGTATCGATGTTGAGGAAATACATTCAAGATCTGTCACACGTGATTCAGTTTGAGGACATCTGTGTGCAAGAGAGACCGATCGAAATCGTAGATCGCAGTGAGCGGGTGATGCAAAATAAGATCAACCCATTAGTCAAAGTGAGATGGAGACATCATGGCTTAGAGGAATGCACATGGGAACCAGAAGCAACAATGAAAGACAAGTATCCTCAATTGTTTGATTGATAGGTAGTACAAATTTCATAGACGATTTTTTTTAGAGGGAAAGGATGTAAAACCCGTGAAATTTATGGAATTCTAAATGAATAAAACAGAAGCATTTATGTGAAATAGTAAGATTTTATGCTACGCAATACAATTTTGATGACTTGAGGCTTCTAGAACGAAACCAGTAACAAACCCTTGAAAGTGGCATTTGGATCCGGATCTTGGCAAGATCCAATAATCTGACCCAGTTCACGGGACCCAATGCTAAATTCAATGGTTTTGGGATAATAGCGTGAGATCTGAAACATATTTAAGGTAAGAGAGGGCAAGTTTAGAACAAACAGGAGAAAAATCCACGTGAAAACGGAAGAAATCCATCAACGTGGAAAAACGTCCCAATATGACATAAAAAGAATTTTCTTGGAAAAGTAAACACCAAGTGATGGTGTGGTGTTATGGTAGGATGCACGGTTGTGTGGAGCCACAACCCAAGTTCAAAGCCCTGGAGCACCCATGTAGAAGTGAAAAGCTTTATTTTTTTATGAAATCCGGAACGAAACTGGAAAGGGTTAAATATAATTTAATCCACACACTTTGCAACGAAAAACAATGTAGCACAAGTGGTGGGGTTCGTTGCCCCTTTGGTGGAAAACCCTGTTTCAAAACCCCATGTGCACAAATTTTCTTTTTATACACAAAAGTTACAATTTTTACTTTAGTGGAAAAAAAAAATAAAGAAGAGGGTAAAAACGTGGGATCTTAACCAATCCTACTACTTAGGACTTTTCATTCCACTTTTCCACATTTGTAGTGGAATCCCACCAAATGGGATGAAGGGTACCCATAAAGCAACCTTGGAAATGACTTTGCTAAAGAGGTAAAGAGGGCAATCTTGGAAATTTCTAAATAACTACACAAAACGTGGGCTGGAGGTTAGTTTTTTTTTTTGAAAATCAGAATTTTCCCTAAGGAAGGAAGGAAATTAAATGGGGTGAAAAAGGGGAAAACGACTAGACTTCTCTCTCTCTCGCTCTCTCTCTTGGGTGATCAGACCTCCATTGTTGGTTGTGTGGTTCTCTATTGCTGCACGACTGGACCTCCTTTGGCGACGCGGTGTGCCGCTTCAACGAAGAAAAGAAGTGTGGTTGTTGCCATCGCGGGACTCCAAAGAGGTAAGGAGCGTTATCTTTGTATGTAGGGTTCGAGGTCCTGTAGCACAACCATGTTGCAGCACCATTGAATTCAAGCAAATAGCACCATCTACATGTGCAGGCGTTGGGGTTTCGGGGTCCATTCATGTATGGATTCCACCTTTCATTTTTTTTTGTAATATCGAAAGTTCAGCCCTTGGCTACGTCATGGTGGACGCAAGGCCACCATGACGTTTCTTCAAGCAAGCACATCGTCCAGTGCTGGACTGTGAACACCCCCCCTACAATGTTCATGGTGGCAATACGAGGTGTGTTCCACCAAATAATATATATATATATATATATATATATATATATATATATATATATATATATATATATATATATGAAAATGAGATCGTTGGATTTTTAAGTAGGTGTTTTCGCTTTGTTGACCTTGTCAAAGTGATGCTACTAAATCTGTCCTACCGTGCCATGGCCAAAACTAAGATAGGAAATATGTACTGACTAGAGATTTATTTGCTACTTGTGATTTCGTGGTGTATTTTGAAATGAATAAACATGCTATCACACATGCTAGTATTGCAATATGTAGCTTTTTCATGTAGTTATTTAGAGGTTGTATAGGAAGGACGTTAATTCAAATCTGGTCCAGAATAGGCATCATGCTATGTTGATCTGTTATCATTACTAAATCAGTTAATGTGTACAAGGCTGCGATTGGGTTCCAATTTTTTTAAATTGACATGTCTTGCAAATGAAAAAAAAAGATAATACACTAGAAACGAATGCTTATCACGTGTGAGAACATTGCAAAATTTGATACTTTAGATATAGATGTAACATCACCTGTGGTGTGTGCCACTGTACTGGAAATCTAACTTGCTAGGGTGTTGTTTGTTTAAAAAAAAAAAAAAAAACTGGAATGAGATCCATGCACCCGCAACACTTGTAGATGCTGAATGTTAACTTGAGCATAGAAATAAAGTATGCATCAGATGCATGGCTGTAATGTGCTTGGACTGAATACTAAAACATCACACATGACACTTAGCTTATATCAGTGTATTTAGAATTTGGTAAGGCTGTAGCTGAACCTACAAAAATATCATGTTGACATCTATTCTAAAGTAGTGCATTGAGAACTTAGAAGGTTCAGTTTTTTTGTGTGTAGCTAGTCATAAGAAAACCCAGGTTAATTGTCGGTTTAAGCAGACACCAATCACAAATAATCAAAAGACTATTTTGGCAGGTAGGATTCACTGTGATTATTATATATGTGTTGGTTTCAAGCATGCAATGTTTTGCCATTAAACTCAAAAAAAAAATGTTTGGTTCTGTGTGGATTTTATATGCAGAACGCTGGATCCACTGGTTTTGATTCAGGAACCTATATTAAAAACTTGTTTGCGTGTTTGATGTTTATCATAATTGGTGGGATGGATCATAAATGACTCTCTGTATATACATATGTGATGTTAGATTGGGTACTTTCTGTCCTAGGTGAGTGTAGCCATTCATTGGATTAAGAATGTTGGTTTGTTGCTTGACTTGCTTTTGCATTGAGTCCAAGTTATTTAAACGGGGGTTTTCATGTTGAATTTCAAATTGAGGTGGTTGGGTATCATGGCTCATAATTCCTAAAATATTTGGTTGACTTGGCCTCATTCATATTGTTTACTTTTGGTCTTGCCAACAACCCTACCATTACTGTCGAACTTTTGACTATAAAAAAAAATTGTATGTCGAGGAACAACTAGAAGGGGTCGCAATTCACGAAATCTCCCATTTTATGGTGATAGTTGGGACCACACACACGAGCATGTGTGGCAGGTTGGATCGATGGGTCTAGCTTCTCCCCAACCATGGGCGACGGGAATGTCACATGTTTCGGGTCCTATTACCCCATGGTGGCAACCACGAAGCCCTGTCGAGTGTGGACTCACTGCAACTGAGTGCAGGAAATAAGTCCCACCAGATCATGGTCATTCATATGTTTAGATCAAGCCAACCATGCCACGAGAATGGCATGATTCATGGGTATGAACACGTATGCCAGAGCTCATAAAACAAATATGAAATTTTGGGCTCCGAGTCGAGCCATGTTCCGAGAAATACTATATGGATGGTGCTTATGACACCCGGGCTCGAAATTGCATACAATGCATGCAAACCCAATGGTGGATTCAGGATTTTGGAAATCCCCTGTGGTGCGATGTCTTGCACAGGAAAAACAAACAAAGGCTAAAATAAATTGAAAATCATAAAATTGTGTGGTTCTGGGTATACCTAAGAGACGGTATATGTTATCGGACCCCTCGTGGTGCGATGGATCGTACATGGTTATACAAGAAATGAAATATAAAACATAAAACCTTCGAGATTCTGGGTACACCTGAAAGACGGTGTATGTTACCGGATTCTCCGGGCTCTGAGTACACCTGAAAGATGGTGTGTGTTACTGGACCCATGGTCTATCTTGGAGAGGGTAAGTGGTACAAGCTTCGTGGACATCCTTGTTTTCGTGAGAGCTAGGCGTCTCACCCGGTCCTCAGTCCACGAAGTTAGGGGACCAGGACTACCAGTGTGTCCTAGGTGGTAGATTCAAGTCTTCTGCAGAAGTGTCACAGGATGCATCCTAATTTCTTGTTCTAGCCATTGGGGAATTCTCTCTCGGTCACAGACTGTCCCCTTTAGATATTCGTACGGCTAGTCATACGAGTTATTAAATAATAGACCCCCGTATAGTCTCGGTCCGCTACGAGGTCTATGTCTGTGCTTACCCATAGGGTAAGAGTAAAATAAACATTAAATAATTTAAGTTGAATGAAAAACTTATCATTGAAAAATTATGAATTGTTGATATGATATTCATAAAACTTGTGGAATCTACAACTTATACTAATGTGAATGAATGTACCTTTAGTTCAATTATCTTTTGCATTGTATCATGAATTAGAAAGCATAATTATTTTCTTAAAATGATGCAAATTTTCATGCTAGTTATATCTGTAGATGTTACACATATTTGTACACAGGACACTGAGCACCACATATATAATGCTTCTTACGCAGATAGGGGAGTCTGACCCTTCTGCTTTAAATATTTTTCAGGTAGCAACTAATCGAAGCATCGGGGTGTCATTTTGGATAAAGCCAATAAATCTCATTTATTCAGTATTTTATGTTTGAACTCTGATTAGTAGATTTTCATTTCTGTTATGAAATGTAATTAATGACATTAATGCTTTAATTAATGAATGATATGCTTTTAGTACTTCTCTGTTTTATCCTGTAATGCACCCAACTCTTGTTTACACACTTTCGCTATTTAAAAAAAAAAAATTATCCAAAATTTTTACACTAAAAAGTTGGGGCGTTACAACAGAAGCAATACAACCCTAAACTTTTAAACAAAATAAACTTAGTTTTCTTTTTTTTCAAAGTTCATAAGGCGTAGTGTTAGACTTAGAATATGAAATTCTATTTAAGATATGACATGAACTAAGCAATGCATCACTCGATAGATTATAATCTATACAAGAACTTATAGACATTGAATTAATAATATCTATTAGAGTCTTATTCTTACATTCAACAATACCCTTATGTTAAGGATTATATGGACTAGTATTTTGTCTATGTATTTCATCAATCTCACAAAATTCAATGAATTTATTTGAAAGATATTCACCACCTCTATCAGATCTAAAAGGTTTTATTTTATAATTTTGAAAATTTTTAACCTCTACTTTGAAAATCTTAAACTTTTTAAATGATTTGTCTTTTGTTTTCATGAAATAGACATATATATTTTGAAAAATCATCAATAAAAGTTATAAAATTATTGTTACCCTTACAAGTTTGAGTATTTTTCAAATAACATACATCACTAAGTATTAAGTCTAGCAGTTTAAAAGTTCTTTCTACACTTAGAAAAGGCTTTTTTGCAAACTTTTTTTGAATACAAGTCACATTTTCTAACATGCTCAAATTTGCATTTTGGAATGTCATAAGTTACTCATGTTTCTCAAAGACATAATTAAATGTGTTAATCTAGCATGCCATAAATCATACGAGTCAAGCATATAAACAAAAGCATAATCAACTTTGTTGATTAAATTAAGCTTAAAGAGTTCATTGGTAGAGTAGGTTTTGCTTACAAACTTGTGGTTCATCAATAGTATAATATTATTGAATTTCATTATAATTTTGAAACCATAAGTTGTAAGAAGATAGGCAAATACAAGATTTTTTATGATGATAGATACATCATACACATTTTGGCGGGTTAAGCATTTTTTGAAGGTGAAGTGAAGCTCTACACTCCCTTTTTCATGAACCTTAGCTTCATGTTTATCTCTCATATAGATCTTATGGGTCTTTCCCCATGGTTTTATATGTTTTGAACATACTTTTATCATTGCATGAATGGATCGTTGATCTATAATTCACGTATCACTCTTTATCTAAATTAATCATGAATATCTCACTAACTATAAGCGCTAAGTCATCATCAGTTTTACTAACTTTATTTCCATGAAATTTATTCATATGTCATTATTCTCTCTCATAGTAACCAAATAAGATCGAGAAGAATCTGATAGATCTAAGACCAAACCCAAGTTCAAAATCTAAAGTTCAAGATCCAATATCCAAATTCAAAGGTCAAGGGTGAAGGGTCAAGAGTCAAAGATATGCATAAGCCTAATATCTAATGCTTTTGAGGGCCTTGCCCTTTAAGGCACCACCCCTTTATATAAGAACAAAAAAAGTTCATTCAACTTTTAATATGGGACTCAATTTGTAGGAACGACAAAAAACCCATAAACTTAGAAGAAAAGGAAAAAATGCATAAAAAACTTAGGAAAAGTTTTGAGCCAAATCCAACAGCTTCATATACATTTTAATAGGCCGAACCTAACTATTTATAGTTCTCATCGATCGAAAACTCGCATGAAGCAAAATTGTGTATCTTTTCATCTTGTTATTAGTCGTACTCTTAACTCTGATTATTCTTTTACTTCCATCAAGATTAGAAATGTTTGGCTTTATTATTTGGGTCCACTTCCTCTTCCTTGGAGATTTGGTACCTCTGCCTCATCATTCTTGCCTAGTGGATCCATAAAAAATGACACTGAATTTTGCATCGTGATCCTTAACTATTGGATCTGCCATTTTTTTGCTCACCATAAAAAGACGTCAATCTTGGTTCTTTGCAGCAATTGGCTAGGGTCCTCTGCCTCAACTCATTGGGAAACTCCTCCTAGCTACCTTTGCAACCTCAAGACCTCGTTACGATGTCCCCCATCATGATTGGTTTGTCTCCCCATATTGACCATAAATAAAATCAAAGTCACATGTGGTACGAATAATTTTAACGTGGTTCAGTGTAATTGTCACCTATGTCCGCGAATGAGAAACTCAGTCTGCCTTCCACTGTTTATAATAGTTTACAAACAATATCATGTTTAGGAATTTTACATCAACAAGATTACTTTCTAAACAAGGAGTCCATCATAATTAGGAACTTAACATTGAGTGAGGCCCATTGGGTCTCTAGGGTTGGCACCACACCCTCATTCCTTATTTAGATAGAATCCTTCCTCGCATGGATTCCTTGATTGGGAAGGAAACTCAATTACTTTATCAACATGGTTTTTCTTCTTACAATGAACTGCCATAGGCTGGTAACTTTCCAACTTCAAGAGACCCCTATCTTGATGAGTTTACTTGTCTTAATCATGAACTAGATATGAGTCATGGATTTGGATCTACTTGCTATCATGCTCCTTAAATTGGACCCAAAAGGAATGGAGAGTCCTAGTTTGAGAGCTGTAAATTGGGCTAGTGGAAGAACCTTGGTGAGGATGTAAGCAATTTGCTTGGAGGACACCACATTCTTTGTAACGAGAGTGCCCAACACCACCTTTTCTCTAATAAAGTGGTAGTTGATTTCGACATGTTTCATTTGAGAGTGAACTACAAGTTTAATAGTAGTGTGCAAGGCAAAGATATTGTCACAGAACATGCTTGTTAGATTTGCAAGATATACTCCAAAGTCATGAAGAATGAGTGTCAACTATACTAACTCAGCAATAGTGGAAGCCATGGAACAATATTCATCTTCAGAAGTAGACCTGGCCATTGTGTGTTGCTTCTTAGTGCTCAAGGAGATGCATTTTGCACCCAAAAAGGTACAAAAACTAGAGGTGGATCATCTGGTAGGCAGACACCCAATCCAATATGCATTAGAGAAGGAATACAAGTCGTCAAAGGATCAGGACAGGAGTAGAATTCCATGATCAAGAGTACCATGAATATATCGAATAATCCATTTGACCATTTGGAAGTGAGAATTGGTAGGATTATGCATGAATTGACTCACATAGTTGACGTTGTAAGAGAGATCAAGACACATCATTGTAAGATATTGTAGTCCACCTGCAAGGCTTCGATAGAAGGCATAATTTTGATAGAGTTGGTCACCTCCTTTGGTGTATTATTGAGTAGTCACCATAGGCGTGACAATAGATTTAGCACCAAGCAGTTGGGCCCTGTCGAGGAGTTCATAGGCATACCTCTTCTGATTCAGAAACAAGACACTAGTGAATCATTGAACTTTATTCCCAAGGAAAAAAATGAAGGAAGTTAAAGTCTTTCATAGCAAACTCCCGACTCATTTGCTCAATAAATTGACTCAAGAATCGAGGATCACTGCCAATGAGAATAATGGCATCAACGTAAACGTCCTTCCACTTGTTGCAATGACCTAAGGGCTCCCATCACCACCATTGGTATGACCCTTCAACTTTGTTCCTCTTCCCCTTCTGTTCTCCCACCCCACCCCTCAGTCTACCTCTCCCTGTTTGGCAGGTCACTTGCTCCCTTATGCTCTGCTTGTGTCTTTCCCCTCTCCCTATATGTTCCCCTTGAGTTTGAAGACTCCCCCTTCCCCAGAACTTCCTTCGTGCCTCCTTCACCTCTCACTTCTTTGTCACTCCTTCTGTTTGACCCCATCTCCTTTTTTGTGGTGTACCTTGACATGCCTATTGCAGTTGACCTCTTTCTTACACATATGGTGTTCTCCTTGGACAACACTTTGCATCTCGTTGGCCTGCAGTTGTCTAAGGAATAGAAAAGCAATTTATGCTCAGAGCTTGGCCCAAGGATTGCCACTGCTATGTCTCACCACACCAACCTCCATAAAGACAAGAGGATGGCCAAGGCCATAGCACAACCATCTAGTGCATCTCTTGTTGTGGGTCCTTGGTGCTCTCCCAAGAGATCAACATCACTCTACTGCAAACCCTTATGAAGAGTAACTAGGGCTTCAATTGCCCCAATAAACAAGTATTTATGGCTTACTGGATTTGCCAAGATGATTTTGACGTTATTAGTTCGCTTGAAAGTAAGATGCCAATTGTAGACGATGAAGCTTGAATTTTTTATCATAAAAAAATGTTTTTAAAGTGTTTTTAAAAGCTTGATACTACATAAAATACAAGAGGGTGGTGTGTGTTCTCCTCGAAACACAAATTCAAGTGTTCCTGTGTGTACGAAGGAATATCTTGGGGCCCGCGATAATTCATATGCCAATGTAGCCCACGATGACTTTATAATAAAATAACATATAAAAAAGGTAGATATGCTTTTGACAGAAATGTCCTCCCGTAAGATAGATATGCGTTGGACAAAAATGTATATACATTTACATGTTTCGTCTTTGTTGTAGCACAAGCTAAAAACAAAGGCAAAAAAAGAGGAGGAGGAGGAGGAGAGGGAGAAGCAAAAAAAGGCACTTGTTAGATAGAAAACCTTTCCTGGTTCGTTCCTACCTCGTGGAGATAACTATAAATCGAATGACTGGTTCAATCATTGGTGGGCGTCAAGGGGGATTTGTCGGCCATCTTTTTTTACAGTCTTCTCTTCTTCTTCGTTTTCGTTAGGCAGTGTGAAAAAAAGCAATGAAGCACAAACATTCCAACAAGTGCCATTAAAGCGTCGTGAGTACCTTTCCATGTCAGCATGTTATTGTTGAAGAACGTATGTCATCGTGAGTGTCATTAAGGCATTGTTTTGTTATTGCCGACAGATTATATCATTTCAATGGTTGGAAACTTGAAGACATTTGTAAGATGTTGGGACCTGTTGACAAGAATGCTTGGTTATAGATGCGAGCAAGGGTCTCTACTCCACCTGGTATCATCCATTCACTCAGTATATGCAATATAACACAAATTGTGGTTGTAGTAACATCTATATCAATTTGTGAGATATTGTTTCGTTTATAATATATTATGCTTAATTGTTGTATATTGATTTGTAAGATATTATTGAAATTCCACTAGAGGGGGGGGTGAATAGTGAAATACGATACAAATCGATAATATAAAATTAAAGACAATAAGGCACAACACAATGGACATAGGATTTATACTGGTTCGGTCGAGTTACTGACCTACATCCAGTCCCCAAGTAAAACACTTGAGCCTTTCACTATAAAATCTGTGTTACGGGATAAATAGTACAACACCCTCTTCCTCAATGGTCTACTTCTCTCAACAGAGAAGGGAAACACCCTCTTCCTCAGAGGTCTACTTCTCTCAACAGAGAAGGGATACAGAAGATAACAGAAAGTTACAACACTTTCCTAAAGAACCTTCAGAATGATATGCAGATTATGAATGCATGTATGAAGATTCTCATAATGTTCTCTCTTTCAAAAATGGGCAAAAGATTCTCTCAGGAGAAAAAAATGTTCTTTTTCTTTTTCTTCACACACACTTGATTCTTTTGTCAGAGAGCTTTTCTTGATTTTTTCTCTTTCTTTTCTTTTTCTTTTTCTTTTTCTTTTTCTAATCCCTTTTTCAGTGTGTCGAGTAGTAGTTATTCTCTTTGAAAGCTCACTTGTCTTTTGATATTATTTTGTTTGTATATATATAGGTCTTTCAAAAAAGTCGTTGCTTTTTGAAATATTTGTCCTTTTGTGATATGAGATGTCAGGTCATCTCAAAACAACTTTCTATGAGAAAATGTGTGAAATGATATGTGTACTATATTGCTTTTTCAAAAAGTCATTATTCCATAATTTAAAGAATTGTTAAGTAATAAATGTTTGGTGTATTTAAATAATGATATTTTCTTCAAGTCGTCATTTCTAAATTAAATATTTGAGGTACACTATACGTTGTTGTAATTAAAAATGAGATTTAGTTTATAATGGGTCTTTTCTCAAAATAAATGTTTTGTAGTACAATGAACATTGAAATATTTATAAATGTAATTTATAATGTAATTTGTCTTTACTCAATTAAATGATTTGTAGTACATTAATTGCTTTCTTACAAATCGTCACTTCTTTGTAAGTACAATAAATGCTTGTTAAGTACTTTATTTTATAAATGGTCATTTCTTGAGTAAATGCTTTTGAAGTGTCATTTAATGTTTCCAAAAAGAATGATGACTTTAAATTTAAGTTGACATTTTTTAGTGTGGATTTTAGTATTAAATAAATGGTCATTTCCTAAATTAATTATCTTGTTAAAAAATAATATTTGTTTTCTCAAATCATCAATTCAAGATGAACGATTGTGTATTATGAATCAATGTAATTTGTCTTTTTCTTTCATAAATGTTTTTGAAATCATGAGCTTTTATATCTTTTCAAGTTGTCTTTTTCATAAATGCTTGTAAGAAGTACAATTAATGCTTTTGAATTCATGAGCTATTATATCTTGTCAAAATGTCTTTTTCATAAATGCTTGTAGGAAGCACAATGATTTGTTTCAGAAAAGTGTTTTTGAAATGCTACAATATACATAACGTATCTTTTTATGAAAGCTTAGCTTTTTGTAAATAAATGGCTTGTATGATTTCAAAGCATATAGTCTAATATGAAATATGCATGCTTCTGAAGGTTCTGTTACATATGACTCTAAAGAAGAAAAAAATCTTCATCTTTAAGTAGCCAATCTTCTTGGATAATCTTTATGAATGTATGGCCCATCAAGCTTTTTCTTCAGAGTAGTATGATTGCATCAAATAGTTGCACTTGATCAGGTTGTCTCCATTCTTCTTAGGTGAAATAACCTTGCATCAAATACTCGTTAACTTCATGACACATCATATCCAGTCATAATATAACATATACAGTTTCATAGATGAAAGCATATCTTATGTATCATATCGCATGAAAGCATATCATGTATTTATCATGTATCATATATATGCATCATGAAAGCATATCATATTTATCATGTATCATCAAAACATAGTTTGTCAACAATTATTGTTTTCTATTGTTGACTTCTGAAATATTATTTTGTTTATTGATGTCAATTTGTAATATTATGTTGAATTGTCGTATATCGATTTATAAGCTATTATGTGTTTTATAGTGACGATTTGTGAGATATTGTTTTGTTTGTTAATATCGATTTGTAATATATTATGTTGAATTGTCGTATATCGATTTGTAAGATATTATGTGTTTTCTATTATCGATTTGTCAGGTATTGTTTTGTTTTTTAATATCGATTTGTAATATATTATGATGAATTGTCGTATATCGATTTGCAAGATATTATGTATTTTCTATTCGGGATTTGTGACATATTGTTTTGTTTGTTACTATCGATTTGTAATATATATGATGTTGAATTATCGTATATCAATTTGTAAGATATTATATGTTTTCAAGTATTGATTTGTTAGATATGGTGTTATTTGTTAATATCAATTTGTAAGCTGCTATGCTTAACTAATCGGTAGCCACTGTTATATGCATCTTGAATAAATTGTAGTAAACGTATGTGCTGGCGAATGCAAATTGATATTTTGCACATGTCAGTGTTGAGCATATCAACTAGTTGCAGTGAAGATGTATCTCAATCATTGGGAAGTCATGAAGCAACAGACATCCGTACTATCGATGCACCTGAAGAATTGAATATGTGCACTAATGATGCACATGATAAGAAGGGTGCTAGCATTGGATTCAATCTTGACTTGAATATTTCAACAGACGAATTGCAATTCGCTAATGAAGTAGACGATCATGACAGTGCACTTGACAAAGGTGCAGACACCTCAAGTCTACATGATAGTACACTTGACTATCTTCCCATAGAGGGAATGCAGTTTAATAATGAGGAAGCTGCATACAAATTTTACAATGGTTATGCCTTAAAAATTGGCTTCAGTGTTAGAAGGTATTCTTGGGCAAAAAATGCATAGGGTGTCGTGGTGAGAAAGACATATGTTTGTTCTAAGCAAGGTTAGAAGAAGTCAAGTGGAAATCCAACAAGGAACAAGCCAGATTGAAGATGCGGTTGTCCAGCGAGAATGGTGTTAAGAAGACTTCTGAATGAGAAATATGTAGTTCATACTTTAATCAATGATCATAACCGTGAATTAGTCGCTTCATTTATGACTCCTATGTTAAGATCACATCGTAAAGTAACTACAGCGCATGCTGCAATTGCTGAAATAGCTGATACCACCGGCATTGCACCAATGAAGACATACAATTTCTGCGTGCACGTAGATAGTGGTCGCAAGAATGTACCATTCACACCTATGTATCTAAGAAATCACTTGAGAAGGAAGAGGTCAGAAAACATAAAGAACAGATGAATATGTTCTTTGGTTGATTACCTATAGAAAAAATCAAACATTGACCCTGGTTTCTTTAGTGCAATGTAACTGGATGAAGATGGGCATGCTGTGAATATGTTTTGGGCAGATTCAAAGTCAAGAGTGGATTATGAATGCTTCAATGATGTGATTGTTTTTTATACAACTGTGAAGATTAATAAGGAACAATGGCCATTTGCGCAGTTTGTCAGAGTGAACCATCACTCACGGAGTTACATATTAGGCGACACTTTTTTGCATGACCAGACCAAGGAAACCTTTGAGTGGTTGTTCAAAGTATTTACATAGGCAATGAATGGGAAGCACCCTGGAGCTGTGCTTACAGATGGTGCTCATGCAATTGCACCTACAGTGTCTCATGTATGGCCATATGCACATCATCACCTATGTTTGTGGCATATCTTTCAAAATGCAGCAAAGAACATAGGACACATTTTTAATCAGAAGGAAGGGTTTGATAAAAAGTTTAGACAATGTGTACTTGAGAGCATAGATGAGGTCACCTTTATGTCTGATTGGGAGCAAATGATTCAGATGTACGACCTTGAAGACTGTGTGTGGTTACAACATATATATGCAGATAAAGAGAAGTAGCATTGGCATATGGAAGACAATACTTTTGTGCAGGTATGATAAGCACATAAAGAGCTGAATCTATGCATGTCACACTGAAAAAAACATTGTATTCATGTTTAACAATGTTTCATTTCATGGAACAATATGAATTATTTGTAGACGGTCTTAGACAGAATGAGCTTGAACAAGATGTGAAATGCTTCAACACCCGCTCTGTAATTTTGGGCATGAAAATATTGGTGCGAGCTGCAGATATGTATACAATAACTGTATTTGAATGGACTAAGAAGGAGTTTATACATGTCATGAATTGCAACATAGAAGGACATATGCAATATGGGAATATGCACAAATACCATGTTGTATGGGATGATGAAGAGTATCCAAAAAGGCAAGAAGCACATGTTACTTACAATGTTGACAACAGAACAGTTGAATATACGTGAAAAATGTTTGAATTCAAAGGTATTTTATGTCATCATGCATTAAAGTCACTTAATCAAGAGAAGATACAAAAAATACCTGAGTCATATATAATGCGAAGATGGCCGACACAAGCAAAGATTGAACTACTAGAGACAAATAATGTCAGTCCATCTAGTGTTGATGAGAAGTGCCAGATAGCCTCCCATTACCAACAACTATGTAGGTCACTTATGCATGTTGCAGATTTGGCATCGAAAAGCGAAGAAGTCTATGTATGTATGAGAAACGTGTCAAGGGAATTACTTGAAAAGTGCAATTAATTTATCACGAGTCTGTTGCAGCTTGTGAAGTCCAATCTAAGAAAATGGGATCGAACAACGTAGGTGAAAATCACGCTTCTCCTGACCCTTGTGAGAAGTTGGGCTAAAGCGTAAACATCATCTTCGACAAGTCAGGAGTAAACATTGTAGATTATGATGAGAATATTCACCTAGCGAAGGGTATCAAAAGGAAATCTGCCTCTAATTGCAGTCGTCGGAGGACAAAGGGTGCACTACAATTGGTTGACAAGAAAATGTCTAAGAAACAACCAACCCCTTCGCATGAACATGTATGTAATATAGTATATTGCTTCCCATGTAAATTATATTACGTGCAACCTATCAATATCTAACTTGTGTAATTTTCAACATGCAGCCATACCATACAGACGTGCACTACAATGTTGTAACCTGCAATCCACACGACCTGTTTGAGTGAAACGATGGCATGAGTATGACAAGTCTTTTGGTATGTAACAATTTTGGGAGGATGTTAGCATTTCTTGTTGAACTTAATGTAGTGTCTGATATTATTTTGTTTCATGACAGACACTGTTTAATTCAAAAGCAAGCAACACAACACAGGAATCGTGTGTGGATTCTTCAGCTTCAAAATAATTGTAACATTTAACTTTCATATCTTACAAATCATTGTAATATTTAGCATTCTATAATTCTTTGTTGTAGTTCTATAATTCTTTGTTGTAAATCGATAATTCTTTGTTGCAATTCTATAATTCTTTGTTGTAAATAGATAATTCTGTATTGTAATGTTATAATTCTTTGTTGTAATTCTACAATAGAAATCATACTACAAATATCATAAAAATTGACACTAGAAAACACATAATATTTTACACATCAATATACAATAATTGAGCATAATACATTACAAATTGATAGACAGAAATTCAACATAATAGGTTACAAATCAATATTAACAAACAAAACCATATCTCACAAATCGATACTCGAAAACACATAATATCTTACAAATCGCAAAAGGGATTAGCGATGTATGCGGTGTACAAATGCTTATAGTGTTCGCCCTTCATCAATGAAAATCCAATAAGCGATTGGAGACATGTACTGTTCATAAATCATTGTGATGCTCACCCTACATGAATGAAAATCGCAAAAGGAATTACCGATGTATGCGGTGAACAAAAGCTTGTAATGTTCACCCTTCGTTGACATAGACATTGCTCGTAAAAGCGATTAGGAAATATCGTTGACATAGACATAGTCTGTAAAAGCAAATCGCGATAGCACGTAGCATTCATACATCATTGTGTAAATCATGATGGTACGTGTCATTCAATTAGACAAAGCTCATTGTCTAAAAGACAAACGTCATTATGTAAATCGCAATGGTATAACTATTTACACAATAACGCCTATGTCGGCCACATCTGAATAAAAATCACACTGTGCATGAGTACAAATCATGATAAAATTACACGATCAATGTTTGTGCAAATTGTTTTAGACTTTTATCAATCATTATGTAAATCTCGATAGGAACACAGCTCGTAAAAGCAAATCAGTGGCATTTTCATGCTATAAAACGCTAAACGATAATTATGTGTTGTAATGTTATAATTCTTTGCAATTCTATAATAGAAATCATACTATAAATGTCATAAAAATCGATACTAGAATACACATAATATCTTACACATCAATATACAACAATTGAACATAATATATTACAAATCGATATTAACTACCAAACAATATCTCACAAATCGACATTAGAAAACACATAATATCTTACAAATCTATATATGGCAATTCAACATAATATATTATAAATCAATATTAATAATTTGTACAATGTGAATTTTGTGCACAGTCTTACAAATTTTGTTACAAATGTTTGTACACAAAAAAATTGAAAATAGAAAGTTGAACAAAAAATTGCTCTCTCTCACAGCAGTAGAACATAACCATCTTCACGTTATCCTTGAGAATAGGTAGACGTTTAAAATGACTTTCTCTTACTCTTGGGGGCCTCGCGTCCTTCGTAGATTTCTAGGTAATCTTGCAGTCTGGGTTTTTGTATCATCCTCAACTAAAAAATCCTCTAATTCCTCGCATAGTTCTTTGCGGAATCCAAGTATATCATCCTGAAAAAAAAGCAGAAATGAGAAGAACATAAAAATGTAGTAATCAATAACATAAGTTAATAAATAATGTTTATGTGTACAACATACAACGGTGAATTCTGGTGCTCGTCTATAATATATTGCTTCAATATACTTCATTACATAGATGCCACAATCAATGCCATTATTTTGTAAAGGAGCATCCTCTGCGACGTGAAGCCTGCCCGGACTAATGTTGACACCCAACATGTCTTTGAAAAATCCAACCTGTGGTTTATGCAAAAGCAAGTAAATTCTGGGCTACGGTATATGATACAGTAATCTTAAAGATAGAAACTTACCAATTGTACAATGTCACGGTCTACAATATTGTGGTCGCAAAATTTTTTCCTTTCCTGCGGGAGAGAGGAGAACTATTCTGCGAGTCAAACTTGACCAAAGTTTGGAAATTGTTTTGAAAATACTTGCCTCCATTTTGAAAATAGCAGGAAAGTCCGTAGGATGGGGCTCGCCAGTCGGTACGAGGTTCGACCATTCCTGGCGCCTTTACCAGGGGTAATCGAACCAATGATCAAAGAGTGCTTAGCTTAATGTAATTAACAGAATCGATGTTCTATCCTAAATGCACAGAGAATTCAGGCATGTGCTATGAGATTTTGTAAAAATGCACCTTGGAAAAACATGATGTATGCTTTGACAAATATATTGGAAAGGAAAATATTTCTGCGAAAAAGGGGGAATCGATTTCTCTAAAGAATCCTGATGAGATGCTTTTGAAAACCTTGGGAAAATCTTTTGAAGACTTAAGGAAAATCAACTTCCCTAATTTTGAAAATACACTTTGGAAAGACATGAATGAGTGAAAATCCTGGGAAAATGGAAGGAATTTTGAGAAATCCTAACTATAGTAAAACAAACAATTTTGAGAAGAAATGCCTTTTTAGAATTCCCTACTTTAAAATCGACCTTTTTGTTTGTCTTTGAGAAATCACTGAAAACATATAGCAAATCCTTAGGAAAATGAAATCCAGTCTTGAAAAAAAAATTGAATATTTGAGAATTCTGAACTTGAGGATTTGAAAATCTATTCTGGCTTTTGGAAATTCATGAGAAATCCTTTTAAGAATCTTGGAGAAAATTGAAATTTTAAGAAATTTCAGGATCTTTGAGAAATCGATTTCCTCAAGACGGGTCTTTCTTGAGAAAAACAAAAGAAATGCATATAATTCCATGATGCACACTAACTTAAATGGATGAATTCACTTTTATGAAGATATTTAGGAAATTTTGGAGAGACTTATTTGAAAATATGTATTTTAGAACAAAAGCAAGGTAAATTCATCATATATTTCTGACTATGGTCGTAAATATACTTGGAGTTTAACTTATTTAATTTCAAAACATTTTGTAAAATGTGAAATATGTTGTGATCTTTGGAAGGTAGCCTAATAGTGTAGGCTCAGTGTGGCTAATAGGAAGATGTTGAATCTGGGTTTCATCTGTATTCTGACTATGGCCATAAATACGAACTCCACCGAGTTCATCGACTCCCTAAGAGTTGTTGCATGTGCCATTCGTGTTCATCCATAATGTTTTTTCAAGAAAAATGCATGATTCACATATCAGAATATTATAGAAGTAGACTATATGCTATGCACCCTAGTCTAAGCATAAAAATAACTCTTATTCCAACATTCATTTTTTTTACATTTGCATCACTAAAATAAAAGGAATAAAATGAGAAATTCAACTCCTTCTTTCAAATATTCCTGCAAAACTAGAAATGGGGTTAGTATAAACATGTAGGTTTTTTCACAATTTTTCCGATAATATCCAGAAATTATCAGAGTTATCTGGATATAAACCTCAATCTGATGCCTCCCAAATATGGATATGATTTAAAATCATGAAAATGTCAGAAAATAGGATAATAAAGATTTTAAAATTCAGAATTGTGGTCAAAATAACCAAAATACCCCTAATAACGAGGTTATACCTTTGAAATTAGGATTTTTGAAGGGATTTTGCTAAAATTTGGGAGTTTTAAAATTCAAATGATGATGAAATTAAAGATAGAATATGATGACATGATGCTAAATATGATGAGACTATAAAATCAGAAAGAATTTTTGAGGATTTGGCCAAGAATATTGAATTTCATTTATTTTTTGTGCGGATCGGGATCCTGCGGGACCCTCTTTTGACGATATGGCTAAACCGAATATCCAATGACTTGAAAATCATGCCAAATTAGACATGAAACATCCTATTATTCTCGGGAAATGGAATAAAAAAAGAATGTGCATGAATTGAAATCATGTAAATACAAGATTTCAAATAAAGTCCTAGAATGTGTAAATTTTGCCTGCGGGCGTAAACCAAACACTATTTTTAAACACAATAGCAAAGCAATCCACCATATAAATATCTGAGATTTTGAAGGCTGCTGACAGACATAAAAATAAGCAACTTTGGCTTTTACAGCCCCAGAATTTGATCTACAGTGACTTCGGTAGCATGAATCCAATTCTGATACACATAAATTTAATAAGATTTTCTACAAAAATAGATAAAAAATAGTAATATGCCCCCAAAATTTCCAAAAATTTAAGAGGATAATGCTGACATACAGATAAGAAACTTTGTTTTTGATAGTTTTGGAATACAACCTACTGCTGCTAATAGGAAAATCTGACAATCAAGGTATTATTCAGAACATCAAAATAATTAGAAAATCACAAATACTACCTTAAAATTATAAGAGAAATATCAAACTTATTCTAAAAATTTTAAAATTCTAGAGGCATAAAGTAGACATTCAGAGGATGAACTTTTCTTTTTATAGACCCGGATTTTCAGTTACGCCCAAAGAGCAACAGTCGACTCAAATCAATCTCGAGTCCCAGGGGCTCGTATCAGTTTCTGAAACATGTTCTGTGGTCTTGGATTTTTGACAGACAGGAAAATATTTGAGAAAATTTGATAAAATCAAGTTAAATACTAGACTAAGTTCCGAGACTGCAGCATTTTTTGGATTAGTAATCAGATCTCCCATGAGGAAGATCTTGAATTTACAATCCAGATATTGATCTGTCCAACATTTTCCTGACCCTAAAACATGGTTTGACATTTCGGATTTTGAATAAAGCAAACAATTTCAACTGATTCTGATTTTTTTGCAAGATATCAGGAACAACTATCCGCCCATTATATGATTTTTTAGGGATTTTTTTGAATAAAATAAGAACATGAAATAATAGGTGGACTGACTGCTAAAATCAGAACTCTACAGAAATGTAACAGAAGCAAAATGACATGCAAAATAAATCATGAAAATGCAATTAAAATAAAAGAGTATATCTAACATGATGCACATGTTACTGATGATATAATGCAGATGACACAAGGAGAATGGATTTCAATTGCTATATGCCATAAACAAGAATTATTTGGTCCATTGATTGGAAAAATCTTCTATATTGAATGGCGTTTATTACCTTCGCAAGCAAGATACCAACACAAATCTGATTCAAAATCGAATTCACATGAGATATTATGACAATCATATGGAAGGGAACACATATAGCATGAACATCCAAGAGAAAAAGGCACGTAGGAGTTTACCTTGACGCTCTTGCTTCGGGCATGCAACGATCGGAGCCGGCGGCTAGAGATATTTCCCTTGGTGAATCGACTGCTATTTGGATACTAGGCTGAAGGCAAAGGAATGGAGATCACCTCTGCAAGGCTTGGCTGCTACTTGGAGGTTCGACTTCTACTTGGAGACTTGACGGAAGGTGGAAGAAGCTGGAAAGGGTGTGTGGTAGGAGAGAGAAAGAGGAGGTCTTCGAAAAAGTTGGCCAGTGATGGATTGGATGGATGATCTCCCAGAGGGGTCGACTAGGGGGGTTAAAAAGGAAGTGGCTACATCTTAGGAAAAGCAAAGAGTGAATTTGCTTTTTCTTAACTTTTAGGAAAATCCAAGGGGCGATTTTGGCTCTTTTCAATTTTTTTTGAAATTTTGTTTTGCTTTTTCTAAATAGGTTCTCAATGTGGCGCCACCTCAAAGTGAGTGCCCACATAGAATGAAAGGGGAGCTCTAGAGAGGCGCCACCTCAGGAAAGGGGTGAGTTTGCTTTTTGCTTTTTTTTTTTTGGTTTTTACTTTTCCTAAAGTTTAGCTAAAGCAGACTACTTTTGAGGGAGCTCAGATGTGGCGCAATCTCAGGGGACACATTTATTATTAAAATGAAGAAATAAATAAAATCAAGGTTGTAGGATGGAGCCACCTCAGAGTATGCTCCTACCTTTTTGGCTTTTTCAAAAAGTTAAAAGCAAAAACCTAAATTCAAAAGCAAAGCTGGAGAGGCGCCACCTCAGGGGTGGGCCCCATTTTATTTTTAACAAAGCAAAATGGCAACATTGCCTTAGGGTGGCGCCACCTCAGAGAGGGGCGATTCTTACCTTTTAGGCTTTTTCAAAAGGCTAGAATCTAATAAAAAAAGCAAACTTAATGTGCTGTCACTTCAGGGTGGCTCCACATTTTTTTGGGACAAAAAAATATCTTTATTATATATATATATATATATATATATATATATATATATATATATATATATATATATATATATATATATATTGGAGGGGCGACTCCTCTTTTTTAGGATTTTCAAAAGATAAAAATAAAAACCTAATTCTGAAGAAGGGCTAATGTGGCGCCACCTCAAGGTGGACCCCACATTACCTTTTTATTGGTTAGAATTCAAAAATTAAAGACTTAAAAAGGAAAAAGGAAAACTTAACACTTCTTTTTAGAATTTTCATAAAACTCTAAACTAATTAGCAATTGTAAACTAATACTTGACCTAATTACGGAAAATTTCAAAGAGAGTGCTTTTCAAAGCATTTTTATGAAAATGGCTTGGAATTGTTAATAAAAAGGGTGAATAAAGAGGTTTTATAAAATTTGAAGTCCTTTTTGCAAATTTGGAATAGAAATTCTAGGTTCAGAGCCTTGTCCTCTCCTTTAGGCAGAACCGGTCCAGTTTACAAAATTTGAAAATAAAAAGGTATCCAGATTGTTTTCTTGAGAAAACATTTTGAAATTCAGTCTTAGGGGTTATAATGGGAAAGGATGGCAATTTTGAAAACCCGGGGGCTGAAAATTGATTTCAAAAGAGTTTGAAATTCAAATCTGGATTGAAAATTTTAAAATTATGTGTTCTGGACCTCGAAATGACATGCTATGCAGTGAAACGTTGTGCGATGATATGCAATGACATGTCTCGGAAAATGCAATTCTGAACCAGAGATTGGAGATTTCACTCTCCTGTTATGAGTAAGACTTTGAAAATTTGTGATTGAAAGTAAAGATTTAAGCCAAAACAGAGAAATTTTGAGAATTGGCAATGAAATTTGGACTTTTCCACAGTTCAGATCAGAAATTGACCATTTTTCCCTCTGAAGATCTCGGAGGACCAGTTGCGATGACTGTGTGGAAGTGTCGGAGAGGTGAGTAAAAATTTGGGGTGTTTACAGATGCCCCTCTTTGCTACTAAGCCAGTTCAGGACCGAGCGTAGTGGCAAAGAAAAACACACCAAATTTGGGCTAAAAAAATGCCTCAGTTAGAAGGATCTGACTGGGTATGAGGAAATTGGCCCTAATGAAGATGATAGTTATGGAATGGAAAATGAAGAAAGATTCACTCTGCGGGAGTGAAGTTCAGGTTTTGCCATTAACCTGGATGAGACAAAAATACCTCGTATGGAACGAAGCTCAAGTTTAACCCTTAACCTGATCGAAGGATGAAATGCCTTATCAAAATGATGCTCAGGTTTAAACCCTTAACCTGTTTGGGTAATGAAATACCTCATTAAAATGAGGCTCAGGTTTAAATCTTTAACCTGATAAGGTAAAAGAATAGAATCCTCGCAAGAAGAGACCATGATGGAACCTTCGGATTTCACACAATAAATCTGATAGGGGTTTTGCAAAAGGAAGAAAATGGGGGGTCCCTAAAGCTTGAAAAGGGATTGATCTTGGGCGTCTCATTGCTGAGACTAAATCAACTTTTGAAATTGGTGGCCTTTTTCTAGAGAGTGATTGTTGGTTTGACCTCGAACCGAAATGGAAATGTCTATGGTGGGACAGTGGGGAACACAAGGAAATGTGCAAATCTGAGAGCTCGGGCGCTCATATTATAAAAAAAGGGAAGGAATCTTGAAAACTCCTATTATCAAGTCCTAAAGAGGGATGAAAATGGTGTCAGGATACGTCAGACCGAACATCGAACTCTCGCTTCCTACCGAGATAGCTAGAAAATGTTGTCAAGATGTTGAAAATTATTATTGATTCAAAATAATTGAAAATGATGCATATTGGCATGAAAATATTTTCTCTTTTCTACCTAAAGTATTACCTCCAATCGGGTTAACTTCGTAGAATTAAGATTCGAATTCAAAATTGCTTGTGATTGGCTTTCTTCAAGTAAGTTATCAATTTCCTTGATATGAACAAGAAAGAAAGAATTAACATTGTGAAAACAAATGGTGAAATAATATTGATAATAGAATTTCACAAAATCAAAGAAAAATCTTGATAGAATTGGCAGTTTGATGTCTTAGGGCTTTCTCATGATCATCTTTTTGCACTCTTTTGAGCTCTCTTGGGTTTATATGGAGAAACTTATTACATCATTCTTCATTTTGGGAAGGGTACGTCAGAAACTCCTTCAACTTGGAGATGTTTTGATCCTTCTTTGTTTCAGAACATATACTGATGGTATTGGCTCATTGGTCGGAAGTTTCTTGAGGATAGCGGAAATCAGATATCTTTTAGGGTTTTGTCAAGAAGTTCATCGCATTCGCTTTCAACTTGGCGGTGATCTGAACTTTCCCTAGAAAGATCTGTCACAAGCTCCTTCATCTCGAAGATGATCCAAATCTTCTTTGGCCCCGGGGGTTTAACTCATCCACCAGTCTTCAACTTGACGATGATTGAGAGATCCATTTTGCAGATATTTAATTGCAACTTAAATGATTGAGGAGATATGAAATTGAGTAGATTTTTCCTTATCACCCAGGATATTTCTACTGCCTTATTTTCCACAAGAATGACCTTTAAAAATGTGCCATTGACTGCAATCAACATCAATCACTTATGGCTTTGCGACAATATTGAATTTTCTTTGCTAGCCATGTCGAGGATTTGTTCTTCATCCTTTTGATTGGTCAATAGAAAGATTTTGAATTATGAATCCCTCTTCATGAAAGCTTTGCTCCTTCGAAAGGAATGTTGAAGGTATTCTGAGGTAATTCTTTTGTGCAATAAAAATTTTGAAATCAACAAATATCTAATGACAAATTGGCAAAATGTTCTTGAAATCCTTTGTGAAAGCGAGCATTTGAAGCACGACTCAACACATCCATGGCAAAAATTCTTCTCTCCTTTCCCCAAAGGAGAAGATTCAAAATGGGAAATAGAAAATACTCTTCTCTTTTCTGAAGAGGAGGTGTTTGCAAAATGAACTTTCGAAGAGAAATTAAGCTTTCATCAAAACTTCCTAACATTAGGCTTCTCTTATGGAAAGGGGGCCGGTAATGGTGATGTTGGTGAATTGGTCATGAAGGAAAGAGTCCATCACACTCTCCTTGAAAAAAGGGTCCTTCATGATGAAATGACCTAGTATGAAAATTGAGGGCCACAAGGAAAGTGAGTCTCCGTCGAGTCTCTCCCTATAAAAAGGGTTCCTTGTGTGAAATTGAAAGATTTTTCTGCAAATGGTTCACAAAGTCACGAGTCCCTTCAACTCTCCCTAAAAAGAGGCTAAAGAGTGCAAAAAGAATGAGCTCCCTCGAGCTCTCCCTATAAAAAGGGTCTCTTGCCAAGGAAAATGATTGAAATTGGATATTGAGCCAATTGGCGGAATGAATCTGATGCAAAGGTCGAACCATGCATGACCATGATTGGCGAATGTGGCCCATGGGCCGGAATGATTGAGATAGAATTGGTAACCTGAAGGTTTGAAATTAGCTGACCTGGCAGTCAAAAATTGGAACTGGTTGAGCCGAGGGTCGAAATTGAGAATTGGCTGACTCGAAGGTCGAAATTGAGAATTGGCTGACCCGAAGGTCGAAATTGGGAATTGAGAATTGGTGGACCCGAAGGTCAAAATGGGGAAATTGGAAATTGATGGACCCGTAGGTCAAAATTGGGAATCGACTGACCCGAAGGTTGAAGTTGGGAATTTGAAATTTGGTGGACCGGAAGGTCAAAATAGGGAAATTGGAAATTGGGTGACCCAAAGGTCGAAATTGGAAATTGGATTTTGATGAGAGTTCTATACGAAGACTCGTGGTATAAAACTCATGAGTCATACTATGAAACTTTGGGAGAGGGTGATTGAGTCTAGGTTGAGGAAGGTTGTCATGATATCGGAGAATCAATTTGGTTTTATGCCTGGAAGATCAACTATGGAAGCTATACATCTTCTTAGACAACTTATTGAAAGATATAGAGAGAGGAACAAAGATTTGCATATGGTTTTTATTGATTTAGAGAAGGCATACGATAGAGTACCTAGGGACGTTCTCTGGTGGACAATGATGAAGAAAGGTGTTTCTCTCAAGTACATTAGTATAATTAAAGATATGTATGAAGGAGTAGTAACCAATGTCCGCACTTGTGGAGGGGTGACAACCAATTTTCCGATAACGGTTGGGTTACATCAAGGATCTGCTTTAAGCCCTTTCCTATTTGCGATAGTGATGGATGAGCTTACGAGATCAATTCAAGAAAATGTACCGTGGTGTATGTTGTTTGCTGATGATATTGTTTTGATTGATGAGTCTAGAGCTGGGGTTAATGCTAAGTTAGAATTATGGAGACAGACATTGGAAGCTAGAGGTTTTAAGTTGAGTAAGAGTAAGACTGAATATATGGAATGTCGGTTTAGTAAGCAACGAAGTAGGGATGGGAGTGTAGTGAAGCTTGGTGAGCAAGATATACCGGTGAATGATTATTTCAAATATTTGGGATCCATCATTCAAAAGTATGGAGAAATTGATGGAGATGTAAATCATAGGATAAAGGTTGGGTGGATGAAATGGAAAAGTGCTACTGGAGTGCTGTGCGATCGTAGAATGCCATTGCGGTTGAAGGGAAAGTTTTATAGGATGACTATTAGACCCGCTTTACTATATGGTACGGAATGTTGGGCTGCCAAGAGACATCATATTCAAAAAATGAGTGTAGCTGAGATGCGGATGCTTAGATGGATGTGTGGAAATACAATAAAAGATAAAATTCGGAACGAAGAGATACGTAAGAAGGTAGGTGTTGCACCCATTGAAAATAAGATGCGAGAGAATCGTTTACGGTGGTTTGGACATATTCGGCGAAGGCCTAATGATGCTCCAGTTAGAAGGTTGGAGAAATGGGAAAATATATTAGTTAAAAGAGGTCGGGGTAGGCCTAGGAAGACTTGGTTGGAGATGATAGGAAAGGATATGAATGCTTTGAACCTCACCGAGGACATGGCGTTGGATAGAAATGATTGGAGGAAAAGGATTCATGTGGAAGACCCAAAATGAATTTCTTTTTTGGTTCATATCGCTGACCCCAATTGTTTTGGTATGAAGGCGTAGTTGTTGTTGTTGTTGTTTTTTTTTCTATACGAAGACTAAACCTGAGAGGTCGACTAATGTGACTGATAGGCGGGATACTAACATGAGGGTTAGATTCTGAAAGAGTGCCCGTATGAGCACTGGATTTGAAAATGTACCAGTACGAGTACTGGATTTTGGAAATGTACTAGTACGAGCACTGGATTTTGAAAATGTGCCAACGCTAATGCCTAACTGGCACTTTCATAATTTTTTGAGAATTGTGATGGGACTGATTGCCGGGATCTCAAGATTATCTTTTATCTCGAGTGGGCAAGTCAACACTGATCTATGTATTTGAACGCAAATGAATATGAATAGATGCAAATTAATGCTCATGAGTACACTTGTGTGCAAAATGAGAGGTTTATCCTACCTGCATACAGGCCATTTTTGAATAGAGATAAAAATTTAAAATGCCCCAGTGTAACTGGGAAAGAGAAATTTGATCATTATTGAAAGAAATAGGAGATTACAAAAGGAAGAATAGGTGCTTCAAGCATAGAACTTTTTCAAGTGTCTGGCGTTGATGGGATCTGGCAATTCTACCCCATCGACATTGATGAGTCGATATGAATTGCGGGGTAACGTTTCTTTGATGACATATGGACCTTCCCAATTTGGTGACCATTTGCCGTCTGGACGATGCTTGAGATAAGTTGTGGATCTAAGCACTAGATCATTGACTCAGAATCTCCTTTCAATGACAGATTTTGCATACTTTCTAGCTATCCTTTGACGATAGGATTGGGCGTGTTTCGCAGCTTTTAGCCTTTTTTCATCAAGCAAGTCAAGTTGTACCAATCGTTGTTGCTGATATTGATCAAGAGGTAACTCTAGAAGTGATGCAAACTTCAGAGCGGGTTTCTGAACATGCAGGGACAATACTACTTCGGTTTCATAGACTAATTATGATGGAGTAGCATTAGTAGGTGTGGATGATGGTCATGTATGCCTATAGTGCATCGTGGATCTTCTCATGTCAGTCACAGCCTGTTTTCACTGTTCGCTCCAAGATAAATCTTGAATTTTGAGTAGAAAGTTTTCATCCTTCCATTATTGAAATGATTGCCATTGTCTGACACGATATCGTGTGGTATGCCGAAATGACAAAGAATATTTTTGTAGATAAATGAAACTACATGCCGACCTTCTACTGTACGGAGAGTGACGACTTCCACCCATTTGGTGAAATATTCTTTTGCAGCCAGAAAGTATTTGTGGTCATTTGAAGCAGAAAGAGTGATGGGACCTACGACATCAAAGGCCCACATAGAAAATGGCCATGGAGAAACAACTGATTGTAAATATGCACCTGGTGTGTGAATAGCTATTGCATGTATCTGACATTGCACACACTTCTTTACAAAGCGATAGCAGTCTTGTTGCAGTCTTCCAATAATATCTTGCTCAGATGATTTGCTTGACAAGGGTTTGGTAGCTGACATGGCCACCACAAATGCCTTCGTGTGCTTCCCGCACGACTTCTTTGGCTTCATCTTCGTCTAAGCATCTGGAATATTCAGAACTGAATCCGCGATGATAGAGAACATTAGCAAGGATAAAATAGCGAGTAGACATGCGCTGAATCACTCGGTTCTCTTTCTTCGGGAGTTCTGGAGAAAATTCATCAGTTTCTAGGATTTTTTTGATATTATAATACCAGAGCTTCTTCTTTTGTTCAGCTTGGTATACTTGTTTCAATGGGATGAAGGCAAGTTGATCAAGTCTGCCGATTTCAAAAGAGCAACAGGATTCTCCATTTTTTAATACCATAATGGAGCCCAGATTGGCTAAACTATCTGCAACTTGATTGAAGTCTCTCTTGATATGAAAAAGTTGAAACTCCTCAAAATTGCTGGCAAGAGCTGAAACTATCTTTTGATAGGGAAGCAATTTTTGATCTTTTACTTGCCATTCTGCTTGAACTTGATTGACGACGAGCAATGAGTTGTCGTAAGCATATACTTTCTTGACATTGAAGTTTTGTAGAATCTTCAGGCCTTGTAGCAGAGCTTCATACTCAACCATATTTTGAGTGCATTGGAAATCCAATTTGAGAGAAAAAAGGATCATCTCCTTCTCAAGCGTGATCAGTAAGATCTCGATTCCTATTCTTGTTATATTTTTGGAACCATCGAAGAATAAACTCCAAACTGGAGCTTGTTGGATATTGCATATCTGCTCATCGGGGAATTTATCTTTGGCTTTCACTTCTTCTGTTAACGGAAAGTCGGCCAATTGATCTGCAATTGCTTGGTCTTTGATTGATTGTTGTGAGACATATTCCAAGTCATATTGCACTAGTAAAACTTGCCACTTGGCAATCCGTTCGCTAAGAAAGGGTTGCTCGAGAATGTACTTGAGAGGATTTAATTTTGACAGGATCTTAACTTCAGATGCCAGAAAGCAGTGCCTCAACTTCTGACACATCCAGACCAGGGCTAGGCAGGTCTTCTCTATTTGAGAGTATTTCTTTTCATAGTCGATGAAAGTCTTACTCACGTAATAGATGGCATGCTCGATCAGACTACGTTCTTCATATTGTGCCAGGAATCCGCCGCAGGCAACTTGATTAACTGAGATATAGAGTAAAAGAGGTTTTCCCAATTCTAGCGGCTTCAAGACAAAATGATTAAGAAGGTACTTCTTGATATGTTTGAACGATTGCTGACACTCTGGTCCCCATTCAAACTTTACTCCTTTTTCTGAGTAGATGTTTAAAAGGCTCACATCTCATGGCCAAATTGGATATAAAACGCCGAATTGATTGCATACATCCTTAAAGGCTATGCAACTCTTTGAGATTAGTCATAGGTGGCATATCGATGATGGCCTTGGCCTTAGCGGGATCTACTTCTATCCCTTTCTTGCTGACCAGAAATCCTAATAACTTGCCTGACTCGATTCCAAAAACACATTTTTGGGGGTTAAGCTTAAGCTTATAAAGAATGAGTCGCTTAAAAACTTGATCAAGATCTTCGAGGTGATCTTCCTCCTCTTTGGACTTCATGAAGATATCAACGATATACGCATCCATAATTTTACGCATCTGATCATGAAAAGTGATGGTCATTGCGCGCTTATATGTTGTTCCAACATTCTTGAGCCCGAACGGCATAACTGTATAACAGAAAGTGCCCCGTGGGGTAGTGAAAAATGTCTTGGCTTGGTCGCGAGCGACCAACTTAATCTGATTGTATCCGGAGTATCCGTCCATAAAAGAGAACATGGCATGTCTCGCTGTGTTATCAATCAACAGATCGATGTTTGGAAGTGTATAGTCATCCTTTGAAGTCGCTTTGTTGAGATCTCTAAAGTCTATGCAAATTCTCACTTTGTCATTTTTCTTGGGAACGATGACATTATTGGCTAGCTAATCTGGGTAGTCAATAGTTTGAGTGAACTCTTCTTTGAGTAGGTCTTCAAGACCTTCCTTGACTTGTTGTTCCACTCAGGGATCCAATTTTCTTAATTTTTGCTTGACTGGCTTAACATCCAGCTTTAGAATAAGACGATGCTCGACTAATTTTGGATCTAGACCTGGCATGTCCTCATAAGTCTATGTGAATACTTCCTTATGCTGTTTGAAAAGATTGGTGAGCCTTTTCTTTTCTGTTGGGCTTAGATTGGTGTCAATTTTGAGGATCTTGGGATTATCTTCTGAACCAATGTTGATGTTCTCAGTTGGATCCTGGACCAAGGATAACGGCTCATCTTGTTTCTGAACTGAGGCAAACTCTGGCAATTCTTGAAGAGACTGATCGAACTCTGCAAGCTCATCTGAGTGCTTCATAGCCATGCTGTCTTCTGTTCTGGCTTTGATTCAGTGAATTATCGCTGGCTTTGAAAAAGCATTTGGATTGAGAACAAGTCTCTTGATTGATCGAGACGACATTCTGAAAATTGGAGAAAAAACTTTTATTCATGGAAAATCGCCAATCATGAAGTAAGTTGCATAGTGTTTAGAAAAATTGAACAAAAATATGTGAAATGACAACAAGATTGTAAAGATTGATAGTAGAGAGATGGCAGCTAGATAGACAAGGAAAACTTGGAATTTTATTAAATTGATTTGATCAAATGACAATGGAATATCATAAAAGAATTGAAAAGGAAAATGACAAATGATATTTCTAAAGTGCCCCTTTGATAAAGGCAATGTTCTTCTGAGATCTTCTATCGGAAAGGCCCAATCCTGCTCTACGGGCATGATGCTTGGGGATCACTGGTTCAATTCGACCATCTTCATTTTTACCTATACCTTTAAAGGGTTGGTAGCCATGCTTCAGTAGTAAGTCAAATCCCTTCTTGGTTTTCATAAATTATGGGAACAAGGGGTGGTCACTGAAAGAACTATAGTCGATCCGACCTTCGATCTTGAAAAATTGAGGTCCCCTCCATTGGGTCATGGCTATTGTGTGTATCGATGGCTCTGATGTCTGGAGTATCTCTAGACTTTATTCAAGATTGACTTCTTCTCTTTCTCTGATACTGGGGATATCTGCAGTGAAGCTAGGTCTGGGAATCATAGGTTGCGGAAGCCTTTCCTCCAGATCTTCTCCCAGTACAATTGTGATCATTCCGCCCTTGGACCACTTGATGCACTGGTGCAGAGTGGATGGCACAACATTTGCATTATGGATCCATGTCCTTCCTAATAGCAGGTTGTAGGTGGGTGGCACATTGACCACATGAAAAAGGACTGAATGGATTGAATAATTAATAAAGATTTCCAGGAAAATCTTTCATTTAGTTGTCTGTCTGTGATTATTGAATCCATAGATAGTGATTGGATCCAGAATGTATTCTTCTTCCTTGAGTCCCAAAGCCTTAACGGTCATCTCAGGACATATATTGAGGTTGCTGCCTCCATCAACCAACACATGAGGTACAATTATTCCCCTGGTTCTGACGACGATGTATAGCGTATTGTTGTGGAAAGCGTGAGGCTTTGGCAAATCCTCATCTAAAAATGTAATCGGCGCATTAGTCATGACATGATTGACAATATGGGTCATATCTTTAGGAGTCGTACTGGGTTTTACTTTAATTTTCCTCAGCAGATAATCCAGTACTTGTTGATGATTGGTAGAAGCTTGCGATAAGTCTAGGATTAAGACATTAGATAGAGCAGTTAATGGCTTTTGAGTTGATGTCTCACCTTTTTCTGGAATGAACTTAATGAAGTGTTTAGGGAATTCGGGAATCCCTCTTGCTACTTCAGGGGATGCCTTTGTAGACTACGCAGACACCTTCATCTTGCCAAAGCCTAAAATGAGGTCCATTTTCTTACTACTAGTTGGTGCTTGTCGTTGTACCAAAACTTGATGCTGAACTTAAAGATCTTGTCTAGAACATGGCTTGATGTGGTCTTGTGGCTGGAAAGGTTGTTCAGTGGTCACTGCTGCCGAATGTTAAGGGAATGGATGGTTCAGAATATCCATTTTTTCTTCTTTGAAACCTTCTACCAGAAGATTCTTGTCAATGTAGTCCTGAATAATGTTTTTGAGAACGAACTAGTTCTCAATATTGTGTCTCACTATCTGGTGAAACTTGCAGAATTGATCTTTCAACTTCCCCATGGGTACAGAGGGATCGACCAACTGTTATCATCGCAAAATTTTTTTCCCTCCCTTGCGAGAAAAAAATGAATTTCGCGAGTCAAACTCGACTAAAGTTTTGAAAATGGTTTTAAAAATTACTCGCCTCCGTTTTGAAAATTTGCGGGAAAATTCCATGGAATGGGATCCGCCTGTCAGTACGAGGTTCAACCGTTCCTGGCGCCTTTACCAGGGGTAATTGAACCAAGGACCAATTATGTGCTTTAACTTGACTCAAATATCTAAATTATGCTCTATTTTTTCAAGAATGCACAAAGAATCAGGCTTGTGCTATGGAATTTTAAAAAAAATGCAAGTTTGAGAAAATATGATGTTTGCTTTGGAAAATATGCTTGGAAAAGTACTTGAAAATTGAATTCCTGGGAAAATCATTGAAGTTCATTGGAAATCAGAAATTTGCATTGGAAAGTGATTTCTCAAGAAAATTTGAACTTTAGAAAATTGATTTTGAAATTTGGAATTGCTTTTCTGAGGAAATGGATTTGAAAATTCTGAGAAAATTGGGAAGTTCATTGGAAAAGGATTTTTGAAATGGAAAATGGATTCTCAGGAAACTGGGTTCTCAAGAAAATAGGAAATCTGAGAAAATCGATTTTTGAAAACTTGGGATTTTGAAATTTGAGAATTTTAAAACATTGGAAAATCTTAATTTGAACCTGGGAAATGCTTTTAAATGTCATTTGAAAACTTAGAATTTTGAGAAAACCTGATCCTGAGAAAGACTTGGAAATTCTTGAGAAAACTGAATTTTCTGAAATTGAAATTGGAAAATGAGTTTGAAAATAATGCAATTTGAATGATATGAATGAATGAATGAATATGAATTTGAAAAGGGAATTTCATTGAGGAATTGGGAAATCCTTTTAAAACTTTGAAAAATGCAGTGCATTTTGAAGTTAGCCTAAGTGTGTAGGCTGAACGTGGCTAATACGAAGATCATAAATCTTGGTTTTCTTCGTATTCTGACTATGGCCATAAATACGAATCCCACCGAGTTTATAAACTCCATAAGAGCTTGTGCACGTGCCATTCGTGTAAACCATAGTGAATTTGAAATAATGTGCATGAATCATACATCATATATTAAAATTTGCATAAATTAAACTATATGCAATGTAGTCCTATTCTAAGCAGAAAATGTAAATCTTATTCCAAATTATTACATTTGATGTTACATTGAATTGAAATAAAATAAGAAAATAAAATCTTCTTCTTGAATATTCCTGCAAAACTAGAAAACAAGGTTAGCACAAAAATGTAGGTTTTTCTGAATTTATCCGAAAATATGGGAAATTATCGGATATTATTCAGATATAAACCCAAATTCATACCCCCTTTGATATAAACATGATAAATAATGAATAAATTGTGAAAATAAACTTAAAAATTTGAAATTGGTGTCAAAATGACCAAAATACCCCTGATGACCTTGAAATCAGGGTTTTCTGAAAGAATTTTTATAAATTTTGGAATTTTGAAAATCAAATGAAATAAATCAAACATAATATGATAAAATATGATGATATGCATGAAATTTTGGATAATTAGAAATTGAAAATTTCGAAATTTAGGTCAAAATGACCAAAATATCCCCGATAACAAGACTATGGCCTTGAAACCACGATTTTCTAAAATAAATTTTGCAAAATTGAAAAATATGAATTACAAAGGAGATTTAAATTAACCCTAATATGATTCTACATGCTTATGTACATGATAAAAACCCTCAAATGGCGAAAATATCATAAAATATCAAATTTAACCTGATTTTCGCCTAATTTTCGCTTCTAAATTTAAAGATAAACTAACACATGGAGCAAATGAACTTCGAATTAAGCCAAATTTGGCATGGACACCTAAAATATCTCTAAAAACATAATGGAGCTCGAAAATCTATTTTTTTGTATTTTTAAATATGGAAATTTAAATAAAAACCCTAAATTTTGTGATTTTTGCCTAAAATGTTGATTCTAAAGGGAATTTAGGATATCAAACTTCTATAAAAATTTCCCAAATTTTATGGGGAGACAGAGGACAGTAAGGCAAGGATTTTTTCCTTTTACACTTTCTGATTTTGACCTATTGTCGGAGCTGTGCCACTCCGGCAAGTCGGATCGGAATCCGGCGACTCTAGGATTTAGGGGAAACAGACAGGTTTCGATAGAAAATGTGGGAAAAATAGTAAACTGATGCTAAAAAGGCTAAAATTGTGAGAAAATGTCCCTGACAAACATAGGAAAATTTTATTTTTTTACAGTGTTGGGATTCGGGTTACAGTTTGAAAAAGGCCACACTGTTATGAGAGACCCGAATCTCTGAAATTTCTGGATATTGGAATCTGTCAGACAGAAAAAATATTTTTGGGAAAAATAATGATACAGTTTCAAAAATCCCCAAATTTTGGGAAATGATAGGAAAATATGTTAGGAACAATTTTTGTGTTTAAAGTTTTACATAAAAGCTACGGATTGAGCGGACTTGGTGCATTAAGGCCTGTCTATACTCTGACAATGAAAAATCAAGATTTTCTCAGGGGTCTGGGAAATCCGATTTTTGACAGAGGTCAAAACTAATTGGAAAAACTTCACAATTTCCAGATCCTTAGTAGATTTGATTATAAATCCACTGAGATTTTTGGGGGAAAATTTGGATCTTTCATGGTAGAGATCTTGTGCCCACAAGTCTGAATTTGAGGTATCCAGAATTTCCACAGGGTTTAGAACCCAGTTCGGTTGTTAGATTTTTAAAACAAAGCCGCAGACCTCAAATCCATTTGGGATTTTTGCAGGAAATCAAGTATAAACATATGCATCTACCACAAAAAATTAGGAATTTATTGATGAGGAATTTAACATGAAATAACGACTGCATGGTGTACTTGAATTAAAAAAAAAAACTATAGATCAATAAGCCTATGTTAATGAAGCTAATGGTATGAAACATCAAAATACCCTAAGTGCAATCTCTAAAACATGCAACCTACATCAAAATAATTACAAAACCAAAGGAAATACAGGGAGATATCATTTTCTTTTTTTACTGTTGGATGTTGAAAGGAGGGATCCGATCCATTTATTGGATGGATCCCTTCATTCATATCACTTTTACCCTTGGGAAACCAACATTTCCTATCCTTATAAACCCATGTTTGAAACTTTACAACCATGTGAATCTAACTTTGATACTGGATTTACACAGAAAATAATGCAAAAAAAAAAGAAAAAAAATCATGAAGAGGGTTTACCTTGGAAGGAACCTTGCTAGAACCGGTTGAAGGAGTTGGAACTCGATACTGCTGCAACAAAGGAGGGGCGAAGGTGGTGGCTACGGTGGCTGTAGCACTAGCTGGAGATCTTGCAGGAAAGAGAGCACATGCTGTGGTGATCTTGAAGGTTGAAGGTGGGCTGGAGATGGTGCTGATTGAAGGGGGTGCTGCTGCTGGACATGAAAGGAGTGGCTGGAGTGGTGTTGGAGGTAGCTGCCGGCTGGTGCTCCTCTTTGGTGGCCGGAAGTGGTGGTGTTGAAGGAGTTGAGGGTGGTGTGTGCTGCAGCAATGAGAGGGAGATGCTGTGTATTGGGAACCACGAGAGAGAGAGAGAGAGAGGCAAAAATCGTGAATGAAGAGAGTCCACCGTGTGTTATTTTCTAAGTTGATAACTTAGGAAAAAATCCCCATCTTTCCCTAAGTTTTTGGTGGTTAATGAAAAGGGAGCCAAAGGGTTTACGTGAATGGCTGGACAAGAGGGAAAAGAAGGGCGGAAGGAAGGGAGGAAGGAAAAAGGAAAGAAGAGGAAGAAGAAAAAGAAAGAAAAGGGAAAAAGAAAGGAAAGAAAGAAAAGGAGGGAAAAAGGAAAAGGGAAAGAAAAAAATGAGGAAAAAATGGAAAGTGGGGCTGGAGGCTTGGGTGACCACCTTGTGGGTCCCACCTCTCTAAAATGCAAAATAAATAAATAAAACAAAAATGAACAAATAAAAAGAAAATTGAAAGGAATAAAAATATATATATATATATATATATATATATATATATATATGTATATATATATGTATATATATATATATATTTTAATAAAACAGAAATGTAAATGAGTGGGCCATCTCAGAGCGGGTCCAAATTCCACTTTTGAAATTCATTTTGACGATTAGAGGGGTAAAATAGTTTTTTCAGAAAGTTTCCAGACGAAACAAGCTATTTTTGGCAGTTTTTCAAACGAGCTCGGATTTTGAAGTTCAATACCTTGTTGCGAAGCAAATCCAATGTAGAATTTAAAAATTTAATTTTGGAAGAAATCCAAATTGTTTTTCTCGAGAAAATACTTCCAAATTTATTTTCAGACAAAACAAGCTATTTTTGGCAATTTTTGAAATGAGCTCGGATTTTGAAGTTCAATACCCCGTTGCAAAGCAAATCCAGTGTAGAATTCAAAAATTTGAGTTTGAAATACATCCAGATTATTTTTCTTGAGAAAATATTTCCAAATTTAGACTTTCGGGGGTAAAAATATCAATATTGGAAACTCGGGGTTTGAAATTGATTTCTGAAAGCTTTTAAAACTTGATCTGGATTGAAATTTATAAAACTGGAGTTCTGGACTTCGAAAATGAAATGAAATGAGATGAAATGTCATGAAATGCTGAGAAATGATATGAAATGATGAGAAATGACATGCAAAATGCAGACCCTGAATGTAGAATTTTGGATTTTAAACCCCGATTGACAGCTGTACCAGTTTAAAAAGTATAAAAACTGATAAAATTTGCAAAATGATTGAAGAAATGGTTTTTGAACTCTACTGGGTTAGAGTGACACTAAAAATTAGGGTTTGAGCTGAATCAAACTGAAATGAGCTGGATTGAGCTGGGTTTTAGAGTTTCAGAACTCAAGTGAACTGACCAGACACTGACACAACTGACCTTTCTGGCTAAATTTTCAAGAAAAGCTGTCATTTTTAGAGAAATGGTTCGGAATGGTCACTGAAGTGAAGTGAATTACGAACTTGAGCTGGCTTTGAGCTAAAAAAAAAGGTCAATAATACTGACATGAACTAAAATCAAAGCTCAAACACTAGCTCAATTGGCTGAACTCAGCTCAATTTCAGCTGAAAGAGCTGAAATGGACTAAAATGGGCTCCTGGACACTTGGAAATGGTTTTGAACTGAAACTGGAGTGCTTGAACTTCTGGTGAGCTCAAGTTAGACTCTGGGGAGTATGATTGACTATAAATGACTGACTCAGAGACAATTGGTTTGGATTTGAGCAAGAAATGAGCTCATTTCTGAAGAAATGATCCCATTTTGGCAAGAATGATCAGAAATGAAAATGACTTTCTCACTGTGAGCTCAAATGAATTTGAAATGACTGATATTCTAAATGTTATGAACTAACCAATGAGCTTAGTTGACTCCGACTGACTGGGGTTCGGGATGACCTAGGGGTAAAATGGTAATTTTCCTAATGAAAATAGGTAAAATGTTGATTTTTTGAAACTGACTCGGGGTTTGACTCCTACACTGACCTTACAGGGTTGGCATTGCACGAGGAGGATTGTTTGAAAGTGAATGAGGAAAATTTGGGGTGTTTACAGATGCCCCTCTTTGCTACTAAGCCGGCTTGAAGACGAGCTTAGTGGCAAAGAAAACACACCAAATTTGGGCTATAAAAATGCCCCAGTTAGAAGGATCTGACTGGATATGAAAATATTAGCCCTGATGAAAATGGTAGATATGAAATGGAGAATAAAGAAGAAAAATTTTACCTCAAAAGAAGTGAGATTCAGGTTTTGCCCTTAACCTAGATGGGACAGAAAATTCCTCGTGTAGAAACGAAGCTCAGGTTTGACCCTTAACCTGACCGGGGAATGAAATACCTCATCAAAGGAGGCTCAGGTTTGTACCCTTATCCTGATTGGGAGGAAAATGAAATACCTCATCAAAGGAGGCTCAGGTTTGTACCCTTATCCTGATTGGGCGGAAAATGAAATACCTCATCAAAGGAGGCTCAGGTTTGTACCCTTATCCTGATTGGGCGGAAAATGAAATACCTCATTAAAGGAGGCTCATGTTTGTACCCTTATCCTGATTGGGTGGAAAATGAAAATGGTAAGTTGGATGGTGAATAAGACAATTTTCTTGAAGAGGAATAAGGTGACTCTTTCAACAACACGAAAGATGAATTCTTTCGACAACGCAAAAGATAACAAGGCGATCCAAAGGAACAAGGTGATTCTTTCAACAATGCGAAAGATGACAAGGCGATCCAAAGGAGCAAGGAGATTCTTTTGACAACGCAAAAGATGAATTCTTTCGACAACGCGAAAGATGACAAGGCGATCAAGAGGATTAAGGCGATTCTTTCAACAACGCTAGAGATGACAAGGCGATTCTTTTGACAACGCAAAAGATGAATTCTTTCGACAACGCGAAAGATAACAAGGCGATCCAAAGGAACAAGGCGATTCTTTCAACAACGCGAAAGACGACAAGGCGATCCAAAGGAGCAAGGCGATTCTTTTGTCAACGCAAAAGATGAATTCTTTCGACAACGCGAAAGATGGGAAAGGCGATTCAAAGGAACAAGGCGATTCTTTCAACAACGCGAAAGACGACAAGGCGATCCAAAGGAGCAAGGCGATTCTTTTGTCAACGCAAAAGATGAATTCTTTCGACAACGCGAAAGATGGAAAAAGGCGATCCAAAGGAACAAGGCGATTCTTTCAATAACGCGAAAGACGACAAGGCGATCCAAAGGAGCAAGGCAATTCTTTTGTCAACGCAAAAGATGAATTCTTTTGACAACGCGAAAGATGGTAAAGGCGATCCAAAGGAACAAGGCAATTCTTTCAACAACGCGAAAGATGATAAGGCGATCCAAAGGAGCAAGGTGATTCTTTTGACAACGCAAAAGATGAATTCTTTCAACAACGCGAAAGATAACAAAGGCGATCCTTTCACAGAAAAGGCTAATCTTTCAACAACGCGAAAGATGATAAAGGTTACTCTCTCAAGGAGGTAAAAGGTGATATCAGGATGTGTCAAGATAGACATCGAGCTCTTCACTTCATGTCAAGATAGTAAGAAAATATTGCCAAAATGTTAAAAATTGTTTGTTGATTCAAAATGCTTGAAATTGATGTATATTGGTATGAAAATCTTTCCTCTTTTCTACCTGAAGTATTACCTCCGACTGGGCTTAACTCCGTAGAATCAAGATTCGAATTCAAATTGCTTGCAATTGGCTTTCTTTCAAGGAAGCTATCAATTTCCTTGACATGAGCGGAAAAGAAAGTATTCTTGATATTGTGAGAGCAATTGGTGAAAGAATATTGATAATAGAATTTCACAAAATTAAAGAAGATTCTTTGGCAAATTTGGCAGTTTGATATCCTGGGATTCTTTTCTCATGATGATCTTTCTGCCCACTTTTTTTCTTTATTGGCAGAATTAGAGCTCTCTTGGGCTTTTGGGGATTTTATTACATCATCCTTCATTTTGGAGATGTCCTGACTTTTCTCTCTTCTTTTTTTTTTGGAAGGGTACGTCACAAACTCCTTCATCTTGGAGATGTTTCGATCCTTCTTTTTCTCTAAGGGATTATATCGACGGTTATTGGCTCATTGGTTGGAAATCTCTTGATGATAGCGGAAATTAAATATCCTTTAGGGTTTGTCGGGAGGCTCATCGCAGTCGCCTTCATCTTGACGGTGCTCTGAACTTTCCCTGGAAGGATCCGTCACAAACTCCTTCATCTTGGAGATGATCCAAATCTTCTTTGGCCCCGGGGGTCTACTCGCCTAATTTGCCTTCATCTTGACACAGTTGAGAGATCCCTTTTGCAGATATTTAATTGCAGCTTTAGGTGATTGAGGAGATATAGAGATTGAATGGATTTTTCTGTATCACCCAGGATATTTCGACTGCTTTATTTTCCAAGAATGATCTTTAAAAATGTGTCATTGACTGCGATCAATACCGATCACTTATGGCTTTGCAACAACATTGAATTTCCTTTTGCTGGCCATATCGAGGATTTATTCTTCATCCTTTTGGTCGGCCAATAGAAAGATTCTGAATTTTAAATCCTTTTTCGCGAAAGCTTTGTCCTTTCGGAAGTAATACTGAAGGTATTCTGAGGTAATGTTTTTGTGCAATAAAGATTTTGAAATCAGCAAATATTTAATGACAAATTGGCAAAATTTTCTTGAAATCCTTGGTGAGAGCGAGCATCTGAAGCACAACGCAACGCATCCATGACAAAAATTTTCTTCTCCTTTCCCCAAAGGAGAAGATTCAGAATTTGGGAATAGAAATTACTCCTCTCTTCCCTAAAGAGGAGGTGTTTGCAAAATGAACTTTCGAAGAGAAATTAAGCTTTAGTCAAAACTTCCTAACATTAGGCTTCTCTTATAGAAAGGGAGCCGGTAATGGTGAGGTCGGTGAATTGGTCATGAAGGAACGAGTCCATCACACTCTCCCCAAAAAGGGGGTCCTTCATGATGAAATGGCCTAGTATGAAATTATGGTCACAAGGAAAGCGAACTTCCGTCGAAGCTCTCCCTGAACTAAGGGTTCCTTGTATGAAATTGGAATTTTTTTTTGCAAACGGTTCACATAAACACGAGTCCCTTCAAACTCTCCCTGAAAAGGGGCTAGGTGAACAAAGGATAGCATGCGAAAAGAACGAGCTCCCTTGAACTCTCCCTATAAAAAGAGTCTCTCGCAAGAGGAAATGACTGAAATTGGTATTGAATGACCAAAAGGTCAAAATTGGAATTTGGAAAATTTGAAATTTTGAAATTTGAAATTAGAAATTTGGAATTTGGAAATTGAAAATTGATTGACCCGAAGGTCGAAATTGGAATTAATTGACCCAAAGGCCGAAATTGAAATTGGTTGACTCAAAAGTCGAAATTAGAAATTTGGAATTTGAAAATTGGAAATTGGGAAATTGATTGACCCGAAGATCAAGATTGAAAAATTGGAAATTGATTAATCTGAAGGTCGAAATTGGAATCTTGGAAATTGGGTGGCCTAAGGGCCGAAATTGGTAATTGGATGGCCCGAAGGCCAAAATTGGAAATTGGATGGCCCAAGGGCCAAAACTGGTAATTGGAATTTGGAAGAAAATTTGAGTCGGAACTCTAATCTTCTAGACCAATTTTAGGAAAAGAAAACTTGGGTCGGAACTCGAATCTTCGAAGGAAAACTAGATCCATCGGAAGGAAAGAAAATTCGAGTCGGAACTCAAATCCTGAAGGAAAACTAGACTGGTCAGAAGGAAAGGAAATTCGAGTCGGAACTCGAATCCCAAAGGAAAACTAGACTAATTAGAAGGAAAGAAAATTCAAGTCAGAACTCGAATCCCAAAGGAAAACTAGACCGGTTAGAAGGAAAGGAAATTCGAGTCGGAACTCGAATCCTGAAAGAAAACTAGAATAGCGTGGATTAGGTTTGAAAACATTAACCAGTAAACCAGATTTTGAAAGTTTGACCAATAAAAATTGGATTTTAAAAGTCCGACTAATAACAATTGGATTTTGAAAGATGTACCAGCGTGAATACTGGATTTTGGAAATGAACCAGTATAAGTACTGGATTTTGAAAATGGATCAGTACGAATACTGTTTTTGGAAGAATTACCAGCACAAACACTGGATTTTGAAGATTTACCAGCACAAACACTGGATTTAGAAAATTTTACCAGCACGAACACTGGTTTTTGAAAATCTTACCAGCACGAACATTGGATTTTGAAAATTTACCAGCACGAACACTAGATTTAGAAAATTTTACCAGCACAAACACTGGCTTTTTGAAAATTTTACCAGCACGAACACTGGATTTTTTAAAATTTTACCAGCACGAACACTGGTTTTTGAAAATCTTACCAGCACGAACACTGAATTTTAAAAATTTATCCAACTGATTCTGATGAGAGATTTTCAATCTTCATCCTCACGATGACTTAGACAACTGTCGGGGTCTCAAGATTTATCCCTTATCCTGAATGGGTGGTTCAGGTTTATCCCTTAACCTGAAGGGAAAACGAATTCAATACATATGGATGCAAATGAATGCATGCAAATGCAAATGAATGCAAATGTATGTAAATGAGTGCAAATGCATGCAAAATGAGAGATTTATTTGACCCTGCCTGCATACAGGATGTTTTGAAGACAATTTTCAAAATAATGCCCCAGTATAACTGGGGAGTGAGAAGTTGGATGAAAGGATAAGTAATTGATATTTGAAGAATACTTTCTGACTTTTGATTGATTCAGGAGAGACTCTGAAAAATATCACTTCACGCAGAAGGACATGGTGCAGAGAAGGAGAAATTGATAATTTTATTGATGCATTGAAGGAAAATGACAAATCAAGGAAAGATAGACAGGATTACATCATCCTTTGAAGGCAAAATGAGAAATGGGAAAATGCTAGCATCGTCGGCTTTTTGAGTAATCGAGGAAAGATGGCTAGTCCTTCTTTTTATCTTCAACGAGGATATTCTTATCAATGCAATCTTGAATAATGTTCTTGAAGACAAAACAGTGGTCAGTATCGTGTCCTACTGCCTGATGGAATTTGCAGAATTGGTCCATGAACCTTCCCATGATCGTGGGAGGATCTGTGGCTCTTGGGAGCTTTACCATTTCTTTGGTCAACATATATTCAAGGATTTCATCGAGAGGTTGCTGAAGAGGAGTAAACTGACGATCGTCACCCCAACCATCCTGTTTTATCTTTTCTTTCTGCTGACTCAATTTTTCATTCTTCTTTGAAGACTTTTCTTTCTGACCTGCATGATTGCTCTTGCTATTTTTGTGGCCACTGCGGCCGACATTGGCAGAGAAGATGAAATTTTCCTTCTTCTTTGAATCTTGATTATTCTTGACAAGGGTGATGCCATCATAGACCCCATTCTCTATTCCCATCTCGAGCCACTCGGTCCGTTCAGTAAGCTCAATGAAAGATTTAGAAGGTGAGGTGGAGATAAGACCTCTCAAAGGTTGTGAGAAATTGTTTAGAATAATCTGGAGTGTGTGCTCCTCTAAGATGGGATTTCTCATTTTATTGCAAGTGCCCCTCCATCTGCGGATGAAGTTTCTGGCTTTCTCATTATCTCTTTGCTTTGTATTATAGAGATGGTTTAGCGTTGGCGGCGCTTTGGTGTTTAAAAGGAATAGTTCAATGAACAGATTGACCACTTTATCGAATTCCTTCAATTCGATGGGATTGATATGCTCTGAGTACCACTTGGTGGCGGTGCCCTCCAGACTGTGAGAAAAACATCTAAACAAAGCACGATTGTCTCTCTTGAATCGATTGCACTCCGCAAAGAACATAGCCAGGTGAGCCTTGGGATCGCCAGTCCCATCAAATTTGACAAATTTACGGGGGAGATCTTCTAGGCTGTCATCACCATCTAAACCATCATAGAAATCTTCGCTTGTGAAAATCTTTTTGCCCTTGTCGCGGGCTTGCAGATCCTTAACCATTTTGACCACATCTCTGAGTTGTGACTAGTCAGAGTTATTAGTAGAATGATCTTTTAGCTTATTGTCTGACCCCTGCCCCTGTGTCATCTTCTGAAAAGCTTGCTGAGCCTCACACTCTTCATCAGTGCCACCTCCTGATTCTGCTTCATCAGATGTATCCTCATGTTGGATACACTTCTTGGATATCTTTAGTTGTTTCTTCAATGTTCGGCCCTTGATCTTTTTCTTGGTAGGAATCTTGTCGGAACTGTCCCCTGTTTGCTCTGCCATCATCTTATTCAACATCTTTTGAAACATGGCATACATCTGAGGATCAATATCATCATTGGCTTGTTGACTTTGGTCCCTAGCAGATCGCAGAGAATTCATCTCTTGCTCGCTGCTACTGTTAGGGTACTGAAGCGACACTATTTTCTTCTTGGATCTGGTCTGAACCATTCTACGATGCTGAAACTCTCTGTAAGACAAATAGGATGATTAGAATGATAGAAAATTCTTGAAGGCAATGACTTGGAGAATAGAATGAAAATAATGGATGAAGATTTGAAATTGGGTTGACAGTTTGAAGGATATCCCTTTACCAAGGATGGGATTATTGCTGGGATTGCGACAATTGCATTGTTATTCCATGAGAGGAAATAAACAACTGAGATATGTCTTGTTACCTAGGCGAGGCCGTCAACCATGAAGAAAAAAATATTTTTGAAGGAATATAACAAAGTAATGCATAATTGGTAATGAGCTTCTCTACGAACTTGGGAGGTTATCTGAGAAGGAAAGCAGGAAGATTTTTTTTTCGGGGAAAAGTATTCATCACAAAGGGCATATTGCATGAGAGTTCAGAAAATAACATTATGAAGAAAATGACCTCCAAATATAAGGAAAACTGATGATTTTATTGATGTTTTGGAGGAAGGATGACAAATTTAAAGAAAGCAACTGGAGACTACATTTATTCAGAGAAGCAAAAAGCAGAAATGATGGAAATGAAAAAGCATTGGCATTTGTCGTCTTCATGAATGATCAAGGAAAGGCTCGGTTAGAACGGTCGACTGGTCTTCCTCTTTAATAGGGAGATTCTTGTCAACGCAGTCTTGAACGATATTTTTGAAGACGAAGCATCGCTTAGTATCATGCCCTGTAGCTCGGTGGAATTTGCAGAAGCGATCTTTCCATTTCCCTAGGGCGACCGGAGGATTAGCAATTCTTGGAAGTTTAACCATTCCTTTGCTCAGCATGTATTCAAGGACCTCTTCGAGGGGCTGATCTAGAGGGGTAAATTCGCGATCGTAACCCCAACCATCATGTTTTGGCTTCTTTTGACTGCTTGCTTTCTGCTGGGAGCGGGATTGAAGGGGTTTGGCTAGGACAGCCGGCTGGTCTGCTATTTTGCTTTCCCCTAAAATATTCTTATCAACATGATCCTGAACGATATTCTTGAGGACAAAACAATTTTCTGTATCATGTCCTATTGCACGGTGAAAATTGCAAAATTGCTCTTTGAATCTGCCCATGATTGACGGAGGATCAACGACTTTTGGTAAATGGACCATGCCTTTTGCAAGCAAATTTTCTAAAATAGTCTCGAGCTTCTGATCCAGAGGGGTGAACTTTCGATCAGCGCTCCAGTCTTTGTGTTTTGGTTTTTCTTTCTCTTTCCCTTTATGCTGGGTACTGGACTGGAGAGGTTGATCATTCTGCTTGGCTGGTTCCTTTCTGGTGCTTGACTCGGGTAGCTCTAATAGCATCTTTGTCATCATTTTTTGAAACATTCTGTACATGACTGGATCAATCTCATCTTCACTTGTCTTGTCCTGCTTCTTGACTGGCCTCGAAGAACTCATCTCTTCGATACTGCTTGGTGTTGTTCTCTTTTCCGACCTTGTTTGAACTGTAGTGAAATGCCAATACTTTCTGCAGAATAAAGAAATAGTTTAGACTGAAGGATTTTTGGGAAAAATAGAGATGATGAAGGAGATGTCTAAGGACTTGGAAAGAGACAAAAAATCTGAATAGAATTTGGAAGACATATATGAAGAAGAGAAGTTTGATAAGATTTGAACATTTGAAAAATTGCAGGCAGGATCAAAATAAGGTTAGAAATTCGAAGTCCAGAGGAAAGGTAGGAAAAGGAAAATCGCCTGGACTTTTGAGGAAAAATATGAGGTTTTGAAATTCGTCCAGGGTTTTTGATAAAATTGTTGAAGAAAAATAGATGAAATTTGTAAAAGGAAAATAAAAGAGAATTGAGAAATAAAAGAAGAATGCATTCAATCACATCCTACACAAACAATTATGCACATACAACATTCCCTAAGAAGCTGACTCTAAATGCATCAATTTTGAAAGATCTGTAGGACCCTATTCCTGACTCTAGGCTCAGATCATCTGTGTCCAACCATGCTATGTCGATATACTCGAACTGAGGCTCGATGTACGTGGCATAAAAATTCATCTCCGGTTCTAGGCTTGTGTTTTCCCAACATCCTTGAGCACCTGCCGATATACGTTGGACTATGGCCCTTGGTACGTGGCAGGGGGGCGTTAGCCCAAATAAGTGGCCCAGTTGTGAGGCTCTGTCCCGAACTATGGTTCTGGAAGAGAGCCCAGCAACGTGAAGACCAGGTAGACATAGGTGGGGTGGTTTTTGAAATATGATCACATGCAGGCAAACAGAGGGCTCTAAAGCCTAAAGAGAGAGAATTTTAAAATTTTTTGAAGAAGCAAACATTGTTTTCATACAAGTCCTAGATTGAGGAGTGTTGTATTTTATACCTAAGTCTAAGTGAGCATGTATAATTCTCCTCAATATGGTCCTACCAAACCATGCCTAGTCTATATGCAATCCATGTCAGCTGGGTTCAAGTCTAGGCTCCTAGGTTCACATGATATCCAGAATTAAAGTTGACATTCCATAGAACATAATTTTGATAATTAAGCTAAGCACATAATTGATCAGACGAAGACATGTCCCATCTCGGTCGCCAAACCTGTTATCATCGCAAAAATTTCCCCCCCCCCTTGCGAGAAAAAAATGAATTTCGCGAGTCAAACTCGACTAAAGTTTTGAAAATGGTTTTAAAAATTACTCGCCTCCGTTTTGAAATTTTGCGGGAAAATTCCATGGAATGGGATCTGCCTGTCAGTACGAGGTTCAACCGTTCCTGGCGCCTTTACCAGGGGTAATTGAACCAAGGACCAATTATGTGCTTTAACTTGACTCAAATATCTAAATTATGCTCTATTTTTTCAAGAATGCACAAAGAATCAGGCTTGTGCTATGGAATTTTAAAAAAAATGCAAGTTTGAGAAAATATGATGTTTGCTTTGGAAAATATGCTTGGAAAAGTACTTGAAAATTGAATTCCTGGGAAAATCATTGAAGTTCATTGGAAATCAGAAATTTGCATTGGAAAGTGATTTCTCAAGAAAATTTGAACTTTAGAAAATTGATTTTGAAATTTGGAATTGCTTTTCTGAGGAAATGGATTTGAAAATTCTGAGAAAATTGGGAAGTTCATTGGAAAAGGATTTTTGAAATGGAAAATGGATTCTCAGGAAACTGGGTTCTCAAGAAAATAGGAAATCTGAGAAAATCGATTTTTGAAAACTTGGGATTTTGAAATTTGAGAATTTTAAAACATTGGAAAATCTTAATTTGAACCTGGGAAATGCTTTTAAATGTCATTTGAAAACTTAGAATTTTGAGAAAACCTGATCCTGAGAAAGACTTGGAAATTCTTGAGAAAACTGAATTTTCTGAAATTGAAATTGGAAAATGAGTTTGAAAATAATGCAATTTGAATGATATGAATGAATGAATGAATATGAATTTGAAAAGGGAATTTCATTGAGGAATTAGGAAATCCTTTTAAAACTTTGAAAAATGCAGTGCATTTTGAAGTTAGCCTAAGTGTGTAGGCTGAACGTGGCTAATACGAAGATCATAAATCTTGGTTTTCTTCGTATTCTGACTATGGCCATAAATACGAATCCCACCGAGTTTATAAACTCCATAAGAGCTTGTGCACGTGCCATTCATGTAAACCATAGTGAATTTGAAATAATGTGCATGAATCATACATCACATATTAAAATTTGCATAAATTAAACTATATGCAATGTAGTCCTATTCTAAGCAGAAAATGTAAATCTTATTCCAAATTATTACATTTGATGTTACATTGAATTGAAATAAAATAAGAAAATAAAATCTTCTTCTTGAATATTCCTGCAAAACTAGAAAACAAGGTTAGCACAAAAATGTAGGTTTTTCTGAATTTATCCGAAAATATGGGAAATTATCGGATATTATTCAGATATAAACCCAAATTCATACCCCCTTTGATATAAACATGATAAATAATGAATAAATTTTGAAAATAAACTTAAAAATTCGAAATTGGTGTCAAAATGACCAAAATACCCCTAATGACCTTGAAATCAGGGTTTTCTGAAAGAACTTTTATAAATTTTGGAATTTTGAAAATCAAATGAAATAAATCAAACATAATATGATAAAATATGATGATATGCATGAAATTTTGGATAATTAGAAATTGAAAATTTCGAAATTTAGGTCAAAATGACCAAAATACCCCCGATAACAAGACTATGACCTTGAAACCAGGGTTTTCTGAAATAAATTTTGCAAAATTGAAAAATATGAATTGCAAAGGAGATTTAAATTAACCCTAATATGATTCTACATACTTATGTACATGATAAAAACCCTAAAATGGTGAAAATATCATAAAATATCAAATTTAACCTGATTTTCGCTTCTGAATTTAAAGATAAACTAACACATGGAGCAAAGGAACTTCGAATTAAGCCAAATTTGGCATGGACACCGAAAATATCTCTAAAAACATAATAGAGCTCAAAAATCTATTTTTTTGTATTTTTAAATATGGAAATTCAAGTAAAAACCCTAAATTTTGTGATTTTTGCCTAAAATGTTGATTCTAAAGGGAATTTAGGATATCAAACTTCTATAAAAATTTCCCAAATTTTATGGGGTGATAGAGGACAGTAAGGCAAGGATTTTTGCCTTTTACACTTTCTGATTTTGACCTATGGTCGGAGCTGTGCCACTCCGGCAAGTCGGATCGGAATCCGGCGACTCTAGGATTTAGGGGAAACAGACAGGTTTCGGTAGAAAATGTGGAAAAAATAGTAAACTGATGCGAAAAAGGCTGAAATTATTAGAAAATGTCCCTGACAAACATAGAAAATTTTTATTTTTTTACAGTGTTGGGATTCGGGTTACAGTTTGAAAAAGGCCACACTGTTATCAGAGACCCGAATCTCTGAAATTTCTGGATATTGGAATCTATCATACAGAAAAGAAATTTTTGGGAAAAATAATGATACAGTTTAGAAAATCCCCAAATTTTGGGAAATGATAGGAAAATATGTTAGGAACAACTTTTATGTTGAAAGTTTTTACATAAAAGCTACGGATTGAGCGGACTTGGTGCATTAAAGCCTGTCTATACCCTGACAATGAAAAATCAAGATTTTCCCAGGGGTCTGGGAAATCCGATTTTTGACAGAGGTCAAAACTAATTGGAAAAACTTCACAATTTCCAGATCCTTAGTAGATTTGATTATAAATCCACTGTGATTTTTGGGGGGAAATTTGGATCTTTCATGGTAGAGATCTTGGGCCCACAAGTCTGAATCTGAGGTATCCAGAATTTCCACAGGGTTTAGAACCCAGTTCGGTTGTTAGATTTTTAAAACAAAGCTGCAGACCTCAAATCCATTTGGGATTTTTGCAGGGAATCAAGTATAAACATATGCATCTACCACAAAAAATTAGGGATTTATTGATGAGGAATTTAACATGAAATAACGACTGCATGGTGTACTTGAATTAAAAAAAAAACTATAGATCAATAAGCCTATGTTAATGAAGCTAATGGTATGAAACATCAAAATACCCTAAGTGCAATCTCTAAAACATGCAACCTACATCAAAATAATTACAAAACCAAAGGAAATACAGGGAGATATCATTTTTTTTTTTTACTGTTGGATGTTGAAAGGAGGGATCCGATCCATTTATTGGATGGATCCCTTCATTCATATCACTTTTACCCTTGGGAAACCAACGTTTCCTATCCTTAAAAACCCATGTTTGAAACTTTACAACCATGTGAATCTAACTTTGATACTGGATTTACACAGAAAATAATGCAAAAAAAAAAAGAAAAAAAAATCATGAAGAGGGTTTACCTTGGAAGGAACCTTGCTAGAACCGGTTGAAGGAGTTGGAACTCGATACTGCTGCAACAAAGGAGGGGCGAAGGTGGTGGCTACGGTGGCTGTAGCACTAGCTGGAGATCTTGCAGGAAAGAGAGCACATGCTGTGGTGATCTTGAAGGTTGAAGGTGGGCTGGAGATGGTGCTGATTGAAGGGGGTGCTGCTGCTGGACATGAAAGGGGTGGCTGGAGTGGTGTTGGAGGTAGCTGCCGGCTGGTGCTCCTCTTTGGTGGCCGGAAGTGGTGGTGTTGAAGGAGTTGAGGGTGCTGTGTGCTGCAGCAATGAGAGGGAGATGCTGTGTATTGGGAACCACGAGAGAGAGAGAGAGAGAAGCAAAAATCGTGAATGAAGAGAGTCCACCGTGTGTTATTTTCTAAGTTGATAACTTAGGAAAAAATCCCCATCTTTCCCTAAGTTTTTGGTGGTTAATGAAAAGGGAGCCAAAGGGTTTACGTGAATGGCTGGACAAGAGGGAAAAGAAGGGCGGAAGGAAGGGAGGAAGGAAAAAGGAAAGAAGAGGAAGAAGAAAAAGAAAGAAAAGGGAAAAAGAAAGGAAAGAAAGAAAAGGAGGGAAAAAGGAAAAGGGAAAGAAAAAAATGAGGAAAAAATGGAAAGTGGGGCTGGAGGCTTGGGTGACCACCTTGTGGGTCCCACCTCTCTAAAATGCAAAATAAATAAATAAAACAAAAATGAACAAATAAAAAGAAAATTGAAAGGAATAAAATATATATATATATATTTTAATAAAACAGAAATGTAAATGAGTGGGCCATCTCAGAGCGGGTCCAAATTACACTTTTGAAATTCATTTTGACGATTAGAGGAGTAAAATAGTCTTTTCAGAAAGTTTCCAGACGAAACGAGCTATTTTTGGCAGTTTTTCAAACGAGCTCGGATTTTGAAGTTCAATACCTCGTTGCGAAGCAAATCCAATGTAAAATTTAAAAATTTAATTTTGGAAGAAATCCAAATTGTTTTTCTCGAGAAAATACTTCCAAATTTATTTTCATACAAAACAAGTTATTTTTGGCAATTTTTGAAATGAGCTCGGATTTTGAAGTTCAATACCCCGTTGCAAAGCAAATCCAGTGTAGAATTCAAAAATTTGAGTTTGAAATACATCCAGATTATTTTTCTTGAGAAAATATTTCCAAATTTAGACTTTCGAGGGTAAAAATATCAATATTGGAAACTCGGGGTTTGAAATTGATTTCTGAAAGCTTTTAAAACTTGATCTGGATTGAAATTTATAAAACTGGAGTTCTGGACTTCGAAAATGAAATGAAATGAGATGAAATGTCATGAAATGCTGAGAAATGATATGAAATGATGAGAAATGACATGCAAAATGCAGACCCTGAATGCAGAATTTTGGATTTTAAACCCCGATTGACAGCTGTACCAGTTTAAAAAGTATAAAAACTGATAAAATTTGCAAAATGATTGAAGAAATGGTTTTTGAACTCTACTGGGTTAGAGTGACACTAAAAATTAGGGTTTGAGCTGAATCAAACTGAAATGAGCTGGATTGAGCTGGGTTTTAGAGTTTCAGAACTCAAGTGAACTGACCAGACACTGACACAACTGACCTTTCTGGCTAAATTTTCAAGAAAAGCTGTCATTTTTAGAGAAATGGTTCGGAATGGTCACTGAAGTGAAGTGAATTACGAACTTGAGCTGGCTTTGAGCTAAAAAAAAAGGTCAATAATACTGACATGAACTAAAATCAAAGCTCAAACACTAGCTCAATTGGCTGAACTCAGCTCAATTTCAGCTGAAAGAGCTGAAATGGACTAAAATGGGCTCATGGACACTTGGAAATGGTTTTGAACTGAAACTGGAGTGCTTGAACTTCTGGTGAGCTCAAGTTAGACTCTGGGGAGTATGATTGACTATAAATGACTGACTCAGAGACAATTGGTTTGGATTTGAGCAAGAAATGAGCTCATTTCTGAAGAAATGATCCCATTTTGGCAAGAATGATCAGAAATGAAAATGACTTTCTCACTGTGAGCTCAAATGAATTTAAAATGACTGATATTCTAAATGTTATGAACTAACCAATGAGCTTAGTTGACTCCGACTGACTGAGGTTCGGGATGACCTAGGGGTAAAATGGTAATTTTCCTAATGAAAATAGGTAAAATGTTGATTTTTTGAAACTGACTCGGGGTTTGACTCCTACACTGACCTTACAGGGTTGGCATTGCACGAGGAGGATTGTTTGAAAGTGGATGAGGAAAATTTGGGGTGTTTACACCAACCTGGGCAATTTGACCATTTCTTTAGACAACATGTACTCGAGCACAACCTCAAGTGATTGATCAAGAGGAGTAAACTTTCTTTCGTAATTCCACCCTTTATGCTTAGTTTTCTCCCGCAGCTTTGGTCCTCGACCTTGTTGTGGGGGCTTGTTGTACTGGGGCATGGGCTTTCCTTTTAGATCGCCATTGGAATTTGAGTTGCCTACGCCATAGCAGTAATCTTTCTTCTACCCCTTATAATGGTTGTGACTGTTATTGCTGGCAGAGTAGGTGAAATGAGCTTTCTTTTTCTGCTCGTTCTAGTGATTATTCTTGGTAAAAGTGAAACCTTCATAGACTCCATTTTCCATACTTAGTTTGATCCACTCAACTCGTTCTACCAACTCGCTGAAAGTTCTGGATGGTGAGGTGGAAAGAGGCTACTAGAAATTATTGAGGATCAGTGACAAAGCGTGCCGCTCTGATATTAGGTCCCTCATTTTGTTGCAAGCGGATCTCCATCGGTGAATGAAATACCTTGTCTTCTCATTTTCTCTCTACCTGAGGCTACAGAGATGAATTAATGTTGGGAGCGCCTCCGTGTTGAACAGAAATTGCTCAATGAATAAATTCACCACCTTATCAAATTCTTTTAGCTCGATGGGATTGATGTGCTCCACATACCACTTTGCAGCGATTCCTTCTAGGTTGTGGGAGAAGCAAAAGAATAGGGCCATGTTGTCCCTCTTAAACTTAGAGCATTCAACAAAGAACATGGCGAGGTGCGCTTTGGGGTCACCCTGTTATCGTCGCAAAATTTCTTCCCTTCCCTGCGGAAGAGAGGGGAAAACATTTCTGCGAGTCAAACTTGACCAGTGTGGGAAAATTGTTTTGAAATACTCGCATCCGTTTTGAAAATAGCAGAAACATCTATAGAATGGGACTCGACCTGTCGGTACAAGGTTCGACCGTTCCTGCCGCCTTTAACATGGGTAATCGAACCAAGGATCAAATGTGTGTTTGACTTAGCTGAATTATCAAAATCGTGTTCTATCCTAAATGCACACAGAATTCAGGCATGTGCTATGAAATCTTGTAAAATGCAAGTTGGAAAATATGATATATGCTTAGAAATTGCTTTTGAAGTTGGAAGATGTTTCTAAGGCAGAAGATAGAAATCAATTTCTCATGAAACTCTGATAAAAAGATTTGAAATCTCAAGAAAGTTTATAAAGATTTGGGAAAATCGTGAAGGAATGAGAATCTTGGTTAAATAGAGAGAATTCTTGAGAAAAGGGCAAACACTTGAAGAGAAAATGCTTATAAAGAGGACTCTAACTTTGAAAATTTTCCTTGGAAAATGATTGGAATTCATTGGAAAACTCTTTGGAGAAGGAAAATCAAAACTCAAGAAACTGAAATCCTGAGAATCTCAGCCTTGAAGCATTTGGAAATCGATTTTGATTCTTGAGAATGATGAAAAACTCCTTTTAAAAATGAATCTTAAGAAAAAAACATTTTCCTGAGAAAGTTGTGGAAAAACATGACTTGCGAAATCCAACTTTGAAAATTTTCAGAGTTTCTTGAGGAATCGATTTCCTTAAAATGAAATTTTCTTGAGAAAAGTATAAGAAATGCAAATGATTTCATGATGCAAATGATATGAAGGAATGAATTGTCTTTTAATGAAAGCATCTTTTCAGAAGGATATGCAATTTTAGAATTAAACTAAGGTAAGATTACCACATATTCCGAATATGGCCGTAAATATGTTTATAATTTACTTAGTTAATTCAAAAATATTTTGTAAAACTGGAGATATGCAGTGAATTTTGGAAGATAGCCTAAGAGTGTAGGCTCGGTGTGACTAATAGAAAGATGCTGAATCTGGGTCTCGTCCTTATTCCGACTAGGGCCGTAAATATGGACTCCACCGAGTTCATCAACTCCCAAAGAGTTGGTGCACGTGTCATTCGTGTACATCCATAGTGATGTTCAAAATAAAATGCATGAATCACACAATCATGATATTGCAGAAGTTCAAACTATATGATATGCATCCTAATCTAAGCAATAAAAGTTAATATTATTCCAAATTTACATTTGATCGTTACATTGTCAAAAAAATAAATAAATAAATGATAGCACCAAAAGAAGCTGCACCTTCCAGATTTTCCTGCAAAATGAATTAGTACGAGAAATACGGCATAAAAAAGGGAGATTTGCAAATTTCACATTAGTGACAATACATAAGTAATTACGCTTGAACTACAATAGAAATATACAATACCATGGCTAAAACATGACTGGAATGCCTATGATAATATCTAGACACCACGTTTGAACTTAAATGAGAAATATATGTATATATATTTAAATGCTTAGATTTATACTAAATGAAATGTGCTAATGGAGGTATATTTACTCGAATATACAGGAAAAGGAATCTACCTAAATGCTTATACATAAAAAAAATAAATGTATATGAAGGGATCCATATATATATATATATATATATATATATATATATATATATATATATATATATATATGCTTATAATGGGAAAATATGCATGCCAATTGACTTTCCATATGTAATGGGTAAACGTAAGCTGCATTGATATACAGGAATACATGTAACTAGAGACATGCAAATGAATGACTACATGAATGTAACAGTGAGTATATCTAAATTTGTGGATGAAGATGCAACCAATGACTAGGGTGTAATGGATATCTATATGAAGGACATCTACGTGAATAGGCTATACATAACGTAGATTACCGTGCAAAAGGCTAACATACCATGACCTACATAAAATTTATGCTGAAAGTATGTAGCTGTGACAATGGATAAGCTGCGGCTAAAGTGTACAGGGGAAGAGTGGATGTAGATGAGCATTGATGCAAGATGGCAGGGGATGGGAAGGCTTTAGTTTGATGGAGCAAAGTAAAAAAAAAGAGATGTGCAATGAAACTTGTAATATACAGATGATATGCCTTTAGAGGGGAATTAACAAATGAAAAGCATTGAAATGATGTATAGATATACATGATTCATTATAACACAGTGATGTTCTAACTAAGAAGCCATAAATGAATAACCTGTTGATGTCTTCTTTTAAATCGTTGTAATTTTGAAAAGATTTTTATATGTAAAACATGTGAAAACCAGACATCAAATAATAAAAACCGGTTCTCACTAGTGGATGAGACCGGGTCGAACTCAGGGAACGGGAATATGTTGTATTCGAACACACAATTCTAAACTATTCTTTATTGCCGTATTATTAAAATGTAAAATGTTCACGAAAGGTAAAAACAACTAACTATTACAACAAATGAATACCCTTCGCAGAGGGCGTAAAGTGCAATATTTACAAACCCAATTAAATTCCTAATTCTAAATTGAAAAGTAAAATTCTTCTATTCTTGCACTTCGTGTGTCGTGTAATCACTTCCGCTCCACTCCTGTGCGATTCTGCACAAGTCAAATGAACACGAGCAGTATAAGAGAGAAAAGTAGAAATAGTGCTAAACGAAGAATACTAAAACAATGAAAAGTAAAATAAACGAAATCTAAATGACAATAACTAGATAAACCTAATGACAATTAACTAAGTAATTCTAAGACTAAAAGTAATATTAAAAACAACTAATTAGTCCATTACAACTAAGTAAGTTTTATGATCTAATATTGAGTAAGCTAGTTTACTTTACTAATCAATCACTCTAACAATTCCTAGTTACTTAACTAATTCAAACAAGCTTATTCTACTAATCCTAAACGAATTGATACACTAACAGCTCACTATTTATTTACTTAAGCAACTTTATTCAACTAAGTAATTAAAAATACAAATTGCTTGTATTACTCAAATATGCTAACAACTAATAGCTAACAATTCAATTAACTAACAACTAATAATTCAATGAACTAACAATGCAATCCAGCCATCTGATCACTCCTTCCACAATACTGATTTAAATTCTAAACAGCCACCACTAGAAAATGAGCTAAAAACAACACTGTAAAAAAAAACTCAGTAAACTATACTCCTGATCACTGGAAATCAGATAGATCTTCAAAATTTTGAAATCACATTGATCATTCAAACTGATTCAGAGATCAGTATCTTGTCACTTTTGATCCAGCAATTCAAACTCAATCAAAATGGCTGAACAACCTTTCTCTTTCATTAACCAAGCCTTTTTACAGAAATCACATAATCAACCAGAAATAGCCAAAGGTGGCACTTCGATAAGAGATCAGTAATATCTGATCAGAAATCAGTCAATGAGCTTTCAAACAATCCCTCGCTGGAGAAATCATTAAACAGCAATCCATCACCGGAAATGCAGTAAACCTCATGCCATCAGACGGAAATCAATCCAGATTTTCGGTGCTTTCTTTTTCTGAAGTAAAAAAAATATATGATGATCAGTTAAAAACACAGTAATAGAAGGAATCCAGATATCCGATCAAGTGAAACCAACACAGAAATTAATGTGATGAAACAAAAAAATTATAATGAAAAACAGGGAAAGAAAGAAAAAGAAAACACAGGATGAAAATAAAAAATCTGGAACTACATCACGCTATGAACAGAATTTTTAGGAATGAGAAAAAAAACAAACAGAAAATCAAAGACAGCACGAAATTGATTAGCAGATGAAAAAAAAAATTCAGAAACAGCAATGATCGATTTATTTTTTTCTTTTTATTTTTATTTCTAATTAATTTTTTATTTATTTTTCAGACGAACACAATATAATAGGACAAGTTGAAAGAAGAAGAAGAAGAAATCGGAAGAAGAAAAAGAAGAAGAAGAAGAAGAAGAAGAAATCGAAAGAAGAAGAAGAAATCAGAAGAAGAAGAAGAAATCAGAAGAAGAAGAAGAAGAAGAAATCGGGAGAAGAAGAAGAAGAAATCGGAAGAAGAAGAAGAAGAAGAAGTACAGAAAAAGAACTGAATCAAACTTACCGTGAACAGAGGTAGATTGGAAGAGAAGGGCGGCCTCCACCGTGCGCCATTCACCGGACTGAAGCTCCACCACCACCACCGGCTGAAGAAGATGAGAAAAATAGGGAGAAGGGGAAGAAAGAGGTAAGAAAGGGGCCGGTGTTGGTGGAGGAGGGTGAGAAAAGAGGGAAAGAGAGGGAAAGAGGGGAAAGAGGGAAGAATTTTCAGGCGTACAGGGGAGACCATTGAAATTTTTTCATTTTTGGGTTTTTAAAAACACCAAACCGGCTGGAACCAGTTTGAAACAGAATTTTTTCAGTTTGAAAAAATGCAAACCGGTTCAAGCCGGTTTGCTTATTATTTTTTTTTAGTTTTTTTTTTCAAAGAAATCAAACCGTGTAAAACAGTTTGTTATTTTATATATATATTTTTTTTCCAGTTTTTAAAAATCAAAAACTATGTAAACCAGTTTATTATAAAGTTTTCAAAACTTAAAAACAAAACTTATTTATAAAGAAACTCAAAAACTATTCTAACTATTTATATTTATATTTAATTTTTTCCTTTTCTAAAAAAAAACAAACATTTAAAATGATTTTATTAACAATATAAAACTATTTTCTCTATTTTTTTATTTTTTTTATTTTAATTTTAATTGAAAACTAAAACTAAACTACTATGACTATAACAAAAACTAAAATATGCATAAAAATGTAAAATAAAACTATTTTTCATGCATTTTCTATTTTAAAATCATTTTAGCACATTTACTCGAAAACTAACATAAAATTGGGTTTTTGAAACATTATTTTATAAAATCATGCATATTTTAATGTTAATTAACCCTGAATTATATGCATGATCAAATACCCCCATGCTTATGTTTTGCTAGTCCTCGAGCAAACTAGAAAAATGCAAGAAATCAAACTATCACCTAACTCACTTTCGTAGGAATCACGGTTGCATTTAGCTCATGCAACAAGCCCTTTCAACCCCTGGGTTACCCCAGTGGACGATTAAGGTCTCGTGAGGGTTTGCAGTGATGCTACCCACAAACATCTCTGTCATGTATGCATAATATTACATATCCTCATAATCAGTAGGTAATCAAAGACTTTATTTTCACAAATATTTCCTGTTATTTCAAAATCAAAACATAATTAGAGTCTTTTATATACCACCACAGAAAAAAGAATTTCTTTCACTTTTCTAAATATCACAATTATTTATGTTTTATTCTTAGAAAATCCAATAAAAACATATTATTATTTACTTATCCTCACTCATATGTTTTCTACACAGGTTTTCTCAATCACACTTCTAAGCATTGAACTTTTCTTTCTTTTTAAGCTCTTTTCTCTCTTTTCTTTTCACGCTTTTTCTTTTTGCGCCCTTATTCTTCTCTTATAGCTTGCGTGTGGTCTGCTTTTATGCCTTGTGCAATGTCAATATCTTCTATACTTTTTTAATGCATACCAAAAGATATCAACTAAGACATAAAAGTGACTTCCTTCATTCACCTTTATAACATGAGAGTCAAACATTTCAACTTGTATTTGTTCTCAGTTACTTAGGATCACGAAGTTTTCCACTCTCCTTTTCAAAAATGGAATTAAAAGTTTCAACTTACATCTAAGTTTCATCTACTAAGGATTATGGAATTATCCAAACAACCTAACGCATGCTTCTTCTTTTTTCTCTCTTGAGATCTTTTTTTTTTTTACACTTTTGTTCATTTGCTTAGTTTTTCAAAAATACAACTATGCATATTCATATTTATGATTCAAAATAAATTCTAACATGTATCTATCATCATTTCTTCGAAATCCGCATAAACAACCATAATTTTTATATCCATGTCAGAAAAATTTTTCGTGGGGCTTAAAAATCCTCTAAAAACATTAGATTTGAAATAACATTCATATAAGTTCAAACTCTTTCTTTAAAAATCTACTTTTTATGAGAGATGTGTAAACATGTGCAAGAACGTAAACAGAAATATCAAGGTGTGCAAACTACACCCTCCCCCATGCTTGAATGACACTGTCCCAGTGGAACTCCCCCATGCTTATATGAAACTACTTGAATGCACATGAAAGGAAATAAATGAAGGAAAAGAGTAGAATGACCTGACATGAATTAAAAATACACGCTCTATGAATCTAATGAATGCAATGTATACATGACAAAACATAAAACTCATGAATGAAACAACAAGAACATGAAAAACTCATGAAAAAGTAAAAACAAAATAAAATCTATAAATTCTAAGCAAATCTAATAATATACAAGATATGGGTTGCCTCCCATAAAGCGCTAAGTTTCACGTCCCCAGCCACACGGATCCCTGAAAAAATCCTTCATCGTCCATGAGATCAATGGACATGAAGTCAGGCTCAATCGGGCTCTCTATGAAAAATAGTGTCATCTGTGACACTGCGCAGTGTGTTCCCATCCTGTCTACCTCTGAATGGCTCAAAGTGCCTGATCCAATTCAAATCACCTATCTGATTCTCAAGTAATTCTAGGTGATCCTCTTCTAGTGATTCATTATCCTCCTCAAGAGGTGGATCACTCAATAACCAAGCATATTTTGCTTCTACGAGGTCTTGAATGACATCAACCTCGAAAGAAGCCTCCTCAACAACAGGCCCCATAGCAGCACGAAAAATGTTTAGCCGCATCTTCCTATTTCCAAATGACACATCCATCGCACCAGTGCGGCAATTAATGCACGCATTGGCGGTAGCTAGAAAGGGGCGACCGAGAATAATAGGAGTCTGTTGTGGGTTATCAACTCCCTCCATATCTAATATCACGAAGTCGACAGGGAAATAACAATCCTCCACCTTGACTAAAACGTCTTCAAGTATCCCTCTTGGGATCTTAATTGATCTATCAGCAAGCTAAAGAGTCATAGGTGTAGGTTTCATCTCTTTTAATCCAAATTGGTCATAAAAGAAACCCGGCAAGATCTTAACACTTGCCCCAAGGTCGAGCAATGCATACCCAACAGTGATGTTTCCTATTACACATAAGATGATAGGAATCCCTGGGTCTTTGAGCTTAGGTGGGGTTTGATGTTTTTCTTTCCTATTCTATCATCTAAGCCTATACGGTGGAGGCTATCTCTCTCACTCTCATTCTTTCCAGCCCTCTCTCTCACCTTGGCAGTCATCTCCAGCCATTACTTCAACCTTCAAGGCAGCCCTCCACCTCCATTAAGTGCATCCACCCTCCTTGCTCCACCACCTTCATCAACTACTCCAGCCGGCAGCCACCAAGGAGCACGTCCATTGTATCAATGCACCACCTCCAGCCAGACCTCCATCCAGCTGCAGCCAACACACCTCATCATCCCCCATTACTGCCACCAAACAGTACCTCCACCTCCATTGCATCAAGGCACCACTCCCATCTGCAACCTTCAGCCCACGACTCCAGCAAACCTTGAAGTGGCGCCATCCTGTGCAACCTCCATCATAGCAACATCAGCCACCGTGCAACCTCCATCACAGCAACCATTCCAGCCACATTAGCTGGTCCTCTACCCCTGTCTCCATCCCTCTCACAGCAACACATCCAACATATATTTCATCCCTAACCAAGGCATCTTCAAATCCGTTGCTGCAGCCCATCCTCGGACAATTCAAGTAGAATTTCTCCTTTTCCAAGGTAAGAATGATCCTCCATCTGTTTTATTATTACCATCAGCTCATGTATAACATGTGGATCCATTTTGAAGTTGGATTTGTGTAGCTAAAAGGGCTCTTTCATGATCTATCATGAAATAGAGTGATTAAGGGAAGAGGATCCATCTGATCCATGGATCGGATCCCGTCCCTTCACAATCATAAATAAATATATATATATATATATATATATATATATATATATATATATATATGACCCATATCTCCCTATTCATTAAGTGTCTTTTAATTTCTTTTCATGTTGGATGCATGTCTTAGGTTTTGTATCTACTCTATCTTATCCCCTTCTCATTTCAATGGTGTCATAATGCATGTCTAGTTAATTAGGTTTTGATTTTGTGCAAAGTCTCACTATTATTTTATGTCAATATTTTTGTTTAAAAATCTTAAAAAATTCATGATAGATATGATTGTTTATCTATGATTTACTGACAAAATTTTGGATTGATTTGAATTTTGGAACCCCTTCTAGCAAATCAAAACCTAAATTGGGTTTCGAACCCTCCATAAATTCCAATTTCTATTTTAGCAGACAAAAACCTCCGAGATCACCTAGATGGACGATCCGAATTTCCCTAAAAAAAATGCAGTGAGTCCCCATTAAAGTCTACTGTTTTTCGGTATTTTCCTAGCTTTTTCCAAGTAGCTTTGATCCCTGCTAAAAAACGATTTTCCCAGAATTTCAGTCATTTTATTATCTTTCTGCTATTTTTTCTATAATTTTTTCCAAAACATGTCTGTCTGCCCTAGATCCTAGAGTCGCCGGATTTCGATCCAACTTGCCGGAGTTGTTCAGATCCGACCATAGGACAAAACCAGAATCTATAAAAGCTAAAAATATTTGCCTAACTGTCCTCTGTCACCCCATAAAATTTGGGAAAATTTTATGGAAGTTTTGTATCAGAAATCCTATTTAGAATCAGCATTTTAGGCAAAATCTTGATTTTTAAAATTTTTAGTTATTTTCTATATTAAAAAATAATAAAAAATAGATTTTCGAACTTAATTATGTTCTTAGGGTTAGTCTCCATTCCAAATTTGGCTCAATTTCAAGTTCATTTGCTTTGTATGTTAGTTTACTTTTAAATTCAGAAGCAAAAATCAAGCCAAATTTGTTATTTTCATATATTTTTGCCATTTTAGGATTTTTATCATGTGAATAAGTATATAGAATCATATTAGGGTTAATTTTCATGTCATTTGCATTTCACATTTCCCATTTTGCAGAATTTATTTCAGAAAACTCTGGTTTCAAGGCCATAGTCTTGTTATCAGGGGCATTTTGGTCATTTTGACCTCAATTTTGAAATTCCAATCCTTAATTTTCAAAATTTTCATGCATATCATCATATTGTATCATACTTTGTTTGATTTTATTTCATTTGATTTCCAAATTTCCAAATTTTATAAAAATTCTCTCAGAAAGACCTGATTTCAAGGTTATCACGGCATTTTGGTCATTTTGACCCCAATTTCGAATTTCCAAGTTTATTTTCGAAATTTATTCCTTGTTTCTCGTGTTTATATCAAAAGGGGTATGAATTTGGGTTTATATCTGATAATTTTCAATATTTTCGGATAAATTCAGAAAAAAACTACATTTCTGTGCTAACATGTTTTCTAGTTTTGCAGGAATATTCAAGAAGACTTTTATTTGCTTATTTTATTTCAATTCAATGTAATATCAAGTTGTAATAATTTGGAATAAGAGTTACTTTTTAGCTTAGAATAAGATTGCATTGCATATAGTTTAATTTCTGCAATTTCCAATATCTGATGTATGATGCATGTGCACATTTTCCAAAATCACTATGGTTGACATGAATGGCACGTGCACAAGCTCTTAGAAAGTTAATAAACTTGGTGAGATTCGTATTTATGGTCATAGTCAGAATACGAAGAAAACCAAGATTTGTGATATTCGTATTAGCCACATTCAGCCTACACTCTTAGGCTCATTTAAAAAATACACTGCATTTCTCAAAGTTTTAAAAGGATTTCTGAATTCTTCAATGAAATATATTTTAAATTCATGTTCATTCATTCAATTTACATCATTTTCAAACTCTTTTTCCAATTCTATTTCAGAAAAATCAATTTTTCCAAAAATTTCCAAGTCTTTCTCAGGATTTGATTTTCTCAGAACTCTGAATTTTCAAATGAGATTCCAAGTATTTTCCAAGTTGAAATAATGATTTTCCAAGATTTCCACATTCTTAATCTCATTTTCAAATACCAAAATCGATTTTCTCAAAAGCTTTGAATTACTTCTGAAATTGATTTTCCCAGAATTCTCAAATCCTATTCAGAAATCAATTTTCTTAGAAAAAGCTATTCCAATCTCAAAAATCAATTTTCTCAGAGTTCCCATTCTCTTGAGAATCCATTTTCCATTTCAAAAATCATTTTCCAATGAACTTTCTGATTTTCTCAAGATTCTCAAATCCATTTCCTCAGAAAAGCAATCCAAATCTCAAAATTGATTTTCCCGAAGTTCAAGTTTTCCTGAGAATCCGTTTTCCAATGCAAATTTCTGATTTCCAATGAAATTCAATGATTTTCCCAGGAATTCCATTTTTTCATAGTATTTTCCAAGCACATTTCAATTTTCCAAGGCAAACATCATATTTCTCAAACTTGCATCTTTTCAAAATTCCATAGCATATGCCTGATTCTTTGTGCATTCTAGAAAAAATGAGCATAATTTAGATAATTTAACTTAGTCAAAGCGCATATTTGATCCTTGGTTCAATTACCTCTGGTAAAGGTGCCAGGAACGGTTGAACCTCGTACCGACAGGCTGATCCCATTCCATGAAATTTTACCGCAAATTTTCAAAAGGGAGGCGAGTAATTTTCAAAACCATTTTCAAAAACTTTGGTCAAGTTTGACTCACAGAATCGTTCTCTCTCTCTCTCGCAGAGGGAGGGGGGGAATTTTTGTGATGATAACAGCAGCCGTTTCAGGAAGGACAACAAGGCTTTGTTCATTTGCTTCCCACGCAGCTTGGAAAGAGTAGCAGTCAAGTGGTATGCAGACTACATCAACCCTATCAAACTATGATAGTTCGATAAAGTAGTGAACTTGTTCATCGAGCGTTTCATGTTTAATGTTGAAGCCTCACACACTCTCAATCATTTGTATAATCTAAAGCAGCATGAGAGCTAATGAACAGGAGAATTCATCCACAGGTGAAGAAGTACCTGTGACAAGATGAAGGTTCCCATTCCAGAGGAGCACGCGCTGCAGATAATCCTCAACAATTTCTCTCAACCTCTAAGGAGCCTTATCGCCACTTCTCCGGCGAAATCCTTCATCAAATTGATTGAGTGAGCCAAATGGCTCGAGTCAGGAATGAAAAATGGGCTCTACGAGGGCATGCCTCTGGTCAAGAATGTCCAAGACCAGAAGAAGAAGGCACCGTTCACTCACTCAACTGATACATCCGGCAATGATCATCATAGCAGCAGTAGAAGAAATAAAAATAACAGTAAAAGTGGCCAGAACCACAGCGTGACTCAAGGGGAAAAGTCTTCCAAGCAGAATGACAAGTCGTCTCAGTCTAACTTTCCGCAAAAGAAAAAGATAAAGCACGAAGGTTGGAGTAATGATTGTGCATTCACTCCTCTAAAACAATCGCTCGAAGAAGCCCTTGAATTCATGCTTACCAAGGGATTAGTGAAAGTCCCAAAGGCCACGAATCCTCCCACAGTCATGAGAAGGTTCATGAATCTGTTCTGCAAGTTTTATCGGGCAGTGGGGCATGACATCGATCATTGTTTTATCTTCAAAAATATTGTTTAAGACTGCATTGACAAGAGTCTCCTTGTTGAAGACGAAAAGGAAGACGAGCTGGCCATCCTGACCAAACCTTTCCCAGACCTCTCAGAAAATTGATGATGCCAAAGTTTTTCTGCTTAATTCCCTTTTTTTTGCAAGTCACCTTGTAGGGGCAGGTCAGCCCCAGTTTTCTTAGTGACCTTTGGTCAAGTACTTGTAAATATGCAGTCTTTTGTTATCAGCTTTGCTTATCAATGAAATGTCAATTTTTTTCATATCTTTGGTATCAAATACTTCTTTCCTTTGCCACACTAGGGCATTTTATTTTTGAAAAATTATATTTTCATTTCAAGAATCTTCTTTGCCATCGGCCTCCATTAGGCCACATTAAATTCCTATTCTTTTCAAAGATGAGGGGCAATCCCAACATCATTCATGAGAGAAATGAATTACCTATGGAGGTTTTTCAAAATCACAAAATTTTGAAAATTTCTGCAAAAATCTTCGTTAGGATCACCAAGAGTTTAATATTTTGGTCTAACCTTTTTCAAAATCAACCCTTGCGTTGATCTTCTTTTTCAAATTTGGTTTTCGAACCATTATCTTCAAAATCAACCATTGTGTTGATCTTCTTTTCCAAAATTGGTTTCAAACCATTTGTCTTCAAAATCAAACCTCATGTTGATCTCTCTTCAAAATCAACCCTCGTGTTGATTCTCCTTTCAAAGATCAGCTCTCGCGCTGATCATTCTTCAAAATCAACCTTGCGGTTGATCTTCTTTCCAAAATGATTTCTCACTTGAACATTCTCCTCTCACTTTAAAGATCCCATATGCAGGCAGGATCAGACAAACTCTTTTTCCTCAAATCTTATCAATTTTCAGTTAATCTTGTTATCTTTATTAGTTTCATTCATTTTTCGATTTGATCAAATTTTTATCAATTTACTATCAATTTTATCAACTTTATCAAGTTTTATCAATTTTTCGTCAATTTTATTAATTCTTTTACCCTTTCAGGTTAAGGGATAAACCTGATGCCTCTTTTTCAATGAGGTACTTCTTTATTCTTTTTCCCTCTCAGGTTAAGGGATAAACCTAAACCTCATTTGTTGAGGCATTTTTCTTCTTCCCCTTCATGATAAGGGATAATCCTGAAATCTTTTATCATCTTTCAATTTCCACCAATTTTTTTCCTGACTTTCGTCAATCTTTATCAATTTTTATTCTTTGTCAATTTTTATCAATTTTATTGATTCTTGATCAATTTTTATCAATTTTATTGATGCTTCGTCAATCTTTATCAATATTTTCTTTATTAATTTTTATCAATTTTATTCTTCATCAACTTTTATCAATTTTGTCAATTTATTTCCTTCTTCCTCTTCAGGATAAGGAATAATCTTGAAACCCCGACAATCATTCCCGCTTTGATGTCCAAATATCTTGCAAGTGTCGGTCTTCTTTTCAAAATTCAGTGCTCATACTGGTGCATTTTCAAAATCCAGTGCTTGCACTGGTGCATTTTCAAAAATCCAGTGCTCGTATTGGTGCATTTTCAAAAATCTAGTGCTCGTGCTGGTGCATTTTCAAAATCCAGTGCTCGTACTGGTATATTTTCAAAATTCAGTACTCGTACTGGTGCATTTTTAAAACTCAGTGCTCGTACTGGTGTGTTTTTTAAAATCCAGTGCTCGTATTGGTGCATTTTCGAAACCCAGTGCTCGTACTAGTGCATTTTCAAAACCCAGTGCTCGTACTGGTGCATTTTCAAAACCTAGTGCTCGTACTGGTGCATTTTTGAAACCCAGTGCTCATAGTGGCATATTTTCAAAATCCAGTGCTCATACTGGTGCTTTTTTTTGTGCTCGTACTAGTACATTTTCAAAATCCAGCGCTCGTACTGGTGTGATTTTAAAACCCAGTACTCATACTGGGGCATTTTCAAAATCCAATGTTCGTACTGGTGCATTTTTCAAAATTGAGTACTCGTATTGGTGCATCTTCAAAGATTCAGTACTCGTACTGGGGCATCTTTCAAAAAACCTAGTGCTTGTACTGGTGCATCTTCAAAAATACAGTGCTCATGCTAGTATATTTTCAAAATTCAGTGCTCATACTAGTATGCCTAGCACTCGTGCTAGTGTCTGGCTGATTGATCAGTTGGCCCCTCAGGTTCAGTCTTCGCACTAACCATTCCTCAAAAATCAAAGCTCTAATTCTAATTTCGACCTTCGGGTCATTCAATTCTCAATTTCAAGCCTTCGGGTTACAATCTTCATCAATCTTTCCTCAATTTTTGTCAATATTTTATCAATTTCTATCCCTTTTTCATCAATTCCCCTCAATTTTATTCGTCCCCCATTCAGGATAAGGGGATAATCCTGAAATCAGACCACAAACCTTTAACCATGATGGTCTTCTTTATTACAAGACAAATAATCCAGTCCTCGAACTGGTCATTCTCAAAACTTTCAATCCCAGTCCTCGCACTGGCAATTTTCAAAATTCAATCTTCTGATTAAAGATGCTCCTTTAAGATTCGAGTTTTGACTCGAACTTCCAATTTTTCCTTTGAGATTCGCGCTCTGACTCGAACTTTCCAGTTTTCCTTTAAAAGATTTGAGTTTTAACTCAAGTTTTTCTTTCCTTCAAAATCTAAACTTTCCAGTTCTTCTTTGAGATTCGAGTTTTGACTCGAAATTCTAATTTTCCTTTGAGATTCGAGTTTCGACTCGAACTTCCAATTCTCTTTTGAGATTCGAGTTTTGACTCAAACTTTCAACTCTCCCTCGAGATTCGAGTTTTGACTCGAACTTTCGAGATTCGAGTTTTGACTCAAACTTCCAAGTTTTCCTTTGAGATTCGAGCCCTGACTCGAACTTTCCAGCTTTCCTTCAAAGATTTGAGTTTTAACTCGAGTTTTATTTTTCTTCAAAATCTGAACTTTCCAATTTTCCTTTGAGATTCAAGCCCCGACTCGAACCTTCTAGCTTTCCTTTGAATATTTGAGTTTCAACTCAAATTTTCTTTCCATCAAAAATCCAAGTTGGTCTAGTTTTTCTTTGAAGATTTGGGTTTCGACCCAAATTTTCTCTCCTTAAAAACCAAACTTCCTAGTCTTCCTTTGAAGGCTCAAGTTTCGACTCAAATTTTTCAGCTTTCCTTGCATAATCCAATTTTTTATTCGGATGTGTTTTCTAAACCAACTTTTGAGCTGGGCTTACCTTCAAAATCTAGTATTTTGCCAAGGCTTACCTTCAGAATTCCAATTTCATATTAGATTTACCTTCGGAATTTAGCTTCATGTTGAACTTTCCTCCAGAATCCCACTGATGTATCAAAACTCGATGTTAAGCAATTTTCGTCATCAAGGATTTCAGGAATATCTTGCCAAATTGCCATAAAAATAGTTGTTGATCTCAAGATTTTATTACATAAAGAATTTCCTCAAATCTCCTTTAGTATTCTTTCCAAAAGGGTGAAGCTTTTGTGAAAAAAGACTCAAAATTCATATTTTCTATTGGTCAACCAAGAGGACGAAGAAAAATCTTCAATATGGCTGGCAAAGGAAAAATTCAATAATGTTGAACAGACATGAATGAACTGATATTGATTATAGATATGGCACATTCTTAAAGACAATTCTTCTAGCAGTAAGGCAGTGGAAATATCTTGGGCAGTAAAAGAATCTACCTAATCCATATCTCCTCAATCATTTAAGCTGCAATCAAATATCTGCAAAAGGGATCTCTTAATTATCGTCAAGATGAAGACGAATATGCGAGCTAGACCCCCGGGGCCAAAAAAGAGTTGGATCATCTTCGAGATGAAGGAGTTTATGACGGATCCTTCCAGAGAAAGTTCAAATCACCGTCAAGGTGAAGGCAACTGCGATGAACCTCCCAACAAACCCTAAAAGATATTTGATTTTTGCTATCATTTAGAGATTTTTTTGACCAATAAACAATATCATCAATATAATTTCTGAGAAAAAGAAGAATCAGAGCATCTCCAAGATGAAGGAGTTTGTGACGTACCCTTCCCAGAAAAAGAAGAAAAAGTCAGAACATCTCCAAAATGAAGGATGATGTAATAAGCTTATCCCCGAAACCCAAGAAAACTCAATGACTCAAAAAAGAGTGCAAAAAGATCATCATGGGAAAAGCCCCAAGATATCAAACTGCCAAAGCTGCCAAGAATCTTCATTATCTATATGAAATCCTTCTATTAATATATTTCCATTCAATTGCTTTTACGAAGCTAAGAATATTTTCTCTCTTTTCATATCAAGGAAATTGATAGCTTCCTTGAAAAAACCCAACAACAATAATTTGACCTTGATTCTGGATTCTATAGAGTTAGCCCAGTTGGGGGTAATACTCTAGGTAGAAGAGGGAATATCCTTTAAAACAAGTGTGCTTGTCTTCAATTACCTCGAATCAACTATAATTTTTATCATTTTGGCAAAAAATTTCAGCTTTCCTAATGAGAAATAAGAGCTTGATGTATGTTTTGATACATTTTTGTGTTGTCTTTTTCTTCTTTTGCATAGTCGAAAGAGTTGTCTTTCCCTCTTTTATAGAGTTGCCTTATCCATCTTTTACTTTGATTGAAAGATTTGGCTTTCTCCTTTCTAAAAGGATCGCCTTCTTTATCTTTCGCTTGGTCGAAAGATTAGCCTTCTCCTTGATAAAAGGATCGCCCTCTTCATCTTTCACTTTGTCGAAACATTCGCCTTCTCCTTGCTTAAAGGATCGTCTTCTTCATCTTTCGTTTTGTCGAAAGATTCGCCTTCTCCTTGCTAAAAGGATCGCCTTCTTTATCTTTCGCTTTGTCGAAAGAATTGCCCTTCTTGCTAAAAAGATCGTCTTCATCATGATTTGCTTTGTCGAAAGATTCTCCTTCTCCTTGCTAAAAGGATCGCCTTCTTCATCTTTTGCTTGGTTGAAAGATTCGCCTTCTCCTTGCTAAAAGGATCGCCTTCTTCATCTTTTGCTTTGTCAAAAAATTTACCTTCTCCTTGCTAAAAGGATCGTCTTCTTCATCTTTTGCTTGGTCGAAAGATTCGCCTTCTCCTTGCTAAAAGGATCGCCCTCTTCATCTTCCGCTTTGTCAAAAGATTTGCCTTCTTTTTGCTAAAAGGATTGTCTTCTTCATCTTTCGCTTTGTCGAAAGATTTACCTTTTCTTTACTAAAAGGATTGCCTTCTTCATCTTTTGCTTTGTCGAAAGAATTGCCCTTCTCCTTGCTAAAAGGATCGCCTTATTCATCTTTTGTTTTGTCGAAAGATTCACCTTCTCCTTGCTAAAAGGATTGCCCTCTTCATCTTTTGTTTGGTCGAAAAATTTGCCTTCTTCTTGCTAAAATGATCACCTTCTTCATCTTTCACTTTGTCGAAAGATTCTCCTTCTCCTTGCTAAAAGGATCGCCTTCTTCATCTTTCGCTTTGTCGAAAAGATTCACCTTCTCCTTGCTAAAAGGATTGTCTTCTTTATCTTTCGCTTTGTCGAAAGATTCACCTTCTTCTTACTAAAAGGATTGCCTTCTTCATCTTTTGTTTTGTCAAAAGATTTGCCTTCTCCTTGCTAAAAGGATTGCCCTCTTTATCTTTCGTTTGGTCGAAAGATTCGCCTTCTCCTTGCTAAAAGGATCGCCTTCTTCATCTTTCGCTTTGTCGAAAGATTCACCTTCTTCTTGCTAAAAGGATCGCCTTCTTCATCTTTTGTTTTGTCAAAAGATTCGCCTTCTTCTTGCTAAAAGGATTGCCCTCTTCATCTTTTGTTTGGTCGAAAGATTCGCATTCTCCTTGCTAAAAGGATTGCCTTCTTCATCTTTCGCTTTGTCGAAAGATTCACCTTCTCCTTGCTAAAAGGATTGCCTTCTTCATCTTTCACTTTGTCGAAAAGATTTGCTTTCTCCTTTCTAAATGGATCGCCTTCTTCATCTTTCATTTTGTTGAAAGATTCGCCTTCTCCTTACTAAAAGGATTGTCTTCTTCATATTTTGTTTTGTCAAAAGATTCGCCTTCTTCTTGCTAAAAGGATTGCCTTCTTCATCTTTCGTTTGGTCGAAAGATTTGCCTTACATCCTCAAGAGAAGGAGTAAAGGAGGACAAGAGAGAAGACCTTATTTGCTCAAATTCAGGCCTTAGCCCATTCAAAAAATTGAAGAATTGATCTCCTTCCAATTGTTTATGACGAAGTTCAATCATCTCTCCGCTCCATTTTGGTTCGAGCATAGCAAGCTCATCTCAAATGGAAGAAAGTTCAGAAAAATATTCTCTAATGGTCATTTCGTCTTGAAGAAGAGTTAGGGCTTTCTTTTGAAGATAATATTTATGAGACAAGCCCCTTAAGGTATACATTTTCTCAAGATACTCTCAAGCTTGAGAAACTTTTTTGAATTTGATAATATTTGCGTTGATTTTCGTCTCAACGGATGAAAAAATCTAAGACAATATTTTGAAATTCTTCATTTCCCATTCATCATGCTTCTTAGAATATTCTTCAAGGGCTTTAGTTCTTTTTTCTCCTTAAAGAATCTTAATTTCACCTTTCTTAATCAAGGTGATCTTCGGTTTTGGTTCCGGTATTGTGCCTTGTACATAACCCCAAAGACCTTTTTCTTTTATATGAGTGTCCATGTTCTTGGCCCAAACGTGATAGTTGGAGTCATTAAGTTTAAATCCAAGAGAGAAGTGAGATTCTTTTTCACCCATTAGAGAGGAAAGAAGAAAAAAAAGTATGTATCACAATAAGATTGACATATATATTGTGGTTGTTTCTTCACCACCTCGCAAGAGGACTGACCCCGTTTTATGGGAATGTAGGTGACGAACAGGTACAGTGTTGATGCGACGGCACACGGTGGAGGCTTGAGGACCCATACTTAGCTGCAGATCCTGTCCCAGTGGTTTTTGGGTTTTGGTTGGGATACATTCCCTATTTTTGAGATTTTGTACTATTACATTTTGTAAACTTTAAATTGTCAGGTTGTATACCCTCTTTATATTTGTGGTTGTACTTTTATTTACACTGTTAGTTACTTTTGTTGTACTCACATGTGGCCGTCCAGACTCGCGGTTTTGCCACCTTCCTTACACTTTGTTTTCCGTTGTTTTCAGTAAAACCTTTAAAAAAAAATCATAAAAAATCAAAGGTTTTTCCAAGGTCGGGGTTTGGGGCACCACAGATCTTGGTATCAGAGCAGCGTTTAAGTGTGGTCCAAGCTTCATCGTGCATCGTCCATCGTCCATCGCACTGTAAGTATGATTAAACCTTATTTATTTCTTTGTTTCCTACTTCTTAGTTAGCATTGTGTGTTTGGGTTCTGTTTGTGGGTTAGATAATGACAAATCCAAGTTACGGGAAGATTTTGGAAGCTCTCTAGAACTTGGTCCGAGGCGAGGAGGCCTTGAGTGGAGTTGTGCAGCACTTAGCTCGTAGTGTGCACATGTTGGCACCTCCTTGTGCCAGGTGTTTGGTGGATCACGCAGGACAAATTTGTCCTCGTGAATTGTTTGATTGCCCTTATTGTAGTCTTCGGGGGCATATCGAGGAAGAATGTCAGACAAAACTGCGGGATGAGCTCTGGAAGAGCAATGCAGATGATATTTAGGATGTGTCTTCGGTCACTGGACCCTTGATAGATGAAGTGGATAGTCAGGATGGAGACAGGCGTGGAGCGTCAGACTCTCCCCAGTATTCTCCTAAATTGTATCCTTATGTTGTTTCATCGGAGTACGTACCGGAACCTCCTGTGCCCTCAGTACTGATGGAAGTCTAGGAGATATCTGATACGCCGTTGAGAACTCTTGTTTCTCCTCCCTGTATTAGGTCGTGACGATGTGAAAGTCGGAAGGACTACCGAGATTTTTACACTAGCCAGTCTTGAGAATGTTATGTCATATTGTTAGAAACACTGAGTCAGTGTTTCGTTTTTTAATTTTGCTTAAGTTATTAGCAGTGTTTGATTAACCCTGTCTGATGAAGGGTGTTTTTGTAATGCATGCAATTTTCCTATTAATGAAATGAATCTCCTACCTTTGAGTACTTGCCAGTTGCTTATGTGTAATTTTGCTTATTTAGATGGCGTGGTGTACACGATGCAATGATCTCATGGAGACGCTCAACAACCTTACTGAGGTAGTTGGACGTCAGGCCCAGACGATGAGGAACATGGGCGAGCACATTCAGCAGGCCGCCCAGGGTCAGGGAACTCCTGCCCAAGTTCTTGTAGCCGCAGTACCGTATAAACAGTTCATGAGCATGAATCCACCTTCATTCAACGGAAAAGCGGCGTCGGAAGCGACAGAAGATTGGATACGAGAAATAGAGCGGATCTTTTGTGTCCTACAGGTGGGCGACGATCGCAAGGTTGACTTCGGGATGTACCGTCTCTGAAAGGATGCTGAAAGGTGGTGGGCTACCACCTGGGAGATCAAGTTCAACAACCAGCCGATCGAATGGGAGCAGTTTGTTGATGCCTTCTATGTTGCATTTTTTCTGGCTCACGAGAGGAGCAGGAAGAAGCAAGAGTTTCTCGATCTACAACAAGGAAGTTCGACACTTGCGGAGTACGTCACTCATTTCTGCAGTCTGGAAAGATATTGTCCTAACTTGTATACCTCCGAGAAGGAGCGAGCACTGAAGTTTGCTCGAGGTCTGAAGTCGGTTCTGCGAACGAAGGTGCATACGCGTGCACCTATGACAGTGGATGAGGCTTTGGAGACAACCTCCCTGTTAGAGCATGATTGGACAGAATCCCAGAAGGCACCAGCATCATGAGGTCAGCAGCAGCAACATCTAGGCCAAAAGAGTTGGCCTAGAAAGTGACAGTTTCAGAGGAATCAGGGTGGAAGGAAGTTTCATCCCCCTTCAAAGAAAAATAGAAGCAACAACAACAACAACAACACCAACCAGCAGCAATACCAAAACCGACGACCCCAGAATCAGCAATAGCAGTGCCAGTACCAGCAGCTGCAGAGGCAGATCACAGCGGCAGGTTGTCTGAAGTGTATCGTCGATCATCCAGGATGACCCTGCCCACGTGACACGGGCGGATGCCTTTACTGTGGCAAGATGGGCCATTATATCAGGGACTGCAGGAAGAAGCAAGCAAATGATCAGCGGAGAAACACGCCAGAGACATCTCAACAACAAAAACAGCATCAGCCAAAGCAGGGCAACCAGAAGGTCATTGTCGGACGTGCTTACGCGACAACTGTGGAGCAAGTGACCAAGGGTGAATTGGTCCAAGGTACTATTTCAGTCATAAGATATGCAGCTTTTACGTTATTTGATTATGGTGCTTCGCATTCTTTTATAGCTGCTAGATTTGCCAGTACTTTACCTTTGACTGTAGAGTCCTTGAATTACCCGTTGGAGGTCTGCACTCCGACAAGTGATCAGTCTTTTTGTGATTCATACATTCCGAGCATCGAGGTGTCAGTGGCAGGGCAGTACCTGACAGCTTATGTGATCCTGCTAGACATGACTGAGTTCGATGTCATTCTAGGCATGGATTGATTTTTTGAGTATCACGCTCAAGTTTTCTGTCGAGAAGGCAAGGTTGTTCTTTTTCAGCCTGATCGTCCTGTCTTGGAGATCAAGCTTCCTCGACCCTTGCGCGATAGTCGTATGATTTCTTCCTTCAAGGTCCAAAAGTATTTGCGGAACGGGGTACTGCATTTTTAGTCAGTAATGCCCCAGTCGAACATGAGATGGTTTTGATTGATGACTTGGATGTGGTTCAAGAATTTTCCAATGTGTTTCCGAAGGAATTGCCTAGTTTACCTCTAAAGCGAGAAATCGAATTTTGTATCCAGTTGTTGCCTGGAACTACTCCTATTTCCAAGGCACCTTACCGTATGGCTCTGGTAGAGCTTGAGGAACTGAAGCGACAGTTGGAAGAACTCTTAGATCAGGGTTTTATTCGACCCAGTGCTTCTCTGTGGGGATCACCAGTGTTGTTTGTGAAGAAGAAGGATGGATCCTTGAGGTTGTGCATCGACTATCGAATGCTCAACCAAGAGACGATCAAGAACAAATATATGTTACTCAGGATCAAAGATCTTTTCGATCAGTTGCAGAGGGCGAAGATTTTCTCGAAGATTGACCTCAAGTCAGGTTACCATCAACTTCGTGTCCGAGAGGAAGACATTGCGAAGACAGCTTTCCGAATGAAGTATGGTTTATATGAGTTCGTGGCGATGCCTTTTGGCCTCACGAATGCACCAGCTGCATTCATGGATTTGATGAACCGGATTTTTCGACCATTCGTGGATACGTTCGTGATCGTGTTTATTGACGATATCTTGATCTACTCAAAGAGTCATGAGCAACATCGAGAACACTTGCGTATTGTTTTGAGTACTCTCTGTGGGTATCAGTTGTTTGCCAAGTTCTCCAAGTATGAATTTTGGCTTGAGCGAGTTATATTTCTTGGTCACTTGATATCCAAGGATGGAGTGTCAGTCGATCCAGCTAAGGTTGAAGCAGTTTTAGGCTAGAAGCAGCCTCAGAACGTGTCAGAGATTCGTAGTTTTCTCGGATTGGCAGGTTATTATCGATGATTCATCCAAGACTTTTCGAGGATTGCCTTACCTTTGACGAAGCTTTTGTGCAAAGGTATCAAGTTCGAGTGGGATAGCACTTGTGAAGACAGTTTCCAGATCCTGAAGTCAAAGCTGACGACCTCGCCAGTGTTAGCTTTACCTTTGGGCAGAGGTGGTTTTGTGGTGTACACGGACGCCTCTGGTACCAGACTGGGTTGCGTACTAATGCAGCACGACAGGGTGATTGCTTGTGCTTCTAGACAGTTGAAAACCTATGAGAGAAATTACCCGACACACGATTTAGAGCTAGCAACAGTTGTATTTGCTTTGAAATCATGGTGACATTATCTGTATGGAGAATCGTTTGAGGTCTTCTCAGACCACAAGAGTCTTAAATATATGTTCTCCTAGAAGGAGTTGAACATGAGACAGCGACGTTGGCTCTAATTCATCAAGGATTACGACTTCACATTGTCTTACCACCCTGATAATGCGAACGTTGTGGCAGATGCGCTTAGTTGCAAATCGAGTGGTGTTCTGGCTAGTCTTGTGTGGAGCCAAAAGCTGATTGAAGATTTTATAGTTTGAAAGCCTTTTTCAGTTGAAGGCGGGTCAATCAGATTGTCTGGTCTGACCATTCAATTAGAATTTTTGCCGAGAATCATGGAGGCTCAGATGCTTGACGACCAGTATGGTAAGTTTCTAGCCTTGGCAAGACAAGTAGATACTTTCTTTAGTGTGTCAGACGATGGAAGCATTCGTATGAGAGATCGACTTTGGGTTTCGAGCGACCCTGAGCTGAAGAAAGAGATTCTTGATGAAGCGCATATGTCGAAATATACGATTCATCCAGGCAAAACGAAGATGTTTAAGGATTTGCAACGCAAGTATTGGTGGAATGGTATGAAGCGTGAGATAGCAGCGTACGTTGTGAGATGCTTGACTTGTCAGCAGGTCAAGGTGGAACACCAGCGTCCTGGTGGTTCTATGCAGAGAATCGATATTCTTAAATGGAAGTGGGAAGATGTTACGATGGATTTTGTGGTAGGTTTACCGCAAATGAGATGTAAGTATAATGCGATTTGGGTAGTCGTGGATAGACTCACCAAGTCTGCCCATTTCTTGCCTATCAGGATCAACCAATCTCTCGAGAGTCTAGCTGACCTGTATATCAGAGAGATTGTGCGACTGCATGGTGTGCCGAGATCGATTATTTCTGATCGTGATCCCTGGTTTACATCGCGACTGTGGGGTCAGTTGCAGTCTGCTTTGGGGACAAAGTTGAAGTTCAGTACCGCTTTTCATCCTCATACGGATGGACAATCCGAACGGACGATTCAGACGCTAGAAGACATGTTGCGAGCCTGTATGCTTGATTGGAAGGGTGAATGGGATTCACACCTATGCCTGGTTGAGTTTGCATACAATAACAATTACCATGCTAGTATCGGGATGGCCCCGTACGAAGCATTGTATGGGAGACCTTGTCGATCACCATCTTATTGGGACGATATCAGTGATAGATCGAGAGAATCGCCGATTGTTCTTCAGCACTACACTCAACAGGTGCAGAAGATTCGAGAACGCTTGAAGGCAGCGCAAGATAGATAGAAAAGTTATGCCGATAAGAGACGACGCGAGTTGTCTTTTGAAGTTGGTGACATGGTTTTTGTAAGAGTTTCACCGACCAAGAGTGTGTTCCATTTCGGTAAGAAAGGGAAGTTGAGTCCAAGATATGTAGGACCGTTTGAGATTTTGGCAAGGATCGGTGAAGTGGCATATCGTGTCGAGTTACCTCAACAGTATGCCCACATTCACAATGTTTTTCATGTGTCGATGCTAAGGAAGTACATTCCTGACCCATCGCACATCATTCGCTACGAAGATGTGGAAGTGCAGAAAGATCTGACTTTGACAGAATGGCCTATGAAGATAGTTGATCGACGAGATCAGGTTTTGCATACCAAGACTATTCCACTAGTTAAAGTACGTTGGCAGCACCATGGCATCGAAGAATGCACATGGGAACCAGAAGCGAGCATGAGAGAGAAATATCCAGAACTTTTTGTAACCTCCTATGGGTGATTTCGTGGACGAAATCCTTTTTAAGTAGGGAAGGATGTAAGGTCCATGATTTATTTTGTGATAATATTATGCAAATTGTGTTGAAATCGATGAAATTTTTCTTGATTTGGCAATTTTTGTAATTTAGCCTACATAAAGATACGGGTCAAATCGCGTAATTTTACGTAAAAAAGCAATTGAGGGAAATTTAGAGCGAATTTACTACCAAAATTTTTAGAGCAAGTTTATAATAGGTCTATTGTAATTTACCCCGAATTTGAGGTCTGAACGACGAAAAAACTCCGTCAGTGCATGTGAATTACGGGAGATCGCTTAGAAACTTAGCGAGGGCCTAAACGAGACCTAATTCGTTCGTAACGAAGATTTCTTCGCTTGGATAGCTTTGAAATATCATTTACATTGATACTATAAAATAAAATGATTGTACCTAATGGAAAAATAATTGAAATTCAATTAAAAATAAAATCGATAAAATAAATTATCCTTTCTTTTATTGGTCAAGGTCAACCAAGGCCATGACCATCCTTTCCGGAAAGCCTCTGGACGACCATGGCCATGAAACCAGCTGGTCACGTTGACCAGCTGGGTTAGTGGCAGTCTCGTAAGAGACTAGAGTAACTCTAAAAGGGACGACCACGATTGACCCTACCCAAATCATTCAAAAAAAAAGTAAGAAAAAGATTTAATAAAGAAGCAAAGAGGAGTAGACGTTTTGGCATAAAGGGGTGTCATTCCCTCTTGGGGAATGCGTTGGGCTTTGAGAGCTTTAGCCTTGGGATTCAAGAGATCCCAAGGGCTCTTCCCAAGAGAGAAGAGCCATCATGAAGTTGGAATATACCCCATTGGATGCATGGGGCGGCAACCCCATGGCGTTCCTGTAAATTCTAAAAAGTAAATTCAAATCTCTCAAGATATATGGTAGAGCTGGGCGGCGGTGGAAAATCGTGATTCACCCCCAGCCCCACATCTTGGAGGGTGATTCTCCACATCTTGGAGGGTGATTCTCCACCCTCCATCTCAACCCAGCCACTTTTTAACCCCTTTGGAAAATCGTGAACCCCATTAGAGGGGCGATTTTTTTTTCTAAACCCATTCTCTCACTCTCATTCTCTCTCCCACACTCTCCTCTCTCACTTCCTCTTCCTCCCAGCCGTGGGAGTGCCTCACCATTGACGTTGAAGAGCTGCTTACCTCCTTCTTCCTTCAAGCTCCAAGGTGAAGGCTCAACTTGTTCCTTCTTATGTCATTTTAATACACCATGAAACCAAGGGAGGCACGACATCTATGAGGGCATGCTCCCATGGTGGATTAGCTGGATAAGTCTCTTCTTATTTTTCTTTCCATGTCTTTATTTGCATGCGACGGTTTATATGTTTTTCCATGCTTCTGCATTCCTTTAATATCATTTTTTTGTAGTCACAAGTTTTACTGGAACCTTCTTTACTTTTTTTTCTTCTTGCTGGAGTTTTTCCCCTTGTTGTTGGGCGTGTTACCCTTGCTGGGGTGCACTGGACCTAATTGGGCTCGTCCAAAATGCTCCCAGCCCCCGTTGGCACCCACTTGAGTGTCGGCGTGCTACAGCTGGTGCGCCACAGCCGCCACCTCCCTCATTGAGCCTCTTTGGTGCATTGGGTTCAACCCAGTCCCAACACGTTTGGGACTAGTACTGCAGCCTTGTGCTGGCCTGGGTCACGGCATGACCAAGCCCCATTAGAGGAAGAGGGCCCCTGGCCCTCCGACGTCTAATGTCATTCTTGTTTTTATTTTATTTTTTGGTTCATTATGGTTGGCGCACCGGGTCATCCGGATGGCTTAGCCGGCAAGGCGAGCCTATATGCAGGTGCCAGACCCCTTTGGTTTGGTTGTTCGAGCCATGGGCTCCAGTTCGTGGGTGTGGAAGGCCGCAAGGTCTGGTCTAGCAGACCAAACCCTTAGGCTAACCCAATGTCCTTCCTAGTTTAGAGTTGGGCACCATGCAGGTGGCCGCACGCTCAACTTGGTCGCCCAGACCTTTCCTTTGTAGCAAACGTGTTGGCTGAGGAACTGGTCTGACCCGAGGGTTCAGACCAGTGCCACAGCAGGCTGGGACCATCTGGTTCACAGGCCAGACCCCAGCCAGGGCGTGGCACTTGGTGCCAACCCGGTTCCCTTGTTGGAACCGGGTGCGAGCCATGGGTGTTGGGCACCCAGGCCATCTTTTGGCTGTACCATTTTGGTCCAGGTCTGAACCAAGAGTTCAGACCTACGTGTGCTTGACAGCGGTCCGGTCCCATGGACCAGACCCTTGTCCAGCTCCCTTGGCACCCAGATCAGTGTAGTCACCCGCGGCTGCCCTTTTTGGCAGCTTGATTCAGTCCCAACCGAGCCACTTCCGTAGTCTGGTTCGAACTATGAGTCGGACCAGAACCCCTTGGTAGACCCAGCAGTCTGGTCCGAAGGACCAGACCTATGTTTTTTTTTTTTGGGCCGCTTTTGCAGCGGGTACGCGACTCCATTGCCGGAACCTCTGCAACCTCGTTAACTCCATCTAATCGGTTGTCCCTAATAAAGACGTTTTTTTTTATGTCCAGCATGAAACCTTACTTCTAGTTGAACCTTAGTGGGTCCAAACTCATGGGTTGTCTTGCCCCGTACCCTTTTGTAATTCGGTTACGGTGTTTGGCATGCGTGCACATGTCTCGGGATGCACATGTTTTAGATAACCTTATATATATAGGTATATATATATATATATGTGTGTGTGTGTATATATGTATATGTATATACATGTAGGGGGTATGCATCATTGAGTGCACATGTATATATATGTATATATGTATATATGTATATATGTATATATATATATATATATATATATATATATATATATATATATATATATATATATATATACAAGTTAATGTGCATAGTTGAGTGTTTCGGTGCGACCGAATGGACACGTGACACTCTTGTGTTCCGTCCAAGTGTTTTCATAGACATTTTCACACCCCGAACCATGGAAAATCCAATGCAATCCCCATTAGATGGGTTATTCCCAGAATTCACTCTCAACACGTAAGAGTGTCGCTTTTCTTAAAGGAAAAACACTCATGCCTTGGTTTCCGTTTCGACGGACTAGTGAAGTAAGCAGAGGAGCACTATTGCAAACTCCACGTACATAGAGCCTTGTGGTTACAAGTCTCGAACACTGTTCAGTACTATTGTATCAGGTCCGCAGGCGTGGCACCCCACACCATGGAAATGCTAATGTTATTCCCATAAGTTGAGAATATCCTGGATTCTCTCAGTAACACGTAATTGTGTTGGATCAAGTATGATGGTCTTTCGTGTCGCGATTGCATCTCTTCTTCTGCAAGAGCGATGATTCACCTTGGAATGCGAATGTAATTCTCATACATATGGGAATATTGTTAAATTCAATCTTAATACTTAAGTACGAAAAGTCATGAATTTTTTCCTACGAGAACGACCTCATGTTATGCAAAGTGCCAATATTAATGATTTAGAGACAACTGCTTGAATGATGAAAACTGATGAAATTTCATATGCATGAAACGGTATACTTGCTTGCCTATTTTCTTGTCTCTCAGAAATGAAATTGTATAATGCCCCGTTCTTATGATTGTGCAAATAATATAAAGCATGTGGTATTTAATTACACTTTGCACGTGGCATATCCTGACACTCATACTGAGTAGTGTGTACCTCGTCTGGTACATTGCTTGAGGCATTGGTGAATGCACAAGGTGCATTTACTTCATGAAATGGAAATACTGAAACTTAAACACCATAGGGTATGAATGAACATGATTTGTATTTTGGACTCGATTGGAGTCTCTGAGCAAAGGCCCTTTTGTCGTGAGTGAACTCACGTGTGACTATACCCTAATTTAGAAAAGAAATAATATGGTGTTATGATCGCTTTCACGAGCGATATGCTCTTGTTGGCCGTGTGAGGCTGAGCACGTGGATGTGCAGGCTAAGTCCTCGTTTTGCGTATCCCTCAGGGACCATGAGGCATAAAATCCTCATTAAGAGGTATGACTGAATTATGAGCCTAAGAAAGATAAACTTGCTTCGCCCCATTCACAAACGGTTCACCTTGGAGAGGGTGGATGGTACAACCCTGAGTAACTTGTCGTTACTACGACACGTGTTTTGACAGAAGTCGTAGCGCCCTTTGGCCTCCAGTCACTCAGAGTCAGGGAGGTCGAGGTTGCCTTTTTAGGACCTCACTACTGCAGTAGTATGGATTGCAATCCTTGCCTATACGAGAGTTTCTCTCAGTTGTGTGTTGCGCGCATGAGGTTTACTCGGTCTGTAGCATCTCCGGTTACCATACTAGAATTTGAATAACAGACGCTGGGTGTATGTCTCACAGAATGTGAGGCTCCTTCGCGTACCCGAATGAGTAACAAGAAGAACTTAAAGACTAACCAATCACAGCTGACATATTGTAGTTGTTTCAGTTTCTTTACTTTCAGCAGTTACTTCAGTTACTTTACTTGTTCAGTACTTGTTACAGTTCTGTTACTGTTCTTAGTTACTTGCTTACAGCTACTTCAGTTCTGTTACTTCTTTACTTGATTAGCACTTGTCACGTACGCACTTACCTGACACAGACACCTACACTTGTTAGTTCTTGTTTTGTTTCCTGTTTTTCCTCTTACATTGACATATATATTGTGGTTGTTTCTTCACCACCTCGCAAGAGGACTGACCCCGTTTTATGGGGATGTAGGTGACGAACAGGTACAGTGTTGATGCGATGGCACACGGTGGAGGCTTGGGGACCCACACTTAGCTGCAGATCCTGTCCTAGTGGTTTTTGGGTTTTGGTTGGGATACATTCCCTATTTTTAAGATTTTGTACTATTATCTTTTGTAAACTTTAAACTGTCGGGTTGTATACCCTCTTTATATTTGTGGTTGTACTTTTATTTACACTGTTAGTTACTTTTGTTGTACTCACCTGTGGTCATCCAGACTCGCGGCTTTGCCACCTTCCTTACACCTTGTTTCCGTTGTTTTCAATAAAACCTTTCAAAAAAAATACATAGAAAATCTAAGGTTTTTCGAAGGTCGGTGTAAGACCCGCAATTTTTCAGTTCAAACTCTGAATAAATTCTTGAGGCATTTTTTAGTGAAAAATAGTGTTTTCACCGTAAAGTGAATCGAACTGATTCCTGCAATCCAAATATACTTAGGATATTCGTATCTTCACGAATATATGCTCAAATACTCTGGAAACCATAACTTCCTACCTGATCAAAATCAAAAGATTTCTATGAGCCAACTTTCTTAGTTATATCAATACGAAGATAATAGCCTACTTAGAAATTTTTGAAAAAAAAATGTCGAAAACTCGACTTTTTTGCGGGACCCGCGAAAATATTGGTGGGACCCACAAAAATATTCCTCAGAAAATATTTTAAAATATTCTAGAATATTTCAGGACCTTCTAAGGAATATTCCATGGAATATTCCTTATGAATAAGATCAAACAGTCAGATGGATAAGATCAAAAGTAATTTCTGAAAAAGCTATGGACCAAAATGGAAATTCTGAAACTTGGGGCCCAAGTTTCAGAATCTATAAATAGGGGTGCTCTCTCTCTCTAAAAATTGCCAACCCTCCTTCTTTTTCTAGCTTCTCTCTTTAGAAAAACCTCCCCTACCTAGCCTAGCCCACTTGAGCCCACCTGACCTGGTCTGAGCCTGCCTGACTTAGCCTGAGCCTGTTTGACCTGGTCCTAACCCACCTGTCTTAGGTCTGAACCCACCTAACCTAGCTCAAACCTAGTTGACTTGACTTGAACCTGGTTTGGTTTAAAGTCCAAGTCCTTTTTCGTTCGAAGTTCGAATTTGATCATTTTTGGAGTCGGACCTCTGGGAGGACGGATCGAAGCATTCGAAGCATCAAGGAGTCGTTTCTTCCTCAAATTGAAGTAAGTTCGCTTCATTAATCCATCTCTCTCAAGTATTTGATTGTTTGTATATAGCATATACTTTCTGAAGTAGTATTTTGCTTTAGTTCTTGGTTGAGCCCCTTTTGGACACTTCGGTATTCACCTGCTCACCTCGCAACTATTGTCGGATATATATGCTCAAATACGCAGTATATGCGTTCTTAAAAATTGTATCTCGCCCTAGTTCTTGGTTGAGCCCTTCAGAACACTTTGGTGTTCACCCGCTCGCCTCGTAACTATCGTTGGATGCAGATCTAGGTGTATATCTGTTGATTCTGCTGACGCATCCTATATCGCATAGGCCATGTAATTTACCTTTGTCGTCGCGTCCTATGATGCCAAGGCTCATGCTTTCTGCAATTTTTGGTTACTGCACTTTCCATTATGCATTTACTTACGCCATCGTGTTGAATGACACCAAGGCTCCTGCTTTCTACAAATATATATGTAGAATATTTCATTCAGTTACACAACCTGAACAATAGTATATGCATTTCTTTATGCCACCGTTGTATAAAGCACAGGCTTCTGCTTATACTAAGTATATGGCGCGTAAATGAGCGTTCAAATGGAGATCAACTCCAAATCGCCAATGTGATCCCCTTACCGCTCCTCGTTCAAGATTTTGCTTGACGAATGAAGCTCCTATTGGAAAGGCTTCGTTTTTTGGCAAAATGCTCTTTACGTAAAGACTAAGTCAATTACGTATGGCCTGGCTATGGCCCAGGGTTCCTGCAACCTTGATGGATGTAAAGTACGCACAACGATATGCATCCATTTCCCGAGTTAAGCGTAGCGATTTCTCACCAAAGAGGGGAGATGCCGCTGAAATGGATAAAAGAAACACATGTTTTCTTCGTTAAAGAGAGGAAGTGCTGCTGAATTTTCTAAAAGAAGCTAAGAATAGCTCAGAAAGAACGTAGCAGGATACTTTGTCATATAGCGGAGTGCTACCCAGTTCATGGAACGCCTTCTATGATGTAGAAAGGTTCGTCACACCACTGTCGATAGAGCAGGGGAGGTGCTGACGGAATGGTTGGCAAAAGAGCTGTCAGAACAAGTTAAGTGGCACAACGATACCGTTTGTTGGAACGATGTCAGAATGACTCATCTCCCTGATACCTGTAAGGGCACCATACTTGTAAGATCCCTTGCGCCGAAGTAGTGGCAGCGCCTTGACAAGGTCTTGAGCTCGTTACGTAAAAAATACGCCGAGTAGTTGATCCGTAGAGATCGAGTCATGTGCATGCTCCTTGTGAATTATCAGACAACCGGACTCATAAGGGTCGTTGAGCCAGAGTGTGTTGTTTCCACCGAAAGGGGTGAAGTGTTCGTCAAGGCTGAAGTGCTGAGAGCAGAGTTAAGAATGCATATGAATAAAACCTTAGTTCCACGGTGAAAGTCATGTGGTTGATTGGGGTCGGGTACATACTTCTCAAAGGTTGCCCTATAGGCATGCAATGTTCGTCAAGTAATTGTAAGATCGGCAGGCCCCTTTCAGAATTTCTCACCGAGGAAGACGGTGATGGCGCAACCTTGAGTGACATATATTTCACCTGAACCTGATAGAGTTCATTGATGGCCTCCGTCACTCAGAGGTATGGAGGTCGTGGTTATCCTTAAATATCTAAGGATTGAACCCAACTACTACAGTAGCAGAATACATTCGAATACCTAGTAAGGATCTCTTCTGGTATGTTGTATTGTCCTACTAGGGGGATGGGTCAATAGGCCTCTGGGGTATCTAAAATACATAGAATAATCAACCCCCAGATCGTCGCGTTGTCGCCCAGATATGAGTCCTCTAAGCCTAGGGGGAGGTGCAATTATCGAAACAAAGCATTAACTTAGGTACAGCGATACTTTGAATGTATGCGTGTATGGACGTTGTTGAGTCAGTCCTGCATAACCTTTGTGAAGGTGTCATGGTCGGTATACTACTGGACCGATTGGAAAAGAACCCAATTGATATCCGTACAACTAAGCGAAGCTCGGAGAGTTATCCTTAGATTCGTAGGATACGGATGTGCCAAGCATAAAGGCTTGAGCTAGACATCCATTCGTGACTCTGAAGAAGTCAAGGCTAAGTTGTAGAGACTTGAGCCGTTATTCCAACTCACAGCTCTGAAGAGGCTTATGCGAAGTCATGAAGACTTGTGTGGACGTTCAACTCATAGCTCTGAGGAGGCTCTTGCGATATATGCTAAGTCTTGGAGGCTTGAGTGTCGTTATTACGAATTGCGACCCTGAGTGGTCTATGCATTTACTTGAGTTGAATGGATGTGTGATTGCTTGCTTACCCGACCATCAGTGGTTCTGACCCCGTTTAATGGGGATTTCAGGTGTTGGACCTGCGTGGCGATATACAGAACAAGGCGGCATCAATTTCCAGGGTTTCTCTAGACAGAGTTGTACTGCTTCCTTTTATTGAACCTATGTTGTTTTTCCAAGCAGTAGTGTTGTAATAAACATGTGGGTTTCGATAAAATGGAATACTTTGGTGGTCAATGAGTTGCTTGGCCACATACCTGCAACGTGCTCGGAGTTTTCTAAAACTGATGACTCATTATCGTTTTATTTCACTGCTAAAAGCTTTTCCAAGTTCCGCTGCAAAGAAAAAAAAAAGAGAAATTCATGAAAATTTTACCTTAGCTTTGTTTTGGAAATCCAGGGCGTTACAGTCGGGGTTTGGGGTGCCACAGAGTCATTTCACTTATCCTCTGTGGCTCCAAAAAATACCAAAAGTAGGATGTTAGAATCCAAGAAATTCTGCGTATGAATCCCTTTAATGAAACAAATAAGCATAAAGAATACAGATAAGATTCATACAATAATTTAAAGGGATGCAATTATGACAATATCATAATTTAAGCAATCATTTAAGTAACAGAGAACAAATGTTAAACAAAAGGGAACAATTATTCATATAATAAAGACATTTAACATGCATTAGGGAACAAACATCATGCATTTATCAATATATCATAATTAAGGGAACAAGTAAATATGCACGATCTAATGCATAGCAGGAATATGCATGATTTTTATGCATATGCATGAATAACTTATTATCTTTTATTAGGGTATTCTTTCATATGCATGTCCCTATTAAATGCACACAATTTAAGTTCATCTTTTTATTACCATTGCCTGCGGATGCACCAAACAGATTGAAATTTCTGAGGTCAAGTAGGGTTCCCAAGATAACTTAGAACACAAATTGTATTTTATTACTGAGTTTCAAACTTAGCCATCGACCGAATCACCTTTGGAACATTAGACATTCACATCTAATGCCGGGACACTAAGGACATCCATATTCAATAGTATCACTTTCTTGGTATACTAAAATAACAATTATGTCTACACACCACCCTCAAGTAAAGTGGCAGAATCTCCCTAAAACCGTAACCAAGAAAATAAACCTCAATATCGGGTTCAGGGGTAATAAATAATGCACATGGAGTTTTTGTATCCTTGTGGTCTCCCAAAACCCAAACTCTAAGATTTTAATTCTAACGATGGGAGATCTCAGAATGTATATTAAACTATTCTTTTATCTTTATTTGTTTATTAATAATCAATTCTTTAATTTGCAATTCAGCATGCAAACAAAGGCGTAAGTTCGCATATTCTCCTGTGAAAATCATCATGGGACCATTTCCCGTGGAAAAGCATAGAACAGTGCAATATCGTGCAACAACATTAATGTGATTTTTGCGATGCATTTGAAATAAGTAAAAGAGGAGCAAAACAAAAGCTCAAGGCTCACCAGGCCTACGATGATTCATTTTGATCATCGATGCACCATATGCAAAATTTATAACAACATGCAATATATGCAATGATGTCAACATGCCTCCAAATGCACATTCATATATACCAATTTAATCAATTAACAATGTGCATGAAATATAATATTGATATGCATGTGCATGAGATCACAACTTCATATTAATTGCATGCTTTCATTCAATATCTGTATTCATGTCCAAAGCATGATTTCATTTAATACATGTATTCATTCATGAATCTTTTCACTTAAAACATGTGACTACTTATGCAAATATACATATGTGCATAGTCTACAACTCAAGTTTTGCACATGCTCACAAAATACACATGTAAATAGCAATGCATTTGAATGTTGATCATGCATAATTAATCAATCATAAGCATGCGAAATCAATTTTTAGCATGCACATAGCTGAAGCATTAATAATATGCGAAATCTGGAAATTTAAAATACATAGTGCACGTTTCTTTCTTTTTGTTTTTGTGCAAAATATAACCCAACACCCAGCCAACTGACAGTCGGCTAGGGCCGACTGTTCCGCTGAGTCAAATAAAACACTATTGGCACACAGCCAAACCTGACTCAGTCGACTGGGTCAGTCCTCCTAGCCTAACCGACCCGGTGGGCTGGGGCTGACTGCCCCATGGCACAACCGACTATGGTCGGCTAAGGTCCAACATCAAAATATTTTTTTTTTTGAATGCTTGTTGAAACTCATTTTTTTTTAAGTACAACGGTCAGCTTCATGAATAAACGATTTTCACCTTTTTAGTGCACATGGCTATGTTAAATTTGCATGCCCATACAACCCACACCACTTGTATACATTTAAATGCTTATTCAAAACCAAGGATAAGTGCCTATTCAAATTTTTATAATATCATGAACCAATAGGCCACCAATACATAGGTTTTTAATGAAAAATACATGAGAATAAAGTATTCTAACACATGCTTATATGCATCTTACGATCTATAACATGGATCACCCATGGAAATCGATATTACCATAATATAAACACCTAGCAAACTGCTTGTATCATTAAATAAATTCAGTTTTAGCATGAAATTAAACGTGTACAGAATTTTTATTCTAAAAAGGATAAAAAGAATCAAGAACACATCCATGGAAGAGATCCATGAATCCTCCTCCATGTACTTTAGAGTAAACATCCATATTTACTCTTTTTCCATGAATTTTCTCAAAAACATTGCATGGAAATTGAATTCATGCTCTTTTTCTTATTCGAAACAAGAGAAAGACCCGTACATTTATTGTAGATCGAAAAAGAAACAAGATTAATGGTGAAAATGATGGATGATCGAAGAAGGTGACCTTTTTTCTCTTCCTCTCCTTCTCTTTTTCCCTCTTTTCTCTCTTCCTCTTGTTTTCCTTCTCTTTCTCTTTCTTCCTTTTTTTTGACTATTTATAGTATCAAGCAACCCCACCCCCCTTCTCCAGCCCATTTTAGATGGGCCGGAGAAAAGAGTGCAGCCCCATATGGGCTCTCTTCTCCCTTGAGTTTTTCGAAAATTTTGAAACTCTTAAGTTTGACTTTTTTTCAAAATTTTGTTTTATTTGGAACTCCTTGATTCTCAAACTTTCTTAGATCCTTCTAGGGGTGTTTAAGGGTTCTATTAAGAGTCTTAAATAAACTTCAAAATAAATTTTCAGACTTATATTAAAGTAATTAATTATTTATTTATTTAAGATTAAATATTAAATAAATTTTCAGAAGCTTTCAAAAATTATCAGATTAATCTAGGAGGCTTCTTAACATTAATAAACCCCAATTTAAAGGTTTTTGATAAATTTAAAGTTGGAAAAATTGTTGGGCATGGATTTGTATCTGGATCCAAGATCCAAATCTATCTTAAAAATCAAAATGGGTCTTGAGCTAGATCAAATCAAGATTAATATGGGTCTTGGATAGAGTTCAAATCCATATTAATTTGGATCAAATTCATCAAATCCGAATTCGGACCAATAAACTGCTCATTTTTTAAAAAATACAATTTTTGAGCCAACCATACCCCGAATCAAGGAAAATAAAATATCGTTGCGCTCAGAATTCTGAGACGCTTCCAATAACATATTACACGAATATCAAATTCCAAATTTTGCCCAAAAATAATCTGAATTTCGCTTGAATTTAAATGTCAAAAATAAAGCTCTTTCTCACACTTTGATTGGTTCATCTTGACCTTGTCGATGAGACCTGGGCCAAGCTCAGACTCAAAAACATCGATCTAAAATCGAGTTTCAAATTATTTTTCGCCCAGACTTGTCCAAATTTTCAAAAATCTCATATTTAACTAAGTGGGAAAATATGCAATATTACACTAGGTCCTTTTCCTTGGTTGAGTGATAATCAAGGTGCATTTACTCGGTTGCTAAGGGAAAATTATTTTGGCTCTCTGCAGGATATTTGGCTTGTGCTCGCTGTTCAAGCACAAGAACCCTTGTTCTAATAGAGCCAGTTGCTATAGCTGAAGGTTCTGATCAGCCTTTAGGATCACCCAAGACAGAACGGTGTCCAAACTGTTCAGGTGCTGGAAAGGTGATGATTCTGCAGTCTTTCCTTTTTTATGCAACTACATATTCAAATTGTGGTTGGACATTTGTATAGATCATAGTCGCAGATATTTTCAAAATATCACAATATTATTGTTGTAAATGCAGCAAACGATAATATAAGTAAATTATTGTAATATTTTTTAAGATAATATCACGATATTATCAATTAGTTTTACTGTTTTATTTATTTTTACATTTTAAATATGTTTTTCTTCTTTCTTTTACATTTTTTACTTAGTTTTTTTATTATTTATGTATTTTTTGTCTAAACAAGATATTTTCTTACTTATTTTTGTTATTTTTTATATTTTTTTAGGCCCCAAGATTTTTTCGAGAATTACACCAAACCTCTAAACTCCGCCTGCGTATAACTGTTTAGTTATACACTGCCGGTCCCAAGCCCGGATAAAGAAGGAGGGTTGCGGTAGGCCTGTGACAGCCAGCATAGAAACTTAGTCATACCCTATGAATATGAACCAATATGAGAATTTCGTTGGGGCGTTCCCTACTGAGCGACGCGCTGTACTTTGTAGGCTCGGAGGCAGTGATAAATGGGCAAGGGTTGCTAGGTCGTCGCCCGGAAGCGACGCGTCACACCGGCGCCCGGTTGTGGTGTCAAATAGGCAAGGGTTCCCTCACTTTGTTGGACGGGTGGGGGTAAAGAAGTTAGTCCAAGACCATAACATTAGGTTAGCCACTTGGAACATAGGGTCTTTAACTGGTAAGTTGGTAGAGTTAGTAGATGTTATGTGTAGGAGAAAGATTGATATTTTATGTCTACAAGAGACCAAATGGGTAGGTGAGAAAGCAAAAGTGATAGAACCTTGGGGATATAAGATTTGGTATACAGGAATAAATAGGAATAGGAATGGAGTAGGGATTGTTATGAGTCGTGAGTTTATAGATAATGTAGTTGAGGTCCGTAGGAAGGGTGATAGGATTTTACTTATTAAATTAGTATTAGGTACGGATATTATTAATATTATTAGTGTTTATGCACCTCAAGTAGGTTTAGATGATTCCATTAAGCGTCAATTTTGGGAAGATTTAGATGGAGTAGTACAAGGGATATCTTATGGAGAAAGGCTTTTCATCGGCGGTGACCTTAATGGGCATGTAGGCATTAGTAGGGATGGATTTGAGAGTATCCATGGAGGTTATGGTATAGGAGAAAGAAACGAAAGTGGAGAAAGGATTTTAGATTTTGGTTTGTCCTATGATATGATCTTAGCAAACACTTGGTTTAGGAAGAGGGAGTCTCACCTAGTAACATTTAAAAGTGGGGTTAATACGAGCCAGATAGATTTTTTCCTACTTAGAAAGAGAGATAGGGGTTGTTGCATCGATTGTAAGGTTATACCGGGAGAAAGTGTAGCTACACAACATAGAGTCTTAATTTTAGATCTTAGAATTAGACAATGACGCAAAATTGATAGACATATGATAGATCCTAGAATTAAGTGGTGGGCACTGAAAGGAGCTAAACAGGGAATGTTTGTAGAGCAGGTAGTTAAGGAAGTTGATTGGTGTCTCGAGGAAGATTCAGAATCAATGTGGAATAAGATAGCAGGTGGCATGAGAAAGGTGGCTAAGGAGGTATTAGGTGAGTCTAAAGGCAGTGCACCGCTAGGTAAAGATACATCATGGTGGAACGAGGATTTCAAATTAGCTATTAAGGTTAAAAGAGAGTGTTATAGAAATCTAAGAGTCGTGATAATGAGAATTTGGAGAAGTATATGATAGCAAAAAAAGAAGCTAAAAAAGTAGTTCGGAACGCGAGGGATAAGGTATATAAGGAGGTTTATGATAAGTTGGATACCAAAGAGGGCGAGAAAGATATTTATAGGCTTGCAAAGATGAGAGATAGGAAATCGAGGGATCTGGGTATGGTTAGATGTATCAAAGATGAAACGCAAAGGGTTTTAGTCAAAGATGAGGAGATTAAGGAGAGATGGAAAGATTATTTTGATAAGCTATTTAATGAAAGGCATGCTAAGGATCTTGGAAACTTGTCCATTCCTTTTCATGAGATGAATCATGACTTCATGCGCAAGATTCAAAAGAAAGAAATTGCAGAGGCTTTGAAGAAAATGAAATCAAGAAGGACAGTTGGCCCAGATGGTATACCTATCGAGGCTTGGAAATGCTTGGGAGAGAAAGGTTTAGAATGGTTGACAAATCTTTTTAACAAGATTTGGCGGACAAATAAGATGCCTAATGAGTGGAGGAAAAGTACTTTGGTACCTCTATATAAGAATAAAGGTGATATACAAGATTGCACAAACTATCGTGGTATAAAACTCATGAGTCATACTATGAAACTTTGGGAGAGGGTGATTGAGTCTAGGTTGAGGAAGGTTGTCATGATATCGGAGAATCAATTTGGTTTTATGCCTGGAAGATCAACTATGGAAGCTATACATCTTCTTAGACAACTTATTGAGAGAAATAGAGAGAGGAACAAAGATTTGCATATGGTTTTTATTGATTTGGAGAAAGCATACGATAGAGTACCTAAAGACATTCTCTGGTGGACAATGATGAAGAAAGGTGTTTCTCTTAAGTACATTAGTATAATTAAAGATATGTATGAAGGAGTAGTAACCAATGTCCGCACTTGTGGAGGGGTAACAACCAATTTTCCTATAACGGTTGGGTTACATCAAGGATCTGCTTTAAGCCCTTTCCTATTTGCTATAGTGATGGATGAGCTTACGAGATCAATTCAAGAAAATGTGTCGTGGTGTATGTTGTTTGCTGATGATATTGTTTTGATTGATGAGTCTAGAGCTGGGGTTAATGCTAAGTTAGAATTATGGAGACAGACTTTGGAAGCAAGAGGTTTTAAGTTGAGTAAGAGTAAGACAGAATACATGGAATGTCGGTTTAGTAAGCAACGAAGTAGTGATGAGAGTGTAGTGAAGCTTGGTGAGCAAGAAATACCGGTGGATGATTGTTTCAAATATTTGGGATCTATCATTCAAAAGTATGGAGAAATTGATGGAGATGTAAATCATAAGATAAAAGTTGGGTGGATGAAATGGAAAAGTGCAACTGGAGTGTTGTGCGATCGTAGAATGCCATTGCGGTTGAAGGGAAAGTTTTATAGGATGACTATTAGGCCCGCTCTACTATATGGTACGGAATGTTGGGCTGCCAAGAGACATCATATTCAAAAAATGAGTGTAGCTGAGATGCGTATGCTGAGATGGATGTGTGGAAATACAATAAAAGATAAGATTCGGAACGAGGAGATACGTAAGAAGGTAGGCGTTGCACCCATTGAAAATAAGATGAGAGAATCGTTTACGGTGGTTTGGACATATTCGGCGAAGGCCTAATGATGCTTCAGTTAGAAGGATGGAGAAATGGGAAAATATATTAGTTAAAAGAGGTCGGGGTAGGCCTAGGAAGACATGGATGGAGGTGATAGGAAAGGATATGAATGCTTTGAACCTCACCGAGGACATGGCATTGGTTAGAAATGATTGGAGGAGAAGGATTCATGTGGAAGACCCAAAATGATTTTCTTTTTTGGTTCATATCGCCGACCCCAATTGTTTTGGGATGAAGGCGTAGTTGTTGTTGTTGTTGTTGTTATCACCAAACCTCTAATATCACGAGAAATAGCCTCGTCGAGATATAGCCGATACCCATATTTGTGACTATGGTATAGATACCATCAAATACTGGGTTTCTGATAAATGGAGACTTTTGACATTTATTTCACTGTTATGTGCATCATGTTAGAGGCCATCAGTGTTCAGTTTTGCACTCATGTTATTTATTATGCAGTTACTAATAACGGCACATAACTTATTTTGTATGCCTACTTTCATTCTTCCATTTTTCTTTAAAAGCCATTTGCTGAAATTGCCTATAAAATCGTTCTTCTCAAAAGGCTGAACTAAAATGGAACTGATCAGCTGTCAATCATCACCTGCAGCCTGGTTCAATGAAACCGCAGGATAAAATGTTTGTCTAACATTATAAATATAGGTGTTCAGATTAATACTCAAAAATTTGAACGCCCTGTTTTTCTGGTGTGTGTTCCTATGATGTTGCAGGTTATGTGTCCAACCTGCCTTTGCACTGGAACGGTTATGGAAAGTGAACACGATCCACGGATTGACCCATTTGATTAGTGATGTCGTAATAATCAGCTTATCGGTTGATTCTAGTTGTCATTCTCGGGAAGATCTAGCACTTCAGTTTGACTCGTTCTTGTACATGGTTGTATGATTCCACTTTTGTAGTTTTTCTAATATATTTGGCCCTTGTATCATTGTTGGGATAGAGTGAGGATACCTAATTATCTACGGTTCTTTCGTATTGTCAACATAAATGACACCAGTTCTCTAACCTTAGGATATGCAAACAAACTTCAGATTGTTGATAAACTGCACTAGGTTCCACCTAGGCCTTGATGTTGAAGGATAAATTTGACATCTCATTGGTCAGCTTTTTTACCTTCTGGTTTCTGAATGCCAAATGTAATCTTCATGTTAATAGTGGAAAAAGATATCTCATTTATGAGCATCTAAATTTGGTGATTGCATATTTACTGGTTATATGGAGTGGATTCAGGAACAATGGCTTATAGGAACGGCTCTGGATGAGACAGGTGGTGATTTGTGCGGTTTAGCAATATCAGTGGTTTGCAGACTGGTGGTAGTAATTGTGTATGTGAAAGATGTAAATTTTGCTGCACCATTGAAAAAAAAGTCATTATGCTCTTCTGAGCATCGATGTGGCGATCCAGAACTCAAGTCTATCGTCTCGCTCTGCCAATTGTACAAAATCCTAATGCTGCTTTCGAAATGAACAAGAAAATGTTAAGAGGTTTTTTCAGGAAGTTTGATCATGTTGCACTTGGCAGCACTGTCAATGCTTCTTGCTCAAGCCTACAACCAGACCTAGAAATTATTTCTCATTTCTTTTCTTGTTGTTGCGATACTTTGAAGTTTATTCTTAAAGTAGCAAGCAAAGCGTTCAAGGCTTGTCGCCAAACTAATGTAACATGTATCTTGGGCCATTGCTTGGTGCATCAGCAGCCTAAAGCAATTTAAGCATACAGGGTGAAGGAATTCTGTGTTGTGATTTGGATAGAGCAATATGAGAATTGAACCAGATTGAATCTAATGTTATCATTGGTTGCACGCATGCATGCATGAATTCACAATTCAGATACAAATGCCACCAAAGATGAGTTTCACAACACGCAGAGACACGTGCTTTTGTTGGTTGTCTAAATGTGGGTACCATTGCATGGATACCAGCAAACTGGAGTATTTATTCACAGCTTCCTGATATATCATGCTGACGACATGGATTGGTATACACGTCTAGTAACATTTTGGTATATTTCCACTGAATCAGGGATGGTGGTGTATGTTCGCACCCGATGATTCACTGAATCCCACGTCTGTGTTCGGGGGGTCGAATGAGCGCCACGTATTTACGCACATGGGGCTCGTATTCTCGTGTATGATGACATAACTTTGCATCAGACTCTGGTGTTGTTGCAAAGACTTAATCACCCTTACTTGCTTTTCTTGCTCTGAAATGACGGTTCGAGGAAATGACAAAAATATCCTCCATTCAAAAGTTGGGAAACTACGGTTTGAGAAAAGGACAAAAAAGTCCTCCATCCAGAAAGTTTGATGTTAACTATTTAAAGTAGAGACGTTCTCTATTCATTAAACTTCAGCGCCATCTGCTGTAACAGTAGCTCCCATTATCAACCCAAACTTTGCCTTAGTCTCCAATCGAGGTTTCCGCCTTTTTTTTATCCTGTTTTACAACACATTGTCGCCTTCTTGTGTCTGTTTTGTGTTACAAAACATTCCCGTGTCTTCTCTTCATTTTTGTTGTCGTTAGGCATTATGGAAGAAAGCAATGATGCACAAACATTCCAACCAGTGCCATTAAGGCGGCGTGAGTAGCTTTCCATCTCATCATGCTATCGATGAAGAAGGCATGTCGTCTTGTGTGCCATTAAGGCATTGTTTGGTTATTGCAGGTAGATCTTGTTCTTACGATGGTTGGAAACTTATCGATATTTGTAAGACGCTGGGACCTGTTGACAAGAATGTTTGTTTACACATGCTAGGAACGGCCTCTACCCCATCAGATATCCTACATTCACTCATTATATGCATTGTATCTCAAACCGTTGTAATAGTAACATACTCCTGTTTTTGTGAGACATAGTTTTGTTAGTTAATATCGATTTGTTTGCTATTTTGCTTGATTTCTTCCGTATCGATTTGTAATTTATTGTGCGATATATTTATCGACCTTTTAGATATTATGGTTTTGTATTGTCGAGTTGTAAGTTATTATGCTGAACTGTCGTATTGATTTTTAATATATTATTCGATATTCATATCGCTTTGTAAGATATTATATGTTTTGTAATATGTATTTGTAAGATATTTGTACACAGACTATGAAAACGTGTGTGTGCAGAAACACATCGTTACATGTATGCGAGGGCAATTTTCGCATTCATACCGCTGCTCTATCAGCGATTTCTATTGAACTCGCTTTACAACCTCGTGGATATAATGAGAGTGTTATCGTCAACACACATGTACGACATGTATCTTTTATTGGCATGGTAAGTGACAACTCTATGCTCAATATAAGCAAATATCAAACCGCACTTGCTTTGATACTGTCATTCATTAAATCATTGCTTTGACTTGCTTAACCTTATCGGTATCTGTTGTTATATGCATCCTGATTAAATCGTAGTAAACGTATGCGCTTGCTAACGCAAATTGATATATTGCTTACAAAACATTCCACTTTCTTCTCTTCTTTTTCGTTGTTGTTAGGCATTATGGAAGAAAGCAATGATGCACAAACATTCCAACCAGTGCCATTAAGGCAGCGTGAGTAGCTTTCCATCTCATCATGCTATCGATGAAGAAGGCATGTCATCTTGTGTGCCATTAAGGCATTGTTTGTTTATTGTAGGTAGATCTTATTCTTACGATGGTTGGAAACTTATCGATATTTGTAAGACGCTGGGACCTGCTGACAAGAATGCTTGTTTACAAATGCTAGGAAGGGCCTCCACCCCGTCAGGTATCCTACATTCACTCATTATATGCATTGTATCTCAAACCCTTGTATTAGTAACATACTCCTATTTTTTGTGAGATATATTTTTATTAGTTAATATCGATTTGTTTGCTATTTTGCTGCAAACACCAATTGATATATTGCTTAAAACTTTGTTGAGCTTATCATCAGGTTGTAATAAAGATGATGTAGCTCAATCAATTGAAAAATCAGGAGAATTGAACTTCTACACTAATGACGCAACTGAAGAATTGAACATCTGTGCTAATGATCCACATGAAAAGAAGGGTGAAGGCATTAGACCCA